>NC_080584.1:14689302-17318052 GCF_029962835.1 Magnolia sinica | reverse complement strand
ATCTTGGTAAAACCTTAGGCCTTTTCAACTCTTAGGTAGGCCACACAAGTACAAAAGGAATGGACCATCCAAAATAACTTGTAAGAGTACTTTTATCACCGTCCATTGATTATGTATACATTTGGCCTATTTGATAGCTGGCTGGCTTAAGTTTTTGGTAGGAGGACCTACATGGTGGGATCCATATGATAAATGGCTCTTATGTCTTACACATAAGCTAGATTGGCACACGAATCCACGAGTAAGTGATGATGGTGTGGGACTGACAAACCTCATCCCTTGAAGTTCGCTACTCTTTCTTTCATCTATGCATCGTCGTGGAGTTTACGGACGACGCCTCATTGACACATCTGGCCACCAAAATGAATGGCTAGAAATTAGAATGAAGAATACGCATGTGTTTAAATCCTATAAAGAATGTCCATTAAATCTACGGTCTAGGTCAAGGCTACCTAATTTTGGAACAGGTCCATCTAAAGTGGGCCCCACAATTTGGACATTTTGATTTGACATATACCAAGAGTTCAAAACACGTGGTTGAAGAAGCCTTAACAGATATTGACGTCCACACGTGTACGTGTGTGTGCGTGTGTGTGTGTGAGAAAGAGAGAGAGAGAGAGCTCTGAGTAACAACTCATGTATGTTGTATTTTTATGATAATTAAGTATATACTATGTTTTTCACTTGTATAAATTATATATAAAGCATTTTATTTTTGTACATGTGACATATACAAGTATGATATCATAACCATTCATTTGCTCAGATCTACCGCAAATGGTCCATGCCTCAGAAATCTAAAGCACAGAAATTTTTTAAATAAAAATATTAGATTTGTGAGTTTAAGTAATAGTTGATATCTCAAAATAGATTTACCATCCTTTTTTAATATTTCGATAAGTGTACTATAAAAATAAAAATATATCAGATGGCAAAATGTACTTAAAATATAATGAACTCACACATAATTTAACATGAAAATTAGTACCTTAGAATGTTGAACGGATCTTCAAAAGTTGACACTGATGTGTTACACAAAAATGTTTTTTTTTTTAAAAAAAAACACGAGTTCAAAAGGGCTTAGATTAGAGTAGACGGCTACGAATGGCTTGATTTAGGAATGTTATATATGTACTGTCTGGAGCATTTGTAGAACATAAAACTTACGAGGAGATAGTACCTTTCTATAAAGACACTCATATATCTCTTTAAGACATTTAGACATCCATTCACATAATATAGTCATTTTTTCAGGAATGAACATGGTTTATTTCATGTGAAAATTATTTGTCATTTAGACAAAGACAATCACACAATAGTAAAAAATAATTGTTATAAAGTAACACATGTAACTGCCACCCAAATCCTAATTCATCTAACTACCGCTATATGTCATGCATACTTAACTAATATTATGTGAGAACTTTAGATACCAGTGGATCAAACCTCTGACCATACCTCAGTTTACTCCCTCTAATTGTATCATGGCTCAATGGGTTTGAACTAAGCACTAAAAAAAAAAAAAAAAAAGAATTATCTCTTTAGGTTTCTTTTGACGATGCACACCCGCTAAGTGCAACAAATAAAGCGCAAAGCAGCTAGCCTACCCTATGCACTTGCATGACCATCCTTGTGGAGATTTGAACCCATATTTCCAGTGGCAAAAACCCCTCCTCTTCGAGGAGTTGATTGCGATGCTCATAGCTTTGTGTGTTGAAGGTTTCTTGCCAGCAGATGCCCATGCAGGCCTTTCTGCCTTGTCTCCCTCTCACCCGGGTTGGTGATTTCCTTCTTGTTGCCTGTGGAGTTGTTTAGGGGTTATATGATAGATGGTGCCCAAATTCACCTCTTTTCTTTGAATGAGATCTCCTTTTATTTAAAAACATATAGGTTTATTATGATTATTTATCATTTAGATTCCGGTTTGCTAGGCTTATGATAGGGGTTGAATATATTTATTTTTTTTCCTTTTGTTCGGAGCCACCCAAAAGAAGGTTGTACTGTTTTTCTTTGCCAAATCAATTAAATTACGAGTGTTATACTCACTCCTTTTGCTTTATATATATATATATATATATTCTTAAAGTAAAATATTTTATTTTTATAATTTACTTAAAAAACACAATAGAATTACATTGATCAAATGACCCTAACCAATGGTTCCGTGCACGTACAAAATTAATATAATCATCAGCTAGGATCATACTACCTTAGTGTTTCTTGAGGGGCTTGCTCTTTGGGTTAACCCAGGCCAAAGGAGGTGGCGGAGTGTGTAGCAACCATCTAGGAGATTCGCCTTTCTATAGTTTGTTCTCTAACAATGTGGCTGAGATTAGACAAATGTAAATTTCCTGAGATTTGGGGCTGGAAATTATTGAGATTGATAGGGACTACTCCAAATTGATTATGGAAGGCTTATATTTGATATTAGTAGCTAGTGTGTGGGGCCAAACCTCAGTCTTCAACATTCAAGCTGGGGCACATATTTAGGGGGGTGTTTGGATCGTAAGTTAAATAATATAAGTGACTTGTGCCTTAAATAGCTTATCTTGGTTTCTACTTACTAAGCTAAAGTGATTAAGTACTTTTAAGTATAAAAAAAAAAAAGGAAAAAGAAAAAAGTTACTTATAATTGATCTTAAATTAAACTTACTATTGCAAAGAAGAAATAATATAGCAAATAAGAAAATATACACGGATTTACGTGCTTCGGCCGCCATTGTAGCGATCCTATGTGCAAGGGAGAAGAGGACAGGAGATATTCTTATTCATGGTGACAATGGAGATTACATCAACAATATATAATTACAATGGACATAGGATGCTAATAATGGAGCAACCTATTTTAGTAAAATTATAACTGCGGAGAATCAAATCAATCCATAATTAGAAAAAATCCACCATAAATCTCTCTTTTCCACCAACACTTACTTATCTCATATAAGTTACTTATCAACTGCTGTGAGTAAAAATTAAAAGTAGCTCATTTGGTGGTATCCAAACAGGCACTAGGGAAAGCAATAAGGTGGCAGACGATCTTATATAAGAGGCTAGCATACGGCCAATGGTATGTTTTGGTATAGTGTTGATCTCCTTAGAGAAGTTAAGGAGACCGTTCATGAGAATATAATAATTGTGATAAATGCGTCGCACTTTGTAGGAAAGTATAAGGGAAGTTATATACAAAGCCCCAATGGATAGTTTTTCTAATTGAGTGCGGATCCGTTGTTTTGTGAAAACAACGAGCAGCTGAATCCAATATCATTATTGGTCCATGTCACTGCAAGTGGTACATCACAGGTTATTTTTAATATATTAAAAAAATTTACATTTTAGGAAAAGTCTAACGCCATTAGACAGCTTCGCTTGGAAATCGGATTGCATGCCGATTACGGTACACTCTTGCTCTTACAGTACTGAGTAAACTCAGTTGGGCCCACCTTGTATGTATGTGGTCTATCCAGGCCGTCCACCCGTTTTTTCATCTAATTTAAGGGGTTGAGCCCAAAATTGAAGTATATCCAAATATCAAGTGGATATCATGCCACTGTAAACAGTGGGGATAATGATTTTCACAGTTGAAACCTTGCTAGGCCCCACAGTGATGTTTATTTGTCATCCAACCTATCCATAAGATCATACATGCATGGATGAAGAGAAAACACAAATGTAAGCTTGATCCAAAACTTTTGTAGCCCTTGAGAAATTTTCAATGGTAAACCAATTCAACTGTTCCCTATGGTGTGGATTCAAATGTATATGCTTCATTTTTGGTCTCAAGCCCTAAAATTATTTGGTCAAATTGATGGACGAAGTAGATAAAATACATAAATCATGGTGGACCCTATAAAGTTTACTTAGTACGTTAGCGTAGTGAGCGGATAAAATACATAAATCATGGGGTCCACTCGAGTTTTGGATCTGATTCATTCTATGGCTCATGCCCTAAAATGATCTCTCCAAATGGATGGACGGTGTGGATACAAAACATACATCATGGTGGGACCCACATAACTAGGTGACGTCACTTTAATAGCAAGACTCGCAACTCAACCCATGCGCTGAATCCCCATGTAGAAGAAGGAAGCGGATTGTGTAGCTAGTAACTCACTACACCAACGTACTGAGTAGAGCTGTACACAAACAGAGTTAGCTCTCGGTAACTCACTCGACTTAACTTGACTTGGCTCGAAATGAGTTTGAGCCGAGCACGAGCTGATTTTTTGTGCTTGAATTGAGTTCGAGCCGAGCACAAGCTTGACCCTGCTTGACTCGGATCAACTCGAATAATACTCAAAATCGACTCGACTGAGCTCGACTTGGACTCAACTCGGTACTCGACCAGGAGTATATATACCCCAAAACAAAAAAAAAAACCCTAAGCAATCTCTCTCAATGTCTCTTCTTTCTCTCTCTTCAAGGCATCCTCCTTCATAATATCCCTGTAAGTCCTCATAGAAGGATCAAGTGTCTTGTCCCCCATTGCAAAAGCATCATTCCTGTCTGGTGAGATTATCCGGTTGAGCCTCCGCTTCCTATAATCATCCTCCTTATCAATGATTTTCTGCGGTTTCTTAAAACCAAAATCATCAATATCATCCCCACCCATTCCTCTTGGTAGTTCCTTCAATACTGATTTAGGTACAGTATAAGATGCCAGTTTCTTGGCAACCTCTCACTCCTCAGTATCCTGATCTTCCTCGTCTTCGTTGACAGGGATCAACTGCTCATAGCCCTCAAAGCGGTTGCCGCTCCCATAAAGATCAGCATCGAAGGTAACTACAGTGAGAGAAGCAAGCTCTCGCCCCTTCTTTCTCCTCTCCTCCTGGACCCTAACAATATTGGTGTCTATCGTTTCCATCTTCCGTTCCCTGCAATAAGAGAAGCAAGCTCGAACTCGGATGATCCGAGCACGAGCTGGGCATCCAAGCTCGAAGGCCGAGCTCAGCCGAGCACGAGGTGGGCAATACTCACTCGGCTCGACTCTTGTACAGCTCTAGTACTGAGTAAACTTTATAGGGTCCACCATGATTTATGTATTTTATTTGCTCTGTCCATCAATTTTACTGGATATTTTTAGAGCTTGAAACCAAAAAGGAAGCATATACATTTGAATCCACACCATAGGAAACAGTTGAATTGAACGTTAACCGTTGAAAATTTCTCAAGGGCTACAAAAGTTTTGGATCAAGCTTATATTGGTGTTTTCTCTTCATCCATGCCTGTATGATCTTATGGACAGGTTGGATGACAAATAAACATCACTGTGGCGCCTAGCAAGGTTTCAACAGTGGAAATCATTATCCCCACTGTTTACAGTGGTATGATCCACTTGATATTTGGATATACTTCAATTTTGGGCTCAACCCCTTAAATTAGATGGAAAAACGGATGGACGGCCTGGATAGACCACATACATACAAGGTGGGCCCAACTGAGTTTACTCAGTACGGTAAGAGCAAGAGCGCACCCTAATCGGTATGTAATCCGATTTTCAAAGGAAGCCGTCCAACGGCGTTAGACTTTTCCTGAAATGTAATTATTTTTTTTAATATTAAAAAAAAGCCAGTGATGTGGCACTTACAGTGACGTGGACCATTAAGAATATTGGATTCAGCTGCTCGCTGTTTCCACCAAACAGAGGATCCGCACTCTTTGTTATAAATTCTCTAGCGATATTCTCGGTATTTTTAGGTACAGGTTCTAAATCTTCTCTATCAAATAAGGTATTCTGCGTATTTTTATGTAAGAGTTATAGATCTTCTCTATGGTGGTTGAATTAGGTATACAGAAGAGAAGCTGCTTTTTTTACTAGGTTTTTGGAGTCTAGAAAGTTTTTTTTTTTTAAGGGTTGTAATTCTTTTTTGAGAAGATAGTGACTCGATAGAGACTCATCCGTAGAGTAGACAATGCCGAACCAGAACATTTCAACCATCTCAGTTTATTTTGCACATTGTGACCCTCCTGAGTGAAACAATTCCTTATTACTGAGTCAGGAGATCTGATCAGTCATGTTTCATGTCTTAAAATATGGAAGCTAAAGGGTTTGAAAGTTGAACGGATCACAAACAATCAAGGTCCAATTGCTTGTGGTCCCTTACAATCTTTCCTGCCAGCATGCCACTTGTGTAGGATATCAGTACCATCAAAATGGTAGGCCCCACCATGAAGATAACCTGAGACAAAAATCAAGCCATTCTACTCACCAGGTGGGCAAACATGGTTGGAATCAATGGACAACCAACATTCTGACTCAACATACAAGTCTTGCCTGCAAGGGCTGCAATGGGTTGGATGGTCTGGCAAGGCCTAGGCGGCCTAGCCCTGAAAGGCCTAGGCTTGGGACTCTAAACTTGCCTGAGGGCTGAACCCGAGCTTAAAATGTAGGCCGGATGTCCAGATCGAGCCAAGTTAGGGCAAAAATGAATAGCCCTGGTCCAATCATCAAGTGGGTCATAATTTAAAGACATTTGTGAGCTGTCCAGTACAACATGCATGTGAAGTTTATAAGCGTTTCAAAATAAAAATAAAAATCTAAGGTTATGTTTCTATTATCAAAACCATTTTTTTTATGGGACTTGTCATGAATGGAGGGGATGGCACCTTTTTTCAATTTGAAAATTTTTAAACATTTGATAAGGCTAAGGCCAAGGTCTTTATAGCCCGATTAGCACTAGGGTTGGACTAGGGTTAGGACTTGGGTGCCACCCTTACCCACCTAGTGAGTGGATCAACCTGATTTCCAAGCCAGGTGATCATGGAGCCTACTATTTTCATGATGCTGATGTCCTACGCAAATGAGATGTCAGCAGGATAGAAGTGTCGGCGCCATGGCCTGTGTATGATCAATACTCTTTTCATTTTAAAATCAGATTTAGAACTCTCTTCTTTAAAAACCCAATTCACATAAAGTTAGGGTTGTCAAAGGGCCGGGCTTTATGTTGTCCAAGCCCATCCCAAAAATCTTCTAGCCAAGCACAAAGCCAGCCCATGTCCAAAAAAGAATTCAAAGCATTGCCCAAGCCCAAGAACGAACTCATGGCCACTTGCATATGTCAAATATGTTTAAAAAAATAAAAAATAAAAAATTCAAATTCAAGTGGCAGTCTCAAGTTATTTTGTTTCAAGTTAAATGAAAAAACCTGCAATTTCAATCATGCATGGTCCAAACCATCAACTCCATGCATATCCCATTCATGGACACTTGTTCGTGAAAATAGGACCATTGGATATTTTTCATTTTTATCTTTCCAACAAATTTCCACCGATTCCATGCAAATAAGCTTTTATATATATATATATATATATATATATATATATATATATATATATATATACACACACACACACACACACACACACACACACACACACACACACACACACACACACACACACACACACACACACACACACACACACACACACTAAGTACCATTATTTGGACGTTTTAATTTTCTCATATGCCTCACGTGCAAGCCAACGTTTTTATTTTCTTATATGCCTCGTGTGCAACTTCTAACTAATTTCTAAGTGCCTGCGTATCATTCATCATACTCTACCAGAGTACCAAAGTTTTTCTGTTTTGAGAGAGCAAGCTGCTTCCAAGCTTCTCCAATGCTCCCAGAGCTACAAATTACAGTCCTCCTAGTTGCAGCCAGACATACAGACGGTCCAATATTTGATCTAAACGGTTCATTAAGTCCAACTCATATTTCATAGATTATCATACAAACTTCACAGTGATCTAATGGATTTTAACCATTTGATCAATGATCTTTAATGTGGATGGACGAGATCATTTACACAAAAATAAGTCTAATCAACAATTTGGTCCATCTATTTCTTAAGAACGATCATGGATTCTTCATAATTATAAAGAATCACTTTCGTTGCGCAATCATTACCCTTCTCATCCATAGCTTGGAAGGAGTTGTTGAATGATTGTTTTTAATCTATGCAAAATCAAGAGACATTGATCGGTCGACAGCCTTGCTCGATTGATCAAACCTATTCAGAATTAGATAAATTGCTCATTGGACAGTTTTGGACCATGATCAATTGATCGAACCTTCAGGTCAATTGATCAACGATATTCGAAAAAATTCTTATTTACTCTCTGGACAGCTTTTAACTAGTTTGATCACTCGAACTTTGGTCTACTCGATCGGTCAAAGGGTATTTGATCAGTGTCGATTGATCGACACTGATATCAACAACATATGCAAAACTGTGTAAGTACACAATTTGTTTCCTATTTCAATTGTAATGGTATACATTAGGTGTAATCGGGATTAGGGTAATTCTAAAACATTCCTAAGAGTTTTAGAGAAGAATAGTTATGGCATCATTGTAAGTGCATTGTCTCTTATAATATCGTTTTATATATAGTGAATTGCCATGGTTTTTTTTTTCTATAAAAGTTTTTTCACGTAAAATTTGTGTGTTCTCTTGATGTTGGTTTGAATTTTATTTCATCTTATTTGATTGAATTTGAAATTCCTTCCACACATTCCCCAATGGAAACTATAAAAAAAATAAGGCAAAATGAAGGATGGACTGGCTTGAAAAAAGGATGGCTGAAACAAGGGCCAAATAAAAGATGCATTGGATCATATATAATTAGGGCAATTTTTGCATAGTAGCACGTAAAATATGTTCTTAACTAAATGAACAGTTCAAATGGATTGACTGGTTAGCTCCAATTGAACAGATGCAACAAAAGCACCGTAACTTATATTGCTTTGAGGCATTGGGGCATCTCTAACTATAGGCATGTTTGTAAGGTCTCAAGTTCAACCGGTTGGACTATAAGTTCTTGTCCACCCAGCCAAAAACTTTCAATCTGTCGTGTATATATTCACCTGTAACAAAATAAAACAAAACCAAAAAATAATACTAATAATAAATAAATAAATCCATTCATCAAATGCATTACACTTCTTTTTTCTATTTATTAATGGCTAGAAATTGTTTTGTACAGTGTGGCCCACCTGAAAAGTTAAAAGGGCTATTGGAAGACTTGAATGTCACATGCGCACTTAATAGGTTGGATGTTATCCATTGGTTGGAGTTGAGACCTACTTATATGTGTGTGTGCACACCTGTGATACACACAGTAAAGATATATAGGCCCAGGCCAGGGTAGCCCAAGATTAGTCTAAAATTGCTCAGGCTTTTACATTTAAACCCAAGCCTGTCCCGTGGACCTAAAAGGAGTGTCCAAACCGGGCACAAATATGTGACCAGCGCAAAAGACCGTTGGTAGCTTAGGCCCATTGACAGCCCTACATAAAGCAAGAGCAATTTAATAACTGAAAGGTATCTTTTCTCATCTCCACACATCTTACAGAAAAATTGAAAGAAACCCTAGTGTGATTTCTAGGCTCAACCATTATTCTAATGAAAACTTTTAAGCCTTACCACTAATTAATTAAAAATTTTCAAAATATCTCTGAAAACCCAAACTTCATAGAGAAGAATTTGATACTCTAGTTGAGTGTGGTGGATGATAATCAGGCCCTATGAAACTACCTCGAAGTTGCATATTGGCATATAATTAAGTCAAATTAAATCATCCAAATTATGGTCACAATTAGATGTTTCTTGGCTCAAAAAATTTTGTGATTATTTTATTATTGTTCTACAGATAGGTGGACATTTATCAAATAATTAAAAATGAAAAAAATCCTTAGTCCATTTCAACAGGCAACTTTCCACTAATCAAAGGCTAGAATGTTCATTCAATATGATCCTGTGACATTGAGTTAGAGATTCCTTTCCTCAATTTAGTCGATTCAATTTGAATTAATGTATGCCACATGCACAATTTATGAGTCGACAGGTCAAAATATTGTTAGATAGGTCGATAGATCTGTTGACAAATCAAAATATTGTTCGACGGATCGACAGGTCGAAATTCACAAATTTTCTAGTTTTAGTCTCTAAACGTTTTTTAGCTATTTTGATGAAAATTTGCATGTTTTTCAAAATTTGTTTCCTTATTTGATTAGAACTCTTTTAATTATGTTTTAGAATTTGTTTAGAGTTATTTAATGATACAAAAACTCATTTTTTTTTTAATTCTTTCAATCAATAAAATTATCAGAAGTTATTTTATTCTCTCATGGATTTGAAAATTTTCTCTTATGGATTTAAGAGTGCCTTGTGGATTGAAAGTGTTTATTGATTGAGAAAGAATATGATTGACCTCATCATGTCCTTCCCCGCGTCGGTATCAGAGAAATGATTTTTCTCATGATGATGGCATGCATCTAATGAAGGTGCGTGCAACAATCTCATGAACAATATGCTCTAAGGAAGAATCTTATAACAACAACGGTGTTTGAAGTTTTCCATCGGGAGAATCAATAAACCATGCAAGGACTACAGGCAGCAATCTACCATTTAACTAAAGTCTTACGATAGATTTATATTCGTAATAATAGGCAATATGAAATCGGTGATGGAGCTTGCAGTCATCATGTTCGTGGTGCAACACTATTAATGAATCGCATACCACCACCCGATAATGGTGAATAGCAAGCCACCACTTCGATCGTGAGGAAGTCGTTATATATGCCGAAGGTAGAGATAAATTTACAGCGGCAAAATATCTTTCAAACGAGGTGCACTGTAAACTAAAATGTCTTTAATGTGATCATCGATATTAGGAATAATGAGAATCTCGTATCAAAAATAATAGTGGAAAAGCTGCAACTGAAAATTAAAAAAGCACATTTCTCCGTATACGATTGGATGGATCAAGGAGATCAATAAAACAGAAGTAACTGAACGATGTCGCATATCCTTTTCCATTGGTAAATATTAGAAGGACGAAGTAATATGCGATGTGGTCGACATGGAAGCTTATCACATGTTACTTGGTTGACCATGACGATATAATGTTAATGTCATGCATAAAGGCCGAGATAACATATTTATATTTATTAAAGACGGTAGAAAGATTATCTTTATCCCTATGGGAACGGAGAACCAACCTAAGACTTATAAAGTGGAGGGAAAGTCTCTCATAATCGAATAGGATTTCTTCAAACAATTTGAGGAGATGGGAGATGTAGATGCATCAGTTAAAAAGGAAAAAAATGTGGAGCCCATGAATATCCCAAAGAATTTGAAATCAGAGTTGTATGAATTTAAGGCAATTGTGCCCGATGAACTTCTTAAAGAATTGCCTCCCATATGAAATCTACAAAACTACATTAATCTTGTCTCAAGAGCAAGTTTGCCTAGTTAATTGCATACATTATTAGAAAGAATGCAAGATCTTGCAAGCACAAACAGAGGAACTTGTCGATAAGGGTCAAGTCAAGGAGAGTATGAGTACATGTGTTATGCTATCACAGGAGTCTAACATCAAGTACAAAAAAGATGCTAATAAACATTGGTGCCAAAAGGTATTTTAAGTAGATGATAATGTGCTAGTTCACTTGTGTAAGGAAGAGTTTCCAACTATGGCGTATAACAAGTTGATGAATAAGAAGATATGTCATGTTTTGATCCTTGAGAAAATCAATAATAACATCTTCGTTCTTAATTTTCTAGAGGACATGAAGATCCTAAGGACTTTTAATGTAACAGACCAATATAAGTATCATGAACCAAGTCCGTTGAAAAACTCGAGGAAGTTAAACATCTATCATGGACCAAACTTGATAACAAGTTTTTTTCAAGTGGATGGGTCTGATGTAGGACATGGATCAAGCGCGTTACTAACACACATGGATTGGAAGAAGCCTAAGGAGAAATCGACAAGATTCAGCATATTTCGACCGGTTGATAGGTCGAAATTTCGCCAAAAATTCCACATTGCTTTATGGTTGATTTCTGCCAATTTAGACAAGTCAACAAATCTGTCAACAGGTCGAAATATTGTTCAATAGGTCAACAGATTAAGTCGACGGGTTGAAATTCACAGAATTTTTAGTTTTTGTCTCTGGACGTTTTTGAGTCATTTTGACAAGTCGACTTGATAGGTTGACAGATGGTGAAATGTGCATTTTTCAAATTTTGTTTTCATATTCGATTAGGAATCTTTTAATTGCAATTTAGGATTTGTTTAGGGTCACTTAAGGATGTAAAAACTCTTTATAAAAAAAATAAAAAAATAAAAAATAAAAAATCATTCAACTAATAAAATTCTCAGAAGTTATTCTTTTCTCTCATGAATTCGAGAAATTTCTCTCATGGATTTAAGAGTACCTATGGATTCAATGTGTTTATCGATCGAGGAAGATGGTGATTAACCTCATCACCTTCTTTCCTGCGTCCGAACTAGTCCATTATTTTATCAGGTGGGCTTACACTATATGTAGCATTCATGTGAGTTGTGCTCCACATTTCTCATAAAGATTAATTTTTGGCATAGTTGATAAAAGAGGCTTGTTAGAATACATCCCAATCCACTGCTATAATATATATCATATATATCGGGACCTCCTGACATGGGGCATCTTTCAATGATCCAAACCATTTACTCGATGGGCCTCAACTTGCATGGGATACCCATAAAATAAAAATTCTTAGGTTGGAATGTTTCAATCCTTTGATCATTCAAGTCCTTTTCTTTTTAATAAAGACAGTCTCATCAACCTTTAAATAATCAAAGAGTTGAAATATTTCAATACAAGATTATTTTTTTTCTCCTTTATAGGTATACCATCCACGGTGGGGCCATCATATAAATGGTGTGAATCATTAAAAAGAATTCTAATCCAACTGCTAAAGTCCCAACATATCCTGTTGGAATACATTGATAATTAATTCTAACCACATTCTTTATCTATCATTCAGCATGCGACAAATCATCGATCGATATCAAAAGGTCTCCGGGACCCGTATTCCAGAGTATGATAATCAGGTATTATATCATTTTTTATCATTAATTAATCTCTCTTTTTATATACAATATAAAGAGAGATTAAGATTTTAATTTTTCTTATTTATTTTTCAGCAAGTATACTGTGAGATTACGAGGATGAAGAACGAGAATGATAAGCTCCAAGCCAGCATGCGAACCCTAACTGGCGAGGACTTATCAACCCTAACCATGAACGATTTGCACCAGCTCGAACAACAGTTAGAGATATCAGTTAATCGGGTTCGATCTAGGAAGGTATGTTTTTTTTTACCCCTTAAGTATGTTTAGTTATGTTCATGTGGGTCCCACCAAGTAAATACCCACTTATGGGCAAGCCACAATGTTATAAAAATGAAGGTGGTTTAGTAGAACTTGCCTGAACTTGTTTCATCCGTACATTTCTTTTTGTAAATTGTGGGACAGCTGATCAACGGGCTAGCCTGATTTTTGTGCCAGACCATTGAGACGGTGGGACCCACTAGTTAGAGGGCTTGGATCTCAAGCCTATTCCGTGCTGGCACGTATGAAGTCATTTGAGTTTGATGCATGTTTAGTGATTATCTTAATCTTAGTTAGTTGGGCCTCTTGGTTTAGCTTTAGTAAGGAGACTTACAAAAGAAAAAGCTAATGAATGGTGTATAGTGGTCTACTATATGGATGAATACATGCATGTCAATCCAGACCGTCCAGAGTGTGAGATCTATGGTGGATGGAGCATAGCTGGTAAGTTGGATTGATCAGTAGCTTTTAACAGTTTCATTTTTCCTGTTAATTTGGACGGTTGGATATTTCCACTTCTCACTACCCATTTGATGGTTACCAATTACAACGGTTCTGATCATTGCACGAGCCCCATTTGAGGGATTCTCCATCACAATGGAATCTGTAATTTGGATGCTTCGGATTGACTTGATGTCTTCTCCAAGAATAAAGGTTATCTTTTGGAGTCGTTGGTATTCCACCCCATATCTAGACCGTCCAATAGGTCCAGTCTTCTCTTCTTCTCCTATGTTCAAAAACCGTAGCAATCAGGTGGTCTTAAACGTCGTCTGTGACTAGTCATATCTTCTACAAATGATCTCGCCCATCTATTTTTGCATGCTACTAACCACACAGTTTGAATCATCCAATTAGTAATTTTATTTATTTATTTTGAAGGTAGCCTATGAAGAGTGGATGCCGCCCAGATGTTTTAAAATCTGGCAATATTATCTAGGAAATTTTTTATTCAACCATCTTTTGTAATAATATCATGAGATTTTTCAAAATCTTGATAATTTTTATTGTTTGTGATTTTATCAGAAATTACCCAGATTTTAACAGAAAAATTAGTTAGAAGTTAAAATAATTCAGTTTACACCTTTATAGTTATTTATTTATTTATTAATTTATGATATATAGTTTGTTTTCAATGAGATTTTCCCAGAAATATTGTTAGAAAATAATCAAAACTGAAAATCTCTAGAGAAATTTCAAAGCAAGAAATTGCAAAGAAAGTGACTAGACAGTATTGAGTGGATTAGATTGAATGGGTTGGATGTCATAAACAGGCCTCATAATGCTAAATTTCATCACTTGTATGAAAAAAATAAACCGAGTGAATTTAAGTCTTTTCTCGGCCCCCGCTCGGCCGGTAATCCGTTTGGGCGGGGCTCTGTGGGGCCCACAGAGATGTAAGTGCTTTATCCACACTGTTCATCATTTTTCTCATATCATTTTAGGTTATGATCCAAAAAGTGAGACAGGTACAGGGCTTAAGTGGACCACAAAGTGGGGATTGAACGTTCACCATTAAAAACTTCTTGGGAGCTTGAGAAGTTTCAGATCAAGCCAATATTTGTGGTTTCACTTCATCCTCCATGTCTACATGACCTTATGAATAGGTTTTATGGTAAAAAAACATCACGGTGGCCCTTAAAAAGGTTTCAACGGTGGGTGTCATTATCACCGCAGCTTCCTTTGGTGTGGTCCACTAGAGCTGTGGGCCTGCTTATTTTTTGGGTCGTACTTTAAAATGATCTGAGAAAATTGATGAACGGCGTGGATAAAATACTTACATCACGGTGGGCCCCACAGAGCCCTGTCCGGACTGGACGCAATCTGCGTCCGTCTTTTTTCAATCCCTTTTACAGCCAAATTAGATAATGGGAAGAGAAGAAAAGAAAACAAAGTGGATGACTTTTTTCATAATTGGACATTTCTCAATGTCTGCATTGTTAAGTAATATTAAATTTAAAAAACTAAATATTATCCAAATACTATAGTTAAATTCTTTTGCACAAAATATAAAATAATTAATGTAACAGTTTTATCAGATTTATACTCTCTATCTATGGGAATCAATATCTCATAGTAATTAAAATCCTCATAAATGAAAAGAAAATATTAAACTAAATTACAATATTTGAAGAAACCAAAGAGAGAGAGAGAGAGAGAGAGAGAGAGAGAGAGAGAGAGAGATAGGCCTTCACTAATTCAACCGTGTGAAGACACGCTACCATTAATCATTTATAACCTCACAGTAGATAGAAGAAGAAGTACAAAGAGGAGTTTTAGAGAATGTGAAGAATCTTTAGAGAAGGCTAATGAGACATTTCTCCATTAGTTGCTTGCATCCACACAGTTTGGGCCCACACGTGAGTCATCAACACATGCAAAGACTTGCAGTCCTTCCTCATTACTCACCCTCAAGCTTGAAGGTGGGGGTGGCAACGCACCTAGCATGGTGCACAATCCCTAGAAAATAACATTTACAAGTGGCTTTGTGAACATATCGATGACTTGTTGTAATTAAAGAAGAAATAAACTATGTAACAAGAACACTCAATACCACCTTTTCTCTAACAAAATGGTAGTCAATCTTAATATACTTTGTGCATATATGAAACAAAGGATTTATAGTGAGATACAAAGCACATAAATTAACACACAAAAATAATAAAAGGTTGACATAGATCCCCACGATTTTACATAAAATATGGGAGATCCATGTTAACTCAGTAGCAGTAAATGCAAGAGCTCGTTACTCAGCCTCAGCACTAGAACAAACAATTGTGGATTTTTTTTAGTGGCACAGGAGACACATTTAGATTTTAAATAAATCTAGTATCCCGTTGTAGACTGTCGAGTTAAAGTACTACTCATTTAGCATTTAAAAACCTGTACAAGCTAATTATGAAGATTGAGCGGCAATTCGAATTGTAATGTGCAATGTACCATTAAGATATATAAGAATGAATGGAGGTAAGGGTATTCATAAATTGGCAAACAATGTTGACAATACGTGACAAATCATGACGTATATGGATAAATATTGTACAGCACTAACAATGCTTTTATAGAAAGTGTCATCAATCACCGAAGTACTTGAGATATGTAAGCTGTGTTTCTAAGCTGGATGAGTGCTAATAGACTAAGTCTAATATTTTAGTTTTAGACAAAAATAAATAAATAAATAAAGCATACTTAAATTAAGACAAGAAAAGACTGCCACTAAAGGAAATAATTAACTTCAATGAAATTACATGGAACAATATATCACGGCACATACTGTATGCCTTTTAACACACAATTTCTTACTTAAATTAATGTGACAATTTAAACTAAGTAAGGCAATTAACTTTAAGGCTTTCAAGCTAATAGAGGGTCCGATCACATAAACTATAATATATATGTGTCAATTAAACAACTAGTCTATAAAAGATAGTGTATATTGTGTGGGATGTGTGCATATGTGTGTAGGATGTGCTAACTATTCAAATCCTAGCGTTCATCTAATCATGCATACATATAATTCACTAATCAATTACATAAGTATTATTAGAAAAGTACTCAAATGAAAATTCTAAACACAAACATAAATAGTGGTTCAATTTTTCTACTCCACTCTCGGTAGACGCACTCTCATAGAGTGTACCAGTATTCACCATAGCTTTTAAATCAGGTTCGTCTCTAACCTTTACAACCTACACAATATCCTAGCATACACTCCCGTTGGAGGCTCCCACAATAGACTTTAGTTGGTTTTCTATCGGTTAACCAACAACCTCGATTCTAGTACAAAGACCTACGTTTACTCCCACCAGAGACTCCCACGGAGACTAATACGTACACACCCGTGTCTGGTGAATTCGGCCCTATAAAAGAGCCTAGGTTCTACATAAGAACCTATCAAGTTTGGGTTACAAACTCTTACCCTCAACAATACGCAAGGGAAGAGAGTATGGACTTACTAATTAATACTTGTCAAATTAAGTCATTTGTCGTGCCTTCTTGAGTTGTTTGATCGATGCTTTCCCGTGCTTCAATCATCTCTCCTTTTACTGATGTCGATGCCTTGCCAATGCTTTAGCTTAAAAATTAAATACGTTGCATGTAATGCTCCATTAAGGTGACCAAGGTGATGAGAGTTGGGTAGAATCTCTTACAACTAATAAAAAGTTGAACTCGTAGAAGATTCTCCTGAATGGACACTCTAGAGGTTAATAGACACTAAGATTTGTTAATAGAATCAATATCCTAAAATCTAAAGAAGACTTGAGATCATAATCTTCTTGTATAGTAGCTTGAAATGCTCATTAAAGTGAATAATCACTAAGAAAAAAAGTATGAAATTCATTTAGATATAACTTAGGAGATTTGGTAAAGCTTAGGATACACCATGGTCTCCAAAATGTCAAAATTCATTATTTACCCAAAGATCTAAATGTAATATATATATAACAAAAAGTCCTCAGTGGATCAATAACAACTAGGTTCAATCGATCAATCTTAACCCTCGATCGATCAAGATAAGTCGAAATAACCCAGTGAACTCGTTGGACTATTTTGGTCATGTTCGATTGATCGAGCCCAATTGCTCGAGAGGAATCGAAATCAATCGAGCTTGTGCCTCGAGCGTTCGAACTTCATAAGATTTATCCAGAAAGCTTTTTGGACAGTTTTGACTAGGTTCAATCGATCAACTCAATCAATTGAGCTTCGCTCGAGCACACTAATGAGTCTGCTAATTTGGACAATTTATTTTCCTACAGCTCAGGATCTCTGTAGCCTATCTTATTACATTCCAATTAGGTTCCTAGGCTAGGGATGATCAAATAAGGTTTTTCTATTAAAGTAAAGATTATTTAGAGGTTAAGGGTTGTTTTAAATCAAGGGTTAGGGTCACAAAAGCACCTCATATACTTATTCTTTACTCCTTGATACTCAAACTCCTCTTGTGTCTTCGGTCTTCAGCTTCAAATGGCTCTACTGACTACATGACACATGAACTCATGTGATTAATAAATAAGGTGCACTAACGTTCAATACTAAATAATAGTGAAAATGACTTAAATCTTTTATAGTAAATTCAAATCTTAATTCGGAGATCAAACAAGATAATACAGAAAGATTATCATTGGTAATAATGATATCATTAACATAAATTATAAAAATATATGGTAAATAAATTCTTTCTGCTACTCTATTTTTTATTTTTTTATTTTATTTTTTTATTTATTATTTTTTCTACTTTATTGGACAAGAGATCTGTATGAGAATCCCACAATTATAAAAATTGTAAATAAATTCTTTTGACTAAAATTCACCTCCTATATCATTTTGAATATTTTTTTTTGTGGAAAATTAATTTTTAACTAAATTCCAAATTTTAAGGAATAAGCTAAAGAATTATGATTCATTTTCTAGATGACATAACCATGTAAATCTATTATAGTTGTTGAAAAAATGGCATAATATCTCTTGTTCTAAAAGAAAACTATAAGTGTCCGACTCCAAAGATCACAATGAACCTCAACAAAAGAGTAGTTTAAATTTTATTATTTAAATTGAAAGAGAGTGTACAATTTTTTCTCATCTAACAACTATTATAGATACTTAGTCTTTTATAGCAGCTACTTACATTAATAATATTTTTTATACTCAAAATTTTAGGTAATTTGGAGTTTAGATATCCCAAACACTTATGTCAAATATCATGTATGACTTTTCCTCATCTGATTGTTGTTAAGGCTATTGCATCTTGTCTTAAGTGTATAGATTTTCTCGTTTACTCCATGTCGTCAAAGCCCGCCCTGTCTATTTCTTAGTCCTTTATCACAAATCCGAAATTAGTAAATTAAAAAATACTAGAATTATTCTTTACTAACTAATAAACATATATTAAATTCTTCTTAATTTTTGGAACTACCAAAACATAATTTAGCTTAATGTTCTCATAACCAGCAAAATACCATTGTGAGAACTATCTCCTCATATCACCTTGTCAGGACCATTACAGGGAACCAAGTTAGTTAAATTACCAAGATCATTGGTCATGTACACATCAGCTTATGTATCAATATATATGTTTAGATCTTAGGTTTCATTGACTATCATAATAGAAAAGTCATGTGATAAATCTTCTTGAGCCTGATATGAGAAATCTCACATGTACCAACCATGAATCCATCATTTATCTTGATTATCACTCCTCTTAAATCTGGCACACCTACAAGTCTTGGTAGAGGAAGAGGATTATTTTGATTTAGACTAATAGGAAGGGGCAAAATATCTAAATTCAATCATTAATTTAATACCTTTTGTGGGCAATCCCTTGTTAAAAATTGTGAATTAAAAATTTTCAACCTAAAGTGTAAGGCCTAAAATCAAGATTTTTTTGTCAATATCATGAGTAGTTATACTTTTGCTTGATTGGAGAAAAAATTTGTTCCCTTGAGTTGAATTGATATTCAAATCGCTTCAGCTTCTACCATTAGGTCGTTAGGTGAAAAAAAAAAGTCTATGTTATGGTCTACTGTACATGGTTGAGGTTGCATGTGTTATTGATGTCTTAAATCAATTTAGCAACAGGGTCTGTTGATGCCATCAATAGACCAGTCAATGCCATCGAGCATTGTTCGATGCCATCGAGCAACTACTCGATCCCATCGAAGAAATTTGAAATTTCTCCAGTTGGCTGCTAGACTATTTGGGTACCTGTTCCATGTCATAAGATTAGTTTCGATGCCATTGAAACTTAAGTTTTATGTCATCGAGAATCATCGAAGTGCAATCAAGAAAATTCAATTTTTCATGTTTTATCTCTGGACTGTTTTGATGTTAATTCGATGCCATCGACGGACTATTGATGACATTAAGCCCCATCGAACGTATCGCGCAGAGTTGTGTATATGAGGAATTTATTTCTGATTTTGTTCGAGATTCTTCCCATGGCTATAAATTTGGGTGGAAATAGAAATTAGAAAAATATATAAAGCTTTTCTAATTCATTCCTAGGGTTTCAAGGGTGTAGCTTGGGGTGATTCGAGGCTTGTTCAAATCGGGTATTCTCTAAATTCTTGTGATTCTGACTTTCATAGTGATTATTTGTCACTTTATGTCGTGGTTTTTTTCCAAAATTGTGAACATTAAATCGGTGTGATTGCATTGTGCTTGATTGGTGCGATTGGATTACTTTACTTGATTCATCTCTGTATGCTTCCGCGGACCCCCAACAAGTGGTATCACAGCAAAATGTTGGGGCGCGGGCTTGAATCCGAAAGTAAGTATCAATAGTTGTCAATCCCAAGTTTGATATTGAGAAATAGTCTGGGAAAAATAACTTTGAATTATGGAAGGTCAAGATGATTGGTCTATTAGTTCAGCTGGGATTAGACGAGGTCATTGAGAAGCAACCAAAATTTATGGATGACGATAAATGGAACAAACTGGATAAGAAAGTGAGAACCTCCATTCAATTATACCTAACTGATGAGGTTCTCGATAATGTCATAAGAGAGAAATTTGTGGCGAGTCTATGGGCGAAGTTAGAGGATATCTATAAGAAGAGATCCCTTGAAAATCGCCTATACTTGAAATTGCAGTTGTTTAACCTTAAGATGGCAGAGGGAGGAGATGTTAAAACCCACAGTAGCAACTTTAATAAGATGATTTGCAAATTACTGGATGTGCAGGAAACAATTAAGGATGAAGATCAAACATGTATTTTGTTAAATTCTCTCCTGGCTTCATATGAGTCTTTCAAAGACACATTGTGCACCAGTAAAATGTCTCTTAGTGTCAATATCGCTATCTTAGCCCTTCAAGGAAATGAGATAAGAAAGAAAAATGGAAACATAGGGGCTTAAACCGATGCATTATTTACGAGGGGACAGAATTCTAAGTGAGACACTAAATCTTCTCAATCGAGATTTAAATCCAATGGCAAAGGCAAAGGTAAATTGAAATGCTAGAACTATGGGATGACAGGACATATGAAGAAGGATTGTAAAAATTCTAAAGTAAAGCAAGGGAACTCAAAGGCTTCTTTTAAGGAGGGTAACACTGTCATGTCTGATGAAGGTACAAGTGAAAATTATGTGTTGTTAGTGTTTATGATTAGATACTTATACGATGATTATAGGGACGAGTGATTTTTGGACATTAGAGCTTCATATCACATGACTCCTCATCGGAGTCGGTTCACCAGTTACAGAGAGTGTGATAGTGGCCAGGTATTTATGGGCAATGATAATGCCTATCATGTTGTGGGTGTTGGTATAATGCGCATCAAGGTGTTTGATGGGATGGAGCATACATTGACTGAGGTGAGGCAGGTTCTTGATATGAAGAAGAGTTTGATATCTCTTGGTACACTCGAAGCGATTAGGTGCAAATTCACCGGTTTCAATGATGCCCTTATGGTTTCAAAATGGGCACTCATAGTTATGAAAGCATAGAGGCATAGAAATCTTTACAGGTTGATCAGAAGCACTTCAATAGGTGGAGCTACAATAGCTATAGCAGATTCCACACGTATGTGACATGCACGTCTAGGCCGCATGAGAAAGTGGAGCATGAAGGTACTTTTTAATCATTATTTAATTTCAAGTGGTAGACTTTCAAGAGTTTCAACACCCGGTCAAGGGTTCGAGTATCCATAGGTGGTGAAATCACACCATAACGTGAGTGTATGGGGGTGTGTGTGCGTGTGTAAATAAATAAAAAAATAAATAAAAGTTTTGATTTAAATATATGTGAGCATTGTATATATAGTAAACAATTTAGGTTATTTTTTAAATCTGGAAAACATGTATGTAAAGGTATGCTTGATTATGTGCATTCGGATGTATATATAGGGGTCGTCGCCCGTGATTTCCGCTAGAGGGTCGTCATGATTTGTCACATTCATTGACGACTACTCCAAGAAAGCATAAGTTTATTTTATAAAAAATAAATCCGATGTTTTCACCAACTTCAAGCAATGAAAAGTGATGGTGGAAAAGCAGTCAAGGCGAAAGGTGAAAGTTCTAAGGATAGATAATGGCGGTGAATTTACTTCAACTGAATTTAACAAATTCTGTAAGGATGAAGGGATCACAAGGCATAATACAATGCGCCACACGCCTGAGCAAAACAGTGTGGCTAAGTGGATCAATCGGACTCTTTGAAGAGGGCCCGATGCATGATTAGTAATGCTACGTTGGGCAATGAACTATGTACTGAGGTCATTTATAGGGCATGTTACTTGGTGAATTGGTCCCCTTCTACAGCCATTGATTTTAAAATTTCACAGGAAGTATAAATTAGTCATCAAGTAGACTACTCAGGATTGCATGTGTTTGGTTGTGAAGCTTACTTTCGTGTACCGTCAGTTGAGAGAGATAAGTTAGACCAAAAGAGCCAAGAAATATATCTTTGTTAGCTATGGTGGTGGTGTGAAGGGGTACAAGCTGTATGACCGGGTCATACGAAAAATCATCATTAGTCATGACATCAAATTCGATGAAGGATCCTTTTTCCGAAAGAATGTGCATGAGTAACCAAAAAAGTTGATTGTGGATGTTTAAATTGACACAAATGATGCTTAAGCTAATACAGATACGCAAACAGTGGTACAGGAGCTGGTGGAGCAACCACCTGTGAGAAGAAATTCGTTGCAAGAACGCAAGGTACCGGCAAGATATAAGGACGACTCAAATATCGCATATTCCCTCATTACAAATGAGAGAGATCCATCTACTCTTTAGGAAGCTCTTGATGAGCCGAATGTAAAAAAGTGAAAAGCGGTTATGGATGATGAAATGAACTCCTTGTACAAGAACGAGACGTGGGAGCTGGCAGAGCTTCCCATTGGCTGAAAAGCGATCGGGTACAAGTGGATTTTTAAGAAGAAACAGGATACGTATAAGGCAAGGTTAATAGCGAAGGGTTACACTTGAGGGAAAGTATCGACTTCATAGAGATATTCACACCAGTTGTAAAGCAAGTATCTATCAGATTCATGCTAGCGTTGGTTGCCCAATACGATCTCGAGTTGGAACAAATGGACATAAAGACTGCATTCCTGCATGGGGAATTGAAAAAGTAGATCTACATGAAGAAATTAGATGGTTACGAAGAAAAAGGGGTAGAGAACTAGGTTTATAGGTTAAAGAAGTCGTTGTACGACCTTAAACAGTCGCCTAAATTATGGTATAAAAAATTTAATTCTTTTATATTGAGTCAGAAGTTTTCTAGAAGTGAATACGATCACTGTGTCTGTTACAAGACATTGAGTAATGACAAACTCATCATCCTGGTATTGTATGTTGATGACATGTTGATCTCTAGTTATAATATGTCTGAAATCAATATACTGAAGACACAGTTATCAGGGACATTCGAGATGAAATATATGGGGATGCAAGAAAAGTTCTTGGCATTGATATACATGAAGACAATAAGAAGAGCAGACTTTGGTTATGTTAGGCAAAATACCTTGAGAAAGTATTAATCAAGTATGAGATAGACAAGGCAAAACCGATTAGCATTCCCCACGTGGCTCACTTTAAGCTATCTTCATAACAATGTCCTAAAATATATGAAAAAGAGCAACGTATGTCTCATGTGCTTTATTCAAATGCGGTTAGTAGCTTGATGTATGTCATGATCTGTACAAGTCGGGATATTTCATAGGTAATTGGTGTTGTGAGTAGATACATGTCTAACCCCGGAAAGCAATACTGGAAAGTTGTAAAATGGTTACTTCGATACATTCAATGTACAAAAGACTACGTTTTAACTTTTGAGAAAACAAGGGTCAAGTTAATTGGGTATGTGGATTCAGATTACGGGAGCAGTGTGGATTCTAGAAGGTCGACTTTAGGTTACTCGTTTGTGCTAGCGGGTGGAGTGATTAGTTGGATGGTGAAACCTCAGTCTATGGTGGCTCTTTCCATAACTGAAGCAAAGTATATGGCAGTGACAGAAGTATTCAAGAAATGTGTTTGGTTGAGAGGCATGATAAATCAGTTGGGGCTTCAGCAGGAGGTGGTGCCGGTTAATTGTGACAGCGAGAGAATTATTAATTTGGCAAAAAACTCTATTTATCACTCATGTATTAAACACATTGATGTTCGTCACCATTTTATCTGACGGGTACTTAAAGAAGGTAGCGTGACTCTAGAGAAGATTCACACCAGTATGAATCCAGTGGACAGCTTACCAAGGTACTTCCTGCAGAGAAGTTCAAGTTTTGTGCAACTTTTCTGGGCTTGGCGAAAGCATAAAAGGAAGACGGAGTATGCATGAGAAGCAATGATGGAACTATTATGCAAGCTAAAGATAAGAAAAAATGATAAGAAGCTATAGGATTGAAGATTGAAGACATGATGGAGATTGTTATTGATGTTTTAAATCAATTCAGCAACAGGGTCTGTCGATGCCATTGAGCACTGTTCGATGCTATCGAATAGCTACTCGATCTCATTGAAGAAATTTAGAATTTCTCCAGTTGGTTGTTCAACTATTTGGGTACTTGTTCGATGCCATCGAGATTAGTTTTGATGCCATCGAGATTAGTTTCAATGTTATCGAAACTTAAATTCGATGTCATTGAGACCCATCGAAGTGCAATCGAGAAAACCTATTTTTTCAAGTTTTATCTTTGGACTGTTCTGGTGTTACTTCGATGCCATCGATGGACCGTCAATGATATTGAGACCCATCGAACGTATTGCATAGATTTTACACAAATCTACGTATCTGCGGAATTTATTTTCGATTTTGTTTGAGATTATTCTCATAGCTATAAATATGTGTGGAAATCGAAATTAGAAAAATATTTAGAGATTTTCCAATTAGTTCCTAGGGTTACAAGGGTGTAGCTTAGGGTGATTCGAGGATTTTTCGAATCGGGTCTCTAAACTCTTATAATTTCGGCTTTCATAGTGATTATCTATTGCTTTGTGTCGTGGTTTTTTTTCTCAAAAGGGTTTTTTTCAAGTTAAATTGATGTGTTTGCATTGTGCTTGATTGGTGCGATTGAATTACTTTACTCAATTCATCTCTGACTTCTGCGGTCCCCCAACAACATGCTTTGTAGTTATAGATCATTACTTTGAATTATAGTAACAAATTGAGATAAGAGGGAAATGAAGGCCTTACAAGCATAGAGGTTACCAAAATAGTTTTTGGTGGAGTTTACTGAACCTATAGATACCTTTGTCATCATTTGCTACAGGTTTCTAGGTAGTTCGTATCCCATCAAAACTTATTTTGGAAGCCATAAAGTAAACGGATAGTGATTGTGTGCCAAGTATCAGGAATAGTATTTATTGCTTTACTTAATTCTCACTGCCATTTATGGCCTATAAGAAGTTTTATTCTAACAACTTCCAAACCTAGCTGGCCCTGTTACATCTGACCACGAGATAAAGAGCTTCAAACAACATCCCTATGATCCAACTGCAAAGAAGAAGATCATGCTCTTTGGACGATATGATCAATGGATTCAATGCCGTCTCACCCTTGTCATTTTGGATGAGTTCAATTGGTAGGTCTTTATTGAGAAGATTTTCAACTTTAAGATTTTGAATCAACGAAAGAATTTGAGTTCTCAATATAAGACAGCTAAAGTGATTCAATTTAATTAACATAATATTAATTAGGTGATAAAAAATGTGTAGGCAACGAAAGAGAAAATAGCTATGATGGCGAAGCCACAATTTATAGAAAAAGTAAAGAGGAAAGGAAGAACAAGGATTCATATCCGGCTTAAATGGACATGTGAAAGGCCCTTTTTTATCAAATAAAGGGTTGAAAGGAGATGGGAGTTAGAGAATGACGGAGTTGATGTTTCCAACCAATAAAGCAAGAATGAGATCAACAGTGGCCCAAATGGGCTAGGCTTAGATCAGGAGCAGCCCAGATGGTAGGATTGATGTGAACTGCACCTAGTATGGACTTTTCGGCCCTATTAACAAAAGTCATTTACAGCATTGGTTTAATATAGCTGTGTCAAACACCCAAGCTCTATGGGCCCAGATGGATGATGCACAGTAAATCTTATCGCCTTCTGAGATTGTCGGAATTGGCAATAATGAGAGTTTGGGATTGGAATGAACTTGAGTCGAAGGAAGTCATAGGTCTTGTTATATTTGTTAAGAGTCATAGATGTATATTACTTAATGGAGAATGAGAATTACTGATTTTAATGAATGTCACTAAAATTAAAGATGGTCATCAAATTTCTGCTCTGATACCATAAAAAAATCATTAAAATGAAAAAAGAGAAATGAATTCACATATTCAATGTGAACCTTATTGCTGCAACTATTATTTATATTCTTAAAAGAAACAAAAGAAAAATACAACCAGAGGAAGATTTAGAGTTCGATAATAAGAAGGAAACTTCTCTCCATTAGCTACTCACATCTACACAGTTTGAGGCCACACGTGAGTCATCCACGTGTTCCACATCAATCCTACCAAAGCATCAATATTGGTAGGATACGAAGCACGCTGCACTATGAACATGCCATGGACCAAAAATAAGTATTGGTCCACCGATTAGACAGGTCAAGCAATAAGAAAATTGGGTGGTACTAAATTACCCTATGATAGAAACAAAACTTAGGAATTATTTCAATTAAACCACCTCTTTCTCTTCTTACTAATATTTGTAAGTTGAAACAGTCATAATGTCACGAAATTCATTTTCAGCTAAGTTCTGACCTACAAAATAGACCTAATAATATGTGCACCATCTCCAAGAGAGGCTCAGTGAAATATAAATCCAACAGTCGAGATGTGCATAGGTTACTCACTTGATGAGTGTACGTACCATGATTTTGGGATTATGGCCTGGATTTCTTACACGTGTTTCACCCCTCACATGATGACCCCTTATTCAATCAGGGCCCATTTTGATAATGCTTGAATGATCCTGATTTGTTTATGATTTGGCACACAGAATCAACTGCTGCAACAACAGATGGAGAACCTACGTAGGAAGGTAAACCATATGATAATAACACAACGCATGCACATCGTTGAGTTTATATTCTGACGGAGCATGAGCATCTATACGCATGCACACATACACTGTCCCCACACTAGCACGTAACCTCAATCCAGACCGTAAAATCGTGAGGCCCCACTTCAGATGGAGCATATCCATAAAATCAGATCCATTGGACCACTTAACCACCAAGCAGTAATATTTCTTTCAATTTACTGTTACATTTCATCGCTATCCATATGATATTTAGGATCATCCATTGGGTGTAATTTTTGGACCATGCTGTAGCCAGATTGGGGGTCACAAATTGGACGGTTTGGATTGAGCGTATGTGTGCCAACTGTACAGTTATTATGTGCATGCGTGTGGATCATCACACTACTGTGGTGATTGAACCATGGCCTCAACATTGAAAAAACACGTGGCTTGATCTCATGACCCTCTTTTATTAAACTGCATTTTTATTTTTATGTTATCTTAATTGGATTTTGATTTTTACTGCTATTATCCATGCAACAGGAGCACCTGTTGGAAGATCAAAACAACCATCTCTGCCGCATTGTAGTGTCTTTCTCACCAACGAGTTATATTGGGTTTTGTTTCTTCTATTCAGTGCATGGTTTAAGACTCAGTACTGAGTCGATTCGTTCGGTCCGGAGTCGAGTCATGACTCGGACTGATTCAATCGGACCGAGTCAGCCGTATTTTCACTACTTACTCATGTTGCCGAACCAGATTGGATTCAACCGAGACCGAGTCGACCCAAACGAGTCATCAATCCATGGTTTAGAGCCTTTAGTGGGCCATCATGATTTGGCGCTTGCATCATCTTTGGGACTATGTACGGTTGGCACTAGTGGTAGGCATCGAGTCGAGTTTGACCAAGTTAAGGCTGACTTGACTCAATCCGATTTTGAAATATGCTTGACCCAAACTCGACCCAACTCGGTACTGAGTCCAGCATGCCTAACTCGATCTAAGTCTGGGTATAGCCTGAATTAATCTGACCAAGTCTAACCCAGTCAAAAGTACTGAGTTAGGTCGAGTTGGCACTAAGTCGGATCAAGAGATGAAGGGGGGGGAGAGAGAGGAGGAGAAGGGTGGTGATGGTTGTGGGTGCCGGGCTTGGAAGAGGAGGATGAGGGAGGGAGAGAGAGAAAGAGTTTAGGATCAGGTCAAGGTTAGGTGCAGTGGGTAGGGTTGAGTTGGGTCGGATTTCGGATCAAGTCGGATTTCAGGTCGAGTTGAGCTTGACCGAATCGAGTTTCGAGTCGAGTCGGGTTGAATTACTGAGTAACTGGGACTCGACTCAGTTTAAGTTCAAATTGGGTCTGAACAAGTCGGACAAGTCGAGTCACGCGAGTCGAGTCGTCCTGTGCCCAAGTCTAGCTGGCACTGAATTTCAGGCCCAGAAGCTAACCAGCAGTAATAGGCCCATTATAGAACAGGCCCAAAAAAAGCAAGCCCCATATGGACAGAATCAAGATTGGCCCACTATCCCCATCAACAGCCTTATTTCAAGTAAAGTATTTTTAACCGTCCATGTTTTGTGATTGATAGCTTGCCGAACACCAAGCGGCTCTGGAACATAAGGTGGTGGAGCCACCACCGATGCTGGACCATTTCGGCCCCTTCTACGACGATCAAGCAAGGAACATGCTCCAGCTCTCCCCTCAGCTCCATCCATTTCGTCTCCAGCCCACTCAGCCCAATCTGCAAGATCCTGGTCTCCAGCGCCATGGCCTGCAGCTTTGGTATGGACCACCATCATTATATCATTTTTAAATTCATCCCCACCGTTGATCATAAGCTTTGTTGTCACTGTGGCAAAGTATGGTGCATCCCCCACATGCATGCATGCAACATGCAACGTATACGTGCAATCATGTGGGTAAATGGGCCTGATTAAAATATGGGTCCCATTGAGAAAATTTGGATGGCCCAAAAATCATTTTTATCAGGAAATCATGAGGGTGCAATTTTGTCCGTTCATTTGGATGGTTAAGATCATCCAATCGGTGTGGATTGGGCTATTACCTATTCATACTTTGGCCCGCGAATCCGATGGTTGGAACAGACTTACATGTTTGAAATATGAAATCAGTTCCACCGGACAATCATAGCCGTTAACTTGGACTGTTTGTCTACTCACATCTGTCTCATCTGAGTCTTAAAACCATGCTATCTTCAGTACCACGATCCACGTGTAGCCAGATACTCAACCTGGGACTTGGTTTGCCTAGTAACCCCACATCCGCCAGCTAGCTGATGTCAAAACTCTGTGGGCGCCATCATGATGTATGTGTTTTATCCACACCGTCCATCCATTTTTTAAGATCATTTTAGGGGGTGATGCCAAAAACGAGGCATCTCCAAATCTTAGGTGGACCACACCACAGGAAACAGTTGGGATTGAATACTTACCATTGAAAGCTTTTTTGGACCACATTGGTTTTGGATCAAGCTGATATTTGTGTTTTCGCTTCATCCAGGTCTGTGGGACCTTATCAACAGGTTGGATGGTAAATAAACATTACAGTGGGCCATAGGAAGTTTTTAATGGTGGACGTTCAATCAACACTGTTTTCCTGTGGTGTGGTCCACCTAAGTTATGGATTTTCCTCATTTCTGGTTTTATGTCATAAAATGAGCTGGAAAAATGGATGGATGGCGTGGATGAAACACATACATCATGGTGGGGGCCAAAGAGTTTTGACATCAGCTAGCTGGATGATGTTGGGGTCACTAGCCAAACCGACTCCCCAACCTGATTTAAAGGTACCTGGATCCTAAATCGTACCCGTTAAAATTGGATTAGGCTGGGCTCCACTGTTTTCAGAACCATTAAAAAATCGGGTCGGTGGAGTACCAAATCAGGTGCCCGCCCATGCATATTTAATTTTTAATATTAATAATTATAATTTTTCATTGGATGTGAATCGTTGGTTTTATAACTGGAAGATCCTAGCCATCCAATCTTTGACCCTTTTTTCATTGGATGTGGATCATTGGTTTATACCTTCTTAGAGTTCTCCTTGTGAGTAAATCTTCTGGTCATAGTCCATCAATTGGGGTGGGTTTGAGTCAGACCCAGTTACACGACTGAGTCGCTCGAGTCTCAAGCGACTCGTCCGAGTCTGACTGAGTCCGATTTGACTAGGACGAGTCATATCAGACTCGGATATGTTTTTTAAGAAAGACCCATCTCGGGATTCGTGCCAAACGAGCTTCCATTGGTCACAATCTACATCAAGGGCCAGAAACTACAGTGATCGGTTAGAAATGGTAGTGAATCAACACTATGCGATCTGGACCGTACACTTGATGGACCACATGGTGGATCGGTTTTGGCTTATAACCGGATGTGTTATTAACCATCTGAAATCCTGAAGTGTGTAAAATCACCAGAACCCGACTCCCTTAATCGGGTCCAAAGATGGGTACACCAGTACCCGATCCCTGCCCCACCATCATCATCACCGTCAATTTCATCTTGATCACCATCATCATCATCTCATCCGCACATTTTATTACCTAAGCTTAATTAATTAAAATTCCAATATGAATTTTGTGCAGAATCATGATTTCAAAGGAGAGAAGGACACATGATGAAGATGGAAATCTATGTTTTGTTTTCCTTTATATGTATAACCATTTCAACAACCTTAGTTTATTTATGTTCTAAGACTATGTATGTAATTCCAACAAGTGTGAGAATTTTATTATTATATGGTTTTTTGATTGTGTGTTTATATGAGCAATTTGATTAATAAAATAGAGTTTTGGAGGCACAGGTGAAGTCTGTCCACCTAACATGGGCTCAACCGACGCGGACCCCATCTCGAGCCCATTCCCCTCCGGGTTGGGTTTTGGCTGGTCTTGCTGTGGATTAAAGACTCGGCGACTCAAACCGACAAGTCCAGTCGGGACTCAGCCGAGTTGAGGATAACTCGACCTGATTTGACTCAGGACTGAGTCTGAGTTGACATGTGTATGGTGAAGAAGGATCTGTATAGAACTTCTGTGGCCCATCATTCAATAATCAAGGCCCTGGATTTGTTTGGGCATCACTATGTAGAGAAGAGAGAGAGAGGTGGTGCCCCTTCTCTTCCATCAGTTCCTTCACGGCTTCTCTACACCAGATAGGTGATCATGTGGGGTCCACCTCATGGATAGCATGCGTCTCCCTCCGCCCATATCAAAAGAGCAAGCGGCTTTCTCATCTTTTTCACTTAAGATAGATGAGGGAGAAACCTTTCCCAATAGAGAATTGGCATCAAAAAAAATTCATGAAAAAAAATATCCCATAATTCAATCACCTAAGGTAAGATCTCAACCTTTCTTTGTGGCATTGAAGCTTTTGAGTATATGAAGTTACCATAAATTGGAATTCCTAAAAAGAATGTTAAATTGAATCTTCAAATTATGCTGAGCTTACATTGCACTCAGACACAAATCTCCAACACTAACATGACTGTAGTCAATTTCTCACAAGCAAAATGATATGATCAACTCAATGAATTTAATATGCTTGTGGAACACAGGATTAGAGGTGATATGAATTGTTGCCTGATTATTTAAAAGAGATGCATAGCAAACATATCAGGATTACTTATATCAGCCAGAAAGGAGCATAACCAAACACTTCACTAGTACTATATATAACCAATAGCCCTATCTTCGCCTCTACAAATGAGTGAGCTATTGTGGGTTGCTTACTTTTTTCTGAGATAAGATTGCCCTCAATAAATGTACTTAACCTAATAGTAGAATGGCAATAAGTGAATCAACCTGCACGATCGACATCACAAAACACCCAAACACTGAAACAACACAATCAATATAAATAAAAATAAAAAAAATAAAAAAACATTTATGTGGGGCAGCTTTAATTATCAAAAGGATACAATGAATTGCATCATGATAATGTTCACATGAAGTCTATATATAAACTAACTAGCAACGCTCACAGCTTAGAAGATGTCTGGTTGAGTGATGGAGAGTAGTTTACTCACTAAGTGCTAATATTATCAATCATTGGTTATAGGAGAGGGCTCTATTCTAAAAAGTCGATCATTTACTTCAATTGATGCCTCAGCTAAACAAAACCTAACATGCCTGTAGTGGTCAAAAGATCAACGAGTTACTTTCGTTGGGAGGTAAAAATGTCAATTGAACAAGTAGATTCAATCCTTAAAAAATGTTATAACAGTTTGAGGTTTTTTACTTCAAATTGATCAATAAGAAACTTTTTAGCCAATAATATTTCAACCACATTGTTAACAGTTAAGACAATATCATCTACATAGATTACCCAAAGTATGAAGGTGGGTCTTTGTCTGAAATCTAACTTGAAGGACAGTGGAACTAAACCTCTTGATCCAGGCTCTTGGAGATTATTCGAGATTATAAATAACATTTTTGAGATGGCACACTTTCCCTTCAAACCGAAGAAAATAAAACCAATGAGAATTGTGCATATAAATCTGTTTACGAACATGTTATGTACATCTAACCAATGAAGTAGCCAATTTTTATGTACAGTAAAGAAGTGGATAACCGAATTGAATTGAGCTTAATAACAGGAGTAAAGATATCATGATAGTACTCCACTGCTAATTGTTGAGTGAACCCTTTTACAAAGAGACAAATCTTATATCGAGTCACAGCCCTATCATCATTATAGTTATAAACCCATTGACACCTAATCACTTACCTTTATTTAGGAAAATCAACCAATTCTCATGCACCATGTTTCTCAGGAGCTTTTATCTCATCAAACATAACAGTCTTTCATTAAGGATCCTTTAAGGTATTTGTAACCGTAAAAAGGATAAAAATAGACAAAACAATAGAGAAAATTGCATGAAAGGATGGGAATAAGCAACTATAGGAGACATGATTACCAATACGATGAGGAGTGCTCAAATAAACACAATAAGGCACTAGGGCACAATTGTATGTCTTGCTTTCGAATAATAATGAAAATATCAAGGATGGCTCAATGACACCCGGTCTTTATAGATAAAGAATCTGATAGTGGAGGTTGAGTAGTAGAAGATTCTTCTCATCCAATATTGGGAGTTGTGCCTAATTCAGAAGAGCATGATCTGAAGATAATGGTAACTATTGTCATCTAAAATAAGAATCGTTTTTATGAAATGTAACATCTCTAAAGATAAATTATCGCTTGGTAAGTGGATAATGTTGAGGGTCAAATATTTCATATTAGACCCCAGTTATCACATGGTTTTACAAACATGATAATGCTTAACGTCCTATTTTTAATCATGTTTTTTTGTTACAAGGTGAATTTAAGAGCTTGGACTTAAAAGAGTGCTAAAAGCCTAGATTTAACGCTCAGAAATCACCAAGACAAGGGACAGACCCCAGGGGACCGAGATCGAAGAATTTACATGTCAGATATTCGAGAAAATCAAGTGATTGAAATTCAAGTGGCCTGAAAGTCGTCCTAAATGCAAGATCACAGGGTTCCCGCCATTCGTTCAGCTCGAAACTTTATATCTGGCCTGACGACCCTAAATTAACCGTACACGTCGAATTTCAGCCATTGGGTCTTTGTGGTAGTGGTCCAACGGAGTGTATTAGCCACTAAAGGACCATCTCGGCCATCCTTAGCAGATTGGGGCCAAATTTAACCGGTTGAAAGATCTTGAGAATAAGGATTCGTGGTGAAATTTCACTTCTTTTGGATGATGCAGTAGGGAGGAATGAACGACAGAAATTCCTAGAAGGGAGAGTGACAAATTTGTAAATAAACAAACTCCATATGCATGCACGTAAGGGAGAACATAACTTTGCTTCAACGATGGGTAGTGCCTCATCACAGGTGGATGATGTGGCCCACATAGAGTTCGGATTTACTTCATACTTTAACCCATGGGCTTACACGTTACTAAGAAGATGATGAGCGAAGTAGATCTCCGAGAATGTCATCAAAAGTGGGCCCCACCTATTTTTGAACAAAACATCTAAAAAGTGTCCTTCCGCATGCTACGACAGCGGGTGACAAAACCCAGATTAAAAGATGCTTTTACCCCACTTCCTGCTTCAATTGTGGGCTACCTAATCAGAGGATATACCCTAAATTTGAGGTCATAGCCTAACTAGACAACATGAGATTTGTGGTCGGGATGGATCACGTTTCAACAATCGGTCAGTGGACCCATCGGTTACCCAAAACCAACTCGTCCACAGCGTTACGCGAGAAACAGGGAACCCCGAACGACCGAACATGTTGGATGGCCCACCCGTGAATCAAGGTGACAATCCAGACCATCCAAACACCTGCAATGGGGACCCCGATTCCGTCTAAGAAGTCGAATTTGAAAGACTGGACGAGTGGCCAACCCAATCTTAATCATGCGCAAGCCGTCTCCACGATTTCACCACACAAGAAACAGAGACATGCGAAACAAGATAGGTGTTGCATAAAGAGCCTTCGCAAGCAGTTTCTAGAACCGTCCAGCGCCGACTCCCAGTGCTTATAAAAGGAGGGACGTGACAGAGGAGAGGCATAATCCTTAGACAGGCAGCCGTGGAGGCATATTCTTGGACGTGGAGTGAAAGCAAGGAGAGAGAGAGTGGATGGCTGGCTGGAGTTCTTCTCTCCTTTCCCTTTTTTTTTTCTTTATTTATATTCTTTCCTTTGATGTTTTAAGAGTTTTAGCATGATCATGTTAGGCTAAACCTCTTAGCTAGGGCTAAGAGGTGAAGCTTGTAACGTGATGGGCGGTTTTCTATTGCTTTGATTCATGATTGTTGAACTCTCTTTGATTTAAGTTTGATTATAAGGAATATTCATAGTTTTTAATGGTTTATTGTGACTTAAATTACAATAGATCTGTGATAGCTTTGAGCATATTCTTTTCATTATAGGGTTTGTAAATTTGAGAACCCTGTTGTTCACCATCTTCTCCTGGGCATGGTTGGATGATGGAATCCTTCCTAACATTCATACATCTCTCAGACTGGTTGTGGATTGGTTAAATTTTGTTGTTTGTTTTGTCTCATAGGCATGGTTTTCTGATGGGTCAATTTTAATGCTCATACCTCTCATCTCTTGAGAGCTGGATCAAAGGAAGTTCAGATTGATTTTTAATGAAATATCTTCCAACTAGATGAAGATAGGACTCTAAATCCAATTGTATTCTTGAATCAAGCGTAGATCTCTTTGATCTCTACAAGTGGATCCTTGGCACCTTGGTTTCCTACCTTTGAATTTTACAAATTTTAGTTAATTAGTTCACCATTATTCTCTTAACTTTACCTGATTTAGATTACATCTCCATCTAGTTCTAGTTCTAATTACTTTCAGATTGTGTACAATGTTCAATCCCTGTGGATTCGACCTCGGTGTTACCAAGATTATTACTATATCGCAACCCTATACTTGGGGTGTGAACAAGTTTTTGACGTCATTACCAGGGACTAACGATTACATTTTTCTGAGATTAACTAGTTTTAGAATTAGGTTAAAATTAGGGTTTTCTAATTTTAGGATATGATTTTTCTGTTTGATTTTTAGAAACTAACTTAACTTTCCTGTTTTGTAGGATTCTGAGATAAACTTTCTAAATTGGTAATCTCTTTCTAATTTTTCTATTTTTCTATCTTTAGGATTAGGTTTTGTTTTTTTATTTTTAGAAATTTTCTAATTCTAGGATTTCTTTTATTTTTTTAGAAACTAACTTAGCTTATAAGATTTCTTTTATTTTTTTAGAAACTAACTTAGCTTTTTAGAAACTAACTTAGCTTTCTATTTTTAGGTCTAGAAACTTTCCTTTTTAGAAATTAACTCTTCTTTCTATTTTTAGAAGCTTTCTAATTTTAGATTTTCTGTTTTTAAAAATTGACTTGTTTTGTTTTGTTTTGCAGGACCTAACCTATGAGCATCCAATGTGATAACTTCTTTCCAACTCTTCTTTAAATTTCTATTCTTTTCTTTCTTTTTTAGGTTAGAATCTAAGATTGAGGGCTGCGAGTGTTTCATGCCCAAGTGGGTACGTGAAAACACTCGAAATCTCTTGACTCAAGAAGGATTGGTTGAGGGGTTAACTATCCACCACAGGACTAATCACCGCTCGAGATCCCCAGAGTTAATTGAGGTTATGACTGCAAATCAATTGGCCAATCAACCAGAAGGACAACCTCAACCTTGGGTTGAGGAAGTCCAAGATGAGAATGACGTGCATCAAGCACCCCCGTCTCGTACTTTGCGAGACTATTTACAACCGGCGAGGGTGAGCACGCCCTCATGCATGGTTTTTTCAGAAAATGCAAGACATATGAATATCAAGCCAGGAGTGATCCAACTCCTTCCAAAATTTCATAGACTTGAATCTGAAAGTCCATATTTGCACTTGAAAGAGTTTGACGACACTTTATATTTTCCTAACGTATCTGAGGACACGATCAGACTGAAACTCTTTCCCTTTTCTTTGAAAGAGAGGGCTAAGACATGGTTGCATTCACTACGCCCCCGATCTATTGGCACATGAAATGACATAATAAGGGAGTTCATAAAGAAATTTTTTCCACATCATAAGACGAACACTCTTAGAAAGTCAATCATGAACTTCGCCCAAAAAGAGGATGAAACATTCTTCCAATGTTGGGAGCGGTTCAAGGATCTTGTCGGTTCATGCCCACAACACGGTTTTGAAACGTAGCGTATTACACACTTTTTCTATGATGGTCTAACATCTTCCATGCGCCAATTGGTCGAGACAATGTGCAATGAAAAATTCATGAATAAAAATGTCGATGTTGTGTATGACTACTTGGATAGACTTGCTGAAAACACACAATCATGGGACACATACCCAAATACAAGCACCACTTCTAAGTCACCCACTCAATTAACGGAGAGGGGCAGATTATACCTTTTAAAAGAGGATGATGATACCAATGCTAAAGTGGTCAATCTCATAAGGAAATTCGAGTCCATGGAACTAAAGAAAGATAAGGTTAAGGAAACTGTTTGCGGTATTTGTGATTGTAATGTTCACACAACTGAAAAGTGTCCAACAATACCTGCCTTTCAAGAGGTACTGAATGCGAAATCTAATGCCGTGAACAATTACCAAAGACCTTTTAATGGACCTACCTCCAATACATACAATCTTAGTTGGAGAAATCATCCAAATTTCGGTTGGAGAAATGGACAAACTGCTACCCCTCAAGGATTCCCTAACCAATTCCTGAATCAAGGGAACCTTCAAGAGGATCCGGTTCTAAAACATATTCAAAACCAAGAGCTTATCACTTAGGGCATATTGCAAACCTTTTAAGACATTTCAAAGGCTATACAAAGACGTGAGACAAAAAATTCAATTGGGGAAAAATGGATTCTTCCAGCCCAACCTTTCCCCAATCCTAAACCACAATGTGAGATAAGTGACACAAGCTCTTCAAATCAAATAGATCAAGCTAACTCTATTACCACTCTTAGGAGTGGAAAGATAATTGATAAATCTATTCTGATAAGGGCTGAAAAGCCTAAGAACCTGAAAGAGGACAATGATAATAAGCCTAGCCATGCTCCATAAGAATTAGAACCAGAACTTCAGGTTACATCATTCCCCCAACGGTTGGTTACACCAAAACCTCTCTCAAACTCTCAGGACATTCTAGAGGTGTTGAAACAAGTGAAGGTCAATATTTCTCTACTGGATGCGATTAAATAAATACCTTCATATGTCAAATTTCTGAAAGACTTATGTACATCCAAAAGATGGCAAAATATTCAAAAGAAAATCTTTTTAACTGAAAAAGTGAGTGTAATCCTACAACAAGATGTGCCACAGAAATTTAAAGATCTCAGTAGCCCAACCATCGCTTGTATAATTGGAATTACCGCATTGAGCATGTACTTCTTGACTTAGGAGCGAGTATAAATCTGATTTCTTACTCGGTGTACAAACAGTTAGGTTTGAGTGAATTGAAACCCACCCTAACCACATTACAACTTACTGATCGCTCTGTTCATGTACCGAGAGGGATAATTGAAGATGTGTTGGTCTAGGTGGACAGATTCTATTACCTTGTAGACTTTATCGTCCTGGATACGAAACCCGTCAGTAACATGAGCACTCAGATTCCCGTCATTCTTAGTCGCTCATTCCTTGCCACTTCAAACATAATCATTAATTGCAGGAATGAAGTCATGAGTATGTCTTTTGGGAACATGACATTGGAGTTAAATATCTTTTTCAATACAGGCAGACGGTTGGAGGATGATAACGATTTCCACGACATTAACATGATTGACTCTTTCGTGTAAGATAGAACACCTTTGACCTTATCCTTTGACCCTCTATTGACGTGCTTGGCCCACTCCCATGATTTTGATGATGACATGATTAAGGAGAAGTGTGTCATGTTTGATACTGTGCCGGTACTTGAAGTTAACCAGTAGAGACCATAATTTGAAGAGTTGCCCCAAACTGATGAAGTGCCTCTACCATCTAATCTCAAGCCACCGAAGCTTGACCTAAAACCTTTACCCTCTTATTTGAAATATCTCTATTTACGTCAAGATAAGACATACCTGGTAGTGATTTCTTCCCACTTGAGAAAAAACAAGAGAGTATGCTCATTTCTACTCTTGAAGAAGATAAAGGAGTTATTAGGCATACCATCACAGATCTCGATGTGATGAATGAACTCCTTTCAACTGAATGTTTCGACTCTTTAGAAGATTGCTCGGTACACTTTGTGGATATAAACAATCCCATGATACAAAACATAGTGGATGCCTTGGCAAGGTAATACTTCGGTAGTTGTTACTAACCGAGAAAACCTTTTGTGAGACCCATATCCTAGACCGTACCATTCCGTAGGCTTTCGTGGTCCTCCCGGTCGAATTCCGGCAGCTCTCGACCTGTATTCGACGTTTGCACGTGATCCTAAGCCGAGTCCTGCATACCAAAGTCAGCTCGACCCGAAACTTGTACCAGTGCGACCGCACCGTTGCCGCGGTTCCGACGCTGCGTCTCACACGCCGAGACGATAACCGGGCCAGTAGATGTGGGCCCGCGTTCAATTCGAGGAAAACGCAGCGCGTTACGAATTTCGAGAGAATCTCTACCACCCATCAAATCAATCAATCAAATCAAATCAAATCAATCAAGTACAAAGCAACCCAACCCATCCCTCTCTTACACAACCTTACCCAAAGTCAACTCTCTCTCTACCCATCCCTCTCTCACCCAAAATTCAACCCAGCTCATCCCTCTTCTTACACACCCATCACTCTCTCCCTACATTACTCATCTCTCTCTCTCTCATTCTAAGCAATTCCCAAGAGCAAATTCCAACATCCAAGCATTTTCAAGTGCAAACAAGTGTGACCCACTTTCCCACTCTCTCATCTCCCATCTCAACCCTTCATTCTTCATCAACCTCCATCAAAAGGCAAGCCAAGGAGCATAGGAGTTTAAGGAGCTAAGGAGGAGGTTGATAGGTGGGTGATCCACCGTTAAATTTCAATTTTTTAGGACCACATGTGGTGGGACCCGATTGAAGTATGCAATGTAAGAAATGGAGGGCCCATAGTGGCGGGGCCCCTCCTCTCTCTCTCTCTCTCTCTCTCTCTCTCTCTCTGGGCCCCCCCATTGTGATGTATGGCTCATGGATTTGATCTAGACCCTCCATGGGCCACCATAGTGCACATGTAAATCCTCGCCATTTAGCACCTTGATATGGGCCGCCTTAGCGTATATAAATCATGGGCCATGTGTATGTGGACCCCACCATGTTGGACGTCCAGGCATGGAGCGTCCCGCAAGCTGCTGTGATGCTTGGGAAGGAAACTCCTCCTCCCTTTTTAGTATTTTTATTATTATTATTATTATTATTATAATATATGATGGTGGGCCCTACGTGGGACCCAACGTGAAATATGTATTTTATCTGCTGCTTCGGCAGCCGTGGGACCCTCTCACCATCAGCCGCTGGATGGCTGTGACGTGAGGTGAAATCCATGCCATTCATTTATCTGGTGGGACCCACTCTTATAGCATGTGTGTCAACTGGCCACCACGTGGAACCACCTTTATCTTAGGTGATCTGCACCGTCCAGATGGGCAGTCACTCCCTCATTGCATGTATTATGTGTGTGTATATTGTGTGTGTATAATATATTATATTATATTTAACTATATAATATCTGATATTATATTATATATTATAATATAAATCTGTGGTGGGCCACTCCCACGTAGGATACCGCAGCTATAGTGCTGCTGTGTTGAGGGGTTTGATCACCCAACCGTCCATCTGCCGGCATGATGTCAGCCAGTTTTATGGGCTGCACATGAGGCACGTGCCAAATCCACGCCGTTCATTTATATGGTGGGAACCACCTTTAAATCATATGATGATCTGCACCGTCTACGTGAGTCTGGACGGTGCCATGGGGCCCGATGTACGTGCTTTATCCACACCGTCCACACCAAAGGACGATGGGACCCCACACGAGGGACTGCTGCACGTGCAGCAGCAAGGACGTGGGGCCCTCTGCTACCAGCGCCATGTCCAGACTGTCCATTCATTGGACATGCTCGTGGACCCCACCGTACGAGGTATGTAACACATCCAAACCGTCCATTCACTCGGTGAGCTTGTCGTAGGGCCGAAGATGAAAAATAAGACAGATCTAACTGTCACGTAGTTATCTATACCGTCCATCAATGGTTCTATGAAATCAGCAGTTCTGTGGAATCCATTGATGCATGTATAATATCTAAAACCGCCCATCTGGCAGCTCGTCTAAGGGTTGAGACTAAAAATAAGTCAGATCCAGTTATCAGGTGGACAACACCACGGAAAAACTGTGGATTGAACACCCACCATTGAACTAATACAATATTTGTTTTTCCCTCACTATTCAGGTCTTTGTGACCTTATGAACAATATGGATGGGAAGTAAATGCTATGGTGGGTCCTCTAAATTTTTAACAGTGTGAGTTATTATCACCACTGCCATTTGTGGTATGGTCCAAATGATCATTTGGGATATGATTCACTTTTTTATGCTCTATAATGATCTCTAACTATGGTTGAACAGCCCATTTGAATCGGCCCATTCGATTCGGCCTATTTAATTCGGCCATCCGATTCGGCCCATTCGATTCGGCCCATTTGATCGACCCAATTGACTTGGCCCATTTATTCAGCCCATTGACTCGACCCAATTGATTCAGCCCATTTGTATCGGCCCATTTGATCGACCCAATTGACTTGGCCCATTTAATTCGGCCCATTGACTTGGCTCAATTGATTTGGCCCATTTGATTCTGCCCATTTGATTCGACCCATTAATACGACCCGATATCATATACATTGGCCCATGAGTGAGGCCCAATGTGATGTGTATATGCCCCATAAGCGAGGCCCATGATGATGTGTATTAGACCATTATACGATTGGCTCTATGAGTGTCATTCCTTGGGAGCAATGTTGAGTAAAGGTCCACATTGATGGGCAATGATGGACAGATGGTTTCGCGCTATCGGGTTTGATATAACCACGACCAAAGGACGATCTTTATATTATGGTTCATTCAGCTATCCATATATATACCCCGCCTTGCTTATAGGCCAATTATCAGTATCAATTATCGATGTTGATTATTGGTACCGATTGTTGAGGCTGGTTCCGATTATTGAGGCCGATTCCGATTGACAAGGCTGATTCCGTTAGTCGAGGCCGATTATCGATTCCGATCATCGATTCCAATTGTCGAGGCCGAATCCGATTGACGAGGCCGATTCTGTATGTTGATGCCGATTCCAATTATTGAGGTCGATTCTGATTGTCGAGGCGTAATGTAATGTCTATAAAGCCTACGAGATGTGACCCTTTGTGATATATATTAGTCCCGTGTTAGAGGCCCATTGTGATGTTTATGTTTATATGGCCCATGTGATGCGGCCCACTTGATGTATATGAGGCCTAATTTGACGTATTTATGGTCATCCATTGGGGCCCATCTTGATGTGATGCATAATGGACTCGTGTGAGAGGCCCATTGTGATGTGTTTGGGGCCCATGGGTTGTGGCCCATTGTGATGTATTCGAGGCCCATGGGACATGACCCATCCGATGTATATAGGCTCATGTGATGTGTATTAGGCCCATGTGACGCGGCCCATTATGATTGTATAAGGCCCATTGTGGTGCATTTGAGGGCCAAGCTATGGAGTCCATTGTGATGTATGTTAGTCCCATGTGAAAGGCTCATCGTGATGTGTATTAAGCTCTTGAGTAAGGCCCATGGTGTTGTATTTTTGGCCCTTGTATGAGGCCATGGGTCCACTATATGTTAGGCTCTATGTGGGTCATTCCTTGAGGACAATGTTGGTTAAATGTCCACATTGTCGAGATCGATTGTCAATGCCGGTTATTGATACCAATTATGAGTATGTGACAGCACAAGCATCATGATATATGCCCATACGCATCATCTGCATATTTATTATGAGATGTGGTTGACCATTGCATATATTATTAGGCAGGTTATATGAGACTCCCTGATAGGTGGAGGTTATCTCAATGAGCGCATGGTATGTGCAGGATTGATGCATGACTAGATTGTATGACTCATGCATCTGGCATTGTGTATTGTGATTATTGTACGCTCTAGTGACATCAGGGTCGTAACCTCCACATGCATATTGTAGATGGCCAGATGGGACACCGAAAATATGTTATTAGCATCGGGCTACCATAGATGGCCAAATGAGACACCGAAAATATGTTATTAACATCGGGCTGCCATAGATGGCCTTAGATGAAAATTCCTAAACCCTCTTGGTACCAGAAGACGCCCCAGTATCGAGATAAAGTGGATATATATGAGCGCATGATGGTCGTATACTAGTAGGCCGCTTCTCCCACTGTGTCATGGTCAGATGGGATGGGGTGTGGCTTTACCCACCTGAGGGAGTAGGCATAGCTAGGCTGAGTCTGACCAGCTCTTAAATGGGTCCGCTATCGATGAGTCGGGTAGGCATTGGTATACTACTAGCAGGCAGGTAGTGAAGTCTTTTCCACTCGCTGGGCTACGCGGCCTGTAGGGGCGGTAGTCAGTTTGGAGTGTACTAGACCCTAGTGATGATCCTAGAGAGGAACCGTACTGATATATGGATTATTGAGCAGAAGTTGCATACTCATTCATTCATTCACTATCCACTCGGGCTAGTGGTGCGCAACCATTTGTTATGTGTACCTTCGTAATGGTCAGGATTTCGGTTGGGGTGCGCGACTAACCTGAGATCGGGAGTTTACCACATTGAGTCTGACTATCCAAATTTAAGTATGGGACTGGTTTGGATAGAATTTCCTTGTGATGGACTCCATAGCCTGCGATACTATGTACATCATCCTGACTTCACTCCAGCTTAGTCATTTCATTCGCACCGCATATTGCATTGCATCCTCGGCATCTAATACTTGACTCTTTATGGCATTGTATTGAATACTTGGCTTACTATGTCTCCGCATTGCATAGCTGATCTATATTACTTTCTCAGTATTTGCCTCATTATAATCTGCATTGCGTACTCTGATATTGTATGATTTATAGACTTGCAGTATTTTCGCTTACTCTGATATCGTATAATTCATGATCTTACCAGTAATTCTGATATTGTATGATTAAGACAGTGTATTGAATATTTGGCACTTATCTTGTGCACACACTTACACCACCCTCTAAGCTTTCTATAAGTTTATGCATGATAGATGTGTGCAGGTGGCATTAGGTTGCAGCAGCGTCAAGCTTGGAGCGTGCAGCTGACTTCTGGAGCTTTGATTTTCAATATATGTATTTCCCTTTAAGCATTGTATTCAAATCTTTATATTAATGGATATGTGATGATGATGTTGCCTTTGTGATTTGGGTAAACTTGTGGTTATGCTTCTTATGAGATAAATGTACGTTGGAAAATTCTCCTTGTAGGATCCCACGATCGGAATCTGGTATATGCGCGCCGGGAGTTGAGAATGGGGTACTATGGGGGCTGTCGGTACTGAATTCGATGATCGAAAATTTTGTGAGCTCGATTTCCGAGTTTGGGACGTGACACCCTTATTCTGAAGCCCCTCTATCCCCAGATCCTAAATGTTTACCATTAAAGGAGGGGGAGGTGACAATTGAACCAAAGTCTGAAACTTCGGAATGTGTTGAGACTACATCATCTGCTGAGAATTTTTCTAAATTTTATTTACTTGTAGCTTTTGATTCACCATGGGATATTAACATTGAAACTTTTTTATGAATACCTCAAGCGATTCAATGACAATTTTGCGTTGAGGTCTATAAATTTCTTTGGAAATTCATGCTCCAAGGCATCAAAGCTCATTGCAAAAAGGATTTTTTGATGATCTTGTTGACAAACCTACTGAGAAATTTATCAAGATACTGGCCAGAAGAGGAACTTTGCGGCATGACTGAGTAGTTTTTCCCCTGCTTTCATAGGACTAGGATAGTTTGCTTGATGACGTTCTACGATAGTAGGCTTTATGCCATTAGGATAGTTTACTTTCTAGTTATTCTAGGATAGTTTACTTTTTGTTGGTTTCACTCTTATGCTAACTCATTTTCACGCTAAGATCTCTTTGGAAAAAGCATCTTAACTCCTTTATCAAGTATTATCCTTCCATAAGGGAGAAAAGAGAGAAAAGAAGAGAAAAGAGGAAAGAGAGAAGAAGGATTTTGGGAGATTGCTATAGGAATTCTCTCCCACGATTCCACGCACCAAATCTCTGTCCTGTTACGCTACACAACCTCTTCCGGTTACAATTTTGGGTAAGAAAACCTAACCCTAATCTCGTTGTAGAGATTCAGGTTAATTATTCGTCAAACTAGTTAACCTATTTCGTCATTTAGGTGTCCAACGTTCCATTTTTGAAAACATAGAGTTTGAACCGAGTCCGAATCGAGTATTCCGACGAAAGGTGCGGACTATAAACGCTTAGGTTATGGTTATCAATGCTTCCAATGTCTGCTAATTATTTATGTCTGACTTGATTGTTACCATATTATCTTAGATACGCCGTTTTCGGTACAATATACACGTACGAACTGTGTTCAACAAAAGATGCATCCCATGTGTTTGTTGAAATGTTTGAATGAACATTTAAACATGATTTGTACTTTTCATAATTACTGATCTAGGATTAATCATTGTCATATGCACATTGACCTCTCTGTATAAGGAATTGCAAAATTATAAGTTGTAACTAATCTAGTCTATATATTTGGTGAAGTGTAGTCTAAGTGTATGATGAATTGTCTGAATGAAAAATTGTTGATGATTTGCATTTATTAAGAGTATTAAGATAGGATTCTTAATTATCTTATTCGTATGTATAGTCTCTTTCATATAATCATATTTGCCTCTACACAATTTATGGATAAAATGCAAGTGTTTGATAACACGATCAATGTGTTTGATGAAATGCTCAAATGAGGAAATTTCTTGGATTGTTTGTTAAATGCCGAAGTGATTATCAGATGTATTTATTTGCTGCATCTGAGTAAGATTAGAGCTAAAACGTAGCTTAGGCAATCGGTAATAGTCCCTGTTCGGGTGGCCGAATTAGTCTCACCACATTGGGTATACTCGATTAATCCGGGTCACACGACGATTGTCGACAGTGGTTAGGCCATGAGGAGTGCTTATGCGCTCCATGTCGATTAAGTTAACGTGTGCCTGTATCAATCGAACTTGCCTAATAAACCGATTAGCCTATTGTGTATTTACCATGTATGGATACTACTGCTTGAATCTAAGGTACCCCTCACCAATGTAAAGGCCTACTTTAACTATGGTATCACGATCCGCTAAGACTCATGAGCCGGGCATAGTGGTATGGGACACGGTGTTCGAGCTGTCGGCCTACGCTGGGGTGACGAGCCTCCCCGTAGTGACCGGTGAGCAACCAAAACTCATGAGCCAGGCATGGTGGTATGGGACACCGTGTTCAAGCTATCAGCCTACGCTGAGGTGACGAGCCTCTCGTAGTGACCGCGAGTATAAACTCTTGAATTTGCCTATCGACTGCTTTTCATTAGGAGTGATGCTCTACAACTTACTTATCGTATGTGCTTAACGAGGAGTGAAAAACATAGATGGATCCTTCAGTTCAGGTCAATGATATAAAGAGAAGTACCCTAGCTTCCCAAATCTGTTGTATGAATAAGCTTAATTAAGTACTTGACTAACACAACCATGCATCGCATTACATTAGTTAGGATGTGCTTTAAAGGTGATGAAGTTGCACGGGAGGCAGTGATGTCATATGCGAAATAGGTTGTCGTAGTCACTTGTGAGGGAGCTTTGATACGAGGGCATATATCATTACTTGCACTCCATTCCTACATTAACAAGAGTAGTTAGGAAGTAATTTTTATAATTGTCTTATCATTACTGCTTGATTGACTTGATAACATCTTAACTTTTGCCTTATAGTACCACTGAGTTAGCCACTCATTCCTACTCTGAGACGGTGCTTTAAAACACCAACCAGACTCTGGTTTAGATGCAGGTATTGATGAAGTCTACGGAGCAAGACTTTATGGATGAAGAGGAGGAGTTCTCCTACTTTCAGCTCTCGGGCAGGTCTACGTATATCTCGTGCCGATGCGCAGGGACTACAGGGATACTTTGCTTAGTTGGACACATCTACTTTTCCGCATTTTGTTTATTTTGAAACTGTACATGTATATATTAAGCCCGATTACATACTCATACTCTGGAGGTTGTGAAATACTTATATGTTTAAATATATATGTTTCAGACTTCTGCTTGCTTAATTTAATTACATCCGGAGTATGATATGTTGTTTTAGTATAATCTCACTCATGCTTAACTCTTTTAATATGGACGAAATCTAAACATCATCATCCATACTGCATAAGTGATGTTCTGGATTTCGGGAGTAGAGCTTTTCTTAACCCTCGAAATTCAGGGCATTACAACTGTTAATATGGATCATTCATCATGTCGGCCCCACCTTCAATATGGGTCATTCATCATGTGGGCCTACCTCGAAGAGATTGTAAAGAGAAGAGAGGGTAAGATGGGTATTACTTGGAAAGTTTAAGGACAAACTTGTCAAAAAAAAAGTCCAAAATGTCTTCCCACTTAAGTCAAACTTCATTTCAAAAAGTAAACATTCCCCAACTTATAAAATCAGAGCTTATTTGCTACTTTATAAATAAATAAGCACTTTAATTAAACTTTTACCAAATAGTATAAAAGCTTATTTAAAATAAAATTTTAAAAAAAAACTAATAAGCTCTTATTTGTAGAGATGTTAAATACCTCCTTAAATATATATTATTATTAATGAGAATGGCACATACCACATGAAAAAGAATGGAATGAAGGAGATTTGGATTGAAGGGCATAAGTTATATGTAAATAGAGGAAAAGGTTATATATAAGAGAGAGAGAGAGAGTAGGTTGTGGGCTACATGCATAGAGTGGGTGGATGCAGGCTACGTACTAAACTATTGTCATAAAAAAATTATGAGCGGTTAAAAATTGGCATTTCTTATGAAAAATGAGTAGAATCTAAGTCATTGGTTAATAAGCTTGCAGAATTTGTCAATGACCAAAACACCCTCACATATATACAGTATCCTTTCTACTGCCCTTTTAAATATCAAAGTTTATAATACTTTTACAACTATTTGCGTGAGTAAAGTTGTAAAATCATAGTAGAGACTAAAGAAATTTGACGAGTATTGGACCTGATACATTTTCAAGATAAGTTTGACCTATATGATTTTATTTTTTCTTTTAGCATGAACCTAGAACAAAAAAATTTGACCTGAACCAATTTAATTAGGTTGGGCGTCCGGATCATACTAGGTAAAATCACTCGGTAGTCGACACCATAAGTATTATCTAATAAAGGTAGAAACTAATTAGCTTGATATATTCCACACTATTAAAATCAAATGATTGTTGAAGGTCTAACTCAACATATAGGTGTGGCCCACCTAATGTGTGGATCAGCATGATTTTTACAAGATTTTTATAGAAGTTCCTGACAAAATGTCATATCTAAATGACATTATCTGTGAAAAAGAGGGTTTATGTGATAAGTTACCATACACCCTAATAAGAAAAATAATTGTTGTTAGTGGGCTTATCGCTTAATATTTTGTCAAAATGGCAGGCACATCACCCCATCATAGGCCGACAACTCAGACACAGTGTCCCATACTATCAATATTTGACCCCTGAGTATTGTCGGATTGTATCGCGTAAAGTTGTACACAAACCGCATTAGCTCGGTTAACTCACTCGACTTGACTCGAAACTTGACTTGTAAAACATTGGGTGACAAACCTCTCCTTAGTGACCATCGAGCATCGATGAATTTTATGACCCTAATTGTTAATGGATTGGGTGGCGTGTCTTCTCCATGCTTGGGCTTGGGTGATGACATTTTCCTTAGTTGTGATTGTCCTTGGACGACGAGCCCTATTATAAATCTAACTGAGTTGTAGAGACTATTAAATGGTAAACTTTGAATTAAATCAAGGGTCACTGGTGAGGAGCCACCCAATGCCGTAATGAGCTATGTGATCCGAATAGAGACCCGTGATACAACAGTGAGATGACTGTTCCATCTATGTGATGAGGGGAATGCATATTGAAAAGTCGAATAAAATTTTAAAATGATAAGTAGGATCTGTAATACCCCGAAAATTGGCACCCGAGTACATAAACTCCGATCCCGAGTTTCCAAGTGTTAACTTAATAAAATGCATATGCGTCTTTATTCTAATTCACATTAAGTCCGCACATAAATAATCAGAGTCGAGCAATTCAATTTACTGGAATCAAAGCGAGGCAGAGATAACAAAAGATTCAAAAATATAGGGCTAAGAGTCAAAAATACAATTCCAGTAGTGATGATCGCCTAAAATGAGGATTATCAAGCCACAATATATATACCCAAGATTATTAAAGTGTAAAGCTTTCAGTTTACGTCCAATTTATAACGGCATTGGCACAACCCGATATAAGCCTACCGGTATGAGGTCTCACTAATACCTACATCAATGATACGCCTGGTTAGTGTTTTAAAACACCATCCCAGGTGAGAGTGGGTATCTAACTCAGTGGTTCCATTAGTTCTAAGTTACACATGTTATCGACGGAATCAGTGCAGTTGATGATAAGCAAGAAACAGACAATTCCTAAATACTCTTGTTAAATGTGCATATGAAGATATGAAATGATGCATGCCTTTCCAAACAACACTCCCTCACACGCGACTCCGACCACATGTTTCGCAAATGACAACAATTCCTCAAACGATGCAACTCCAATGCCTTTTTGGTACATCCTAACTAATACAGTGGGATGCATGGTTATGTTAGCTGAGTAATTATTAAGTTTAATTCATCCAGCATATTAGCGAGGCTAAGATACCGACGTTATATCACGAGTCCTTATCCGGATCACCTGGCTCGTTGCCGCATGTAACGACTCCTTATCAGTGTCCCTTGGTCCAAATTTAGGTGTCACCCGTTTATTTCACAGATCAACAACTCCAAAGGTATGGTATAATACCTAAATATATGAGAATCAACCCGATGTGGGTCGTCATCCAAACCGAGTATGTTCGCTCAGTTTCGAGGTGCGGGCTTATCACATTAAACTAAATTAATACAAAGGAAATGGGCTCGTCATCCGATTCCATTCATGCCCGGGTTGTTCAAATGGTACTCTGGCATGCAACCATCGGCCGGGTAATTTGACAGGGGCCATTCGAATAATGGTCTACACCTCCATCAGTGCTCACTAGTCACTATGGGGAGGCTCGTCACCCTAGTATAGGCCGACAGCTCGGACGCAATGTCCCATACCACCATGCTGGGCTCATGAGTCTTAGTTGCTCACCGGTCACTACAAGGAGGCTCGTCACCCCAGCATAGGGCGACAGCTCAGACACGGTGTCCCATACCACCATGCCCGGCTCATTAGTCTTAGTGGGATCATATTGCACTAACGGTTATGAATGAACACATCCATTGAGAATGGAGTATCCTAGATTCTATTTAATCGTGTCATATATTTTGAACATACATGATCAGTTGGCTAGTGGACTAATTTGATTGACATGGGAGAACCACGACACAACTGACATTGGGTGCAAACAGCCCGTGTAGTCCAATTACTGTTGGTCGTTCGTATTCAACCTAAGTCGATCGAACAAGCCTAGGGTGGCCGCCCTAACTCGGGCCATCCCTTGGTTTGAGTGATTTACCAACTGACCCAACATTGTAAGCAACCTAGGCATCACTACAAACTTACCAATTCATCATGCCATCAACATAAATTCAACGTCACGCAACGACCTATGCATTTCATCGAACATGTAAACATTAATAAAGCAATACATTTACTTAAGCATTTCATCAAACATGTGAGCAACAATAGAGTAATATATTCATTGGAGCATATAATCAAACACGTGAGCATTAAAAAATCAACGCATTCAATCTAGAGTTCAATCAATCATGTGAGCATCATTAGAATAACACGTTTAATCATTTAGGCATTTTATCAAACATGTAAGCATGCATAGACAAGCAATAACACATATTACAATCAAACATGAAATATGAACATGCTAGCCATTTATAAATCATTCATCATAACAGATCATTAACTGAGACCCTCAAGGGTCGATAAATGGAAACCTAAGCATTAGGGTCTGCACCTTTGCAATGATTTGCCTGACTGAAAGCGCCCCTAAGATTAGGGTTATAGAGAAAATCCACCAAAGCCTAAACAATCACATAAACCATTGTAAAGACTAGAAAACCTAACCTAAAAGACTATATTAGAGAGTAGATTCTATTTTTTACCTTCAATCACCGTCGAGAGAACTCCATAAAGGATATAAGGGTGGCAATGTAGCTATAAAGAGAGATGAGAGAGTGAATGTGCACAAACCCTCACTCTTTCAAGCTTCCTATCTTTCTCACTCTCTTTCTTTCTCCTCATTCTCTTCTCTCTCACCCAAGCTAGGGTATGAAATTCTTATGGGAGAAGGAGGTGCCCAAATGAGGCCCTTATATAGTGCCAGATTTTGTGTAAATGGCCTCAAGGGCTGGGTTTTTACTATACTAGCCCTATGAGAGGGTTTTTCTAACCTCTAGGGCCCACTATGAGTTGTACATATTGATATACACCGTAGGATAGTTAGCTCTAATGATGATCTACGTATGGATATGATCGGCAATCATTTAGATGCGTTGATCGACGGGTATGATCAGAAGTCTGTTTAACGATCACCGATGGTTGATCGGGGTCGTGACTATACGGATATGTGTGGAAAAATATCCTTATTTTACATGTGAAGTTTGGTCGTAAACCGACAGTTCGAAATCCTCAACTTTGGGTAAGAGTAGATGACCCAATTCACTTAAGTTTCAGCTTCTTCCTTTAGGGTATTTGCACTTCTCATGCACTCGTCCCTTGGCTCAAGTTGAGCAGTTCTGGACATTACCCAGGTCTGACTCCTGCGATTGACGTCGAACCTAGTAAAACAGATATTATTCTATAGTTTTGGAACTAGTGGCCCACTAACGAGTGGTTTAGAGTTCGTTTGGATAATCAAGGCATTTCTGGCATGAATTAGGTAGCAAGATTTCTTGTGCATGATGATTAGGGTTTTGATTAACTATGTTCATAGTATGGTCTATTCGTAATTAGTGGAAATGGCGATTCGGTCTTACTAACCCTAAACCGTCAATTTTTAGGCTAAAGGAGTAACTGGATTGATTTAGTTTGTTAATTAAGATCTGGCCTCCCTCATCTCGGCTTTGGGTAGATCTTTATTTAGTTACGATTGCCTCGATTAGTCAGTGATAGGTCGGGTAGATTTACACCATACGTGAGCAAATCGTGTGGCTAAACTCGGTGTTTAAGTGATCGCATGGATTCGTTGGCTTCCTACGGTTTGAGTAATCAAATTGGTGTGATTCTTTATTGGTACCACATGCGAATAGGCTAACATCAAGTGTTAATGGTCAGTAAGTGACAATATAAGTTAATTATAATGAAAAATTTTAAGGATTTTTGGAAATCCAAAATAACAAAAATCCAGGACGTTACAGGGCCAACCATTGCGCATATATTGACGTCTTCGCTAGTAGTAGCATCGATATGGTTCGTTACTATTTTTGTTGATTCTAGGCCATGCATACACATTTCATGCCATTCATACATTTAAATAATAGGAATTGTCTGTTTTGTAATGTTATCATCGCATATGCCTGAATATGTTTGATAAGATGTAAAAGTTTGGTTAATAGTATCATTAAGTTGATCACTCATTTCAACCTAGAATGATGTTTAAAAAAACAACTAAACAATTTCATCGATGTAGGTGCCTTAGAGGAGTATCCACTTGTTGAGGAGTACGTGGACCCCATCGAGGAGTTCTCGTATTTCCAGTATACGAATAATTAGTTGTAGCTTGGCGTCCTCAGACCAGCAGTGGCTTTGTTTTTTCATTTTGGACAAAGATACACATTTTATAATTCTTTTGGACTTGTATATTAAGTCCACGGTTGAGTGGACTTTGTGATTTGATGTTTATATGGATGTACATATTTGGATTTGTTCATATACACTTATGATCATACACACTGTTCAAATTAGTTCTTATGAATGCTTATGATAATCAGATAACCATACGAAGGAAACACGCTTCCACAAAGAGAAAAGTGACACTCGGAATATCGGGGATCGAGTTGTACTCAACCTCCGAAATTCAGAGCGTTAAAAATTGGTATCAGAGCATAGTTTAGAGTTAAACTGAACCGTGGGCTAGGGACTTATCATAATAAATACGTTGACTTAGATAGGACTCTAAACTTGATAATGTTGAACCTTAAGTGCAAACTCCCGATTGTTGTTAATTGTGAACTGAAACTTAAAAATCTGAACCCTAAAAATGCCTTGTTTGATGTTGTCATGCACAAAGTTGCTATGCGCAATTAAGTCCGGCATAAAATTGAATCGCGGATAGATAACAAATCTAGGAGGAGAGTTTCAATCGAAAATATGTGGTCCAGGTTGTGTGTGCAACCCAAAACTTCCTAAAAAGTTCTCCATTGGGGAGAAGTGTCAAAATGTCCAAATTTGGACAGAGGTCCATGGTGCCACCATGGACAAATGAGTATTCTGGTTGTTTTTAGGATAGTGGAGCACAGTATCACCGTAAGAAACTGACATTTTTGAATAGATGTCCACGATGCCACCTTGTCATTCCAGACAATGGTCCACGGTGCCACCATGAAACCTACAACGCCATTGTAGGAAGATGTTTTTTGAGACAGGGCAACAACACTACTATGGAGACTACGGTGCCACCGTCGCCAAGACAATGGCCAACGGTGCCATCGTCGGGACCCGAAGATGCACTTTAAAGTGCATATGTGGGGTGTGTATGGGAGGTTTTAAAATTATGTTTCTCCCCATTTTCTCCACTCTCCTCCTTTCTTAAGCCCCATTTTTTCATTTCCTTATACCCAAATTCCAAATTCCTCCAAAACTCCCAAACCCTTTCAGTCCTTCTCTTCTCTTTCTTGGTTCTTGTTTTCCTTTGCATTCGAAAAAACTAAACCCTAGAAACCCTACAAATGGCATTCCTTTCATCTGTAGCCTCCTTCTTTGCGATACTCTTACTTCTTTTCCTTATGGAGAAGAAGAGGGTAACCCCGGTGAAGCGGGCCCTATTAAGGAGCGTCGCATAAAAAAGGCAATGTGAGAACATTTATAAGTTCCATCGCCCCATTTAGAACCCCGACGACCATAAGCGTAAGAAGATTCATGGGGTGAATAGTAATCTTCGAATCGTACATCAACAACAGCTTATTCAGTTAATATGACACGTTGGATCAACTCTCCCAAAGTGGATGGAATCCCATTTTCGATGGAAATCTACTAGCCAATAAGGGCCAGGTTAGGGCATTCTGTGCTCGAATCAGCAACCCCCACGTAGACCCATTGTACTTCGACAAATGCATCGTTTACATCGATGTAGATGTCATCTCATGGATGCTTGGGGAACCGTGGAGAATGGTTCAGATAGAAGAAGAAAATATGAAGGTGCCATGATATTAGAATGAGTGCATTCACTGTCCACTCGGGTTAATGGTGCACAACTATTTGTTACGTGTACCTTCACAATGGTCAGGATTTCGATTAGGGCATGCGACTAACCTGAGATCAGGAGTTTACCACATTGCGTCTGACTCTCCAAATTTAGGTATGGGACTAGTTTGGATAGAAGTCTCTTGTGTTGGACCCCGTAGCCTGCAATACTACGTACTTTCATCCCGACTTCACACTCTAGCTTGTTCATTTCATTCGCACCACATATTACATTACATCCATGGCATACGGTATTCTGATATTATTCCTCATTTGTATAGTTGATCTGTATCTCGTATTCTGATATTGTTCCTCATTTGTATAGTTGATCTGTATTGCGTATTCTAATATTGTTTGACTCATGGACTTGTCAGTATTTTCATTTTCTCTAATAACGTATGATTTATGATCTTGCACCTATTTCAACATTATACGATTATGGCTTTACGTTGAATACTTAGCACTTATCTTATACACACACTTACACCACCCTCTAAGCTTTCTATAAGCTTATGCATGATAAATGCGTGCAGGTGATGTTAGGTTGCAGCGGTGTTGAGCTTGGAGCATGCGGTCGTGGGGCTTAATTTTCGATTTATGTATTTCCCTTTCAGATGGTACTCAAATGATTATATTAGTAGATATATGATGATGATGTTATCTTTGTGAATTGGGTAATCTTGTGGTTATGCTTTTACGAGTTAAATGTATAAAAAAATCCTCCTTGTAGGATCTCGGATCAGAACTGGCGTCTAGACGCTAGGAGCCGAGAATGGAGTTCTACGGAGGTTCGACACTCGGATTCAACAATTGAAATCCGTGAATCTAATTTTCGTGTTTGGAGCGTGAGAAGTTGGTATCGAGCATAACTTGGGAATACCTGAAGATAACATCACATATCTACTAATAGCTACCCTTCACTCTATGATTGTTGAGAACTTAGAATGGCTAGATCCTTGATTTCGAATAACTTAGAGATTTTCTGATATAGCTCCCTACCGTAGAGATTATAAGACTACATGTATTCCCGTTTTGATCATTTTTTATCCAGGATACAAAGATTAGTCTGGTTCACCATTCTCTTAAGGAGGCATCTTGCGAGTGCAAGGCTTAGATTATAGAGCACTATCTTCATCCTTTGGTAGGTTGATTATGCCTTATATATGTTTATATCGATGCTTCCACTCTCCTTGCCTTGTCCTGTATGATAGTAAATTTCAAGAACGAAATTTTTATTAGGTGGTGAGAGCTGTAAGACCCGTATCCTATACTGTATCACTCCGTAGGCTTCCGCGGTCCTCAGGTCAAATTTTGGTAACTCACGATCTGTTATTGTCATTTACGCGCGATCTTGAGTCGTGTCTAGTATATCTGAGCCGGCTCGACCCAAAACTTGTACCGTCATGACCGCATTGTCGCCGCTATTCCAATACCGCGTCTCGTTCGTCAAAGCGACGCTTAGATCAGAAGTTGTGGCCCGCGCATTATAATGACTGTGGACTGCACATTGTGGCTCCTACCTATCCCTATGACACCATTCCTTAGGTGTCACGTTCTTACACAAGTAATAATGGCTCATCCTCTTAAGTCAACACCTCCCCTTACCTCCTTACCTAGCCTTTATGATGGCCATCATTATGACAAGCAATAACTCCTCTCTCTCTTATCTCTCTCTCCCTCTCTTTCTTCCCATTCCATCAAGGAGAACTCCTAAACGTCCATGGCAGCCCTCCCATTTCCATCCACAATCACCTTAGATCGCCTTCAATCCAACCATTAGAAGCCCATCTCCACCATTGAAGGAGCCTCATTGGAGCTTTGGAGTACTACGGAGAAAAAAAGAAAGAAGGTGGGTGCTTCTCTCCCTCTCTCTTTCCCTTTCTTTTATGATGAGTGGCCCACCTGATGATGCATGTAGCATTCAGATCGTCCATCCTGTGGGATCGGTTTACGTTACTGCCCACCAACCAGCAGCCATGCTGCCTGATTTTGGGCCGGCCTGGCCATAAAAAAAATGCAAATATTAGCTTGATTTTAAGCTGGATGGACCACCTATGTGGACCCCACCCTGATGTACGTGGTGTACCCCCACCGTCCAGTAAGGACGTGGGGCCTACTTCAATGAATGTGTCGTGCAGCCACACCGTCAGCTCAGCACGGTGGGCCCCAGTGCATATGTGTTTTATTTACTCCATCTCTGGACTTGGGACAAAAAAAATAAATATCAGTTTGATTTCAACTTTTTGGGTGGGCCGCTCATGCAGGCCTCACCTTGATGTATGTATCTGATCCACACCGTCCACCCTTTTTCCCATCTCATTTTAGGCGTTGAGCCGAAATGTGAAGCCGATCGAAACCTCTGGCAGGCCATGAGGTAGGAAACAGTGGTTTTATGTGATTTAAACGGTTAAGGCCCGCTGTGATGTTTTTTATGCGCCGAAAAATGTTGTATATTGGACTCGTTAGTTCTATTACGAGCCGGGGAGACCAATAGTCGGCATGGATCCCCTTGACGTGGGCCCCACCTATGAAAAAATAAATAAATAAAATAAAATATGCATGGGACGCTGTTGATGTCAACGTCCTATGGACGCTGCAGCAAGCAGCGTCCTTGCTGCTTGTCTAGGAATGGGATGGTGGGCCCCACCACTATGCATGTTATACATCTACACCATGCACTTGATGGGTCTCCTTTGGGAACTAGGATTCCCCAAAAAATCATCCGTATATGGGGCTCAGGTGATCCACACCACCAAAAGTTATAGTGGATTGAACGTTTACCATTGAAACATTGTTTTGGGTCACAGAAGTTTTGGATCGATATTAAATTTGTTTTTCCTCTTTAATCAGGCCCTTATGATCTTATGAGTGGATTGGATGGAAAAATACACGTTATGGTGGGCCCCACATGGGACCCACGTGTGAAAAGGATTGGTTGGTGTACGTAAATACTAGTTAATGTAGCTGTTGTGTTGACGTCCCAATTACAATGGGTCTAGTCAGAGGAATATGTTATATCCCACCGTCCATTCGTTTCTTGTGGGCCCCACACGTATGGAGCCATCTGATATATATGTTTCATCTAGGTCGTCTAACATGGCCCACCTTATGTATTTATTCTATATCCACTCCGTCCAACTGTCCAGGGACGTGGGACCCACCTACTGTGTGCAGATTAATTAGTGTACCTCACTCCAACTATGTTGGCGATGTGCCACATCAGCAAGTTCTATGGGTCCCATTTGTTGTATGTTATCTCCAAGTCGTCCACATGTTTTATCATATGGCCACACTGTGATGTATTTGTTTCATCCACACTGTCCAAATGTTTGGACAGTGCTGGACAATATTTGGATGGTGCTGATGATCTGGATGATGTTTGGACAGTGTTGATTTACATAGGAAATGTTTAGATTGTGCTGGTTTACATAGACAATGTTTGGACAGTGCTGATCATCATTAGTGGGCCATGTGGCCCATGGAATGATAGTGTACTGTGATACACATGTTGCACCTACAACTATTGAAATGATTTTTTTGGTATGGTCCAAGCCCATTTGAGGCCCATTGGTGCGGCCCATCCATGAGGCCCATCATGATGTACTTTTAGCCAATGAGCGGGGCCCGCCTGTTTGTATTTTGGCCCATGTGACAAGGGCCCCCTGCCTTGCATTTGAGGCCCATGTGATAGGGCCCACCTGCCTCATATTTAAGGTCCATATGATGGGGCCCACCTGCGAGGCCCAATGAGATGTATTCGAGGCCCATGGCCGAGGCCCATTGTGATGTATCTAAGGCCCATTGTGACATATTTGTGGCCTATAGGTAAGGCTTATTGTGATGAATTTCCAACCCATTTGATAAGGCCCAATGAGATGTATTTCTGACCCATATGTCATGGCCCATTGTGATGTGTATTGGACCATTGTTACGGCCCACTTGATGTATGAGGCTTTTGTGTGAGGCCATGGGCCCACTTTATGTTTGGCTCCTTGTGGGCCACTACTTGGGAGCAATGTTGGTTGAATGTCCACATTGATGGACAGTGATGGTTAAATGTCCACATTATGACCTTCCCTTAGGCCTTGTTAGGCCCATTCTCTTCATGGGTTAACCTAAATAATTGGGCCCCATCTACCATAGACGGATGGTTTTGCGCTATCGGATTTGATATAACCACGGTCGAGGACCGATCTTTATATTATGGTTGATCGGTTGTTTATCTATGGATCCCACCTTGCGTAGAGGCCAATTTCGATTATCGATCGAGGCGATTATCGTGCCCGATTACCGATTATGATTATCGTGGTTGATTGACCGATTATCGTGGCCGATTGATCGATTATCAATCGAGGCCGATTATCGTGGTCGATTACCGATTATGATTGTCGTGGCCGATTGACCGATTATTAATCGAGGCCGATTATCGTGGCTGATTACCGATTATGATTGTCATGGCCGATTAACCGATTATCAATCGAGGCCGATTATCGTGGCCGATTGCCGATTATGATTGTCATGGCTGATTGACCGATTATCAATCGAGGCCGATTATCGTGGCCGATTGCCGATTATGATTGTCGTGGCCGATTGGCCGATCATCGATCGAGGCCAATCATCGTGACCAATTGTGGATTCTGATTGTCATGGTCGATTGACTGATTATCGATAGATGCCAATTATCGTGGTCGATTATCGATTATGATTGTTATGGCCGATTGACCGATTATCGATCGAGGCCGATTATCGTGGCCGATTGCCGATTATGATTGTCGTGGCCGATTGACCGATTATTGATTGAGGCCGATTATCGTGGCCGATTATCGATTATGATTGTCATGGCCGATTGACCAATTATCGATCGAGGCCGATTATCGTGGCTGATTGCCGATTATGATTGTCGTGGCCGATTGGCCGATTATCGATCGAGGCCAATCATCGTGACCGATTGTGGATTCCGATTATGATGTATATTCTGCCCGTGTTTGAGGCCCAATGTGATGTATATGCGACTCGTATTTGAGGCCTATTATGATGTGTATTCTGCCCGTGTTTAAGGCCCAATGTGATGTATATGAGGCCTACGTGATGTTGGCCATTGTGATGCATTTGAGGGCCAGGCGATGGAGCCCATTGTGATGTATGTTAGGCCCGTGTGAGAGGCCCATTGTGACATATATTAAACTCTTAAGTGAGGCCCATGATGTTGTATATTTGGCCCTTGTGTGAGGTCATGGGTCCACTATATGTTAGGATCCATGAGAGCCATTCCTTTGGGGCAATGTTAGTTAAATGTCCACATTGTCGAGGTCGATTGTCAATACCGGTTGTTGATACCGATTATGAGTATGTGATAGCATAGTATCATGATACATGCCCATATGCATCATCTGCATGTTTGTTATGAGATGTGGTTGATCATTGCATATTTCATTGAGCATGTTGTTATGAGACTCCCTGATAGGCGGAAGTTATCTCACATGAGCGCACGGTATGCACAGGATTGTTGCATGATTGGATTGTATGACTCATGCATCCTACATTATGTGTTATTTTTACTGTACACCCTAGCGACATCAGGGCCGTAGCCTCCACAGGCATATCGTGGATGGCCAGATGAGACACCGAAAATATTTAGTTCTAGCATACGGGCGTCATAGATGTCCTTGGATGAAAATTCCTAAACCTCCGTGGCCAGGAGACGCCTTAACGTCGAGACCGAGTGGATACATGAGCGCCCGAGTGCCGAATACCAGGAGGCCGCGTCTCCCACTATGTCGTGGTCTATTGGGAGGGGGTGTGGCCTTACCCGCCCGAGGGTAGGGAACAATACTAGGCTGAGTTTGACCAGCTCGTGAATGGGTCCGCTATCGACGTCTCCGGATAAGTATTGGCGACTATTAGCCAAGTGGATAGTGAAGTTTCTTACGCTCACTTGGATGTGCGGGGAGAGCGGCAGTGCCATTTGGAGTGTACTAAACCCCGGTGATGATCCCAGAGATGAACAGTACTGATATGTGGACTTATTGAGCAGGAGTTATATACTCATTCATTCATTTATTCACTATCCACTCTGGCTGGCAATCCACAACTATTTGTTAAGTGTACCTTCGCAATGATCAGGATTTCAGTTGGAGCGCGCGACTAAGCTGAGATCAGGGGTTTACCACATTGAGTCTGACTATCCAAATTTAGGTATGGGACTAGTTTGGATAGAAGTCCCTTGTGATGGACCCCATAGCCTGCGATAGTACGTACTATCATCCCAACTTCATACTCCAGCATGGTCAGTCCATTCGCACTGCATATTGCATTACATCCGCGACATATGGTATTTTGGGTTACCTATGTTTCTGCATTTATATGGTTTAGATATGGCATCTGATATTTGACTCTTTATGACTCCTCAGTTGTATAGTTGATCTGTATTGCGTATTCTGATATTGTTTGACTCATGAACTTGTCAGTATTTTCGCTTACTCTGATAACGTATGATTCATGATCTTGCGCCTATTTCGACATTGTATGATTATGACATTGTATTAATACTTGGCACTTACCTTGTGCACACACTTACACCACCCTCTAAGCTTTCTATAAGCTTATGCACGATAGATGCGTGCAGTGATATTAGGTTGCAGCAGCGTGGAGCTTGGAGCATGTAGCTGACTTCTGAGGCTTTGATTTCAACATATGTATTTCCCTTTCAGCATTGTATTCAAATGTTGATATTAGTGAATATGCGATGATGATGTTGCCTTTGTGAATTGGGTAATCTTGTGGTTATGCTTATTACAAGTTAAATGTACAAAAAAATCCTCCTTGTAGGATCCCAGGATCGAAATCTGGCGTATGGACGCTAGGAGCCGAGAATGGAGTACTATGGAGATCGGCCCGCCATTTGGATGCGTCGATCGACAGATACGATTAGAAGTCTATTTAACGGTCACCGATGGTCGATCGGGGCCAAGACTATACGGATATGAGCAGGAAAATATCTTTACTCCACATATGAAGTTTGGTCATAAACCGACGGTCCAAAATCCTCAACTTTGCATAAGAGTGGATGACTCAATTCACTTAAGTTCCAGCTCCTTTCTTTAGGGTATTTGCGCTTCTCATGCACTCGTCTTTCGGCTCAAGTTGAGCGGTTTTGGACACTACCCAAGTCCGACTCCCGCGATGGACGTCGAGCCCAGTAAGGCGGACATTTCTCTATAATTTCAAGGCTAGCGGACCCCCAATGTGCAATCTAGGTTCCTTGCAGAATTTCAAGGCACTCTCAAGAGGGGGGACCCCTCGGAATTTCACTTGGGCTATCGAATGGTAGTGCTCTAGTGCACTTGTGATCATTTCAAGGCACTCCCGAGATGGGTGGCCCTTCGGAATTTCACTCCGGCTATTGGATGGCGGTGCGCTAGTGCACTTGTGATCCTGGACTATCTCGGCTTTGGGTAGATCTTTATTTAGTTACGATTGCATCGATTAGTCAGTGATAGGTCGGGTAGATTTACACCATACGTGAGCAAATCGTGTGGCTAAACTCGGTGTTTAAGTGATCGCATGGATTCGTTGGCTTCCTACGGTTTGAGTAATCAAATTGGTGTGATTCTTTATTGGTACCACATGCGAATAGGCTAACATCAAGTGTTAATGGTCAGTAAGTGACAATATAAGTTAATTATAATGAAAAATTTTAAGGATTTTTGGAAATCCAAAATAACAAAAATCCAGGACGTTACAGGGCCAACCATTGCGCATATATTGACGTCTTCGCTAGTAGTAGCATCGATATGGTTCGTTACTATTTTTGTTGATTCTAGGCCATGCATACACATTTCATGCCATTCATACATTTAAATAATAGGAATTGTCTGTTTTGTAATGTTATCATCGCATATGCCTGAATATGTTTGATAAGATGTAAAAGTTTAGTTAATAGTATCATTAAGTTGATCACTCATTTCAACCTAGAATGATGTTTAAAAAAACAACTAAACAATTTCATCGATGTAGGTGCCTTAGAGGAGTATCCACTTGTTGAGGAGTACGTGGACCCCATCGAGGAGTTCTCGTATTTCCAGTATACGAATAATTAGTTGTAGCTTGGCGTCCTCAGACCAGCAGTGGCTTTGTTTTTTCATTTTGGACAAAGATACACATTTTATAATTCTTTTGGACTTGTATATTAAGTCCACGGTTGAGTGGACTTTGTGATTTGATGTTTATATGGATGTACATATTTGGATTTGTTCATATACACTTATGATCATACACACTGTTCAGATTAGTTCTTATGAATGCTTATGATAATCAGATAACCATACGAAGGAAACACGCTTCCACAAAGAGAAAAGTGACACTCGGAATATCGGGGATCGAGTTGTACTCAACCTCCGAAATTCAGAGCGTTAAAAATTGGTATCAGAGCATAGTTTAGAGTTAAACTGAACCGTGGGCTAGGGACTTATCATAATAAATACGTTGACTTAGATAGGACTCTAAACTTGATAATGTTGAACCTTAAGTGCAAACTCCCGATTGTTGTTAATTGTGAACTGAAACTTAAAAATCTGAACCCTAAAAATGCCTTGTTTGATGTTGTCATGCACAAAGTTGCTATGCGCAATTAAGTCCGGCATAAAATTGAATCGCGGATAGATAACAAATCTAGGAGGAGAGTTTCAATCGAAAATATGTGGTCCAGGTTGTGTGTGCAACCCAAAACTTCCTAAAAAGTTCTCCATTGGGGAGAAGTGTCAAAATGTCCAAATTTGGACAGAGGTCCATGGTGCCACCATGGACAAATGAGTATTCTGGTTGTTTTTAGGATAGTGGAGCACAGTATCACCGTAAGAAACTGACATTTTTGAATAGATGTCCACGATGCCACCTTGTCATTCCAGACAATGGTCCACGGTGCCACCATGAAACCTACAACGCCATTGTAGGAAGATGTTTTTTGAGACAGGGCAACAACACTACTATGGAGACTACGGTGCCACCGTCGCCAAGACAATGGCCAACGGTGCCATCGTCGGGACCCGAAGATGCACTTTAAAGTGCATATGTGGGGTGTGTGTGGGAGGTTTTAAAATTATGTTTCTCCCCATTTTCTCCACTCTCCTCCTTTCTTAAGCCCCATTTTTTCATTTCCTTATACCCAAATTTCAAATTCCTCCAAAACTCCCAAACCCTTTCAGTCCTTCTCTTCTCTTTCTTGGTTCTTGTTTTCCTTTGCATTCGAAAAAACTAAACCCTAGAAACCCTACAAATGGCATTCCTTTCATCTGTAGCCTCCTTCTTTGCGATACTCTTACTTCTTTTCCTTATGGAGAAGAAGAGGGTAACCCCGGTGAAGCGGGCCCTATTAAGGAGCGTCGCATAAAAAAGGCAATGTGAGAACATTTATAAGTTCCATCGCCCCATTTAGAACCCCGACGACCATAAGCGTAAGAAGATTCATGGGGTGAATAGTAATCTTCGAATCGTACATCAACAACAGCTTATTCAGTTAATATGACACGTTGGATCAACTCTCCCAAAGTGGATGGAATCCCATTTTCGATGGAAATCTACTAGCCAATAAGGGCCAGGTTAGGGCATTCTGTGCTCGAATCAGCAACCCCCACGTAGACCCATTGTACTTCGACAAATGCATCGTTTACATCGATGTAGATGTCATCTCATGGATGCTTGGGGAACCGTGGAGAATGGTTCAGATAGAAGAAGAAAATATGAAGGTGCCATGATATTAGAATGAGTGCATGAGGTACCTGTGCAGTCGACTGGTTGATTGGATTGAGAATGATAGTCTACTTTTATATGACTATAGTCGTTTTTCCTAGATTTATCCCATTACATTGAAGTCTTCAAGTTTATAATGTTTTTCTAATTTTAAAAACATGAATACAATTTTTTCTATATTAATAAAAAAAATTGAAGTTATAGTACATTGTAATTGACAAATGGATTTTTAACTTCTTCTTCTTCTTTTTAATAAATATGACATTATCTTATGTATTTCATGCCCTTATACTTGGGCACAGGATAGTTTTGTTGAATGTAAACATCATCGCATAATAAATATGAGGATTGTATTGCTGGCTCAGGCAAGCCTACATAATTTTTTTTATTAGAGGTCTTTATTACTATTATCTACTTGATAAACAAGTTACTTACTTTAGTGTTAGGTAATCAATCCCCGTTTGAAGTGTTATTTCATAAATCTTCAAACCACTTTACAATTAGGTTGTTTTGGTGTTCGTACTTTTCATCTTGTGTTTATATGGAAAAGATAAATTGAGTGTTTAGTTATAGCATTGCATTTTTCTTGATTACACTGATGTCAACAAAGGATATCATTGCAATAACCTGAAATCTGACGCTATTTACATTTATCATCATATTTTATTTAATAAACATGTTTTTCTTTTCATAAATAAAATTGAGTCAGTTGTACCAAACACCTCTCATTCCACCTCTATATTGCATTACCCATTCCAACTACTCTAGCGCCTCTAGTCCAACTTCCTACCGTCACTTAGATTGTGAACCTAATTTCTGTCTACTTCTCCACCAGCTATGACCTTGCCTTCACCTCCATTACCATTGTTCAGTGACCTTTATTGATTCTTGACAATCATCACATTTCATAAATTTCATCAGTGGTTGATCTTTTGGATTCTGTTACTACTTCATTACCCACACCTCCTACATCTCAGGCTCCACTTCATATACAATCTACATCATATGACTACCCAAATTAATGATGGTACCGAAAAATTCAATTGCCAGTTTTTCACTTCTCATTATCCAGTTTCAAATGCACTCTTATTTATGCTTGATGACTCGACTCATGTTGAATCCACATCTTTTCAAATAGGCTACTACTGATCCTCAATCCTGCCCGGTACAGGCAAATGGGCTAGTCCTAGATTAATTAGCTCGTAACATCCCTGCCACGAATGTTTCAAACATTTGGTCCTGCGGAAAAATCCTACGTGGACGCCTCAGGACAACGCCCCGATTGGACGAGATGTTACATAAGCCGATGGAGAGCCGTCCATCAACTGGAAATAAGATAGCTCGTCCTCCTCGCCGAGGCTTGCCTCGCCAGGCTCCTCCAGTCCTGAGTCACCTGCATCGATAAACGGGTCGGTTGGTGTTTTAAAACACCGTCCCAGAGTGGGAGTGAGTGATAAACTCAGTGGGTGCTATTAACCTTAAGTTATCACAGGCATCAATTATAATATGATCTTAATGAAAAGCAGTCAATCATAAACACCTAACTAGTCTTATTAATGCGCATGCATGCAGGATGATATGATGCATGCCCTCGCCACAACGCTCCCTCGAGCGACTCCATCTAACGATCGCAAATGACAACACTCCCTCAGTGCGACCTCGACTGCCGAGTCGCCACCCTAACTAGTGCGATGCAATGCGATCGTGTTAGCCGAGTTATTAGTTAGGTCCATTCATCCAGCAGATTTGAAAATCTGGTACACCCCACGTATCAATGCCCTAAACTGGTTGCGAGGCCAAGACCCCCCAATGCGTGAGGCCGAGACCCCGCGGTCCGTGATCCCGTCGGGTTCCTCATCCCCGACTTCAAGCACATGAGGAGTGCCGAGAGAAAGGGATCGCTCGCGGTCACTACGGGGAGGCGCGGTACCCCAGCGTAGGCCGACAGCTCGGACACAGTGTCCCATTCCACCATGCCCGGCTCACGAGGCTGTGGACCAATTTCAAGTGGGTTATTGATGGGCTACCACGGTTGTAGGGTATTCCAGGTTCCATACATGTGTGAGCAAACAAGGTTAACAATCAAGGTTGGTCAGACAGTAGGCTAAACCGCACAAGTCAGGCGAGCATGAGATGAGTGACATCGGGCACAAAGGACCCATGTAGTCGAACTACAGCCACCCGAACACACCCGCCCAAACCCACAGGTCTAGCCATAGCATAGTCCTACTGATGGGACTACCATCTCTCATCATGCTCCCGACCAACCCATTAGAATAAAAGTGATCCATAACATGCCAACTATCTAAATTATCAACTGACATAACAATATCATATTCTCATGCATCTCAACCATACAAACGAATACTCCTACCAAGCAAGTAAACATTATCAAGAAACAAGGTGCGTGTGAGTGTGTGGGTTTGTGAGGAAGTTAAGCACTTCCTCCAATTAAAGAAATCATAAGCACAATGGTAGTAAATCATTCACCCAATAAAGCAATAAAACACACATATAAGGGAAAGGAATCTACACCCATGAGAAAACTATCATCCATACATAATATCTTCTCTAGAATTTCAAATATAGCATCCAAACAACCAAAATTATTAATCTCATATTAAAATTGGTGCTAAGCCACCTAAGAACAATAGTCCGCACCTTCGGATTCGTTGAAGGCTTGGGAACGACCTAGGAGCATGGATTTTTGGGATCGAATTGCCGGAATCCCTAAAGCATACATTGTATGTTAGAATCTCATGTAAGTCTCTCCTCTACACAAGGGTTTCAAGCAAAAAGGGATGAAGGATCTTACCTAGGCAATCAACGGATGATCCTTGGGATTGTAGTGTTGGGTTTTCCCTTTGGAAAAAGGATAGGGAGATGCAAGATCGGCTTCCTTAGTCCCCACCTTGATCTAGGGTCCACCTTGAATCTCCCTCCCTCTCTCTTTCTTCCCTTTACTCTCCTTCACTCTCTTTCTCTCTTGGTGGTTGTTTTAATTGAGAGAGAGTTATGAGAGCTAGGGTTTATTCCCTAGACTTGGGCCCTTTGGCCTTGAGTTTTCCCAAATTCCCAAAATACCCTATTATGACTCATTTTTGGAGTTGTTGTGGCCCTAACACTCCTTTGGCCACCAAATTTGGTGGGTAGGTGCCCTATGGCTCGATTAGGGCTCGTGTAAAATTTGGGAACAAACGGATGAACGGTTATGGGGTTTGAGTAAATGGTTCCAATCTTCAAATGGCCCTGTGGGGTCCATTTTGGTGATTGGAGTGGTTCTGGTGGCCCTCTGGTTATGAAATGCATCGGATAGTTACTCCATGGCCCGATGAATGACCATGCAAAATTTGGGGACGGTTGGATCTGGGGTTTGGTCGTACGGGTCCAATTTGCGATCGACGGTCACCGTTCCACGATCAGGTCCTAGAGTTGGTGGACAGGTGTAGAAAAATTCATTAGACCTTCACCGTGAATATGGAAGAGATCCGACAGTTGGATAGCCTGGTATCTCGGTTTCATTTGCAAGCGCCAGATTTCGGTCCCGATCGGCAGGTGCATTTAGTCGCGGATCCCACTTGGGTGTCCATGGGTCCGCGGTCCGCGATGGTCTACAAGTCCAGTGAGCTCTATGGTTCCTAAATTTTTAGATTTTTTTGACCTTCCCACGTCGCGGTATAGCCCGTGTAGCTAAGTGTAAATGGTCATCCGGCGTGGCGGCCCGCACTTGGTCTTGTCATGGCCCGTTTGGTTTATTCAAATGGGCTAATCCTAAGTTAATTAGCTTATGGTACCCCACCGCGTATGTTTTAAACCAGCGGTCCTGTGGAAAATCCCACGTGGACGCCCCAGGACACGGTTTAATGATGGTACCGAAAAATTCAATTGCCAGTTTTTCACTTCTCATTATCCAGTTTCAAATGCACTCTTATTTATGCTTGATGACTCGACTCATGTTGAATCCACATCTTTTCAAATAGGCTACTACTGATCCTCAATGGATTGAAGTCATTCATACTAAATTTTGTGCTTTTCTGAAAAATGATATCTGAACTCTTATTCCTCATCAACCATATATTAATATTATCAGTTGTCATTAGGTTTATAAAATCGAATGATAAAATGATAGTTCCATTAAGTGACCTAAAGCTCAATTGGTCGTGAAGAGTTTTTATCAATAAAACAGAGTCGACTCTTCTAACACCTTCAATTCTATTATTAAATCCTTAACCGTACGTACTGCACTTTCTATCGCTATCACTTGTTAGTAGTTCATTCACTAATTGGATATCAAAAATGCATTTTTTTATATTTCCTTTAGGATGATGTATTCATACATCAACCCAAAAGCTTTATCAACCTAACTTCACATAATTATGTTTATCATTTGAAGAATGATATTTATAATCTCTCTCAATCCGCATACTTGGCTTCAATGGCTCATCTCCTTTCTTATTTAGTTTAAATTTGTTATACCAATCACTCTCTCTGTCTACTCTACTTTCAACTAAGTTATGGTCTTCTTACTATATGTCAATGACATCATTTTATGGGTAATGACTCAACTATTCTTCGCCAATTTTTTTCTTCATTATAACCACTTAGTTTGCTGTTAAAAAGTCCCTGAATATCTTCATTACTTTTAGTGAATTGAAGCCAAGTACACCTCATTTGATCTTACATTGACTTAAATGAAGTATATACTTGATTTGCTTTGTTAGACTAATAATTGAATAACAAATCATGCTCCATGTTATTTATTGGTAACTCTAAACCCTTCTCTTGAGATGGTACTCATCTCTCCAACTTATCGAATATTAGTATAGTTGGTTATCTTTAATTCTCTTACTCTTACATATTTGAATATTAGCAATGTTGTTAGCCAATTTTGTCAATTTATAGATAAACAAACTATTTCTCACATGCTTACTATAAAGCAAATTTGGCGCTATTTGAAAGGTCCTTTAGATGTTAAATTTACTCTTTATCATTGTTAATTATAGCTAATCATGACCTTTTGATGTCAATTGAGATAATTATCCTTATACTCGCCGCTTTACAACTGTTTTTTGCATTTTTTGGGTCTTAATATTTGTATCTTGTGCATTTAAAAAATAATCCACAATCTCCTGCAGTAGAGTTAAACATAGAGAGTATAGCACCTAGAATTTTTGGGTCAAATATCTGCTTTTAGATCTTAGTATTTCAATTTGCCCTCATTTACTTTTTCACTGCAATAATGTCAGTGTTATACTTATACTTATCGACTCAATCTTTTATAGCAGGTAAAACACGTTGTGATAAACTACTACTTTCCATAATTTGTTACTAATATTATATACTATTTTATCCTTAAATACATATCGTCTGCCAATTAGCTTATAGACATCTTTACAAAAAGTCTTTTAATCGCTTCTTTTAAATTTTTTTGGTTCCAAAATGATGTCACATCCCCATCAATTTATGAAAAATTAATTGGCAAAATAACTATGGTAATTGTATGAAAACACATACATTATTGTAACTGTGTGAGATCATTGGTATTATTATAATCGTTATAACTATACGGGATAATGAATACTATTACAATTGTTGTGGTTATATGGAAATATAGGTGCAATTGTATTGAGACATGGACATTATTGTAATTATTTTTATAATATTTAACACGTTACATAACACAAAGTTTGGGATGATGCCTATTCTCACTAAAACTTAAAATTACACAACATGTTACAACTAATTAGACAATAAAGTATATGATCCTGAAAACCAGGTACCCTAACTTGAGTTTGCATAGTACGACGATTAAGCAATCTTGACCATTGGTATGATGTGCATATGATGAAAATTATTTGCATTTATCAAAGTCAGAAAGAGAACCAATAACATGCAATTAGTGGTACCACATCTTTTTCCCTAAAGATGCATGTGTAGAAAATTGGTATCATGTAAATACTAGGCCTCAACATGAGGATCACCTAGTGGAAAAAATCATATCGGTTCTCTTAACAAGTGAGTCATACTGTTAAAATTAATAAACATTTAATAATTGATTCAACATACAGATGTGGCCCACCCAGTTAAGGGACCTTCTTGAATTTTATACTATGTGAATATCATGGTAGGGTCCATCATTTGCATGATATGAATTTCTTACACAAATGACATGTTAGTGGGAAGGATTTGAATGCATGAAAGTTAGCAAACCTCAGTCGCATATGATCAAATTCTTCATTGAAAAATGTGTTCCATAAATGCTAATAGCCTATGCAACATAACTTTTTGGGGTCTACCAAATGTTTATGTGAGATCCACTTCATTCATCTTTTGTGTCGGTTGAATTAGGATGTGAGCTAAAAAAATTATGCATATCCAAAAACTCAAGTGAGCCACTGTAATACCCCGAAAATCAGCACTCGAGTACAAAGACTTAAATCCCGAGTTCCCGGGTGTTAACCTAAAAAAATGTATGTGTGTCATCATTCATATTTATATTCATTTCATAGACAAATAATCAGATTAATATATTTTAGCTTAGTGGAATCAAAGCAATGTAGAGATAGTCAAATCCAAAAATATAGTATTACTACCCAAAAATTACAGTTCCAAAAGTGGTGACCACCCATATGAGAATTATAAGAACCACAATAATTATAATAAAAATATAAGAATAACTACAAAACAGAAAGAGAGTAGTGATATATTAGGCGCCCCGAGTGCATCACTGACTAGTCATATTCTTGAGTTATTTGCATATGTCAAATAGGAGGCGTCAAACGTGAACATAGTAAAGAAATATCCACAAAATTGTTACTTGAGACATTTTAGTGATTAGTAGGTTCACAACGAATACTTATTCATACACTCAAGCATGTTATCTTTAATGCACAACCACTAAGCAAGTTACACATGTTATCAATAAAACCAAATACAAGTAACAATGACATAACAAACAAACAGTTTTCTAATCTATTTGGTAAATATATTAATGCTATAATGAAATGATGCATGCTCCTTACAATCCATCACTCCCTTGCAAGCGACTTCCACGTCTATTTAGCAAATGTCAACACTCCCTCATAAACGACTACAACGCCAAATCGTAACCTATTATAAGATATACATGATTAACCAAGCTATTATTAGTTCCAGTTCATATAACATGTTGGCGAAGTGAGGATACCGCCATCATGTCACAATTCATTATCCGGATTACGTGGCTCGTTGCAGCTCCTCATCAGTGTCTCTTGATCCAAATTAAGTCATCAATAAGGTATAAATCATCACCCAATACCGAATATGGACTATCATTTCAGAAGTGCGGGCTCGTCATTAGAGCTGGGCATCGGAATGAGTCGACTCGGATTGGGTCCAACCTGAATCGGACCAAGTTTTGCATGGCCTAACTCGAACTCGGTCCGATCCGGGACTGAGTCAGGGTCATCTGACTCGATCCGATCCTAACTCATGATGGCCGTAACCGATCCGAGTTCGACTCGGTCAGGAAAATCGAGTCGAATCGGATTTGACTAGGTTCGGATCAGTTGAAAATCAGATGAAAAAAAGTTTCAAAGTTTCCTATGTTCTTGCAACCTAATAAGTTATTGTAACTCAAGCTCATAAAAATTTTTAAACAGAGCTTACAAAGAGAAGTTATGGCAAGAATATGGCAAGAATCAAGTACAATGATTGGTTTCTACATTAAGTAAAATGATGTTAATATATTAACCCAACTAATACATTATTAAACATGCATTAGAGAAAAAACAAAGGTTGGTTTGTAGCCTAACTGGTAGAGTTCGCTGTAAAATCTAAGCTAGTAGTCGGTCTAGAACTCAAAACCAGGCAATGTCGAGTGTTGTAAGTCTCAAGGATGACTAGGAAGAGGGCAAGCAGATACCTTATCCTTTCAAGCATCCAACTGATTATTTGATTATAAGATTGGATAACATATTAACAATACAACTACTTTTCTTTACAAAAGGCCTAGAGAATCAAGAAAAAATTGCATTCTTTCAACAAACATGTAAAAGAGTATCGACTTATGAGTCCGATTGGTGAAGAAGCATAAAAGGTAGGGAGAAAGCTGGCTGCCACAACTGAAATGCTCTAAGTAGTGCCACGGACAGAGGAAATCAAACATGGTATTGCATGACATCAACAAACACATATCATGAAATATTGCAATACTTGGTGCAACCAAACACTCCCAAAATAATTTCCTTTAACGTTACTCACAGTGCAATCCAAATAGGCACACACTGGAGAGATTTAGACCATTTATAATATGTGGCTTGCAATTGAGGATTTGTCCATCTGAAAGCTATACTAATTGGTTGATCCTCACCATTCAAATTGGTGACATACTAAATAGGGGTAGAAGCTTAAGAAGTAAAATTTAAGCAGCTGTCCTACACTCAAGAAAAGTCAAGGACCATCCATAGCCCCAACTAATGTATGGTCTGGATCTTAAGTGTACCCTGTTTGCAGGCTCTAAAATTGGCACCGAACTCGATTGAATTTTTATTTCAAAAGATGAGAGAAAAGCTAAATAAAATAAAAGAAAAAAAAAGAAAAAAGAAAAGTAGATTTAAAAATAAAATAGAATTGAACTTTATTTGCTTGATAAATAAATTCAAAAATGTTCACAAGAAAAAATGTATTGAAGTGAATTTGCTCCAGGTGGTTTGTCAAAAATATAAGGGCAAGAAATGGAGATGTAAGATAATTACTAAGAACGAGTCCAGTGGGCTATGCATGGGCACTATTTGGCATCCACATTACCTATCTAGACCAACCAATAGGTCCGGTCACTCTTCTTCTGCCACCCTACAAAAATCACAGTACCGGGATGGTCAAGTTACCTTCTAGGAAGGATCTTGTCTGTCCATTTTTTCATGCCACTTAATGAACGATTTTGATTGTCCAATTAGGATGATTTTTTTTTCAAGCCAGCCTATAAAGGGGGGTTTGGGCCAAATGGATGGTCTATATTGATGATGCAGATTGTCCACAAGATTTTCCATAACCTTGGTCCAGCGAATTTTGTGTGTGAGAATTATACAATATTAGATTACAAGAAAAATAAAGAAATCAAATCATTCCTATTTTTCTTTGGAAGTACTTCTGCTCATTTCTTTAGCTCTTTTAGTAGATAACCACGGCTGGAAGCTGAGACCCCAAAACATAGGTTGGCTACCATTGGGCGGCCCAATTTTCTAGTTCAAGACAAGCATTTGAATAAATCACTTTTCAAAAACATGGTTACTAAAGAATTACTTCTTCTCCAAAGAAGAATTTAGATTATGACTGTCGCCAACCCATAGGAATCTGGAATCAAATTCATGCAAAATGAGTTGCTTAAAGTTTTAAAATGAACAAGTAAAAAAAGGAAAAAAAAAAAAAAAGAAGTAAACTTCCAAAGGCTTAAAATTCAATCATGGGATAAAACAAAAAATGCCCTATCATATCAAATGGAAGAATTTTCAGCTGAACCTTGGGAATGGACTATTTTTTACTACTTTATGTCCATACTTTCGCCACCTATAGCCGTCTTCCAGATGATCGACTTCACTCTTAGTTATGAAAGCAAACCGTGACAGGCAGCTTCGCTTTTGCCCCTTCTTCCACTTTTAATCCTACACACAACATTTTACCTACATATATCAAATAAAAAATATAAATTTGATAAATGAAAAATACAATTAAACACATGAAAGCTCAATGAATAACCCCAAAGGTAAATGAACTTGAAATTTATTAAAAATTTGATGTGGGTTGTGTTGTGCCAATCTTTGTTGACTAACAAAATCAGACTATGAAAAAAAAATATAAATGGAATAATAATGCACTTGGTCAAAAGAAAATATAGCAGACAAACAATGATCAAGCGATTACCTGATAACATCTTGGGATATGTGGAACCAAATATGACCCATGACCATGAGTCAATGCTTCAACCAGCAAAGATGGGTCACTCTCAAAGTATAAGATTTTGACAACAAAATATAAAATGATAACACTAAATTTAGAAAGAATGATGAAGCAAAAGAACTAAACTAGAGAAACCCACCATCTGAATCTCACACAATTTAAGATTCTTGAAAAGAGATTAATAGGAAATTTTTTAGATGTACATACTGATTACTAAGTCATAGATTAGGTAAAACTTTCATACATTCAATACCATCTATATGATGAATGCCTTTGTGGCAGGTAACTAAATGAACCTTGTCCATAATAGTAACCCCCTCCTCCACATCCACCTTCGTCGCCAAATTCATCCTTAGGTTCTCTTTTTACTGATTCAACTGTAGTAGAACTCTTGGGTGACTCTGAGATGGATGTGTCCAAAAAATGGTCGTTCACCTCTGCTGAATCGAATGGTGGGGATCCTTTCCCATCATCCTCATTCACAGATACAAGAATTTTTTTCAGACACCTTTTATGATCCGATTTGTACGGGATTTCCAACCGCCTATAAAATGCTACAAGACTTTTAAGAAACTTTGATGGTTTACTTGTGCTTGCTTTAACATCATGTTGTCTCGGAGGTGGTTGTTGTTGTCTGGTACTTCTTGATCTGTATGCCATTTGCATACTTTCTTCAATGGCCTCTTTATAATCCCGTTCTTCTTGCTCCTTTAAAATTCCCTATTGTTCTTCTTCTCTACTAATTGTGGTTGTGGAAGGCCTGGAACTAGAGCCAGAGGCAGTTGCAGTTCCTCTGCTAAACCCTTCTTCATTTATAATAGGCCTACTTCTATATATTCTTTAGTTAGTTGTATAGGTTGTAGTTGCAGGGTGAGGGGTGTGGGAAGTCTTCGTATTAGAATCGAAAATGGCTCTAAATAAATCTCGGACCTCCTGAGAAGCTTTGCTACATGGTGCGGGGTCTCCTCTCCGACAAGCCAAATGTAATTTGAATCGATTTGTTTTGTTGACAAACTGTTTTCCACATAATTTACATTTCAATTTTATCTTTCCATCCTGGGAGTAAGTTTGGACTCCATAATCCCAAATATCCGCCGATGCATCATCTTCTGATGACATATCTAGTATATATTTGGTTAGCTTAGGACAACAAAAAAAATTAAAGTTACGAATGAACGCAATTACCTAATAATATAATAAGAGATTTAAACAACATTATCTAATTGAATAGTACTTATGAAAAAAGTAAAATATTCATTCACCCATAAGACATAACCATAAAGCTTCAATGTAACTGTTTTAATAAAATTACAAATAATATGATATAACAAAATTAAAATGCATCAAAATCATATTGCAGCTGCAGATACTGTCTCATCAATCTTATCACTCTCCTCTTCATCGAACTCCTCATCAATAGAGGTCTCTTTCCCCCACATCGGACGTAGCCAATCTTGAGTACAAATAAGTGCTTCAACCGATTCAGGTGTAAGTGAGCTTCTGTACTTGCTTACAACCCTACTTCCTGTACTAAAAGCGGATTATGAAGCCACAGTTGAAATTGGAATTGATAATATGTCGCGTGCCATTAACGAGAGCACAGGGTACTGTAATTTACCAGATCTCGTCCTCCACCACTCCAAAATATCAAAACCATCACATTTGTTTAGAACTAGAGGATCCTCATTCAGATACTCTTCAAGTTCTGATCTAGTCATCCGTCCTTGAGTTCCTTTCAGTTGTGCATAGTAAGACATGAAATCATCTGTCGTGTCTTCTTACGATTCATCAACAGCAGAACTAGAACCCACATGAGGAGATTGTTCTTTTGCGGCACACGCATACAAATTGTACAATTCACTGGCTGCACCAGAAATCTTTTCGGCCTCAGCAACACCCATCACACCATACAACTTATTACATATGAAGCCAACCATAATCATCTTGTATCGGGGATCAAGAACGACCGCAACACCCATTACCAGACTACACTCAGACCAATACTTATCAAACTTTACCTGCATACCCATGGTCATGAAGTGTAAAAAGTCGTCCACTACTGCTTTTGCGCAAGGCATCTTTTACCTTCCAAAGTTCAGACAGAAATATATTTGTTATTGCATACTTTTTGTCCGAAAATTTTTTTGTACTGTTATAAAAAACTGAAAAGAACTCGCAAATTGATTCATCTCTGGACCAATCATCTTCAAAAGGCAATCAAACATACGTACTATCACGCTCCGCATAGTGAGAGAATGCAGGTCTCAAATCTATCACTAAATCTAATATTTTAAAAGTTGAATTCCAACGTGTCGTGACGTCCAACTTCATCGTTCTTTGAGTTGAAAAATTCAACCCCTTCATGATGTTATTCCATGTATGTAATCGTGAAGGTAACCCCCATATGACTTTATACTCTCTTATGTTCTCGATCATGAGTTCAATTGTTTTAAGGTCATCTTGTATAATCAAGTTTAGGATGTGGGCACAATACCTAACATGAAATATCTTTCCACCAAAATACAGGTCACCGGTGGCCTTAAACTTGTTGCGCAAATTCATTATCATGCTATCATTTGCAGAGACATTGTCTAGCGTAATTGTCTTGTTCTTCTTCTCAATTCCTCACTCCATTAGACATCTGTGTATGCAGTCTGAAATCATCAAACCACTATGAGAAGGCGCAAGATAATGGAAGTTTATTATTCTCTTCCAAAGCCTTCATTCGGCATCAACATAGTGAGTAGTTATGGACATATATACCTTTCGTTGATTGGATGTCGTCCACAAATCTGATGTCAGGCTAATTCGGGAAATCGTGGCCAACTCTCCTTTCAACTTGACCTTTTCGCTTTCATATATCTTCATACACACCCTCCTAATTGTTGTACGAGAGATCTTCTTGTATTTGGGGTTAATGCATTTGGCTAGTCCAACAAAAGCAGGACTCTCGACCATCTGAAATGATCTTTCATCTGAAATAATTAACTTCGCTGTCCACTCATTCATCGACTCTTTGTCATACTTGTAGATGGATACTAACGGACCCCTTGCAGATTGCGAAAATGAAAGTGTTTGTTGCCTTGATACACTTCTCACTTTTAAAAAATACTTTCCTAGATGTTTTTTCAACGTTGTGGTCGAACCATCTGCTTGCTTAGTGTACTGACTCTTCAGTGCTTGTATTGTATCTTCACTTGGTCGTTCTTCAGAGTTACTTCTTCAAAATCTTCCCACACTGCCAACCTCTTTTTCATTTTTTTCACAACATGTAACTGTGTGGTATTAGTATCAACGACATCGACGGGCACCTCTTCATGTTCAAGACTTAATCCTTCATCTTCAAGGATCATCGGTGATGTAATTCACCAACCACCAGGGGCCGGTGACAAGGTATTGGAAAGACCCTCACTTTCCATCTGATAGTTGAAATATATTAAATCATATTAGCATTAGCAATCTAATGCTAACAGAGTTATACTAAATCCTATATTAGTTACCCATCCAAGGTTGAATAGATTGTAATACTTTCATATTTCCATTTAAACGTCCACGCCAAAAATCTGACAACATCTCCCCATGCCTATCCAGATAAGTTGATCTTACGTTACATTCTGATGCCAAATATTTAAAGCAATGTAAAGATATTTGACATTGAGTATGAAATGGAAGAAACATATCTAGAGAGAAATGAGGAGATGGACCGCGGATCAGTCATGAACATTTAAATAGGTTATATGAAAGCATACTATCCATCTAACCTTAAATTGTCCAAAATGGGACAATTTGAGTGATTTCTATGCTACCAAAAACACAACATATCTATGTATGGTCATATAAAAATTCTCAAACGGGTAACTAATTAACTAACTTACAAGTAATAATTAAATCCTAAATTAGTTACCCATCCAAGGTTAGATAGATTGTAATACTTTTATATTCTCATATAAATGTCTACGCCGAAAATCCGGCAGCATCTGCCCATGCCTCTCCAAATAAGTTGATCTTATGTCACATTCCGATGTCAAATATCTAAAGCAATGTGAAGATATTTGGTATTAGACATGAAATGAAAGAAACATATCCAGAGAGAAATGAGGAGATGGACCGCGGATCAGGCATGAACATTTAAATAGGTTATATGAAAGCATACTATCCATCTAACCTTGAACTGTCCAAAAATGGAACAATTTGAGCAATTTCTATGCCACCAAAAACACACCATATCTATGTATGGCTACATAGAAATCCTCAAACAGGTAACTAATTATCTAACTTACGAATAACAATCACAGGTCACAACTATAAACTAACAAGTCACAATAATAATTTAAGGAGAAAAAATGTAATACATATTAAGCTAACTATATAATGAGAAAAGCAAAGAAGAAACTTGAGCAGGAAACATTCACTGTTTTGGATTTCCAAAAATCCATCAATTTTTATTTTTTAAAATTTTATTTAATTAACCTAAATATTACTTAATAACCATTAGCACTCAATATTAGTGTATACTGGGGTGGTACCAGTAAAGAGCCGCACTAGTCCAATTAATCAATCGTAGGAAGCCAATGAATCCGCCCGATCACTTGAACATCAGGTGTAGTGTAACGTCCCGCCCAACCAGAACAGTGTCCTGGGGCGTCCACGTAGGATTTGCCACAGGACCGTTCGTTTAAGCCACTCATAGTGAGGTATCACAAATAAATTAGACCAAGATTAACCTAATTGAATAGACCAGACGGGCCTTGATAGAACCTGGTGCGGGCCTCCAAGCCAGATGGCCGTTAACACCTAGCGACAGCCCGTGCGGGCTATACCGTGACACGGGAAGGTCAGAAAATTATAAAAATTTAGGGGAGCATAGATCTCACTGGGCTTGGGGACCATCATGGACCACGAACCCATTGGGTACCCAGAAGTGGAATCTGGCGCTTGCCAGATGCGCCCCACCAATGCCAAAAATTGGAATCTGGTACGTGTAAATAAAACTGAAATGTAAGACATTTTAGCCGTCAGATTTCTTCATAATTTACGATGAGGGTTTAATATATTTTTCTACACCCGCCCACAAAAATCTGGGACCCGATCGTGAAACGGTAACCATTGATCGTAAATCGAACCGTTGCGGTAAAACCCCACATCCGTTTATCCCTAAATTTTGCATGACCCTTCATCGGGCCATGGAGCATCTATCCTATAAGTTTCATGGCCAGAGGGCCACCAGAACTGCTCCGATTCTCCAAATGATATCTAGACCGCTCGTTGGTCGGCCACTAGTTCTAAAACTATAGAATAATGCCCGTCTCACTGGGCTTGACGTCCATCCCTGGAATCGGACCTACGTACTGTTCAGAACCGCTCAACTTGAGCTAAAGGATGAGTGCATAAGAAGCGCAAATACCCTAAAGAAAGGAGCTGGAACTTAAGTGAATTGAGTCGTTCACTCTTATGCAAAGTTGAGGATTTCGGACCGTCGGTTTGCGACCAAACTTTACCCATGGAGTAAGGATATTTTTCTACTCATATCCGTATAGCCGCGGCCCTGATCGACTATCGGTGACCGTTGAACAGACTTCTTATCATATCTGTCGATCGGCGCATCCAAATGGCGGGCCGATCATATCCATACGTAGATCATCATTAGGGCTAGCTATCCTACGGTGTATATTGACTTGTACACCCCATAGTGGGCCCTAGAGCTTAGAAAGACCCTCTCATAGGTCTAGTATAGTAAAAACCTAGCACTTGGGGCCATTTGCACCAAATCTGGCATTATAAAAGGGCCTCATTTGGGGCACCCCTCTCCCCATACGAATTTGCCCTAGAGAAATGAAAGAGAGAAAGAGAGAAAGAGGAGAAAAAAGGAAAAAGAGAGAGGGAGAGCTTGGAAGCATGAGAGTTTGTGGGCCCAAGGGAGGTGAGATCTAGAAACCCCTCTTCCCTTTACGCAAGAAATCCCACATCCACAAATACAAGTGATTTTCATCCGATTGGGGAGGTAAGCACCCATCATTTTTGTAATCTTTTGTGTTGAGCAAGGATTTGTATGAAATCCTAACATGCAAGTGCATTGTCTTAGGATTCCGACCGATCAACATCGAGTTTGGTGGTTCTAGGTCGTTTTTCAAGATCTCAACTATCCATAGGTACGGACTATTATCCTTAGGTGGCCTAGCACCAATTATAGTTAGAGTTTAATGATTTTGTTTGCTTGGTATGTTGTATGGAAGAATCTAGAGGAACCTAGAAATGGTATGTTGTTGGATTGTATGGAATGACATGTTTAGTTCTCCTTGATGTTAAATCTTGTCTCTCATGATCTAGTATATGGATGATTACATGCTCATGTTTGTTTGATTTCCTTTTCTCTCATATGTGTTGCTTCCTGTATCCTAGCCCGTACCATTCCATAGGCTTCCGCGGTCCTCCCGATCGAATTTCAACGACCCGCGGTCTATTATTGGCGTTTATGCGTAATCTTGAGTCACGTCCTGTCGATCTGAGTTGGCTCAACCCGAGACCTATACCATTGCGACCGCGCCGACGCCGCGATTCCAACGCTGCGTCTCGTGCTTCAATGCGATGCTTAGATCATGAGATGTATCTCGCACATTGTAATAGCTATGGACCACACATTTACGGGGCCCACATATCACAATGGCACCATTTTCTAGGTTATCATGGGGTGATGTCATCACCCCATGCCAAGTAATAAATGCTTACAAGCAATTATGACATTTATTTTCCCTATAAGTCAACCCTAGCATTTATGGCCTTACATAAATGAATTACTCTCTCTCTCTCTCTCTCTCTCTCTCTCTCTCTCTTCTTCTTCTTCTTCTTCTTCTTCTTCTTCTTCTTCTCTTTCTCTTATTTCCTTTCCCTTTCTTTTCTCCCATTTCTAGCCACATTCACCTTAGATCCCCTTCAATCCTGCCATTAGAAGCTCATCTCCACTATTGAAAAAGATCCTAAAAGGCTTGTGGACCCGAGGAATTGAGGAAGGAGTCGATTTAGAGGTGGGTGCTTCTCTCTCTCTCTATCTCTCTTACTTCTTTTGTGTGATGTGTGGCCCACTCGGATGGACCCCACCTTGGTGAAACATGGGCCCACGTTCATGTGGGACCCACTATGGGGCCGTGTTTATCCATGCCGTCCAGACGTGTGAAGCATGGTGAGTGCGTGTGCAGACATGGGTGTGTACTAACAAGCCAAAAAAAATATAATAATAATAATAAAAAATAATATATATACATGTAACGTCGGTTCCCTTTTTAGATTTTTGGGTGGGTCACTCGTGCAGGCCCTACCTTGATGCATTAAGTTAATCCATGCCGTCCATTCCTTTCCCGACCTCATTTTAGGCGTTGAACCGAAAAACGGAGTCAATCCGAGGTTCTAGCGGGCCATACCATGGCAAATGACGGTTTTCACCATTGAAATCTTCCTTGGCATTCCTATATACTGAAAAATACTCAATATTAGGCTCGTTGGATCTGTTATTAGTGGTAGAATCCAATGGCTGGAATGGATTCACTTGGAGTGGGGCCCATATATGAAATACCTTGAATTTTCAGTTTTCAAAAAAAAAAAAAATACAAACTACAGGCAGCAGCGTTGCTGCCGCTGCTGATAAGAAAGGACGTCGCAGGCGTCTTGTGCTGCAGGCGGACGGACCAGGGACCCACGGTCCTAGCCGTGGGCCCCACCATGATTCATGTTTACCATCTACTCCGTTCATTAGGTGGGCCACTTCCTTAAGTGGGCCCCCTCCAAATTTCAGCCACGTCCAGCACTCAGGTGGCCCACATCACAGGGAACAGTAGGGATTAAACGTCTGCCATTGAATTCCTTTTAGGATTTCAGAGAAGTTTTGGATCTAAAGCAGGTGGGCCATGTGGGACCCACCTTGATGAGATGTACATCTACACCATCCGATCAGGGTGTGGCTATCAGTGAAGTACGAATTGACGGTGGAGGGAGGGGGGCTGACAGTGAAGTGTTAGTGTAGGGTGTACTCACCTAATGCATCAATATATATATATATTATATTGCTATATATATATAAAGGGGGGGTAGCCCATTACGTGGGACCCACTTCTGTTGTTTTCTTCAGCTGCGGCGTGCAACCTTTATTACGGTCAGTGGCATAATAGATGGGCCACGCCTGATGCGTGTAGCATACGCACCGTCCAGATGAGCTAGACGGTGGGACCCACCCCTGGTGTGGGGCTCTCCTGGATGTATGTGTTAGTCCAAGCCATCAGGGTCTGGACGGTGTTAGTATATTAAATATATATAATGTGGTGGGCCCTACATGGGACCACCGTGCTATATGTGTTTGTCCTTGTTGCTCAGCAGCGTGGGATCCACACACATGTGTGGACTCCACTGTGATATGCTAAGATGGGAAGAGGGCTCGCCTCTAACGTTTGGGCGGGCCATCCACACCGTCCATTGTTTGTGACGGTGGGGACCCAACCAACACGTGGGGCCTACTCTAACATGGAAGCAGAATGGCTGGTATACCTGCACCGTCCAGATGAGCTGGATGGTGGGGTTCACCATGATGAATGGATTTAATCAACGCCACCGTACTTGGAGGCCCACTTTGAAGTATGTTTTGTATACACCGTTCATCCAACTAACGTGGGACCCCACCTTAAGTTACGTGTTGTCCACACATGTAACACGTGTGACCGTGAGATGGCCAAGCACGTGGAAATCCACCCTGATATCTGTATTTTTCCCAAGCCATCCACTTGTTTTACCAGATTGGACCACTATGATATATGTCTTGATCCACACCATTCAGTCCAGTGGACAGTGGTCCCCATCATAATACATGCATTGTATATTCACGCCGTCTGTCCAACTGGGCCCTGGTGTATGTATTCAGCCACGCCGTCCATCTGTATGTGGGACCGGCCATGACGTAAGTGTTTCATCCACACCGTCCCGTCCATGTATTGGGCGTGGACCCTATACACATGGTCCACCTTGATGTATGATATAATCTACACCGTCCATCACGTTGTGACGGTGAGGACTCCACCATGATATGTGTTATATCCTAACCATCTAGGTCATATAGGGCCTGCCTCAATGTATGTTTGATCCAAACTGTTTGTGGGACGTGTGACCCACCTGATGTATGCATTCTATATCCACACCGACCATTTGGTGGGGCCCATTTGCTGCATGTGTAGGCCCACCTGTTGTGTATTTGAAGCCCATGGGTTGTGGTCCATTGTGATGTATTCGAGGCCCAATACGATGTATATGTGGCCCATTTAGTGAGGCCCGTGTAATGTATTTAAGGCCCATGTACAGGGTCCACCTATTGTGTATTTATGGCCCATTTGGCGAGGCCCATCGGTATATATATTTATGGGCCATTTGGTGAGGCCCACTGGTGCAGCCCATTGATGCAGCCCACTTAATGTATACGAGGCCCACCTTGGTATATTTGTAGCTCATCCATGAGGCCCACTTCGATGTATTTGTGGCCCATCCATGAGGCCCAACGTGTTACATATGAGGCCCATGTAATACAACCCACTTGATGTATCTGAGGCCCATGGGTCGTGGCCCATTGAGATGTATCTTCGGCCCATATGTCATGGCCCATTGGGATGTATTCGAGGCCCATAGTGATGGGTATGTAGCCCTTGTATGAGGCCCATTGCGATGTATATTAGGCCTTTGCGTGAGGCAATGGGCCCACTATATGTTTAGCCCTATGTGGGCCACTCGTTGGGAGCAATGTTGGTTAGATGTCCACATTGATGGGCAATGATAGTTAGATGTCCTTATTATGACCTTCTCTTAGGCCTTGTTAGGCCATTCTCATCGATGTCGATTGCCGATTACCGATTCTGATTTATCGTGGCTGATTGCTGATTATCGATCGAGGCTGATCATCGATTAAGGCCGATTACCGATTCTGATTTGTCGTGACCGATTGCCGATTATCATGGCCGATTACCGATTATGATTGTCATGGCCGATTGATCGATTATCGATCGAGGCCAATCATCATGACTGATTGTGGATTCTGATTGTGATGTATATTTTGCCCGTATTTAAGGCCCAATGAGATGTATATGCGACTCGTATTTGAGGCCTGTTATGATGTGTATTCTGCCCATTTTTAAGGCCCAATGTGATGTATGTGAGGCCTATGTGATGAGGCCCATTGTGATACATTTGAGGACCAGGCTATAGAGCCTATTATGATGTATGTTAGGCCCATGAGAAAGGCCCATTGTGATGTATTCATGGCCCATGATGCATGGCCCATTTGATGTATTCGAGACCCATGTATAGGGCCCACATGTCATGTATTTGAGGCCCATGAGCAGGGCCCGCCTATTGTATATATGTGGCCCTTAAATAAGGCCCACTGTATTGTATATCAGGCCCTTGTGTGAGGCCGTGGGCCCATTATATGTTTGGCTCTATGTGGGTCATTCCTTGGGGGCAATGTTGGTTAAATGTCCACATTGTCGAGGTCGATTGTCGATGCCAATTATTGATACCGATTATGAGTATGTGATAGCATAACATCATCATACATGCCCATACGTATCATTTGCATGTTTGTTATGAGATGTGATTAACTATTACATATGTCATTGGGCAGGTTGTTATGAGACTCCCTGATAGGCGGAGGTTATCTCACTGATTGCACGGTATGTGCACAATTGATGCATGACTAGATTGTATGACTCATACATCTTGCATTATGATTACCGTACGCCCTAGCGACATTAGGGTCGTAGCCTCCACGGCATATCGTGGATAGCCGGATGGGACACCGAAAATTTTTTCTACATGGGGTGCTATAGATATCCCCGGGTGAAAGTCCCTAAACCCTCTTGGTTCCGGAGGTTGCTCCAACATTTAGCCGAGTGGATGCATGAGCGCATGAGGGCCATATACCATTAGCCACGTCTCCCACCGTGTCGTGGTCGATTGGAAGGGGTGCGGCCTTACCCGCCCGAGAGGAGGGGGCAATACTAGGCCGAGTTTGACCAGCTAGAGGAATGGGTCCGCTATCGACGAGCCAGGCCCGATATTGGCGGGCGGATAGTGAGGTCTCTTCCACTCACCTTGTTGCGCGCGATGGGCGGCAACTAGGCTTTGGAGTGTAATAGACCCCAATGATGATCCCAGAGATGAACCGCATCGATATGTGGACTTAGTGAGTAGGAGTTGCATACTCATTCATTCATTCATCATTCACTATCCACTTGGGCTTGGTGCGCAACTATTTGTTACGTGTACCTTCGCAATGGCTAGGATTTCGGTTAGGGCGCACGACTAACCCGAGATCGAGGAGTTTACCACATTGGGTCCGACTATCCAAATTTGGTATGGGACTAGTTTGGATAGAAGTCCATTGTGATGGACCCCATACCTATGATACTACGTACTACTATCCCGACTTCACACTCCATGGTCATTCCATTCCATCGCATGTTGCATTACATCCGTGGCATATGGTATGATTGACGCTATTTGTTACTCATCGGAATGTATATTGCATTGCATCCTCTGGCATCCGATATTTGGCTCTCTGCGACTCCTCATTGCATAATCGATTTGTATTGTGTATTTTAATATTGTATGATTTATGCACTTATCAATATTTTCGCTTACTCTGTTATCATATGATTTATGATCTTGTCAGTATTTCTTCTTACTCTGATAATTCATGATCTTGTCCATATATCTGTTTATTCCGATATTGTACGATCTATGGATTACCAGTATTTCCGGTACTGTATGATGATGGCATTTTATTGAATACTTGGCACTTATCTTGTACACACACTTACACCACCCTCTAAGCTTTCTATAAGCTTATGCACGAAAGATGCGTGCAGGAGATGTTAGGTTGCAGCATTGTTGAGCTTGGAGCATGCAACGGTCTTCTGGAGCTTGATTTTCGATTTATATATTTCCTTTCAGCATTGTACTCAAATGATATTATTAGTGGATATGTGTTGTTGATGTTGACTTTTTGAATTGGGTGATCTTGTGGTTATGCTTATTACGAGTTAAATGTAAGGAAAAAAAAATCCTCCTTGTAGGATCCCAGAATCAGAATCTGGCGTATGAATGTTAGGAGCCGAGAATGGGGTACTACGGAGGCTGTCAGCACCAGATTCGGTGATCGGGATTCCTGTGAATCCGATTTCTAGGTTTGGGGCGTCATATGTGTTGCTTCTTAGTGTGTTGATTTATTGTTCTTGTGTAATTGATCCCTTGAGGTGTAGGAAGTGCTTAACTTCCTCACCAACCCACACCACACACATACACCTTATTCATGATATTAATAGTTTGCTTGCTAGAGAAATTTGAATTGTATGTTGAGCAACATGAGAACATAGTGTTGAATATGTTTGATGTTACATTGGTAGTTGGCATGCTATGAGTCACTATTCCTACCCTTGGGTTGGTCAGGAACATGAGGAGAGCGAAGGTGGTTCCGTTGGTAGGACCACCTTGAGGCTAAACCCATGGGTTTGGACGAGTACGTGTGGGCGGCAGTAGTTAGGCTACATGGGTCGCTTGTACCCGATGTCGTTCCGCCACATACTTGCCTGGGCTCGTGCGGTTTAGTCCACTGGCTGACCCACCTAGTTTGTTAACCTTGTTTGCTCACATATGTATGGAAACTGGAACACCCCACCACCGTTGTAGCCCATCGATACCGGATGAAATATTGATCCACAGTCTCGTGAGCCGGGCATGGTGGAATGGGACACTATGTCCGAGCTGTCGGCCTACGCTGGGGTGACGCGCCTCCCCGTAGTGACCGCGAGCGACCCCACATTCAGCACCCCCATGTGCTTGAAGTCGGGGATGGGGGAAACCCGACGGGGTCAAGGATCGCGGGGTCTCGGCCTCACACATTGGGGGGTCTTGGCCTCGTAACTAGTTCAGGGCATTTGATATGTGGGGTGTATCAGATTTTCAAATCTGCTGGATGAATGAACTTAACTAAGAACCTGGTTAACATCATCATTGCATGACATTAGCTAGGTTGGCGACTTGGCAGTCGAGGTCGCACTGAGGGAGTGTTGGCATTGGCGATCGTTAGATGGTGTCGTACGAGGGAGTGTTGTGGCGAGGGCATACATCATATCATCTTGCATGCATACGCATTAACAAGACTAAATAGATGTTTATGATTGATTGCTTTTCATTAAATTCTTATTATAATTGATGCTTGTTACAACTTAAGACTAATAGCACCCACTGAGTTGATCACTCACTCCCATTCTGGGACAGTATTTTAAAACACCAACCAGACCTGTTCATAGATGCAGGTGATACAGAATTCGTGGAGCCTGGTGATGCGAGCCTCGAGGAGGAGGACGAGTTCTCTTACTTTCAGCTGATGGATGGTTCCCCGTCGGCCTAGTAGACAGCATTTAGATCGCTGAGTTGTGGACTCAGCCCTATTCTTTTGGACATGATATTTCTTTTGTGATTTTGTTGGGCAACGCCTGATGCGACCCTTTTTATATCCTTTTGGCTACATAGAAATCCTCAAACAGGTAACTAATTATCTAACTTACGAATAACAATCACAGGTCACAACTATAAACTAACAAGTCACAATAATAATTTAAGGAGAAAAAATGTAATACATATTAAGCTAACTATATAATGAGAAAAGCAAAGAAGAAACTTGAGCAGGAAACATGCTTCCCATATTTATTTTTTTAAAAAAAAAAAGAAAAAAAAAGGCCTCATTAAACTAGTAAAATTGATATCAATTGTTTTGGATGACCATTCACTTTCTGATGCACCATAAACCCTCTATTGGTGGGCAAACAAATAGATGCTTAAGATCGTAAATGTAGCAATGGTTCACATTCAACAAAGAAGGCCAAATATTCCATAGTTAGGATTGCTAGATATTCAGCTTAATGTTGAACAAATAGTGCCTGAATGTGGGTTCTATCTGAATCTGACTGTGTCCAAATCTAGAATGGTACACTCATTAGGTGGGCCACGCATTGATTCAATCAACAGCTAGGAAAATAGATGTTCCATATTTATCATGTGGATCTAACATTTATTTTTATTAACCATCCCTCTCAAAAATCACTTTGATCCAATGATTTTAATAATCCAATCAATGGCTACAGAAATGGACGAACTGTATTAATTATACTGAAAATGGTTAAATCGTTGATGTGAAACCAGCGTCCAGTTAATGTGGGGCACACGTTTTTATTACCCGTCCTTGGTGAAAATTATTATGATCCTATGATCCTAATCATTAGAAAAATAGCTAGGGAAGTGGATGACTCATGTCAATTAAATAAAAAGGGCCCAACCATTAACAAGGACTATCTATCACATGGGGCCCACCTTTGATTACCCTTCCCTTTCAAAATCCAGGAAATGGATGCTCTATATTCCATTGATTATGTTAGAAGGTTGGCTGATTAATATGGATCTTAGGCATCATGAGATGCCAGCCCTTGATCGCCTGTCCCTCTAAGGCTTGACTTTTGATACAACCACTTATTTTGTGGGGCCCAACTTGGATTTCCCAGCCCCTATTAAAATCATTTCAACCGGATTATGTTAAGTTCCTAACCATTCAATCAATGGCTACAAAATAAAAGGTTCATATAAATTATACTAGAAAAGAAAATTCCGGTAAATGATTTGGAATGCAATTCAAGTGGGACCCACCTATGTTGATCATCATCTAAGCCTTGTCCAAATTAATTGAGGTTGGGTTCAAGAATCCTGTTCCAACTTGTAAATTTTGGTGAAATAAGATTTATCAAGCCAACAACAATTAAAAAATAGACCCACATGGAGATAGTATGTTGGAAGATAACTGAGATGGTTTAGCCATCTGCTAAGAAATATGTATAGTAATCATTACCTTCTTTTCGTAGCCAATTGCACATCATGAGATATAAGGCAAACACTATTTCACAAATTCTAACTCAGCTCGAGGTATTCAACCCAACCCAAACTCCTCTGCTTAACCAAACTAATCCAATTTGACCCTAAATACATGTTATTATCCCAACCTAACCCAACCTGAATTTGCTCAACCAAGGCCAGATCTGAAGTCAAATAAGACTAGAGGTTTTCAACGTAAACCCAGTCCAATGAACTTGACACCCAACCCAACCCAACAGATCATAAAACATCTATTACAGGCTAAAATTTCTAAAAATCACTATACAAAACAAGCTAAACAATGCAAATGAAATTCTACAACTCTACACTCCATTTCGATGAACGAACTAACAACACAAACATGCTAAGCTACCTAAATCAACACAGTTATCAATAGTGAAAATAAATAAATAATCCATGTAAATAAGATAATGCAATAGATTTTGAGGATCAATCTTACCTTGAGATAGTAAGCCTTTTTAATCTCAACCACAGATGCAATGCAATAGTATTTTCTGTTTACTGCATTCAGGTAAATAGAAGTCCAAGACTTATGTCAAAACTCCCATGTAATCATTTATAGGACTCAAGGTTTACAAATTTCCATGTATATAGCATCCCCTCTGCATGCATCTTGTTGTGTGTGCCTGCCTAAAAATCAGACCATCCCCATTAAAATATTACTGTGGCCACAGATGTTTTGGATCTTATCAACAGATGGCAAATAAACATTCGGTGGCCCCAGGAAACTTTTAATGGTGGCCATTCAACCACCACTGTTTGATGTGGTGTGGTCCACCTGAGATTTGGACATGCCTCATTTTAGGGGAGCTATCAAACAGATGAACGACGTGAATATCTGTCAAAACAGATGAACGGCATGGATATAAGGCAGATCAGATGCATCAGATTCACTCCACAGTCAGGGATTCATTAGAGTAAGAAGAAATAAAAAGAAGAGAAATAAGAAGAAACTATCAAAATGGAATCCTCACTAAAACCTGATTCAAAAACGAAGAAGGAGAGGAGACTGGCATCGAGCGACGGGCAGGCAGCAGAACGAGTGCTGAAGAAGAAGAGGAGACTGGAGAGGAAGAAGATCGTCCATCGGGCAGGCAGCAGAACGTTAGGCAGCGCTCGTCCGTCGTTCGGGTTGGGTTAGGGTAAGAAAATAGGGGAAAGGGAAAGAGGGTAAAAACGAATAGGGTTAGGAAAGTTAGGGTAAAAAAATAAAAATTTTATTTTATACTACCCGCTCCGCCGCTCGGTTCGGGTCTGTTCAGTTCGGTGCGAGTCTATTCGGTTCGAATATCAGGGTCGGATCGGTCCGGACAGAGGTTTATCCGGACCCGACCTGAAAAAGAACGGATTTAGAAATCCCAACCCGATCGGGCCCGATCTTGGCCGTCGGTTTTGTTCAGAACGGGCCAAATCAGGTCGGATCCGCCGGATCGAGTCAGAAATGTCCACCTCTACTCGTCATTCAAAATTAAATCAATACAAAGGAAAGGGCTCGTCACCCAATTCCATTCACGCCCCATCGTTCGAACAGTGCTCTGACACGGAACCATCGGCTGAGTAATTTGATGGGGGTTGTTCGAACAACATTCTATCACCTCCATCAGTGCCCAATAGTTACCACGGGAGGTTCGTCACCCTAGTATAGGCCGATAGCTCGAACATGATGTCCCATATCACCATACTCGTCTCATAAGTCTTTGGGGATCGTAACATACTAATGGTTATGAGTAGACTAAGTTAATTGTAACGGTGGTATCCCAGATTATATTGAATGTCATACAATCACTAAGCACAAGAATGATTGAGCTTTCATTAAATTGATATGAACGACTATGGAGGACCTCGAGCAAACTAACATTGGGTGCAAAGTATCCCATGTAGCTCCAACTACTGTCAATCATCCGTGTTCAACTTCAGCCGGTCGTATAAGCCTGGGATAGCTACCTTAAAGCGGACTATCTGCACATTTAAATAATTTGCATAGCTCAATCAACTACAACAACAATTTAATTATATTAACATTTCTAAGCATTCAACATACAAGCATTATAATATTAAGAGTTTCATGTCATTCAAACATTTCATCGAGTGTGTTATCAACCAAATAAAAAATAGATGCATTTATTTATTCTAAAATGTCAAGTAGAAGTTTGAGGGTAGATCTTCACTTTAGAATTGAAATCCTCGACTCAGATGCGGCCTTAACGTCAAGAATTTGGAGAAAAATACTCCAAACCTAAATTACAGTACAAAACTATCATTAATGATATGGATTTAGTCATAATCAAATATTAAACAATGAATCATGACTCAACTAACTCGATTGGAATGATCCCTTAACTCGATTCGACGAATTGGGTCTCAAAATCGGTGCAAAATCGAAACCCTAACAAAGTCCAGCCTGATTACAGCTCCCGCAAGAGTATGGACCACTCCAATTGATAATTGGAGCTTAAAACCTTAACAAACTCAACCCTAACATTAGGGTTTGTGAGAATCGATGGAAACGAAATAGAATTTCTAATCATAATAGTTCAAAATATAGGAAATGAAAAGATAAGTAGAAAACATCTTACCTAGCAAGGGGGTGAAGAATCTATCCCGAAGTCGTCGGATTCCGGCCGTGGAAAATGTGAAACCGAGCGTAGAAGTGAGACCTTGGAAGATCCGGCTATCATGATGATCAAATGATGAGATCTAGCACCGCACTCCACTATTTTTCCCTTCCCTCCTCTTCTTCTCTTCCTCTCTTTCTCTCACTCTTCTTTGCTAGGAAAAATTAGTATGGGGAGAGGGGGAGTGAAACAAATGAGTATTTATAGTGTCAGATATGGTACAAATGGCCCTAAAGCTTATGTTTTTATTATATTAGCCTTATGGGGAGTTGTTTCTAATTTTTGGATTCTATTATTAGGTGGTAGGGTCAATATACACCGTAAAATAGTTGGCCCTAATGATGATCTACGTTTGAGTATGATTAGCCCACCATTTGGATATGCCGATGGACAAGCATGATCAAAAGTCAGTTTAACGATCACCGATAGTCGATTAAGGCCGTTGTTATATGGATATGTGCAAGATATTAACTTAAATTGTTGTTCTAAATTTGGTCGTGATCTAACGGTCCAAAAGCCACAACCTGGACAAAGACCGAACGCAAATAAGTTACTTAAGTTCTTGGTTAATTTCAGAAAAATTTGTACAACTTATGCACTAACTTTGCAAGTCCAAGTTGAGCGATTTCTATGCACGATCTTGCTCAATGCCCCGCGATAGATGTCAAGCCCATTAAGACGAATGTCTTTTTATAGTTTCGGGTTTAGTGGCCTACTAACAAGCGGTTTAGAGCTTGTTTGGATAATCATGACATTTCTGTAATGAATTGGGTAGTGAGATTTCTTGTGCATAATGATAAGAGTTTGGATTAACTAAGTTCATAGTGTGGCTTATCTCAACTAGCGAAAATAATGAGTCAATCATAATTACCATAAACCGTTGATTTTTAGGCTAAAAAGATAATTAGGTCAGTTTGATTTGTTACTTAAGATCTGACTCTTAATTATCTCAGCTTTAGGTAGATCTTTATTTATTTATGGCTGTCTTAATTAGTCAGTGATGGGTCGGATAGATTTGAGCCTTATATGAACAAATCACGAGGCTAAACTCGATGTTTAAGTGATCGGGCAGATTCATTGACTTTATATGGTTTATTAATCAAATTTGTGCAGTTCTTTACTAGCATCACCCATGTATAGGCTCACCTCGAGCGTTAAGGGTCAATCAATGACAACGTAAGTTAATTATGTTGAGAATTTTCAAGAATTTTCAGAAATACAAAATAACGAAAATCAAAGACATTACTGTCACATAGAATGAACAATAGAGATAAGGATGCCTACTATAGAAACCTTCCCGAGTCCATCGTGATGTTTACATGCCATCCAACTCATTCATAAAACTAGTTCAACCATGCTGAAATAAAAACCAAATACCAATTTAACTAAAAGCTTTGATGGGCCAAAAAAAGGTTTTAATGATAAGCCTCCTCATTTCTCGATTTCTAATGTAGCCCACTTAAGCTTTGAATTGGCCTTTATTCTTACATTTGATTGAAAATTAGGCCCAAGATTAAAGGCTAGGGTATCCATTATGGCTCCTAACTACTAATGGTTTAGATCATCGAACCATGGACCCACTTGTACAAAAAAAAGATTGGGTCCATCAGTTAGGGATCGAAATCCTCTACAACATTTGTTATCAGAAGAGCAGGCGCTCCCATTGTGATGTGAGTCTGACATCCTCTCTGTATATCAATTTATGGAACCTCATGTTAGTCCTTAGGTCCAAAGATCATGCTCACCGAAAACTCAAGTAGACCACACTACACAAAATAGCTATGATGGGGATGCCCGTAATAGAAACCTCCTCATAGTGGATTTTTATTATTATTAACGTCTCATCCAACTTATGCAACAAGTTAGACCCACCAAGAAGAAGAGGTTGCCCAAAACTTACCTTGATTCAAACTCCGGCGGACCTTAGGGGTTTTAGTTGTGATTTTATATTGTCCACATGGTGTGGCTCATATGAGTTTTGGACCTTGCTATTTTTCTTTTTTAATACATGAACATGATTTGACACAATGGATGGATGGACTCCATCTCACTCCCACATCACAGTAGACCCCACGGATCTCGAATGTTGCATGCATTGCTCAACTGTTACACAGGATTCTATTCCATGGTTGTGAACTCGTGATCCAAGCCGTTGACAACGGTGTAGATTTCTCCAAAATACAATCATATTTATATTCGCATTTATTCGGTTGAGCATTGACTGTTGCCGTACTTCTTCTCAACCATCAATACAAAGGCAAAAAAGTTTAAGCATTCAGATGGTTTCATCATAAGTTTTTTTTAATGAAAATCCCTATCTATGTTACAAATCATCATATCAACGGTCTAGATCATCGTGCCATGACCTTCTTGTGAAGAATCAGATCTGATTATCTATTCCTATCCTTGGATGAGAATCATATGATTCCTCATCCAAAAGATCAGGCTTTTAAACAAAAGTTCTATATACCTTTTATTTTCATGTGCTAAAAACACACGCAAGATATATGCCAGCTCAACACATTTATAATCAATCCGAGACGTTCATTAGATTTTCCAAGAAGCTCATGAGTCGTAGGAAAAAAATTAAAATTGACCCATTTATTATATAAGTAACAAAATTACTTTAAATCTTGACCATTGATTATCAATCTTTTTATATATCTATTTATCAAACATATTTGAAAATTAGATACCATCCATGTCCCTTTAATATGACACAATTACTTAGGGGGCTTTTCATAAATGTTCCAAAGTTTTATCACGAGCACTAAATTTCACACGTGTGATGCATTTTATTTAAGCGCTTCATGTTGGGGCGTGTAGGATTATTTTGAGCTGGTCCATTTCTCTTTTTGGCCGTCTCACAGGGATTTATAAGGACAAATGCTAAAGGTTATAAGCAAAGAATACTTTTAAGCTTTTTTAATTTATATGTAGAAAAAGTACGTGTGCAAAATCTAAACCGTTAGTCAGTCGAAATATTCTATTAGAAAGCTAGCTTTAAAAAATTAGGTCCATGAGATCATGAGGTGGGCCACACGTGTACTTAACTAAATAAACGGATAAAAAGAAATTAACCATTGTTCTAAAATTTTTAATTCGCATGTGGCCTTTGTTGCTAATTAAATTAGCATATTTGATCAAATATCTCACTCATTCATTTGATCTTCTAATGAATAGCTCTGAAATCAAACACGTGTGACTCTTTTCTACGTGTGGGCCGAGTGTATGCGAGTGCACTTGCAAGGTGAACTGAGCGAGTGGACTTTGCTTTTACATTCCTAGAAAAGCTAAAAAAAACTGAGAAATAATCATATATGGCAACTATACATGAATTTTAACATATATTTCCATTTTAATATCAAATTTTTAATATAAAAAAAGATCTTATCCGTAAAAAATATGGGCCAAACTATTATTTCAATTTTAGTTGAAAATTAGATCGATCAGATGGTTAGATTTTGGACACCTTTACTTTTAGTTATCATAGGATGATTAATCGTTTATACGTATTTTCCCTCTTGATTGGCGCTGATAATTCTCATTTATGTGCTTTTGATTGTGTGGTCTATATTTTCCATGGGTCAGATATACTATAGATATGACACGTTGGCGGTAAGAAATGTCTGTATTGAAAGTTCACATACAGCTGCTGTACATGCTTGTTTCACTTAAAAAATTCATTCTCCTTTGGACTCTTCTCTATCTTTCTATCTCCATCCCTGGTTTCGTTTTGGGCCTCGGCTCTGCAAATTCTGCAGTCATGGTGAGACGCCATGGATGGCAACTGCCTGCTCACACATTTCAGGTCTCTCCTCCTCCTCTCTCTCTCTCTCTCTCTCTCTCTCTCTCTCTCTCTCTCTTTCTCTCTTTCTTCCACATTTCAGGTTTTTTTTTTTTTTGTGTGAATTTTATGGATGCGATTTTGTTATTCTCCCAAATTCTGATTTGGGTAAACTGTAAAAATGCTCTAAATACTGTTTAATCCATGATTTCCTTTCTGGGTTTTTCTTATTTTGCTAAATGTTATTGGATTTCCAGCAATTTATCTTGTCTCTTGCGTTGTTGAAGGCTAGTTTTGTATGGGAGTTTGGTTCATCTCTCTATTCCTGATGTGGGTATTTTTTCTGGGTTTTTCTTATTCTGTTGAATTGTGTTGGATTTCAAGCAATTCATCTTAGTTTTCAGCACAGTGTTTGTAATTCTCTTGCATTGTTGAAGTCTAGTATTGTATGGGAATTTGGTTCATCTCTTGATTCCTGATGTGGATATTTGTGGAGGGGAGGTGTGAAATGTTCAATTATGCAACTTGGTTGGCCAAACAAACTGTATAGGTGGGCTGAGCCTTTCTGTGGTCTGAACTATTCGTTTGGCGGGGCCCGTTGTGGATGGGAGATGCCCCTTAAACCACCCCATTTGGATGATTCCAATTGTCACTTTGGGACAATGTTTTCTCCCAGAAAAATTAGACCGTTGGTTGTAACAGTATTTGCCACCCCAAAATTGGATGCCATGGATTGTCCCAGTGTGGGGCCCACTGGATGAATAGCTTGGGTTTCCAAGAGGTTGGCCACAGCTTCACGGTGGGTGAGTCTTGGATGAAAAAGGCTGTTTCTTTTGATTGAGCATCATATACCGGTTCCTCATTAGTGAAATGCTGTCAGTGCTTCTCATGGTCTGAAAAATTGCCTGGTGCGATTTGGTATTGCCCAAGTTTTATCGCTTTCATTCTGAAGTAATATGAATCACCACATGGATGCGGACTGAGTCAGACTGAATTGGGGCGAGTTGTGCCAGTTATTTTTGTCCATAGGCAAGTCGCATTCTGAAGCTACTACTTAAATCCATGGTGGATCCATGATTTATTTTCAGGGCTTTTCTGACCTGGTTTTATGCCTATTAAACAAGGTCTTAAAGTGGGCATTACTTGTATACACTAGCTGAAGGATGCTATTTTTATGTAATGGTAATGGTGATTGTATATGTTCTTTAAAAACAAAAACTGAAGTGAAGATAAAACACTTGAAATGCCTCTTAAACTTGCCACCATCATCATAATACCATTGGCCTAGCTATTTGGGGCTGACTTTAGGAAACCTTTTTCACCAATCCTTACTATCCAAGGCCCTATCCTCGGTAGTGGTAAGTGAACATACCTTCATATCCCTTCTCACCACCTCAATCCAAGCCCTTTTAAGCCTTCCTAATTCCTGCCTTTCAGGTAGGCCCTTTGATCCTAATAAAGCTCCCTTCCTTATCTAGGTCATCTTTTGTTTCCTTAAACCTTAAAAAAAAAAAAAAAAAAAATCTTGTTTCCCTAACACGTGGCTGAACAATCTCGGCATAGCTCAAAGACAAATTGGGTTGATTTTTGGTTTGATCGTTCTACAGACCCCTCTCCTTGCCAAAGGGGAGAGTCCCATGTGCAAACATCTCATGCGTGGTTCTATGACACCCCTTCGAAAGTGGCGGTTCTTCTAGGTGGGAGGAATAGGGTATTGACTATTAATAACCTTTAGAAAAGGTGAATGGTGATCCCAAATGTGTGAGCCATGCGAATGGCAAATATGGAATCGGCAAATCATCTCTTTATTCATTGTGCGGCTATGAGGAAAGTGTTGTGTCTGGTTCTCTAGCATTTCAATGTTTCTTGGTTAATGCTCACCTCGATTGGTGACCTCTTCTTGGCCAAGCATGGGGTCGATCTTGGAAGCACTTTAGGATTATCTAAAGGCTTTTTTCTGTTAGCTGTCATATGGTTCTTGTGGGGGGAAAGGAATGAGAAATTAATGCAAGGGCATTTTCACATCAGGCTCGAGTGGGGTAGCCTGTGGGATGCAGGGGCACACTCAGGGTGGGTGGCCCATGAGAGGTGGGTGGCTTGTGTGAGGCGTGTCCCACCCTTGTGAGGTGTGTGGCTCGTGTGATGTGGGGCCCACGAGGGGGGTTTGACTAAGGACCTAACCCATGAGATGTGGAGCCTTGGCTATGAGATAAAGGGATTGATTTGACATGATCTATCAGTTCGAGCTTTTAGAGGAAGTGGTTCGTATTAATTCGAGCTTTTAGAGCAAGTGGTTAGTTGTCCTGCATCAGAAATGCTTCCGTAATGAGAGTAACTCGGAAATGATGGGTTTTTTTTTTTGTGGAAAGCGAAGCTCCTTGTTGTGGAATGGGTTCTTGTGTGAAACCCCTGATAATTGTATTTTTTCCTCCTTGTTTGAGCTGTAGCTTGCACCATCTCGGCACTCTTTTTCGATAGAATTTTTGTTGCCTTTCAAAAAGGGAAAAAAAAAAAAAAAGAAAAGAAAAAAGAAAAAGAAAAATCTCGCTTTAGCTGCTTGTGTAATGTTTTCCATTATTCAACAACTATTATTTATAGTGGCAATAGGTGTTCTCAATTGGGAATGGAAGGGGAGAAATTGTACATTCCGTTTGATGAAGAGGGGAGATGTTGAAAAGTCAAAGGAAATGTGGATGATTGAGGTGGGTAAAGTGAGAGAAGAATTGGATGGTTCTCTCAAAATGGTAGTGGCTATGTAGGAGTGAACCGAAGGCTCCATAGAGAATATCATCGCAAAAAAGGAGTATGGTGAGAAGGTTTTGATGCTCGGCAAAGTCTCAAAAGGAAAGGATCTCCCGTTTGGAGGGAAATTAGCCAATTGGGGAACTGGTCTAAGGGAGTGGAAGAGTGATCCTAACTACTGATTAGAGTCTCTTGAGGATTACAAATGGGCAGTTAGGAAAAGTTCTTCTAGAGTGGTGTTTAAGGGGAAAAATCTCCAACTGATGGCTAAGATCATCTAGCTAATTTGATTTTGGCATATGGCCAATCCATGGTGGGGTACATGGTTGAACAGCCTGATTCTCTTACACGTGGACTGAGTGCTTCTTATGATACTTTCTCATTTTCATAATGTTTCCTTTTCAAAATATTTTTTTCAAGTCAGTCTTATCGAAATGGGAGAGTCTCTTGCTTGTGCTAAAGTGCGGCATTGGTCTTGCCAAGGGGGGAGGTAATTGTTTGGAGGTCAACAGGTAGTTCCTGACATTGCAACACCTTTGAAATAGAAAATTCACTTCCCCCATCTTCCACATCGTGTGTTGAGAACATGGTCTTAAATAGTGGTAAAGTATGACTCGCATGGAAAAAGAAACTGGTACTGCTACTTTGATCTGTTGACTCGTTTTGGTTCCCACCAACCAAAACGAGAGACTCGATCAAGTCGACTTGGTTTCAAATGACAATGAAAACATGGTTGCAAAGCTGAGAAAACATTTGACTGCTTGTTATTACAATGCAAAGCGTCAGGAGAAGTTTGGACACTTTTCTTTAAACCTTTTGGAGTATTATGATTTATGATTTCTTCCAAGCTTGGTTGCTGGTTTAATGAATGGTAGGGGGTCAGGCCCTTTCAATATAGAAGTCAACGGTCAACTGCTGCGGAGCATGCTTCCATTCGCCATATTGTGGGGAATTTGGGAAGAGCATATAAAAACCTTTTCTTGGTACCTGATAAAAATAGAATCTTTGTTGATCAAGTGGAATCTATCTATCATCTTGAGGAATCAGTCAACTTTCCCTTGATGAATTGGGGCCTTGTAACTGTAGAGCTTTCTAATGGATAGATGGCTGGTCTAGCTAGAGATTGGAGGGCGTTATTTGATGTGCTCGAGCATAACAAAACTGTTTCTTGGATAACTCCTTTATTGAGAAATTGTAAGTTAAATGCAGACAGAACCTTAGGAGGGTCATCATCATCATAATCGAAGCCTTAACCCAACTAATCAGGATTGGTTACATGAATCCTGTTCTGCCATTCCAGTCTATCAAGAGCTATAGCTTCAATTAGAACATCGGTCAAGCCTTTTCATTCTACCTCCACCCACATCCTTTTGGGCTTTCCCCTTCTCTTTTAGCACCTTCAATTTGCACCAACTCACTCTTTCTAACCAACGCAGTTCTTGGTCTCTATAGCACATGACCAAACCATCTAACTCTACTTTCCCTCACCTTAATACTTATCGGTGCTACTCCTAAGTTCCCTCAAATTTATTCATTTCTAATTCTTTTCTTCCTCGTCTCATCACTCATTGATCTCAACAAATTTGAGTATTCAAGTATTTGAAAATATCGAAGAAATTTGAGGTGCCTTAAACAAATGATGGTGAGGGAGAAATTAAGCTTGTCTTTCCAGGCCATCTGGTGTAGGCGAATGCATGCAGCAGAAATTCGATGCTCCAATGTAGGACTTAATTTCTTTGAGTCATTCTCCATTTTGGTGGATGGTGGAAGGGGATTTGGAGGATGCGGCGACATGGGCTTCTTGGTCCCACTCTGGATCTTGTATTATGTTAGTAACTCCTTATTGTATTCCCTACATACAACTTTTCATAATGTTCCTGGAGAGGCTAATTAGTTCTTGGATACCCTCCTTAAGGGATGGGTGATTCACTCTTCTCTGTGGGTGTTCGCTATCTCCTTCATGAATGCTGTATTTCCTATTTCTTCGATAAGTATCCATGTTGCTAAATCTTCATGAAAAAAAAAAGAAAAAGAAAAGAAAAGGTAAAAAAAAAGTATTTATGTTGCCTGTGTAAAACAAATAACTGTGTTGTAATGAAAAATAGCCATTATACATGATACCCAGAGACAGGATTACATAATGCCAGTCTGGGCCAAAGAGGAAGGGTTGATGCCTGATGGGCAGCCGGTCGTGAAACTTTTGTGAATCCACCACTAAAAATCCAACCCAAAATCCTACACACAATCTGACAAGTTTAAATGGTGGGCATTCCCATCCCACTGTTCCCTGTGGCTTGACTGATCTGTATTTTGGATTGGGATGATTACGGGGTAAACTTGGTGGGGTACATCTAATGGATATGTCTTATATAGTCCCTACATCACAGTGGACCCCATACATCACTTCTGTAGATTATGCTTATTGTACAAATGTTTTAGAGGAACCAACCTCAATCATCAAATAGTTTTTTGATATATTAAAACAATGAAGACCTGTATGGCTGCCACTTTAAAACTGAGTTAATCTCATTTTAATTGATATCTGTTACGTATTAGAACTCATAGTCTATAGCAATTGTTGATGGCTCATTAGTTGAACTATTAGGCATCCAGGGTTCGATCCTTGGTTGTCTTACCTTTATAATTGTAAACCTTACCACCTTGGTAGTATCCAAGGTTACCAAAAAACATTGTTGGTTATACTTTTAGAACTTTGTTAAGCCTACATGTGTGTGTGATAAATCTCATGTACACGCCACACATGATATCATGGAACGATAGGTCTAAGATCCAATCCATTCATCAGAACAACACCACTGTATTGATGCCCTCACCCAAGAATCAGGTTAATCTGCTGGTCAGGTGGGCCACTGTTTGCAAAACAAATGTACGGCTCTGAAAAACCTGGCTGAAGTTTTCTAATCCATCTTTTTGTTTCCAATATTGGGGACCGCATACTGATTGGATCAGATTTTATTTTGGGGAAAACATGTACAAGGTCAGACTGATGGATGGATTAGATCTTGCATGCATGTGCCATGTCGGCACATGTGTGATATATACATGAGCTTTTGCACATGCATGTACACTTAGCAAAGCTCATATTTTTAATCCCTACCGTTGATCTCTAATATGTAATTATGATTAAATAGAATGAGATTAACTCATTTTGAACTGGCACCCAAACAGATGTTAAGACGATGAGTGTTGTGTAATGTAAGACTTTGTGGCTGGTACCATTATTACATCCATCATTCTGTATGTTATGATGGTTTCAAATGATATAATGTTTTTAATTCTATGACAGTGTTGTGTGATGTAACACTTTGGTTGTTACCATTATTACATCCATCATGCTGTCTGTCATAAGGTTTTCAAATGATATAATATTTTCAATTCTATAACAGCTGTCATCAAAAAAAAATAAAATGTGAAGGTAAAGACTGTGTAATGTTACATTGTGTACGGCTGGCTCTTTTTTCTTTTCTTTTTAAACTGACCAGTCTTATATTGATAATAATGAGCACAAAGGCTCTATTTACAGAAAATTTACATCCGAGCTAAAATGGACCCATAATTGGGATTTTGGATCAAAATCCTTTTAGCAAGAAATCCGCCGATTACATTCATCTTTGCCCTTTTATATACATCCACTTCTAATTCACTTTTATCTTTGGAAGTGCTGTGCATTCCTCTCCCTCCAAATAGCCTATAATACTGCCATCTTCATTAACTTCCACCTCTTGATCTCCTTTTTTGTACCTCCGCCAGGCCATACCAATCAAAGGCGTATAATTGATCCCGGCATCACCGAAGTTGTCCCTAGATACACAATGAATCTTTCCCACACTTTCGTGCTAAATGCGCAGTGGATGAATAAATGATCTACTGTTGAACGATCTAAATCATGTTTTTTATGCAAATTTTGTGTTTATCTTGCCTTATTAAAATTGAGCACTGGATGAGTATTTATCCAAGGAATTTTATGAAATGCCACCCATATTTTGGCCTAACTAGATAGAACCACCCAATTTTTTTTTTTCTTTAGATGTCAGCACCCACATTTTAAGGGTTTATGTATGTATCTTTAAAACTCGATGGTTTGACTTGAAACTCGGCTGAGTCAACTTGGTGAGATTTGGAGCAAGAGTTGCAGGGAGACTCATTACTGGGTTTGACTCGATGCCAACTCGGGACGACTCATTGAGTCGACTTGACACGACTCACAGTGACTTGAAACGAGCCACTGTTACATTATGAACATCAATAAAATGTAATGGGGAGGGACGGAATCAAACCCACAAGCTCTACTACAGGAAATATGAACTTAGCCAATGCCCCATCAAATTGAGTTGGGTTGAGTCTTTGAGTCAACCTGACCTGGCTGAGCATTGAGTTGATTCGAGATTTTGGGTTTTCAAATTATGTGTGCAAGTAGCGTTGCATAATGTGACTCTTTGGGCTGTCATAGTTAGGCTGTTATATCAGTTGCTGTAACGTCTCTTAAAATCATCATTTTCTTCACGTCTTTTGAGAATCTAGTGTTGTGTGGGGTTCGGTTGTTCTCTCAATTCTTGACATTAGTATTTATCACTTGAGGAGGGTTAGATGTTGTCATACTCCATTTGTTTTGTTGTCATGGAAGTTCATCACTACATTACCCACATCTTCCTTTTCTTTTTTAATAATATGTAGAGATGGGCATTGCAGTTAAATTTTCAAAGACATCTCATTAGATGCCTTTTATTTGTATTTGTAAGTTCTAATTATTTGGGCTAGGGGAAGAGGGAGAAAATGTAGGGGGGGTGGTGGAGAGAGAGAGTGCTGTGGTCCGCGTACATTATAATCTGCCTCGTTTTTGGCCAGTGTCTTAAAATGAAGCCACACGATAGATGTATGGAGTGAATTTCACACAATCATCACAGTGGACCCCACAAAGGAGGGAGGGAGGGAGAGCAGCCACATTTTAGTTACCAAAATACCCCCACCTTATTTCAAAATGTCTTTCCATGTCTTCTGAATATCCAAAGGTCTCCACTACTAGGGAAACTAATTGTGGGGGCCAAAATGTCCAAAAGCTGCTCGCATGATATGTAATATAGATTTGGATCCGCAGTTAAAATTGTTTGATCATAGAAGGCATTTTCTTTCAAACTTTTGTATTTTTGTGAATTTTTTTTTTTTAAATGGTTGAATTCATTATTTTTTGTTGGTCTTATTAGGAGCTCATGACCTTTCTCTTTTTCTTGAACAGGTCGTTGCCATCACTGTATTCTTCTTGCTAGTTGTTGCTTTTTATGCCTTTTTTGCACCATTTCTTGGTGGGCGTATCTTTGAATATGCTTCAATTGCTGTTTACACTCCTGTGGTATGTCTGCTCATCCAACCTTAACATGTCTATTATTGCGCTAGTTTTTCATGTAAATAAAATTATAAGGTGCCAAGCTGCAACAAATGTGCAGTTTGCTGAGGCATGACATTCCATACATGTTAGGCCATGGTTTAGTGATCCAGCCATAGATCTGATGGGTCCACATTGGATTGGGAGAACCCAAAAATCTTTTCCCTACAAATATATAATCAGGTGAAAATTGCAGCAACAGTCATTTCTCAGGAAAAAAAATTACAGCAACAGTCAGAAAACATTAAATAGACGAGATGGGAGGAATAGGATCGTCCTATCGGGTTCAGTTTGGGCATCGTGTATCTAAGGTAGTCCCCTTAGATCAATGGTCTGGATAGACCCAGCCATGGGCACACATGTACAGAATCTTGCACATAAAAAAACTATATGTTCTCTTAGCTGAGGCGCTGCATTCCATGCGTGTTGGGCCATGAGTTGGTGAGCACAGATCCAATTGGCCCACATTGGATAGGAGGATGAGCCTAAGAATCTACTAGGTTTGAAGACCCTAAGTCCTCCATCGGTCCCTACAAATATACAATCAATTGAAAAAACAACATGAGTGCTCCGTCAACAGAAAATGGACCAAAGATGGAAGGGACATGATCTTTCAATATAGGACACATTTTGGGTTATCTTCCATCTAATTCAGGGCCATCAGATCATTGGTCTGGATCACCAAGCAATGAGCACACATTTACAGATTTGTGCACATCAACCCCTAGATGTTCACTGAGTCTCAGCACCTAATAATTTCTCTTTCTGTTATAAAGATACTGGCTTGTCCCTTTTTTTTTTTCTTTTTTTTTTTTTTTTTTAATAAATAAATTCACTGCCCTTTATCTCTTCCTTTGGTATTACAGGCAGTCACAGTTTTTATTCTCTATGTCCGCTGCACAGCTATTAACCCCGCCGATCCTGGGATTTTGGCGAAATTTGATGGTGGGTCAACCAATATCCCAAAGGATAATCTTGGGTTGCCAGGTACAAACCCGCAAGGCAATCTTGGCGAAATTCCCATTGGGATGCATTCATCTGCATCGTCACCTTGCAGCAGCTCCATAGGAGGCAACTCTAGTAGAAAAGCTCCAGTTGGAGAAGCTGGGAGGGTAGATATCCCGATGGGCCGCACAAATAAAAAGTCAAGATCTTGCTTCAATGTTGGAGGAATCTTTTGTGCATTGTTTGTGAATGAGGATTGTTGCAGACATGAAGGGGCCACTGAGCAGCAAGCTGCTAGGGAGGATGCTCTTTTCTGTACGTTGTGCAATGCTGAGGTACTGCTAGAATTTATCATTTTCATAAGAGGAATTATGTGGTCCTCACTCCTAGAATGGATATAGTATTAGTATCCTAGGGCCTTGATTTTGTACAAATGGAGCCTATTGGACAGTGATCGAGGTTGTTGATATGGTAGGTCATCGTCATCATCATAGCCTTGTCCCAGCCATTTGGGACCCGCTTCAAAATCCTGCTTTGCTAATCATTCCTATCTAAGGGCCTAACCTCAGTTAGTGACCAAGGCTCCCTTCTCAACACCTCGATCCAATTCCTTTTAGGTCTTCCTCTCATCCTTGTTTTTTCTTGGTCCTTCAACCCCATTCAATATCCTCCTAACCAAACCATTTCAGTCTGCTATCCGTTACTTTATCTCTTACCAGGACTATTCCTAGGGTGCTTCGGATGATCTCATCCTTCTATGCTTCCGTCTTCTTTTTTTTTTTTGGAAAGGTATGCTTCCTAGTCTTCCGCCACATCCATCTCAATATCCTCATGTTCTCAACACTCAATCACTGCTCAGGCTACCTCTTAACTGAGCTCAAATTTTATTGGTAGCATCCTCACCACTATGACTAGTCCTACCAAAGTTGCATTCCAAATACTGTCTTGATTCTACTGTTTGTAAAGCCTTTTAGACTCCAAAGCCTTCTTGCAGCCTTTAATTCCACAATTGCCCCTTTATTTTTGTCGACCAACACCATGTCATCTGCAAACGACATATACCAGGGGCCTCATCCTAGATACTACTCATTATTCACTAACGACAAGTGTTAAAAGTGTAGGGGGTTAATGTTGGCCCCTGATATAGACCCACTATTACTTGCAACTCATTACTCATACACAAGCCATTTTACTCTTGTAATGACACCCTCATAGAGGTCGTTAATGATGTTGACATCTCCTCAAGGACCATTTTCTTCATCACCCACCACATAACCTCCACAGGTACTCTCGCTTATGTTGTCTCTAAATCTATAGAAACTGTCGATGCTGTTTTCTGGTCGTCCTGACCACGCCTCTAAGGATCTGCACACCAAAACACCAATGGGGACCCTTGCTAAGACAGGGGACGCTCCGTTGCCAAAGTCAGACGGGGAATCTGGGTCTGTGAGTGTTAAGGTTTTAGTGCGTACCTTTCCCTGTAGTCTGGACCTTTATTTATAACTCTATGATGCCCTCCTTTGATGGAAAGCTCTCCTACTTGGCAAGCAGCTGTCTTCCGAGATCCTTGGCGCAGATCTCGGAACAACCTTAATGATAAGATCAGCAGGTCGGAACCATCCCCCTCGGCTTGCGCCTGGGTCGTCGAGGGCAAACGCTCGTTGAAAGGAGGGACTTCCTGGGTAGGGAGAGACTCCCCCAAGTCTACCACCTCCACAGCTGGAGGTTAAGGAACTACCAGAGCAAGAGCACCTTGAGCTCCTTCGCCAACGGTGCTCTGGAGCTGCTACTCCATAACGAGCCCTTCGTCGATGGTCCGTGACCTCGCTCCTGCGGACGAGGACCCCGCCAACCTCACTGGAGGTACAACAACCCTCTTTTTCTTCTTCTTCTAGGCCATCTCGGTTGTAGACGGAGGTCGGGATATCCTCGTGAGGCAGTCAGCCATGTCTACACAACAGGATAATTCCGGTCAGCAAAAATTCTAAGAGGAATCTTGATCTGAACATATGCCTGCGACCCACTACATACCTGAAGGGGCAGGTCGAAAGAGTTCGGACTGGTGTAGAAGGTCAGGTCTGATTAACACACTCCAGGCTTTGTGAGCGGCGTTCGTCACCTTTGCTCTATTCACCTGGGTGAGCTGAACGCTGGAAAGAAGGGGCGGAGTTCGGGAAAAGCCTGCAAAAGTGATCAATGGTGAGCGAATGTGACTACAAAAATATAAGAAAAATTCTCAATTCTGATGGCTCGACAATATCTAACCTGGAGTGGCGAATTTGGTGGGGACACGAACCCGCAGCTGGGCTAGTTCAGTAGTTGGAGCCTCCCATTCTCCGGACGCCCAGAACCATTTATCCTTCCAATTTTTGTTGGAGGTCGGATTGCCGGTGATAAAGGCCTAGCCCTTGTTCGCCCACGCCGAGAAATAATACCAGCTCAAATGCTTCAGGTTAGCCTTTGGTTGGTATAGGTGCATGAAATCTTCGACTATTAGCTCCACGTTCCTGAGTCGGAACCAGAGGATGTTGGTCCCCAGCAGAGCTCTCCATGCGTTCGGAATGATTTGGCCCGAGGCCAGCCTCAAGCGAGAAGTGACCTCTCGCACGATCCGATGAAGGAGGAGGCGAAGGCGGAGGCCACATTGCAAGGCGACCAAGTAGATGGCCACCTCGCCCTCGCGAGGGTCACCTGGAACTTCACCAGGCTCGGGAGCTCGGAGCCTCACTGAGTTTGGAATTCGGTACTCAGATCTGATTCGAGCCAGATCAGACTCCCTCAACCTTGACCTAGCAGGACCAACATCGACGGGTTGTCCGGACGAAGGCTAAGCTACCACTCTTTCTGCTGAGGCAGACTCCATCGTCTAGTCATGGCTTATCGATATCGGAGATGGAGGATCAGTGGGCGCTCCTAGCCGGGAACTCCCTGGAAAGCTCTAGGTTCAGGCAGGTCGTCCAAGATATTGGACATATCGAGTAAAAAAGCAAAGGGAAAAGAGAAGAAACGGAGGAAGAGTAGAAGTTTGTTGGAGATGGAGAATTCAGACTCACCGAAAATTGCCTAGTCTGTGAAGTCTGAAGGAGCGTTAGCAGAGAATGAGAGCAAATGACCGGGCTACTAGGGTTTCCCCCCTTTTATAGGGATCCTTGGCCGCGAGCAGTTATTGCTCGCATTTAATGCCGTAGCCGAGGAGACGTTATGGCGCATGTTACTTTCCACGTGGTGGCCTCCCATTGAAAGTTGAAAAGTGGCGTCGTGCCAACGCACACCTCGAGTGCACCGCCTCGATCATTACAGGCCTCCTTTGGTTTCCGTGTGCACTATCCCATATTATCTCCTGCAATGATAACAATTCGACCCGACCTCCTAGGTGATAAGCACTGCAGTTCGGTCCCCATCAACTTCCTGAACTTGTGGGACAAGTTCGAAAGCAAGGGGGCTACTGTTATGGGTAAAAAAGGCCTGACCAATGATGATCTGTGTGAGAGAAACTACAGTGCCCTTAGAGGGACAGACCCAAGCCCTGTGAATGACCTGACACTTCGATTATCATTAAGGAAACCCGAGCTCTTGCAGAGCTCAGACCAGCCAATGAATTACTGCAATGGTCGGTATGCATCGAGGTCGACCTCAATCGTGACCCGACATCCACCTTAGGATGGCCGCAGACCTTCGACTGAAGGTTGGCATCGTCTAGTCGACCTCGGGTCGGGAGTTCCGACCTGCTGATCCTATCGTTAAGGTTGTTCCAAGATCTGCGTCGAGGATTTCGAAAGACAGTTGCTTACCAAGTATGAGAGCTTTCCATCTAAGGAGGGTATCCTAGGGTTATAAATAGAGGTCCAGACTACAGGGAAAGGTACGCACTAAAACCCTAACACTCACAGACACAGATTCCTTGTCTGGCTTTGGCATCGAAGGGTCACCTGTCTTAGCCAGGGTCCCCATTGGTGTTCTGCTTGTGCAGGTCCTCAAAGGCATGGTCAGGATGACCAGAAAACAACATCAACAGAAACCATGCTTAGTTTCTTACTTTCCATCAAATCTCCGGGAAGAAAAATCATTTCGGTTGGTGGCATTCCTAGCATGAAGTCAAATTCATCTTTTGATACGTTTGTTTCTTGTCTCAATCTTTAATCCACGACCCTCCCAAAGCTTCATAGTGTTGACTCATACAAGAGTAGTTGTTGCAACTTTATTCATCTCATTTGTTCTTGAAAATAGGTATTGCAATGCTTATCCTCCACTCTTTTGGATTTTCTTTGTTTTTAGAATTATGTTGGTAAAGACTAGTTAACCGAATAAATCCTATTTCCTGCAGTATCTTTCACACTCCCATAGGTATATCTTTTTTCCCCACAACTCTCTTTCCTACTTGTTAGAGCTATATTAACTTCCGTCATCCGAATCTGCGATAATACACGTGTCCTTCCAACACTTGAGTCTGAGAGGTGCCTTCAGCTTGAATGGGGTTGCATCCTGCCCCCGCTCATCTCCAGCTTGGAATGGGCAGGAGCTTTCAATGGCCACCGTGATGTATGGGTCTTATCTACACTGTTCATCAATTTTTTCGTATCATTTTAGGTTATAAGCCCAAGAATGAGGTATATCCAAGGCTCAAGTGGACCACACCACAAGAAGCAACGGTGATAATGATTCTCATCGTTGAAACTTTTCTAGGGCCCACCGTGATGTTTATTTGCCATCCAATCTATTCATAAAGTTACATAGACCTAGATGAAGAGAAAACACAAATATCTGCTCCATCCAAAACTTCCTTGGCCACCAAGAAGTTTTCAACAGTAAGAGTTTAATCCCCATTGTGTAGTCCACTTGAGCCTTAGATCTGCCTCATTTTTGGACTTATACCCTAAAATGATATGAAAAAAATGGATGGATGGTGTGGATAAGACCCATACATCACGGTGGCCACTCAAAGCTCTTGCCCGTTCCCAGCCGGAGACGGGCGGGGATAGGACGCAATCCGTGTCCCTTTAGCTCCTAGTTCGATCGTTGTATTCCTTTCTTCATTCAACAACCTCTAAAAGATCTCTAAACCTCTTACTAACCTGATTACTCATACATAAGCCATGTTACTCTTGTAATGGCACCCTCATACATGTCTTTTATCATCTAAGCCTTATCCCAACTAATTGGGGTCGACTACATGAATCCTTTTCTATCATTCCACTCTATTATCATACTTGTTTTAGTGATGTTGATTATCACCACATAACCTCCGTAGGTACTGTTAACTTGTGCTCTCTCTAAATCTATAGAAACCATCTTTCTATTCTTACTTTCCATCAATTGTCTAAGAAGAAAAATCATTTCAATCAGTGTTCCTGGCATGGAGTCAAATTAATGTTCTGATACCCATGATTCTTCTCCTAGTCTCTTAATCTTCTGATACCCTTGATTCTTGTCCCAGTCTCTAATTCTTCATGATGTTTTCAATCTCCTCTAGTTGGTGCAACTTTATTCATCTCATTTGTTCTTGAAAATAGGTATAGTGATGCTTCTCCTCCACTCTTTTTGGATTTTCTTTGTTTTAGAATTATGTTCGTAAGACTAGTTAACCAACAAAATCTTGTTTCACGCTGTATCTTTCACACTTATCTTTTGTCCCCACAGCTTTGTCTTTCCCGATCCTTGTTAAAGCCAGTGTTCGCAATATCGATACTATCAACCAATGTATCGGCCAATATTATCGGTATCGCTGGCCAGCGACACAAAACCAGTCAGAAGTTTTTTTTAAAAAGCAAAAATATTTGTATCGCGCGATATATCGTATGATATCGCAGGATTTTATTTGATATCATCAAGATTTTATTTTTTTTATAAAAAAAAAAAAGAGGAAAAAGGGATTTCATATCTGTAAATGAAGATTACATAATCGGAGATACATTAACAAAGATTCCAGCGAGAAATCTATAAAAATTTTCAAGATTTGGGTTTGATTGTGGACGATTTGGGGATTTTAGGGTTCCGGAACCCTCCCGAAAATGGCTTCCTCCCTTTCGAAAATGGCTGCCTCCCCAAGTTTGTTGAAATCGGATTTCATACTGAGTCGCGCTCTTATTGTACTGAGTAAACTTAGTGGGGCAACCGTGAATGTATGTGGTTTATCCACGCCGTCCAATCATTTTTCCAACTCATTTAAGGGGTTGAGCCCAAAATTGAAGCATATCCAAAGCTCAAGTGGACCATACCCTAGGAAACAATGGGAATAATGATTTCCACCGTTGAAACCCTGCTAGGCCCCACAATGATGTTTATTTGTCATCCAACTTGTTCATAAGATCATAAAAACATGGATGATGGTAAAAAATAAATATAAGCTTGATCCAAAACTTCTGTGGCCCTCAAGAAATTTTCAATGGTATACATTCAATTCATACTGTTTTCCGTGGTGTGGTCCATTTGAGATTTGAATCTGCTTCAATTTTGGGCTCAAGCCCTGAAATTATCTAATAAAATGGATGGAAGGAATGGATAAAATATATAAATCACGCTGGACCCCACAGAGTTTACTCAATGTGTGGGTACATGTGGTGCAAAGACGAGCATTGACACTCTAAGTTGTACCAATGGTTCAATGGAGATCAATGTTACATGGGCCACACAATAATGTATTTATTATATCAACCCCGTTCTCTATTTGGCGAGATCATTTTAGATCATGAACCCGAAAAATGAGTCATATCCAAAGCTCAAGTGGACCACACCACAAATGGCAGTGGGACAATGATTCTCACCATTAAAACATTTGTAGGGCCCACCATAATGTTTATTTTCCGTCCAATCTGTTCATAAGGTCACACATACCTGGATGAAGAGGAAAAACAAATATCATATTGATCCAAAACTTCTGTGACCCCAAAATGGTTTCAATGGTAGATGTTTAATCCCCTACTACGTTTTGCAGTGTGGTCCACTTGATAATTGGCTCTACCTTATTTTTAGGCTCAAGCCTTATGACTAGCTCGCCAAATGGACGGACTGTTTGGATATAACGCATACCTCATGATGGGACCCACAGAACTTGGTGATGTCAACACACCAGCCAATCCGCTTCTGTCCGCATGCGGAGGGATTAGGTGAGACTCCGACTGGGATTTCCTACCAAAGCCTTTAGCAGGAAACCTAGGTGGGGCCCACCGTGATGTTTGTGAGAAATCCACTCCGTCCGTCCTTTTTGTGACCTCATTTTATGACTTTAGAAAAAAAAAAAAAGTGAGTAGGATCCAAGACTCAAGTGGGCCGTACTAAAGGAAAAGGTGGGTAGGGAAATTTCTACCATTGAAACCTCCTTGGGGTCAACAGTGATGTTTACATGCCATCCATACCGTTCATAATATCATTCCTACTGGGATGAACTGAAAATACAAATATTAACCTGATTCAAAACTTTTGTGGCCCCACGAATATTTCAACTGTGGACGTTCAATCCTCAAGTTTTCAGCCCACTTGAGTATTGGATCCAGCTCATTTTTGGCCTGATGTCGTAAAATGAGCTCATAAAACGTATGGACGGAGTGGATTTCTCACAAACATCACAGTGGGCCTACCAAGGTTCCCAAAGCAGGAACTTCTGCCAAAGACTTTTGCATGAAATCCACAGAGGTGGGTGGGACCCTGATTATGGGACTAAAGGTGATGTGAATGTTGTAGAATTAGATGGTTTTATGTTTCTCACATTGTTTCCATCACGCGTTTATCAGTCCAGAAATTTTGCTCTGAACAGATAATACAGCTATCTTTGGGATGATATCTTGACAGTTGTATAATCTCTACAGTTGTATAATCTCTTATTGCCTCGAAGCTTCCCATTTCTCCGTTTCTGCATCAGACTATTAGTTAGCTTCTATCTTTTGAGTTCTTGTTCACCTTGCAGGTTCGCAAGTTCAGCAAACACTGCAGAAGCTGTGACAAATGTGTGGATGGATTTGATCATCATTGCCGGGTATATAGTTAAATGCTCTTTGTATTTTTATTTTTTATTTTTAAAGAAGAAACTTTTCTAAGGGTTTTGCTGGCCCATATGCGACCACACATGTCAACCAGGCAGGTGGGTGGGGGCATTCAAGTTGCATCCAGTGGGAGTTGGGACCCACAGTGTAGATGATTTGGCATGAGTCAGGGTGGCCTACTCACTAGGCGAGCCACATGCGTACGCTGCATGGACCATTGATGAAATTTTTAATCGCTATCCATTGTTTTCATGCAAATGGAGCACATCCGATGAGTTAACTAGCCTAATTTATTGGGCCAGGTCAGTTGATTGTTTGCATCCTGATGAATGGCTAGGTTATCCTACAGCGCAAGGTGTCCATGGGCAGAGCAAATTCTCCTTTTGTAACTGTTAGTACTACTACTGAATTGGTTGCAGTTATTTGTTCTTGTATTCTTTGCATACAGTGGCTTAACAATTGCGTGGGTCGGAAGAACTACACAACTTTTATACTGCTTATGGCCACAAGTCTCATTTGGGTATGTGGAAAATCCACTTCATTGCTCAATTGAGATGTTCTGATTTCTTTTAGTATTCTCTTCGGTAATTTTAACTTTGAAGCTTACTAGATTTTTGCTTCTAAACATGATCCTTGTATTACTTGCTTCATGCCAGCTTGTAATTGAGTGTGGAGTTGGCATTGCCGTTCTAGTGCGCTGCTTTGTTAATAGAAAGGGCACCGAGGATCAAATCATTGAGAGACTTGGCAATGGTTTCTCCCGTGCCCCATTTGCAACTGTTGTGGTACGTTTTACATATCAATCTCTTCCTGCTTCAACCAATCTCATAGGTTGCTAGAGATGTTTTTTACTACTAGGAATTTTCAATTTGTAAGGAAGTAGGGCTGAGTGCGCAAATGTGTAGGGGTGCGTGTGTGTGTATATCTGATTAATTCAGCAGGTAGACCACACTTATATTTTTCTGTCTTTTTTTAATTATATCAACATCTATTCATGATGTGGCCTACCTGGTAAGTGTATTGGGCTGATTTTTGCACTAGGTGGTCTTCATGATGTAGCCAGCCTATAACCTATTGGGCTGATTTTTGCACTAGGTGGTCTTCATGATGCAGCCAGCCTATAACCTTTTGGGATGGGATGGATGCCATTGTCCAACTCTCTCTCTCTCTCTCTCTCTCTCTCTCTCTGGATTTCCCTCGTGATGAAGGAGAGAAGGAGTCTTCGTTTTCTTCTCTCTTTTCTCTCTCTACCTTGGACGATGGGCGAGGGGGGGTTGGGTTTAAGGAGTACCATATCTTCTTCGTTTTCTTCTCTCTCCCACCCTCCCTCTTTGGGTCTCCCACGTGATGAAGGAGAGAAAGGAGGAGAAGGAGAAGACCTATCTTCTTCGCTTTCTTCTCTCTTTTCTCTCTCTACCTTGGACGATTTTTATTTTTATTTTTTTTTTTGGGGGGGGGGGGGGGTGTTTAAGGAGTACCATCATACCATCATATGGTGGTCACAAACTTCGGTATGTCCTACATGCTCAAAAGTCTATGATCCTTCTCATATGTGTACTTAACCAAAACCCTTCCTTTGTTTGTGGCATCCATTGTTGGCTCAATATCCCATGCAAGCTCATAAGGTGGACCACTAAAAGATTCAACCATTGAATAACCTTCAAGTTTTATCAAAACAATTTAATGGTGAAATCAAAAGATCTAACATTTGAAAACATTCAAGAAACCTTTCGGAAACATTGAGTAGCAAGCCAGCTTTAAAAAACTTGATAGATGATGCGATGAACAAGATCTAACCGTAAGTCCCAAGAAGACTAGTGATCCTATGTTGGTTCATGTATGGCTTCTACTGCATTATTATGTCTGGACCCAACAACACTGTATGTCGGCCACCGATGTAAACCTCAAGTGTGTCAAGGCCCACTAGTCCACAACACTATGATCATGGAGTCTTTCCATAACCTTTAACTATTAGTCAAAGCTAGCACACGATCAAATCAATCTAATCCAAGCATGATAGGTCTCTCGGTTAGGAGATGATGCAATCCATAAATGCAAATGTCCTATCGAGCCCATCGCTAGTACTCATAAACAAGTAAATATTCACACTTTCATGTGTGGTGAAGGACAGCAACAAGATGCTCGATTGTGGAGCTTAATCCATCCCAACTCATTGGTTTCTCGCAAGGTATGCCAAATAAGTTATGTAATGGCCATAATAGCCATTACGTGACAATAACAATGTGACTTGTTCCGCGATATGGAGGCGTAATGGGCCACCCTGAAAAATTGCGACGTAATGGACTGTTACAGTCCATCGTAATGGCGTAATGGCACCACACAACCCATTTCTAGAAAAAAAAAAAAAAAACCCTAAAAACCTCGAAAAAATCCATTTTTCAGAGGGGAAAAAAAGAAGGAAAAACTTTGCTTTTCTTCGTCTTGTTCTTCTCATCTCTTCTTCTTCTTCTTCTTCTTCCTTCTCCTCTGGATCTCACTCTCACTCTCTTGTCTCTTGTCTTTTGAAAAGCAATGTGTATAAATGGCTTTATATCCATTTTTTTAAAAAGGTCCATCCAACTAGCTGGACTATACATTATGGTCCATTCTCATATAACTTCCAATCTTTTATGTGCGTGAGACATACAATCCATTGAGAAGGTTATCGTCATCATGAGGATAACCTTTTGCAAAATTTAGATATATCCACTCATTGAATGGACCACACTTGTATTTTGCTATTTATCAATGGCTAAAAAAACTCTCTATGGTGTGGCCCACCTGATGAGTAGATATGGATGTTTTTTGCACTAGGTGGTCTTCATTTTGGGGCGGGGCCAATCTATTGAAAAGGTTGGATTTCACATGCACTTAAACGGTTGGAAGTTATATGTTGGGTGGACCATATCTTGTGGTTCAACTGGTTTGACTTGAGGCATTCTCCTTTTCCTTATATTATATTCTGGTAGCATATGGCACTTTGTATAGCTGCATGTGTAAATATCATACCCACGGCATGTATTAAGTCAAACTAAGCCGACTATAATGTGGGACTTGCTATTGCTAAATCACAATCCCCAATCAGATCTTTTGGAGTGATCCTAATAGTTTATTTGCAGACACTCGTTTGTTGAAATATGACCACTGAATATTTTTAGTTCTTCACCATCCAATCAACGTCCATCGATATAATAGTCAGATGATGACATAAGCATAATATGAGGCCGATTACATTGGTGGGATGAGTGCCATAAATTGCATGAATTCTGGCCCGATATGGGGCCATTCAAGTGGTCCCCCAAATCGGGGACATTATTCATCCAAATTTAACTTCGGTTTTTTCTTAAAATTTCCTGGGGGGAATGGTGTCAATTGGTTAGGGATATGCATTAGTGGAATTAGTACAATAGGTTACATAATTTGGAGCCTATTTGGGAGCATTTGAGTGGTCCTCTAAATTGGTGACACTATTAATCTGAATTTAATTTCAATTATTTCTTATAATTGCTTGGGGGGGATGATGTCAAATCCTTAAGGATATGCATTAGTGGGATGAGTGCCATAGATTACATGAATTTCGGGCCGATTTGAGGGCATTTGAATGGTCCCCTAAATTGGGGATTCTATTCATCTGAATTTAATTTCAATTTTTTTCCTTAAAATTCCATATGAAATGTTATCAAATGCTTAGGGATGTGTATTTTTGGGATGAGTGTCACAACATGCATGAATTTTTGACCAATTTGGGGTCAATCTAAGCCTGTCAAATCATACCTTGGTTTCTCATCACATGGGATAACTGAAATTGATCCTGGGCTGTCCGAACCCGATGGAGTGGTTATGGAATTTAGGATACTCGGGAATGGTGATGTCACGACTCTCCCATAGCCATGATGGCCATTGTGTCCATTTCATTCTTTCCCCATGGACCCACGAGATTCCACAAAGGAATCCATATAACCCAATAAACATATAATGCATAACTTCCACACAATCAATAATAAAAACAAAACATATTCCATTCAACTTTAGTGGTTATGCATGAACAAGGTACATCATGAATACATGTATCATTGGTTTTTCAGGACAGACTCATCTAACAGTGTGGACTGCAAGGAAGTCACAGCAGTGATCCCATGTAGCATATCATCATATGTTGTATTCTAGGCCTGATGCTGGTGGCTGTTTGTATCAGTGTTTTAAATAGCGGTAGCGTGTTGCGTAGCCTTCAACCCTTCGTAGCGTGTAGCGAAATTGCGTAGTGTGTAGCGTAAGCTACACAATACTTCTATTTATTTTATTTTTTTAATAAAAAAAATATGATAAATATTATCATCCACATATTTCCATGCAAAATCTCTCTCTCTCTCTCTTTTTCTTCATTCTTCTCTCTTTAGTTCACTACTTAACCAAAAAAAAAAAAAAAAAAAACACGTCACAAACAAATCAGTGAATCACAAAGATCAACATTAACTTGTGAAAAATAATATAGTGGTTCCCACATGGACCACACAATAAAAAACAATGCACACATACACACACCACAATGGGCCCACCATAAAAAACAATGTAAATCCACCCCTTCACGCACCTCAGTGGGCCACACCATAAAAAACAATGCACATCCACACATACGCACACCACAGTGGGCCCCATGTGGGCCATACCACAAAAAAATCTATATCTATAGAGATATAGAAAACAAAAAAAAAGAAAAAAAAATTATAAAGAACAAAAAAACGCACAGTAACCGGCATTTTAAAATGGAAAAAATGAGAAAAAAAAACCTCAAAATACCAGGTTATTTTCATTGTACATCGAAAAAAATTCAAAAAAATGGACCATGCGTACCTGTTTTTGTCTCAAGATGAGATTGAATTAATGAAATATGCAAAAGTTGAAGCTCCACAGCCAATCGCAACCGGAATAGGGGAAATCCAATTTCTCTGTTATTTTTTCTCCATTGTTGATGAAACTGCACCAAATGGAGCTCCTTGTAGTCTCCAACAATCGGCCAAAGAAGCCCCTTCGAAGGGCCTTTCGATCGCAAGATTGAAGAAAGAAGGGGGGGGGTGTTGAAACAGCATTGGTTTAGGGCCGGCTGTTGAATACACTGTTCGAAATGGCTTTGTTTTTTATTTTTATTTTTTATTTATTTTTATTTTTTATAACTTGCTGCTGTGGTGTGAGTTCACCACCATTTACGGCAGTGGAAAAAAAAATAAATCACCACAGGTAGCGCGCGCTACCTGCGATACGCGCTACGTGTTCGTAGCGTACGCTACAACCCCTGTAGCATGCGCTACAGGGGATTTACGCTACTGTATACGCTACTTAGCGTTTTTCGAGCGCTACCGCTACGCTACGTACACTACTCAAAACACTGGTTTATATGACTCACACTACCCATCTCATAAACAGCTCTTTGACTGCACTGTCTGTGGGCCCAAAACATTACAGATGTTGAGATCTTTTAACTTTAAATTTCCTTCTCAGGTCATTTGTTCGGCGGTTTCATTACTTGCTTGTGTGCCTCTGGTGGAGCTCTTCTTTTTCCATATGATATTGATCAGAAAGGTCAGTCTCCAAGAAAATTTCAGTATTAATTTCTACTTCCAATAAAAGTACTTGAGGAATTATTTGATACAATAGCAAAGAATGATGATCCATGTGCATGCACATTGCACACACCACAATATATATGGTATACATAGATCTCAATATGAGTAGGTAGAACCATTATAGAGGGGGCATAGACAGCTTGATTGGCTGATCCTAATATATGATGATAGACATTTATTTGCAATTTTGCAGTGCAGACTATTTTTCATGTTAACCATCAACTTGGTGGCCACCAATCAGACATCTTGGACCATCTGTTTAGTGTGAATGTTTGGGTTATGACCCATCTATACTGGGGCCTACAATTGGGATGATTTAGATTGAGGTACATGCATGCCACAATGTCTAGTGGCTGTGTGCACACATATGTACTGTTGCACTCTCCTGGAGCATAAAGCTTATTCTCTATCAGTTTGAATATTACGTTCTTTTTCAATTTTTTCAACAGGGTATTACAACCTACGAGTATGTTGTGGCGATGAGGGCCATGAGTGATGCACCTGCCGGATCAGTTGATGAAGATAATAACCAAAACATGCTTTACTCCCCAACTGGTTCTGCTACAACCGGGTTAAGTGGTGGCAGTTCTCTTGGCCTGCAATATAAAGGCGCATGGTGCACTCCTCCAAGAGTATTTGTTGATCATCAGGTACCCCATTTGGACATTCTATCCACTGACCACGAGTCAACATGGCACATGTGTGGGATCCAATATGCTCATGATGTGGGTCATTGAAAGATGATGGATCATCAGAAGAGAATGACCCAGAGTCCATTTTCAGCGTAGATCTTTGGCTTTCCTTATGAGTTATGATCAGATTGTCAAGGGCTCTGGGGCCTTCCTGTACAGAGCTTAGATCTCACACACTTGCCATGTTGTTGAGTGTGACCCGCACATGCCCAAATTCGCTATCCGGTTCTCAAATCTTTATACGAGTGAATGCTTATTCAAAATGCTAGCTCCAGGATGAGGTTATTCCACACTTGGATCCCGGAATGGTACCGTCTACAGTCGATCCGGATGCAGCTGGAACTGCAGATAGAGCCAACAAGATGCCTAAAAGGCCAGTCCGTATCAGTGCTTGGAAGCTTGCCAAGTTGGATTCAAATGAAGCGATGAGAGCAGCAGCCAAAGCCAGAGCATCATCATCTGTTCTGCGGCCGGTCGATGGCAATCGTCCTCCAGATGCCGATCTAAGCTCCAGTGGAAATGTGAGTGTTAGAAGTAGTACGAGTGTAGATTTTGGAGGAAATAAAGAAATGAAGAACGAGATGAAACTGTCTCCTTTGGGTAACTCATACCCACCAAGTCAAGCTAGTAGGGATGAATACGATATCGGAACTCAAAGCATGAGTAGTTTTAGCAGTCCGAGCCATGGTCATGACGCAGTCGCTTTGAGCCCTCTTCCAGTAGAACCCCCATCTCGTACTTCTAATGTCATGGCCACCGGGTCCCATCAGCAACGTTTTCTTCCTGATCGCTCTTTTGCTGCTGGCAGAGCTGTCCCCAACACCCATCCCAAAAACCCGGTATTTCAGTCATCTGCTGCTGGATTTGATGAGAGGATCATGCAAATGAATAACGCTGACCCACTGCTGTTATCTGGCCACCAATCCACTTCCCTTGTCAGGGATAGTAAGAGGTCCTCTGTTGTGTGGGACCAAGAGGCCGGCCGGTACGTGTCAGTCCCATCTGCTACGAGGACCGAAACTGCTCTAGAAATTCCATTCCGAGCATCATTGCAACCTGTAGTAGTAAACCCACATGCTGAAACGAGCTCTCATGCTAGAAGGGCTGCTCTTCCCGACTCTTCTGCTGCAAAGGCTCCAATGCAACAAGCAGAAAAGCTAATGTACACAGGAAAATCTATATTCTTTGGGGGGCCACTTTTGAGTGTCCCATCTAGAGATGACGGTCCAAGAAACGATAGCGGTACAAGCTCCAGACCAGATCAAGATAGGATACCTAACATGCCACCAGAAGCTAGAGTGGGAAGGGCCGCAGCATCAAACCAATTCCCCCTTTTCACTCCCGGAACATGGCAGCAGAACCCACCATCGAGCTCGAAATAGTTGACGGGTTTGAAGTCTTCAATGAGAGTTCCACTGCGGTTGAGCTCTATGGTATCAAACAGGAATGATTTCTGTAACAACTTCGGAATCATGCTCAGTGCAGTTTTCAGAGTTGTAGGAGGATACTGAAAAGACCACAGGCTTACGATTAATGCCTTGGTTCTGTGCCATTGACCAGGGTACAGAAAACGGCTGAAAGAGCGATTTCGACGTCCTCTTTACATGCATGAATTATTCTTCATTCACACGGCGCCTTTTCTTTTTTCCAAGCATCAGGTTTTCAGGTTTTAACACTACAAACCAGACAAACTGAAGATTGGGGCAGCTAAAGGAGCCTTTCTTGCAAATGGTTCTCTTCCAAAATCTCCGTGAGTTCTCTTTTGACGCCTCATATCGAGCTTGTAGATAGATTTTGGATCTTGATGCGTGGATAGTTTCTTCTGGTAGGCAAAAGAATCGGAGAATTTTAGTCTGTATCTCTTTGTGACAGGTTTTATCAGTAGCTTGGATCTGTCGATATCTGTGGATATTTTGTCTTTTCGAGCTGCGTTTGGACGCACAATTAAGTTGGATTGCAAAAAATTAGTTTAATGAAAAAAAAAAAAAAAAAACTAGTTATTTTTTGTACGATTCATAATGATGAAGTATCTCGCAAATTTCGTCCAAATCTAACTTTAAAGTAATGTAATTGGAAATGGGATGCCATATCCTTGATTTAAATGCTAAGGAAATCATGGTTTAATTATTTCTGCTTCATTAGACTAAGAATTGCAATTCAATTCGGTGGTGCTTCCAAACGCACCACAATGATTTTTCAAAGTGTGATGTTTGAATGATGGTGTGCTTGATGGTGTACATATATGATGGGTGTGACTTTCACGAGACTGGCACCAGGCCACATGCAGCTATTATAGTTGTATACATACACCATACTAAAACTTGGTGACTCGAAAGTTGAAGCTCAGCTAAAGTTGACTCAACGAGATTTCGAGACGAATTGCTATCGAACTCTCTGGCAAGCTTGACTCACTTCTGACCCAAAAAAATGTGTATTCGACTTGCCAACTTGGTCTGCTCGACGCTACATCACAAAACTCAAACTGAGTCGTTCGAGAGATGGTGGGCTTTTTGACCAAAAAAAAAAAAAAAAAGGGAACAAGATTGGAACAATGGTATGCAGATGTCAATACCAACCAGCTTTTTCATGTCTATTATTATGTTAATTGTGTCTTAATTTATTAAATATCGATTCAAGTCATTGTGTTAACCCAACTTGGGTGCATGTAGAGTTGAGTTTTCAGGTTTTAGAACTATAGAGCTACAAAATGTCATTCTTGACAACATTGTTTAGGGGCTTTTGGGTTCTTGGACACTTCTTTTTTCAAAGGTAACAAAAGTATATTATAAACATGCACCAAAAGGCAATTGGACTATACAAAGAGAAGGTAAGAACTACATGAAGAAAGAATAATTATTTTCCCCTTCCCTCCCTAAAACCTGAGGTCTATTCAATAACCAGGCTTCTAGCTTTCAACATGACCTAACTTGACGAGCGGCCTCACGTTTCTAAAACACGTCCCATTTCTTACTTCCCAAATAGCCCAAAGCCCCGCCAACAAGCATAAACGTCATTGGATTTGTAATTATTTTTTGAGATTAACTTCATATCAAAGACCAAAAGAATAGATTAATAGAAGCCGGATAGGCCCAAGACATTTCGAACGAGGATGGAATACAATTCCACAAAAAGAATGCTGTGGGGCCGTGCAAAAAGAGCTGATCAATTCATTTCGCATTCACCATGCTCATCAAACATGATATCCATTCTGTATTTGGGATAGCTATTTTACAACCCCGCAAATGCCTTTACTCTAGGAGGAGCTCTATAATGCCAAATAAACTTGGTAGCAACTACACTTGTGCACTTCCATCCTAAAAACATGTTATAGAAGGATCGAACCGAGAATTACCTAAAAACTTGTTATAGAAGGATCGAACCGAGAATCATCCGAACTTCCCAGCCTAAAAACATGTTATAAAAGGATTAAACCGAGAATCACCTAAAAACATGTTATAAAAGGATCAAAACGAGAATCACCTAAAAACATGTTATAGAAGGATCGAACTGAGAATTGTCTGAACTGCCCAACCTAAAAAATATGTTATAGAAGGATCAAACTGAGAATCACCTAAAAACATGTTATGGAAGGATGGAACCGAGAATCGTCCTAACTTCCCAACCTAAAAACATGTTATAGAAGGATCTAACCGAGAATCGTCCAAACTTCCCAACCTAAATACATGTTATAGAAGGATCGAACCGAGAATCACCTAAAAACATGTTATAGAAGGATCGAGCTGAGAATCATCTGAACTTCCCAACCTAAAAACATGTTATGGAAGGATCGAACTGAGAATCGTCCAAACTTCCCAACCATAAAACATGCTATATGAGTATTTAACCGAGAATCGTCCAAACTTATCTAACTACCGGCACATCGTATCCTTTTCACCAAGAGATGGATAGCAAAATTTGATATGATCCAATAATAATGTCAATTCCTCCACCTTTTTCTCGGACAGGAAATGCCGGCAAGGAGTTCACATTATACAATCACAGAATCGGGAGAAGCATAGACTCACCAACACCATCAGACACATTTTTTGACGTTAATGCAACAAATATCATTGTGATTTCGAAATATTGTGATATTTTCGCAAAAAATACACTGATATTATTACAATATTTTGAAAATATTGGTAGTTTATACGAGTTTTTCGCTTTCTAATGTAAAAATCATTAAAAAAAAAACTTATATAATTCATTAATAATTTTTTTTTGGCAATTTTTCCTGAGAAAAAACATAAATAAATAAAAAATCTGAAAAATCTCTGAAGAGATTTCCAATCGGAGAAATGACCAGGAACTAGATTTGTCACTGTGGTAGAAAGTTTTATGATGTGCATAAAACTTGTGGACCATTCACAAGTGTGTATGGCCATCAGGACTGTTGATCTTGTTGGTCCCCGTGGGGACGGCAATCAGGAATGTTGATCTTGTTGGGCCCCCGGTTCGATGGCCATAGACCAAAATGGTGATTGGATGGATGATCCTGAGCTGTATTCGTGCAATTTTTCTGACCTACCAAAGTTGGACCACTTATCATTTTATTACTGTGTTGACTGTAGAATTGGAAGCTAGAGGCCAGATAGCCATTGTAGTTAGATCTCGAGTTTCTAGCAAATGGCCCATCAAGACAATGGTCCTGATCACCACACACACGCCATGTGATCAATGATGATGTTTGGGTGGTGATTTGTGAAATACAATTAGGAATGGCATCAGACCACACTAGCTTGGGCACGACCCATGACTGGAGCCACTGGGCTGGAACCATGAGGATAGGGCCGAAAGTCCCGGCCAATGATTTAGCAATCTAGACCGTTAATTTTGTGGGCCATCAAGGACAACCATGCCCCAATTTTGGGCCTTTCTTCAGTTGAAAATGTATTGATTTGCAAGCCACAAATTGAAAGGTAATAGCTGCTTGATTGAGGTGTATAGTACATGCTCCATCCATGCCAGGACTGGACAGATGAATGGTCCTGATCAGTGAACCATGGGGCCCACTTGTAGTAGAATTATATAATGCCTATGCAAATGAGCCATATAAATATTCTAAAATGGAAACACTAATTGAAATAGGAGTGATGATCCAGCCCTAATTTTGTTTTATTACAGTGTGAATTCGTGTCCCTTGGCCCAGGTTGGCCCACCTATCATCACTGCAGCATGGCACTAAAACCACACTCTACGCTTTATCGCACCGTTGCGCCCACCGTGAATGTATGCGGCTTATCCACACCGTCCATCCATTTTTTCAGCTCATTTTCACTGTTGAACCCAAAATTGAGGCATATCCGAAGCTCAAGTGGGCCCCACCACAAGAAACAGTGGGGATAATGATGTCCACCGTCGAAACCTTCCTAGGGCCCACAGTGATGTTTATTTATCATCCAACCTTTTCGTAAGTTCACACAGACACGGATGAAGGGAAAACACAAATATCAGCTTGATCCAAAACCTTTGTAGCCCCGTTAAGATTTCAATGGTAAGTGTTCAATTCACACTATCTCCTTTGGTGTGGTCCACTTGAGCTATGGATATGCTTTGATTTTGGGCTTATACCCTAAAATAAGCTGGTAAAACGGATGGACGGGGTGGATAAGATACATAACTCATGGTGGGCCCCACAGAGTTTACTCAGTACGCAATACGATTTGTGTGGGATGATTAAAGCCCTCTGATTATATAGGTGATCAGCTCTCTTAAAATATATGATATTTAAAGGGAAATAGTAAAAGCAAAGAGTTGGAATGCATAAGAATGTAGGCTAAGGAGCAACCCTGGGCTACAACTGGTTGTAGGTTAGCTTAATATACCCCACTAAAAGAAATATTCTTGTGGTAGGTCAGCCAGAAATATAGTGAAATTGTCTTTCCCATTCTTTCCCCGGACCCTGCTACTAAGAAAGACGATCACTTCTTAAAGTATCCCATATATATGTAGGTGGGAACAGGGGAAGAGGTCAGATTTATCCCAATGGGAACAAGAGTAACAATACAGTCTATAACCTACTGTCATATTCATGATTACTTGAACCCTACCAAAAACAGTGGGCCAGGCCATGAAGATCACCAGGTACAAAAATCTAGCAAATCTACTTATTCGATGGGCCACAATCCAGCCGACATCGAGGTGAACCATTGGTATCGATGAATCCGGCGTCATCAAAAGTCGGGTGGGCCATCCGCAAGGTTGGACGAATGCGCCGATATTTTCATGTTTTGAAAAGAAAATTTATTCTTTAAAAAAAAATAAAAATCAAATACTAAGGGAAGATTCATTTTATATAGAGTAGGAATCATTTAAAAAACCGATGAATCTTTAAGGACCCACTTTGATACCACCAAATAAGTTACTTTTTCTACTTATAGCAGTAGATAAGTATTTGATTTGTCAGTTTTAAAATACAACACCCTCCCTTTTGGTCCAAAGACAAATAATAGCCTCCATTATGCATTTTCCTACATAATACCTTTTTCGCTTTCCAAATATGGTGAAAAAACACCCTACCATTAATTTTTTGGACGAAAAACTATGGTTAGGTTTGCGAAAACATTTTACAAAATAACCACTCCCTAATCCTCAAAACTCAGAACTCTAACCCTAACTTTTTTGTCTCTCCCTTCTCCTAAACCTTAAGCCTAACCCTACACTCTTCTAGCTTAATGGCTATGACATCAGTAGGACCTATAATGGCTACAACATGGTTCCATCGCATTTTGCCAAAGTATGTTAAACACAAGGTATTTTATGACAAAAAATGAGAAAATGGAAGGAGTTATTTAGGGAGGGGAAGTGTACGAGCGAGGCTGTAATTTGTCTTTGGGCCAAAAAGGACACTAAATGTCAAAACCTCTAATTAAATTAATAATATTAAAAATAGTATTAGTGTCTTAAAAATTATATACAAATAGCAATGCTAGATCATATGCAAGTTGAGCGATGGTGGTATCACTAGTTCTAAATGTTGCCCATCCTTTTTTGTGATAAAAGCTTGTTTTGCTGGAGAGACTCATTTCAAGTCATTGCAAATCACGTGAGGCTAGCCAAAGATCCGAGTTTGTTAGAAGCTTGGTGTAAATTTTCTATTTAAAAAAATTAAAAAAAAAAAAAAACTTTTTATGATTACATTTGTAAAGGATATCGGAAGACCCACTCAAGTACGAAAGCTGTGATCTTTCCGAAAATGGATTCCTATCCCGAAAGTGAATAACACCAATCGGTCAATTTGGGATTATGACATATATCATGATCAATACAAAAATGAGTCGAGTCATCTATTCCTTTCCTCAAGAAAGGTATTTCTATTTTACATGGCCTAACTATTGAACCCAGAAATTTCTACAGGTAGGGTAGCTGGTAAAGTTGCCTATGCATGATTCTGTCATTGTACTGGAGGGGGAATCTCCTAAAAGTCTTTTATCCTCTTTAGGTATTTTTAACTTTCAATTTTTTGATATCCTTGATTCCCATCTAGTTTGTTAGGATTCTCCTTTTCTTCTAAACAAAAGGAAATGAATCCATAAAAAACAATACAATTGGTTAAAATGCATAATGATAGATCATATCTGTATCATTTTGCATTTGTGGGTAAATATAATCCGTTTTGCTATTTTAATTGGTTATCATATTATCAACTTTTCATAGATAAACTTGATTTGCAATCCCAAGTTATATTGGTTCAGGATCATGGAATCCATTTCTATTGGATAAGAAGGGCTGTTGCACAAAATGTACTTTTAATTGCCCCTTATATCCTATATCTACCTATATAAAGAAAAAAAATCAATAAATTAAAATAATGCTGTAATTTTGAAAATCATTCACTGTATGGTGAAAAAGAAAAAATGAAAAAATGAAGTGAATTGGAATTGTCATATATATATCGAGTTTTTGAGAACCTTGGACCACATAAGAATTTGTTGATGTTTCCAATTGAATCTTCTTGTTCCAGGATGCTCCATAGGAATAAATTGATATTCCCTCTACAAAGAAACCATTTATTCCAAGTCACATGAACAATATATTTTTAAATATCTTTCTTTGATTCTAGAAAAAGATCAAATTATATTTATATAGGATTTAGATATAAATATCAGGTCATGGTTTCCATCGGCTATCTAATCATGATTTTTTTTACCCCCAAAGGTTAAGGTCTTTACCTTTGGGCCAGTTGTGGGCCAGAGATTCAAACCCCCGTCACCATGGTTCGTAGCCACGTGTACTAATCTTCTGAGCTACGAGTCCCACCCCGTCTCCACTGCATACCTCTTTCACCATGAAACTTGTGATTGGTAGTAAAACATCAATTTTCCTATTGAGACTCAAGATACTTTCTTATGAAGTTCTGTTATAGTATCTATAACTGCCTCTGATTTAGGTGGGCTCGCACTGCTCAAAACCAAGTCATGGAATTTTAGAACAAAGGTAAGAATCAAAGCAAGGAACTAATACCTCCTCTACAATCCAATGTAGGGCTGTACACAAACTGAATTAGCTCGGTTAGCTCGCTCAACTCGACTTGAAAAAGCTCAATTCAACTCGGTTCGAAACTGAGTTCGAGCCGAGTCGAGCTGATTTTTTGAGCTCGAAAAAATTTCAAACTGAGTTCGAGCTTGGCATAGCTTGACTTGACTCGGATCAAACCCCAACTCGAATCAAACTCGGATCGAACCGGTTCAGTGACTCGGTTACTTTGATATTGATGTTGCAAACCAAGTGTTTGATGAAATGACTCAACGAAGTGTTGGTTTGTGCAAGGAAGGTATGTATATGAAAGAAATACCATTTTTTTTCTTGATTTTGACCTACAAGGTGTTTGATGAAATACCTATAAAATTGCTGCTGCTATTTTACATACAGTGAGAAATTGAATGTGTAGTCCATATGTTTGTGAAAATGCTGCACAGGTGAACTCTGCTCGATCTTGGCTCGAACTGGCCCGAGCTGCTGACCGAACTGAGCCGAGCTGACCAGTCAGGCTCGATGACCGAGCTGAGCCAAGTTCAAGCTAGGGTCAGCCAGTGGCCGAGCTGAGTCGAGCTTGACATGACTCGTGTACACCTCTAATCCATAGGCTAAGAGAACATCTAGACAATATTTTTAGCAGCCAGAGTTTGAGACGCCCTCAATTACTAGTTGGTTAAGGCCTGTTTGAATGTTTGGGGAACTCAATTCTCTGGTTTTTGTGTTTCTAGAGGGGCGCTCTAATTGTAACGATACCACCATGAGCGCATCCATAAGCTTACTAACTGTTGTACTGGGTAGTTGTGGGGCCCAATAATGTATTAATGGGATCCATACCATCCATAAGATGGGTCACCTTATTAAATCCCGAGGGCTCAAAATCCACCTGGTCCAAAACTCAGATAGGCCACAACACTAGAAGCATATTGAAGGGGAGACACCCACCGTTGATTAGGGTTGGGAGTCCACCTTGTTGTATATACAATATCAAGGCTATTCAGAGTCTTCATCAAGTCCGGATGCAGAGTCAAGCCAAGATTCAGGCTATTTTCTGATGCAGGTTGTTGTGGAACACCTTTGTTTCCCATCAGGCTGAGTTTATTACGGTAGGGGTTTTTTACAGTAACAAAACTGATATATGGGGTGGATTCACGTAGGTTGGATCAGTGTTTGAAATATCAGTATCGTGTTATGTATCGCACCCTTGGAATACAGATACGTATCGGTTATCGCATGAGATATATCGGTTGTATCGCGTAATGTATCTCTGTTGTTGGAAACATGGGGAAACATTGGAAATTGATTGAATTTTCAATGAAATTTTAGTGATTGTTCAAAAAGACATCAATACAAACTTACAAATTAAAACATTACATAAAAACAAGTGTACGTAATAAGTTTTCTTTGTATGGGGTCCTAATCCATGCGGTGTCTAACTGAATTGATGCAAGTATATTCAAAGTTTACCTATATAATTTATAAATGTAAGAATACACGTGAAGACACAAGCAGTACATTCAAAAGCGAATGAAGAATCACTAGAACAGGTTTGATTTTATGTTTCGACATAAAGATTGCAACCGATTTGCGAGAAATTAGGAAAATTTTGATTTTTTTATTTTTATTTTCCACAACTCGGTCATTCTCCTCGAAATTTCGAAATAGAAGCTTCTAATCCATGATTTTTCATGCAAAATATGAAAAATCATTCATTTGTAACAATTTGACACTAATTTACATGTGGGATATACCACTACTTCTGCGTTTCGTATCGCACAGGTGGGATACGAGATATATCATGGGATATATCAGCCAATATTGTTGATATTTAAAACACTGGGTTGGATGGGGTGAATGCATCATGTAGGTCCCAGCTCTGTCGGGTGTCAACACATGGCTTAGTGGTAGACTGCGTTTCAACACTAAGGTCATGGGTTCGAGTGCCCATGTGGGGTGTGTTAAAAATTTATTTAAAATTAAAAAAAAAAAAACAAAAAAAAACAACCCAGCACTACCTTAAAGAGTTGGTAATGGAATGGTTACTAGCAAATCTTCGTCCTCTGTAAGGCTATGCCACAACACGGTTATCATACAACCATTTTCAGCACCCAAGAACAACCCCGAGCAACTTAATACAAGCAGCTTGAGCTACAATTTATATTTGAAACAGGTCACTACAATTGAGAATTAATGAACATGATCCCACCAGAACCCTACAGTCAAGCATGCTTTGGCAAGAGCAATACTGGTATGGGTGAGAGTGAGAGAGACTCAAACATGTAATAGATCAACAACTATCTTGCAATCATCCCATGAAACTGATTATTACCATTTCTTCTGCTAACTTCTGTTGCAAATCTCTCACTAGATTTTTAATACCTGATCCTCATCTTTGGCTGTGTTGAGTGTTTTTGTGACATCATCCTCACATTAGTAGAAAGAGGGACCATACCCATGCATTGAAATTTGTCCCTCGGCCTGACCACTACAAAATTCAGGCTCATCACATGAATTACAATAGGTGCCTTTGAGACGATGAAAATGCTTACCCATGAAATCCACCATTAGAACATCCAATGCGGGTGTACTCGAATGAGATTTCATAGCTTCAGGTGACGGTTTCATGGAAGTAGGCTGTATGGCTGCTGCTCAAATAGAGACATTCTTCACCTCCATATCCTACTACATACATCAGGGGCAGAAAATCCAGCAGTGAGAATGATCAAATTTTCAACAGCGGTGTAGAGGGGCGGGATATACATCCAACGGTTGATAACGTAATTGGTTGTTAACTGGCAATGGCCCCTCCTGAAGAATTCATGGAAGAAAAAAGAAAAAAGTAAGGTAAATTGGAATTCTAAGCATAATTTGCATATGCATTACACGTTTTAAAAAAAATAGAAAAGAAATATTTAAATGATGATAAATCAATGGTTTTTTTTTGCTTTTTTTTTTTCATTTTTTACATCAATAGATATACAGAAACAAAAGAAAAAAACTTGTTTAAAACTAAGCTAAATAGATTCAGCTGATTTCAATTATTTACAAGAATTATTTTTTTTTAACAGTGATCGAGATAAGGCAAAAGCCAAAAGAATTACAAAAGACAAAATAGAAAGGAAAAATGAAAAATGAAAAAGGAAAAAGGAAAAAGGAAGCTATTTGCAATTTAGACTTTAAAAAATAAATAAACAAATAAATGCATAAAAACGGGAAGGGCCAACTATCTGATCACTGTCACATTTTGCTAGAAGTGGGGTCATGGCCACTCAAATTGAGATATTGTGACTGGAGGTTGTAGGCTTTCAGGGTTAATGAAGGTGTGGTAGAGGGTCTTTTGAGGTAAAGGGTTTTGCTGGGTTTAGGCTAGGGCACGAAAGATGAGGCTCTTGAAAAGTCAAATAAATGCTTGGAAGAAAGAGGTGCTAAGGCAATGTGTTCCATAACGGTAACGGTGGCCGTAACGTCCACCACCATTACCACTGTAATGGCTGTTGGAGCCCTTTGTTTTCTTTTTCTTTTTTTTTTTTTGGAAAAAACTGTTTCTGGACCGTTGTAGGACCTGTTACAACTCTTTTTTCTATAATGGCTGTGTAATGCGCAATGGTTACGACCATTATTGTTGTGTAACTGATTTGGAATCCCATGTGTTGGGGAGTTGGGAGGCAAAAGTTGGAAATATTCTCAAGAGCATTCAGGAGATGGACATAAAGGAAGAAGGATCGGATCTAAAGGAGGATGACAAAGTGCTGAGGGCGAAATTAACCCAAGATTTAGGAATTGGTTAAAGCGGAAAGAAATCAAGTAGTGCCAGCAGTCTAGAGCAATCTGGCTCAAAGAAAGGGACAAAAATATGAGATTTTTTTTTTTTACCATAGCACTACGAGTGCTCACACCAAAAGCAACAAGATAAGCAAGAAGAGAGAGAGATCAGTAGTGGAAGGTAGCAGTGCATTTCTATGAAAGAATGCTAACCAAGGAAGGTTGGGAATGATCGAAGTTGGAAAACTTGGACTTCGGTAGGTTACCAAGTGTGTAAGCCAAGTCACTTGAGAAACCATTTTCTTTAGGGGAAGTCAAAGAAGCTGTGGATCTGCTAGGAAGAGATAAGGCATCAGGACCAGATGGCTTTCCAATAGCTTTCTTCCAGGTGTTTTGGGACAATGATAGGTAGCATCATGAGCTTCATGCTGACAGGCAGAGTTCTTCGATTGGGGTTGTTTGTCAGCCAATATAAGAGTTTCCTTTATAGCTATTATTTCGAAGGTGATGGGTGCTAAAAGCATAAAGAACTTTAGATCTATAAGCTTGATAGGGGGCCTTACAAGATACTCGCAAAAACTTTGGCCACCAGATTCAGGGCGGTTTTAGGAAGTGTCATCTCCAAGAACCAGTGCGCGTTTGTTGCAGGGAGACATATTTTGGACTATGCCCTCATTGCTCACAAATGCATTGATTCGCTACAAGGATCTAAAGTTTAGTGTGTAAGCTAGACATCGAAAGGGCATACGACCACATCGACTGGGGCTTTTTGGAGTATATGCTAGGCTCGGATGCGGCGAGAAGTGGAAAGGTAGATGCGGGAGTGCATCCGATCAGCTAGATATTTTGCTCTAGTTAACAGCTCACCCAAAGGTTTCTTCAAAAATTGGAGGGCCTCCTGTATAGATGATTTAAAGGATCGTAAATCTTTCATTTGTTTAAGTGGGCTGTATTTTTGGCACACCATCTCAGTGCGTTTTTAATAAAATTTTCGTTGCTTTTTGAAAAAAAAAAAGAAGGCCAGCTGTGGATGATAGCACGAAGTCACGATTGAGAAAAGAGCAAAACCCTCCCGTTCTTATCTCGCTTGTCATTTGTGGCAGAAAAAGCAGGCAAACTCTAGCCTACTTAATGCGGGTTGCATTTATGGCGGTCCAAAAAACCAAGCCTATTAAGTGCAACGGCAAGGCCCCACCAACAATAGTTCCATGGTACACCCAAACACTACCTAATATCATAGTCGTCAAAATCCTACAATTTACGATTTGAGTCGAACGTTAAGCAAAATGATTTGAATCCCACCTTGAATCCCTTTTTAGATGAATCCTATGATTCTATGATACGAATCCTGCAATTTAGTATTCAAATCCGATTTACGATTCAAATTATACTTGTTCTCTTCTATTTTAAGCTTTACTTGACTATCATTTTATGTTTTTAAATTGGTGGTAGCTTTAAGAATCATATTTTATAATGTTCTTAATAAGAGAGCATGTGATAGATATTCTCTTTGAATTGTGTAGCACTTTCTTATGATTTCTTACTTGTGAATTGATCGAAATACCCAATTGTTGTATGGCTTATCTAGAATGTTTTTATGGATGGTTGCAATCGTGTTGACCTATTTGTATGGTGGTAATGATGGTTATAAATCAAATTATCTTTTTTGGTGGTCTATAGAATCAAATGCCGCTTTTGCAATGTGATTCTACGCTCAAGAAAGGTAACAAGAACATAAATTATTGAATTCTTGAACTACAAAAAATAAAGGAAAGACAAGATTCCTCTAACACTATTGATGCAGGACATGAAATTAAATATGGAATGCAAGAGATCAAGCTTGAGATTATACCAATTTTAGACAGTCACAAAATTCCACATCCTCCATACTATCAAACATTCAAAAAGGGGAATCTATAGGGGTCCAAGCCTACACAACTTTAGGGTTGGATCAAATAAAATTATAAGTCAAACAAGCCCAAAGGAGTGTAAGAATCATCCATTCTTGCAAAGGATTGTTCCCAACTCAAGAGATTCACTAATTTTCAATTTTGGGGAAAATCTAGGGTTTGAAAATTGGGGATAATTGGGATTTGGGACTCTTTAGGGTTAGGGATTTGGATTAAGGGGTTTTTTTGGTCAAAAGAGAAGGAAATAGAGGAAAAAAAAAAAAAGAACCTAGGATGAGCCACGCACGCTGGACAGCAGAGGGGCCTGAACGCATGTGTGTGATAGGTCGTCCGCACGTGTGTGAGGCCCACAAAGTCGAAAACCTACTTCTACGCTGGGATCGGCCAAGGATAGGCTGCTTCCATACCAAGTTTTGAGTCGATCCGTCCTAAGGCGTGTGTGTAGTATTCCGCCGAAGTTTCAGCCCCTCAGATGGGCCAGAATCTGAAAATCTGCTTGTGCACTGCTGTGGGAGAAAACTTGGATACGAAAGTAGGTGAATCTGAAAGTGAAAGGGGTGTAGAGGGTGATAGATGTGGTGCATAATAAGGTGGAGATGATTTGGAGCGGATGTGGCTTCGCACCACGGTAGTTAGCCCTTCGAGGAAGGAAAGGCTTCGCACCCAATTCAATTCTTCAACCCAAAGAGAGAGAGAGAGAGAGAGGAAGAAACGCAGAAATTTTTATTCATAAAATATCATTGCAATACCTACATGGGATTGCTATATTTATAAGAAAACCCTAAACCCAAAAAAGACAAAATTACCCTTGCGCCAGGTGCGCGTACTATTACCAAAGCTAAAGCAAATAAAATAACTAATCAAAGCCATTCATGAAGTTTCTAATAACAAAAATAGTTAAAACTCAAAATCCTAAATCATCTAAAGTAGTGGGCCACGATCATGAGATCTGATGGTAGAATCTATGTGATGATCGGGTTCACTCCAATGCTCCATAACGTAGACCCCTAATTATGAGGCCCTCCAAAGATGTTGTCATTGATCCAAATCAAAAGTGGGGCCCGCCTCCTCGAATACGTGTGTAGAGGGGGCGTGTGCATGATGTCCCCATCAAGTATCATGATAAGGGAAATGGATGATTGATGAGTTATTATTTATTTATTTATAATTTTTCATATATATATATATAAAGAAAATCATAAAAAATCTTATGATTTATGGCACTGTAACAATTCAACCCTTATTACAATCTATGATTCGATAACAATTTTGACAACATTGCCTAACATTGACATAATTAACATTATCTAATGCATCTGAAATTGAATACAGCGAATGAATGGTGGATTTGCACAACCCTCTGCCATAGTTATCAACATTTAGATCATCAAGGAAAATACAAATAGGTAAAAATACCTCTTCCAAATTTATCTGGAATGGTTCTACAAGATCCTCGAGCATCACTGGAGACAACGGCTTCATTCGTTCCTCCACTTCCTAGCAAATAACAGTGTGTGATGGTTAGAAAGACATACATCAGAATAGTTGTGAAACTTCTACTGCCTAAAAAAGTGCCCAATCAGTCTATCGAAAGTTTTCTTTTTCTTTCCCTTCTTATTTATTTATTTATTTTCTTTTTTCGAGGTCATTACTAAGGAAGGTGCCAAAAACAAACTCAGAGCATGATATGATTGGCCACAACTACTCGTGTTGAAAATCAGGAGGAATTACAGGGTCATGCACTTAAGCAAATGTATAATTTATGGGGCCTCACAGATGGGAAGATCAACCCGTCAAATATCAGGTCCTTTCTCCATTGAATGTATAGAATCACAGTAATGTTTCTTCAAACAGTGGATTCATAAGATACCATATCGAAGTGTTGGGATCTTCCAATTTGGAAGAATTCCAGGCTATCCCCAATCCTAGTTTTTGGATGTAACAGTGCCAGGTTGTTCGTGACAGTTTCCTTAGTTCCACCTTCATGGTTGTTTATCCTAAGTTTCATAACATCATCTAGAACAGTTGAAGTATGTAGCTAGGGTTCCACTGTTATAACATACAGATTTTTAGCATCTTACAAAGAGACCATTTTAACATCAGTTCTAAATGTTTCCACCTATTTATCCAAGCTAGAACAATCATTAAGCTAATAATAGCAAATTGAGCCATGAGGCTAAACATCTCATCATAGTATAAGCTTGATTTTTTACTAAACCCTATTGTCACCAACTAGCATTATATTGTTCATTACCTTCTTTTTATATATCATTCATTACTTCTGTTGGGGGAAAAATAATACGACCTATGAAAAGGAACCAACTCTACAACCAGCAGGGACCCAATAGGGCTAAACCACTTAAGAGGCATCTACTAGGCCGACCACAAAGTAGGTCGATACAACTGTAAGTCCACTCAAATGGCCGACCTATTGAATAAAGTCGGCATAACTACATGTCGGTCATAGGTCGGTTATAGATTGACCCGACCAAAGGTCAGACATAGCTCGGCCATAGATCGGCGTAACCTCTAACAAGGTGAATGTTGATCTGTTGAAGAGGCTCAACATTATCTACTTCCACTCTATCCGGCACATCCCCCGCCCGACCTTGTCCCGGACAAATAGTCCGAGAATCTCTCCAACGTCCCAAAGATCTCTCCCAAGATCTTTGGAAGATAAAATCAGATCCCGAGGATCCCGGACGACCGTAATCCCAGGAAGATCCCTGGGAGATCCGAATACCCGTGCGAGAAGATCTCCAGTACAGCAGGAGTCCTAAATGGGGAAGGCTTCCAACGGCATTATCTTCCCTACTAAATAGAGAAGATTTCCTGTTCATGTGATCTTCCCTGTCGACTATATAAGGGGATCCATAGACGGTGAAAGGTACATTCATAACACTCTATCTAAATATACGACTGGTGACTCTTTTCCAGAAAGATCACCTCCTACAAAGACCCAATTTCCTGACTTAGGCATCGGAGGGTCCCCTGTACTAGCCAGGGTCTCCTTTGTCTCTTACTTTCTTGTGTTCAGGTTTCAGAGGGTTAACCAAGGAGGGTCTACAAGAAAACTGCATCAACAACTTCCATAAGACTTTAAATTGTTCTTCTGTAAACATTTCTTGGAAAAACTGCTCTATGTACCAAGTCGAAATCCCTTTTTGTGAAATCGAGTAATTTCTTAGTCTGTGCTTTAACCATATTTCCCTTTGCATGAGCTTTTTCAAAGGATTAGTCCTCGAATCTTGTCAATCTAACTGAGGGAAAGATAAGGATCCGAGAAGTCAATCAATGAGATAACTTCCACTATAGAGATACAGCAGGCATCCGGAAAAAAGCCAAAGATTGGATGGCTTAGATCTTCCAATCTAGAAAATTTGTGGGGCATCCCACATCCACTTTGAGGCCTATTTCATCAACATTATAGATCATTGAAACATGGGCCCCAACTTGTAAAGACTGGGCTCATCCATATCCTGATGAATCCAAAAATTCTCTAGGGAGGACTAGTTGGAGTCATGGTGACAAACATTGCTGAAATTTTTTAACATTTCACAATATTTTTGCTGAAAATTGATCAAATGATGTTATCACAATAATATTACAAGATTTTCCCACATATTGGAAGTTTCTACTTTTCGCGATTTTATCATGAGATTATGGCAACTTTAATGCAATGCATATAGTTAAGATTTTAAAATAATTTATTATTTTATAATAAATATTTTTTATATATTATTTTCAGTGAGATTTGTCTGATAATATGGCAAGAAAAACGTGAAAATATTCCAGGAAATTCTCGTGCCAAGAAATTGCTGAGAATGGCATTTGTCACTATGGTTAGAACCCCCTTTTGGTTGTTCCTCATCTTCTTCACCAGTACGTTTTCTTTGATTATCAGCAACTAATTAGATGCATGTACCAATGCTTATGGTACATCATCATGGAAAAGAGTCTTAGGCACTCTTGCACTTCTTATGGCTCAAGAAGAATGAAAGAGAACTCCCTTCTGCATACCAGTCCAGTTATTCTTGACTTCTCCAGAAGTTCTTCTATGATCATATCAAGGATATGTCTGTTTTGCTTCAAACCATTCATTGCAAGTTCTTCTGTCTCTTCAATATACTGCCGTACAAAAATATAGAAAGTCAAGAAGATTTTTCTTTTTTAATATCAGCAAGTTAATAAGAATTTCATACACTTGGCAAATGTAAAGAAAAACCAAACTATGTCCAGCATAAAACAAATCCAACATCTTCTAATACCACGAGGGGAATAATAGCTCCAATTGAAACTCAAGACTAATAAGACATTACTATGACATGTATATCACTATAGTTATCAAGAAATGGGATGATTATATATGCTCTAGTGATATCATTTCCAAATAGAGAACTGCGCACCTACAGGCTGCAGGCAGTTTTCCGCCACAAAGAATCATTCGGGGTTGGTAGATTTAAAAATATATAATAATAATAATAATATTCTTTTAAGGATGTTGATTCTGGGTTGGGAGATTATTTTTTAAAAAAATAAATAAATCATGTTTTAAGGATGTTATGTGGCTGAAAATTGCCAGCATGGCTCTTGCCAAGCAGGCAGTCTGTATTTGATCGGTTCTATTCCAATAAAGCTTACAGAAGAACAGAACACGATAAACCTAGCCAAGATAGTGTAGAAGAATGCAACAAAATCTGTGTAGAAGGCAATAAGAAGCCACCAAATCATATGACTAGATTTCCTATGAAGATACTGGTGACCTTATACATGAGCTTGCTGCTTTTCTTTCTTCTTTTTTTCTTAGATAAATAACCCAATCTTTATTAAAAATGCAAAAAGTTTTAGGAGGGGCAGAGATTGCTGAACGAAAAGATTATTCACGTGCAAAATACTGTTTGCCAAATTGCTGGCTACATTGTTAAAAGAAAGGAATCCCTCCCTCTCCCTCCCAGACAACCAAAATTTTCTTTAAAAGAGAAAGAGAAACATAAACCACCATAAAGAACCCACCACACACACACACAAAAGAGAGAAAAACATAATTATTTTTATAGCCTTGCTAAAGAATACTTTCTTTTGAAGGCTCTCTGGTCCCTTTTCTTGCCACCAATGCCACAAGAAAGCACAAGGAAACATTCTCCAAAACATTTCCCTTCGCGAAAATGGACCTCCAGCCCAGCCATCAATGATGTCAATCCACCTTGGATCCATTCAACAATGAAAGCTTTAAATAAATAGGACCACACCTGCCAGCCAAGGGGCAATGCAGGAACAAATGGTCAGCCATCTTGGCACTCCTGACACAAAAACAGATACTAGGAGGGAGAACTGTATTTTGTGCAGATTATCCATGGTCAGAATTTTATTAGCCATCCCATCCAAGCAAATGAAATTATCTCCAAAACTGTGAAATTTCTTCAAGAAGTAATATTCCACACCATTGCACCCTCAATTAAGAATCCTTAATGAGGCCCCCTTTCAGTTGGGAATATAGGGAGAAGAGAGCAGCATACTGCAAGGACAAGGGTTCCTCAACAATCCCTGTATCTTCCCAAAAGCGCTCCCAATCAAATTGTGAACTGAGTGTTGTCTTCCATGATGACCGCAACAATCCCTTGTTCAAAATCTGCCAAAATACTATCCAACCAATCCAAAGAGTAATAAACTTTGCAGAAAAATTTCCTGACAAAATCCCTGATAAAAAACAACTCCAAAGATTTCTAGGATGTTTAAATTATATCGCTGATTTTTACTAAGATTTAGCCAAAGATGATCAATTTTGCAAAATCTTTTGTGCAAAAAACCAAAATCATCTTGGTCAGAAGATCATGCCAAAAACAGTTCAAAACATAAAGAACAAAGTCAATACTCTTCCTTATCTCAACCTTTCCAATCCTGATTTTCCAAAAATAATCCAAGCAGACGCCTCTGATATTGGATAGGTTGGTATCCTTTTACAAAAAACTCCAAATGGACAAGAACAACTTGTTCGTTTTTCCTCTGGAACTTGGAACCAAATACAACAAAATTATTCTACAATTTAAAATTTAAAAAAAAAAAAAGAAAAAGAAATTTTATCTATGGTTTCTTGCATCCTCATATTCCAAAGCGATGTTTTAAACCAAAAGTTCATCTTGCATGGAGATTGCAAAGCAACCAAAGAGGTTTTGAAAAAAAGATGTCAAAAATCTTGCATCAAAACAAAATTTTGCCAAATGGCAAGCCCTTTTAGCCATATTTGAATTCGACATTGAGTTTATCCCCGACAAATCAAAATCTCTGCCTAATTACCTTTCTCGTGAATTCTTACAGGGAAAGCCCAAAACTGGCATCAAAAGCCAACCCTCAAAAGACCAAAACCAAATCAAAAGGAGAGATGGAAATTGAAATTTCGAATACCTTCTTCCCCCTCCTTCCTTCTTCTCAACAACCTCGCCAAAACATTGAGAGAAAAAAGCCAATTACTCAGCCAAACGCTGAAGAATACCAACTCAAAGGAAAACATAGGGTTTTAACCCTAGATTCCGAACTTGCCAAATTGCCAGAAGATACACTAATCCCAAAAATCCTTTTGCCCCAAAATCATTTTCATCCCAAACAGCCAAATTTGTCCAGAAAATTCTATGAAGCTATCCTGATTCAAACCAACAGTGCGATCTTTAAACACCGCACTAACAAAAATCAAACAGAATACTCATTTTCCAAAATGAAGATACTAAACATCATCAGCCAAAATGAATGGGGAAAATCCATTTCTCAATACCGAAATGTCCAAAGTCCAAATGGGCAGTCCCACTCTTTCAATTATTGGGACTACATGGTTGCGTGGAAATACGCACTCATTTTCCAAAATTCAGATAAGGGTCATTCTTGGTTCTTAAACTTTTCGAGACCATACATCAAAAATATCCCACCTTAGTCCTAAACTTAGTGGTGGACTTTGTTCAGAGCACACTTTGCAATTCTTCCAGATGTCCTCCTCACACTATGCCAAAATGGAGAAATTACGGAATCCCGAATTCCTCTCTCTCTCTCTCTCTCTCTCTCAAAACATTCAACGGGGTGGGGTTGTCCAAGGTTGTCTATTTTCTACCCCCTTGGGATAAGTCCTATTTATAAGGAGGAACTAGGGTTTCAGAGATAAATCATCATTTATGGTGCTCTCACGCCTACAGACTTTGGTAATGCCCTACACCATTAAAAGCAGGTAAAGTTGGCTTATCCTTGCACCTAAATTGACACATTCCCTCCACCAACCAGCAATATCCAATCTTAACCATAATCACATGCCGGCCTAAGGGTTGGATTAGAAGATCTCAACCATTGGATATCTAACAAGCACGATTAAACACTTTTAACGATTAAAAACCTATAATTAAAAATTTTAAAGCATCGGACCAACCTAGAAAACCACTTGGTCTGACCATTAAGGTCCAAGCCACAAATGAGTTCCTCGAGATAACCAATAGATCCCTTGTTGGAGCATGTGGGATTCTTATATCAAATCCTAATGCATGTGCCAAACCATATCCGTATGTTAGTCACAAATGTAACCTCCCAAGGCGAGTCAAAGCCCCAAACACTAGGACCATGAAGTCTCAACATGACTTCAGGTCTAAGGATTAGTCAAAGCTAGTGCATGATTGGGTCAATCCTATCCACACATGATGGGTTTCCCAAATCAATGACTTGATGCGATCCTCAAATGCAAGTGCTTAGCGAAGCTTAAAACAAAAGAACCTACATTCCATAAACATTACACTCCTATGTAGGGTAAGGCCAAGGCATAGTTAACCCAATGGTGGAGACCTTCCATCGAACCTGTCACTGGTTCACTGAGACAAGATGACTAATTAACCGTTCACGGATTGGCCACTCCCTCCACTATTGTTATGAAAATTAGGGTACTAAGATCTATGAAACAAAACTCTCCCTTGGCTTTTGGTCGTTGTGTCTAAACTCATCTCTCCTTGGACAACTAGAGGAATACCTCCCGGTAACCCATAAAATCATAGATACATCAGGTTTCCCCCATTTAATTATAGCATACGAGGTGAAAAACAAACACGTGGCCATCAAGGTACATGATCATAACAATCATGATTAGCTTTCCAGGTTTGCCATCAAGGTACATGATCATAACATTCATTATTAGCTTTCCAGGGTATGCTATACTAACAATATTTACCCAATTTCATTAGTATAACAGGCATCATGGGATTTTTGGACACAGGAACTTGGTCAACAAAAGTAGACTTTGGAAAGTCCAGAGGCACATCTAAAATTTTCCAGTCTAACATTATTACGAGATTTTTTGAAGCACAATATAGAGATACATGAATGCATTCACAGGAGCTTAGGGTTAACATCGATAGGTAATAACATAAGGGAAAGTAGTCTCAAATGGTTTGGCCATGTTCAAGTTACGACTGTACAGCCACATGTTCATAGCTTCAACAAGCCATGTGCAATAGAGAGTCAGAGACCAGCAATTGCACCAGTCAGTAGTACTGAGTTGGTTCAAGTTGAAGGCCATAAAAGGGCAAGGGGAAGGCCCAAAAGGACGTGGATGGAGGCAATAACAAAAGACTGATAACTTTATGGTTGAACTGAGAATATCATCCTTGAAGTGGAATGGCAGTACAGGATTCATGTAGCCGGCCTCAATTAGTTGGGAACTTGGGATGAGGCTTAGATGGTGATGGCAACATAGAGATACATTCAGGGTCTGAGCAGGAAGCAAATTGTTGTAGCTGGGAAGTGGCCTAGGTCTATCTAGGTTTAGATGATTTCTTGTCATCTAATGCATTTGTTTTGGATCCTCAGGCCTTCCTCCGTTCTTTTCTGTTAATAAAATTTATGTTGCCTTAAAAAAAGATAATTCCATCACTTCTCTTTATAATGAGATAATTTTGAAAAAGAATGCATCATGATTATTTCACCAAGCAAAGACAATTGTTTCACACAATTCCAGCAAAACATTGAGGAAATCCAATTGTGAAACATTTCACAAAACTAAATAAGCAAAAATTAATGCTTATATAGTGTAAATAATAAGAACATGGCACTTGGATTATAGATTTACAATCTAGAATGAATGTTAATGACATACAAGAAAAGCTTGTATCTAATCTCTTCACAAGCAGGACAGGTCGTATAGCCCAATTTTCTATTGTTACCAAACTAATATGACGACAAAATACTCAGCATTTAAAAGAAAGATTAAATATCGAGCATGTATTTAGAGAACATCTGTATTTAAGCATCAGTCCAAAACCAAAGAAACTATCATAGATAGAAAGACAAGCAAACATCATTCAAAGCAATTTTCAGAATCATCCATTTTAATAATGAAGAAGGAAGAAACATATAATTACCCTCGTTAATTCTCGAGTGAATAGCTCAGACACTTCAACAGTCATATCAGCAGGAATCACATAAGGGTCATCCCACTACCACAAGTAGGAACAAAATCCATCAATCAAGAGTACGAAATGATTGTGGCTACTAGCGGAAATGCTCAAAAACTAAGCATCTTTTAAAAAAAATTTATATTAGTGAAGTAAATGTAAGCAATACCCTGTATTTTATCAACTCTCCATCGGGATTGTCTGGCCGATCCATCATTCCAAGTCTTTTTACCAAACTGGTGAGGCCTAATCTTGAATTTGTAGGGCTAATTACCATCTCTCTAGCAATCTATAATGAAAAGTTGAGTAAGTGGAAGATATATATGCAGAAATTCTAATTCATCATCAGTTCTTGATAAAGGGAAACAGAAAAAGAAAAAAAAAAACGTCAATGGCATTAATGACCTTACATGCAAATAAATCACAACAAACTCAACAGTGCATGTTCTTGTAAATTTAGCTAGAATAAACACAATGGTATACATTGGGTATGAAAATTCATATAAAAATGTATGAAACAATAAATGTACTAGTAAGGTATGTTAGATATAAGTGAATGCCATACTTTCTTACTCTTTATTTCTTCACAGCAGTATTATTTTTGCAAAGACCTTTCATATGCAATCAGTTGTGTAGGAGCTTTTTAGTTTCTTGCACGATATTTTCATGTCCTTCTATTATTTATAAGAATAAAGGAGATGGAGAGCTCCACCAACAATCATTGGATTGAACTTATGACCATGCTATGAAACATTGGGAGAGTGATTGAGCAAAGACTTAAGGCATGAGACAAATTTATCAGAAAATCAGTTTGCTTTCATGCCTGGGAGGTCTATCACTTAAGTTATTTTCCTACTTAGACAATTGATCGAGAAATATAAGGAGAGAAGGAAGGATCTCCACATGGTCTTTATTGACTTAAAGAAAGCATTATAATAGGGTCCTTAGAGAGTTAATCTGGTCAGTGTTGGGAAAGAAACGAGTTTCAAGAGGATATATTAACATGATTAAGATGTGTATGAGGGAGTGGTAGCAAATGTGAGGACCACTAGATGAGAGTCAAGTGAGTTCCCAATTACTACAGGCTTGCACCAGGATACCTTTTGCATTGGTTATGGATGAGTTAACAAGGGATTTCCAGGAAGAGATCAGATGGTGCATGTTGTTTGCAGATGGCATAGTTTTGATTGACAAGACAAGGGATGGCATAAACACAAACCTAGATTTATGGAGGGGTGCTTTAGAATCTAAAGGATTTAACATTAGTAGGACTAAAACAGAATATATGAAGAGAAATTTTAGTAACAATAGGAGGGAAAACGGGGAATTATTCAAGATTGCTGACTAAGAAGTTTCCCAAAATTACCACTTTGGATACCTTGGGTCAATAATTCATAAGAGTAGGGAGATTAAGAAGGATGTTGCCCATAGAATTCAAGTTGGGTGGATGAAATGGAGATGTGCCTCTAGAGTTTTATGTGATTGCCGTGTACCACTCAAACTGAAAGGGAAATTTTAGAGGATAGCTATAAGACCAGCCATGCTTTATGGGACAGGATGTTGTGCAGTTAAGGAACAACAAGCTCATGGGATGAGTGTAGCTGAAATGAGAATGTTGAGAAAGATGAGTGGCAAGATAAGAAAAAAATAGAATTAGAAAGGTATGCATTCAAGGGAACGAAGGAGTAACACCAATTGGTACTAAGATGAGGGGAAGTAGACTTAGATGGTTTGATCATGTGTAGTAGAGACTAAGAAATTCACCAGTTAGGAGTGAGTTTGTACAAGCTGAAGGCTATAAAAGGGCAAGGGGAAGGCCCAAAAGGGCGTGGATGGACTTGATAACCTATGATCTAATTGAAGGAATGGCCTTTGATAGAGTGGAATGTCATAACAGGATTCATGTAGCTGACCCCAATTAATTGGGACAAGGCTTAAATGATGCTGCTGACGACTGATTGAAGCTAGAAACATGGAGTTTTGTGCTGCCACGGCAGCCAAACCCTTCCGACATGTGTAGTTGTTTAGGGAGATCATGAATATATTGACATTGTATTCGAGGTCCTCTGTCCATCTATTTCTTGCCAGTAAATTTTCTCTTTCAATATGATAAAGGCTCATAAATTGTAACAAAGGCCGTTCCCTCCTAATCTCCTTTCAGCTTCACCTATGATGCCTGGTGCTTGCTTTAGGGTGATTGATTGTACCAAATATCATGAATTTTCATGATATTTCATGATCAAGCAGTCTAATTTGGTGCAAAATTTTCACGATATTTCATGAAATTTGGTGCAACCACACACACCTTGGGCATTTTTTTCTTTCCATTTTTTTACGGGGATACAAGGGGGTATAAAAGCAAACATGCAAATACCATGAGTCATACATGTTCAACTCATAACCTTTCAGCTTGGTCCAAAAGCATCTACATAATCACACGGACAGATTTGATGTGTACATTCATGTTTGGACCACCTTGAACAACTAGCAAGTCCCTTTACTTAGAAAATTGGTCCTTACATTTGCAGACACAACCATACAATGCTAAATTCCTTGGAGACCACTTACCAAAAAAGAATTAAGAATATATATATATATATATATATATATAAAGGAGAAGAAGAAGAAGAAGAAGAATGCAGCTGTGGAACATGCACCATTTCATAAGTTGAAGTGAATGTGTTTGTGGGAACAAGGCAACGTAATGGATGTAACACTTTAAACACAATTTAACTTTCCTACGTGGAACTCTAAAACAAAGCAATTTCTTAAAGGACCTCTTACTTATAAATTATCCATCTGGGGACTATTGCTTACTTTTGATATCTTTTCTAGATCATCCCTTCCTCCATCAGTAATGTTGTCTCCGAACACGACGCGTTCAGCACAGCGCCCACCATGTGCTACCACCATTTGCATTTTCATGTAACCAAAGGTAGTATATCCTTGATCTACCATATTTTCTCTTGGATAAAAAACAGATATTGCTGTTTCCTGCTCTCATTACAATGAAAATTTGTAAGGCAACTAAGGCAACAGAATATCTCTGCTTGAGCTGTCAATGGGTGGGTGCGGCGTGGCCTAGAAAAAATTGAGCCCAGCCCACTTATTTACTGGGCTTGAAATTGGGCTCTGACCCAGCCCATGGCCTGAGATTTGGTCCAGGCCATGGGCGTGAAATTTAGGCTCAGGCCTACCCGCAGAAGCCTATCAAATTCAATAGATTCATACTATGCAAACTCCATCTCCATCATTAATTTGTACCTTACCACCAGGAAGCAGCTGAGAGAATGCATGCCAATCAAATTTAGGAAATAAATGAGCTAATAATACATGACCGGCCTCATGCACAGCTAGCAATCTCTTCTTCTCCAAAGATATCTGTTACATATAAACAACATTTAACAGCAATATCAGTGAGATGTCGTAGAAGAGCTGCAACACTGAGAATACCTTCTAATCACAATCTGGATTATTGTAAAAACATACGCTCGCTTCAATCTTTTGTTGCTCTTCCTCGGTAAGCAATACTCCCATGCCTTCAAGCAACTGCTTATCTAGCACATCAACAATGTCTTGCTGTGTGATCATAGAGTGCCCTTTTCTTACCTAAAAGCAATAATAAATTACATAATTTACATTTAATTCAAATATAACAGGCATCACCAATCACCAAAAAATTATGAATTAACTAAGAACTGTGATAAAAGGTTATCGACAACTATTATTCAGCTTCCCACGACTGGGGACAATGCATTCATGGAAGTATGCAAATCTAGTGTCAAGAAGTTACTTCCAAAAAATTAGACAGGAACTCTAGGTGACTCAAAGTCCTGCTCTGAAGCAACGCATTGAACAAAACCGCATGTGGAAATCCTTAAACTGCAGAACTGAGGTATGGCCTAGGAAAATATGTGCAAGCAGCCCAGAGCTTATGGTCCACCCAATGATGCAGGACCAATGTATGAAGCTAGATAATGAGTGGAGATCATTCAGCAAATTAAATTAATTAATCAAAACCAAAAAACATGCTAACATCATCTCAAGATTCCAAGAAGAAACTATGAATATTTCAAGCCTAAATTAGCCAACAACACCTTGCAAGATCATTAAATACTTGAAACTAGGATCTAATGGATGTGAGAACATCCAAATAGCATGGGAACAAGTCTAATTCAAAAGGGAAAGCAAATACTAACTAGGGCTTGCTTGCTTAGGATGTAGGTAAACCTAGGGTTCAGGAAATTTGTGGGAAAAGGCAAAATAGGGTTTAGTTGGGTGAATTGGTTAAGGGGATTGATGACTTTAGGTATTATTAGAGGGGAATTAGGGTTTTGGATGATGGGAAGTTAGGGATTTTAGGTCAATTAAGAAAATTTGGGGAAATTGGGAAATTAGAAAATCTAGGGTTAGGGATAGGGTTTATAGGTAGGAATGAAGGGGTGTTTGATGTAAGGGTAGTGGGATGCAAAGGGGAAAAAAGGGATAGGACCGTACGGCCAGCCCTATGGGTTCACACGTGTGGCTGTACGGTCACACGTGTGGGCTAGGTAGGGTTGGGTTTTGGGTTCCAAGGTTTAGCTTGTAGAGAAGGGTGTAAAGGGAAAGAAATGAGAAGGATTTAATGGATTTTGGAGAATGGGGGAAGAAGGAGAGAAGAAACTTATAGAAATACCTTGTTTGTTGATGAAGAGATGCGAATGTAGGGATAGAAGGAAGTCTCGCACTTCCGTCGATGAAAATATGCATCGCACCGATCTTCCTTCCAAATCACATGGAAGATATCCTCACATCACATGAAGATTGGAGAGAAAACAGGAGAGTTCTCTTTCTTTCTTTTTTTCAATAAAAATAACCACCAAGAGGGTCACACGTCCCCCCTATTATAGTCTCGGAAACTTTTCAAAATTACAAAAATGTCCTTATTTCATGTACTTTCATTAAATTAGCCCTAGTCTTAAAAAAAATCAAAATACATCTCTCATAACTAGTCCAAAACATAAATCAAAGTATAAAATAAATCTTAAGGTAATCCTATGCCATTAAATGGCCTGCATATCATCTATCGGGCCCCACAAGTGGTCACGATCACAATCCAACGGTGATGATGGCCCCGATCGTGATCCAATGGTCAGAATGAGATGACGATGAAAATCAACGGCCCGATGCTCCCCAAAAATGCTCACGAAGGTGTGGGCCCATGTATGGGTCATCCAGGCACAAGGTAATGCGGACATCAATAGTGCACCCTTTGGAGTGTACCAGAGGAGGCAGCATCGCCAACAGAGTATTGGAGCAGAGGAATTGATGCAGATGGACGACGGGTCCATCAGACCCATTTTCTGACGCGCTATAAGTGCAGGAGTGGCATGACTGCACCCTAATCGCTGGCACATAGGGCGGATTTTACACCCTGTCATGCGGGTGTTGTTAGTTTTAGGTGTTTTTTTGTTCTTTTCCTTGTTTTCAGGGGTTTTAGTGCACTTTTACTTTTTCTATGGCTTATATATACACTATGAGAAACTCTATTTTATTATTATTGAATGAATAAGAATTCGTAATTTTTTTTACCTCTTCTATCAAAGAGATTGGGGTTTCAGGATTGGCCCTTGGGTGTTGGGGATTCTACCCCAGTTTAAGGTTTCCTTCTTTCTAGATCTTCGAGGTGCGGGAAAGGTAATACTCAACCGTTTTCTTTTCTTTGATGCCCTAAAATACGTACCTTCTTTTTCATCAATTTCGTTCCTCTCTGGATATTCCTTTTTGGTTTGAACAGAAAAGAGAGATGGTTAGTCGGGATAATCATATCCAAACTTAACTATGGATTGACTTATGCTAGATCTAGGATATCCTCATATCCCTAGGTCCTCCCTTTTTACTGTTTACGTAATTTTATGCTAAGGAGCATGATCCTGACGGAATGATCTCATCTCTGTATTGAGATGTGCCTAATTCCTTTGATTGAAAACAGTTAGTTGATTAATTTATCTATTTGAATCTCTTCATCCTGATTATACATGCATCTAGGGTTAGGCCATCACATGTCCCTGCATCACAAGGACACCGGTGCCCTCATCCTTGCGTACACTCAAATGGGGGCGCGGATGTCCTCATCACCCAAATTATATGTAGAGCACCATCCAATATTTGTGTTAACTACCCAAAGAGATGAGAAGCAATAGACATGAAGAAAAACCAAGATACTTAAATATTAAAGAATGAAGTTTGGTGATTCACTGACTTGTTTCTAAACTATGCATCTATAAACCCAACTAGGGCATTTTGATGCTCTTATTATAATTTTGGATTTTAATAATTTCGGGTATGGTCGGACCTGACGTGAGGTACTCCCCACTTGGGTGCTTGACACAGAGATTGTTCCACTTCGCTAGCAAGTGTTTTTAACCAATTTCTTTGAGAATAATATTTTATAGTGTGGTAAGGAAGATTTTTGGGAGGAATGTAGTGATCCATCTCTTTATAACTATGTTGAACAATGGAAATTCGTGAGGCATATCAGTAGCAAGTAGTGAATGACATATTGGTATCCATTGGGTGTAAGGAAAAAGTGAATCAGTTTTGAAAAGACTCAATTGTTTTCTTTCTTTCTTTCATTTTCTTTTGCTTGTAGAATAATAAATAACTGAAAATTTATCAAAAGAAAATCAAAGACGAGGGAGAATCCCAATGCAAAGAGCCAAATGGCTAAAAATAAGATCCCACACTCTGCCCTTCCTAAGACACCAAATAGTGAGCCTTTTTAAAGTTATCTTCCACAATCACTGGGCTAGAGAAGTCATTGCTAAAAATCCTTAAGGCTTCCATAAGGGCCTCACACTCTTAAACATTCGAGTTGCCCTCTATACAGGATCTAGAAAACCATGCAATGACGATGTTGTCATCCCTTAGGACCAAACCCTTGATGCAAGAGTTGGGGTTGCCAAGGAAAGAACAGTTAAAATTTGACCTCCGATGCTCCACGAGAGGACAAGACCACCACACCTCAAGTTTCCTTTCCAAACTAAACATGCCAATTCAAATTTTACATACAATTGTTAACAATCCCTTAGCGAATTGGACACTAACGCGCCTCAGAACATAGGTGGGATGGTGCTCACTTCGTGATACAGTAGTGATTATTTCTACTTGTTTGAGCTCATCCACTATCGCATCATTTGAAATGCAATTGTTGCTCTCCTTCCAAATTTCTGAACAAAAAGCGGAAGCAAACACTAAGGGTGTACACAAACCGAGCTAACTCGGTTAGCTCGCTCGACTCGACTCGAAAAACCTCAATTCAACTCAGTTCGAAGTTGAGTTTGAGCTGAGTCGAGCTGATTTTTTTAGCTCGAAAATGAGTTTGAGCAGAGTTTGAGCTGGCCCCAGCTCGACTCGACTCGACTCGGATTGAACCCAACTCGAATCGAACTCGGATCGAACTAGTTCGGTGACTCGGTTACTTTGATATTGATGTTGTTCACCAAGTGTTTGATGAAATAACTCAACGAAGTGTGGCCGGTGGCAAGGAAGGTATGTATATGAAACAAATACCCTTTTTTTCTTGATTTTTTATGTTGCTTAGAAGGTGTTTGATAAAATACCTGTAAAACCACTGCTGCTATTTTACATACAATGAGATTTTGAAGGTGCAGTCCATGTGTTTGTGAAAATGCTGCACAGGCGAACTCGGCTTGCACTTGCCTCAAACTCAGCTCGAACTGGCCCGAGCTGCTGACCGAACCGAGCCGAGCTGGCCAGTCAGGCTCGAGGACCGAGCTGAGCCAAGTTCGAGCTGGGGTCAACTAGTGGCCGAGCCGAGTCGAGCTGAGGCCAACTCAACTCGGTTCGATTTGATGTACACCCGTGGCAAACACCAAAGCACCATCCTCTCTCCTTAAAAGGCTCAGTCCCCATACTTTTGAAGACCACCCTGAGCTTCCCGTAGTAAGGCAACAATACCTTGAACAAATTAAGAGAGGAGCTTCAAATTGATGTCACCACCTAATGAACTGTTTCTTCATCCATAAAGCAATAGCAAGGGAGTCAGTGATCCCTGTTTTTTACATAGACCCAATTCCTCATAGTATTCTTTTACATAGATGCTTTCGTACGTAGCCACTATGTAGGCCTCGGAAACTTCAAGGCAAGAGCCATGTCTCCCACCCATAAATCCTCCCAAGAGTGTTACTTTCTAACCACTCCCTATTTTGAAATGGGAACCCTCCTGAGAAACCAAACCCAAAATCTTCTGATCATTCCCAAGCTTGAGAAGTCATGGACTCCCCCTTTTTATCATTCCCTGGTTCTAACCCCTACATCAGGTACCATAATTGTTCATTTGCAAATATCCAAAACTATTTCCTTAGGAGACTCCAATTCAATCCTTGATCCTCCAGACCCCAAGGACGTCCACTTCCACTACTATTACCACCATTTGTATAAATATCACTTAATCAAGTGATGGAAGGAATCCCAAAGATTTAATCCACACGCACGCACGCACGAAGGTGTCTGGGGTTGGTTCATCGTATAAGAAAAATAATCATCTTATAAAAGGAATAAATCTAAATAATCCCAACTATTCGGATGAATGTTTCTACAAGAGAACATCTTAATTACATAAACCAACAACTTCCAGTCAGAATCGAGGACATTCAGGATGTGTGTAATGGCCATGTTGTTTCTTTTTCACGAGATCCTAATTCTGAAAAGTGCCATGTCACTAAGGATGGTGAGAGTAGGATTATGTGGGTGTTGCATCACCCTTCTTGCTTGTATGATGTTTTTCCTCCAGCAATCGCCATCCTTGTGACCCTCTGTTTCTGCTCTTTTTTTTCAATAAAGTTTTTGATTATCCATCCAAAAAAATTTCCAGTTAGAAGTTAGATGGACTAGCAATTCAAAGGAATAATGATACACAAAATGATCAAATTAAATTGCAATGGGAACTAGTAGCTTGCGTATCCATACAAAAGTGATGCCAAGTCATAGTGATTGGCACAAAGAAAGTTATGGATATGGTATGTAGAAGCATAGATCAGAGGGCAGTAAAGGTAAATTCAACACTTTCCTTACTTCAAAGAAACTATAGAGCATGCACCCAGTCAAAACAAGAGTTCTATCAAAGACAATCTTAATCATTCTACAATAACCAAGGAAAAATATCAACTTACAGACATAATTCCTGCTTCATTGACTAGATTCCGGATATCTGCTCCAGAATAACCAACGGTCCGAAAAACAAGCTGTAAAGGTGAGAATAGGAGAAGAAAATAATAAGCTTAGTACCTTGAGGTTTCGAGTAGTTGACTGGTAGAAGGAAATTTTATCAATATAGTTTTTTTTTTTTTTTTTTTTTTTTTTTGAGGGATAAATTTTATCAATACAGTGAAAACCATAAAAATGGAGACACCGCATGATACTAAAAATATATGATAGAATACCTGATTTCAGGCTTTTTGTTTCGAGTGGCCAATAAATATTTTCTAGAAATATTTAAAGGCCCTAGTGCCGTACTTTTACAGGTCTGAAACTCTGGGTGACTATGAGCCAATAAGATCAAACAGTTGGGATCTTCAAATATAGTGAGCTTTTAGGGCCTCACCCATTCACAGCATGGCCCATTGGATTAATGGCTCAGATCAACGGACCATGGGCCACAAACATGGAATTGAGGCTCAGACACCAATTCCTTAAACCTAGAAGGGATTTTTAAAAATGAAAACACTGGGTTACCTTTTCAAAGTCCACATCCTCTGCGAGTTGCTTTCCTGAACTGTGCACCCCAAAAATTTGCACCCTCTGCTTTGCATCAGGTAGACCAATGTAAAGCCGACGATCAATGCGTCCAGGTCGGACAAATTCTGGATCCAGTTCATCTGGCCGGTTAGTTGCACAAATGAAAATTACAGCTTGTCTTAGAGAGAACCGATCAACACCGATTTTCTCCTTCCTGTATAGACCAAAGCCTTGAGTTGAGCATGTGCATATGAGAACGCATTGGCAATACAAGTCTAAATGAAGTAGTATGATTAAAAAGGTAGATTAAGGCAAATAGACAGTTCCAAACTGTGACCAAGAAGACAGCCAACTCAAAAGAATACATTATCAAGTTCCCTCTAATATGAGTGTGTTTCACTTACCAGTGACCAATGTGTTGCTTGTTAGTATCACACATGGGCAACACGGAATCTCAAAGTATTTGCAAAATCCGCATGTATTGATGATAAAATCACCGATACATGCCCATATTCCATTATACCATGCTACATCTGTGATAATTTGTTGATATATCGTTCAATATTTACAATATTTCAACTGATACCAGCGCAAATTAGAGAAAATCAGGAAGAAAAAAAAAACTTTTTTGCCCTTTTTTTAGACATTCTCTTTGTAGTTGTGTTCTAACACCCACTTGTGTTGTTTCACATCAAAACAAATATGATGGAAAAATCACGATCTGAGAGGAATTTCAGAGCACAATTTTGTCTGACAGTGCGTTGTTTTGACACCTAGTAAACTACTGTGTTTTTCTTTTTTTGGTGATGTTTTGAGTTTGAAGTGTGTGATCATGTGTCTTTTAACATTTCCTGCAGTTCTGCTGACAAAATTTCACCATTGTCCTAACATTATGCAATACATGCAGATCCCAAGGTAGGATACATGTTGCAATACTGATACATGAAGCATTGCACCATACAACCTGTCACCAAAATAAACTTAACATAATAATATACAGCAGGTTATAATTAATATACAATCTGTTGAGATAAGGGTTAGATGATGATGATGGACTAAGACACGGTCTAGTTTCTCTGAATACAAAGAATGCAGTTCTGTTAGGGCAATCATCATGGTATCCAAAAGCGGTTACATAATGGTAACTGTGGGTACCAATATGTTATGGACCCATAATGGCCGTTATGGAAAAAATGGCCCGTAACGGCCGTTATGGCTAATGGCCAGTTATGGGGCAGTTACAGTTGGGAAAGAAAAACAGCTGTAACAGCCGTTACAGTACCATTATTGAATACCTTGGGCAACCTTACCCAACCATGCTAAATAGCATGACTACTTGCCCATTTGGGATAAATTCGACCATATTTAGGTCGTAATCCAAGAAAATGTGACCACATTGAACAGTTATCATCCTGACATCTGGATGGCCAAATACTCTTCTTCTTTTTCTTTTTTCTTTTTTCTGTGCTTTCTCAGAGATGACCATGAAGGATGTTTTGCTAGATGCTGACAAAAAGAATGCAGACCTATATACACTGCAAGGTTTGGTTGCTAGTGTGGGACAAGAAAATTGGAGAATTAGTGTTAAGAATCTTCAAGTTTCGTCAAAAATAAGTTAAGAACTAGAGCTACTTATTCAGCTAATAAAGAAATGCCTCTTTTGGGCTTCATCATCATCAGTATAAGTATTACCATTGTCAATAAAAAGTGCATTTCAGAAGTACTACAGAAAGTAGTTCTAAGCATCAGGTGATGGAAATGAAAATATTCAAGGGAAGCAATAGACTGATGACCGTATGAAAACACAATTTCCTCCAAAAGATAGCATTCTGAAGATTGAGCATGATAACCACAAATCTTTGCTTTTTTGAAAAGGTCACCAACATGTTAAAAAGGGAATCAAGCATTGCTAGTGATAAGAATCTTATCAGAAAAAAAAATATAAAAAAATGCTTATGAAATAAAACACTTGAAAAAAACACATACTCTCCATCAAGCTGTGAAATCAGAGCATCAAACGTTGCTCGCCTTCGAGGATCCTTTCTAGCATGTCTTCCAGCAATAGCATCAATTTCATCCACAAATACAAATGAAGGAGCCTGCAAAGTGCATATATGCTTCATTGTAGTCTAAAATAACAAATATGAATGTATTTTCCTTGAACTGTTTTATTAATCAATTAAGAAGAAGGTTGTGCAAGCTTCCAAATTATGACAAAAGAACATGTGTGTTAGAAATATAAGCAGTGCCAGTACATATATTGTATATCTTCCAAGGCATTGTGTTCCGGAGTAAGAGAAATATTTATTCAAAACAATAAGCAAAATTATACAACTTCAAAAAGAGGCATGAATCATGAAGCTAGAGGATAACCCACGATAGAATCAATGCAAATAGAAGGTGGGGAAAAGAGGTGCAGCCCTAGACACCAAAAAACACCAAGGCAGCCCCACATTGTATGAATTTTGCATAAAAAATCACCATCAAAGATATCAAATACCTCCAACCTTGGGGATCTTGTAAGTGCCTTCAATAGGGTTCTTAACCTAGGGAATACTATCAAGGCCACCATAGTCCTGCAAGGTGGGAAAAGTGCCAAATGACAACCCAGATCAGACCATTCGGGCATATGTTGGTCTTATGAGAGTGACAGATGGGATGGTAGGTAAAGCCCAGGTGCATATAAATCACCAACTTATTATTGTGGTCCATATCCACTGCAGATAAAGGGATATGAGCTCACTCAATTACGTAGTTCAACAAAACCTCCTCTTCATGGGATATGAGCTCACTCAATTAGCCCACTTCAAATGAGATGTTTGGCATCATCTTTACGCCTGCTAGGATTTGTAGAATCCAAGAAGTATATTTCGAAAGGAAAACATAATATCTGAAGAAATCTGTGGAAATAGAAATTTGTGGAAAAGAATCCTACTAAACGTGTTTGTTTTAGTACACGTCATTTCCATGGAAATGTGGGAAGTTCAATGGTCAAAACGTGAGAGTTCTCTCAAAAACCATGAAAACCTCCATTCCCTATGTGTTTTTTTTTTTTTTTTGAGTAAATGGAAATAGCCCTTTTTCGAAGAAAATTGTCGAAATGGAAATTGATTTCCACAGATAACTTGGCTTTCGCAAATGCCTGAAAAGTTTTCACATCTGATGAGATGGATTTCATATCCACAGTAAAAAAGAGGATTCCACCAATCCAAATAGGGTTTATGACATATCAATAGCTTAAATTCACCAAGAGGCCCACAACTCATCGGATTGTAGCTAAAGCAGCTAGTTTTGGTATAGTTGTATTATGTATTGGACCATATTTAGGGAATTGTCTATAAAGTCCAAAGACCCATGTAGGATCAATCAGCAGCTCCTCCCTCTCACTTTTCCTGAAGATAAGAATCGAGATATATTGCCTGATTATGGGCTTTAAAATTAGAATCCATTTTTGAGCTTAATTCATCTTCTTGTTCTTTTTCTTTTTTTTTCTTTTTTCTTTTGTAATTAAAAAAAAAAAAATCATTTATTTTTCAAAATTTTTTTGGAGCTCAATTATTTTGAGATTTTAAAGGTAACCCTAAATAAGATCTCATGCCAGCAAGTTTCTATAGCCTTCAATGTGATAGCATGATAACTGGTACATCTATTTCTTCATCACCTGAAGTCTAGTTATGAAATATAAGCAATTCATCTACCATTTTAGGATAGCAATTTCATCTATAATTTACTGGAAAAGAAGCATTAAATGTGACTAGAGTCGGTTACCAGTTACCACCCATCTTTTGGCATTTGGAAAATGATGCTGGACCATAAGAGAAATTCGAATAGTCAACTGCTGCTAGAAACAATTTGCATTCATTATCTTCCATTTCAAGTTCCACAGAACTTAATGAAATCATTAGACTAAAAGATACCCAAGATAGAAGTTCTAACAAAGATAAACCATGGTATTGAACTATCCACATACAAAAGATGGCTACTAAGGAAAGGTAAGTAGTTACTCTTCCTACTTTTCGGTCCCAGAATTGTGGAATAATCATTGCAGCAAAAGCAAAATCTTCAAAATAAGTTAGATCCTAGATCCTCAAGAATTTCAAATAAAAAGAAGAATGCTTACATTTCTTCTAGCAATAGAAAATATTTCATTAATCCTTGCAGCTCCACTTTTTTCACTATCTGTGAACTCCGCACCAGAAGCAAAGACAAAAGGCATTCCACTTTCCTTTGCAAGCGTTCGTGCAAAAAGTGTTTTGCCTGTTCCGGGCGGCCCAGAAAGAAGAACACCCTGTCATGGAAGCAAACACTGGAAAGCTAAGATTACCTAGGCGGTGAACTCAAAAAAAGCCATTCACGTTTGAAGAAGAGGAACCGTGGGGTGCTGAGGCGCCCATGGTTCTGTGATCCAGACAGTTGATGTGATGGCCCAAGCTATGGATGGGGTATGCCTAAAAAAATCTTCCAAAATGGAAGATCCTAACCCGTCAATCTTTGGGCCCGTCTCTGACTACAGACCATTGTCACATTTGTGTTAACTGTCTATTGGCAGGCCAAAGTTGAAGGACTGGGACAGCCTAGGAGTTCTTCTTGGGTGCCCACATCCATGGTGGGACCCATCTATGTTATGGATCAACTCAACATGGGTGCACATGCAAAATCATGCCCCTCAGAGAACTAAATGTTCATTGATGCTCAGACCCTACGATTCCTTTTCCACAAAGCTAAAGAGACAATTATCCTAGACAAATGCAGAATAGAAAGGTAAAGTAGATTACCCGAACAAACTGGACTTGTTTCTCATAGTACTGCAAGGGGTTCCCCATATAAATCATTAACTCATCAAGAAGATCCCAAACATCACCTCCTAATATGACTTCTTTATACATTGATTTCGTATCAGCAGAACCACCCACTGGCTGGATAAGTATTCATACCAAATGCAAGGGATCCATTATCTTAAGAACTGAAAGTCTCTACTACACGCACACGTGCGTGCGCACACACACACAAATGCCACACTGTGATGCACACGCACAGACACAAACGCACACATACGGTGGAGAGTTTTCCAAAGCCCATGTGCAGCTCCTATGAAGGTATGCCAGCGAAAGTGTGCCACAAGTGCCAGATCCAAGAAAATCATCTGGTGAACCCCACCATGTAGATGCCCTGGCCAAAAAACTATGCTGGTCCCGATGGGCTACAAATCTCATGTGCCGCATGTACCAGATCCAAGCAAATCATCACATGGAACCCACCATGCAGATATCCCAGCCCAACAAACAGGTTGTTTCAGATGGGCCACAAATTTAACAGAACATTAGACAGTATAAAGGCATACAGCAGTGGCACACCTGATGAATGGATCAGCGCAATTTGTAAGCCAGGCCATCTATATGATATGTACCTGCCTGCTGAGTGGCTAGGATTTTCCACATGTAGCACATATGACTGGCCTGCATGTCTGGAGTGGTGGGCTTAGCAATGTTTTTTTATATAGTTTGACTGTCAAGACCATGGAGTTCGAGTCTTACCAAGATAAAGTTTTCGGCATAAGCCATATCAAATAGTTGGTTATATCTTTTATATAAATAGCGGTTAGATGTGATGTGCAAAAGCATGGTAGCCTCTCTTATAAGCCACAAAATCAGTATTCCCGGAGCTAATGCAACAACCACTCGGAGAAAGTAATGAATCTGCCGTTTCTGAAGCAGATCCACTTCAACCCCAGAAGTATTGATGATCTCAAATAGGTGCGGATCCAGAGGTATGTCAACCTAGGAAAGACAATAGCATCAGACAGCCAGTTTCAGGCGAAACATACTAAAACACGAGGAATACAAGAGATTCGTTTTGACATCAGAAGAAATAAATCAACATCGTACTCACAACATATTCTAAAGGAAAACCTTCTTTCATCGTTACGTATAATTTCTTCAGGTCCTCAGAAAAGACAACAGCTGCAACCTGTTCAAAGAACCTACATCACTGAAATTGGGTCGGATGTCCAGTCCCTGGGAGAAGTATAATGCACATACAGTACAAGCTGCACATGCCATAGCATGTGCTTCAATACATACAAGTAAAGCATGCACAAAAGTCCAATGAGCCGCACTAGGTACCTTGTGCACCTTGAGCAATGTGGGTGGTGCACCCCGTCCATCAGATATGCTGCCTAATCTTCACCTTGGAACCCAAAAATCATGACCAGTCAGAACTCAGTTGGGCCACACCTTAGGAAAAACTAGGAATGGGATGCCCGCATTGCTTTTTTGTGGGGCCCACAGTGGTTTTTATAAGCCATCCAATCCATTCATCTGATGTGCCCCATCAGATGAAAGAATTACCTACAAATCACAGTATTCCAAAACTCAGATGGACTATAACACATGATTAGAGGTTTTTCAGTACAACTTTATGGGGTGGTCCACCTGAGTGTTGAATAAGCCTAATTTCTAGGATCAGAGCTAAAAGGAGGTGATGCATCTGATGGACGGGTTGGATTTCATGCATGTCAAGTTGTTTCCCCGACATTAGAGAAAGTGATCCCAGTAATATACGCATATAAACACATAGATAGAAGACTCATTTAGTAGCCTGTAAGAACTAGTTCTCGGATTTTACGCTCCTATTTCTGCTGAAATAGGGAGCCTACACAAAAATGGAGCGGCCCTATCACTTTTCGGGTGGGTCCCATTCGTGTTCGAAATATCAGTATCACGTAACATATCGCATCCTCGGGATACATATACATACCGGTTATCACACGGGATATGTCGTTTGTATTAGGTAATTTATAGCACTTTGTGGGAAACATGGGAAAACATTGGGAAAATGGTTGATTTTTTCACTGAAACTTCACGGATTGTTAAAAAAGACCTTAATACACACTTTTAAATCATAACATCTCGAAAAAGAAGTGCACATAATAGGTTTCCTTTGTATAGGGTCCTAAGCTATACGCAGTATAACTGAACTAATGCAACTATATTCAAATTGAATGCATAACATTTAGAGTGTATGTGATGATCATTTCATCAAACAACTCCTAAATACTTTGAAATTAGTCTCAATTCACAACTGGGTGAAGGGAAACTTCGAAAATTTTAATATTTTAATAATTTTTTATTAAAAGTGATTTTTATTTTCCGAAAATTGACAAGGACTTAACAAATCAGTAGATCAGCGCTCATACATGCTTGATTTCATGTTTGGAGTGCAACATTGCAAGTAATTTGGGAGAAATTGGAAAATTTTCGAATTTTCCCCAAATCGAACCACCTACACTCAAATTTTGAAATTAGAGTGTGTGTGATGATCATTTCATCTAATATTCCTAAATACCTTGAAATTAGTCTCAATTGACAGCCAGTTGAAGGAAAATCTTGAAAAAAAAAAAACATGGAAAACATGAAGAACCAATGGATATCAAAATCAAAGCTCCAACTCCATGATTTTTCATGTAAAACATGAAGAACCAATGAATTTATAACCATTTGACACTGATTTAATATAATTTCAACAAAAAAAGGGGGATCAGAAATTAAAAATGCTTACCGGATCAAACACGTGGGATGTATCGGCACTTCCTGTCCATTTCGTATTGCACAGGTGGGATACAAGATATATCGTGGGATATATCGGCCGATATCATCAATATTTAAAACATTGGTCCCATTCTTTCCACCAATGGCAAGACAAGGACTTCAGTTCTCATGGGTCACCAATCTTTTTCTGATACATGTGCATGCCAACACGCATATCCATATGTGCATAACGGAGACGCACATCTATATACATACGTGCATGTGTGTGCATAAATCCAAGGCTGCATACAAGTTACAACTGATCTGAGGCGTATATTGGTCACCAAAAAACAGCACAAAGGAATCCCACAAATTTTATTATTTCTCGATAAATTTTTTATGACGACAACAGGGTCTCCCCACCCCTTTGCAAAGCGAGACTAATCACTGCAGATGCACGCAATCACTAGCAAACCACATGCATCGGGTAAAGCACGGGGAGGGGAATCAAACTCAACGTTTGTGGGAAGCAAACCCATGACACAATCACATTGTGTCTAGATAGTTGATTGAGAGTGTAAAGAAACCCAACAAGAGCATGAACCCTACTGCATCAAACTTTATTCAGAATTAGAGAGCTGGCAAAAGCATGCTAAAGGAATAAAACCTTACCTCGGAGCAATCAAGCTTGTGAAGGAAATAAGTGTAAGGCAGTTTTGGACGATAACGCCACCATCTCTTAGAAATCCATGGTGCCCTACTGCCTTGTGTATCCGATACTCTCTCTACCACTTCTTTTCGAAGACTCTTCTCGACTTCATGCATGTCAAAATCAACTACATACTCTGCCTTTAAAGAATCCATTTCCTCAGCCATCTTATCCCTTCTCAGAACTTCTTTCCATGTTTGGAGCCTTTCTCGCCACGTTTCTCTGCCTTCTTGACTTTCCCCTGTCATGAAAACATCATCACTATTGTGTTATACTAAAAATATGTGCAGGTCGCACTGGCAGCAGAATTCAACACATAATATATGAAAAGAAATGTGACATCCATTACTTACGTTGGATTCTGGACCCAGTTCTTCCCATGCATGCTAACATGGCATTTGAGTGTGAGATTCAGTTTTTAGTTATTGTTACACAAAGCGTGAAGGGAAGTGGCAACAGATTCAGGTGCAGTGGTGGAAGCCGTCTGTTTCAAAATGTTACCAAGTATAAACAGCTGGGGAGTAAAGTGGGAGTGCCAGTCTAAAGCATGATTCCAAGCGGGAACGGCACCCAGGTGGAACATTTGTGCAACTACGTTGCAATCTGTTATCTTATTGTGTATTTTCTGTGGCCCAAAGAATCGAACTGGTCAAGTCATAAGGTGGGCCGAACACCTATGAAACGATGGGATGCCTAAAAAAATGACCAGCAGTTCACACCCCATACATACGCGGCCCACCCAATGACTCAACTAGCCTGATTCTGCATCAACGCACATGGTCACTTAATGAACAACTCAACCCAGATCTCGCATGTGCACACCGCATCGACACATGTTGGGAGAGCAGGATTCAGAGTCATTCTCTACCGGCTAGCTAGTAACCATAGCAGTGCTCATATAAGAATATCTCAATTTTATAGATGTAAGCAAACAAAGTACCAGCACAAAGTGCGTGAATTCAGTTTAATTTTTGGTGCAAGTTAATAGATCTCCTAAGGGCCTGTTTGGATAGTGGGAAAAGAAAATAAAAGAAAATAGTAATGATTATCCAATGATGATTCCCCAAGATTTCCATAAGCACTATTGAAACATGACTTCCATTTTTAGGCTCCCGTTTGGATAGCAAGCAAAAATCTCATAAAGCTCTCACAATGATCACTTCGAATCTCGTGCATGAGAATCTATGTTGTTTGGGTAATGATTGCATTTGAAATCCAATATTTCCTTTGCTATCCAAACATAGTAAAACATACCATAATGGGAAAAGTCATCCATTTTTGTTTATTTTCTTTTCCACTATCCATAAAGGCCCTAAAGGCATTTTCAAGCAATCATGGTCCACGGCAAGGGAATCCTCTCCCCTTCCCTCTTTGAGATAGTTGTTGACGCCCTGATGTAGGACAATTAACCACTTGCTCTAAAAGCTCGAATTGTTAGAGTATGGCGAATTAATCCCTTTATCTCATAGCCCAGGCCCCACATCGTATGAGTTAGGACCTCAGCTGAACCCCCTTCGTGGGCCCCAAATCACATGGGACGCCCACCCCGAGCGTGTCACCGCATCCCACGGGCTACCCCACTCGAGTCCGGTGTGAAATGCGCATTAATCACCCCTGGTGAGGAGTCTCGAACACGAGATCTCCCCCGTGGGCCCCAAATCACATGGGTCACCCACCCTGAGTGTGTCCCCACATCCCACGGGCTACTCCACTCGAGCCCAGTGTGAAAATGCCCCTGCATTAGGCCCTAAATAGAATTTTGACTTGGGCTACCAAGCGAAGGCTCGTCAACAATTTGACTGTGGAGCAACTTCAGGTTTCCCACCTCTAGCTCCCCAATGGCATGCTTCTACTTATGTGAGACTGACTCCAAGTGGATGATCTTCATAAGGTTCTTCGTTGTTTTGAGGTGGTGTCAGGGCAAAAAATCAACATTCAAAACAGTGAGCTATTAGGAGTCCAAATAGTTGAAGGTGAGATTTGTGCCTATGCTCGGGCCTTCAGATGCAAACCAGGGAAGCTTGTGCTTGAGCCTTTGGATGTAAACCAAGGAAGCATTTGTCATCTTCTCACGACCTCCCATTGTGCACGGGGAAGCCTGACAAACATCTTTGGGAAGTGGTGGTGGGGAGGATGGAGCAGAAATTAGCTAGGTGGAAAAAAAGATGTATTATCTTTCGGGGCCGTATCACTCTGATTAAGTCCGCTTTAGCAAGTTTGCTACTTTACTTCATGTCAATGTTTGCATATATGGCCAGTATAATTTTTAGATTCAAAAGGCTTCAAAGGGATTTCTTTTGGCAGGATCCTTACTCTTGCTCCGATGGTGGACTCTCAAGAGTTTCAACACAAGGTCAAGGGTTCGAGTATCCATAGGTGGTGAAATCCCACTACAGCGTGAGTGTGTGTGTGCATGTGTACAAAAAAATAATAATAATAATAATAAATAGGGATTTCTTTTAGCAAGAGATTGAAATTTTTTTATTTTTTTTAAAAGAAGAAAAAAAAAATTCCACCTAATGACGAGATCCCTGAGTTTGTTCACCTTATGGAGATATTGCACAGTCAAGATTTGGTGAGGCTGGAAAAGGATAGGTGGGTGTGGGATTTAGACAGATCTGGACTTTTTTTCTGTAAAATCTTTCTATCCAGCGATATCCTCCCCTGCTAGTCCTGTTGTTTTGGATCCTATTCATCATATCTGGAAATTCAAAGGACAGCCGTGTGTTTTCACATTTGCATGGCTTGTAGGTAAAACAAGGTTCTTAGTATTGACCACTGAGAAACAGGAATATGGCAATTGCAAAAGGATGCATCATATGCCTTAGGGATGAGGAGACTCTGAATCATTTGTTCTTTCACAACTCCTTTGTGATGAAGGTTTGGTGGAGCTTCTTCAGGTTATTCGGAGTAGATTAGGTTATGTCATCATTGATTGGGGATTTTCTCAATGTTTTGTATCGCAATAAGTGTGATGATGAGAGGATGTCATATTTTATCATGTTTTTGGCGCTTCTCTTTCCTTGCCACCTTAAGGTTGGAATGGAATGAAGAATTTTCGGGACCAGTCATGCACACCAGAAGTGGTCATTTTGAAAGCCACAAAGATGTTTATAGAATGGGCTATCGTTGATGGGATTTCGTTCTTTTAAGAGGTCATTGGGGGGATCTTTCTCCTTGTATTAATTGGATGACGGCTTATTATCCTCCTTGTTTTTTTTTACTTCTTTTTCTAATAAAAATTTTGTTGCTCTCCAAAAAAAAAAAAAAAAGTGTTAGCAAAAAAAAGTGATTCCCCTAATGCAGGCTAGAGCCAATAACCCAAGTGTGTCATGCAAAACATAGTAATGGTTATATTATCATATTCCATTATGTCACGTGGTAAGAAAATAGTTAAGAAACCATGGTCATTCAAGATGAAACACCATATGACAGCCAGCCACATTGAGAAGCCCCAATTACACCCTTAGGTTCCTCTAAGGTCTCATTTGGGAGCTTGTATTTGGAATGAATTGGAATCCAAACCATAATTACCATGGAATCAATGTGAATTGGAATCCTCGGTAGTGTTTGGTAGCTTGTAATTGAAATACACTGGAATCCAAAATTTGTGTTTAGATGCCTATAATTGGGATGCATTAGAATTCTTTAGTATATTCACAAGAACCTAAATTTGATTAACTAAATAAGTTTTAATATCCCAAATTTGTTATGTGATATTTGACAGAATGATTGTAATAAGCCCATTGAAATATATACTTGGCCAAAAATGAGGAAATTCCAAGCCTCAGGTGGGCCACAAACGATCAACTCGCCAACATTGTTTAACCATCCATTTAGAAGGCCAATGTTTGAACAGTTCGGATCATTCTCTTGGTGTGATTTTAGTGATGCAACCAATAATTGGATTGTTTCAAGGTATCATCAGTGTGCCAAGTATACAGCGAATTAGTAGCCTAGCTGCACCTTCATTACTCATGCGACTCTCTCGCCTTTACAAAGGGAGCCAAAAAGGCATTCCACACCAATTACACTGAATTCCCAACAAAACAAAGGGATTTCAAAACATGCCAAAAAGTAACTTTTCGTTTACCTCCGAGTCCATATACCTCCCATTTCACAGTGCCAAACACGCCGAAAAGGTGCTTTTACATTCCATTACCTCCAAATACACCCAAATAAAGGGTGTCAAACGACACCTAATGAATCAGGCTATAATTATACTGATGATACAAAAAAGAACATTTACAAAGCTGCCCCAATAACTCTTTTTGACATAAAGAAGCCCAACGAGTTGTTAATAATGAGAAGAGCCTCGCCATGGATAAGTGCCATCCAATATGACATTGGACATAAAAATAAAAATAAAAATCTTTTTTATGTTTTGTGAGCCCCACCAATAGATAAAATCATGTATTAGGTCCTTGGAGGCTTAATTTCAATCAACCGATAATTTGGTTATTGAAGTGGTCAACATGAATTGATAATTCGGTTATCGAAGCCCACAGGTGTCCAAAGATATTAGAATAGCAAAGGTGGTAAAATGAGTCGAAGTTTGAGATTTAATAGGCTGTGAACCTGATATGTAAATAGGGTTGCATGGCAAGGTTTTGGGAGAGTTAGGTGTGTTAAATAGGCCAAGAACCTAAGATGGAGAAACATCCGAGGTCCTGTAAGATAACATGGCTCAATGATAAGTGTGAAGCTACAGTAACAGAACAATGACATGAATATTTTTCCATTGGCAAGAAATATAACAATGAGCCAACGAGGTACCATGTAAGGTTGTGGATATGAAAGCATACGACATGTTACTAAGATGGTCATGGCAATTTGATGGGGACCACAAAGTTGGTGTACAGTTCATATTTAGTACCCGTGAGAGAGAAGGTTCACAACATCTGGTGGATATTACAAGTAATGTGTCCTCAACAACTACTTCATGACTCCTTTTAGGGTTGCCCCTGGCTCCCTCTAATAACATTTTCAATCTTCGAAAAAAAAACACAACTATATGAGATTTTCCTGATGATCAAGATGGAGTTGCTGCAGCATCACTTTCATGATCAGGATCTCTATCTCAAAGATCGCAAGGAACAGCATAATCAATGGTAATTCCCAAATTTGTTCTGAATCCAATTGCTCAGTTCAATGCTACCTAAATCACCAAGACCCCAACATTTTTCTGTTCCGAATCGCTTGAGCCAGACTCGGGGTCATTTGCAATCTGGATTGCTATTTTACCAATCCAAAAGTATGGTTCTGCACTCTTAGTGTTGATTAAGTTGCAATGTAAATTTATATTTGGAGCATACAGATTTAGACTTATGCAATAGCATGCATAGAATATGATCTTATGCATGTATAGGTTCAATAACAAGAACAATGTTCATCATTTCACATATAAAATTACAATATCAATTTGTATTTTTTTTTAAAAAATGCATTACACATACTTCTTTTTTTTTTGCATATACTGGGTGCACGTATTGGAGTGACCTACATGATTGCACTCCCACCCCACCACATAATGTAGCATAATGCATACCCATTCCTGACCACATACCAGAGAGAACCACAAATACTACCCAGGTAACCTTGGTTCGTTTCATGAAAAAACCACAAAGGAGACAGTTCAATATAACATGGAGTCTAGTGAAAGATGTGCCCGTGCAAAAAGGTGGATTGCATCATCAAATACAAGCGAACTGCAAAATCAGGTGACACGAGAAGGGCCATTATGCTTAACAATCCAAATAGAGGTCCACTATGTTCAACTAGTCATATTTGAAGATGAGCAAATTCTTCCCAACTAAGAGGGACTGATGTAGTTCAAGTTGAGCCCCATCCCACATGTTTGAAATCCACATCTTTTATGTTTTGTGGGCCCCACATATATTATATGATTATGTGTGAGGTCTACATAAGATTAACATTTAGCCGAATGGCAATCTTAGGCTCTTCAATGCCTATTGCATCATGTGCATATATAGGGGCTAATGCCATGATCAATGGACTTTTATTGTCCATCATACTCCATGGATATTACAATAGCAAAAAGTGGTAAACGTGCCAGGACTAATAGGTCATGAGCCCGATCTATAGGGAATAGGATCATGCGGCAAGTTTCTAGGGGTGTTGTGGAGGTTAAAACAGGCCAAGCGCCTACTATAGGAGTTCATTAGTGCAATGCCCACTTTAGGAGCTATGTAGGAGACTGTTAGAAATCTTATGTAACCTATGCTCGGTCTTTGTGCAGACCCAATTGTGTTCATTTAGAATAGAGCCTAAAGTGCTAGATTCCTAGTTTGAGTAGGAAGGTTGGTGTTTACACATCTTGAGTTTGAAGTTCCCTTTATTTTTTGGGGTTTACGTTAGAAGCATGGGTGTAAAGAGAGCTTTATATATGTCTTGGACATGGGCTGTTTCTCAAGTGTCTTCTGGTACGTAAATAGCACTTATTGCAACTCTAGAGACTTTCTCCACTATTCCTTTGAGGCTTTATACACTCCTACTTGTATAGAGATTTGATCTTCCAATTTCCTCTTTGATCACACTCTCAATGACAATCTCCACTACATCAGTCAGGTGCACAGTACCTATTGGGAATGGACATCTACAGTGTCTCTTTCTTATGCATACACTCTTTTTCTACTTTTGGTATTATCAGAAAAAAAAAATGTAATCTTCTAAAGCAAACATTAGAAGAAGAAAAGTGCATCGTGTGTGCATAAAAAACATAGATGTGTAAACCATTTACATATATACATATAAACAAATTCAAAATGGAATGTTTAACCAAACCACACATTTGACCTGAATCTATAATATCAAACAAGACAGCCAATAACTGAAATGTGCAGAGACCAACCTGTAATGCCTAACTCTTCTTTCAACTCTTCCTTTTGTTCCTGGTTTAATGTTGTATCACTATCAATGATTTTTGTAACATTTTCCTGAGAAGGGTCTTGATCCTCAACCCACGCATCTTCCCCAACATAGGAGTTGTCATGAATAAGTGCACCATCAGGGCCTTCAATAAACTTTTTAATTTTCAGTCCCTTGGGCATTGTCTTCCTCCATATACTCTTCTTCAACCTACAGTAAGGGCAAATATCAGAAGACATGGAAATTATTGTCCCATCTCATCATAAGCCAAACAATGCATAGAGAAGAAATAGAGAAGCTAGAAAATATCAAGTTTGAAAGCAGTCAATTTTCTAAGCAATACATATAGTTGGCAAATTAACTTCACATAACTTCACACACACACAAACACACAAACTAAAATATGAATAAGCCAAAAGATCACGCCGTCAAAAATTCGAAGACCGTTCCAATATTCCCATAAGCATGAAGACAGATATGACAATATGAGCATGATTCTGAATACAAATAAAGGGACAATGTGTAGGAATTGATATACCAGAAATTTCAAGTAATTGTTGCAGAAGTTCTTCCCAATAAACCCCACAAAATGACAGATTTCGATCATCATCAACAACATCTAAGCCTTATCCCAACTACTTGGGGTCATCACACAATAACAGAAATTTTAAAAAATAAAAAATGGTAAAAAGATATTTGAATGAACTTCGAATATTCTTCTAGGGCATCATACCACTAGAAAAGACACTTGCATCATGCCCATCAAAGGTGGCAGCATTCGCTTGGCTCACGGGTTGGAACAAAGTATTAACCATTGATAATCTACAAAGAAGGGGCCACACCATTGTGAGTGCATGCTATCTTTTCTGGAAAGAGGAGTCCGTGAATCTATATATCGGGTGTAATCGGGATTAGCGTATGAAAGAGGTGTATTAGGGCTTTCTAATTTGTTCCTACAAGTTCAAGGGCATGACTAGGGTTTGAGGAAGGATTCGAGGCTCGTTTGAATCGGTAAGACTCTTATCTCTTGTAATTTCTGCTTTCATAATGCATTACTCGTCGCTTTGTGTCGTGGTTTTTTCCCGCAAGGGTTTTTCCACGTAAAATTCGGATTGTTCTTGTTTGGACTTGGTTGTGCGATTGCATATACTTTGCTTGATTCGTCTCTGAGTATTTCCACAGTTTCCAACAAGTGGTATCAGATATAACGTTGGGAAGCAGATTGAATCTGAAAGTAAGGTATCAATGGCATCTAACTTGAAGTTTGATGTAGAAAAATACTCTGGTAAAAACAATTTTTAACTATTGAAAGTTAAGATGAATGGTATCCTAGTTCAGCAAGGATTAGACAAAGCTCTCCTTGAAAAGTGACCGGAATATATGATAGAAGAAGAATGGAACAAGATGGATAAAAAAGCTAAAACCTCTATCCAATTGTGCTTAACGGATGAAGTCCTCTATAATGTTATGAGAGAGAAAACTGCAGCAAGTACATGGGCAAAATTAGAGAATATCTTTGCGAAGAAATCTCTTGAGAATCGTTTGTACTTGAAGCTATAGTTATTCAATCTGAAGATGGCAGAGGGGGCTAACGTTGGAGCCTACATTAGTAACTTCAATAGGTTGATTAGCAAATTGTTGGATGTGGAAGAGACGATGAAAGATGAGGATCAGACATGTATTCTGCTAAATTCTCTCCCAGCTTCATATGAGTCATTCAAGGACTCTTTGTGCACCAGTAAAACGACCATTAGTGTTGACACCGTTATCTTAGCCCTTCAGTCGAGGCAATGAGAAAGAAAAACGGTGACGTGGGTGCTTCTACAAATGCACTGGTTACAAGGGGGAGAAATTCTGAGCGAGACAGTGGATCTTCACAATCGAGGTCCAAATCCAAGGGCAAGGGCAAAGGAAAGTAGAAGTGCTCGTGGCATGTTAGGGCACATGAAGAAGGATTGTCAGAATCCCAAGTCGAGAAAGGAGAATTCAAATAACTCTTTCAGGGAAGCCCACACTGAATCCAATGAGAAAACGAATGGTAGTGACATACTGACCGCATCAAAATCTGGGTACTTGGACGAAGAATGGATTTTGAATACAGGAGATTCGTACCAATGACCCCTCATCAGAGTTAGTTCACCAGTTACAGTGAGTAAAATGGTGGCCAAGTTTTTTATAGGTAATAATGATGCATGTAAAGTGGTAGGCGTTGGATTGGTGGGCATCAAGATGTTTAATGGCATGGAGCGTATCTTGACAGAAATGAGACACGTTCCTGATTTGAGGAAGAGTAATATCCCTGGGAGTACTCGAGGTACTTGGGAGCAAATTCACTAGTTTCGATCGTGTCCTTAAAGTTTTAAAGGAGGCACTCATAGTCATGAAGGTGTAGAGGAATGAAAACCTTTACAGGTTGATCGGGAGTACTTCATCAGGTGGAGTTGCAGCATCTGTAGCGGATTCCACGCCTGCACGTATGTGGCATGCACGCTTAGGCCACATGAGCAAGCGGGGCATGAACGTACTTTCTAGCCGTTGTTTAATTCCAGTTTTTAAAAGCATTGATTTTAGTATATGCGAGCATTGTATATATGATAAACAATCAAGGTTGTCTTTTAAGTTTGGGGAAAATGTTTGTAAGGGAGTTCTAGATTATGTGCATTCCGATGTATGGGGGTCATCAGCCGTGGTTTCTGTTGGAGAGTCGTCATGATTTGTCACGTTCATTGACGACTATTTCAAAAAAATGTGAGTTTATTTTATGAAAAATAAATCTGATGTTTTCACCACAACTTCAAACAGTGGAAGGCGATGGTGGAAAATTAGTTATGGCGAAAAGTGAAAGTGTTAAGAACAAACAACAATAGAGAATTCACTTCTGGGGAATTCAATCGATATCATAAAGATGAAGGGATTGTCAGGCACAACACAATGCGCCACACACCAGATCAAAATGGTGTCGCTAAGCAGATGAATCGGATTCTCTTGAAAAGGGCCCAATGCATGATCAATAATACTGGGTTGGGCAAAAAATTGTGTACTGAGGCTGTTAACACAGCTTGTTACTTGGTAAATCGATCCCCTTCTATGGCCATTAAATGTAAAATTTCAAAGGAAGTGTGAAGTGGTCAACAAGTAGACTACTCGAGACTCCGTGTATTTGGTTACGATATTTACTCTCACGTACCATCAGTTGAGAGAGATAAGCTGAACCAAAGGGCTAAAAAATACGTCTTTGTCGGCTATGGTAATGGTGTGAAGGGGTATGGGCTATACAACCGGACCACACGAAAAATTATCCTTAGTACTCGTGACATCAAATTCGACGAAGCATCCTTGTTCCATAAGGATGAGCAGAAGGAAGCCGAAAAGTTGGTTGTGGACGTTCAATTAGATAGATATGAGACACATGCTGATACAGAGACACAAACACGAGTATAAGAGCAGCTGGAGTGGCCACTTGTGAGAAGGAATCCGCCACGGGATCGTAGGTTACTGGCAAGATATAAGGATGACTCGAATGTCGAATTTGCCCTCATTACGGATTAGGGGGATCCATCTACTTTTTAGGAGGCTCTTGATGAGCCAAATGTCGAAAGGTGAAAAGCAACGATAAATGATGAGATGGACTCCTTGTACAAAAATGAGACGTGAGAGCTAGTGGAACTTCCCGTTGGCCAAAAAGCGATTGGGTGCAAGTAGTGTTTGAAGTTTCGGTATCGCTACAAGTTTCGCTAGCCAGGGATACGGAAACAATATCGATACCGCCGATAATTTCGTTAATAACTGGAAATGCGGGGAAACCTGGGGAAACGGTGGAATTTTTCAGTGGAACCTCAGGAGATGCTAAAACATACATAGTTGTATATTTAGGAATCGAAAAAGAATGCATACATAAAAGGTTTCTATTTAATGGGGGCACAAAAGCATGTTTGTCATAAGAAATCAGTCCAACCATCTCATCCATCCCATCTATCCATCCAACCTTCCATCCAAAGATCCATTGATATTTCAGAATATCAACAACACGTGATATTTCCCAACAAATCGTTGACAACTAGAAAAGAAACGAAAGATTGTGGTCCTAATATCGCCAAGTTGCGATAATAATAATAGTGCGATATTATCAAATATTATTGTCGACAAATTGAACACTGCATAAAACCATGCGCCTATAAAAAAATATGAAATGGGAATTTTTTTATATACAGATTTTTTATGATGTTAATACACTTGAGATATTATCGAAATATTGCAGATACATTGGCGATACAAGCGACACCTGAAATTTACACAGACGAAAATATTGGCGATACACCGGCAGTATCGATGCATTGGCAATACAAGCGACCATCTGGAATTTACACAGTTGAAAATATTGACAATATCGATACATCGGCGATATTTAGCGATACATCACCGATACCTAGAATTTTTTATACTATCAATGTTATCGATATCGCTACTAGTGTTATCGGTATTGTTGAGCTAGAGATATAGATAATATCGGAGATATTTCGATAATATCAGAGATAATTCAAACAATGGGTGCAAGAGGATCTTCAAGAAGAAACAGGATAGGTACAAGGCAAGGTTGGTAGCAAAGGGATATGCTCAGAGAGAAGTTGTGGACTTTACTGATATATTCACGCTGGTAGTAAAGCAAGTATCTATCAGATTCGTATTGACGCTAGTTGCACAATACAATCTCGAGCTAGAACAGATAGACATGAAGACTGCCTTCCTGCATAGGGAATTGCAAGAACAGATTTAAATAAAGCAACCAGAAGGTTTCGAAATACAAGGGGCAGAGAACAAGGTTTGCAAGTTGAAGCAGCCTGAAACAGTCGCCTAGGCAGTGGTACAAGATATTTGACTCTTTCATGGTGAGTCAAAAGTTTACCAGGAGTATGATCATTGTGTCTATTACAAGACACTGAGTGATGGGAAGCTTATTATCTTGGTATTCTATGTTGATGACATGATTATCATCGGTCATAGCATGTCTGAGATTGACATACTGAAGACTCAGTTATTAGTGGCATTCGAGATGAAAGATTTGGGGATTGCAAAGAAAGTTCTCGGCATTGACATACACAGAGACAGGAAGAGGAGCAAGCTATGGTTATCTCAGGTTGAATACCTTGAGAAGGGATTGATGAAGTATGGGATGGACAAGGCACAATCGGTCAGCGTTCCCCACACGACTCATTTTAAGTTATCTTATAAATAGTGTCCCAAAATAGATTAAAAAAAGCAGGATATGTCTCGTGTGCCTTATTCGAGCGCAATTGGCAACTTGATGTATGTCATGGTTTGAACAAAACCAGATATTTCACATGCGGTGGGTGTAATTAGCAGATACATGTCTAACCCCGGCAAGCAACACTGGGAGGCAGTGCAATGGCTACTTCAATATATTTGAGGTACGCAGGACTACGTCTTATCATTTGAAAAATCAGGGGCCAAGTTAGTAGGCTATGTGGATCTAAATTACGTGTGCAGTGTGGATAATAGAATTTCAACTTCCGATTACTCGTTTGTGCTAGCGAGTGGAGCGATTAGTTGGATGTTTAAGCTTGAGTCTGTGGTGGCTCTTTCTACCACCGAAGTTGAGTATATGGCAGTGACAGAAGTGTTCAAGGAAGGTATTTGGTTGAGAGGAATAATAAATCAGTTCGGGCTTCAGCAAGAGGCCGTGCCGGTTAATTATGACAACGAAAGCACGATTAATTTAGCTAAGAATTATGTTTATCACTCACGTACTAAACATATTGATGTGCGTCATCATTTTATCCAACAGGTGCTTGAGGAAAGATGCGTGACTCTAGAGGAGATTCACACAAGCGTGAATCCGGCTGACATGCTTACTAAGGTGGTTCCCATAGTAATTTCAAGTTTTTTGCAACTTCTTTGGGCTTGGCAAAGGCGTAAATGGAAGACGGAGTGTACACGAGAAGCGATGGTGGAGCTATGATGAAAGGCGGGATTAGAGATGAGGATTGATAAGGAGCCATGAAGAATGAAGATTTAAGACATAGTGAAGATTGTTGTTGATGTCTTAAATCTGTCAGTAACAGGGGTCTGTCGATAGCATCCACAAACCACTTGATGCCATTAAAAGATGCTCGATCCCATTGACAAAATCCAGAAAATTCATGTTAGTTGCTAGAACATTTTGGTGCTACTACTTGATGACATCGAAGGAGTTCAATGCCGTCAACAGATCCTCAATGGGTTGTCGATGCCATCGAAGGTCCCATCGAAGATGTGCGCAGAATTACGTAAGTGCGTAAGGTGTTTCCTATTCCGGTTGTGATAGTATATATATCGAGTGTAATCGGGATTAGGGTACGAAAGAGGTGTATTAGGGCTTTCTAATTCATTCCCAAGGGCTCAAGGGCATAACTAGGGTTTGAGGAAGGATTCGAGGCTTGTTCGAATCGGTAAAACTCTCTATCTTGTAATTTTTGCTTTCATAGTGCATTACTCGTCGTTGTGCCGTGGTTTTTTTCTCGCAAGTGTTTTTCTACGTAAAGTTCGAATTGTTCTTGTTTGGACTTGGTTGTGCAATTGCGTGTACTTCGTTTGATTCACTTCTCAGTGTTTCCCCGGTTTCCAACAGAAAGAACACAGCTTGGCCTTGAGGAATTCATCTCGGCCCGTTTCTTAAAAAGTTTGGATGTAGCCAATGAATTCATTGTAGATGAGTCAAGGGGTGCACACGGTTCAGTTCGGTCCGGTTCTGGGATGAAACCGAAACCAAACCATTCCTAACGGTTCCAGGAAAATTGGAATCGGAACTGGAACTGGACCGTTTGCACCCTAGAACCGAATCAGAACCGAACCGTAAAAACCGGTTCGGTTCTGGGCTTTTTATAATCCAGCCCAATTGCATGTTTTTTTTTCAAAATCCATCCCATGTCCATTCATGTTATGATCCATTTGATGAATGGTATAGATATTGTGTAAGGTGTGCAAAAAGACATTTACGGAAACAATCAAAGGGCGCATTGTATACCATAAATAACGAGTCAAATAAACAAGTAAAATACATTATAAACTCATAAAATAGCTTTAAGACAAGTCCAATTAAGCATGATAATCACGGTCTAGTTCCAAGTTCGGTTCTACGGTCTGCTTCACGGTCCGGTTCCAAGTTCGGTTCTACAGTCTGCTTCACGATCCCCTTCCAGGTTCGGTTCCAAGTTCGGTTCTACGATCCGGTTCATGGTGCGGTGCGGTTCGGTTCTACATAACCCCAAACCGAGAACCGAACCAAACTAGCCGGTTCTTTGATTTTCAGATCCGGAACTGGTGCACTTCAAAACCAGACCAAAATGTGCGGTTTGGTCGGTTCCAGTCCAGTTTACCGGTTTTACCGGCTCCATGTGCACCCCTAGATGAGTCCCATGAATGCCTCAAAAGTCAAGGACTGGAGAGCCTGCAGCTGTTTGTATTCTCCAAGCTATTCGACCATTTGCGAAGACAGCTAGTAAGGTGCTCGACAAACTTTTGAATCATATGTGCCACGGTGGTGTTGAGCCTATGCATTTTGGCGGCACACCAAGAGTACATTTCAAAAACACGAGTTTGCCATTGTAAGGGTGGAATGTCATCAATGTTAAACAAATGGTTTTTTTATCAATCGTTTCAGCATAATTGCCTCTGGTAGGTGTTCTTCTACCATGTTGTGAAGGGTCATCTGCTTCAAATTCATCATCAAACAGGTCTTGCACAGTTCCATGTTGCATGAACACCAAGTATTCCTCAGTGGAGTCATAAGAGGAGCCCGGATTTGGAATTTGAGCGTTGATAATGCACGGGCATTTTCACACTAGGCTCGAGTGGGGTCGCTTGTGGGATGCAGGGGCACACTCGGGGTGGGTGACCCATGCGATTTGGGGCCCACGGGAGAGGTCTCGTGTTCAAGACTCCTTACTAGGGGTGATTAATGCACATTTCACACCGGGCTCAAGTGGGGTAACCCGTGAGATGCAGGGACATACTCAGGGTGGGGCAGCCCATGTGATTTAGGGCTCACGAAGGAGGTTCGGCCGAGGTCCTAACCCATGAGATGTGGGGCCTAGGCTATGAGATAAAGGGATTAATTCGTTATACTCTAACAATTCGAGCTTTTAGAGCAAGTGGTTAATTGTCCTGCATCAAATTGGTATCAGAGTAGGAGGTCTCGTGTTCGAGAGTCCTCACCGAAGGTGATTAATGCAGGGGCATTTTCATACTGGGCTCGAGTGAGGTCACCTACGGGATGCAGGGGCACATTCGGGGTGGGTGACCCATGCGATCTGGGGCCCGCAGGGGAGGTCTCGTGTTCGAGACTCCTTACCAGGGGTGATTAATGCGCATTTCACACCAGGCTCGAGTGGGGTAGCCCGTGGGATGCGGGGACACACTCGGGGTGGGCGGCACATGTGATTTGGGTCCCACGAAGGAGGTTCAGCTGAGGTCCTAACCCATGAGATGTGGAGCCTGGGCTATGAGATAAAGGGATTAATTCGCCATACTCTAACAATTCGAGCTTTTAGAGCAAGTGGTTAATTGTCCTACATCAGTTGATAGCTATAGCAACAGGTGAGGGTGATTGGATAGATGTAGCACGAAGGAAAGAGGTGATTGGGTTGAGATCTATTGTGCAGGCTAGAAGGGTGGTCAGATCTGGGACAGAGGAAGTGGTAATATTTTCAGTTAGGTAAGGAGGAGGTGTGTATGGTGTGAACTTATGGGGTTTGGGATGGGAAGAACGAGGAGGCCATTCTCAAAAGGTTGTCGGGGATTGAGACAGATGTTATAGCAGGAGTAGAAAGGGTTTGGCTTTGGAGGTATTTCAAGAGTGATGGAGGGAAAGGGTCTTCGAATGGGTTTGCAGACTGTGGTAATGGAGTTAAAGGCTAATGCTTGATGTTTAGGATAGAGTAAAAAAGTGGGTGTAAAGGAGGGATAGGCTTGAAGAAACGATGGTTGAGGGGATGATGAGGCCAGAATGGTGGATAACTAATTTTCCAAAGACTTCTTTTTTGCTTCTTTTTTGTGTAAGAAGTGAGCTCGCAATTGTCTAATTGGTAACTATCATGGCAATTTGGTGTAATTCTTTTTCAAGAATAGAAATTATGTATTGCACCATTTCTGCCAAAGTGGACAATTTGGAGTTATTCTGAGAGGGCATCTGTTGTTGATTTGCCAAGATCTATTGTAGAGATTGATTTTGATTGATTGCATTTTTTGCCTGCCAGTTTAAGGATGTTTTTGGGGCAGAATTTTGATTCAAAGTCCCATCTGCATTTGTTCCAACAGGAATCTTGATTTTCCAGACATGTTTAACTTGTAGCTGGGGGAACTCAAAATCCTTACGAGGCAAAGATGGATGCGAAGTTTGTTGTTGTTGGGTAGGTTGGGATTCAAGAAGACAAACTTCGAGAGGTGACTCAGAGAGATGCATTGGTTGTGGCTGGTGAGGGGAATAACAGGTAGGAGCTTTTGAGGTGAGCATAGACAAGGCATTTTGGTAACAAGATGCAAGAGTTGGCTTTGGTGGAGGAGGCTTGTGATGCTCAGGTGTTGAACATGGTTCAAGTGATATATGTGTGTGTGTGTGTGTGTGTGTGTGTGTGTGTGTGTAGCCTAAACGCATTTCCACAATTGCTTGTGTGTGTCTGTGTGTTAAGAGTATAAGATCCATGTTACAGCTGTACACGCTATGGATAGCTATACAAATGAATTCATGTATATTTGCTAAGATCTCCCACAGATCTCTATAGATCTCCCACCTCTTCTATATATTCGTTGTCATTCTTAATGAAATATATACAATATAGCTTCCACAATGTATCCCTTGTGAGTTACATGGCATCAGAGCCTATCTCTTATCCAAGTTGTTGATCCAGTGACTTCCTCTTATCTGATCAACGAGTCCATCATTTATGCCGAACATAGCATCTTCATCACAGCAGTCATTGGTTTTGTTGTCCAAACGCCATCAGCCACCCTGCAACACCATCGGCCATCACTCATTTTGCATCACCATCGGTTCCACAATCAATCCATTCGTTAGAACCCCGCTCCCGCACACTATCATCTTCATCCGACCAGATTCGCGGAACTCGTTGCTCTCCAAACCAAATCCGGTTCCATCAAACGAGATTGGTCGTTTGTATTAGCCGATCAAATTGGTTCCTGAACTTGCTCTACTCCAACAACATCTGCCTCTGCGCCACCAACACCTTATGGACCAACTCTAACCAACCAGATCCAACAACCAAGCCTTCAGACCTAACCATTACCCACCATCCAATCCATCTTTGCAACAAACAACTAACCGAACCTGATCTGAATTCAAAACGAACTGCGTTTACACCGCCCAAAACCTGACATGCCACCATTATCATTGGTGATCATCAATTGCATCACAACCAAAATTTGATTAGTGGAAATTCCTTTTTTTCCTTTTTTTCCTTTTTCTTTTTTTCTTTTTTTGAGAATTCACAGCAATTTATTGCAAAGAGTAAAAGCTCAAAGATACAAAACAAAAACTACACACTAGCTAAAAAAGACCAATCATTTTGGTCCATCCCCTTTATAAAAGCGGCCCACCCAATTACATCCACTTTGACCCTTTTATATACATCCATCTCCAATCCCTTCTTGTTTTGGAAACAATAATTATTCATTTCCTTCCAGATTTCCCACAAAATAGCCATCATCACTAGATTCCTCAAAATGATCTCCTTCCTTCTTGATCCACACCCATCCAAGATTAAATCAAGCTCAAAATGGACCCCGGCATCAGCCAAGGCAAGTCAAAAAGAGCAATGAATATTATCCAAACATTCCAAGTGAAATCACAATGAAAGAGAAAATGGTTCACCTATTCCACACCCCTCATACACGTCATACAACAATTTGGAATTGATAATGACCTCTTTTAGAGATTGTTGGTGATGAGAATCTTGTTTGTCCCGCCGACCAAGTGAATGCCGAAACTTTGGGAGGGGCCTTCGACAACCATGAAAAAGAAAGACCATCTCTTCCTATCACCAATGAAGGATGACCAAACTGATTGTAAAATGATCAGACCGAAAACAGTCCCGACTTTTCGAAGAGCCAAACCGAGTCCTTTTCACCTAGATAAAACTTGTGACAATGAAGCCAACCTAGGAACTGAATATATTTCTCGGCTTCCTCATCCAAAAGATTCCTACAAGTACAACAAGGGATAAACCAGACCACGGAATCACCAACAAGGGAAAAGCATCAACTCTATGGTTGCATCCACATCGATGGCAACCCTAACTAAAACTAGATAAGCAAACACGACGAGAGAACAATCACCAATCAACACATCCTTCCAAAACCGAATCTGTTTGCCAATGTCATAAGAGAGACAGATCCCCTCCTTGAATTTACTCTTTCATTGAAGAAACCCCCTCCATAAGCCAAAAGATCAATAAAAGGAGGAATTCTTTACCCACCATCCTCCTTCCTGAATGTCATATTTACAAGCTATTGATTCCCTCCATAGCCTTTCTTCCTCCACACCAAATCTCCAAAACCACTTCCCTAGAAGGTACCTCTTTAGTTTTTTAGAATAATTGTTTGTGTTTTATTACTTGCATTGTATGATATTTGAATGATATGAACTCATTTTGGATATAATTCCACAACGCATGATTTAAGGCCCCTATAAATTAGGAGCCTATTGCGTATAATTGTTTTTTGTAATATTTTGAGTCCCAAGTGTCTAAACATGTCTTTTTACATCTCTTGGAGTTTCAATGAAAAATCCCACCTTTCCCCCAATGTAACGCTTAAACAACAATACATTCCCCAGACTCTGCCATTTTATCAACGGTATCGATACATGTTTTCATATCCCAAGTCATCAACAATGTTTAAAATAGCAAACAATGTGTACCGTAGCATTCACTCCTCTAAAGCATGAGACATAAGCTACATAGCGTGCTACTTCGAGATTTTTAATTAAGATTGCAGTTGGTTGCACCAAATGTCGTAAATTTTCATGATATTTTGCACCAAAGTTAGACTGATTGATAATGAAATTTCATGGAAAACCAAACACAGCATAAAATAATAGAAAAAATAGGGCAAAGATTAACTATAAAGATAAAGAAAGAGCAACAAAATTGGTCTAATAGTGTCACTTTTATTATTTCAATAAAATTGCTGAAAAGATTAACTAATTTTTTTTTACCAATAGAAAAATGTATTAAATTATTGAAACATTAATTGATTTTTGCTTTAGTGAATACGTAGCATATAGCATAGGCTATGTAGTGTGGCGTATATAAATTAGCATGTATCATAGGCTACATGCAACTTAAGCTATTTTCATGAGCTATGTAACATAAAGACTAAGCTACACTACTAGCGTAAGCTATTAAAAATATCGATCATCAATACACATAACGATAACGATACTTTGAACTGATTGCATGATTAAACTAAGCACAAGGTGAAAACTAAATAGCATGCAATATAAGGAGTGAAACTTCTCAAAGAAGCAAGTTTCTTAGTTAAATAGACTATGAAGGCAACAGGCAAAATGTTGCATGAAATGATGAGCAAAAGATGATAGCTTTCCCGTTTTCCATACAAAGATATTAACAACCCTGAAAATGGACAATGAAAATAATTTGTTTATAAGTTCTGCTCATTCATTTCAATCACAAGATTGATAAAGATTTACATGATTAATGCATATGCATTCAAAATTTTGAAATGGAAGCAACCTAGATCCTTCAAATCATACACTTACTTCCTAATGTTGGATGGAGAGGGTTCCGGAATCAATGCCTCCATATATGCCTCAGTTAACTCTTTCTTGCTTTGATTAAGACGGGCAGTTGTATAGGCCATATAAATTCTTTGACATGAAATTATCACAACAAAACTATACAAAATCAGCGCACCAATTCGTTTAGGTTCCCATTTCTTGATGTCCTGAGTACAAAGAATGACTATATCATTGTTTATTTTACTAGCAATAACAAGAACGGACTACATATAAAACAAATAGCATATCGATCCAATAACAAGCTTTTAAGACAAATGACGATCTACTGATCATGACAAGATAAATCAAAATTATAAGAACTATGGAAATGCTATGTAATGAAAAGTCATTTTGTTGAAGAAAACTAAGGCCAACCGAGGAATCAGATTTTATTTTATTTTTTGTATAGGTAAGTATGAGCTCGAACCCAAGACTTCAACGTTGAAACACACTCGTCTACCACTAAGGCATTGGCTTGAACCCTATCAGATCGTATAAATATGAAAGTTTCAGGAAGCATATGTCCAGTATTGAAGACTATAAGATGAAGCATAACCTAGAAAATTATAAATGCCAAGTTTATAAAAGCAAACTGGAAGAATCTTTTCTTTTTCTTTTTCTTTTTTTTTTTTTCTTTTTTGAAGTGCAAAATCTGGAACAATCTTTCAATAAATAAAAAAATAAAAAAACAAACAAACAAAAACAAATATCAAAGCGGAAGAAAGTTTCAAGCCTGTAGCCCAATGGTAGACAGGGTGTGTTTCAATATCGAGGAGACAGGTTTGATCCCAGCTTACCTATCATGAAGGAGAAGAAGAAGAAGAAGAAGCAAACTGGAAGAAAACAATCAATCAGCATTTTCAATCAATGGAAAGGTGGTTCCAAAAATTCACTGAGATGTATTGTATCAGCCAATGCATATCTATATTTTGGGGAAACTGATACAATGCATTCTCCATATGTATCACCAGTAGGGGCTTTAATCAGTTAAAATTCAGTCTGATATGTAGTGCCTGGATAAGTACTAAAATTATTAAATTGCTAGTGAAAGCTTTCATTTTGATTCATTCAGAGAGAGGTCGAAGACAGTATGGAAACTCAATAAATCTATCATTTTGGATTCTTAACAGAATGGTAATCTGGAAATGGACGTCTGTAGAATAAGACGAGTCCGAATCAAATAAAACAAGGAGGCGCTTATCATTGAGGAGATCCTCCGATGGGGGAGATTTTGGGGAATGGACCATTCATGATGGATCAACAGCATGAACGGCAAGGATCATAGAAACATGGAGCCCAACAGTATAGCCCCCAACTAAAAAGAAAAAAGAAAAAGCCGTTTTCATTCTGTCAAGCACAGTGTCTTTCCTCTTTCTCCCAAGACATGGCTAATTACACTTGAATTCAACATAAATTATAGCTAATTACACTTAAATTCAACATAAATTACATGAATTTTTCCAAACGAATGCATCTGTATCCCCTCCAATTCAACAAACACGACATATGCAATCATCTTCCAACAGATCCATTTCATAAAAACCAAAAGAAAAACAAGAAATTCAATGAGAAGAAAAACCAACCTTCCACCGCTCCCATCGGTTCCACTCCACAAACTCCGGACCCAATTCCAACCTAAACCGATTGAACACATCTTCTCCCTTCTTCGACGCATCCCGAATCCCATTGACCAACCGAGAAATCCTAACATTCACAAATTCCAAATCCAACCCAGTTTCCTTCTTCAAAGACTCGCCGAAATTCAACAAAAACCGCTCCGACCCACGCTGAAGCGAGCGGGCGACATTCTGCCACGAGAAACCAGGAAACCCATTTGAGTTCTCAGAAGCAGAAGCCCGGAAAACCAGTTTTTGCCTGGATAATGATCGTTTCTGCCTCGAAAATCGGTAGAGATTGAAGATATTTGGTGGGTTTTGAAGGGGGGTTGAAGGAAATGAAATTGAAAGGTTTGGATTTGAAGGGATTGTCAATGCCATTTGAATTTTTTAATGAGGAGAAGGAATTGAAGCGCATGAAGAAGGGTTACAGTAGAGATTTTTAGCAGTCTGCTGGCGTTTTGGTGTTTGGGTTTTTGCCGGGGTTTTGGGTCTTTTATCCAAAAGAGAGCTCTGGTTTAGCGTTCCGCAGGACTACTGAAAGTGTAGACCAAGGGGCTGTGTTTTGTACATTGGTGGGGTCCACTGTTGATGATCGAGCCGTTCATCTAGTGGGATGCAATTTGGATGGTTCCCATTAAATATTTTTTGTATGGATTATTACCTAAATCTCGCAAATGGTACGATCCTAGCCGTTTGCTCTCATCCGTCAAGTATGAGCTATTGATCAGCTTGTTTTCACCGTTGCTTTAATGGCCAATGGTTGGATAGTGATGCAGGGTAAAATAGTCTAGCTGACGGTGTAGATCAAGGGCAGTTGTACATTGGTAGTCCAGCTTTGGAGATCCAGCCGTTCATCTGATGGCAAGCAATGTGATGGTGCCCATGAGAATCTTTCTGGATTGATGGCTGAATTCTTACTATTCAGACGATCCTAACCGTTTGATCTCACCCGCCGAGTCTTAGTTTGTTTTCACCGTCCATTAGTTGGCAGACGGTTGGATAATGAGGTAGGGTTGACAATGGGCCAGAGTGGGGATTTGGGTTTGACCCACCTTTGATCGATGGGCGGTTCTGGCCAAAATATTGGGTCATCATACATTGGTCGGGTCCTGTTCGTTGATCCAGACCGTTGATCTTGTTGAATGCATTGTAGATGGTCCAATGAAGAGACCGGATTGGGTAGAAAGTGGGCCAGATTGGGGTTCTGGGCTCCATTCATTCTGGCTAGCCATGGGCCTGAGGATTAGGTATATGGGTTAGCCTGACCAGACTTTCAAGCCTACTAATATGGGTCAGGTAGCCTATCTGACCAGGTGAGCCCTCCCTGGCTTTAGACCAGATCTAGACTGATTAGCTCGAACCTTGGGTTGGGTTTGGGCATTGCATGTATGGCCCGATTAAATTCGGGTCCGTGATCGGGCTCAGGTCATTTTAGCTGGACCTGGCCCAGTACAGCTTAATGTATGCAATGGACATGGGTTTTGTCCTGCAAGTATCCATTCCACTCATTGATTAGGCAACACATGCATCTTGCAAGTAGACGGTTTGTTTTCATTTTTCTAATTTTCTATTTGTTTGTGCATGTGTGGCCCACCTGATCAATGGATGGGCTTTTATACAATACGTGATTTTCTAGTTCTAGTAAGTGGGGCCCATGGCTTGTAATGAGCCCCACTTGTCTGTTGTGTCCCACCTCGGATGGGCCATGCCCAAAAATGTTTTAATCACAAATTCTCAATTGCACAATCATAGCTGTTGTCACCAGATTTTGGGTCAAAGACTGTGGAGAGGTGGTATATAGGGATTGTTGTCATGGACTATTTGATACCTAAGTTACGTTGATAAACTCGGAACAAGAACTAGATTATTGGTTTTAAAGTTACCTGTTATTGTTTGTCAAAGAGTCCCTATTTGATAGGAAACTGCTCTCAAAAGTGTTGTTGAGCCCATTACGGTCGTCGTGATCTTTGGCTAAGATCAGGTTGGGTCTTTGGCTAAGATCAGGTTGGGCCTTCTTTTTCCGAATATGGGTATAATCTCCTCCGAGTTATTTTTACCGTCTTGGCAGTAGTTGATCGGGTCAGCTCGAAAGGTGGGGAGAGCTCATATACTGAGCTCATTGTGTTACGGGTCATTCGCCTGTGTTGTAGACGTTCTTAGTAAGACAAATCTTCCCCCATTGAGTTCCATCCTATGAGAGCTCGTCCCTTTATTGGGAGAGTTGCTCATTCTGTCTCCATGCCTTTGGCTCTGAACAACTCGGCTCGAAAACCCGTCCGGAGCCCTCAACCGCATTGGTTCTGAACAACTTGACTCGAAAACCCATTCCGAGCCCTCAACCACATCAGTTCAAATTCTCTTGTAATTAATCGATTGTTAGTCTTATATAAGGGATTAGTTCAATTAATTTCCCGTAGCAATAGTCTTTTCAAATAGACAACTAGTGAGAAATTCAGTGGTGGTCCACATTCCACTGAAAAATGATCTATAAACCGATGGCCAGGATCTTTCGACGTGGGATGTTTGAGGCATGGTCCATCCAATGAGGGACACAACAGAAAAATGGTCTAGATTACCAGATCATTGGCCCACCTGATCAATGGATGGGCTTTCATAGAATACATTATTTTCCAGTTCTAACAAGTGGGGCCCATGGCTTGTAACTAGACCACTTGTCTGTTATGTCCCATCTCAGATGGACCATGCCCAAAAATGTTTAAATAAAAAATCCTCCCTGCAATTTGTACAGGACGCAAGGCAGCAATCATTACGGATAAAAAGGTGGGGCCCACCATGTCTGTCCCCACAAGAAAGTTGCGAGCCTTGAGCTTCCAACAAAGTAACTGTTTGATCGGTGAACTTCTGCAGGTTGGCCATGACCAGTTGGCCTTTAATCATCTGGCAAGAACCGAATGGATGGTCAGGATCATCTGATTGCTTTATTTTTGGCCCACTACACATCCATGGCCAGCCCAACTCCTGACCATTTACGTTCATTTGCAAACATGCAATTTGAGTCCTGCTAATGATCTCGACCGCCGGTTTTCGCGCCCAACATGCCAACTTGGCCCACTAATAAGGTGGGCCACACTACATGGAAAAAATGGAGGGATAGAAATTTTTTGCCAGGGAACCAAGTTCAATGTCGAAATGTAGTTGGGCTTTCAATGGACCCAACAGGCCTACATTCCAATCAATCCAACATGATAAAAAGTAGAGCTGGGCATCGAGTGGAGTCAGACCAAGTTACGGCTGACTTGGCTCTATCCGGTTTTGAAATAGTCCCGATCCAAACTCGATCCGACTTGATGCCAAGTCCAGCATGCCTGACTCGATCAAAGTCCAGTCTGGCCCGGATTGATCCGGACTGAGTCCGGTCTGGTCATAAGTACCAAGTCGGGTTGAGTTGGCACCGAGTCAGATTAAGAGATGAGGGAGGGAGAGACCGAGAGCGCGGAGAGGAGAGATAGGAGGAGGAGGAGGAGGAGGGTGATGGCGGTGGGTGGTTGCTGGGCTTGGAAGACGAGGAGGATGAGGGAGGGAGAGAGATTTTGGGATCAGTTCAAGGTAGAGCGGCGGGTAGGGTTAGAGAGTCGGGTTTCAGATCGAGTCGAGTCTAACCAAATCAAGTTTCGGGTCAAGTCAAGTCAAGTTATTAGGTAACTCAAAGTCGACTCGGTTTGAGTTTAGATTGGGCGACTCCTACTGGGTTTGGACTGACTCACCCATTCAATTCGGGTTGAGTCAGATCTAAACAAGTCGTTGAGTCGAGCTAGGCGGATTGAGTCGTCTGATGCCTACCTCTACTAAAAAGGCTAATAAGTAGGGACAAGAAATGTAGACTGTCGATTTAAAATGTTGGACTTGGGCTGACCATGGCATGACCCGGCCCTACCCCGGCTGTTTTGAAAATTGGCAGTTGATGTACGACTATCCAGGCCATCCACATTGTGGGGCAGATTGTGGATGGAGCTGATCTTGAAAATCAAACCGGTTAAGCAATCCTAACCTTCTAATTGATGGCCATCAAATGGGTGGTTAAAAGTAAAATATCAAGTGATCGGATGATCGGGATTCAAAGTACAAAATCAGATAGTTAGGAAAAGATCATCATCTGTTCAGTGTTTTTTTTTTCGTTAATGGACCGGCGTTTTTGGCGGTCCGGATTATTGTACAGCTGTCATGTACATGGTCGAAGAGTCCCAGCATTTTTCAAATGGTGATGATCGTTGGATCCGTCACTGTAGGGCCACCATAATGTATGTGTTCAGTATCCATGCCGTCCATCTGTTTTTTCAGCTCATTTTAGCGGATAACCCCAAAATGGAAGGAGATCCAAATCTCAAGTGGGCCACACTACAAGAAATAGTGGTGATTTAATGCTCACCATTAAAAACTTCCTAGTTCCACCGTAATGTTTATTTACCATCCGACCTGTTGATAAGGTCACCCGAATCTGGATGAAGGGAAAACACAAATATCATTTTGATGGAAAATTTTTTTAACGGTGGGCGTTCAATCACCACTTTTTTCCCGTTGAGTGGTCCACCTGAAATCGGATCTGCTTCTTTTTTGGGCCCATGCCCTAAAATGAACTGGCAAAAAGGATGAACAGCTTGGATATAGAAGACATTAATCATGGTGGGCCCCAGAGTCACGGATGCACCGAAACTGACTCTAGCCCATTCCCGAGAACATCAACCGGCCGTTGGATTTCTCAAGCGAATGAACTTGACTAACTGAGACAAAACACATATGAATAAAATTTACTGATGAACGGCCTAGATGCCACACACGTGTGCCATGTTGGCACTTGCATTTGGGACCTTAGGATTGTTGGGCAAATTTGATAAGGATATATTGAGTAGAGGAATGCTCACCTGCTGACCAGTTCTCACTACAATTCGTAAGAACTCTTTTACAACTCATCACACGTGATGTGGGCCCAAAATCTGAACCGTCCATGTGATGCAGAACCCCATGAAACGCCCGACTTTCACTTTGATACAAAACTTTGGTGGGCCATTGAAAAAGGAAACTGTTTCCTCCCTTGATTTGTCTCTCTCTTTTGTCATAATCCACCAAAGTTTTGGATAAGGGTAAAAGTCAGGCCTTCAGGGTTTCATAAGGTGCTATGGACGGTTCAGATTTTAGGCCTATAAAAAAATTCTAATGAATTCGAGTGAGAACTTTTGCGCAGGTGATCATTCCTCATGTTAATTTAAGTGTGCCTACCCATTTGAAGAGAGAAAATGTACATAAAATCCACACCATCCATCCGATGGGCCACCTCATGTTTTCTCTGGATCTAAAAATTTGGCCCATCCCGAACACAGCTGAGCCACACAATAGGAAACAAATGAGATAGGGACACCTACGATTGATGATTTTGGGGCCCACCATGTTTTATGTGCCATCCAATTTGCTGACCAGGAAAATAAGGCCATTCCAAAAATAAGATGTATTCTACCTAACTTTTGGATTGGTCTGATTTTTGGGCTGAGTGCCAAAGATTAAAATGGTCTTTAAAAAAAAAAAAACTCACACACCATATGCTAGTAGAGTATGATGGTTTGCATGCATTCACTTGTAGGTTTCTAAAGGTGTGATGGTTTTTAAGATCATCTAACCCTTACAGGAACCAACTACAGATGGATCGCATAAATGAAAAATGTACTATCCCTCATGCATAATGATGTGACAAAGTATTTAATATTAAATGCTTTAAATTATTCATCCATGCTTATACAAGTAAATGACATCCGCAGCAAAATACTTTTTATTGTTGTCACCACTTTTCTTTTCTTTTTTTTTCTTTTTTTGTTGTTGTTGTTGTTGTTGTTGTTCTGTCGTCGTCACCACTTTAATCGTCATAAATAATTATCTAGCAAAGGAATCCACCTGGTATTCTGATGTGCGTTATCTCTATCATGATTTTTCTACCCCAATTGTAAAGGAAAGATCCTTCCCTTTTGGGCCAGTTGTGGGCAACGAGGGATTCGAACCCCCAACACTGTAGTTCGTAGCCACGTGCTCTAATCCTCTGAGCTACATGCCCCACCCTGTATCTACTAGATACATTCTCGGAAGTACCCTAAAAAATGAACCTTTAATCTCCTCAGCCATTTCGGGTTAAGAAGATGTTAAAGCACATTTTTCTCTATGAGAATTAATGATATACATAGGCTTAAATTTTATGGAAAATGGAACTTGTATTAGAGATTAGGCATACGGCGAGCAAGATATCAAGCCATTCATTGGGCAATGTGCATTGCAAACATGTTGTGGACTGCAAATAATGGACTCAGTAAATCAAATTTGTATAAGAAAATGGGCCAAAAACAAAATCTAAAAATCGAAATTCAATGTATTTTGCAATTGACTCGTCGCAGTCATCACTTCATGTATATAATATGAAGATTTATACTACTTAATGTACAAAATGCATTTAAGTGCATCTAAGTAGGTTTAATTGCATCTAAATGTATTTTAACTGCATATAAGTGCACTGTGTTTAGATGAATTTACAAGTTACATCATGTATTCAGATCTTAGGAGCATTTAAATGCTAAGGTGAACTTAGACACACTTAGATGCATTTTGTGTCCTAAGCTTAATACATATTTTCTATTTCACAAATACATCTAATTAAAGGATAGGTTCATGAAATTTGAATAACTCAAAAGTATGGGTTGATGAAACTTGACTTGATTCTACTCACCAAAACCAATATTAAGAAATTTTAAATATTAGAAAACTTAAATAAGAATGATCCTTGCCCTTCTCCACCGTACCTCAAAATGCATGGGGCTGCTCATTTAGGGGGCATTTGGATATTAAGTTACTTAAGATAAGTTACTCATGCCTTAATTAGCTTATATTAACATCTACTTATTAAACTGAAGTGATTAAGTAACTTTAAATATAAAAAAAGTTACTTATATGATTGATCATAACCTCGACTTACTTATCTTAAATAAATTACTTATCTACTACTGTAAATAGGAAAAAAAGAAACCCTTATTTGGTGGTATCTAAATGAGCCTTTAGGGAGAATTTTGATAGTAAGTTATTTAAGATAATCAACTTATGCTTTAAATAGCTTATTGTAATTTCTACTTATTAAACTGAAGTGATTAAGTAATTTTAAATAAAAAAGCTACTTAAAATTGGTCCTGAATTAAACTTACTTATTTCAAATAAGTTAATTATTTTCTACTTTAAGTAAAAAAGTAACTTATTTGGAGGTATCCAAACTGGCCCTTAATGACTTAAAAGATGTAGGGAAAAAAAAAGTAAGTTATTTAGTGGTACTGAAATAAGCCCTTACTTCAAGTAATATATATATATGGCTAATCGTAATTCATACTCTTATTTAGTAGTACTCAAAGGCATTGGTATAAAGATATATACGGCTAATCCTATTTCATACTTTTTTCAGTTGACATTATAACAGTCTACATTTCATAAATTTAATATTGAAACCATAACCATTGTTTCAATTCTATCAAGATAATGTCAAGGGAAAAATGGGCAAGTCCATGAAATGAGGTCGAACTAGCGACTAGCTCGAACCAATGAGCCAAGCTACTCGAAGTATAACTAAGGTCAAAGCCAGAATGATCATAAGTCGACACGACCACTCCCAACAGGCTTCCGAAAAGAATAGCTTATTACGGTTGTCAAGCTCGGCAAAGGAAGTTAAGGGCTACTGAGGTTAGAGATCACAAAGACATCACGAGCTTACTTGGTCGATATTTTCATCGGAATGACATCTACCTTCCAATAGCTTGGTATCGTTCAAGGTGTCGCTACATCTACCGTCTGACCTTATCTATGGGTCGAGCGGGTTTATCGGCTTTCGACTGACGATCAATCTTATCCAAAGCAAGCGACCCAAAGGTCTCTCTTGAAATCTCGGGGGATATGATTGGAATCCCGAAGATCTCGGATGTCGAAGACCTCGTGAAGATCTTCAATATACTAAGAGTTCTAATCCGATAGTGTGATCATTCTTCTAACAGAAAAGATCTTCCAACGATGTGATCTTTCCTCTAACAGAAAAGATCTTCTGACTATGTGATCTTCCCTCTATTATAAATAGGGAAAGCCCCTAATGGTGAAAGGTACACAACATACAAACTTTTACATATTGATAACCCTTTTTCCTTTAAGATCACTTCTACAAAGACCCAAATCCCTGACTTTGCCATCGGAGAGTCCCCTGCATTAGCCAGAGGTCTTCCTTGTTTGTTTTATGTGTAGACACCCAAGGATCTAAGAAAGGTCTATCGGAAAACCACATCAATAGTTTGGCACCGTCTGTGGGAAGCGACATCAAAGTCGTTTCCTGCTTTACCAGATAAATCGTAATGGCTAGATGGAAGAAGAAAGCCCAAGCCTCCCCTATTGCACTTGATCTTACGCCACTGGAGTAGCCTGATAGTCATCGGGGCTCCACCTCCCAATAGCAGGTTGACTCCGGTCCTACAAGGCAAGCTCATTGATTTCGCAATAGAGTAGGACAGTTGAATTCCCTTGAACAACATGTTGAAATGCTGAATAATAACATGAACTCCATGCGATAGTTACTGAAACAATTGCAGCCCTAGCAAATACAAAAGACCACCCAGGAAGCTGAGCAAGTGGCCAATAATCCTCCTCAGCCTTATAACATGCCTACCGCCTCTCAGAGAAGTTGACAACTCGGATCAACCGGGCCCGCCCCCTCTCATGTTTATAAGACTGCAACTTTACCCACTTTCGACCTAAGCCATGAGTTGGACCGAAAGAAGCGTGACAAAACTCTAGTCGAAACTACGGGCAAAAGAGGCGAACCGTGGGAAGCTAAGCTTAAGGACTTGTGAGGTCAGATTGAAGACATACGACAAGCCTACTGTGCAAATTCTCTGACTTCAATGGAAGCAATAATGGAGGAAATCAAACCTCCATTCACTACTAACATTATGCAAGCTCAATGTCAGAAAGGTTCTGTATGCCACAAATCACCCCTTTCTCGGGAATAACATGCCTACCGCCTCTCAGAGAAGTTGACAACTTGGATCAACCAGGTCGGCCCCTTCTTATGTTTATAGGACTGCAACTTTACCCACTTCTGACCTAAGCCATGAGTTGGACAGAAAGAAGCGCGACAAAACTCTAGTTGAAACTACGGGCAAAAGAGGCGAACCGTGGGAAGCTAAGCTTAAGGACTTGTAAGGTCAGATTAAATACATACGACAAGACTACTGTGCAAATTCTTTAACTCCAATGGAAGCAATAATGGAGGAAATTAAACCTCCATTCACTACTAACATTATCCAAGCTCAACTGTCAGAAAGGTTCTGTATACCACAAATCACCCCCTTCTCGGGAATAACCGACCTGTCCAAACATCTAGAGTCCTTCAGAGTCTGGATGGAGCTCCATAATGTGTCTGCTGCGGTGATGTACCAAACATTCTCATTAACCTTAACTGGAGCTGCCCAAGGGTGCTTCAAACAACTGAAGCTGAACTCCATCAACTAGTTCTCCCAACTCGGTCAAGTTATCGTCACAAACTTTATCGAGAGGGAGGAAAGACTCAAACCAGTCTCTCACATTCTCCACGTCATCAAAAAAGAAGGAGAGTTGTTGAAAGACTACATCAAACACTTCAATCTCGAAGCAATGCAAGTCCAGAAGCACTCTAAGGAACTTACTTTGACCACAATAATGGGAGGATTAAGGGATCCCAAGTTTCTCTTCTCGCTGGATAAGAACCCGCCGACAACGATGATCGAAAAATATTATAATGCCTAGGAAGTCTCTACCCTACGAAAGGTCGTCCAGAGCAAAGGAACGATGGGCAAAGAACAGTAACCAAAGGTAGATCCAAGCTCGACTAGTGGGAACAAGAAGAGGAAGGATGACCGATCACGAGACAATCAGCGTCCGAGCAAGCGGTCCAGCTGCAAGTTCAAGTCATACACTCCCCTTAACAAGACACCCGAACAAGTCTTAATGGAGATCTAGGATGAACACATCCTCAAATGGCCGAACAAGATGAAATTTGACCATGGCAAAACGAATAAAAATAAATATTGTCACTTTCATCGAGATCACGGTCATTTGACGAGCGATTGTTTCGACCTCAAGCAAGAGATCAAAGCGCTCATCCACAGTGGGCACCTTGGAGAATAAGTCAGCTGTCGAGGAGATTGGGCTTCCTCAAAAGATAAACAACCTATCAATAATGAACCAACCGGCGAAATCTGCACCATTTTCGGAGGTCCTACCAGTGGAGGAGATTCGATCCGAGCTTAAAGAGCCCACACAAGGAGCATCAGTAACCCCGAATCGGAACGAGAAATCTTTTCCACCAACAGGCCTCCGAAAGAACAAAAAATTGAAACCTGCAGCCTGACCTTCACCGAAGAGGACACCCGAGGGATCCACCATCCGCACGATGATACGCTTATGGTCACAATGACCATAGCCAACAGTAAGGTATTCCGAATCCTTGTGGATACCGGGTCCTCGGTTGACATCCTTTTCGCATAGGCGTTCGACAAGATGGGAGTCAGTCAGTCCTGACTCCAAACCGTCAAAGCTCTTTTCCTCGGATTCCTAGGTGGCAGAGTCATGGGAATGAGGTCGAGCTATGTGGGCCCCACCGTGATGCGTGTCGAACATCAACACCATGCATTTGATGGGTCCCCTTTTGTAACGTCTCGAAAAAATCCGTACAAGGACCCGAGTACCACCTCAGGCAGAAATTACTCAGGACCAAGACCTTTAAAAAATTAGGTTAATATTAGCAAGTGTTAAACTAGAGTGCTTGTGAAATTAGCACTAATCACTTTAAATATGATCTGCAAGACCCAAAACATGCAGAATCATTGACGCTACATTACCTGAAATATAGAATCCGTCCTTAAACCCGGTTGCTCTCGAGAGTACACCGAAACTCCGTATCGGACCTGGACCGCACGTCGAAAGCCCGATTACCCCGAAACTATACAGATATGACCGCATTACTGGACTTGACAACCCCTTCAAAAATCAAGTCCTAATTGTGTCTAAAAATGCACAACTTGAGCCTGGAGCAAAGTGTGTGAGAAACATGAAAATATTTAGAAATAAAAATCCAAATTTAAGTAATCTGAGTCGTATCACTTGCGGGCCAAATATAAGGATTCAGACCGTCAGAATCTGACCCAAATACACCCTCGGATCAGGAGAAATATCCCACACATGTCGATGTACTTGTGACCCTGATCGAGTGACCGTGACCGTTGAACTGAAACTGGTCCACCACGGTTGATCTGTAAACCCGATCGGAACGAAAACTCAGCCTGACCTAGATCCATGGACATAACCTAAGTATACCTTGGCCCTGGGGTCATTTCCATCAAACCTGGGCCTATATAAGGACCTTAAACCCTCTCTCTCACCCCATACGAATTTGAGAAAACCCTAGGAGAGAGAGAAGAGAAAAGAGAAAGAAAAATAGTCTATTTTAGGTATTTGTTGAAATGATTGAATGCGTGTAGAATTGAGATTCGTGTTTGCCATGATTATCTGTCATGGATAGGAGATAGTTGTATTTGTAACAACTCCTTGGCGAAAGGATCCACCCAAATACATGTTATGACCGATGTACGTCATGTATGTTGAAGTGTGTAGACTGAGTGTTTGTCAAAATGTCTGAGTGAACATGGAATCATGATTAATACTTGTTATGATAGATGTTTGTTAATACATGATTGTTGTATGTGTCGCAACTCCCATGCGAAAGGATTTGCTATAATATGCGTTTTAAGTAAAAAAATCTATGTATGTTGGAATATGTAGTCTAAGTGTTTGTAGAAATGTCTGAATGATCAGGCATGTAGTATTTGTACTTTACATGGGTGTTGAGATAAGATTCTCAACTACATTAACAATGTGTATGATTTCCTCCATGTAATTTGTATTCTTTTACTTAGATACTGCATATGTGTGAATTCATGTTTTAGTTGAAATCCATCAAATGCTCACATGCTTGTATGATTGGAATTGTTGATCAATTACTATTTTGATTAGCTTGTATGATTATCTGTTATAACTGAATGTGTCTGGGACTACAGAATAGTCCAGGCAATCGGTAATAGGCACTGAATAGGTGGCTGAGGTTGTCTCGCCACATAGGACGTGTTCGATGAACCTGAGTCGTACCTTGGTTGTCGGCAGTGGTTAAGCCACACGGAGTGCCTACGCACTTCATGTCGGTCAATTCAACGTGCGTTCGTACTAGTCGAGCTCGTCAAGTAACCTGATTGACCCGATGTATGTTCACCATGTATGGACGCTACTGCTTGAATCTAAGGTACCAAACTCACCAGTGAAAACCCTCTAAAACCTTGGTACCTTGATCCGCTAAGACTCATGAGTCGAGTATGGTGGTATGGGACACCGTAGTCGAGCTGTCGGCCTACGCTGGGGTGACGAGCCTCCCCGTAGTGACCAGTGAGCAACCCAGACTCGTGAGCCGAATACGGTGGTATGAGACACTGTATTCGAGCTGTCGGCCTACACTGATAAGGTGACGAGCCCTTTATAGTGACCTCGAGCGTACGTTAAGACTGTGTAGAGGCGATGAGCCCTTATGTAGCAACATGAGTACACTAAGCCTGCACTGATAAGGTGACGAACCCTTTGCAGCGACCTAGAACCACAACATTGTATGAGAATTGCTAGGATTGACGACCCTAGATTGGATCATCGTTTGAGAATTGATATAAGGGAGGTACCTTAGCTTCCCAATCCTGCTGTATGAAAAGGACTAATAAGAACTTGGTAATCACGCTCATACACCACATTGCATGTGCCGTTTGACGATGTGTAGAGAGCACAAGGAAGTGACTGACATGCACGACCGTTAGATGAAGATTGCTGAGGGTGTGCAGGCGAGAGCATGCATCATTTATTCATACCATCCTGCATTAATCAGAGTATCTAGGGATGTTTGATTGTATTGCTTTATCATTACTGCTTGACTGAATTGATAACATGTTAACCTTTACTTTATTGTTCCACTGAGTTGATCACTCACTCCCACATTACGGAACGGTGTTTTAAACACCAACCAGACCATGTTGTAGGTTCAGACGATGGCGCAGCTTGCGAGGCGGAGCCGAAATTCGAGGATAATGAGGAGGCATTCTTATATATGCACTATTCAGGCGGGTTCACATAGACCGCTCTGATCGGCGGGGCTTCAGGGTTATACTTGTAGTGAACTATTACATTTTGACATTTTGTATTTTGAAACCAAACATGTAATTATTAACCGGACAATGCACACATACTTTGGGGACTTATACTGATTTGTAAACTTATATATATTCGTTTCAGTCTTCCGCTTGCGTATTACAACTGTCTCTGGATTATGTTTTGCTGATTTGGCTTAATCTTATTCATATTTTATGCGCTAATACAGACAACATTTAACCATCATTAAATATGTTGCATAAGTGATGCGTTGAAACTCGGGAGTTGGACTTTTACTTGACCCTCGATTTTCAGGGCGTTACACCTTTAAATTATGAGATATCTTAAAAATCAGCCGTGTATGGAACTCAAGTGGGTCATACCATCTAAAATCATGTGAAGACATGCCTAAAACATCTAAAAGCACTTGGTGGAGCCCACTTGAAATTTGGATGCGTCTGAAACTTGATCTGACCCCTCATCCAAGTGGGACACACATAATGGATGGGCTGGATTTGTGAACCACATCTCGGTGGGCCCAACAAATGATTATGAATGTTTTAATGGGAGGATAACCCCTCTCAACTCTTGTATGTGGTGTGGTCCACACAAGTCATGGATTGACTTTTTTTTGAGCTCAGGAACTAACTTGGAACGGTGCATCTGACTGATGGGTAGATGTTCAACACGCCGACTCGCCTTACGGTGGGCCCACACAGCTCAAGGTCGACCGCATAGAACCATTTCCATATATATATATATATATATATATATATATATATATATATATGGGAAAAGGTACTATGCGCTCGACCTTGCGATAAGCTCCCGTGAGGTTGAGTTGTGTGGGCCCCACCGTGATGCGTGCTGACCATCAACATTGTGCATTTGATGGGTCCCCTTTAAATTATGGGATATGCCAAAACTCAGCCGTATACGGAACTTAGGTGGGCCATACCATCTAAAATCATGTGAAGACACCGTTAAAACATATAAAAACACTTGGTGGGGCCCACCTGAAATTTCCATGCGTCTGAAACTTGGTCTAAACCCTCATCCAAGTGGGACACACATAATGAATGGGCTGGATTTGCAAACCACATCTCGGTGGGCCCAAAAAATGGCTATGAATGTTTTAATGGTGCACGGCCCCTCTCCACTTCTGTATGTGGTGTGGCACACACAAGTCACGGATTGACTTGATTTTTGAGACCTAGGCCCACGATGGAATGGTGCATCTGACTGATAGGGTAGATGTTTGAAACGCATCACGGTGGGGCCCACACAGCTCGACCTCATGGGACGGACTCGTGAGGTCGAGCGCATAGTACCTTTTCCCGATATATATATATATATATATATATATATATATATATATATATATATATATATATATATTTTATATGTGTATGCTGATAGGCTATCATGCAAGATTATCCATGTAAATTAAGACTTATTTAACCTTTTCGGATATCCCACCCTTTTTGTCTTCTATTTTTATATCATATCATGTTGCATTATATTACAAGTGTTTGCTAATTCCACGCGCTTGTATATCAAAGCCCAAAACATCTCTCGACATATGCAAACATAATACACGTGCGGAACATCTGATCCATCCATTAGGTGGGCCGGGTGTATCTACACTGTCCCTAAAAATTGGGCTGGCCCCTCAGCAGTTGAATCACAAAGAGGATCGAAAAATCAAATGGATGGATAAAAGATAACTTGGTTCAGCTACCATTATTCTCACTGTGATCCACCTTTGAGTGAACCAATTTCATTGCTGGTTCAATGCATTTGAACCGTGGGGCCATTTGATAGACAGATCAGATGTTTCACACGTATGCCATGTTGGCACATGTGAAAGCATGTATTGGAGCAGCAATATACGCAAAATACAAATGCAGATATATTTTGATCTTTGGTAGTCAAACCAAAGATTTGGCATTATCATACAGGTTCTTTCTCCCACGTGAACATGGTGGGCCATTCTTCCAATAGGAGTTATTTGATACTCTGGCAGAGTATGAAGTTTGATACGCAGAAACTGAAAATTTGTAAACGTGGCATATATTAACTCAATTGAAACGGTTGAAGGTTCTGGATTCAATGTAGATAGGTCATATTTCAAATATTAGATTGATTAGACAATTCCAACCAGTGATTAATGGGCATTTAATTATTGAATTTGGAACGATGACTGTTTTCATCTAGACCATCTATTAACTGTCCACTAATCAGCTGGTTATCTAATCAAATCAGTTCATTTTTCGGTTTATCAGCCAGCTAAGTTCGGATCAAGGATTTGGATGGTTTAATTTGAGCTACTTGTTGGACACATGTTCGATATCTTAATGCTTGTATATCATCTGCCACATTCTACCAGAGTATCAAAGCCTCTCTCTCTCATACATCCACGTGGATCCACGTCTACAGATGGCCAAGTTCAAAGGACGCGGATGGGCTGGGATATAGCTGGTGGCAGGCTCTGTGGGGCCCACCGTTATGTATGTTTTTTATCCACGCCGTCCATTCGTTTTGCCATAGGGCATGAGTCCAAAATGAGGTAGATCTAAAGTCAGGTGGACCACACCACAGGAAACAGGGGATTGAACGCCAACCGTTGAAAAATTTGCACTTTCCCTCCATCCAGGTCTTCCTGACCTTATGAACAGGTTGGATGGCAAATAAGCATCATGGTGGGGCTCATGAAGGTTTCAACGGTTGGGATCATTATCTCCATTGTTTCCTGTGGTGTGGTCCACTTGAGCTTTGTCTACGCTTCAATTTTGGATTTATGTCGTATAATGAGCTGGGAAAGCGGATGGACAGCATGGATAAAATGCATACATCAAGGTGGACCCACAGAGGAATCCGCTTCCAAGAGATATGGGTCTCCAATTTTCCGTTTTACGGTTTACTGTTTCTGCCGTATTCCACAGTACGTGGAACTCTATGAACGGTCCCGATTGATGCAATTCTCTGCCACGTGTGCTGCCTAAATACTGCTTTAGCATTTTCTAGTTCTGTACGGTATACCATATTACCTCCATGTTAGATCCATGGATAGGTTGAAACACAAGGGCGTGTTGTGTGTTGTTTGGATTCGCGTATAGTATTGTATAGGAAAGTAAAACTGTCCCATCAAGATATTAGTGGTCCTGCAGCGGTAATGCATCCGCAAATTGCAAACCACTCAAAATGTTTGAATAGCCGTGCACTTGTAATTAGAGGAAACCACTGTTTCCAAAATCAATGTTTGGGAATGGAGTGTTCATCAGCTGAACTGCTTCTCAAGTATCAAACAGGTATGGAACTAACATTGATGTGCCCATGAAAAGGAAAGTGTATATAGACATCCGGCCCTCAAATGATGTATTTATTGCCAATTCTCTAAGTGGGCCCCACCATGATAATCTAAATAAAACCAATTCCGTACAATTATCTTTTATAGATCATGGTTAAAATCAGTTTGATCAGAAGTATATCCATACAACATGATTGACCGCATTACAAGATTTGTGGCTGTTCGACGGTCGAGATTTCAGTTACGCTTCTGGGCCACAACCGTTATGGATCATCATTAATCAGCCATTTCTTAGATGTCGTCACTTGGAGTGGTCCATTCCTGACTTATATCCCTCATAAAAGAACATGTAAAATGTTCTTAAGATGGATTGGATGTGAAACAAACCTCGTGGTGGGGCCCACAAAATATAAAGACATAAATCTATAGCTTGATTCTTGCAAATAAATAAAAATCGACATCTACAGTTTCAAAAAAAGAAAAATAATATCACACTTCATAACAGACAATACTACATCTGAAATGTTCCCGACATAGATGATGGATGAAAAAAATACAAGTACACTATAAAAAAGTGGACATGGTTAACGGCGTCAGAAATGTTTGCAAACGATATCGACATAACCCAGCAACTACGGTTTAAGATACGATAGAAGAAACAATCCAGGCAACTGCTACATATATCAGCAACACCCTAATCACAACTTTGATACGCGCATTCATCATCTCAGAAGAATCATGTTCTCCTCTCAAGTCTGTGTGCAATTCGCATGGAGATTGCATTCCAACAAAATTCTCTTGCTGATGAGCCGAACCATGAGGAGGAGAAGCGTCAGTCTGAAATCTCCTGGTAAGCCCATCATAATTTTGGCATATGGTGGATCTTTCATGAATCTGGCATGTGGTCTGCAGACAAAAATAAAATATTCAGCAAGAATATGAGGGAGATGGTATACAAATCGCATCTCCACCATTACGGCTGAGGATTCCACGTGACCATCTGTACATAGGTTTATTATTCGCACCTGAAAATTCTGTCAAGCTCTCGCAACCAGTGTTCAAAATATCGGTATCGCACAATGTATCGCACCCTTGGGATACAGATACATATCGGTTATCGCATGGGATATATCGTTTGTATTGCATAATTTATCACACTTTTGGGAAACATGGGGAAACATTAAGATAATTGTTGATTTTTTCAATGAAACTTCAGGGATTATTTTAAAAGACCCTAATACACACTTTTAAATCATAAAATCTGAAAAAAGAAATGGTCATAATAAGTTTCCTTTGTATATTGTACTAAGATATGCGCTATGCAATTGAACTATGACAACTATATTCAGTATCCACCCCATCCATCCGTTTTTTCATATCATTTTAGGACATTATTCAAAAAAAAATGAAGCAGATCCAATAATCAAGTGGACCGTACCATAGGAAACAATGATGATTGACCATTAGTGGGCCACAAAAGGTTAGATCAAGCTGATAATTGTTTTTTCTCTTCATTCAAACTTACGTGAAGTTATAAATAAATTAAGTGCCTAATAAAATATAGGGAAAATCAAGGTGCACCCTAAAAAGTTTTTAATGGTACTGTGTTCAACCACCATTGTTTCCTTGAGTATAGTCCACTTGAGACGAAAAATAAGATAGATCTAACGATCAAGTGGACCACACTGAAAAAAGTAATGGGGGGATTAAACGTCTGCCATTGAAACCCTTTAGGGGTTCACGGAATTTTTGGATCAATATAAAATTTGTTTTTCCTCTTAATTCATGTCTTTGTGACTTCATGAACAGATTGGATGGAAAATAAACGTTATGGTGGGCCCTACAAAATGACTCTTGCATTTAATCCCACTGACATTTAATGCTTAGTGCATTTTAATGCAACCAAGCTTATTATTTGGTGTGGTCCACTTGAGCGCTGGATATGCCTCATTTTCGTACTCATACCTTAAAATAATATGAGAAAAGGGATTAACGGTTTGGATGTACAGATACATCACGGTGGGCCCGACCACAGACCTGCCCGTTCGGAGCTAGGGACGGGCAGGGGTAGTACGCAATCCGCGTCCTCGTGTGGTACACCAGCCAATCCGCTTCCTTTTGAATTAGATTTAATATTATATGGCCCCACAATAATATATTTATTATATCCACACCGTTCAACCATTTGGAGAGATTATTTTAGATCATGAGCCAAAAAATAATTAATATCCAAAGCTCAAGTGGACCACACCACAAATAGCAGTGGGACAGTGATTCTCACTGTTAAAACATTCATACGGCCCACCGTGACTTTTATTTTCCATCCAATCTGTTCACGAGGTCACACAGAGCTGGATGAAGAGGAAAAATAAATATCATATTTATCCAAAACTTCTCTGACCTCAAAAGGGTTTCAATGGTAGACGTTCAATATCCCACTACTGTCTATTGTTTGGGGTGTGGTCCACTTGTTCTCTGGATCTGTCTTATTTTTTGGCTCAAGCCTTATAACGAGCTCGCCAAATGGAAGAACGGTTTGGATATAACGCATGCCTTATGATGGGACCCACAGCACTTGATGACGTCAACACTCGGTGGTGTACGGTACACCACCCGACCCAAATACACTAAAAGAGGGCTCGGACGCCCTTGTTTTTCGACGCAGCGAGGGTTCCGGCCTTCCGGAACCCTAAAATCTCGCCCAAATCCAGGAATTTTCATATCTCACGATGATTTCTTGACATTTCGGAGAGGATTTCTCCGGATTTCGCTTGGATTTCTTCGGACGTCGATAGATTTCTCTCCTGTGACCCGGAAATGTCGACCACGGCCTGATTCCTCGCCGGAATCTCCAAGAAAGGGGGAAGTTGAAGAAAATTTGCAGAAAATCCTACTTACCTGTCGAGTGGCCCACCTCCAGCCAGGTACGCTCCGATTTCTTTTTCTTTTTTTTCTAAATCAATTTTTTTTTATTCTCCACAAGCCGGATCCGATTTTCTGTCCGTGCTTTTGTCTCCGACGATAATGGAGAGGAAATCTCGCCATATTGTCGATATATCGTGCGATATCGACGATATATCGGCCAATATTGGGATTTTGAATTTTTTGGTATCTTCTGGTGGTTATCGGGGGTGTATCGTCTCGCAGTGGTGTGATACCGATAATATCGGCCGATATATCGGCCGATATTATCGATATTTCGAACACTGCTCGCAACCTCCTCGTATGACTTGTAGAAATGGTTCCGATATCCGCTGTAGCGATCCACCTGTGCTCGTGCATCCTCTCGCTTGTAATATAATCCAATATGTCTGCCAACAAAGACGACAGTATTTCCCAATACATTGCTGAAATAAATATCAGATACTAGTCATTAATAAAATCAAGTGAATATAGCATGTGACAGCAGTTGTGATCCTGTAAACTATTAATAGAATAAGTCAAATAACATAAGTAGAAATGCTTCCATCCACAATCAATCCCAGGTCTTTCCTTATCAATAGGTATTATTGAAGTGTTAAAGTGATATTCGATCCCATGAAATCATAGAATTTAACCATTCCCTGTAATAATGATGAAGTGATGACTGTTTTTAGCATCAATTAACAGAACAAATAATTAATATAAATGATGTCAAGAGATGTCATTTTCATCTGCCAGGAAACAGAACAGATACTCAACATATAATAACATATACAACATGAAAATAGTAATGAACATGTCAACATCACTAGGTCCAAACATTTCAAACAAAAAAAAAAAAAAAACATATCAATCTGAATCAGTCGACTATTCCTACGTCCTGAGGTAGATAATCACCTGTACCTGCACTCATGCATTTCACTCTCATAGCTCATACATATCAAAGCTAATCCTACCACCAAGTATCAAACATAAAAAATACAGAGTCAACGTTAGTAAAGCATTATCAAGAAGATCCCAAAAGTTGGGTGCTGGTACCCATGCAGTACCCTAATCATCCAGCCCACCAAAAACATCAATCCAGAAAACCACCTGTTTAAATTACAAAAACCCAAAAAAAAAGCTATTTTGGTTGTTTAAGAGTTTTAGTTCAACCAAGGCCGAGATGTTTCAAACATCTGTATTGCGATCGAGGAGCTTTTGTACCCACTACTTCCTCCTTTCATGCCCCATCTTGAGGAAGAAACCGACAATAACAATATCATCCTACAGCAGCCTAGTAGCCCGGACGTAATGTCTCGGAAAAATCTGTACAAAGACCTGAGTACCACCTCAGGTAGAAATCACTAAGGACCGAATTCTTTAGAAATTATATGAAAATTAATTAAGTGTTAAACTGAATTAATTGGTAGGTTAGCTTGAATTGCTTTCAATATGTACTGCAAGACCCAAAACTAGTAGAATCGCTAACGCTACATTACCTAAAAACCTAGAATCAATCTCAAAACCCAGTTGCTCTCGGGAGCACATTGAAACTCTGTATTGGACCTAGACTGCGCGTAGAAAGTCTGATTATCGTGAAACTATATGATTATGACCGCCTTACTGGGCTTAACAATCATTTCGAAAATCAAGTCCCAATGTATCCAGAAACGCACAACTTGAGCCCGGAGCGAAGTGTGTGAGAAACGCGAATATCTTTAGAAGATGAACTCAAACTTAAGTGAATTGGGCCGTTCACTTGCAGGACAAATTTAAGGTTTCAAACCGTCAGATTCTGACCCAGCTACATCCTAGGGTCAGAGAAATTTTCCAACACATGTCAGTGCAGTTGTGGCCCTGATCGAGTAACAACGACCGTTGAACTGAAATTAGTCCCCCACGGTCGATCGACTAATCCGATCGGACTGAAAACTTAACCTGACATAGATCCATTGTTAGATAACTTTCTCTGGACCGTATGCAGGAAATAAACCTCCAGATGGGCTCCGTTAGCCCGAAACAGCCACTCTTTGGCTATAACCTAAGTATACTATGGCCCTGGGGCCATTTTCATCAATTCTGGGCCTATATAAGGACCTTTACCCACCCCTCTCTCATTCCATACAAAATTTCTAAACCCTAGGAGAGAGAAGAGAGGAAAGATGAGGAAAAGGTGAGGAGAAGTGAGAGATAGTTGCTGGGATCCGATCCCACCACTCTACGTGCTGAATCGCCTCTCCCGTGTCGCTACACCAGCGATTCCGATTCCGTTGTCGGGTAAGAAATCCTAACCCTAAACTGTTTTAGGTATCTAAGTAGAAGAATCAACAAAATAGCTAACTTATGTCATGATTCAGGTTGTCGTTGTGCCGTAGACGAAGACTTAGTGTTCGAACTGAGTTCGATACGAGTTTACCGGTGAAAGGTGTTGACTATAAACATTTAGGTTATAGTTTTCAAGGCCTTCAATGTCAGTTAATGATTTATGACTAACTTGATTGCGATCATATGTGCTTAGATACGATGTTGTCCGTATATTACATATATATTATACTATGTTAATTTTAATGCATTCTATGTGTTCGTTGAAATGTTTGATTGAATATGGAATTATGATTTGTGCTTGTTATAATGGATGTTTGAGAATACATGATTGTTGTACGTGTGGCAACTCTCTTGTGGAAGGATCTGCTATAATACCTGTTATAACTACTATATTACATGTATGTTAATATGTGTAAGCTAAGTATTTAATAAAATGCCTGAATGAGAAAATGCTTGTTGTAATATATTTAATGAGGGCGTTGAGATAGGATTCTCAATTCCCTTATCTATAGTTAAAGTTTCCTTTATGTAACCTATCTTACTATGTGATTTATGGATGAAATGCCTATGTATGATAACATATGTACTATTTATTTGTTGAAATGTTCAAATGAGATTTATATTTAGATTGATTGTCACATGCTATTTTTGACTATCACATGTGAATGCAATTGTTTTGGAGTGTGATTGGGGCTACGATGTAGTCCAGGCAGTTGGTAATGATTACCGAATCAGTGGCTGAGGTCATTTCGCCACACAAGACACATTCAATGAATTCGAGTCGTACGCTGTTTGTCGAAAGTGGTTAGGCTATGCGGAATGCTTACGCACTCCATGTCGATCAATTCAATGTACACTCGTACTAGTCGAGCTTGTCAAGCAACCCGATTGCCCTAATGTATGTGCACCATGTATGGACGCTATTGCTTGAATCTAAGGTACCAACTTACTAGTGGAAAGCCCGTTTAACGTTGGTACCACGATCCGCCAAGACTTATGAGCCGAGCATGGTGGTATGAGACACTGTGGTCGAGTTGCTGGCCTACACTGGGGCGACGAGCCTCCCCGTAGTGACTATTGAGCAAACCAAACTCGTGAGCCGAATATGGTGGTGACGAGCCTTCGAAAATAGATTGTCAGTTGGTAGGGCGTTGGTGGAGTGACCTCGAGTATATATTAAGACTACGCTAAGGTGACGAACTTTTCTGTAACAACCTCGAGTATAAACTAGGCCTACGCTGATGGTGACGAGCCTCTCCGTAGCGACCTAAAACCGCCTATCGTATGTGATTAACTAGGATTGACGACCCTAGATGGATCATTGTTTGGGTCAATGATATAAAGGGGTACCTTAGCTTTCCAAACCTGCTGTTGAATAGGTCTAATTAAGAACTTGGCTAATCACGTACATACACCGCATTGCATGTGCTTTGGCGAGGAAGCGCACGTTTACTGGGATGTTACATGTGCGATAGTGAGATGATGTCACAGAGGGAGTGCAGGCGAGGACATACATCATTAATATATATCATCTTTGCATTAACCAGAGTACTTAGGAATGCTTGTTGTATTACTTTTTCATTACTGCTTGACTAAATTGATAACATGTTAACCTTTACCTTATAGCTCCACTGAGTTGATCACTCACTCCCATTCAGGGACGGTGTTTTAAAATACCAACCATGTTGTAGTTTCAGGTAATGTCGAGGCCTACGAGGCGGAGCCTGACTTCTACGACGATGAGGAGGAGTTCTCCTATATGCAACTCTCTAGCGGGTCTATGTAGACCTGAAGTTGTGTCACCGGGGCTACAGGGATATGGATTAGATGACATTACACTTTATCATTTTGTATATTTTGGAACCAAACATGTAATTATTTAACCTGGTATCATGTTCATACTTTGGAAACTTACAATCACTTATATGTTATATATATTTATCACAGTTTTCCGCTTGCGTAATTTAATTGTCTCTGGAGTATGATATGTTGATTTAGTATAATTCCATTCATGTTTAATATACTAATATAGACAACATTTAATCATCATTATATATGTTGCATAAGTGATGCATTGAAACTCGAGAGTTGGGCTCCTGCTCGACTCCCGATGTTCAAGGCATTACAAGTTGTTATCAGAGCATGATTTGGATTAAACTGGACCTAAGTTATGGTAACATGACGGACACTGACGTACTTTGATTTAAGAGGGGGGCAATAAAACGTAGAAACAGTCGTAGGATCCCTAGTTTCGCAGACAGGTGAAACTGACCGTTGAAATCGGACCCGTGAGCATCTGCGATCATACAAGATGGCCCTGATCCTTTTCAAAACCGATAATTGACGGGTTTAGACCATAATTCAGCCTATTTCACACTCAAACAACCCGAAACGCGTGAATATACGCGAGATGGATACCGAAAATGACTCAAACGGACTCGAGGGCCTAAACGGTGCAAATTAAGGGGAACCAAAGTGGACCCCATGCATTTTTGGCACCTCGGGGGGGAGGGATAGCATCGCCCCTGGGGCGAGCCCTCACCCCATTGTCCACCGACCGACGATGCCATCGCCGGATCAGCGAAACCTCGCCAATCGTGTCGTCCGGGCCTGTCGGGCCGACACATGTACACGGCTATGGGCCCCACGAAAACGTGTGGGACCCCTTATATCCCTTCCATTCACTTCATTCCTTCCCCCTACACACCTCCAAGCTTTTCAATCTCCAGAAAATCCCATCTTTCTCTCTCAAATCTCCCCTTAATCTCAAATCCTCTTCCTTTTTCATCACTATAGACCCAACTCCCATCATTCTTTCTAAACCCACCTCCTATCTCCCTCATTTCCTCCCATTTGAGCACACAAACCCTCTTTTGTGTCTCAAAGATCTCAAGTCCCAACAATCCATCTTATCCCTCTACATTATTTCACTCAAATGGCTCTTTTCGAGCTCGTAGTGGTGATTTTCTCCCTTTCCACACTTATTTCTCTCATGGGGAAGAAGAGGGCTTCCATGGATGAAGCCAATCTTAGCCTCTCTACTCGTTCAAGGAGGCAGAAAGGCGCCGCAGCAAGTACAAGCGTTGATCAGGAGATAAGGACGAAGCGGGATCTCGATCCTTAGGCTCCCCTCGAAAGAGCTCTACTAATGGATATGTCACATGGAAGGTTTCAAGGCTGTAGGATTTTTTTTGAAGCATACGTGGACGAGAAGCACTTTGGGGTTTATCCGGCAATGGATCGCCTGTTGGACGTCGGATGGGGTCCCATATTTGAGGGCGAGTCACGTGCTAATGAAAGCACTGTCTGTCAGCCCCGAACTCGGAAACCGGGCTCATAAAATTTCCGATTGCCGAATCTGGCGTCGACAGCCTCCGTAGAACCCCATTCTCGGCTCCCGGCACCCATTTACCATGTTCCGATCCTGGGATCCTACAAGGAGGATTTCTAATATCAATTTAATTCATAATGAGCATAACCCACGAACAATAACCACAAGAACATCACAAAATTCACTATGATAAAAAAATTTTAAGTACAATGCGTCTGAAAGGAAATACAAGATAATGCAAATAACGAAAACTCTAAAATATCGACTGCACGCTCTAACTCTGACGAGACTACGGCTGCGTCCTGGCGTCACCTGCACGCATCAATCGTGCATAAGCTTATAGAAAGCTTAGAGGGTGGTGTAAGTGTGTGTGTAATATAAGCGTGCTCAGAATGCAAGGTCAGAGTAATGCGGAATCATGGTGATGAATACATGAATGCAATCAGCAGTACCAAGGCTATGCGGTGCAAGATATGAATGTTATCGGCCATAACACAGCCATGCGATGCGAGATGTAACTCAAGCATGTCAATCCTCATCATATATCAATATAGTTCTCATTCTGAATAATCACCAGGGTTTAGTACACTCCAAGTGGCACTGCCGCTCTCCTAGCCGCACAGTCCAAGTGAGCGTAAAAAATCTCACTATCTGCCTGGCCAATAGTCTGCCAATACCTATTCAGCATGTCGATAGCGGACCCATTCACGAGCTGGTCAAACTCAGCCTAGTATTGCCCCTACCCTTGGGCGAGTATGGCCACACCCCTTTCCAACCGACCACGACACAGTGGGAGACGCGATCTCCTGGTATTCGGCCCTCGTGCGCTCATATATCCACTCGGCCTCGATGTTGGAGTCATCCTTTGGTACTATCGAGTTTAGAAATTTTCACTCAGGGACATCTATGGCGCCCTGATGCTTAGTAACAATATTTCCGGTATCCAATCCAGCCACCCACGATGTGTCTGTGGAGGCTATAAGCCTAATGTCGCTAGGGCATACAATAATCACAATCACACAAATGCAAGTGCATGAATCATACTTTCAGACATACAACAATCCTGCGCGTACCGAGAGCTCATGTAGGGCAACTCCGCCTATCAGGGAGTCCATAAACAATCTACTCGAAGGCATGTGCAATGATCAGTCAATCCTCACATCAGGCATACATATGATGCGTATGATCATGAATCATGGATCTATACTAAGCATGTTATGTGGTGATGGGCTCTGATCAAAACGAAGATGGGCCTAGACGGCCTATATGCTACAGGTATGGGCCTATTAATGGGCCCTAAGGAGAGAGTGACAATGCGGACATTTAACCAACATCATCATTACAATGTGGACATCAAACCATCATTGCTCCCAAGGTATAGCCTGCTATAAAATCAACACATATACCGTGGTGGAATCACACTACAATGGGCCTTATGTACATTCTATTGGGCCTCAAACTGTGGGCCTCCAATACATTAAATGAGCCTCAAACCATGGTCTCATATATATCAATGTGGGCCTTAGTCGGCGGCCACAAATACATTAAGATGGGCCTCAACAAATGGCCTTATACAAATTAAAGTGGGCCTCAATGGACGGCCCACAAATACATCATATCAGGTCTAATCGAGTGGGCCCCTATTAAATGGACCATACCAATGGACCGTACCAACAACATACTTCCACCATTATTAGGGATTATTTTTGGAGCATTATATAAAAAAATATCATATCCCGAGATCATCTGGACCATACCACGAATGACAATGGCGACAATGATTTCCACCGTTAAATTTTCTAGTGGGCCCACCATAGAATTTATATTCCATCCATACTATTCATAAGGTCACAAGAACCATTTTCCACTATCAAATTCCAGTGGGCCCACCATAACATTTAAATTTCCGTCAAGTCTGTTCATGAGGTCACAAAGACCTGACCTTAAAGGAAAACAAATATCATATTGTTCTAGAACTTGTATAACCCAAAATGGGGTTTCAATGGTAGGCATTCATCACTACTGTCACGCCCCAAACTCGGAAAACGGGCTCACAAAATTCCCAATCGCCGAATCCGGTGCCGACAGCCTCCGTAGTGCCCCATTTTCGGATTCCGATATTTTCATGCCAGGTTCCGATCCTGGGATCCTACAAGGAGGGTTTTCAGTATAAATTTTTTTTGTAATAGAGCATAACCACAAGCATAACCAAGTCACAAAACAACCTCACCACATATCCACTAAATCAAAAACTTTAAGTACAATGCAGAAAGGGAAATACAGGGTGATCAAAAGCTTCAAAATAAACTGATGTGCATTCCGGCCTCAGCGCTGCTGCTGTCCTGCACGCAACAGTCGTGCATAAGCTTACAAAAGCTTAGAGGGTGGTGCAAGTGTGTGTGCAAGGCCAGCGCCAAGTGTACAATATCAGAGTTATGCGGAAATATGCGATAAGTCCATGAATGCTATCAACTGTACCAACGCTATATGGTGCAAGACATGAATGCTATCGGCCATACCAAGGCCATGCGATGCGAGGCCTATATAGTCAAATGTCATATGCGAGATGCGAAGCAAGCATGTCAGTCCTCATCAAGTACACATATCGGAGAGTTCCTCTCTGGATATCACCGGGTCTAATACACCTCACACCGACTGCCTCCTCCTAGCTGCACACTCAAGTAAGTGGAAGAGACCACACTATCCGCCCGACTAGTAGTCCGCCAATATCTACCCGGCTTGCTCGATAGCGGACTCATTTGCGAGCGGGTCAAACTTAACCTAGCTTATAGCCCCTCACTCGGGCGGATAAGGCCACACCCCCTTCCAACCGACCACGAAACAAAGTGGGAGACGCGCCACCGGTATTCGGCACTCGGCGCCGTGTATCCACTCGGCCAGACGTTGGAGCATCTCCTGGTACCAAAAAGGTTCGGGACTTTCACCCAAGGACATCCTAAGTGCCCACAAGCCTAGAGCCAAATTTTCGGTATCCAATACGGCCATCCACGATGTGTCTGTGGAGCCACGGCCCTGATGTCGCTAGGGCGTGCAGTGATCAAGTCACACATATGCAAGATGCATGAGTCACACCGTACAATCATGCAGCAATCTCACGCGTACCACGCAATCATGTGGGGCACTCCGTCTCATAAGGAGTCCCGTAAATGTCTCAGTCCAACGACTTATGCTATGATCAAACATTCCTCATATCAAGCATACAAATGATGCGTATGGGTATGAATCATGGGGCTATACTAAGCATGTTATAAAGTGGTGAACTATCAACAAATGTGGGCCTACTAATGGGCCCTAGGGAGAGTTATAATGCGGACATTTAACCAACATTATTCTTACAACGTGGACGTCAAACCAACATTTCTCCCAAGGCATAACCTGTCATTACACACACTATGGGGGAATCCCTCATTGCAATGGACCCTAAGGACATCCTGTTGGGCCTCGACCCATGGGCCTTATATTCATCAAATGGGCTGCATCATATGGGCCTTTTATAAATCAAGTGGGCCACATCGAAGGGGCCTTATGTACATTGCAATGGGCCATATCCCACGGGCCTTTGAATGCATCACAATGGGCCTTGTAACATGGGCCTCAAATACATTGAATGGGCCCCATCACATGGGCCTTACATGTATACCAAGGTGGGCCATACCAAAACACAAGTGGTGATGATGATTCCCACCATTAAAATCCCTAAGGTCCACCAACAAATGTATATTATATAATATAATATATAATATATACAATATAACATATATAATGTAATATATATTATATATAATATAACATTTATAATATAACATATATATATATATATATAAATATATATATTTATATACACACACCACACGCACGCACGCACACAGCACGCACGCACACACGCGCGCGCACACACGCGCACAGGGGGGGTCCCACCGTCCAGGGAGGACGGTGCGGACGAACACATACAGCAAGGTAGGCCCCACCGTCTGTCTGGACGGTGGGTACAACACATACATCACTGTGGGTCCCATGTGGGGCCTACCATAACATTTATATGGCATCCAATCCGTCCATAAGGTCACACGGGCCTGGAAGAAGAGGAAAAATGAATTTCAGCTTGATCCGAAACTTCTATGGCCCGTAAAAGGGTTTCAATGGTAGAGTTCAATCACCGCTGTTTTCTTGTGGTGTGGGCTGCCTGAGATCTGGATCTGACTGATTTTTGGAGGGGACCCACCTCAAGGGGTGGTCCACCTCATGGACGGCGTGGATACAAAATATACATCATGGTGGGGCCCACATGAGGGGCCGTGGGTCCCTGCACGGACGCCCGCTGCACGGCAGGCAGCGCCTGCGCCTCTGGCGCTGTCAGCGGCAGCAGGAAAAACTCATTTTCGGAGGTTTTTCATACGTGGGGCCCGCATCAGGTAGATCTACCCCAGCCATTGGTCTCTACAGGCCATAACAAATCCGTAGAGTCCAATATTGGATATTTTTGGCATGAAAAAAAGGATTCAAGTGAATTTAAACGGTGAAAACCACTGTTTTGAAAGGTATGGCCCACCAGATGCTTGGATCGGCTTCATTTTTCGGCTCAACGCCTAAAATGAACTCAAGAATGGAATGGACGGCATGGATTGTCCTCATACATCAATGTGGGGTCCACACAAGTGGACCACCTCAATGGGGTGTGAACCAAGCTGATATTTGTGCTTTCATTTCAGTCCAGGGACGTCCCTGGACAGGGACGGCCTATGCATGTTGCATGCACAAGGTGGGCCTTGCTCCTGTGGGCCACCAAATGGATGAACGGTAAGGATAAAACATACCTTAAGGTGGGGCCCATCCAAGTGGGTCACATGGCCACCCCATCACACACAAAGATAAATAAAGAAATAAATAAAAGAGAAGGAGAGAGAGATAGAGAGAGAAATGGGACACGCATGATGGAGGGACCCCTGCACTATGGGCCCTCCCTTGCATAATTTAAAACATACATCAAGTGGGTCCCAATACATGTGGGCCTACCAAATCAAGGATCAACGGTGGAGATCCCTTCTCCACTCAAATGGACGGTCCAGATGACCTCTTTCCAAGTTAGAAAATAAACGTCATGATGGGGTCCATGGAGAATGGCCCCATCATGGAATGATCATGAAGATCAAGATGGGCCATCGGCCACATCTTAAGGTCCCAAGTGAGATCCATACCATTGATCGGTAGGCCTCACTTGGTCCATCATTAAAACATGAAAAACCTATCCTATAAGGCACCCACCGTCCGATCTTCTTGGTCCGATGGAAAGCCGACCTCCTTGGGCTTCACTTCAACGGTGGAAGATGGAAAATGAAAGGCTAGGATGGAAGATTTGGGATGGGAAAGTGGACCACACACATGCACTCTCTCACATGGAGAAGCTTGGACGTGAGAGCTCTCTTAGGTTGCTTGGAATTGGGTTGGGAAATGAGAAAGAGAGAGGGAGAGATGGGATGTAAAGAGAGAGAGAGTGATGGATGTGAGTGATGGGTGAGGTGATGTGTACTTGACTAGCATGGGTGTGTAAGAGAGAGGGTGAGAAAGGGTTGACTTTGGAGAGAGAAAGCATGGGTTGCTTGTACTTGACATGAGGTGATGGATGGGATTGATTGATGGGATTGATTTGACACATTGAAGAGATTCTCTTGGGATTGCAAACGCGCGGCGTTTTCTTCGAAATAAACGCCGGCTCACATCTTCCTGCCAGGGTATCGGATCGGTGCGAGAGACGCGGCGTCGGAACCGCGGCGACGGTGCGGTCGCAATGGTACAAGTCTTGATTTAAGCCGACTCAAATGCACAACATAAGGTTTAGGGTCGATCGCAACGTCGATTATACGTCACAGGTTGCCGAAATTTGACAGGAAGGATCGCCAAAATGGGGTTTCAATGGTAGGCATTCATCACTACTGTTTTCAACGGTGTGGTCTACCTAATATTGGATCTGTCTTATTTTTAGTTTCAAGCCTTAAAATGGGCTTCCAAAATGGTTGGAGGGCTTGGATGCAACACACGCATCATGGTGGGTCCATAAATGAACGGCGTGGATGACACAAGTGGGGCCACGGAGCTTGGTAATGCCACTCTAGTGGCTGCTGGAGTGATATACACCAGCCGTCCCACCCTGGGATGGCACAGGATATAATACATATGTCGGTGGGTTCCATATGGGACCCACCGTAATGTTTATCTTCCATCCGAGCCGTTGACAAGGTCACACGGACCGTGATGAAGAGGGAAAACAAATTTCATAATGATCTAAAACTTCTGTGATACCTAGAAGGGTTTCAAAGGCAGGCATTTAATCACACTGTTTCCTGCCATGTGGGCCATCTGAGCCATGTATACGGCTGATCTTTGGAGGGCCCACTATCCCAAAGGGGACTCAACAAATGCACGGTGTTGATGTGCAGCGCACATCATGGTGGGGCCCACAATTGGGACCCATGTCCCTGCCCGCTAGTGTCCAAGGACGTTGTGGCGTCCTTTGTGTCAGCGGCAGCAACGCCTGCTGCTGCCTTGCTTTGTTGTTGTTTTTTTTAAAAAAAAATTATGGTTTTTCATAGATAGGGCCCATATCTGAAAAATCCAACTCGACCATTGGATTCTACCATACAAACCTATTGAGTCCAATATTGGATGGTTTTTTTATGTACAGGAGTGTCAGGGAGTATATCAACGGTAGGAACACTGTTTCCTATACCATGGCCCACCAGGAAACCAGATTGAGTTCATTTTTTGGCTCAACGCCTAAAATGAGCTGGGGAATGGAATGGATGGCTTGGATTATATGCATATATCAAGGTGGGGCCTACATGAGCGGCCCACGCCAAAAGCACTTTTTTTTTGTTAGCTTGTAAGTACACACCCTGTCAGTATACACACTCCATGTTAGCCGCGCCCGTCCAGCGTCCAGGGACACTGGACGGCATGGATAAACACATGCATTGTGGTGGGTCCCACATGGACGTGGCCCACCAACTATATATATATATTCATATATTAGCATAGTATAAATATAATATACTGTGTGTGTGTGTGTGTATATATATATATATATATATATATATATATATGTATATATCTGCATGTGGGACTTCCCACTGGATGGTGGATTTTGCCTAAAATGTGGTGGGCCACATCATTGATGAATGGAGCGGGTTTAACATGATTTGGTGGGGCCCACTACATTCTAAGGAGAGGAGAGAGAGAGAGATACAGTGAGATAGAGAGGAGGGATCCCGCCACTATGGGCCCTCCATTGATACAACACGTACAACAAGTGGGTCCCACAACAAGTGGGCCCTTAAAAATTGAAATAAAAGATGGATCACCCACCTATCGGTCTTCTTCTTGGTCCCTTAGCCTCCTTAGCTCATTGCCTTCTCTTTTGATGGTGGTAGATGATGGATCAACAGTTGAGATAGGAGATAAGAGAGTAGGGAAAGTGGGCCTCACTTGGCATTTGGGAGAGAGGGAGGTGGGACATGGGATGTTGCTTGGGAGAGATTTGAGAAATGAGAGAGAGGGAGTGAGGAGATGGGAATGATATGGATGGGGTGATGTAAGGAAGGGTATAGGTTGGGTTGAAATTTTGAAAAAGAGGAATGGTTGTGGTTGAAATTTTGTAAAGGGGAATGGTGAGGTGGAGAGAGAGTGGACTTTTGAAAAGGTAGGGATGGGTTGGTTGTACTTGAGGTATGGTTGTACTTGACATTAATTGATGGGACATATCGTAGAGATTCCCTCTATATTCGCAATGCGCGACGTTTCTTCAGAATGAACGCAGGCTCACATCTCCTGGCCTGGGCATCGGTTCGGTGCGCGAGTCACGGCGTTGAAAAGGTAGGGATGGGGTGATGTAAGGAAGGGTATGGGTTGGGTTGAAAATTTGTAAAAGAGGAATGGTTGTGGTTAAAATTTTGTAAAGAGGAATGGTGAGGTGGAGAGAGAGTGGACTTTTGAAAAGGTAGGGATGGGTTGGTTGTACTTGATGTATGGTTGTACTTGACATTGAATGATGTGACATATCGTAGAGATTCCCTCGATATTCGTAATACGCGGCATTTCTTCAGAATGAACGCAGGCTCACATGTCCTGGCCTGGGCATCGGTTCGGTGCGCGAGTCACGGCTTTGGAACCGCGGCGACGACGCGGTCGCTATGATACAAGTTTTAGATCGAGCCGACGTCGGTGTGCGGGACCCAGCTTAGGTTCATGCACAAATGTCAGATACGGTGCGAAGGTTGTCGAAATTCGACTGAAAGGACCGCGGAAGCCAATGGAACGGTACGGACTAGGATACGGGTCTTACACTGTCCGAGCCTTTTATACCCATATACAAGAGTCATCGCTGGAGCCTTTACAGTTCAAAATTCTCATGGGAAGGTGAGAAGCCACAGTTAATGTTAGTTTAATAGCCCGAATCATGGGGATGTCGCGTGGAGAGGTTCATGCTAGTGAGAAGAGCCTCAGGAGTGCGCGTGAAAAAGATCGCTGCACGCGATTTCTCTGTGGCCGACTGGTCCACTGAAATCCAGGCAATTGCCTCCTGGCATTCAGAATGACTCCAGACTTTCACCTACTCCACCACATCTTCACCCACAATGTGTATCCCAGATGGAGCAATCGCAGTGAGTGCACACATCTGATAGTAGACTTTCTGTACCGAGCTGGATAGGGAGACAACCTGTGCCTGCCTACGTATGTACTACTACAGATAGTTCAGACCGCACGCTCTCTTAGGACAACCATTTCACTCCCATTCAACCGACTTATGTGCAAGCTTGCTTGTGAATTCGGTTATAAACTTGGCATAGAAATTCCTGCGCCAATCCATTTCATCAACGACACCACTCTCAACAACATGAATATCTGGCCATGACAACATCAAGCCAGACTCGATGAGAGTGAGGATGAAACGGAAAGTGAAGAAGAAGAGAGTGATAAAGAAGGCGGAGATAAGATAGAGGAAGAAGGTGAAGACGAGGGAGGGCAGAAAGAAGAAGAAGAGGAGGCTCAAGACACAGATGAGGGCTCTCCTCCTGTTACACATGAGCGCGACATTGATCGGACTGCTTTGGAAGCCCATTTGGCTCAGATTGAGGATGGCCAGGTTACCCTGTGACAGGAGGTCAAAGAGACCTGAGCCAAGTTAGAAGAGAATCAGGCCTTTGTGAAGCAGAAATTTAATAAAGTGTCTCGCACCTTGAGGGCTATCCTATGTTGTCTGCAGGATAAGGGTGCTCCTCCTCCATCACCAGATTCGGACGACTAGCCACATGTGTAGTCATTTTTTAGTTTACCTTGCTGTTAGTCTTCCTTTGTACTAGCCTTAGTAGACTTGTTTGGTCGTTAGTATGTTTAGTGGTGAAAGCTTGTTTAAATTAGCTCACATGCATCTTCTGTCATGACTTATGTGAATCTATATTTCATGTATTGTGACGATTTTGGTGAATGAAATGCATGAAGTTTCTTCTGGTTTGGAATGTAAATGATGTGTGGATGAGTGTATGTTCTTATGCTGGATCTAACACGGGTTGCACCTTATGTATATAGGGAATGCCACCTAAGGCCACATGGAATACGGCACGTCTTACACTTGGCGACTCGATTGACAAGGCACTTCCCCTAAGCGATAGCCATACAGACCTCAGTTTGGGCCCGATTCACGAGACTATGCCTGATTCTCAGCCAGCCACTGGCCCCACTAATGGGCCGACACCTGTTACACCACCGGTTCCCAAGCAGAACCGTGCGTCCACTTCGACGCCTCACATGCCTCAAACAGCTCATCCCCCTGATAGGTTGGAGCAGATGATGCTCCTTATGCAGCAGTAGCAATAGATCTGGACCACCATAATAGGGGCCCTTGCCCAGAATATGAGTGTGGTTCCTCCTACACTACTTGTGCACCTTGATGGGAACGTGGGTGTCAGCGGCTTATTTAAGCGATTCTAGTGTTTCCGACCTCTTACGTTTACAGGTACTCACAGACCCAAGGAGGCCGAGTATGGTTTTGACCGCATCTCTAAGATGCTGAAGCCGCTGCACTGCACTGAGGCAGAGCAGGTAGAGTTGGTCACCTACATGTTTGAAAATGAGGCCAATCTCTGGTGGGACAGCGTCCTTAGGACAGTTGCTCCTAGCTACATATGGATGTGGGTGGTCTTTGAGATGCACTTCCACGAGAAGTATTTTCCTCTCACCTACCGTAATGAGAAGGAGGGAGAGTTTCTTCACCTCCGTTAGGGAGGAATGACAGTGGCGGAGTATGAGAACAGGTTCATAGAGCTGGCTAGATATGCTCCCCTGATATTAGCAGACCAGCCAATGCGAATGCGGTAATTTTCTGAGGGCCTACGACCTGAGATATGCTCGAAGATGTGTTGCACTAGTATACTCAATTATGCTGAGGTAGTGGACATATCTCTGCAAGCTGAGTAGGACGAGGATAAGCTATCCCGTACACATGTACCCATGTCTCCTAGGCCTCGACCAAATTTGCCGAGCAGGCCGTTCCTCGGCAAGAGGCCGCGTGCAGATTCTCCTCTTCGACTTGCGGCTCCACCGACATAACCGAGATGACCTGACGTATGGTGCACCTACTGCAGGAGGTCAGGCCATGTTGACACCTACTGCTTCACCAGGATGAGGGACAACGGCTTTATGCCTCCTTAGAGGATCAACCATTAGATGTCACCAGCTATTTCAGCTCCACCTTTACGCTCTGTACCACAAGCACAACCTTCTTACAGGCCACCTACACCTCAATTTAGGCTGCCTTAGTGACCTATGGCACTATAGCCGAACCATTCTTAACATGCTCGTGTGCACTCACTTGCAGCTGGGGCATTCGAGACAGCAGTTATAGCACCGAAGACTTTCGAAGTCACGGCACATATCCAAGGTACACTAATTTTCTTATTGGTAGACACTGGGTCCACTATCTCTATACTATCATGCGTAGCAGTCAAGCAACTGGGGTTGGAAACTAGTCCTATGGTTGGGTTGAGACTCCTTACCGCCACAGGGACCTTCTCAGATACTACCGAGATGTGTAAGGGTTGTGCGATAGAATTAGGGAGCAGAACAGCACTCGTCGACCTGAATATTGCACTGCTATGTCATTACGATGTGATCCTTGGTATGGATTGGCTCATCGAGACGAAGGCAGCGATCGATTGTGATGTTAGGGTGGTGACAGCCCATGGACCTGAGGGCATGACCTTTACATTCCCAGTGCAAGTTAGTTGGTATTACCGCATTAGTTGTTATGCTGCGTTGCTAGAGAGTGTTGATGATCCGACACTTGGAAACATGCCTGTAGTCCAGGACTTCTGGGAAGTGTTTAAGACGATACTTGAATTACCTCCTCAGCGCGAGATCGATTTTACCATTGATCTAGTACCTGGTGTGACACCCATTTCACTATCGACTTATCACATGCCTCCATATGAAATGGAGAAATTGAGGAGATAGATTGATGACCTATTGGAGTCAGGCTTCATACAGCGTAACGTGTCTCCTTGTGGAGCACCCGTGCTGTTTGTGAAGAAGAAAGATGGTTCGCTGCGATTGTGTATTGATTATCGCAGGTTGAACCAGGTGACAGTGAAAAACAAGTATACTTTACCCAGGATAGATGATCTGTTCGACCAGTTGAAAGAGGCACAATATTTCTCAAAGATTGACTTACAGTCAGGGTATCACCAGTAGCGCGTCAGGGATGAGGACGTGCAGAAGACAGTATTCAGAACCAGTTTTAGGCACTACAAGTTCCTTGTGATGTCATTTGGACTCACGAATACACTAGCTAGGGGTGCACATTTAACTGTTGGAACCGTGAAATCGAACCGGAACCGTTGGATCGGTCCGGTTTAGTCCGGTTCCAGGGTGCTAATGGTCCAGTTCCGGTTTCCAAATTTTAAAAACCGTTGATTATGGATCGGTTCCGGTTTAGGGTCCTGTAGAACCGAATCGAACCGTTGATCCAAACCGTATATCTGAATCGTACAACCGATCCATGATAGGAATCGTGGATCTGAACCGTCGATTCGATGTTTTTAAAACAAAAAAAACCCTGAAGTTGCCTAAGTCCACGCCCTGCCCTCTCTCGCGCCGCACTCCCTACCCTCTGGCCTCTCTCTCACCACACTCCCTCTGCCCTCCCTCAGTCCCTCTGCCATCTCTCTCTCTCTCTCTCGTCCCGGTCCCAGACACCGGCACCCCCTAGCCCGAATGTCGTGCGGTTGCGGCGCGTTTGCGGTGATGGTGGCAGCCTCTCAGACTCGAAATCAAGGAACTGTTCTTCTGTCCTCTGAAATTTCATATGCATGTTAATATCATTTCTCTAGTTTGATATTTTTTAGTAATGCTCCACATTTCTATATATATCTACTAATGACAATTTCTGGATCAAAGAAAACTCGCTTAAAGATCAGAAAGAGTGAAATCTATGGATCTGCATCCGACAGAACCATGGTAATTATTGCCATTTTCAGTTCAGATTACTGCAATATATTATGCATAGTTGTTAATATATTATATTTATTATTAATGAGATTTGCAAATTTAGGAGTATAACAATAATAGATCTGGATGGTTTTTCATTTTAGTTGCTCCATCGAGAAGGAAAAAAACAGAAAGTGAAAAAGAAAAAAAAGAAGAAGAAGAAGAAGAAATAAGGAAAAAGACAGGAGAAAACATAGAAGGAACAAGACACAGTGGATGTTATTGACTCAGTAAGACACAGTGGATTTCACTCTTTTTTCTGTTTTTTAATATGGATCCCTATTGTCGATATTTCTACTTGAGCATGTATGATTTTCTTTGAAATCTTGGGTTTGATTTATTTATGGGTTGCGATCCTTTTTTACTATCTATTTCGAGATTCATCTGTGCTTGAATCGGATTTTGTGTTTTTTCCTCTTCTTCTTTTCGTTAGAATTCTCTCTCTATAGTGCAATGGATCATGGAGTTTTATGATATTTAGTTATTGGAAAAAGCTTTGATGTCTAGGAAGAGATTATGGTATCAAAACGAGGATTGGATTAGAGATCTTGATGAGTCTATGGAAAGAACTAAAATTGAAGTGTGGGATTTTTGTGCGCTGGTCGTGAAGTCAGCTAATGGGAATTTTTTTTTTTTTTCAAATAAACTAACTGAGCTTGTTTTTTAAAAGCCCATAACAGTGTATCCAATTCGGGACTGAACCGTTCTTCACGGTCCGGTTCTGGTTCAGTTATAGGGTGTTAACAGTCCTATTCCGGTTCCAATATTTGCAGAACCGTTAGGAACGGTTCGGTTCCTGTTTCACCCCAAAACCGGACCGAACCGACCCGTGTGCACCCCTAACACCAACTGTGTTCATGGATCTGATGAACCAGGTGTTTCGGCCGTATCTGTACCGATTCGTCATCGTATTTATAGATGACATCTTGATATACTCTAAGAGTTAGGAGGATCATGAGGAACACCTGCGAGCAGTGTTTGATACACTCAAGAAGAATAAGTTGTTTGCTTAGTACAAGAAGTGTGAATTCTGGGAAGAAGAAGTGAAGTTCCTGGGACATGTGGTGTCTAAGGAAGGAATAACTGTGAACCTTGCTAAGGTGACCGCAGTTCAGGACTGGGAGCAGTCCGGTTCGGTTACTGAAGTGAGGAGTTTTCTAGGCCTGGCAGGCTACTACCATCGATTTATTAGAGACTTTTCCAAGATAGCCAGACTGTTGTCTCAACTGACTCGGAAGGATCTTAAGTTTGCCTTGAATGAGAAGGCAGAAGCAGCCTTTCAGGAATTGAAGGACAAGTTGACGTTCGCCCCTGTGCTAGTATTGTCAGAGCAAGGGGTCAAGTATATGATATACACCGACGCGTCTTGTGTTGGTTTGGGTTGTGTCCTTATGTAGAAGGACAGGGTGATCGCTTATGCATCGCAACAGTTGAGGAAACACGAGGAAAATTACCCTACGCACGACCTGAAATTAGCAGCCGTTATCTTTGTATTGAAGCTCTGGAGACATTACCTCTATGGAGAGGAGTTCGAGCTCTTTTGTGAGCACAAGAGCCTCAGATACATATTCACACAGAGGGACTTGAATATGAGGCAGTGACGGTGGATGAAAACCTTGAAAGATTTCAAGTTTGAGGTTTCCTACCATCCCGGCAAGGCCAACCTTGTGGCAGACGGGTTGATCTACAAGAAGACAATAGCATTTGCAACTCCACTGATGATAGAAGAGTGGAATATGGTAGAGTTTGTGCGAGACTTTGAGGAGAAACTTACGGTAGAGGAGCCATTCGAGAGCATCACTCATGTTCGTGTTTAGTCACTTATCGATGACCGAATCATTGCGGCTCAGAAGGAAGATGGAGGGTTAGCAGAGCTAAGAAAGAGAGTTAGTGATGATAAAGACTCGAAATGGAGAGTTGGTATGGATGGGGGTTTACGTTATCGTGGCCGCCTATGCGTCCCAAACCTTCATGACTTGAGAAGGGAAGTTCTCGAAGCTGTTCACGATTCAAGGATGGCGATGCATCCTAGCAGTACGAAGATGTATCGAGATATGAAACGCTCGTACTGGTGGGACAACATGAAGGCCCACATAGCAGCTTATGTGTCCCGTTGTCTCACGTGCCAACAGGTCAAGGCCGAGCATCATCGACTTTCTGGTCTACTTCAGTCCATGCCCATAGCAGAATGGAAATGAGATTTCATTTCTATGGATTTCATTTCGGGTTTACCAAAGACAAGGAAGGGACATGACTCCATTTGGGTGATTGTGGACTGGTTGACGAAATCGGCTCATTTTCTCCCTTTAGAGTCTCGAACTTTGCAGATGATTTGGTCATGCTATACATCAAGGAGATAGTACGTCTGCATGGAGTTCCTATGAAGATCATGTTGGATCGAGACACACAATTTACATCTATCTTCTGGACTCGTATCCAGGAAGCGATGGGTGTGAAACTGAAGTTTAGTACCGTGCTCCACCTATAGACGAATTGGCAAACGGAACGGGTGAATCAGGTGTTGGAAGACATGCTGCGAGCTTGTGTGCTTTATTTTAAGGACAGTTGGGATGACTGTCTTCCTTATGCCGAGTTCGCTTACAACAATAGCTTCTAGGTGAGTATTGGCATAGCTCCCTACGAGGCATTGTATGGGTGCCCATGTAGAGCACCGCATTGGTGGGCAAAAATGGGCGAGAAAAGTTTGATTGGCTCAGAGTTAGTACAGGTGACCTCAGAAAAGATCGACATTATTAGGTGTCAACTTCTCACAGCATAGAGCAGACAAAAGAGTTACGCCGATACGAGACGGCGATTGCTAGAATTTGAAGTTGGGGACCATGTTTTTCTCAAGGTTTTCCCCATGAAGGGAGTCCTTCGATTTAGTAAGAAGGGGAGCTCATGCCGAGATTCATTAGCCCATTCCAGATACTGGATCGAGTGGGTATGGTAATGTACCACCTTGCTTTACCCATACCACTCGTAGGCGTGCACAACCAATTTCATATATTGATACTGAAGAAATACATTCCTGACCCTTCTCACATTATCAATTAGGAGCAGGTACAGTTAAGTGACGATGCTACTTATGTATTGCGACCGACACGTATTCTAGACCAGAAGGAACAAGTGTTGCATAGTAAGGTTATCCCACTTGTGAAGGTGCTATGGACACATCACACCAAGGAAGATGCTACTTGAGAAACAGAAGCCTAAGTCCGAAAGAACTGCCCTCAGATTCTCGAGGAGTATGAAAAGGTACTAATTTCGAAGATAAAATTTTTCTTTAAGAGGGGTAGATTATAACGTCTCGAAAAAATCCGTACAAAGACCTGAGTACCACCTCAGGCAAAAATCACTAAGGACCGAATTCTTTAGAAATTAACGAAAATTAATTAAGTTCTAAACTAAATTAATTGGTAGATTAGCTTGAACTGCTTTCAATATGTATTACAAGACCCAAAACTAGTAGAATCGCTAACGCTACATTACCTAAAAACCTAGGATCAATCTCAAAACCCATTTGCTCTTGGGAGCACATTAAAACTCCGTATCGGACCTGAACCGCACGTCGAAAGTCCGATTACCGCGAAACTATACGATTATGACCGCCTTACTGGGCTTGACAACCATCTCGGAAATCAAGTCCAAATAGTATCCAGAAACGCACAACTTGAGCCCGGAGCGAAGTGTGTGAGAAATGCGAATATCTTTAGAAAATGAACTCAAACTTAAGTGAATTGGGTAGTTCGCTTGTAGGCCAAATTTAAGATTTTAGACCGTCAGATTCTGACCTAACTATACCCTCGGGTCAGGAAAATTTCTCAACACATGTCAGTGCACTTGTAGCCCTGATCGAGTAACGACGACTGTTGAACTGAAACTGATCCCCCGCAGTCGATCCACTAATCCGATCGGATTGAAAACTTAACCTGACATAGATCCATTATCAGGGAACTTTCTCTGTACTGTATGCAGGAAATAAACCTCCAGATGGGCTCCGTTGGCCCGAAACAGCCACTCTTTGGCTATAACCTAAGTATACCATGGCCCTGGGGCCATTTTCATCAGTTCTAGGCCTATATAAGGACCTTTACCCACCCCTCTCTCATTCCATACGAAATTCCTAAATCTAGGAGAGAGAAGAGAGGAAAGAGGAGGAAAAGGTGAGGAGAAGTGAGAGATAGTTGCTGGGATCCGATCCCACCACTCTACGTGTTGAATCGCCTCTCCCGTGTCGCTACACCGGCGATTCTGATTCTGTGGTCGGGTAAGAAATCCTAACCCTAACCTGTTTTAGGTATCAAAGTAGAAGAATCGATGAAATTATTTCATGATTCAGGTTGCTGTTGTGCCGCAGACGAAGACTTAGTGTTCGAACTGAGTTCGATACTAATTTACCGGTGAAAGGTGCAGACTATAAATGTTTAAGTTATGATTTTCAAGGCTTTCAATGTCAGTTAATGATTTATGACTGACTTAATTGCTATCATATGTGCTTAGATACGATGTTTTCCGTATATTACATATATATGTGTACTATGTTGATTTTAATGCATTTTATGTGTTCATTGAAATGTTTGATTGAATATGGAATTATGATTTGTGCTTGTTATGATGGATGTTTGAGAATACATGATTGTTGTACGTGTGGCAACTACCTTGTGGAAGGATCTGCTATAATATCTGTTATAACTACTATATTACATGTATGTTGATATATGTAGTCTAAGTGTTTGATAAAATGCTTGAATGAGAAAATACTTGTTGTAATGTATTTAATGAGGGCGTTGAGATAGGATTCTCAATTTCCTTATCTATAGTTAAAGTTTCCTTTATGTAACCTATCTTACTACTATGTGATTTATGGATGACATGCCCATGTATGATAACATGTGTACTATTTGTTTATTGAAATGCTCAAATGAGATTTATATTTAGATTGGTTGTCACATGCTGTCTTTGACTATCACATGTGAATGTAATTGTTTTAGAGTGTGATTGGGGCTACGATGTAGTCCAGGCAGTCGGTAATGATTTTCAAATCAGTGGCAGAGGTCGTTTCGCCACACAAGACACGTTTGATGAATCTGAGTCATACATTGTTAGTCGACAGTGGTTAGGCCATGCGGAATGCTTACACACTCCATGTCGATCAATTCAACGTACACTCGTACCAGTCGAGCTTGTCAAGCAACCCGATTAGCCTAATGTATGTTCACCATGTATGGACACTACTGCTTGAATCTAAGGTACCAACTTACCAGTGGAAAGCCCGTTTAACCTTGATATCATAATTCGCCAAGACTCATGAGCGGTGCATGGTGGTATAGGACACCGTGGTCGAGCTGTCGGCCTACGCTGGGGCAACGAGCCTCCCCGTAGTGACCATTGAGCAAATCAAACTCGTGAGCTGAATATAGTGGTATGAGACACTGTATTTGAGCTGTCGGCCTATGATCAGGTGATGAGCCTCTCGTAGTGACCTCATACACTAGGACTACACTAAGGTGACGAACCTTTCCATAGTACCTCGAGTATAAACTAGGCTTGCGCTGATGGTGACGAGCCTCTCCGTAGCGATCTAGAACTGCCTATCGTATGTGATTAACTAGGATTTACGACCCTAGATGGATCATTGTTTGGGTCAATGATATAAAGGGAGGTACCTTAGCTTCCCAAACCTGTTGTATGAATAGGTGTAATTAAGAACTTGGCTAATCATGTATATGCACCGCATTACATGTGCTTTGGCGAGGAAGCGCACTTTTACTGGGAGTGTTGCATGCGCAATCATGAGATGATGTCGCAGAGAGAGTGCAGGCGAGTGCATACATCATTAATACATACTATCCTTGCATTAACCAGAGTACTTAAGAATGCTTGTTGTATTGCTTTATCATTACTGCTTAACTGAATTGATAACATGTTAACCTTTGTCTTATAGCTCCACTGAGTTGACCACTCACTGTCACTCTGGGACGGTGCTTTAAAACACCAACCAGACTCTGTTGTAGTTTCAGGTAATGTCAAGGCCTACAAGGCGGAGCCTGACTTCTACGACAACGAGGAGTTCTCCTATTTGCAACTCTCTGGCGGATCTATGTAGACCTGGAGTTACGTCACCGGGGCTATAGGGATATGGATTAGATGACATTACACTTTATCATTTTGTATATTTTGAAACCAAACATGTATTTATTTAACCTGGTATCACGTTCTATATACTTATCACAGTCTTCCACTTGCGTAATTTAACTGTCTTTGGAGTATGATATGCTGATTTAGTGTAATCTCATTCATGTTTAATGTGCTAATACATACAACATTCAATCATCATTATATATGTTGCATAAGTGATGCGTTGGAATTCAGGAGTTAGGCTCCTGCTCGACCCCCAATTTTCAGGGCGTTACACCGGACCTGGTCCTCGTGGCTGAGACCATTGACTTCTTCTAAAATGCCCAATATTTTTTAGAATCAGGTCATGGTTTTCACCGTTGCCATTGTAATTGTTAGGGACCTGACAGCCTTAGCCATTTCACCCATCTTGTCTCAAATGTGGTCACTCGGTTTACCCCTTCGCTGACGTGTCATGCCAGTTGTAGTGCTCTAACTGTTTCTAGACCCAAACGAGGTCTCCATAGGGCTTGTATGAACCCTCTTTGACTGTTTCTGTGACCTGTCATTGGGACAACGGGCCAAACTACTGTCGTTTTCATTTTCTTCGTCTAAAGAAAGACGTACTATTTCATTACCAGCCTCTTCAAACTCATCGGAAGAATCAAGTTCATCTCTTTGGCGGCGGCGTCCAGAAGTGGGGGAAGAGTATGCGGTACTGGCATGTGATCCATGGGCACAATCAATACCAAACATAAAACTTAGATCATTGTACCTATCTATATATTTTTCTTGTACCATTTCCACATATAGGTGAGACTACAAAACAGAAAACAATAAGTTAGCATGACAACAACTATATAATCAGATATGTCCACCCAAAAAAAGAGGCTAAACAAGTTTTTAAATTTCAGAGATATGTATCTGCTAACCCCAATGTCTACAATCATTTTAAATTCAGAGATGGGGTCTACAAAACCATTAGTAACAACCATTTTCTACTCTCAGATGTGCATTGCTGAAACATTAAATTCGAATCGACCATTTATGAAAATCATATATACATATTTTAATATGTATAGTGTATAATAGATAAAATTAGTAGAAATAACCATTTCAACTCTATTTCCTTTTCAGATATGCATAGCTAAAAAATATCAGTACGTACAACCATTTTCATTTCAGATATGCATTGCTGAAAGTGGGCAATGCATCAATAATGCATATAGATATGCATACGATTGATATAATCAGTAACAACTTCTGTTGCTTTCATCAGATATGCATATATTAGAAAATCAACATTATATAGAGCAATGCATGTATCTTACCGCAATATAGGCCTCCCATACGTCATCGGTAGCGATGACCATTTTCAAATCGAGATCCTAACCAAAACCACTCGCATATAACATATCCTTCATAGCCCAATAGAATTTTTTCAGAGTGCATGGACGGTTGGATATATGTTTATTTTCTAGTTCGACTCTCCATTTGTCAATGATTTCGGTTATAGTCACTTTGTAAGCTTCAGGATAGAAACCGATGTCGCTCTTCCGACTAAGATTTACCTGCTCGACCAATGCATTATCCATCGCATCAGTCCATTGAATGCGAACAATTTTCTTACGGCGTGCAGATCTCCAATTCTGTGCTGTCGAAAATGCAGGCGATGGTGTTGTCAGTAATACTGCTAAGCTGATTGTAGCTATTATTCCAAATATTTTGCTGGGTGATGTGAGGGCCTTGTTGGGGGAGCCCTTACATTTTGAAGGAGATGCAGTCATCTTCTTGTCTCGGGCTATCTTATTGGAACACCTTAAGAAGTTCATTTTATCTACGCGGCAGTAAAATCAATGGAAAGTAGTCTAACACAAATAATTGTAAGACAAGAAATAGGAGGATGAGGCATACTAAGATTATATAATGCAAACTGGACTATAATAACCAATTAACTGTCTCTCATCATGAAGTCCTTTCAAAAGAAAATAAAAACAAAATTCGTCTTAACATCCCATAAGCACACCAAAAGAGTTATCAAACAGTAAAAATCTGTTGTTACAAAAATAAGCTTAATACATGAAATATAAAAGGGAAAATAAACGCCATTGCCGCATACGAGAAAGACTGTCATTCTACATCCTCTCCGCAATATCATCCCCTTTTTTTTATCCACTCCTCTCTCACACGGTCTGTCAGACATGACATGGCGCGATCTTCATCAGCATTATTGACCTCAATAGGGAATGACGAGATTTCCTCAGAAGTGTCTCCATTATCTTCAACTACTTCATAAAAATCGTCTTTACCAGAAACATGGATGAAATTGTGCACGACATAGCAATCCATAACAATTTTTACTTGTTTATGAACTTGAACTGTGGTACTATCTGTTATGAACTCGAACTGTGGTGTTATCCACAGTATAGGGAATCGGCCCTTTAAAAGACCAAAATACCGTTGGATAACATTTCTCAACTGGGCATGATAATAACTGAATAGTTCTTTTTTATTTATAGGCTTCTTTCCTGTAAGGAATTCATTCAAATGATATCGGACACCTTGATAAGGTGTCATAAATCCAGGAGAGTGGGTATATCCCGCATCCACAATATAATATTTTCCTACACAGCAATATATGAGAATTAAGCATGTGAACAATCGCATGCTACATATGTTCATGAATCAGCAATAGTCATTGATTAGCATGAGGGACAAGGAAATAATCAGGGCGATGAGTTAATGCATCTTGTAATACACGAGCTTCGGAGACTAACCATCTTAACCCGCTAACACATATACAAATTTCATATCGACTGTATAGGCTATCATTACGTCCTGTGACATAAAACCTTTTCAATTACAAAAAGTTGCACTTTCGCCTTTTGGCAAATAGGCTGGAATATGGGTGTCATCGAATGCCCCAATGCAATCCTACAGGTAACATTCATATTACATTTAGGTCATTATTACGCAAACATCAACGTAACTGTATGAACATGTTAACATTATGGAATCAGATTACCTGAAAATAAGGGATCTACATTGGATTATTGGATATCTTTTTTGGAGTATGTAAGCCCAAGAACTTGACGTATTCTGGATAAAGATCAATTACAGCATCAAGAACTCTATCGAAGTGTCGACTCACTGTCTCTCTAGATCTTGAAAACCGATTACCAATGACACGGTTTTACACATTGTGACCAATTATATAAAGGAACATGACGACTTGTTCCTCTACACTGCACCTTTTAGTATCACACAGTAAATTCCTATCTCCTAACAAAGAACATAACTCAAAAAATTTATTGCGAGTCATACGTAGTTGTGCAAGACAATCAACATCACTTTTCCTTATGATTCCATTCACAAATCTATTTCTACCCACATGACAATATCAAGAGGGTGACTTCAGACAATAACGGCGATAATATTCAACAGCTTCCATTACACATGCAGAGGCTGTAATTGCAATTATTGCAGCTGCTATCTCATTTTCATTCTAGTCACTATTGGATGAATCCTCGCAACTAGAGTCACCACTACCAGACCCCATGAGACAATTTGTGTCTAACCTGTTACTAGGTCCAGGTTACTTTACATATACAGATGCAAATATCATGAAAATTCCAAATGTACAGCAAGATTATGATATCACATGCAAAGTATTTCTGTTAAACACTACATTGATTATTAATATGATTGCGAATATATCATATATCTATTTCCTCTAAAACATAAAAACCATTTTCATTCATCGGACGTAACACAGGATACGAACAGTGTTTAATCAACCAATACAGTCGGAAATACATATTAGTAATAGCAACCACATCAATTAGGATAGCCTAACAAAATATTCACAGATTTCATCATGCCCAAAACTAAAGATGGTGATTAACCAATCTATGGAAAATGTCAAATGAGAAGAAGCATGTTCGATACAGTAGAAAAGATTGCTAACATAGACAGGGAGGTAACCTAATGCAGCAGACCTGATCTTTGTGCAGCAGCTAACTATTTAACTTATAATCGAATGTGAGAAGAAGGAAGAGAATGATAATTTATATAGACTTTTCACAAATGGTTATGAGGCGCATTGAAATCAGTACGCCCTGTTCTTTGACATGCACAGGTCATATCTCATTTCACGGAATAGTGAATCCATCAACCGAATACACTGTAAATACGCAGATAATCCAGAAGATTCATCTGCCAGGAATATCTTTTCGACGATATCCTTCACACAGGAACCATCGTCATAGCGTAATTCCCCACCATGGTCGTTACTCCACCCACACATGCATATTCAAATAATGGAGTGCGTTTGGGTGTTTGGGGAGTAAACTGAGAGACAGAGAAATACAATCTCTTGATAACATCATAATACATCAAATGGGAAAACTCTTTAATAGAATCAAGGAAGTAGATTGCATATTACCTGTATTCGCCAAATCACCCACCTGTAATATCTGTAGGGAAGAAGGAGCGAGGAACGACGGCAGTAAGGATGGCTAATGAATCTTATCCAATCTGTTCAACCAGAATCGTTGGTGGAGATCTCTGGAGGGGTGAACGGCAGGACGATAGAGGGGAGGAGGGTGGGAGATGCCTGAGAAAACTAGACCGATGAGTAGAGAGAGTAAATGAGGCACGATGGTCTGTTAAACCACCTGCTAAAAGGAGATTAAAAAAATTTGTTGTCTGCTATGGCGGTGCAGTGCAATGAAAGCACTGCACTTACGCGTGCATTGTAGCATGATTTATGAGACGTGTGGTTTTGAGAAAGTGGGCTGGTGACGTACTCGGCCGGCCAGCATACCACATGGTGACATTTGGATAGACTAGCATTGAATTGTATATTTTATTAAAATATACAATACTTTACATTATGGGCCCGACATCTAAACACACCCTAAAAGTTCTAATCCAGGAAAAAATCCAGTGGACCTTAGTGCACATAACCTTCCCATGCACCTAGTTGCATTCAAACTCATTAGCGTCTACATCAGCTCTTTGGACTGTCCATACGATTCATTCAATACGTCATTCACTACCATCTGCAAAATTCACATCAATCTGATGGTCCTAATCATCTGATCCTTTACTCTGCATAAATCTTATCCATCCCTTTTCCATTCCACTGACTTACATCATTGGATCATTTAATCTATATGATTTTTTTCCAAGGAAGCCTATGAGGAGTGGACAACATCTAATAGACAGTTCAGATATGTGTTGCGAATGATGACAAGTCCAAATGTAGGTACTTGCATGGAAAGATTTCAATACACTTAGCCTAGTGAATCATTTCTCTTTAATTTTGATTAATTATAGTTATAGGAAGTGATACAATTAGGGGTGTACATCGCGTGTAGCTGACCTCAGCTCGAACTCGGCTCACTCGATCCTCGAGCCTGACTGGCCAGCTCGGCTTGGTTCGGTCAGTAGCTCGAGCCAGTTCGAGTTGAGTTCAAGCCAAGATCGAGCCAAGTTCACCATTGCAGCATTTGCACAAACACCTGGACTGCACCTTCAAAATCTCATTGTATTTGAGATAGCAGCAATGATTTTACAGGTATTTTATCAAACACCTTCTAAGCAACATAAAAATCAAGAAAAAAAAGGGTGTTGGTTTCATATACATACCTTCCTTGCCACCAGCCACACTTTTTTTAGTCATTTCATCAAACACTTGGTGAACAACATCAATATCAAAGTAACCGAGTCACCGAATTGGTTCGATCCGAGTTTGATTCAAGTTGGGTTCGATCCGAGTCGAGTTGAGCTGGGGCCAGCTCAAACTCATTTTTGAGCTAAAAAAATCAGCTCAACTTAGCTCGAACTCAGCTTTGAACCGAGTCGAATTGAGTTGTTTTGAGTCGAGTCGAGCGAGCCAACTAAGCTAGCTTGGTTCGTGTACACCACTAGACACAATAGACTATGACCTACCATAATATGGTAAATAACCAATTAGATAGGGACAAATGGAGTCTAAAAACACTTAAAAACTTGGTAAGCATTCAATCACCACTGTTTCCTATAGTGTTGTCCACCTAAGATTTGGATCTGTCTCATTTTTTAGATCATAATAATTCAAGATCGCAAGATGGATGGGCAGAGTGGATAAAATACATATATCATCGTCATTTTTTAGATCATAATAATTCGAGATCAAAAAATGGATGGGCAGAGTGGATAAAATACATATATCATTGTCATTTTTTGGATCATAATAATTCGAGATTGCAAAATGGATGGGCAAAGTGGATAAATTACGTACATCATCGTGGGCCCACATAAGTTTTTTTTTTCCAACACCCACTATAGAATCCTAGTCCCAACAAGTTGGGTCAACCCAACTTGGACCAGTCCAGATTTATTAGTTTGGGCTTGGGCTGGACTCCTAGAGCACAAGTACTTATTATTCTTTTAGCAGAACTGAGGCACAGGTTATTTTAGCTTGACCCGGTCGAGGGCCTTGCTACACATATACATGTGTTATATTCTACATGTATGCTTTTCATCATTGATTAGGCAACACATGCATCTTACATATAGACTTTGGTTTTCATTTTTTAAATGTATATTTCTTTCTAACATGTTTGAGAGAAAGAAATGATAAATTCATTTTTGACATAATGAACTCATAAATTTATAATTCAATGCAAAGTTTTACATCTGTAAGCATTGAACAGATTTCTGATTATTGATATTGATATACCTTACAAAAATGATTTTAAATGAAGAATAGTTAGAGGGTAGAACTAAAAGTATAATGTTAGGAATGATCTGATCAAAGGATGTTCTATTATCTTTGGACTATAATTAGAGCTGGCCATCAAGTTGAGTTGGACCGAGTTAGGGCTTACTCGACTCGATCCGATTTTGAATATAGGCTTGACCCAAACTCGATCCGACTCGATACTGAGTCCAGCATGCCTAACTTAATTCGATTTCGGTTTAGCCTAGATTGATCCGGATTGAGTCTGATCCGATCAGAAGAATCAAGTCAGGTCGAGTTGGCACCGAGTCAGATTGAGAGATGAGGAAGGGAGGGAGGGAGTGGAGAGGAGAGAGAGGAGGAGGAGAGAGAGAGAGAGAGAGAGAGAGAGAGAGAGATGAGGAGGAGGAGGAGGAAGAAGAAGAGGGTGATGGCGGTGGGTTGCTGGGCTTGGAATAAGAGGAGGATGAGAGAGGGAGAGAGAGAGAGAGAGTTTGGGATCGGGTCGGGGTAGGATGTGGTGGGTAGGATTAGAGAGTCGGGTTGAGTTGAGTTTTGGATCGAGTCGAGTCTAAGCGGATCGAGTTACTGGATAACTTGATCACTCAACTCAGTTTGAGTTCGGATTGGGTGAAGCCTTGTAACGCCCTGAAAATCGGGGGTCGAGCACAAACTTGACTCCCGAGTTCCAATGCATCACTTATACAACATAGATAATGATGATTAAATGTTGTCCATATTAGTGTATTAAACATGAATGAGATTATATCAAAACAGCATATCATACTCCAGAGACAAGTGAATTTTGCAAGCGAAAGACTGTATTAGATGTAAAAGATATATGAACTGTAGTAAGTCTCCGAAGTATGATCAGGTTACTAGGTTAAACATGTACATGTATACTCCCAAAATATATAAAAAGAATATACATGTGTGCTCCAAAATACAATCATAACGAGTGTAATGATATCTAGTCAGCATCCCTGTAAGCCCCGTCGATCAGAACACGATCTACATAGACACGCCTGATAGCTGCATATAGGAGAAACCCTCATCATCATCCTCACAGTCTGGCTCCGCCTCGCATGCTACGCCATCATCTGACCCTAGAATAGGGTCTGTTTGGTGGGTACAACACCGTCCCGTGACGTAGGAGTGAGTGATCAACTCAGTGGAACAATAAAGCAAAGGTTAACATGTTATCAATTCAGTCAAGTAGTAATGATAAAGCAGACATATCAGACATTCCTAGATACTCTTATTAATGTAAGCATGATGCATGCCCTCGCCTACACTCCCTCGTGCGACACCATCTTACGGTCGCGGCATGCTTTCTTCCCTCTGTGCTCTTCAACCCGGAGCACAAGCAGTGCGATGGAATGAGCGTGATTACCAAGTTATTATTAGTCTCTTTCATACAGCAGGATTGGGAAGCTAAGATACCTCCCTTATATCAATTCCCAAACGATGATCTAATCTAGGGTCGTTAATCCTAGTAAATCTCATACAATGATATGGTTCTAGGTCACTACAAAGTGCTCGTCACCTTATCAGTGCAAGCCTAGTTTATACTCTTATTGCTACGTAAGGGCTCGTTGCCTCTATACAATCTTAGGGTATGCTCGAGGTCACTACAAGGGGCTCGTCACCTTATCAGTGTAGGCCGATAGCTCGAATACAGTATCCCATACCACTGTATTCAGTTCACGAGTCTGGGTTGCTCACTAGTCACTACGGGGAGGCTCGTCACCCCAGCGTAGGCCGACAGCTCGACCACGGTGTCCCATACCACCATACCCAGATCATGAGTCTTAGCGGATCGAGGTACCAAGGTTTAAAAGGGTTTTCACTGGTGAGTTTGGTACCTTAGATTCAAGCAGTAGCGTCCATACATGGTAAATATACATCGGATCAATCGGGTTACTTGACGAGCTTGATTAGTACAAGCGCACGTTGAGTTAATCGACATGAAGTGCGTAAGTACTCCGCGTGGCCTAACCACTGCTGACATCCCAAGTACGGCTCAGATTCATCAATCACGTCCTATGTAGCGAGAACAACCTCAGTCACCAAATTAGGGCCTATTACCGATTGTCTGGACTATATCATAGTCCCAACCTCATTCAGTTTCCATAAGTAATCATACGAGACCGTCAAAGCAATAACGGACAATAATTCAATTTCTACTATCATATGAGCATGTAATGAAAAGTAACGTAAACATGAGTTTACACATAGTCATTCCATAAGGAAGCAAACATCATAGTGTAACATACATGGAGGAAATCGTACACATAATTAAGGTAGCCGAGATTCATATCTCAACCCTCAAACAAAGTACTCCTTAGTAACAACTAGCTCATTCAGACATTTCTACAAACACTTAGTCAACATACGTTTTCATACATGATGTATGTTGATCACACATGTATTAGGCCAAATCCTTTCACTAGGGAGTTGCCCCGTATTCCACACGCATATACCCACGGCGGATAATCATGGCATGCATGAATCAGGGTTCCATATTCATTTAATCATTTCCACAAACACTTGGGCTACACTCTTTAACATATATAACGTATATTGGCCGTGGCGTGATTTAGGGCAAGTCCTTTCGCTAAGGAGTTGTCGCATATATAACAAGCATATATCCACGATAGATAATCATGTTAGGCACAATTCCAAATTCCATACGTATTCAAATATCACAACATATACATAGAATACACTATATGTCACATAGTTCATATATACTTGTAAAACGAAACAGACGATGCATTTCACATGTAAAATAGCACCCACGTTAGTTATAAATCATTCACCGACATTGAAAGCTTTAAAAACCATAACCTATACGTCTATAGTCCGCACCTTACGCCGGTAAACTCGTGGCGAACTCAGTTTTAAAAGTTAAGTCTTATCTACGGCACCATAATAACCTATAACAGGGAATAGGTTAGCTAATTCATCTAATACGCTAGTCGGAAATCTTAAGACAAGTTAGGGTTAGGTTTTCTTACATAAGAATGGGTTTGGTATCACCCGTATAGCGACACAGGAGTGGTGGCTAAGTACGTGGAGCGTCAGGGAAAGATCCTGTAACATCCTGAATTTTCACTGTTTTGGATTTCCAAAATTCCCTTAATTTTCTTTTAATTAATTTATAATATTACTTATTAACCATTTGCACTCAATGTTAGTGTATGTAGGGGTGGTACCAGTAAAGAACCGCACCAGTCCAATTAATCAACCGTAGAAAGCCAATGAATCCGCCCGATCACTTGAACGTCAGGTGTAGTGTAACGTCCCGCCCAACCAGAATAGTGTCCTAGGGCGTTCCACGTAGGATTTGCCACAAGACCGTTCATTTAAGCTACTCGCAGTGAGGTATCACAAATAAATTAGACCAAGATTTGCCCAATTGATTAGGCCAGACGGGTCCTGATAGAACCTGGTGCGGGCCTCCAAGCCAGATGGCCGTTTACACCTAGCGACAGCCCGTATGGGCTACATCGTGACACAGGAAGGTCAGAAAATTCTAAAAATAAAGGGAACCATAAATCTCATTGGGCTTGTAGACCATCGCGGACCATGGACCCAGCGGACACCCAGAAGTGGGATCTGACACTGACTGAATGCACCCCACCAATGCTAGGATGGAAATCTGGCGCTTGCAAATGAAACCGAGATACCAGGCTATCCAACCATCGGATCTCTTCCACATTCACGGTGGAGGTCTAATGAATTTTCCTACACCTGTCCACCAACTCTAGGACCTGATCGTGGCGCGGTGACCGTTGATCGCGAATCAGACCCGTGCGACCAAACCCCATATCTGATCATTCCCAAATTTTGCATAGCCCTTCATCGGGCCATGGAGCACCTATCCTATAAGTTTCATGGTCGGAGGGCCACCAAAACTGCCCCGGTTATCCAAACAAGCTCTAGACCGCTCGTTGGTGGACCACTTGTTCCAAAACTATAGAATAATGTCCGTCTTATTGGGCTTGACGTCCATCGCGGGAATCGAACCTGGGTACGGTCCGGAGCCAGTCAACTTAAGCTGAAGGATGAGTGCATGAGAAGTGCAAATACCCTAAAGGAATGAGTTGAAACTTAAGTGAATTGAGTCGCCCACTCTTATACAAAGTTGAGGATTTCGGACCGTCGGTTTGCGACCAAACTTCACACGTGGAGTAAGGATATTTCTCTGCTCATATCCGTATAGTCGTGGCCCCGATCGACCATCGGTGACCGTTGAACAGATTTCTAATCATATCTGTCAATCGGCGCATCCAAGTGGCGGGCCGATCATGTTCATACGTAGATCATCGTTAGGGCTAACTATCCTATGGTGTATATCAATATGTATACCCTATAGTGGGCCCTAGATCTTGAAAAGACCCTCCCATAGGTCTAGTATAGTAAAAACCCAACACTTGGGGCTATTTTCACCAAATCTGGCATTACAAAAGTGCCTCATTTGGGCACCCCCTCTCCCCATACGATTTGCCCTAGAGGAAAGGAAGAGAAAAGAGAGAAAAGGGAGAAAGAAGAAAGGAGGAAGAGAGGAAAGGAGTGAACATGAGCAAGGTGGACCCTAGATCGAGGTGGGGCCCAAGGAAATCAAACCCCACAACTTTCTACCTCGTCTCCAAGAGGAAACCCTCCTCCGCGACTGCCATTTCATTCCTTTGATCGCCTAGGTAAGATCCATCACCCATTTTTCTTGAAAACCTTATGATGAGGAGGGGTTTACATGGGATTCTATCATGCAATGCTTGCTTTAGGGATTCCGGCCATTCAACCCCAAAAATCCCCGCTCCTAGGTCGTTTCCAAGCCTCCAACGAATTCGAAGGTGCGGACTATTGATCTTAGGTGGCCTAGCACCGATTCTAGTATGAGATTAATGATTTTGATTGCTTGGATGCCACATTAGGAGAATCTAGAGAAAGCCTAGGAATTTTAGGTTTGTTGAAATAATATGAAATTGTTGGATTGACTCTTGTGATGATTGTTCTTGCCTCTCACATGATTTGGTGTATGGATGATTACATGTTCATGCCTTGTTTAATTTTTTTCCATGTGATGTTGCTTCATTGGATGTATGATTTATTGCTCTTGTATATATGATTTCTCAACATGGAGGAAGTGTTAACTTTCTCACCAACCCACACCACACACATACACTTTATTCATGATATTAATAATTGCTTATTAGAGAAATTTGAATTGTATGTTGAGCAACATGAGAACATGGTGTTGAATATGCTTGATGTTACTTTGGTAGTTGGCATGCTATGAATCCCTATTCCTACCCTTGTGTTGGTCAGGAACTTGAGGAGAGACGGTAGTCCCATCGGTAGGACTACGCTATGGTTGGACTTGTGGGGGCGGATGTGATTGGGTGGCTGTAGTTCGACTACATAGGACCCTCGTGCCCGATGTCACACGCCTCATGCTCGCCTAACTCGTGAGGTCTAGCCTACCGCCTGACCAACCTTGATTGTTAACCCTGTTTGCTCACATATGTATGGAACCTGATCTACCCTACAACCATTGTAGCCCATCAATAACCCACTTGAAATTGGTCCACAGCCTCGTGAGCCGGGCATGGTGGAATGAGACACTGTGTCCGAGTTGTCGGCCTATGCTCGGGTACCGCGCTTCCCCATACTGACCGCGAGCGATCCCTTTCTCATGGCACTCCTCATGTGCTTGAAGTCGGGGATGAGGAACCCGACGGGATCACGGACCGCGGGGTCTCGGCCTCACGCATTAGGAGGTCTTGGCCTCGCAACCCGTTTAGGGCATTGATACGTGGGGTGTACCAGATTCCCAAATCTGCTGGATGAATGGACCTAACTAATCACACGGCTAACACGATCATTGCATCGCACTAGTTAGGGTGGCGACTCGGCAGTCGAGGTCGCACTGAGGGAGTGTTGGCATTGGCGATCGTTAGATGGTGTTGCACGAGGGAGCGTTGTGGTGAGGGCATGCATCATGTCATGCTGCATACATGCGCATTAATATGATTACTTAGACGTGTGTGATTGTTTGCTTTTCATTAAGATCATATCAAAATTGATGCCTGTGATAACTTGAGATTAATAGCACCCACTGAGTTGATCACTCACTCCCACTCTGGGACGGTGTTTTAAAACACCAACCAGACCCATTCATAGATGCAGGTGACTCGGGACTGGAGGAGTCTGGTGAGGCGAGCTTCGAGGAGGAGGACGAGCTGTCTTACTTCCAGCTGATAGACGGTTCTCCGCCAACTTGAGAGGCGGGATTGGATCGCTGAGCAGGGGCTCAGTTTTATTCCTTTTTGGAGTTACTATTCTTTTACGATTTTGTTGGGTAGCATCTTATGCGACCCATGTATTCCTTTGGACATGTATATATATATATATATATTTGTATTCAGTCTCTTTCATTTCAGTGGACTTGTGTGGATGTACTTCATGTTCCAGGAGATTTCAGGCCGCGCATTTAGATTGGATCACATATTAATGAAAATTGGCTATAAGTGACCTCGGGAACTCGAGAGTCGAGTATATGCACGACCCCCGATTTTCAGGGTGTTACAAGATGGTATCAGAGCAATAGTTTGGAATCCCTTGGGCCATGGGTCATGAACTCACTAACGCGTCCGTTGACTTGAGAGGATACGTATTAGAAAACGCAATAAGGACTTAGAATGCTAGGAACCATCCCGGACCCTAAATTGACAATTTTAGACGGAATGAAGGACTTGCAAGGGGTTAGGAATGGGTTGCAAGAGATAGGGGTCCGAGGGTCTTAACCTGACGGCAAGATTCGATTCGATTGACGAGGAGGTTTAGCTCGTTAGTCCATCAAATTCCTAGGGCCCATGCGACCAATTGAAGTAGGTGGGATTAGGGTGAAATGGATGTTAGAGTAACGATTAATGTAGGTGTAAGGTATTATCCATGGGATGAGCGCATCCCATATTCCATGATGACCTGTTGGAATGTATCCAACTAGAGGTAAATTTCGGGTTGTCCTTACGAAATTTACTTGGAAAGTCCATCATCATGAGATTTGGAAATTCCACATCACGCCTCTCAACACCGGGCTCATCTAGCAAGCCTAGGAAGTTAATTTGGAATTTCGTCCCACACCCATTCCACACATGCCATTCCCAAATCTTGAGTTGGGAGTAGCATTGCAACCCCATTTAGTACAACTAAATGCCCATAGCCAGACAAGCTTAAGTCAAAATCCCTCTTTCCAACGTATCTCCTCAAATAATCCCCTGACATCATTCTATCCTAGAACTTTCCTAGTACATTGGTAGGAACGAGTCAGAAATCAAAAGATTTGATGGTCGGAACCATCATCCTGGACCAAATGAGCTAATACCAGACTGAACTTAGTAGTTCCGACCCATTCGGGGATAGAGAATTATGGGTAAACACAAATTTACCGAAATTAGTGGGAATATAGGAAAATCAGATTTTTAGCCTCTAATCGAGGGGAATTTTATGAAATAGATAGGTTCATTGCGTAGATCAGCTCATTCTACCCCAAAATCATATATAGCATGACCCAGGGGGTCTTACCGACGCCCGGGAAATCGAAAAACTAGTAGTCCCAAGCAAGACCTCGGCGTGCCCACGCCCACCGGGCGTCCCCACGCCCAAAATACACCGTGAGTCGGCGTGCCCATGCCCACCGGTCGTGCCCATGCCCAAAACTCCAGGGGCCCGGCGTGGCCACGCCCACCGGGCGTCCCCACGCCCAAATCTCCAAGGGCCCGGCGTGCCCACGCTGGAATTTTCTGCAAAATATGATCGACTTCAAAAATTTATATCTCCTTCGTTACAACTCCGATTTAGGTGATTCAAAAGTCAGATTTAAGCTTGATGAGTCTAGTTTTGTATAAAAATAATAAAAAATAAAATAAAAATATAATATAGTTAAAATTAGAATGTTTTCCCAACTGTCCAAAAATTATTAATTTCAGATGGCCGTCGCTCCTAGAATTTTAATAATTTATCTACAACTTCAAATGAGATAAAATTTTGTGGTATAAACTTAAACTTAATTATAAAATATTATAAAAATTTTAAAAATAATTCAGTTAGCAATTTATAAGAAATCTCCCCCCTTCCTCATCTCCAAACTCCATTCCCAAAACCCATTCCTCCAAACCATTTTCTTCTCTATCACAAAACTCATTCCTTCTTGTTCCACCCATTCAACATCAAACCCACCTTCATCTCTTGCACATTTCCCATCCTCTCTCACCACCCATATTTCTTTCAATACTCATTCACCAAAACCCCAATCCTTCCACTCTCTTCTTCCCCATTTCAAATTTTCATTTCCCAAAACCCACCTCAAAACCCTTCTAAGCCATTTCTTCAAACCCACATCTCAACTCCCATTCTCCAACTCCATTTCTCATAAAACCCATCTCAAAACCCTTCTCAAATCCCATACCTTCAACCCATCTTCAAGTTCATTTCTTCAAACCCACACTCAACCTATTTCCGCCAAACCACATCTTTAAAGTCCATCTTCCTTATAAAAATAAAAAAATAAAAAAAACAAAAAAAAAACACATCCTTCTCCCATTTTCACTTCCATCTCCCTAACCCATCTCCATTCTCTCATTTCCAAAAAAATCCCCTCTAACACCCAATATCCATTACCACCTAAATCCCTCATTCACAAAACCCAACCTCAACCATCCACATTCAACCCATTCCTCCCCATTCCAAGACCATCCTCAACTTCATTTTCCAACCCCCATTCCAATCTCACTTTCAAAACCCATTCCTAAAACAAACTCCCAAAACCCATTACATTCTCATGTCTCAAAACCCCTTCAACAAAACCCATTCAAAAACTATCCACTCATTCACTCCCATAAGCTCATTCACAAAACCCAACGATTTGTAAAAAATTAATTTTTTATATTTTAGCATACATTGATCATTAGATTGTTGCAATTGAAAATTTTTATATAAGGTTTGATAATAATTAAGAAGCAACAATTTACTGTCCATTTTCAACTTAATTTTAGCCCAATTATTAATCTTTTCTGTTCCCTTTCTTTCATAGGTCAATTGGTGTTGTTGCCACCAAACGAGCACACCCTTTGAGTTTTGCGGCCACAGACCTTAATTTCTTTCCATTCTTCCAAGCTTTCCAGATAAAGAAAGCTGCTAGGGATTCTACATAGTCCACATAATCAATAGGATTTAAGTTGCCTTTGTTGTCCTGTTGGAGCTGTAGCAGGAGTTGAGTCTTGATTGACTCCATTAGCTCTCTCCAAACCACCCTCATTTTTCTACACCCTCTCTCCAAACCTCCTCACCTTCAACACTCCTTCATTCTCTTCATCAAAACTCTCCCAAAACCCACTTCCAACATTTATTTCCATCCCATTCTCAACTCTCTTTTCTAAACTCATTAATGAAAACCGACCTCAAACCCATTTTCAAGAGACCCATCCAAGAGCATCCAGCCTCTACCCATTCCTCTTCATCTTCTCCAAACCCATTGTCAAACCTAATCCAAAATATATTCCCAACACCCATCTTAAAACCCAAACTTCAAACCCCATTTCAAATTCATATCCAACCCACATTTCTCAATCACATTCTCAAATCCTTTCCCAAACCTGTCTCCTAAATGCATTTCCCTCTACTCCCACTCCATCGCTTTCACTCTCCCATCCTCAAACCCATCTCCTCCTTCTTCTTCTTCTTTTCTTCTTCTCCAAACCCATCATCAAAAACCCATTACTTCAATCCTTTCTTCTTCTTTTCTTTCTTCCAAAAGGCAACCATTGAACTAGAATATGATCATTTGAAACTCAAATGGGCCATCTCATGGAATAGTTGAGAAGGAACATCCACTGTTAGTTATATACGGGGCCTACCATGGTCTTTATCTGCCACCCAATCCATTCATCTAATGTGCCTCATCACAGATAGGTGAGGTTGCTCTAAATGAAAATAAATAAACTGTGATTCCATATACACATCCCCATCTGGATATTGTGTTGTCCACAATTAAAGATACTTTGTAGCCATGGACATTCAATGCTAGATTTTGGTACCAATATTGGGTGTGGAAGTGGCTAGGAAACAGATCGGTCATGAAGACAGATGGTTAACTGGTGAAGACTCTGCTAAAATAGGAGCTGATAAGCAAGTTCCAGGACAGGCTATGGGTGTTGAAAATAGGTCTAGAAGCAAAAAAAAAAAAAAAAACTAAATAACAAGCTGAATTTATTAATGGATTTTGTTGCAAACGCAAAATAGGTTATAATGGATTGAATTTAAACAGGTCTGCAGTAGAAACCAAATATGCAGTGAAAGATAAGAATGTTTATTTCTAATAATGCTAGGAATCATCCTATGATTAGACGAGACTAATTTTTATATATGTTTTTCTATTTTAAGTAGTTTTCAATGCAATTGAATTAGGACCCTTGGTTAGGATTGTGTTTCACAGTTTAAGGCTCGGAAAGTTCGTATTAAAGGTGGACTATGGTAAAATAATGTCAAGTTTTCCTATTCTGTTAAAGAATTAAGGTTCGTACCACGTTGAGAAGACGACATTCTTCGTCTTTCCTTTTCTGCATCCGTCTTAGCGTTATTAGCACTTCAACCCTCTGAAATACCTTATAACTTTCGATTTTTCCTTCGCTCTCGAAGTTTAGGAAACTGAAGTGCAGTCTGCACTTAACCCACTGGACATGAGATCGAAATGGTGATATACATATAAGATTTTATACTACTAGAAACCTTTTTAGGATAATCATTTGACCATAAGCACCGTGAGAGATTTAAATCACTAAGTTAGACAATAATTAAAATGAGAACTCTCTCGGACCAAGACCCATAGGATAACCTTATAAATAGGAGATTTAAACTTTCCAATAATGGTCATTCCCTAAACATTTATATTGATCGGACTACGGAATTACGGAAGTATACATCTGCGAAGCATTCGCGGCTTGACTCAATTCTCAATCCTGGGCGACTACCAATGGACTCACTGCTTTGATCGAGCAGAAGACCAGGATCCACCAGGATGAAGAAGGGATACGATGAGTCTTTTACCCTGGTCAGGTAGATGATCGACGTATCGGGTTAAAGCCTACTACAACCGTCTCTCCGTATTGGTCTACCATTGAAAACAAATATTTTTACTCTAGATAGAGGAAAACCATCGCCATGAATCTAAATCTTTATAAATAAATTTTAGTAAACCATCAGGGTGAAAAAGTTTTAAGGGGGGTAGACTAAAATGAGCTAGCCTAGCATAGATAGTGTACTCCCTACCATGCATATAAACTTGAAATCGACAAACCTAGGCAAATGAAATAATGAAACCTTTACTTACTACCCTTAGGCAATTTCGGGGACGAAATTAATTTTTAAGGGGGGTAGATTGTAACATCCTGAATTTTCACTGTTTTGGATTACCAAAATTCTCTTAATTTTTTTATTATTTAATTAATTTATAATATTACTTATTAACCATTAGCACTTAATGTTAGTGTATGCAGGGGTGGTACCAGTAAAGAACCGCACCAGTCCGATTAATCAGCCGTAGGAAGCCAATGAATCCGCCCGATCACTTGAACGTCAGGTGTAGTGTAACGTCCCGCCCAACCAGAACAGTGTCCTGGAGCGTTCCACGTAGGATTGGCCATAAGACCGTTCGTTTAAGCTACTCGCAGTGAGGTATCACAAATAAATTAGACCAAGATTTGCCCAATTGATTAGGCCAGACGGGTCCTGATAGAACCTGGTGCGGGCCTCCAAGCCAGATGGCCGTTTACACCTAGCGACAGCCCGTATGGGCTACATCGTGACACATGAAGGTCAGAAAATTCTAAAAATAAAGGGACACATAAATCTCATTGGGCTTGTGGACCATCGCGGACCATGGACCCAGCGAACACCTAGAAGTGGGATCTGACACTGACTGAATGCACCCCACCAATGCTAGGATGGAAATCTGGCGCTTGCAAATGAAATCGAGATACCAGGCTATCCAACCATCGGATCTCTTCCACATTCACGGTGGAGGTCTAATGAATTTTCCTACACCTGTTCACCAACTCTAGGACCTGATCGTGGCGCGGTGACCGTTGATCGCGAATCAGACCCGTGCGACCAAACTCCATATCTAATCATTTTTAAATTTTGCATAGCCCTTCATCGGGCCATGGAGCACCTATCCTATAAGTTTCATGGTCGGAGGGCCACCAGAACTGCCCCGGTTATCCAAACAAGCTCTAGACAGCTCATTGGTGGACCACTTGTTCCAAAACTATAGAATAATGTCCGTCTTATTGGGCTTGACGTCCATCGCGGGAATCGAACCTGGGTACGGTCCAGAGCCAGTCAACTTGAGCTGAAGGACGAGTGCATGAGAAGTGCAAATACCCTAGAGGAATGAGTTGGAACTTAAGTGAATTGAGTCGCCCACTCTTATGCAAAGTTGAGGATTTCGGACCGTCGGTTTGCGACCAAACTTCACACGTGGAGTAAGGATATTTCTCTGCTCATATCCGTGTAGTTGTGGCCCCGATCGACCATCGGTGACTGTTGAACAGATTTCTAATCATATCTGTCAATCGACGCATCCAAGTGGCGGGCCGATCATGTTCATACGTAGATCATCGTTAGGGCTAACTATCCTACGGTGTATATCAATATGTATACCCTATAGTGGGCCCTAGATCTTGAAAAGACCCTCCCATAGGTCTAGTATAGTAAAAACCCAACACTTGGGGCTATTTCCACCAAATCTGGCATTATAAAAGTGCCTCATTTGGGCACCCCCTCTCCCCATACGATTTGCCCTAGAGGAAAGGAAGAGAAAAGAGAGAAAAGGGAGAAAGAAGAAAGGAGGAAGAGAGGAAAGGAGTGAACATGAGCAAGGTGGACCCTAGATCGAGGTGGGGCCCAAGGAAATCAAACCCCACAACTTTCTACCTCGTCTCCAAGAGGAAACCTCCTCCGCGACCGCCATTTCATTCCGTTGATCGCCTAGGTAAGATCGATCACCCATTTTTCTTGAAAACCTTATGATGAGGAGGGGTTTACATGGGATTCTATCATGCAATGCTTGCTTTAGGGATTCCGGCCGTTCAACCCCAAAAATCTCCTCTCCTAGGTCGTTTCCAAGCCTCCAACGAATTCGAAGGTGCGGACTATTGATCTTAGGTGGCTTAGCACCAATTCTAGTATGAGATTAATGATTTTGATTGCTTGGATGCCATATTAGGAGAATCTAGAGAAAGCCTAGGAATGTTAGGTTTGTTGAAATAATATGAAATTGTTGGATTGACTCTTGTGATGATTGTTCTTGCCTCTCACATGATTTGGTGTATGGATGATTACATGTTCATGCCTTGTTTAATTTTTTTCCATGTGATGTTGCTTCATTGGATGTATGATTTATTGCTCTTGTACATATGATTTCTCAACATGGAGAAAGTGTTAACTTCCTCACCAACCCACACCACACACATACACTTTATTCATGATATTAATAATTGCTTGTTAGAGAAATTTGAATTGTATGTTGAGCAACATGAGAATATGGTGTTGAATATGTGTAAGTGCTATAGTTTCTATCCCTCTTTGTTGTCAAATTTGTAGTGCCAAAATCACTATTATACTCTGTTATATATAACTTGCATAAGTGAAGCTTTCTCAAGGATCAACATTCATTAACAAGCTAAGCTCACAACAAGCAAAGCTCTCAAGTACAAGACTCAAGATCTTGAATGAAAGAACTGCTCACAAGACTCAAGCTGAACTCAAGACTCAAGTTGAAAGTCAAGCTGAACTCAAGACTCAAGCTGAAAGTCAAGCTGAACTCAAGACTCAAGCTGAAACTCAAGCCACTTTCAAGATTGAGTTACATGAAGAGTTCAATACATCAAGACTTCAAGACTGATACTTCAAGGTCACTTGTTCCTAATGCTTCAATGTCCATACTTCATGATTGAGGTTTGTTTGACCATAGGTTGACCTTAGAAGTAGGTCATTTCGGATACATAAGCCGAATGTTATTTTACATGTGATTGGTCTGTTCTTCAACTAGTCCTAGGGCTTCTTCGACTAGTCCTAGACTTGCTTCGACCAGTCTAAGATATTCCTCGACCAGTTGTGAGTTTGTTACAAATTCCGGATAAAATCTGTTAGCCTTCGACTAGTCCTGGAATCTGTTCGACCAGTCGTAGGAACAGTGTCGACTGATCTTCGACCAGTCGTACAATCTACGACTCGAAGTCCAGCGAACCTTTGCAGGACCTACGACTAGTCGTAGGTGACCTATGACCAGTCATAGGAGAGCTACGACCAGTCGTAGAATGGTCTGAGCATATCCCGCCGGATTTTTCAAATATCTGTTAGAGCTTCGACTAGTCGAAGAGCACTCTAGACCAGTCGAAGACTCGATCTTCTCACCTATAAATAGTGCACGAATCTCAGAAGAAATCATCAATTTAATTAAAGTATTCAAGCCAATCTTCGTCGAACTTCTGAGAGATAATTCTGTGCTCCATCTAAGCTAAGTGTGCTTATTTAATATTCTATTTCCTTAGCTTTATTTTAATTGATTTTGTTTCTTATATTCCAATCTGATTTGATAAAGAGGAATTATTATTCCCTTTCTTTGGAATCAAAATCAATTAAGGCAAGCCCTATTTGGTTTAATTTAAAATCTATTAGAATTAGAACCATTGTAATCAATCTTGGACATTGAACTTGGACATTCAATCATCTACTTTGATTTGGTTCTACCGGTCGCTACAACGAAGGAGATTTTCGGTATTTTACATATTGTAAATTCCTTTCTATTATTTTGGTTTCTTTCAAGATTTGCGAAAAATCTTGTTATTTTGGTTATCCGAGGAGGAAAGCCAGGAAAACTCGAAGTGGGGTTTTTAATTGTGTAAGCCCACATACAAAGACACAATTGTAAGGGTTTTGGGTGAACCTAGGAAAACCTATTTTTAGTGAACGCTAATATCCCTTGAGTGAGGATATTAGGAGTGGAGTAGCTTTTTGTGTGGCTGTTGTATAACAGTTGGTGAACACACAGGCGAACCACTATAATCCCTTGAGTTGTGGTTGAATGTTTTATTTTTCTAATTTTTTATTCTTTTTGTGGGATGTATGTATGGTGGTGAATGTTGTAATTATTTCAAGCTTTGTGAGAATGTTGTAATAGCTTAGAATTTACTTTATGCTATTCCTTTATAAGCTTGATTTTCAATTTCATTTGAAAGTTGTTCCAGCAAGGTTGCCCTGCCATTTTTATGGTGTATGGCTGTCCCTAGAACAATACATTTTTAATTACAAGTTATTTCATTTCAGTTTATATTTAATTCTGTATTCCTCTTCGATTTGAGACTTGATACAAAGACCTTTCTAGAAATAAGGTTGTCCTACCATAAACTCTATTTTTGGTGTAAGGTTGTCCTTAGAATAACGTTTGTATCAACCTCTCAAGATCTGATTTTTGAGGTTGTTTTACTTTCCTGCATTGTTATTTAATTTGGCTATCATTTTCTTTATTATTCCGCTGTTATAAGTTTTTATTTGGCATTGTCCTATTCACCCCCCCTCTAGGACATATAGCTTGGCCTTTTCAATATGCTTGATGTTACTTTGGTAGTTGGCATGCTATGAATCCCTATTCCTACCCTTGGGTTGGTTAGGAACTTGAGGAGAGACGGTAGTCCCATCGGTAGGACTATGCTATGGTTGGACTTATGGGTTTGGGCGGGTGTGATCGGGTGGCTGTAGTTCGACTACATGGGACCCTCGTGCCCGATGTCACACGCCTCATGCTCGCCTGACTCGTGAGGTCTAGCCTACCGCCTGACCAACCTTGATTGTTAACCCTGTTTGCTCACATATGTATGGAACCTGATCCACCCTACAACCATTGTAGCCCATCAATAACCCACTTGAAATTGGTCCACAGCCTCGTGAGCTGGGCATGGTGGAATGGGACACTGTGTCCGAGCTGTCGGCCTATGCTGGGGTACCGCGCCTCTCCATAGTGACCGCAAGCGTTCCCTTTCTCATGGCACTCCTTATGTGCTTGAAGTCGGGGATGAGGAACCCGACGGGATCACGGACCGCGGGGTCTCGGCCTCACACATTGGGGGGTCTTGGCCTCGCAACCCGTTTAGGGCATTGATACGTGGGGTGTACCAGATTCCCAAATCTGCTGGATGAATGGACCTAACTAATCACACGGCTAACACGATCATTGCATCGCACTAGTTAGGGTGGCGACTCGGCAGTCGAGGTCGCACTGAGGGAGTGTTGGCATTGGCGATCGTTAGATGGTGTCGCACGAGGGAGCGTTGTGGTGAGGGCATGCATCATGTCATGCTGCATACATGCGCATTAATAAGATTACTTAGACGTGTGTGATTGTTTGCTTTTCATTAAGATCATATCAAAATTGATGCCTGTGATAACTTGAGATTAATAGCACCCACTGAGTTGATCACTCACTCCCACTCTGGGACGGTGTTTTAAAACACCAACCAGACCCATTCATAGATGCAGGTGACTCGGGACTGGAGGAGTCTGGTGAGGCGAGCTTCGAGGAGGAGGACGAGCTGTCCTACTTCCAGCTGATGGACGGTTCTCCGCCAACTTGAGAGGCGGGATTGGATCGCTGAGTAGGGGCTCAGTTTTATTCCTTTTTGGAGTTACTATTCTTTTGCGATTTTGTTGGGTAGCATCTTATGCGACCCATGTATTCCTTTGGACATGTATATATATATATATTTATATTTGTATTCAGTTTCTTTCATTTCAGTGGACTTGCGTGGATGTACTTCATGTTCCAGGAGATTCCAGGGCGCGCATTTAGATTGGATCGCATATTAATGAAAATTGGCTATAAGTGACCTCGGGAACTCGGGAGTCGAGTATATGCACGACCCCCGATTTTCAGGGTGTTACAGATCCCAACATCTATCTCTCACTCTCTTCCTCACTTTCTTCTTCTCTTTTCTCTCTTCTTTCCCTTAGAGTTTACAAAATTCATATGGCATATGAGACAGAGTATTTAAGGTCCTTATATAGGCCCAGGTTTGATGGGAATGGCCCCAGGGCGAAGGTATACTTAGGTTTTATCCAAATACGGACTGTTCCAGTCCAACGGAGCACTTCTGGCGACTCCTTTTCCACGTGCGGTCGGACTTAAGCTCCCTGACCATGGATCTAGGTCAGGCTGAGTTTTCGTTCCGATCGGATTTACAGATCAGCTGTAGCGGACCAGTTTCAGTTCAACGGCCACGGTCACTCGATCAGGGCCACAAGTACATCGACATCTGTGGACATTTCTCCTGATCCGAGGGTATATTTGGGTCAAATTATGACAATTTGAATCCTTATATTTGGCCCGCAAGTGACACGACTCAGATTACTTAAATTCAGATTTTTATTTGTAAATATTTTCACGTTTCTCATACACTTTGCTCCAGGCTCAAGTTGTGCATTTCTAGATATAATCAAGACTTGATTTCTGAGGGAGTTGTCAAGTCTAGTAATGCGGTCATAACTGTATAGTTTCGGAGTAATCGGACTTTTGACGTGCGGTCCAGGTCCGATACGGAGTTTCGGTGTGCTCCCCAGAGCAACTGGGTTTTGAGATGGATCCTAAGTTTCAAGATAATGTAGTGTTAATGATTCTATATATTTTGATTCTTGCAGTTTATATTTAAAGTAGTTCGAGCTAATTCTATTGATTGTTCAATTTAGCACTTAACTAAATCGTGCCCTAATTATGATAGAATAAGGTCCTAGGGCAGTTCTATGTCCCTTTTTGGTATTTTTAGTTAGTATATTATTTTAATTATTTTTATAATAGTTCTTCATCAAGTCCACTTCATCTCTACCAAATTTCATTAGATTTCGTGTTGTAGAAAAATTTTAAAAATTCTGGAAGCAGCAGCTGTCCAAACTAATAATTTTTGGATAGTTGTCACAATGACCTATATTTAACTGTATTAGTATTTTATTATATTTTTTACTTATTTTTATATGAAACTAGACTTATTAAGCTTCAATTTTTATTTTGAATCACCTAAATCAGAGTTATAATGAGGGGGATATGATTTTTCAAAGTCGGACATATATTACAGAATTTTTCTGCCAAAAGCGGGCCGTCGGCCCGCTTGGCGGCGAGGCCTTGCCAAACCGGTGAGCCCCTCGCCGGTTACTGGACTCTGGGGTGATGGCTCACCCCAGGGGCGATGTCCTCCCCCCAAAGGGTGCCGGATACATGCGGGACCCACCTCGGGTCCTCCGGAATTGTGTTGTTTGGGCCCTCGAGTCCGTCAAGGCATTATTGGGTCTCATTTGTAAACCAGAATGAGTTGTTTGACATGTAATATATGATTTTGGGGTAGGAGAAGCTAATCTATCTAAATAATCTATTTATTTCGTAATATTCTAAAAGGTTAATAGTCAAAAGCCCATTTTATTTATGTATTTACCATTTACAGTAAGTTTTAGTTTAAGTATTGTTCTTCATCATTTAAACTTTAGGATTAGTATCTAATATGAAGGTACTTAGAAAAATTTGAAGAATAAGGTGGTGAAAGGTGAGATTTTTGATGGAAATAGGAGATTTTGAAGGAAACGGGTTGAAAGGGGATTTGAGACTTTGGGATTGAGTTTTTGAGAAGTAATTATGGTATTAGGATCGACCCATTTCCTAAGTACGTCTAACTCTAAGTTGGCAAAAATTTGGGGTGTTACAAGCCTACTCGCTCCGGACTGACTCACCCATTCGGTTCGGGTCAAGTTGGATCTAAACTAGTCGGACGAGTCGAGTTAGTGGATCAAGTCGTCCGGTACCCACCTCTAATTATAACATTTAGAATATATATAAGACTTAAACAGACAGTGTCAATATGCATATCTATTCATAGAGAACTAATATTTTTCATGAATGAATACGACTCTTTATCTGTAGTATTAATAAGCTATCGTTATATGACAACACATATAATTATCATTCAAATTTTAATTGCACCTAAATGTATATAATTATCATTTAAATCTTATTTAGACTTAAAATTTTCCAATTTTACCATGTGTATGAGATCTAATGTCAATGCCACGTATACAACCATGTACTTGTTAGGTGCACTTAGTCAATACTTTGGTTAAACCTGTTGGGGATGTGACAAGCCCTAAATGACCTATTCGCTATGGAAGCAACCTCAGACGGAATCATACAACATAATACGAAAAGAAAAAATAAAGCAACCTTAGAGAACATACGAATTATACATAAAAAAAATTCTCATGAAAAAAAACCATGACATCAAGCGACAAACAATCCACCACAAATGGAAAGTTATAAGAGATGAAACAACTTATAGATTAACTGCTTAAAACTCTCAAGTCTCTATAAGCTCTCACAATTTTTTCTCTAAAAAATACATTAATATCGTATTAACATGGTTTATGTAACCCTCATGCAAAAATAAAAATAAAATTGGGCACTCATGTGTTCCGCTCGATTGCACCATCGATCAACCGAGACATCAATAGAGTCTCTTAGTCAATTGAAATAGATCTCGATCGAATGGGCACTTCACGACGTGCTTTAGTCGACCCAAGAACTCTTGGGTGAACAAGGTCAATCGAACAACACTGCACGAGATTAAATACACTTGATCAACAAAACCTCATTTTACTTCCTAATCACATTAAAGATTCAATGTGTGGGGAATAAAGTGTGCCAAAAAGTATTCAAGCAATCCTACATCTCATTCTATGTGGGCAGTAACTTTGAAAATTTAAACCTAAGTTTTTATGGTAAATCCAATTCTCTCGCTACTAAATTATATAAATATATTTTTTAAAGGTTTTCATATATAATATGTTGATGCAAAAATCTGGTCAGGCCTCCTTGACTCGTGAACCTGCACAAAGAGCAAATGAAGTGGACCCTGGCTCGTGCCAAGGACCCTTTGATGCCAATGTCAGGAATATGGGTCTAGTTGAGTGTCGGGGATATAGGGCTAGAGATTATGCGTACCTCTCCCTTATGGGGATCATCTTATTTATAAGTGGGAAGAGGCCGTAGCGTAGGGTGCAATCATCCCTGTTTTGGTGGGGACAAAATCCTAGTAGGATTCTGAGTTTACACGCGGTCGGGATCCTTCTAGATCTTCGGCAAGAAAAACCGTATTGGAGATAGTTTCCGTGATCTTTGGCGTGGATCAGGGGCCAACTGGGTGTTGGTTAGGTTGAGCTCAGGCTAACACTGGGTCGAGCGTGGCTCATCCGTTGAGGTCGAGCTCAGCCAAACATTAGGGTCGAGTTCAGCCCTAAGCAAGGGATCAAGCTCCTCGGTCAAGTTGGGCTTGATGATGAGGGATCTAGCTTGTCAGTTGGGCTATCCTGCGGAGGTCAGGCTCGGCCTGAAGCCAAGTGATGAAGCTCTCTTCCTGGTCAGTTTATGAGTGAGTGTTGGACCGTTGGGTCATACCTCTTGCTGGTAGTGTTCGACCTGACCTATTGATAGTAGGTCAGGCGTATTTTCCTCATAACATAATATATTTATTTTCTAAAAATAAATATTCAATTTTTCTTACAACAACACAACACCACCGGCAAAAATAAGTTGCCCTTTATTCTCTAAAACATGACTAGCCAATTAAGGTAACTAAAAGGGCACAGCACCATTCCCTGCACTGATCTGTGGTAGATTCTTCCAAAATAGCTGCAACAACATTTTCTTCACTCGGCGAAACACAACCTCATCTTATTCGTTTCTTTTCAGCTGGGGGTCATCATAAGCATTTGTCCACCGGTTGTGGAACCTAGGCCATATGAGTATCTCAAATCGCTGCTAATGTACCTTTGGACATGATATGGTAGAGCTTGGAGAATTGGAATACAGTGGAACCATCTCTCTAGAAGACATGTGGGTAGGGTAATACACTAATCTGAACCATCCATCCAGTGATAACTATCATGGATGGCCTGCATTTCTAAAATTACACATTTCAGATGCCCCTATCTATCACTTTTATTCATTTTCCCATCGCTTTTATTCAGTACTGTCCCCTTAGTGGCCACTGATCGTTTTTGAACCATTTTGTATCCACAGAGTGGAAACGTAGATGGACGGTCCTGATAGATATTAAACTCTACCAGTTGGGCTGTGGATAAATTACTCTACCATATCCAGTTCCACAGTTATGAAGTGTGGTGCCCTCATTATAGAAAATGACTTCACAACAACTGACGCAATAATAAGATTCTTCCGGGGCAAACACCCTTTTAACAAAAATAAATAAATTTCTCCTCCTCAGATTGGGTACTGTCCCTGCCCGCACTCAGCATGAAAGGTCATGTTAGTTACAGTCTTACAGGATTTAATTAGAAGGCAGGTCTTTAGTCAGATATCGGGTCCACCCGAAAAGACTACTCGTGACATTTTATTATTGTATTTTAATAAATTTTTAATAAATATTTAAAAAAATCAAAAATTTTCATTTTTTTTTCTAATTTTGAAAAGTGTTTTATTTTTAGTGTAGCTTTTATTTAACACCAAAAATAACCAAAAAAAAGCCTAACCGGAAGAATATACCATTAGTCCAAACTTATGTCATTGACCACACATTATATTTATACTAACAGTTTTGATTCGTACTCAACAAGTATAATTGTACCTATTGGTTTTGTGTAATTTTTCAAAATAGGACTGCATCTGTTTGAGTGGTCACATTAGTTGGGCTTAAACCCAACTGACCTAAAGAATTTGAAATGGTGTTTTAGGAACTACTCATTTTTTCGAATTTATTCATCTAAACAAACCATTTTTTCTCCATTTCTTCGAAATTCGTCTCTATTCAGTGCTGATTTGTTGAGTACGTTGTCAGTCAAGTCACTTTGGTTTAGTTCTGTACGTTGGATCAAGCCCGTTTAATGCAAGTACACCATTAAAAACGAGCAATAGTTGCTGTATCCTGAGGCTAATTGTCTGATATTCTTTTTAGCCATTGGAATAGAGTCCGAAGAAGACAAATGATTTCAAGCCAAATAATCCAAATTACTAATCAATCCAAATAAATAAATTATATTTTTTTACTTTATTTAATTATTTTATTTTTTATTTTGTTAATGCCATCTATTATTTAAACATTTATTGTAACTCATGTGTCTATTCGACGGTACAATGTTAACATTGACGAGCTCACCATGGTGTTTACATGAAATTCAACCCTTCGTCTGTTTTGGGAGTAAGTCCAGATGCACTGAATTACTTCATTCCAAACGTCTCATCGTTGAATGCCAAGCCAATTTGGAAAACATAGAAAATTAGGATGGAAGTGGGTCCCACTTCCCACCCACATCCATCCCCATTCGACGTTCATCTGAAATTATTCAGCTACCGTCAGTGATTCAAACAAGCATACCATTCATCTGGTAGGCCCCACCATAGTTGCACCCTACACTAAAAGTCAGGCCAATCAAAAGATCCTAACCGTTGTTCATTAGTCCCTGGGCCTTTTTGGCCGGGCAGATTGGATAGGATTGGATGGTATTAGAGTGGATTGCATGGATTTCAAAGTAATGATACCTGCATGAGTCGATTTGTGCAAGATATATGGAATTGCTATATCCGGTCTATTTCGCATGCCCAGTCAATCCCGGGCTTAAACCTTCCAATTCCTTTCAATCCTTCGAACCAAACATGTCTCAGGCAATTTTGAAGGGATTAGGGTGGATTGGATGGGATTTAAAGGTAATGATAGTAATGTCAGTGGATTGTCTTAAGATCCATGGGATTGCTATATACCAAGATCGGAACCGTGTCTGTTTGGCACGCCTGGCCAATCCTTGGATCTATCTTCCAATCCTTTCCAATCCCTTCTAATCCCATCCAATCTGCCTGGCCAAACAGGCCTTAAGCAAATTGCCCGGTGAGCAACTCTTGACTAAACTGTGGGGCACACCGTGATGCATGTGTCATATCCACTCCATCCATCCATTTTACCAACTAATTTTAAGGCACGAGTTCAAAATTAAAGAATATCCAAAGCTCAAGTGGACCACACTAGAAGAAGTGTGAACTTGGGCCCACATAAATTTTTAATCAAGCTGATATTTGTATTTTTAGTCCATCCATGTCCATATAACATTTTGGGATGGCGTGAATAAAACACATACCTACATAGTGGCCCCACATAGTTTACTCAGTACCGAGCAACTCCTTACTAAACTGTGGGGCCCATTGTGATGTATGTGTCATATCCACTCTGTCCATCCGTTTTACCAGCTAATTAAGGGACGAGCTCAAAATTGAAGAATATCCACAGCTCAAGTGGACCACACTAGAAGAAATGTGAACTTGGGCCCACATAAATTTTTAATCAAGCTAATATTTGTATTTTTAGTCCATCCATGTCCATGTAACATTTTGGGACGGCGTGAATAAAACACATACCTACATGGTGGCCCCACAGAGTTTACTCAGTACGGAGCAACTCCTTACTAAACTGTGGGGCCCACTGTGATGTATGTGTCATATCCACTCCGTCCATCCGTTTTACCAGCTAATTAAGGGACGAGCTCAAAATTGAAGAATATCCAAAGCTCAAGTGGACCACACTAGATGAAGTGTGAATTTGGGGCCACATAAACTTTTAATCTAGCTGATATTTATATTTTTCCCCCATTCATCTCCATGTGACATTAATGAAAACGTTGGATGACAAATAAAAATTACTATAGGCTTTAAGAAAGTTTCAACGGTGGATCCGTTTCCTGTGGTGTGGTCCACTTGAGCTTTGAATATTCTTCAATTGTGATCTGATGTCAGTAAAACGTATGGACAGCGTGAAATAAAACACATACATGCTTGGTGGCCCCAGACAGTTTACTTACCACTCATTACGCAATTCACTGCCGATTTTAGTCATGACGTCCATGACTCGACGTTCCATGAGTCAAGATCCTACGTGTGTCCCACGTGTACTTGGGCTTTTGTGGATGCAACGCGCGTGGAGCCGTGCCCATCCACACACACAGAAACACGTGCCGGTCTTGAACGGGTGTTCGAGATCTGATCTTTTCTTTCCACTGTCGCAAGCAACGATTAGATTATAAAAGTAAACGGACTGTTAAAACAACATTTGAGGGTTGTGAAATGGTATGAACTTTAGGCCAGAAGATCCAAACAGTGTATCCCACGTGATATGGAAAGTTTAGACCGCTCACACGTGTTTGATATTCGCACGTTTGCTTGCATGTGGATGGGCAGGGATCTCACATGCGCACTAGGAATCTGCAAAGTTCCGAGAGCACGTCCCTTAAGAGGCGTCCACAAATTTTCCTTTTGAGATTTTTCTCAACATAAATCTCACCTTTTATTTACCAGCTCTTTTACGTGCACCCAAACTTTACCTTTCAAGACTAAACTTACCCTTATTTCACAGTGACACTGTGATATCCATGGTGCCAATGTGGGACTCTTTCTTGTCTACAGCGGCGCTATAAATATTATGGTGGCATTGTCCACTACCAAAAAAAAAATCAAAAACTGTAACTAAAGATATATGGCTACGGATTATAATCATAGTGGGGTCATAGCTATTGGCAGCGTAGTCATTACTTCTATATATAGAAAAAAGTACATATAACTATAAATAATTAAGTAAAATTAATATGAAATTAAGTGAGATAAACATAAAATTGGGCGAGGCTAATATAAAATTGACCGAGCTTCAAATGAAATTGAACGAGGCTAATATTAAATTGAGCGACGCTAACATAAATTGAGCAAGCTTCAAGTGAAATTGAATGAGCATAAAATTGAGTGAGATTCAATTTTGATTTTGTTGGAATAATACATAATTGTAATCACGAGGGAGGAATTGTATGCACAACAACTGTTTCATCTGTAATCATATATGAATTTGTGCCTTCATTTGTCTCGTCTGCTCGAATTGAAGTTGTTCGCACCATACTAAAACTCCGCCCTTCAACTTTTAAGTCACAAGTTTAACTTTATTTTCTCTTATACGTTATCTATATAGTCGAAAAAACGTTCGATTTCAAGCAACCAATCGATGAAGTCCTTGAAATAGAGTTAGCCGTTGAAACTAAGAAGATTGACTTTTATATGAATTCTCAATCTGTTCGATCCATCCGATAAATGCCTCGTCCATAATGTTGTGCAATTATGTCGTTGGATCCCACATTCTCATGAGTGATTATGTGGTTCACTGTTGACACTGTCCTGTGATAAACACAATTATGAGTTCCAACACCTATTGGGGATGGATCACCGCCATGAACATGGAATTGATAGGGCCTCCGTCATATGATTGCTGACAGCCTACAACTTTTGCATGACTTATCGATTCTCTTGTTGCAGCGCTTTGAAAGTCGCCGTAATTAAAAGATAATTTCATGGAGTGCCACTTCGAAACCCACCATGATTAAAAGATAATTCTATAGAGCACCATTTATAGGGTTATTGCCCGAATCATTGTTATAAGCTATGGATCCAAGAAAAAGTCTCACTCTAGTATCAACCTATGTAGGGATGGACATGATGAGGCTGATCATCGTCTTCCCCAGGGGATGACTATTCTGAATCCCCAGAGCTACCATAGACTCCTCTAAAGATACCTTGAATTCATAAGAAAAATAAGAAAATATAAAAAATTATAATAAATTATAATAAATTGATTAACAACTGTCTAATATACTTGTGTCCCTATTATACATTGATAAAGGAAAAAAACTAAATCAAAATTTACAAAATTCTACCTATAATAAAAATCTTAATTCTAATAAGCCTATAAAAAAAAATCTTAATTCTAATAAGCCTAATTTTTAAAAGTAAAAATTCTAAATAAACTTTGATCGGAAGAAATTTTTTGTGATTAAAATTTATTTCTAAAACTTCTCGAATAATAAAATATTATAAAAATAAAAATTACTAATATATATATATATATATATTAATTTTTTATCTTCGAGCTGTGGTTTGCGGCAATTACGATAAAAATTGAGAGGTTGTGCCTCCGCCTCATGCTGCATCATGACGTCATCAGTTACCATATCATTTAACACATCCAGCGAAAAACCACGTCGGTGCATTTCTTTTTCCCAGGAAGTAGGATAAGAAGAGCTTACTTTTTAAGGTTCTCTTCAATGCACGCCAACGCATTATTAATTTTGTATGTAAAGATCGTAGCCATTGACTCTGCGACAATATTGCATTGATCTGACCATTTACCAAATGGTATTCATTGTGGATGGACGGCACCCAAAATATCTTTAAGATTGGAAGATACTCTAAATGGACCACGGAACAATGTCTCAAGTGGACGGTCTTAAATAAAAATTGTTACGTAATCAAATAGTTAAAACATTTCAAATAAGATTTTTGTATTTGGATTTTAACATCTACATATGCTCAATAATATAAATGGATCGGATTTTGAAAATGACCTCATATTCAACGGCTACAGTACCGACGTAAAACTATTAATACAGCTATGTATGTACCAAGCCTCAACATCTTTCGACGCCTTTGTACGAAGGGTATTTTGGACATAAGAAAAAAAAATCTGACGACCTATAAACGCGCGGACACCGATGTATCAGCTCCGACTACACGCGGGTGTAGAATTTGAAATGTACACACATCAACACGTGCTAAAATATCAAACGTGTGAAAGAGATTCGAGATTTTCATCAGGTGAGATACATTACTCAGATATTCTCTAATAGAAATCAGCGTTTTTCACTCCTCAGATAGGCCATGGTTTACAAATCACACGGTCGGCTCTAAAATAATCTCAGCCGTCAAGTATATTGTCCTAGTTAAGAAATAAAACGGAGTAATTTTTTAATGATAAAAGATAAATTAAGTTCTTCCATCTTATTAAAAGCTCAGCTCTTGAAAATGGGTTTTATGTTAGCCTACGTGGTTGCGTGTGCATGGGATGTGATGTACACGCGGTACGTGCAGTTTCAGCAGACGTCAATAAACTGCCCGTGCAGGGAATCTTTGGGGCCCAGATTGATGTATGGGTTTCATCCGAGCTGTACGGTCCCGATTGATGCAATTCTCTGCCACGTGTGCTGCCTAAATACGGCTCTGGCATTTTCTAGTTCTGTACGGTATACCATATTTCCTCCATGTTACATCCATTTGGATAGGTCGAATTCCAAATATGAAAGTTCTAACCTGGGAAAAAAATCCAGTGGACCTTAGTGCACAAAACCTTCCCATGCACCTAGTTGCATTCATGCTCATTGGCGTCTGCATCAGCTCTTTGGACCGTCCATTCGGTTCATTCAATACATCATTCACTACCATATGCAAAATTCACATCAATTTGACGGTCCTAATCATCCGATCCTTTACTTTGCATAAATCTTATCCATCCCTTTTCCATTCCGCTGACTTACATCGTTGGATCATTTAATTTATATGAATTTTTCCAAGGAAGCCTACGAGGAATGGACAACATCTAATAGACGGTTCACATATGTGTTGCGAATGCTGACAAGTCCAAATGCAAGTACATGCATGGCAAGATTTCGATACACTTAGCCTAGTGAATCATTTCTCTTTAATTTTGATTACTTATAGTCCTAGTAAGTGATACAATTAGGGGTGTGCATCCGGTCTAAGCTGACCTCAGCTCGAACTCGGCTTGGCTCGGTACTCGATGCTAACTAGCCAGCTCGGCTTGGTTCGGTCAGTAGCTCGGGCCAATTTCAAACACCTTCTGAACAATATAAAAATCAAGGAAAAAAAAAACAAGGGACCCTCTAAGCAACATAAAAAACAAGAAAAAAAGGGTGTTGGTTTCATATACATACACTCCTTGCCACCAGCCACACTTCTTTGAGTCATTTCATCAAACACTTGGTGAGCAACATCAATATCAAAGTAACCGAGTCACCGAACTGGTTCGATTCAAGCTGGGTTCAAATCTTATCGAGTCGAGCCGGGGCTAGCTCGAACTCATTTTTTAGCTCAAAAAATCAGCTCGACTTGCCTCAAACTTGGCTTTGAACCAAGTCAGATCGAGTTGTTTCAAGTCAAGTCGAGCGAGACAACCGAGCTAGCTTGATTCGTGTACACCTCTAAATACAATAGACCATGACCTACCATAATATGGTAGATAACCAATCAGATGGGGGCAATTGGAGTCTAAAAACACTTAAAAACTTGGTGAGCGTTCAATCACCATTGTTTCCGATAGTGTTGTCAACCTAAGATTTGGATGTCTCATTTTTTGGATCATAATAATTCAAGATCGCAAAATGAATGGGCAGAGTGGATAAAGTACATACATCATCGTCATTTTTTGGATCATAATAATTCGAGATCGCAAAATGGATGGGTGGAGTGGATAAAATACATACATCATCGTCATTTTTTGGTTCATAATAATTCAAGATCGCAAAATGGATGGGCAAAGTGGATAAAATGCATACATCATCGTGGGTCCACATAAGTTTTTTTTTTCCAACACCCACTATAGAATCCTAGTCCCAACAAACTGGGTCAACCGAACTTGGACCAGTCCAGATTTATTAGTTTGGATTGGGTTGGACTCCTAGAGCACATGTACTTATTAATTTTTTGGCAGAACTTAGGCATAAGTTATTTATCTTGACCCGGTCGGGGGCCTCACTACACATACACGTGTTATATTCTACATGTATGCTTTTCATCATTAATTAGGCAACACATGCATCTTACATATAGACTTTGGTTTTCATTTTCTAAATGTATATTTCTTTCTAACACGTTTGTGAGAAAGAAATGATAAATTCTTTTTTGACATAATGAACTCATAAATTTATAATTCAATGCAAAGGTTTACATCTCTAAGCATTGAATAGATTTCTGATTATTGATATTGATATGCCTTACAAAGATGATTTTAAATGAAGAATAGTTAGAAGGTAGAAATAAAAGTATAATGTTAGGAATGACCTGATAAAAAAATGTTCTATTATCTTTGGAATATAATTAGAGCTGGGCATCAAGTTGAGTTGGATTGAGTTCGGGCTTACTCAACTCGATCCAATTAGAGCCTGACACAAACTCGATCCGACTCAACACCGAGTCCAACATGCCTGACTTGATTCGAGTTCGGTTTGGCCTGGATTGATCTAGACCGAGTCCAATCTGATCAGAAGAACCAAGTCGGGTCGAGTTGGCACCGAGTTGGATTGAGGGAGGGAGAGAGTGGAGAGGAGAGAGAGGAGGCGAAGGAGGAGGAGGAGGAGGAGGAGGGACGGAGGGACGGAGAGAGAGAGAGAGAGAGAGGAGGAGGAGGAGGAGGAGGAGTAGGAAGAGGGTGATGGTGGTGGGTTGCTGGGCTTGGAATAGGTGGAGGATGAGGGAGGGAGAGAGACAGAGTTTGGGATCGGGTCAAGGTAGGGTGTGGTGGGTAAGATTAGAGAGTCGGGTTGAGTCGAGTTTCGTATCGAGTCGAGTCTAAGTGGATCGAGTTATTGGATAACTTGATCACTCAACTCAGTTTGAGTTCGGATTGGGTGAAGCCTACCCGATCCGGACTGACTCACTCATTCGGTTCAGGTCAAGTCAGATCTAAACGAGTCGGACGAGTCGAGTTAGTGGATCGAGTCATTCGGTGCCCAACCTCTAACTATAACGTTTAGAATATATATAAGACTTAAACAGACAGCGTCAATATGCATATCTGTTCATAGAAAACAATTATTTTTCATGAATGAATACGACTCTTTACCTATAGTATTAATAAGCTATTGCTATATGACAAAACATGTAATTATCATTCAAATCTTAATCATACCTAAATGTATATAATTATCATTTAAATCTTATTTAGACTTAAATTTGTCTAATTATTACCATGTGTGTGACATCTAACGTCAATGCCACATGTACAACTATGTACTTATTTGATGCACTTAGTCAATACTTTGGTTAAACCTGTTGGGGATGCGACAAGCCCTAAATGATCTATTCGCCATGGAAACAACCTCAGACAGAATCATACAACATAATATGAAAAGAAAAATTCAAGCAACCCTAGAGAACATACGAATTCTACATAAAAAAATTTCTCATGAAAAAACCACGACGCCAAGTGACAAACAATCCACCACGAACAGAAAGTTATAAGAGATGAAACAACTTATAACTTAACTCCTCAAAACTCTCAAGTCTCTATAAGCTCTCACAATTTTTTTCTATAAAAAATACATTGATATCATATTAACATGGTTTATGTAACGCCCATGCAAAAATAAAAATAAAATTGTGCACTTATGTGTTCTGCTCGATTGCACCATTGATCGACTGAGACATCAATAGAGTCTCTTGGTCAATTGAAATAGATCTTAATTGAATGGGCACTTCACGACGTGCTTCAGTCGACCCAAGAATTCTTGGGTGAACAGGGTCAATCAATCAACACTGCACTAGATTAAATACACTTGATCAACAAAACCTCATTTTACTTCTTGATTACATTAAAGATTCAATGTGTGGAGGGTAAAGTGTGCCAAAAAGTATTCAAGCAATCCTACATCTCATGCTATGCGGGCAGTAACTTATAAAATTTAAACCTAAGTTTTTATGGTAAATCCAACTCTCTCACTACTAAATTATATAAATATATTTTTTATAAGTTTTCATATATAATATGTTAGTGCAAAAATTTGGTCAACCATCCTTGACTCGTGAACCCACACAAAGAGCAAATAAAGTGGACCCTGTCTTGTGCCGGAGACCCTCCGATGCCAATGTCAGGAATCTAGGTCTAGTTGAGTGTCAAGGGTATAGGGCTAGAGATTATGCGTACCTCTCCCTTATGGGGATCATCTTATTGATAAGTGAGAAGAGGGAATGGCGTAGGGTGTGATTGTCTCTGTTTTGGCAGGGACAGAATCCTAGTAGGATAATAAGTTTACGTGCGATGAGGATCCTTCTAGATCTTCAGCAAGGAGAACCGTGTTGGAGATAGTTTCAGTGATATTCGGCGTGGATCGCGGGCTGACTGGGTGTTGGTTAGGTTGAGCTCGGGCTAACATTGGGGTCGGGCGCGGCTCATCCGTTGAGGTCAAGCTCGACCAAACGTTGGGGTTGAGTTCTGCCCTAAGCTGGGGATCGAGCTCCTCGGCCAAGTTTGGCCTAATGATGAGGGATCGAGCTTCTCAGTTGGGTTGTCTTGCAAAGGTCAGGCTCGGCCTGAAGCCAAGTGATGAAGCTCCCTTCCTAGTTGGCCTAGGAGTGAGTGTTGGACCGTTGGGTCATACCTTTTGCTGTTAGCGTTCGACCTGGCCTATTAATAGTAGGTGGGCATATTTTTCCCGTAACATAATATATTTATTTTCTAAAAACAAATATTTTATTTTTCTTACAAAAACACAACACTACCTGCAAAAATAAGTTGCCCTTTATTTTTTAAAACATGATTTTCCAATTAAGGTAACTAAAAGGGCACAACACCATTCCATACATTGATCTGTGGTAGATTTTTCCAAAATATCTGCAACAACATTTTCTTCACTCGGCGAAATACAATCTCATCTTATTCGTTTCTTTTCAGTTGGGAATCATCGTAAGCATTTGTTCCCTACAGACAATGTTCCACAAGTTGTGGAACTATGGTCCTACGAATATCTCAAATCGTTGCTAATGTACCTTTGGAGATGATATGGTAGAGCTTGGAGAATTGGAATACAGTGGAACCATCTCTCTAGAAAACATGTGGGTAGGGTAATACACTAATCTGAACCGTCCATCCAGTGATAACTATCATGGATGACCTGGGTGTCTAAAATCACACATTCAGGTGCACCTATCTATCCCTTTTATTCATTTTCCCATCGTTTTATTCAGTACTGTCCCCTTAGAGGCCACTGATCATTTTTGAACCATTTTGTATCCACAGAGTGAAATGTAGATGGACGGTCCTGATGGATGTTAAACTCTACCAGTTGGGCTGTACGGTGCCCTTATTATAGAAAATGACTTCACAACAACCGACGACAAAAATAAAAATTAAAAAATCTCCTCCACAGATTGGGTACTGTCCCAGCCTGCACTGAGCAGAAACGGCCGCGTACATAAGGATTTCATTAGAAGGCAGGTATTTAGGAAAGCGGTTTGGCTGATATACCACACACCAGCTATATAGCCGCTGTAGGTACATGTCGTGCGGAGGAAATCGGATTGCGTATTGGGTTACTCGGTACGCTATTATCGTACTGAGTAAACTCTGTTGAGCCAACTGTGAATTCATGTGGTTTATCCAAGCCGTCTATCCATTTTTCCCCCCCGATCATTTTAGGGTTAAGCCCAAAACTGAAATATACCAAAAGCTCAAGTGGACCATACCAAAGGAAACCGTGAAAGTATTGATTTCCACAGTTGAAACCTTTCTAAGCACCCACTGATGTTTATTTGTCATCTAAACTGTTCATAAGATCACACAGACATGGATTAAGGGAAAACAAAATATCATCTTGATCTAAAACTTCTGTGGCCCCGAAGAACTTTTCAATGCTAGACTTCAATTCACACTGTTTCAGGGCGTAGTGTACTGAGTAACTTGATAGTCGGCACGCAATCCACTTCCCGTGCGAAGACGAGCACTGACGCTCCTCGAGCTTGGAGTTGTATGATCGGTTCAAAGTAGATAAAGGTTACATGAGCCCCACACTGATATATTTATTGTATTTACACTGTTCATATATTTTTAGAGATCATTTTAAAGCATTATCCAAAAAATGAATCATATCCACACCACAAATAGAAGCAGTCCGTTAAAAAATTTGCAGGGCCCACCATAGCATTTATTTTACATCCAATCTGTTCATGAGGTCACAAAGACCTGGATGAAGAGGAAAAGCCAATTTCATATTGATCCAAAACTTCTTCGACCCCAAAAAGGGTTTCAATGGTAGAAGTTCAATCCCCCACTAGTTTTTGCAGTGTGGTCCACTTGATAGTTAGATCTGTCTTATTTTTCATCTCAAGCCTTCAGATGAGGTCATCAAATGGATGGATGGTTTGAATATAACATGTACCTCATGATCAAACCCACAGAACTTGCTAAAGTAAAATGCAACTATTCAACTGGTGTGAGGTACACCAGCCAATCCGCTTCCGGTCTTTAGTCAGATATGGGGACCACTAGATAAGACTGTGACATTTTATTATTGTATTTTAATAATATTTTAATAAATAAATAAATATATTTTAAAAATTCAAAACTTTTTTTTCCCTTTTTTAAAAAAAAAAAAATTTGAAATGTTTTTAATTTTTAGTGAATTTTTTTATTCAATATAAAAAATGACCCAAGAAGAGTATTAGCCCAAACTTATGTCATTTCACTTTAAAAATTTTGTGTTAGCTTGTTAGTACACAACAATGTCAGTGAACACACTCCACGTTAGCCACCCCTAGCTACTACAGATCCATACTCTTAAGACCTCAAGTGCTGAAACAAGGTATCTCCACTCAGTTTGCCAGTTGAGCTATGGATTTGGGTGTAAACTTATGTCATTAACCACATACATGCGTGTGTCGAGCTAGCCGAGTCCGGGCCTATGAGAGGACTGAGAGTGTATTTGCACTAACAATTTTGATCCGTATTCTACAAGTATATTCGTACCTGCCGATTTTGTGTACATTTTCAAACTAAGAATGCATATGTTCTGGTGTTCACACTAGTTGAGTTCAAACTCAACTAACCTAAATAATTTGAAACGGCCTTGTAAGACCTACACCTTTTTATGAAATTATTCATTTAAACAAACATTTTTTTCCTCCATTTCTTCAAAATTCATCTCTGATTCAATGTTCATTTGCAGAGTCTATTGTCAATCAACTCACTTTGATTTAGTTCTACACAATGATACAAGCTCATTTATAGCAAGTGCACCATTGGAATTAAGTAATAGTTGTTGTATCCTAGCGGCTAATTGTCTAATATTCTTTTCATAACTAGAATAGGGTCCAAAAATGATAGAATTGATTTCAAGCCAAATAATCCAATCATTATTATTTATTTTATTTTTATTTTTTTAATATCAATTATTATTTTAAACATATTATTTTCAACATTTATTGTAACTCATGTGTCTGTTCAACTAGACAATATAACATATTAGCAAAAGGCAGATGAGCTCACCCTGATGTTTACGTGAAATTCAACCCCATATCTTTTTTGGGACCGAGTCCAGATGCTGTGAATTACTTCGTTCCAAACGTCTCATCGTTGAATGCCAAGCCAACATGGAAACATAGAAAATTAGGATGGAAGTGGGTCCCACTTCCCACCCACATCCATCACCATTCGATCTTGATCTGACATTATTCAGCTACCGTCAGTTATTCAAACAATCAGACCATTCATCTGGTAGGCCCCACCATAGTTGCACCGTACACTGAAAGTCAGGCCAATCAAAAGATCCTAACCGTCCGATCATAAGTCCCAAAAACTAAACTGTGGGGCCTGCCGTGATGCATGTGTCATATCCACTCCGTCCATCCATTTTACCAGCTAATTATAAGGCACCAGCTCAAAATTGAAGAATATTCAAAGCTCAAGTGGACCACACTAGAGGAAGTGTGAACTTGGGGCCATGTAAATTTTTAATCCAGCTGATATTTGTATTTTTAGTCCATCCATGTCCATGTAACATTTTGGGACGGCGTGAATAAAACATATACATACATGGTGGGCCCCACAGAGTTTACTAAGTACGCAATTCACTCCCGATTTTAGTCGTGACGTTCATAAGTCAAGATCCGACGTGTGTCCCACGCGTACTTGGGTTTTTGTTGATGCAACGCGCGTGTGGAGCCGTGCCCGTCCACACACATAGAAACACGTGCCAGTATTGAACGGGTGTTCGAGATCTGATCTTTCCATTGTTGCAAGCAACGATTAGATTATAAAAGTAAACGGACGGTTAAAATAACATTTAACTGCAGGCCATTTGTTTAGCATTCTAAGGCCCACCAGAGTTGTGAAATGGCGTGAGCTTTAGGCCCGAAGATCTAAACAGTGTATCCTACGTAATGGAAAGCTTAGAATGCTAACACGTGTTTGATATTCGCACGTGGATGGGCAGGGATCTCACACGCGCCAGGAACCAGCAAAGCTCCGAGAACACGTCTCTGACGAGGCGTCCACAAATTTACCTTTTCCTTCTCTTGGGTCGTACATGGCCCCTTATGTGGGACGCGTATTAGATACCGATAGGCTGAGTAGCAAGTCCTCCGTCGAGGATCCGTTAGTAAGTTACGCAGGCCCACTATGATATATGTGTTTTATTCACACCACATGTCTAATTTTAGATATCATTTTAGTGCATTAACCAAAGAATGAGATGGATAAAAATCTGTAGTGGAACCACCGTAGAAAACAGTAGGGAGAGTGATTCCCAAAGGTTGAAACTATCTTAAGGCCCACTGTAATGTTTATTTGATATCTAACCTGTTCAAAAGTTAGAAAAGACATGAAATGAAATAAAGAAAAACACAAATTTCAGCTTGATCTAAAACTTTTGTGGCATTTAGAAGTTTTTAATGGTGGGTGTCACTTTCCCACTGTTTTCTGTGCCGGGGTCCACTAGAGCTTTGGATTTAACTCGTTCCTTGGATATTGTCCAAAAATGATCTCTTCAAGTGGATGGAAGTCGTGGATACAAACCATACATTATAGTGGGGCCATGGAACTTAGTGACATCACTTCAGTGGCTAGTCTCGCTACTCATGTGAGGGGTGGAGCACGTGTTAAATATTTGTTAGAAGGACACACGTTTTTGAAGTATGAGCCATTCATCAGTTAGGGTAAGTTTTTAACTATAAGCATTCAATTACTACTTTCTTGTAGTTTGGTCCACTAAAGATTCAGGTCTACCTCATTTCTAAGTTTATATCTTAAAATGAGCTGTTAATAGGGATGAATGGAATGGATAAAGTACATACATGGGCTTACAAAACCAACTATCACTGACATTGGTATCAAGAGGGTCACCACTCCCGACTCTAGTCCGCCTGCGCTACACCCTGTCCTAAAAAGTTCATGCAGTCAGAAGCTATGTGAGGCCCCCCATGGTGTTTGAAATACACCCTGTAGGTCGTTCCAAAATTCAAGTGGCCCACATGACAGGTAAAATTCCATGGACTACACAAGTTTGTATAAGGTTAAAATTTATGTGTTTTCAATTCACCTTGGTGGACATAGCTTGGATGTCTCCCCATTTTTTAGGGAAGTGAATTGGCTAGTGTACCTCACACCGGCTGTATAGCTGCAGTAGGTGCGTGTTGTGCGGAGACGAGTACTGACGCTCCTCGGGCTACCTGGGTTGTACAAACAGTTCAAAGGAGATTATAGTTACATGGGCCCCTCAATGATGTATTTATTATATCCACCCCATTCATCTATTTTTAGAGATTATAAAGTATTATCCAAAAAAATGAATCATATCCAAAGATCATCTTCACCACAACACAAATGTCCATCATAATGTTTATTTTCCATTCAACAATTCGTTGGGCCACCATAACGTTCTGTAGGCCCCACCATGATGTATGTATTGTATCATTACCGTCCATCTATTTTTCAAGACAATTTTAGAGTATGAGATCAAAAATGAGGTATATCCGATAGCAACCTAATATTGAAAAAAATAAAAAGGGTTTCAATGGTAGATGTTGAATCCCCTACTACATTTTTTTAGTGTGGTTCACTTGATAGTTATATCTGGCTTATTTTTCATCTCATGCCTTAAAACGGGCTCGCCAAATGAATGAACGGTTTAGATATAACACATATTTCATGATTAGGCTCGCAGAACTTTCTAACATCAATGCATCAGGTATATAGCGTGTGAGGTACACCAGCAAATCCGCTTCCATGTTTTAGATTATGTCCTGAACGGAGGGCCGGAGTGGATTTCTCACACACATTGTGGTGGGCTCCACCTAGCTTTGATTACAGAAATTACTGAGACGTGTGTGCCGACAATCCGCGTAACACATTTACTCACCCGACCTGGAAACGGATTGGCTACTCCCCCTGCCACCGGCCAATGGCTGATGGTCGGTCTGCCCCGTTGGCCCTACTATGATGTATATGTTTCATCCACGTCGTCCATCTATTATAGGAAATAGTGTTGATTGAACGGCCACCATTGAAAACTTTTTGGGTGTTAAAATATTTGGATCAAGGTGATATTTGTTTTTTCCCTTTATCTACGTCTGTATGACCTAATCAACAGATTGGATGTAAAATAAATAGTACAATGGGCCTCAAGAGGATTTTAATGGTGGATATCCAATCACTATTGTATTCCTGTGGTGTGGTTCACATGAGATTTATATCAATATCATTTATCTTATCAAGTCATAAAATGATCTTTAAAAATGGATGAACGGCATGGATGAAACAAATACATCATGGTAAGCCCACAAAGCACCGACCATCAGCCGCGGGCTAGTGGCAGGGGGACTGGGGGAGTAGCCAATCCGTTTCGCAGGAAATCCGCGTCCATACTTATACGATGAATGCAGGTTGTTTCGAACTTTATCAACCGTCCATTATTTTCATATACTAGTGGCCCACCAGATCAATGAAGAAACCTGATTGTTTTCCCTATCATCGAACCCTATCATCGAACACATCTCGTGAATCACCTTGCTAACCACGAATATCTTCCTCACACGTGCTGTAATGGCACGTGCGCTGGAGCTGTTCTTTTTCCCAATAAGTAGGATAAGAAGAGTTTACTTTTAAAGGTTCTCTTCAATACATCCCAACGCAGTAATAATTTTGTATGTAAAGATCGTACCCATTGCATCTGCGACATTATTGCATTGATCCAACCATTTATCTGATGGTATTCATTGTGGATGGATGGCATCCAAAATATCTTTAAGATTGGAAGATACTCTAAATGGCCCACAGAACAATGTCTCAAGTAGACGGTCTTAAATAAAAGTTGTTACGTAGTCAATGGTTAAAACATTTCAAAAATAATAATTTTGTATTTGAATTTTAACATCTTCATATGCTCAATAATATAAATGGATCGGATTTTGAAAATGACCTCATATTCAACGGCTACAGTCCCGACGTAAAACTATTATTACAGCTATGTATGTACCAAACCTCAACATCTTTCGACGCCTTTGTAAGAGGGGTATTTTGGACATAAGGGGAAAAAAAAATCTGACAACCTATAATCGCGACAGACACCGCTGTATCAGCTACGACTACACGCAGGTATAGAATTTGAAATCAACACGCATCAACACGTGCCAAAATATAAAACGTGTGCTAGAGATTCAAATTTTCATCAGGTGGGATACATTACTTAGATCTTCTCTAATAGAAATCAGTGTTTTTCACTCCTCAGGTAGGCCATGGTTTACAAATCACACGGTCGGCTCTAAAATAATCTCAGCCGTCAAGTATATTGTCCTAGTTAAGAAATAAGACGGAGTAATTTTTTAATGATATAAGATAAACTAAGTTCTTCCATCTTATTAAAAGCTCAGATCTTTAAAATGGGTTTTATATTAGCCTACGTGGTTGCGTGTGCATGGTAAGTGATGTACACGCGGTACGTGCAGTTTAAGTTTTAGCAGACGTCGATATATCAGAAGCGGATTGCGTCCTGCCCCCGCTGGACAATAATCTGTCCATGCAGGGAATCTTTGGGGCCCACCTTGATGTATGGGTTTCATCCACGCCGTCCATCCGTTTTTTCAGATGATTTTAGAATATAATCCCAAAAATGAGGCAGATCCAAAGCTTAAATGGAATTCACATTAGGAAGAAGCGGTGATAACGACATCCACCGTTAAAACATTATTAGCAGCCACCGTTATGATTATTTTCCATCCATACTGTTCATAAGGTTATAGAGATATGGATTAACGGGAAATAAAAATATTATCTTGATCCAAAACTTCTACGGCTTCCAAGAAGGTTTCAATGGTGGTAGCTTAATCCCCAATGTGTGGTCCACTTGAGAATTTTATATCTCTTATTTTTATAAAATATTATTAAAATTATCTGAAAAAATGGATGGACGGTGTGGATAAGGATAATATATCAAATTGGTTTCCAGGGAGTCCTCTCTGGACGGATTCTCGTCCAGGTGTTCACAGTACGCAATCCGCTTCCTATATATCGTCTTGTTAGCAACTACTGATAATTAAGCATTTGGAAAAAAACAAAAAGACTCTAAAAAACCTCTCCTTCTTTCAACAATCTCTTCCTAGGAGAGGAGAAACATGAGATTCAATCACATCCTTCGATCAAAAAACACTTCTCAGGTTTTAATCTTTCACAACCACTCTTTCTTTTCTTTTCTTATATTATTTTTTGGTAATCTTTTTAGATTTTTTCTGAATCAATTTGATTGAATATGAGTCCTTTTTTTGTAACTTTATATTTTTATTTAATTAATTGGATTTTTATTTGATTTTTTACAGAAAGATTCTTTTAAATGCATGGATATGACTGACTACAATTTTTTTTTTTTTTCCTGATTTTTTCACTCTATGGATTTTGTGGATGGAGTATCTTTGTTTTATTCACATCCTTTTGATAAAAAAAACACTTCTCAGGTTTCATTCTCTCATACCCATTTTTTCTTTTCTTTTCTTCTTTTGGATTCTTTTAGATTTTTCTGGATGAATTTGGTTGAATAAGAGTCCTTTTTGTGTAATTTTATATTTTTAAATAATTGGATTTTTAATTTTAATTTTTTACAGAAAAATATTTCTTTTTAATTTTAATTTTATTTTTTAATTTTTTTAATTTTTTTAATTTTTTTTATGTATGGTTATGGTTTATTGCATTTTTTCTGATTTTTCATTCCATTTTTTGGTATGGATTTTGTGTATGGAGTATTGTAGATGATCTATTTTCATGGATTTTGTGTAATTTTATATTTTTCTTTACATAATTGGATTTTTATTTTTATTTTTTTACAATTTTTTTAAATTTATTATTATTATTACTATTATTATTTGTATGGATATGATTGACCACATTTTTTTTTTCTGATTTTTTCACTCCATTTTTTGGTATGGATTTTGTGTATGGAGTGTTGAAGATGATCTGTTTTCATTAGGAATTGTGGTAGATTCTGGCTGAGTATGGTGAATCATACGCATGCATGCATTCATACTTGCACGTGGCAGGCATCTAGTCAATCTACACCGTCCAAATTGCCAGCGCTGCTACCGATGGGGTGTCATCTATGTTTTTTAAAGTTTTGCATGATCCCAGCCGTTCGATTAGTAGCCATTAAAATGGGCTATGAAAAGAAACATGGTCAACGGTCCGAGCTCAACTGTTACTTTGTGAGAGTATTTTATGATATACTTCCTATTTTCTTGTTGGTCTGGTTTTCACTTTTGCTGTTGGAAGATTGGTGCATCCTCCATAAACGTCCATTATGTGTAGGTTGATCCAGACTGTCCAAATAGTTGGTCCCATCCTAGATGGGGCGTTGCCCAAAAATCACAATGATCAAACAATCCCAATCGTCCAATTTTCCCAGTTGAACATGGACCTTCGATCGATTTTCTTTTCACCTGTCCAAGCTGATCCAGACTGTCCAAAGCATAGATTCCATCCTAGATGGGGCATGGCCCAGAAACCACAATGATTGAACAATCCAGATCGTCCAATTTACCCAGTTGAACATGAACCTTCAACCGATTTTCTTTTCACCTGTCCAAGTTGATCCAGGCTGTCCAAATCATTGGCCCCATTCTAGATGGGGCATGGCCCAAAAATCACAATGATCAAACAATCCCAATTGTGCAATTTTCTTTCCCAAAGATGGCCACCAGCTGGAAATCTGGGATCACCTGATGGTAATGATATTTTAGATACACCCCACCCAAATTGAGGCTGATGGTCTAGATCAATGCACGTCTGTCACAGCCGTATGTCGATCATACAGCTAGGATCATCTGATGATTATAATTTTTGGGCCATGTCCCACCAGTAGATTGGCCCACCATCTGGAAAGGTCTGGAATTATGTACATCTGCGGCGTCTACGTGTGGATGTGTGCACGCTAACGGTCCACCATACTCTACCAGAGAAAATGGTTATGGAAATGCATTTTTAATATTTTTTTTGATTAATTTTGTGAAATGGGTTTTGATGGCATGTTTCAAAATTGCTTCTTATTTGTTTGATTGGGTGTCGTTTTCTTACGTGATTTCTTTCTGAGTAGTGTTTGTAGTGGTGTAGATATGAGAGGAACTGATTTGACAGAGCACTTGTCTAGTGATGGGAGCATAGGATGGTTATTCATATGCTCTCTTCTTGGGCCCACCACCCTCCCAAGGACCTAATTCGGGTGGGCCCCAAACCTCTTGACAAGGTGGGGAACATCATGTCACACCACTCTCACATCATACCAGCTGTGATAAGAGCATTTTGATGTATGTTCTATACACTGGCTAATGCTAGAATTACCATATCAGGAGTATCATAGCTATTTGTGATGTAATGGAATGTGAGAAGTTATACAATCCTTGAGCTGAGGATATGCAAAGACTTATGTTTGTAAAAGTGGGCCCCAGCACGTGGTGGCTAGATGGGTAGTATGATGGGTCCCACCATGGATACAGAAATCCCCAAATGTCGCCAAACGAGACGCTCGCTTCCCTTTGTTTGCTGTCTAAACAGAGTTAAGATGTCAATACTGTAGTTGTCTACAATCAGCTGGAGATTGTATGCTCCCATTAGAGCTGTACAAGAGCAGAACCGAGTCGAGCCTGGCCTAGCTGGCTTAGCTCGGTCAGCAGGCTACCCCAAATCGAACTCGGCTCGGCTCGGCTCGGTCAACAGCTCGGGACAGTTCGAGCCGATCTTGAGCTCGATCTTTCAAGCCGAGTTCGCGTTCGAGCCTACGATCTAAGTTCGAGTTTAGGTTTTAGGGTTGTTAATATATATATATATATATATATATATATATATATATAAAATTTATAATTTATTTAAGTATATAAATATTAACAAAATATTTATATTAAGTGATCCCGATTCGAGTCGAATCGATTCGAACTGAGCGAGTCAAGTTTTGAGCCAAGTTGAGTTGAGCTCAATCTAGCTCGGACTTGGCTCAAAATTTTTTCGAACTCAAAAAATCAGCTCAACTCAGCTGGAACCCAGTTTCGAGATGAGTCAATGAGTTAATCGAGCAAACTTGGTTCGTGTACAGCTCTAGCTCCAATCTTCCAATATTGAAGATTGTTGAGGAATCTCCATACCCATTTTCCAGTCAATGAATGGTTTGGATCGTTGAGCCATGGCCCTAGTTCTGTAGACTCAAATCTAGAATGTTTCTATCATGTATCATAGACTTGAAATATTCTTAGTGAAAATTACACCAAAAAAAAAAAAAGAAAAAAAAAGAACAACAACAATGGCATAGCACAACGAATTGCTGATTATGCTTAAAAAAGAATTAATGAAATGAAGTTATTCAACGTTGTTCAATCTTCTTTTTGAAAGTTTTGAGAAGGTCTTTGAGCTTCTGTTTGCAATATGCAATCTATCTATAGTAGAAAATAATCTAACTGAAAAGAATGCAGTTAGCATCTCACCTTATGATGTAGAGCGGGTCGCAGACACTTTCATGGAAAAGATGGACCAGAGAAGGCCTGATCGGAGGTGGAAACGATCCAGACCTAGAACCTTAAATCAGTTGTATCTCGCAAACTGGGATGAGTTTTTCGACATATTATATATGATTTTGGAGTAAGAGAACCTACTTAAGCCAACCAACCCCGCTACACCGGGTTGTCCATGCTGGATTTGCGAGATTCCATGAGATTGACGGTCAAAAGTCCCATTTAGTTTCATTTTTACCATAAATATTAAGTTTGACTTCACATATAACTTTTGATCCTTTGAGTTGTAGAAGTTGTGCCCAACATGAAAAGGGCTTATAAAAGTTAGGAGAATAACGTGGTTGGGCCAAATTGGACACTTACTATTTTTGGCTGAAAGCTATTAAGTCTAGTAGGAATAAAGGTCGCTTATAAATAGTAAGTTTACTATTTATAGTAAGTCAAGTTTTTAGGGTGTTCGAGTTGGAGTCTAAGTCTAAAACTTCACCCTAGGTTTGAGCTCCTTATTTAAAGAGTTGTAATTTCATTTAAAAAAAAAAAAATCATCAATCAATTTATTTCGAATTTATTAGGAATTATTTCTACTTTTATCCCTCGTGGATTTGAGGAAGCTCTCTAAGGAGTCCAGAGAGCTCCGCATTCGGAGTAGTTATCCCCTGAGGAATACGGTGATCAAGCTCATCACGTCCCTCCCTGTGCCACCTTACACCATAATATTATAGAAGTTATGCATGCAACACATGAGTGAAATGGAAAATGAGATGCTGGAATTTGCTAACGGATCGTAGGATTGCTTATTCGGTGTCAACCAGCAACTAAAGATTCAAATGAAGCAGAACTGAAGAAGTGATTATGCCCCTGAATGGATAAGATTTTCTTTTCAATTTTTCAATGGTCACCGTAGAAGAAGGCAATTATGATGTTGTTCAATAGTCTTGCTGTGGCATTCAATGTATATTGGATGAGTTATGTGGCATTTGTGGCCCTCCGTAGTTTCTTTTTCATCATATCCACAGAGAAGCTAATGAGGTGCGAACACTTTTCCGAGGAGGATGTTAGAAAAATATCATTTTGAAAGGGAAGAAAATACCACATGCCACTTTTCTCTATAACCTTCTGATGTGATCTTTAATGATGGTGTGCTGTTTCATTTGTCTTTCTTTGTTAGTAATTGATAGTCCTCCTTTTTTATGCAAATGAAAAAATGCGGGTGGATTTCTCTACCTTCACCTTTTGCATTCTTTAACCTTTTGGAGCCTTTGCATTAGCCAATGGTAGCCTTTAATCTTTGTTGCTACAAGGATCTTCTGTTTGAGGCGGAAATGCAATTGCCTTTGTTTTTCTAGATCCCATGGGTAGGAAGCCTTACGGGTGCAACTTGGGTGGGTTAGGTCAGGTTGACTGCCCAACTGATGCAGGACAATTAACCACTTGCTCTAAAAGCTGGAACTATTAGAGCATGGCGAATCAATCCCTTTATCTCATAGCCCAGGTCCCACATCTCATGGGTTAGGACCTCGGCCGAACCCCCCTCGTGGGCCCCAAATCACATGGGTACCGCTTCACATGAGCCACCCACCTCTCACGGGTGGGGCGCGCCTCACACGAGCCACCAGCCTCACATGGGCCGCCCGTCCCAAGTGTGTCCCCGCATCTCATAGGCTACCCCACTGGAGCCTGGTGTGAAATGCCCCTGCATTAATCACCCCCGGTGAGGAGTCTCGAATATGAGACCTCCCTCGTGGGCCCCAAATCACATGGGTACCGCCCACCCCGATTGTGCCCCTGCATACCACAGGCAACCCCACTCGAGCCCGGTGTGAAAATGCTCCTGCATCAATCACCCCCGGTGAGGAGTCTTGAACACGAGACCTCCTGCTTTGATACCAATTTGATGCAGGACAATTAATTACTTGCTCTAAAAGCTTGAACTGTTAGAGCATGACAAATCAATCCCTTTATCTCATAGCCCAGGCCTCACATCTCATGGGTTAAGACCTCGGCCGAACCCCCCTCGTGGGCCCCAAATCACATGGGTCTGCCATACACGAGCCACCCGCCTCTCACGGGTGGGGCTTGCCTCACACGAGCCACCCGCCTTACGCGGGCCGCCCACCCCAAGTGTGTCCCCGCATCCCACAGGCTACCCCACTCGAGCCCGATGTGAAATGCCCTTGCATTACCAACCCTACCTCAAGAGAACTGAACATGCAACCTGATCTGACCTGAATTCTAACCTGAGGTGCCCACCTTGAATCCAACTTGGATTCCTCTATATTCAACATAATCTGACCCAACCTTACCTGAATTCGCTCAACCTGAACCCGACCCAATTTCAAATTTGGTTGTTGTTTTCCAAACCTAACCCCACCTGAACTTGGGTAGGGTCAATCGGATTTGGATTGACCCAAACCCAAGTTTCTGCTCTAGGAAACAAAAGAGGCTTTTGATACTGATGCTTGCCTTAGATCGGCATGCTTGTGTGTTCTATTCCTTGAAGCTTTGACTTTCCGAATTTAGCTTCCTGAAGGATTAGAACTGTTTGGTTTGGTTTCACAGTTCGCATTTGAAGCATTTCTCTTGTATTTGGCCCGGACTTGTTCACATTGGTCCTGGCATCACACCATAAGAGGCCCATTTAGAGTGTTTCGTGTATTGGAAAAAAAAACTAAAAAAAGGATTTCTTATGGAAAGTTGTTGAATTGTTAGTCTGACTGCCATTTATGTGATTGCTCAGCTCCAATGCTATATATCCATCATAGTTGTGTTTTTTGTTCAAATTGCTTGTTTCTTTAATTTACAGGTTGGTTCATTCATAAGACATGTTGCGGCTGCTGGAAGCTTGCAGGAGTACTTGCTTCGGTCTCATGTGTTTGTCAGATGGAACAGTTCGGAGGCATCACTGCAGAAGGAAGATTCGATAGCGACTGACTTGAAGGATGAGAAAGGGTATGGAATAGTATGTTAGAGGGTTTTGTGTAACTATCAACATATGCACTCTCTTTCTTTGTGAGTGTATCTGCATGCTAAAAAATATCTGCATACATGGATGTATATAAATATAGGAAATTAATATTGATGCTACCCTGAATGATTGTGATGCAGGACATGAAAATTAAATATGATATGCGAGATTTCAGGCTTAAGATCACGTTAGTTCAGAAACAATTACACAAATTCCATATCCCACATGAAAGTCCAAACATTCAATTAAGGGGAATCTATGCGGGTCCAGGCCTACACAAGATAGGGTTGGATCAATAACAATTATGAACCAAACGATACTCAAAGATAAGAAATAATCATCCACGCATGCATAGTAATCAGTCCCTAATCCAAGGGATTTAGAAATTCCAATTCGGGGAACCCTAGGGTAAGAAAATTGGCAAATAACTTAGGAAAAACGTAATCTAGGGCTAGGATTCGTGAAAAACGGCTATGAGAGGATAAAAGAAGATAAAAACCTGAGCCAAAAGACGATCCCGCGTGTGGACAGCAACAATGGCCAAACGGACGTGCGTGTGATCCCGGCCGCATGTGTGTGAGGCCCACTATTCAGAAAAAAGGCCACCTTGGCCCTGGTCGGCTGGGGATGGTTTCCAAAACCCAAATCTCAGCTCGATCCGATGTACGGCTTGTGCGTGGTGCTCCACCGAAGTTTCAGCTCGCCTGCGGGCCGAAATCTGGAAACCCCTATAATGAAGAAATCTGATGCAACAAAAGGACGAATTCGAAATACGGATGGTGAGGGAAGATGGAAAAAAAAGATGATGGAGGATGGGGGTGAATCGGGATCGATGTGGCTTCGCACCACAATAGTTAGCCCTTCGAAAAGGGAGGGCTTCACACCCACTTTTGAATTCTTTCACAACTCACGAAGAATGCAGAAAAATAAAGCAGGATTTTTTTTTATATTAACTTCAATGAATCAAAAGAACTACAAGGGGTGCCTATTTATAGGGAAAATCCTATACCCCAAAACTCACACCATGTGTGCAACCTATTACTTGGCGATAAAGTAAACTAAAATAAAAACCAAACAGAGAAATTTAAAGCGTTCACAATGTTCTAAATAATAATAATAAACAAAACCTAAAATATGAAATCAATCCGACGAGTGGGCCACGATCATGAAATTCCATGATGGGCTTTTCTTGATTATCGGGCCCAATCTTTTGAACCAAACTTTGCCTTCTAGGTAGGAGGCCCTCCCTGGATGTCGTCATCGAGACAAATCGATGGTGGGGCCGTCCTACTCCGTGCGTACGTGCGAGATAAGGCGGCGTGCGTGCACGTATGCGTGAGATGTCCCCATCAATTCTCCTCGGCTGCGAAGATTTCGCCACTGGCGAAATAGAACTCCTGAACCATTCCAGGACGCCAAGATCAAGTCTCTGAAGCTCCTCCGCAGTGAGCCACGTGCTGTCTGAAGCTGGGCGTGACTTCCACTTGACCAGGTACTTCTGAAACTTGCCGTCCGACGTTAAAACTATCTGATGGTCCAGGATATTCTCTATTTCCTCTCTGGGTGTGTGAAGGTTAGGTATAGGAGGGAGTAACTGAGAAGAAATGTCAGGAAGAATAGGCATGAGAGGTAGAGGCTGAGAAAATGGGTTGGGACGGGTAGGTAAGGGAGGTAGAGGCTGAGAAAATGGGTCGGGACCGGTAGGTATGGGACGTAGAGGCTGGAAAAATAGGTCGGGAAGGGTAGGTATATGATGTAGAAGCTGAGAAGATGGGTCAGGACAGGTAGGTATGAGAGGTAGAGGCTGGGAAAATGGGTCGGGACGAATAGGTATGGGAGGTAGAGGTTGGAAAAATGGGTCGGGAGGGGTAGATATGGGACGTAGTAACTGGGAAGATGGGTTGGGACGGATAGGTATGAGAGGTAGAGGCTGGAAAAATGGGTCGGGAAGGGTAGATATGGGACGTAGTAACTGGGAAGATGGGTTGGGACGGATAGGTATGAGAGGTAGAGGTTGGGAAAATGGGTCGGGAGGGGGCCATGGATTAATGGAAAGATCTGATGAATCAGGATGGTTAGGCGAAAGGCTATACAATGCATCCATGGCCCCTTGAAATGCAACTAGATATTCCACATTGAATGTGTAACTAATTCCCATGGAGGGTGGAAGATTTGCCATATACGCATTGAGACCGTTTCGTTTTATAATTTTGACGGGTCCAGCACTACGCGCGTGTAACTTACGAACGGCCCCCGGAGGATACCGTTCGGGCCTGATGCGGACCATCACAGAGTCCCTTACATTAAATTCTTTGAAACATTTATGCTGGTCTGCAGAAAATTTGTAATGTTCATTACTAGTAGTGATATTCTGCCTGATTTCTTGATGCCATGAATGAATGTGATGCACAAAAGACTTTGCAGGCTCTGACGGCCTATAAGACAGTGACATAGGGACAAGATCAATAAGTTTCTCAGGTTTATAACCAGTAACGACTTCATAAGGACTGAGACCTGTGGACCTATCGACATAACTATTAAACGCAAACTTGGCTGTAGGTATCACGGTGTCCTATGTTCTGGTGTGCTCTATATCCCTCTTAGGGGGAGACTCATCCGGTAGATCATCAGGAAAGACATCACGAAACTCATCTACTACCGGAACGACTTCAACGGGTAACTCTATACTAGCCTCTGGGGTACTCTCTCTAGTCACAAGGCCGTACGTGTCGTGCCACTCAAAATAGTGGTCTTGATACCCCTGTTGGGGTGGGTGCACGGGTGCATGCCCATGACTGATTCCTTGGCCACCTCCATTCATTGGTCTATCCTCCTGGCCACCTGCCTGAGATTGGACATCTACCCCAATGCTAGGATTTGTCCTGGCGGAGGCCTTTAGTTGGGTAATGCGCGCATCAAATTGATCAAAGCGTTGGTCTATATATTGTTCATAGCACTTACCCAAATACTCGATTTCCTGGGACTTGTTCATTGACTCTAGCAGTTGCTCCATGCTTAGTGTAGGGTGCAAGCTAAAACCATGACCCGTACGTGTGGGCATACACTGGCTAACTCAACCTAAGGACTTTCTATGACGACTATATGCGTCTAAAAACTATATGACCCTACGAGACTCTATATGAAGGAGACTACACACCGTTACGAAAATTCAGCTATATATATATCAGAGACTACGGTTTTCTAGCAGCTATATATGATAGGTTGGATGCATGAATGACTCAAATAGGTACTAAATTTGATACAGGACATGAAAATTAAATATGATATGCGAGATTTCAGGCTTAAGATCACGTTAGTTCAGAAACAATTACACAAATTTCATATCCCACATGAAAGTCCAAACATCCAATTAAGGGAAATCTATGCGGGTCCAGGCCTACACATGATAGGGCTGGATCAATAACAATTATGAACCAAACGATACTCAAAGATAAGAAATAATCATCCACGCATGCATAGTAATCAGTCCCTAATCCAAGGGATTCAGAAATTCCAATTCGGGAAACCCTAGGGTAAGAAAATTGGCAAATAACTTAGGAAAAACGTAATCTAGGGCTAGGATTCATGAAAAACAGCTATGAGAGGATAAAAGAGGATAAAAACCTGAGTCAAAAGACGATCCGCGTGTGGATAGCAACAATGGCCAGACGGACGTACGTGTGTGGGGCCCACTATTTAGAAAAAGGCCACCTTGGCCCTGGTCGGCCAGGGATGGTCTCCAAAACCCCCAAATCTCAGTTCGATCCGATGTACGGTTTGTGCGTGGTACTCCACAGAAGTTTCAGCTCGCCTACGGGCCGAAATCTGGAAACCTGCTGTAATGAAGAAATCTGATGCAACAAAAGGACGAATTCGAAGTACGGATGGTGGGGGAAGATGGAAAAAAAAAAGATGATGGAGGATGGGGGTGAATCGGGATCGATGTGGCTTCGCACCACGGTAGTTAGCCCTTCGAAAAGGGAGGGCTTCGCACCCACTTTTGAATTCTTCCACAACTCACGAAGAGAGCAAAAAAATAAAGCAGATTTTTTTTTTATATTAACTTCAATGAATCAAAAGAACTACAAGGGGTGCCTATTTATAGAGAAAATCCTATACCCCAAAACTCGCACCATGTGCGCAACCTATTACTTGGCGACGAAGTAAACTAAAATAAAAACTAAACAGAGAAATTTAAAGCGTTCACAATGTTCTAAATAATAACAATAAACAAAACCTAAAATATGAAATCAATTCGACGAGTGGGCCACGATCATGAGATCCCATGATGGGCTTTTCTTGATTATCGGGCCCAATATTTTGAACCAAGCTTCGTCTTCTAGGTAGGAGGCCCTCCCTGGACGTCGTCATCGAGACAAATCGATGGTGGGGCCCTCCTACTCCGTGCGTACGTGCGTAGGTGAGGCGGCGTGCGTGCACGTATGCGCGAGATGTCCCCATCAGATTGTACATACGCGTTTTCAATTTTGGGATTTGAAATGGTAAATCCGAAAATGGAAAATGGATGGATGCAAATCAATCAAGGTGGGTGTAATTAGTGACTTCTTAAAATCATGTGTATAGTATATATAGGGAAAAGATCATGGGTTCCCATTGTGACACATGAAAGTTTGTACCAAACATCTCACGACATCCATTGATCATGGATAGGAATCCCTTTGCGCATGTCCTACTCAAAATTTGAGAAGTTGGCAGGAATAAAAATTGAGTATGCATAGGATTCTTGCTCATCCCCGTTGGGCGGTGGTTGATCTTGGTAGACAATCTTGTGCAGCAATGGGATTGGGAACATACGAGTCATTTTCATATGTGTGTGTGTGTGACCGCGCATGTATGCAAGCAAGGTATTTCGTGATGGTAACGGAGGCTGTAACAGCCACCACCATTACCTTTACGATATAGGCTGTAATGGCTGTTATGGCCCCCATAATGGTTGTTACAGGCTCCTTTTTTTTTATTGAAGAAAAAAAATTATCTGAAGACCTGTATTGGCTCTGTAATGGACTGTTATTATGGCTGGATGTTGGAGATGACAACATTTGCACATTTATTCATGTGTATATATGTATGTCTCTATATACATAAATATAGTTATAGTATGCCCCTTTGGTCATTAAAATGTTTTGGTTATCTCAGGTTTAAGGGACATGATATGTTGGCACCATTCACTGCTGGTTGGCAGAGTTCCAATTTGCATCCTCTAGTTATTGAAAGATCCGAGGTAATCGCATTCTTACTTTGAGATTTTCGACCGATCGGAGGTCTTTTCAATCTGTTTTCTGCAATTGAAGTTGGTGTGGGCTTTCTCTTCTCTTCAAAAATATAGCATGAGAGTCTAACATCTAGGCAAGCTTTTGCCTCTCGATGGGCTGAACCAACATTCCTGTGAGCAAGTGACAACGGCTAATGAGGAACACTTTGATACTGTATTCAGTTTTGGACCATCCTTGCATTTTGGTGTTATGATTTGCATATGTAATCGAATGTAGAAGCTTTTTTGCAACACATGGTTCCCTGGAATCTTAGAAGGGATCGTGAATCAGTTCCTGGTGAAAGAGATTCTGTCTATCGTGTTTGGAAAGCTATTCTTGGAATTCAATTTGTGTTTGGATATTGGGAAAGAGTTGCTAGGAACCTTTTGTCCTTTTCAAAATATGATCGAATGGGAATCCATTTCCCAAAAATTTTCAACCCATCTTTAAGATGGAAATCATAGAAGGGTCAGTTTTGAGAATTGGATTCTCATGGGAATTAATTTCCCCACCCTTTCAAAGGACCCAAACACAAATTCAGCTCAGCACACTAATGGAATCCATTTCCCAGGGGCTGGATTCCCACGAACCAAACGACAGCATCAGATTATTAATTGTATCCTGTTCCTAATTCACATTCTGAAATGTGAAGTAATGATGCAACTGAACTGAAGATGCTACATATGCGAACCCTTCATTCCCTGTTGTAAATGTATTCTCTTACAAGAATGTACTGCTTCATGCATTATTGGAAGTTGAAAATTAGAAAGGACCCCACCACAATGTGATTAAGGTATTCGGTTACTGTAACAGCCAGCATAATGGCCGCCCATACAGCCATTATGATACGGGCTGTAATAGCTGCTATGGCACCCATAATGGCCGTCACAGCCACATAACGGTTGAAACTTTTTCAGAGGAAAAAAATGATTTGGCCTGTTACGGGTCTGCATCAGCCTTTTACAGCCATTTTTTAAGACCGGGTGTTATAGACTCGTATTGCATTAAAGGGTCCCACCATTGCCGTCACCGTTTTATAGTACCTTGAATGTGATATGAATGCGCATATTCTCCACACAAACATTAAAGGATAGTGTAATGTAATATCACATCCAGTGATAATTTTGCAGCTTAATTTGGGTCTGTGCTTCAATAGTAAATGCTTAAATGCTGCATCAGTTCTCACGAACGGCCAGCACACGATTTTGTGCAAATCTGCTGGCAAATTCTCACATTTACTTTAGTAACCATGATGGTTTCGAGCCCGCAACTCAGCGGTAGACAGCATGCATTACAACACCAACTTCTCGGGTTTGAAACTAGCTTCCCCAGCAAAAAATGATGAAAAGAAGCAGCTTTGCTTGCTGACTTCTTTTCCATATTCATCTAGGATATAAATGCGAGAGCTAGATAGATCTGAATAATTACAATGAATAGCCCATCTTCTTTAGAGCGATTTTTCTTCTATTGGATTTTTTTTTGTGCCTTGATTGTGTGATGCAATCTTTTTATTTTTGTATAATTGGTGCAGGGTAGTTATGTTTACGACACCAATGGGAAAAAATATCTAGATAGCCTTGCTGGACTATGGTGCACAGCTTTAGGTATGCAACTGATAGCCCAAATTATCAAGGTGGTCACTTCTTTTCTGATGTTATTGGCATTTCTCATAAGTACTTGTTGCCCCATATTCCTATCTTAAGAAAAATTACAGATTATTTCCGAAATCATGTTGTTTGCTGTGTTTTTGTTTCAGGCTAACATTTGCACCTTTTCATTTATCATTTCACAGTTTAGCATACATTGAATGTTAGGGCCTGTTTGGATACCACCAAATAAGTTACTTTTCCTACTTACAACAGTAGATAAGTAACTTATTTCAGATAAGTAAATTTGGTTTGTGGTTAGTGTTGCAGTTCCGGCTCCTATCTCACCCCACTATGATGTAACCCCGAGCCATGACAAACCCGGATCAACCCTAGATATTAGAAATTTGGATCTAACACCACCACTAATCTATGCGCTTTGCGGAAGCACGTTCCACAAAGATAGAACAATCACAATAAATAGAATAACCAAACAATCAAGCAATCACACGCAAAACACAAGATATTTTACGTAGAAAATCCTTGCGGGAAAAAACCCTGGCACAAAACAACAGATATTCACTATAATCAAAGCCTTAGAGTTTACACCACTCATCTTATTCAATTACAGAAGCACCCGATTTCCCCTTGCGATATGCAACCCTAGGAAAAACCCTAGCTCCTTGAGAAAATCTCTTCCCAAGCCCTTACAAGTGTTTAAAACCTTCTCACCTTGCAAAACCTTGCCCTTAGAGAGAAAACACTCATATTAACCAAGCCCTAATCGCGATCAGACTCAAATACCTCAATTTCCACACATCTACGTAACCCATCGGTTTGACCGAATGGAACCTTTGGTCAGACCGAACCAAACTGACTCACACATTTTTGGTTGAACCGAAAATGTGCAAATCTTCACAGCATGCACTATGAGATTCACCCACTAATTCGGTTGGACCGATGGGATTCTAGTCAACCCGAATGTGGCCTTCTCTGCGCTATCAGATTGGCAGAATCCAATGAATCTTGCACAACAATTAGTTATAAGTAACTTTTTTACTTAAAATTACTTAATCACGTCAATTAGTTTTTTTTAGCTTTTCTACTTATTGTGAGTTGTTAAAGAGAGGCATCAGGATTGGAGAGACGAAAGAGAGGAGAAGTTGATAAGTGTGTTGTTTGCCAGACATACTTATCTGCATAATAAGTAGAAAATAAGATAAGATACTTGAGGCATAAGTAGCTCATCTTAAGTAACTTCTGATCCAAATGCCCCGTTAGTGAAAATAATGAGGTTTCATGAAAAAATCCCAACTCTCTTGCTCTCTCATGCATTTGAGGAAAGCCAACAATGGTTATTGATAACAAGACAACCAACAAAGATCGAATCATCTTATGCTGTTATTGTGTTTTTTTAATATATATTTTTAAGATAGTTACCGTGGCTCTGAACTAGCTACAATCGTCATTGTGCACTTGTTAAGTATCTTCAAGTATTCATTTAGGGGATGTTTCAATCTTCTCTTTGCCTTGACAGCTTTTAGGGGGAATGAGTTTCAACTTTCATCATTCTAACGAGTTGAGCAATTCACGCATCTTTTTTTTTTTGGAAGAATGCAATTCACACATCTTAAAGGGCCATCTTCTTCTCAATAATAGCCATTGAATCCACAAGGAGACAAAAATCTTTAAAAGCAATAAATGAAAGTGATATTATTGATGAATAGTCTATTTACAAAGCCCTCTCATATAACTTATATAGGTCCTAAACCCTAAATTCGTAACTTTACTGAAATAGTTAACTTGCTTAAAACAATAAACTTACTAAAAATATAAACAACTTCTAAACTAACTCAAACTCTTTCATATGACTTAGATAAGGACTTTAATCTAATATAGGGATCTTGAAACTCTAAAACACCCTTAAAAAAAGTGTAACTTACTAAAAATTAGTAAAATTTGACTTAAAAAGTCACCTTTAACCCCATAAACAATGTATTTTTGGGAAATTGTTCAGGGGCCAATGGCCTTTGGCAATGGCCAGCATGTAGAGCTCATTGATAACTTTCTAACGACATATTATATGTGCTAAATGGATAGCTGGTCATAAAATTATGGCTGTCGGAAGCTATAATGAACAGTAAACCCTAGGATCGAACTTTCTAGCCTGATGTCTATCCTAACCGTCCATATGATTGTCCTTGACTTTGTCCTAACTCCTATATCACTTTTGAAGGCCTATGGGAATTCATAGTGATAATATCCCTTAATCATAGATTTGTATATGTAGTTGTGCTTGTGGCGATTTAGTCCCAAATTGTTAGTGTGTCTATGACACTAGTTCTCTTTACTTTTCATCCTTCATTTAATTCTAATTTTGGAGTGAGGATCAATGTTGTGCTCATAGAATGCATGCATGAATCGATTCGCTTGGGTTTCTTCCATTTCTTGTGGGTAGTGGAATGGTGAAGTTTTCCAGGTCTTGAACTGTTTATTATGCACCTTGTAGGTTAAGTTCACCTTTCTAGCGAGTCTAAAATGACATGAGTGTAAGCTCGACCCGAAAATTGATTGGGCCATACATGTCAGGCTCAGGCCTAACCCCCAGAACAAGCTAACAGGTCCAGGCTTGGTCCAGAGCTGGTCGGCCAGTTTGTTTGATCAATTGCTAGCCCTAGGCTTAACCTACAACGAGATGTCTGGGGCGCATCCTTATGTGCACATGACATCCAATCTGTCCATCTTGTCTGCCATCTCATGTTCTCCTTTACATCCACAAATTGGGTCGTTATAAACCTCAAGTGGGCCACATCATATGGAATAGTTGGGATGGTGACATTTACCATTAAAAACCTTTCAATTATGTGTGGTGTTACTGTGTTTTGCATCTTCCATCCAATCCATTTAGAAGATGCATAGTACGAGGACACCCCAAAAGTTAGGCCATTCCAAGACTTAGGTGGGCCACACCACATGATTTTAGCTGTTTTAGGCATGATTGACATGGTGGCCCACTCGAGTTTTGGATCAGCCTGATTTTTGGGCTCCGTGCAGGGGCACACATGATGGATGCATTGGATGTCATGCACACATCACGGTGGGTCCCACACAGTATTATAGGTTAAGCTTAACCTACAAAGCTTTGTAATGGGTCTAGCCTCTAACTATTAATTTTGTTGGTTCATCGTTTTTTTTTGTCGGTTCACTTTTCTTCATTGCATTTAATTCATCATCATCATCAAAGCCTTATCCCAATTAATTTTGGTTTGCTACGTGAATCTTGTTCCACAATTTCCTTCTCTCATGGACCATAACTTCAGTTAGACTATAGGTCTTAAAGTCTTTCTTATTACCTCCATCCACATCCTTTTGAACCTTTCCCTTACCCTTTTAGAGGCTTCAACTTGTACCAAGTACCAACTCACTCCTAACCAGTTCAGATTTTGTTCTTCGCCACACATGACTAAACCGTCTAACTCTACTTTCCCTCATCTTCTTTACCTGTTGGTGCTACTCCTAAGTTCCCTCAAATGCATTCATTTTTAATTCTATCCTTTCTCATCTTGCCACTCATCCATCTCAACATCCTCATTTCAACCACAATTATGCTTTAAACATGTTGTTCCTTAACTGCCCGACATTCTGCCCATTAAGCATGGCTGATCTTATAGCTATCCTATGAAATCTTCTTTTCAGTTTGAGTGGTTCACGAGGATAACATAAAACTCCAGAGGGACATCTCCATTTCTTCCACCCAGTTTGAATATTATGGGCAACATCCTTCTCAATCTCTACACTCTCATGACCTATCAAGTGGAGATATTGACAGTGATCGTTTTGGAGAACTTCTTGGTCAACAATCTTAACTAATTCCTCATTTCCAATCCTACTGTTACTGAAATTTCATTCTATATACTCTTTTAGTTTAACCAATTTTGAATCCTTTAGATTCTAAAGCACCCCTCCATAAATATAGCTTTGTTTTATGCCCTCCCTGTCATTTCAATCAAAACTATGTCATATGCAAACAACATACACTATGGGATCTCTTCCTGCAAATGCCTTGTTTACTCATCCACAACAAATGCAAAATGCTACAAGCTGGTGCAAGCCTACAACAATTGGGTACTCACTTGTCTCTCCACTATTGGTCCTCACATTTGTTATTGCTTCTTCATACATATCCTTGACCATGTCAAAATATCCTCTTGAAACTCCTTTCCCAACACCGACTGGATTAACTCTTTCGAGCCCCTATCGTATGCTTTCTCTAAGTCAATAAAGACCATGTGGAGATCCTTCCTCTCCTCCCCATATTTCTCCATCGATGTGGAGATCCTTCCTCCTCCCTGTTCTTCTGCATCGATTGTCTAAGTAGGAAAATAGCTTCAGCGGTAGACCTCCAAGGCATGAAACCAAACTGATTTTTTGATACATTTATCTCATGCCTCAGTCTTTGCTCAATCTCTCTCCCAAAGTTTTGTAGTATGGCTCATAAGTTTAATCCCATGATTGTTAGTGCAGCTTTGTAAATCTCCTTTATGCTTATAAATTGGTACCACTGTATTTCTTCTCCTCTTCACTGCATTTAATTGTGCTGATGATAAGAGAATCAGCCCATGAAGAAACATCTGTCTATGAAAAGAACTACTTTATTTTCCCAATGATCCTATATATAAATCTTGGTCCATCATTAAAACCATGAAAGTCTTACATTGTACTAAGATGACATAGATTCTATATAGAGAATTTTACAGCATTCTTTTTTTAAAAATTAATGGAATGGCTTGTCTGCTTCTTTTTTTCTTTTTTTTTTCTTTTTCTTTTTCTTTTCTTTTTCTTGCAAGCAATACATTGTTGTGTTCATTATGTGATAAATATTCCTAGCTCCATGAACTTAATTTCTGAAAACATTTTCAGGTGGAAATGAACCTCGACTTGTTGCAGCTGCAACTGCACAGTTAAATACCTTGCCATTTTACCACTCTTTTTGGAATCGTACCACAAAACCCTCCTTGGTAATCATAAGTTGCATTGCTTTTGTTGGCTGTTCTTAATGCATGTATTTTTGGATTGCATTTTCTCTCATTTTGCTTATTGCAGGTGCAACTTGGGCAGGTCGAGGGTCAACCTGAGCCCAACCTGACCTCAAGTGGACACAATTTGCAACCCAAGCCAACCCTAGGTGCCTAATCTGAGCACAACCCAAGTTTCCTTTGTACCAAACCCAACCCGATCCAAATACATGTGATTATTTCCAACTGACCCCAACCCAAATTTGCTCAACCTGAATCCAACCTGATTTGAAACCATTCCACCCAAACCTGGCCTGAGGACCTTGACAACCTGACCCGAACTCGGGCTGGGTGAATCGAGTTTGGGTTGATCTGAACCCAACTTGCAGCCCTACTGTTCATGGTAGGCTATTGGGTTATCACCTAATTTCTTTGTTGATCACTGCAACTTCTTTCAAGTTGATTGGCCTCTGTTTGGAATAGTGTCCAAATTGCCATTGACCCAATTTAAATGGTGCTGATTATGCATTTGATATTGGGTTTTTTGGGGAAGTGTGTGGAAGCTCCATTCCATATAGAGAGGGATTGAGAATTCCAAACTGGCTCCAAACAGCAAGTTGGATCAATGTAGCAAAGAACCGAATTGAGCAAATTGGCTGTTTCTGCTCAATGCAAATATAATTACTTTTTCTCCAGATATTATTTTGAAGATTCTTTTGATCTGCATGAATGATTTTTCTGATGCCGAGCAGGATCTTGCAAAGGAACTTCTTGAATTTTTTACTGCAAAGAAAATGGGAAAGGTCTTCTTTACAAACAGCGGTTCAGAAGCCAATGACTCTCAGGTTTGTTGTCCATTTTCTGTAACTCATGGGAATGCATTTCATAAAATGATGGTTAAACTTTGTATTTATTAGCCTTCTTACTAAAATGTCACCTGAAAAAAAATGATGCAAATGTTTCTCCATTTGGTGAATTCACAAATCCTGGCTAGTTGATTCAGCCGAATCAACAGTGTAATCAGCTGAGTCTGATGAATTAACAGAAAATGGTTACAAAATGATAAAAATAGAAAATTAAACCAAGTGAAAATTCATAATGTGTATTTGCATTTGGCACGTGGATGGGGGTGGAGTTCTGGGGAAAAAGAAGTGGGGGGGTTCTTATGGCAGTCTTATGGGCTGTGTTCTGAGAGGAACAATCGTTGTTTTAGAAACCTTAAGGTTTCATCTGCTAGGGTGTTTTCTAGAGTCCTTGTTTTATTTAGGTATTGGGCTCCTTAGTCCTATTCTTGGGGTTCCTGGCCAGTTTGGGGTCGGCTGTTTTCTTTTTTTTAATTTTGCTTTTGTTTGTTTTCTTTGTTCTGTGGTCTTCCTTTCGGCTCTGCCAAATAAAGTTCATTTTTCAAAAAAAAAAAAAAAAGTGTATTTGTCGTTACTTTTGCATTTTATTATTTGAATGGCCATATTTGTCCAATTTTTTGAGATGGATTTACCAATAACATGTCAAAAGGTCTGATTACCGGGGTGAAGATATGCTGGTGGTGGTGGTAGTAATGATGATGATAATGACAGTGATGATTATATAGAAATGTCTGCCGTAGAAGTTAACTGGCCGAAATGCTAAACAGCGCGCGGTTGCAGGATCCTTCTAACAAGGTGCTGCTCCTGCATGCCAATCACGAATGTCTGCCTGTGTTGTATGGCAAATGAAGAATCTGTGGACCATCTATTCATTCACTGCCTGTTCCTCAGTCATATCTGGTCTGCAATTCTGTCCCGTTTTGGCATGCATTGGACGTTTCCTGAGTCTACTGATCGGCTATTCAAGGCCTGGCAAGGTGCTCAAGTAGGTAACAACAGAAAAGATATTTGGAGAATGACTCTTCTAGCTGTTTGGTGGTCCATTTGGGAGGAAAGAAATGGGAGGTGCTTCAGGGATAATTCTATCTCGGCGGAGTCCCTGCTTAACAGGGTGATTTTTCTGATAGTTGAATGGGCCTCTAACGACATTTCCCTTGAGGGGTGTAATCTTTCTTTCCTAAACGAGTAGTCTTTCCGCTATGTCAGCGGCCCGACTCTCCCTTCTTTTGTAATCCCCTTTTTATCTAATATACACTCATAATCTTTCAAAATAAAAAACAAGGTGCTGCTCCTGCTTCGAATTCTGCTTAGGACTCAAGCTCTGGTTCTGCTTCCTAGCTATTTATATTTTAACATTTTAAAACAAATGCTTCCCTGCTCCGGCACCCGAATATGTTGGTGCTTTGCTTCTTCTTTGTGCAACTATAGTCTTGGTGTATTTGCAGATTTGGTCAGTGAGTTCTAAGTCAAGTTCATTCCTTGAATTTATTGATCGAGCTGGAAGGTGATAACCCTGTTTAGGATTTGTTTTTTGAAAGATAACTGAACTTTTGTTTAAAAAAGGTGGTGATATATCAGGATATCGGAATTGAATTCCTACAGTAATGTTTAGGAAGGGCTAAACCATCCGATAGAAAATTTGCCTCTCTGCATTTAGCCTGCAGGCAAGAAGGTGAATTTCATTAAACACAAATGACAATTCGGCCCTATTTACATTAGTGAGCATGTCTGAGAACTTCAATATTTTAGTGTTGTGGGGTGACTTCTTGGCTCACATGTACATTGGGAAGCTAGCAAACGAGCAAGCAAGCCATGAGTTCTCTCTGGTGCTTGATGCTTAGGGGATGAATATGTAGATTGTTGTTCTTTTAGTCCTTACTACTGTTTTTAGTCATGGCAATTTTCAGTTTATAAGAGAAGTGATTAAGGGCGCATTCTGATTTTATCTAAACGATGGTAGGCTGCATTTCCCACATATGCATAATGTGCTCGGTGTTTTGGGCGATGCGAAAATGGGATCTACATTAAGCTGGCTTCTGTTTTCCCACTTTTTCTGTGACAAATAGTGATCGAGATCTAGAATGTAATCTCAATCAACTATGTTTTATGTTTATGCAGTAGTGTACCCTGTCCATATTGAGACCCACAAACACCCAAAGAGTGTTCCCTAGTTTGCTCATCTGAGTCCCCATTAACCAACTGTGTTTTGGAATATACTGGTGATATTGGTGCATTTTTTATGTTGTTTTTAACTGAATGAAATCAACTTTTGACTATAAACTCCTAGGTTTAGTTGCTTGGTGGTTGTTGTGGACCTTGTGATATTCAATAATCTTAGGCTTGGGCATAGTTAGCGTAACTTTGCTTTAAAATCCGTATTTATTTATTTATTTTTTAAATTGTAAAATTGATTAAGTGTATAAAACTATATTTTGGGAAGATAGGCAAAAAAAAAAAAAAAAACTCATTTTTTTGGGCAAACTGAATTAAACTCGCTAACATGTTTTATTTTTATTTTTTAAAAAGAACTTCTGGAGACTCGGAGGCAATTTAAAAATAGAGATCGTTGGTACTTTTCATCACCAATTGATAAAATTGAGTAGAAGGTGAAAATATTTTAAAAAGGACTGATTTATATGAGGATTGCTTGAAAAGGAAGGATTTGGGAGAGGCAAAGAACCTCATTCAACTGTCTATATGCATTATTGTTTATACATATAGAAATTCTAATATTTTAATTGAAGTTTTCTATTTTAACCTTCTTTATATATAATATGTAGACACATATAGCCAGTTTTCTTTTCGCTCAATTTTTTTTTGTAAACCTGAATTTTATTTTATTTTTTTGACTGAATTCTTAACAATCAAGACCAAATAACGTGAACATTTCTGGTACTCTCTCTCTTCTTTTTTTTCTGTATGCTGTTTGCTAACAATGGGCTCAAGTCATTGATTTGTGAGGAACACGTTGTTAGTATATAATTTAGTTGGGGCGTCAAGCTAAATGTTCTCTTTAAGTCTTAAATGTCAAAACTGTTTGCTCTCTTCATGTGTGAATTACTTGCTTGCAGGTGAAACTGGTTTGGTATTATAACAATGCATTGGGAAGGCCAAATAAGAAGAAATTCATAGCACGGATGAAATCGTATGTTCATATTCTTAAATAACTAACTGATAAGATTTTCATGAATGGGTACCTATAGGATCGTTTCTCTTAACCTTGTGTTGTGTTTTCACTTTGACAGATACCATGGATCGACCTTAATCTCAGCCAGTCTTTCTGGGTAAATTTCTGTGATGTATTATCTCTTAGTATAAAATGGGTAGGACTTAATTGGTTCCCTTATCTGTAGAGGAACCATATTCTCCTCAGCGCAAGGATATCCAGGATATCCATAGGCTTTGAATCCAAACAAGTGGGGGCCTCATTCTTGTGATCTAGACTATTGATCTGGTGAGCCCCATTGTGGATGGCACACGCCCCAAACATCTCCCCAATTGGAAGATTGTAGCCATCCTGTCTCTGATCTTCTATGTTGAATGCAGACGATTGCTGTATTTTCTCTTAATTGACAATTGGCAGGCCAACAATCCAACATATAAGACCGTCTAATTTGGTTTTTTTTTTTTTTTTGTTTTTTTGTTTTTTGGCCATGGTTCATCCATGTTTGGGCCAATCAGATCAATGGACACCATGCTGTGAGCCCCACTTGTATGAATTCAGGGTCTAAGGACTATGTAAATATCCCAAGGTTGAGGGTCCTATATTTCCTCTTCCATATTGCCTACCTTTACCTAGAACTAGCACTGAAAGGCCATTTCCTTCCGTTCCTTAACACATTACTTTTACAGTCTTCCAGCTCTACATCAGAAGTTCGATCTTCCTGCACCATTTGTATTGCATACAGACTGCCCGCACTACTGGCGCTTTCATTTACCAGGTTCTTATCCTATGCACACAATATCGGGCATTTGTGCTATTTTTATCAGTTTTTGTCGGTCAAAACATGCTAAACATTGTATACCAGGTGAGACTGAGGAGGAGTTTTCTACCAGATTAGCCAATAACTTAGAGAATCTTATCCTCAAAGAGGGTCCAGAGACGGTATATGCTTCTTATAATATCTCACATTTATGGGAATCTATTGTACAATTCACAAGGGTAGTTCTGTTACTGAGCATCTACTGTTATCATGTTAGATTGCTGCTTTCATTGCTGAGCCCGTCATGGGTGCTGGAGGCGTGATTCCTCCCCCAAAGACATATTTCGACAAGGTGAATCTTTTTCTTTTATTCTTGTAGAAGATTGTGAAACAAAACCTTCCATCAACATATTTATCCAATCATCCATTCACTGATTCATTAGAACTGTGAACTATGTCGTAGCGTCATTAAAATCTCTCCATTGTGACCTGTATAGACATGTATTTGAATGGGGTAAGAGGTGTCTATTCAGGAGAAGGAAAAAATAGCGGAAATATAATCGAGGGAAGGGAAGGAGTAATGGTGGTTTGGGATAGTTCTTTTCTTTTTTCTTCTTCTTTTGTTTGGTGAGTTGGGCTCTAACCCAAGACTTCAACATTGCAAGTTGCAACAAACCAAGCTGCCATTTGAGCTACAGGCTCGTACTGGTGCATTGCAACGATTGTGCCAAATCACGAATAAAAGGGAGATTTTTCTGAGTCAACAATAAAATTTGTGAACTAGAGACATCATTAGCTTTTTGTTAGTTGTGGAATATCCAAACAGTATCTACCCAAATAAATGCATAATTTTTTTGTTCGAAAGGTTACACTTATTGTTTTCTTATTTACTGGATCACTTAGATCATAACTGTCCATCCATTGGGAAGGGAAGGCCATGGATTTATGAGACATGGGCAAAATGATGGCGTTGTAACTGTTGAATATCTTTTAAGAAAAAAATGGCAACGTAATTGATTAAGGTGTTTCTCATAGTATTTATTACTTCAAGTGGCGACCCTTTCATTAAACTATGTAACAAGAAAACCCTGGCCTAGTGATTGATGTTACTGTCATCATTTCCTTCTCCTCATAGTCTGTCTATTGGGTGAAAGCTAATGATGTAAGCGGTGAGCCTTGTGGTTGCTCGCATGAAAAATCCATCTTTTGATGTCGATACAAAAAAAAAAAGGAGCCATCCTTGGTGGTTTGTTAATTTTGTGTATGTGTAGATTCCAGCCTATCTAAACTTGGCTATGAGTGCTAATATGCATATGTGTGAAATTGAGGTGTCCATCAGGTGGGCACATCATGTATGCACCATCACCCAAGAATAAAGCCATCCAACCAATCAGGTAGTCCACAACGCATGCAGAGAAGTTGACGGTTACTGAAATGCCAGAGAATAGTTCACTTTCAACATACACGCATGGCCCATCTGATGAGTTGACCAACTTGGGTCTTGGCACAGGGCACATAACCAATTGGTCACACCTGATGGATGTGGTATTTTGCACACGCACCACATTGATCCATGCAGTTGTGTAGATGTCCTAAACTCGACCTAAATGTTGAATTAGCATAAAAAGAAAGAAATCGGATCTGATTCTGTTGTGGAAATGACTAAATAGGAGGTCTAAAGATTCTTTAGGTGTAGCAGTTGCAGGGGTTTCAAGTGTAAATATAGTTGATCTGCATGGGCTGTGCTTTGGGTGGGATTCCACTGTTAGCTTGATCTTTGTACCATGCCCATCCCACCTTGACATGATTTCTCTAGCACTAAATGTTGATCTATTGGTACTGTTGTAACCATTGGTTCTTTTTTTTTTTTTTTTTTTGGGGGGGGGGGGGGGTTGTTGATAGACTTCCAACACCATTTTAATTCTCCATGGCATGGAAAGTTACCAGGCTCTCCATTCCATGATTTAAAAGATTATTTGAGGTGGTGATTGCCGCAGATTTCAAATACCACAAAAAAAAATTAATCCTGCAAGATCCCCCTCATATTGGTTTCTTGACTGGCAATACACATCTTGATTTTGGGGATGACTATCTGAGCACCTCTTGTGAGTTGTGAGGAAGTTTTCCTTGTTTTCATATAAGCAATATTGGAATATTTTGTTGTGTTATATGTTTGCAGGCCATATGTTTTCCTAGAGATTGGTGTTATTCACATATGGACAAAAGCTCCCTTGTAACTGTCATGGGAGTGTGACTGACAAAATGCAGACCATATGTAGAACTTAAAAACGAAAAGAGAAAAGCTTAGACAACGTTGATGGATAACAACGTTGCTCTCTACTCTCTAGTGTATAAGACTGCAACCAAGAAACTGATAGGATCCAGTGAAATTAAGATCTCCCAATACAGTGCTATTAGAAACATTTTGATTGTGAAAAATTTTATTTGTTATTTAAAAAAAATTGTCTTCTCATCATGCCTTTTTAAAAAAATCTTCCTCTTCTAAATCGTCTCTTTGCAGATTCAAGCTGTCGTAAAAAAATATGACATACTTTTCATTGCTGATGAGGTATTGTATTATTCCCTTCTTCCAAGTTTGCAATATATTGAAGAATCTTCATGGCATCTTCATTTATCTTTTGCAGATGATCTTTGATTGCTCCAAGATCAATAGTAAATATTCTTTCCTCTATTTGGTCAGGTCATCTGTGCATTCGGAAGGTTAGGAACGATGTTTGGATGTGACAAGTACAATATAAAGCCTGACCTTGTCTCCTTTGCAAAAGTGAGCTCAGCTAGGATTTCACTAATGAGTAGTTCAACACCTATTAGAAAAAAGAATTGATTATGTTGACTGCTTTTCCAGGCTCTTTCATCTGCATATATGCCGATTGGTGCAGTTCTTGTAAGCCCCGAAGTTTCAGACGTCATAGATACTCAAAGCAACAAACTTGGTATTTATAGTTCTTCTTCATTGGGGACCCTCTCAGTGGAATCTGTTGGTCTATGAATGATCAAAATTCTGAGTTTTGCTTCCTTCTAATCTTGTGATTTTCAGGTTTGTTCTCTCATGGGTTTACTTACTCTGGCCATCCCGTATCATGTGCGGTTGCTTTAGAAGCACTCAAGATCTATAAGTATGTGATCTCCTGTCACTTCCCATTCTTTAAACACATAAAAGACTCGGCCACTCGACCTGACTCATTCGCCCCTTAGTAGAGTCGTGACTCATCCAGGTTAGGGGTGGCTCATGGTATCAAACTGGGTTGGGTCTGACCAAGTCCGAGTCAACTTTGACGAGTCGCATTAGGCTCGTCCAAGTCCCAAAATCATGGTTAAGCATCTACTTGGCCATGTGTACTGTGTTCGGTTGTCAAGCACTCACCTTTACCAATAAATAAAGTTTTTGTCAAAGAAAAGCAAAGAATTTGAAGGGTAAATTCTAGGGTGCCCAGCACAGCAGTTTACTTATCTGGTGTGGTGGACATGTTGCACAACTGTCCATGATCTGAAATGTCCGTCGGGTGGATCTGGAGTGGATTGGCCATGGTGGAAAGGTATTTCCGATCTGACACTTAATTGTCCAGCTGGTGAGCTTTGAACTGGAAAAGGTCCCACAAATTGAATAGGTAAGAACCAATTGGACAGGTAAGATTGTCCATTATGTATGATTTACTGAGAGTGGCCTGAGCATGGTGAGACCCACCCAATTAACGGTTCAGATTAAGGACCCTGTTGGGTCACTTCCATTACTCCAATTTGAGTGCATTGTACTAGTGCATTGGCACTTGTTGGTCATCTTAGATTTTCCCATCATTGAATGCTCTAGTGAGCAGTTACATTTGACACTATTTGAATGTAGTCTAAAACATAGTTCAAAAACTCAACTCGATGTCTAGCTGGATCTGGTTGGCTTGAAGAATTGATATAGTCTTGTATGACTTCCCTCAATATTTACTAATAATATTAAAATATTAGGAATAATAATGAATGTTTGAAATATGGTAAAGGATATAAAATAGCAAAAGTTGATAAAAGTCATGCTTAGTGCAATGGTATAATACCTTGGTTCTCCTAAGAGAGGTCTAGTTTCCAAAACTCTCCCACCACCCATAGTTTCACACCAAAAGAAAGAAAAAAAGAAAAAAGAAAAAAAGGTGCTTGACTTGGTGAGTGACTTGGCTGAGCCATTATGAGACGCGTTGAGTCAATCTAGTTTAGAAGTCAACTTGACAGGTCTCTAAAACTCAGCCTATTCATACTTAAAAGTCTATTTTCTCACTGACTCAGCTCAAAAGATTGCTGATTCTAGTTGACTTTGCAGAGCTTTGGATCAAGTCATTTTAGAACTATGATCTAATTGTCGAAGTGATAAAGTCCCTTGATATACATTGATACACCACACTCTGACAGCTTAAGCTTTTAGAGTGAATGGTTGTTTGACATGGTATTAGTGGAAGGTCCTATGTTCAAATCTAGAGAGCAGCAAATATGCCTCGCTAATATATTATTCTCCCACGGGGGGGTCAGGAAAAAATCAGGTCCGGCCCAGGGACCAGGAAATCAAGCCCGGTCTATTTATGGTGTGAGTGTCCCTCCACCCTTGTCAGTGTGTTCCCGTGCGGAGTTCCCACCCCACACGTGCAGGGGGGTGTTGAAGTGATAAAGTCCCTTGATATACATTGATACACCACACTCTGACAGCTTAAGCTTTTAGAGTGAATGGTTGTTTGACGCTAATCTGTCCCATTTGTTGTTTGGGATCTACTCATGTGTGTTCTTCGTGAGTCTCAGGGAACGAAATATTGTCGAGCAAGTCCGGAGCATATCTCCAAGGTTTCAAGATGGCATTAGAACATTTTCGGACAGTCCCATAATTGGAGAAGTACTATTTAAGTTTTTCTTTGATATGCAAAGGCTAATCTTTCTTTTTAAGTCTTACAAAGCATTTAAGGGCCTGTTGGATGCACTTCCGCAAAAGGGGGTTTTTGAGCCTGCTTTTTCGATTGACTCAACAAAAGCCAATTAGATTGGATTTCGTCAAGTCGGCTTTTTAGTGCCTACTTTGACGAGTGAAAGATAAGATGTGAGTTTGCAATGCGCATCCAAATACACGACATTGAACCCATGTGGCTCAAAATGGGGTTAAGGCCTCAAATGCCCCTTTCGAGGGTGTGCCCAAATGGGCCCTTATAATTGATTATAGAAGTGGTTAGGCATCTGTATGCCATGCTTAATGAGAGTGACTTGTTCACATGCAGATAAGAGGGACTGGGTTGATTCTTGGGACTGAGTTCACTGACAACAAGTCACCTAATGATTTATTCCCTCCTGAGTGGGGTAAGGTCCTGATTTTATGTTGTTTCATTTGCATCTGAATGGGAGAAACATGATGTTGATGTTGATGAAACCAGAGATAAATAGCTTGCATTAATAGATAAGCATAAAGATCGTTTCCTTCAACAGTGGCTGTAAAGTTATACCAAGAGTCCATTTGGATGTGCTGCAGAATGTAAATGCAATCGAATGCAGCTCCAGCCCACACGAGCTTCGTGTGAGAGTTGTTTCTCACATCCTGCAAAATGCAGATGATGGAAGTGCCAATCGCTCCTATATGCTCCCAAAAATGAGAATATGATGGTAGCAGGCTGGATTTTTTCTTATAATCCCAGTCTTATTTGGGTTAGATGATTGCAATGGTCTGCACTCAGAGAACATTCCAAATGGGCCCCAAAAGTTTCTTTTGTTATCACAGGAGGGGCTAGGATAACTCCTTATGGTTACCCACTTGAATAAACTTGGGCTTCAGAATCCCGGTCCATGCGATCACTGTACAGTCTCTTGCGGAACTCTTCATGAGCATGAAGATGTTTTACTACAATGACATTGACTCCTTTATGATTTACATACATATGCATGGACTCCATTTGTAATCATAGCGTGTATATTTCAGTATTCTCTATATCATCATTCATAATATAGGTGCTGAATTTTATCTACACCGACTAGAGACTAAGGGAATGTGAAATTTTTTGTTAATCCATCACCGAAATTTCAATTTACAGGAAACATAGTGGAAACTGAAACAAAAAGAAGTTAGAAGAGGAGGAAATGGCCACAATATTTCCTCACAGGAATACCATGTTAAGAAAACCAAATTCTCTCAACAAACTCATGCTCAACCTTTTGCTAGAATGCACCTCTTTTCTCTCTCAAATCCTACAACATTCTCTAATCCAAGGGGATAGCCCAAACTGTTTGTTTTTTTTTCCTTTATAAATTTTGAGAAAGGTAACTCCATTAGAAAAGAACAACAAGCAACAAGAACCAAAAGGACAAAGGAAGCATCAGACCTACTCATAATTTCTAAGATACCCTTTTACTGGAATGCATTTGCCATCATTAATTTCTAACCAAGTAACTAGCAAGCTACTCAAATTTTTATTTTTTTAATTGGATATGAATAACATATGATAGATTCGTAGGGCTGCATGAATGTGGTTGAAGTGTAGAGTCTTTGTAATCTTCCCACTTTCTTTGTTCATTTCAGAGAATTATAGTTACATGGAATTTGGATGCGAAAAGAAATAAAGCTATGACTTGTTGTAGCAAAAATTTGCTCGTTCTAAGTGTTTCCATCTTTCAATGAATTGGTGGTTAGTTTTCCAAGAATAAACAAAGCTAAACCCTTATGCACAGTAATAGCAACTCGTGAAAGAAAAAAAAAAAAAAAAATCATGTATCAACAAAAGAGGGAATGACAGGAAGATTTGCCCTCAACAATAGGTGAATTATCGGTTATTTATGTATTGATTGAGACGTAAAGTGCATTGATATTCCTAGAATGTCGAAGTAGGGCCCAACGTTAAGTGATCCCAATATCTGATGTGACTCCACTGTGTATGGGTGATGCCCCAAAACATCTCCTAAATGGGAGATTGGAACCTCTCAATTAATGGCCTATGAATCGATGATTGAGAAGGCAGAGGTCCCCCCCCCCCCCAAGAAAAAAAAAAAGGCTAACCAAAACCCAACAAACCTAACCCAAGTTTGGTTGGGGTTGACAAGGTCCTCAGATCGGTTGTAAAGCCCCAACTTGATTTGAAATCGGTTTCAGTTCAGGTTGGGTTGGGACTTGGGAATAATGACATGTATTTGGGTTGAATTGGGTCGGGCCAGTTAAGGGCTGAGTGTGGAGGAATTCAAGTTGGGTTTGGGTTGGGCATCTTGGGTTGGGTCGGGCTTTGGTTGACCCTCAACTCGACTCATCCCGCCAAAGTTGCACCCATAATGGCTAGGATCTTCTGTTTACAGAAACTTTTGGCATATCTTCCATCCAAAACTCTTGATCACCAGCCATATGCCCCACTTGTCGTCTTAATGCCTCAGGACCTATAATTTCTCATAAGAAGAATACTTAAATACTTCCCAGACCAACTTCTTAAGGCTTATGCATTTCCTCAAGATAGGTTTTGGGGTCTTGCCTTCTGCCTTTTTGAAAATATTGACTACGAGCCCTATTTTTGTAACCAATGTTTGCAAATTGACCGATACGTCAATATTGCATGGTCCAAGGGGGAATTATAAAATTCCCCCGGATTGATGAAAATATTGCACTTGTCGTTTATATGTCATCTATTCATGGATATATCGCAAAATATCCCATTGCTCCCTTACAAATATTCCTTCATATCATTGATATATGCAATATGTATGGACCATATCGAGGCAGGACACTGCTTTTCCGAAAAACTGAAAAATATGAAGAAAAAAAAAATCCCAAAACTCCAGTTCTCCTCATTTTTTTTGTGGAATCCTCTATAGTAGGATTTAGACAACTTATTTTGAGTTGTTTAGCGAGAAATCAAAGTTTGGGCGGAGAAATTGCAATGGAAGAGTGGAAATGGGCCAGAGTCTATTCCATAATATTTTTGTGATTTTGTTTGTTTTTATATAACTTTTTTACATAAGTTTAGTAGAAATAAGTTACTAAATCATAATTATGCATATTTTTCATGCAAAATCATGGATTTGAAGCTTCAATTTTTGAATTTGCAAAAAGTAGAATATTTTGGAGAAAATTCGAAAAGCTTCTGTTTTTACCCATTTAAATTACAAGTCAGGTCTCAAAATATCAATGGGCTCTACCCATAGCTGATGTATGGATCTAAAAAAATCAATGGGCACTATCGGTAGCCGATGTATAGATTGGAGACGGCTTCTTGAATATTTTGAAAAAAAGATTATTTTTAATTTAAAATGGTGAACATAGTTAAAATATCAATTTTTAAATTTTGTTGAAGCATTTTTGCATCTTTTTTTCATTTTTAGATGTACTTATATTGTATGATTTATGAATTATATGAACTCTTTTTGGATATTAGGTGCATCACTTCTGTCAAAAGTGCATATTTTAGGAACCATATACCCTAAGAACTTATTATGCACATACTTATTTTTTGTAATGTTTTGAGTTCTAAGTGTGTATTCATGTCTCTTTTAATACCTCTTAAAGTTTCATTCAAAACTTTCATCTTTTTCCCAATGTTTCCAAATGTTCCCTCAGACAATACATTCCCAGAAACATGTGATATTTCCCTTGCGATACTAATATTTTTTTGTATCCCATGGGTGTGATACATGAGTTAATACCGACATGTGATATTTCCCTTGCGATACTGATATTATTTTGTATCCCAAGGGTGCAATACATGAGTTCATACCGATACCTTGAACACTGCTTGTAACATTGATTTATCACTAATATGCAAATGTATTTCTACCAGTAATTTGTCATCTTTTTCTTGTGCCAGTTACTAACTCTACTGGTGTGTGCAATGATTTTATATATGCTGATGACAGGGGTAGGTGCGATTTTTGGAGCAGAATGTGAGAAACGTGGGATGTTAGTTCGAGTTGCTGGGGATAACATAATGATGTCTCCTCCATTTATAATAAGCCCTGAAGAAGTTGACGAGGTAACAAAGATTGTTCTATTTCATGTAACGAGACTCTATTTATCAAACGACCACCATGTTTTGGACCCAGTCATTGGATTAGCCACCATGATATTGAGATGGAAAATGTCATTTAAGTTCCCACCTTTTGATTCATGTGCAAGTTCTTTTTCCTCTACTTTTAGTTCTAGAACGGACTGAAAAGAATGGTTAAAGGACTCGGCCTGTCGGACTGACTTGTCTGGTCTCGAGTCACGTTGCAGCTCACTTGAGTCAGGTGAATCGGCCTGACTTGCTCGAGTGGGGTGACTTGTTGTATTGAATTGATCAGATATCTGATCAATTTCAGGTCAACTCTGATGAGTCACATGGGACTCGGCCGAATCTTAAAACCATGCCAAAAAATACTAGTATGAAAGTGGAAGAAAGGGGCATATGCATCATGTGGTTTTATATACTAGCTTTCTATGAAGCACGACCAAGTCCAAGCCATGAACTAAGGGCCTGAATCCATGATCTAAGGAATTGGGCATGCGCAGGATGAGACCCACCATATAGATGCTCAGCCCACTGCCCAGATGGACTGGGCCTACTCATTGGGCTCATCATCATCGTCATCTGAGCCTTATGCAAACTAATTGGGGTTGGACACATGAATCCTTTTCTGCCATTCCACACTATTAAGGGCCATTACTTCAGTTAGATTATAGGTCACCAAATCTTTTCTTACCACCTCCACCTTTGTCCTTTTGGGCCTTGAACTTGTATCAGCTCACCCCTTTTAACCAGCGTGGTTCATGGTCTTTATTGCACATGACCAAACCATCAAAGTCTACTTTCCCTCATCTTATTATCTACTGGTGGGTGCTACTCCTAAGTTCCCTCGAATGCATTCTTTTCTAATTCTATACTTCCTTGTCTTGCCACTCATCCATCTCAACAATTCTCATTTCAGCTACACATCCTGTGAATATGTTGTTTGTTAACAGCCCGACATTCTATCCCATAAGCATGGTTGGTCTTATAGTTATCCTATAAAAAATTTCCTTCCATTTGAGTCGTAAACAAAGATCACACGAAACTCCAAAGGAACATCTCCATTTCTTCCACCTCGCTCGAATTCTATGGGCAACATCCTTCTCTATCCGTCCACTCTCATGAATTATCGATCCAAGACATCAGAAGTTGGTAAACTTCTTCGTTAGCAATCATAACTAATTCCTGATTCCCACTCCTATTGTTTTTAAAATTACACTCCATACTCTGTTGTAGTCTGACTAATTTTAGATCCTTTATATTCTAAAGCACCTCTCCATAAATCTAGCTTTGCATTTATGGCCTCTGTTGTCTTGTTAATCAAAACTATGTCATCTGCAAACAACATACACTGTGGGATCTCTTCCAGCAAATGCCTTGCTAACTTGTTTATAACCAAGGCAAAAAGGTACAGACTCAATGCTCACTTGTCTCTTCACTAGTGGTCCTCACACTTGTTACTGCTCCCTCATACATATCCTTAATCATGTCAATATATTCTCTTGAAACTCCTTTCTTTCTCAACACCCCCTAGATTAACTCTCTAGGGACCCTATCACATGCTTTCTCTAGGTCAATAAAGACCATGTGGAGATCCTTCCTCCTCCCCCTATATTTCTCCATCAATTGTCTAAGTAGGTAAATTGCTTTAGTGGTAGGCCTCCATGGCACGAAACCAAACTAATTGTTTGCAACATTCATCTCCTACCTCAGTCTTTATCTCAATCATACTCTCCTAAATTTTCATAGGATGTCTTATAAGTTTAATTCCATAATAATTAGTGCAACTTTGTTTCTCCTTTGTTCTTATAAATGGGCACCCATGTATTTTTCCTCCATTTGCCTAGTATTTTCTTCGATCTTATAATCTTGTTTGAAGAACTTTGTCAACCAAAATAACCTAGTATCTCCTGTACGCATCTTTCTAAAAGCTTCTTCACTTCAGAAAGCCTAATCCTACTGAAGTATTTATGGTTCAAGATATCATTTGAATTTATGGTTCCTTTTATCCTTATGTTGAATTTATGGTTCTTTTTATCCTTTGTTGTTAGAGTGGTTGTTATTTAACAAGTTCTGAAAATAGCTTCTCTACCTTTTGATTGATCTCATTGTTTTTTACTAGTACCATATGGTTATCGTTCTTAATACATCTATCATGATCTAGGTCCTCATGCTTCCTTTCTCTCATTTTGCATATTTGAAGACATCTTTCTCACCTTCTTTTGTCTCCAATCTATTGCAAAGATTATAATCAATCTTATGTTTAGCCTCACCTACTATACTCTCTTAGCAATCTTTTCGGCATTTCTATATATATATATATAAAATAGAAAATAATAATAATAATAATAATAATAAAATCATCATTTCTAGTCCCTTACCAGGCTTTGAAACCTGAACGTTTCTTGTGAATAGCTCTTTGTACATGGTGATTCTTCCACTAAGTTTCCTCATATGATTGGCCTTTCCCTCTAGATACTTGTACCCCTAAAACATCTTTTACCGCTTTCTAAATGCACTCAGCCATCTTATTCTACATCATGTCTTCCACTTTCTTTCTTTTATCAATTTATGTCTAAATGATATTATTCTCTCTTTTTAAATTCCACCACCTAGTTTTTAGATGCCTATTAATTTCACTCTATTTCTTCATCTATTAATAAAAACTCTCTCTCTCTCTCTCTCTCTCTCTCTCTCTCTCTCTCTCTCTCTCTCTCTCTCTCTCTCTCTTTCTCTCTCCTTGCTAGAACTAGATTGTATCAAAGAAAGCATCCCCCGTCTCATTTCTTCTCCCAAAACCATATCCTCGATGTATGCTCTCATATCCTCTACTTTCGTTTACCAGATAACCATTTAAGTCTCCTCCTACAAATATCCCCTCTCTATTCATAATTCATTGCATGAGTCCTTCTATGTACTCCCAAAATGGTCTTTTGATTCCTATCCTCTATCCCTACCTGCAATGCATGTCCACTAATAACATTGACTATCACTTACTCTCTTAACATCGAACTTCATCCTTTAAGTCATTATCTACCAATATCCATACCCCATTTTTATTATTAACATTTCCTATATACTAAAGTTTATATCCATCAATTTGTCTAGTTTTAACCCCTTTCCGCTCGGGTAACCATGTAAAAAGTCGCACTAATAAAACAATTCTAAGCATCTGATCAATGGCCTATAAAATGGATGGTTAATATCACTATTTCAGCCCATCTGGTTGATGACCCATATATCAGCCTATGGCTTCGTAATGCTTAAAAAACTGTGATTTGCAGCTAATAAGCCTCTATGGAGAAGCACTTAAAGCTACAGAAGAGAAGGTGAAAGAACTCAAGTCCAAGAAAAACCAGTAGTGAAAGATGGTCAGCTGAAGATCTTTGGCGCCTTTCTCTTTCGCAGCTGGCAGATGATGGCGAAAAATGTCGTTTGTGGAAATAAAAGTATAATGCTTGTGAGACAGATGCTGATTAGTATTTCAACTTGCTTGGATACTCAGGTGGGCCATCTACCTTTTTTCTTATATTGTAATTATGGTTGGAAGTTTGAGATCTGTGTTCAACTCATCCGACTCAGTGAGTTGTGATTTTCTTGGGCCTTGTTTCTTGGAAGTCATAAATGTGTGCAACATCTGAGCTTTCCATCAAGTGGGCCTAAGGTTTTAAAACTTGGGTTTGGAGTTTGATTTGTCGTGGTATCGGACCGACTCATATATGATACAGGATGGGTTGCCTGGATGAAAGAAAAATTATATTTTATATGAGACCAGTCCCAATTCCGTTGGTACTCATCCGCAAATCAGTCTGACTAGATCAGAAATGGTCTTAGTCGGTGCATATCATCTCATTCATCCCAATTTAGAACATTGCCAATTTGGGACTGAGTCACCCGGTTGTAACGCATAGGTGGTACGATTCAGACCGGTTCCCACCAAAACCAATATAAATCGGCCGATACCAAGTCAATGTTGAACAATATTTGAAAGCATGGGTGGTCCACACTTATTATTTTCATAAACAAGGCCATTTCACTACTCAAGTGGGCCAGATTGTACAAAGCTAGGGCTAGACTCCTATGTTAGTTTTGCACTGTTTATAAATGGCAGTGATTCATCCTCACTTATCCCAGCTGTCTGGGCCATCCAAATTAAAGTGTTGTTGATGGAGTGTATCTTGAAAATCCCACTGATCAAGCATTCCTAACCATCCAATTAATGCTATTAAATGGATGGTGAAAAGTAAAATAGTGAGTGGTTCCAATTCAAAGGGGAAAATCAGTTGGATAGTATTATCTTCTCAGTGTAAATTTTCAGTTATCCTCCCTCCACGGTTTGGTCATTGATTTGGACGGTCTTGATCGCATTCCAACTATGCCCAGTGTACTCTCAATGATGCAAAATAACATAGGGGCCCACTGTGGATGGTTCATGGACGGTTTTCTTAGATGGGAAAATCCTAACCTTTCAATTAGTGACCTGCAAATGGATGGTTAAGAAGGAGAATGTAATCAGTACACAAGAAAGGCCAGAGACTTGTGGGGCAGCCATGATGATCTATGGTTTGGATAGTTCAACCTGGGGCCCACTTTTACAAACTGAATATGCACTGGTCCAGCATTGTATGGTGTATGCAGCACCCTTCATTTTCAGCCCGTACCAGTGGGCCATGTTTTAGTTATCTTGACCATTGATTTGATGATCGTCACATTAGATAGCCCGTGCCCCAAGGATCTCTTGGTACAGATTGGGCAGCCTCCAAATAGACGGCTAAGAAAAGAGATATAAGAATGGACCAACAAGATCAAAAGGCCGTGGATGGTAGGATCTCCAAAGTGGGGCGTGGTCCTTCCATCAGTTTTCAATGGACCGGGCTGGCCTGTCTGTTTTCTGGGCCCGGGCTTGGATGGAAATATCAGCCCAGGCTTAAAATTTATGCCCGTTTATTAAATCAGGCTGGGCTCGAGCTGTCTAAGAGCATGTCCTGGTGCCCGTTTAGGGGGTCAGGGGCATTTTCGTCATGTATCATGCGTGGTGGGGCATTCTCATTTCTCAATGAATAGCCTAGAGCTGGGCATCGAGTGGAGTCAGACTGAGTTAGGGCTGACTCGACTCGATCTAGTTTTGAAATAGGCCTAACCCGAACTCGATCCGAATCGGCATTAAGTCCAGCATGACTGACCCAATCTGAGTCTAATCTGGCCTGGACTGATCCAGACCGAGTCTGACCTGGTCAGAAGTACCGTGTCGGGTCGAGTTGGCACCGAGTCGGATCGAGAGATGGAGGAGGGTGGTGGTGGGTGGTTGTCGGGCTTGGAAGAGGAGGATGAGGGAGGGAGAGAGTTTAGGATCGGGTTGGGGTCGCAGCACGGATAGGGTTAAAGATAGTTGGAAATTGGGTTTTATTTTTAATTTTTATATATATACCCAAACCTGAGTCGAGTTGGGTTTCGGATCAAGTCAAGTTCGACCAGGTCGAGTTTCGGGTCGAGTTACTGGGTAACTTGGACTCGACTTGGTTTGAGTTCGGATTGGGTGAAGCCTACTCATTTCTGACCGACTCACCTTGGTTCAAACCGATTCACCCATTCGATTCGAGTTGAGTCGAGTCAGTCGAGTCGAGCCATCCCATGCCCAGCTCTAGAATAGCCTGGATCTTTCCCAAAAGTCGATGGCTGGGCTCATGCTTGGGCCCAGGCCTAGGTTTGGACAATCTCTGTGGGCCCATGTCAGCCTGTCAAAAACCCTATCAGTCCATGATAGCCACTTTAGATCATGCCTGGGGCAATGAAACGACAAAAATGCCCTCATCGACGTGGTTTGATCATGACATCCAACAGATTCATCCTTCCATAATGTATAAACCAACAATCAGGTTGATCTAATCATAATGTATGTCACACATATTTTAAGGGTGTATATTATCTCTATGGTGTGGCCCGCCTGATAGTTGGATTGGCCTGATTTTTGGTTTGTACGATCACAATTATGGGATGCACCAATTGGATGGGTTGGATGTTGTACACATCACGTGGTCCCACAATGCATCAACTCTAACACCTTTTAAAGAATTGTAAATGAGAGCATTTTAGTTATTTTACTCAAAAGAAAAGTGAGGCCCACCAGATTATTCCCGTTCAGACTAGTGGGTCCATCTATGGGAAGATACTCAAGAACATAACATTGAGGGGTTGCAATGGCTTGGACTAGGGTAACCTGCTCCTTGTATCCTAAGCTCTAGCCCAGGCCCTACAATTTAGGCAAGGCTAACTTGCATGGAAAAGAGTTAAATGATCAAATGTTTGAAACAGTATAATCTATGAATCTTCTTAGTGGCATCCTCCATCTTCCACACAAGACCCTACATCCTTCATCCACAATAAATCCCCTCTTATAAACAATTTAGATTATTGGAATATGACCCTTGTCCATCCTTGAAACATGGCCTAGTATAGGCTTCACAAGCCATTGTTGCACAATGTCCTTACTCTTTACACTCTTTACACCTAACTAATCATGGCTAAATATAACAGTTCAAAAGATGCCACATGGCAACCATGTCACACATGGTGTATACAACTTCAAAGGTAATGAAATAGATACATACATTTATGGGAGTATTACATGCTATAAATTCTATTGAAAGTAACTTTTAACCAGAGTCTCCAGAAAAAACTCTTAGCTTGCATTAAATGCTAAAGAGTCTCATCAAAGCAATTCTTTGCAAAGCTTTCTATGCAAAAAGCCCCGTGGCGTCAAGACTTCGGTAACGCTTCCAATGCACGTTGCGAGATGAGAATGGTAGGCGGAGATGATTTTTTTTTTTTTGGTATATGTGAAATGCTATAGGCCGCACTCACATATAAACCCAAGAGGATTTGCCCCGTCAACTAGTTTAGTCTCTCATGCTGTCGTACTCTACTTAAGGCCATTGTCTCTGAGGTTTATAAAAGCGGTATTTGAAGAAGAGCCCGAGGCCCTCTCACAAATAATCAATTAAATCTCTACAGTTCTATGTTGCTTATCACTCTTGTCCTCTATGGCCCTTTATTAATTTAATTTATTAACTTAGTCACTTCACTTTTGTCTAGCTATGCTGTAGCAAGTTCGAAACCATTAGTTTAACTTAGTTTTACTATTATCCAATACAACATTACAGTACACATTTAGAAGTAGGTTAAATATCTATGACCTTATTATTGGCTCCCATCGTTTATTGAGTTCTTTCTTGATACATCGTCAGTTACATCCTGCCGACTTCATGTCACAAACATCCTCATGAACCTCTGGTAGTTTTCACAACCTTGTTGCCATCACAAGCAATAGTAGGTGCTTAGGCTTTTCAATAAAACAAGAGACCACACGTAACAAATGCTCATATTCGGTTAACATGTGTGATTAGGATAGTGCACGTGTACAAAATTCGTACTTGACTCGAGTTCAATTGAACGATAGTAACCCTAGTGCTAAAATAGACCGATTAAGACCAAATCCATGGGATTGGCCACCTTCTCAGCCACCAATTATTACAACGATCAAGCGATTTAAAAGATCATGGGCTAATCCTCCTGAGTTGATTTTTCTTACATTGTATTAAGGCTTTTCTTTCAATGGTGATGACATGCCTTGCATTTCTCAATAGATCAATGATGGATGGACATAATTAAAAATAGAAAGGCTAATAATGCCTATTTTATTAATTTGTATTTGCGGTTTAGTACAATAAGCAGATGAACAAAATAAGTAGAGAAAGGAAAGAAATACCTATGATCACCTATATGGATAAACAATCGAAGTAGATGGTTAAGAAAATGTGACCGATGGTTTGATCTTCCAAGTAAGGACTTGGTTGACCAAATGATCCAATGATAGTAGGTCGTGGATATTTATATTACTCCTAAGCATACTATAATAATGACATTGGACAATAACGATTTAAGCTAACCTAAACTTTGGATGTTCTGCAGCATGGCTGGACATAAGTGAAGGAACTAGAAATTAAGATAAGTAACGTTGCACTATATAGGTTGATTGTGTTTAGCATGGGCCTTGAGCTCTTCATCGTGTATTCCTTGTATAACTCAAGAGTAGGCAAATCATTGATGGGTTTCTAGTTGGTATAGGATCCTTGGCAATCACAATGCGCAGTTGTTTTTTGATTTTTTCAACATGATCAAAGAAATCTTCAAAGGTCACGTTATTAAACCAATTTCAAATCTTCTTGCCAGCATAACTATAAAGATCCATGGATATTATAGTATCGGTTTAACTAGATCCAAATTCCTCATGATGTTATTGATTTCTTTCCTCTTTGAAAAGAATTCACTTCTTGAACTTTTGTAATTATTGCGAGAGCATCAATCTTCTCTAAGAGGATCTTCCATTTTGGAAGGATTGTGTGAGATGGGCCTTGCCGAGCATATCCAATTTTTGATAAGATCCCTATCTCGGTGGGCCTCTATAGACTTGTCGAGTACGCTATTTCGACAACACATGCCACTCATGTTAGGGCTACATGCTACTTGTAACAATTTACCGTTCTCATTTTGGCAGGCGACATTCCATTGAAGGATATGGGACAAAAGATATCCTCAGTTTGCAATTAGGATTTCATTTAACATTTAATAGGTAGTACCGATAAGTGGTGGCATCTCATTGGTCCATGTGGATGTGCTAGGACAAGTGTAACAACGTATATTTAATATCTTTCTGCTTAGTTTTATTTTTTATTTGTTGATCATACTGTTTTAACATTTTAATCAATAAAATTAATGATGCAGCCTTATTTTTAATTCTGTCAAATCCGTATTGTTTTATTGACAAACTTGTTCGATCCGCTATAACAATTGAAAGAAAAATTCTTGATTCCAAGGTAAACAAATCCCGTTTAAAAGGATTAACCCTCACATTCTAAAATTGCTTGATTGCTATAACAATTGGTGACTAAATAGTCAAGTCAATCCTTATACATCTAGTCCTAATATGGCTAGTTCGATGGCTGAGATCACAAGCGTTCAATTGATTAGAGTCGAACATGTCTTCGACATGCTCGACACTAAATCTAATTGCATATGTTTGACCAAGTTCGGGCCATTCATAACACGTTTGCCCATGCATCCGGATTGAACAACAACACCTACTATTATATTCTAGGCAAGCTACATGCCGAACGGAGAGAACTCTAAAAATGCCAATCAAGTAAAGCTGTGTGCATTTTGTGAGTGATATTTAAACTGTATGTAAGACAACCACAATTTTTGTTTTCCAAACTATCCCCAACTTTATTTAAAATGTCTTTACATGTTTTTAAAAATCTAAAATTTTTTGCCCTGCGAAACTAGTTGTGGTGCAAAAAATTTGCAAAAGTTGCTTGTGTCATATATAGCAATAAGGAAAGTGGAACATGCAACATGTATATAGAGGAGGGAGTGGATTGGGTGTAGGTCTGGCCTCACTCAAGACAGTGCAACCCTTACTGTGGGAGCCGACCTTGCTGTATCTACTCTATATCCATGTTGTCGGTCTAATTTTTTGGATCATTTTAGAGCATGAGCCCAAAAATAAATCAGATCCAATTATGGCTGGACCATGCCGTAGGAAAAAAGTGATTGACCATTAATAGGCCAAAAAAGTTTTGAATCAAGTTGATATTTGTTTTTTTTTTTTCCTAATCTAGGTTCATGTGAGGTAATCAATACGTTAGATGGCAAATAAACATTATGGTGGGTCCTGGGATGTTTTTAATAGTGGGGCATTTAATCACCACTATTTCCTATAATACGATCCACCTGAGATTTAGAACTTCATTTTTGGGCTCATCATCTAAAATGATTTGGCATGATGGATGGATGGAGTGGATAGAAGACATACATCATGGTGAGCTCTACAGTAAGGACCACACTTAATTTGCTTTCACAAAGGATGGGGGAGAGAAAAATTAACTAAAATAAAAAGGGAAGAAACAAAGGATAAATAATAACAAAAGTTTGAGCAACATAGAGATAGAATGGGGCTCATGGTTTCAAAGGTAGGCAACTCATCTCCATATTTTCTTTTATTATGGCCCAATCAAACCTAAGATCTACCTTTGTTTTTAGGCTAATGTCCTAATATAACCAAACTCAACAAATTTATGATATGGATTTTCATGTTAATCATAGTGGGCTCTATTAAGCCTTTGTTATAAGTCTCACTTTTAGACGTAGAGGTGTACACGAGTCGATCCGAGTCGAGCTTGTCACAGCTCAACTCGGCTCAGCCACTTGCCGACCCCAGCTCGAACTCGGCTTGGCTCGGTCCTCGAGCCTGACTGGCCAGCTCGGCTTGGCTTGATCAATGGCTCAGGCTAGCTTGATCCGAGTTCGAGCCAAGATCGAGCCGCGTTTGCCTCTGCGGCATTTTCACAAACACATGGATTGTATCTCAAATTTTTACTGTTTGTAAAACAGCGGCAGCGGTTTTTACAGGTATTTCATCAAACACCTCATAGACAACATGAAAAATCAAGGAAAAGGGGTATTTGTTTTACATACATATCTTCCTTGCCACCAGCCAACACTTGGTTAACTTATTTCATCAAACAATTGGTATGGATTTGGGTTAACGGACAGCTGAGAGGACGAACGGGTTAGGGTTGGGCGAATGGGTTAGGATTTGTGCGCTCATTGCCACTGGGGTTAGGGTTGGGCGAATGGGTAAGGTTTTATTTATTTATTTATTTATTTATTTAAAACTTATCTATACTCGACTCAAAAATCGATTCGAGCCTAATCGAGTCGAGTCGAGTCCAGCTAGGTCTAGCTCGGACTTGACTCGAAATGTTTCGAGCTCATTAAAACTGGCTTGACTTGGCTTGAGCAGAGTTTCGATCCTAGTTGGGTCAAGCTTTTTCGAGTCAATCCGAGGGAGCTAACAAGATAACTCAACTCGTGTACACCTCTAGTTAGATGTGGCAACACACAAGAAGGAAGAGAAATTCGAGCAGGTTATTTACATGAGCTAAAAAGATGAGAATAACTCATACATGCCTTTTATGAATGAAATTCGATCTATATATCTAAAAACAACCACATTTTCAAAATTTTAAAATACCTGACTTTATGTAAAATAATTTCACATGCACTTTCAATATTATTAGCTTCTAAAACCAATTCGGATGTCTACTCTCAACTATTTTCCATAGTGATGCCCACTTCATTCATGGTTTGGCATGAGTTTTAAGCCCATGGCCCACCATGAGATGGTGCATTGATGGGGGTGGATGTCCAAACACACACCATCACGGTGCCCATGGAGCTTGATGTTATGGGAAGCCACTTTTTCCTTAGGAGTAGATAGACGTGGACAGATGAATGTAGTGTTGCCGTCTTATCAGTTGCGTTGAAAGTGACTTTAGAAAATAAGATTCACAAACAGTTGTGGTGGAAAAACGAAGAAAATGAAGGATATGGTTGTCTAACCGGTGTGATTCTTCAAACATGAGCCATTCATACAGATTTTTATTTACCTCATTCTTTGATTCATACCCTAAAACGATTTCTAAAAATGGATGGACGGTATAAATATAACACATACATCAGTGGGGCCTACAGAACTTGGTGACGTGCTACTCAACCAGTCAGTATCTAATCCGCGTCCGACAATCGGCGTATATTGACCGGAAGCGGATTGGCCGGTGTACCTCACGCTATACAGCTGCTGTACGTACTTGTCGTGCCAAGACGAGCACTGACGCTTTTCGAGTTTCAGGAATGTTTCAAATGAGATCAAAGTTACATGACCCTACAGTGTACAGTGATGTATTTATTATATCTAAACCGTTCATCTATTTTTAAAGATTATTTTATCCAAAAAAATAAAAATAAATGAATTATACCTAAAGATCATCTAGACCTCACCACAAATAACAGCAGAGATAATGATTTTTATTATTAAAAAATTTTTAGGGCTACCATAATGTTTATTTTCCATCCAGACCTAAATGAAGATGAAAAATAAAATTTATATTGATCTAAAACTTCTGTGACTAAACAGGGTTTCAATGGTAGAAGTTCAATCTCTTACTGACTTTTACAGTGTGGTCGACTTGATAGCTAGATCTATCTCATTTTTTTTGTCCCAAGCCGGAAGACGATCTCGCCAAATGGATGGACGGTTTGGCCCACGGAACTTGCTGACGTAAATACAGCAGACCCTAACGACCACCGTCCCAGTCTCAACGCTCCGCGTCCTAGTGTTGAACCGCGGATGAGTAAACACGTTTTGCACACGCTTTTTTCGTGTGGTAATTGGAAGAATGTATACAAGATCCAAACCGTTATAAAGGTGGACCCCACATTATAGAAGCTTTTTTCTGGAAATTTTGGTGGATTTGATCATGGTATGGCCAATCAGATACAAAACGATGAATGGATAAAAGAAATCAAATCAAAGGCCGTATTTACTTAATCTAATGATAAGATCAGCCTGATTATCAAATCAGGTTTCTACTCGATGTAATCCGCCTGATAAGCCGTTTGGATCAATCACACGTGGCACGTGTGGCATGCTTTACCAGAACTGCTTCCTCGTAGAAGGTACAACGCGTTCAAGTTCACTTACATTAGGCACGTGTCCCACACTGCTGATAACAGAGAAATTTACGACTGTTCACTCCACCTTTTATCCAGTGGTTTTTTGGAAGCAATACAAACTTAGAATACGCACTTGGACCTACTCGTACGGAGTCGGAATTTCAGGACGAAAATACCCCGACCTTCCTTTAGAAGACTAGCGCTGACGCTCCTCCAACGGAAACGGATTGGCTACTCCCCCGGACACCAGCTCCGTGGCTGGTGTTCGGTGCCCTGTGGGCCCCACTATGATGTATGTGTTTCATCCATTTTTAAAGATAATTTTATTTCTTGATCCCAAAAATGAGAGGGATATAAATTCTAGGTGGACCACACCACATGAAAACAATAGTGATTGGATATCAACCATTAAAATCCTCCTATGGCCCACTATACTGTTTATTTGACATCCAATCTGTTGATTAGGTCATAAAGGCCCAGATGAAGAGAAAAAAAAATAATCAGCTTGATCCACAACTTTTATTGTCGCCAAAATGTTTTTAATGGTCGACCCTCATTCAACACTGTTTCCTGTAATGTGGTCCACTTGAGATTTTTATATACCTCATTTTTGGACTTATACCGTAAAATGATCTGTAAAAACAGATGGATGGCATGGATGAAACACATACATCATGGTGTGGCCCATTTAGCACCGACCATCAGCCATTGGCTAGTGTCAGGGGGAGTAGCCAATCCATTCCATCCTCCAACCGAGAGTTGTACGAACGGCTCAAAAGAGATCAAAGTTACATGGCCCCACAGCTATGTATTTATTATATCCACAACGTTCATCCATATTTCGAGATCATTTCAGAGCATTATCCCAAAAAAAAAAAAATCATATCCAAAGATCAACTGGACCACACCACAAAGAGTAGCGGGAAAATTGATTTTCACTGTTAAAAATTTTGTAGGGCCCACCATGACATTTATTTTCCATCAAATCTATTCATAAGGTCACAAAGGTCTCTATGAAGAGGAAAAACAAATTTCATAATGATCCAAAATTATGTAACCCCTAAAAGGGTTTCAATGGTAGACGTTCAATTCCCCACTGCCTTTTACAGTGTGGTCCACTTGATAGTTAGATCTATCTTATTTTTTGTCTTAAGCTTTAATATAAGCTTGCCAAATAGATGGATGGTTTGGATATAACACAGACCTCATGATGGGACCTACAAAAGTAACATCGCAAAAAAAAAAAAAAAAAATAGTCACAGAAGGTTGCGGCGGTAGTGCCCCGGCAATCCGACTTTTTTTTTTTTTTTTTTTTACATAGAGAACTTCTTCTCCCTTACATTTTTCTCTAGTACATAATTAAGTAAATATGTATATATAAGTATATAAAAATATTTTTCTATCTTTCAATTCATTTCTTTGTCTATTTATTTAACAAGCATATCTCCTAAACTAGAATGATTTACTTAACGTACCATTTTGGGGTAGGAGAAGCTAATTAAGCCAACCAACCTAGTTATTTTCCAAGATTCCATCAGGTCGATGGTCGAAAATCCATTTCATTCAGTTCATGGTCAATTTCAATCACTTTGCGGTCAAACTGGAAATTCAGCTGGGCAAACATGAAACTGAGCGAAGCAAACATGAAATTGAGTGGGGGAAACTAGAAATTTAGCGGGCAAAACATGAAATTGAGCAGGGCAAACATGAAATTAGGGTTGAAAGTCGGGCCGATTGGTTTGAGTTGGTGCTCAACCCTAACCCAACTCAAGGTTCCTATACCTAAACCTTGACCTAACCCAACCCAATCTTGGGTTGGGAATTCTCAACCCAAGCCCAACCCAAGAGGGCTCGACGGGTTGATTAGGTTGGTCGAGTGTATACATGTCTATTTGGGAGAGAAAAATCCGACATATCTCGTTAGCTTAAGTCCTTGGAAATGACGTGGACAAATGGGACTCGACATCACTAGTGTACCTTCTACACATACAATCCACACTCAATTATAATTTATAAGTAACTAATATATTGATTAGGTTCGGGTTGGGTCAGGCAACCTGAGACCTCAACCCAAACCCAACCTAAATTTTTATCAGGTTGGTGTTTGTACAGCCCAAGCTTGAGATCGGACCTGATATATCCTACCCGAGCCTAACGCAATGTCGGGTCGGTCACAAGTCGGTCGGGTTGAACCCGCCCAACTTTCAGTCATACATGAAATTAAAGGGGGCAAACTAGAAATTCAGAGGAGTAAACATGAAATTGAGCGGAGGAAACTATAAAATCAATGGGGCAAACTAGAAAATCAGCAAAGCAAATTAGAAAATCAGCGGAGCAAATTAGAAAATCAGCGGGGCAAACTATGAAGTCAGTGGGGCAAACATGAAAATCAGCGGGACAAACTAGAAAATCAGCGAGGCAAACTAGAAAATCAGCGGGGCAAACTAGGAAATCAGCGGGGCAAACATGAAATTGAGCAGAGCAAACATGAAATTCAACAGGACAAACTAGACAATCAATGGGGCGAACTTAACAGATATTTTCATGGCTTGAGCCGATAAATCTAAACTTATCCAATATTCAAATGGACCACACCAAATGAAATTTTAAATTGAACTTCTATTGTTGATCATTTCTTAGGGGCTACAGAAGTTTTGGATTAAGCTTATAATTGTTTTTTCTATTAATCCATGTCTGTATGATCTTATGAATAGGTTTGATAACAAACAAACATCATTGTTGGGCCCATTATGGTTTCAACGGTGGAAATCATTATGCCCATTGTTTCCCGTGGTGTGATCCACTTGATCTTTTGATATGCTTTAATTTGGGGCTAAACCACTAAAATTAGATAGAAAAACGGATGGACGGCGTGGATATACTACATACATTCAATGTGATTTTCATGTTTCCTCCGCTGATTTTCTAGTTTGCACCGCTAATTTCCTAGTTTGCCCCGCTGATTTCCTAGTTTGCCCTGTTGATTTCTTAGTTTGCCCCGCTGATTTTCTAGTTTCCCCTGCTCAATTTCATGATTCTCTGCTTCAGTCTATCTTCTCTACTTCTTCTAGTGGATGCTGCCTATGTGTTGTTGTGGTGGGCCTTCCCTTGGAGGTGTTGTCGCTGAGGTTGGTTTAGGGTCTTGGATGTGAGATCATAGCAGCAGACTATGGCCTATGGTCAGAAGTTGGGAGGGCTAGATGGGAAGGTGTGGCAGCTGGTTGGTTTGTATAAGTGAAATATTATATGTAGGGAGAGTGGTCGCTTCGGCCCGTGGGATTTTAAGAAGGTCGAAGAGTGGAGGAGTCGGATTTGCCTTCGTGTTGTTGGTGAATGAGGTGGTGTCTTCCTGGTAGTGTTTATGCCCATTGAGGGGCAGCTTGGCGCGTTTTAAGATCCATGAGATTGCTGATACATGTCCTTTTAAACGTAGACCTATGTTTGCCTCGCTCAATTTCATGTTTACCCCGCTGAATTTCCAATTTGACCGCGAATTGATTGAAATTGACCATGAATTGAATGAAATGGATTTTCGACCATCAACTCGATGGAATCTTGGAAAATAACGAGATTGATTGGCTAAATTATCTTCTCCTACCCCAAAATCATTTGTGGTACTTTAAGTATATCATTCTAGTTTAGGAGATATGCTTGTAAAATAAATAGACAAAGAAATGAATTAAAAGATAGAAAAATATTTCTGGGAGAACTTTTTCTCCCTTACATTTTTCTCTAATACATAATTATATAAATATGTATATATAAGTATATAAAAATATTATTTTATCTTTTAATTCATTTCTTTGTCCATGTATTCAACAAGCATATCTCTTAAATTAAAATGATTTTTTTTTTTTTTTTACACACCCCCACACACTCACACTAGTGGAATTTCATCACCTATGGATACTCGAACGCTCGATCGGGTGTTGAAACTCCTAAGAGTCTACCACCCGAGCAAGAGTAAGGACCCAAACTAGAATGATTTGCTTAACGTATCATATATGATTTTCATGCAAACATGAAAATGAGCGGGGCAAACATGAAATTCAACAGGGCAAACATGAAAATGAGAGTGTAAGCATGAAAATTAGCGGGCCAAACATGAAAATGAGTGGGCCAAACATGAAAATGAGTGAGGCAAGCATGAAAAAGAGCGGGGCAAACATGAAAAAGAGCAGGGTAAACTAGAAAATTAGCGGGAGAAATATGAAAAGCAGCGGGGCAAACTAGAAAAATAGCAGGGCAAACTGAAATATGAGCGGGGTAAATTAAAAAATCAGCGGGGGAAACATGAAAATTAGCAGGGAAAATATGAAAAGCAGCGGGGCAAACTAGAAAATCAGCGGGGGAAACATGAAAAGCAGCAGGGCAAACTAGAAAATCAGCGGGGGAAACATGAAAAGCAGCGGGGCAAACTAAAATATGAGCGGGGCAAACTAGAAAAACAGCGGGGCAAACTAGAAAATCAGTGGGGGAAAATGAAAAGCAGCGGGGCAAACTAGAAAATCAGCGGGGGAAACATAAAAAGTAGCAGGGCAAACTAGGAAAACAGTGGAGTAAACTGAAATATGAGCGGGGCAAACTAGAAAATAAGCGGGGGAAACATGAAAGTCAGCGGAGAAAACATGAAAAGTAGCGGGGCAAACTAGAAAATCAACGGGAGACACATGAAAAGCAGCGGGGCAAACTAGAAAAACAGCGAGGCAAACTGAAATATGAGCGGGGCAAACTAGAAAATCAACGGGGGAAACATGAAAATCAATGGGAGAAACATGAAAAGCAGCGGGGCAAACCAGAAAATCAGCGTCCCTTTTTCTATATTTAGAATGGTTTATAATCGTCCATCCATTTTTCCATCTAATTTTAGCGGTTTAGCCCCAAATTGAAGCATATCAAAAGATCAAGTGGATCATACCACGGGAAACAGTGGGGATAATGATTTCCACCATTGAAACCATAGTGGGCCCAATAATGATGTTTTTTGTTATCAAACTTATTCATAAGATCATACAGACATGGATTAATAGAAAACATAATTATAAGCATGATCCAAAACTTTTGTGGCCCCTAAGAAATGATCAACATTAGAAGTTCAATTCAAAATTTCATTTGGTGTGGTCCATTTCAACATTGGATACGTTTAGATTTATCGGCTCAAGCCATGAAATTATCTATTAAGTTTGCCCCGCTGATTGTCTAGTTTGCCCCACTCAATTTCATGTTTACCCCGCTGATTTCCTAGTTTGCCCCGCTGATTTCCTAGTTTGCCCTGCTGATTTTCTAGTTTTCGCCGCTGATTTTCTAGTTTCCACCACTCAATTTCATGTTTGCCCCGCTGATTTTCTAGTTTTCCCTGCTCAATTTCATGTTTGCCCTACTGATTTCCTAGTTTGCCCCGCTGATTTTCTAGTTTCCCCCGCTTAATTTCATATTTGCCTCGTTGATTTTCTAATTTGTCCCGCTGATTTTCTAGTTTGCCCCATTGATTTTCTAGTTTTCCCTGCTCAATTTCATGTTTCCTCTGCTGATTTTCTAGTTTGCCTGACTGTTTTTCATGTTTCCCCTGCTGATTTTCATGTTTCTCCCACTGATTTTCTAGTTTGCCCCGCTGCTTTTCATGTTTCCCTCGCTGATTTTCATGTTTCCCCATTGATTTTCTAGTTTACCCCGCTCATATTTCAGTTTGCCCGCTGTTTTTCTAGTTTACCCCGCTGCTTTTCATGTTTCCCCCACTGATTTTCTAGTTTGTCCTGCTACTTTTCATATTTCTCCCGCTGATTTTCATGTTTCCCCCGCTGATTTTCTAGTTTGCCCAGCTCATATTTCAGTTTGCCCCACTGTTTTTCTAGTTTGTCCCGCTGCTTTTCATGTTTCCTCTGCTGATTTTCTAGTTTGCCCCGCTGCTTTTCATGTTTCCTCCGCTGATTTTCTAGTTTGCCCCACTGCTTTTCATGTTTCCCCCGCTGATTTTTTAGTTTTCCCCGCTGCTTTTCATGTTTCCCTCGATGATTTCCTAGTTTGTGGTATGAGACAAAAAATGAGGTATATCCATTCGTTTTTCCATCTAATTCTAACGGTTTAACCCCAAATTGAAGCATATCAAAAGATCAAGTGGATCATACCACGGGAAACAATGGGCATAATGATTTCCACCAATGAAACCATAGTGGGCCCAACAATGAGCATAATGCTTTCCACCATTTACATGCTTGCCCTGCAAATTTTAATGCTTGCCCCCCTAGTTTAGGATTCTTACTCTTACTCGGGTGGTAGACTCTTAGGAGTTTCAACACCCGGTGAAGCGTTCGAGTATCCGTACGTGGTGAAATTTCATTAGTGTGAGTGCATGGGGGTGTGTATGCACGTGTGAAAAAAAGAAAAAAAAAACATTCTAATTTAAGAGATATACTTGCTTAATAAATAGACAATGAAATGAATTAAAAGATAGAAAACTATTTTTATATACTTATATATACATATTTACATAATTATGTATTAAGGAAAAATGTAGGAGAGAAAAAGTTCTCTCTGTTGATTTTTTTTTTTTTTAAAAAAAAACCAGACAGCCACGTGGCGGCTGTTTGTGCCTTTTTTTTTTTTTTTTGCTAGGTTGCTTTCGTGGGTCCCATCATAATGTCTGTGTTATATCCAAACCGTTCATCTATTTGGTGAGCTCATACTAAGGCTTGAGGAAAAAAAATAAGATGGATCTAACTATCAAGTGGACCACACTGTAAAAGGCAGTGAGGAACTTAACGTCTACCATTGAAACCCTTTTGGGGGTTAATGAAGTTTTGGATCATTATGAAATTTGTTTTTCCTCTTCATCCAGGCCTTTGTGACCCTATGAATGAACTTAGATGGGGAGGATTTCTCACAAACATCACAGTGGGCCCTGACTTAGATGGGGAGGATTTCTAATGGTTGACACTCATTCAACACTGTTTCCTGTACTGGTACACTTAAGATTTGGATATACCTCATTTTTTGTCTCATACCATAAGATGATCCGGAAAAATATATGGACAGCATGGATGAAAAGCATAAATCATGGTGGGGCCCACAGACCACGATGATCCGCCATTGGCGGTTGGCAGGTGGAGTAGCCAATCCGTTTATGTGAAAAGGAGGGGTATTTTCGTCCTGGAATTTGTCATCCGTACGGGGAGGTCTAAGTTAGTAGGTTAAGTTTGTATTGTTTCAAGAATATCCAATGGATAAAAGGTGGTGTCCACAGTCGTAAATTTCTCCGGATAACAGCTCGAAGAACTGGTGACGCGTGGCTCGTGTATTCCTACAATACACACGCGTTTATAATTCTCACAAGTGGGGTCCATATTCCAGTAATCCAAACCATTGATCTACCTTAAAATTATTTTAGGTTAGAAGATCTCAGAAACAAATATCAGCGATAAACGATATAGTGAGCTATATGTACGGAAGCATTTTCATGCACCTAGTTTAATTTGGACTTGTTGGCATACACATATCTTATCTGGACCGTCCATTAAATCCAGTGGACTATTCATGGACGGCCTTGATAAAATTATACTGATCTGATGACTCAAACCGTAAAGTAAGTGGTTTGCAAAAATGGATGGACAAGATTGTCCGGTTACCGATGTTTATGGTCACAGATACTGGAAATTCTGGAAAAAGGTGGACTGAACATAACAGACGGTCCAGATAGGTGTCCATGCATTGATTCCACTCGAACATTTCTCAGCATTAGGATCTTTTTAAGTTGATTTTGGAAAAAAAATTCTAGCCGTCTATATGTGGGCCACAATTAAATAGGTTTAGATTGTAATATGAAAGAAATTTTTGTACCATATTCCATCCACAATGGAATAAAATAGATAAATGGTCTGGATTATCTAACATGGGCCCCACTGGTGAGAATTCAAAACACGTGTATATCGTGTAAAGATGCGTGACACGTATCAGTATCACATACCTCCTCCCCTCCAATTCCCTTTCTTCTTCTCGCGCGAGCTGAAAGAGAGAGAGAGAGAGAGAGAGAGAGGGATGGCGAGTGTATCTTTGAATCTTCAATACACCTTCAAGGAATTCAACTTCAAGAAATTCTCACTGCGCGCCACTGCTTCTTCTTCTTCAAACGGTTGTCTCCCTCTCCCTCTCTCTCTCTCTCTCTCTCTCTCTCTCTCTCTCTCTCTATTTGGGTTGTTGTAATCTTCTGTCGGAGCTGATGGATGTATTTCAGTCTCTGAAATTTTTTCTGGGTGTGGAGGATTTTCACTAACAAATGATGGGTTCTTCTTATTTTTAGTATAAAAACTGTCCTGGTCATGTAGTCCCGCGGACTACTGATGGGAATTCGTAGTCCTTTGGTAGGGCCATGTTTATGAATGATCGGAACCGTTAAAGATGTAGGTCCGACTATGGATAGGCCATGGATTAATTATGGTTTGCTACGGATGATCCTAGCTTTTAGAATGGTTTGGATTTTCTTTGCCTAAAAAGAGGACCGTTCATGGCCTATTACCATGGTGGACCCAGATCATGAAGTGGGTTTTGCAGTTATCAGCATGACCGAGCTGGCGGACTGCGATTTCGCTTGACTATCTGCTGCTTGTCGTGCTGCTGCTTCTTTGTTTTTAATTTTTAATTTTTAATTTTTTTGATCACGAGCTCCCACAAAATTTGGACGCGTGGAAGGATATTCCATGACTGTGCCATTCATTGGTGGGCCCCACCGTGGATTGGTCGAAGCGTAAAGATTTTCCCGATCGGGAGACCTCAATGCGTGCGGCTGTCGACAGGCAATTGGACGGGAAAAGTCCACCAATCTGATGGTAGGACTGTCCAATGTATCTAATCTGTGGTAGGTAGATCATCCATGGTGTGGCCCATCCAGTGAATGGTCTGAATCAAGGAGCATTGTGTCGTTTTTGTAATCTGATTGCTAAGCTCCAGATAAGGAATTCAGTGTTATCTGTAGTGAAAAACCTGCATCTTTCTTCTATCTCAGCAACTCTAATTCTTCAGCATTTGTAGGATTTTCACTGACGAACGATGAGTTTCTGAGTGGGGATGCCAAGGTTTAGTGGAAAAGTTCATGATATTTGACAATTAAATAGTGCAATGGGGCACTGGCTACTTACCATGTGTTCTCAGCCTCCCACTAAAAATCTGACGCTTGATACACCAGTTCGGTAATCCATCCATTTCTTCTTGTGGCCCCTACTGCAGATGCGTTTGGATAAAAAAGATCTCAGTTATCAAATGTTGTTAAGTTTCCCTTGTAATGGATATAAAAGAGAATGTCCATAATGGTTTATTTTCGATGAAAAAATGTCCTCCATTTGAATGGCTGGGATTGCTTAATCCAATTCGATAGTTTGGACTATGGCCCGTGGTGTCAGGGCCACCAGACGATTTCTCGGGATCATTGGATGCTTGGCGTGCTGTTTTTCTGGTCCATGTTATAAGAGGTGTTGCGTATGGTGCACACATCAAATTCCCTCTCTCTTAGTCTCTCCAACTCTGTTTTGTTTGTTGGTTTTGGTGTGATTTTTGTTGATTTTTTAGCAATTTTGTTGTTTAAAGGATTCATTTTAGCTATTTTAGTTGATCGGTTTATAGGGCTTTGATTGAAATTTGATGGGTTCTTGTTTGTTTCAGGTGTCCCTTTCAGCAACCCCAAATCTGGGGGGCCCTTAGTTCTCGAAATTCCGCTTGATAAGATACGGAGGCCACTTATGCGTACGAGAGCTAATGATCCTGAGAAGGTGAAGGAGCTTATGGAGAGCATTCAAGAAATTGGGCTTCAAGTACCGGTGGGTGTGGCTTTGGATATGTTTGAATTTGAATTTTGGGTTTCAATCCAATATTTGTATACATTGCGGTATGTGTGGCTATTAGTCAAAGTAGGATTTGAATCTTACTCAGTCATGTGTATGGAAGCCTTGGGTCGTTCATTGGGTCAAAACGAGGTGCATCTGCTGTGGCATGTCCGTGATCAAGCTGGCCTGCTCATAAGATGAGGCAGACATGTATGTTGAATGTGGACAGTTGGCCAATTGTGTTCAACCGTGATTTTTTTTTTTTTTTTTTTTTTGTTTTTGTTTTTTTGTTTTTTTGTTTTTTTGTTTTTTTTTTCCCATATATGGCCCAACTGCTGAATGGCCTGATTTTAGGCCATGAAACCTGCAGTACAGGATCCACCTGATGAAAAACCTGGATCTGGATCATTCGTGCCACATTGCTGTGTATTGGAAGAGTAGGATTTGAAAATCCCACTCTCACGAATAGCCATCACATTTCTCTTGGATCTATTCCTATTTCCTGTTCTCTATTTAGCAATTAGATAATGTCAACATAAAAAAGCATTTTCATGAGTAGAAAAAGCATGCAATGTTTAGTTTTGTAGGTACAAATGCTTGTGGTAATCTTTTCAATGGGAGCAATTTGAAATTATATTCGGAATCATCTCTAATGGAACTGTGGATCAACTCTAAATTTCCGTACTGTGATTTTATTAGAGAAGAGACCACTTGCATTAATTCTTGGGAAATTTTGTTTTAGATTCTATGGAAGTGTATATGGACACATTTCATAGGAATGAAAGCTGTCTTGATTATACCTAGTGTCCTGACAATCAGCTTTTGTTGGTTTGAGTAATAGATGCATGAATTTTCTGCTTGGATGCTGCTGCTACTTCTGATATTTCGTGATTCGTGGGTGTTTTATGTCCCCTTGGTTTATTTTCTAGTTATTGTTGCCGCACTGCCTCTGCATTTAATCTTGCTTTGGCTTTTGGCCTTTTTTTTTTTGTTATCAAATGAGTGGCAAATTGGAATATGCATGCAACCAAGTACAATGGGTGAAGATAATGTCCAACAATTTGACATTTGCCTTGTGATAAGTAAGGGAAATGAAGGAGATGAAGACAATTCTAGCGGTTCTTTACATGCTTTAGGGAAATTCTCTCTCTCTCTCTCTCTCTCTCTCTCTCTCTCTCTCTCTCTCTCTACACACACACACACACACCTACCTACAGTAAACAAAAGATACTCTTGATATACATACTTAGAATTTTCAAACTTTTTGATTGGAAGATGTCCATAACTCTAGATTGATTACATTCATAGAGAAGAAATGTGGTTTCCTATGGGATAAAACCAATCTAGGAAGTGTGAACTTGATTATTTGTAAACATGGGAAACTTCAATGGGATAATTCTCTTTATTATAGGTACCTTTATGGCTTTCGTTTAATCTCTTATTATGAGTATTATTAATAATTGTGGATGTGGCCGTAATATTCTATGGCCCACCTAGATGACTATAATAAGGGGTCATATAGTTGTAAGCCCCACCCAGGCCTTTTGTTTTGTCCATATGACCCTTTGTTTAGTTTATTAGGTGCATTTAATATACACATCGTATTGTAAGTAGGTGCGGGGTATTTTTGGCATTTTTTTTTTTTTTTTTTTTTTTTTGTCTTAATATAAAAAAGGGAGAGATTAGGGTTGTACAATCCTAATTTTTCTCTCGTCATTCTCTCTTTCCTATCTTTTCTATTTCCTTCCACTTTTCCATAAATTTGCATGGTACCAGAGAGGTTTTCGTTTTGGTTTATACTGCTTTTTTCTCTTCTATCTCATAACTTCTTCATTCTTTGCTCTTCACATCTCTCTTGTGTTGAAAGTTCTCTAAGAATCATAGGTTTTTTTTAATTTTTAAATTTTTTTTTTAATTAAACTTTTGTAATGATCTGCGTTTGAGTGTGAATGGTTTGTTCATGATCATTGCTCTTCTTGTGTCTGGTTGGAACGTGTGGGCTGATTGTTTCGTTAAGTGTGGTGGGTACATTGTGTGGAGCGTGCAATTGGAGAGTTCTTATATCTTGAAGAGTCAGTCCTCATTCGTGTAAGCACTATGGTATTCTCTTTTATTTCTTATTCCATTGGAAATGAGGGGTGGTCAAAGATCCAGGTTTCTAAATCCATCCGATTTTCTAGGTGTTCAAATAACCTCTATGAAACAAAAAGGAGAAATCAACTCCAGTGGTCTAAATCAATCTAAGTGTGTTTTATGGCTAGAGGCAAATTAAAATATTTGATTGCGGAGAAATCAGATGAAAGTGATAGCACATACAATAAGTGGATCTAGGAAAATGCTAAGATCATGATATGGTTGTGGAATGGTATAGAAACATTTGTTAGTGGAAATGTGATGTTTCTAGATACTACAAAGGAGGTGTGGGATGTGTTACCAGAAATGTATTCAGTTATTTGAAGAGAATTTTGCATTCTAACTGGGGGACAAGTCCCATGGTGAATGTTATTCAACACTCAAATGAATGTGGGAGGAGCTGAATGTGTATCAATCATTTACTAATGATATAGAGAAAAAACGTTAGTAATGTGAGGAGTTTCATGTGATTAAATTTTTATATGGCTTGAAACCAGAATATGAGCCAGTGTGCGTAAATCTTGAGTGGCAAGGATTTTCCATCTCTAAATGAAGTTTGCGCTTGCCTTTAATGTGTATCTCTTGGCTCTATAGGTGGAGCCAACGATAATTCTACTTTGGCATCATTTGTTAAGTGAGGTAAAGGTGTTGGTCATGGTCGCTAAGGTAATCAAGAAGGTGACAAAAGTAATTAATGTAATCAAGGTGGTCGTAGGGATGCAGGGGGAGGTCGCGGACTTAAGAAGTGTACTTAATGTGGGCTTACAAATCACACTGTTGAGAAATACTGGGACACTCATGGGAAGTCAGCTTGAGCAAATCATGCATCTTATTTTGAAGAGAGTAGTGGGTCTCATTTTGCTAGTTCTACTCTTACAACTCAATCACTAAGTACATTTAGTGACATAGTGTCATGCTTACCAAAGATGGGTAATCCAAGTTATTAAAGAATTAGCCCATCTATGCCACTACTTCCACTTCTATAGCTACATTCATGAACTCAGGTATGCCTTGTTTTAGAGTCTAAGTCCTGTTCTCTATGGATCATTGACTTTGGACCTTTTGACCATATGACAGGTGAGTTTAGTGCCTTTTCCTCTATTGATACATTGTTATCGAGTTCATTGGTCATTTTGATTGATAATATTTGGTCCAAAGTGTGTGGAATTGGTACTATTCGTCAAAGTTCATTTCTTTCTTGCCATTTGTTTTCTATATGCCTAAATTTCCTTTCAGCCTTATGCGTATTAGCAAACTTACAAAATCCTTTTAGCTTTATGCCTGTTAGTAAACTAACAAAATTCATTTAAATCCTTCACTTTATGTTTTTTAGGGTTTAAAGACGAAGAAGAAAATTAATGGAGGACATGACCATGGTGGCTTACTATCTTGACTGTGAAGTAATTGTAGTGGTGTAAAACAACATCTCTCCTTACCAATGTCATTATTTTCTCGATCATCCATTCTTGAAGATTCTCAAAAGTGTTCTCTATGTCAACTTTACAATGCGAAGTGTGCGAGTTAAGTAAGCATCATCGAGTCGCTTTTCCATCACGTACGGAAAATTATAGTCTAGTTCCATTCTCTTTGGTCCATTCAGATGTTTGAGGACTTATTTTAGTTTTTAGTGTGTTAGGATAAAAGTATTTTGTTACTTTTGTTGATGATTTTTTAAGAATGATTTGACTTTATTTAATGAAAGATACATTTAAATTGTTCTCTATTTTAAAGATCTTTTCATATGGAAGTATAGAATCAATTTAACTCCAAAGTGTGTATGTGTCGTTCAGATAATGCTAAGTTGTACATAGCCAATTCTTTTAGATTGTATTTATCTGAAAATGGTATTTTGCATTAAATATTGTATGCTCACACCTTATAAGAAAACGGGGTTGCAAAACAAGAAAGTCGTCATTTGCTTGAGGTGACACATGCCTTGTTAATTCATATGAATGTTTCAAAATGTTTTTAGGGTAATTTAACAACATTTCTATTTGATCAATATAATGCCCTCTGCTATCTTTATAGGTTAGTGGCCCATTCAGTTTTGTTTCCATGTGTTCTGTTGTTTTCTTTATTCCTCAAAGTTTTTAGGTGTATATGCTTTGTTCATTAGTTAGAGCTGGGACATGATAAATTAGACCTTAGGGTAATTAAGTGTATTTTTCTTGGTTATTTTATATCGCAAAGGGATTATAGGTGTTACAATCTTTTCCTTTGAAGACAATTTATTTGTGCTGATGTTACCTTCTTTGAATCCACTCCATTCTTCTCAAGTGAAGGTAGATGTCTTGACTTGGAAGCTTCACCATCTCATCCCATAGTGTTTGTGCCTATTCCTGTTGAAGAAGACGCTATTCAATTACTTCCTTCCACCGGTTAGGTAATTCCTGCTATTAAGCCCACACTCGAAAGTCTACTCACGACGAAAATGGGGAGAGAGTGCTATCAACTATGATGTGCATGTGCCATCCACCATATCTACTTACGAGCTTGTTGATGCAATTGCTTCATCCATATCTCCTTATTCATTTGATCTCCCTATTTTTTGTGGAAAGGTAAAGTGTCTGTGTACTGACCACCCTATCTTAAATTTTGTTTGTTTTTAGTGTTTGTCATTCGTCTTTTGTAAATTTGCCTTGTCTTTGTCATCTCATTCTGTTCCCAAGTCATACAAGGAAGCCTTATCACATAAGGAGAGGAAGCATGCTATGGAAGAACATATGGTTGTGCTTCATCAAAATGACACTTGGGAGCTAAGTCTTCTAGCCAGTAAACGTACTATTGATTGGTGATGGGTGTTTACCGTTAAATTTCAGCTTGATGACATAGTTGAATGATTGAAAGCTCGCTTAGTTGTTAGAGATACACTCAAGACTCTTGGCATTGATTATACCTAAACTCTCATAAGTTACCAAGCTTAATTCCATTAGTGTCATTCTTTTTGTTGTTGTTAATCATGTATAACCCCTATTTTAGTTTGATGTTAAAAATGCATCTCTTCATGGTGATCTCACAGAGGAGGTCTATATGGAGGAAACACTTGGGTTTGTTGTTCAGGGGGATTTAGATAAGGTTTGTAAATTAAGAAAGGTGATTTATGGGTTAAAGTAGTCATCTCGTGCATGTTTTGATAAATTCAGTGAGGTGGTGTTTAGCCTATGATTTTTTTTTTTTCAAATTCATGCTGATCATTCTGCCTTCATTCAAGGCTTCTCTTGTGTGATTGTATTCGTAGTACATGTGAATGACATTGTGGTTATAGGGAATGAATAGTAAAGAATTGGGAATGTTAAGAAGTATCTTCAACATCACTTCCTAATAGAAGATTTGGACAATCTTCTATATTTCCTTGGATTAGAAGTTGTCAAATCAGAGGAAGGGATTAATTTATCTCAAAGGAAATATGTTCTGAATTTGCTTATAAAAACAAGTCTTCTTGGTACTAAGCCAGTTGATACATCAATGAAGTATGACCCAGGAAGGTATGAAAGATTACTCGGAAAACTTATCTACCCAACAATCATTAGGCCAGATATTTATATACTGTTAGTGTGGTAAGTCAGTTTATTAGTTCTCATTGAGTGCCTTATATAGACGTGGTTGTTTAGATTTTGTGATATCTTAAAGGAGCACCTAGTCAAGGAATTTTATATAAAAGGAACTATCTTTTTCAAGTTACAAGGTATTTTGATGTAGATTGGGTAGGCCCTAACTAATAGGCAATCTACTACTTGGTACTGCACATTTGTGGAAGGGAATTTGATCACGTGGAAAATAAAAAGCAAAGTGCTGAAGTAGAATATAGGGTGATGGCTAATGCCATTTGTGAGTTCGTGTGGATTAAGAAACTATTGTAGGAAATGGGTTTTGCAGTGTTCCTACAAATGCAATTATTTTGCAATAATCTAGAAACTTATATTACAAATATTCCAGTTTATCATGAGAGAACTAAGCATATTGAAGTCGATTATCATTTCATACGTGAGAAGATTTCTATTGGTGAAATTTCTATGTTGTATAATCAATATTAAGATCAACTCACTAATGTGTTTACTAAAGTTCTTGGTTGCAATCTGTCTACATGTGTTTATTCCAAGCTACGCATTGACAACATCTATGTTCCAGCTTGAGGGGGAGTGCCATACAATAGATGACTGTAATAAGGAGTCGTATAGTTGTATGGCCACCTAGTCTTTAGTTTTGTCAATGTCTCCCCTTATTTAGTTTATTAGGTGTACACAATATGCACATGTCATATTGTAATTTGTAAGTAGGTGAGAGTATTTTTGGCATTTTTTAAAACGTTTTTTGACTTGATATAAAAAGGTAGAGAGTGGGGACGTACAACCTTAGTTATTCCCTCGTCACTCTCTTTCCCATCCTCTTTCTTTCTCTTTCCTATTTCCATTCACTTCTACATAACTCTTAAAGGTATCTTTATGGCTTTATTTTTATCCTCTTTTTCAGTATCCTATTTATTTGCGGACACAGATAATTCAACTTCTTTAAGAGTGCTTTTGTTTGCACCAAGTATCATGAAATATCATGATTAATCAATCTAATTTGGTGCAAATATAATGAGAGGGAGATGTGCCTCAAGCGTTTTGTGTGATTGCAGCATCCCAATCAAATTGAAGGGGAGGTTTTATAGGGTAGCTATAAGACCAGCCATGCTTTGTGGTATAGAATGTTGGGTTGTCAGGGAAAAACAATTTTATAGGTAGTTGAAATGCATCCCCCCCCCCCTCTTTTTTTTGAAATATGGATGTTGGGATGGATGAATGACACAACAAGGATGGAATTAGAAATGAATACATTTGAGGGGACTTAGGAGTATCACCGATAGGTAATAAGATGAGGGGAAGTAGTCTATAGATGGTTTGGCCATGTGCAATGGAGACAAAAGAACTACACTGGTTAGGAACAAGTTGGTTCAAGTTAAAGGCTCTAAAGGGCAAGGGGAAAGTCCAAAAGGATATGGATGGAGATGGTAAGAATAGAGTTAATACCCTATGGTTTAACTGAGATTTTGTTCCTTAATAGGGTGGGATGATGAAACAGGATTTGTATAACTAACTACAACTAATTGGAATAAGGCTTGGATGATGACGGTGATGATTTTTTTTTTGGGAAGGATTCTGAGAATTTATCGAAAAAGCAAAGAGCTTAGAAAAGATGACAGGTTGTCATCCCTAAACAAGCAAAAACTACAACAAAGAAGCCCAAACGCCCCTATAAATATTTGTGGACATCCTTTACTATTTTTATTGCATGAACCCACTCACTTACCTAGCCTTGTTGCCTCTGCCACCCTTATGCTACACGATCATTTATTGTGGCATAACCCACTCCACCTTAAAGGGGTATGTCAAATTGTAGGTTAGAGAGAGGAGAAGAGGAGAAGAAAAGAGAGAAAAGAAGATTGGGAGAAGAGAGGAAAGGTGAGTTGGGCTTGGACGTCCACCCTCCCCCTTTTATATTAATATAGTTAATAGGCAAAAACACCCCTAATAAACAAAAACAAATATACCCTAACATCCCAGACATAAATAAAAAACTAATAACAAGAAGAGATAACTAAAAACAAAGTGTAGGTGGGCCATATGGTGTTGTGGCCCACATCTCCATATCCATGGACACTCCCCCTCAAGCTGGAGTATAGATATTGTTGATGATGCTTGGAGTTTATGTGTGTAGATTGACTGTGACCAAGGGCCTTAGTGATTGGATCAACCAGCTGATCCTGGGACCAGACATATGGCGTAAAGGTTTTTCTAATGGATTCCCTCTTGGGTATGTGGCAATCGACTTTAATATGTTTAGTTCTCTCATGATAGACCAAATTGTTTGTAATGTGGGATGCTACCTGATTATTATAAAATAACTACATCCATGTGAGGTACCCTTAGAGACCTCATAAACTGTCTTACCAACTCACATCATACGATGTGTCTGACCAAGTGATAGTTAAGTAGATGAGTTTCCCAACCAATCTTTTATATCTCCCTAGGTCTTCAAATGCTTCTCCTTAATCACTAAGTAGTTTGTGATTCAGATCCATTGGTGAATTAATTGGCTTAGTGCCAATAAGACCTGTCTTCGTGAGCAGATCCGGAACATATTTTTGTTGAGACAGATTAATTCCTTCTTAGGATATTTCAACTTCTATACTAAGAAAGTATCAAAGATGACTAATATCTTTTGTTAAAAAATGCTTTAAGGACTCATAAGCTCCTTAATCCCCCTATTGTCACTCCCTGTAACAATAATATCATCAACATACACCATTATCACAATAAGATTTAAGGTTTCTTTCCGTACAAAGATGGAATGATCAACATAATTTTGAACAAAGTTATAGTTCAATGCAACCTTACTGAATTTGTCAAACCATGCATGTGGTGATTACTTCACCTCATAAATTGCCTTATTCAGTTTAAACACCTTTTCTGACTTCTCTAGAGTAACAAACCCATGTGGTTACTTTATCTGGACCTCCTCTACAAGATCACCATGAAGAAGGGTGTTTTTGACATTCGGGTGGAAGAGGGGCTAGCTATGTTTAATGGCCATGGAGAGGATAACATGAATATAGTTCAACTTGGCAACATGAGAGAAAGTTTTAGTATAATCCACACTAAGAAGGGTTTGAGTATATCCCTTCATAAACAAGTGAGCCGTCAAAACGTTCAACTGTACCATTAGGGTGAAACTTAATTGTGTATATCCACTTGCAACCAACAATAGTTTATCGGTAGGTATATTGGTGAGTTTTTACATATCGTTTTGATAAGGAGCAACTTCTTCAATTGCCTGCTTCCACCCATGATGTAACAATGTTTCTTGGTATGACTTAAGAATAGAATGAGAGAACAAGGATAGGAAAATCTATTGAAAGTGGGAGATAAGGATTGAAAATACATATAATTGGAGATAGGGTAATCAATAGTACATGCACCAAGGTGTCCCGTATCGGTATCGGTTGGCGTAACGGTGACCTCCAAAACCGATACGGATACGGGGCGTAACGGCGATACGGGGGTGTAACAGTGCAATTTATTTTTTTTGCCAAAAAAATATGAAAAAATATGGATTAAATCCGGAATATTCTAAGCATTCCAAATATACATTCATTTATAAATTGGAACATGTTTATGGTGGTGAAACGGTCCACTCTTTGGTGAGAAGTTGTATCGGACAGTCTGATGAATTTATGAACCAGATAACCTGAATTTGACTACAAATTTCATATATTTAATTTTCTAACTATCTACTATCAATGATAGATATATTAGAATGAATGTAATATGAAAATATCTTACATTTAGGTGTTTGCAATTATTTTTGAGGGCCAAAATTCATGCGTAAATAGAAAAAAAATATAAAATGGCACCCCAAATATGTAAAATGCACATTAACATGTTCTACTATGATTAACACATCATATGGCATCATTAAAACAGCAAAAGAATCATTAAAAAATGATTTTTCGAATTTTCAAAAAAAGGGCCGAAATAAATGCGTAAATAGAAAAAAATAAAAATAAAAATATAAAATGGCACCCCAAATATGTAAAATGCACATTAACATGTTCTACTATGATTAACACATCATATGGCATCATTAAAACAGCAAAAGAATCATTAAAAAATGATTTTTCGAATTTTCAAAAAAATGGCCGAAATAAATGCGTAAATAGAAAAAAATATAAGATGGCACCCCAAATCTGTAAAATGCATATTAACATGTTCTACTATGATTAACACATCATATGTCCTCATTAAAACAGCAACAGAAACATTAAAAATAGAATTTTCTATTTTTAAAAAAAAGGGCCAAAATAAATGCGTAAATAGAAAAAAATATAAAAAATATATAAAATGGAACCCCAAATCTGTAAAATGCACATTAACATGTTCTACTATGATTAACACATCATATGACATCATTAAAACAGCAAAAGAATCATTTAAAAATTGTTTTTATAATTTTCAAAAAAGGGCCAAAATAAATGCGTAAATAGAAAAAAATATTAAAAAAATATAAAATGGCACCCCAAATCTGTAAAATGCACATTAACATGTTCTACTATGATTAATACATCAAATGGCATGATTAAAACCTCAAAACAACCATTAAAAACTGATTTTTCGAATTTTAAAAAAAGGGGCCAAAATTCATGCGTAAATAGAAAAAAATATTAAATGGCACCCCAAATCTGTAAAATGCACATTAACATGTTCTACTATGATTAACACATCATATGACATGATTAAAACAGCAAAATATATTAAAAAAAGTATAAATACCTATTTTTGACGAATTTCTGAAAAATGGCCCACCGAGCTTTGATTCAAAAAAATCTATAATATAATGTGTTTTTCTATCAAATACCTAGCTAAGGTTGGTCGAAATTAGTAGTAGAAGGAGTTAGAAACAGTTTGGAAGCAAGAGGTTTCAAAAAAACAGCAAAAACAGAGCTAAAAAAAAAAGTTAACGGGCCCGTAACGGCCCGTTACGCCCGTATCGGTAGAATGAGAGAACAAGGATAGGAAAATCTATTGAAAGTGGGAGATAAGGATTGAAAATACATATAATTGGAGATAGGGTAATCAATAGTACATGCACGCTTACCTTTTCTCAAGGCAATAGGAACATCATACCTATCTAGAGAAGTCACTGGATCACTAGGTTTGAAAGAGGATATGTTTGATGGCACATCATGATTGGCCACATTATCTGTCTATTTTTGTTGTAACTTTTAGTTAAGGCACAGTGGGAATGGAGGAGTCAGTAGAGGGAGGAGATTTGATTATATCTTCCTCAACTGTGATTGGTATTGGCACAATTTCTACATAAAGCGACACATATTGTCTTCGAAGAGGATTGTAACAATGATAACCTGTGTTTTGAGAGTACTTAAGAAAAATACATTTAATGGCTCTATGGTCTGTTTTTTACTTTTAAAAGATTATCATAGCTCGACTTCAATTGATGAACAAAGCATACACATCCAAAAACTTTGGAGGTGAAGAAAACAATAGAGTGTTTTAGAGTAAAACTTCACAAGGGTAATTACCCATTAAAATAGTCAAGGGCATTCGATTTATCAGAAAATATGCTGTGAGTATTGCATTACTCCTAAAACTTTTGGAAACATTCATCTGAATTGATAAAGCACGAGTCACCTAAAGTAGGTGATATTTTTCCCAGTTTGCAACACGGCTTTGTTGTGAGGCATAGGCACATGATGTTTGATGCAATATATCTGTTTCATAAAAATATTGACTAAAAGGTTATGGCATATTTTTTGGCATTATCTGAATGAACATATACACTTTTGAGTTAAACTGGATTTGTACTTCCATGTGAAATGTCTTAAAAATAAAGAATAATTTAGATCTGTCTCTCAGTAAATAGATCCAAGTCATTTGTAAAAAACATCAATTTATACTTTAACCTATTGGAAATTTTAACTGGTCCCCAACATCTGAATGAAGTAAAGAAAAAGAAATTGAACTATGCTTTTCCATATGTGGTGGAAAAAGAACACAACGATGATTACCATGCTCATACTTCATACTCTAGATTTGACACAAATCATAAGGAAAAAGGTATTTGATAATATTTAAGGATGGGTAACTGAGACGGTAGTTTCATTGATAAGGAGAGATGTTCTTCTTGTTGCTGTGCCAGCAACTTTATGGTTAAGATAGCACAATCCATCATGGTTAAGATAGCCAGCAACTTTATGGTTAAGATAGCACAATCCATCATGTTTAGGCCCTCCACTAATCTTCTTCTTCATCTTTATATCTTGGAAAACACAATGCGGATGATAAAAGGTCGTAGAGCAGTTAACAGATTTGGTAAACTGGCTAACAGATAAAAAGTTTTAAAAAAAGAAAGGAAATTTAGGGACATAAAGGACAAATGACAGTGAGGAGGAAGAACTCGGATGAACAACACCCATTCTACATTCTTTGAACTGAGTACCATCTACCAAAGTGACAGATGAACTTGCAATGGAGGAGAACGTATTAGACTCACCTATCATGTGGTCAAATGCTCTAGAGTTAATGACCCATGGAGAAAGGAACTTGGATCATAAACGGGCCATACCTGAGGTCATGAATGTAGCTGTAGGAGCAGAAATAGTAGCACAAGTAGCAGGAATATGTTGATTTTGTAGATTTTTTAGTAACTTGGAATACTTTTCTTGAGTAAGTGAAACCGTCTCTCTCGACATGCATGGCTATTGAGTTGTATACGTAGAACTAGCCAGACGAGATCCACTGCTCTTTCCAATGTGAGATGCCTAATTAGCCCATGCTGGCTTCCTATGAAGATGTTGGCATTTTTCAAAAAAATGATTTGTAAGCCCATAGTGGTTGCACTTCATAGGTCCATGACCTTTTCGTACTTCACCATGACCACCTTGATTGCCTCTGCTACTACGACCATTGCATCAACCTCAACCAGTAAAGGATGCTAAAGCAAAGTTGTCATTGGCTCCACTTATAGAGCCAAGAGTACATGTTGGAGGTGGGACACTTCATTTAGAGATGACACATCCTTGCCACCCAAAATCTAATGCATGAACCGGTTCATGTTCACGTTTTAATCCAGGATAACAAATTGGCCATGCTGAACTCTCTTGTTGTCGAAATTGCTTCTCTAAATTAGTAGTGTGAGGGGTTAATACACATTCAGCTCCTCCTGTTGTCCTTTAAGTTTTGAATAGTATTCACCTAATTATTTATCTCATTGTTGTAGCTTAAATATTTCTTCAAACAGTTGATATGTTTGAGATATGTTTTTGTCGGATTAATATATCTCTTATGATGCATCCTGCACTTTTATAATATCCAAAAACACTAATTTGTATTAATGGAAGGTTTTATACTATTCCACAACCACGTCATAATTTGAGCATTCTCCTATATTCATTGATCAAATGTACTAGCATTCTCATCAAGCTTTTCAGTGGTCAAGTATTTTAATTTTCCCTTGCAGTTAAAATACTTGGATGGATTTGGACCATCGAAGATAGTTTGTTCCATTTAATTTAACAGCAATTATTTGAACTCCTAAAATAAGATGGATTTATGAATCCAGTTCTCGAATCACTATTCTGTTCCATCTAGGACAAGGGACTAAAATATATACCGCAAGTTTATACGAACACAGGCTGACCTTTTGCGTCCAATGAATGCCCATATTGCTTCACATGGTATGCACATCACACTTGAAGAGCGTAACTAGTACACACGTCCACACATTCTTAACAATCATGAGGTCGATGATCATGAATAGAATATCGGACAAAGGCAATCAACCCATATGTCCCACACATGAGAGGTGATGATCACGGACACTTCATCCCCTTCTCATGCATGGATCATTATAAAGACCTGACATGACAAAAAGAAAAGAAACCTTAGGTTTCTTAGTTGAGGGAGACAAAAAAGAAATGAAGGAAAAAGAAATATAGGATAGAACTAGAAGGGAGAATGGCGGATTAGATTAGAAACAAAGATGCTCTAATACCATGTCAAATTATAGATTAAAGAGAGAATTCACGATATCCAAGCTCTCAAATCCAAAAAAGTCTCCATAGGGTTGGCACGAGCTTCTTAGTTTGGAATGTTCTATCAACTACACTGCAACAACCAAATCTAATGGAGGCAAGAGGGTCAGAACAGGTAAGGCTGGTTTCTGATGATTGTTGTTTCATGGAATATTCGGGGACTAGGATGCAAGAACAAAATGGCTCAGGTCAGGAAGCTTTGCAAGGAGGTGAAAGCTAACGTCGTCATGCTTCAAGAATCTAAGTTGCAAAGTATGGACAAAGCCACTGTTGATGCAGTGTGGGGTATTAAAAACAAGGAATGGATTACTGTTGACGCGGTGGGTTCTGCTAGCGGTATCCTTTTGACTTGGAATTCCAATGTTTGGAAGAAGGTGGACAGTGTGTCGGGCAGGTTTTCTGCGTCGGTGGTTCTCTGTGAGATCAGTACAGGATGGCTGTGGTTGTTTTCATCTGTTTATGGCTGTAGACCAACGCGAACATCTCTGGATGGAGCTCGACAATGTTAGACAGCGCTAGTCCCTTCCATGGTGTGTTGAAGGGGACTTTAATGAGGTTTGCTTTTGCCATGAGAAATCTAATGGGAGCCATGTCACGACCAACATGAAGAACTTCTCTACCTAGGTGGATAAAAATGAGCTGGTGGACCTTCCATTGGGGGACGCTAAGTACACATGGTTGAATGGTCAAGAACACCCAATCCTCTCTGGGTTGGACATTTTTAGTTTGCTCAGATTGGTTGGAGATGTTTTTGCTCATGGCACAATGGGGCCTTCCCAAACCTACTTCCAATCAGCGCCCCATTCTTCTTGAGGTGTCTCTAGATGATTGGAGTCCCAAACCGTTTAGATTTGAGTTCGCCTAGATGGAGATCAAAGATTCAAAGGTTTCTATAAGTAGACTGAGGAGTGGTGGGGATCCTATCAGGTCGATGGATTTGCGGGCTTTCGTTTGTCAAAGAAACTCAGGATGCTAAAAGAGAAAATTAAGTTGTGAAAAAAGAGGTTCTGGGTGTTAGGGAGGCTGAGTTCGATGTGGTGTTGATAGAGTTTAACAATCTGGACAGTAAAGAGGAATCTAGGCATCTCTCCTTTGAAGATCATGAGAGAAGAGACCTCTTACATCAAAGAAGAAGAGATTCGGTGGAGATAGCGTTCAAGAGCCCTTTGGGTTATAGAGGGGGGACAAAAACACTTGATTTTTTCATAGTGTAGTTATTGCTAGGGCTCGGGGAAACCACATTTCTAGTATGTTGGTCAATGGCTTGTTCACATCAGACAAGGAGGTCATTTGTGAGGCAGTTGTATCTTTTTATAAGAACTCTTATGTTAAAAAAATTGGAATTGGCTGCAGCTGGATAATTTGGAGTTCCTGAAATTATCGGAAGAGGCTGGTAGATCTCTTGAATCTCCTATTACGGAGAAAGAAGTAAAAGCGGCTTTGGATCTAATGTGCAGGGATAAGGCGCCAGGCCTAGATGGTTTTTTGATAATGTCCTTCAGGGCTTACTGGGACATCGTCAAATCGGATATTATGGACTTCATTTCCAAATTCTATGAGTGAAGCCAATTATCTAATGAGTTAGGGGCAACCTTTATTGCCCTTATTCCTAAGATCGAAGGCGCGGATGTAATCAAAGACTTTAGACCCATTACTTGATTGGCAGCCCATATAAAATTCTAGCTAAAGTTTTGGCGATCCGGTTTCGAAATGTGTTGAGTGATGTTATTTCTGAGAATCAATGAGCTTTTGTCGTAGGAAGGTAGATTTTAGACAATGCTTTGATAGCTCATGAATGCATCGACTCAAGAAACAGATCTAGGAAGAGGGAGTGGTTTGCAAGTTGGATATTGAAAAAGCCTATGATCATGTCGACTAGGACTTCCTCAATTACATACTTCTCAAAATGGGTTTTGGGCCCAAATGGAGAGGTATGATGCGAGCCTGTGTTTAGTCGGCTTCCTATTCTATTCTTATCAATGGCTCTCCTAAGGGGTATTTCAAAGCCTTTGCGGGCATCCGTCAAGGCGATCTCTCTTCCCCTACTTGTTCATGGTGGTTGGAGAGGCCCTTAGCCTTTGCTTTATAAGGGGAAGGATGTTGGTTTAGTTAAAGGTTTCGAGATTAAAGATGGAGGAACCCATTTAAGTCATCTCTAATATGCAAACGACACTTTTGTTCTGTGATGCGAATGTGGAAGCCATGGATAACCTTCAGAAAGTTATTGTATGTTTTGAAGTGGCATTGGGCGTCGCTATCAACATTGCTAAAAGTGAAATGCTTGGCATTCAGGTGAGCAAGGAAGAGCTATCTATTTTAGCGGAGGTGTTTGGATGCAAAACTAGGTCCATTCCTTTGTCTTATCTTAGTTTGCCTTTATGCATTGGGAAACTTGCGCGGCATCTTTGGGACAAGGTGATTGAGAGAATTGAAAGGAAGCTACCTAGCTGGAAGAGGAGATTTTTATCTTTGGAGCTAGGCTAACGCTCATTAAGGCAGCTTTTTCTAATATGCTGATATACTTTGTCTCTATTCAAATGTCCAAATTCGGTTCTTGATATATTAGAGAGATTAAGCTGGGATTTCTTGTGGCAAGGCATCGAATCCAAGAAGAAGTTCCATCTTGTCAATTGGAAAGAGGTTTGCAATCCGATTGCGGAAGAGGGAGTAGGTGTTGAGGAGTTAGAATCTGTGAATACGACCCTTTTGGGGAAATGGCTTTGTAGAATCGGTTCTGAGGAAGGAAAACTTTGGTTAGAGACTGAAACATTCTTCCCTTTACCACCTTTCCGTGTTGTGGAAAGCGGTGTCTTTTGTGGAACATCTATTTCGTGGGGGTATCTCTTCTCCTTGGGGAAAGGAAACAAAAGGATTGCTACTCCTTTTGTGGTGGGATGTGTTCATGGTAGCATATAGTGTAGCGTTTGGCACTTTATAGCATGTAGCGTGAGCTACATAGTGTATAGCATAAGCTAGACGATACTTAATAATTTTAATTAAAATAATAGAAAAATATGATGGATTTTACAAAATGCATAATTCCTATGAGTTATTTATTTATTTACTGTTGTGAACACCTCCCCCCACGCACCCATGAGCATGGCGATGCCTTCGCTTTGTTGGCTTTCGTATTGATTTTGTTATTGTGAGCGATGTGTGCTATTGACTCTGGTGTAAAAATGCATTTGATTTGGAGTCGCCATTAGCCGAATAAAGCATAAAATCTACGGCCCGCTACGAACCGTAGAATCACTTAGGAATTAGGAAGTCTCACGATTTTCTAACTCAAGTGACTCCCGTGGTTAGTCTGCGACCGTAGATTTTGAGTTAGAGCCTCGGTGATGGAAAAGGAAGGGTTTAAGTATCCTTTTCCGCCCGCATAATGTGCGGTCTCTACTTCACAGGATTTGCAATTTTTGGAGGTTTAATGGAATTTCGACATTTATATTTGGCTGTGCTTCACATAACCCATGTGGGCCGGGCAGGTAGAAATAAAGAAAAAAAGTTATCTAGCCTTACATCACAGCCAAATGGCCATGGGTAGGCGAATAAAGTAAAATGCACTGAATAATATAAAATGCTAACTAGCCTTACTTCACAGGATTTAAGATCCTGGGCAGGCAAATGCAGTGAAAAATGGAAGATGAAGAATAATGCAGAATAAAATGTGGATGTAATTAATGCAGTTGAAATGTGTGGAGTGGAATACAAATTAAATAGAGATAGACAAATTCTTAGCTTTTTTGACTCTTTGATGGACATTTTTGTCTCCTGTGTTGGGTAGCATGGCACGTTGGAAATCTTTAAGGCACCTTGGGTAGTACCTCCAGGCAAACTCCAACCCTTAGACTCTCTCTGTATTTTCTCTCTTTCTACTCTCTCTCTCTCTCTCTCTCTCTCTCTCTTTTTCTCCTTTCTCTCTGTCCTTGTTTCTGCTTCAGTTATATACCTTGTGTCTGTGTGACCCGGGTGCCTTATGTAGGCATTGGCCTGTATTGCCAACGACCCATTGCATTGGCGATGTTGTGGGCGCCCGCACTGAATTGTGGGCACCCACCGTCAGGAAGTTTAAAGATTTTTTTTATATTATATATATATTATATATATAAGTTTAAAAAAAGTAATGATATCATTACTTTTAAAGATAATATATTTATATATATCATTACTTTTTTTTTTTTAAATTTTGAAACTTGTATATATAAATATAAGTTAAAAAAAAGTAATGATATATATAAATATATCATTATATCATTTGATATATATATATATTTAAAGATAAAATATTTATATATATATATATATATATATATATTTTTAACTTATATATAATATATAATATATATAATATAATATAAATATATATATATATATTATATTATATATATATTACTTTAAAAATTATATATAAATATATTATTTTAACTTATATATATATATAATATATATATATATATAATATATATATATATATATAATAAATATATCTTAACTTATATATATAAATATAAATATTTATATATATATATATATATAATAACTTTAATCATTACTTTTATTATTATTATATATATAATATATATATTATAATATATAATCTTTAAATGTCCAGAAGGTGGGCGCCCACAATTCAATGTGGGCACCCACAACATAGCCCAATGCAATGGGTCGTTGGCAACATAGGCCAATGCCTATATAAGGCACCCGGGTCACACAGGTATAAGGCAGATAACTTAAGCAAAAACAGGGACGGATAGAAAGGAAAGAAAATAGAGAGTAGAAAGAGAGATAGAAAATACAGAGAGAGTCTGAGTGTTGGAGTTTGCCTGGAGGTGCTACCCAAAGTGCCTTAAAGATTTCCAACGTGCCAACATACTACCCAACACATGAGACAAAAATGGCCATCAAATGAGTAAAAAAAGCTAAAAATTTGTCCATCTTTATTTAATTTGCATTCCACTCCACACATTTCAACTGCATTAATTACATCCACATTTTATTCTACATTATTCTCTATCTTCCATTTTTCGCTATATTTGCCTGCCCAGGATCTTAAATCCTGTGAAGTAAGGCTAGTTAACATTTTATCTTATTCACTGCATGTTACTTTATTCGCCTGCTCAGGGTCATTTGGCTCTGTGATATAAGGCTAGATAACTTTTTTTCGTATTTCTGCCTGCCCGGCCCACATGGGTTATGCGAAGCACGGCCAAATATAAATACCGAAATTCCATTAAATCTCCAAAAATCGCAAATCCCGTGTAGTAGAGATTGCACATTATGCAGGCGGAAAAGGATGCTTAAACCATTCCTCTTCCGTCACTGAGGCCCTAACTCAAAATCTACGGTCGCAGACCAACCGCGGGAGTTACTTGAGTTAGGAAATTGTGAGATTTCCTGATTCCTAAGCGAGTTTACGGTTCTTGGCTGGCCGTAGATTTTATGCTTTATTTGGCTAGTGGCGACTCCAAATCAAATGCATTTTTACACCTGAGTCAATAGCACACATCACTCACAGTAACAAAATCAATACGAAAGCCAACAAAGCGAAGGCACCGCCACGCCCGTGCGCGCGTGTGGGGGGAGGCGTTCACAGAATGGTGACTCCACTGGGGATTGTGCTAGTTACTGGCCTAGGCCCAACTTGAAACACATGATTTTTCAATTTACAGGGATTTTATAAATTCGGCATATTTACTTTCCTGCACTGCAATGAATACCAGTCTTATTTACTTCCCGTATCATGCTTTCTAACAATCCATTAAATACTGGTCTCCTACTAACACACTAATTCGCTAACAGTCCAGTGTATACTGGTCCATTTACTTTCCTGCCTGCATCCTGCATTCCAGTCTATATTGGTCCATTTTACTTTCTCGCAAGCATCCTGCATTCCAGTATACATTGGTCCATTTACTTTCCTGCCCGCATCCTGCATTCCAGTGCAAACTGGTCCCTTTTACTTTCTCGCAAGCATCCTACATTCCAGTCTACACTAGTCTACTTTACTTTCCTGCCTGCCTTAAGCATTCCAGTTGTCACTGGTCACTTTATTTTCTTGTAATCCAGTTCTCACTGGTCCGTTTACCTTTCTGTTAATCCAGTGTGCACTGGTCCTCCTGTATTTTCTTGACATTTATGTTTTGCTGTACGTTTACCTTTTATAAAAAGAAAAGAAAAAAACACAAAAAAAGAAGAAAAAAGACAGAAAATTCCCTAAAAAAAAGTGATCACAAGGTATACCTATTGCGACGAAGTAGCGGGCCATTCTGCAACCATTTTGCCCAGAAATCAGTTATGGGTTTGTCGCCCTGTACAATCATCACGTACCTACCAAAGCATCATCCGAACTCGTGCACAAGCAGCAATGTCAGCCCAAGACGACAATCCTCCAACTCGTCCAGATTCACCAAGGCCACTAGCCTCTCAACCGGCCGCATCCAGTCCCTAGACGACCGATCTCGCCCACGACTTGAACAGGTTAGAAAACATTGTGAACCACATTCACGCGAAAATTGCACCACTCATTCACAACATGCGTCCACCAAGCATCCATGTAGGTCTGTCAGACCCAACTGTCAATCAATTTCAACCCATTCCCCTTAATGGAAATCGGGTTCACTTTCAAAACTAGGGGTGTACATCGAGTCGAACCGAGCCGAGCTGGCCTCAGCTCGACTCGGCTCGGCCACTAGCTGACCTCAGCTCGAGTCGGTCCTTGAGCCTGACTGGCAAGCTCGGCTCAGTTCGGTCAGCAGCTTGGGCCAGTTCGAGCTGAGTTCGAGCCAAGATCGAGCCGAGTTCGCCATTGCAACATTTTTACAAACACTTGGACTGCACCTTCAAAATCTCACTGTATTTGAGACGACGGCAATGGTTTTACATGTATTTTATCAAACACCTAAGCAACATAAAAATCAAGAAAAAAAGGGTGTTGGTTTCATATACATACCTTCCTTGCCACCAGCCACACTTCTTTGAGTCATTTCATCAAACACTTGGTGAGCAACATCAACATCAAAGTAACTGAGTTACTGAACTGGTTCGATCCGAGTTCGATCTGAGTTGAGTCGAGCTGGGGCCAGCTCAAACTCGGCTCGAACTCATTTTCGAGCTTAAAAAATCAGCTTGACTCAGCTCGAACTCAGCTTTGAACCGAGTCGAATCGAGCTTTTTCGAGTCAAGTCGAGCGAGCTAACCGAGCTAGCTCGGTTTGTGTACACCTCTATTTAAAACCCACCAGTCACAACAATTCAAATTCCAGCACACCCTCTCCCCTGATGGGCGTCAACCATCACTTCAACCAGCACATTCCATTCAATTACAGTCTAGTCAATTCCAACAACCTTCTCCCAATGAGAATTTGTTTCAATTTCCACCCAGTCAACCACAACAAATACCAATTGTTCATGGATATCCATCCAACCAAGCTCGCCCTCTCGGCGGCACCACATTCCAATTCCCTCACCCCACCATGCACTCAATCCCTCTGACTAAGGAACACATGAACATCGAAGAAGTCGACCATTATGAGGAAGAGGCTAACCAAATGCCAGAAGGGGCATGACCTCCTTTGGCCCAACCAAATGAATTCGATTGACTTCGGGAACACTGCGAGAACCAGCTAAGGGCCATGCGAAATAAACTTTAGAAACAACATGGGGTGGAACTCCTGTCCACAAAATTCAAGGATCTTTGCCCATTCCCCGATGCTAAGGTACCTGCAAACTTCGAGGTACCCAAGTTTTAGCGATATGACGACACGGGATGCCCAACTACACATTTAAAGGCTTTCTGTGGTGAGCTTGATGCCATGGTAGAAGATGATGGAGCATTGATCCGTCTATTCCAAAAATTCCTAAGGGGTGATGCATTAGATTGGTACACGTCTCTGGACTGTCATATGATTAGAACATGTGAACAATTGTCCCAAGCCTTTATAGATCGTTTTGCATACAATCTAAATGCAGCACCTCGAAGGTCAGACTCGGAAGCCCTTAGGCAAAGGTGCGACGAAACATTGTCTGCATACGTGGGGCGATGGAGAGCCATGGCCGCACGAATGAAAACATCCATCGACGAAGAAGAACAGATCTCTATGATTGTCCATTCGGCCAATCCAAATATATCGGGATATCTGATTTCATACTCGTATGCCAATTTTACTCGGCTAATCCGCGCAGGGGAACAGTTGGAGGCTGGAATAAGAACCGACACAATTACACCATGGCCCCACCAGTCTACCTCGATACAAAAAGCGAAACTTGAAGAAAAGACAAGCAAATACGGAGTTGGAAATAGAGATATGGCCGCTCCTTGTCCAGAGGAAACTAACAATGCCATTACCTCTGCATAAGGAATGCTAAGAACCCCTCTGCAGGAACAACAATACCAACCTCAGTAACAGCAACCTAGATGGAATCCGCGATACATAAACCAGAACAGGCAAACGGGTGTGGCATAGGTGTCTAGGCAATTTATACCATTGGCCTAGTCATACACGAACATTCTAGCCACACTTATCTAAAGGCAGCTCTTGGCACCACTCCAGCCTAGACCACCGCCAAACCCGTTGCCTCCAAATTACAAAGAGAGTATTGTGCATTCCATCAAGGGCTGGGTCATGCCACAGAACGTTGTTTCTCCTTGAAACACGCAGTCCAAAATTTGATCGATCAAAATAAGATCAAGGTTACACCCCCTAAAACAGATACTGCTAACAGCGATAACATACTCCAAAATCCTCTACCACAGCACCAAGCATGCCCTAATACTTCCAGCACCCCCACCGTCAACGCCATCTAGGGAGAATATTCCTCCCATGTTTTCCAAGCATTACCGGCCAAAAGCTACGACATGGAGTTTCCCCCACTCATTCTACAAGGGGCATTATCCCCTCCTCCGTTGGTCCTTCGAGGGAAGGCCCCTGAACCTCATCCAAGTCTTCCTCATCACATGGAACAAACGTAGGATCAATCATTGGTCCTACAAGGAAGAGCTCATACATCAACACTAGTCAACAATCACCACCAATCAAGAGCTTGCCAGCTAGTGGTCCTTGTGGGGAAGGCTCCATCCTCCATACCCAGTTAAGTCCCCTACTATCTATCCATTACTGCACAAGAACGATGTCCTTCCCCGTTCTGCATGCCACATGAACTCACTAAATCCTGCCAGACAATCCAGGAAGGCCCTCTTGCACAACCCCTAGTACTCTTAGGGGCACTGCTAACTCTCCACATGGCTTCTATCGCTAACCCTCTATCCCCTCTAGAATCTTCACCTACTCTTGTTCTTCAAGGAAGAATGGAACTGGGCTCCGACAACAAGGCAGTCCCCTGGCATTACCCAGAATGCTCTGAGGTGGGAAATATGCATCCTAATGGGAGATGCTTTCGAAAAGAAGGACTCAGAGGAGATCCCAAGGGACCTTTGGCCGGAGTGGCACACAAGACCGACACCACATACGATTTAGCGGCCCAACTTAAAACCATCCTGGCCCAAAGATCTGTTTGGGAACTCCTCTGTACATCGCAAGCACACTGGGAGATTTTTGTTAAAAGTTTGAATGATGCGCATATCTCTCGAGAAGCTGCACCTAAAATGGTAGCGCACATGATAGGGCAACTCCTTGCGCCCTGAGCCATAACTTTCTCAGATGACGAGTTGCCACCATAAGGCCGCGACCATGCAAGATCATTAAATGTAACCGTCTGTCATAAGGACAATAACATCCCACTGGTACTAATTGATAACGGTTCAAGTTTGAATGTTTGCCCACTTCGGACTGCCTTGTATTTGGGATTAAATCCATCTATGTTCAGGCGAGGCAATATGAATGTGAGAGCATTTGACAATTCCCGAAGACAAACACAATGAGAGGTTGATCTTTAACTACAAATTGGCCCAGATACATCCACCATCTCTTTTCATTTGTTGGACATCCCTTCATCATTCGATCTTCTCCTCGGTCGGCTTTGGCTTTACGAAGTTTGGGCCGTACCATCAACTCTCCACCAGAGGGTCAAGTACATCCATGGGAATAAGGTGCTCTGGATTCTGCCAGATCCTGAACTACTTTTTCCCATTGAAACAAATCTTTAGGGGGAGCCTAATATCCCATTTATTAACGCATGGAAACCAGACAAAGACAAACCACATTACAGCTTCTAATTTGAAGCAGTGGATCATGTCCCAGCAAGTCCTTTAAAATCAAACTACATTTTCACTCCAGCCAAGCATCAAATTTTGAACTACCGCCTTAAACACCAAGATACCACCAAGGTAATTGAGGTGCAAGAAAGAGTAGGAAAGGCAGGACTGGGATACGAGTCTCCTCCACTAGAAGAACCTAAGGAGGCAGATACCGAGAGTAGGCGGAAGGGCCAAAGAGATGAGCCATCCCTCCCATTTCAAACCAATCCAATTCGTTAGCGCTGGAGTCATCCATCCAAATCAAAATCCAGATTCCGACCTACCAGGTCATGGCAATAGTGTCACCCTCACTGAGTTGCCCAAGCAACAACTGGGCAAGGGGCAGGAGCTACCCTCTTTTGATTGGACCACAACGGTGGTCCCATCGGAGCTACAACAACCTGAAGAGCTCCAAGACATAAGGAATGAAGGAAGGTCCGATGAATCTGACATTGAGTCAGAAGCTAGCCATCGCTACATCATGATGATTGGACACAATAGAGAAAATCAGCCCACTACATCCCAAAACCTTGCTTCTCAAGGGGAGAGAGCGCAGGGCTGCAACTGGTTTGCCACCCCCATGACATTTGAATCGGCCGGTCAACCTTCTCAGAGTGCTGGTCTGGAAAAAAAAAACCGTCCTTGTAAATAGACATTTGCACCCCAGGCAAGACCAAGATAGACAGTGGTTTGAAACGCCTGCTTGCTCGGTGTTCGATAAAATTAAAACACCAAAAAAATCTGAAAAACCTTCAAAAATAAAAAACAATAGAAAATCCTCAAAAACCAAAAACAATAAAAAACCCTCAAAACCAAAAAACAATAGAAAACCCTCAAAAACAAAAAAACAAAAGAAAATTTACAAAAACCAAAAACATCAAAAAAATTTCAAAATACCAAAAAATAAAAAAAGCTTTTCAAAAACCACAAGCATTAAAGTGCCAAACTCATCTAAAGAGCTGCATGAAGCCGAAGTTGACATCTATGACTTTGACATAGATCTAGACTTCGAACTCATGGGTTTAGAAGAGGTCAAGGACAAGGGAAATGATGATCTGACTCCTGAACTTGAGGATCTCCTCAATAAGTTCGATTTAAAAGCCAATGTTGCACTGGACGATTTCGAGATGGTTAATCTCGGAACCCTTGAGAATCCTCGGGAAGTACGCATTGGAAAATCTTTATCTCCGAGCGACAGGAAGAGGATGATTGAATTTTTGAAACAATGGTTATCAAACTTTGCCTTCTCCTACGAAAATATGCTCGGACTCGATGAAGATCTGGTGGTGCATCGTTTACCCACGAAGCCCGAAATCAAGCTGATCAAGCAGAAGTTAAGGAGAATGCGACCAGAGTGGATCCTGAAAATATGGGAAAAAGTAATTAAGCAATACAATGCCGGTTTCCTGGTAGTATCCAACTATTCAGAATGGCTGGCCAACATCGTTCCCGTTCCCAAGAAAGACGGTAAGGTTCAGATATGCATTGACTTCCGCGACCTCAATAAAGCCAGTCCGAAGGACAATTTTTCATTGCCTCACATTGACACTTTGGTTAATAACACGGCTAGATATAAAATCTTCTCTTTCATGGATGGTTTCTCTGGCCACAACCAAATCAAAATAGCCGCAGAAGACCGTGAAAAGACATCATTCATAACGCTGTGGGGAACCTTTTGCTACCGAGTCATGCTATTCGGGTTGAAAAACGACGGAGCAACATATCAGCGAGCCATGACAGCACTATTCCACGACATGATGAACAAAGAGCTAGAAGTCTATGTGGATGATATGATTGTCAAGTCCTGAAGCATCGAAGGGCATTTCAAGGACCAAAAAAAAAAACTCTTTGACCAATTGGAAAAGTTCAACCTCTGCCTCAATCTGCAAAAGTATGTCTTCGGGGCAACCACTGGCAAGTTGCTCGGTTTCATCGTCAGCGAGGATGGCATTCAAGTCGAGGAATCAAAGACAAAAGCAATCCTAAAGATGCCACCTCCAAAAAACGAGAAAGAAATTCAGGGTTTCTTGGGTAGAGTCTAGTATATCAGTCGCTTCATTGCCCAGCTTACGCCCATATGTGAGCCTATATTTAAGTTGCTCCATAAGAACACGCCAAAAGAATGGAATGGAGATTGTCAAGAAGCCTTCGACATAATCAAGAAGTATTTGCTAGACCCACCAGTGCTAGTCTCGCCAGGGCCCGGACAGCCCCTGCTACTCTGTATCTCAGTCACCGCAGACGCCATTGGGTGCGTCCTTGGCTAGCATGACGACAAAGGAAAAAAGGAGCGAGCGATCTACTATCCCAGCCACCAAAGGTGAACATACAACTCCTCGACTTAGCAACTCGGTAACCTGACGTGAGACTCGGACCATCTCTCACGACTCTCTCTCTCTCCCTTCGATTTTCTAGGGTTTGGAAGAGCTTGCCCTAGCGAAAGAGAGCTTATATAGTTTCCGATAGGCCCTCTAGAAACATCGGGAGTTAATCAAGTGATTAGTTACCCAACTCTCTAATCCTCTTTTAACTTGGTTTTAACTGTTGATTTTCGACATGAACCTTTGCATGAAGCTAATCCACCTACTGAAATGGATTTCTAGGTAAATGATCCACCTTATGGACGTTTCAGATAAGCAAATGGGCCCCATCACAAGTTGGTGGGATTTTCGACCAATCAGAGAAGATGACCAGCCCGATCAGGGTGGATTTCTATTCGATGGTTGATCCTTTGATCCGTCAATCATGGACGGACTAGATGGGTCATTTGAAGCTTGTAGGACCCACCTATTAGCAAAGCGTACTAAAAAACATATCGGTGGTTTTTTGAGATTTCCAGTTGTGGACCAAAATGTGCTTCTCGCGAGAACTTCAAACCGACGAGAGTAATGCTTTTGAGTATTAAAGTTTTTGTCATCTATCATAGTGACTGGGAATGGGGCTTCCATTTTCGGAACTTCATTCCTACACGGGTCTTCTTGTGCTTGTGCTAGTGCGCACACACATGTGCAATGACGTGTGGAGTTATTTGGGTTTTGGTTCAAATCACATTCCGAACACGATGGATGGTTCAGATCTTCTTGGTTATCAGAGATGGTGGGCCACATCATGCATAAACGAACGCTTTCGTTTAAACAACATTCGGTGGGAAAAAGGAAAGGAAGAAGAATCCTTCCTTCTTTCGTCTATTGACGGGTCAAAGCCAGTTTGACTGCAAATTGTGTTTGGTGCATAGCGGGTGCACGATCACTGATGTACACATGGCATTAGAAGTGGGGTCCACTGCGATTTTGTAAGATCCACTCCATCCCATGGTCCCCACTGCACCTAATAGGATATTAGTCCAAATATAGGGTAGATCAATAGCTCAGGTGCGCCACAACTTGATTTGTGCACCTAAAGGACATTTTCTGTCAATCCGACAGTCAGATGGCCATCAAGTCTGATCAACACTCATCTAGAGGGTCCTAGGGCTCAATGATTGTCCATGTGGTGTTTAATAGATGGATTTAAGACTTGGTAATTTCTTACAAATTAATTACGCATCGCTCATAAGCAGTTATGAAGCTGATGAATGGTGGATCTGATGACCAGGGTCCCGTGTTCATTTTTGTACGGTTCGTTTTATGCATTAAAGTGTCTTATAGAGTTTTGTCGAATTTGAATTTTCGAAATGGGTTTCGTGTACAAATTTCAAGATCTTGCAAGTGTGCCATGTGTGTGCACATGCATTCGTATTAATTAATCGAAAACTTTCCACAATAACACCCGAGGACTTCCAATACTCGAATATTGGAAAGTTTGGGGTGTTACATGGGATGAGGCTATGATGATGATGATGATGATGATGATGACATCGATGACTTTTCTATTGTTTAATTAGTTTGTGCAATGAGCCTTTGCCATAACCGGTTCTAGAGCTTCGGTAAAATGGGATGGTCAATTTGTTGTGCAGTTGGTCCTACTTTTATTTTATTTTATTTAATATCAATCTTCCATTTTGAAGCCAATACTAATTGCTAGGGGAAGGCTAAGATGATGATGATTTTCTAATATAAAGTATTCTAATCTGGCTGAGCCATATCTAACTCAAATCTAGGGGGGGCAATGGGCTGGGGTCGGCCTTGGCCTTAAATCCAATTGGTCTAAAAAGGCCTAGGCCTTGGTCATAGCGTGGCAAGGAGTGACATGATCAAAGGTTTGAAATGGTCCAAATTTAGATTTTTCCCCTTCATTCCATGATGAATCCCATCATATAAATGGTTTTGATCATAGAAACATGACCCAAAATCTAGTTTTTTTTTAAAAAACCACACATGTATGTGGAATGGGACCACTCACAAGGGTGTTCAAATTGTTTTTTCTTTTGTACGACAGTGACCCACTTGATGATTGGATGGGGCCAACTGGATGGGCTGGGTCGTTCATTAGTGGCCCTAACATGGCCTGGCCAGGAGATTGGGCCTAGATTTCAAGTGTGGGCCCAACCCTTGGACCAAGTTTAGGGCCCTGGCCCTATAGGGCTGGGCTGGGCATCTCAGCCCATTGCCACCCCTTCCCAAATCCCATACTCCTGTGGTGTCATATCTAACATAGGTATGTCGAGGTATTTGATGGGTTAGGATATCATGGAGAACTAAGTAAGCATATAGGCTCTGGCCTACACATGTAGGATGGGATGGATGCATTGTTTAAGGAGCTCATTCTTTGTTTAAAAGAGACAAAAAGACATCAGATGAAATGGTCTTCGAGCTTATGTTGTGGCAAGACGGAAGCCTAGATAAATACAAGTCAAGATTGATGGCACTAGAGTATTAAACAGAAGGAGGGTGAGCAAAAGGCTCCTGAGGAAGTAAAGACAAACTCCAAAGGCTGTTAGGATCTCATAATGTTCTTACCAACTTCAGGATATCAATATCATAGATCTCTCAAAATTTTGTGACCCCAGAGTGGTGGATCCTGTTGGCTGTCATGTTCCATTGACTTGCCGCAAGTTAAATCCATTCTTCACTGAGAAGAGAAACTTCTCCTTGATTAGTACGGCCTAAAAAGGGAGCTTTTGCTCACAAACTTGCTAATTCCCTACACCTTGTCCGTGCTGCATTTGTGCAACACCCGAACATGAGTCAGCCTTCATTGATGCGCACAATGTAGAGAGCTATGCACAAGAACTTGGCTCGGATGCTTGGAGAACAAATGGGAAGAACATTTGTACTGCAACAATGAGAATGTTACAACTCTGAGGAGTTGGTATGTAATGAGGGACACCCACCTATATATAAAATTAAAACCATTCTAGATAGCTTACATCAAATGGCTTGGATTAGGCCACTTGGCATTCATCCAATGGTTATGAACCTTCTATAGACTACTCCACATGTGCCTAGCTACAAAATATCAGAGTATCTAGTCTTTTAGAGATCTCTGCCCACTGCTACAATGGTTATGTCAATCCAATGGCCAGCATAAATGGGCCGTAGAAAGTATTTGGCAGTAACTCTAAAGTGTTGCAAATCATAGCACCAATAAGTGGGCAGGTGCTGGTGGGCAGCAGCTACAGAAAATAAGGAATTGGCATATCTTTCTATGACTCAGAACCAAGTGGGGCCTGCAATATTCTGATGCAGCAGCTGCCCACCCTAACTATAAGTTAGCTTACTGAAGAGGAGATAGGCATGTTACACCAAAATGCTTGGGGTAGTTATTTGAGCTCTGGCAGAGTATGATGCTTGATATGCAGATACTCAGAAATTATACATGTGGAGTACATTAACTCAAATTAAACAAACTAAATTGTGGAACCCACTACTCCTAGGTCATAGTCCAAAACCAGAGTGGTTGAATAATCATAAACTCTAATTCGTAGATACACATTTGTTGGAATAGGACCATTGTGTGTGTATATATATAGTTTTTCGTTTTTAGCTGTCCACTAAATGTCCATCAATCCGATATTCAGATAATGAAATAAATTTTAAATTTCTTGTTCATGTACATCCAATCTGGGACCCGTAATCTGAATAGTTTAGCTTGAGTTACTTGTATGCAAAACATGCAATTTCTAAGTAATTTCTTATAGCCTATGTGTCATCTATCACACTCTTGAGTATCAAAGTTTTTGTCAGATACTTAAATGCCTTATGAAATCTTACCATTCTCAAATTGTAGCCCCTTGACTTTTAAGGTTAAGGGGAAAAAAAATAAATTCTCATGGAAATACCACTACCCTTCATGGCTGAAGTTTGGATTTTCCTAACCTCACACAGTTACACTAAATAAATACATGTTAGAAGTGCAATAGAATTGAGATTGTTTGTAAATATGTTATTTGAGGCGCTGATGAGATGTTGCTTCAAAAGTCATGATGACATACCACACATCTCCTTTAACATTCCTGCTTATTTTGATATGATTGTGTATATGTTTTCAGAAGCAGCTTCAGTTTGTTCATAATGCTCATTTGGTTACTGTTGGAGTAGATTTCTTAGGACATGCAGATGTCCATCCTTAGATAAAGATATGTATTGACAGCTATAGATACTGCCGTCTAGATCTCTTAGGATGGTATTCTACTTGTATAAATACAATGCCAGCTGTTGATACCTGTAACCAACATAGGCCAAGATCTGCCCTGCAGTCCCTATGGCCACTGTTGCTAACTCTGTCCAGCAAAACACAATCCAGTACTGTCTATCACCGGATCTGCTCAGACAGTTCAATCGCACAGCATCCAGATGCATATCTGCATCTCGGATACTGACACCGATCCCATCTCTGTCTGCTGCAACCCCTCGCCACTGCAATGTAACACCTGTGGCTTCTATCCCCGGCTGCCCTGATCTGCACCCAAGCATGCTAGCCTGAACCCATCTTTGATCTGCAGCCCTGTGGACCACCCATCATCATTGTCTTCATCGCCCACTGCCAGAACCTTCCACATGTTACAACTACCGCCACAACTCTATCACCACCTTTTTTTTCACACACGCACCCGACACACACCCACACACGCCGTAGTGGGATTTCACCACCTATGGGTATCGAACCCAAGACCTCGTGTTGAAACTCCTCAGAGTCTACCACTGAGGTAAGGACTCGAACCTGCTCTATCACCACCTTCAACTCACAGTCGCAACCCCACACACTTCACCGCTCATGAACATTAGAACGTGTCTTCAGCAACCTCTGTTATCGCCGTTGCCAGATCTGATAGCATCGGCTCCAATGGCCCCAACTACCATTTCCATCCACCGTAAAAAATCTGCTCACAGATCGAAGTTTGTGGTTTTTCATACAAGGCATTGTAAAACCCATTTTCAGAAGAATAGGTGATCACAGGTTTTCTTGCTCATACTCGTCCTCTAAAGTGTTCTTGTCATCAGTCCAATACTTGAACTTGTCTACCTGTTTCTGCCACCAAAGTTGCATTATGCTACTGCTTCCACCCTTCATGCACTCTATGCCGTGCCTTTTCAACTGGACCTGTTTTCTGATTTTCCAAGACTTTTCTGACTGAACTTGTTATTATGCTCTTCCCTCATTACCAGACCTGTTTCTTCTTTGCTGTCAAAATATTCTAGAGTCAACCAAGTGCATGCAATTCAAATCCCGGCCACTGGAAGAGCCAATGATTCAAATACCAGCAACTGGAAGTGCTGCTAGATTCTTTGGCACTCAATTGCATTGCCAATGGTTCACATCCTAGAAATCATCGAAAATGTAGTACACATGTATCAGTTGACTGTGGTGCACCATATACTTCGAGAGGGTCATCGCAACCCTGCCTGCTCTCCTCATGCCACCTGTTGCTACTCAGATTTCGTTGCCATGTCACCATGGGAGTTTTCTTTTATTTCTGCCCTTTCAAGCTCAAGCTACTCGTGAAAGCACCTTACGATATTCATATATCCATCCTTAGATAAAGATATGTATTGATGGTTGTATGTGCAACTTTCTATCTCTTGGGATAGTATTCTACTTGTATAAATACAGTATTATGTATGGAATTTGAGATATACAATTGTCTGCAGTGTAGTCCCTTAATTTAACAGACACTACGGAAATTTCATTTTCATACCCAATTTCCTTCATCTTATCATGCAGATTGATGTTCTCGAGGTTGATGGAGTTTACTATGGTGTGTTCTCTTTCGTTCTCTTTCGAACTCTTCTGCCTTGAATCATTAGAACACTTCTATTCAAGCAACTTAGTCCCCTACAAGTTATTAGGTGGCAGGTTTGCTTTCTTCCATCTTGTGAGATTTTGGGTGCGTTTGGTTGCACCAAATATCATAGAAGTTCATGGTATTTCATGATTAATCAGTCTAATTTGGTGCAATATTTCATGATATTTATGAAATTTGGTGCAACCAAATGAACCCTTCATGTTTCTGTGCAAGATCTTAGCATTTTTTTTTTTTTGGGCGTAGGTTTCTCTGGTTGCCATCGGTTTGAGGCTCATCAGCGCCTTGGACTCCCAACCATCCGTTGCAAGATTCGACGTGGAACGAAGGAAACTCTCAGGTCAGTTGCATCTCTCTGAAGATCTTCCTTGCTCATGCGGGCTGTTTATCGGACCCAAGAGATTTACTATGCTTGTTTTTCAGGCATCACCTACGCTGAGTTCAATGAGAGTGTTATGCTTCTACCCTTTACGTGGGCCCCATAGCTTTACAGTTCAAATTCATCCAAGGAATAATAATAATATAGCCGAACTTCCTTTCTGGAGGGTGTAGATCACTCTCCGTCTCATCCCTATGCGGTTTAGAACATGTTGGGTAAGCTTTATGGTAAATCTGTGTATTATTCATGAGAACTGATGACATACATAAAGGTACTGGAACTTGTGGTACCATATCATCTTTCCCGCAAACATATCACTTTTGCAGGACAGCAGTACCATGAAATGGTGGGCCCAACTGTGAAGATTACCCTTCTCGAAAATCAGGCTGATCTGCTCACTAGGTGGGGGCACACCTGTATTTTAGTCAGACCGTCGGTTGTCCATTTATTCCAATGGCGTGGCCCACCTGATGAGCAGAATGGCCTGGTTTTTGACAAGGGTGATCTTTGTTGTGGGACCTACTGTTTCCACGGTAATGATGCCCGCAAAAGTGTCATGTTGGTAGAAAACATGGCAGAGGAACCACAAGTTTTGTATCTTGGAAGTGTGATCACTTCTCATTATCTATACTACATATACATCTGTATATGCATATGGCCATGTATTGATACTATGGAAACTCATTTGTGGATGTAAAGCTTTAAGGAGGAAAGGATCATCCAGCTTGTAATTTTATGGTTTAGGGTGTGTTTGGTTGCACCAAATTTCATGAAATATTGTGAAATTTTGAACCAAATTAGATGGATTAATAACAAAATATCATGATATTTGGTGCAACCAAATGCACCCATAGGTTTTGGAGGATGAAAGAACGGAAGAAGGTTGCCTTCTTTGCCTAAATAAATTGAGATGCTTAGGGGTGTGTTTGGGTGCATATATCGAATTGAATTGCAATTTTTAGTCTTAAAAAGCAGAAAAACAAATTGTGGTTTGGTTACTAGTGTTCACATCGAGTGTCTAGGCTCCAAAATGCAATTGCATTACATTTTTAATAGTGTGTTTGGGTGCACCAAAATTTCATGAAACTTCGAGCACTAGTTAATCATTAAAAAAAATAAATAAATCATGAAATATCATAATATTTGGTGCAACCAAACGCACCCTATGTTGAACATGAAAGAAACAAAATGCAATTTGAGGACCAGTACCTCTTTATCCAGGATTGTTTAAACTCTCCTTTTTCCCTACTAAAAATGTCACAATTCAACTTAATTATTCAAATGCAGCCATTGCTGAAATCGAATTAATGTGAACAAATGATTTTTATAACCGATGTCTTTTCACAAATTTGTGTGCTTGGACAAGTTGCTTTTCCATAGGGATTGGGTTTAATCTTCCATGGTTGTGCGGGCCCGGCGTTGGTTCAGTCCCAGGTTTTGAACTAGTTGGTGGGGTCCACCAGGCTAGTTCTGCCAGCCAGGTGTATTCAAAATGTTGATTTTCTTGGCCTATGCCTGGCCTGGCTCGGCCCGGCTTACCTGGGCCGACTCAACTTTTTTCTCGCCATCGTGGCAAACATCATCAATACGATGAAAATCTTACATATATCGCAAAATTATTATTAAACAATAATTTTGGGTTAATATTGCAGAATTTTATAAATCTTGGCCTTTTTAATTTTTGTTATTTGTATCACAAAATTATTGCGACTTTGAAGGAATAATATTTATTAGTTAAAATAATTCAGTTTATACTTCTATAATCAAATTTTAAATTTATTTAGTAATATTATAACATGTTTTGTAAATATTTTATTTTCAGCAACGTTCTCCCTATGATATTGTGAGAAAAACGTCATTATCTGAAAATCTCCCAAGAAATTGCGAAGAAAGAGATTCTTGCTAGATGATTCCTCACCATCCATGCCCTCTTGTTTGATCAAGTGGGCTGTTGTTTGGCTGTTTTCTCTATTTAATAACTTTTTGGGAATTAAAAAAAATAAAATCTTTGGAAGGTGTGATTGGCTGTAGGAAATGTCATGAAAATTTTCACTAAATTAGATTGATTAATCTGGAAATATCATGAAATTTTATGATATTTACTGCAATCAAATGCACCCTCAAAGAATTGATTCAATAAAATTTTCTTGTTGCCATTTGATATCTTCACTATATATAAGGCAAGCAGCGGTTGCCCAAGTTTACCCCTGCAATTAGTCATTGAGAGGGGTGTAAACATTTGGAAAATGGATGTGCTTGGCTTTTCTACTTAGGGTACTTTTTTCATTTCAATTCTTTTATGTAGAGTGGGTCCTGGGTTCAGGTTAAGCCCTGCGGTAATTGTATGGGGCTAGTCGGGTTTAGGTCTTTGCCAGGTCCGGTCTTTTAGGCCTGGGTCTAGTTTTTGAAGACATGGACCGGATTGATCACGCTCGGTTCCATCGGGTACCTATCGGGTCATTGGAAGACATCATAAGCAATAGTAGAAAGCAAAAAAAAAAAAAGAAAAAAAAAAGAAAAAAAAGAAGAAGAAGCTAAAAAATAGGAAAATTATAAGGCAATTTGTTTTGCAAGTTACCTTAGTAATGTAAAAGAAATGTGTCACTATTATGATTTTATTACTGCCAAATTAAACATGGAAATGGTCGATCAAATGTAGATGTATTTAGGAGATGATAAATTTATAATCATTGCAATTTTCATAGCATTATTGGGAAGATCTGGATTCAACTAGTAATATCAATATGTTTTATGATGATTTGACATTAATGTAAAAATGGCATTACTGTGATGTAACCATTGATAAACCAAACATGAAAATAGGCAATCAAATACAAATATTGTCATGAGACATGTAAGATGATTTGTACTAATTGTAGATAAACTAAACATTGGAATCAACGTCCATATACAAATATTATCAGTAATTTGTAATCATTGTACATTTCTTTACCATGGTAATTGATGAAATGTACATGCCCTAAATAAAAAGGAGAGATGCTCTTAGGCTACCCTACCTTGAAAAATATATTTATAAATATTAAATATATAAAAGTAATTGAACTTGACCTAAACATAATCAAATATAGTTTTTAATTGGGTATAAAAAGTGAGACTAATAGCCACCCGGTTTCATAACATGTCTAATAAATGAGACCCAAACCCACTAAAATTAGGTTGGACATATCAAGTACTTGCGTCCATTTTAACCGTCATGGCAACTAATTATCAATGATCGAAATAATCTAATTTAATAGCTTTTATTTGACCTCTATCCAAACTAGCTAAAAAGCTCGGCTTAGATTGATTTGAAAAAGCTTAGCTTAGATTGGTTCGATTAGAAGTTCAAATGAAATCAAGCTTTGGAGTCCAAATCTTTAAAAAAAAAAAAACCAAGCTCAAACCAAGGCAATATCGGCTCAGCTTAGGTTGATTTAGCTTGGTTTGATTCGGCTCTATTTAGCTATGCTTGTAATGTTATCTTTGTATATAAAAAAGTTCATATTATGTATATTGTTTATTTAACAAAAAAGAAAAAAAAAAAAAGACTTGACTACTGTTCGAACTTGGCTCAGTTCGGCTAGACTGGGCTCAAATATTTGGACCAAACCAAACTAAGCTCGTATAATCTAAACTAAACGTAGCTCAAACAATATGGATAGACTCGAAGGCTAACTTGTGTAAAGCTCGAATAAAGATTGTCATATAAACAAGCCAAGCCAAACTTGGGTCAAACTCAGCTTGGCTTACTCGACCCATGTATAGCTCTCTCTATCCACCATACAAACTTGGGTTCCAGTCCTTACTTCAGTGGTAGACCTTGAGGAGTTTCAACATGAGGTCTTGGGTTTGACACCCATAGGTGGTGAAATCCCACTACGGCATGCATGCGGGGGTGTGTGTGTGTAAAAATAAAAAATAAAACAAATTCTTATTACATGTTGGAATGTATTCTAACAAACTTAAAAAGAAGCAGGGCAGACATGCTTTTAAACTCACGGGCAAAAGTTGGGAGAAAAATGTTAGAAAAAGGATAGTTGGCCTTAGGATTATAATTAAGGGACCTTTAATCATTATCCCGTTCTTGCTATCATCTCTCAGACTCTTCCAGACTATTAGAAGTTTTTATTTATTTATTTATTTATAACTTGTTAGTACACCCTATTGTCATCACTGTTACCCAACCTTACTAGTGATAGATACCTAAGACCTCAGTGTTGAAACGAGGTATCTTTCACTCAGTCTACCACTTGAGCCATGGAACAGTGTGTCTATTAGAAGTTTTCCTGTCTGTTAGAAGTTTTCCTTGCATGGGAGCGGATTAGTTGTTACCCGATACTACCCTAATCGTGTGGGCTCATCTCGATGTATTTGTTCTATATCTACGCCGTCCATCTGTTATATCTACGCGATCCCAAACCTTAAAGAAGATCCAATTCTCAGGTGGACCATACCACTAGAAACAGCGATGAATGACCATTAAAACTGTGGGCTACAAAAGTTTTGGATTAAGCTGTTATTTGTATTTTCCCTTCATCCAGGTCTTCTTGAGATTATCAACAGGTTGGATTGCAAATAAACATTACAAAAACCTTATGATGGTCCCTTTTGGAATTTTTAATGGTGATGCACTCAATCGCCACTGTTTCCTGTGGTGTCGTCCACCTGAGATTTGGATCTGCTTAATATTTGGGACCTCATAATGAAATGGGCTGGAGAAATGGATAGATGGCATCGATATACAACAAATCATCAAGGTGGGCCCCACAGTAAGGTTAACACGAAGATGCGGCCGCGTACATGCTCGACGCTCGCGGACTCCGTTAGCAGCCTTTCAGAAGCGGATTGGCTGGTGGTGTATTGACGTCAGCAAGTTCTGTGGGTCTCATCATGAGGTATGTGTTATATCCAAACCGTCCATCCATTTGGCGAGATCGTCTTAAGGGTTAAGACAAAAAAAAAGACAGATCTAACTCTCAAGTGAACCACACTGCAAAAAGAATTGGGGTATTAAACGTCTACCATTGAAACCGTTTTAGGGGTTACAGAAGTTTTGGATCAATACGAAATTTGTTTTTGCTCCTCATCCAGGTCTTTGTGACCTTATGAACAAATTGGATGGAAAATAAACCTTACGGTGGGCCCTTCGAATTTTTTAACGGTGAAAATCATTATCCACGCTACTATTTGTGGTGTGGTCCATTTGATAATTGGATACTATTCCTTTTTTGTATAATGCTCTAAAATTATTTCGAAAAATGGATGAACGGTATAGATATAATAAATACATCACCGTAGGGCCCATGTAACTTTAATCTCCTTTGAACCGTTCCTACAACTCGGAGCTCGAGGAGCGTCAGCGCTCGTCTTCGCACGACACGTACCTACAGCAGCTATATAGCTGATGTGTGGTACACTAGCCATTCCGATTCCGTTTTTACTGGAACACTTGGTCTTTAGCAGGAATTTCCTGCGCTTGCCTTTCGCAGGAAATCCACGTCCGTGGAGCTCTCTTCAAAGTGGTACACCAGCCAATCCACTTCCCTTTGAAGTTCTCCTGGCGCGGGAATAACCCTCCACGTGTCTGCCTTCCTCGAATCCGATTTCCACCGCCGCCTCCGCGTCCGCCGTTCTCTTCCATGGAAATACCTGTGCACAGCAGTTGTTCGACTGAAGTACGCACAGAGATCTTTTCTGAATAGGCACAGCAGTTGTTCGACGGAATGCCCCAGAGAAATTTTGATGCTTCATGTAAGTAATTCTCTCCGTCTCCACTCACCATTTCCCAAAATTCTCTAGACACTCATTCTACTGAGCATAAACTTATCTTACATATCTCAATCCTCTCTCTCTCTCTCTCTCTCTCTCTCTCTCAACACTCAAATAACTGATCTTTTACATCACTCTACAACTCTAAAAACCCAATAAAACCCAAAAGTTCAACAAGAATCTCACGCCCCCAAAACCACCTTCCAAAAATGCTCAGAAAAATCAGCAAACGGGCAGTCTTCTTCTCTACTTCAACCTCTCCATCAAAACCCCATCTTTTTAGCATCCAAAAGATGCAAATCTCCTCTTACAGAAGACCCAAAAAGAAAATCTATCACAGAGTTCCTGATCTTGACCGGGTGATGGACCTCCGAAAGAAGCCTTCTCTGATCTTAAACCTCAAAACTATCCTAAGCTCCCGAAAGAGTCGCTCCCTCCTCCTTCGAGACCTTGAAAAGGAAGTGGGTTTTGTCCAGAAATGGAATTACATGTCTGTAATCGAAAAGTATCCTCGGATATTCCAAATTGGTGTGAAAAACAGAGTACCTGTTTCAGTACACCTTACAGAGAAGGCCGAAAGGATCGTGTCTGAAGAAGTTGCCATGCGTGAATTGATGGAGCCCATTTTGGTGAAGAACCTGAGGAAGCTGTTGATGATGTCAATGGATGGTCGGATCCCGCTTGAGAAGATTGAATTCATTGAATCGGATCTGGGGTTGCCTCAAAACTTCAAGAACTGCTTGATCCCAAAGTACCCAGAGTTTTTTACGGTGAAGAATTTGAATGGTAGAGATTGTCTCCAATTGGAAAGCTGGGATACCGATCTGGCGATCACCACCCGTGAAGAAAGATTGGATCTCAGCGGGAGCCACAACACCTCCAAGACCATCTCAAGAGATGGGAATTATCATGGGCCATTCGCTTTTAAATTGAGTTTTCCCGCTGGGTTCAGACCCAACACAAATTACCTCAAGGAAGTTCAGAAATGGCAAAGATTGGAGTTCCCGTCACCGTATTTGAATGCAAGGAGCATCGATCCCGTCACCCCTCAGGCTCGAAAACGGGCCGTTGCAGTGCTTCATGAGCTGTTGAGCTTGACAATGGAGAAGAGATTGACGTCTGCACAGCTGGATGCGTTCCACGCAGAGTATCAGTTACCATGCAAGTTGTTGCTTTGTTTGGTCAAGAATCATGGGATTTTCTATATTACTAATAAGGGAGTTCGGAGTACCGTCTTTCTTAAGGAAGCTTATAACAGGTCTTGTTTGATAGAGAAATGCCCGTTGTTGAGATTTAACGATAGGCTTGTAGCACTTAATGGCAGCAGTGAACTCAATTTAAGTGATGGAATACCCTTGTCGATGTCATAGATTGACGCATGAAAAACATGGAATTCTTATCATTGGCTATGTAGATCGGGCTGCTGGTATGTGTTTGCATTGATGCAGTTTCACTTTTCTTGCTTTATTTTAGTTTTATGGTAAAAGCTATTGCAGATCTAGTGTAATTTGAGTTACAATAAACCATTAAAAACTAAAAGTATTCCTTAATAATCAAACTAGAATCCATAAGGTTCAACAAGACATGAATCAAAACAAAGCAACCATCCTAATCACGCTACAAGCTTCACCTCTTAGCCCTAGCTAAGAGGTTTAGGCCGTCATGAATGGGCTAGATCTCTCAAAAAGCATAATAGAAATAACAGTGTATAAATTTTATTTTATTTTTAAAAAAAAAACTCTAAAACTACTCTCTTGTTCTTCGCCTTCACGGCTGCCCACGTCCCCCCAGATGGTGCTCCACGTCTCAGGGATGATCTCTCTCTCTCTCTCTCTCTCTCTCTCTCTCTCTCGTCTCCTTTTAAAGACAGGGAGGTCGGTGAGAAGCTGCACTGGAGTCGGTGGAGCTTTCGCAGCTGTGTGCGAAGCAAGAACGCAGGAGCTCTTGCGCGAGACTGCGTTTTGGCAAAGCATGGACCTGTTGCAGGATCCAATCCGGTCAGACTTCTTGGTGTTGGTCAGTCCCACCTTGAGAAGATCTTGACGGTCCTGACATCCAGAAGGTGGCCCGCTGATCACAGAACAACCAAGATCCTCCAGTTTCAAAAGGAATCGGTTTCACTTGCGATTGAGCCTGTGCACGTTGCATCTTGCATGAATTCTCCAAAACTTTCAGCTTTGCATTGACATAGGTCCCGAGAAAGATAGACGGTCTGGATCAGCCACGTGAGACCTTGATGGTGGCCCACCAGGCTCGTCCGTAGACTCTGTTTACTAAACAGAGCCTGCGCATTCGCGCTATGATGGTATGTGGGTCCCAGATTGACAGTGATGGAGAAACCCACTCCGTCCATTAGATTCAAGACGAAAAATCGTCCGGGAATGGCGAGATTGGATTGATTTCTGTGTGGCCCACAGGATCTTCTATTCTACCGTTGATCGTCCGTTTGAACGGTTGAATTCTGATACACGTGGTCTCCTAAAATTCTATCACCTAGGATTTGGTAAGAGGGCCTGTGATATTCCAATAGACGGTCCAGATCATCCATTTGGATGATGGGTGGGGTCCATCGGAGAAACCCAATCGGACGGGGACCGTCCCTGATGTGTTTTGAAATTTTTTTTTTTTAAAGAAGCATCGGTCAGCGCATGCTGACCGATTTCTTGATTTTTGTGCTCGTCTAGTGCATGTGTGCTGTGCGCACACACCATGTAAAGTGGGTCCCATATTGATGTATATGAAGAATCCACTCCGTCTATTCCTTCCTCATCCCATTTAAAGCATTGATACCAAGATTCAAGCATATCTAGATATCAGGTGGGCCCCACGTCAGGATTTAAGGGAATGATATATCCGTTGGGCTATTTCTACAGGGATCTAATGGGTCAAATTTGATGTGTACGGTTAATTTATGGTCCTCAGGTCATATATGAAGTTTTGAGCCAAATGGATGGTGAGAACCCTATGATCTTGCATTCAACTTTAGTTTCTTGATTTTTTTCGGATCTCCGGTGTATAAAGTCATTGATCTCGGTCCCCTGGGGTCCATCCATTGCCTTTGGTGTCATCAGAGCATTAAATCCATACTTTTAGCACCCTGTTTCAGTCCAAGCTCATAAATACACCTTGCATCACAAACACGATTAAAATAGGACTTAAGCATTATCATGTACGTAATATCAGGTAATAATTGGGGTCTAATATGTAATATTGACCCTCGACAGTGATGAAGTAAATTCAAATAAAAATTAAACAAAGAAATCTAAAGCATTCACGATGTTCTAAATAATAACAATAAGCAAAACTTAAAATATGAAATCAATTCGACGAGTGGGCCACGATCATGAGATCCCATAATGGAATTTTCTTGGCTATCGGGTTCACTCTCTTGAACCAAAATTTCATCTTCTAACTAGGAGGCCTTTCCTGGACGTCGTCATCGATCCAGATCGACGGTGGGGCCCTCCTTCTTCTGGCGTATGTGCATAGGGGGTCCGACGTGCGTGCGTGTGTGCGCGGGATGTCCCCATTAGTCCAGTGGTAGACTCTGAGGAGTTTCAACATGAGGTCTTGGGTTCAAAAGCCCATAGGTGGTGAAATCCCACTACGGCATGCGTGGGTGCGTGTGTAAAATAAAATAAAATAAAAATAATAAACAAATAGCTGCTTGGTCCCACATAATACTACACACACACACATGCACTTACATAGAATCCACAAGATTATGGCAGTATGGGTTATTCATCAGGTGGGACTCACTGTGACTATGGCCTGGAAGATAAATCAGGCTGCTTGGCCCCACCTGGCAAGTGGCCCGGATCTCTTACACACGTGTTAAGTTTTTGCCTGTGCCTTGAATTTCTGTGGCAATGTAATAGAGTATGTTGCATGAAGGGTATGTTATGCATGAATCCAGGCAATCATCAATCTCACACGAATCTCTTAGCTTGCATGAATTTCAACCATTTTCTCTCTCTAAATGATAATTTCAGCTAACATTCCCTGAACTAATAAGAATTGAAGGACAATAAAAAGTGAAAAAATAAAATAAAATTTGCGGCGTGTTTTAAAAAATCTCATAAAAAACAGTTGTTTCATTTTCTTTTCTTTTTTAATAAATTATGAGTGCTTTAGTGCATGGTTTTAAATTATCGTTTTTGAGAGAGCATTGCAATGTGCTTGGAGACGGTACTGGTATGATGTGCGCCATTTGAGTCTTGCGGGCTTGTTTTGTTGCCCATTCAAAATTGAGATTTAAGTCTGGTGTCTTTTTGTTGCCCATGGAAATGGAGATGACTCAGTCCCAGTTAACTCACATTTAGACCATATTTACAAACATGCTTTAATGTTTATTTATTTATTATATAGCATTAAGTTCTCCACATTGTTAGAACTCAAAATGGGCGGAATGTGGTCCACTTTTTATTAAAAATTTTTTAGACCTTGATATGAAATTTAATGTTGTGGTTCCTCTGGTTGCTCAATGATACTCGTGTGCAATGATAAGAAATCTTTTGGACCTTGGGTGCGTTTGTTGCACAGAATTTCATGAAATGTCATGAAAACTAAGTTAGAATGATTAATTATGAAATATCATGAAGTTTCATTATAATTGGTGCAACCAAATACAACATTTAGTAATAATTATCTAATTGTTTCTTAGACTTTTGCTAAATGCATATTCTTGTGCAATAAAGATCATGTACACACCATGCATTTGCCAGCATGACACATAATGTTGTGAGATCTAATCCATCCATCAGGTTAGTCCGACCTTGTACGTGTTTTCCAAAAATTAATTTCACCCTAAATGTAGGCCCCAATATTGAAAACAGGTGGATGGGATAGAAAACTTTGACCAATATTTTCAGGGCCACACTTTTTTTTTTTTCCTAACTGTGGAGCCACACCAGATGATTGGATCAACCTGCTATGATGTATGTAGTCGATCAAAGACCTATGGTGCAATGCTTGCACATGTATACCATGTAAACAAGCTTTACTGCACATGTGGGATAAATCTTTCAGGAGATTTTCAAACTTATGAGGATTTTCTCGGGATATGATACAAAAAATATCACCCAAGATAAAAATATTTAAATTTGATTATTGCAAATTAATAAAGAAATTTAAAAATTAAATATATAATTATATATAACAAAAATTTTAAGGTATTTAGTCTCGTTTGAGTTCATATCCTGATAACATCAGGATGATACCACAATATTTTAAAATCTACCAAGATTTTCAAAATGCAATAATATTGTTTAGTGTATTTCTCACAGGATTTTCAAAATCTTGATGATATTTGAGACAATGCTCACATATACCAACTCATTGCAGATCAGTTCCCTATTGGTCATTGTTAGAGAAACTCTCATGCCATGTTCTATTTTATTATTATTATTATTTCAACTTTCATTTATTAATTATATTTTGTAAATGACAATAGTGAGGAAAATATTCTGTAGCAAATGTTATGAAAGATGCCCTGTTAATAAAGTTTCGAGCGAGACTAAGACATGGGAAGAAACCATAAGAAAGGTAGGAAAAGAAATCGATAATAATAATAACAATAGCAACAAAAACAATAATATTAATAAAATATAATAAAAATCGATAATACACTTACTTCTCTATTGTTAAACCTAAAATCAAGTTTTCATAGGTGTTTATTTGACAAATTGGGACTAATGAATGTGGGATCTATTTTAACTTGATTTTGTAACATTAACTGGATATGACTCAATCTTAGTCAGATTTAGACCATATTTACAAACATGCTTTAGTGTTTATTTATTTATTATATAAAATCAAGTTAGCCACATTATTGTTAGAGCTCAAAATATCCGGAATGTGTGGTACATTTTTTTCTTTTTTCTTTTGTTAATATTTTGAACCTTGATATGAAATGTAATGATGTGGTTCCTCTTATTGCTTAATGATACTCCTGTGCAATGATATGAAATCTTTTGGACCTTGGGTGTGTTTGGTTGTACCCAATTTCATGAAATGTCATGAAAACTAAGTTAGATTGATTATATAATCATGAAATATCATGAAGTTTCATTATAATTAGTACAAACAAACACAACCTTTATTAATAATTACCTAATTGCTTCTTAGACTTTTTCTAAGCGCATATGCGTGTGCAATAAAGGTCATGTACACACCATGCATTTGGTAGCATGACACGTAATTGCAAGATATCTAATCCATCCATCAGGTTATTAGTCTGCCCTTGTACGTGTTTCCCAAAAAATTCACCCAGAATGTGGGCCCTAATATTGAAAACAGGTGGATAGGATAGTAAACTTTGGCCAATTTTTTCAGAGCCACACATTTGTTTTTCTAACTGTAGAGCCACCAGATGATTGGATTAACCTGCTTCTTGGCCTAAGGATCAATATAGTGGTTTCATTATGATGTATGTATTCGATCAAAGACCTATGGTGCCATGCTAGCACATTTATACTATGTAAACAAGCTTTATTGCACCTGTGGGAGAAATCTTTCAGCAGAATTTCAAACTTACGAGTATTTTCTCGGGATATGATACGGAAAATACCACTACAAGATATATATATATATATATATATATATATATATATATAACAAAGTTTTTAAGGTACTTGGTATCATTTGAGTTCATATCCCGGTAACATTAAGATGATACCACAATATTTTAAAATTTACTAAGATTTTTAAAATGCAGTAATATTGTTTAGTGTATTTCTCACATGATTTTCAAAATCTTGGCGATATTTGAGACAATGCTCACGTACACCAACTCATTGCATATCAATTCCCTATTAGTCATTGTTATATAAACTCTTACGCCATGTTTTAGTTTTAGTTTTTTCAATTATCATTTCAACTTTCATTTATTAATTATATTTTGTAAATGACAACAGTGAAGAAAATATTCTGGAGTAAATGTTATGAAAGATGCATTATTAAGAAAATTTCGAAGCACTAAGACTTGGGAAGAAATCATAAGAAAGGTAGGAAAAGAAATTGCTAATATTATTATTGTTATTAATAAAATAGAATAAAAATAAATAACCTTATTGTGGTTTTGTAACATTAAGGATGTCAGTTATGTGGAATTCATGTAACTTTTATAGGTTTGAAGGTTGGTTGTTAACATCAATTTTGTTTCTGGCAATTGTTTAGGGTGACTTTTCAAATGGGTTTGCCTGATTGGATATTCAATTAAATACCTATGAAGGTTGTCACAGCGGTTTTTATTTATACTAAATAAATGAGATGAGATGTTTAATATATATAGTTCCTGATTTCATTAAATATGAAACAAAGGCTCCTATGTTTATCATGATTCAACCGGCTTAAAGAATATCCTTAAATGTCAGAATAAGGGGAATACTCCTAAAAAGTTGACGGAGAATTTGTCTTTGATAGACATATCTCAGTTTACATTAGGGGAGGTGATGGATCTGTCCGAAAAGCACAACATCATCTAGTGTAGCATCCTGACTTTGATGATAAGGCATATGCAGGATAGGCCAGATTTTTTTTTTTTTTTTAAAAATAAAATTAATATTGATTATACTTTATAACTTTTTCTTTTAAATGTTTGATAATCTTTTATTTTGTGGTAAAGTGTATTTTCCTGGCAGAACACAAATAAAATTATTAACAATAAAATTTACCACATTATATGTTATAATTCACTTAATATTACCGCTTAAAATATTTGAATTCTTGTACTCATATTTGGACAACTAATGAATTGGATTCAGCCAGTTCCAATATGTTTAACATATATAAGTTACTAATATTTGATTCGATTTGATAACATCTAGATGTATGGTTACAATAAATGAATTACTGAATTGGATCTGATTCAATGTAGATTCCCTAACAATAGAAATCAGAATTTGAAAACAATCATGGACTTAGATCTGAATCAATGCTAGAAACATGTAAGGGTTTTTAAATAATAATTTTATTAAGCAAATAACAGAGCTCAAAAAAATCCAGTGAATTTTCATTTTGTTCCCCACTATGCATTATTTATATGTGGGCCTTGATCCAAAGCTGAATATAAATTCATATTCAATTAAATCAAGTCGATACTTGTATAATTCATAGATCCCATATGCGTGTCAATGGGCCAGGCAACCTAGGTCCAGCTTTTGTGTCTTTAAACTTGGCCCAAGGGCTAGTTGGGCCAGTGCTTGAAATCTATGCTTGGACCTAGGCCAATGATGTATACACCAGTTTAGACAAACACAAGAAATAAATGGTTGCATCATTGCAACATATCCAATGATAAATGCTGATGTTAAAAGAAGAAGAAGAAGAAGAAGAAGAAGAAGAAGTGATACAGCCTGGATGCATTGCACAAAACCTCATAATTGGCAGCATGTTCCACATGAAAAAAGGGCCAAAGATTGGATGGCAAAGATTATTCATGATTTTGATGAGGCTTGATTCATTGACCCCCTTAAACAAACTAAAATTCTGATTTTAACAGCTCAATGATTTAATTTAATCGTTGAGTTGAGGGCTGTTGTGCATGTATCTCGGTTAGGTTTAAAATTGCAGATCGATTGTCTCTTTGTGGAATATGATTTTGAAGTTCTGGTGGATTGTATCCCGTGGAGTTGGTCATTTGGCAAGCATGGTCAGGGGCAGCTCAAAAGGGTAAGCAGGTGAGGCAATCGCCTAAGGCCCCCTAATTATGAAGGCCCTATATTATAGCAAAATTAAAATTTCTTAATTATGAAGGTCTTATATTATAGCAAAATTAAAATTAAGAAGAAAAAAAAAGGCCTAAATTTTTTTAAATAAAATTTATTGAAAGGGCTACAAAATAGAAACATTTAAAAATTAGGTTACAAATTTGAAATTGAAAATAAAAAGCAAATCCTATAAACTAGGACTATCAATAATAACAGTCTAACTCTACCGCCTCTTTTCAAAATAATAGCATCATTTCCAGTAAATTCTTCTCCTAAAACATAGGACCACAGCTACCTACTTTATTGCTAATTAAGTTCTCAAAAAATTAAATTCTAATGTCATTTTTTCTAAATTAAATTCTAACTTCATTTTTCTAAAAAGCCTCATTTTTATGACTTGCCTAAGGCCCCCAAAAATGTTGAGCCGCCCCTGAGCATGGTGTTAGTAAAATGTGTTAAATTCTCCCTCAAGGGATTAATTCACATTTTCTTATGCTTAAAGAAAATGTTGGTATTGATAGCCATTGGGTTATCAGGTGAGACCTAGTTTGAACGTGGCCTAGGCACAAAAAATCAAGTTGCTTGGCCCATCTTATACTACACACGTGTGCATATGTTGAATCTGCAAGATTATGGGCTTTCTTTGCGGTACATACATAAGTGCTAACTTGGCACCTGCACGCGGAGTATGGGTTTCTCATTAGGTAGGACCCACTGTAACATGGCCTGTCATCGAAATCAGGCCGCTTGAGAGGGGTTACCCTCCCATTAAAACATTCATAATCATTTGTTGGTCTCACCGAGATGTGATTCACAAATCCAGCCCATCCATTGTGTTTGTCACACTTGGATGAGGGGTCAGACCAAGTTTTAGACGCATCCAAGTTTAAGGTGGGCTCCACCAAGTGCTTTTGTATGTTTTAGGCATGTATTTACATGATTTTAGATGTTATGGCCCACTTAAGTTCCTTATACGGCCGATTTTTGGATGTCCTATAGTTTAAAGGGGACCCATCAAATACACAGTGTTGATGTTCGACGCATATCATGGTGGGGCCCACATAGCGCATAGAACCATTTCCCATATATATATATATATATATATATATATATAGAGAGAGAGAGAGAGAGAGAGAGAGAGAGAGAGAGAGAGAGAGAGAGAGAATTTCCTCACAATGTAAGTATGATGTATGTATCATAAATGAATTAACATATCATAAATGAATTAACAAATTGAATATGTTTAGATTTGTTATCTTGTCAAGTCTGATTAGGTATAGTTTTGAGTGTGAAATAAAATTCACAATAAAGTTTGGATAGGTTTACGCTTGTTGATGCTGAAATTTGGTCGATCATGCCTCACATCCTGCAAGCCATTAAGTACTTACAATTTATTGGAGAATAAGAGAAGATATTGGGGGCGCCGGTTAATGCCGGTGACCCTCCAATGCCTAAGTCGGGCGTATAGACTCACAGTAGGCGTAGTAGAATCGAGATAGTTATCTCTACCTTTACCCATGGCAAGGAGTGTATTTATAGATTTTTTAGGCGGTATGCGTATCTGAGTTGATTTGAGGGGCTATATTAGAGTTGGACTCTAATTTCAAGAATATATCCGACTTTACTTCAATCGGTGTGATTTTCGACTAAAACCTCGTCGGATCAATCCTATATTTATATATTACAAGACTCTCCCTGAATATTTCTATTTCGAGGTCGAGGTCGGTATCCGAGGTCAAAGTTGAGACCTGAAGTCAGGTTGGTACCTAAGGTCAGGTCTGGGGCCAAAATGATAAATGAGGCCAAGGTAGAAAGTAGTTAATATGAAAGGTCAAGGTGATTTTTCAGCCCTCAAGCAATATATAAAGTCACCAAGTCTTTTTGCTCGACTCATCTGTCTCGTACATTCGTTTAGCTCTATTTTACCCATAACAATGGCCCTCTACTTCCAAGTTTTATACCTTATAAGCTCGGGAAGTAACTTTTGAACTAATGTATGAAACGGTCAGTTTGTTTCATGTATGTTCCTCGATTTTGTTGCCTTTTATGCGTGGATGGTCATGTATGATAACTTAGTAGATACAATAGTCGAGCATGTAAGTTTTAAGTTGCATAGCTTGTAGACAAAATATTAAGAACGAGGAATCATTTCTCTTCAACTGGGGGAGGTTTCTTATGGTCGAACGTGTAAGTCGCGAGCATAGTAGGAAAAATTGAAGTAACGAGAAAGAGAACCTTCTTCCCTTTAACTGAGGGAAGTCACTCTTAGTCGAGCATGTAGATAAAAATGGTAGATAAAATAGTAGAAATAAAAGGTAGAACCTTCTTCCCTTTAACTAAGGAAGGTTTCTCATAGTCGAGCACGAGTAGCTTCTACTGAGGTAATTAGTCGAGCACAAGTAGCTTCTACTAAGGTAATCAGTCGAGCATAATCATTTCACATATTGAAGTTTCTCATGGGTAGTAGATTTTTATATGTTTGGCATTATATGGGTGAGGTAAGAGCTTATCCTCAATGTCTTCTATTTGATACGACTCTCGTAACGCCTCCATGTCTTCTAGTCATATGTCCCTCAGTACCAGAGGTCAAAGCCAATGTTGGCCGATGAGCCTTATTACCGAGCTTGGTTGACTGGTTTAGCTCGGTCGTTAAGTTTCCTTGTTAAGCCTATCTTGCCTAAGTACCTGCTCCACCATGGTGTTCAAGGGAGGGTACCGGTGAAAGTGACTTTCTGGACATCGGTTGGTATGCCGGCCTCGGTTTTAATCGTCTTCCTTCTTTCTTTTAGCGTTAGCAGTAGAGGGCTTCCCTTCTTCCCTTCACTTCTTATCCTTAGCCAAGTTGTTTCTTCTTCTAGTAACTCTTTGTGAACTAAATAGTTCATTGGCATTGAAATATTTTTTAGCTCGGTTAAGTAGGTTGGCGAGGGTATTCGGATGGCTCTTATCAATAGAGAAGATGAACTTTTCTTGTTTAAGGCTGGCTACTATGGCGGCTAGAGCTATCTGATCAGATAGTCATCCACCTGCACTGCTTTCTCATTGAAGCGGATGATATAGTTTTTCAACAGCTTGTCCTTCCTTTGTGCGATAATGAGGAGATGAGTCGATGGCTTCCTCTTATCTTTCCTGCTAATGAATTGCGCGATGAACGTCCGAAAGAATTTATAGACTTTGGCTTTAGTTGTCTATACCACTTCTGCGCCACCCTAATAGAATTAAGGAGAATGCTCGGCACATTATGGAGCCTGAGGCGCTGTGAAGCCCCATCCAAGCTCTGAAGGATTCAAGGTGCTCGGCCGAGTCCACGAATCTAGAGTAAGGAGCGATTTGGGGCATACGAAACCTGGACGGGAGCTGAGCCCCCATGATGTCGTCGGTGAATAGTGGTCCGGCTTCTTCATGCATGACCTCCACGGAGGTCAGACCCTAGGCTCGATATGCATGTTGAATGTCATCAAGCTGCCCTGGATCTCCTTGAGTTCTACATCCCAAGGGACCTTACTTTCTGTGATGTCTTCTGGGGCATTCTCACTCCTCTTTTCTAAAGTATGGCGCAGGTTGGAGTCTATCAGCATGGTCGTTCTTGTTGTACTTGCGGAGGCTTGACTATGTTGCCCTGGTCATTGTTTCACCACGTATGAATCGTGAGGTGCATGGGGAGGTCAGGATTATTCGGTCGCCGCACTTGCTTTCGCGCCATGGTTGGGAGGCGGCTGGTGCCTCTCTAGTATTTACATTATGCGATCTACATTGCCAGCTAGAGCCTCGACCTGGTTTTCCAAGGAGATGAGTTGACCCTCTCTATTGCGAAGCCTACCCGAAGCCACCACTGGAACAGGGTCGATATGATGTTCTGAAGGTGGTTCCTCAAGCTGCTCGTCTAGTACGGGGATTGACATAGTTATGGCAATCAAAGCCTGCTTTCTTCCTTTGGCCATGATTGAGCAGATGAAAGGCTAATGATTCTCTTGATGTAAATGAAAGTTTTAAGGTGGCTTTACTGTCGTTCCCACAAACGGTGTTAAACTGTTGATGATGAAATCTGGTTGATCATGCCTCACCACCTGCCAGCCACTAAGTACTTACAATTTATTGGAGAACAAGAGAAGATACCGGAGGCACCGGTTAAGGCCAATGACCCTCTGATGCTTAAGTCAGGTGTATAGACTCACAATAGGCATAGTATAATCAGGATAATTTTCTCTACCTTTACCCATAGCGGGTGGTGTATTTATAGGCTTTTTAGGTGGTCTGCGTATCTTAGTTAATTTGAGGGGCTTATATTGGAGTTAGACTCAAATTTCAAGAATATTTCCGACTTTACCTCGATTGGTATGATTTTTGGCTAAAACCTTGTCAGATCGATCCTATCTTATATGTTGTAAGATTCTCTCTAGATATATTTATTCCGAAGTCGAGTTTGGTACCTGAGGTTGGGTTGGGGGCCAAAGTGACAACCGAGGCCAAGGTAGAAAGTAGCTGACACCAAATATCGAGGTGATTTTTCAGCCCATAAGCAATATATAAAGTCACTAAGTCTCGTTGTTCGGCTCATCTATCTCATAAATTTGTTTAGCTTCATTTTACCCATAACAAGTTTTATGTTCAAGTCTAAAGTAGGATTCAGGTATATACTAGAAACATGTGTTTTGTATAATTTTTAAGTAATTAATATAATTAAATAAATGATTAAACTAAAAAGTTGTAACATCCTGGATTTTCACTGTTTTGGATTTCCAAAAATCCATCAATTTTTATTTTTTATTTTTTTAATTTAATTAACCTAATTGTTACTTAATAATCATTAGCACTCAATGTTAGTTTATACAAGGGTATACCAGTAAGGAACTACACAAGTCCGATTAATTAGCCGTAGAAAGCCAATGAATCCTCCCGATCACTTGAACATCAGGTGTAGTATAACGTCCTGCCCAACCAGAACAGTGTCCTGGAGCGTCCACGTAGGATTTGCCGCAGGACCGTTCATTTAAACCACTCATAGTAGGTATCACAAATAAATTAGACTAAGATTAACCTAATTGAATAGACCAGACGGGCCCTGATAGAACCTGGTGCGGGCCTTCAAGCTAGATGACCATTTACACTTAGCGACAACCCCTGCGGGCTATACCGCGACACGGGAATGTCAGAAAATTATGAAAATTCAAGGGAGCATAGATCTCACTGGGCTTGGGGACCGTCGCGGACCACGGACCCAGTGGACACCCAGAAGTGGAATCTAGCACTTGCCAGATGCGCCCCACCAACGCTAAAATTGGAATCTGGCACGTGTAAATAAAACTGAGATGTAAGACATTTTTCTTCATAATTTACGATGAGGGTCTAATGTATTTTTCTACGCTCGCCCACAAAATCTGCGTCCCGATTGTGGCACGGTGACCGTTGATCGCGAATCGGACCCATGCGACCAAATTCCATATCTGATCGTCCCTAAATTTTTCATGGCCCTTCATCGGGCCATGGAGCACCTATCCTATTAGTTTCATGGCCAGAGGGCCACTAGAACTGCCCCGATTCTCCAAACAAGCTCTACACCGCTCGTTGGTGGGCCACTAGTTCCAAAACCATAGAATAATGTCCATCTTACTGGGCTTGATGCCCATCGCAGGAATTGGACTTGGGTCCGGTCCAGAACCGGTTAACTTGAGCTAAAGGACGAGTGCATGAGAAGTGCAACTACCCTAAAGGAAGGAGTTGAAAATTAAGTGATTTGAGTCGTCCACTCTTATGCAAAGTTGAGGATTTCGGACTGTCGGTTTGCGACCAAAATTTACCCATGGAGTAAGGATATTTCCCTGCTCATATCTGTATAGCCGCGGCCCTGATCAACTATCAGTGACCGTTGAACAAACTTCTTATCATATCTGTCGATTGGCGCATCCAAATGGCGGGCCGATCATATCCATACGTAGATCATCATTAGGGCTAGCAATCCTACGGTGTATATTGACTTGTACACCCCATAGTGGGCCCTAGAGGCTAGAAAGACCCTCTCATAGGTCTAGTATAGTAAAAACCCAACACTTGGGGCCATTGTCACCAAATCTGGCATTATAAAATGGCCTCATTTGGGGCACCCCTCTCCCCATACGAATTTGTCCTAGAGAAAAGAAAGAGAGAAAGAGAAGAAAAGAGGATAAAGAGAGAAGGAGAGAAGGAAGAAGAGAGAGAAAGGTGGGCCCAAGGGAGGTGAGATCTAGAAACCCCTCTTCCCTTTGCTCAAGAAATCCCACATCCACAAATACAAGTGATTTTCATCTGATTGGGGAGGTAAGCACCCATCCTTTTTGTAATATTTTGTGTTGAGGTAGGATTTGTATGAAATCCTAATATGTAAGTGCATTGTCTTAGGATTCCGACCGATCAAATTCGAGTTTGGCGTTTCTAGGTCATTTTTCAAGATCTCAATGATCCATAGGTGCGGACTATTATCCTTAGGTGGCATAACACCAATTATAGTTGGAAGTTTAATGATTTTGTTTGCTTGGTATGTTGTATGGAAGAATCTAGAGGAACCTAGGAATGACATATTGTTGGAATTGTATGATTTGCATGTTTATTTCTCTTTGATGTTAATCTTGCCTCTCTCATGATCTAGTGTATGGATGATTACATGCTCATGTTTGGTTGATTTTTTTCTCATATGTGTTGCTTCATATCGTGTATGATTCATTTGCTCTTATGTATTTGATCCCTTGAGGTGTAGGAAGTGTTTAACTTCCTCACCAACCCACACCACACACATACACCTTATTCATGACATTAATAGTTTGCTTGCTAGAGAAATTTGAATTGTATGTTAAGCAACATGAGAACATGGTGTTGAATATGCTTGATGTTACATTGGTAGTTGGCATGCTATGAATCACTATTCCTACCCTTGGGTTGGTCAGGAACATGAGGAGAGCGAAGGTGGTTCTGTTGGTAGGACCGCCTTGAGGCTAAACCCATGGGTTTGGGCGAGTGCGTGTGGGTGACAGTAGTTAGACTACATGAGTCGCTTGTACCCGATGTCGTTCCGCCACGTATTTGCCTGGGCTCGTGCGGTTTAGTCCATTGGCTGACCCACCTGGTTTGTTAACCTTGTTTGTTCACATATGTAAGGAAACTGAAACACCCTAACACCGTTGTAGCCGATCGATAACGAATTGAATATCGATCCACTGTCTCGTGAGCCGGGCATGGTGGAATGGGACAATGTATCCGAGCTGTCGGCCTACGCTGGGGTGACGCACCTCCCCGTAATGACCGTGAGCGACCCCACATTCAGCACCCCCCATGTGCTTGAAGTTGGGGATGGGAGAAACCCGACGGGGTCAAGGATCGCAGGGTCTTGGCCTCACACATTGGGGGGTCTTGGCCTTGCAACTAGTTCAGGGCATTTGATATATGGTGTGTATCAGATTCCCAAATCTGCTAGATGAATGGACTTAATTAAGAACCCGGTTAATATCATCATTGCATGGCATTAGCTAGGTTCGCGACTCGGCAGTCGAGGTCGCACTGAGGGAATGTTGTCATACGTGATCGTTAGATGGAGTCGCTTAAGGGAGCGTTGTGGTGAGGGCATACATCATATCATCCTGTATGTATGCGCATTAACAAGACTAGATAGATGTTTATGATTGATTGCTTTTCATTAAATTCTTATTATAATTGATGCTTATTACAACTTATGGCTAATAGCACCCACTGAGTTGATCACTCACTCCCACTCTGGGACGGTGTTTTAAAACACCAACCAGACCTGTTCATAGATGCAGGTGACTGAGGACTGGAGGAGCCTGGCGAGGCGAGCTTTAACGAGGAGGATGAGTCATCTTATTTCCAGTTGATGGATGACTCTCCATCGGCTTGATGGGCAGGATCGGGATTGCTGAGTAGTGGGCTCAGCCTTATCATTTTTGGGATATAGTATTCTTTTGTTGTTCTGTTGGGCAACGCCCTATGCGACCCATTTATATTTTTGGACCTGTATATATGATAGATCTCTTTCATTTCAGTAGACTTGTGTGACTATGTTTCATGTTCCAGGAAATTTCAGGCTGCGAAACTAAAATGGATTAAATGCATATTAATGAAAATCGGTTAATAGTGACTCTCGGGAACTCGGGAGTCGAGCGTATGCACGACCCCCGATTTTTAGGGTGTTACAAGATGGTATCAGAGCAATAGTTTGGAATCCCTTGGGCCATGGGTCATGAACTCACTAACGCGTCCGCTGACTTAAGAGGATACATGTTAGGAAACACAACAGGGACTTAGAATGTTAGGAACCACCCCAGTCCCTGAGCTGACGCTCTTAGACGAAAGGTGAGACTCCAGAGTGTTGCGGTTGGGTAGCGAGAGTAAGTAGTGACACTAGGAAATAGGTCCAAGAGCCTTACGAATGGCTTAGGCCAAGGAGAGAGAAGATAACAATATTAGAATTCGACCTGGGAGCCTTACGACACGTTTCAACCCATTCCTGGAAAAGAAGTCAGGAACTTAACGGCGAGACCCGATCCGACTAAGTAGGAAATTTAGGTAGTCTAGGCAACCTAATCCCTAAGGGCCCGTTTGGCCAACTGCGTTAGGTGGGATTAAGGTGAATGGAATGGTAAGAAGCAATACATACATGTGTAAGTTATTGTCCCTAGATTGTCTGTATCCCATGTTTTCCAATACCAGGTTTGCGATGCATGCAATTAAAGGTAAATCGCGGGATTTCCTTTCAAACCACACTTGGAAATCCCATATCACACCTTCCAATACAAGACTCATTCTACAAAGCCTATGAAATAAGTTTTAAATTCTGTCTCACACCCATTCCACACATGCCATTCCCAAATCTTGAGTTGGGAGTAGCATTGCAATCCCATTTAGTACAACTAAATGCCTTTAGCCAGACAGGCCTAAGTCAAAATCCCTCTCCCCAACCTATCCCCTTAAAAATCTTCACATACCATCACTCTGTCCTTTAGTTTTTTCGGGACATTGATAGAAACGAGCCGGAGACTGAACGATTTGACGATCAAAGCCATCATCCTACACCAAATGAGCAAATATCGGGTAAAATTTGATAGTTTCGACCCATTTGGGGGTAAAGAGTTAGGGGTGAATGAAAATTCACCGAAAATAGTGAAACTGAAGAAAAATAAGATTTTGGCCCCTAACCGGGAGGAATTTTATGAAATATATAGGTTCATTGCATAGATCAGATCCTCCTACCCCAAATTCATATATAGCACGTCGCGTAACTCATTCTGGTTTGCGAGATGCCCGTCGCAAAGTACCCCCGCCGCAGCCCCTGCCGAATCCGGGTGGCCCCTGCCGCTTACCCACGTGGCCCCTGCCATCTGCCCGCGGGGCCCCCGCCGGATCTGCGTTGCCCCCGCCGGAATTTCCTGTAACTTTCATCCAACTTCAAAAATCATATCTCCTTCGTTATAACTCCGATTTAGGTGATTCAAAAGCTAGATTGAAGCTTGATGAGTCTAGTTTTATATAAAAATAATAAAAAATAAAATAAAAATTATAATATAGTTAAAATTAATATATTTTAGCAACTGTCAAAAAATTATTAATTTCGGACAGTTGTTGCTCCTGGAATTTTAATAATTTATTTACAACTCCAAATGATGTGAAATTTTGTGGAATGACTTTAAACTTAGTGGTGAAACCTTATAAAAATTTTAAAAATAATTCAGTTACCAAAAGTACAAGAAACCTTACAAGAAATAGAGATATTTTTGCAATCATACAAAAAAATTTATTAATTTCAGACAAATATCAATTCTAAGGTCTTAATAATTTTTCTATAACTCAAATTGAGATGAAAATTTTTAATATGAGAGTAAACTTACTGATAACTTACTATAAAAATTTAGAAACTAGTTTAGTTACTGTAAATATGAAAGACATTACCAGAAATAGAGGTATTTTAGAAACAAATAGAAGATCATTGGTATTGGATGACTGATACTTCTAGAATTTCCATGATTTTTATGAAGCTTGAAATAAAATAAAATTTTGTAGAATAAAATTTAAATTATTAATGAATCACTATAAAAATTAAAAATATATATATAATTTAGTAGCTAAAGTAGCAAGGATTTACTTTCAAATAGCACTTGAAGTGAACTAGATGAAGCAAAAATCCACCATCCATAGGATTGGTAATCCCATCTCACACTTTCTAACACAAGGCTCATTTTTCACAGCCTAGAAAGTTAATTTTAATCTCATCTCAAACTCCTTCCAAACATGTCATTTTCAATTTTAAAGTGGGATTAGTAATGCAATCCCATTTGATACTACTTAATACCACTGTCCAAACACATTGGGAGAATCCTGGGGTTTCTAAATCCAGGGGGCTCTAATTCCACTAACCAAACAAGCCCTTAGGCTTCCAAATCCCAACCCATTTCCTCCCTATTCCACTCACCTCTCTCAAAACCAAGGGCTTCGTGGGGGCCAATGTCATATATGGATTGTATCCATGCCGTTCTTTCAGTTTTTCTGAATTCTTTTAGGGTATGAGCCAAACAAATAGACGGCTGAAGTGAACCACATGGTGAGGACTGAACTCCCACCACTAAAAACATTTTTGAGGTATATGTGGAAAATGGCATGTCAAAGAATGCACTCTACATGTCCCATAATATGAGAAGGTGTGGATGAGGCCTATTTTGAGATCCTGTAACAGTCTCTTCAATAATTTGGTTAGGAGCCGTGAAGCCCGTGTAGAGATTCATGTGTATGATCAGATAATTTGAGTTGGGATCATGCCTGATCTTTTCACTTTTACAACGATGGTGAATGTTTACTTTAAGAATGGGATGATGCATAGGCCAGCTGAGTTTGTTGCAGGTGTAGAAGATAAGGGGTTTGAGCCAAAATGTGGTTACTTGTAATTCATTGATTGATGGATGGTGTGAGTTGGGTAAGACAGAAGTTGCATCGGACATTTTGCTGTTAATGGGTGAAAAGGGTATTTTGCCAAATGGGGTTAATTATACTTCGTTGATTAAAGCCTATTATAAAGAAAGTGAGATTTAAAAGTATATATTTGTATATACATGATATAACTCGTTTGACTCTATCGCCTAATTTGCTTGCTCGACTTACCATTTGAGGTGTACATGTAATAGTTGTGTCGGGTTTAGTACTAGATGGGACCATATCAAGATGCGAGGGTAGTCAATGTGAGGCTCTGCCATGGCCAGCTCCTGGATCCTAGTGTCATATCTTAAGTACTTCCCTAAGTGCAGACTATGAAGCATTCACACACACCCTCATTGCGAATGAGTCAGCCTACCACCATAATGTAGTCACGCTATTTTGGGAAGGAAGTAACATAAGAGAGCCTTCAAGGTAAGCGAATTTTTTATACTAGAACTGAAGAATGAGGTTTATTTGGTTAGTTAGAAATGACAACCCGTCTTCCTTATGTAGACCTAAGATCCTTTTAGCTACCTTACATGGATAATTAAGATAAGGCTTACGATGTCATCCTGCAGTTGAGAAAACTTTAGAAATCATCTAGATAATCCTACGTAGTCTCTACAATATATTCTTTTACCACTCTAGAATTTTCTATACATGTAGGAACCTCTTAACCTACAAAATGTGCCAAAATACCTAGTTTCATGGAATAACCTCCTTGAAATTTCTGATATATCCATAACATCAGTTAACAGATGAAGATTGATGCCCTGTGGGTTGCCAATGAACCAAGTTTTTTTTTTTTCATATTTGAGTTTTAGTATTTTGTTTCTTTTTAGAAATTACTTCTAACCATGATAGAAATCGTCTTGTATGATTAAATTAGATTATTTTTAGTATATTTTTCTACTTCAAATAGTTTCTAGTACTATTGAACTTTGACTCTTGAATAGGGTTGAGTTTGATTGTTTAATTCTTTCTAAGTTCATATTCGATGCAGACTTCACTAAAATATTATAAGTTTTCTTATTTTCTTATGTAATCAAGATTCATACCATATTGAGGAGATAATGTTCTTCCTCTTTTCATTCCAGCGGCCTTTCTAGGGTCACCATCCCTTCTAAACCCTAGAGAGAACTCTCCCATTCTAGATCTACTTCAAACCCATCTCAAACCCCCTTCACAAATCCAACACTAAACCCATTTCATTTTTCCAAAACATTTTCATCAACAATCCATTTCATTGCCGAGGGAAGTGGCATTCCTAGCAACTGTTGCCTCCTTCTTCTCCATTCCGGTGATTCTTTCCCTCATGGGGAAGAAGCACCCCCAGAAGAATAAAAGCTTAACACACGGATAATTAGTAGTTTGTTTTGAGTTAGTTAGGACTATTTCCATGTATTGAAAGATAATTAGAACTTTTGCTTGACTAGGTTATATTTCCCTTATGTTTGGAATATCTATACTGAAATCCATATTGTAGGATATAACTGGTCATCCTAATGGCACTTTGAATCCAATATATATGTATGGATTGCCTTGAAATTTTCTTATTGCCTTGTGAATGCTTGAATGTATGATTGCCTTACTGCGTCCTTATTAATGTTATTAGCACTTTAAACCACCAAAATACTTTAAAAAATTTCGATTATTCCTTCATTCTTGAAATTTATGAAACTAAAGTGCAGTCTGCTCTTAACCCACTAGATATGAGATCGAAATGGTGATATACATATAAGATCTTATACTACTAAAAACCTTTTTAAGATAATCATTTGACCATAAGCACCGTGGGAGATTTAAATCACTAAGTTAGACAAGAATTAAAATGAAAACTCTCTCAGACCAAGATCCAAAGGACAACCTTATAAATAGGAGATTTAAACATTTCAATAATGGTCGTTTCCTGAACATTTAGATTGATCGGACTACGGAATTACGAAAGTATACACCTGCGAAGCATTCGCGGCTTGACTCAATTCTCAATCCTGGGTAACTACCAATGGACTCACTGCTTTGGCCGAGTAGAAGACCAGGATCCACCAGGACGAAGAAGGGATACGATGAGCCTTCTACCCTGGTCAGGTAGATGATCGACGTATCGGGTTCAAGCCTACTACAACCGTTTCTCCGTATTGGTCTACCATTGAAAACAAATATTTTTACTCTAGATAGAAGAAAACCGTTGCCATAAATCTAAATCTTTATAAATAAATTTTAGTAAACCATCAGGGTGAAAAAGTTTTAAGGGGGGTAGACTAAAATGAGCCAGCCTAGCATAGATAGTATACACCTTACCATGCATATAAACTTGAAATCAGCAAACTTGAGCAAATGAAATAATGAAACATTTACTTACTACCCCTAGGCAATTTCGGGGACGAAATTGTTTTTAAGGGGGGTAGATTGTAACATCCTGGATTTTCACTGTTTTGGATTTCCAAAAATCCATCAATTTTTATTTTTTATTTTTTATTTTTTTATTTAATTAACCTAAATATTACTTAATAACCATTAGCACTCAATGTTAGCTTATACAAGGGTATACCAGTAAGGAACCACACAAGTTCGATTAATCAGCCGTAGAAAGCCAATGAATCCGCTCGATCACTTGAACCTCAGGTGTAGTGTAACGTCATTCCCAATCAGAACAGTGTCCTGGGGCGTCCACGTAGGCGTTGCCACAGGACCGTTCGTTTAAGCCACTCATAGTGAGGTATCACAAATAAATTAGACCAAGATTAACCTAATTGAATAGACCAGACGGGCCCTGATAGAACCTGGTGCGGGCCTCCAAGCCAGATGACCATTTACACTTAGCGACAACCCGTGCGGGCTATATTGCGACACAGGAAGGTCAGAAAATTATGAAAATTCAAGGGAGCATAGATCTCACTGGGCTTGGGGACCATCATGGACTACAGACCCAGTGGACAACCAGAAGTGGAATCTGGCACTTGCCAGATGCGCCCCACCAATGCCAAAATTGGAATTTAGCACGTGTAAATAAAACTGAGATGTAAGACATTTCAGCCGTTGAATTTCTTCATAATTTACGATGAGGGTCTAATGTATTTTTCTACGCCCGCTCATAATCACGATTGTGGCACAGTGACCGTTGATCGCGAATCGAACCCGTACGACCAAACCTCATATCCGATCATCCCTAAATTTTGCATGGCCCTTCATCGGGCCATGGAGCACCTATCCTATTAGTTTCATGGCCAGAGGGCCACCAGAACTGCCCCGATTCTCCAAACAAGCTCTACACCGCTCGTTGGTGGGCCACTAGTTCCAAAACTATAGAATAATGTCCATCTTACTGGGCTTGACGCCCATCGCAGGAATCGGACCTGGGTACGGTCCAGAACCGGTCAACTTGAGCTGAAGGACGGTGCATGAGAAGTGCAAATACCTTAAAGGAAGGAGTTAGAACTTAATTGATTTAAGTCGTCCACTCTTATACAAAGTTGAGGATTTATGACTGTTGGTTTGCGACCAAACTTTACCCATGGAGTAAAGATATTTCCCTGCTCATATCCGTATAGTTGCGGCCCTGATCGACTATCGGTGACCGTTGAACAAACTTCTTATCATATCTGTCGATCGACGCATCCAAATGGCGGGCCGATCATATCCATACGTAGATCATCATTAGGGCTAGCTATCCTACGGTGTATATTGACTTGTACACCCCATAGTGGGCCCTAGAGGCTAGAAAGACCCTCTCATAGGTCTAGTATAGTAAAAACCCAACACTTGGGGCCATTGTTACCAAATCTGGCATTATAAAAGGGCCTCATTTGGGGCACCCCTCTCCCCATACGAATTTGCCCTAGAGAAAAGAAAGAGAAAAAGAGAAGAAAAGAGGAGAAAGAAAGAAGGAGAGAAGGAAGAAGGGAGAGAAAGGTGGGCCCAAGGGAGGTGAGATCTAAAAACCCCCTTTCCCTTTGCTCAAGAAATCCCACATCCACAAATACAAGTGATTTTCATCCGATTGGGGAGGTAAGCACCCATCCTTTTTGTAATATTTTGTGTTGAGGTAGGATTTGTATGAAATCCTAACATGTAAGTGCATTGTCTTAGGATTCTAGCCGATCAACATCGAGTTTGACGTTTCTAGGTCGTTTTCCAAGATCTCAACGATCCATAGGTGCGGACTATTATCCTTAGGTGGCCAGCACCAATTATAGTTGGAAGTTTAATGATTTTATTTGCTTGGTATGTTGTATGGAAGAATCTAGAGGAACCTAGGAATGATATGTTGTTGGAATTGTATGATTTGCATGTTTATTTCTCTTTGATGTTAATCTTGCCTCTCTCATGATCTAGTGTATGGATGATTACATGCTCATGTTTAGTTGATTTCTTTTTCTCATATGTGTTGCTTCATATCGTGTATGATTTATTTGCTCTTATGTATTTGATTTCTTGAGGTGTAGGAAGTGCTTAACTTCTTCACCAACCCACACCACACACATACACCTTATTCATGACATTAATAGTTTGCTTGATAGAGAAATTTGAATTATATGTTGAGCAACATGAGAACATGGTGTTGAATATGCTTAATGTTACATTAGTAGTTGGCATGCTATGGATCACTATTCCTACCCTTGGGTTGGTCAGGAACATGAGGAGAGCGAAGGTGGTTCCGTTAGTAGGACCACCTTGAGGCTAAACCCATGGGTTTGGGCAAGTGCGTGTGGACGACAGTAGTTAGACTACACGAGTCGCTTGTACCCGATGTCGTTCGCCACGTATTTGCATGGGCTCGTGCAGTTTAGTCCATTGGCTGACCCACCTGGTTTGTTAACCTTGTTTGTTCACATATGTATAGAAACTGGAACACCCTACCACCGTTGTAGCCGATCGATAACGAATTGAATATCGATCCACTGTCTCATGAGCCGGGCATGGTGGAATGGGACAATGTGTCCGAGCTGTCGGCCTACGCTGGGGTGACGCCCCTCCCCGTAGTGACCGCAAGCGACCCCACATTCAGCATCCCGCATGTGCTTGAAGTCGGGGATGGAAAAACCCCAATGGGGTCAAGGATCGCGGGGTCTTGGCCTCACACATTGGGGAGTCTTGGCCTCGCAACTAGTTCAGAGCATTTGATATGTGGGGTATATCAGATTCTCAAATCTGCTGGATGAATGGACTTAACTAAGAACCTGGTTAACATCATCATTGCATGACATTTGGTAGGTTGGCGACTCGGCAGTCGAGGTCGCACTGAGGGAGTGTTGTCATACGTGATCGTTAGATGGAGTCGCTCGAGAGAGCATTGTGGCGAGAGCATACATCATATCATCCTGCATGCATGCGCATTAACAAGACTAGATAAATGTTTATGATTGATTGTTTTTCATTAAATTCTTATTATAATTGATGCTTATTACAACTTATGGCTAATAGCACCCACTGAGTTGATCACTCACTCCCACTATGGGACGGTGTTTTAAAACACCAACCAAACCCGTTCATAGATGCAGGTGACTAAGGACTAGAGGAGCCTGGTGAGGCGAGCTTTGACGAGGAGGATGAGTCATCTTATTTCCAGTTGATGGACAACTCTCCATCGGCTTGATGGGCAGGATCAGGATTGCTCAGTAGTGGGCTCAGCCTTATCATTTTTGGGATATAGTATTCTTTTGTTGTTTTTGTTGGGCAACGCCCTGTGCGACCCATTTATATTTTTGGACCTGTATATATGATAGATCTCTTTCATTTCAGTAGACTTGTGTGATTATATTTCATGTTCCAGGAAATTCCAGGTTGCGCAACTAAAACGGATTAAATGCATATTAATGAAAATCGGTTAATAGTGACTCTCGGGAACTCAGGAGTTGAGTGTATGCACGAACCCCGATTTTCAGAGTGTTACAAAAGTATACAATTATATACCTGATTAGTACAACAAACTCAATATCTAATTTGATTTGAATATGATTGACCAACTTGGCATAATTATTAAGGAAGTGGATTGGGTATTGAGTAACTCACTATGCTTAGCGTACTAAGTAAACTTTGCGAGGTCCACCATGATTTGTGCATTTTATCCGCTCCGTCCATCCATTTTAGTAGATAATTTTATGGGTAGAGCCGAAAATTGAAGCATATCCAATGTTCAAATGGACCACACCATAGGAAACAGTTGAATTGAACCTCTACAGTTGAAAAATTCTTAGGGGCCACAGAAGTTTTGGATCAAGCTTATATTTTTGTTTTCCCTTCATCCATGTCTATATGATCTTATGAACAGGTTGAATGACAAATAAACATCACTGTGGGGCCTAGAAAAGTTTCAACAGTGGAAATCATTATCCCCACTGTTTCGAGTGGTATGATCCACTAGATCTTTGGATATGTTTCAATTTTGGGTTCAACCGCTTAAATAAGATGGAAAAACGGATGGACGATCGGCGTGCATGGATAGGCCAGATATATTCAAGGTGCGCCCAACTGAGTTTACTCAGTACGTGAAGAGTTGGGTTTGAAATATAGATACAAATCTGATTAAACTGGGCATGATACCGGCAATCACAAGACCATTAACTGTTGGAGAGTGCTAGATTGTGTCCTGCCTTGGACAAAATCGTTCCAGGCAGGGGCTCCAACAATGATGTATGGGTTTTAAGCACACCGCTCATCCATTTTTCTAAATCATTTAAGGGTATGAGCTCAAAAATGAGGTAGATCGAAGGCTCAAGTGGACCGGTGTGGATAAAACCCATACATCATTTTTGGATTTGCATCATTTTTGGGCACATATTCTAAAATGATCTAGAAAAATGGATGACCGGTGTGGATAAAACCCATACATCATGGTGGGCACCACTTGACTGGGCCAATTCCGTGCGGCAGGACGTAATCTTTAAGAAAAGGATAAATCATTTCATCTTGAGTCTCTTTTCATTAAAGGTGACTTTGAAAGTGTAGTGTTGTTTTATCTTTTTTTAAGGGAAAATTATAGTCAAACACCTATATTTATGGTATAATTACAGTTACCCACCTATTACGTACGTAATTATGGTCGTACCCTAAAATCTTTACAAGGAAAATTATAGTCAAATAACTATAAACAAAGTATAATTACAGCCATCCACACACATATCATCCAATTGCACTTATACCCTAAAATTGCTATAACACTTTAAAAAAAAAAATAACTACCTTAAATAACAAAATACCTTCTGTTTTCGAAGCCTCGGCTTTTCTTTTTGTCCCAAAACACTTGTCTAACTATCAAACTAACATAAGACGGAAGCTCACATGTACCTAACAACATCATGTTGAAAAGATTCACCATGTCAATCAAGTGCTGCGCCATGTGTTTGTATTGGCCTAAAAAATCAAGCCAATTCATCAATAAGGTGAGCCACACAATGGAAAAAAAGAAGAAGAAAAGAGTTGGGAGAAGTCTTGAACCCAAGTCTCTCGAGTGATAAACTAAGGTTTTTACGCCTCACAAGTGACCTCTATATCTCAGTGATCCCTACTACTGTAAATTGAATCCCACCTTAGATGGACCATGCCCAAAAATCCATTTAACAGAGCAATCATAACCTTCATATGATTACAAGATCAAGAAAACAAAACAAATCAACTGCAAAAGGTTCCCAATATCAATACCCAGAGTCTTTCAATTGGTGAAAATCACATCAAATAACTCATCCACACTCAGGACCACCAAACCATGACCCCAAATTGCCGGACCGAACACCCAGATCCATAGCTCAACTGGCAGACTGAGTGGAGATACCTCGTTTCAACACTTGAGGTCTTGGTATCGATCCCTAGTGGGGGTGGCTAACATGGAGTGTGCGTACCACACATAGCTGTGTACTAACAAGCTAACCGTTGACAAAAAAATAAAAATAAAAAATTGCCGGACCGAAAATCCTAGTGATCTGTTGAGATCATGGAGCCAAGTATCATATTATTCCACTAATTCCATCAACCTAGAGAGAAGAGACGTGAATTTTCCCATAATTGGGACCCCATGCAATAAAACGCAGTGGGGCTTCCATGATGTGTGTATAACATCCACTTCATCAATCATTTTCGCCCTATCATGTTAATACATGGTCCAAAAATCAAGCTAATCCAAAACTCAAGTGGTCCATCCCACAAGGAAGAGCGGATGTGGGGATATTCACCATCTGAGTTTTAGGTCAGACTGATTTTTATTGTATTTCCTCTCCATCGTTGTTAGTCACATCTGATGAATGGTATTGAAAGATAAAAACTGTGGTAGTCATGCACAAACCTATGGTTGGTGTTCCATATACCCATTGTTCTATGTGGTGCGACTCCCCGAAGTTATGGATCCAGTTTAATTTTGGTCCATGGCCAAGCTTTAAGGATCACACCGTATGGATGGAGTGGATGTCCCACAGGAAATATGGTGGACCTGAATCAGTTGTTGCAGATTACCATTCAATAAGAGAGAGAAAAAGAAAAGAGATCAAGATCAATTCAGTTGCGTTGGCGTAATGTTGTGACGAACCTAATATAAGTAGCCCTTTCTGTTGAATATCAATGGTTTTTAAAAATAATAATAATAAAAATGAAAATTCAAAATTTTTAAAATTTCAAGAATTTTCCGCCAAAATGCTTTTTGAATTTTTTGAATTAAAAAGTACGGTGTGTGTGCTTTGTCCCACATCGGAAATGAGAAGAAAACTTTTGTGGTTTATATGTGGACTTGTGAAAAGTATTCTTACTTAGAGTTTTTAGAGGAGATGATACGCACTGGAACACATGCACGCGCGCGCTCAGGCTCGGGCACAAGCGAGGGCGTGGGCAGTGAGGCAGTGTGGCTGTAGTGGCGCTAGATGACACACTTTACACTTCGCACGTGCGCATGGTCCGACCTCGATGCGATTGCAGTGCGATAGGTGATTGAGAACGGTCGGATCTTAAATCCGAAATATCCAGCCGTTTCTAAAAACGGATAGATACCTTGAAAGCCACAACGGTCTGAAAATGGACGGGCTAGGATGATCCAACGGTTAGATCTTCTGATCTGACGACCAGAAACATTTGGGATTAATGGACAACGACTAGAAACATTTTTCAAACGTTGTGGACCATTAAAGACCACACAGCAATGATGCTATACCCGATGCCTATATAAACTGGCCATTCCAGTCCAATTTCATCATCTCAACACACCATCTCTCCCATCAAATCAGATACGATCCATAGCTCCATTTTAAAATACTTAGAACATCTCCACGGTCTAAGTCTACCAGAAGAAATCTGCTGCATTAAAATTGTTCCACAGTGGACCTATCGTGATTGCTGCATGCTGGATCCAGATAAGGCTTGTCTTATCCTGGAAGCAATTCGCCTGTAACCCATCAACAGTTGATAAGGGGGCGAATTACGCTTTAAGGACAACATATTTTATACATGATTCAACCTAGTGAAATATTTTATTTTCGATTTATTTTTTGATATTTTCGGTGTATCCAATTGTTTATTCCCAACAATCTTAAAGCGTGATTCATGGACACCGAAAGTGTTGCATTAGTCAAACTGATGAACCAGGATCTGATCCGACTGGATCGGTTCGATGGTTCAAATTTCACCAGATAGCAGGACAAACTGAAATTCCTGTTTACCGTTCTAAAGATCTACTACATCTTGGACCCGACTCTCCAGCCTCTGCTTGAAGCAAAGGACACTGACACTCCAGAACAGGTTGCTGCTAGAATTAAGCGACAAGAAGATGAATTGCTGTGTCGTGGCCACATCCTCAATACTCTCTTTAATCGTTTGTACGATTTGTACACGGGGACCACATCAACGAAAGAAATTTGGAGCGTACTGGAATACAAATACAAGGTTGAAGAGGAAGGTACACAGAAATTTCTAATTGCCAGATATTTCGACTTCACGATGGTAGACAATCTACCGCTGCTTGCCCAAATCCAAGAACTGCAGCTTATTGTAAACAAAATTAAAGTCATAAAAATCGATCTTCCTGAATCCTTTCAAGTCGGAGCTATAATCGCAAAGTTGCCTTCGAGATAAAAAGCTACAGGAAGAAACTACTGCATAAATCCGAAGAGTTCACCCTGGAACAAATCCAGAAGCATATTCGTATTGAAGAAGAATCCCGTAACCGAGACAAAAAGGATGACGCTAATGGTGCATCCTCATCTAAGGTGAACGCAGTAGAACGGCCATCCCAAAATAATACCTATGAGAAAGCTGATTCTCTTAAACCTAACAAAGATCAAGGAAAATTCAAGAAAATCCAAAAGAAGAAAAAAGGCAAACCTAAGGGAGCTTGCTATGTCTGCGGCAAGACCGGGCATTTCGCCCGAGTTTGTAGGGACCGAAAAAAGCTTAAGAAAGAGGCTAATGCAGCAGACGATGAAATCGTAGCTATGGTCACAGAAGTGAACCTAGTTCAAGAGAAAATTCCCGGTTGGTGTTATGATACAGGTGCCATAGTCCATGCATGCAACGATTGATCTGCCTTCAAAACTTATGAAGACGAGACCAATGGTCAAGAGGTTCAAATGGGAAATGAAGGACGATCAAAAGTTACAGGAAAAGAAACTGTGGAATTACTCTTTACCTCTGGAAAGAAGGTAATCTTGACCAACGTACTACATGTCCCAGACATAAGGAGGAATCTTGTCTCAGGGGATCTCTTAAGCAAACTTGGGATTAGGGTTGTATTTGAATCAGGCAAGCTGATCTTGTCTAAGAATGGAAACTTTGTGGGTAAGGGATACACTTGTAATGGGATGATCAAATTATCTTTGAATGAAAAGAATTCTTCTGCTTACATGATTGAGTCTGTAACGCTATGACATGGAAGACTAGCCCATATTGGCTATAGTACCATAAAACTCATGGCTAAGAACGGCCTAATATCATACAATGATAGTGACAAAGATAAATGTGAAGTATGCATACGGTCTAAAATAATCAAGAAACCATTCTCTAGTGTTGAGAGATCATCTCAAATATTAGACCTAGTGCATACTGACATATATGAAATTAATTGGTGTTCTTACCCGTGGAGGTAAAAGGTACTTTATAACGTTTATAGATGATTGTTCAAGATATGTATATGTATATCTGCTAAAATCGAAAGATGAAGCATTTAATGTATTCAAAATCTATAAATCTAAAGTAGAAAATCAATTAGATAAAAATATTAAAATCTTTCATAATGACCGAGGAGGAGAATATTTCTCTAATGAATTTTCTAACTATTGTGAAGAACACGGCATAATACATCAGTGCACAACACCTTATACACCAAAACAAAATGGTGTAGCAGAGAGAAAAAAGAGGACATTAGTAGAAATGGTCAACTCAATGCTAATACAAGCACAGTTGCCATTAAACCTATGGGGAGAAGCACTATTAGCTGTATGTCATGTTTTAAACCAAATTCTATCTAAGAAAATCAAAACCTCTCCATACTAAATATGGAAAGGAAGAAAACCAAACATAGGGTATCTTAGAGTATGAAGGTGTCTTGTATACTACAGAAATCCAGAACCTAAAAGAACTAAATTAGGACCAAGAGATATCAAGTGCGTCCTTGTAGGATATGCACAACATAGTAAGGCCTATAGACTTCTATACTTAGACTCCAATATCATCATAGAGTCTAAAGATATAGAGTTCTTTGAGAATTCTGTATTCACGGAGAAAAAGAATGTTGAGATTCAATCTCCTAATGAAACTATAAAAGAAATACAAATAAAAGAGAAAACTCTTAGTAAACCTCGTAGGAGTCAAAAAACAAGAGTAGAAAAGAGTCTTGATCCTAATCAAATAGACTCTCAGCGACTGTCTTTTCATCTAGTTAAGGGTGATAGAGAGAAGGTGATTAGGAAAATACATATGGTTTTAACTATAGAAGATGAACCTAAAACCTTTAGTAAACCTATGACTTCAACAGACTCTGCCTTTTGGAAAGAAGTCATTAATGATGAAATGGATTTCATAATATCTAACCAAACATGGGAATTGGTAGATCCACCTCCAGGTTCTAAACCAATAGGTTGTAAGTGGGTATTTAAGAAAAAATATCACACAGATGGAACAATTCAAACCTTTAAGGCAAGATTAGTTACTAAGTGTTTCCAACATAAAGAAGGAATCGATTATTTTGACACTTATTCACCAGTAGCTCGAATAACATCGATTAGGATTTTATTCACTCTAGCATCCATACATCATCTTCATATCCATCAAATGGACGTGAAGACAACATTTCTGAATGGTGATCTCGATAAGGAGGTTTACATGGAGCAACCAAAATGGTTTGTTCTACCAGGAAATGAAAGAAAAGTATGTAAACTTGTTAAGTCTTTATATGGATTAAAGCAAGCACAAAAACAGTGGCATGATAAATTTGATTCTAAAGTTCTGTCTTATAGTTTTGAACATAATATTGTTGATAAATGCATATATTCAAAAGTATATAATAATTATGTTGTAATCATATGCTTATATGTAGATGATATGTTAATAATCAGTAATAAAATGGAATGTGTAATTGAAACCAAAAGTTTTTTTCTTCAGTTTTCAAAATGAAGGATATTGGACAAGTGGACACCATATTAGGTATCAAAGTTAAAAAAATATAGTGGGGGTTTTGCATTATGCCAATCTCATCATATTGAGAAAATAATAAACAAGTTTAATCACTTGAAAATTAAAGAGGCAAAGACCCTGTTTAATCCAAGTATCAAATTAAAAGAAAACAGTGGAAGAGCAGTTGCACAACTTATAACACCTTGAAAATCGGGGGTCGAGCAGAAGCTCAGCTCTCGAGTTCCAGGGCATTACAAGTTGGTATCAAAGCATGATTTGGATTAAACTGGACCTGGGTTATGGTCACATGATGCACACTGACGTACTTTGACTTAGGAGGGAGCGTTGAAACGTAGAAACTAGCACATGATTCCCAGTTTCACCGATCGACGAAATTGATCGAAATTGACCCTTGGAATTGGGGCTGTACGCATCTGAGATCATGCGTGGTGACCCCAGATCGTTTCTAGACCATCAATCGACGGGTTTAGACCCTAATTCAACCTATTCCAACCTCAAACAACCCGAAACACGTGAATATATATGAAACGAGACCCGAATGACTTAAACGGACTCGGGGGCCCAAACGGTGTGAATCGGGGGAGACCCAAAGTAGACCCCGCACATTTTCGGCACCTCGAGGGGGGACGACATCGCCCCTGGGGTGAGTCATCGCCGGACTATCCAGGGACTGGCGATGACATCGCCGGATCTACGAGCCCTCACCGCCCGGAAGGTCCAGGCCTGTCGGGCCGACGCTGGCCGGTCGGGCCGACGCTGGCCGGTCGGGCCGGCTCATGTCCAAGACTGTGGGGCCCACCAAAATGTGTGAGGACCCCCTTTTTAACCCCATTTGCTCCCCTCTCCCCTCTTACACAACTCTAAGCTTTTCTTTTCCTCAAAAACCTATTTTTTCTCTCTTAAATCTTCTTCCCTTCATTTCACACACCCCTCCACCGTTTTTTTATCAAAACCCCTCTCCTATCTCCCTCATTTCCTTTCATTTGAGTGCACAAACCTTCCTTTGTGTCTCAAAAGTCTCAAGGTTCAACAACCCATTCCATTTCTCCACCTCATTTCACTCTCATGGATCTTTTCGAGCTTGTGATGGCCATTTTCTCCATTTCCACGCTTCTTTCGCTTATGGGGAAAAAGAGAACTTCCACAGATAAAGCCGAACCTAGCCGCCCTACTCGTTCAAGGAGGTCGAAAAGTGCCGCCACAAGTCCGAGGACCGATTGAGAGATAAGGACAAGGTGGGACCTCGATCACCAGGCACCCCTCGAGAGAGCTCTAGTGGCGGATCTGTCCTATGAAAGTTTTGAGGGCCGTAGGGTCCTTTTTGAAGGGCATGTGGACGAGAAGCTCTTTGGAAAATATCTGGTGATGGACCGCCTGGTGGATGCTAGGTGGGGTCCCATATTTGAGGGCAAGTCTCGTGCAAATGTGGGCACTGTCCGAGCCTTCTACACTCATATTCGAGAGCCGACGCTAGAGCCTTTGCAATTCAAAATCCCCGTGGGAAGGCGGGAGGCCACATTTGATGTTGGCTTAATAGCCTGACTCATGGGGATGCCACTTGGCGAAGTCCATGCTAGCGAGAAGAGTCTTAAGAGTGCACGTGAAAGGGATTGCCGCACACGATTCCTTTGTAGCCAACTGTCCCATTGAAATCCAAACAATAGTCTCCTAGCATCCAATATGACCGACAACTTCCGCCTGCTCTACCACATCTTCATGTATAATGTGTACCCCAGGTGGAGCAATCGTAGCGAGTGCACGCACCTGATGGTAAACTTTTTGTACCAAGCTGGATAGGGAGAGAAGCTGTGCGTGCCTACGTATGTATGCTATAGATAGTGCAGACTGCGTGCTCTTCTAGGAGTCTATTTTGCTCTCCTTCGGTCGACTTATATGTAAGCTTGCATGTGAATTCGCCTACAGACTTAGTGCAGAACTTCCTGTGCCGATCCATTTCATCAACGACACCACTCTCAACAACATGGAGATTGGGCCACGACAGGGTCGGGCCCGACTCACGATACTATGCCGGGTTTTCAGCCGGCCACTGGCCCTACTAATGGTCCGACACCTGTTGCATCACCAGTTCCTGAGCAGAACCGTGCGTCTTCTTCGACATCGTACGTGCCTCAATCGGCTCCCCCTACGATAGGTTGGAGTAGATGATGCTCTTGATGTAGCAACAACAACAGCAGCAGCAACAGTTTTTTACCACCATGGCAGGGGTCTTTGCCCAGAGCATGGGTGTGGTTCCACCTATACCTCTTATGCAGCCTGCGGGCAATATGAGCGCTAGCGGCTTATTTAAGCGATTCCAACGCTTTCGACCTCCTACTTTTGTGGGTACTCATGGACCCGAGGAGGCCGAGTATTGGCTCGACTGCATCTCTAAGATGCTGAAGTCGCTGCACTGCACTAAGGCAGAGCAGGTGGAGTTAGTCACCCACATGTTTGACAAGGAGGCCAGCCTTTAATGGGATAGCGTTCTTCAGACCATTGTTGTCGATTACGTATGGACGTGGGAGGCCTTCGAGACACGCTTCCACGAGAAATATTTTCCCCTCAGGTACCGCCATGAGAAAGAGGGAGAGTTTCTTCGCCTCCAACAGGAATGGATGATCGTGTCGGAATATGAGAACAAATTCACGGAGCTAGCCAGATACGCTCCTTTGATTCTAGCAGATGAGTCGATGAAAATGCGACATTTTTCAGATGGTCTGCGGCTTGAAATCCACGCCAAGATGTGTTGCGCTAGCATTTCCAACTATGCTGAGCTAGTCAACATATCTCTACAAGCAGAACAAGATAAAGATAGAGATTCTCAGACACGTATACCAACGGGCCTGAGGCCTCAGCCCAAATTGCAGCACCGGCCAGTCCTAGGTAAGAGGCCACCTGTAGACTCGACTCCCAGGCTCGTGGCTTCGCTGACCTAGCAAAAGCGAACAAAACGTTGGTGTACATATTGCAACAAAGGGGGACACACTAACCCCTTCTGTTTTACCAAGATGAAAGATAATGGTATCACGCCACCTCAAAAGATCGACCGTCAGCCACCACGTGGTATAACGACTCCACCTCTATGATCTGCACTACCAGCGCAGCCATATTATCGATCGCCTATACCTCAGAATAGGCCACCTCAACGACCTATGGTAGCGCAACCAAATCATCCTCAACAAGCCCATGTGCATGCACTTGCAGCTGAAACACATGAGTCAGCAACTGCAGTGCCTTTGACCTTTGAGGTCACTACCCATGGTCAAGGTACACCTGTATTCCTATTAGTAGACATTGGGTCAACTATTTTGATAGTGTTATGCTCTATAGTCAAGCGTTTGAGGTTGAACACTACCCCTATGGGTGTGTTGAGACTCCTTATCACGACAGGGACCTTCTCCAACACTACCAAACCTTGTAAGGTTTGCCCGATAGACTTAGAAAACAAAATAATGCACATTGACCTGATAGTCTAACTGCTCATAGGCGTGACGGGAGTTTGGTGGGCTAATAGCCCACTGGCCTAGAATCGAAGAAAATTGATCCTGGTTATACTTAAAGTTAGGTCACTAGACAGGAGCTGGATCTTCCTTAGGAGGTCAATAATGAAGTCGTCGAAGGAAAGTAATTAGGTTAAACCAATTCATATGAAAGAATAGGCCTAACGATGGATTACTATAAAAATTATAAAAATAGTATGGTAACTAGAGGTGACAAATATGTTATAAATAATAGAATAGTTGAAAAAAAAAAATTACAACTTCGAGTTACCAATAGACTGATCATACTTTTTCATATTAAAGTTTAGTATTTAGTGTCTATTTAGGAATTATTTGTAATCATACTAGGAATCATCTTGTGGTTAAATTTAAATTATACATATAAGTATACATATATATATTTTAATTATTTTTGTGCAATTAAATTAGGACCCTTGAGTAGGATTGAGTTTCATAGTTTAATACTCCGTAAGCTCATGTTAGTGGCGTACTATAGTAAAATATTATAAGTTTCTTATTCTCTTGTAGATTCAAGATTCATACCGCGTCGAGGAGATGTCCCTCTTCTTTCCTGTCCCACGGCCTTATGTCGCTAACATTCCAAACTTCTAAAATATTTTAGAACTCTCGACTCTTCCTTCCCTTCCGAAGTTAATGAAACCGAAGTGCAATATGCCTATAACCCCCTAACCGTATGATCGAAATGGTGATATACAAATGTAATTTTAGGAGATTGAAAACCCTTCTAGTATAGTCTTTTGACTATAAGCACCATGGAAGAACTTATTATCCATGCAAGCTAAACATAGGTTAAACAAGAACTCTCGTTGAACAAGACCCGAATGACAACCTTATAAACATGAGGCTTGAACTTCCTAGCAATTATATTAGTCCTTAAATACTTAGGATGATCAGATTTCAGAATTTCAAAACCATATCCCTACGAGGCATTCGCGGCTTAACTCAATTTTCAATCCTGAGTGATTACCAAAGGACTCACTGCTTTGACCGAACAGATGACCAGGATCCATCAGAATTAGGAAAGGATACAATGTGTTGTCTGCCCTGGTCAGGCGGGCAATCGACGTATTGGGTTCGAGCCTACCACAACTGACTTTCCTTATTAGCCCAATCATAAAGAATAGATTATACCACCCTTAAGTAAACTTTATCATCAAACGCTTAGCAAAATAATAATGATTTGGACATTTATTCCCAAACCTTAAGGGTAGAAACTTTTAAGGGAGGTAGATCAATATGAGCTAGGCTGATATAGTTATTATATACCCTAACACGTATATGAACCTGAAACCAACAAGACTAAGCAAAATGAAATAATACGACCTTTACTTAATACCCTTAGGTAATTTCGGGGACGAAATTGTTCTTTAAGGGGGGTAGATTATAACGCCCCGGAAAAATTCGTACAAAGACCCGAGTACCACCTCAGGTAGAAATCACTTAGGACCAAATCCTTTAGAAATTAGACGAGAATTAACTAAGTGCTAAGAATTAACTAAGTGCTAAACTAGATTACCTGTGAAATTAGCACTAATCACTTTAAATACGATCCGTAAGACCCAAAACAAGTAGAATCATTAACACTACTTTACCCTGGAATCTAGGATCAATCTCTAAACCCAATTGCTTTCGGGAGCATCATGAAACTCCGTATCGGACCGGTACTGCACATCGAAAGTCCGATTGCTCCAAAACTATATAGTTATGACCGCATTACTGGACTTGACAACCACCTCGGAAATCAAGTCCTAATAGTACCCAGAAACGCACAACTTGAGCCCGGAACGAAGTGTGTGAGAAACGCGAATATCTTTAGGAAATGAACTAAAACTTAAGTGAATTGAGTCATTCACTTGCAAGCCAAATCTAAGGATTCAGACCATCGGAATCTGACCCAATTACACCCTCAGATTAGGAAAAATTTCCAACACATGTTAGTGTACTTGTGGCCCTGATCGAATACCAGTGACCATTGAACTGAAACTGGTCCTCCGTGGTCGATCTGTAAATCTGATCAGACCAAAAACTTAGCCTGACTTTAGATCCAATGTCAGGAAACTTAAGTCAGGCTGCATGCAGAAAAGGGGCCTCCAGATGTGCCCCGTTGAACCGAAACAGTCGACTTTTAGCTATAACCTAAGTATACCATGGCCTTGGGGCCATTTACATCAGTCCTGGGCCTATATAAAGACTTAAACCCACCCCTCTCTCATTCCATACGAATTTCAGCCCTAGGAGAGAGAAGAGAGAAGAAAGAGAAGAGAAGAGAGAGAAAGTGGGAGATGTTCCTGGGATTCGATCCCGCCACTCCACGTGCTTAACCACTGCTTCCGTGTCGCTATACCGGCGATTCCGACTCCGTTCTTGGGTAAGAAATCCTAACCCTAATTTGTTTTAGATATTCAAATAGAGTAAATGGTGGAATAGCTAACCTATTTCATGCTTTAGTTTGTTGTGGTGTCGTAGACAAAGACTTAGTATTTAAAAACTGAGTTCGTTACGAGTCTACCGGCAAAAGGTGTAGACTCTAAACGTTTAGGTTATGGTTTTCAAGGCTTTTAATGTCAGTTAATGATTTATGACTGACTTGATCGCTATCACATGCTTAGATATGATGTTTCCCGTGCTTTACACATATATATGAACTATGTTGAATATGGTGTATTCCATGTGTTTGTTGATATGATTGAATGAGTATGGAATTTGAATTCATGCTGGCCATGATTATTCATTGTGAATATATGGCTTTCATACATATGACAACTCCTTAGTGAAAGGATTTGCCCTAACACCTGTTATAACCAACATATGTCACGTAGGTTGAAGTGTGTAGTCTAAGTACTTGTAAAAATGTCTGAATGAATATGGACTTTGGATCTGTGCTTGCCATGATTATTAACTATGAATATATGCTTGTTGTGTATGTGGCAACTCCTTTGTAAGAGGGTTTGCCAGGATATATGTTATAACTAGTCTAATACATGTATGTTGAAATGTGTAGTCTAAGTGTTTGATAAAATGCCTGAATGAGGAAATGCTTGTTGGAATGTATCTAATGAGGGTGTTGAGACAGGATTCTCAATCCCCTTCTCTATAATTACAGTTCCCTTTATGTAACCTATCTTACTACTATGTGTTGTAAGGATGAAATGCCTATATAAGATAACATGTGTATTATATGTTTGTTGAAATGCTCAACTAAGATTTATATTTAGATTTGGTTGTCACATGCTATCATTGATTATCACTTATGAATGTTATCGTTTGAGGTGTGATCGGGGCTACGATGTAGTCCAGGCAATCGGTAATGATTCTCGAGTAGTGGCTGAGGTCATTTTGCCACACAAGATACGTTCGATGAATCCGAGGTGTATGATGATTGTCGACAATGGTACCATGTCGATTAATTCAACATACACTCGTACCAGTCGAACTTGTCTAATAAATCGATTGGCCTATTGTGTGTTTACCATGTATGAACACTACTGCTTGAATCTAAGGTACCACTTACCAATGTAAAGCCCGTTAAACCTTGGTACCACGATCCGCTAAGACTCATAAGCCGGGCATGTTATTATGGGACATCGTAGTCGAGCTGTCGGCCTACGCTGGGGTGACGAGCCTCCCCGTAGTGACCAGTGAGCAACCCAAACTCATGAGCTGAATACGGTGGTATGGAACACTATATTCGAGTTGTTGGCCTACACTGGCGCAGCCTAGCTGTAGTCCCCAGTCGGGTCGGTGACGAGCCTTAAAAAATAGACTGCTAGTTGATAGGGCGTTGGTGGAGTGACCCCGAGTATGAAATAGGCCTACCCCGGCGCAGCTTGGCTGTGCTCCCCAGTCGAGTTAGTGACGAGCCTTCGAAAATAGACTGCCAGTTGGTAGGGCGTTGGTGGTAGTACTTGCCTATCGTATGTGACTGCTAGGATTGACGACCGTAGATGGATCAATGTTTGGGTATATGATATAAAGGGAGGTGCCTTAGCTTCTCAATCCTGCTGTATGAAAAGGCCTAAGTAAGAACTCTGTAATCACGATCATACATGCATTGCATGTGCTTTGGCGAGGAAGTGCACAGAGGAAGGGGTGCATGTCGCGATTGTAAGATGTTGTCGCAAGAGGGAGTGTAGGCGAGGGCATGCATCATTATCACATACCATCCTTGCATTAATAAGAGTACTTAGAACCTGATTGTTGTGTTGCTTTATCATTACCGCTTAACTGAATTGATAACATGTTAACCTTTGCTTTATAGCTCCACTGAGTTGATCACTCACTCCCACGTCACGGGACGGTGTTTTAAACACCAACCAGACCCTGTTTTAGTTTCAGAAGCCGAGCCAGACTTTTATGATGATGAGGGTTTCTTCTATATGCAGCTATCAGGCGAGTCTATGTAGACCATGTTCTGATTGACGGGGTTACAGGGATGCTGATTAAATACCATTACACTTGTTATTTTGTACTTTTGGAACACCCATGTATATTCATTTTGTTCATTTTTGGAGTATACATGTATATATTTAACCTGGTAACATGTCACACTCTGAAGACTTACAACAGTTTATATATTTTATATATCTATCACAGTCTTCCGCTTACGTAATTTAACAGTCTCTGAAGTATGATATGTTGATTTGGTATAATCTCATTCATGTTTAATGCACTAATATGGACAACATTCAATCATCATTACCTATGTTGCATAAGTAATGCGTTGAAACTCGGGAGCTGAGCTTCTGCTCGACCCCCGATTTTCAGGGCGTTACACAACTAAAGTATACTAGGTAGTCTTATATATGCAATGCAATGCACAAGACCGAATATAGCATACGCTGTGAGTAAACTAAGCAAGTTTACAAGTAATCCAAGTATTGAACACTAGAAAGCAGTAAGTAGAGTTCTAGGTTATCTTAAAGAAACCAAAGAACTAGAGCTATTTTACTCAGAATTTCTAGCAATATTGGAAGGATATACCGATGCAAGTTGGATATTGAGTGCAGAGGACAACAAGTCCACTACAGGGTAGATATTTACCTTAAGAGGTGCAGCTGTATCTTGGGGATCAAAGAAACAAACTTGCATAACATACTCAACTATGGAATCTGAGTTCATAGCTTTGACTGCTATAGACAAAGAGGCTGAGTGGTTAAGGAATCTTCTATTAGAAATCCCATTTTATGCGAAGCTTATACCAGCTGTTTCTCTTCATTGTGATAGTGAAGCCACTCTAGTGAGAGATTATAGTGGTACTTATAATGGAAAGTCCAGATACATAAGTTTGAGACATGACTGTGTAAGACAATTGATTCAAGATGGAATTATTGCGATATCATATGTAAAGTCAAGTAATAACTTGACTGATCTTTTTACAAAACCTCTAACGAGAGATGTAGTAAGGACAACATCTAAAAGGATGGAGTTGAAACTCTTTATTTAAAGTTTTACCAATGAAAGAAATCCAACCCTAAATTAGAAAATCTCTAAATGTTAGGTTTAATGGGTAACAATAATTCACTGATAAATAAAAAGTTTCAGCACTAAATAAATTAATAACCTCATCCAGAATGATAGTGCTGGCCGTTTTAAAAGATGGATGAGTATTAAAATCTTAATGAAGTCTAGTTAAACAGGACAAGTGTTTTAACGGAAACACTGGAAAGATTTCACCTATGTGAACGTAGAAGTAGTGCTGCTTCTTATGAGAGTTAGAGTTATCTTAGAATCGTTTATGAAACAGGATAAGCACATGGCCATTAAAAGTGCTAAGTGAGATTATAAAGGAACACCTAACGCAGGAGCTATTATGTGTGTAGTAGTTTCGGTTATATCATATAGGAATAACTGGTTCAATGCTATCGCAACCAGAAATTTTGAAATAATTTTAAAATACTTACACTAAGGAAAGATTCAAATCACAAGATATTTTTCTTTATGCATAATAACTGTTATTATTCTGGCAAAATTTTCATTATTTTAAAAAACCAGTGGGGGATTGTTGAATATCAATGGTTTTTTAAAAAAATAATAAAAATGAAAATTTAAATTTTTCAAAATTTCGAGATTTTCCTGCCAAAACGCTTTTTGAATTTTTTGAATTAAAAAGTGAGGTGTGTGCGCTTTGTCCTACATCAAAAATGAGAAGAAATTTTTTGTGGTTTATATGTGGACTTGTGAAGAGTATTCTTACTTGGAGTTTTTGGAGGAGATGAAACACAGGTTACGCACTGGAACACACACACACACAGGTGCGCGCGAGCGCGCGCTCGGGCTCGAGCACTGGCACAGAGTGGGCGTGGGCAAGGGCGTGGGCAATGTGGCTGTAGTGGCGCTAGATGGCGCACTTCGCACGTGCGCATCGTGTCGTTGAGTGGTCTCTCCCTCACGACCTTACACGAACCGGCGTGAGACGGTGTGACCTCGGTGTGATGGGTCTAGTGTGATGGGTCTAGTCAGAGCCTTAGGGCGGTGTGGATCTGCAAATCTGAAATGAGCCTGGGTTTTATAGGTGACTGAGAACGGTCAGATCTTAAATCCGAAACGCTCAGCCGTTTTTAAAAATGGATAGCTACCTTGAAAGCCACAACGGTCCGAAAACGGACGGGATAGGATGATCTAATGGTCAGATCTTCTGATTTGACGACCTGAAACGTCTGAGATTAATGGATAACGGCCAGAAACGTTTTTCAAACGTTCTGGACCATTGAATATCACACAGCAACGGTGTTATACCTGATGCCTATATAAACTGGACCATTCCAGTCCGATTTCATCATCTCAGCACACCATCTCTCCCATCAAATCAGATACAATCCATAGCTCCATTCTAAAATACTTAGAACATCTCCACCGTCTGAGTCTGCTAGAAGAAATCTGCAGTGTTAAAATTGTTCTACAGTGGACCTATCGTGATTGCTGCACGCTGGATCCAAATAAGGCTTGTCTTATCCTGTAAGCAATTCGCCTGTAACTCATCAGCAGTTGATAAGGGGGCGAATCACACTTTAAGGATAGCGTATTTTATACGTGATTTAGCTTAGTGAAATATTTTATTTTCGATTTATTTTTTAATATTTTCGGTGTATCCAATCATTTATTCCCAACACTTTCTAGGGCATTGTGGCTACACTCTAGTTATTCGGTAGCCATTTTTACTTGGTTTATGCACTTTGGTTGCTTAGGTAGCCCTTTCGAGGCCATGGCGGCTTTCACTCTTGTCCAGATTGCTCTTTCACAAGTAGCATTTTTTGTGACTCAAACACAGGATATGATATTGGCTCTAATACCAATTGTTAAGAACCTAACTGATGCACCAAAAAGCTCCAAAACTGATGGAACGCGTCAATCTAAGTTCTTTAAACCATTGGAATCATAACAATTGCACGCTTGAAGATCTTGCCTACCACCACAAACTGCTCTTTTCAACAACTTTATTATTTTTTTTAAAAGTAATTTTTGAATGCTACTTCCCGATAGCCTTATCAACATTCAACATTCGATAGGCTCTACTTTATCATTTCCAACACCAAAAAAAAAAAAAAAAAAAACATTTAAAATGTAACTAAAGCTTTTGAAGTCTCGCTAACATTTCACGTCCTGATCTTTTTTCTAATCAAATCAAATATGAATTTTATTTAAAACATTGATAACCTTTTCTTTTTCTTTTTCTCTCTGACCAGTGTCTCATTCTATATGCTTTATTAATCGTGTAGAGGAAGGGATTTTGGGAAAATGGTGTCTAAAGGAAAGAGTGGGCACAAAAATTAGAAGGAACAGTTTGGAGAGAATACCTACAAGTTGATGCTTGGATTGAACATGAGGTGTAGAGTGAAGAACAGAGATCTTTTTTTACAAATGAAGTGCTGATTGGCCTCGATGTGCTTTGTCCATTCATGGAAGATTAGAGCGGAGGCAATACAAATTGTGACTTCGTTATCACAGTATAGTGAGATGGGCATTGAAACTTCAATTCCAAGGTCATTAAGTACGGATTGAAGCCAATGATCTCACATGTAGCATTACCTGTGGAGGGTATTGCGCACAATTTGTTTCTTGCTCTTCTAAGAAACTAAGGTTACCTATGAAATTACAATTCCGTGCAGTAGATTGACATCTCGTCTAATGACGAAATCTGACTCATCCTGATATGAAGATGGGCATGATCTGGGTATCATATTCTTTAAAAGGTGAAGACTTCAAGTGGTGAAGTATCCAATAAACAGTGTCAAGATGATTAGTATAAGGACTATGCATGAACTAGCTGACATCACTACCATCATACACAATGCCTAGATGGTAAAGCATAGTTCAATGAGCTTTCCCACCCAGCGAAGACACATGCATGGTCCTGTGAATCTGATTCTCTAGAATGCATCTGATGATTGACTTCTTTCAGCGTATCAATAGCACGTGAACCCAGCATATGTTATTGTGCTATCAAAAGGAGAGCCCCCGCCAGAGACTCTTAACATTTTTATTTTATTTTTTAATTAGGGGTTAATGGGTTCCAAAGGAAAGTATCACCATTGGTTGATAGAAAAATGGAGAAATTGTCCAATCAATGGCTGTGATTGTCAATAGACTCAGTCCATTTGTCATCCAAGGGGCTCATTGATGAACGATCGGCATATCATCCCTAGAATGTTTGCCCCAGCTAAAATTGTGGGCCAAGCATTATATATTTACTCTTGGAAGCTGAACTAGGCCTAGATTCTATGCATGCAGGGCACATGCATAGTCGTGCGCCCACCATCTCGCACCATTTTAGCAGCATTTCAGAATTACAATATTCAAGTCCATTCTGAAATGCATGTTAATATTCTCTCCCCCTATTTAAGGATGGTGGGAGATACAAGTGCACAAATTCTCAGCGAACATGGTAAAACTAACATAAGAACATACCTCAATGAAGATCTCCAGTTTAGGGTGCATTTGGTTGCACCAAATACCAAATATCATGAGATTTCATGATATTTGGTGCAACCAAACACACCCTTAAAAAGGATTCCGTGGACAGTTATAATTTTCACTGAATTATCTACTTGTTGGTGGGCAACTGTCGCAGCAACACGAAGGTCACAGATATTAATTCCATCTTAAGCACCAGAAAAAATACGAGAAAAAAGAGGAAGAATCAATTCCGCATTTGCCAATTTCTGTCGGACAAATCCAAAAAATGCCGTTAATGAGTTCTGATATAAAAAGGAGTGAGTAACGTTTTTATGTAGATGTAACTAGTAGTCAAAACAAATAAATTACAACGTTTGCTTAGTTCAGCTATGTTCTACTTGTATGAAAGAGGCCCAGATCTTGACACTGCAAACCTCGGCAATGGGCTAGGGCCTGTACTCCCGGAATTCGAGCCTTCCACGAACTTCACTTTCCGGCTTGAACTGTACTCCAGTGGTCCAGAACGACGAACATTTCGATGTTTGTTTTGACCGACCCGTACACTTGCACTCTCAGCCTCATAAACCTGTTCCTGGCTGTGAACAGACCCCTTGAAGAAACCAGAATCAGTAGCATTAGACTGAGGTGTTGAATCGCCATGGTTCTGCCATATTACAGGAGATGAATGGGTGAGAGATATAGCAGGCGACTGACGGGGCGACGGGTTTAGTAATGCTAGTGTTGTGGATGGTGAATTTGCATAGTACTGGCGATATATTGAACGGAGAATTGCATAAGGAATGTGGAGTTCGAGTGTGCTTCTTGGGATATAGGGAGAGAACTCGCAGAGCTGGTCGAGGAAGATCAGCTTTGCAACAAGAGGGGACCTGCATTGGAGGTGGGAGATCAGTTTGCAGATTTCAACAGGAATGGAGTGATGACATTAGCTAAAGTGTGGAACTCTTACTTCACCAATGAAAACAAACACCTTAACTAGAAAATCAAATCTAGAATTTCAATGAAATGATCCCCATTTTACAATTTTCCAAAATCACAAATTATTTCCACTGCTCCTGAAATGGCTAGGAGCCAAATCTGGCGTTAAATATTTAAAGAGAAATGTTTCCCATATGGGCAGTATATGTTACCTTTCACATTCACCATTGGTCTTCCCACAGTGTCACTCATGCAGCATCAAAGCCATGCAAAAGTAGACCACAGCATGACCAGGTGATCACCGTCCACACTATTGAAATCAATGGACAGGTCATGGTCTGAGTTAACTTACAGGTGTGGCCCAACTAGTGAATGGATTGGCCTGATTTTCATGGCAGGTGGTCTTCATGGTGTGGCCCATCTTTTGCACTGTTTGTCTTATGCACATGACAAGCTGAGGGAAGAGACAGGGTTATATCTAAAACTTCACATGCAGTGCACGTGTGTGATCGTTTCTCATTGTTAAACATTTATGCAGAGTATTGCTAGCATAAAATTTATGCAGTTGTTTTTAGTGCAAAAAACTAATTGAGGAATCTATTTTTATCACGAGTGCTACTAAGACGCGCATTTTATGGGGTTCCATGAAATGTGCGCCAAACATCTCTACCTGCTATCATACATGTGATGCTTGTGTAAAGTGATGGGCCTTGGCCCAAAAAGGCAAGACAGTTTAACTATGCTATCTATCAGATCAGTTAACTAAAAATGAGCAATAGAAACACATGTAATGGATAAACCAGAGTCATTCAATCACTGATTTTAAGCCTATGGCCCATTCACATGTTGACCAACCAGATCAAAGGTCCTGGTTACCATTTGTATTTACTATATATCCAGTAGTTTGGCACTTCATAGAACTATTATAAAGCACATGGGATACCTAACAATAACATTTCTTTTGTTATCAGCACTGGCTAAGCTACCGTTATCCGTACCGTCTAAGTTACCAGGACTTATTGCTGAAGAAACAGGAGTAATCGGCATTATTTTAGATGATTCGAGAAATTGGTACAAGTGTTCTATTAAAAAAACATTTCAAGCGACAGTTTATTAACAAAACCATATACCTGTAACCATCGCTCCATGAATCCAGTATAATTCCCGAAGAGCATTTGAGATACAATTGCATTGCTGACTTTATATTTGTTTCAACTGATACATGATTCTGCATGCCGGGCTCTGAAACATCACCAGCATGCGCATTGGAGAGAGGCTGCCTCTGCTGTTCCCTTTCCAACCTAGCAAACTCGCTCCCCGCAATCACAGCATTGAAACACCTGCAACAAGGTAATCCAGACATGAATGATGGTTGAGTGGTAAAAGGATCATACTGTGGACACAAATTTATGAGTTGCACACTTGCACTAGGGATTTGTGAAACAATTTCTGTGAGGATTAGGACCTGTCCAGATGCACCAAAAATTATATTCTGTATAGCTTTTACAGCACATGGAGCTCTACACATTGTTTGTCTCCACCTTATTTGTACAGTTGCCAAGACAAATGAGGATAGTCTATACCAAAAAATATCCAATCCTTAAAAAAGGGTGAGATAAGGTATCCTCGATAGCAATTCATCACACCATAACCTAGCGTATGTTTTGAAAACATGCATCACATATTCAACATATACCACATGTTCTCTATGTTCTAAAGTGCCACTGTCAACCTTCAAAGACCCCACATCCATTTGCCACATTCCACCTTCAAGCACCCCACCTCTGCCACATGTTCCAATGAGCACATGAGCTACATCTGCATCATCCAACTTCAAGCAACCCTCATGTGGCACATGTGCCAACAAGAACTTTCAAGCCCCACATGTACCACATGTGCCACCATCAATCTACAAGCAGCCCACATGCACATGTGAGAATCTGCTAATGAAAATGTGCCAGATAATCCTCCCTATCCAGCGTGTTTGACAAACAACACAGGCTATCCTGGACTTGGGACCATTTCTAAAGAGGTATTGTACAATGCTTGGCTAAACAGCATTCCATACAGGTGAAATCCACATGGTCAAGACAGTTCCTCTAGTGGGCCCCACTTTGATGGGAGTTGCTGAAAAAGCTCTCCAAAGGATCGGCCCAAGTGTTCCAAGTTTTGCCAGCGAATGCAGCAGGAGAATTTTCAATGAATGGATGGCTATAATTATGTGAAGGAGCTTATTTTGGCCAATAGTTCAACTGTACAGGGGCCTAGATAAATAATTTGGTTAATTGTAAAATGGGCAGAACCAGAGAGAATGCTTGTATCAACAATAACACAGGAGCAAACAATGTATGATATTGATACCTGATACCTAATTCTAACCGCGCATCTAAGTCAAGATTTTATATAACTATTATGAAGAGGAATATGCTTGAGATGTTCACTGTATTTCAAACACATGCACGCAATTGAGTCATCATGCCTTATCTGGATTATCTCCATGAAGGCACTTGATAGTAAAGAAGCTGAATAGCAAGGGCCACATACAGTTCAAGAAGCTGAAGGTCAGTCATGGAAAATTAGTCACCAGCAGGAGAGGGGAGACTGAATCACGGAACTACTGCATTCAGTCCTAACTCTTAATACACACCGATCCATAGCGCAAGTGGTAGACTAAGTGAAGATAACCTCGTTTCAACACTAAGGTCTTGGTATCGATTCCCAAGTGGGGTGTGGCTAACAGTGGGCTGTGTGTGTGTGTGTACTAACGGGCTAACCACAAAAATAATAAAAATAAAAATAAAAAAATCCTAATGGCATACTACTGTTGTGATGAGTTCTGTTGAGCCCACACAGACCTGCATACCTGGACGAACATGCCAATCTAGAACATTTGAGAAATCCGAGCTGTGCATCAGGCTGGCCCCACCATGTAGATGGAGCCCAAAAATCAGTCCAGTCTGCCCCCCCATGTTAAAATTGAATATGGACCAATGGCAACTTATTTTAAGTGCTCCACTGATTTAGTATGTTGGTGGCTGAACTGATGATTTAAACAGCCTTATTTTTTTGGCCAGGCTGGCCATATGATGCATGGCTTGGACTTCCCACACACCAAGTTACAAGCAAAAATAAAAGCAAGCTCACCTAGCCAAGCAGTGGATATTGTTGTTGAAGCCACCAGTGTTGACATTGAAGGCAGCCACGTTCCAGATATTTGATGTCATGAATGCAGAACACAAATATGGCAGCAAGCCCCAGGAACCATCATTAGCACCCCCCACCTCTGCTAGAGTCGACCGCACCCATTCAATATCATGCTCACCAACCACCCCGACACTGCTTGCCACTCTCCTCAGCCTCCTAATTTCCTCCTTTTCTGGTATTTCATCTGTTAAGTGCTTAGCTACACCGTATATCAATGAAAACACCAGAGGTGCGCTTTCTTCAAGCACAACTCCAGCAGCCTCAGCTAAAATACGAATGAAATCTAATGCTTGCCCAGCCTGAATGCAGAATCCAACCACTGTCTCAATGTCCACTATTTGCTTTAAATTTGCCTCCCTTTCTATCCGGTCACCAGATTGCATGCTCGCAGCAATTCCCTCAAGTGCCTCGCGGTTTGACCGCAGTGTCGTGTCAATGCAGTTCAACAGTGCAGCCATGTGTTCTCTCATCATCCGGTCAAGCCTGTCAACCCCATAGCCACCGAAAATACGGACAAATGCCTTCATTTCTCTGATATCTGTGACTGACTCTGCAAAATACCCACCAACGGGCCTTGCACTCCTGAAGCATTTGTGGACAGGAGCGAACAGGATTCCAGCACCAGATGCATCCTTGACTATGTTCTCTATGTACCAGTTGCAGACAATTTCGATAGCAGATCCAGTTTGTTGGTCGGCAGGTTTTTCAAATGAGTGCAGGGAAGATACTGGACCAGCAAAGGCTTCTGATAGTAAGACTTCTCGGATGCCCTGTGTAAGATCCATACTGATGTGCTGCTCGGCTAGATGCACTATACCCATTTGTCTGCGCAACAGTGACTCTAGAACAGAAGGCCGCTGCAGATCATTATCAGTTTTCAGTACTGCAAGTAGTCTCCGCCTGAAGTTTCCAAGGATGCAATCTCTCATGTACTGCAGAGGAATGATGGAAATGTTATGCTGGAAATATAATCAATAACAGTTGATGATGAACTAATTTCTAAATGTAGTGACAAAATATTTATACAATAAAAACAATAGGAAGCAGAAAATAATTGGAGAACCATAAGATAATCTTGATCACATAATGTGGTGGTTTTAGTTATTTATCCTGCACAGCTATGAGGCACACAGATCCATGTTAGGGGTACTTACTGATCTCCAGTATACAGAAATTTGTGAGAAAACATTAAAGAAGAAAATATTGTACTATTCTCATCTATTTAGCATGCTCGTAACAAAGCTAAAATCTACTAGTTCCAAATTGAATGCTCATTAACATGTGATTTATATGCCAGAGCCCTAGAATATGTATAGCTTAGCCTGCCAGACAAACAGGCAACAAGATCTGCATCATGATCTTCAAGCCGTAACTTCAACATAACTTCAATTGCCACAGTAAAAAAATGAAAACCAAACAAAAACCTGCTTTACCTATAAATAGCAGCAAGATACTTAGATTCAAGCATGTTAGCAATGTTACATATGCATGAGCCAATCTATAGCAAATACATTAGTATGGAATGATGAGATAGAAAATGCCTAGTTCACCTCTCGCAGAACAAAGACATGATTCAGAACACATATTGGTTCCATGTCATTCAAAACTGAGCACAGATTCGTTAACCTCTGCATCGCAGCCTCCAACCTGCTTTTTTTTTTTCCACAAGAATAAAAGATATTACTGTGGTTTACCCATAAAAATATCCCCCAAAGCTTCTACTGTTAAATAAACAAAGCTTACATTTTGACAGAGTTATTATTTTCGGGGTAGCTCTCATGGCCAGGCAATGGCAGACCAGATATACCTCTCGGAGATTTTGTAGAAGGGGTGGAGAATTTTGTTGCATGATTCATGCGAATAGCTGCTTGCTCTGGAAGAAGCTGAAAAATTCTGTAAATGAGTCATGAACTCATGGTTTCACTCAATCAGTCGTTGTTATCATTATCAGCATAAATGAAGAAGTGACAAACCTGATTCTCTAGAGCGCCAAATCCACCTTCAGAGTCCAGAATATTGATCAATCCTTCCAATCCGCCCATGATGGACTCAATGAGGGATTCAACATATAAAACAGCATCTCGGCCTATTTTAGTTAACTGCAATTGCAAGAAAAGGAACCATCATTTCACGACCCACTTATGTTTTGTACTACTGACAACAATTCTTCTAAGCATGAAATATAAAGCATATAGAACCGTGTATCTTAGTTTATTGTATCAGCTGTATTCACAAGATAACCATTATACTGGGAATGTAGTAAGAACGAGGTACGGCAATAATTACCAAGAAGTAAAGATCGCAGCTAAGACATAAACACTACAGATCCTTGATTGCATGTAATGAATATTTAGTTGGTGGAATTAGTAGTAGATCGGACCATGTCAGCATGCAAGTGTTGCCAATGTGAGTCTCTGCAATTGCAATGGCTGGTTCCAGAGCCTGAAGAAAAGGAAGGTTGAGGCAGCCAACCATAAACCCTTTTCGCAAATCTACCATTTAAAAGCCAACCCAAAACAGTTGGGAGAAAGGCTAAAATGTTGTTAGAAAAAGTTCTCTAAGCAAGTTAGTTTCCAAAACTTTCAACTGATGCTTCTCGTCTCCAGCTTCCTGAAGCCAAGCCATTGCCGGTGCTCATGCCTGATGGATTTCTTTACGTGCATGGAGAGGCACTTTCAGCAATGTGAGGGCATCTTTGGAAAGATGACCTGTAGAGATACCTAGTAACTCAGATGAATGCAAAGACTCCACTTACACTTGGGTGTGTAGGTCAAATATATTCAGCAGTTAGTTTTCAGATAGAAACTGACTATATGACTTATTAGACATTCCCAGGTGAATGAATAGTCACTCAACATGCTCTCATGACAAGTTTTTCTCTAAGTATGCATATCAGCAGTGTTGGACAGAATCAATAGTTAGGAGCAGTGTTCGTAGTATTGGTACCGTTACATGTATCGCTGGCTGGGAATACAGAAACATGCATCAATGACGCTGACAATATATCTGATTGAGGGAAACATTGGAGAAACATGGGGGAAATGGTGGAACTTCTTAATAAAACTTCAGGAGATGCTAAAATACTCGTTATTGCATATTTAGGAATCAAATAATTGCAAAAAAGACACATATATAATAAGTTCTCGTTTAATAGGGGCCTAAAAGCATGTATCTTGACTCAGGGAAAAGATTGGGGAAACACGGAAATAATGGTGGAATACCTCATTGATACTTCAGCAAAATGCTAAAATACAGATATTTGCATATTTAGGAATCAAATAATAGTGAAAAAAAAAAAAAGAAGAAGATGCGTGCATAATATGTTTCCATTTAATAGGAGCCTAAAAGTATGTATTTCTGACTCAGGAAAACATTGGGGAAACATAAGGAAAATTGTGGATCCATCCATGCATGTACATACATACATACATACATACATACATACAAACACACATGCATGATCCATAAATGGATCCATCTATCCAACCGTATATGCATACATACATACATACATACATACAATGACACATATATACACACATGCATGATCGATCCAACCATGCATGCATACATACATGCATAAACACCTACATGCAAATACTCATCCGTCCATCCAACCATCCATCCACGCATATATACATACATATATCCATGATGCATCCATCCATCCATGCATGCATTTCATCATGCAACAATGCACCCATAAATAAAAATGAAATGAATTTTTTTTAATAAATAGATTTTTGTCGATATCGATACATTGACAATATTATCGATAATATCGGTGATACATTGGCGACACAAGCAACATCTAGAATTTATACAACTGAAAATATCATGATACATTGGAGATATTGATGAGTTGCAATATATCGGCGATATGTCACCGATATCTGGAATTTCTGATACCAATCGGCGATACCGATAATATCAGCGATATTATCAGAACAAATGGTTAGGAGCAAGGACTTTTGCAAAGATTAGTTTTGAAAAGTTCATCCAATTGCTACAAGAAGCGTGCACAACTATAGACAGCTTTTGTGACCTAGGGATGACAATTTCTTAAATAACTATGCACGTTTATCAAGTTTATAACAATGGACCGCAGCTGCTGGGATTTGTAAAATTGTGTGATACACAAAGACTTCAAATTTTTGAGGTCCAAAATGGAGTTCCTTCTTGGTTAAAAAGCCAGCCACCCTGATGGACTTTAAATTGCTTTGGATGCCATGAGGGATTTTAATGTAGTTTAGGAAGAAATTTTTTTTTAAAAAATATATATATTTTTTGGAATTATGAATAGACCATGAAAATTTGTTGAATCTTGCATTGTTGATTCTTTGATGAATGCAAACTTTGATCTTCAGAAGCTGTCTTTTGACATCAAGGTGTTCCACAACGGTAACTATGGCCGTAATGGCCACCGCCATTACCATTACGATACAGCCCCCATAACAGCCATTATGGCCTTTTCTTTTTTGGAAAATATCTATTTCGGCCCTGTTACGGGCCTTTTTTCTGTAATGACCGTTTCGGCCCCGTAACGCGTAACAGTTATCACCATTACCAATACGTAGCGGCCAACCATTTTGGCATACCATGTTTGAGATGGATTGTTGCATGCTATTCATTTTACAAACAAGAATTAGATTGGGTATTGGACAATTCCACAACTTTATTGGATCAGGCAGTCAAATATGCAGATGTTCTTGCATCATTCAAGAAGTCCTTGGTCAGCTAGTTCACATAAAAAGCAATCGATCTGGATAATGACACGAAACCTAGAATTCATAGAAAGCGAACTAATCATAACTATATTTCTTCAACATGGAAAAGGTGGCAGGTTCTTATATTGATTAAGTTGAAAATGAACTTTGTTTCAGAAATACCATAAATGAATCAGATATGCTCACATTCCCATAGGAACTACAGCTACAAATTATTACTTGGCCAAGAACGATGCATGCATTAGTTAAAAGTATTATTAAACGAAGCATGAAGGGAAGCAGCAACAGGTCAAGGTGCGGGAATGAGGAAGAATTTGTTTCAAAATATTTGTGAGTAGAAATAGCTAGGAAGTAGGCACAGGAAGACGAGCCTGAAGCACGATTCAAAACAAGAGCAGCGCCTCAGTAGGGGTTTGTTCAACTTCAAGCCAAACAAGACTTCATCAAGCAAACAATATTTTCCATAATTTCCAGATAAAATATTTTTTTTTGCCCTAACATTCATGTAAATTTCCCAAGAATAGAATCATGACTTAAGTCATCACACCAGCTACCTATGATTCGGTTATGACATTTATGTATGGTTAGCTTGCAAGTACTAAACATAAACAATCCATGCACAGGAAACTAGGGAAGGTACCTCTTCTGGAACAATTATTGAAGCACACTCTGGAAAACTACTAGCAACTCCAAGCCATGCACAGCAATGTTGTGGACGTCCTTCAGGCCCAAACATGGTGTTCCTGAAGACCTGATGCAAAGCCATTATCTTCATATCATAATCAAATTTAAAGATAATGCTTCACTCGAAGAATGAAACCCTTCTTGAGAGAACATGTCTAGAATAGTGACTAAAAGATAAAATGCAAGTCCGCCTGTCAATCAGAGCAGGAACAGAAAGCTTACTGTTGTAAGGTGCTGGTGATAGAAATATAGTTTCTTAAGGCTCCCATGCTTCGATAGCTGTGATTCAAGTTCATCAACACATCTGCAAGATCAGAAAAGTTTAACAGTAAATATCATGTTTATGTAATAGTGTATATATTTCCGTAACTGTATGTGTCCATGCATGTGCATGCAAGCAGAGGGCTGCATGTTTGCATGTGTAAACACAACGTATGTATTTGAATCAAGGTACTATATGTATCGGGGAACTAATTGATCTTTGCAATCTTGTAAGACTTTATCGACAGAGTAACTTAAATTATGTTATCAAAATTTGAGTTGGAACTTGTCCAGTTTGAGTCTCTATTAATACATGTAGATACTCCTCTCCTTTAATAACATGTTTTGCTACCAGTAAAAAATGACTGCATTCAAATATGAGTGAAACTTGCACTTTATCTTTAATGTTCATTTGGTTTTCCGCTACCAAAGCAAAGTTACTAACTTCATCATAGCCTTTCTCCTCACTTCACCCAATTATTGGGAATCTTGAGTTGCACCAGATCTATGGTTATATCAAGATCTCGTCTTTAGAGCAACACCATACTATTTGTCTAGAGTCTCTAGACTCAAGATGGGCTTTATGCTAGAATACTTCTAGATTGAATGTAGCATCTTTTGAGCTATACCTCCAACCAATGTTTCTAGTATCGATATTCGGCCAATATTATCGATATCGCACGTCAGCAATATGAAACCCGTATGGAGTACACAAAATCCTGCGTATCACAATGTATCACCGATATCACAAAATATTGCAAAATATCGGCAATTTCACCTTTGAAAATTTCTTTGGTATCGACGATATTTGTCAATGTCGACAGTGATAGGAACTCTGCTGCCACTTACGAAAAACTCTCCAAACTTCAATTCCTTTCATCCTTTTCCTTGATTCTTCTCTAATCTAAACACATTATGAGTGGGATTTTGGTCCATTCTTTGCAATCTTTTGGGAGAAACAGAAATTTCAAACTGGAATCAAGATTTTTGCAGACAGTGAGCCGGTTTTATTCGGTGAGTGATTTTGCATTTTCATCCTTTTTTTCTGTTTAAATCATACAATCAACGCCAAAATGTTAGAAATTCTTGATTCTCAATATTTTGCATAGAAAATCAAGAATTTGAACCTTCGATTTCGAGATTTGAGGGTAGGTAGTCCGATTTGGGGGGGGGGGGGGGGAAGGGGAATTGGGAAAATTTCAAAAATTTCCCCAATTTCTTCCAAATCAGTTGCAATCCTACAATCCAAACACGAAATCAAACATGTATGAAGCCTTATCTACTGATTCATGAAGTTTTTGTGATTTTTCAAGAAAAAAAAAAATTTATTTTTTACTTAAAAAGATAATAAAAATTATTAAAACATAATTATTATTTTTTCAAAATTCCACTTTTAGCAGTGGTCAATTGAGTCCAATTTCACAGAATGTAGAAGTGTTTGATGAAATCATCGTCAGTGTGTGAAATATCGGTATCGCATTACATATCACATCCATGGGTTACAAATACGTATCGGTTATCACATGGGATATATAGTTTGTATCAAATAATTTATTACACATTTTAGGAAACATTGGGAAAATGGTTGAATTTTTCAATGAAACTTCAAGGATTGTTATAAAAAAAAAAAAAAAAAGGACCTTAATACACACCTTTAAATCATAACATCTAAAAAACAAGTGCACATAATAGGTTTCCTTTATATAGGGTCCTAAGCTATGCATTGTCTGACTGAACTAATGCAACTATATTCAAATTGAATGCATAACATTTAGAGCGTATGTAATGATCATTTCATCAAACACTCTTAAATACTTCGAATTTAGTCTCAATTGATATCTTATTGAAGGGAAATTTTTAATATATATATTAAAAAATAATTTTTATTTTCCGAAAACTGACAAGGGCTTAATAAATCAGTAGATCAGCCCTCATACATGCTTGATTTCATGTTTGGAATGCAACATTGCAAGCAATTTGAGAGAAATTAGGGAAATTTTGAATTTTCCCAAAATCGGGCCACCTACACTCGAATTTTGAAATTAGAGTGTATAGGTTGATCATTTCATCAAATACTCCTAAATACTTTGAAATTAGCCTCAATCGACAACTATGTTTTAAAAATTAAAAAAATAATAAATAATAATAATAATAATAAATAGAGAACATGAAGAACCAATGGATATCGAAATCAAAGCTCCAACTTCATGATTTTTCATGCAAAACATGAAGAACCAATGGATTTGTAACCATTTGACATTGATTTAACATAAATTCAACGGAAAAAAAAAAGGATCAAAAATTGAAAATGCTCACCAGATAAAACATGTGGGATTATATCGGCACTACCTGTGCGTTTCATACCGCACAGGTGGGATACAAGATATATAGACCGCTATCGTCGATATTTAAAACATTGCCTTCAACTTGTACCAGCTCACTCCTAACCGGCACAATAGTATTATATGCTTCTTAACAATCAAATGAACTTTTCTAGAGCTAGTTGAGTTGTATGATGTTCATATAATAATTTCTCAAAAATGCGTACCCACATGATTCCTAGCATAATGCCCTTCCTTTTTTATGTTCTTTTTTTTTCTTTTTTCTTGTCTTTTTATTTTTTTATTTTTTATCTCTGAGAGGAAATCTAATGCTCGTCTTTAATGAGCAACATAGGTAACCAGCCATTCATTCAGCCTTATTTTAATTCCCTTCCCAGATAACCACCTTATGACAATTTTTTGCTTTCTACATGTGGTTCGATGTTGCAATTAGAACTTATGCTTACTAGATGGAAAATTATGTGGCCAAATTAATAAATTAACAAGCACCTGGACCAATTGTAGGCATTGTTTCCTTCTGATAGTAAGCCTTCCTTTCCAGTGGAGACTGTAGCCTTCTCCAAGTGTCTGATATTTATAGATGACCGGGAAGATGTGACAATCATTAATATTGACAACCAGTCTTTACGCAAATCCTACAATGATGACCACAAACAACTGGTTGTTAAGGAAAAAAGTATAAGGCACCATAATAGAAAAAAAATTCAGTATTCATATATGCTATAAGAACATTGGTCCTTCGTGAAATGTCCAATAGTTCATGAAAGTAGCTTGTTCATGAGCCAATTAATTTGGCAAAGAAGAGGGAAAAAAAAAAACCAAAAACTATGACAATGTATCATTGTAGAAGCATGGTGCCGTGTATACATTTGCATTTGATATTTCGAAATATACACTGATGGGATAAGGAATAGAATAGAAGTGATAAAATAGAAAGGCAATTCAATCTTCCTCATTTTGGTTACAAGCTGCAAATGGCAGCCAAGAGTTTATAATCACACATGTTGAAGCTTATCATGTGAGTGAAAACATCCAATTATTCATATGGATCTAAATTTCGACTGCCACCAGTTAATATGGTTTACTCAATGTAGGTACTAAAAATTGTGGTGAAGCAGTTACAAAAATTTCCTAAGGTTCCCAATGAACTCACTTTTAAGCTATACAACTTTTTTTTTAAACACACGCACACACACTCACACTATAGTGGAATTTCACCACCTATGGGTACTCGAACCCTTGATCGGGTGTTGAAACTCTTAAGAGTCTACCACCGGAGCAAGAATAAGGACCCTTTAAGCTATACAACATAACAATAAGGGAAACGATGAAACATCTTCTGAAGTGTGGGTCTTAATAACCAAGCATTTGATCAACACTTTTTTCTATTCCCACGATATCATTTAAGAGCAAATCCTAGAACACCATCCTTACAACTATGATCATTACAAAGCCTGAGCCAGCCATAGGGGTTGGCTTTGTGAGTCTTGCTTCACCAACCCGATCAGTAGGTGAACAAGCCTTGATATTTGATGCAAGACGGTCTAAACTAGGATGCATGTGTGAACACAGAAATTATCTAGCAAAATAAACTAAGCAAATCAATTGAAATATTCAACATTCTATACCATAGTAAAGATAATAACAAAGGCAACATGCAAAGGTTGAAGACCATTATCACAATCCTACCGTACTGTATTCAAATCATGCATGCGTGGATTGGATCCGACGAGGGATGGGACCTCCCGATCTTCCATGGTTTCAATCCAACAATCATTGCAGCTTCTCTAGTCCAAGAAAGCAAAGGATTTCTAGAATAGGGACGACTGAAAAATCTGAGAGAGGGTTGGGATCAATTCTCAGATTTTCAGGGTAAGGGGCCTTCAAAGAATCTAATTGTAAATAGTATCAAATACTTGGCATAGAAAGAGAAGAAGGTTAGAGGGCTAGAAACAGAATTTAGAAGAAGATGAAAAATTACCACAGAGAGAGGGAAAGGAGGCACCAAGCTTTCTTTAAAAAACATCATTAGGTTTAGGGTAGAAAAAACCCGATTTATAATATTCGGATTTTTTTTAAAAAATGACCAAACTACCACTATAAAAATAAAAAAATAATAAAAAAATAAAAATAAAAAAAAAACACAATACAAAGCTTTCTAAAAAATCCTGCGTAACAGATCCGTCTTCTAACTCATCCGTCCTCTTAATGTGGGGCCTTCAATTAATCCGGGGACACGTGTAAGGTCTTCAAAATCCTCATTGGTTGTGCCACGAACCATCATCAAGCCATAAAGATGTATTCGTCAGCCGCCTTCATCTTTGATAAACTTTGAAGGGTCTGATGTCCTCATCAATATTTTCTCTCACCACCTTGTTCCAAGTGCTTTTAGACCTTCCTCTTATCCTCTTTCAGGCCCTTTCACCCTAATCAATGTCCCCCTCCTTACCAAAGCCTAGGGAAATCAACTAGTTAGATTCAGGTCTCTTAAGAAGTTCCAAAGAGTGATAGTTTTGTATGCTCCTGCAAAACTCCATACTAGGAGGATTTTAACCATATTTATTGTGTTCTTTTTTCTTATTCTCATTTATTGTGTTCTTAACACCTGTAACCATCAATTACAAATAAACCATTGTGCAAGAGAACATGTATCCCCTCATTTTCCATGACTTAAAGGAGCGGCAGTCATGGCAACTAGCTAGAAGCCTTGTGCAACAAAACTCGAAAACCATAATTAGGGTGAAATCAACACCGGTGAACACTCAAGGAAGGAGAGATTAATCCCTGACATATCTGAAGATATACTTGGGTACCTATCTTAACAAAGTTGTGAACTATTTCAGGTCTAAAGCATTACTGGAAGCAGGAGAAGCACCTAAGAAAATTAGTGCAACTAAGCTTGAAAACCATATTCTACTTTGGGTGAAATCATTGCTCAAGGTGAAGTCAATCCCTGAAATATCACAGGAAAATTCGTACAAAATTTGAACTAATTCGATATCAATCTGTGTGTATATGAAAAGTAAAATTCATCAATGAAAAAAGATAACAATGCCCAGACAAAAAAGGATAAAATTCTATTTATTAGACACATTCCCAGTCGACTGTTATAGTAATCCACATCATAATTGCCAAGATAACTATGTGGATATTTCTGAACCTTTTTTAATGGAAATATTTCTGAACATTCAAATGGGAGATCTTCAGTCTGATCTTGCTATGAGGCACTTGTATCGGAAGCATCATATTAAAAAACAGTTACGTTACAGTTGTAAAGGCTATTATGTAGAGGAAACAGTCATCCCACTACGCAATACGGGGGCATATCAATCCGTTATGCAAAAAGAGGTCATATAGACCCATATCGGCACATTACAGGGCCAAGATGCCGTTACAGGCCGATAAAACCATGCAGGGCCCATTTTGAAAATTTGTATTTGCAACTTTTCTCTCCTTTTCCAGTTCTTTTATTCTGGTCAAACATGAAGGAAGCTTAGAAACTAAGTTAGAATTAGATGTAGGATTATTTTGAGGATCAAAACACAAAATTGAATGGGATTCGATGAACTGAAGTTGTGTGGACGATGTTGGGAATTATCGAAAGCAGTAACTATCACTTCTTCTTCTTCTTTTTTCCATTCTCCCTCTTCATTTTGTTGTACTTATATGTTACACGCCCTAATACACCAAATCATGCTCGACGTGTGTTCGGAATCAAAATAGTGATTAGGTAACGACCTAATTGTGTCATAAACTCATCATTACTTATACGTAGACTTATAATCTTAATTATATATTGATATTATTTATTTAGAAGCTAAATATGGGAATTTTACTGCTTTAGGCAGTCTCAAGTTAATAGCATCAGGCAGCTCAAGACAACATTCTTAATAACGAATGGCCAATTACACAATCAAATACATGTTCAAAACTAGAAAAGAATACATATTTTGGATACTTATATTTTTCTAAAATTTTCCAATATCCTCGTACGTTTTTCCTTTATAAAATAAAAATTTTAAATTTTTTTTTTGAAAAAAAAGACTCTTACAGGGCCACAACGGCCGTTATGGCCTGTATCGTAACAATCACACAGCCGTCGTTACCATTACCAAATACTTGATCAGAAGACATGTCTATGGTTGATATTTTCTCTTGGATCTAAATAGTAGCTTGCACCCTCTAAAAGTTAACACCTTTGTTTGGACAGTGGTTCAAGACAAAATCCTCACACTTGATCATCTAAAAAATAGGGGTGTGTCTATCCACATCCGGTGTTTGATATGCTTCAGGCAGGAGAAATCAGTCCCTCACCTTCATTTGCATTGCAATTTTGTGTGGTTAGTTTGGACTGCGTTGTTTGATAAATTTGGCATTCAAGGGGTGATTCCTATATTAATGGAGGGCACAACATGATACCTTTACAGGATTGGCATCTCACCATCACATGCTCACACATGCTTACATTATTCGTATAGTTGGTCAATTCATCGTTGACTCTCAGACTGATCTCGCTTCTTCCCAGTAAATTATACTGGATAGTGAGAATCATGGCCTAAAATATTTGATGTGTTAATTAAATTATTTGCCAACCCCAATTAGTTGGGATAAGACTTAGATGATGATGATGATGATTTCATCTTAGTCTTCATTCCAGCTATTTGGATTAGGGTGCAAATAGAACAAAATAACTGAGCTTTTGATGGATGAAGTTGTATAGAGGTGAAGATCAGATATGGAGCAGAAACATATACAAGCTGAAATAGAGTTTGTCAGAAAAGTTCAAAGACAAAAGTTCGACAATGATGTTGCTTATCAAATATGCATCACATGAAGTTCAAACAGTAAACGCACAAAAGGTGGGAATATGTTGCACAGATTTCTTACAGAGAGGTCACAGGTGACAGCAGCAACATTTTCACCCTGAGGTTTAGGTATGTTTTCAAGACACTGAAGAATTTGCTTTAAAAGGCCTTCCAAGGTTGCATCTAGGTCAAGAGCCACCATGCCTGGAGTACCAAATAAAAATCGGATCCTTCCAGCACACGATGATAAATATGATAACGCATAGCCTCTTATAGCTGCATTTGAACATGAATTAAAGTCACTGAACCAGTTTAAATTAACAAAGTTCTACTCAAAGAATGAAACAATTTTCATAAGGGATATTTTACTTAAACAGGCTACTTTTGGTTACTGCTAACCAAAATCGGCTCCAAAGCCCCTATCAGCTAATAGGGGCTTAGTAAGCAAAGTTCTAAATAACACAACGCCTGAAGCACATATGGCAAATTTTCAGTTGAATGCAGACATTGCTGCATTTATCCCATTAATCATTTCAGACCACAAATTGACAGATTAGGATTCTCCAAATTAAGGAAACTCTTGGGGCCATCCATGATGACGCCCAACATTCCAAATCTATGAATCACTGACACATGGGCTGTACTATGTATAAACCGAAAATCTGGGTATCTTGGGCACACCCTTGGTCAAGTATGTCATAATTCATCATCCAATAAAGGCATTACAAAGAGAGGAATACTAATTCTGGATGCACATTTTTAAGCTCCAAACAAATGCAACAAAATGGCATGTGAAAAGGATGCAGGATGTTCATCAGACAGTCCCCAAAGCGCACCTCCAGTCCTAAAAATTGGGCAAGCCTACTCATCAGGCGAGCAGCACATACTCTAGTGCAGAGCAATTGTCATCATTTTCTAACTGTCCATTTCTTTGTACATGTGCAGTCCACCTGATAAAATGGACCCACTGAATATTTGAGCTGAGAAAAATCACTGTAGTGATCACCCTATGGGCATACCTTACCCCTCACACATGTGCTACGTTGGCTTATGTGAAGCATCTGTGTTTGACACTTGATGATGGGCTTTTTTCTCGAATTAGTGTATTCCTCTTTCAAAATAAAAAAACTTAGCCCCACCTCTACCACTCGATGCTGCTTCTACATGTGTGACACATGCCAACCTCTAAACGTGTATGACATCTAAGCCATCTATCACATGGGACCCACCATCTAGACCTTGTGGCCAATAATCAAGGCCTTTCTATTATCATCTGGCAAGCTTTTCTAGGCCATACATTGGTTTCATGCACCTAGGACCTACTTAATAATCGAATGGCTTGAATTTTTGGCCAGATGCTTTATATGATGGGTCTCACTCCCACTTGATACACAGCTTCAATCGCCTATGCAAATAGTAGGTTGAACATCTGACCACATGTAGTCTTGCATGTGGAGCAGAGTGTGTGGCTAGCAAACCTAGAAGGTTGGAGCCATTAACATTTTAGAGGGAAAAAAAACAAAGGACAAACCCATCTAAGAATCGAAACATTTTGGGTTCCTCACGGTGGGGTGACTAGGAAGCAAAAACCTTCCTTACTAACCCTTTTGTTTTGTTAATTTAGGGTTTTGGGACCTGCCAAAACATCCCTCTTTTAGTAAAAAAAAACCCTCTTTAAGTATAATACAGATATGCATGACAAGAAGTCAACTAAAGATATCTTCTAAGGGAATATGAAAACACATCTTGGAGATAATGTTTTTCTAGAGCAAAATCAAATCAACCAATCTAATCTCATCCTGATTCTATGTATGAATATTGCTGTGTATGATAGTCTTAGCATCCCACACCCATCCCAGGTTAAAAACCAACAAGACACACTATTCATTTCTTAGTTCATATCTATTGAGAAAAGCATGGTCCAGATCTAAATGGTGCAACATTATCAGTATGTTTACTCCTGTTCACGTCAACATTTGAGATTGTCATCAGAAACACCTAACATGATAACCTTCAGAGAAGTAGAAATGCAAAACATAGTTCAAGCCTTTTGTCTGGCTATTGTGCAAAAGAGGAATTATTGGATTCAGAGCCTCACAAAAGCATGGTTGCTGAACATAAGATTCAATACAAGTGAGTCCATGGTATCCATAGTACTGATCTGACAAGGCACTATGGAGAATGCCTCAGAAATCTACCATATTGAAATATCCTAAGTCCTCACTCTTCTATATTCAGCAAATATTCTGTTGAGAGGGACATTTGCAGTATGGATATTTTCTTCTGTTGGTAGGCTACTGATTGAGGATTTTAGGATCTTCCAGTTTGGAGGATTTTGGGGCATCCTCCATCAACGGTGGTGTACAGATTACTTCAAATCAGCAAACCATACATTAGTTGAGGCCTTGGACTCAATCTCTCTTCTACGAAGAATTGACTGACAATATACTCAATCTGACCTGCAATGTATTTCCGTACCAAACAACAGAGTCGGTCCATTCCATCTAACAAGAAACCTATAGTGGGATCTGCAGCATCCTGCATTATATGGTCAATGATTGAAGTAAATTAGTAGAAATAGCAAAAGGAGTTGCTGAATCAACTTCCAAATGTGATCAAATGTAACTGATATATAATCAACACAATGTGGCTTACAATGTCAACTGGCATCATCCGTACAACTTTAGATTTTGATGATGCTATTCCAACATGTTGAAAATACCAGATAACCTCACACTGTGCTAAAGCCAATGCAGAAAATACCATCTGCAGCAAGCACAAATACCATTACAGAAAATAATCAGAAATGTAATGTCGTCAAATGGAGTAGCAAAGTGACCTAGGGACTCAAACTAATCATTATCTCGAGCGAAATGAAGCATATTCATCACGAAGCATGACCGTCATGGTGTTATGTTTTTTATAGTTATTATTGGTGCTAAATATACTTGAAGAGGACAAGTATTTTACCGGATGAACAGATAATGTAGGGGCATTTTCACACCGGGCTTGAGTGTTGAGTGGGGTGGCCTGTGTGAACCGGGGGCACACTCGGGGTGGGCAGCCGATGTAAAGTGAGGCCCACGAGGGGGATTCAGCCAAGGGCCTGGCCTAGGCTATGAGATAAAGTGATTGATTTGCCGCTCTCTATCAATTCGAGCTTTTAGAGCAAGTGGTTAGTTGTCCTATGTTAGGGGGGGGGGGGGGGCTTTTGTGAGGCGGGACCCATTTGAAGTGGGGCCCACAAGGGGGGGTTCGGGTTCGGGCTTGACCCGGGCTATGAGATAAAGGAATTCATTTTCCACGCTCTATCAGTTAGAGCCTTTAGAGCAAGTGGTTAGTTGTCCTGCTTTCAAATGCAAATGAGTTAGAGAGAAGATTTTGTTTATTTTATATCACACCTTCAATTCAAGGTGGCCGATGGAAAGGCCTGATTCTGATCACCATGTTGATTGGAGAGGTGTCTACCATATGCTAACCCACTTGGAAAAAGAAAGAAGGGAAAAAAAAAAACCAGAGGGGTGGGGGGGGCTGGCCAGTTAAGAGTTCTAAACATCATAGATTGAGGGAGGAGATCTGTTTATGGATGTTGAGATAAAAGATGTGGGATACAACATGTGTTGCCTTTCAAAAAGAAAGTCATTGGACACACAGGAAATGAGATTTCCATTAACTATATTTCATATCAATATCGACTTCTGAAGTCGTAAGAGAAAATCTGAAGTCCATAGGCTAAAGTGACGCAACTATGGGCTGGAAGAAAGTATACACTAGGAGAAAGCATCACCTGCAGATCTAGAGGTCTAAAGAAACCTCACAAATCCGGACAGTGTGACAAGTTTAATTTTCTGATTGAATCAACCAATTGACTATTGACCCCTGACCAACTTATCATATGGCAACATTGGTCTCATCTGATAGGCCTTGGAATATGCGCACCAAACCAGATCCATTTTTATTTTCTGATTTGGATTAGTAGTGTGAGAGTTATGAGTGTTTGTGTTAGTTTTGTTAAGAAGGTATTTATGTAATAGCGGCTTGTAAGTTGTTTTGTTTCTTTGAGCCTTGTTGCTCATTTCATTAAAATTCTCATTACCTTCCAAAAAAATGTAATATGGGGGGATAGGGCATCTCGTGGGTGTGGGATTTGTTTGCCCATATATACTTTCTATATGTTAAACTTTAGGGCTGCTAGTTATTCTTCTCAATTGGAGTTTTCATATGAGAATTCGAGAGTTCTGAATCTGGATATATGCATGTGTGTAGTATTTAAGCACGAGAAGGGTGTGCAATAACTCTTCTAATTTCCAGGTGATTCGTATCCCAGAGGAGTATCTACTATTTTTGGCTTTTCCTACTTCTATCTTTTGTTTGTTTCTCTGCATAATCACTATCGTACGAATTCCCAAGCTTGTTTGAATCCACTCAAACCTGATTCCACAAGTTCTATTTGATTTTGTTCTGATTTTTTTAATGGTCAATACACACACGCTCACACCCACACACACCACATGGGTTCTCGAACCCATGACCTCAGTTGAAACACACAGTGCCCACCACTGAGCCATGAGTAGAGACCCCATAGTTCTGATTTTGTTCTGATTGCTGATTTTATTTTTTTTAAAAGCAACTAGAATATATTAATAGAAAGCAAAGAGGAACAAAAGGCCTGCTGAGATAGCAAGGCCAAGGCTACAAGCCAAGAAACAAGAAATTAAAGTCTTTAAGACCCGGAACAGCAACCGCCCATTCTATTAGTAAATTTTTTGCCTTAGAGCCCACAGCTTGCGGCGAGGAGTTGTTAAAGCATCTGTCATTCCGCTCCTTCTAGACTGCCCACCAAACAGCGAGGATAGACATTCTCCACACCTGAGTTAAGATTTTTCCCATCTTGATTCCGTGCCAATAGGCGAGCAAGGAGGAGGCAGTGGCCGGGGAAACACCCGCTGACCTTGAAACATTGGAAGAAATCGAAGCGGATCTGGGAGATAAAAGGGCAGTGTACCAGGAGGTGGTTGACTAATTCCTCGTCAGACATACAGCAAAGGCAGACGTTTACGAGCTGCATTCCTCTCTTCTTAAGATTATCAATCGTTAGAATCCGATTCCTTGCCGCCAGCCATCCAAAAAAAATGATTTTTTTTTTTTTTGGGGGGGGGGGGGCAAAGTATCTCCAAATGTAAGGAGCGGCCGAAAATGGGGATACGGAATGGGGGGCTATGACTGCATATATAGATTTAACCGAGAACTGGGAGGATTTGTCTTTAAGCCATATGATTTTGTCAGGTTCAGGTAGGCTCGGGATCACCCTTGAGAGGCATTCTAGAAGTTGGACATATTCACTGATCTCCCAGTCTTGAAGATTTCTACTACACGAAATGTCCCAAACAAGACCCAAATCGGATATAGAATAAAAGGAGGCAATAGGACAGTTTTTTTCTACAGCCAGGTTGAAGATAGACGGGAATCTGTCCTTTAACGCTGACTCCCCCAGCCATAAGTCTTCCCAGAATCGAATCGCTGACCCGTTCCCAAGGACGAACTCAATATTCTCAAGCACAGCTTTTTTGGAACGGAGAATCCCTCTCCATATGTAAGAAGCTCTATAAGAGGACGAATCTTTGGTCCACCACCCTCCTGGAGAAAGCCCATATTTACCTTTGACTATGATATTCCATAAAGCTTCCTTTTCCACACCCAAACGCCAAGACCATTTGCCAAGGAGGGCAGTATTCATCGCTTTCAGGTTCCTGATGCTCGCACTACCATCCCGAAAGTGATTGCAAACTTCCTGCCAATCTAAGAGGTGGAAATTCTTTTGATTTTCCTTGCCGCACCACAAGAAGTCCCTACGTAAGTTATCTATCCAATGCAAAATGGAAGAGGGACAAGAAGTATATTGGGATATTGGAGAGAGCAGCTTTAATGAGGGTGAGTCTTCCTCCCAAGGATAGATATCTGCACTTCCATCTAGTTAGCGTTTTCTGGACTTTCTCAATCACCTTGTCCCACATGGAGGGCGGAGGGGGGCCATAGACAAGAGGGAGACACACAAACGTCGACGGGAATGAAGCAACCGAACAGCCCAATATCTGAGCAAACTCAGATAATTCTTGCTCAGAAATGTTGACACCCATAACCTTAGATTTAGCCATATTTATCCTCAAGCCCGAGACTGCTTCAAAACACTTTAGAGCTGTGTGGAAGTTGGAGATAACAACTGGGTCTACTTTAGCCATGATTAGGGTGTCATCCGCGAATTGGATATAAGAGACCGAAGCAGGAATACCTGGCATGGATATGCCTCTAAGAATACCAGTGTTTTGACCCATAAGAATCATCCGGGAAAGGGCTTCTCCAATCGTCAGGAAAAGGAGGGGGGATAGAGGATCTCCCTGGCGTAAACCCCTCGAGGATGAGAAGAATCCCTTAGGAACTCCGATAAGGAGAACTGCGAAGTGGGTCGATTCAACACAAGCCTTGATCCATATTCTCCATTTTTCACCAAAACCCGTACGGAGAAGCATATAGTGTAAAAACTCCCAATCAACGTGATCGTAGGCTTTCTCGATGTCAAGTTTGCAGAAAACACTTCTCTGACCAGATCTATGACAGGAGTGTAACACTTCGTTAGCTATCAAAGCTCCATCAATAATCTGCCTGCCCCTGATAAAAGCATTTTGATTTTTGGAGATCAATTTTCCCATCACAGTTGCGAGCCTTGTAGACAGGATTTTAGTCAGAATTTTGTAAAGGCTGCCAATGAGGCTAATGGGCCTGAAATCAGAGAAAGAATTTGCACCTACGACTTTGGGGATGAGAGCGATGAAGGAGGCACCAAGACCTTTGGATAATTTGCCCCTTGAATGGAATTCAGATAAGAACTCCATGACATCAGTACAAATATTGGACCAGAAGGTTTGGTAGAAGAGAATGGGAAATCCGTCAAACCACCCCCCAAAACGCAGATAAAGCTTCTTTGGTTTCCTTTTCCATGAAAGGGCTCTCCAAAAGGTCCGCTTTCGAGCTGTGCAGCGAACAGAAGGGGATCCCATCCAGCCGAGGTCTGGTCCAACCTTCAGAGGAGAGAACAGATTTGAAATGAGCAATTGCAAGATCCGCAATTTCCTCTTTATCATCAATCTGCCTTCCATCGACAGAAATGCAGTGGATGGCCTTCGCCCTAGCTCTCATGGAAGCCAGATTATGAAAGAATTTGGTGTTCTTGTCACCCTCTGAGATCCATTTGGCCCTTGATTTCAACTTCCAAGATAGTTCATCTTCCAAAGCTCTGGCTGAGATGGCCTGAACAATCTGAATTCTTCGAGATAATGTCTTCAACGAGAGAGATTCAACATCGGTTGTGGTGTCAATTTGTTGAAGTTCAAAGAATAGAGCATCAGATTCGATCTCTCTCTTCCTGATTTCTTTCATCTTCCATTCTTAAATTTTGGCCTTTAAAAGCCTAAGTTTGCAAATCAGCCTGTGGCCTGCAAAGCCCTTCACCTGAAAAGAAGACCACCAATCGACCACCTGCTGTTTGAAACCGTCTATGTAGAGCCACACTGGTTTAAATTTGAATGGCTTCGGACCCCAATTCACTTCCACCTCCGATAAGAGAATGGGGCAGTGATCTAAAGTCGTTCTGGGGAGCGCGATCTGGTTGAGAGAAGAGAACTCATCGAGCCAGTCTGCAGAAAGGAGAAAACGATCCAAGCGCGACTGTATTGGGGTTCTACGACCATTGGACCAGGTATATTTGGCCCCAGAGAGAGGAAGATCCACCAATTCTTGGGACTGAATCCAATCGGAAAACTGATGCATGGCAGGAGTCATTCTCCTTTTGCGGGAGTGTTCTTCCATAAAGCGGATCACGTTAAAATCACCTGCAAAACAGCACGGGCCTGAGAAGAACTGTCTCATGGCAGTCAACTCATCCCAGAATTGAGGTCTTAAGGAATCGTCATTAGGGCCATAAACAGCTATAAGGATACAATGGAAATTCGATAACTTATCTTGTAAAATAACCGATGTGGAGAAGGAGCCCGATAAAGAGAATTGCAAATCCCATTTAGACGATTTCCAAGCAATTAGAATGCCACCTGAAGATCCAACTGCATCCAAGGACACGAACCTAGCATCCTGAACTGACCAAATCGTGGCTAGGAGCCTTTCAGAGAATGTAGGAACTTTGGTTTGCTAAAGGGTGATAACGTCCGGATTCTTTCTCCTGATTGAATCTTTAATTAGGCTCCGCTTCTATTTGGAGCCTAAACCCCTCACATTCCAAGAGAGGAGAATCATTGAGGAACGAATCTTTCCCGGTTGCCCTTTCGTCCCCTACGAGAATTAGACACCGAAACTGAAACCGGAAAAGATTGCAGACTAAGAAGCTCCCTGTTACTGACAGACCGGGCCACCTTTTTAGAAGGGGTCTTGGATGGAGGGAGGGGTCTTCCCCTATTCTCGATGAAGTGGAAGAAGCCTGAGTAGTCTTCTGCCCTATTCCCGAACGTGAGGCCCAGGGATCGTCCTACATGACCCACAGCGTCGCGGATCCATTTTTATTTTGGAGTTTGTCGAAAAGTTCTTCTCTGGTGTCGGCTACCGTAGGCTCCAGAGTAGGATCATCTTAATTCAGGAGGGGAAGCTCGGAGCACATCTGGAGGGGTTCCGCCACTAACACCTCATCAGAGAGTTCCTCCTGAAACAGAGTTACAGGCCCCAAGTCCGCCCAATCTCTACTAGGAGAAGCAGAAATGGCGGAAGGCGAGTGGATGGAAGAGGCGGGCAGAGAGTCAGATAGAGGATTCTTCGACATGACTTCTCTGGGGGACTCGTCAGACAGGTCAGGATGTGGGATCTGCCTTGAAGCGTGAGAGTGATGAGAAAGGGAACGGGTTAAAGCTTGGGGATGGTCAGTTCTGATCATCGAGAAAGGGTGCAAGGAAGGGTTAAGAGGGATGGGTTCAGCTAGTTTAAGAGAGTGCCACTTGGTAGGGGAGAAATGGATCCGGGTGAAGAGAGGATCCGCCTGGACAGCAGGTAGATCCGAGAGAGATGTCAGGCGGGGTGAGGACACATAGCTGTCCAACTAGGGAGCCACAGGGACATAAGATGGGTGGACGGGCGACACGTGTGAAAGATCAACGGCTGGTGGAGTGATGGCGATGGGATTAGGATGCACATGGCAAGAAGAGGGAGCGCGTGGCAGGGCAGTCTCTGTCCGAAATGACGAATGGTTCGCCGCTCGAGGAGAAAACACCGTCATCCCTCTATGTGGCGATAACTTAGGATCGGGAGGAGACTTCTCGCTTATGGAAAAGATATCGTCGGTCCTTTGAGAAGCGCGCACGGCGGAGAGACTACCATGTACCTCACCAATGGGCTGGAGACTGTCATGACTGATGACCGCCAGACGCGACCCTTCCCTCTGAAAGAATAGTGGTCTGGAGGTGGAGGGGATCGGTACACCTTCTTCCCGCGGAGAATCCAAAATATTAATTCAACAGGAAATAGATCTCTGTTTCTGATTCAAATCTTTTTGTTGAATCAGATTTGTGATTCATAGTGACTGAATTATCGGACACAGTTTGAATCGACTGAAATAGATCAGCCTGTGAAATCCTAGATTCAAATTTCCCTATTCGTTTCATATATAGATCTGTGTTTTCTGTTAATCAACCTAGAGTTACCTTGTTTTGACCCAACCGACAGTCAATTACCCAAATAGCCTATACCCTATCTTCCTTTAACCCTTAAACTCTTAGCCTACCCTATCCAGCCATAGTTTCCCTTATTTTAAACCATAAACCCATACCATTTATCAGTTCTGATTGCTGAATTGAACTGATGATTTGCTTAAAATAGACCTCTGTTTCTGATTCAGATCTTTTTGTTGAATCTGATTTGTGATTCATAGTGACTGAATTATCGGACACAGTTTGAATCGACTGAAATAGATCAGCCTGTGAAATCCTAGATTCAAATTTCCCTATTCGTTTCATATATAGATCTGTGTTTTCTGTTAATCAACCTAGAGTTACCTTGTTTTGACCCAACCGACAGTCCATTACCCAAATAGCCTATACCCTATCTTCCTTTAACCCTTAAACTCTTAGCCTACCCTATCCAGCCATAGTTTCCCTTATTTTAAACCATAAACCCATACCATTTATCCCAGACTTTGCTGAACCAAATCGAAAATTCAGAATTTGCTGTAATTTTCCAATACCTCCACTTAGAACTGCATCATAAGGTCTTACTACTCTTACAGACACCGACATAAAAGATATCAAAAGACCAGTGAATATCGTTTACATTTCTTACTAAATCTTCGGGGCTCATTTTGTCTAAGTACAAGAATAGGTGGAAATCATCATTCAAAGGCCTTCGGTACAGAGGTCCATCGCTCATCATCACTCCAAGGCAGTTTAGATCCCACCGCCTGTACAAACCTATCTCCTAACAGGGTGTTTGCAGTGAAAAACATAGTTTTCATTTTATTCACATGTGCCCGTGTAGGTAGTGTAACTGAGCACCCAAACACCGAGCACCTTCACACTCTTTCAGCACACACATATCCAATACATGTGAGACCGCTAAACATAGAGTATGACCAATTTTATTTACAATAAAAGCACAATGGAAGCTACTACTTAAGACTTACCTGAATATTTGGAGCGAGTAAACTAGGCTGATCAGAGAAAAACAGAACCATTCTGCCGATCTCTTGTTTTAGCAAGACTCTCCTTTCACGATGTATGGCATCACAGGAAACTAAGGCTTGCTCATGCACTTCACTACAATGGCCAACCATCGTGCCATATTAATACAAGTCCCAAGGAAAATGCAACTTATTAAAAACAATTCTGCCACTGTCAACCATAATGCTGTAAATGCAAACCTCATCAAGTATGAAAAGGAATAACAGAAAATAAATAGCAAAACATCCTTAAATAGTTCCCAATGCATAAGGGTAGCAGCACAGTAAAATTTGGAATTAAGTCAGCAAATGCATGCAACCAGAATGGGCTTTGTGTGTGTGTGTGTGTGTGTGTGTGTGTGTGTGTGTGTGTGTGTATGCTCATACGTTACTATACACCAGCATATAGCTCCCAACCTTTCAAGTGGACCACACCTCTATTTTTTTGTTATTAGCGGATGTACATTGTTTTCTATGGTGTGGCCGACCTGATGACTGGATGGGGCTGATTTTTTCATGAGGTGATCCTCATGGTAGGGCCAACCTATGAGACGGTTTGGATGTCATATACACGTGGCATTTTGAAAGTTGTCTATTGAGTGGGCAGTAACTTAGTGGCCAACTAGTTGGATACACATGCACGCGTGCGCAAAAAGTCACAGACTCCTGTGAACCATACCGCAAATTGAGATTGGCACGGGTAGGCCCCACCATGATGTGTTTCTAAAATCCACTTTTACCATTAGGTGTGTGAATGCATTTTAGGCATAGTGCTCAAAAAGCAGGCAGATACGTGATTCAGGTGGGCCACACAAAAGGAAACAATTGGGAGGGGGATGCCCACCTTAACTTATATGTACAATCCACTCGGACCATTAGTTGTGTCATCTATCGCTAGGCCTAAGGCCCAAAAATTAGGTTGGCCCGTGATTTTAGTGGGCCACACCAAAGGAAAAGGTTGGGACAAAGACGTCAACCCTAGATTTTTTACAAGGCCCACTGTGATAATTGTGAAATCCACTCAAACCATCAGCTACCTCATAAAAATTTATGCCTAGGGTCCAAAAATTAGGCCCATCCATGATTTGTGTGGACCACACCAAGAGAAACAATTTGGAGGGTGGGTGTCCCTAGCACACTTTTTTACACACATTTTTTACTCATATGGTCCACCTAAATCATGGATGTGGCTGATTTCTGAGCCTTAGGCCTAATGTGAGCTGAAACATTTGATTGTAGGAGTGGATTTCACATATACATCATGGTGGGGCCCACCCAAGCCCACAAGACTTTGCTCGTACATAAGGTCTCCTGTGGTCTGGTTCGCAAGAGGATATATATATATATATATATATATATGAGAGAGAGAGAGAGAGAGAGAGAGGTGATCTCCTACTAGCAATGCTATAGGAGAATATCCATGAGTAAGGGGTTGGCCGGCTCGATTGGGCACCACTGTCATGTGTTTCCGAATTTCACTCTTAACCATCACGTGCATGACCCAATTTTTTAGGCCTAGAGATAAAAAATCAGGCGATTCTGTGATTCAGGTGGGCCACACCAAGGGAAGCAATTGGGAGGGGAGCACCCACCGTTGATTTTTTTTTTTTTTTCGAGGTCCACCATGATGTGTATGTAAATCCACTCCTACCATTACATGTGTCATTCTACATTAGGCCCAGGGCCAGGAAATCAGGTTGACTTATGATTCAAGTGGGCCACATCGATGGAAACAGTTAGGAGGGAGACATCCATCATTGATTTTTTTACATAGCCCATCATGACGATTGTGTGAAACCACTCCAACCATTAGATACCACACCAAAAAAGTTAGGTTGAGGGCCTAAAAATCTGACCCATTAGTGATTCAGGTCAGGTGGGCCACACCAAGGGAAATGATTTGGAGAGTGGGTGTCACCCTATACATTGTATCTAATAATGTGGTCCACCAAGGCCTAATATGGGGTGACACACCTGATGGTCGAAGTGGATTTTACATACACATCATGATAGGGCCCACCTGAACACATAATCTGACCCTTTCACACACTACATGAATCATTTTCTTTTTTCCACTCTATCATGGGCCATAGCTTCAGATAAACGACAAGTGATCAAGTATTTTCTTACTACCTCCACCCACGTCCTCTTAAGCCTTTCCCTTGCCCTTTTAAGCCTTCAACTTATACTCACTCCTAATGCAGTTCTTCATCTCCATGGCACATGACCAACCCATTTAAGTCTACATTCCGCCATCTTATTACATGTATTGGTGCTACTCCTAATTTCCCTCAAATGCATTTATCTTATTCCGCCATCTATCCTTGTCTCACCACTCATCTATCTCAACTTCCTCATCAGATACACCCATCCTATGAGCATGTGGTTACTTAACTATCCAACATCTTGTCCCATAAAGCATGGCGGGAAATATAGGTTTCCTATAAAATTTCCCTTTTAGATTGAGTGGTACATGCCGATCCGATCACATAAAAGTCCAAAGGCACATCTCTGTTTCTTCCACCCCGCTTGAATTCTATGGGTGACATCCTTCTCAGTCTCTCCTCTCTCATGAATTATCGAAACCAAAATCTTGAAAACACTTAAGGCAACACTAATAACATAAGAGTGAGAGATTAAACACCCCCACTCTACATCTTGGCCTTGGACAATTATTGCAAGGCAATTATTGAAATAATCGAGATTTTGGAACTAGCTCAAATTTAGAGCTAGCTTACTGCTTCAATAGATTGTGTATTCAAACTTAGTCCACGACTTCAAATTTGATTGAAATTTTGCATGTTATATCAATTACACGAATAGAAACCACCATATCATTGTTAAAATCAGCTTATGGCCAAGTTTGCATTTGCACATCTTTCAATCAAGACAAGGTACCATTCACAAGAAGTGTTTGAGTATTATGTAGTACCCATAAGCGGCGGCTAGCCATTAAGCATATGGATGCAGCCTGCCACTTGTTAGGTGACTCGTGGAATGAAAAGCAACATTTTATGGTTTTTGAATGAAATACTCTCCAACAAAACACTTCATCATTGTGATCATCATCATCATCTTCGCCTCTCTCCCAACAATCAAGGGTTGGTTTTTAAAAGGTAGACAGGCAAAAGTTTAACAATCGGCAACCAATTAGGCATCAGCCTTCATCTTTTACCTAGGTTTTTGGAACTGGCCATGGATGTGGCTGACACTAACACCACTCACATTAGCACGCCCCACCCAATATGGACCCCCAGCCTGATTATTAAATGTAAGGTGTAACTGGGCCGTGCTCACCAAGAATTTGAATAGGACTAGCATGACAGGCCTGGCCTTACCAGTTCAAAATATGGGCCCAAATAAACCCCATGCTTGGCTAGCTTACAACCCTAGTTGAATACACACCCCAAAGGGTTAGCAAGCAAGGTAGGATCATGGAAGAGCAGTTGCGAAGCAAATTCCTAAGCGCGAAGGCACATAAATGTACCACCATTGAACCAAAAGTGGATAGCTCATGCTCAAGTAGTTGATTCCACAAAATAGCAGTGAGCCTACTGATACATGTTAATCAAACACCACTCACATGCCAACAAAATCACACAAAACAATGCAGTTTAGAGTTTAGCCTAGTTATTGCACATTACTCAGAAAGCGAAAGTTGTAAACAATTAAGGTCTTTAGCATGCAATGCCAAACAAGCTCAGTAGGCATAATATAAAGCATAACACTTCACAATCCATTAAGTTTCATTCATTAGCACACCTTTAAACTCTGCTAGATCTTTTTATTTTTTGAAAGACGATACTTTTATTGAAAAAAAAAAAAACAACGAAACCGCAACAAACAAAGAAAAAAAGGATGCAACGGGGAAAAACAAAGGAAAAGAAAAGAACAAATAAAAAAACAAAAGCTACTCCCAAGCAACCAAAACGCAAGGAAATAAACCCAAAAAAAAAAAACTATAATGCCCAATCTCTAAAGAGGACTAGCACTTTAGAGAACACCCCCGCAGTTGAAACCGAACTATGCCTAAATCAATGATTGTTGCGTTTTGCCCAAATAGCCCAACTCGCTGCCAGGAGGATAGTCCTCCACTTTCTTTTACCCAGAGCTCCTCCTGATTTCGCATGCCACCCATTGAGCAGGCCATCTATTGCACTTGGCATAACCCAAGAGACCCCTGCAAGCATAAAGACACTCCACCAGATGTCCGATGAGAAGGGACAGTGTAACAGGAGATGATCCACCATTTCTTATGCTTTGAGACACAAAAGGCACACGTTCGGAATCTACATACCAAGCTTCCTCCGGTTGTCAATAGTCAAAATTCTTTTCCTTCCAACCAACCATCCAAAGGCAGCAACCTTGGGCGGCACTCCGGAGAACCAGACTGAATTGGTATGACATGGAGAGGAGAATGAAGAGGCAGACAGAGATTTGTAGAGGGACCACACCGAGAACAAGCCAGAGGGCAACAGCAACCAATAGATGGAGTCTTCCAACATAGAGGGAAGAGGCATAGAAGCACCCTGCAAGAAGGAGATAAGGCTAGTAAATTCCTCTAGCTCGAAATCTGAGAGATTCCTACAGAGCTGGGGAATCCAAGCCCTACCATTTCCTTCAGGATAGAAATTGTCCTTAACTAGAGCATTAGCGTCAGCTAAGATAGCAAACAAGGTGGGGTATGATTTGGATAGAGAATGATTGTCGAACCATATATCCAGCCAGAATCTAATTTTGGAACCTTTTCCCAAGGAGAGATTCTGTCAAAACTTGGTGAAGCAGATTTAGTGATTCCTTTCCATAGAAAGGAGGCGCGATAGAGGGAGGAATGCTTAGTCCACCATCATGAAGTAGACAGACCATATTTTGCAGCTACGATCTAGCGCCACAGACAGTCATCCTCACACCCAAATCTCCATACCCATTTACCTAACAGAGCTTCATTAAACAAAGTACCCCACAAAAAAGCGAGGAGTCATTGGCGAACTAGAGATGATTGGTCGGAAGAATGAAATTTTCCACAGAAAACCATCTAGAGAGGCAGATCTCTTGCCCGCGAGACAGCATACCACTAAGAGCCTCCGTGACCAACACAAAAAGAAATGGGGATAAAGGATCTCCATGGCGGAGGCCCCTAGAAGCCATGAAATGCCCAAAAGGAGAGCCATTAACAACGACAGAATATTTAGGCGGCATAATGCATGATTTAATCCAAGCTCTCCATTTGAACCCGAAGCCCGTAGAATTAAGCATTTGGTCCAAAAAAGTCCAGTCGACATGATCATATGCCTTTTCCAAGTCCAGTTTACACATGATACCAGGCCTTTGGACTTGACTTGAGAATGCAAGCATTCATTAGCTATAAGAACAGTCCAGGATTTGTCTCCCTTCCACAAACGCAAATTGGAAAGGGAAAGTAATCTCGGAGATAACAGTCCTCGACCTCTAACTCAGAACTTTAGACAAGATCTTGTAAGGGCTTCCGTTAAGGCTAATTGAACAAAAATCCATCGCGTTCTAAGCTCCTTCCACCTTTGGAATAAGCGCAATGAAGGTGCTTCCCAACTTGAAGGCCAACCTATTATGATCAAAGAAGTCATAAATAAAGGCAAAGTCAGGAGCAATCAATTCCTAGAAGGCCTAAAAGAAAGCTAAAGGGAATCCATCAGGACCCAAAGCTTTATCCCGCCCCAGACCCCACACGGCTTACTTAACCTCGTCAATCAGGAAAAGGGCACTCCATGAAGGTTACATCCTCCTCTGATGAGTACCTAAAAGGGAGATTATCTAACGACGGTCTGCGAACAAAGTCAGAAGAAAGCAATTTAGAGGCGACATTAACGAAAGATGAGGTAATAAAATTCTTATCTGACAACATCACGTCCTCAACAAGGATGGAAGAAATTGAATTGGAGCGCCTCTTGGCATTGGCCATGAAATGAAAGAATTTAGTGTTATGGTCACCTTCTTTGAGCCAAGCGGCCCTAGACCTTTGACGCCATTTAATTTCCTCCTCTTTCAGCCTCTCCTAGTACTTAGAAGAGAGAAGAGATCTAGATTCATTCTCCGCCTCAAACAACTACCCAACCTCCTCAAGCAGATCCAGATCCTAAACCCTAAAAACCCTTCTTTTACTTTTGAATGTATTGCTTGTGTTTCCACACGTCTTCTTACATTTATAAATTATATGAATAGACTTTGAATATACTTGCATGAATTCAGTTACACGGTGCATAGATTAGGACCCCATACAAAGAAACCTAATATGTGCACTTGTTTTTTGTAATGTTTTGATTTATAAGTATGTATTGATGTCTTTTTTAATAATCACTTAAGTTTCATTGAAAAATTCCACCAATTTCCCCATGCTTCCTCTGACGTAATCCGGACCTAGTGCTCATTTCCTCCACCTTGGATAACTGAATCTAGCTGGAGATTGGCCAAGGTAAGAGGTTCGGCTGGGGTCGAGGACAAACAAGCATCCATTGAAGAACGAGACAAGGGAACAAGCATAGAAGAAGGAGATGAGGGAGGAGTAAGAAAAACACCCATTGATAATGTAGAAACAATTTGCAACTGTGATTGGGGGCCAACAATACTTCAGACGAGATTAGGGCAAAGGGATTAGGGGAAACTTCCTACATACTCTCATCATTTGAAGTAGTAGTTGAATCGCTTTCACCGTCACCTTTGTTCCTATAGTTAGTGTTTAAGTTATCGGCAAAAAGTCAATAATATCGACGATAATATCGATGTCGCCAACATTGCGACATCGAAAACCCCTTTTTTTGTTTCTCTGCCAGTTTTCAGCGAATTGTTGGCGATTTTTTAGAGTTTTCGTGATAATCAGAGTAGTCGGACGACAAATTCATTGTAACTACCTAACTCCATTTCGCCAATAAAAAAGTAGTATCAGAAATTTTGGGGAGAGCAACGTAAATGCGAAAAAAAAAATTTCAAAAAAAAAAAAAAATTGTAAGAAGGTGATTTTGGTACCTGTAAAAGAGGTATGCCTGATCGGAAGAAGAATTCGGTAGGCCAATTAATTGATCGACAAAAGTTGTGTTTCGGTCTTCTGTAGGTACGAAAAAACCTCTCCTTTTCCCTTTTTTCTTCAAATGGATGAAAATTTTCAAAATCAACGAGAATTCCGACAAATAATCTGCGATATCTCTTGAGAATTTTGGTTCGATTTGGAGATTTGGGTTCGAAATGGAAACCCTTAGATTGGGATTGGGGTTCCAAATAGAAACAGGAAACCCTATTCCCCTTTCCGGAAATGGCATCAGACCCCATTTTTTTTAGGCGCAGATTAGCTACTGACAGGTTGAGTAGCTAGACTTGCTACTGAAGTGACGTCAACAAGTTCCGTGGGCCCCACCATGATGTATGTTTTGTATCCACACCTTTCATCCATTTGTAAAGATCATTTTAGGACTATCCAAAGAATGAGTTAAATCCAAAGCTCCAGTGGACCCCAGCACAGAAAATAGTGGGGACAGTGACACCCACCATAAAAACTTCTAAAGGCCACAAAATTTTCAGATCAACTGATATTTGTGTTTTCCCTTATTTCATGTTTTTTTGAGCTTTTGAACAGGTTGGATTTCAAATAAACATTATGGTGGGCCTTAGGATAGTTTCAACAGTGGGAATCACTTTCCCTACTGTTTTCAGTGGTGGGGTCCACTACAGCTTTTTATCTGCCTCATTCTTTGGTTCATGCCCTAAAATGATATCTAAAAATGGATGGAGGATGTGGACACAACACATACATCATAGTGGGGCCCACAGAACTTGGTGACGTCACTTCAGTAGCCCACTCACTACTCAACCTGTCGGTGTCTAATCTGCATCCCTTTTTTTCGGGGACAAGGATGGTGCTTATGTTGCTGCGAGTCGTGAGTCGCGGCAGCTTACAGTATTGTGGACCCCACTATGATGTAATGTATTTTATCTCCACTGTCCATCTATTTTGGACACTCATTTTATGGAATGAGCTAAAAAATGAATTAGATCGACATTTCAGGTGGACCACATGAAACAATGTGATTGAACACTTGCCATTAAAGAAAATTTAAGGCCCATTGTACTTTTTATTTGCCACCCAACCACTTCGTTAAGATCACATAGGCCTGAATGAAGGGAAAACACAAACATCCGGCTGATGATCAAAACTTTTGGGCCCCAAGAAGTTTTTAATGGTGGCCATTCAATGACCACTATTTTCTATGGTGTGGTCCACCTCAAAATTGGATCTGATTGATTTTGTGAGCCATGCCCTAAAATAATCTGCCAGAATGAATGGACGGTGTAGATATACATCTTATATTATTGATGTAGCCCCATGGCCAGGGTCCCACCCAATAATTGACCGTGAAGAAATCCCACCGGTACTGGGTTACTCATATGGTTTTAATGCACTAGGTAAACTATGTTGGACCCACCGTGAATGTATGTGCTTTATCCACGTCGTCCATCCATTTTTCGGGCTCATTTTAGGGGTTGAGCCAAAAATTGAAGCATATCCAAAGCTCAATTGGACCATGCCACAGGAAATCGTGAGAATGATGATTTCCAACGTTGAAACCTTTTCAGGGCCCACAGTGATGTTTATTTGTTATCCAACCTATTCATAAGATCACAGAGACATAGATGAATGGAAAATACAAATATCAGCTTCATTTAAAACTTCTATGGCCATCAAGAATGTTTCAACGGTAGATGTTCGATTCACACTGTTTCCTATGGTGTGGTCCACTTGAGCTTTAGATATGCTTCATTTTTGGAACAAAGCCCTAAAATTGTTTAGTAAAATGGATGGACGGAGTGGATATACATAAATCACGGTGGACCCCATGGATTTTACTCAGTACGTTAAGAGTTAATCGGTCTGCAATCCACTCCTACAAAGCCTTCAAAGACGGGCTTGCCATGGATGGTAGGTGGGCCCACCATGATATTTGTGAGAAACCCACTCCACCCATCTGTTTTTCTATATCATGTTAGGACATGGGCCAAAAAATGAGGCATATGCAAAACTCAAGTGGGTCGCATGACCAGAAATAATGCAAATTAAACCTCCACCATTGAAACATTCGTGGGGCCACAAAAGTTTTGGATTAGTTTTTTTTTTTTTCTTGGTAGTGGCTCATTTGATGTTGGTTGTTTAACAACAACAATTGTACAATCCAAGCCATCCGGACGAGGGAAGTGAAAAGCAGCATTGTCTCAAAGTTATCCAAAAACTTTTTTAATTCATTTACTTTTACCTGTTTTAATTATTATATTTTAGCTATACTTATATTATATAAAATCATTTTGGTTACTAGTTGAGTGATTTCTTACAACAACACATGCCTTTTGGCCTCCATTAAACGGAAACTTATTATTTAATGCATTCTTTTTGCAATTTTTTCATTCCTGAATATGTAAATGTGTATTTAGGTATGTCCTGAAGTTTCACTGAAAAATTCCACCATTCTCTATATTTCCCCCTTTTTCCCTGCATTTCCAGTTATCGGCGATATTATCAGCGATAACGATATTATATCTTTATCTCCGGCCAGCAAAACTTGTAGCGATACCAACAACTCGAACACTACCTATAGTAGCCTCTTCTTCTGGGAAATGTGGAAACGGAGCTTCGATTAGAGACGCATGAGAGAACTCCCCCGTGTCGCTCTTCTAGCCTACATGGCCAGCTAAGAACGTCTCAATATATGGTTGGGGACACGTTTCTTCATATGGTAGTTGAGAGTGAGACGTGGGCAGCTCTAAGGGCGAAATCGTGATCGCAGCTTTCTTTGGAGCACTCGTACGCAATGTTAAGTATTGACAATATCGGTCGATATATCCCACGATATATCTTGTATCCCGCTTGACTGATACGAAACGCACAAGCAGTGGGATTATATCCCACATGTTCAATCCAGTGAGCATTTGTTATTTTCAATCCTTCTTTTCTATAAATCATATGTTAAATCAATGTCAAATTGTTACAAATCCATGATTTTCATGTTTTGCATGAAAAATCATGGATTGGGAGGTTCGATTTCAAGATTTGGAGATGGGCCGAGTTACAAAATTTTGAAATAAAAAATAAAAAATATATTCTCAATTTTTCACAAATCAGTTGCAATTTTTGTGTCCAAACATAAAATCAAACAGGTAACCTGATCTAGTGATTCTTCGAATGTATTGCTTGTGTTTCCACACGTCTTCTTACATTTATAAATTATATGAATAGACTTTGAATATACTTGCATGAATTCAATTACACAACGCATAGATTAGGACCCCATACAAAGAAAGCTAATACGTGCACTTGTTTTTTGTAATGTTTTGATTTATAAGTGTGTATTGATGTCTTTTTTAATAATCACTGAAGTTTCATTGAAAAATTCAACCAATTTCCCCATGTTTCCAACAACAACGACATATTACGCGATACAACCGATATATCCCATGTGATAACCAATACATATCCGTATCCCAAGGGTGCGATACATAACGCAATACTGATATTTTGAACATTGCTTGTATGCAACACAGGGCCCAAGGCATTCTCGGGAAGGAAGGAAATATCTTTTGAGATTTGGGACGGGACGTTGAATAGACAAGACGATATTGATCATCCAATATTTTGGGAAAAAGAAAATGTCTCAATTTATCGTGCGATGAAGATATCGTTGAAGGAGGTGATAAATTCGGGAGATTTGAGAGACGACTGCACCAACTGGCAAATCCAAGGGGAGATTTCATCTCACCACACCAATTCCATGCGTCCTCCATCGGGCGGTTGTAGAGACTGCATACGTTGGTCATACAGAGCCAACAGATCGCACGTGTTAAGAGGCTGCGACAGTGCTCGGCATGACACTGAAAATGGAGGTCCTTCATTCATAGCGCCCGGATGCACTACGAGAGAAGCCAAGTTTTGGAGAGCTAACCATTCTGAGGACAACCGGAAAGAGGCTTCCCGAAACACTTAAACAGGGAGAAGAAGACCACCTGCTTGGATTTTGATTTGCAATAGAAACTAGTCACAATTTCCATCTCCGACGCTTTCAAAACTAGATTTGCAATAGAAACTAGATTTGCTAGATCTTCTTATTTTATAGATTTGCAATAGAAACTAGTCACAGTCTCCATCTCCGACACTTTTGACACATCAACCCTAGTCTTAGATTGAGGGAAATCATCACCGTCATCATGGCATTTTCCCAACTATTCAGGGTCAGGTTCAAAATAAGAAACAGGCATTATCATGATTTGCCTCAGCAAAAATTTGACAACCAGCTGCCCACCTAACATCAATCCTCCATTACCCAATATAGAGACTAGTAGGTGCATCACTACCAGGCAAAGCAAGTGCCCTAAAATATATTAAATTGTCTAGAAATGTCAACTAAAATGGCATTACTGCAGCACAATGCATTCCATAAAATGAACATGTTGTGGACTAGTTTCAAGGGCCCCATAGCTAGAATTGTAAAAGGAAAAGGTACAAATGTTATAGTATAAATTCCGGCATGCGCTCGGTGTATTCATACATCCATTCAGCTACATTAATCTTTGCTAACATTGTTCATTTATTATATTTATTTGTTCGTGGGCAACTCTGTAAATTGTGGCATGTTTTTGTTTCTTTATTACATCATAACAATTCTCTACAGAAGATGAGGCTTTTCCAAATTTGGTATCAGTACTATTACTTTTTTCTTTGCAAGGCAACTCAACTTTATTAGAATAAAAAGAAGGAAAACAAAAGCTTGCAGGCCAAGCAACCTAAAGAGATGATGAAGAATCATCAGAATGCAAACAAGGTATTCAATAATGGTAACGGTGCTGGCCGTTATGATAACATTTCGGCCTTCTAGTAATCGATTTTTTTAAGGGAAAAAATGCATTGGCCCCATATTGGACATTACAGGCCCATTATGGGCCATTTTTTTGCAAATTAGGCATTACGACCCGAAACGTGTAACAGGCACCACCGTTATGTTACGCCGCGGTCATTACAACCATAATTTAACCGGTTTTTATTATCATGGATACAAGGTCTACACAACCTCCCAAAATTCCTTAGGGGCCATTTGGATGGGAGTAAATGGAAGTAAATGGGTGGAAATAGGAATAAATGGAGGTAAATGGTATTTGAGGTGTGTTTGGATGGAAGCAAATGCATGTAAATGAAATGAAACAGGAGTAAATGTGCATGTGAATGAAATCCTCTCCACGAGAGAGGATTTGGAAGTAAATGGGGTGAAATGCCTTTATGAGCTCCCTTGGAGAGTCACATGTGTAAACAAAGGTGCCGCTACGCACATGTCCACCATATACATGTCACACTAATGATATACCAAAATAAAGCAAATATCGGATACATCACTAAAATCACACCAAAAGAATGATCCAAACCGTCCAAAGGATAGCCATCTAAATGGATGGTTAAAAAACGTTGGCAAGTTTGGGGCCTACCCGAAACTTGAAATTTCCTCATTTGTGGCTAAAGTATATTTTGCAATGGGCTTATTATGAGTCCTATTCTCCTGCTCACCTGCACACCTTTGCACACGTGTCATGGGCCCAAAATCCGAACGGTCCATGTGATGCAGCACCCCATGAAACCCCTAGGGCCCAACTTTCAACCTTATCAAAACTCTGGTGGGCCATAGCAAAGAGAGGCAAATCAAGGGAATGAAATTGTTTCCATTTGCCATGGCCCACCAAAGTTTTGGATCAGGGTAAAAGTTGGGCCCAAGGGGTTTGATGGGGTGCTACATCACGTGGACCATTCAGATTTTGGGCTCATATAAGGTGAGATGAGTTCCCAAAAAGTTCTCACCGAGTTCTCATGAGAACTAGTGCGCAAGTGAGCATTTTTCGGCTTATTACAACCCTTCTATTAAATATCGGATATGTACGATGAGTTGAGATATACAAGTTGATTTGGGATATCACATATATTCCTGTGAATATATTGAAAAATTCAAATACATTCCAATTCCTCCCATTTACTCCCTTCCAAATGTAATATTTTGATTTCAAATGCATTTCATTTACTCCCATCCAAGCACATCTTTGCAAACCATTTACTCCTAGTTCATTTACCTCCAAATCCATTTCCCATTTACTTCTATTTAGAAGCTCCCAATTGAGCCCTTAATTTGCTCCCAGAAAATTCCACCAAGAGATTTAAGCCCCACTGCCCAACTTAAGATTCTTCCCCATACGATAAGAATGTTCCTCCATGTAAGTGGATTTTTTTTTGCAGAAGCTCTGGTTGCTATGTTCTCCAAATTGTCTAAAGACATGCAACAATCGCAAGGCATCAACGCTCCCTTTTTCTTTTCCCCCACTTAATTCCATGCCACATCAGGAAGAACCCCCTGAATCCCAGCTGGCATCACCCAATTGATCCTGAATAAGCCAAAAAATCTCCACTATATCTCCAACAAACTCCCAATGCAAAAATAAATAATCAGCCATTTCCTCATTGCAGAGACAGAATACAAAGATTGGGATTGATTGAATTTTTGTTTTGTAGATGATTGACAGTAAGGACCTTGCCCCTACCCACCAACCACCCAAAGGTGATGATCCCCTTGGAGGACCCAGGTAATACCATATAGGAGCCATTGGACTCGTCATCTACCTTCCCCACAAACTTCACATCACAGAGTAATAAATATTCAACTGAGAAATTGTCATTCTGCTCTAGGCACCAATGCCATCCATCTTTTTCTTCCACGATCGGGCTACACCCATCAAGCATAAGACAGACATATTCATCAACCTCTTTGACATAAAGAGCTCTCCTGAACATTGTAGACCTCACCACTTGCCCGCTTTCCATAAAACAAACTTGGGGTATCATTGATTCCCTATTTGATGCCACTTAGAACAATCTAGGAAAACTTGAATATAGAGGAGCATTATTGTGCCACAAAATCACCTAATTCTCCAACACTTGCCTTTGAGAATTCCATCTCTAGTTTAGAATTTGCCTTCCACAACCCCAATGCCCTATTTTGAGATTATGCCTTAGTATACCATCTCCTAACCTACTTCTGTATTTTACTTTCGCTCAACCAAAACAAAAATGAAACTGAATGCTATAATCAAAAGAAAAATACAAACAAAAGAAAAGCATAAGGAATGTAGTTTTGCTCATTTTAGCCTATAAAATTGAAGTTCATACCATATCATTTTTTCCACTTGCTTTGCAACATTATACTCCAAATCAGCTTCTTTTTGCTTTGTACGTCCAGATTTTGCCATCTTCTTTGATTCTAATATCCTCGGTAAAACATACAACTGATAATCCTCATGCAATAGTATATACTGCAATTTTAAGATTATAAACCATGGTCAACTAGCACGGAGAATAAAACAACCAGCATTGCTTGGTTAAAATAACTCACCTCATCCCTGAACAAGGGAAGAATTAAATTTTCCTTGAGTACAACCTGAAAACAAAACTATGAAAGGTAAGACGCATCTATGCATGATATATAAGTCATCCTAGAAGACACATCACACGGAGAAGTCAAAAGAGAGGCAAAACCAAATTGTATAACACAATAAAGAAAAAATTTGCTGATGAAGCATATTGTATTCCCATGGAAGCCAATCCCAAATCAGAGTCCATATGGGATCCAACTGATGGAGAAAGCTTGCATCATGGAAAAGGATTTATCTTTACCTAGAGGATAATGCTCGTGAAGTCAATACAATCCAATCTTCTGACTTACTACTAACCCCTGCTAAACATGCTATGGTGGTGGCTACAAAAGTTGAGCTAATTCAATGAGATTTTTACAGGAAGGGGGAGGGTGGAGGCAGTGTTTGAGTTGTCGGTATCGCTACAAGTTTCGCTGGGTAGAGATAAAGATATAATATCATTATCGCCGATAACTGGAAATGCAGGAAAAAGAGGGTAACATGGAGAAATTTGTGGAATTTTTCAGTGAAACTTTAAGACATGCCTAAATACATATATTTTATGGCTTGGGCCCAAAAATAAGACAAATCCACATCTCAAGTGGACATTAAACAGTGGTGATTGAAGGAGAAAACAAATATCAGCTTCATCCAAAGCTTTTATGACACCAAAGAAGTTTTTAATGTTGGCGTTCAATCATGCTAATTCTTGTGGTGTGCTTCACATGAGATTTGAACATACCTAATTTTTTGGCTCATACCTTAAAATGATATGAAAAAATGAATGAACGACATGGATAAACATAGACATCATTGTGGGTCCCCTGATCCACCAAGGTGGGTGGGACCCCTGACTGTGGGGCTCACAGTGATGCATGTGCCTTAAATCTACACCGTCCAACCATTTTCAAAGCTCAATTTAAGGCATAATCCAAAAAATGAAGCATGCCCAAATCTTAGGTGGACCACACCACAGGAAACAATCGTGATTGAATCCCCACAACTAAAAACTTCATGAAGTCCACCGGAATGTTTATTTGCCATCCAACTTGTTTATAAGGTCACAAAGACCTATATTAAGAGACCACACAAATATCAGATTGATCCAAACCTTGTGGCCCACAGGAAGTTTTTAATGGTCAATTACTACTGTTTCCTATACTATGGTCCATTTAAAATTTGGATCTGCTTCTTTTCTTTTTTTGGGGGGGGATCATGCCTTAAAATGAGTTTCCAATACAAATGGATGGCATGGATGTAGTCACATACGTCAAGATGGCCCCAGAGTCAGGGTCCACCAAAGCCGCTCGCTGTTACTCGGGTAACACCGTGTTATCTTTATCATGTGGGGCCCAATTTTATCGTTGCGATAAATCCACCCCATTCAGCTATTTCAAATAATCATTTTAGTACATGGTCCCAAAAATGAAGTAAATCCAAATCTCAAGTGGACCACACCAATGGAAACAATAGTGATTTAATCCCACCATTAAAAACTTTTTAGGAGCCATGAAAGTTTCCGATCAAGTTGATAATTTTGTTTTCATTTCATCTAGGTCTGTATGACCTAATCAAGAGGTTGGATGGCAGAAAAATATCACAGTGGCCCCACAGTGCACCAAGCCAAGGAAGTCACATGCCCACGACTTCATTGGGAAAAATCTTAAACAGATTGTGCACCGAGTAACTGAGTACGATGAGCGTATTGAGTAAAGTGTATAGGGCCCAACATGATTTATGTAGTTTATCCACTCCATCCATCTATTTTACCCTATAATTTTAGGGATTCATGTAAAAAATGAAGCATATCCAAACATCAAGTGGACCACACCATAGGAAACAGTGTGAACTGAACATATACCGTTGAAAAATTCTTACGAGCCACAAGCTCTGAATCAAGCTGATTTTTTATGTTTTACCTTCATCCATAGCTGTATGATCTAATGAACAATTTTGATGACCAAAAAAAAAAACAAACAAACATCGCTATGGGCCACCCTAGGAAGGTTTCATCGATGGAATCATTATTCTCACCGTTTCCTTTGGTGTGGTCCACTTGAGCTTTGGATATGCTTCAATTTTGGGATTAACCACTAAAATGATCTGGAAAATGGATGGACAGCATGGATAAACCACAAACATTTACGGTGGGCCCAAGAGAGTCTACTCAGTACGATTAAGCATACGAGTTACTCGGTACAAAAATAACGTGTTGATGTAGGGATGTCACCAAGTTATGTGGACCCACCATGATGTATGTGTTATATCTAAACCGTTCATCCATTTGGAGAAATCATTTTATGGTATGACCCAAAGAATGAGGCAAATCCAAAGCTCAAGTGGACCCCAACATAGAAAACAATGGGGATCGAACGCCTACCATTAAAAACTTCACAAGGGCCACAAGTTTTCAATCAAGATGATATTTATGATTTTCCTTTCTTCCCTGTTTGTGTGAACTTGTGAATAGGTTAGGTCTCAAATAAACATCGTGGTGGGCCCTAGAAAGGTTTCAACAGTGGGCGTCACTAGCCCCACTATTTTATGTCGTGAGGTCCACTTGAGCTTTGGATATACCTCATTTTTTTACTCATGGAATAAAATGATCTCACCAAATGGATGGATGGTATGAATATAACAAATATATCATGGTGGGGTCCACGGAACTTGGTGATGTAGCGAATCGCTACAAAGCCTTTCTGTACTATTCTGCATGCCCTATATCGTCAACAACTTGAAGTCGAAAAACCAATATAAAAAAAAAAAAAACCCCTGAAATTTCATTTGGAGGGAGATTCTCACCGAAGAAGAGGGATTTTTTAGGGAGGGTTTCAAAACCCTAAATGATTCCCAAATCGTGAGGAAATTCCCAAAATCCCTGATTTTCACCGAAATTTCAAGCTTCCAATCGAGAAAGGTTTCTTACCTCTGTGTGCAATATTCAAAGATCGGCATTGTCGTTCGAGGCATTCTTCCGACTTTTGAGTTTTGATCAGCCAGGTACGAGATCACTCTCGTGTATTTACAAAAATAGGGAAATCAAAGCGATCTTCCAATTTTATTTCCTGATTTTTACCTATTTATCGAAAAAAGGGGGTCGTTGGCTACCGTTTTCTTGTAATAGGTTATGTGGTTGGCGGCTACAGTCGATATTCTCGGCAATAACACAAAATTATCGACGATATCGCTGATATTTCGCCGATAATCTGGAGAGAAACGAAAATTTGGAGTATCGGTGTCGCTAGACTAGCGACACCGATATTATCGGCGATAATATCGACATTTCGTCGACAATGGCAACACTAGGTGGAGGCCATTAGCTTCACCTTATTGAATAGGGGGTGCATGAAAATCCCCCAAAAAAAAAAAATGTCATAAGTGGAACTTGTCACCTCTCTCAAAATGGTGGTTGAGATTTGAAGCGAAACAAATGCCTTGTGGAGGGGTACCATATCTAATACATGTTGAGAAGAAGGGCCAAGGCATTCAATAACTGCAATAATGGCCATAACAGCCAGTCATATGGACATTATGATACGAGCCATAACAGCCATTACGGCCCTATGACGGTTTTTTTTTTTTTTTTTTTTTAAAAAGAAAGAAACTATATTGCTCCATATTGGCCGGCAGGTTGAGACCGTTATAGGCCCGTTACAACTTACACGCCTTTTTTTTCAGGACGGCCATTACGGCCCCTCATAGCATAACAGGTCCCACCATTCCCGTTATCCAATGGTGGTTGACGTTTTTTAGTAAGGATGAGCTAGGTGCCGGCTGGAGTGATAAGGGGAATTAGAAGATGTGGAAAGAAACTAGTAAGATGAAGGTGAAACTGTCTTTAGACATCAGATAGAGGTTGGGAATGGGAAGAAAGTGAGGTTTTGGGAGAATTCACAGGCATGGGTATTGTTGCACAATGCACGAAGGGAAGTGGCAACAGATTCAGGTGTGGGAGCGGGAAGGTGGCTGCTTGAAAATGTTATCAACCATAAATCGATGGGAAATGGGAGCTGAATTGGGTGCAAAAGCACAAATCTGAAATGCAATTCAAAGAGCGGAATGGCATCCAAATAGAAACTTCATTCAACTAAGGGTGGGGTATAGATTAATTAAACAGGTATAGATAATCCTAACTATTTAAATCCAATAAGCATAAGTGGTCAACATTATAGTGGATGTATTGGTAAATAAAATGACAGGCAGTAATTGTTTTCAAGGTAGGGCATTTCAAGCAGTAACGTATAAGCTCTTTGTTAGTAAGCTTATCTAGAAAGATGCTCGTTCTATTCATCATTGCTCTTTTAGTGATATTCTACTACTAATGATTAAGAAAAGAAAAGACATAAAACATCAGCCATTTTTCCTCTTCTTTTTTCTTTTCTTTTTTTTTCTTTTTTTTTGAACGATAGCATCAGCCATTCCATATAGAAACTAAAAGGTGACAGAAACATACCATTGCGATATCGATGCTAGTGACCCGAAGTAGTTCACCAGGACAAACAAGATATCCAAATAGAACCCATTCTCGATAAGATGTGACATTTGCCAAATCTTGAGCCCTCTATAGAACAAAAAAAAAAAAAAAAAGTTAAAAAAAATTGAAGGGTTAATGTCACAATAGAATGGATTAAAGGACCATATCTATATCGATTTTATAACACATGGATAAATTTACAATCAACATTTTATTGTAAATTAAGGACAGATATGGTTACCATTGGGTGAGCAGAATTTGTTAGTATATCTGGATAACGAGGATGAAATGGACTTAGAAACCCTTCATTTCTCAATTTCTTGGTATCAACAGACAGAAATATAATAGGACCAACAGCCTCCAAGACCTGGAACAGCAAAGTAAAAAAATTGAAACTTTCAACATTAAAAATACATCCTTCAAAACAAGAAACTGAAGTTTATGCTTGCAAAATAGAGGACTTTCATATGAAAAATCCATTTAAGCAAAGAAGTACACACTATTGGTCAGCTTTAGTCCTTAATATTCAGGCAACTATTATTCGCTTACATAATGGAGATAAGCACTAGCAAACCACTGATTCTAGCAAAAGGACACATCATCTCACCATTCAAATGTTTCATTTCTCAAGTTCTAATTAATAACCAGTCCTCGTCAGAAAATGCAAGTGGGACATGCGTAACACATTTTATATCAGCTAGAAGATAAGATCATTTCCCATAGACAGTACCCTAGGCATGTAGGAAAACAAACGACTTGATCAAATGTCTACTAGTAACACCAATTTCACCCCTCCATCCCTCCTTCCCTCTCGACTTTTGAGTTCTTAAAGAACTTTAAAAATATACCTTGTTCAGGGCTAGAGGTAAATCAGCTATGGAGAATCCATTGTTTGGTGCCTCAGAACAGGGGTGGAGAATGGTGTTAAGAACCTAACCAAGACGCCAAAAGCCCCAGGGCTGATGGAACACGTCAAGCTAGGCTCTTTAAACCACTAGGATCGTAACATTCCACCACGCTCCGCAGCCGACGTCCATGGTGGCCCACTCTATGCCAGCACTCACTATGGCCTCTAGTCTAGGCAATCCTTTCCAGGGCATGGCGGCTGCACTCTGGTTATACAGGTAGCCCTTTCCACTTGGCAGTTGCCCTTGAGCTGCTCAGATAACCCTTTCCACGTCGTGGCGACTTTCGCTCTGGTCCAGGTTGCCCTTTCCATAAGTCACCCCTACCGTGACTCGAACATAAGACATGGTGTTGGCTTTGATGCCAATTGTTAAGAACCTAACCAATACACCAAAAGCCCCACGACTGATGGAACTCATCAAGCTAGGCTCTTTAAACCACTGGGATCGTAACAAATGCTGGTGAAGAATGGAGACCATGCCCGAAAGCTACGAGAGGCTGGGAGCTGAGGGGAAAAGAGGGGTTTCACCTTGGAAGAGGGGTTTCACCTTGTTCGTCAGCCATTTCCTAGAGTGGGCAGAACAGATTTTTGACACTATTTTGGTAAATTGGGGAAGGTTAAGGGGGCTGTGATCCCCCGCCTTAAAGGAAAAGTGGAAATCAGGGGGCTTTACTTTTGTTCGATTTGAGCTTTAGGAAGAGACTGAGAGAGCTATCACTGACTTACATAGAAGATGGATTATCAGGAAAGATATTGCTCATTGATTTGGCAAAGTACAACCCAAAGTATATAAGTAAGAAGAAGAATCCCCCTGAAGAGAATGACCGAATAAGCCCTCTTAACTATATAGCTTACAAGGCGGTAAAGAAGGCATCAATGGTGGTTGTTGGAAAATTCTATAAGGAGACGATTAAACCAGGGGCTATCTAACAGAAGGGGATGCTAGCCGCTAGGAACGCTCAAACATCATTTGGGAGAGAAGGGAAGGAAGAGGCAATCAAGGTGGTAGAATCGAAAGGCAAACGGAAAGTGGTCATTCCTTTATCGATTGTAGAGGAAGTTCGGGTAGAGTTCTGTTTGATTTTGGTTTGCGAAATGCGAAGCAATATCATGTCTCAGTCAAAGGTGGATGCAGGCATAAGGAGAGAAGGGGTTTTCTAGAGAGAGAGAGAGAGAGAGAGTTCTAGCTATGCAAACTTAATTATTGGGAATTTTGGATTAAGGTTGCAGACCACACTAGCTTGGATAGAATCATGGTAGCTAGTGAAGTCTTGGCTACCGAACTGATCAAATCTCTCCCCACAGGTGGTGTGATTCGTCTCTATTGGGGCTGGAGGAGTAATGGATTAGCCTCTATGGCATCCCGATTGATCTATGGAAGGAAGAGGTGTTCAAGGTTGTGGAATCCTGTGTGGGAGAAGTTCTAGCTATAGAGAAGAAATCTCTATTAAAAGAGGATAGGACCCTGGTTTGCATGAAGATTTACATAAAAGGATGGATGCCGCTTCTGAATAGTCTTGATATTTAAGTCTCAAAGAGCCCGGATTCCTTTCAAATCTAGTTGGAGAGTGCGCCTTTCAGGAAGAGTAGGAGAAGCAGGAGGGATGGAAGTCGAAGGCGGGACACATCTGGCTCGACCTCCATTAGCGACATGGAAGAAGGCACATTGGGTCGAATGTCTCATGAACTACCATTCTAGGGCTAGGATACATGTCGTTCTCCAGATGGAAGAGAGGATAGGCTGCTGGATTTGACAATCCAGCCCATAGAGAGTAGAAGAAAGTTCGCACAGCTCTTTGCACACGTGTGGTGGCTATGGTTGGCACATGTGCGATAAGTGAGCTAACATCCCAAGATATAGATAAAGACTAAAAGAGACCTAAGATTCTCGCCTCCTCTATAGCTGGTCCATCCTCCAAAAGGAAGTAAGCGATCGAGGTGAATTCCAATGAGCCTGAAGCTTAGGAACCTCTTCCAAGACCAGAGCTCGATCAATGCAATGTAGCACAGGTTCCTGAATCCTCATCTTCTAATTTGTTACCCTTCTATCCCCTCTTCATTGTAAAGGTGGGATACATCAACACTACCTGTGCTTTTTGTATTGCAAAGGTGGGATAAAAGATATATTTTGGGATATATCGGCCAATATCATTGATACTGAAAACATTGTTCCTAGATATCCTAATAAAGACAGCATGTAGCCAAGAATACGTAATTGCCTCCTCGATGGTTCGTTTCACAAGGAGGATCCAGGAGAGTCATCTTCTTCACCAAGAAGAACCTTTACTTCCTTGAAGGAACATGTTATTCAAAGACGATTATGTATCAGTCATATCGGCTGATATGTAAAGGAAACGGTCAGCCTCGTTACGCGATACAAGGTTGAATCGGTTGTAAAAATATGGGCACTATCAGCCCATACGAGGCAATACACCCCCTATTAGTACCGTTACAATTGTGATATGGTTGTTACAAGCCAATACAGCCAACCAGGATCAATCCTATAGGCCTTCCTACGAAGGATCCTCAAAGACTACATCATGTCGCTCATCATTATATCACTCTCGGCTAAAGAGAAGTTAGCAGAGAAGGATATAAACCCTTCTCCCATTCACCACACTTACAATCTAGAGATGTCTCAACCAAAAATCCCCTTGTCACCAAATAGTGACAAAGATGAGAACAAATTTTTGCACCCATTGGAGATTCTCTCGAAAGCTTACCGGTTATCACCCAAATGATGATACCACTCAGCAAAAGCACCTCTACCCATTGAAACATATCACTACAAAGACTTCTTCTATGATCCATCTTCACTACCAAAATGGTGATGGAACCATGTAGATTGTGATTTTACAACCATCAAGATGCTCCTCTAATGAACATTCTCTACGTACCAATTTCACCATAATGATGAAACCTGCTGCATATCTTTCTCTTTTTTTTATGGAACTTGATGGGCGAGCAATCAATTTCATCACTCCAGAAGCAACCATGCTTCAAAACTTTGGAAGGCATGCAAAATGGTGATTTTTTTTCAACCTCACCAAATGGTTGTTGTGCAAACTTTTGCTAAATAGGGAAAAAATACTCTTTAACAAAATTGAGCAAACACTGTTTATCAAAAATCAACCATGGAGGCTTGATATGCAAACCAATGTAATCTCTAACACTCGAGAAAATCAATCATGGAGAGAATCTCAAAATTATATATGCTCCAAGATCCTATACCTTACCCCTCAAGGTATTCCATAATGGTAACGGTGGCCGTAACTACCACCACTATTATCATTATGATACACGCCATACCGGTTATTACAGTTTTATTTTATTTTTATTTTTTTAACTTATTTCAGCCAATTTTTCTGTAATGGCACCATTATCATTCCATAAAACCGTTATAGCCGTTACATAACCATTTTGAAATACCTTGTTACCCCTCCTATTAACACCTATATGTGCCACTAGCCATCTGTCATGTTCCCAAGCCCAATGTCATTCCTTTATTCCCTAAGTGCATCACATGTCATGACCTACCACCACTTACCTCCACCAGCCTTTTCCTACACCCAATACCCTTTACTCTCTCAGACCCCATGTCATAACCAATCTCCACTTTCTCTCCACCACCTACAACCAACCTTCCAAGTTCATATCCTTCCGTTATTTTCATATCAAGGGATTGAGATTCAAGAGGAGCACCAATGACCATTTTATCTTTTATAGAATAGTTCTAAACAATGTTGTCGAATCGCATATGCGATCATGTGCGATCGCATATGCCTATAGGCATATGCGATCGCCTTTTTTTTTTTAGAAAAAAAAAAAATTATATATAAATATATATAGGGAAAAATTCAAAAAAAAAATGTAAAAAAATATAAGAAACTAAGAAGAACTTTTCTAAGTTAATAGATAACTAATTTTACATATTTAAAATACATTTGAGAGAGATAAATCAATTAAACAATGAATTAAACATCAAGTCATCCACATTTAACAATATAGTTAACAAGAAGTAACAACAAAATCAATAAGCTATTTATTTATTATTGTAGGAAATCAACAAGCTATCTTCCTTGAAACTTAGAAGTGTTTGAATCTTGATCTTCCAACTTCCAAGAGAGAGGGAATGTAGGAGAAAGTGAGATTAAGATCACTTGGAAGTAGTAAATACAAGAGAGAGAGAGAGAGAGAGAGAGAGAGAGAGAGAGATTAAGACCACTTGTAATTAAGAAATGTAAGAGAAAAATAGAGTAAGAGAGTTTTGAAGTGAGAATATTGCAAATGGAGGAGATTTGGAAGCCTTTTTATAGGCAAAATGTTGTTTTTTTTCAAAAAATAAAAAATAAAAATTGAATGTGCCATGGCCAATATGCGATCGCATATGTTGTATGCGATCGCATACATCACATATGTGATCGCATATTTTCGCATATGTGCCATGATCGCATATGCGATTTGCATATGGATATTCACGTATGTGATCGCATATGCGCGACAACAATGGTTCTAAACATTGATATTGTTACGCATGAGAGTCTATATTGTGGAAACTATAACTTGTTTATTTCATTGACAATATTCCTGAAGTGGGACATCTAAAGGAGATCTATAACAAGCAGGAGTTCTTTAGAAGATCTATAGAGACATACATCTTAACAAAGAAGGGAATATCCTAATCTAGGAAGATTAACCTAACCTACTCTAACATCCCCCCTCAAACTCAAGCTGCTTTAAAAGGAGTAACTTGAGTTTGAGAGGTGGCATATCAGCTCAGTCGAAAACTAATATAATATGGGCATATCAGATTTATATTGGTTGAAATTCTTTTAAGCCAAAAAATAATAATAACAATTATAAATCAAATTTGGACCTTAACGGTTGTATCAATGTCGATACACCTCGTAACAGCTGATATGGACCAATTTCTATGGCATGGCCTGATTCGGCCCGATTTCATGTGTCATATCAAGCCGATACAGATAAGACAATTCATACTAGGCCCCTCCTTTCATTGGTTTAAAGGTAAAAACTCTAGAAGAACCTCTCTCAACCGCCATCTCTCCCTTAGCCATATATAGCTACACCATACCAAGCAATGAAAAAAACACCACGCTGCACCCCAAACTGCCGCCCAAGCCCATGGTATTAAAAAATGGCTATGTAGTGGTTGTTATGTAGTGGTAACAGTAGGAGCCATTACATGATACAAGGCGGTAACGGCCATTCTAAAAACAATGGCATGTACAGCTGTAACAAGCCAATGCAAGGCCAATACATTAAATGACCATTGTGGGGCTATAACGGCCGTTATGGCCACCATTACCTTTATTGAATACCTTGCCCAAGTCCCACTGTACTTGATCAAACCCACTAACTAAAAAGACCTACCACACCAAAAACACCACCTCCAAAATCACATCCTTTATCTTCATCCCAATAGCACAATCATAGAAGTCATTTTTCAGCTTATATTTGTCTAACATCTCACGATCTCTATTATCTTCCTAAGAGTGAAATCATTTTGATTTTTATTTTATTTTTTTGGAGAGAACAAAAAATTTATTAAAACTCACAAAAGCAAGGTAAAAACAGGGAGCCCAAACAGAAATGCAAAAACAAGACTACCTAGGAGGCTATAACGCGATAGTATCAACTAGAAATAAACCACTGAATTTCCATAATTGTGACATCTACATCCACCCTTTCATTCTGAAAACAGCATCCATTCCTGACTCCCCAAATAGCCCAAAGCACAGCCATTAAAGTCAGCCGCCGCTTTGATTTTCTAGATTTTCCCACTCCACCCCCATGCCAAGCCCACAACACTTCCTCCATGGACTTCAGCATGACCCAATCCATTTGAAGCTCATTCAAGAAGTGATCCCAAACCTTTCTAGCGAATAGGCAATGAAGAAGAGGTGATCGATGGAATCTGTGTCAGCCATACACATGACACAAATATTAAGGAAGACTAGAGAACTCCTCTGAAGGGTGTCAATAGTAAGAACCTTTTTCCAGCCCACCAACCAAACAAAGGCTACCACACGAGGAAGGGCTCCATAGAATCACTGATGGAAAGGATGTGATGGCATGTAGGAGCGAGACGATAAAGCAACAACCTATGAAATGACTGAACTGAAAATTTACCCGAATGGTGAGCTGGCCAAATCATCTAATCTGAATCAAGAACTAAAGTGTTGAAGTCCTTAAGGACCAACAACCTTGTAAGTTCAACAATCTCATCATCCGTCATATTCCTTCAGGAAGGAGGGCTCCAAACAGTTTAACTACCGAGAGAAGAAAAACATTTCACCAACAGGATGAAGCGATTCAGAGCGAGGCAAGCAACCAAAGGAAAAAGATCATGAAGCACACTACCTTGACACTAAGAATCCACCCGTAACCGGATGTGTCTCCCATTGCCAAGTGAAAAAACTATACCCCTATGAATCAAATGTTCCATTGCTATGATCGCCTTCCAACTGCTTGAAGCTTTATATAGGGAGAATCTCTTCACGAACCAATCTCCCTCTTGCACTCCATACTTACTAGCCATGACCTCCCTCCACATTCTTTCAAGCTCATTACTAAATCTCCAAATCCATTTCCTAAGAAGAGCAATATTCATATCGTCCAACCTTTTAAGGCTAGCCCGTCCCGCCACCAGCGGTTTGCAAACCTCATCCCATTTAAGAAGGTGGAACCTTCTGCTTTTCGATGCACCTCTCTAGAAGAAGTCCCTTCTCAACTTCTCAAGTGTATCCAGCACCGCCTTAGGACACTTGAAAAGGGACAAAGTAGACTTGCATATTGGAGAAAGTCATCTTAATGAGGGTTAGGCGCCCACTAAAAGATAAGTACTTGTAGTTCCAGCTTGCTAATTTCCTTTCAGTCACCTCATCCGACAAGTATTAAGCCAACTTTCTGATGCAAAGAAAGAGCCCCAGATATGTTGAAGGGAATGATCCCACTTTGCACCCCAAAATGTTCGTCAACCGACACAAATAGTACCCCACTCACGTGAATACCCAACATTTCCAATTTCGAGATATTGATTTTCAGACCTGAGACCACCTTAAAACAAGCAGTAATTTTTCAAAGGTTATCCACTAGCGTTGCCTCCACATCACAAAATAGCAATGTATCATCCACATACTGAAGCTGACTGATGTGAAAACCGGAATATGAAATCTTGAAACCATCAAAGACACCATTGTCCAAACCTTTCCAGAGCATCATGCTAAGGGCTTCTCCATCCACGAAAAACAAATACCAGTATAAAGGATCCCCTTGTCGAAGACCTCTAAAGGTCCAAAAGAAACCTTTGGGAGATCCATTGATTAAAATGGAGAAGAGGTTGATTGCACATGTGCCCTCATCCACCTCCTCCACTTATCACCGCAACCCAATCTGAGAAGCATGTAATCTAGAAACCTCCAATCAACGTGATCATGAGACTTTTCAATGTCCAGCTTTCATACTATCCCGTTTCTCTTCTCCCTAAGCATTGCATCGACACATTCACGAGCAATAAGCACCCTATCCAATATCCATCTACCTGCAATGAAAGCACCTTAATTATCTGAGATGATCTTTGGCAAAACTTCCCTGAATCTGGATGCAAGGATCTTAGCTAATATTTTGTACGGAGCACCAATTAAATTGATAAGCCTAGAATCTTTGAGATTTTCTGCCCTCTACTTTAGGAATCAAATCGATAAAACAAGCCCCAAGCTTAGGTGAAAGACGACCACGTTCGAAGAATTCAGAGATAAAATCCATCACATCCTTTTTTCACCACGTGCCAAAACTTTTGAAAGAAAAGAATGGGAAACCCATCCGGCCCAACGGCCTTATCCCTGGACATGGAAACTGTCGCCGCCTTGATCTCTTCTTCCGATATCAACGTTTCTAAAGAGGGAGAATTTGCACTTGCCAACTCTTGGAATTGTAAGTTGTCCAACCTTGGCCAACCCCATTACTCACCAAATAGAAGATCTTTGTAAAATTGCACTATAGAGTCGTAAATCTTACTTTTCTCCAAAGTCCTTGAACCATCAACAATAAGGGTAGATATTATGTTGGATTAAGCCTAAGCACTAGCGATGTTGTGAAAGAATCAAGTATTCTTGTCCCCTTCTTTAAGCCACAACGCTCTCGATCACTGGCGCCATTTAAATCTCCTCTTCTTTATAACGAGAAGCTAGGGATAAAGATTAGGCAGCCCTTTTGTCTCTAGCTTCTAGAGACAAACCACCGGCCTCTTCTAACATATCCAGGTTGTGAATTTCAACCACCATTCTATCGAACTCCACCTCTTGAGCACCAAGCACTTCCTTTCTCCACGCATTGATTTTCGACTTCAGTAATTTCAGCTTCCTATGCAGCCTAAAGTTGGCATATCCGTCAACCAAGAAGGAAGACTACCAATCCGCCACAAGCTGGCAAAAGCCGTCTATTCCCAACCAAGACGCCTCAAATCTGAAAGGTCTCGGGCCCCAATTTTCCTCGACAACTTCCAAAACTATGGAACGATGATCCAATAGGGTCCTTGGCAAACCACGCTGACTAAGTTCCAAAACTATGATTCCTAAGAGTGCAATCATAGGAATTATTTTTAAGCTTTTTGTTGATCCAACCCTAATAATGAATAGGAAGAAGCATCAGCAACAAGAGATAGAGAGAGAGAGAAAGAGGGATCCTTACTCTTGCTCCGGTGGTAGACTCTCAGGAGTTTCAACACCCGGTCAAGTGTTCGAGTATCCATGGGTGGTGAAATCCCATACGGCGTGAGTGTGTGGGGGTGTGTGTGCGTGTGTTAAATAAAAATAAATAAATAAATAAATTTATATATATATATATATAGAGAGAGAGAGAGAGTAGGTAGGTGTCTCAGCCTTAACCTGCAACTAGACCTGAGCTAGAGAGGGAGCAGGTAGGAATGTAATAGCTTAACTTGCAACTAGGCTGAGATTAGTTTGTCTACCCCATTAACCATTTCTTTTAATCATTTTTCTTCAAATGTTGAAAAAATGTTTTATTTCAAAAGGTTGAGTAACAGCCTTGTCAAACATAGTGCCAACTCCACAAAGCTAACCTTAGTGACAGAATATTCACTTCATTTGCTGAAAACAAACTGATACGTGACGTAACACATCTGTACGCACATATCCAGACATGGGGAACAAAATACAGCGAAGCAACCACCTATCCTACCAATATAAATAAGACTTGAATTATATGCTTTGTGCAAATAAAATAACACGAGACATAGGAGACTGAAGGCATCAATTGGCAAATTGATGCATATGGCCATATAAATATGTCGTCCAACACAATTTATGTAGGACAAGCTTCCAATCATCTACGACATTCCATAGAAACAAGCCTGCAACCATCTAAAACTTGTACCATGAGTTGGGCATGCTGGTCAGATTATGATGTAAATAAATCTGAAACCAATGAGTTGGGTCCTTGGTATCTATTTGAATGAAACAGAGAAAGCATGGTCAAAACAGCATGAAATATAGTGAAATAAGCTCTCCGGAAAACTATAACTATTGTATGAGATTTCAGCTAATGAACCCAGAAGAAATAATATAACGAGCATAAGTGCAAAATGTTGCTTAACGCAGAAAATGAGTGATACATGCAAACGTTATCAAGAGAAAATATATTCCCATCATTAAAACATGAAAAGATCAAACATTTTACTTCTCCAATACGGGGGCTGACGAAATTAAGGTCCTCATGCAATCCTTTCAATGGTGGATCATAAGAGTCTATGAATTGAACCAACCTGCCATCCAAAAGTTAAAGGAAGTTAGGTGTTTCATTTTCATGGGTTAAAGATCACAAAAAGACGTTATTCTTCAATTCGTCATCATGATAAACCATGACCAGCCTAATCATAACAATGATCTATGACGATTGTCAGTCCAATCATAAAAATATCTACAACAATTGTCAATTTTGATATAAAGTATGGACTAACCAAAGGCTTTGATGTGAAGAAAGTTGGGAGGCAACTGGGCTGGGCCCAGCCTGACTAAAGTCCAGCCAGTTTTAGGCTGAGTTTCGGCTGAGCCTTAACGGTCAAGTTCATATTATTGCAGATGCGTTGCTATCGCTCCCTTATAGCAAACTCACACCGTAATCTAGCCTCCCACAGTCAAACTCATGTACTTAAACTGTCTTTAAAACATAACTTTCATGGTTCAATGAGTGATTTACCCCAGCACGTAATCAAAAAAATAATAATAAAATAAAAATTAATCCCAGTTCCATAATATACAAATTCTAGCTTTTCTTCCTCTTCTTTTTTCCTTTTTGGGGGACTTACATAGGCATATAGTTATGTTACAATACTTTGAGGTTTGTTTGGTCCTATTGTTAGTTGATTGGACTTGGGCTATGTAAGTTACTTTCAAGTATTGCCTCAAAAGAAGCTTTCTGGAGTTACCATCAAAATCATATATGTCAATCAACTACTGTATGTGTTACAGCTTCCAGCATGGTACCTTAATTTTGAAAATTGGGAACTTAAATAATATGGCCACTAGAGTTAAATGCAACGAGTATCCATGAATACCCTCTAAAGAAATAAAAACACATCTTTCAACATTCACCCCAATGTTGAGTGTGTCAAATGATTGAAACGGTCAAGTTACTTTTATTTAAGCCAGTCAAACCAATCTTTAGCATGAAGATATCGGTGTCTAGCAATTATGCGGTGTGTGTTTGTGTGTGGGCCTATGAGTGATCCCACGAGTACCTACACCTAGGCCTTGTGTATTATGAGCCTCAGTCTTAGCCTTTTTCTTGTTTTATCTTTATTTTTATGTTTTTCTTATTTGTCACGTCTTTCTTTAGTTTTCTCTCCAATACGGGCATATATGTAATTGTGCCCTTCTCCTACTGTTATAAATAAAGTAGAGGTTCTTTTCTCTCTCAAATTCTCTACTCTAACATGGTATCAGAGCTAAAGTGCTCCTAGGGTTCGTACTTCTTCATCTTTCCTTCTTTTTCTTCTTCTTTCTTTCCTTCCTTCCCTACACAACAACTTCTTATTAACCATTTTTCTTCCACCCTTCTTTCTTCTTTTTCATTCTTTTTTATCTGTTTTGAGAGTCGTGAGGCCTTTTCAACACTGACTCGTTGTGATTCGTGAGAAGGAGGTGGCTTGCGGCTGGATTTTTTTTTAGGGTTTTGAATCATGTGTTGCTGGATTTGAAGCCTCTTTGATATGTGATTGAAGCCCTTGATGATTTTTCTGTTGTCCAGTTAAAGATGTTGCTCGAAATTCTAGTTCTATTATTTTTCTTTTTTCTTTTTTTGAAGAATTTTTCTTAGGGATTTGTTGTTTTTTACTGAATGGTTGGACATATTGCTGGATGTCCAAGTTTAGCAGATTTTTTAAGTCATTTTTTCCTCTACATTTTCAACATCCAGTTTCCAGCAGGAGTTTGTTGGTTATTGTCGTTTTGGCTTCTTTTTATTTGCTTGTCTAGCTATAAGGCCGTTCCTCTTATACTTGGTTCTCACTATTTTTTGAGATTATATATGGCCTCTTCATCGACTTTTGAGGCAGTTGATCTTGTTAACTGTAAGATGGAACGGTTGATTTTTTATTCTGAAAATCTTGGTTTACAGATTACCACACATAAAGTTAAGTCCAGCAATTAGCCAATTACCTTTAATGGTTGAAATTCGTTGAGATGTTTATTGAAGGAAAACAAAAGTTAGGGTACATAGATGACAGCATCACAAAACCTGGACCTGATCTGCTAGTCATGCCCTGGCTTCTGAATTCAATAGAAGCAAAGGTTAGTGAAGGTCTTTTTTTGTTATCTAATGCTCATAAGATTTAGTAGACAGCCCATAAACTGTATGTAGATCAAAATAATATGGCTCGAATTTACAATATTTATCAAGAAACTGAAGACGAGGGGAGCAATTAGTGTCTGATTATTATGCCACGATGCGCAGTCTGTGATGAGAATTATCCTTTCTAGAGGATCTTCAGTCTGTGTGTTCCACAGATGCAGAGGCATATAAAAAAAGCATTGAGAAGAAAAGAATCGTTTAGTTATTAGCAGACCTTTAATACAGAGTTTGAACTAGTTCGCATCTAGATTCTCGGCTTATTTACCATCACTTAATAGCATGTGTGCACTATTGTTGCATGATGAGAAGCATCACATTGCTATTAGATCGGCTGTGGATGAAAAATCTGCTCTAGTGATAGGTTTTTGAAATTCTGACAATGCTACTGCTAGATGTGGTAGAGGGTTGGGAAGAGGAGGACGTGATGGTGGCTGTAGTCGTGGTCATGGTATTAGTTGTGGTCGTGTCATATATTGATTACCCACTGTGGTATATAGGGACATACTAAGGATTATTGTTGGGTTCTTCATGGTAGAAATGTTGCTCTCTATCAAAATAACGCTTGGGAACTCACCAGTCTACCTGCCAATAAATGTGTTGTTGGTTCCAAGTGGGTGTACACCATTAAGTTTTACCCTAGCAATACTATTGAACGTTTGAAGGTTCACTTGGTTACCAAGGGATGTACTTAAACCCTTAGTGTTAATCATATTAAAACATTCTCTCTTGTTGTCAAGTTAACTCTATTCGTGTTACCCTTTTTGTGATTGTTAATCATGGTTAGCCCTTCTTCTAACTAGACGTTAAAAATACCTTTCTTCAAGGTGATATCACAGAGGACGTAAATATGGAGCAACCACCAAGATTCTTTGTTCAGGAGTAGTGAGACAAGGTATGTAAATTGAGAAAGGCGATATATGAGTTAAAGCAATCTCCACGTGCATGGTATGACAAATTCAATAAATTTGTGATGAACTAGAGCTTTACTCCAAGTCATGCAAATCATTCCAGCTTTTGTATGAAAAGGCATCGCAGGTCTAATTACATTAGTATATGTTGATGACATTGTTGTTATAGGAAGTGACGATGGAGGGATTAAAGAGCTGAAGAAGTATATTTGGTGGCATTTTCTCAGAAAAGATATAAGTTATCTTCGATACTTTTTCAATATAAAAGTTGCCAGATCAAAGGAAGGAATTAATTTGTCCTAACGGAAATACGTTTTGAATTTTCTTATAGAGATTAGTATTCTTGGTACTAAGCCAGATGATACACCAATGGATCCGCATTACAAACTTATTGTTAATCGAGGAGATGTATTTAAATATTCGAGGAGGTATAGAAGATTGGTTGAGAAATTAATCTATTTAATTATTACTTGCCCAAACATATCTTATGTTGTGAGTGTCATGAGCCAATTTATGAGCTCTCTGAGAGTACCTCACATGAATGCAGTCATTTGGATTCTACATTACCTTAAAGGAGCACCAGGTCAAAAAATTCTATACAGACAGAATAATCATCTTCAAGTCATTGGGTATTCTGATGTGGACTGAGCAAGTCTTTTAACAGATAGGCAGTCTAACACTGGGTATTGTATGTTTGTACGAGGAAATCTAGTTGTGCAGAAGAGTAATGATGGGGACATCACGCGCACACGTGCATGCACGCCACCCCCTACGCACGTATGCAAGGAGAGGGAGGGCCCCACCGTCGATCTGGATCGATGACGACGTCCAGGGAGGGCCTCCTAGTTAAAAGACGGAGTTTGGTTCATTGAAGTGGGCCCGATAATTAAGTAAAGCCCATCATGGGATCTCATGATCGGGACCCACTAGTCGGATTAAGTTCATATTTTAGGTTTTGCTTATTTATGTTATTTAGAACATCACGAACGCTTTATATTTCTTTAATTGATTTTTATTTTAGTTTACTTCATCGCCAAGTAATAGTGCGAATTTTGGAGTATAGGGTTTTCCCTGTAAATAGGTGCCCCTTTGTAATTCTTTTGATTCATTCAAGTTTAATAAAAATTCTTGCAAGTTTTTTCTATTATCTGAGTTTCTGAGTTGTGGAAAAATTCAAGTGAGTGCGAAGCCCTCCCTTTTCGAATGGCTAAATTCAAGTGGGTGTGAAGCCCACCCTTTTCAAACGCCTAACTACCATGGTGCGAAGGCACATTTATCCCAATCCGCCCCTCCATCTTATTTCATCTATCCTTCGATCATCTTCACCTCAAATCCACTTGTTTTGCAACTGTTTGTCTTTTTACAGCCAGTTTCCAGAATCTGGCCCTGTAGGAGGGCTGAAACTTCGACAGAGAACCGCTAATCAACCGTACGTCGAATCGCCATCAAATTTGGAGGGTTTGGAGACCCCCCTGGCCGACCAAGGCCAAGAAGTCCCTTTTGGGATTCTGGCCTCCTCCACACATGTGGCCCCTTACTGCGCACATGCGCCGGTACCTTACCCCGCTGCCACCACGCAGGATCTGTTCCAAATTCAGAACTTCCTTCTCTTTTCATTTTTCTTACCTAGTTTCATAACCCTAGTCTTAGTTTGCATTATCTATAATTTGTTTTCCCTTTTTTCTCATCCTAGGTTTCCTCGAATTGAAATAGGAGAATCCTTTGAATTATGGGCTGATTACTATGCATGTGTGGCTGAATTCTATTTCCCTTTGAGTATCGTTTGGCTTATAATTTTTATTGTTCCAGCCCTAGCCTGTGTAGGCCTGGACCGGCATAGATTCCCCTTTATTGAATGTTTGGACTTTCTTATGGGATATAGAATTTGTGTAGTTGTTTCAGAACTAATGTAATCTTAAGCCTGAATTCTAGCACATCACAATTGAATTTCATGTCCTGCATCAAATTTGGTATCAAAGCCTAGGGTTCTTATAGGGGAATACATCACGTATTTAGGGTTTAGTTTGTTTAAGTCCTTCATGCATCCAGTTTCATCACATGTAGCTATTTAGAAGCCCGTAGTCCCTGATATTAGTTGCTGAAATTTCTGTTAGCAGGGAATTAGCAATTCACATTGCTATAACTTTCTGTTATTCCCTTATTTTGACAACCATGTTGCTAGATTTTAGTAGCACTGCGTAGTTTCCCTCATATAGTCTCATAAGATCATTTAATCCTATTTAGTTGCATATAATCGTCATAGAAAGTCCTTAGGTGGGGTTAACAAGTGTATGCCCACACGTCTGGGTCATGGTTTTGGCTTGCACCCTACACTAAACATAAAGCAACTGCTAGAGTCACTAAACAAACTGTCCCAGCAGATTGAGTCTTTGGGTAAGCGCTGGGAACAATATATAGACTAACGCTTTAATCAATTTGATGTGCGCATTACCCAACTAAAGGCCTCCGCCAGGACAAACCCCACCAATGGGGTAGATGTCCAATCTCAGGTAGGTGGCTAAGAGGATAAACCAAGGAATGGAGTTGGCCAAGGAATCAGTTATGGGCATGCACCCACCCCATGAGGGACATCAAGACCACTATTTTGAGGGGTACAACATGTGCGGCCTTTTGGCTGAAGAGAGTGCACCAGAGGCTAGTGTAGAGTTACCCACTGAGAGCATTCCGGTAGTGGATGAGTTTCGTAATGTACGTCCTAATGATCTACCGAATGAGTCTCCCTTAGGAGGGATATAGAGAGCACTAGAACATGGGACACCGTAATACCTACAGGTGAGTTTGCGTTTAATAGTTCTGTCGATAGGTCCACAGGTCCCAGTTCTTATGAAGTCGTTATTGGTTATAAACCTAAGAAACCTATTGATCTTCTCCCTATGTCACTGTCCCATAGGCCATCAGAGCCTGCAGAGTCTTTTACGCATCACATTCATTCATGGAATCAAGAAATCAAGCAGAAAATCACTACTAGTAATGAACATTACAAATTTTCTACAGACCAGCATAAATGTTTCAAGGAATTCAACGTAAGGGACTCTGTGATGATCCACATAAGACCCGAATGGAATCCTCCGGAGTCGTTTGTAAGTTACACGCACGTAGCGATGGACCCTTCAAAATTATAAAACAAAATGGTCTCAATATGTATATGGCAAATCTTTCACCCTTCATGAGAATTAGTTTCACATTCAATGTGGACGATCTAGTTGCATTTCAATGGGTCATCGATGCATTATCCAGCCTTTCACCTAAACATCCTGATTTCCCAGACCTTTCCCTTGATCCATGGCCCCCTCCCGACCTTTCTTCCCAGCCTCTATGTCCCATACCTACCCGTCCCGACCCATTTTTCCAGCCTCTACTTCCATACCTACCCTTCCCGACCCATTTTCCCAACCTCTATGTCCCACCATACCTACCCGTCCCGGCCCATTTTCTCAACCTCTACCTCCCATACCTACTCTTCTCGACCTTTCTTCCCAACCTCTACCTCCCATGCCTAACCTTCACACACCCTGAGAGGAAATAGAGAATATCCTGGACCATCAAATAGTTTCAATGTCGAGCGGCAGGTTTCAGACGTACCTGGTTAAATGGAATTCACGCCCAGCTTCAGACAGCACGTAGCTCACTGAGGAGGAGCTTCAGAGACTTGATCCTGACATCCTAGAGCGGTTCAGGAGTTCTATTTCGCCAATAGCAAAATCTTCGTGGCCGAGGAGAATTGATAGGGACATCACACACACACGCATGCACGCCGCCCCCTACGCACGTACGCAAGGAGAAGAAGGGCCTCACCGTCGACCTAGATCGATGACGATGTATAGGGAGGGCCTCTAGTTAGAAGACGGAGTTTGGTTCATTAAAGTGGGCCCGATAGTCAAGTAAAGCCCATCATGGGATCTCATGATCGGAGCCCACTAGTCGGATTAAGTTCATATTTTAGGTTTTGCTTATTTATGTTATTTAGAACATCATGAACGCGTTAGATTTCTTTGAATGGTTTTTATTTTAGTTTGCTTCATCGCTAAGTAATAGGTTGCGTACATGGCGTGAGTTTTGGGGTATAGGGTTTTCCCTATAAATAGGCACCCCTTGTAGTTCTTTTGATTCATTCAAGTTTAATAAAAATTCCTACAAGTTTTTTTCTATTCTCTGAGTTTCTGAGTTGTAGAAAAATTCAAGTGCGTGCGAAGCCCTCCCTTTTCGAAAGGCTAACTACCGTGGTGCGAAGCCACGTTTATCTCAATCCGCCCCTCCATCTTATTTCATCCATCCTTTGATCATCTTCGCCTCAAATCCACTTATTTTGCAGTTGTTTATCTTTCTATAGCCAATTTCCATAATCTGGCCCTGTAGGAGGGCTGAAACTTTGACGGAGCACCGCGCCTCAATCGTACATCGGATCACCATCAAATTTGGAGGGTTTGGAGACCCCCCTTGGCCGACCAAGGCCAAGAAGTCCCTTCTGGGATTCGGGCCTCCTCCACACGTGTGGCCCCCTACTGCGCACATGCGCCGGTACCCTGCCCCACTGCCCTCACGTGGGATTTGCTCCAAGTTTAGGATTTCCTTCTCTTTTCCTTTTTTCTTACCTAGTTTCATAACCCTAGTCCTAGTTTGCATTATCCAAAATTTGTTTCCCCTTTTTTCTCATCTTAGGATTCCTCGAATTGAAATTGGAGAATCCCTTGGATTAGGGGCCGATTACTATGCATGTGTGGCTGAATTCTATTTCCCTTTGAGTATCGTTTGGCTTATAATTTTTATTGTTCCAGCCCTAGCCTGTGTAGGCCTGGACCCGCATAGATTCCCCTTAATTGAATGTTTGGACTTTCATGTGGGATATGGAATTTGTGTAATTGTTTCTGAACTAATGTGATCTTAAGCCTAAATTCTTGCACATCATAATTGAATTTCATGTCCTACATCAAGTAAGAAGTAAAGCATTATGGCCCAATCAAGCGTTGAAGTAGAATATAGAGCAATCACTTACATTACCTCTAAGCTAATGTGGATCAAGAAACTATTGCAGGAAATGGGTTTTGTTGGTATGGTATTACATAATTGTAATAGTGACTATAACAGCCACCACCATTGCCGTTACGATATAGGTTGTAGTGGCCGTTACAGTCTCTTTTTGTTCTAAACCAAATTGAAAACATGTATCAACCCTATAACAAACCATTACGGGGCCATTGCGAACATTATGATGGGTATAACAAACCGTTATGGGGGGTCGTAATGGCCGTTATGGGTCCCTTTGTTCATAACAGCCGTTATGGCCGTTATGACCCTGTAACGTGTAACGGTGGCTACTGTTAACATTACATAACGGCTGTAGCGGCCATTACACAACTGTTTTTGCATACTTTGGTTTGTGGTGAATCTACCTATGCAGTTCTTTTATGAACAATCAGAAGGCATCCCTCATTGCAAACAATTCGGTCTATCATGGAAGAACCAAACATATTTAAGCGGACTGTCACTTTATTTGTGAAAAGGTTTCCAATTGTGAAATCTCTACTCCATAAATCCAGTCTCATAATCAACTTGCTGATGTATTCACTAAAGCTCTACCTCACAGTCAGTCCACATGCATATACTCCAAGCTTGGCATCAACAACATTTATGCTCCAGCTTGAGGGAGAGTGTTAACGCATGAGAAATACGGATTGTGTAGTTCTATGGCCCACCTAATGGATACAAATGTAGGCCGTACACCTAACACCTTCTCTTGTCTATTCTTTAGTTAAATTGGATTAGAACTCTTGGTTAGGAGTTACCGGGAATATTTGCTTTTGTTACTTAAGCGTGTATCTGTCTTTTTCACTTGTTTATTATTAATATAAATAGGAGCAGGGATGTCCAGCCCTACAATCCTCTTTTCCTTTCTTTTCACAACTCCTTCCTCTTATTTCTTCTACTTCTAGTTTACAAATCTACATTCTTCTAGTTCATAAATGGTATTTTCATCATCCTTCTTTCTTTGTGCTAGTTAGATTCTTTTCATGGTAGGTTTGGCAATAATCACCTTTTCACCGTCACGATAAAATACAATTGATTCTTGTTTAGTTTGAAGAGATCTCGCGAAGGAAATGAATATGTTAAATTTAGTGAATTGTTGTGTACCACAACATACATATCCCCTTTTTTTATTTCTCTAGAAACTTCTGCATGGATTACAATATACATATCCCATATTGTGATGATAAAAGTAACACAAGTTGAAAAAAAAAATGGAAAAGTTTAAGTTAGAATACAATTGACCCATCCAAGTGGACCAATAAGAAAAGTTTCTACCAACAATCTGTCTTCCTACCGATGATAAAACTCACAGTCTCGTCCATTTCTTGATATGATATGCAAAAGGTTATACATTTGCAGCAGCATTTTCCTTGGTATCTGTCATGGAAGAATCAAGTACCCTTGTGTTAGCACATAGATCTGGAAAACAATAAAAGAAGAAGAAAATCGTTCTACTATAATCAATTTCTAAGAATCATTGGGAATTTCCCAAACAAATGATACTCATTAAAAGGAAAAATTAGAGAAGTGACATCAAGGAGAGTGGAGTTGCCTTCTCAGAGAAAAGGTTTACGCGGACAAAGGAACAAAAAAGATCCATAAATGCATGTAGGATCAGCGAATTTTGATGAGGCTGCAAAATCGAAGACTGTTATTAGCATGAAAAATTATATCAAAATGAACAAAGTACGACACAATTCTCGATGGAACAGCCATATTGTGCGCACAGTCACACGCGCGCGCGCGCACACTCACAAAAACCAAAAAATCCAAAAGCTCACCAGTAAGGTAATGACTGTGCTGCTCAAATCCAAAATAAGCCGCAAAGCTTGTTCTCGAAATGCCATTAAGTCAAGAAGCAGCTATAATAATAATAATAAAAGGGGACAATCTTAGTGACAATTACAAAGTAAATGAATAAGACAACTGATGTATGAAACAAGTTGGACTCAAACATTTAGGTGATGTTCATATCATAACCACAAACTGTACAAATATGTTAATGATTCTACAAATCAAAAAGAAACCAAGATACACAGAAAAACATGTGTTGATATACTTCCCCAATCAGCATTCACTCATCTAAAAACAATAAATGTAAACTTAAAGAAAGAAAAGGAGGAAAATTAGAAAAACTGCACAATGAATATCAAAAAAGCACAAGGCACTGAAAAAAGTGTGGCTATCAGGATCCACATCTCAATTTCAGAAGCCCTATCATATGCAGCTCCTTAGATATTAATCATCACATATCTACCACTGACTGTTGTGGAAGATCTAAACCATCTTAAAAATGACATGAACCCCAAAATCTCATTAATTACAGTGCGAAGCCATTGGGTAACCTCCAACGGCATGAGGAATTCTGCTTAGATCGAGGAATAACATTTATTGATACCCTATGATCATTAATGGGCTAGACAGACAATTAGAAGATTGTCGAACCAAACCTGAGAACCTTCAACTTGGCAACTTCAGTATCCATTATAGTGGTCAAACCAGCATGATAGAGGATCTGACAAATGACAGGTCTAGAATCATTGCCATTTCAGCAATGCTTGAGAACTAATCAATGACTTTCAAAAACTTGAAACTCAATTCAGACCTGGTAAGGAGCCAAGTTTATTCAAAAGAATCTGTAGTTTTTAGGGTTTCCCATAAACCTATTGAAGCTATCCTAACCAACAAAAAAAAAAAAAAAAAAATGTACCAAAAGCCTAGCACAACACAATGAAATACACAACTTATTCATTGTTGACTAATGTGCATAATAATATTTCAATATAGAATGGTATGAACTTTGAGAACCAATTAATCGTATGTCGTCAGCCCTCGATAGAGTGGAATCGCAGAACAGGACCTGTGCAGCTGACCCCACTTCGTTGGCAAAAGACTTGGATGATGATAATGATGAAGTTGTCATATATCATTAATTCATTATATCAAGAAAAGGCAAGTATGCCATAAAAACATGACAGAGATATTACGTATCAAAACTGATAAACTAAAAAGGCATACATCACAAACCAGTCATAACACAACAATCACCATGTAACAAGTCATAGTAAGACCCGACCAGATTCACAATAGAGAACTGGGAAGGTAAAATCTTATATGAAATAAATATTGGATCTCCGTTCCCCAGAATGCCCTGACTTCATGAAGATTCAAAATCAATCACAGCAAACAAATATTGGAGGATTCAAAATCAATCACAACAAACAAATATTGGAGGTATGCAACACCTAGCTTTCAACAGACCATAAATCACATTGGATATGGAACAATTTTGTTAGTTCATGCATCAGACAAAAACACCTCGCCTAGATGTTAAAAGAATCTCGCCTAGACATTAAAAGAATCTCAAATACATTAAAGTTGTTGGATGTGTACCGTGTACGCCCTGGAAAGCCAATCAGATCTTGGTTAATGGAACTAAGCCGTTAGTGAACCTTGAGTTGAATGGAATGAATTCATTAACGACTTTCTATTAATTGTATATGACAACTTGAACATATACATGCTTAGTGGGTTACAGTAGATTCCTTTATCGTCTCTTTAGTAGGTCCATGGAGAAACTGAAGTGGACACAACAATCACTATTACTAGGCGAGAGTTATGGTACCCCAGTTCTTGAGTACCCTAAATTCCAAAACTACTCCATCCGGTTTGAGCTAGCAGGGATTAGTTGTGGTTATCCTGTTTGAAAAGAGCCAATGACGAGTTCAAATGGATTAATATCCGCATTGAGAATCTAGCTGCATATGCCCTTCACCACCAGTAGTACATATTACATCTGCATTGGACACATCATATCAGATCACCTACCAAGAGGCTCATCATGATTGGTACGGTTGATTTGATCGTGCATCAGTTTGGACTTATCCCTACACCTGAGGTGCATCAGTTTGGACTTATCCCTAGACCTGATTAAACAGAGAGACTTCGTAGTCTTAGTGAGCTGCCACCATCTCAAAATGTTTTTATAAGGTTTTATGATCAATTTCAGCCATTGATTTCACTGCTGAAGTTTTTCTAATCTAGCTTAACTCTTGTACTTGCAACGGTTTTGGGTAAAGTGTATGCAACTAATAGATTTGGGTCCATTTAGTTGCATGGGATAGGCAGGAAAGAAGAGACAAAGAGAGCACCCCACCCTTTCTCTCAATTGCATAATCAATGTGGTCCACTAGTTTGACGGTTCTCGACCTGTTTCTCTTCCATCATGGCCTTATGTTTGGTAGGAAAAGGACTCTCTTGTCCCTTTATTGAGATAGATCAAGGAGGAACATTTTCATTGGAGAAGGAATAGTATCAAATCAGCCAGATCTCATAGACAAATAAAGGTATAATCTCAAGATTCTCAACCATCCATTTTCTCCATTTTTGAAAAACATGATAACATATACATGGGGATAAGATCATTGTCATCTAAGCCCTTATCCTAACTAACTGGCGTGGTTGACTACAAGAATCCTTTCCTGCCATTCCGCTCTATCAAGGGCGTAACTTCAATTATACTATAGGTCATCAAGTCTTTACATACTACCTCCACCCACTTCCTTTTGGGTCTTCCCCTTGCCCTTTTATAGCCTTCAACTTGTATGAGGTCACTCCTAATCGGCACAGTTCTTGGTCTCCATTGCATATGACCAAACCATCTAGGCCTACTTTCCCTAGTCTTCTTACCTATTGGTGTTACTGCTAAATTCCCTCAAATGCTTTCATTTCTAATTCTATCCTTGTCTTGCCACTTATCCATCTCAACATCCTCATTTCACCTACACTCATCCTATGGACATGTTGTTCCTTAATTGCCCAACATTTTGTCCCATAAAGCATGGCTGGCCTTATAGCCATTCTCTAAAATTTCTCTTTTTGTCTTCGTACACAATGATCACATAAAACCAATGTTTTAAATACCGACGGTATCAGCCGATATATGTCACAATATATCTTGTATCCCACCTGTGCGATACGAAATGCACAAGTAGTGCCGATATATCCCACATGTTCGATTCGGTGAGCATTTTCAATTTCGGATCCTTTTTTTAATTATGTTAAATCAGTGTCAAATGGTTAAAAATTCATTGGTTCTTCGTGTTTGTCATGAAAAATAATGGAGTTGGAGCTTTGATTTTGATATCCATTGGTTCATCATGTTCTCCATTTTTTTTTTTGAAATTTTCCTTCAACCAGCTGTCAATTAAGCCTAATTTCAAAGTATTTAGGAGTATTTGATGAAATAATCATTACATACACTCTAATTTCAAATTTTGAGTGTATGTGGCTGGATTTGGGGGAAATTCTAAATTGGGGTTCTCTCAAATTGCTTGCAATGTTGAACTCCGAACATGAAATCAAGCATGTATGAGGGTTGATCTACTGATTTGTTAAGTCCTAGTCAATTTTTGGAAAATAAAAATAAAAATCATTTTTTATTAAAAATTAATAAAAATTATTAATTTTTTAATTTTTTTCGAAATTTCCCTTCAACCAGCTGTCAATTGAGACTAATTTCGAAGTATTTAGGAGTGTTTGATGAAATGATCAACACATACACTCTAAATGTTATGCATTCAATTTGAATATAGTTGCATTAGTTCAATCAGATAACACATAGCTTACGACCCTATACAAGGGAAACCTACCATGTGCACTTCTTTTGAGATATTATGATTTAAAATAGTGTATTAAGGTGTTTTTTAACAATCACAGAAGTTTCATTAAAAGATTCAACCATTTTCCAAATGTTTCCCCATGTTTCCCAAAAAAGTGCGATAAATTACCCGATACAAATGATATATCCCATGCGATAACCGATACGCATCTGTATCCCAAGAATGCGATACGCATATAATATGATACCAATATTTCAAAAATTGCATAAAACTCCATCAGCACATTTTCCATTTCTTCCAAACCGCTTGAATTCCATGGGCAACATCCTTCTCAATCTCTCCACCCTCATGAATTATCAACCCAAGATACCAAAAGTGATCATTTTTGGGAAATTTCTTCGTCTACAATCTTTACTAATTCCTTTCTCCCACTCCTATTTTTACTAAACTTGCACCCCATATACTCTATTTTCACTGAATAATTTTATATCCTTAGATTCTAAAGCAGTACTTCTCCATAAATTTAACTTTACAATCAACATACACCACAGGATCTCTTCCTACAAATGCCTCGTTAACTTGTACATAACCAATGTGAAAAGGTACATGCTCAATGCCAACCCGTAGTGCAAGCCTACAATAACTGAGAACTCACTTGTCTCTCCACTAGTATCCTCGCATTTGTTACTGCTCCCCCATACGTATCCTTAATCATGTCAACATATCCCCTTGAAACTCCTCTCTCCCAACACCCACCAGATTAGTTCTAGGGACCATATCACAAGCTTTCTCTGAGTCAACAAAGACCATGTGGAGATCCTTCTTCCTCTCCTTATATTTCTCCATCAATTGTCTATGTAGGAAAATAACTTCACTGGTAGACCTCCCTAGAACAAACCAAACTGATTTTCTGATACATTCGTCTCATGCCTTTGTCTTTGCTCAATCACTATTTCCTTGTTTTTTTAAGGGGATAAGATCTAAGGGCCTATTTGGTTTTCCAATTATAATGGTAAATCGTTGTAAAAGGGTAATGATTATTTACTCTTGTAATTGTGTAGTGCCATCACTTACATTTGACTGCAATGATGATTTTACTCTACTATTTGTTCACCCAGGAATCACTATAAAAATGGTAGTTTTATCATTAGAAAATGCGATTATTAGAATTTACTTTACCTACTTCCTTTACAAGTGTATTTGACTCTCGATTTATGAACCATGATTCCTGTTTAAACAAACACCTAGAAATGATAATGATGGCTCATTTACTTTGCATTTCATAGGAAATTGGAAAACAAAACAGGCTCTAAGAGTTAAAATATGGGATTTTTCATGCTTTCCTTTATTCAAAATCCAACAAACGCATGGTGACAAATCTTGTTCTCACCAATTTCTCGAGAGATTTCCATATCATGAGGATTAAAAATATTTATTGAAAATTTAAAAATAATTTTGGATTTTAAATAAACACTTATATAATTATTTATTTAAATATTTTTCACATTAAAATCTCAACAAAAATGCGAATTAAAACTTGCCAATATTTTGAAGATATTGCAATGATACCATTTAGTGTATTTTTCATGAAGAAATTGCAAGATTATCAAAATCTCAAAATCAGAGATATTTGTCACACTGCCTGAAAGGAACTGTTAGTCATGGAATGGTTAATGAGAAAGTTAATCATCTCAATTCTAATTGCTACACACATGGATGTAAATGGAGATCCAAATGACAAGATCTATTTTAGGAATATGTGTACTTGAGAAAGAAACTGATGTCATGTTCAGGTATGACACAGAGATCAGTTGACATGTTAAATCATTGTCATCATCTAAGCCTTATCCCAACTAATTGGGATCAGCTATCAGTTGACATTTTAATTGAAAGGCAAAATACTTAGCGATAGCAGCACTACGAGCTAAGTAAACTCAGTTACAACAAAATTTCAAAGATCTTCATATTTAATTTAAAAAAAACCTACAATGTAGGTCGATTTTGCAACTATGCACTGTACTGACATGTCCCTTGAGTACTTTGTGTAATTGTTTAGCTCATTTTAAAATGTGAGAAAAGGAACCAGCAGATCCTCAACCAAAGACGCCTTGATAGAAAGGAAGCCACTCAATGCCCCATATGTGAACTCAGCAACCTTTGCAAACAATTAAACAGAAATAAAATAAATAATAAATCATAATAAATAATCCAATTTATCTACTTCAGATCCAACACTCTCATTGAGATACTCCATATGTTGGGTTCAGAAACAACACACACAAGTCAAAAGGAAGATATGCACTTTCCTGTAATTGTAAAAGAAAAATTGATCAAACAATATTTGCCTACCATGACCCATGGTTCTAAGCTTCGTAAATAGCCTTCTGCATTTTCATGCAGAGAATCAAGAGCAAGTTTATCGACCTGTAAGAAAAATATACATATCATAAGAAATGAACAATTCCCGTTTACCCAAACGAAAGTCTAATTAGGCACTGAAAAACAAGATGATCTCACTCGTTCAAGTTGCAATTTGCTAGGATGCTCTGGAAATTTCTTTGTTACCAGTAGACAGATTCTAGGATAGTTTGGAATCACACCAGCTTTCCAAAATGCATCTGAAAATACATATGAAACCGAATCTGGATAATCCAATATTTGATTCAATCTGTACATTTTCGTCAATAAACCTCCTGCAACTTCAGTAAGTTGGACCACCCATTCCATGTGCAACGCTTTCTGAAAGCTTCCTGAATTTGGTGGCCCTTCTGAACTAACAGGCTTCCAACTCGTCGATGTTGATGGAGAAGTTACTTCGGGATTCAGGTAATCAGACCATCTAGATATGCTCTCCCAGTCCCTTGATTTCATAGAGCTTGGAGAGGTATCTTGATTAGGAAAGTGCTGCCGTGACTTTGCCATTGGTTACGCCCCAAAATTCTCTGCCTGAATCGACATGAAGACAGGAAATCAAAAAGCTTTTCGTTCAACATAATAACAGAGAGGAAAAAGAATAGTGGTAACACTGGACCAGTTCAGAGATTTTGAATGAGTGCCAACATGTTGTGAAATGCATGAAAGAATTTCAGAAACTTTAGGAACCTCATTCTGCTACATTTGATGAAGAAAAAAAATAACTGCTACGTTTGAATATCACTAACAGCTCATCAATCGGAGGCTAGAAACAGTAACAATTTGTAGTCAATATATAGGAAGTTCATCTCCAAATGAAAAAGTACGAATTCGTACCCATTGTGCTTTGAGCTTCTTCTCCTTGGGGTTATACTAGAGCAATCCCAGGAGAAACAATGCCTACACATCATTCTTCTCTTCTCATATGACTAGACCAAGTTGTAAGTTGAAGAAAGGTAGCGGAGATTTTGGTAAGAAGTCCCTATTGAAATTCTCATTAAACACAAACTTAACTTACATAAGTTACCTAAAATTAACTTTAGTCCCAAATTAACCTAAAACATTTTGTACACCCACCTCTTCTGCTAGAAAAAAGATATCTAGGTACACAGCATGATTATCAGAATAAGTCCAAGCTGTAGCAACTCTGAACCTGGGAGCTTTGAAGATGGTGCGCGGTAGCTTTATGTTATCTAAGACTATCAAATTAAGTTTCATCTCACAGACCTTTCTCACATATCAAAAACAAAAGCTTCATCTCGGACCTTCCCGTGTGTATCACAATAAAGGAAAGAAAAACAAAACAAAAGAACAAAACTATGAAATCACAATCCCGTTATCATTTTTTTCTCTCTCTTTCTAGTATTGTGCATGCTGTTCTTTTCCTTATTCTCTCTTTAAGTATCATGTTTCTACTTTACTACCTCTACCTTGATTATTTTATTTTATTTTTTTGAACATTGATAATAGTATTCCAAAAAAGCCAAAGCCAAAACTCTACAAATATACAGAACAAAAAAGATTTACAACTCCCACCAACTATCTGGAAAATGAGCAATAAACTTTGATGTTAACGCCCATTCCATTACAAGATATTTAGCCCTTCTAAACACCTTCAAAACCTGCTCTTTACGATTTCTAAAACATCGGTCGCTCCTTACTAACCATAGAACACATATGCCCGCTAACAAACTTCACCAGACTCTTCTCCCAATTTTCCCTATGCCCTCGCCATGCCACATCCAAAGAAAGCTATCAATAGATTTCAACAATACAAATGAAACTCTAAACAATTTGAAAAAAAAAAATATCCTACAACCCTTTTGCAAACGTGCAATGTATGAAGAGATGATCCATCGTCTCCTCATCTTCAAGGCACACCAAACATGCATTCAAAAGAATAAGGCTTCTTCTATAAAGATTATCTATTGTTAGCACCTTTTTTTCTCCCCACTAGCCACACGAGCACCGCCACCTTTGATAGAGCACCGTAACGCCAAACAAACGTTATCGGACAAAGATTGCCACTAGAAGCATCCCCACTTACGAACATATAGAAAGATTTCACTAAAAACTTGTTGAACTTGCCTTTTAGCCATTTCATCAAATCCAATTCTAAGATTACCGGATCTTACAATTTCTTCCTCCTCCAAATTCCACTTACACGGTGGGGCCCATACTACTTCCTCTCCAACAACGGAAAAACAACTAGCCACCCTCAAACCTACCTCGGTTGAGATCCCTGCCAAACATGGAAAAAGATCGTTTGGCGTTTGACACCCCACCCACTTATCCTCCCAAAATCTAATGTTCTTCCCATCCCCCAATAAGAGGCCAACCCCTTCCCATATTCAATGTTTTATTGACACCACAGGCTTCCATAAATATGATGCCCTATACAACAAAGAAGATCTAATCCACCAAACCCATTTCTTCCACACCATAGTTCCTACTTATCACCTCTCTCCACTGAGGGCCCACCTCTACCCCAAACCTCCAAACCCAATTTCCTAATAGAGCTAGATTCATATCCTCTAAATTCCTAAACCCTACTCGCCCTTAATCCCAAGGCTTACATACCTCCTCCGACTTCATGGGGTGAAATTTATGTTTACCTTCCACTCCTTCCGCTCTTTTCCACCAAAAAAAAAAAAAAAAATCCCACCTTTGGACATTTGAAAAGTGACATACAATAAACTGGAAGGTTAGACATCACCGTCTTAATCAACGTAATTCTCCCACCCAACAATATCTCAATGGAAACCTCTACCTTGCATTATTTATACATTTCCTATACCGGTCATCTATCTCTATGCATCATGTTTTTTTAATTTTCTTGCAAATGTAAATAGCCCATGAATTCAAGACAAGCAAAGAAAAATAAAGAGAACCCTTTGTTTTCTTTTGAACGTGTATATATATATATATATATATATATATATATATAGAGAGAGAGAGAGAGAGAGAGAGAGAACGTGCATAGGTATGATGAAGACATTCGAGCAATTATGGCTAGACGATCATCACATGGGACCCGCGAGGCCCAAGTCGCATTCCTAGCCATCGTTGAAGACCCCACACTGGGTAGATGCGCATGGGTTACTTGTTTGGAGCGTTTGGAACGTTGGATTGCATGGGCGTATCGATCTGCCCGTTAGATTGCGCACGATGGACCTTTAAACCCATCTTGATCGTGGACCACCCCATTGGCCATGAATAGTTTCGGATAGTTTACATTTATTTGTTTTGAGTAGTTTTTGTTATTTATTTTATTATTTATGGACTATTTTATGTTTTAATTGAAATAGGGGTTTTTCTTTTTTTTTACGAGATTTCTTCCTAAGAGAGGTTTTTTGTGAAAGCCTCTTTCTGAGACTATAAAAGGGTTGGACCCCCTTTAAGGTTTGATGATTATGAACGATGAATGAAAAAAGTTTCCTCTCCTTTGCTATGTGATTTAGCAATTCATCATGCGATGGGATTGATGGTGTGAAGCCATTTGGGGAGTGATTCCCCTAGTTACACCCAACTTAACCCAAGCTCTAGACGTGAACAGTACCGCGGGAACAATGTCCGTATGGACAGCCCCAAGCCATGGCCCCCTTGCTTCGAATCTTCGACTTCCCTCTTCTCGTTGATCCCCTTACAAAACCCCTAAACATAAATCCCAAACCCTAACCCTAAGATTCCCAAATCCCAAAATCCCCAATCTTTCCAAACCCTAATCCCCATATTTGAACCTTAATCCGAATTCCCCCGAAATCCTATACCCTAAACCTAATTTCTCAATTTTTCCTAACCTATTAACCCTAAACCCTCAAATCCCTATCCTTAAAATCCTAAATCCTCAAATCCCTATATCGAAACCCTAACTTCCTAGTTTGCTAAATACTCTAAACTTATTCCCTACATTCCCTAACCCTTAAAACAGCCCTAAACATGCAAAACCCTTGGAACTCAAGTGATTCCATGAATGTTCAGATTTAATACCTTTGCTAAGTGGGAATCATATCTTCTACATGATCCTAATTACTTGATACTTTACAAGAATCACATTGCGGGACCATTAGGTGTTTTGAACCTTACATGTTACAAATCTAAGTTTCTTGAACTTGTGGTTGTTTAGTTTTATCTTGTCTTTTGATTGCTCTAGTTAATCCGCTATCTAGTTTCAACGCATCGTATTAGGTTAGATCATCCTGTTCTACATCAAGGTAGTTCATAAAAATATTGAGCTAGGCCATGCATTTGGTGTGATGGACATGACCTCTACAAAACTCCTATGGAGTGTAGGTTACTTCATGCGAAAAGCCAAAAAAGAAGTCTTTCACATGTTCAGAATCTAAACATCAAAGGCCTGAGAACCAAGGCTGGAGAGAAGTACTAGCGAGTTGTAGTAAATCAACCCATGTTTGCCTGAGGGACCCCCATTCTCAAGGCCTGTAACTTCATATCTAACCCGAGTGGCAGAATTTCATATGGAGCAAGTGAATGGTTGTTGATGTCAATTGAATGGTTAGGATGGGTTTGAGCAATGTCTCTTCTTACTTTCTAATTATTTGCTGAATTTTAGATATTTAATTTGGATCTTCTTGGTATAAATTGCTGCACAGTATTCAAGACGTGGTAGCTTTTTTAGGAGTAATGAACCATTTTATTAAAAAAGAAAGACAAAACAACCTGCAACAGTAATGGATGACTCTACAATAAAAAAGAGAAAGCTAAACTTCCCTCATAATCCCAATGATAGTGTCTGATTTATCCACACCAGACTTCGCCTAGCTGTCTGCCTCCTCATTAGCTTTTCTTGGAGCTGACCAAAAGAAATATCAAGACCCCTGCAGCAGTCTCTGGTTTCTTCTATCACATTGGCAATACTCCGTGGGTATATACCTCATCTTTCCCACGATATTCCATTCTTGGAGTCCCCTCTGATAATAGCAGGAAGTTGTTTTGTTAGCCACTATGAACTTAAACTGTTTGGAGTAAAGCCCCATCATCTGCTCTATTAGAATCAACCACCCCCAAAGGACCAGGGTATCTACACAAAACCAGCCCCCAGCTATCACAAACCAGCCCACCCTTACTCCAGAGGCCTGGACTCCATGATGAGCTTCCATCAAAGTTCGCTTAAAACATACCAGCTCTAGAGGGATTCACAAAGCCATCTTCGCCTGCTTTGATTTACCACACCAGAGGATCCCTTCCCAATTTTGGATTAGAGAAGAAGCTGAGAATCCCCAGCATCTGTGGTTAGCAGGCACCCAAGCAATAGTGCAATTGATGACTTTCGTCAAGGCCGCTGACACCAATGTGTTCTTGAAGACTCCCATATTCTGTTCTTTCCAACCATAACAACCAAATTGTAGCATAAGCAGACATGATCCACAAAACACAACCCAGCATACCCCGCGGAAACGCCACCCAATTGTCAAGCATCACCAAAAGACTGAAGAAGGAAACACCCAACAGACTTTGAATTTCAGTAAAATCAGACCCCCAGACTCTATTAGAGAAGGGCAAACAAAGGACATTATTACTGATCTTTCCTCTCTGCAGCAAGGGTAACATCTACTCAGAATTGCAAATCCCCTATGCTTGAGGTGATCAATTGTCAATATTTTGTGAAGATCCACTATCTAAGATAAGGTATTCAATAACAGTAATGGTGACCATAACAGCAAGCCTTATGGCCATTACGATACGGGCTGTAATGGCTGTTGCAGCCCTGTAACAGTCAAAAATTTAAAAGGAAGAAAATGTATCGTTCCCATGTCGGACCATTCAATGCATTACAAAGCCCCTTTTTTCTTTTGGTAAGGTGAAAGTACTTTTATTAAAGAAACAACACAAAAGGTTAAAAACATCAATTACAGCCCCAACCCAAACCAATTGCTATGGTTGGGGCCTCTGTTCAATTGACACAGGATATAACATTAGACTAAGCTTTTTCAAACAGAACCGCCTCCGACCTGCTGTTATCATGGATAAATTGTTCGTTTCAGAACCGCCTCACAGTCCATTTTGTTTTAGAACGGGTAGTACGGCCGCGTATCGTGTAATGGCTCCCATCATTACAGCCATTATGTAACCATTTTTTAATACCATGGTCCAAGTGAAGGCTTTGATCTTTAGAGGTCCCAGGACTTGGTACCATTACTGGTTTGGCCGTCATTAATCACATACATGCCAACTAAATCAGAACTACAAGGATCCATCAATAGAAGTGTTAAAGATGTTCTACATTAAGTGTTTTGGGAAGGGTTATCTCAAGCTCCCAGGGAGGTTTTGTGTTTGTTAGATCTGCATGGGACTCTGATTGCACATGAATGCATTGACTCTCGAAACAGGCAGGTAGGTAGGGTATTACTTGTGAAGGCAGATGACCGCATTTTATGGGGGTTTCCAGAACTACATGCTGAAAGCCCTCAGGTTTGGCATCTGACATACGTCATGGATGCAAGTTGGGTTTAGCTCATTTATGTTTTCATTAATAGCTCCCCCACAGGACTCTTTGAGGGATCCACAGGCCTTCGTCCAGGGAACTTGATGTCGTGTTCCCTTTTTGTGATGGCAGCTGATGCTCTTACTAGGATGGTGGCTAAAGCAAATGACGAAGCGTTATTTAGCAGTTTCCAGATGGAGAAAGGACGATTTCCATGTACCCCACCTCCAATTGTTAAGACATGATCATTTTATGTGATGAACAATCAAAAAGAAGAAAATACGAGGAAAGTTGTGAGGTGCTCCAAAGTGGTTTCTGGCCTCAAGATTAAACTTCTAACTTCTAAAGAGTGGGAGGCTTCATTTATTGTGTTGGTCCCTAAAAGGCCAAGAGTATATTTCTGATTACAGGCCCATTCGTCTCATTGGCAGCGTTTACAAGTTGATTGCTGAGGTGCCGGTAGCTTGGTTGAAGAATTTGATTGTAGGATTATCTGCCAACCCGAAGTGCCATCATCCCAGAAAGATCACTGTTCTACAGCCCCTGTATTGCAAATGAATTAGAAAACAACTTCTTCAAGAAGGGCCTAAAGGGTTTCCTGCTGAAAGTTAATTTGGAACAAGCAAACAATTGTGTCAATTGGAATTGCTTCTTCAAGGTGTAGCGAGGTCTCCGGCAAGGAGACCCCTTCTCCCCTCTATTATTCTCTATTGCAGTTGACTCACTGAGCATTCTCATGCATGAGGCTATGAAGTTGGGGTGATTAAAGGAATGGTTATGGATGGTGATGATGTGGCTTGTGACGGTTACAGTCATACGTGGATAACACACTAGTCTCTCTTATACATATGTAGGCTATATAATACTGATCAAGCAACAGTATTATATTAAATCAAACGAACCTAAGTTCTCTTATGCATATGTAGGCGATTTGATCCTTCCCTTGCTGAAAACATAGCTGCAATTTTTTATTCTTTAGATACAAGATTAAACCAAATGTTTAACATGGAAATATAGAATCTTATCGCACTGAGGGAGTAGCACAGTGTCCATGGTTCTTCTCCATCTTTGATCCATTGCAAAAGATAACATGACATTCTATCAGAGTTGGTCCAGGATTCCAATCCACCGGGATCCAGAGAGCTTCCTTCAATGCAAGTAAAATCAGTAGGTCAGTCAACAGGACGGGCCTAGGCTTGGCTTCAGCCCGGATTTGAACATTTCAGGCCGGCCCTATTCAAAATTTTGATTCTGCCCGGCCCAACCCTGGCCCATTGATTTGACAGCCCTAAACATCAGCATTCATTTGGCTGCCCCGACTAATAGGCCCAAGAAAGTCAGGACTCTGGAACCTGCCTCATCAATCAGTTCTCGTGTCTCTCCCAATTCATCACCTTCCTATTCTGAGAAGTTCCATTAGGGTCGCATCTTAAATTGAAGCTATTATCCAGAAGTTCTTGTGGAATAACTGGGAAGGCAGCCACAAATTCACCTGCTGACATGGGACAAGGTATGCTTATTAGTGAGTCAGGGAGGTCTCAGGATCAGAAGTACAGAACAACAACTATGCCACTTTGGGAAAATGGCAGTTGAGGATGGGGAACAGAGAATACTCCCTAGTTGTAAACAGTTGGGATATCAGATTAGCTTCTAACAGGTATGGATCTTCCTTCTGGCATGCTATCTCCTGGGCTCAGGCCTTCTACTTTAACCACGTACGATTCAGAGTCGGTAAGGGTCTGCTCTAACCACATGCAATTCAGAGTTGATATGGGAGACAGGTTTTGGGAGGATATTCGGTTCTTCGATGTTCCCTTGGAAGAGTTCTTTGAAGATATCCAATCCATTGTTGTTAACAAAGGTCTGGTGTTGTCCAGTTACTTTCAACTGATCAGCAATAAGATCATGCGGTGCCTATCTTTTCGCCAGGACCTCAAAGAGGAGGAGATAGACTATATAGTGAAACTGCTTGTTATCCTGCCCAGGGTATACATTCCGAGGTTTGGGAGTGACAAACGAGTATGGAAGTTGGAGTCAAACGGGTCGTTTTCAGTTGATTCCCTGGCACATTCATTGGGGCTCTCATATGGAAGCATTCCTACAGCTATTTTGAAAGTCTAGAGTGTTGATTTATGTCTTAAATCTATAAATCAACAGGTCTGTCGATGACGGCTCGATGCCATCGGAAAAATCCGGAAATTTCACAATTGGTCGTTGGACACTTTAGGCGTCCTGCTCGATGCCATCGAAAGGGATTCGATGCCATCGACGACGAGCCGTCGATGACATCGAAGTGCCATCGAGAAAATCTGGAAAATACATGTTTAGTCACTAGAACGTTTTGGTGTTTTGTTCAATGACATCGAAGGGGTTCGATGCCATCAGCAGTTTGTCGATACCATCGAAATGACATCGAAGGTGTCATCGAACGATTGCGCAGAAATTACGAAGAGTTGCGTAAGCATGGGATTTGTTTCCTATTTCGATTGTGATTCACCTAGAGGCTATATATATGGGTGTAATCGGGAATAGGGAGTATCAAGAGCTTTCTAATTCGTTACGGTAACACAAGGGTGTAGCTTAGGTGATTCGAGGCTTGTTCGAATCGGGTAATCTCTATCTCTTATAATTTTCTGCTTTCATAGTGCATATTTGTCACTTTGTGCCGTGGTTTTTTCCCGAAAGGGTTTTTCTACATTAAATTCGAAGTCTTTGTGATTGGGCTTAATTGTGCTATTGGAATACTTTGCTTGATTTATCTCTGTGGGCTTCCGCAGTCCCCCAACAAGTGGTATCAGAGCTTAACGTTGGGGCGCAGATTGAATCTGAAAGCATAGTATCAATGGCATCTAATCCTAAGTTCGATGTTGAGAAATATTCCGGGAAAAATAACTTTGATATGGAAGGTCAAGATGACCAATCTCTTAGTTCAACAATGATTGGATGATGCACTCCTTGAGAAGCGATTGAAATCTATGACAGATGATGAATGGAACAAGATGGATAAGAAAGCGAGAACCTCTATCCAATTGTGTCTAACGGATAAGGTCCTCTACAATGTCATGAGAGAGAACTGCAGCAAGTACATGGGCGAAATTAGAGTACATATATGCAACGAAATCTCTTGAGAATCGCCCGTACTTTAAACTTTAGTTGTTCAATCTAAAGATGGCAGAGGGAGGTAATGTTGAGGCCCACATTAGTAACTTTAACAAGATGATTTGTAAATTGTTAAATGTGAAGGAAACGATGAATGATGAGGATCAGGCACGCATCCTGTTGAATTCTCTCCCGGCTTCATATAAGTCATTCAAGGACTCGTTATGCACTGGTAGATCGACCCTTAGCGCCGATACCATTATCTCAGCCCTTCATGGAAAGGCGAAGAGAAAGAAAAGCGATGACATGGGCACCTCTACTGATACATTGGTTATGATGGGGCAGAAATTGTTGCAAAATATTGATTTTATAAATATATATTTTAAAATAAAAAATAATAATATAATATATAAAAAAAAGGTTTGAAAAACACCTTTTTGTGGGTTTTTAAGAATAGTCCCACATGGGAAAGAGAAGAGAAGATTTTACGGTTTAAATAAAAACAGTGGAGTATTATAATATTTGCTTACCTAGTCCAAAGACTATGGACCTTGCGTGTTCCAGTGCGCACGCTCAGGCTCGGGCTCGGGCATGGGCACGGGCTCGGTGCAAGCGCGTGGGCATGTGAGGCAGTGTGACTGTAGAGGCGCTAGTGGCGCACTTTGCACTTCGCACGTCCGCATCATGTCATAGAGGGTCGCTCCTTCGCGACCTTGAGCGAACCGGAGCGAGACATGTGCGAGTCGTTGTGCGACTAAGTGGCTAAGGCGGATGGCTGGCTGAAGGGGAGACTAGAGGACTGAATGAGAGTCCTCCAGTATATATAGAGAGCTGAAATAGAGCTGTTGCAGAAGATCTGTAACAGCTGTGCCATTAGTGCAGGGTCCAGCTGTAACTGCTGCATGGCTAGCCCAACAGCTAGAAAACGGCTAGCTGTTGTCTCACAACAGTCAGCATGCAGCAGCTTAATGGCCCATGCACAACAGTCAGAAAACGGCAATGAAACGGCTAGTTTTCTCCAACAGCTAGAAAACGGTCATGGGATTTATTTCCCTGGACCATAACTCCCAGCCACCATAGCCTATAAAAGGAGAGCCTAGATGGGTTTTCAAACCATCTCTCAACCCACTACAGCAGACCCAGACGAATTGAGACAGCCCACCACTCCTCTCCTATACTACAGTAATTCCAGACAACAAGGGTTGAACCTTTGCTTGAAGAACAGACCAACTGTGTGGTCTAGAACGGTTCAACTGAACCAGTGGCTGAAGAACTGACCAGTGCAGTGGTCTAAATCATATATTCTCTTCTTTTTTTTTCTTTTTTGGGATTTTTCTTTATTATAATTCTGCCAGATAGTGTGTAACAGAGTTCCATTTGGTGGGCCTTCGTGTTTGCTGAACGCAGACCAACACCAGGCTCGTCGTATCCTAGAAGCGGTTTGCCTGTAACCTATCAGCATACTCAATGCACTTGAGTAGGGGCAAATAATGCTTTAAGGACAGCGTTTCAGACGTGCTTCAGCCCGTCCTTAGTTCTGATCATTGTGATTTTTCGGTTTCCATATTTTACAGAAATATTTTATTCTGTATAATTTCCAACAGAATTTTGAGCGGGACAGTAGATCTTCTCGATCAAGATCCAAATCCAAGGGCAGGGGGAGAGGAAAGTTGAAGTGTTGGAACTGTGGGATGTCTGGGCACATGAAGAGGGATTGTACAAATCCTAAGCCAAGAAAAGAGAACTCAGAAGCTTCTTACAGGGAAGCCAACACTGCCGAGTCTGATGAACGTACGAGTGAAAGTGATGTGTTGTCAGTGTCCATGGTCGGACTCTTATACGATGATCGGAAGGATGAGTGAATTTTGAATACTAGAGCATCATATTACATGACTCTTCATCGGAGTTGGTTCACCAATTACAGAGAGTGCGATGGTGGCCAGGTATTTATGGGCAATGATAATGCCTGTAATGTGGTGGGTGTTGGATCGATGCGCATCAAAATGTTTGATGGCATGGAGCATACCTTGACCGAGGTGAGACACGTTCCTGATATGAGGAAGAGCTTGATATCTCTTAATGCACTCGAGGCGCTTGGGTGCAGATTCACCGATTTTGATCGTGTCCTGAAAGTTTCAAAGGGATCACTCGTTATCATGAAGGCACAGAGGAACAGATGTCTTTACAGGTTGATCGGGAGCACTTCATCGGGTGAAGCAGGAGCATCTGTATCGGATTCCATGTATGCGGGTATGTGGCATGCACGTCTAGGCCACATAAGCGAGCAAGGCATGAAGGCATAAAAGGAAGGTGGATGATGCACAAGAAGCAATAGTGGAGGTATGATGCAAGGCGGAATTAGATATGAGGAAAAATGAGCTATGAAGATTGGCGATTGAAGACATGGTGGAAATTGTTGATTGATGTCTTAAATCTATAAGTCAACAGGTCTGTCAATGACAGCTCGATGCCATAGAGCAAACTTCAATTCCATTGAAGGCTGCTCGATGCCATCGAAAAAATCCAAATTTTTCACAATTGGTTGTTGGACATTTTAGGCGTCCTACTAGATGCCGTCGAAAGGGGTTCGATGCCATCGACGAGCCATCAATGACATGGAAGTGCCATTGAGAAAATCCGAAAAATAAATGTTTAATCGCTCGAACGTTTTGGTGTTTTGTTCGATGACATCGAAGGGGTTCGCCATCGAAATGACATCAAAGGTGTCATCGAACGATCGTGCAGAAATTACGAAGAGTTGCGTAAGTTCGGGATTTATTTCCTATTTTGATTGTGATTCACCTAGAGGCTATATATATGGGTGTAATCGGGAATAGGGGATATCGAGTGCTTTCTAATTCGTTCCTAGGGTTTCAAGGGTGTAGCTTGGGTGATTCGAGGCTTGTTCGAATCGAGTAATCTCTATCTCTTGTAATTTTCTGCTTTCATAGTGCATGTGTTGCTTTGTGCCGTGGTTTTTTCCCGTAAGGGTTTTTCCACGTTAAATTCGGAGTCTTTGTGATTGGGCTTGATTGTGCTATTGGAATACATTGCTTGATTCGTCTGTGTGCTTCCGCGGTCCCCCAACATGGAGCTCTAACATTCTCATGAAGATTTGGGCCTTTACATGGCCAGCCTACCAAAGAGAAAATACTCACCATCAACAACATGAAGCACAGAGGTATAGCTCGTGTTAATCATTGTCATTTGTGCTGTTGCCACAAAGAGAAACCATATTTTCATCCACTATCCCTTCTCTATGGATGTTTGGGCTGCAGTTTTCACCAAATTCAGGATTGTTTGGACAATTCCGGGATCTATTAGTGAGTCCATTGACGGTTGGGCAGTTCCAACATGGGCTCAGACGATCGGAAGTTGTGGAAGATGATATTATATGCTATCATGTGGTCGAATTGGCTAGAAAGAAACAATAGGGCCTTAGATGATAAAGTCATACCATGCACAACCCTGTTTAAGAAGATCTTTAGCCCAACTGCATCCTAGGCTAGAAAGAGAATGCTGCCTAACTTCAAAGGTTTTCCACCAGCCAGTTTCAATTGTAGTTGCCATTTAGTTTTGATCAGTGGGTGAAATATCTCATCTGGTTTTGCTTCTTGGTAGCCCCCTGTTGAGGGTCATCTCGAAGCAATCATTGATGGTTGCTCTTGGGGCAATCCCATCCTAGCAAGGCTCGGAGGTGTTATTCGTGACTATAGAGAGAGGGCTTAGGATCTTAGCTAACTTCTTGGAGCCAACAGAGTCAATGACTCAACTGTCGCTGAAGCTGCTCACTTTCTTCAACTGTACAAAATCATGTCCCAGATAGTCGAGGGTCCAATAGCATCTAAGTGTGATTCACAAGTCGAGGGTCCAGTAGTGTTTGAAGGTGATTCACAAAATGCAATTATGTGGGTTTATGGTGGGTCTTATCCCCGGAGAATTGCAACTATTGACGAAGAAGCTAGATATATATGTGCGAGGTTTGTGACTTCACTTTCATCCACATTCCTCTGGAGCTTAGATGGAAGTGGACAGCCTAGCTAAGGGGCTTCCATGGCTTCCCTCTGGATCAACAGGTACTAGCTTTGTTGTCTTTGCCGCGGCGCCCTTTTTTGGCAGTTTCTCACCGCGTCTGTTGTTTCTAATGTTTTCTATCGTTTTTTGTTTCCTACCCGTGAGTGTGGGCCTTACATCTCTGTTTTTAGTCTCCTTTAATGAATTTACTTTCAATTACACATCAAAAGATTAAAACATAATAATGACGGGTGAGTTACTAGGTGTTTGCATGCACTTTTGGGAATAAGGTGGCAAGCTTCCATCAACGTACCTTTGTTTGTCTCTATGTATTGGGAAGCTACCAAAACATTTGTAAGGTATTATTTTTGATTTTTTTTTGTATGTTCTCCTAAAATGTCATACTGTGATAGTTAATTAATTGCTTCTTTATTTGATCTATTGTTTAAAGAACCACAACCAACCACTCAACCATGTGAAACACAAACTGGCATTAAAGAAATGAATATCAATTATTTCAGGTTGCAAGAGAAGAAATTTTATTGACAGAAAAAAATCTATGAGAGTACAAATTCCTTTGCCGAATCAAGAGGTATTATAAAAATATCAACTGAATTACAAAGATGTTTGTTCTTGGCAACTTTTCGTGCAAATGGTGACCGCCTTGTTCATCTGGTGGCCCCAGTTTGGACGGTCTTGAACAACCATCTGAGTGATAGATCTTTCCTGTTGCATATGGACGGCTGGCTATGTTTCTGTTTAAAACATTCAGTCACCGGTCAATTATTAGACAGTTGATTATACCAGCCAAGGGTTCTGTATGGCCATTGATGGCAGGCCCACCAGATGATCAAACTGCATGACTGGACCAAACTCTCCTCTATTGAACAATCACAGCCATCCCATCAATGGACTCTTTCCTGCTGCATATGGACCAGAGACCACATTTTTCTATTTTACAATCCACTAGCAAGTTAATGTATCAAGTGGTTGATATTATCCAACAGGGTAAGTATCCATTGTGGCATCTCCAATTAACGGTAGGCACTTCAGTTTGGATCACCGGAAGCTGTGCCTTCGATAGACAACCGATGGACCAAAAATCTCCTCTTTCAAACAATCCTAGTCATCTGGGTGGACACTTTTCCTAAGACCGTTAGTTATATATTGTATATTCGCAGGTCATATCCGGTGGCAACGAATAGTCTTCACCCACCATCAATAAGACCCACCAGATAAACTGTCTGGATTGCCAAAAACTGGACCCCACTGCAGATTGCAGTGGACAAGGAAGAAAAAAAAATCCTCCATCAAAACAAATCTAGCCATCCTGGTAATGGAATTTCCACTATTTACATAAGCACTGGTAGCTGAATTTCCTTTTTTAACCTCCATTATTAAGTCAATTCTCACATGGCCTTGCTTATTTCAGCTGCATCACCGTTCGTCAGTCAAGCCCCCCAGATGACCAGTCTCAATCACTCAAATTGAGCTCAAAATAATACCTCCCATTAGAAAAAAAAAAATCATAAAATCTTACATTTTCCTTACACTGCTTTTGGCTCGTGCCACAAGAAATAGATTTCATGGTTTTTCTAGGATTTCTACTCTTTCTAGCATATCCCAACAAAAAAAAATAAAAAAATCATGAGACAATACTACCCAGTCCCATCAATAGAAGTAAGCAATTTCTTTCCAAACACCACAAAAGTGCCCTATTTCGTGATTTCTGTTAATTCCGTTAAAAGTAAAACTTCCAAAGATTGCAAATTATTTTTCTCAGCTGCCTTAGACCCTGTTTGGTAGACGCCTAAAAATGAGTTCATTTCATTTTTAGTTAACGCTAATTATTATGTATTGGATTAGAGATCAAGATCTCTAATACATCATAACTGTCAACTAAAATCAGATGAAATCGTATTTCAGCATTTCTACAACTTTCACCAAATTTCATGAAAAACAAATCTACAAATAACGAAAAATTATCAAATTCAACAAAATTCAAACTGCATTTGACTGAATGCTGCAGAAAGGGAGAGAGAGAGAGAGAGAGAGAGAGAGAGAGGGATTACAGAATCTGTAGAAGCTTTGAGCTTCTACGTTGCCATGGAAGTTTGAGATCTGCACAGATCGAAGCAGGAAATGAGAATCTGAGAGTCTGACAGTAAAGAGAGACAGAGAGTCGGACTGTTAGGAGATTCGAGAGAGAGAGAAGCAGAACGAGGAAATGAGAGAGAAATAAGAGGTTTGGGTTTTAAGAAGCTGAGTGGTTTTTTACCCCTCTCTCTCTTCTTAAGACAGAGATGACAGAGATTTTCTTCTTCTTTTTTTCCGGGAAGACTCTTTGTTAGTTTTGCACCATTTAAAATGGCGTTGAGTACAAACAGCGACCCACTGAATATTTGCACGGAAATCTAGACCGTTCAAATCGCGGTCCCAAATGCGGACGCGACTTTCCTGTGTAACCCAGGGAGGATTTCCCCTGAAACCCGGATGCGGATTAGCTACTGACAGGTTGAGTAGCGAGACCGCTACTGAAGTGACGTCACCAAGTTACGTGGGTCCCACCATGATGTATGTGTTATATCCAAACGGTCCATCCATTTGGAGAGATAATTTTAGGGCATGAGTCAAAGAATGAGGCAGATACAATCTGTGGTGGACCCCACTACAGAAAACATGGAGAGAGTGACATCCACCGTTGAAACCTTCTTAAGGTCCACCGTGATGTTTATTTGAGATCCAACCCGTTCATAAGTTAAAAAAGACATTAAAAAAGGGAAAACACAAATATCAGCTTGATCGAAAACTTTTGTGGCCCTTAGAAGTTTTTAATGGTGGGCGTCACTCTCTCCACTTTTTTTTGTGGTGGGGTCCATTGGAGCTTTTTATCAGAGTCGTTCGTTGGCTCATGCTCTAAAATTTTCTCTCCAAATAGATGGACGGTGTGGATACAAAACATACATCATGGTTTGACCCACAGAACTTGGTGACGTCACTTCAGTAGCGAGTCTCCCTACTCAACCTTTCAGTAGCTAATCCGCGTCCCTGAAACCCTATGAAATGGATTGGCTACTCCCCCTGCCATCAGCCAATGGCTGATGGTCGGTGCTCTGTGGGCCCCACCATGATGTATATGTTTCATCTATGCCGCACGTATATTTTTTTAGATCATTTTATGGTATAATACCAAAAATGAGATATATAATAACCTCAAGTGGACCACATTACAGGAAAATTTTCTGAATGAACGTCGACCATTAAAAAAAATTTGGGCGCCATAAAAGTTTTGGATCAAGCTGATCTTTGTTTTTTCCTTCATCTGGGTCTGTATGAGCTAATAAATAGATTTGATGTCAAATAAACAGTACAGTGGGTCTTAGGAGGACTTTAATGGTAGATATCCAATCACTATTGTTTTCCTGTGGTGTGGCCTATCTTAGGTTTATTTCATTTTCATTTTTTGGGATGAACCCTAAAATTATCTTTAAAAATGCATGAAACATATACATCATGGTGGGCCCCACAGAGTACCGACCATCAGCCACCGGGCTGGTGGCAGGGGGAGTAGCCAATCCGTTTCCGAAACCCCGAGCTCTGTGGGGCCCGCCGCCCGCTTGATGTTTGTGATATATCCACACCATCTATTCTTATTTCCAGTTCATTTTCATACCTGAGGCCAAGTAAGACTGTAAGAGTAGATCCAAAAGTTGAAGTGGACCACACCGTAGGAAACAATGAGAATTGAATCACCGTCATTGAAACTTCTTACTCACAGTAAAGCTTGATATGGGACTGAAAGGTGTGTTTTACTTTCTGGTATGAACGGATTAGATGGCAAATCAACGTCACATTGAGCTCAGGAATGTTTTAAACATGGGGCAGATTAGGTGCGGCCCCTCCCTCACCCAAGAAAGTGGGGCCCACTTAATGTCTGTATTATATCCAGATCGTCCATTTGTTTGTGCCGGATCAGTTTAACGCATGAGTCAAGAAATGAAACAGAGTAGACCATGCTATAGGAAGCAACGGTGATTGAACGCCCAGTTGAAAGCTTCCTAAGGCCCACTGTAATATTTTATCTCCCCTCCAACCTGTTGAGAAAGGCCACACAATCTCGAATGAAGGGTAAAAACAAAGATCGACTTGATAGTTTGGGGCCCACAGTATGTTTTGAATGGTCAAACACCTGCATTTCCCATGTTATGGTATACCTGAAATTTGAATCCCATCCTTTCTTTTCAATCTCATACAGTATAGTATGGCATGTTATGAACATAACATACCCTACCATGCCATACGGATACTTACTCTTGCTCGGGTGGTAGACTCTCGGGAGTTTCAACACCTGGTCTTGGGTTCAAGTATCCATAGGTGGTGAAATTCCACCAGCGTGAGTGGGTGAGGGTGTGCGTGTGTGTGTTAAAAAAAAAAAAAAAAAAATGGCGTTTAGTAAGGTCCAAGTAATCTTGGCTGAGGTTGGGGTGGCGTTAACCAGTGACTTGCTGAGGTTGGAGTTCTTCATCCGAAAAGTTATTTTTGCTTTGATAATCAACAACTTTACAAAAGCATAACAATTATGTGGTCAAAAAATAGAGAGGTAAAGTGCGGAAATATGTAACTTAGCATTGAAATTGATCACGGTCTAGCTAAGAACCGCAAGGTGCTTATTGGCCCCTGAAGCATTTCAAATGCAGGCCAAAACCAATGCCCAAAATCTCCCACTTCCCATGGTTCTAGAAATAGGATTATCATCCAAAAGTGACTCCGCAAAGATTAATGGAGTTTTTGGTAGCATCAATATTAGCATCAAGAGAGCTAATGGAATAAAGAAAGGTGTGACCTGAATACTCCATGGCTCAAACTGAAGCTATCAATAATTTGATAGCATTCTTTCATAATGTGAAAGCACATCAATTGGCAATATTACTCCGAAAACACCAATTATTCCTCCACGCAATGTTCAACCAAACCTAGGTTTTGTGGGTCGAAGTATACTACATCAGGTGGTTAACCTAGGACCTCAGGATCAAATTGCAGTGGTTTTACCTCAAATAGCTCGAGATGAATTGATTAACTTGATTCATGAGGCAACCGACCAGTGTTATGGTTGTCATACCAACCAAACTACTTGCCATAAAATGTACCTAAATTGTGTTGATCAGTACGTCAAGGTGCCAATAGGTACCAAAATACCCCAATTTTTCTTATTTTTCCAAAGATACGGGCCAATTTACTAGTGAACGTGTTAGCCACTTCATTATATAATGTGGTAAATTCTTAACTAATGAATATGTGAAGTGGAAATGATTTGCAAATTCATTAAAAGATACCGTGTTTATATGGTATATTAATTTATTGATAGATTTAGTCAAAAATGTGACAAGACATTGAATAAATGTTTCATGCTCATCACTATCAAATTGAACCTGAATTTTATTTAGTCGGCTTATTATGCCTAAGGCAATTGCTTAGCGAGCTGACAAATAAATATATATATATATATATATATATATATATATATATATATATATATATATATATATATATATATATATATATATTAAATTTTTTATAAAAAATGAAGAAAATAATTGTTCTATCTCAACACCAAGGGTTAATGGTGATTACGGTTTAAATCGGACCCAATCAATTTTGATACGCCGGCCATGTGTTACATATATATATATATTAAATTTTTTATAAAAAATGAAGAAAAAAATCGTTCTATCTCAACACCAAGGATTAATGGTAATTACGGTTTAAATCGGACCCAATCAGTTCTGATACGCCTACCTAGTAACACATGTATCTCACATGCCAAAATTTATTTTATTTTAGGATTAATCTCTCCACCACTCACTAGTCGTGGACCCTTAGGTTGAGAGTAGCCTCAGTCTATCCCTACAAACACAAGCAGACCAATTCTTAGTTGTAGCTAATAATTGTAATTCACTTTCATCTATGCTTGCACGCTAGATTCGAATGAACATCTTAGTCTTGAAATCCATCCACCTACGCTCATACACTAGGTTGACTGTAATTGTAACTCTTGGAATCGCCTTTACCTTACTCATCAGCACACTGCTTCGGTAAGCATTCCGCCGCTCTTAGTTAGATTGGTTATCCCATTTCAATGGTAAGTCACATACATTTTCACACCTACCTCTCCATTTCTTTCCATTCAACCTTATAGTCGATACCTTTCATGAAATCCCTAATTATAATGATAAAAGAGTTCATTGGAGGAAGAGCCCTATAACCTCCACAAGTTGCCTGGTTAACCAGTGCACAGTTGGTTGAATAGACGGCTAATCTATTAATTTTTCAACTAAGCACCACTTTATTTCAATGGTTGGATCAATAGTGATGACAATTTGAATTGGACCCAATCAGCTATGGCACACCCTCTCTATTTCGCATGGTTCAAAATCACACCAAAAGTGGCCCACTTGAGTTTTGGATATCTCGTGTTGGGCTCTTGTCCTAAAAGAAGCTACCGAGCAAGTAAACTATACCACAAACATCAATGGGCCACAAAACCTAGGACTATAGGAATTTCCATGACCCCATGTCGCCTTCTAACTTTTCCCTTTGAAATTTAACCCTCATTATCTCACTTTTAAGTATCCAGTTGATAATTCCAACTTTACATATATGTCCATAACAATGGGACCGAAATTTTGGACGGTCTGGATAGCTCTACGCCAGTGCAAAGTATAAGAGGATAAGTCACCACCATTTGTTGCGAACAAACATATGAATCAAGCCGTTTTCTCTCTCTCAATTCTTTTATCTTCTTCTCTTTTTCACGCCGTTACTGCAAGAGAGAGCCTGAAGGAGGAGGAATTATAGGTTGCTCCTCACTAGTAAACTTACTGCTTGCTAATTCACACGATTTTATCCATGTTCGGGCATTTTTAACTAATCCTGAACGTTCGTACGATGGGTCCCACTATAGATTGGAGATGAATTAAAAGTTTCTATAAATCAAATATTTCAATGCTTTGATCTTTGAACTATTTTTATTTAACTATAGACCGTATAGTTCACCATTTTTTATTGGCTGTTGATAGAGGACTATAATTCTTCTGATTCTGAAATTTTTTAGAAAACCACCATCAGAGGTATTCTACATTAGATTAACGGTTTGGATCATCGATGCATAGAACTTAATGTACCGAACCATGCGCGTCAGCAAGGTACGATTACTGATGAACAGGACGCTTAATTCCTTCTGGGGAAGATGTTGACTGTGATTCAATTTTTTTTAATGTCGCGATGTTCTAACATGCGCGCGGTGTGCAGGGATGTGGCAAGTTGCCCGTGAACTGGTGGCTCTCGTCTGGTACGTCGCCAGAAAACCAAACCAACGTTGTGAGCCGCATGATCAAGTGATCCAAACCGTCCATCGAATGATCCTAGCCGTTGGATATGTTATTAGTTGGTTCCTATGGAGATGCTATTGTGGTATGATCCAGGTGATGTATATTTGACACTTTTTCCATTGAATTTGAGCCGTCGCTGTGTATTTGATTAACCGTCTTTTTCTCCAGGAAGCAATAGAAGGTTTGTTATCTTATTCTCTGTTCGGTTTCCAACAAATCGTTATCCACATAATTCCTCCCATATGGACCATCGTGAAGTGGTCCACACGAATTGGACAATCCTAGCTGTTGCTTTTTCCCAGTTTTTTAAACCGTCCATTTGAGGATGGCTGAGGATAACAGAAAAAGTGCTATTTCCTGACGTTGGTCCATCCAAAGTAGGGCCCACTGGGTGGACGTTCTTGATTCATCTTCCCCGCTGTGTACATTAAACTAGGAGGTAGGCTGTATAGAATCCCCATACAGCAGCGGTATTGTATCATCCACGAGTATAGCGGACGAGGTCATCCATGAGCTGGGCCAGCCCAGCACACGTTGACTCGGATTCGGTGGTGATCTCTCCGAATTTGGTGCTGGAAAAGCTCTGTGGGTCCCACCATGGTGTATGTGATTTATCCACTCCGTCCATACATTTTTCCAGATCATTTTAGGGCATGAACCCAAAAGTTAAGCAGATATATATTTAAGGTGGACCCCACCACAGGAAATAGTAGTGATTGAACGTCCGCCATTAAAAAATTCTTGGCGGCCACAAAAGTTTTGGATCAAACTGATATTTGCATATTCCATTCACCTAGGTCTGTGTGACCAAATCAATATGTTGGACGGAAAATAAACATTACAGTGGGCCCTGGGAAGATTTTAATGGTGGGCATTCAATCACCACCTTTTTTGTATGGAGTGGTCCACCTGAACTTGAATCTGCCTAATTTTTTGGTTTGTTGTCCTAAAATGATATGTGAAAATGAATGGACCGCATGGATAAAATACATACATCATGGTGGGGCCTACTGAGCTTTTCCAGCACCGACCGTCGCTACCGAATCCGAGTCCGTCTAGAAGCATTGACATTGAAATTATATGATAGGATTGACCAGATCGCTGCAGAGTACAATCGATTTTCACATTTTACAATTGGAGCCACGATCTGGTAATCTAGACCATTCATCTGTTGCATCCTACTGTAGATTGGATATGGCTGAAAAATCCCTCCATCTAACAATTTTAACCATTCATTTTCGTGGCCAAAATATAAACGTTCATGAAGAGAGATGCCTCAGCCTTCCAGAATCATTTGAAAAGTATCATAATAATGGTCATTATTGTTTTTAATCACAGAGACCTGTGGGCCATGATTCATCCACGTCAAAACTCAAATGACCAATGATCTGGATTACAAACAGTGGGCCCCACATGTCACGGTTTAAAACCAACGTATACTACGAAAAGATATGGACCGTATCATATAACTCCTCGATTGTGACAGACCACCAACCGAGGTGGTCCCCACTGCATAACCACTGAATCAGTTTTGATCTCTCCTATTGGTGGAACTTGGTGGGACCACTGAAACTGGGTGGCTCCCAACGTAAGATAGAGGACCCGCTAATTCGGTGGTCCAGTGGACTATCAAGAAGCTGTAACTTGCAGGAGCACCATGTATATTACTACATGGGGCCTGATTATCACAGCCGTCCATTTTATGGTATGAGACCAAAAATGAGGTATATCTCAATCTCAAGTGGACCACATTACAGGAAACATTGTTGAATGAGCGTCAACCATTAAAAACATTTTGGGGGCCATAAAAGCTTTGGATCAAGCTGATTTTTGTTTTTTCCCTTCACCTGGCCTGTATGACCTAATCAACAGATTTGATATCAAATAAATAGTACAATGGGCCTTAAGAGGATTTTAATGGTGGATATCCAATCACTATTGTTTTCATGTGGTGTGGACCACCTGAGATTTATATACCTCTAATTTTTGGGATCAAGACCTAAAATGATCTTTAAAAATGGATGAACGGAATGGATGAAACACATACATCATGGTAGGGCCCACAGAGCACCGACCACCAGCCACGAGGCTAGTGGCACTGGGTGGCTCCCAACGTAAGATAGAGGACCAGCTAATTCGGTGGTCCAGTGGACTATCAAGAAGCTGTAACTTGCAGGAGCACCATGTATATTACTACATGCGGGCAGGTTATCACAGCCGTCCATCTTGTGAGCCGTCACGGAGGGTTCATGATGCAAGAATTTCGCTACTTGTGAGGACTTCGGTGGGTCATAGGCCCACTTTCATGCAAAAGCATAGTATTTGGACGGTTATGATCCTCTAGTTGCGAGTTTGGGTGATCGACATCATTGATCTGATGGACTACAGAGTGGATGGAACATGCCCTTATCTCCTAGACGAGATTATCTTCACCGTTGAATTGGCCATTTGCAGATAGACGGCTGAGAAAAGAATGAGGCGATGTATGGAACTGAGAAAAGGACAGAGATTGGTGGGCTAGGGTGATTCAGTGGGGATGATTTTTTCTGGCATGGCTTACTAAGGTGCGGCCCATCAAATCAATGGATTGGACCGTTAACATGAGGTCATATACTATCTCCATCCTCCGCATGTGGATATTTATAGCATCTTAAGGCCATGAGTTCCGATAAGCGCCACCCACTTTTCGAGGATCCAGACCGTTGGTTTCGTGGGCCACGGTGTGGATTGACTGGGACCCGAAATTTTCCGAGATTGGAAGACCTAGCTATCCAATCTCTGATCTATTTCTATGGACCGTTAGCTCCATTTTCCCTCCTGCTAACGCTAGTCTACGAAAATGCGTGATACGCATCCCATGCATCTATGTATACGACGCTGCAGTGGGCCCCACCATAGTCGAAACGGACGCTCATCTTTACAGTGGCTTCACTTACCATCTAGATGAATGCAAGATGCAACCCTTCTATCTCACACGTGCTGATTTAGATTACGTGTGAAAGATCCAATCCGCTTATCAGACGGGACCCATCATACAGATTCTCTATCTCAGAGTAGACCGGTCTGATCATCATGTGGGCCACACGAAGTTTAAATGAAACTGACCAACCGTCCACATTCAACGTACTTGTTTGACCCAGCTGATAATCAGATCAGCCTATGATCCCAAACTAATCTTTAAAACGGTAGGTCCTAACAGATAATCATCTTGGATCCTTCACACATGTGACACGTTGCCACGTGTCAGTGGTGATTGCACTCAGCACTCTTTTGTCTCTTCTGTCCTTTTTTTCAATATTTAATGGACATACTTCGCTTAGACATTACAACAAGATGATTACGAGCTATCGTGGTTGTTGAGTTGGGACTTTCCGACCCACATCTTTTAGTCTCAGCCACAGACCTCAGAGAACAGAAACGTCCAACTGTATGGGCATCATAAGACATGGGAAATTTTTCATCTTCACTTGAAAAGCAATATATGTTGTACAGTCGATTTGGTAGTCGACCATGAGATGGGGCGTATCCCAAACGGCAAGGGATTGGATTAGGCTGGTCATACATCGTATAGCCAATCACATCCATGTGTGGCCCATCAGATCAATTGTTTGATCACTGCACGTTTTTCCACCGGTTGCACCCAATTCATTTACTCTGGACTATTTGTCTGATGAGGGTTTAGATTTGATACATATGAGTAGGATGCGGGTGTGCCAACCTGGTACTAAGATTGGAAACTAACATCAAAGATACAAATGTACTCTTGTCTACCAATATTGTCATCCATTCATGTGACTCGAGAAAGGAAATGGATTTAATTTATCAATAAAAATAGAGAAAGAAAATATAAGTCGAAAGTGTTATTCTATTAATGATTTTTATAATAATGGTATTCACGATCGGCTTAAGGTATGATGATCCATTCATTACCCAATTGGAATTGAGTTTCGTACTGGGACGGTCATGATGTGCGGGGTTGTTGTCGGTTCGTTACTCAATTGAAACCACGCCTTGTGGCGATACAACTGGTGCAAGGCAAATCTTTGATAATCTACTCATTGCTCGATCAAATTTTGTGGCGAGATAGCCAACGGAACCATGTAGCATGAGTAGGAAAATCCTACAGTTATCTTTTCAAAAATGAGTGATCTTCCTTACGATCCAGTATGATGTCGTGAATGAAAAGCGGAGAGATAAACTAAGATTTATAAACTAAGCCCTCATACTATAAGCAATGATAGGGCTAAACTAAAATAAAATAAAATAAAATAAATGATAATAATAGATGGATAGATAAAACTAGGTTTGATTGTATTGACATATGGCCTGGAAATCTTCGTGGACTTATGTTTATATAAACTTTTGGTAGGCGGTTAGCACGTTAGTTCACATACCTTGTTGTTAGCCACACCCCACTTGAGAATCGATACTAAGACCTCAGTGTTGAAACAAGGTTATCTTCACTCAGTCTACCACTTCTAGGAGGCGGTGGTCTTGCGTAGTCTTTAGCATCGTGAAGGATCTGGATGTTCGGTTGTGCAAATCTACTTAATTCTCTCATGAAAGCATAGCCTATTGCGTACAACCACGTGTATGAAAGAGAGACTCTTACACACATTGATCAGAGTCCTCACGTCTTTGAACTCTCACATTAGAAAGTTGCTAGTCTTTATATTACTTGACTCTAACATCCCTAAAGAGTTGTTTTTGGTAAGCTTCTAGCATTTAATGCTGGATAGAGATCTACTTTGATAGAATTTTGGTATCTAATGCTGAAAGAGAGTTTTACTTTAATGAGACTTGTTTGTTTTTTTTTTTCCGTAGATGGTATTTTTTTATGGAATCTAGCATTTAATGATCTCTCTCTCATGTGCATGTTTTTACTTACTCCTCTTGAAGTCATCTATACCACATATGTTACGGCTACCATATGTTTTCTCCTGAACCATTTGATCTAGGCATGTCAGATCTAATGTAAACAATGATGGAGGGCACAAGTAGGATTTCGTCAATTATTTAGCGCATAGTGCCAATACATGGTAGTATCTTATTGGTTCACGTAGGTGTGCCCAAAACAGGTACAAACAATGCCACCATGTCTCTTTGCATTCGAAGAATGTATTCGGATAATGTGAAAAGACGTTTGAATAATAGTTTTTTATCGTTGGAATGGATGTGACAAAAACAAGTACAAACAATTATTCACTAGTTGTTATTCATCAACCACTATTCACGGTTGATACTATTTACTGACTGCCACTATATACCTGGGCACTATTCATTAGCTGCCACTATTCACCTGGGACACTATTCATCTGGCTAACTTCACTGTTCATCGACCGATGTCACTATTCACTCAAACGATTTCACTATTCATCCGGTTGGCTACATTATTCACTGACCACTATTAACAACTTTTTTAAAAGGTCCAACAACAATAAATATTGCCTCCCGAGCTGTTCGACACCCATAAAGTAAAGTTATGGCATTAAAGGTATGAGAGACTGCCCCCCAAGCTGATCGACTTATGGGGGCAATATTGGCCATATGGTAGGCCACCATCGTTTCTAAATTGGTTTGAGAAACGGTGATATGATTTTATCGGTCAAGCATTAATTAAGGCTTCTCCATTTTTCACTGTTTGTCTCATTTCACGCAAACTATTAAGAAGTGGTAGACTATCTAAAAATTTCACGAACTTGCACATATACTCAATTTTCATTCTCGTATATTATAAGAGAGCATACATATTTTTCAAGCAACGAGTCATGCTCTCTAATAAGCGATTTATAGAAGATGATCCAAAATCATAGATTGTAGGTTCATGGGAGTGATTGGCTTCTAAGGGCGTATTCTTTTGCAAAAGTCTTCATTAACTTTCTATCTTTTTATTTTGATTAGATCTTCAAAGTATATTGTCGAATTGTTGAACTTTTGGTTGCACACGTGTCCTATGGGGTGTGCCAGAAATAGTGTTGCACTCAATTTAATCGACCTATACCACTTGTGTGATCGAGGGTTTAGATTTGGTACATGCATGTGTGAGTACGATGTGTGGGCGTGCTTAAGTCTACTTGACTCAAGAGTTTATTGAATTGTTGGTGTCCACTTCACCGAGATGGATAGATTAGAAATCGGGGTCGAAGATCCAGAGTCCTCTTAGTCACCAATATGACGCGCCGTTTAGGCGACTAGTGAAAGAAAATGAAACTAATCCTTCCAAATGCATTCTTTTTGTCTTGTGACAATAGGCTTTCTTTTATGGACTTAATAATTTGTTATTTTAGCATGATTTGCTACCACAGTTCAATAATAAAAATAAAGAAACAAAATATAAGTCGAAAATGTTTTTTTATTAATGATTTTTACATTAATCGTACTAACGACCAACTTGAGGGATGGCGATTCGTTTGTTGCCCAATTGGGACTGAACTTCTTAGTTGGACAATCGTGATGTGTGGGATGAGCATCTGTTCGTTTCTCGATTGAAACCGGGCTTCGTGGTAGACGATTGATGGAGGACGAATCTTCGACAATCTTGTCATTGTTGGATTGAAACTGGACTTCGTGTCGAGGGCCGATGAGGTGACAGTTTGTTCATGGTCTTGGTCGAAACCAAGCACATGGCGAGACGCTCATGATTCAACTATCCATTTGTCATTTGCTGTGGACCAAATTTCTGGGCGACATGACCGACGGAATCACCTAGTACATAGTAGGAAAGTCCTGCAACATTCCATTCAAAACTAAGGGGCATTCCTTACGATCCAGCGGGATGTTGTGGATGAAGGGTGGAGAAATAAACTAATAATTATAAACTATGGCCCCTATATTATGAACAATGACGATGGCTAAATTAAAATAAAATAAAATAAATAAAAAGATAAATATCCCTGATGGACGGATAGATAAAATTAAGTTTGGTTGTATTAACATCTGACCTGAAGCTTTTTATGGAGTGTTATTTATATAAGCTTCTAAAAGGTGATGGCTGTGCATAGTCTTCAACACCGTGAAGAATATGGATGTTTGGCTATGCAAATCTACTTGATTCTCCCACGTAAGCATAGCTTATCGCATGCGGCCACGTGTACGAGATAGAGACTCTCGCCTGCATTGGTTGAAATCTTCATATGAACTCATACATTAGAAAGTTATTAGAGTTCTTACATTACTTTGCTTTGGCATATGTAGAGAGTTACTTTTGACAAGGTTTTGATCATTTGATACTAAATAAAATTATACTTTAATGTGATTATGACATTTAATGCTAATAAAGAAAGTTTTTCGTTGATGAGACTGACTTTTTTTTAGAGAGTACTTTTTTTAAAAATGAAATCTAGTATTTAATATTCTTTCTTTCAAGTGCACGACTTTATTTTCTCCTATTGAAGTCATCTATATCACATATAGCATAGTTGTCACGTGACATCTCTTAGATCATTTGATTTGGGCATACCAGATTGAGTGTGAATAATGATGGAGGACGCAATTAGGATTTTGTCCATTAGTTAGCACATAGTGCTGACACATGGTGACATTTCATTAGTCCACGTAGATGTGCTAAAAATAGGTACAAACACCACCTCGCTTGGAGTTTTTTTTTTTTACTTAGATGTTTGTTAGAATACATGTTGTTATATCGCCTTTAGACATTGGGTCCCGGTCATATTTCAATGATCTAAGACACTTATAAGAATAACTTCACCTTATATGATGTATAAAAATAAGTTCCGTTCAATTAAAAAGATCTTTCCATCATTTGATTATTTTCCTTTGCATATGAATGATTTAGTTAAGTTAGAATAAACAAAACATTGTAATGTTTTGATGAATTTGAGAAGAAAGTGATCAGAGAGAATATTAGCCAAATTTTATTAAGAATAAAATATATGATGTCTTATCGGAGTGCCACAATAACAACACATGCGCGGAAAAAAAAAACGTGAGAAGGCTTTAAAATGTTAACACACTCTCTCAATTTACATTGTAAATGTTGAACTGGTTCAGCTTGAAAATAATATTCGTAAAATGTAAAGAAATAACAACTTTGGTAATAATTTCATAGGTTAATCTTTGGACAAAATATGAGGTGAGAAGATTAACCTTGAAATGTATATCACAAATAAAATAATAGTATACTTCAAGATCAATATCTAAAATCAGTTACGAACAATTGATAAATTATATGGGAGTGTTACGAAAATGCTAATTCTAAGCAGTTTTGATTGGGATAGTACACGTGAAGTGGTTACTAAATCAGAAAAGATGTGAGAAATGTATAGGAAAATATGTTGTTCACATTAATTTTGATATATGTTGTCTATTGAATTTTCTTTTCTATACTAGGTAAGCATTGATTATTTGCCGATATATATTTATTATATGTAAATAGTCACACCCACACATCAATAATACGTGTGGAGAGTTGTATCGAACAATTTGAGAATCTATCTTTAATAATTAGTAATGATGAAGCTATAGATAGATATATATAAATTGGTGACAATGTGCTATTTTCTAGTACTTATAAGCCAAGGGATCCGGAAGGCTCGAAGACCGATTTAGATCAATATATCCAAGAAATTATATAACTATTATATGATAATTATGGAAATAATAACCCTTAGATATAACGATTATTAACTCTTAAAATAGCTTTAATTAAGCATTCAATAACCTAATATTGAACACCACTTAATCGAAAAATACTCATACCACAAAAAGTTTGAGGAGGAAAGCTAAGTTAAAATATTCACGTGACGTACTTGATACTTCTGTCGATAATATTGTTTATGTTGTTGGGACATTGACAGTTAAATAACAACCGTAAAGAACATTGCATGCATGTTGAACACATGATAATATTAAAGCATATCAAACTCTAAAATCCAACACCCGAGTATGGTCTCGTATGCTTGAGGCGTGAGGATGGCATATACATGTATATGATGGTGCTCTGTGTGCCCCAGGATGATGTATGTATTTTATCCATTCCATCCATCCATCTTACCAACTTATTTTAGGACATGAGACGATAAAAAGAGGCAGATCCAAATCTCATGTAGACCACAACACTAGAAAAGTAATGATTGAGTTCCCACCATTAAAAACTTCATAGGGCCCACTATAATTATTATCTTTCATCCTTTGAGTAGGTCACGCAAACATGGATGAAGGGAAAACAGAAACATGCTTAATTCAAAACTTTTGTGGCCCTAAGAAGTTTTTAATAGTAGGTGTTCAATTACCATTGTTTCTTATGGTGTAGTCCACCTGAGATTTGGATTTATCTCATTTTTGGGCTTATGTCCTATGTTAAGTTGATAAAATTGTGGGATACTGTGAATTTCACACATACAATAAGGTGGGCCACCTCATTTTAAGACATTTTCCTATACTTGTTTTCACTTTGACTTGATTGACATTACTTTTAATAATTGTAGAATTAATTCTTAATAAATATGATGCTTTACCTAAGTACGAGTCATATCTCTATAAAACGGTTATATGATGTTCCATTTAAGTATGGGTCATATTTTTTATTTTGTTTGTACAAGTGGGTCAATTGATTTCATGATTAATAATACTGTCAACATGAGCCCCATTGTGGATGGGCCATGAAAAATAAATAAATATCAGATGATCTTAATCTTCATATTAACCTTTATTAATTTAATATGAGATGTTGTTGTATGTCTCTTATTGGTTGTTCAATTCAAGAAGAATTATATTTGGGAGATGTATGTGATTTTAGCATAGGTTTATGGAATTTGGTGGCATGACAATAACACGTTTTATTTCGTACTCTATACAAAATAGAAATCGAGATAATATAGACAAATGTGACAATTTGTCAATTTTCAAACATTTAGGGCCTATTTGGGAGCGTAAATTTGGAACCCCCTGGATTCGCAATCTTTCCAGTGTGTTTGGCACACTAGAGTGTGAATCAACTTTAATCCAAAAGTACCTATCCAAGGTATATTTACAGGGGTTTGAATTTAATTACTAAATCAACTTTAAATCTCTAATTAGTGAGATATATAATTTTTGACAAAATGGTTGTTATAAGCCTGCTGAAATATATGCTTTGTTCGAAAATGATGAAATTCCAAGTCTCGGATAGGCCACAAGCATAAGATCATGTCTGAATGACTAACCAACGATGTTTAATCGCTGGTTTAGGGTTACATGGACAATGTTTGGACAATGTTGGACAATGTTTGGACGGTTCTAATCTACACGGACAATGTTTGGACGGTGCTGATCATCATTAGTGGGTCATGTGCTAATAGAATGGTGGTGTATAGTGACACATGTTACACCTGCAAATATTGAAATGATTTTAGGTGTACTCCAAGCTCTCATTGTGGATTGCAAACCCCCTCAAAGAGGAGATTGGTAACCCCCTGGATTTGAAACACCTAGTTACTTTATGCTGCCAAACAACTAGGGGATTCGAAACCCCCTCCAATCCCATCCAATCCAAGGTGTCAAATGATCCTTTATGGTTTTTATTTGTTAAATATTTTTTAAATGAAAAAAGTGCTTAATTTCAAATATTAGAAAATTTTCAAAATAAACTACCTAATGGATTTTTCAATACTTATAGGTATTAAAATTCAGCGCTTTATGTTTTTGACACTTAAATTAAATTTATGACCTTATTTTTCAGTTTATCAAAGAGCATCTAAGTTAGCTAATGGATTTTATGTCAATTTACTTTATTATATTATTTTTTCCATTTACATAATGTTGTGTTCTTGATCGATGTATAGTTTTTTTATGGCCAACTAACTCAATTCTTAATTTCATTTGGATTCATGTATCCTTAATATATCCAAATATCTAAAGCCGACAATGTTTAATATGCTTTTTATAGTTATTTTAGACATGGTAACAAATAAGGTTTAACTCTAATGTAAATCACAGTGGTAAAATTTAAGTAGTTTTTATTGACAGACGACTTGAAATTTATAAGCATGAGGAGGATTGTCGACTTCAAGTGAATGCAATAATGAATGTTGATTTTGATTATACTAGCCATATGATAAGACGTAGATTGCTTGGTCACTTTTATTGGTTCTATGTAATGTCTCGGAAAATCCGTACAAAGACCCGAGTACCACCTCAGGCAGAAATCACTAATGACCAAATCCTTTAGAAATTACACGAGAAATAGCTAAGTGCTAATTAGATTTCTTGTGAAATTAGCACTAATCGTGTTAAATACGATCAATAAGACCCAAAACTTGTAGAATCATGAACGCTACTTTACCCTGAAACTTATGATCTATCTCTAAACCCAGTCGCTCTCGAGAGCACCTTGAAACTCCGTATCAGACCTGGACCGCGCGTTGACAATCCAATTACTGCGAAACCATACGGTTAGAACCGCATTCCTGGACTTGACAACCACCTCGAAAATTAAGTCCTAATAGTATCCAGAAACGCACAACTTGAACCCGGAGCGAAGTGTGTGAGAAACGTGAATATCTTTAGAAAATGAACTGGGACTTAAGTGAATTGGGTCGTTTCGCTTGCAGGCCAAATCTAAGGATTCAGACCGTCAGAATTTGACCCAATTACACCCTCGGATCAGGAAAAATTTCCACCACATGTCAGTGTACTTGTAGCCCTGATCGAGTATCAGTGACCGTTGAATTAAAACTGAACCGCTACGGTCGATCTGTAAACCCGATCGGATCAAAAACTTAACTCGACTTAGAACCAATGTTAGGGAGCTTAAGTCCGACCGCATGCAGAAAATGGGCCTTCAGAAGTGCTCCGTTGAGCCAAAACAGATGAGTTTTGGCTATAACTTAAGTATACCATGACCCTGGGGCCATTGAGCTCACGTTTGAGCCTATATAAGGGTCTTAAACCCTCTCTCTCTCATTCCATACGAATTTGGAAAACCCTAAGAGAGAAAAGAGAGAAAAGAGAATGAGAGAGAGAGAGAGAGAGCATTTCTTTCTTGGATTCAATTTCATTACTTCACATGCTTATCCACCACTTCCTGTATCATTATTTGGGCGATTCCGATCCCGTTTTAGGTAAGAAAACCTAACCCTAATCTATTTTAGGGTTTCAAATAGAGTGAATGATGAATTAGCTAACCTATTTCATACTTTAGGATGCCATTGTGTCTTAGACGATAAATTAGAGAACGAACTGAATTCGTTGCGAGTTTACCGACGAAAGGTGTGGACTATAAATGTTTAGGTTATGGTTTTCAAGGCTTTCAGATTTATGACTGACTTGAATGCTGTCACATGCTTAACTACGATGTTTTTCGCACTTTACACATATATATGAACTATGTTGAATATAGTATATTCTACGTGTTTGTTGATATGTCTGAATGAATATGGAATTTGAATTTGTGCTTACCATGATTATTAGCTATCGATATATGATTGTTGTGTATGTGGCAACTCTTTTGAAAAAGGGGCTTGTCGGGATGTACGTTGTAACTAGTCTATTACATGTGTGTAATATGTGTAGGCTAAGTGTTTGATAAAATGCCTAAATGAGGAAATGTTTGTTTAAATGCATATAATGAGGGTGTTGAGATAGGATTCTCAATTCACTTAACTATGACTATAGTTTCCTTTATGTAACCTACATTGCTACTACGTGCTTTATGGTTGAAATGCCTATATATGCTAACATGTACCCTGTGTATTTGTTGAAATGCTCTTATGAGATTTGTATTTGAACATGTTGTTTGGCTTAACGTGAATGCTACTGTATGAAATGTGATTGGGGCTACGACATAGTCCAGGCAATCGGTAATAGTTTACGATAGGTGGCCGTACTACTTAGTCATGATAGACATGCCCAATGAATCCGATTCATACGGTGCTAGTTGACAGTGGTTAGGCCACGCGGAGTGCTTACACGCTCCATGTCGATTAGCTCGACGTATGCTCGTACCAGTCGAGCTTGTCAAGCAACCCGGTTGACCCAACGTATGTTTACCATGTATGGATGTTACTGCTTGAATCTAAGGTACCAAACTCACCAATGGAAAATCCGTTTAACTTTGGTACCTCGATCTGCTAAGACTCATGAGCCGGGCATGGTGGTACGGGACACCGTGGTCGAACTGTCGATCTACGTTGGGGTGACGAGCCTCCCTGCAGTGTCCAGTGAGCAACCCAAACTCGTAAGCCGAATACGGTGGTATGAGACATTGTATACGAGCTGTCGGCCTACACTGGCATAGTCTGGCTGTGGTCCCTAGTTGGGTTGGTGACGAGCCTTCGAAAATAGACTGTCAGTTGGTAGGGCATTGGTGTAGTGACCTCGAGTATACTCTGAGACTGTGTTGAGGAGACGAGCCTTTCCGTAGCAACCAGGGTATAAACTAAACCTACACTGATCAGGTGACGAGCCCTTTGTAGTGACCTAGAACGCCAACATCGTATAGATTTACCAGGACTGACGACCCTAGAATGGATCATTGTTCGGGAAATGATATAAGGGAAGTATCTTAGATTTCCAATCCTGATGTATGAATAAACCTAAGTAAAAACCTGGCTAATCACGTGCATGCACCGCATTACGTATGCCTTTGGCGTAGCAAGTCAGCACTGAGGAAGGGTTGCATGCCGTGATCGTGAGATGAAGTCGCTGAGGGAGCGCAGGCGAGGGCATGCATCATTATTTCATATCATTCTTGTATTAATAAGAGTACTTAGGACCTGATTGTTGTATTGCGTTATTATTACTGTTTGACTGAATTGATAACATGTTAACCTTTGCTTTATTATTCCACTGAGTTAATCACTCACTCCCACGTTATGGGACGATGTTTTAAACACCAACCAGACCCTATTTTAGTTTCAGATGATGGCGATATTTGCGAAGCGGAGCCGGACTTTTATGATGATGAGGAGGGTTTCTCCTATATGCAGCTATCAGGCGGGTCTATGTAGACTATGTTCTGATCAACGGGGTTATAGAGATGTTGATTAGATGCTATTACACTTGTTATTTTGTTCCTTTGGAACACCCATGCATCTTCATTTTGTTCATTTTTAGAGTATACATGTATATATTTAACCTAGAATCATGTTCACACTCTGGAGACTTATAACAGTTTATATATTTTATATATTTATCACAGTCTTCCGCTTATGAAAGTTAACTGTCTCTGGAGTATGATATGCTGTTTTGGCATAATCTCACTCATGTTTAATACACTAATATGAACAACATTCAATCATCATTATCTATGTTGCATAAGTGATGCGTTGGAACTCGGGAACTGAGCTTCTGCTCGACCCCCGATTTTCAGGCCGCTACAAGTTGGTATCAGAGCATGATTTGGACTAAACTAGACCTGGGTTATGGTCACACGACGCACGTTGACGCATTTCGACATAGGAGGGTGTGAGAAAATGCAGAAACAAACTTAGGTTCCCCAATTTTGACGAACGGCGAAATCGACTGAAATCGACCATAGAAATTGGACATTTAGGTTTTCCCGATCACGTGAAATGATCCCAACATCCTTTTAGACCATCGATCGACGGGCTTAGATGAAGATTTAACCCATTCCAACCTCAAACAATCTGAAAAACGTGAATGTATATAAAATAGGGCCCGAAATGACTCAAAACGGAGTCGAGGCCAAATCAGTACTATTCGGGGGGGCCCACAGTGGACCCTGTAAGACCAGTATCCTATACTATACTGTTCCGTGAGCTTCCGCGGTCCTTCCGGTCGAATTTCGGCAACTCGTGATTTGTTATTACGCGCGATCTTGAGTTGTATCCCATATTTAAGAATCAACTCGACCCGAGACTTACACCCTAGCGACTGCACCATCGCTGCGGTTCAAACACCGCGTCTCGCGTGTCGAGGAGATACGCGGGCCAGGAAATGTGGACCCGCATTCAGTTCGAGAAAAATACCGCACGGTGCAATTTTGAGAGAATCTATACGAAATGTCACATCAATCCATCAATCAGTCAAAGTACTCCCATCACCTCACACCCCATCCCCAAGTACAACTACCCCTCTCCTAAAGTCGACACTCTCTTACAACTAAGTACACCTACCTATCACTCACCATCCCCCTCTCCCATCACTCCTCTCCCATCATCTCTCTCTCTCTCATCTCTCTCTCATTTTCAAACTCCACCTTTCCAAGCAACCCACGTCCATGGCTCTCCATGGGAGGAGCTTTGTGTGGCCCACTCCCTACCATCCAATCCAATCCTTCAAAGCTGATCTCAACCGTTGAATCACACCCATTCGAGCTCTAGATCGCATTGGCAGAAGAAGGAAGATGAGATCTTAGGTGGGTGTTCATACAAGGCTGTGGGGCCCACCAAAATGTGTGGGGACCCTCTTTTCTATCCCATTTGCTCCCCTCTCCCCTCTTTCACACTCCCAAGCTTTTCTTTTTCCACAAAAACTCTTTTTTCCCCTCTTTAATCCCCCCTCCATCCTCATATTTTACCTCTTTCCTTCATTTCATACACCCCTCCACCGTTTTCATCAACACCCACCTCCTATCCCTCTCATTCCTTCGATTTGAGTGCACAAATCTCCCATTTGTGTCTCATATATCTCCAAATCCAACAATCCATTTTATTTCTCCATATTATCCTACTCCCATGTCTCTTTTTGAGCTTATAACGGCTGTTTTCTCCATCTCCACGCTTCTTTCTTTCATGGGGAAGAAGAGGGCTCCTACGGATGAAGCCGGGCCTAGTCGCCCTACCCGTTCGAGGAAGCAAAGGGGCGCCACCGCAAGCACGAGCGTTGATCGAGGGATACGGACAAAGTGAGATCTCGATCCCCAGGCTCCCCTCGAGAGGGCCCTACTGACGGATCTGTCCCATGGATGATTCCAGGGCTGTAGGGTTCTTTTTGAAGTGCACGTGGACGAGAAGCTCTTTAGAGAATATCTATTGATGGACCGCCTGGTCGGGCCGGGTGGGGTCCCGTATTTGAGGGTAAGATGAAGGTCAATGTTACAATTGTCCGAGCCTTCTACGCGCACATTCGGGAGCCAACACTGGAGCCTTTGCAGTTCAAATTTCCCGTGGGAAGGCGAGATCTCACAGTCAATGCTGGCTTGATAACTCGACTTATGGGAGTGCCGCTTGGCGAGGTCCATGCTAACGAGAAGAATCTTCGGAGTGCAGGTGAAAGAGATCGCCGCACGCGATTCCTTTGTAGCCAACTGGCCCACTGGAATTCAAACAATAGTCTCCTGGCATCCAATATGACCGACGACTTTCGCCTGCTCCACCACATTTTCACATACAACGTGTATCCCAGGTGGAACAATCGCAGCGAATACACACGCCTGATGGTAGACTGTCTGTACTAAGCTGGGTAGGGAGAGAAGTTGTGCGTGCCTACGTATGTGCTGCTACAAATAGTACAGACTACGCGCTCGTCCAGGACGTCCATTTCGCTCCCTTCAGCCGACTTATATGCAAGCTTGCGCATGAATTCACCTACAGACTTGGCGTAGAACTTCCTGTGCCGATCCATTCATCAACGACACCACTCTCAACAATATGGAGATTGGGCCACGACAGCGTCAAGCCCGACTCGTCGAGAGTGAGGATGAGACGGAGAGCGAAGAGGAAGAGACCGATGAGGAAGGCAGAGATGAGATAGAAGAAGAGCAGACTGAGGAAGAAGAGGAGGCTCAGGACATTGACGAGGGCTCTCTTCTTGTTATACAGGAGCGCTCTAATGATCGAGCCGCTATAGAAGCCCGCTTGGCTCAACTTGAGAAGGGTTAGGCTGCCCTGCGACAAGAAGTTGGCCCACTATGGCATTGTAATGTTATCCTCGGTATGGATTGGCTCACCGAGATGAAGGCTGAGATCGATTGCGATACCAGAGTGGTGACAGCTCATGCACCTGAGGGTACGACCTTTACTTTTGTGATTCAGGTCAGTTTGCCCTGCCACTTGCGTTGTTACGCTTCCTTATTGAAGAATATTGATGGCCCAACACTTGAAACCACGCCTGTAGTCCGAGATTTTGAGGATGTGTTCAGGAAGATACCTGGGTTGCCTCCTCAGTGCGAGATCAATTTTAGCATTGATCTAGCGCCTAGTTCGACACCCATTTCATTACCAACATACCGCATGCCTTCATGTGAGATGGAGGAATTGAGGAGACATACGGCCTAACGTGTCTCCGTGGGGAGCACCTGTGCTGTTTGTAAAGAAAAAGGATGGATCCCTATGATTGTGTATTGATTATCGCAGGTTGAACCAAGCGACGGTGAAGAACAAGTATCCCTTGCCCAGGATAGATGATCTGTTCGATTAGTTGAAGGGGGCACAGTATTTCTCGAAGATTGACCTACAGTCAGGGTATCACCAGTTGCGCGTCAGGGATGAAGACGTGCAGAAGATAGCTTTCAAGACCAGTTTTGGACACTATGAGTTTCTCGTTATGTCGTTCGGCCTTACGAATGCACTGGTCGTGTTCATGGACCTGATGAACAGGGTGTTTCGGCTGTTTTTGTTCCGATTTATCATCGTGTTTATAGATGACATTCTGATATACTCTAAGAGTCAGGAAGTACATGAGGAACACCTGCAAGAAGTCTTGGATACTCTAAAGAAGAACCAATTATTCGCGCAGTATAAGAAGTGCGACTTCTGAAAAAAGGAAGTCAAGCTCCTGGGACATGTGGTGTCCAAGGAAGGGATAGTAGTTGACCTCGCTAAGGTAGCCGCGGTCCAGGACTGAGAGCAGCCCGGTTCGATTACTGAGGTGAGGAGCTTTCTTGGTCTGGCAGAGTACTACCATCGATTTATTCGGGACTTCTTCAAGAACGCCAGACCGTTATCCCAGTTGACATGGAAGGATCTGAAGTTCGCCTGGAATGAGAAGACGGAAGCAACTTTTCAGGAGCTGAAGGACAAGCTAACGTCCGCCCTTGTGCTAGTATTGCCAGAGCAAGGGGTTAGGTATATTATATACATCGACGCGTCTCGCGTTAGTCTGGGTTGTGTCCTTATGCAGAAGGATAGGGTGATTACTTACACCTCGAGGCAGTTGAGGAAACACGAGGAGAACTACCCTACACACGACCTAGAGTTGGCAGCCGTCATCTTTGTACTGAAGCTCTGGAGTCATTACCTCTACGGAGAGGAGTTCGAGCTCTTTTGCGACCACAAGAGCTTCAGATACATATTCACTCAGCGGGACCTGAATATGAGGCAACTGCGATGGATGGAAACCTTGAAGGACTTCAAGTTCGAGGTTTCCTACCATCCGGGTAAGGCTAACCTTGTGGCTGATGCGTTGAGCAGCAATAAGACCATAGAGTTTGCAGCTTTGCTGATGGTGGCAGAATAGAATATGGTAGAGTTCGTGCGAGACATCAAACAGAAGCTCACCGTGGAGGAGCCGTTCGAGAGTGTCGCGCACGTTCGTGTGTGGCCACTTATTGACGATAAGATCATTGAGGCCCAGAAAGATGATGGGCGATTGTCTAAGCTTCGAGAGCATGATAGCGACGATGAAGACGCCGAGTGGAGAGTTTGTACAGATGGGGGCTTACATTACCGTGGCCGCCTATGCATCTCAAATCTTCATGACTTGAGACAGGAGGTTCTCGAGGTTGCACATAGTTTGAAATTGGCAATGCATCCTGGCAGTACGAAGATATACTATGACATGAAGAGGTCCTACCAGTGGGACAACATGAAGGCCCACATAGAAGAGTATGTATCCCGTTGTCTCACATGCTAGCAGGTCAAGGTAGAGCATCACCGACCTCCTGGATTACTTCACTCATGCCCATAGCAGAATGTATATGGGACTTCATCTCTATGGATTTCATCGCTGGGCTACCGAAGACGAGGAAGGGTCATGACTCCATTTGGGTGATCTAGACCGGTTGACGAAATCGGCTCATTTTCTCCCTATTAGAGTTTCGAACTCTGCAGACGAGTTGGTCAGGTTGTACATCAAGGAGATCGTGTGTATACATGGGGTTCCTCTGGAGATCGTGTCAAACCGAGACATGCGATTCACATCTATCTTCTGGACTCGTATCCAGAAAGCAATGGGTGTGAAATTGAAGTTCAGTACCGCGTTCCACCCACAGACTGACGGGTAGACGGAATGGGTAAACCAGGTGTTGGAAGATATGCTGCGAGCTTGTGTGCTGGATTTCAATGACAGTTGGGACGATTGTCTTCCTTATGCAGAGTTCGCGTATAACAACAGTTTTTAGGCGAGTATTAGCATGGCTCCCTATGAGGCCTTGTATGGATGCCCCTGTCGAGCACCGCATTGCTGGGTAGAGGTTGGTGAGAAGAGTCTAATTAGCCCAGAGTTAGTACAGACGACCTCCGAGAAGATTGACATTATCAAGCGTTAACTTCTAGCGGCACAGAGTAGGCAGAAGAGCTACGCCGATACGAGGCGGCTACAGTTAGAGTTCGAGGTCAGAGACCATGTGTTTCTGAAAGTTTTCCCAATGAAGGGAGTCCTTCGGTTTGGGAAGAAGGGGAAGCTCACACCGAGATTCAGTGGCCCATTCCATATACTCGATCGAGTGGGTGTGGTGGCGTAGCGTCTTGCTTTGCCCACACCACTCGCAGCATGCACAACGTATTTCATGTATCTATGCTGAAGAAATACGTTCCTGATTCTTCCCACATTATCAAATGGGAGCAGGTGCAATTGAGTGAGGACGCTACTTATGTACTGCATCCGACGCGCATTCTAGATAGGAAGGAGCATGTGTTGCGTAATAAGGTGATTCCACTTGTAAAGGTTCTGTGGACACACCTCACTGAAGAAGAGGATACTTGGGAGACGGAAGCTGAGGTTCGAAAGAACTACCCTTACATTCTCGAAGAGTACGAACATGTACTAATTTCGAGGAAGAAATTTTTCTTTAAGGGGGGTAGATTGTAACGTCTCGAAAAATCCGTACAAAGACCCGAGTACCACCTCAGGCAGAAATTACTAAGGACCAAATCCTTTAGAAATAAGACGAGAAATAGCTAAGTGCTAAACCAGATTTCTTGTGAAATTAGCACTAATTATGTTAAATACGATCGGTAAGACCCAAAACTTGTAAAATCATAAACGCTACTTTACCCTGAAACTTAGGATCCATCTCTAAACTCAGTCGCTCTCGGGAGCACCTTGAATATCTGTATCGGACCTCGACCGCGCGTCAACAGTCCGATTACTGCGAAACCATATGGTTAGGACCACATTCCTGGACTTGACAACCACCTCGGAAATCAAGTCCTAATAGTATCCAGAAATGCACAACTTGAGCCCGGAGCGAAGTGTGTGAGAAACGTGAATATCTTTAGAAAATGAACTGGAACTTAAGTGAATTGAGTCGTTTCGCTTGCAGGCCAAATCTAAAGGATTCAGACCGTCAGAATCTAACCCAATTACACCATCGGACCAGGAAAAATTTTCAACACATGTCAGTGTACTTGTGACCCTGATCGAGTATCGGTGACAGTTGAATTGAAACTGGTCTGCCATGGTTGATCTGTGAACCCGATCGGACCGAAAACTTAACTCGACCTAGATCCAATGTCAGAGATCTTAAGTCCGACCGCACACAGAAAATGGGCCTCCAGAAGTGCTCCGTTGAGCCGAAACAGATGGGTTTTGGCTATAACCTAATTATACCATAGCCCTGGGGCCATTGAGCTCACGTTTGAGCCTATATAAGGGTCTTAAACCCTTTCTCTCTCATTCCATACGAATTTAGAAAACCCTGAGAGAGAGAAGAGAGAAAAGAGAAGGAAAGAGAGAGAGTCAGCATTTCTTCCTGAGATTCAATCACATTACTCCACATGCTTATCCACCACTTCCTGTATCACTATTCGGGCGATTCCGATCTCGTTTTAGGTAAGAAAACCTAACCCTTATCTGTTTTAGGGTTTCAAATAGAGTGAATGATGAATTGGCTAACCTATTTCATACTTTAGGATGTCGTTGTGCCGTAAATGACAAATTAGAAAACGAATTGAATTCGTTGCGAGTTTACCAGCGAAAGGTGCGGACTATAAATGTTTAGGTTATGGTTTTCAAGGCTTTTAGATTTATGACTGACTTGAATGCTGTCACATGCTTAACTGCGATGTTTCCCACACTTTACACATATATATGAACTATGTTGAATATAGTGTATTGTACGTGTTTGTTGATATGTCTGAATGAATATGGAATTTGAATTTGTGCTTGTCATGATTATTAGCTATCGACATATGCTTGTTGTGTATGTGGCAACTCTTTTGAAAAAGGAGTTTGCCGGGATGTACGTTGTAACTAGTCTATTACATGTGTGTAATATGTGTAGGCTAAGTGTTTGATAAAATGAATGAATGAGGAAATGTTTGTTTAAATGCATGTAATGAGGGTGTTGAGATATGATTCTCAATTCCCTTAACTATGGCTATAGTTTCCTTTATATAACCTACATCGCTACTACGTGCTTTATGGTTGAAATGCCTATGTATGCTAACATGTATCCTGTGTGTTTGTTGAAATGCTCGTATGAGATTTGTATTTGAACATGCTGTTTGGCTTAATGTGAATGCTACTGTATGAAATGTGATTGGGGTTACGACGTAGTCTAGGTAATCGGTAATGGTTTACGATAGGTGGCAGTACTACTTAGCCACGATCGACACGCCTGATGAATCTGAGTCGTACGTTGCTAGTCGACAGTGGTTAGGCCACGCGAAGTGCTTATGCACTCCATGTCGATCGGGTCAACGTATACTCGCACTAGTCGAGCTTGTCAAGAAACCCGGTTGACCCGATGTATGTTCACCATGTATGGACGCTACTGCTTGAATTTAAGGTACCAAACTCACCAATGGAAAACCCGTTTAACTTTAGTACCTCGATCCGATAAGACTCATGAGCCGGGTATGGTGGTATAGGACACCGTAGTCGAACTGTCGGCCTACGTTGGGGTGACGAGCCTCCCCATATTGTCCAGTGAGCAATCCAAACTCGTGAGCCAAATATGGTAGTATGGGACACTGTATTCGAGCTGTCAGCCTACACTAGCGCAGCCTGGCTGTGGTCCCCAATCGAGTTGGTGACGAGCCTTCGAAAATGGACTGTCAATTGGTAGGGCGTTGGTGCAGTGACCTCAAGCATACTCTGAGACTGCGTTGAGGCGACAAGCCTTTTCGTAGCAACTAGAGTATAAACTAGGCCTACACTTATCAGGTGAAGAGCCCTTTGTAGTGACCTAGAACCGCAATATCGTATGAGATTTACTAGGACTGATGACCCTAGAATGGATCATTGTTCGAAAAATGATATAAGGGAGGTACCTTAGCTTCCCAATCCTGCTGTATGAATAAACCTAAGTAAGAACCTGGCTAATCACGTGCATGCACCGCATTACGTGTCTTTGGCGTAGCAGATCAAGCACTGAAAAAGGGTTGCATGCCACGATCGTGAGATGAAGTCGCTAAGAAAGCGCAGGCGAGGGCATGCTTTATTATTTCATATCATTCTTGCATTAATAATAGTACTTAGGACCTGATTGTTGTATTACGTTATCATTACTGCTTGACTGAATTGATAACATGTTAACCTTTGCTTTATTGTTCCACTGAGTTGATCACTCACTTCCATGTTATGGGACAGTGTTTTAAACGCCAACAGACTTTGTTTTGGTTTCAGATGATGACGATGTTTGCGAAGCGGAGCCGGAATTTTATGATAATGAGGAGGGTTTCTCCTATATGCAGCTATCAGGCGGGTCTATGTAGATCATGTTCTGATCGACGGGGTTACAAAATTGCTAATTAAATGCCATTACACTTATTATTTTGCATCTTTGGAACACTCATGTATCTTCATTTTGTTTATTTTTGGAGTATACATGTATATATTTAACCTAGAATCATGTTCACACTCTGGAGACTTACAACAGTTTATATATTTTATATATTTATCACAGTCTTCCGCTTGCGAAAGTTAACTGTCTCTGGAGTATGATATGCTGTTTTGGCATAATCTCACTTATGTTTAATGCACTAATATGAACAATATTCAATTATCATTATCTATGTTGCATAAGTGATGCGTTAGAACTCGGGAGCTGAGCTTCTGCTCAACCCCCGATTTTTAGGGCGTTACACTCTATGTTATTCTATTGGTGATTAGTAACAACAAATTGAAAGCCACTTAACCCGTTAAAAAGCAATCAACATCTAATTGTTCTATTGATTCGTGCCTCTACTATCACCTCATTTTCGAAATTAATATACAGGGTGATGATGTTATTTTAATAATTCTGACAGGTTTGTTGGTTCTTTTTACATCTTTGTATATTATATTTAGGTATTGAAATGTTTTTGAAATATTTTATTTAATCATGAATTGCTCTTTATGCTAGTATTTTGGACAAATTTTGTAATGTATGAAAGGTAATGACTAGATGTTACTTTTTGAATATGCTCAACTCATGGATATAATTATCACTCGTCGGATGGATCATAGTGAGGTTCATTGTGACATATATAATATGTATGGTTAAGGGCTTGTACATCTCCAAAATCCTAATTGGTGTAAAAATCTCTAAAAAAAATACATTAACTATGTTCCATCTTTGTATGAATGATATTTCATGTAAGTATGTAATATGACATCTTGACGTAATTGTGCAAAAATGGAAAACATCCAAATACAATAGTATATATTGGATATTATTTGATCATAAAGTGCCAAAATTTTTGTATACTTTAATGTGGTAAAATTTACTCATGATCCAACTGTATTATTTGCGCTATCAATAAATTCAAGATATGATTACTACAAAAAATAAATTGTAAAATCACAGGTCAAATGTCTGTTATAATAGGAGACAAATAATGTAATTTACAGTAATTACACTATTATGTCACGTTATTATGATAATTTGCAATCCAAATATGCCCCTACACTTATAGTAAAATTTCTTGATGTAAGATATAAGATAATTGTTGTCTAATAAAATTGGAGTTTATGCATGCATTGAAATAAGATCTCTAATTTTGCATCCTACTTTTTTCAATAATGATAAAAATAATTGTTACTTAATCACAACAATTTTAGTAAACACACATTCGATTCCTCCTATGAATACATACTCTCGCTCATTCACATCTATAGTGAGGCCACCCATTATATAAATGATTTGAATCCTTGAAAGGAACCTCTAATTAACAATTAAAATTATGAAGTATGTATCCTGTTGCAGTACTTTGGGGTTATCTCTTAACAATCAAATCTTAGTATTTATTGTAGTCAAACTATTGCAGGGGCATTTTCGCACTGGGCTTAAGTGGAGTACCCTGTGGGATGTGGGGACACACTAGGGGTGGGTGACCCATGTGATTTGGGGCTCCCCACCAGGGGTGATTAATGCGCATTTCACATCGGGCTCATATGGGGTAGCCTGTAGGATGCGGGGACATATTCAAGGAGGGTGACCCATGTGATTTGGGGCCCACGAGGGGAGTTAGGCGGAGGTACTAACCCATGCAATGTGGGGCTTGGACTATGAGATAAAATGATTAATTCGTCATGCTCTAACAGTTCGAGCTTTTAGAACAAGTGGTTAATTGTCCCGCATCATAAACTCTCTTAAAGTAGCATATATATGCATCTATATTTTTACGTTTTAGATGTTGGCAATACTTAGATTTTAAATCCTTCTCCCAATTAATTAGGAGCCCTAACAAAAAGAATTTCATGACACCTAAATTTTTTTATTTATATTTTTCTTTACGTAATAGGCAATGAACTAACTAAAAAAAAACTCTTAGCCTCACTTATACTCATATGAAAGATGTGTTCCCTATCATATATGAGTTTTAAAAATGCTTTTATTGTATATTAATATGAGGAATAATACGCGATATATACATTACCAACTACATACAATTCATACATGTTAGATATAAACCATACTTACACAAGCAATTATATTTCAAACTAGAGTTATTTATCATATCCCTCAAATGGTTGTGCATTAAAGAGCATCAATTTATCAATAAAAATTCAGTGATGAGCTTTAGTAATAGCTTTTGTTAAAATGTGCGCTAATTGAGAATGAGAGGAAATGTGAAAAAGAAATTTGTAATTTTGTATATAATAATGATCACAACATTTCACTTCAATATGCTTTACACCATATTAGATGTTAGATAATAGTGTGTGAGAATTAATAATAATATTAAAGTCACTTAGAATGCATCATTACCATACTATTTCAAAGGATACAGAAGAGGTGAGATGAAACCCGGCTTCAACGTAAAATTTAGATTCTCAATCCATTTTCTTGCATTTCTATGAAACTAAGAAGTTGCTTGTAATAATTCATACACAGAAACTAATGGAGTGACATGTACCATAGTTAACATCAAGATAGGAAGTTAAAAATAAGTTAGAATAAAAAGAAAAGAATATTTCAATGGTCTTATATAAATATTAACAATTTTTATGAATAAGAGTCAAATGAAGTCATTGAAGATTAAAGCCAACTTGAATTAAATTACCATATAGTAGATACTGGGAAATAGGTAATTATTATTAACTTCAATATTTCATATCAGTTGCCTCCATATAACGTTGACACTTACACTAGCTTGGAAAACTTTGAAGCTAAACTCGAAGAAGGAAAACACCATACTTATAAAATTTGTTGGGCCCATGGTGATATATGTGCCTAATCCACTCAGTTCATCTGTTTTTACCTGTTCATTTTAGGGCATGAGCAAAAAAATGAGGCAGTTCCAAAGTACAAGTGAATCACACCACAAGAAATAGGGAGAACTAAACACCTACAATGGAAAACTTCTTGTAGACTACAAATGCTTTGGATTAAGCTAATAACTATGTTTTCCCTTCATCCACGCTTGTGTGACTTTATGAACAGGTTGGATAACAAATGTACATATTTGTGAGCCATGAGCCACATTTCAGCTTTCAGTGGTGGACATCATTATCCCCCTGTTTCTTATGGCATGGTCTATCCGAGTTTATAGCCTACTTCATTTTTAGGCTAATTCTTTAAAACGAACTGATAAAATGAATGCATGGCATGAATCAGACACATCACAATGGAAGGAAGAGATTTAATCAGACACAATCCCCATTTGATTTCTAACTTCCCATCAAATTTCTACCCCATCTGATTTCAAGCTTCCCTCTACCAAGAGAAACGCTTTTCAAGAAATCTACTTTCTCCCATTCCAAGCAAAAAAGGTAAGGCACATAAATCTATTTCAATTTCTAGAGTTCTACCAAAAAATTGTCAACATCAATTTCTTTAAGAAAATAATAATTAAAAAAAGTAGATTTTGAGGACTATGAGAACAAATCTCATGGTCCTAGAGATCTTCATCCGTAATACATTATGAATACATACTTTATTACAATATAATACATATTGTTAAGTAAATATATTTACCGGTCTACCAAACAAAGCCTTTGTCTCTTAACATTATTGTAGAAAACTGCACTTGAAACTAACTAATGGAATTCTTGTTGGATGCCATAGTTTTCTGTTAAGAGCATTTACAAGCATAACAGGGGGCATACGCCTTTATGTAACTGCAGACTAGGCCAAAATAGCTGCAGCATCATTAGCTTCCCTAAACACATGCCAGGCATGCCATTTAAGTATCCATTGAAGCATCTGCCTGCAGTTCAAAACTAACCTGCTCATGTTCCGATTCTCCTCCACCTTGTTGCATCAGGCGGCAATTGTTAGTCCTAAGTCACCTTTGATTCCCATGTTCTAAATGCCAGGTCTTAGTGCTAGCTTAATGCCCAAAGCAATGCAGTTGCCTCTGCCACATATGTTGGATAAATTGATACACTATTCTTTGCCGGCTCAAGCTTTTTGAGAATGGTTTTTTATTTGACATGGTATTAGACCAGAATGTCTTATGGAATTCCGAGAGTAGCAAGAAAAATATTTTCGTTTAGAGTTTTGCACCCGCGCGCGTGCAGGAAAAATGTTGATACACCATCCTCTCATGGCTCAAGCTTTTAGAGAAGGTGAGATGTTGATACTTGACAGCCTACTCCGAGCAATGAAAGAGATTGGCTGCGAATCCTCTGACAAACCGCCCAAGACAGTCACGAATGAGGCCCGTTCACCACCCACATTAGTGGAGGTTGCCACTAGATAAAATTGGGTTCGTCGGAGAACAGTGGCTGAGTTGTGATTATTTCTCATTTAGTGGAGGAACGGATGTTTTTACTGAATGGTTTTGCAATAGCCCTCTTGACTGTTTGTTCCACATATTGCCTTTGCCCTGCAAAATATTTAGTCGAAAATCGATGTCTTTTCCAAAGTTTTCATCATTCCCAAGTTAAGTACTCGGAGCCTTGCCATGGTCTTTGGCTTTGAATGACTAGGCTAGGGTCGGCTGGACCTGGACTTTGGAGTGGCCAGACTTGAACTCTCAGGCCAGCCCTCTGAATTTTGGTTTTGTATGTCGTATTCAGCTTTTCATCTTCTATAAATGAGATTCATGACTAAGCAATCCAAACCATTGATATGATTGGAGTCGTCAGGTTAGATCCCTCAAGCCAAAACTTTGATTTTGCACCGCATGTTAGGCATTTCAGCTTCTACAAATGTGGTCCATGGCTCAGGAATCTAAACCATTGTCATCATTGCAGATATGGAATATGGCCTTTTCTTGATTGAATGTAAATCTTGATGTATTGTCTTGCTTTGCCTATTCAAGGGCGAGGAGGCCCATATAATCTCATCAGTTTTAACCATTGAAATATGGGCTCCACTTGTACTGGACTCTTTTTTTTTCTTTCTTCCGTTGAAGAGTTGGACTGACTGTATAAATAACTTGAGACTCCATGCCACTGAGGGCTACCTGTTGATATTATTATTTTTTTTTTTTTACACACGCACACACACCCCACACACTCACGCTGGTGGAATTTCACCACCTATGGGTACTCGAACCCTTGACTGGGAGTTGAAACTCCCGAGAGTCTACCTGTTGATAAATTATTTCTAACCATCCACCAATGGCTGGGGCATTTAGATTGCTGAGATTGATTTTTGTGTTGTAGCCCACATGCACTGAGCCCTAAAATATGCATGGTCCAAATTGAATTCCAGCTTGTGCACATGATATCCAGCTATTGACCATAACATTTGGGACCCCAGGTAATGTAGCTCAAATCTCCATTTTACCAGCAAAATGCAATCCAGTAGCTAGTCAATCCTCATCACAATAGGAACCTGTTTGGATGCACCCCAGAACATGGATGATGCCATTTGCCCATATGCATGGTCAGGAGCGCTAAATGCTCCTGTCCACAAAGTAGTGTGCTAAAATGAGAATTGAATTCTCCTGTCCGCAATTTGGGTCCATGTAAACTGGCCAAACATTTTATCACTTGAAACATCTACCAATCAAGCAGTGCAGAAAACAGAAGATTCCACTTGAACGGGTTGTGCACCAAACAGGTGCAAATATTCATGTTCTACTAATCTGCTGTAGATAAATGAACAGACTACAGATAAAGCATTATTGACAACATTAGTCTGTTAAGAAAGGTAACTCCCGAGCAACTCACTGGTGCCTGAGAAGAAGAGTCCAAACTCTTATTGAACACAACATCCCACAAAACTCTACACAGGATATTCTCTCTCTCTCTCTCTCTCTCTCTCTCTCAAAATATAAGGAAAGCATATCATTCATTACTAATGGGAGCATCCAAGAAGAAAAGAAACAAAACTTGCCTTAGCAAGAAGCAAGCTAGGCATCATCAAGGGCAAGAACTCCAGGAAGCGATTTCCCTTCCAACAGCTCCAAGCTGGCTCCACCACCAGTCGAGATGTGGCTCATCTTGTCGGCAAGCCCTGCTTTCTCCACAGCAGCAACAGAATCACCGCCTCCTATGATGGTTGTCACCCCTTTACCACTGAGGTCTGCCAACTTCTTTGCAATCGCCTGTGATTGGAGAATGTTACCATCACTACCATCCAGTTGCATCAGCCATCCATCAAGGCCTTGCTTTTCAATTATTACGATCCAGGCCATTCAGCAGTTGACGCACTCTGTGAAGTGGCCTGGAAATCAAGCTAGTCTCATTATCAGGTGGATGACGTGTTATGTTGATTGGGACTTGTAGCCAATCTTTTGAACCATCCATTCCATCACGTCGCCCCCCCTGATGAATGGACCAACTTCATTTTTATCATGCATGCATTCTTAGCTTTTGAATTATCAGGATCCAAGCCATTCATCAGGTGGATGCACCATGGCTATGAGGTAGCCTAGAAATCAAGCTAGACTGATTATTAGGTGGGCGACATGTGTGCATATTGATTGGGAACCATACCCAATCTTTTGAACCATCCATTCCTTCAAGTGAACCCCCTGATGAATGGACCAACTTTAAAATAAAAAACCCTTGCACGCATTGCACAGGCCCAACCAAATGAATGGCTCCTGTATCACATGTATACCACAGTGACATATCGGCATGAGACTAGAAAGCAACCATCACATTTCTCATATAGTTAAGCAGCCACGGCATACCTCTGTTCCGACTGCAAACTTCTCAAACTCAAACACCCCCATAGGTCCGTTCCAGATCACAGTTTTGGTGGACTCCAAAGATTGGCAGAATGTGTTGATGGCATCAGGCCCAATGTCCAGTCCCATCCAACCATCAGGGATATTAGATGCAGGTACAACCTGCAAAACAAACACACACAAAAAGGGGAGACTTTCTAATGAAATTGTAAATGGCAGCAGCAACCCAAATCAAATTGTTGATACACCATCTGTCTCATCTCCACTTGTCTTTTGTAAATCCTAATCAACATAAAGTTCTTCCCATGGTATGGGTTAGGCACCATTCAAATAACTATTCCTGCATTTCCAGGGCCATCAATGGGGCAGGCCTGGTCTAAAAAATCAACTTCGAATGGTCCTAGAGCAATATCTTGGTCTATGACAATCCTAGGACAGGACTGTTGAGAGCCCTGTGCATTTTGTCGCAGATGTAGAAAAGAAGCAATACACATGTCAATGGATTGCTTGTATTCTACAATAGCAGATACACTGCCATCATACCAATTAAGGAAATTCACCTAGAGACCGTGCCTAGATCTATCTATCACATGGGTTATTTCCACCTAGGCAGCTGCCCAGGTAGCAGGACTAGGCAAGAAGAGAGGAACTACAGGGGGAACTAATCACCTACAAGCAACAGTAACACAAATTGTGGTGCTATACCTTACTTCTGTCTGCATACCACTTGTGTGGGAAATCGGTAGCATGAATATGGTAGGGCACAGCATGAATCACTCTTCTCGAAAGTCAGGCTGATCTGCTCACTAAGAGGACCAAACCTGTATGTTGATTCAGACTGCCGGATGCCCATTGATTCCAACGGCATGGTACACACGATGAGCAGATGGTCATTTTCGTGACAGGTGATCTTCATATTGGGGCCTACCTGATTCATTGTACATTTTGGTAGAAAACATGGTACAGTACCACGAGTTGTGCTACCTTGTAGCTGGTCAATTCTTGAACAGAACATGATCAGACATTGTGGATGGAGGATATCCCAAAAGATCACACGTGCTGAAAAACACTAACCATTCAATTTGGGACCGATAAAATGGATGGTTGAAAAAGAAAATGGTCAAATGTCTAAATTCAATGGACAATTTAAGATGGTTAAGATTGTGTGATCAGTCTGATTTTGGGGCTATGATCCACCTAAAGTTAGCCCCATGAATGAGATAGCCTGGAATCAGAATTGATGCCACCCCCATGGGGCATGGGTTGGACAAAAAGACATGCAGTAATCTAGCCCTTTTGTCCAAAGCTTCATTTGTATTATCAAAGCATTTGAAAAGTTACTAACCTCCCCATCTGAACGATGAAAATGTTACAAAGGGCCCATTTGGACGCACCAACCGAAGGGGCGGTTGAGGCTGAAACGCCATTTTGATGCAAATAGTAGTTTATTTTGTGTGTTTGGATACACACTTTGCAAACTCCCTTCTCATCTCCCACCCAACAAAATGGGAGCTAAAAAGCACTCCACAGAAACCAATCCGACTGCTGGAAACACCCCTTTTCCAGAAGCCCCATTTTCAACAAGTGCATCTAAACAGGCCCTAAAGCTATCTATTAATAAATCAACACCTGCTCAAACTAGTTTGACATTTGAGCCCTCTTTGTTTTCAAACGGAGCTTCAATCACCGGTTTAAAACTTGGATGAAGAAAGGGAACAAACCTTGCTGTTCGCATCTGCAGCAAACTTGTCAGCTACAACCACATCAACAGGCAACAAGAGAGACACCCCTTTGGCCTTAGCTTTCTCAAGAAGAGAATCTGCAAGGTCAAGCTTGTCTTCCTCCACAAGAGAAGACCCAACTGAGTGTCCCTGTGCCTTGTAAAACGTGAAGATCATTCCTCCACCTAGAAGAAGGATATCAACTTTTTCCAACAGGGACTCCATCACCCCAATCTTGGATGAAACCTTCGAGCCACCTACAATAGCAGCAAATGGCCTCTTGGGATTTGAAATGGCTCCGACAAGATAGTCGAGTTCCTGAAACAAGATCACATGTTCGGGTGTGGAATAAGCAACTTAAGAGGAAGCACCATGTACTGTGAACCAAAAGATATAATGATGCTTGTCTATAATGCATATTTTAAAGATTGTCTTTAGAAGAAGGTTGATATCTACATCCATCCTGATGCAGCTGGGTCCACAAATCTGATGATCCACTCCTTTATTTGGAGCATCAATAGCTGTTGTTGTTTTTTTTTTTTTTTTTAAAAAAAAAAAAAATTTAAAAATTAATTACCTTTTGTATTTAGGTCTATTGAAAGACCTCTAGCTGTGTGAATAAACGGTTTTATGAATGAATAAATAAAGAAAAGAGTTTTCCATCATTAGTTGCATGTGAATACCAGCATAGCAGCTGTTCAGGACTGCTGCAAGGAGATTTCCAGATTTTATTTTCAATGTTCTGCTTCTGAGTGCAAGGACCAAATTCTGTTTTCTTTGGAACAAATTTTGGATCCAGGCCTGAAATTTACAGATATAGAACCAAAACTAGCAATTTTGCTGCCTGCCATCCCTTTGATTTGCATACACACAATTGCCATTTTTAGAAAGTGAAATAGTACAGGTGTACTCTATCAGTTCCCAAAATGGAGAATGGGTATATGCAATGGCTCCCCTCACAAAAACCACAAGTCAAAATACATTTTTTATGTGCACAATTTAAAATACAATTTCAAATATCAATTTTTTTTTTTTTTAAAAAAAACACTAGTCAGAGTGCAATTTCAGATTTAGTTGAAGAAATGACTGAAACTGTGGTCCATATAAATGAGCTGCTAGAAGTTATAATTTGTGAAGCCCACATGCACCTCTACACATGGCCGCATGTGACAACTAGTAATCTGAGAGAGACATCCAAGCCATGCATCAGGTGGGCCTCACTTGTAGAAGCCCTGATCCAAAAATTCAGAGCCAGCAACTCATAAACCAGAGACCACACATGTAAACAGAATATGGATCATTGGAAATTTTTTCAAAGCATCCATTATTTTCACTCGTGGCGTACCTTACAAATTGTGCAGCCAAATATTTGGGCCAAGCCATCCATCTACGATGGTGTGTCACATCTGATGCATCGATCAGATGCGCAGGTGGCAATGGACTGGGATTGGACTAGGCTACGCTAGGCCTGGGTCCAGCCCCACACTTAGGACTCAAGGCCCAAGCCCAAACTCTGCATGGCCTAGCACAGTATGCCCAAGCCCGAGCCTGAAATTTTTTTAATCAGGCCTGGGCCTGCCCCAACCCAATCCTGCCCAGCCCGAAAAATGACAAAATGCCCATTCACACTAGAATGTTCCTCATCTAAACATCAATCAAGTGGGCCACACATGCACAAAAAAAAAAGAAGGCATTTTAGAGGAATAAAACCAACAAGATTGATGGGTTGCCTAACCAAGGATTAAAATGGCAATTATGGCATTTTTGTAGGATATGGCACGTACAAGTACAAATATAGTCAGGTCTAGGTCAGGCTAAAATGACTTGAGCCCAAGACTGACCCGAATACATGCACGGACCAAGCCCGGCCCACAGACCAAGCAGGCCAAGCTAGTAGATCCAAACCTGGCCCAAAGCCTGGTCAGGCTCGTCGGGTTGGGCAGGCTACCCAACCCATGTCACCTTAATTGGATGTCCCATGCATGTCAGGCTGTGTGTGGGCGTGCAAACCTCATCTTACTAATCCATATAAGAAATCTCAACAAAAGGTTACAAGTCAGGTGTTGCAGTTTCAGAGAGACAAATATGAGCTCAAAGAACCATCATACCTTCTGCATAAGGAAGCCAGCAACAGCAGGCTTCAAGAACTTGGTAACTCCCTCGGTTGAAGCATGTGCTCTGTGTGCCGTGCCAAATGCATCATTCACATAGAGGTCTGCAAGTGAAGCTAGCTTCTTCGCAAACTCCGGATCATTCTTCTCTTCTTCCTTGTAAAACCTTACATTTTCAAGAAGTAGAACACCTCCTTCTGGCAATGCAGTCACCAACTTTTCAACTCCCTCGCCAATGCAGTCATCGGCCATCTCGACCTATTTTCGCAAATGCATACATGGAATAAAGGGAATGTTATGTAAGTTACAATTCCAAAGGCTGCAAGTTGGAAATTGATTTTAGAGGAAAAAGAAGCATACCTCGATGCCAAGGAGTTCAGATAGCCTAGGCACAAGAGGCCTCAAGCTGTACTTTGGTGTAACACCTTTTGGGCGTCCCTGAGGGTACAAAGAAACCAGTAGTAGTAAGATTTAAAAGTTCATATCAGATGTCAAACAATCGGTACAGAAAAAGGAAGACCAAAGACGAGAGAAGTTTCGATGGCAGAGACTGCTTCCAATGGTAGTTTACACCATAGAAGTAAGAGGTTTGCTAATCCTGTAAACACCTATGTGCATGCAGGTCATGTACCAGCATGTGTGACACCCAATCCGCTCATCAGGAGTTCCCACTGTGTGTAGGTGACCTAATTGTGCCAATCCACTCATCATTTTTGTCTCTATGAGTATGTGGAATATGGATCTGTTTGCTCTTCTTTTACTGCCCTATGTCTTTCACACACTCCCACTTGATGAGTAGACATCAATAAACAAAACTGCACTGCACAGTCAGAACGAAATAGGGCAGAAGAACAGTCCATTCACTTGAATACAGGGTCAACCATTTCCTTAAAAAGTTAGACATTGACATCAGTGAAACTCAAACCTGTAATCTCCCTTTTAAGTGCTAATGGTACCAATATGTGAAACCTCCATTGTACTTTAAGCAGATGTCCTGAGTTGGAACAGTTCAACCCTGTCAGACCAGCAGTTGGACGAAACTGCTAACTAAAATGATCTGGTATCCAGTCTAGTTTTTAAAACATTGGTGGACATTGCTTGACCCTTGAGCCAGCTCATCCACAATCCCACTTGATGAGCATCTTAATATTGCAGATGTGGCATGCATTAGCATGTGCACTTGCATGTAGGTGTGTCTATATAGGTGCACGTGGGATTAGCAAGCCTCTTGAAGTAAATCAAAAGAAACCTTCCACATCATTGCGGATTTGTTTCATATCATGAATGAAGACATGGCAACATGAAAACTGAAAATGACTGGATCAAACCAACATTTCTGAAATAAAAATACCCAAAACTCACAAATGCTGCTGCTGCTGCTAAAGAACTACACTATTTCAGAGATATTGAAAGAAGAAGTTGAAAAACCAAGATACAGAAGGTGGAAGCTCAACTAGAAAAGAATAAACCCCAAAGGGAGAATCTAGCATGGAATGGATGAGTATAGTTACAGCAAAGTAAGCCATTTATTTACAATGGATAATGAAATCTCATTGGTACGTAATTGCAAATAAAATATTGCTTCTAGCATTTCAAACAGTTAACATTTAAGAAAATTCAAAAGCAGCAATTCAAAAGACACAAGTAATTGCCACACATGCATACCCACAAGCACACCAACCCACGACATACATGCCAAGAATGCAGGTTACAACTCAGCACATGCTTATATGCATGCATGCAAGCACAGTCTCACAGAGACAAACACTGCAGGAAACAAATTGAAGCAAAGGGGAAAACAATACTATACATATAATTGCCATCATATACAAGAATCTAATAACAATGCACATAAAGCAGTATCACCAACAATTTGCTTGCAAGGAGTGAACCTATGCACAAGCTACATACCAAAATTCAGTGTGAAAAAGCATCAAATAGGCTAGCTGGACTATGCACGCAATCAATGGGTGAATTGACTCACTTTACAGTCATTAAATGTGCCTAACTGCCTTGCCATCCAATTAATGCACTTGCGTTGTTGCCCGCAACTTATGTTCACTATCCAAAATCAGGCCCATAACTTTTGTTGATAGTCCAACATCAGGCAATTGATACATCCAACCAGAAACGTTTAGGCCATTTTTACACTGATAAAACAGTAGAGTAGGTTTATTGGCAAAATTCAGCATGTAATTTATGCCCAATGGGAATTTATTTTGATAATTTGGTAGGGAGTAAAACACTCGATACGCAGGCACTAAGCGGACTAAATGGACGACCCCATAGTCACCAAGGGGTTTATTGGCAAAATTCAGGATGCAATTTATGCCCAATGTGAATTTATATTGATACTTTGGTGACGTAGGACGTGCCACAAATGCATTCTTTGCATAGCTGGACCAAAAGAAGCCCAAAGAAAGTGGAAGTAGTCCATCAAATCCTAGCCTAGTCCGATGTCAAGCATGACGTAACTGGGCCATAGATGCATCCGGTTCCAAGAAATTCATTCCAGATAGGGAGACATTGTTGTTCTAAGTGTGTTATCGTAAATCAATCATAACTTGCATCATCACGAAACTCACAACCTATCGATCTTTATGTAACGATGGTTCCAAGGTCTGCCGACCTACTTAGCAGGTCCTTAGCAGGTCGCGTACCTCTGTTTCGCAGGAAAATGCACACTTCCAAATCAAAATTGCAATTTTAGGAAAATTTACTATTTTTAGTAATTTTGATTTTTTATTGTATCTCCTTATTTTTAGAGTTCTAGGATTTTCCATCTTTTTATAAATTGTTGGTGATCATTCTATGGTTCCTACAGTAAGGTTGATTTGGACTTTCTATTTTTGGCAAATTGGGCTTCAGAAGAGTTTTACTATTTTGGGTAACTTCCGAATTAGGGTTTTGAGTTTTCTTTATTAATAGTATAATCGAGAAAATCATATACACATTATTCAATAAAATACTCAAAATTTCCCTCTTATTTTCTAGCAGACTCAAGAACTGTCCTTGTGGATTCGAGATTTTAATCACTTGAGGAAGACCATCTTCTTCTTCTCTTTACTTCACACTCTTCCCTGCATCAGTTGGTATTAGAGTGAGGCTTTTCCTCAGTTCGACGGCTTCTAATAATAGTTTGAGCAACAACCCTACGAACGGTGTTCCAGGGGACAATCATATGACAACAGCAACGTTTGAAGCATTCCAACGGGAGAATCTGCGACCCATGCACAGACTACAAGCAACCATCGATCGTTTGACGGGAGCTTTAGGACAGACCCGTATTCATAATGATGAGTAACATCAGATCGGCGATAGAGTTCGTGATCATCATGTTCATGGTGTGACAACGGTAACAAACCACCACCCAATAATGGTGAATCACAGGCCACCACTTTGATCGTAAGGAAGTTGTTGTACACGTCGAAGGAGGAGATAGATGTGCATCGTGAACCAAAAGATCTGTGATCTTATCATAGATGGCAAGATCAGTAAGAATATCGTGTCAAGGACTATGGTAGAAAATATGCAACTAAAGACAGAGAAACGCCCCTCTCCCTATACAATTAGATGATTCAAGGAGGTCAACAAAACAAAGATAACTGAACGATATTGTATTCCCTTCTTCATTGGAAAATATTATAAGAACAATGTGATTTGTGACGTGATTGATATGGAAGCTTGTCACATGTTACTTGGTCGACCATGACAATACGATGTTGATGCCACGCATAGAGGCTGAGATAATGTGCTTTTGTTAAAGATGGTGGAAAGATTATCCTCGTCCCTATGAGAATGGAGAACCAACCTAAGACTTTTAAAGTAGATGGCCGGTCTCTCGTAGCCATATAAGATCATTAAAGGATCTGAGGAGACGGGGAAGATCAATGCATTTGTTGTAAAGGGGATGGAAGTAGAACCCATGAACATTCTAGAGAAGTCAAAACTAGTGTTGTAGGAGTTCAAAGGGATTATGCCCGATGAACTTCCCGACGAGTTGCCCCCATGCGTATTATCCAGCACCACATTGATCTTGTCCCAAGGGCAAGTCTGCCTAATCACCAACATTATCGAATGAGTTCGAAAGAATGCGAGATCTTGCAGGGACAAGTGGAGGAACAGATTCGTAAGGGTCTCACAAGAAAGAGCATGAGCCTGTCTTGTGACAACTCTGTTAACGCCCAAGAAACTACAAGAGTCTAATGCCAAGTTTGAGGAAGAGGCTGATAAACATTGTCACCAAAAGGTGTTTGGAGTGGGTGATAATGTGCTAGTTCACCTGCGCAAGGAGAGGCTTCCGACTAAGACTTATAATAAGTTGATGAATAAAAAGCTCAGTCTTGTTTTGATCCTCAAGAAAATAATTGATAATGCTTATGTTGTTGATCTTCCCAAAGGCATGAAGATCTCAAGGACTTTCAATGTGGCAGACTTATATGAATATCATGAGCCGAGTCCATTGAATAACTCAAGGATAAGTTTTTTCTAAGTGGAGGGGACCGATGTAGGACGTGTCACAAATGCATTCTTTGCATGGCTAGACCAAAAGAAGCTCAAACAAAAGCAAAAGTAGTCCATCAGATCCAGGTTCAATCTTATGTAGGGCATGACGTAACTGGGCCCAAGGTGCGTCCAGCTCGAAGAAATTCATTCCGGATAGAGAGAAATTGTTGTTCAAAGTGTGGACCGTAAATTAGTGGTAACTTTTGATCCGAGCATAGTTACGAAACACACAACCTATCGATCTTTATGTAATGAAGGTTTCAACATCAACCAACCTACTCAACAAGTCGTGTCTCTGTTTTGTAAAAAAACACACGTTTCCAGTTCAAAATAAAAAATTTAGGAAAATTCACTATTTTTAATAATTTTGATTTTTGTCGTACCTCCTTATTTTTAGAGTTGGAGAATTTTCGTCTTCTTCGAAATTGCTTGTAATCATGCAAGGACTCCTGCAGCAAGGTTTATCTGGACTTTCTATTTTTGGCAAATTTGGCTTTAGAAGAGTTTTACTATTTTGGGTAACTTTCGAATTAGGGTCAAAATTTTGCTATCTTAGGTAATTTCAAATTAGGTTTTGGGTTTTCTTTATTAATGGTGTAATTGAGAAAATCACATACACATTATTCAATAAAATATCCGAAATTTCTCCCATATTTTCTTGTGGACTCTAGAACTCCCACTGTGAATTCAAGGTTTTAATCACTTGAGGAAGACAGTGATCTTCTTCTCATTACTTCATGCTCTTCCCCGCGTCCTTTGGCAGAGTACAACACTTGATTCGCAGGCACACATACGACAGACTAAATTATGAACCCCATTGTCACTAATGGCCCACTTGGATCATTAAGTCATTTTGTTTCAGCTACTTATGTCTCAAGTAGTTCTTCTTCGTTTCTACTGATTCAACGCAAATAAGTTTGGTAAATAGCATACTTACAAGCCAAAATCTCTCTCTCATTTTCCGCCTAGGCGCCACCGCCAATAAGCTGCAACGACACCCACCATCCCTTCCTTTATGGCAGTTGTCGGCAGCCAAAGTGTTCCATAATGAAAATGGTTGTTGTAATGGCTATCATCGTTACCATTACGATACGGGCTGTAACAGCGGTTACAACTCTTTCTTTCTTTTGAGAAAAAAATAAAATTGTTTCTAGACCATTATGGGGCTGTTATGCCTTGTTTTTTAAAAATAAAAATAAAAAAAGAAGGCTGTTTTGGCCCCAAAACACATAATGATTTTAACCGTTACCATTACATAACAACCATTACAACCGTTATGTAATCAATTTGGGATACCATGTCGGCAACCTTGGCTGCCTAAATCAAGGATAGGTTTTTTCCTTGACGGAGAAGGAAAGAGCAGGTGGACGATGGGTCCATGCGGCTGCTCCCAGTGATGATGCCAAGGGTTGTTGGTACCATGGTTGCAGCAAGTGACAGTTGCCATGGACACTGCTACCACGGCTATTGTCGGCGGTATCGGTGATAGGAGAAGAGGAAAATGAGAGATGAGAGAAGGAGAGTGGGCGCACGCGCACGTGTGTGAGAGAGATAGAGAGTAATGTAAACCCTGAAAGGGGAAGCAATAGATCAAAGAAAAGAAAAAAGAGATTGTGGGAAAGGAACCAACAATCCTCTAGCCAAATGCTAAAGACCACGAATGCGAGACTGTGAGCAAGCTCAACAATCCTTTACTCTTAAACTACAGATCACTTTCCCCACTTCAGCAACTACCGTAGAGAAAACAAGAGAAATTTCATAAAAGACAATATCATTCAACTTATCTTATTCCATAGGCCTAAGCCTTATTTATAATAAGTCCTTACAATATGCAATAAAAACTATGGAATCTAAAAATAGAATTCCTAATTAGCAAATATCTGAAAATTAGAAAACTACCTAAATAAGAAACCACTTAAATAAGAGAGTACTCAAATAAGAAGAATTTAAGATTACTTCTTACCTAATATAAAGATATCAGAGAAAACTACATAATATAAAGATTTAAAGAAATGAAAAGTAGAGATATTTACTAATGTAGATATTTGCCTAAAAATGGAAAATGGGCCCTTTCTTGTGCACACGTGCAGAGCATGCACGTGTGGGATGTGGGGGGATTGCATAAGAGAGAAGGCAAAAGTAAAAAAGTTCTTTTCTTCTTAAGGCCATATAGGCCATCTTAATGTGTTCAACTACTTTTAAATTACAGTTTACCAAACTAACTTTTGTCACACAAGTAGTTGATTTGCCACTGTATATAATATATATATATATATACCATGTATCCAAATGCGACCTTAGTGACGGTCCCAAAATTGAACAATCCTAAGCTCTAATTCGTGGATCCTTGTTCATTGAAATAAGACCATTGGATATTTTTCATTTAATCATCCAATAAATGCCACCAATATGATAGTCAAATCATTAGATAAGCGGATTTTTTTGTTCATGACAAATCTAGGCCAACACCAATAATTTGGACGCTTCATTATTATAATTATTATTTATGAATGGAAAATTTATTTTGAAAAAAAAAAAAAAAAAGGAAAGAAAGAAGGAAGAAGAAGAAATGTGAACAATAAAAGCAAAAACACTACAAACGGATAGATCAACTCCATCCACAGAAGACTAACGCACCACAACCTCTTAAAAACAAGTAAGAAAAATAAATTATACATCTAGGCACTGGAACTCCTGACCAAAATAGAACTGCTGCCTAATGGATTCCCTCCTTAACCAAGTTGCTAGCTCAGGAGCTAGCAAGCTAGTGCACATGGGAAAAGCCACCAGGAACGATGAACGTATATCTGATACTTCTTCAATTCAGGTTCACAATTCCCCGAGGAGACAAGCCACTGATGAAAAGGCCATCAAGAACAATGAAAATATCTCCTATAATTCTTCAATTCAGGCTCACAAATCTCCGGGGAGATGAGCCTTCTTTAATCCATCTGATGACATTACTCGACTCCCCCACCCAAAAAAAAGGGCAAGGTGGCTTAGCTTGAAACCAGCAGCAATTTTCACACCTTGCACGAGGGCTGCTGCTGCTGTAAATGCACCAGCAATCCACTGTTACTTTTGATTATGCCATCGACACCGGCCAGGCCAGGATTGCCAAGGTCGAAATCTAGTTTGAACCATTCAACCGGAGGGGGTATCAATCTATCATTAACAGTGAGCCTCAGGCTACTGCACTTTAGCTTGAATTACTTGTATGCCACGTGCAATTTCAAAGTGCGTGCTTATAATCAATCAAACTCTACAGACTATCAAAGTTTTTTCTTCATATTGGATAAATTATAACAGATTCTGCGGGGTAAGGTACCTCACATAACCATCACATGGCATCTATGCACATATCAAATCTGAACCATCCACATCGTGGACCCTACCTGAACAGGGCAGATCAGAAGTTACATTGAACGGATTGACATAAGTTTTGGACCATGACCAATCCATGGCAGATTCAACAATTTGGAGTTTGATCAATCTGGATTGTAGTACACATATGACAAAAATATATAGTGGACATGTGCCTCAGCATGACTCAAGAGCCAGACCTATAGTATTCTTGGTAGAGTATGGTATTTTTCCTCTATATAGTGCCTAAACATGTTGACATAATTTATTTCTTCAAACATCTAAAAGATAGAAATGGTTAGAAAAACCACAAAAGCTGATAGATATTCACAAGCTTTTCAAACATTTCCATATGAAGGCATGACATCACTCTCAGGATTCATAAAAAAATGCTAACCAAAACTACCATCATGAATTCAAGAGCATCTAAAACGTCAAGTTGGTTAGAATGACAACAAAAGCCAACAGATATTCATAAATTTCACAAACATTTCCATCTAAAGTCATGACATCACTCTCGATATTCATCAAAAAGTGCTAACCATAACTACTGTCATGAATTCGTCATACAAATGATCACATTTCAGCAAAATTAAATAAATAAGAACAAAAACAAAGAACAAAAATCTCTCAAGAAGCACAAAGGGGGAATGATCACATACAACCATACTATGGTAAGCTTACCATGCTACACCCTCTTTCCTGCCATCATGTCATGTGTGTAGGACATCCTAGCCTTCTAAAAGGTGGAACCCATCATTAAGATCACTAAGCACATGAACGAGGCCACAAGTGGACCATGCCATCAAAACCAATGGATGGCCAACAATCTTACCCAACATACAGGTGTGACCCACCTGATGCGTGGATTCCCGACTTCCACGCCATGCAATCTAGAAAAAGGTTCCCACCTTATGCACGGCCCAAATGTCCTACATATGTGACAAGTTGGTAGGAAAAACAACAAATCACAATAAGCATGTGATCATTCAACAATTTCAGAAAAAAAAATAAAAAAATAAAAAAATCAATCTAAATCTAATCATTTCAACAATATAAAAAGAGAGATGCAAAAGTGATCCCAGTAAGAAGAGAACAAACAGGTGAATCATGGCACACATGCCAAATTAAAACATGTGTGTGAGATCCAGTCCATACACCGAATTCCATGCCAATCCACTCATCAATTCAATAAGCATTTGACAATATAAAAAAGCATGTGATCATTCAACAATTTCAGAAAAAAAAATAAAAAAATAAAAAAATCAATCTAAATCTAACCATTTCAACAATATAAAAAAAGAGATGCAAAAGTGATCCCAGTAAGAAGAGAACAAACAGGTGAATCATGGCACACATGCCAAATTAAAACATGTGTGTGAGATCCAGTCCATACACCGAATTCCATGCCAATCCACTCATCAAGTGTGCCACATGTTTACGTCAAATACAGGCCGTTGGCAATTTTCTTTCCAACCATCTGCTTTTCCTCAAAATAGTGTGGCCAAAACAATGATTGGATTTGGCCCGATTCCAGTCCAACGGGAATATTGACAGTCAAACCCACCTAATGCTTGGCCCAGAAACAATACACATGTGTCACGTTGGCAAGTGTGCCGCAATTCAGGAGGCAGAATGGGTACTGCCCCCACATGGACCGAGCTCTTTCCGACCCTGACGTGGTGAGGGGTGATTGGACAGCAGGCCAACGTCACAAGTGGGGCCCGAACAAATTTCAAACATGCTATGCATGGGCCCCAATCTCTGAAATACGCTGCCGCAGAAGTGGATTAGCTGGTGTACCTCACAGCAGCTATATAGCTGCTGTATTGACGTCAACAAGTTCCGTGGGTCTGATCATGAGGTATGTGATATATCCAAACCGTCCATCCATTTAGCGAGATCGTCTTAAGGCTCGAGAAGAAAAATAAGACAGATCTAACTATCAAGTGGACCACACTGCAAAAAGCAGTGGGGGATTGAACGTCTACCATGGAAACCCTTTTTGGGGTCACAGAAGTTTGGGATGAATATGAAAAAAAAAATTTCCTCTTCATTCAGGTCTTTGTGACCTTATGAACAGATTGGATGGAGAGTAAACGTTATGGTGGGCCCTATGAATTTTTTAACAGTGAAAATCATTATCTTCGCTGCAATTTGTGGTGTGGTCCATATGATCTTTGGATATGATTCATTTTTTGAATAATGCTATAAAATGATCTCTAAAAATAGATGAACGGTGTAGATATAATAAATACATCACTATGGGGCCCATGTAACTTTGATCTCCTTTGAACCGTTTCTACAACTCGGAGCTCGAGGAGCGTCAGTGCTCGTCTTCGCACGACACGTACCTACAGCAGTTATATAGCTTAGCTGGTGTGTGGTACACCAGCCAATCCGCTTCCCCCTGCCGCCAAATCACCCCCCACCATGGTCGGATGGAGCTTGGTCCAGGAGGGGGCAGTACCCAATCTGCTTCCCACAATTCACCTCTTACTGCATTCCCCAAATCAAAATCCAACAACACCATCCAAGAAGCTAAATGCTCACATGCAGCAGCTGTGAGTTACCTTCCACATACAGCCATTTATATCCAGCAAAGTCCATACAAAAGGTGGACCGCGCCATGATGATCACCTGGTATGATCAATCAGATCCACACATCGAGCAGGACGTGATGTCAGAATCAACGGACAGCCGATGATATGACTCAGTGTACTGGCGTGGCCCACCCAATTAGCGGATCGGCCTGGTTTCAAACCAGGTGATCACCATCGTGTGGGCCACCGTTTTTACGGATCGGATATGCTACAAACATGACATAATGACTGGAAATAAAAGATGATCATTTCTACCCCAAAAAATAATAATAATAATAAAATTTATGAAAAAATTTCAAAAATAAAAAATAAAATCAACATACCAGATGACTGCTAAGAATGACCTTGGCCCCATACCCCATCAGATACTTGATGGTGGGTACCGCAGCTCTAACCCGAGTATCATCCGTGATCTTCTGATTCTCATCCAACGGAACGTTGAGATCGACTCTGACCAAAACCCTCTTTCCCTTCAGATCAGCCTCCTTAAGATCCCCTACGCTCTTCTTCCTTGCCGCCATGATCGATCTGAAACTTGACAAGGTCCTGCAAATGGAAGGAGCAGGTATGATCAACAAAGATCGGATCTAAATGAAAGATCGACGATCGGATCTTGATAGATGGTCAGTGGAGTATAAGATCGGACGGACGGGAAAACATACGGCGGAGATTACTAACCTTTTGAAGCTTTAGAAATTTTTCAGAAGGAAGTGAGAAATGATGAAAGGAGTTAGTGCGTTGAAGGGGTTAATAGGGATTTTAATAGTGAAATGCAAGCTTGCGCGGCGGTGCGTTTCGGTTGGGGAATATTCTTACGGGAGAATGAGGCGCTTCGCGCGAGTAGAATAAATAGCACGTGTATCAAAATGGCATACGTGTGAAGATCTAGCTAATTCATTAGGTGGGCCCTTACCATGAACATTACTTGTACCATTAATCAGGCTGATTCAATAATCAAACGGTTCAGATTCGTTAGACAGTAATCATTGACGGCCTATGATGAATCTAGATATGTGCCATGCATGATGATCTGACCAAACTGGATTTTGGAACCGGAATGTTTGCACAAAGCCACAACTGGCACCTGCTGGGATATCTCACACGTATGCCACGTGTGAATTTCTAGTTATGATCTACGGCGATATGCGCGAGGATAGACTAACAGGGGAATAGATCATTCCTCGCCGAGCCCTCACGCATGCGCCGTGGTTTGCTATGAACGGTGTGCGTAGTTTACCACGGGCGAATCATCCACTTATTACTGAGTGAGGATCATCCACTTACTGAGTGAGGCCGTTGTCGTGGGGCCCATCTTGATATATATTTTGTATATCCTCGCCGTCCATCAGTTTTTTCAGCTCACTTTATAGTATTTTTCTAAAAGTGAAATAGATCCAAAACTCTTCACGACGGGAAACAGTAGTTATTAAATGCACACCGTTAGAAAAATTCACAGGACTACTGTTATTTGAGTCGGGATCCTCTGTCATCTGGTCAACAGGGATTTCCTGTTACCCTAATGGTTTAGCGTCCGAAGCCTTTTCTTATTTATTTTTATTTTTTTAGTGAGTGGTGACTTTGACCAATGAGAATTAGGGTATCAGGAAATCTCTGTTGACCAGGTTACAGAGGATCCGGACTCCGGATCCCCTGTTACCAGGTAAACAGGGAATTCTTGTTATCCTGATCCTCATCGGTCCACATCACCACTCACTTAGGGCATGTTTGGGCAGTGGGATTAATTTAGCTTACAGTGGATGGGATGACACGATCCCGCGTGCACATCCCACGCGCGCGTTTGCATCGCGTGGGATCTGCAATGCATCTCAATCCCATGGCGGTTGAAATCGTGTACGGTGGATATTGCCCTGATATCCCATCCCACCTCTCTCGTCTCCTCGAGCCCACCAACAAATCCCGCGGGATTTCGCTCTGCAGCTGGATTTTTGCGTGTTCGGAGAGGAAATGCCCTTGCCGCCTAAAGTATCCCTTCTCGCAGTGCTCAGGTCCGTACTAGCAGAGGTGAATTGCTTATGGTATGGTCCTCGGTCAACGACATCCATCACCGGCTATTTAGCCATGGTTGCAGCAGGTCTTGCTCCATTCATCGCCCTACGGGGGGAAGGTAAGCTCATGTCTCTGCATAGGTGCCGCTGCTCTTGCGGGAGGTATGTCTCCCTTACCTTGATTTTCCCCTAATCTGTCTCCGGATTGGCCATTTCAGGATGTTCTGTTGTTATCAATACTTCAATCGGATGCCGTCCCGTTTTCAAAACTTCTAAAACTTTTTCTAATGTCCATGTGTGGAATTAATCTCTTCGAAATTGCAAGTAGTCGACTTCGCAAAATCCATCATTCTGCCATATGCTTTGCACTGTGAAGGGTCGGCCGTCAGATCTGTAGGTTCGCATGCATGTACGATTAACGTCTCTTTTGGCGGAGATCAGGAGATGGATTGGTCCAAGAATTGGGATTGAAATCCTCACGCTGTGGGTGTGGGATCGTAAGGATTAAAATGGAATCCCATCTCCATCCAAACAGGATCACGTCAGTGATCCCAGGATGGCTGTGACGGACCAAACAGGCACATGTTTTGGTAGAGGGATATGAAAATCCCAGAAGACGGTCGACCATCCACTGACGCTGCCATCATTACCTTAAAAGCCATCCCATACCTCCTAAACCCATGGGATCGGTCCGACCAAACACGCCCTTAAAGGATTAAAAAAACTAAAAGAAAGCTTCGGACGCCAAACCGTTATTAAAAAAAAAAAAGAAAAAAAAAACAGAAAAAGAAAACGGGAATGGAGGGCTCTTGTCAAAGACCCACTTCCAGTCATCACTGCGAGTTAACCAGCATTGTCCAAACAAGCCATTAGAAGCATCCAAACGACCCCTCAGGGAAGAGGAATCCCTCATTAGAACAATACTCATCATATCAACGGTCTCGATTACCACGGGTCCAAATTGTCAAGAAGAAACGGTCGAGGACACTACACGTATCCTCGGTTTGAGGTTGATATACTTTCAAGGAGCGACGCCAAGTGAGACAAAGGGCGCGGCAAAGGGATTGAGCTTGCAAAGGCAAGAAAGAAGCATCTAAAGGTATGCATGCATGCAATGTATTCATGCATCTATACCATGCATGCATGCATGTATATGCCTGTATTTTATTCTTTCATCTATGCACTACATGTATTCATCATGCTCTTTGAAGTTGAGGCAGACTCTTGACTGTCGTGCAGTGAACCAGACATGGTTCGTTGCCGCTCCACCGTACATGTGGTTGTACGTTTGGTGATACTGGACCATCCATGAAGTGGTCCCTCTGAGGGGATGACTCAGTGGTAGAGAAAGCCTCGAAAGTCAATGCTCTTGATTCAAAAAGGGAATATTCTGTTCATCAGATGTTGGTATTTTTCAAGATTCACCGATCATCCGTAACTGGGCCCGCCAATAGGAGGGTCCAGATTCACCTATCGTAGGGATTCCATAGAGTAGCAACGGGCCAGCTGCAACTGGTTGGCTAAAAGATGAAGTGAGCCCGCATTTAATCGTGCATCTGGATTCCCAAATTGTGATGGATTTTTCGAATGCATTAATTTTCTGTTTTTTTTACACAACACCCAAGCTCTGTAAGGGACCACCATGTTTTTTTTTAAATGTAAATCCACGCCGTAAATCAAGTGAGAAATCTTATTTTAATTAAAATACACAAGATCCTCCTGATAAAAAGCTCTGACGGGCCATTCCAATGGGAACAATGTGAAATTGCTCCCAAAAATCTAGGCTGAGATGGTGTGGCCCACTTGATATTTTTTTATCATGGTGTTTTTGTATTTAACTTCATCCCAGTGAATTACACCTGATTAAGGGAGTTGATGAAAGATTCACACCAATGCAGCCCCACAAACAAACCCATACTTGGTATACCAACCCCAATTGTCTCCTGTTGTGTGGCCCATATGAGTTACTTATCCAAATGATATTTTCTCCAATGGCCTAGAATATATCATAGAACTTGGTGGACGGAGTGGATGTTGCACATATAATACGGTGACCCCACAGAGCAAGGGATTCTTACGCAATTATGTCAAACAGGTGCTCCGAACGGAAGTATAATGGGGTGACCCAACACCATGTGTTCTTAGGTGTTGTGTGGCCCACTGTGATGTATTTGTTTTATCCACAGCCAGATGAAATAGATCAAAAGCTCCGGTAGCCCATAGGAAACAATGATGATTGAGGGCCCTTATTAAAAACTTCATAAGGTCATTTTCCCTTCTCCAAGTCATATGACCTTATTAACAGGTTGGATAGTAAATAAACAGTGGGTGTGGTCCACTCGAGCCTGGGCTTATTTATTTATTTTTTGGGCTCATGCCCTGTAAAGCTAGCAAAATGACTGAAGGGCTAGAATATAAAACACATATATTAGGGTGGGTCCCACTTTGCCCAATACACTAGTTGGGTGGTGCTGAAGTCATTATCCTGCCGAAGAGTCCGGATCTTCTTTTATTCGGTAAACAGGGATTCCCTGATTGCCTAATCCTCATTGGTCCATGTCATCACTCACTTTAAAAATAACCTGAAAGAAAACTTCGGACTCCAAACCATTGTAGCAAAACAGCACCACCATGTAGCCAGCCCACCTTTCGAATGCCATTTCCTCCAACGGTAGCAACCGCTGACATCATTCAACAATTCAAATCTTCTCCCACTCGATCTCATCCACAAATACTCTCTTTGATGAGAAAAGCAAAAAAAAAAAAAAATATCAAATTTATGCTGATAGTCTATCTGATTTCATCCTCAAGTTCTGCACAACACAAGCTCAACAACGCAGACCACTCCTTTCATATTTGTAATTCTTCGTAGTTGCATAGTAGCGACGTTGTAAATTTAGTGAGAAGGAAACAAAGACATGCAAATACTTCAATATTGTTAGAAATTGAAGTAAACCCACTTAGAAAGTGGTTATATCAATTCATTGTAATCTTCTCTTCATTAGCCACATTTTGTAAGTTATAACCTTCAAGAAGTTAGAAACTATGGAACATCCCAATAACTGGGTTCTGGTGTACAAGTTTTAACACTTATTGGATAATTTCTATTACTTACGGGCATGTTTGCCTACAAACCATTTAAATGCTTAAATGCTTCACATAGTAAATTATATACATAGGAATCCATTTACATATGTAAGCAATTTACCACATTTGTGATTTTGATCCAATCTACATATTCAAGTCACTTCCCCAAGTTGGTTCCCCCTCAGAAACAAATGTGAATGGCCAACCATGACTTGTTAATATGGCCCAACGTGTGAGAATTGGTCGCATGATGGGCCCACCATTCGACAACATCAATTCACATGGGGCATAACAATTGTCCTAATCAGAATATCCCCGATATTATCCATATATTTAGCTCGATGATACCGATAACACTGATAGTATCAAAAATTCTATCTATCGGTGATATATCACTACATATCACCAATGTATCGCCAATATTTTCGACGGTGTAAATTCCAAGTCTCTTGTATTGCCAATATTTTCGACTATGTAAATTTCAGGTGTTGCTTGTATCACTAGTGTATCAGCAATATTTCAATAAGATTGCAAATATGTCGATGTCACCAAAAATCAATTTATATATGGATCGGAGTAATTTTTTTTCTTATGTTATCATTTAGTTTTCTCTCATCATTTATTTGTCTTATAAACAGGATTATTATATTCTCATACTATGACATTATATTAAAGTGGTTTTTCGTATACTATGGTGAGTTATTTTACCCTCTCTTTCAGATAATATTAATCAAATTTAGAATGATTTAATATGCAATATTAAAAAGGTATGTGATGAACTCATTATAATTGTTTCTCATTCAATGAAGGAGAACATTCACTCACAAAAAGTCAATTATACTACTAGATGTGCGCCGTTAAAGTTTTATAATTTTATCAAGAAAATGAATTTGAAGGACGAACATATTAAAGTGATAAAAGATACTCCATTTAAAGGATTTATGCATTTTCTCAAGTTTCTAGTTCAACGCATATTTCTAAATACTATTCTTACTAAATGGGATGACGAACATAATTGTTTCCTTTTCGGAGGAAAGATGATATTTTTTAAACCCCAAGACATTGCCATTATATTGGAATTGAGTATGAATGGAGAACATATAGATTTGAGAAGGGAATTGAGTGCAAGTGAAAAAGAACTAAAGAAAAAATATTTTGCAAATGTTTTTCTAAAGAGAGAGTTAATAGAGGAGAATATTAAGAATTTGTTGAAAGAAAGTTCGAAAGAATCTATATCTGATTTTGCGAAATTGTTCATACTGTATTTATTCAATACAATTCTTTTTTAATCGCCAGCGAGACAACTCCTATATTTTTGTTACACTATGTGAATGAGTTGGAAAATTTGCATAGTTATGCATGGGTCACTGCCATTTGGATATTTCTGGTTAGGAGTATTTCTGAAAGTGCGAGGAAGAAGAAAAAGTACGTGAATGGATGTGTCATGGTTTTGGAAGTAAGTATTACTTCTTATATAAATGAGGTTGTTTTCAATCAACACACACACACACACACACACACACACACATATATATATATATATATATATATATATATATATATTTGCTTTGCATGTCTTTCTCATCAATGATATTATTTTTAACAACCATGGTTAAACGAGCATATTATTCTTCCGTCATGGTTATCAACAAAGATAATGTATCCACGTATTTAAAGATGGGTCGATAGCAGTTATCGACAGACGGGCACACATAAAAAAATTTTAGACAGTCTTATCTGCGCATAGGTATATACATTTGTTAAAGAATTATTTATTTAAACATTCATCACTATTATGTTCAAGTGTACATTTATATTGATATATTATCTCCATCAGATTATTGAAGATATAACCCCTACAAATGAGGAGAGTCACCTTTTATCTTTCACTGTAAGCACTTTATATTTATATTTTTCCCATTATGTAATTACCCCATGGTTGTACACTTGAGATATATAAGTCTTTATTGTGATTAATATATATGAGACATCAAATTCAATCAAAGAGATACGTCAGTGGTTAGAACTATGCCTTATGAAGATGAAGAGAAAATAGTAAATATTCCTCATATAATGATTATTTTGTTTATAACATAGATTCTTGATAATATAAATGATCTCACACTTGATCATATATGTAATGATTGTGATATTCATATATGACACCTTAAGCTCGAATAGAGAAATACGTCAGTGGTTGGAACCCATACTTCTGAAGATTGATGAGAAAAATGTAAGTAAAATTTTATGTATTTTCTATACATATTTTTAGATTATATAACTAATTTCACATTACTTTATATAAGGTGACTTTAAATACAAATAAATAAATTCGTTAGTGATTGGAACCCATACTTGTGAGGATGGAAGAGAAAATCGTAAGTATTTTTTACATAATGGTTATTTCATTTATATACATGCACATATTTCTAATTAAAAGATCATTTTGAAATACTTTGTTTTTATTGTAGTTTATTTCAACTTGTATTGAATCTTATGCTATTGAAATAGGACCAGTCTATGACTCGAAATATGAATTACGAAGAAAGGTTATATTACAAAGAAATGTTGAAGGAACGTAAACAATTATTGGAGGTGTTAAAGCGAATACAAGATAAGCTAGATACGCAGGCAGCACTCACCACAGAGATATTTGATAAATTGACAAAGTCAGAGAAGAAATGCCATTATGCTAGTCCAATGTGTGAGACAATGTAGGATAATTGGATGGCAGCATGTAGTCCACAACTTTTCCCTCATATAAATGTAATATTGGATACACCATTAACTGCAAATGAGCCACATATTTTCTCTCCTATGAATGCGATGGCCACCAATCATGATTTTGTACTTGGAAGTCCGAGTTCCATAGTGAAGCGTGTGAAAGAGGGTGGTAGGATTAGAAATGCTTCAAAGATCTTACAATCACCGTACATGATAACATATCATAAACGTAATACTAAAAGCAAAGTAAAATCACTTGATAATGATTCAACAATGGAAGAGAGGGCAGCTGGGCTTATGCTGTCTCAAGAAGAGGATGTTGCAATTAAAAGTTTCGTTCACATGACTGATTGCAAGTATGACACATAAATTAACTAGTTTGTCATTATTCACTTATTTTCATTGTGGTAGTTCCCTACACTAATACCCTATACATGTCTTTAGGAAGGATTCTTGTGGACCACTTTATGTCCTTCGAAGTTCGTTAAATTTATTGATTAATCCTAGAGGATGGCTTGATGATGAGGTATATCCACATATACTGTTTTCATTTTTGTACTACCTCATGTAGCAGCATATATTAATCTACTATTAATGGATACAAAGAGTATAATCATTTGACATATTTTATATATATATATATATTTATATATATATATATATATATCAGGTTATAGACAAGTATAATGAATTGCTAAAAAGTCGACAAAATAGAGATAGACCGGATTTATTAAAATGTCAATTTTTTAATACCTGGTTTCATGTAAGTTTTTTATATAAATACGCAATGTTCATACAAATATTGATGTGTTTAGCAAGCATTTTAGTTTGTTCATGATTGAACTATTTCAGCAATTTATATGTTTAAGGAGAAATGATAAGGCAAAAAGAAAGAAAAGTGAAGACACGGATAATAGTTTTAGTCATCAACTTCAATGTATCTTTGAGACGATACCTTATGATTTGGGGAGTAGGGATAAAATTTTTATTCCTATGAATGAAGTATCGCACTGATACTTGCTCACTATTGACCTGAAGAAAAAAATATTTTTAGTTTACAACTCTATCAAAGGTCATCATACATTTAGCTACATCAACACAATGGTATGTAGTTGTTTATATGTTTCGATTTAAATTATTTTTTTAAAGTAAATTGTTTAAACTCGAATAATATGATTATAAGAATATTTACTTTTTTTTCGTTATTACAGGTTACAAGTGTTAAGAAATATTTTTCAATACATAGTATACCCGATTGCGGTACTTTCAACTCATTATGGATAATGAATGCCCTCAACCAAAAAATTCGTATGTTTATCTTTCAATCACTTCTTTGTACGGATGTGTATTGATTTTATTTTAATAGGTACTCACTTTTATCATTTTAATGTAAATATGTATGATTGCGGTCTTTTCGTGATAAAATTTATGGATTGCTTGTCCCAAGCAGATAGATTTTATTTCAATTTGGTATTTTCACTTCTTCTTTAGGATTTTTCATTTATGTATCATTTATGAGATATATTTACAGTCCAATGTCATGGTCAGGGAGATATGCAATTTGTATGAAAAAAGATAGCTGCACAACTTTTGCTTGGCAAGATAAGTCCATAGAAATAAGGTATTAGTTTCGATTTTAATTTCCTACTAAGTTTAGAATCACAAACAGTACTTACTGCTTACATTTCTTTTATTTCTAGTAGATATTATGAACTGATTGGGTTTATTGTGCCATTTCCATATATGAAACATTCCTATACTTTTTTGGATGTGAAGCAAGACTTCGAAAGTATGAGTATGACATTCCTATACTTTTGTGGCCTGCTCAATGTGATATTGCAGGTGCACATGAGTTGGAGATGGCTAGTGTGGCTAAGGATGATACTGATTACCAGAATATAATTTTTTTTCTCTTTTCGAGTAGGGTCTTTATGTGGATTCGTCTAGGAAGATAGTACAAGCTAAAGAGATCATGATTGTTTATCTCTCGTGATTTCCTCTGTTACCAGGTAAACAGAGATTTCCTGTTACCCTGATCCGCATTGGTCCACGTCACCACTCACTTAAAAAATAAAAAATATAAAAGAAAGCTCCGGATGCCAAACCATTATAAAAAAAAACAAAGGAAAAAAAACCAGAAAAAGAAAACGGGAAGGAAGGGAAAAGAAAAGGAGGGTGTGTTTCGTGACCTCCGACTCGCCCTTCTCGTCAACGAGTTCACCAACTCGGACGTCGACTCGCTCCTCCTCGACTCCACCCACCTCAACACTGCTTCCAATCTCTCCACAGTCTCCCTCACCCACGGTCAGTAAATCCCCTAAATACCCTTCTCCTTCTTCCAAATTCCTCACCACCTCCCTTTCTCACTACCAAATTGCCCTTATATCTCCTTCTATTTTTCATTAGGCTACGGTTGTTGCGATGTAAGCGGGCCTTTTAGAGAATCTCTGCAGCGGATTGTCAATAGCAAGCACAATTTTGACTGTCTCTTCATCGAGGTATTATTCCTTTGTTGGTTCCATTGCCTACCTCACTTGCATACATTCAAAGTCCAATTTTTTAAATTTTTAGTCCGATGCTTTTCGGATTTCCAAAATTTTCATACAAAAAGTTAAAGGAGGGTGTAATAGACATCCGGGCTTGAGAAGCCAGAGAAGTTTGTAGCGGAGTTAGAGGAAGTCGGCATAAATCTGGATTGGATTATTGCTGTGGTGGATGCTGAATCACTTCCCAAGATCTTAAGCATGGATATTGTGAAGCAGCAGTTGCAGCATGTGGATCTTGTGTTGCTGAACAAGTACATTTTTTACCTGATAGGAATGATCACATGCATTATCCAGCCCTGTGTTCCCTGCCAACATGTCATGTGTGTAGGATATCTGGGCCATGCGAAAGAAAGAATGTGGATGGTTCATTTAAAAAGGAAGCAACAATTTGAATGGTCTGGATTGCTGTACCGGTACCACCATGTGACGGACAGGGGACCAGATTGTTTTTTCCAACCAACTTAATTGCCCTGATTGTTTTGTTAAATTACCAAAAAAGCCAAGCACTTATCATGATATGGATAATAAGTATAGGAAATGATCACATACTCCGAGTATTTCAATTCAATTTGTGGGGCCTACTTTAATGTGTGAAGAATCCAAACCATGCATCAGGTGATCCACGTCCTGCTCATTATATAACTCAAAAACTAGGCTGGTCTAAAAAAACTCAAGTCAGGATCCTCTATTATTTGGTAAACAAGGATTCCCTGATTGCCTAATCCTCTTGTTTTGGATGGCCTTTTTTGCCCGTAAATCATTTAACAGACTGTAAATGATTTGCAGTATTTATAGGAAAAAAGTTTGGATTTCATTTACAGGCTCGAATGGTTCTCCATTCACAAAACTTAAAATGCTTTACAGGCTATCCAAACGCACACAATCATTTACTGCTTAAAGCCAAATAGAATAGGCACCTGTAAATCATTTGCAACTTAAACCATGCCGCAAAGGAAGGCTGTCTCCTCTTAAAATGTTCACAAGACCACTTTGATTGATCATTCTAAGTCATTCATTGGGCCATTCAAAACTCTAGTGGCCCATAGATTATATAGGATTTGGGGATAATTTTCGTCGATTGCTTTTAATGGTGACCTCGTAGATTTATTTAAAGATTTTTTAGATTTATTTGAAGTGTTTTATGTTAGATGACGGGTTATATATATCATACAACATCTTTTTTTAAAAAAATCAGTCCTCATGTTAAATTTCTCTTGACATTATAGGTCAATTGAAAATAGAGCTCTTATGACTTATTTGCACGCTATGCTTGGTGGATTCTGTGCCCATTCATGACGTGATATAGACATCGACTCAGTAGTGAAAGTTGGTATGAATGATCCAGACATGGATGAGAAGGTACCGAATCTAGAAATTGGTATGGAGTTTAAAACAGAGAAAGATGCATATGATTTCTACAATAATTTCGGAAGGAAAGTTGGTTTCAATATTCGAAAGCATAGTGTAAAACAAGATAAAACGACAGATTTATTGAAAATGAGATATTTTATTTGTTCCAAAGAAGGTAAATGTTCATTTGATAAACGTGATGTTAATGTAAAGCATCATCGGGATGAAACAAGAACAGGTTGTGAGGCACATATAAAAATTAGATTGGGAGTTGACGGAAAATATCGTGTTACTGATATTAAGATTGATCATAATCATATTCTTACATCTCCTGAAGAAGCTCATTTGTTGAGATCACAATGGAAATTTACTCAAGAAGTAGTTGTCGATAATTGTGATAATGCAGGTATAAAGCCAAAAGCGACATATGATTTCATGACTAAACAAGCCGGTGGTCGACAAAATGTTAGATATAATTTGGTAGATTACAAGAATTATTTACGGACGAAAATGGTGAAAGCAATGAAGAAATTTGATGACGAAGGTCTTTTGATATTTTTTAAAAGAAAGCAAGCTGAAGATCCAATGTTCTTTTATTGTATTCAATTTGATATTCAAGATTGTATCACCAACATTTTTTGGGCAGATTATGAACGTTTTGGAGATGTGATTTGCTTTGACACAACGTATAAAACAAATAAGTATGGATGGCCATTTGCACCATTTATTGGTGTTAATAATCATCATAGACAGACAGTTATATTTGGGGCTGCACTTCTCTATGATGAAACAATCGATTCTTTCAGATAGTTGTTTAGAACATTCTGTGATGCAATGTGTAAAAAAGAACTCCAAACCATTCTCACATATCAGGATAAGGCTATATCAAATGCCATCAAGATAGAGTTACCTGGAACGGTTCACCGTATTTGTGTATGGCATATATATGTTTCAGAATGCTTACAAACATCTAATATGCCAGATTCCGAGCCTGGGATACTACAAGGAGGATTTTTTTTTTGTATATACATTTAACTCATAATAAGCATAACCACAAGATTACCCAATTGACAAAGGCAACATCATCATCACATATCCACTAATATAATCATTTGAGTACAATGCTGAAAGGGAAAATACATATATCGAAATCAAAGCTCCAGAATACAACTGCACGCTCCAAGCTCAACGCTGCTGCAACCTAATAACACCTGCACGCATCTATCGTGCATAAGCTTATAGAAAGCTTAGGAGGTGGTGTAAGTGTGTGCACAAGGTAAGTGCCAAGTATTCAATACAATGTCATTATCATAAAAACTGGAAGTACTGGTAATCCATAAATCGTACAATATCGGAATAAGCAAAGATACTAGCAAGATCATGAATTATCTGAGTAAGCAGAAATACTGACAAGAGCAGGAATTATCAGAGTAAACAGAAATACTCACAAGATCATAGATCATACGATAACAGAGTAAGCGGAAATACGAGCAAGTCCATGAGCCAATCAATATCAGAATACGCAATATATAACAGCTACGCAAACGAGGAGTCATAAAGAGCCAAATATCAAATGCCGAGAATGCAATGGGGTATATAATTCCTTATTTGTTCACAAATACGTCACCATATCTAGACCATATAAATGCGGACACCGTAACCCAAGATGTCGTATGTCAGCGGATGTAATGCAATATACGGTGCGAATGGAATGACCATGCGGAGTGTGAAGTCGGGATGGTAGTGCGTAGTATCACACGCTATGGGGTCTATCACAAGGGACTTCTATCCAAACCACCCCATACCTAAATTTGGATAGTCGATTCAATGTGGTAAACTCCCGATCTCAGGTTAGTCGCGCGCCCCAACCGAAATCCTGGCCATTGCGAAGGCACACGTAACAACTAGTTGCATACCACCAACCCGAGTAGATAGTGAATGAATGAATGCATGAATGAGTATGCAACTCCGCTCACTAAATCCACATATCGGTACGGTCATCTCTGGGATCATCACGGGGTTTAGTACACTCCAAATGGCACCGCCGCTCTCCCAGGCGCAACCCAAGTGAGCGTAAGAAACCTCACTATCCGCCCGGCCAATAGTCGCCAATACCTATCCGGCATGTCGATAGCGGACCCATTCACGAGGTGATACTCAGGCTAGTATTGCCCCCTACCCTCGGGCGGGTAAGGCCACACCCCTCCCAACCGACCACGACACAGTGGGAGACGCGGCCTGCCTCTTGGTATTCGGCGCTCATGTATCCACTCGGTCTCGACGTTGGGGCGTCTCCTGGCCACGGAGGTTTAGGGATTTTCACCCAGGGACATCTATGGCGCCCGTATGCTAGAACCAAATATTTTCGGTGTCCCATTTGGCCATCCACGATATGCCTGTGGAGGCTACGACCCTGATGTCGCTAGGGCGTACAATAATCATAATGCGAGATGCATGAGTCATACAATCCAGTCATGCATCAATCCTGTGCATACTGCGTGCTCAAGTGAGATAACCTCCGCCTATCAGGGAGTCTCATAACAACATGCTCAATGACATATGCAATGATCAACCACATCTCATAACAAACATGCAGATGATGCGTATGGGCATGTATCATGATGCTATGCTGTCACATACTCATAATCGGTATCAATAACCGGCATCGACAATCGACCTCGACAATGTGGACATTTAACCAACATTGCCCCCAAGGAATGGCCCTCATGGATCCTAATATATAGTGGACCTATGACCTCACACAAGGGCCAAATATAGAACACCATGGGCCTTACTCAAGAGCTTAATACATATCACGATGGGCCTTTCACATGGGCCTAACATACATCACAATGGCTCCATAGCCTAGCCCTCAAACACACCACAATGGGCTTTGTACAATCATAATGGGCTGCGTCACATGGGGCTAATACGCATCACATGGGCTACATGTACATCACAATGGGCCACGTCCATGGGCCTTTATACATCATAGTGGACCCCAACCTACGGGCAGAATATACATCACAATCGAAATCCACAATCGGCCACGATGATTGGCCTTGGTTGATAATCAGCCAATCGACCACAACAATCATAATCGGTAGTCGATAACCAGAATCGGCAAATCAGTCACGTCAATCAGAATCGGTCAATAATCAGCCTCATTGATTGGTCGAACATGGCCTATGGGAAGGTCACAATATGAACATTCAACCATCATCGCTTAACCAACATTGCTCCCAAGTAGTGGCCCATGTAGAGTCAAACATAAGGTGGGCCCAAATATCCGACAGGTGGCCTCAAATAGTCATCACAGGTGGGCCTTGCACGCGCAGCACGTGGGCCTACGCATCACCAAGGGTCGATAAGTGGGTCGCATCACATGGGCCTAATGCACATCGCTATGGGCCGCATCATATGAGCTAGAAATACATCTCGATGGGCTTCATCACATGAGTAGGAATATTTCACAATGGCCTCACTAAATGGGTCGGAAACACATCTCAATGGGCCACGACGTATGGGCCGAGTATATATCACAATGGGCCACGACCCATGGGCCGCTACCCGTGGGCCTCAAATACAAGTGGGCCACATTAATGGGGCCCATATATAAACCTCAGGTGGGCCCTGCTCATGGGCTTCAAATACATAATATGTGGGCCCTACCCATGGGTCTTATACGCTTCAAATGGGTCACGCGTCATGGGCCCAATACATGTCACAATAGGCCTTGCATCAATGGGCCGCACTAATGGGCCTCGTACACATCAAGTGGGTTGTATCAAATAGGCAGCACTAATGGGCCTCGACCCTTGAGCCCTGATATATATCATAATGGGGTGCCTACCCTGGATGGCGTGGATAAAAATACATCAAAGTGGGCTTGACAAATGGGCCACAACATACATCAAAGTAGGCCTCATAACATGGTCATACATACATCAAATGGGCCACACCAATGGGCCCCATATATATCAAATGGGCCACACTCAAATATAAGTGGTGATAATGATTTTCACTACTAAAATTTTCAAGGCCCGCCATAACATTTATTTCCCATCTAATCTAATCATAAGGTCTCAAGATTTCAAAGATAGCCGTTCAATCCTCACCGTGCACTATGGTCCACTTGATAAATAAATCTGTATTATTTTCATCCTAAACCTTAAAATCATTTTTCCAAAAATGGTTGGACGGTTGGATGAAACACATGCATCGTGGTGCGTCCCATTGGGATGGAAGGCATAGATAAGTCACATATCCCGCTATGGAGGTCCACAATTGTGGACACAACACATGCATAAATGGGTCTTAAGTAAGACCCACCAAAATGTTTATTTTCCACCCATCCTAGGGCCCAACATACTGTCCATCCAAACTGGGGCCAACATGATGTTTATTTTCCATCCAAACTAATCTGGTGATAGGGTCACATGGGCCTAGGGCCCGCTATAATATTTATTTGCATCCAACCTAGGCCACTGTAATATTTATTTGCATCCAACCTGTTAATAAGGTCATATAGACCTGGGGCCCACTATAATATTTATTTATTTATTATTATTATTATTATTATTATTATTATTATTATTATTATTATTATTATTATTATTATTTTAACCTGTTGATAGGGTCACACGACATTGGACCCACTACAACATTTACTTGTATCCAATCTGTTGATAAAGTCACATGGGCCAGGGGCCCACCGCAATGTTTACTTGCCATACAACCTCTTTATAAAGTCACGTGGACTAAGCCACTGTAATATTTATTTGTCCACCAAACTTTTGGTACGATTATGTGATCTTGGGGTCCACCATGATGTAGTTCACAAATCCAACCCATTCATTGTGTGTGTGCCACCAATTTAAGGGTCCAAACAGAGTTTCAGGTGGATCCAAGCTGCATGTGGACCCCAGCAGTTGATTCCATGTGGCTTGACATACCACCGCATGAAAGATGATGGTGTGGGCCATACGAGAATGTTTTATAACTGATTTTTAGAACCAACGTATCAAATAAAGGGACCTATCAAATGAATGGCGTGGATGTAGAACATACATCATGGTAGGGTCCACCATTGGGGCCAATGGGACCCTCCCTACTTAACGTTGGACGTCCAGAGAGTCTAGCCTTAAAATCTCTTCTTTTTTTTTATTTTTATTTTTTTTGACGCTGTGTGAAGCACGTCCAGCGTCCGTGGATGACGCTGGACGGACGAAGTGAATATGAAAGTTCTTTAAGGTGGGTCCCACGTTGACGTGGCCCACCTTACAGGATCAACTTGATATTTGTGGTTTTTCCATCACCCACAAGATAGGGCCCACATAGCTTGGACGACCATGGGGTCCATCTGATGGACAAATATACATCACATCTTATTGAGTGGGCCACAAAATAAAGGAAGAAGAGAGAGAGAGAGAGAGAGAGAGAGGGAAGGAGAATCACCCACTTTACTCTTTTTCTTCTTCCCATATACTCCAATGCTTCTATGAAGCTCTTTCAACGGTGAAGATGACAATCTAGAGGTTGGATTGGTGGGGATCTAAGGTAGATGGTGGTTGGATTTTTGGGATGGTTGGACGTCCATGGCTTTTGCAATGGAGAGTGAGGAAGAAAGAGGGAGGGAGAGAGATAGGAGAGAGAGAGAGAGAGGTGATGGTTTATATGTAATTAATGAGTTGACTTATGGGGAAAAGGGAATGGGTGGTTATTTATGAGTTATGGCTAAGGTAGGGTAGGGTGATGTCACCCCTAGGGTGACATCATAATAATTATGTTTCTAGGAAAGTACAACCAAAGGGATAGGTAGGTCCCGCGATCAAGCGATCAAAGGCTGAGATAATGCACGGGCCGGATCTCATAATCTGAGCGTCGCATTGACGCACGAGACGCGTCGTCGGAACCGCAGCAACGACGGGCTGCACTTCTCTATGATGAAACAATCGATTCTTTCAGATAGTTGTTTAGAACATTCTGTGATGCAATGTGTAAAAAAGAACTCCAAACCATTCTCACATATCAGGATAAGGCTATATCAAATGCCATCAAGATAGAGTTACCTGGAACGGTTCACCGTATTTGTGTATGGCATATATATGTTTCAGAATGCTTACAAACATTTAAGTCATCTATTTTGTTCTTCCAAGTTGTTTGGCAATGATTTTAGGAGATGTGTATATGATTTTGATGAGGAGCATGAATTTCTTGAAGCGTGGAAAAGAATGATCATGAAATATAATCTCATAGATAATATATGGTTACAACAGTTATTCAATGAAAATGAGAAGTGGGCATTAGTATATGGAAAGAATAGTTTTTGTACAGACATGAAGAGCACGCAGCGTTGTGAAAGTTTAAATAAGGATTTGAAGAAATACTTGCATCCTAGTCAAAATATAATTAGATTTTTTGAACATTTTGAACGCTTGGTGGATGATAGACGAAATGCAGAATTAGAAGTCAATTTCAAGTTGACACAAAGTTCACCAATTGTAACTTTTCCTGTTAGTATCCTAAAGCACGCAGCTAGTGTATATACACCAACTATTTTCAAATTATTTCAAGCAGAATTTGGTGATAACCTTGATCAAATAGTGGAACAAGTAGATGAGTCCGGTACAATCAGAAAATATCAAGTTTTGAATAGAAAGTTTGAATTCATGAGTATTTTGTGTTCTCATGCATTAAAAGCTATGAATCATACCCTCACAAATATCCCGGTTAAGTACATCTTGAAAAGGTGGACTCGATAAGCTGCTTCAATTTCATTCTCCTCATTAAGTAGTGGAAGTGACTCCATTGACAAAAGCAAGAAATCACAATCCCGGCGTTACAATAGTTTACTTTGCAATTTTATGAAATTAGCAACAATGGGTTGTGAAAGTGAAGAAGCATTTGAATGTGCTTCCAAGCATTTAGAATGGATGTTGCAAGAATTGAAAAAGATTTTGAAAGCAAAAGAAAATGAAAAAGAACCCTCATCACATGTTGAAAGCCTGAGTAATGAAAAAGATGTTCAAGCTTATCGAGTAAAATTCGAAGATGGTGATGTGCAGCAAAGAAGTGAAATCACTAAAATTTTAAAAAAAAAAGCTCATAAGAAAGCAATGAAAAATTATTATATCAAAAGAAAAAGCGCTAAAATCATTGAAGTAAGAGAAAAAGCTCATGAAATTAAAAGAAAAGAGAATTGTCGTGGTAAACGTAGAATTAAGAATAGCTTGGAAAGAGGAAAATCGAAGAGATGTCCACAGAAAGAGCAGAGAGATATACCAAATCCAGTCCATCCCAATCAACAGCCCACATTAGTACGCTCTAATGTTCAATCTCCATTTGCTCAGGTAGCATTTTGATTACCCTTAGAGTAATGAAAATTTATTTTATAGTGAAATTGAAAATTTTCAAGAAACTTAATATTTACTTGTACATTATGTTATGGATACAATAATGTCGGGCCTCTCCCCGTAACCACGTACTATATATCGGAAGCACAGATTCAACCGCAACTCTCTCATTCTTGGTGTCAACCACAGCTGTTTCCTTTCATGAATCAACCACATCCATATATCCAGCATGAAATTGATTCAAATTTTCATATGCTTGATAATTTCAACTTTACACAATTACTTCAGGTAATGAATAACATTTAAGGAAAGCTGATATAGTTTAGTTTTGTAAAATGAAAATGTATGCATATGTAAACTTAGGTATTTTAGTAATTAAAAAAGTAGTTGTTATTCAATTTAAATTTTGATTTGAATTATATCTTAATGAAATTAACTCAAAATTTATGGAATGTTGACTGTTTAGTATCCTGTTACAACTGGTGCCTTCCAACAATTCATGGTAAGTGGCAGTAATTCAAAATTTGGAACAGAGGAACAACGACCTTTATCGAAATAGAATATGGTAAGGTTCATCGTATCTAATATTTTCTTAAATCATTTTCAGTTTTTTCCTAAAATATCTTAGCCCCTAAGTATAATCACATACTCCACACGAGAGATAAACAATCACGATCTCTTTAGCTTGTAATATCTTCCTTAGATGAATCCACACAAAGACCCCACTCGAAAAGAGAAGAAAATCATATTCTGATAATCAGTATCATCCTTAGCCACACTAGCCATCTCCAACTCATGTGCACCTGCAATATCACATTGAGCAGGCCACAAAAGTATATGAATGTCATACTCATACTTTTGAAGTCTTGTTTCACATCCAAAAAGTATAGGAATGTTTTATATATGGAAATGACACAATAAACCCAATCAGTTCATAATGTCTACTAGAAATAAAAGAAATGTAAGTAGTAAGTACTGTTTGTGATTCTGAACTTAGTAGGAAATCAAAATCGAAACTAATACCTTATTTCTATGGACTTATCTTGCCAAACAAAAGTTGTGCAGCTATCTTTTTTCGTTCAAATTGCATATCTCCCTGATCATGACATTGGACTGTAAATATATCTCATAAATGATATATAAATGAAAAATCTTAAAGAAGAAGTGAAAATACCGAATTGAAATAAAATCTATCTCCTTGGGACAAGCAATCCATAAATTTTATCACAAAAAGACCGCAATCATACCTATTTACATTAAAATGATAAAAGTAAGTACCTATTAAAATAAAATCAATATACATTCGTATAAAGAAGTGATTGAAAGATAAACATACGAATTTTTCTGTTGAGGACATTCATTATCCATAATGAGTTGAAAAGTACTGCAATCAGGTATACCACGTATTGAAAAATATTTCTTTACACTTATAACCTGTAATAACGAAAAATAAATAAATATTCTTATAATCATATTATTCGAGTTTAAACAATTTACTTCAAAAAAATAATTTAAATCGAAACATATAAATAACTACATACCATTGTGTTGATGTAGCTAGATGCATGATGACCTTTAATAGAGTTGTAAACTAAAAATATTTTTTTCTTAAGGTCAATAGTGAGCAAGTACCAGTGTGATACTTCATTCATAGGAATAAAATTTTTATCCTTACTCCCCAAATCATAAGGTATCGTCTCAAAGACACATTGAAGTTGACGACTAAAACTATTATCCGTGTCTTCACTTTTCTTTCTTTTTGCCTTATCATTTCTTCTTGAACATATAAATTGCTGAAATAATTCAATCATGAACAAATTAAAATGCTTGCTAAATACATCAATATTTGTATTAACATTGCGTATTTATATAAAAAACTTACATGAAACCAGGTATTAAAAAAATGACATTTTAATAAATCCTGTCTATCTCTATTTTGTCGACTCTTCAGCAATTCACTATACTGGTCTATAACCTGAAACATAATATATATATATATATATATAATATGTCAAATGATTATACTCTTTGCATTCATTAATATTAAATTAATATATGCTGCTACATGAGGTAGTACAAGAATGAAAACAGTACATGTGGATATACCTCATCATCAAGCCATCCTCTAGGATCAATCAATAAGTTTAACGAACTTCGAAGGACATAAAGTGGTCCATAAGAATCCTTCCTAAAGACATGTATAGGGTATTAGTGTGAGGAACTACTACAATGAAAGTAATTGAATAATGACAAACTAGTTAATTTATGTGTCATACTTATAATGAGTCATGTGAACGAAACTTTTAATTGCAATATCCTCTTCTTAAGACAACATAAGCCCAGCCGCCCTCTCTTTCATTGTTGAATCATTATCAAGTGATTTTACTTTGCTTTTAGTATTACGTTTATGATATATTATCATGTACTATGATTGTAAGACCTTTGAAGTATTTCTAATCCTACCACCCTCTTTCACACGCTTCATTATGGAACTCGGACTTCCAAGTACAAAATCATGATTGGTGGTCATCGCATTCATAGGAGAGAAAATATATGGCTCATTTGTAGCTAATGGTGTATCCGATATTACATTTATACGAGGGAAAAGTTGTGGACTACATGCTGCCATCCAATTATCCTCCATTGTCTCACACATTGGACTACCATAATGACATTTCTTCTCTGACTTTGTCAATTTATCAAATATCTCTGTGATGAGTGCTGCCTGTGTATCTAGCTTATCTTGCATTCCCTTTAACACCTCCAATAATTGTTTACGTTCCTTCAACATTTCTTTGTAATGTAAGCTTTCTTCATAATTCCTATTCTGAGTCATAGACTGGTCCTATTTCAATAGCATAAAATTCAATGCAAGTTGAAATAAACTACAATAAAAATAAAATATTTCAAAATAATTTTTTAATTAGAAATATGTGCGTGTATATAAATGAAATAACCATTATGTAAAAAGTACTTAACGATTTTCTCTTCCATCCTCACAAGTATGGGTTCCAATCACTGACGAATTTCTTTATTTGTATTTAAAGTTCCCTATATAAAGTAATATGAAATTAGTTATATAATTTAAAAATATGTATAGAAAATATATAAAATTTTACTTACATTTTTCTCATCAATTTTCAGAAGTATGGGTTCCAACCACTAACGTATTTCTCTATTCGAGCTTGAGGCGTCGTATATGAATATCACAACCATTACTTATATGATCAAGTGTGAGATCATTTATATTATCAAGAATCTATGTTATAAACAAAATAATCATTATATGAGGAATATTTACTATTTTCTCTTCAATCTTCAAAAGGCATGGTTCTAATCATTGACGTATCTCTTTGATTGAATTTGATGTCTCCTGTATATCAATCACAATAAAGACTTATATATCTCAAGTGTACAACTATGGGGTAATTACATAATGGGCAAAAACATAAATATAAAGTGCTTACAGTGAGAGGTAGAAGGTGACTCTCCTCATTTGTAGGGGTTATATCTTCAATAATCTGATGGAGATAAATATATCAATATAAATGTACACTTGAACATAATAGTGATGAATGTTTAAATAAATAATTCTTTAACAAATGTATATACCCGTGTGCAGATAAGATTGTCTAATTTTTTTTTATGTGTGCCCGTTTGTCGATAACTGCTATCGACCCATCTTAAAATACGTGGAGACACCATCTTTGTTGATAACCATGACGGAAGAATAATATGCTCGTGTAACCATGGCTGTTGAAAACAATATCATTGATGAGAAAGACATGCAAAACAAATATATATATATATATATATATATATATATATTGATTGAAAACAATCTCATTTATATAAGAAGTAATACATACTTCCAAAACCATGACACGTCCATTCACGTACTTTTTCTTCTTCCTCGCGCTTTCAGAAATGTCCAAATGGCAGTGGCCCATGCATAACTATGCAAATTTTTCAACTCATTCACATAATGTAACAAAAATATAGAAATTGTCTCGCTGGCGATTAGAAAAAGAATTGTATTGAATAAATATAGTATGAACAATTTCACAAAATCAGATATAGATTCTTCCAAACTTTCTTCCAACAAATTCTTAATATTCTCCTCTATTAACTCTCTCTTGAGAAGAACATTTACAAAATATTTTTTCTTTAGTTCTTTCTCACTTGCACTCAATTCCCTTCTCAAATCTATATGTTCTCCATTCATACTCAATCTCAATATAATGGCAATGTCTTGGGGTTTAAAAAATATCATCTTTCCTCTGAGAAGGAAACAATTATGTTCGTCATCCCATTTAGTAAGAATAGTATTTAGAAATATGCGTTGAACTAGAAACTTGAGAAAATGCATAAATCCTTTAAATGGAGTATCTTTTATTACTTTAATATGTTCGTCCTTCAAATTCACTTTCTTGATAAAATTATAAAACTTTAACGGCGCACATCTAGTAGTATAATTGACTTTTTGTGAGTGAATGTTCTCCTACATTCAATGAGAAACAATCATAATGAGTTCATCACATACCTTTTTAATATTGCATATTAAATTATTCTAAATTTGATTAATATTATCTGAAAGAGAAGGTAAAATAACTCACCATGGTATACCAAAAACCACTTTAATATGATGTCATAGTATGAGAATATAATAATCCTGTATATAAGACAAATAAATGATGAGAGAAAACTAAATGATAACATAAGAAAAAAATTACTCCGATCCATATATAAACAGATTTTTGGTGACATCGACATATTTACAATATTATTGAAATATTGCTGATACACTAGTGATACAAGCAACACCTGGAATTTACATAGTCGAAAATATTGGCAATACAAGAGACTTGGAATTTACACCGTCAAAAATATTGACGATACATTGGTGATATGTAGTGATATATCGCCGATACATAGAATTACATAGAATTTTTGATACTATCAATATTATCGGTATCGTCAAGCTAAAGATATGGATAATATCGGGGATATTCTGATTAGGACAATTGTTATGCCCCATGTGCATTGATGTTGTCGGATGGTGGGCCTATTATGCGACCAATTCTCACACGTTGGGCCATATTAACAAGTCATGGTTGGCCATTCACATTTGTTTCTGGGGGGGAACTAACTTAGGAAAGTGACTTGAATGTGTAGATTGGATCAAAATCACAAATGTGGTAAATTGCTTACATATGTAAATGGATTCCTATGTATATAATTTACTATGTGAAACATTTAAGCATTTAAATGGTTTGTAGACAAACATGCCCGTAAGTAATAGAAATTATCCAATAAATGTTAAAACTTGTACACCAGAACCCAGCTATTGGGATGTTCCATAGTTTCTAACTTCTTGAAGGTTACAACTTACAAAATGTGGCTAATGAACAGAAGATTACAATGAACTGATATAACCACTTTCTAAGTGGGTTTACTTCAATTTCTAACAATATTGGAAGTATTTGCATGTCTTTGTTTCCTTCTCACTAAATTTACAACGTCGCTGTTATGTAACTACAAAGAATTACAAATATGAAAGGAGTGGTCTGCGTTGTTGAGCTTGTGTTGTACAGAACTGGAGGATGAAATTAGACAAACTATTAGCATAAATGTGATTTTTTTTTTTTGCTTTTCTCATCAAAGTGGGTATTTGTGGATAAGATCGAGTGGGAGAAGATTTGAATTGTTGAATGACGTCAGCGGTTGCTACTGCTGGAGGAAATGACATTCGAAAGGTGGGCTGGCTACATGGTGGTGCTGGTCACACGACCAGAGCTGGTTTGGAGTCCGAAGTTTTCTTTTAGTTTTTTTTTTTTTCAAAGTGAGTGGTGACATGGACCAATGAGGATTAGGCAATCAGGGAATCCCTGTTTACCAAATAACAGAGGATCCGGACTTAGGACAGATTGGATAGTGACTCCAGCACTACCCAACTAGTGTATTGGGCAAAGTGGGACCCACCCTAATATATGTGTTTTATATTCTAGCCATTCAGTCATTTTGCTAGCTTTATAGGGCATGAGCCCAAAAAATAAATAAATAAGCCCAGGCTCGAGTGGACCACACCCACTGTTTATTTACTATCCAACCTGTTGATAAGGTTACATGACTTGGAGAAGGGAAAATGACCTTATGAAGTTTTTAGTAAGGGCCCTCAATCATCATTGTTTCCTATGGGCTACCGGAGATTTTGATCTATTTCATCTGGCTGTGGATAAAACAAATACATCACAGTGGGCCACACAGCACCCAAGAACACATGGTGTTGGGTCACCCCAATATACTTTCATTCGCAGCACCTGTTTGACATAAGTGCGTGAGAATCCCTTGCTCTGTGGGGCCATCGTATTATATATGCAACATCCACTCCGTCCACCAGGTTCTATGATATATTCTAGGCCGTTGGAGAAAATATCATCTGGATACGTAACTCATATGGGCCACACAACAGGAGACAATTGGGGATGGTATACCAAGTATGGGTTTGTTTGTGAGGCTGCATTGGTGTGAATCTTTCATCAAATCCATTAATCAGGTGTAATTCACTGGGATGAAGTTAAATACAAAAACACCATGATAAAAAAATATCAAGTGGGCCACACCATCTCAGCCTAGATTCTTTAGAGCAATTTCATATTGTTCCCATTAGAATGGCCCGTCAGAGCTTTTTATCAGGAGAATCTTGTGTATTTTAATTAAAATAAAATTTCTCACTTGATTTACGGCGTGGATTTACATAAAAAAACACGGTGGCCCCCTACAAAGCTTGGGTGTTGCGTAAGAAAAACAGAAAATTAATGCATTCAAAAAATCCATCACAATTTGGAAATCCAGATGCACGATTAAATGCAGGCTCACTTCATCTTTTAGCCAACCAGTTGCAGCTGGCCCGTTGCTACTCTATGGAATCCCTACGATAGGTGAATCTGGACCCTCCTATTGGCGGGCCCAGTTACGGATGATCGGTGAATCTTGAAAAATACCAGCATCTGATGAACAGAATATTCCCTTTTTGAATCAAGAACATTGACTTTCGAGGCTTTCTCTACCACTGAGTCATCCCCTCAGAGGGACCACTTCATGGATGGTCTAGTATCACCAAACGTACAACCACGTGTACGGTGGAGCGGCAACGAACCATGTCTGGTTCACTGCGCGACAGTCAAGAGTCTGCCTCAACTTCAAAGAGCATGATGAATACATGTAGTGCATAGATGAAAGAATAAAATACAGGCATATACATGCATGCATGCATGGTATAGATGCATGAATACATTGCATGCATGCATACTTTCGGATGCTTCTTTCTTGCTTTTGCAAGCTCAATCCTTCTGTCGCGCCCTTTGTCTCACTTGGCGTCGCTCCTCCTTGAAACTATATCAACCTCAAACCGAGGATACGTGTAGTGTCCTCGACCATTACTTCTTGACAATCTGGACCCGTGGTAATCAAGACCGTTGATATGATGGGTATTGTTCTAATGGGGGATTCCTCTTCCTGAGGAGTCGTTTGGATGCTTCTAATAGCTTGTTTGAAAAATGCTGATTAACTTGCAGTGATGACTGGAAGTGGATCCTTGGAAAGAGCCCTCACTTCCCGTTTTCTTTTTCTGTTTTTATTTTTTCCTTTATTTTTTTTAATAATGGTTTGGCGTCTGAAGCTTTCTTTTATTTTTTTAATCCGTTAAGCGAGTGGTGACGTGGACCAATGAGGATCAGGATAACAGGAATTCCCTGTTTACCTGGTAACAAAGGATCCGGACTCTTAGTACATAGGGTAAAGCACCTAAAAAAGTAAGAATATTTTGGTCATTATGGTTTAACAGTACAATTAGAAGACTATTTCGATTAGATAAGTTTTGTTCGGGTCACATTATAAAAGGTGGTGCTCCGCCGGGTGTATAGTGAAAACTTACCCTTTTATTTGCCATCCGACCAATTGATAAGGTACACGTCTGTATACGGTAAGAAAACAAAAGTGGGTAATTTTTTAATATAGGCACAACCCTATTTTCCGTACCTTAAAAATATACTTTAGTAATAAAAACTTACAGCAGTTGAAAAAAAATTTACTTAAAAAACACAGCATCTATGGTACTAAAATTTTCAAACAAAAGTATCAACTTATAGAAAACTTCTATAACCCTCAGGAACTTTTATTAACGGTGGGCATTCAATCACCATTTTATCCCATAGTGTGGTTCACCTGAGATTTCGATGGGCCCAAAGAGCAACCCCCACATACACATCATGATGGTCCACTCATCCGATCATCTCATAGGATATGATAACAGATTTGACCAGAAAAAATAAGATCCACTCATCTAGGGGGCCACGCATGTGCGGTGAAAGTGGACTGTTATTCATATTTTTTTCCTTTTCTCTAATTATCCGCTCTTTTTGGACACGTATGGCCCACCTGATGAATTGAATGACCTTATTTTTGCATCATGCATGTTTAACGTATCCCCCATCTAATGAATGGTCTGGATCTTGACCACAATGCAGAGGAAAACCTCCTAATGGGTGTTCACCTGATCAGGGGGCCCACGCAATGTATCCTTTGTATATCCATGCCGTCCATCATTTTTTCCAGCTAAATTTAATGCATGGTTCCGAAAATGAAGCAGATCCAACTCTCAAGTGAACTGCACCATAGGACACACTGGTCATTGAATGCCCACCATTAAAAACTTCCTATGGCCCATTAAAATATTTATTTGCCATCCAATCATAAAAGTGTGTAATCGGTACGTTGATCAGGACGTGTTGGGTTCCACTATTAAGGAGCCATAACCCAAATTTACTCTAATTAAATTAAAAAATTATTATATGGGTAATTTGTAGGGCTGTAAATGGTTGGGTTTGGATGATTTTAGTCAAAACCAGATCCAATCAGTTATCGAGGCTGGGTCTAAATTTTAAACCCATACCGTTTTATTTAAAAGGATATATTTGGGTGGAGCACGAGTCAACCCATTAAATTCATTTATAAATAGGTTTGAGTCTGAGTTTGATAGAGAGAGATCCCCCGTACATGTTTATAAATGGGTTAGATTTAATGGGTTTGGTTAAAGAATATCTAAACCAACTTATAAACAGGTCTAACGAGTCTGATATTATCCAATAAGTTTGGGTCATCTTGATTTTATATCGAAATTAAATACTAATTAATAATAAATAATAAATTTAACAACTTCTTATAATAATAAAAATGCGAATAATGGCGCAAGTAACTATCGAAATGATAAAAATGATTATCTTTATTTAGTTGCTCGACTTTGATGATGGTACATAGATGCCATGAACTCTTCTTCATGTAGGTTACATCTTGAATTTTGATGTAAGCTTTGTTTCATAATTGAATTTAATGTTACTATGCATTTAACCTGGGTTGCCCTGGCAAGTAATCCGGTAAAAATTTTGATGCAACCCAATTCAAGAACTCTCATTCAGTTGCTCCAATACGAAATTGGATTGCTACTGAGTTACTCAATATGCTCTTATCATACTGAGTAAACTCAATTAGGCCCACTATAAATGTATTTGTCTTATCCATGCCGTCCATATGTGTTTTTATACCATTTTAGTAGTTGAACCCAAAATTGAGGCATATCTAAAGCTCAAGTGAACCATATCACAGGAAACGATGGGAATAATGATTTCCACCGTTAAAACCTTTCTATGGCCCACAATGGTGTTTATTTGTCATTTAACCTGTTCATAATATCATAAAGACATGGATGAAGTGAAAACACAAATATCAAATTGATCTAATACTACTGTGCCTCTATGAAATTTTCAATAGTAGATGTTCAATTTACATTGTTTCCGATGGTGTGGTCTATTTGAGCTTTGGATATGCTTCATTTTTGGGCTAAATACCTAAACTTATATGCTAAAATGCATCGATGGAGTGGGTAAAATGGACGAACGACGATAGGACCCATAGAATTTGCGTACTCAATACGTAACCTGCTTTCCTCTACTATGGGCATGTTGCATAATATCTAGAGTAATTTTTTTACTATAGACGAGACTTTTCATCCATTTTTTTTTTACCCAAACAAAATTTGTTTTACCAATCTAGACTTCTATCTGTACGGACGAACCAATAAAGACAAAAATACCCTTACTTTTTCAACTGCTTTAATCCGAAAACCAGAGTTATTTTTGTCCAAAACTCTCTTTTCATACCTAAAAAATCTACTTTCGTAACATAAGTTTTCAACCGTTTAGAAAAAAAATACATAAAAGGTAAGTGTCTACAATACTAATTTTTTCTAATATATATAAACTCTAACATGTTACTTGTCCATGTATGCAAGTATTTTTATTAGGTTTAAAACTGAATTTAGATATGGATGGGTCCTTCAACATAGATCAAGCTTGCCCATGACTAAATTAGAAAAGGTCAGGCCTACTGTAAAGGAAACCAAATCCACACTCATTTAGCAATTGGGCTTTTTTTTTTATTTTTTATTTTTCACACTGATCCATCCATTTAAAAAATAGGTTAGATCTAGGTCGATTCTAAATGGGTCAACCCTGGTACTCCATCAGGTCCATTGACCTATTTACGGCTCTGTGTGTTGGGATTTTAGCCTGCGGAATCACACAGATCTAGATTTAGGATAGCAATCCAATGGCACCAAGCACACACTTAACGTGTAAAATCTTGTGAAAAAAAATTACGACACAAAGCAACAAATCTTCACTATGAAAATAGAAATTACAAAGAGAGAGGACTTACCCAATTCGAACAACTTCGAATCTCACATTTGCTACATCCTTTGATAACCCTAGAACCCATTTAGAAACCCTTGAAATCCCTTAGAATAATACCTTTTAATCCCGTTTACACCCATATATATAGTTTTAGGAAAAATTTCAAATAAAATCGAAAAGAATAATAAACGAAATCGGAAACAAATCCCGCCCTTCCACAGCTGCGCGAAAAATCTGCACAAAATCAGATTAGATTTAAGACATCAAATACAATAGAGCAGATATGTGGTTGAGAGAAAAGAAGCACAATAGACCTCGTTCAGCTGTCACCATTTCAACTAGTAGATCTTTTGGACATGGTCCACATGAGGTGGACAGAACAGACGAACGGTCTGGATTTACAGCACTACAATGTTCTGGCTGACTAAACACCTGATCGGTTGCATAAAAATCAATGGAGAAAAGTAAGATATGTGTCGCAAAAATCAACTTCCCCAGCAAGTATAGGATGTTCGAGTACATACCATGTTTGAAAAGTCTTCTAAGATCCTGACTCGTCCGAGTCAACTCAACTCCTTACACGATCCATTCGCCGTGAGTTACCGTGGTTTAAGGTCGGTTGGTTCATTAACCATTCGTTCTGCTGGCCAATTATCAGACGGCTAAGAGACTCCAATCCCATTTTCTTTTGGGGTATAACCTATCCACCTTGGTGGTCCACCAAAAAAACAATTTTGATCAGTAGATCTATTTTCCACGTGTACATTGAGGAGGGAAGTGCATAGAATTACATGCACCTAGCTGCATGTTAGCATTTAAGACCTTTCTCGGAAGTCTCACGTGATCTCCGGCGAGACAGGACACAGGCCATACCTCACGTGATACAACCGCCTCGAAGGAAAAGCTCGAAGGGTCAATACCCATATATATATAGTTTTAGGAAAAATTTCAAACAAAATCAGAAAGAATTATAAACGAAATCAGAAACAAATTCTACCCTTTTACAATTGCGCGAAATCTGATTAGATTTAAGACATTAAATACAACACAGTAAACATATAATTAAGAGAAAAGAAGCACAATAGACCTCGTTAAGCTGTCACCATTTCAATCTGGTAGATCTTTTGGACGTAATCCACATGAGGTGGACAGAATAGACGAACGACTGGATTTACAGTACTACAATGTTCCGGCTGACTAAACACCTGATCGGTTGCCTAAAAATCAATGGAGAAAAGTAAGATATGGGTCGCAAAAATCAACTTCCCCAGCAAGTTTAGAATGTTCGAGTACATACCATGTTTGAAAAGTCTTCTAAGATCCTGACTCGACCGAGTCAACTCAGCTCTCTTACACGATCCATTCGCTGTGAGTTACAGTGGTTTAAGGTCGGTTGCTTCATTAACCATTCGTCCTGCTGGCCAATTATCAGAAGGCTAAGAGACTTCAATCCCATTTTCTTTTGGGGTATGACCTATCCACCTTGGTCGTCCACCAAAAAAACAATTTTGATCAGTAGATCTATTTTCCACGTGTACGTTGAGGAGGGAAGTGCATAGAATTTCCATGCACCTAGCTGCATGTTAGCATTTAAGACCTTTCTCGCGGAAGTCTCACGTGATCTCCGGCGAGACAGGACACAGGCCATACCTCACGTGATACAACCGCCTCGAAGGAAAAGCTCGAAGGGCCAGACTCGTGTGGCAGTCATGCGCCATTTTAAATGGTGGTGATTCTTCTTTCCATGTTGCGCACTGATTTACAGCAATCCAAACCATCCAATTTGTAGGTCCCAATGTGGATGGATCATATGTCAAAAATTATCAGTGAATTTTAACCGTCCAGTTGGTATCTACCAAATGGATTGTTAAAAAAAATAGTTAGTGGTCCAAGGGGAAAAACGGATGGTTAATATGATCTCTCCATGCTAGATCAGCGATTTTGACGGTCTGCATTTCCTTGCAACGCTGCAGCTATGCCATGTGCGCGGCTGAAGAGTCACCACATTTTTTCACAAAACAAGGTTAGTCGCGGATTAGGTGCGACCCCGGATCCAGCCATGGTGCTGCCCAAACCATGGGATCCACCTTTAGTAATTTTTTAAATCAACGCCGTCCATCTATTTTTCCAGATCATTATAGTGTACTTTTGAAAAAATGAATTAGATCTGAATCTCAAGTGGACCACACCATAGGAAACGGTGCTCATTGAACGCCCACCATTAAAACATCCTAGGGTCCACCGTAATGTTTATTTTCCATCAAACCTGTTCATAAGGTCACAGAGACATTGATGAATTCAAAAAACAAATAGAAGCTCGATCCAAAACTTTTGTGGCCTCCAATAAGTTTTTAAAGGTTGGAATTCAATACTTACTGTGTGGTCCACCTGAGTTTTTTTCTGCTTCATTTTTAAGTATATACTGTAAAATTAGCTATAAAAACTGATGGACGGCGTGGATATACAACAATACATCGACGTGGCCCCACCCCCATGGTTAGTTCCGCACCCACCTGTCTGGATCCGGGGTCGCACCTAATCCCCGTCCATCTCCCTACTTTCCGCAAAAGGAATTGGCGTCACACGTGCCAATATAGTACAGGGTGAGATCTGAGCCGTTGATTGGTGAACCCCAGTGAATGCGCCCTGACCCAAAATTCAGGCACGTGTACGAGAAATGGACAATTAAAGATGATTATCCAACGGTTCACATTCAAGATCTAAGTTTGCTCGGACCTGGTCCATCCAATGACAGCCCGTGTCCCATCTGATAACCAGACCAGCGTCACAACCTAATCTCTTGGGCCGAGATCACATGGAAAGTGGGCCATGATGCCCACCTGATGAACAGTGTAGATCTCGCACCAGTGTGACATGCTGGCACGTGTGCTCACTAAATTGTCTATCTGAAAAAGAGAGATGGAGCTCGCTGTCCGACTTTTGAAAAACAGCCCAGATGGCACCCCTTAACTAGATCCGGACCATTCATTTGGTGGGCCCTACGGTAGAGGGTCCATAAATCAACATTTAAACTGATGGGGTGATCTTAACCATCCGATCAAAGCCTACAAATGGGTAGTAAATTAAAATAAGTAGCCGTCCACATTCGGCCAGGAAATGTTTGGTTCCGTACAACTGGGGTCCATGTTTCAGTAATCTGAACCGTTAATCTGATGGGGCCATTTTAGATGACCTATAATATCCTATAAACTCTAATCCTGGCCATCCAATTTGGCCTTTTACAACTACAACTGGACCATAACAGTATTTCTTTTCTTAACCATTTATTTTGAAGGTCATGATCAAAAGGTTAAGATATTAAGATATGTTCCATTGAGGATATTTTAGGGTATGGTCCATCCATACTGGGCCCCCTAACCTCAATGGTCCGGATTACTCTACAATGGGCCCATTTCTAAAAACTGAGAAACCAAGGAAACTATCCACGTCCTTGGGCCGAGCCTCGAATAACTCACCTTCGCCTGGAAGGATAGGGTGTTGGGAAACGGATTGGCTGCTCCCCCTGCCATCAGCCCCGTGGCTGATGGTCGGTGCTCCGTGGGCCCCACTATGATGTATGTGTTTCATCCGTTCCGTTCATCCATTTTTACAGATTATTTTAGAGTTTTATGGTGAAAATGAGAGGGATATATATCTCATGTGGACCACACCACAGGAAAACAATGGTGATTGGATATCCACCATTAAAATCCTCCTAAGGCCTACTGTACTGTTTATTTGACATCCAATCTGTTGATTAGGTCATACAGGACCAGATGAAGGGAAAAACCAAAGATCAGCTTGATCCAAAACTTTTATGGCTCCCAAAAGGTTTTTAATGGTCCACGCTCATTCAACACTGTTTCCTATAATGTGGTCCAACTGAGATTGGGATATAACTCATTTTTAGTCTTATATCATAAAATTATCTGGAAAAATAGATAGACGGCATGGATGAAAAACGTACATCATGGTGGGTCCCACAGAGCACTGACCACCAGCCATTGGCTGGTGGCAGGGGGAGTAGCCAATCCGTTTCCAGGGTGTTGCCGACCAACCGTGGGGCCCACCTGTTGGTCGGTCCAGAATCTTTTGCCTAAATAAAAGAGGAAGAAAGGAAACGTCCCCATCAATTGGTGCGCATGAAACATGACATAGACGTATGTTGTCTTTAATATAATCAAGTTTCATTGCATCAAATCGTGTGGATGAGATTGGTTTTAACTATCCATCTGTTGCCTACGAAACAACGGTTGGGATTAGTTATGTAATTTGGGCCTAATCAGCAGTTTGGACCGTCTAATGACCGGAGCCTATCATGGATTGCTTATGGTTCCAAAAGAATCACTTCTAGCAAAGAAGGTTTAGGGCTTGTATTAGGCATGTACAGGATTTCACTCAAATACTTTATAATCAAAGTGACTTCAAATCTTTAATTGTGTTTGGCAATTTGTAATTAGAATACATCAATTCAAATTTTTTGGAGCCTGTATTTAAAATGCATTAGGATTTTATGGTATATTCATGTCTTAAATTTAATTAACTTAATTAACTTTAATATCATAAATTAATATACATTTGTGATATTTGAAAGAATGAATGTAACAAGCCTATTAAAATATATACATTGATAAAAAATTAAGAATTTTTTAACCTTGAGTGGGCTACAAATTTAAAGATCATAAATAAGCAACTCATCAATATTTTTTAATTATTCATTTAAATGAGTAACATTTGGACAATTTATCTATAGAACAATCTAATTTCAGTTTTTTTTTTTTCAGTACCCACTTATAACATGTGGCTTTTCTATCCCTGGGTAATTGGTAAAGTTCTCAAGTTTGATTTCTTTCTATTGAATTGATTCCATTATTCATAGTTTTTAATCATCCATTGAATTCTTGTGAATTTATAGCTTTAATATAGTTAGATAGGTTATTAACCTCTTGTGTATCAATGGAGTTACATTGTTCATCACTTACGTGAACATAGAAGTCATCGAAATATGATGGGGAATCTCTTGATCTCTTTTGACCATATAACATAGGATGGATATTTGTCTGATCATCTACAACCCTATTATTAACCGGCTTTCCATAAGTGATTGATCATCCTCACATATCAACCCAAGAGGCTTAGTATCATCTACTATATCAATTTTATTGAGATTTTTAAAAAATTCAGTGTCCTTACTTTCTATTTAATCCATTTCTTTATGATAAAAAACCTTTATCATTTTGATTCACCAGGGTAACCTATAAAATTATATCTATTAGTCTTAGGTTCCAATTTGTTTCTAAGTTGTTGAGGCACTAATACGTGTGCCGCTGATCCCCATTTTCTAAAGGTTACTTAGGTTTTCTTCAGGTGTTCTTGTTCTAAGGTTAGTGCAATGGAAAGTTAGTAAGGTTCGGAATTTTTGCATTTAACCTGAGGACTAGCACAACCATCTTACAATAAGGTGGAAGAGTATTCAAGATGGTTGATATTTGCGTCCTCTCAAGAATTTCATTCCTAGCAACTGTCAAATCCTTCTCCACGACCAACATCATGTTAATGTGTTCTTTCACATTGCCACCACCTTTCATTTCGAAGGTGTTGTACCTTTCTAGGAGTAATTGGATGTTTTTCAAGTGTGGCATCATATTTCTTAATGATAAGATCTTCTGCAAAATTTTCAAATGTCCTTTTCTCCTTATCCGGGGGATCTACGGTCAGCTTAGGCAAATCTATCTTTAAAAGATATGCATGCCTATCTTGTATCAACTGGTATTCCATTTTGAATTTTCATGCCGAGAAGTTTGTACCATCTAGCTTGTCCATCTTGACTAGTTCGATGGTGACAATAGGATTAGCTTTTTTTTTTTAGTGAAAATATTCCCAACCTTTAAATAAATAAATAAAATTCAAAGCAATTGACCATATTTGCAGAGAGAAAAAAATTGTTTTTTAATGAAAGCGAGCCCCACATAACTTGATGATGTAGCTCGTTTACTCATCCACTGTTTCTCTTGTTCTCCTCGGTCATGCAATAATTACACTTCTGGCATATTATAATTCAGAGTCCGGATGGCTGAGATATCTACCTGGCCCTGATACCACTGAAAATATGTCGCACTTCTAGACAATTTGGACCATTGATTAATGCCATCAAGGAGGAGGGGAATGTCATGGGACTGACAATCGCTTAGAGGTTGCTCATCCAAACCGTTTTTCGGGATTTTCTCGGCAATTTATCTTTTTCTGATATTTCTTGTATGTCTTTACAAATGGGGTGGAAACCCTTTATATAGCCTCCGATCCAACAATCAAAATGTTCAGATCTTCAGTTATCCCTAAAGAGAAACGGTCCCTCATCCGATGGTAACATTAATCCCCATTAATATTGAAATCCAATGGTAAAAAGGGATATAAGAAAATGGATAGCAAAATAAATACTATTTATATCATACAATAGATGCGATTAATAATCAACCTAAGTCAGTGAATACATAAAAGCACTTGAAAAGAGAAGTCATGAGTGGCACATATGCTGGAGTATAATAAACCTCATGATAGGAACATGTACATATCCCATTTTTTTACTTTTCTTTGTAAATATCCCATTTTCTCCCATCATAACTCAAGGAAGTTGAATTCATCATAACTTAAGGAAGTTGAATTGGCCTTCACGTTTCATTGTAAATATCGCATTTCCTCCCATAACTTGAGTTGAATTGGCCTCCACGTTTCATTGTAAATATCCCATTTTCTCCCATAACTAAAGAAAGTTGAATTGGCTGTGCAAGAGCAAGCATTTGAACAGGGGATGATTTCTCAGGAAAGGTGGGAAAAAACCCAAAAAACATCCAGTAAAAGGTATGGCTGGTTATAGAAGTCATGGACAAGATATAATACAACAAGAAAATGGATGGGGTGATGCAGAACCTCATGGCACCCTTTCTCTTATTTGACTTGCCTCCGCACAATGCACAATTCGATTTGTGGATCTACTGTTCGGGCCTGTTTGGTCCGTGAAATTAAATGATATGGAATTGCATTAGATGGGACTGACACCATTATTGCACAATGATTGCATGTCTGGAAATACCATGGTATTTTGGCCATGGGAAATACCATAGTGAGAATTTTCCCAAAAAATTCTTGCTATGGGAAAAACACTTGATTAAGCAAAACCCCATTTGGTGGACCATGGAATTGTAATCAATGAACCAACATATGTCGGTCACTTGTACACATATAACTAGAATGTCACATGCAAAAGGTGTACATGGACGGATGGCATGGATAAAACACATGGATCAATGTGGGGCCCACGTATGTAGTAGATTTCAAAATCCACTAAAAATCCAGCATGGGACCAAATGCAATTCGATCCCACGTAATCCCAACCCTACCCGTCCTCACCAAACACCGGATGGAATTTGCACGGGACCAAACGCAATTCCATCCCACCTAATCCCATTTCCCCAGTTAATTCACGGAATTCTGGAAGGAACCAATAACCATGTTTTCTGCAATCCCATTTCCCCAGTTAATTCAGGGAATTCGAGGTTGTAACAATAAAATCAGCCTCCAGGAATTCGACGTTATGACTCTAAACAGGGATTCTATAACATTAAATTTTGATGGTTTGGAATGTCTTCATCTTCAACAAGCGGGAACTAAGTAGGCAGCTGCAAAAGATTAGGTGGTGACTTGCTAGACAGATTTATATGATGGAGAACTCAGATTGAGATATTTAAAAATGAGTTTCTAGGGTCAAGGAGACATTCCATAATCAAGAAAAAAGAATCAAATGATCAAAAGGTCAAAAGGTAAAAAATATTCCAATATGAGAATTTTATTTTTCACATTTCTCCCATCCAAGGCAAGACCCATTCGGATAATTTCAATCATTGGAAGATGACCCAGATCCAAAGGCTAGAGTCTGACATGTCCTATACCAATACCTTTGGATGTATTGCAACAAACCTCTTTTTAATGCAATTGCCAGTTACCAAGAAAGATCGGGATGTATGATAGTGTATTACGAATGTACGCAGTAATTCATCTAGTAATAGGATAAAAATGTTGGTATCATAGCATGCCAATGTCTTGGAAAGTATTGTTTGTATCATTGATATGGTCAGATACAAATGCATGGTAGGCTGGTAGCAGAATGATTTCTGGATGCATTCTTCCCCAAATCATTTTAGTGAATTCCAATTTCAAAAGCCAAATCAATAATAATGGGACAGCGATGCGTTGCAATAAATTCATATGGTGATATGATTGAACCTCTGTAAGCAAAGCTTCATCGGGCCTTTAGTCTGTAAGTGGGGCCCATCGCCTTTAGTCTGTGTTGATCTGATGGGCCCCACTTTGGACAGACCATGTCCAAGAAAGCACCCCCCAAAATAGAGGGTAAAGAAAAAAGTAAAAGAACTGTTTGCATAATAACTCAAAGCAATCTCCTTGAAAGAGATTTTCTTCTTTCGGCGTGAAAGCGAAGGTTGATGAGGACAAGAGAAGACAAACTGAAGAAAAGATTCCTCTTATTAAAAACCGATCCCCATTCTCTACATGATGTTTTGCTTCTCTTGTACAACCCATTCAAAAAACATTACAAAGACGGGAAAAATATTTTAAAAAAGAGAGACTTGCCTTAGACGGCAACAGGAACGGCTTCGTCGAGAGCGAGAACGCCTGGAAGCTCCTTGCCTTCCAACAACTCCAAGCTGGCACCACCTCCTGTTGAGATGTGGCTCATCACCTCAGCTACTCCTACCTTCTCTACCGCTGCAACAGAATCTCCACCTCCAATGATTGTCGTCACACCCTTCCCGCTGAGCTCTGCTAGCTTCTTTGCAATCGCCTGCAATCGGAGGATGTTAGCCTCACTGTAACAAATCATAAGCAGCAGCAAGCACAATATTGACAACAGCCGTTCATTGGGATGGCATGGCACACCATTATCCCGTATCAGATGATCCCAGCCATCTAATTGGTAGCATACAAATGGACAAGTACAGCCAATGCTCCACATTTAATGGGGAACTATGGGTCCAATCAGATGATTAGGATCGTTCAATTGGGGCCAATACCTGACAGGTCAGGAAACTGAAAGGTGGGCCCTACATGCATAGTTTGTTGGGTCTAGAAAACTGCTTAATTAGTTGCACATCATTACTTGGTGTAGAGCAAGATTCAAGGTCAGGACACCAAGTATCAGATTATTCTCCACAGATATGGCCCCACATCGCCCCGTATCCCTGTGCTCGGCTGTTTCAGGCCAATAAAACCGTATTGTCCACAGACAATACCAGTATGTATCCAGTTTCTGATGATACTTTAAACCATGGTTCAAAAGGACTCTCGAGAAGTTCACTACCACTGTCTATCAATCTATTTTTCTATCCATCTCCCTATATGTAAGTCTGCATGTGAGCACTGTATATATGCATACCTCTGTTCCAACTGCAAACTTTTCGAATTCAAACACCCCCATAGGCCCATTCCAAATAACTGTCTTGGTAGTCTCCAATGCCTCACTGAATGATTTCACTGAGTCGGGGCCGATATCCAATCCCATCCAACCATCTGGGATAGCAGACGACGGTACAACCTGCAAGACACCAGATGATTTTTCATTCCTAGAAGTCAGGTCTTAAAGCCAAACCCAGCATCCTAATAGAATTGAACTAGTGAAGTTACATGAGCCGAACAGTTTTCAAAAAGCAGGATAAGAAACAAATGGATGTGCGCCTTGTCCAGTGCTGGATCTGTTTTACTTGAGCATCTCAATCAGGAACTAAATTGACTAAACTCAATTCAATCAAAATCAGTAATTCTTTACTCTTCCTCATGTCTGAGGGCCATTTAGAAGCACCCCTGAACAGGGATTGGTCCTGCAACTTGAGTGAAACCCCGCCCACTTTGAGTTTGGGGTGGAAAACAAGTCGAGCAGGATTCCATTTTCCCAATCATCCACTGCTAGGAGCAGTAACTTCCAAATTTCACAATGATTCTTCTTCTACCATTTCTAGTTTGTGATTCAAGATTTCCAGGAGTCCAAGTAATGAACCTTGCTGTTTGCATCGGGAGCGAACTTGTCAGCTATAATAACATCGCTAGGCAGCAAAAGAGACACCCCTTTCAACTTGGCTTTCTCAAGAAGGGAAGTCGCAAGATCAAGTTTGTCTTCTTCCACAAGAGATGAACCTACTGGCAAGCCCTGTGCCTTGTAAAATGTGAAGATCATTCCTCCGCCTAGAAGAAGGATATCAACCTTCTCCAACAGTGACTCTATCACACCAATCTTGGATGACACCTTGGAGCCACCAACAATGGCAGCAAAGGGCCTCTTGGGGCTTGAAACAGCCCCAACAAGATAGTCCAGCTCCTGAAACAACAAAGCAAGTTCAAGTGTGAAAATTCAAGCATCCATTACTCACAGGTCATAACAAACATCATCACCATCATCTAAGGATGATTGCATCAACTTGTTTTTACAACAAACATCAACTCTTCCCATAAGAATGATTGCAAACATCCAGCAAATGTATTAAAGAGATGAGGATTCAGAATACTCTTCATGCATAAGTGCAAAATCGGCAGATGTATGCAGAATCGTTGCCAATCATCTGTCACCACTATGACATACTTCAAACATGTGCAGGTGAAAAATCCAGGCCAATCTGCTCATCAGGCGGACCACAAATGCATGATGAAAATGGAAAGTTAAAATAGATTGACCAGCTGTCGAGGATTGAAAATTGATTTTTGTACATCGTATTGATCACCACCAAAACTAGGTTGTAACACAGCATCGAGCTGTTTTGGGCTGTTATGCACCGATATAGTCGCAGTGTTTATAGATAAACAGGTTGTATCAGTTGATACATCCCCGGTTTCGGACAGTACTTTAACCTTGCCAGTGATCCATATTCACACATGCATGTGGCCCATCTGATAAGTGACCTGCCTCAACTTTTAGCCAGTGACTGTCCACCAAACCTCAGATGGTGAACAGCATAGATTGCACACGCATGCGAAGGTAGCAGCTTATTTTTGAGCCAGGGAATGTCCCTGCATGGTGAACAGCATGGATCTTGCACACATGCATGTTCAGATGCGGCAAATGGGTTTCTTAGGCACAAATATCCTTCACGTTCTGTCACAATAATGTCAACACCATGCAAATTTCAAGATTGCAGTACCTCAAATGCATATTTGAGAAGCACCAACATGAAATTAAACTGCCTTATTGAGATGATGGAAGCTTTGATTCATGTAACATTGTAATCAATATAACCAACAATGAGTGCAATTTATTGAAATGACAAAATTTTAATGGACAGAGCAACAAGTTTCTAGGATCCTACCTTCTGCAAAAGGAAGCCAGCAACAGAAGGCTTCAAGTATTTGGTAACTCCCTCCGTCGACGCATGTGCTCTGTGCGCAGTACCAAATGCGTCGTTCACATAGAGGTCAGCGAGCGAAGCAAGCTTCTTTGCGAACTCTGGCTCATTCTTTTCTTCCTCCTTATAGAACCTCACATTCTCTAGAAGAAGAACGCCACCTTCTGGAAGTGCGGCCACCAACTTCTCAACTTCTGGACCAATACAATCCTCAGCTTTCTCAACCTGTTTGGTACTCATACAGGAATAATCAAAGAAAATCATCATCTCAACAACCATATCAAAGACCACAAAAGATGGTTGTACTTTGAAAGGAAGAAGAAATGTACCTTAATTCCAAGAAGTTCAGATAGCCTAGGGACGAGTGGCTTCAAGCTGAATTTTGGTGTCACGCCCTTTGGGCGTCCCTGAAAATAAGAGAAGAATGAGAATTTGTATAAAAAAATCCTACGTGAAATGAAATCCGCAATATCAAGAATAATTTTCACGAGAACTTAACAAGGTCACATTCTAAGTGAAGATGGCGATGTGTTACATGACAAAACTGAGTTGCATCAGTACATATTGGAGAATAAGTGCTCAATGTGATCTGTATTGCTGAAAATTCCAACTGATTTTAGAGCCATATCAGCAAAATAAATAAATAAATTTGGAATGATGATAAACTTTATTAGGCCAAAGCTGGAAAAAAAAAAAAAAACACCCAGAAAATAACAAAGTACAAAACAAAAAACACAAAAAGAAAAGAAAAGGAGAATAGAAAAGAAGTGAAAAGACAGAGAAAACAAAACTTAAAAAACAACACACAACAGCCCTAAGGCAATCAAGGTGCCCAATGTCTGAATAACAACAGGACACAATTGAAAACCCCAGCACAAGAAAGGCTCTTGTTGTAGAAGCATCAGTTGTTTCTTTCCCCCGAGATAGCCCAGAGAACAGCAATCCTCCATTTCTTTCTTCCTAGACTCTCCCTACCTTCAGCATGCCAAGAATCGAAGAGGCCAACAATGTTAGAAGGCATCACCCACGAAACATCAACAGGGCCAAGGAAGACTTGACCATATGTCTAAGGAGAAGCAGTGGAGAAATAAGTGGTTGATCGACCCCACATCTTGAAGGCACATCAGACAGATATTAGAAAAGATCATATTCCTTTTGCAAAGGTTGTCGACCTTTAGGACATGACTCCTCCCAACCAACCAAGCAAAAGCCACTATTTTTTGTTTTGTGGGGGCACCATATGACCAGACGTGACCCATGCAACAGCAGGTGCCTGAAGATACGGACTCAGAAAGGATGTCGAAAGACTAAACTGAAGCTAGTTCCCAGTGATATGGACTCAAATATTAGCAATATATGCTAAAATGGAAACACAGCTAGTTCCCAATTAATAATGCTCATGAAAAATAAAAAACTTCTAAGAAAAAATTTGACTCATGTTTTTAATAGTTTTAATTCATGTTCTGATAATAATTCCTCAACAATGACGGGCATCTAATTCATTAAAGGAACAAAATTACTCCTGCTATTAAAATATCAACCATCCGTTAAATTTCCAAAGCAACATTGCTAAAATGGTAGAAGTGCACTTTCTTTGTCGATTTCCACAATCTTGAAAAGAATGCGACCCTAACTTAACAAATAAGAACATCACCATAAGAGGGGAGGAAATGCTGCTATCTTATTCCCCAGGTTCCTAGACAATCCAAACAAAAAGAAGGAAATTTTAATTAGAATAGGCGTTAATATAATATTTTATCCAGAAATTGAGAAAATGACATTATGCACAGCGCATCCATATTAGCCAAAATTAATTTCCCCAAAAATCATAATTGATAGAATAAAAACTGTTGCTAGGCTGAGATGACATATAACTCATTCATAAGTTATAATTTAACTTATTGAGAAATGCTTGAGGATTGTGGAGGTGTCCTGCATGTGCAAATGTAGCATACATGTGCAGTAACCAGTTCACTCATGTGGGTACGACCATGAACATGCTGTGGCTTCAAAAATCAAGAAAGTCCTCCATTCAGGAGTCACATTCATATATCGAACATAGACCATTGTCATTACATTCATATATCAAACATAGACCATTGTTCATCTTCTTTCTACTGTTTATTTCTCGATAGGCATGTGACCCGCCCGATAAGTCGACCTGCCTGATCTTCTGACTAGGACATGCTCATGATGGCCCTCACCTGAGTGGCCCAGATCCTGCACATGCATAATGTTGGAATATGTGCCATAATTCACCGCTTCAATCACCTCTCATAAATTGCACTATCACTTCTCTTATTCTCAACATTCTTGCTTGTACTGCTAACCGATTCTTTTTCTTCTGTTTTTGGATTCTACGGTCTCAGCAAGCAACCAGTAACAACATAAAATCACAACAAAACTGAGAATAATTTAGCAATAAAATGCATCACACTGAAGATGTTCTTCAAAACTTGCATCTCTTTGTATCAACTACAAACCTGCTAAGAATGCAGCCAGTGATAGGAAAAATGAAGATGAAGAAGAAGAAGAAGAAGAATAAACACAGAAACAAATGCAATTGAAATTGAAAAAAAAAAAAAACCAGAAATTTTAGCAAAAGAATGCTAAAATCATCAAGATTATTGTAACAAAAATTCAAACACGATTTTTGAGCTTTGCAAAGTTTACTCAAGTCAGTATTTTTCTTGTATACACTGCTCACACATTTCAAAGTGGTACGCGTGTGCGTGATCCAAGCCCTGCACCACAAGGACCTCACTGTGTAGACCCTTGGATGAAGATTCAGACTGGTATTCTACTCATCAGATGAGCTGCACTTAATGCAAAAGAAACAGACAGTTAAGAGTAATTGGACCAACAGTCCAATTCAATGTAACACAGTCCATGTGTTCCGTACCCAGTTAATCGATGGTCCTGATTTCTCACCCAGAGCATCTCCATGGAAGTTCCCGCATAATGAGTGGCTTGGATTGTGCAAAAAAGATTGAAATTTCACCAAATTCAGATAAATGAATATAGAAACAGAATCCAATTATATAACAACAACACAATGCAGCAGAATAAATACAGAACATAAAAACCTAAAAGTACCCTAAAATATAAACATATAGAGAGAGAGAGAGAGTTCTCACCAAATGGCTGGAAAGGATGACTTTGGCGCCTTTGCCGATCAAATGCTTGATTGTGGGGATCGCAGCCCGGATCCTGGTATCATCAGTGATGTTCTGGTTATCATCCAACGGCACGTTAAAGTCGGCCCTGACAAAGACCTTCTTCCCCTTCAGATCGGCCTCCGTCAGGTCGCCGACACTCTTCTTCACCATCGATACGACCCCGCGCGGGCCCCGCCCATGGCCGGACGCGGCCGCAGCGACCCTCTTGGCGACGTGGATCGCGAGGAGGGGGTCGGCGGAGACGCCGGCGAATCCGAGGCGGCGGAGGGGGGCAACGCGTAGGCCGCCAGCGTGAATACGGGCAGAGGGCGCCACGTGGCGGGTGGAGCGCTGGCGGGAGGAGGTGGTGGGGAGAGAGAGAGAGGTGGGTGATGCTGCAGTCGTCATAAGAGAGAGGATATCTACGGTTAGAGAGAGAGAGAGATCCGATAGGGTGTGGTTTCTGTTCTTGCTTTGGGATTTGTGGAATGTGATTGGGAACAGAGAGAGAGTGAGAGAGTGAGAAAGAGGGGATTTTCTGTGGATGGGATTGGAGATGAGAGATGATCTTTCTTATCGTTGAGAAGAGGTTGAAATGAGAGAGTGAGTGGCGATTCTTTCGGTGAGGACTGTTTTCTTATTTGGATTTTCCATCGCTAGGATTCCCGCCCTTCAATAAATGTCAAACGTGTGGTGGCGATTGGGGACTCACCGCATACGTGCCAACATGGATCAGAGCCGTTCATCGAGTTGGGCCCACCTGTAATCCGCCCAGCCCAGAGAAACAGGCATGTCCATATCGTCGGCTAGTTGGAACGTGCAAAAACCAGAATCTACACGATTTTTGTCGATTTTCGTAATAATATAACATAAATAAGCAATTGTTACTATTTCACGGATAACTATATTCGTTGATACGTAATTCTAAAGTTAAATGCGAATGTAATAAATTTAACAAAAGACTCTTTAAAGAAATTTATAATCACTACAAATTTTCAATGATAAAGCAGATAATCTAACCAACACCATATCAACTCAGGCAAATGCAAATGATGTTAATAGAAATGTAAAGTAATTTGTAATAAATTTTTTATAAAATGTATTTTACTGACATAGTTACTGAAATAAACAAGCCTAAAGAAGTTGTTTAGTAGCTTGAATGCAAGTGTAATAGATATAATAAGAGATTTTTAGAAGAATTTATAATTACTACAATTTTATAGAATAAAAAAAATAATGTAAACAATATCTCTATTGATTTTCTATTATTATTATTATTATTATTTGTTTTTATGCATACACACACCCCCACACACTCATGCCGTAGTGGAATTTCACAACCTATGGGTATTCAAACCCTTGACCCAATGCTGAAACTCCCAAGGATCTCCCAACCGAGCAAGAGTAATTATCAACAAATGTCACGAGAATAATAAAGCAATTTGTAATAACTATCGAGGTTTATTTTATATTGTTGTAATTGGTGAAACAAACAAGCTAAAGTTGTTTGGTACTGTAGAATCATAAGTAATTGAGAATAATGAAAATGATTTTTTATTTTTTAATTTTTTTTTAGTATTTAATAGCCTGTATCACCAATTCACTTGTTTTGAAATCCCAGGGTGAAAGCATGTATCCAACAACTATTACCATGGATTCATGTGATGATGTGAAAGCATGCATCCAACAACGGTTACCGTAGATTCATGTGATGAATTTCTCATGTCAATCAACTTTTACAAGGTGATTCACTTTAAGAATTAATTACCCCCACCATAATGCTTAAGTAAAATCTACCTTGACTACTGGGTGCATTACCTCAATTTAAATCAGCCGAATATATGATTTAAGTGGGATATACAAAAGGAAATAGTTAAGAGAGGCATGCCCATCTTTGATTTTATTTTTTTTACTCAAAGCCCACCATGATAATAATATGAAATCCACTCTGACAATTATATGCTAAGAGCAAAAATATAAGATTCGTCCATGATTTAGGTGGACCACACAAAGGAAAATAGCTTAGAGGGTGAGCATTACCTCGTGGTCCACCTAAATCACGAACCAAGCTGAATTTTCAGTGACACTTGGTGATTTGGGTGGATTTCACATAGAACATCACCATAGGACGTGTGAGAATGTTTTAGTTTAAGCTATGCATGAAAATCACTTTAAATCTATGTCGAGAATTAATGGGCCTACCGTGATGTCTAGGGCTTGTTTGTTAGATATAAAGGGATGTAAAATCATAATAATTATGTTTTTTTTCAACGTGATGACCGTTGCCATAAGTAATTATATGGTCCTCTACCACGGATCAATGTATTTAAACATCCCACCCGAATTATGAAGATTTCAATTGAACTTCAGAATTGGCACCCTGATCAGCCAAGAGAAGTATTACGAACGTGAACGGATCAAACGGAGAAGATGTGTGCTCGCGCCCATTTGAAAAGGTTTCCTCGCGCCCAAGAAAGGCCGCTGAGAGTGTGAGAGGTGAATAATTGGGTTTGAGAGTAAAGGTCTTCTTGGTGAGATGTGTGCTCCAGGGGGCTTGGCCAGAGGAACTCCACTACGCTGGAAGGTTGCCCATTGTAAAAGAAGTTCATCCATCTACAGAGTAGGTTGAGAAACGCATGATCATCTTTTTGCACCATAGTTCCTCAAGTTTCACATTAGCATCCCACGCATATCATTCGAGCATTTTGCTTCATTTTTTATTTATTTACTTTCCCGCATGTTAATTTCAGATATAGTTTCTTCTTAAGCTTGTTTAAATCCTTGAAAAATTCAAAATCCTGTAAAGTAAATATTGCATATTATGTATATGAAATACGGCGCCTAAATATTTTCTTTTTCATCAACAAAGCTCTTAGAGTTTTTGGTTATTGTCAACTATATAAGTTACTAGAGTTGGGGGATTTCACAATTCTCTAACCCTCAAGTGATTCTATGAGTTTTAGCTAGTTATAAATTCTAAGTTTCATTTGGCTAGTGACCACTTCATGTGCATTATTTTATCCAAATCAATAGCACACCTCACAAGGCAAAACACATTTACCAAGACATGCTAAAGAAGTGGTGCAATCGCTTGCATAATAGTGTTCACACAGTATGCTTCGTTTTTCAATTTTCACAACTACGCCTAGTCTATTCGAATCCATCATGGAAGTATAATTAATGAAATATCTCTTCGATAAGACAATCCTACCCTCTCAAGTTTGGGGCCTTCCATGGATGGATGAAGGGGTGTGAAGTCAGGGGATGCAACTCTCTTTCCGGGGTTCGGTCATTTCAAACAGCCCTTACGCGAAATCTACCCGGATCACCGGGTATGTCATCCCATTTTAGCCATATGGCACAGAAATAGCCCATTTCATGATTCACGTGGGTGGGCCGTAAGAAGGAAATTAGTAAGGAGAGGGATGCCCATCTTTGATTTTTTTTCAAGGTCTATTGTGATTATTATATCAAAGCCACTCAAATTGTTAGATACTAAGCTAAAATTTAGGCATCAAGATAAAATAAAAATTAAGCCCATGCATGATTTTGGTGGGCCACATAAAGAGAAACAATTTAGAGGGTAAGTGTTGCCTCATATATTGTTTCCAACCATATGATCCACCTAAATCATGGACTAGGCTGATTAGGCTGATTTTTAGGTTCTATTACCAAAATGGGGTGATGTGCCTAGTGAGTGGGGTTAATTCATATAAAACATTAAGGTGGGCCATGTGTGACAATTCATAAAATGCATCTATTCATGCTTCCAAAGTGACATGGCTTCACTCCAAAAACATTAAGGTGGGCCATGTGTGACAATTCATAAAATGCATCTATTCATGCTTCCAAAGTGACATGGCTTCACTCCATCCATCAAACGCAAACTTTTGATTCCACCCTATTCTATCTACTCAATACCAAACACAACTGGGGATTCTAATTCACATGAATTCCATATTAATTGTGATTTGGATTCTAATTCATACTAAATCTGACCCCAAGCTCAGTGAGCTACACAACAGGAAATAATGAGATTAAATACCCACCATTGAAACCTTTCTGATGGTCACGAAAGTTTCGAAAGTATACTTCATCGCGGTAGGAATTACTTCGTTCCCATTGTTTTCTATGGTGTGGCTAGCTTGAGTTTTCAATTTTCTTCATTTTTGGACTCATATCCTACAATAAAATAGAGCAATAAATGAACAAAATGAATATTAATAGCCATAAATCACGGTGGGCCCACGGAGCTAATAGTTACTGGGGATTACCATTGCAAGTTCACGCCCATGCTGGAGCTATGTTTGCAACCCGGCCGGTGAGAAAACAAGCCTGATTTATCCTTCACACGTGTGCCATTTCCACATGCATCATTCAAAACACGGTGGGCTGCTCCATCAAATGGGATCCATTGTGGATGGATCTGATTCCCAAATTTGCACAAATCGAGCAATCCTAGCCATCCAAACTTATTGCACTTTGTGCAGTTGGACATCCATCATTGACTATAGTGGTTTAGGGCCCGTTTGGCCCGGTGGATTGGGAGGGATTGAATGGTATTAGGGTGGATGACATGGATTTCTAGGTAATGATGGTGTTGTCAGTGGATTGTCTGGAGATCCATGGGATTGCTATATCCCTGGATTGCTATATCCAATCTGTTTGGTGCGCCCGGCCAATCCTGGGATTAAACCTTCTCATCCCTTCCAATCCCTCAAACCAAACACGTCCCAGGCAAATTTGAAAGGATTAGGTTGGATTGGATGGGATTTAGAGGTAATGATGGGATTTAGTATCTTTTTTTGTGAGGATTACTAACTATGATGGCAACGATGAGCCAGCCCTATCATTTTTTTGAATCATTTTCCATCCACGGTAAAGTAGATGGACGGTGTAGATGATATGTGGAGATTGTAGTATCATATTGTGGCTCTAGTATCTTTTTTTGTGAGGATTACTAACTATGATGCAACGATGAGCCAGCCCTTTCATTATTTTGAATCAATTTACATCCACGGTAAAGTAGACGGACGGTGTAGATGATATATGGAGATTTTAGTATCATATTGTGGCTCCAGCACATCACCACCCTCAATGTGATGTTCTTGCGTGGAACTCACAACTTAGGAATCACATTCCATATAACTTTGATAGTTTGGGCTTTTTGGAGGACGCATATGAGCTACTGACAGGTTCAGTAGTGAGACTCCTACTGAAGTGACCTCACCATATTCTGTGGGCCCCATCATGATGTATGTGTTATATCGATACCGTCCATTCATTTGGAGAGATCATTTTAGGGCATGACTGAAAGAATAAGTAAGATCCAAATCTCGAGTTGACCCGCCACAGAAAACAGTGGATATTGAAGGCCTACTATTAAAAACTTCGAGGAGCCAGAGAAGTTTTCGATCAAGCTGATATTTGTGTTTATCCTTAGTTCACGTCTGTGTTCACTTATGAAAATGTTGGATCTCAAATAAATATCATGGTGAACCCTCGGAAGGTTTCAACGGTGGGTGTCACTCTCCCCATTGTTTTCTGTGGTGGGGTCCGCTAGAGCTTTGTATCTGGCTCATTCTTTGAATAATGCCCTAAAATGATCTCTCCAAATGGATGAGCGGTGTGGATACAACACATACATCATGGTGGCGCCCACAGAATATGGTGACGTCACTTCAGTAGCAAGTCTCGCTAGTCAACCTGTCAGTAGCTAATCCGCGCCCCTTTTTGATGCGTGAATTCCATGAAACTTGGAGTTACTGTGGGCCTGTTTGGTTAACCACTGGTAAATGGGGGACGCAGATTAGTTCTGACAGGTTGAGTAGACTCAAGTGACGTCACCAAGTTCTGTGAGCCCCACCATAATGTATTTATTATATCCACACCGTACATCCATTTGTAAATATCATTTTAGCGTGTTAGCCAAAGAATAAGTCAGATACGAAGCTCGAGTGGACTCCACCAAAGAAAACAGTGGGGATTGAACGCCTACCATTAAAAACTTTCAAAAGCTACAGAAGGTTTCAATTCAACGGTGGGCATCACTCTCCCAACTGTTTTCTGTGGTGGCGTCCACTCGAGCTTTGTATCTGACTTATTCTTTAGCTTTATTTTTAGGCGGCGCAAATGATGCAGGGAGTGGAAGTTACACACATCATGGTAGGCCCCACAACTTCATTACACGTGCTCACTGCAGCAATTGCTTGGGAGGATTCCTATCAAAACAAACAGGGAAACGGATTGTCTACTCACCCTGCCACTAGCCAATGGCTAGTGGTCGGTGCTCTGTGGACCCCAACATGATGTATGTGTCTCATCCATGCCGTCCATCCATTTTTCCAGATAATTTCATGATATGAAGACAAAAACGAGGTAGATCAAAATCTCAAGGGGGCCACAAAGTGTTAATAGAACTCTCACCGTTAAACACTTCTTGGGGCTACGAAAGTTTTGAATCAACCTGATATTTGTTTTTTTTTACCTTCATCCAGGTCTGTATGACCTAATCTACGGGTTGGATGTCAAATAAACATTACAGTGGGCCCTAGGAGGTTTTTAATGGTAGACATCACATCTTTTCCGACGGTGTGGTCCACCTGAGATTTTGATCTGCTTCATTTATGGGATAAAATATTTAAATGATATGTAAAAATGGATGGACGGTGTGGATAGAACACATATATCATGGCGGGGACCAAAAAGCACCAACCACTAACCAAACCTCGTCCAACAAACAGATCAGCCATCCGTTATAGTACAATGTGGCAGACTGGGCGAGTGAAACAGCCCTCTCTTTTTTTTTTTTCTTTTTTGAGCCAGAATATATAATCAGTATGGCCCACCTCATGGAACGCTGAGATCTCAACCCCTTAGCCAGCCTCTTGACAAAAGAATGGTGGCCCAGTCTTACTACAAAAGCCATTGATTTTCTTTACCTTTTCAAACCCAACAAGATACATTCTCAAATGGCCCTTTTCACATCTCTTTTGATCCCCCCTATATGCACCTTTGAACCTCATCTTTTCCAACTTCAACAGTCCTGACCTTTTCTAACCAAACAAGACCCATCTCCCGTCAGATCGGATCATCCACGTCACGAAATATAAAGAGAAAATCATGCCATCTCCAACCATCACCATTGCTCTTTCAGTGACCACATGATCTCTGCTTCCAGTCTTTCGAACCTTGATTCCCGCATGGGTCGGTAAATGGGGAATTGCCTTTTGCAGAAAAGGAGACATTCATGTAGGAAGGATTATAACACATCAAGGCAACGGAGGCAGTGACGGTTTAGAAGCCTCTCGACCAGGCTCTCGGGTTCTGGAACAATCGAAGACGTCAAGGAATTCCAGAAATGGAAGGCAAGTGACTCGTCTAGAATCTTCTTGAAGAGTATATCTTGTTGGGCTCTTTCAGCCTGGGTTGCTGGTGTGGCGAAATACCTGCAAACAACCCAATAGTTTTAACCTGAGTGATTGAAAATACAACTCAACAGTCTCAATCCAGGTTAGGTAGACTCAAAAGACTCGACTAGGCATATAAATGTGGGAACATATGTATAAGATCTAGACCATTCATCTTTCTGACTACTGTGAATTGGCCATTTGACAGAAATCTAACCGGTCAGATGATCCAGAGGAGTTTTTTTTCCCATGAATGTTGATTGTTGGGCGTAAGGGCTACAATTGGGTTCGGGTTGACCCAACCCGTGTTTGGATCAGGATGGGTTGCATTGCCAGGGTCCTCATGTTGGGTTAGGGTTGGAAAACTCCCAACTCGATTTGAAATTGGGTTGGGTTCGAGTTGAGCAAAGCAAATTCGGGTCAGGTTAGGTTGGGTTGGGAATAATCACATGTATTTGGGCTGGGTAGGGTTCAGGTGGGGATCATCAAGTTGGAATTCAGGTTGGGTTGGGTTGCGGGTTGAATCCTCTCGCCTCTAAAGGTTGGTTGGGCTCAGGTTGACCCTCAACCTGATCCAACCCACCCGAGTTGCGCCCTTTGTTGGCTGTACTTTTTCCCAACCGCCCAATTGTGATCCTTTAAAAGTCATCCAGTACAAAGCTAAGATTATGCAACTGGTGTGACTTTTTGATGTGTGGCCCATCCATGGTTTGCCCAACAGACAAGGAAGTCTCCATCTTGGGCATATTCAAATGCTTGCTGCTTGATAGCATTTTATACCCTCTTTCCTGCCATGCCACATATAAAGGACATCCAAGCGGTGCAAAAGGCAGGCCCCACTGAATATTACCTGGTGCTGATATCGAGCTGATCCACCGATCAGAGATGGGATCAGTTTGATTTCTACCCCAGGCCATGATGGGGACAACCTTTTGCACAGGTCAGATGTCCTATGCATGTAACCCATTGGTGGGAAAGGCGGGGTAGCATGATAGGGGTTGTATCTGCCCATTATTTATATAATTGATTGATTAACAGATGAACATAGCAAAGCTAGGAGAAATATTTAAAAACCAATTCTAGAATAAATGTCTTTTCCCCATTTACATAGATTACAATGAGTATTTAGAGGAACTCAACTCAAGATGGTGACTCAGTTCGAAACTCAATTGAGTTGATTAGATCTATGGACCCAGCATGTAAAAAGCCCAACCATGAGGAAATCAGGAAGAGAGACCGGATGTGGCATAAGAATGATAAAAACGACAAATTGAAGAGTATACTGTTCACTCACATGGCTAATGTTACCAAATCCCTCTATATAGGAAACAAAGTTCAAAAACCTGAAAGCTAAGACTCGACTTGATATGCAGGCCGGATGGTCTGACTCAAAAACTCAACTCGATTGGACTTGATATTCAATAATTAACTAGAGAAGTGTTTGAACTGATGACAGATAATTGGAACTAATATTAGGTACGACAATGTTGAAATTAGCCACAAGCCCAATGCGTGGCTGGCTGGTGACATTGCTGGCACGTGTGCTTGAGGTTGTGGGTTGCAGTCTTGTTCCAAGCATATCTTTTTCTACTTCTTTTTTTTTTCCTTCTCATTTATTAAAAAAGTCCATCAATCAGCGACTGACTTGGTTCAAGTCATGCAGAGTCGCCTCGAGTAGGCTTGAGCCCAATGCAAGTCGGCTCGACAAGTCTCACCAACTCAGAACAAATGCCAGGCTTATGAGAGAGGTTCATAGTGACTTGGACCGAAAGCTCGCTGAGTCAAGTTCACTGGACTGAGTTTCAAGTCGAGTCGCCAAGTTTTAGAACTATGACTGGACATATACCAACTTCGCATTTAATGTAAGCAAACTCGACTGCTGTGTTTAGCCGGAAATAGAATGCCCTTGGGTGCTGGTATTTGGTAATAAATGTTTTTTTTAAAACCTGAACATTACATGTTTTTCATATCACAAAATTGCAACTGAATTAGCTTGATCGGAAACACACCTTTTATTACTTTCACTATATAGTGGCATTCTTGTAATGTCTTTGTATTCCAAAAGAAAGTTTTGAAGAAAGCTGACGAAGTGTATGTACAGAAATGCCCCCCTTTTATGTAATAGAGAAAATGCATGTAAAGATACCCATAGAGAGAGAGAGAGAGAGAGAGAGAGAGAGAGAGAGAGAATACCTTGTGATATTGTGAGAATTTATTGGAAAGAATGCAACTGGAGATTCTATCTTTAGACCCAGCTGTGTATCGGAACCATCCCTTCCGCTAGCAAGCCTGTTGCTGACTCTTGTCAAAAGATCAGCACCATTCCACCTTAGACGGGTGTCATCATATGTTGAGTAAAATTCCTTCAGGCACTCCATTATGAAAGGACTGCAAGCATTTTGCACGAAACCATCTTAGTTTCTACAATAAAAATATCTTAGTTAAAGAATACATACAAGCAGTGGTTTAAATATCGACGATATCAGCCGATATATCCCACGATATATCTTGTATCCCACCTGTGCGATACGAAACGCACAGGTAGTGCTGATATATCCCACCTATTCGATCCAGTGAGCATTTTCGATTTTTGATCCATGTTTTTGTTGTAAATCACGTTAAATCAGTGTCAAATCATTACAAATCTATGATTCTTCATATTTTCCATGAAAAATCATAGATTTGGAACTTCGATTTCGAGATTTGGGGGAGATGGGTCAACTTGCAGAAAATTGGAAAAAATCAAAACTTCTCAATTACTCGCAAATCAGTTTCAATCTTTGCATCCAAACACAAAATTAAACATGTATGTAACCTGATCTAGTGATTCTTCTTTTGGTTTTGAACGTATTGCTTGTGTTTCAATACATGTCTTCTTACATTTATAAATTATATAAATAGACTTCGAATATACTTGCATAAGTTCAATTGGAAAGTGCATATGTTAGGACCCCATACAAAGGAAACCCCTATTATGTGCTTCTTTTCTTCTTCTTTTTTGTAATGTTTTGATTTCTAACTGTGTATTGACGTCTTTTTCAACAATCCCTGAAGTTTCATTGAAAAATTCAACCAATTTCCCAATGTTCCCATGTTTCCCAACAACAGCGATACATTACACAATACAACCGATATATCCCATGCAATAACCGATATGTATCCGTATCCCAAGGGTGCGATACATTACACGATGACAATATTTTAAACATTGCATACAAGTAAATAAATTTGATTTGATCTCTTCTTCTTGACTATTTCGGATCCCCGCTGTTTCTTGAATTACAGACCAAGTGTGTATTTGGATCCTCAGTTGAAATGAATTGCAATAACCCAGTTCAGTGATGGGAAGCGACAATGTGGGATTATACCCACTCCAAATGAGACTAGCCCCAAAACAACAATGATGATAATTTCAAGCCAACTACGCATGGAATTAAGATTTATCCTGCCAATTTACTTGTTACATTCTGAAATAGATGCTTCTCCTCTCCCTCACCCGAATCTACTGCTGCTACACTTCATGCTTCATGCAACTGTATAGTGTATTGATTAGTTCCATTTGAACTTAATTTTTTCGTGACTATATGCCTCTGCTGCATGCGCAATGAAGAGTCAGTCGATCATTTCCTTCTTCACTGCCCTTTCACTTCTTCAATCTGGGCTGAGTTTTGCTCGAGGTTCAATATCTGTTGGTGTGCCCCTAGAGCGGCAGATCATTTTCTTCAAGCTTGGCACGGGGTCAATATAGGCAAGCTCAAAACCAAATCATGGAGGATGGGGATTTTAGCAGTCTGGTGGTCAGTCTGGGAGGAAAGAAATGGGAGATGCTTCTCGGACGTCCCAAATTCTGTTCACGTTATTATTTCTAGAGCTAAACGTCTCTTGATAGAATGGGCATCCCAAGTTGATATGTTTAAGGGCTATAGCCTCTGTTTTATTGGTCTTTAAGGAGAATCTGCCCTCTCAACAGATTCTCTCCCTTTTGTAATCTTTTCTTCATTAATATATCATTATCTTTCAAAAAAAAAAAAAGGTGTACTGATTAGGAGTGTCAGTGGGTACCTGGACAGGCAGATACTCGAAGTTTCAGATAGAATTTTAATCAGATCCAGTTCCAGCTTTCGGGACAGATTAGTAATCATGTTGGATTCAAGATCCAAGTATTCAGTCTGATTAGAAACCAGGTTGGGTCGGGTACCCAACCCAAGTACCACACAGGTACCTGAATATATGCTTTGTTTTCAGTTTTATCCCTTATCTAATATATATTAAGAAAAGATTTGATGACTTGTGGTTTAACTGAGGATATTGTCTGTGATAGAGTGGAGTGGCAGAACAGGATTCATGTAGCTGATCTCAATTAGTTGGGATAAGACTTCAATGTCGATGATTTAAGAACCTTACAAATGAATGTTTCGAGAATGGATTGGATCCAAACCTGATTCTAGACCAGATTTTTAGATCCAAACCCCATACCTACTCCAAATTCACAATCAATGCCAGACCCGACATAACCTGATGGGACATCTGAATCCAATTAGATTCAGATCCAGTACCTCATATACACAAGATATTCCATAATGGCAATGGTGGTCGTAATGGCCACCACCATTACCATTACAATACAGGGCATAATGGCCGTTGTGGATTATTTTATTAAAAAAAAAAAAAAAAAAACCTATGCTATGGCCGTTACGGGTCAACTTTTCTGTAATGCATAATGGTTACCACTGTTACGTAACTGTTTTGGAATACCTTCCACATACAAATACCTATATTTGAAGCTGTCAGGGCCTGCATCTGATTCCCCTAGGTGGGTTCGGATTGGTGTACACCAGTATCGAGCCCAAACCCGAGCCTTTGACAACCATAGTACTGATTCGCCCAGTGCATACTGGTGAGTCCCATCATTTGCTGATCCCGATGGTTGATCTGATGGAACCACCATGTATAAGGATTGCACAAAAGCTTTAAAATTGGGAACATCCTAAGGCTTCGGTTGGCAGACTCTCAAATAGACAGCAAAGAAAAAAAAAGAAAAAGAAGCAATGGTTCAGAAAGAAAAGGGCTAAAGATTGATGGCTAACATCTTCAGATTATGAAGAATGGGAACCTCAGTCCACAAAGGATCCCATCAGGTCAACAATGTGGATCACCAAACTAATCAGGTCAACAATCTGGATCGCCAAACTATGGCCCTCTTCTTTTTATTTTTATTTTTTAGAAGAAATCATAGGCCTCGCTGATATGGATCTGCACAAGGATGGCATCATGTCCTAATGCACAAGGACCCAATAACTCCACCAAGTTGTTTCTTTCTTTCCTTTCTCTCCTTGGAACAAACGAACATAGTGTTTAACAGACAAAGGAAGATCGCAAAATGGGTTCACAAAAAGGCAAGCCAATAAGTAGTTAACAAATCAAGCATACCAGGCGACGTTCCTAATGAATTTCATTCAGCACTAAAACTAGCCATTTTATTTCTTAAAAAGTTTCTTCAGGGAAGAAGGATGTTCGCCCAATTGAAAAGGAGATAATAACACACTACCATTTCCATCTCATGACACTTGAAAACAGTTCCTACAGAGAGAATTATCGTTTAGGATGCATGCAGATGTATTGCCAAATCACACTTGGTTTTTTACGTGGCACAGAAAACAGAACATCACTCTGCAGATTTTATGTTTTCCTACTTTTCCTCCCAACTTCGCTAGTGAAAAATGTATGGGAAGGTCCTGAATAAGGGTGGCAATGGGCGAGGTAGCCCACCCAATCTAATGAGGCCGACCCGGTTGTCGGCCTTGGGCTTGGACCTACTAGCTTGGCCGTGGGTCGGTCTTGGGCCTTGCATGCATGGCCCAATCAATTTTCTGTTTGGGAATGGGCTCAATTCATTTTAGCCCGACCTAACCCGGCTCAACCTGCCCGACCCGAATTTATATGTACATGTGTTATACCCGTTGTTCGGAGTATACTCGATATTATCCGTATCTCCAGCTCGGAGATACCAATAACAATGGTAGTATCAGAAATTCTAGGTATTAGCGATATATCACTAAGTATCACCAATATATTGATATTGCCAATGTATTGCCAATATTTTCGACAATGTAAATCTGGAAATAGTGAGGAATGTTGTTGGGTACTGGTAAGTCAATTACTAAATGCCAATGGAATGACTTATAGCTCAAAATACTGAGCTGGAGTGGAGATGCTGGTGGAACAACATGGCAGACCATTCTACTCAGATTTTCACGGACTGAACCAAGTTCTGGTCCATAAACTGAGGACAAGATGAAGCAGGAACTCTTCAATTTGAGGGTTGGGGCGTACATCTAAACAGGACCTTAGGAATTCTGCATTTACTCCATTTTAGAACAATAGCCATGTCCATATTATTACATTTATACAGTGTTCGAGTTGTCGGTATCGCTACAAGTTTCGCTGACTGGAGATAAAGATATAATATCGTTATTGCCGATATCCGGAAATGCGAAAAAAATAAAATTAAATTAAAATGGCGAATAATGGGGAAAATGATAGAATTTTTCAGTAAAACTTTAGGGCATGCCTAAATACACATATTTGCATATTTATGAATAAAAAAATTGTAAAACAAATGTATTAAATAATAAGTTTTCATTTAATAGGGCCCAAAAAGCATACGCTACCATAAGAAATCGCTCCAATTGTAATCAAAATGAGTTCATATAATACAAATGCAGCTAACATATAATAATTAGGACATGTAAAAGTTAATGAACTAAAAAAGTACACCTTTCTTGGGACATGGAATCTATATATTGGTATACTTGGTGATTGATGGCTTGGATATGACACTTGTTTGACATATTGACGCATCCATCCAATTTTCCAGATCATTTTATGGTATAAGCCCAAAAAATAGATAGATCCAAATCTTAAGTGGACCACATCACAGGACGGTGTTCATTGAATGCACACCATTAAAAACTTCTCAAGGGCCACAAATTTTGTATCAAACTAGTTTGTATAACCTAATCAACAGGTTGGATGTCAAATAAACATTACACTGAACCCTGGGAGGTTTTTAATGGTGGACATTCAATTGCTACTGTTTCTTGTGGTGTGGTCCACCTGAGAGTTATATATGCCTAATGTTTTCGATCAAGATCTAAAATGATCTGAAAAAATAGATGGACATCGTGGATCAAATAAATACAGCATGATTAGGCCCACATAGCACCAACCACTAGCCATCTTGACAATGGCAACGTCACTAGCCAAATCAAGTCCTTCTAGTGGTGTAAGGACTTTGTGGTACCCACCGTATGGCATGTATTTTATCATGTTGTGAATAACAAGGTGGCTACTCGAGAGTGTTCCGTGGGCCCACCATGATATATGCGAGAAATCAACCCCATTAATCCATTTCAGCATATCATTTTAGTACATAGTCCCAAAAATGAGGTAGTTTCAAATCTCAAGTGGACCACACCAAAGGAAGCAGCAGCGATTAAATCCCACCATTAAACTGGAAGCGGATTCCATTCCCTTAAAACTGGAAGCGGATTGGCTAGTGTACCACACACCAGCTATATAGCTGCTGCAGGTACGTGTCGTGCGAAGACGAGCACTGACGCTCCTCAAGCTCCGAGTTGTACGAACGGTTCAAAGGAGATCAAAGTTACATAGCCCCACTGTGATGTATTTATTATATCTACATCATTCATCTATTTTTAGAGATCATTTTAGAGCATTATCCAAAAAATGAATCATGTCCAAAGATCATCTGGACCACACCACAAATAGCAGCGGAGATGATGATTTTCACCGTTAAAAAATTCGTAGGGCCCACCATAACGTTTATTTTCCATCCAATCTGTTCATAAGGTCACAAAGACCTGAATGAAGAGAAAAAACAAATTTCATATTGATCCAAAACTTCTGTGACCCCAAAAAGGGTTTCAATGGTGGACATTCAATCTCCCACTGCCTTTTGCAGTGTGGTCCACTTGATAGTTAGATCTGTCTTATTTTTCGTCTCAAGCCTTAAGAGGAGCTCACCAAATTGATGGACGGTTTTGATATAACAAATACCTTGTGATCAGACCCACATAACTTGCTGACGTCAATACAGCAGTTATACAGCTGGTGTGAGAGGACAAAGATTAGATAGATACTGACAGGTTGAGTAGCGAGTCAGCTACTGAAGTGAAGTCACCAAGTTTTGTGGCCCACCATGATGTATGTGTTATATCCACACCGTCCATCCATTTTTAGATATCATTTTAGGGTATGAACCAAAGAATGAAGCATATAAAAATCTGTAGTGGACCCCACACCGTTGAAACTATCCTAAGGCCCATCATAATGTTTATTTGAAATCCAACCTGTTCAAAAGTTAAAAAAGACATGAAATAAGGGAAAACACAGATATCAGCTTAATCTAAAACTTTTGTGGCCTTTACAAGTTTTTAATGGTGGGCATCACTATCCCACTGTTTTATGTGTTGGGGTCCACTGGAGCTTTGGATTTAACTCGTTCTTTGGATATTGCCCTAAAATGATCTCTCCGAATGGATGGAAGGTGTGGATACAAAACATACATCATGGTGGGGCCCACGGAACTTGCCGACGTCGCTTCAGTAGCTAGTCTCGCTACTCAACCTCTCAGTATACTCATCCTGTCAGTAGCTAATCCCTGCCCAGAGCGGATGCGAGAGAGCTTTCGTTTTTACGAAATTCTCTCGTTTTCTCCGGAAAATTTGCAATCAATATCATCTTCCGTAAGGGTTTTTTTTAAGGGTTTTCTTATCTCGGAAAATTCAGAGCTATCGACAACGATTGGCCCACTAAATCTAGCCAAAATCCACTTCCGCGGGTAGATTTGGAGAAAAAAAAAGGTAAGAGAGCTTTTTTTTAATATTTTTTATATTTATTTCAATTTTTTTCAATAATAAGGAGAACGATAGCTATTTTTTCGATAAAATCGAAAATACCACCGATATTTCGTCAACATTTGGAAGAGAAACAAAAACTTGGGGTTTCGGTATCGCTGGTTCAACAACACCGATAATATCGCTGATATTATCAATTTCTCGTCGACAATTCGAACACTGCATTTATAGCATAGAGAATCTAACCTCAATCATTTTCAAAAAAGGAAACAAAGAATAATCTAATCTTGATGTGAAAGTGTGATACTCATATACATTGATCGAAATGTTAAACTTTTACCAATTTGGTAACAAAGACAGTTCCACATAATTTTGGAAAAATAACAAATTTCAGTAAGGCAATGTTTGAAGAAACACATAAATGGCAATTGCAACCTATTTAAATGATGTCCATTTTAAATTGAAAACATCGTTTTGTTTGGAAAAGTGTGGAAATCCCATTCCGCATTAAGCAGAACTGATAAAGAAAGTCATACCGGCACCAAGTGGCGAGTGAGCTCATTTCTTCAAATTGGAGAAACAAGCACAGCAGCCATTTGGGGCAATGGCGATCCCACTCAGAGCAAATTTAGTAACTTTGAAACCCACTCTAAAACATTTCTTCGGATGCTAGGAAACTTGAAGTACCTGTACTTTTCAAATGCCATCACAGCTCCATTGAGAGTAGAACTTGCAGCCAGCTGCTCTTCTGTTGCAATCAAATTCTTAAGTGAACGCAATGGCTTCAATACAATAACATCGGAATCTAGATAGACTCCTCCGTACCTGGATTGTGTCAAAATAAATTCATGCATAAGCCGGTTGTAAGTGTAAACTAGTGAAATAAAAAAGAAATTATAATCACCAAAACTTATTAGATAATATAAAGTTCAAGGAACGAAATAAACTAATAAAATTTAAGTAACTAATACTACTAGAATGATATACATGCAGTAATGGCATGGAGTTAACCATGAACATGACTGAAGGAAACATGCATGAGCAACTAAATTTTCAAATACTTTAGCTCTTAAAATGGTCTAATGAAAAAAAATAATACATTTTCACAAATGGAATAATATAACAAGAAGACTTTAGCTCTTAAAAGCTCTCACATTTTAATTTACGATAGGAGTAGATCATGGAAATGCTAGTTTGACATGTATGCTGTATTGGATGAATTCTTACTGGTTTGACATGGAAATACTATCCCAACAATAGAGATGAGACAAAATTGTAGGTGCAGTCCTGATATGAACAGGTAAGGATGCTTTGGAGAAAAAAAAAATAATAATTGGAGAATAATACACCGAAACAGGTAGTAGCTTTAGCATGCCTTTGGAAGTAACAGTTAGGTCCGTTCCTGAAGAAGTGAGAGTAGTGGAAAACATGATCAACATTGCAGTGGAATTTTCACACTGACATGCACTGAAGTTGGATGAAGATTCTAAGTGCGCAGACAAAGAAACAACGAAAACGAAAAAGTGTTCGCATGGGTGATGGAAAAAAGCAGAAGAGGGAGAATGATAATTAAGGTGAGTGGAAACAAGGCATAAGGAGGGTAAAATGATCAACCCAAATGAATATCACACCATGGAATTTGGGACAATCTGGATCTAGGGAGAAAAGAAAATTTGGGAAACAGATGTAAAGAAAAAGTGGATTGACCTTGCACACGTGTGGTTGAGAGTAGGAATCTGCATCCTACTTTGCAAGTTGCCATAGTAAAGTTCACACAGAAAAGCTGTCTAAGTGGATGGGTTGAATTTCAGAGATCAATCCCTTTACGAAAATACCTTGGATGAGTTAGGCAGCAGAATGCTCTGGTCCTTGGGGTAAACGGTGTCCATCCAAAACCCAAAGACCACACCACTCAGGATCCTTGTCACTGATTGTTGGACCAAGAAACCAGCTGATAACCTGGGCATAATCAGACAGTTCTATGGGGAAAAAAATAAATTTGGAGGTATTGAATCTGTTATTGTGCCTGTTCTGTCGGAGATAGTAGAGATCCTTTGTGGCTGCTAAACACATCTTCTCTTCATTTTTTTTTTGATGAGTACTAAAAGATTTTATTACAAAACCAGCCTGAAAACAAGCTGAGAAAAAAGCACATCTTCTCGTCATTAAGCACCTAGACAGCAAAGACATTTCTAATGGGTGAGGATTTAGGCCTGTGAGATGGTTTCGGGCTGGATTTTGTAGGAATCGCAGGACTCCGAGCTTTCACTTTCTAATTACAAATGTAACACCAAACAGCAAATATACAATGACCAACCAAATGAAAGTGTCTTTGCTTTGAGAAAATGTACAAGTGGACCCAACCTTTCAGTGATCCAAACCTTTTATATTTTGGTCCTCAACATGAAGGGGTCATGCCAAAAGATCTTCCCCATTTTAAAACCTTAGCAACACCACTAGAGGTGATCTTTTCCATGTATTCGAAATATCGTTATCGTGTTACGTATCGCATCCTTGGGATACAAAGATGTATTGGTTATCGCACGGGATATATCGTTTGTATCGGGTAATAATTAATATATCGCACTTTTTGGGAAGCATGGTTGAATTATTCAATGAAACTTCAGGGATTGTTAAAAAAGGCTTTTAATACACACTTTTAAATCATAACATCTCAAAAAATAAGTGCACATAAAAGGTTTCCTTTGTATAGGGTCCTATGCACTGTCTAACTGAACTACCACAACTATATTTAAATTGAATGCATAACATTTAGAGTGTGCATGATGATCATTTCACCAAACACTTCTAAAAACTTCGAAATTAGTCTCAATTGACAGTTGGTTGAAGGGATATTTCGAAAAATAATATTTTAATTAAAAAATATATATTAAATTTTAATTTTAAAAAATTCTGAAAATTGACAAGGACTTAACAAATTAGTGGATCAACCCTCATACATGGTTGATTTCATGTTTGGAGTGCAAAATTGCAAGCAATTTGGAAAAAAAAAAGGGAAAAATTTCAAATTTTCTCCAAATTTTCACAAATCGGACCACCTACACTCAAATTTCGAAATTAGAGTGTATGTGATGATCGTTTCATCAAATACTCCTAAATACTTTGAAATTAGTCTCAATTGACAGCTGGTTGAAGGAAAATTTCGAGAAAAATAAAAAAAACTTGGAGAACATGAAGAACCAATGGATATCGAAATCAAAGCTCTAACTCCATGATTTTTCATGCAAAACACAAAAAACCAATGGATTTATAACCATTTGACACTGATTTAACATAATTTCAAAAAAAAAAAAGGGAATCGGGAATTAAAAATGCTCACCAGATCGAACATGTGGGATATATCGGCACTACCTTTGCGTTTCATATCGCACAGGTGGGATACAAGATATATCGTGGGATATTATATCGGCCAATATGGTCAATATTTAAAACATTGGTCTTTTCTCATTTAACGTGAACTGTAAGCAAAAACCATCCACTGCTAGCAACCAGGGGATTGAACACCAAGGTGATCTTTCATGCTTTGTGTTGGTCGATTGCAATGGGTTGTTTGCAGTTTTTTGTTTTTACCTTTTAAATAAAGTAGTCAGCTTTGGGCATAGCAGATGAACAGTCTGGATAACCGAAAGGGGGCCTAATCAGTAATGCTGCTGGGCCGAACAGAAACAAAGCCATTTGATTTGGTAAAGCATTATATTACCTCAATAAAAAAAGTACCTGATTAAAAAAAAAATGCACGCTTATGTCTATGCCATATGTAAAGAAACATCATGCTCGAACACACTTTAAAAGAAAACATGAATATAAAAGGGAAACCTTACTTGTAGAGAGCAGCAAGGCGTACAAGCTCACTATAGTGGATATAATAAAGGGGTATCTTTCTCCATTCGTGCCACGCTGATGCAAATATGTGCACCGGAGTATCCTTCAGCAACTCGTCAAGATTCGGCATGACAACAGCAATTTTGAACCTGGAAAAACAGAAACAAAGACGGCTGTTAATCAATCATTTCATTAGTTTTCTATGATTGAATCAGAAGATAACATTGCAAAAGCTCTTGCTCATGGATCATGCAGCTTATGTCAGTAGCAAAATCAGGCAATTTTCTTTTTCTTTCTAAATGTTCTGTCAATTATTCTTCTTCGATGAACAGAGAATCAACTTATTGCACTTCAAACTTTCATGAAATTCTTAATTAGATAGTGGAGATCTTCTAACAAAAGATACACATCAAAATGAAACTCAAAGCCCATGTGTCAACAAAAGAAATGAAACAAATCTCAGATATTGCAAAACAAAAGAAATCACAGGTGTTTTGACATTTGGATTCCATTAAGTGCATAATGTACAGATGGAAAATCCATTAAAAAAAAAAAATTAAAACTTTAAAGAAATTAGAATTCCATTTTATAAATGATTATTAATTGCAAATTCAACATATCTTTGCAGGCATTATTCAGTGGAAGGTCTGTCGTATTAATGGCACGTGACCCATTCATCAGATGCTTCACCTCACACTACCCCAGAGGCCCAAAAAGCAGCCCACGTGGAAACTTAGGTGGGCACAAGAAAGACAAGTTGAGAGGGGATGCCCACCCTTAATTTTCTTGGAGGGCCCACCATGTTGTGTATACGGAATTGAGGCCACCAGACCCTTCATCATCCATGGATGAAGGGTCAGGACAAAATCGGGGTGTTATGCAGTTCCAATGGGCCCCAGTGAAAATCAAGCGTGGGCATCCCCTCCATCTTGTTCCCTATTATGTGGTTCACCCGAGTTTTTAATCAAGCTGAGTTTTATACCCTAAAGGTAACCTGAGGGGACTCATCAGATGGACGAGTTGGATGTGATACATACACCATGTGAACCCCACTTCTGCCCAGTACCACCGACAAGCTTACAGTGGTACAAGTACCACTGGAGCGCACCTCTTACAAAAAAGAACCAACCAATGAATGGGCTCAACCCATTAACTCAGAAAAGAAAAGAGACCAGAAGCCTCTGCCCGGGAACAAAGACAGCTGACACTGATTCACTGATAGTATTGAAAGTGCAGTCATTTCTTTCCTTCCAGATATAGCTCAGACGATAGCCACAAAGCAGAGATCCCATACGACGCTTCCTTTCTAGAGAGAAGGGCTTTTTCTCCAACCCTCAAAGAGCTCAACATCGACCCAACCACTTAAACTGCTCAAAATACCAGCCCCAAACAGCAGACACAAAAGAGCAGTTATTGCAGTTATCTCATTGGATCCCAATAGTAAGACTTGGGATTGATACTTGAAATGATAGGCCCACCAGTCTGGTTGGGGTGGTTTGCTAGCTTTAATTGTAAGTATCGTCTTGGATATTGAGAAAAGTAATGGACTGGCTCAATTCCATGGCGCAAAGTGGTCCAAAATGAGCACTACAACCAAGGTTCAACATAATGATAGTATGTATCATATCACCATATGAATTTATCACGATACATTTTATATACGATCACACTGCTCCTAACTAATACTTTACTATATTTGATAGTTTGCTCGATATATTCATCTAGCTTTCATTGATCATGTGCAAAGAGAAGGAAGAATCGATTGATCACCTTTCTTTCATTGCTGGATAGCAAGGGAGGTACCGTCAGGGTGGTCCTTTCAAGAATCGCAAGGAGACAGTGTGGAAGATTACTATATTTGGGATCCTATGGGTTATGTGGAACGAGAGAAATTCAAGGATATTCGAGGATGTGGCTTTGTCAGTTGAGGGTCTAGAAAGGACAACTCTCCATATGATCATAAATTGGGTGCTTGCGAGGCAAGATTTCTGGGGATGTTCAAAGGCAAAAATACTTGGAAGTTGGGAGAATTTGTGATGCCTTATCATGCTTGGAAGTTAGGAGAATTTACATTGCCTTCTCATGGTTGGGGGAAGACATGGCATAGAAACCTAATTTAAAATTTATATTAAAATTGCTTTCCTCAGTAAAATATAAATTTCATACGTCATCAAAGGTAATAAATTTGTGATAAAATGGGGAAAATGGAAGATACTTTCTTTACATTCGATACTTTGTTTGTGTCACCTGGGGAATGTATGCTGTGTTAGATTTCGAAATCTCTCTCTCTCTCTCTCTCTCTCTCTCTCTCTCTCTCTAGTGGAGCCCACTTCCCAACACCCTCTGATCAAAGATCAGATTGTTACACTATTCAGCGAAAGTGGACTTGCACCGCGCATTTCACTGACAAAGTTCAGTTTAAACCACAAGCCCCAAATCAAGTAAACACCTAGTTCTAAATTCTTCAAAGTGCAGAACAAAAAGATGGATTTCAAAGCATACCCATTCTTTACAAAGCCACTGAAGAAATCAAGCTCGATCGTCTCTGAAAACACCACAACACATGCGTCAGGATCATGGTACAAAAGGCTCTCCATCCCTCGCTGATGCCGGACACCATACATCCACGGTGGAGAATTCCACACCATGAATACCCGCATCGAACACTTCCCATGTGCGAAAAACTGATCCATGAATTTCGAAAAAGATAAATCTGAATCCAAGCCCGGAAAATATCCCCATCGCTTCCCATCCGCATATATCGGATGTCTCAACCCAATTCCACTCCGAACATCCAAACTCAACTTTTTCTTTGATAAATCCCTTTCCTTCTGCCTAAGATGAGTTGGCGGGTCCTGACGTACCCTGTCCTTCTGTTCAGCACCATCGACAGTAGTTCCATCTGAAGCTCTTTGCCCCACCATCTCCTTAACAATAGTTTCACTAATCTCGCCACCCACATTGCCATTTCCAGTCATTTTCATCTCAGCAGTCTGTACTGATGGCAGTCCACCACCAAATGTGACATCCTTGTTAAGTCTCAACTTGATCTTACTCCGATCATCAAAATTCAACTTCTTCGACAATTCCCTTTGTTTCTCCCCAAAGCTAATCGGTGGGCCCCGCATTACAACATTCATCTGATTGGCAGCAACTGTCTCATCTAAAGTTCTTCTCTCAATCCTCTTCTTGGCAAATGCCTCACTCTTATCCGCACCCACACTGCCTTTTTCAGAGATTTTCATTGCAGTGTTCTGAACTTGCTGGGACCCACCAAATGGGGTCTTCTGGATTTCCTTCCAGATAGCTTTCTGCATGAGCTTATCTCCCCTCGTCAATCCAGTCACGCCGGGCGTGTCAGGGTCCTGCAGAATTGGATTGTTCAAAGGATTCAAAACCTCCAAATTCGATCGCAACATCCGATCCCGTCTAAGGAAATCTCCCTTCTTCTCAAACCACGAGGCCCACCCATCCCTCAACACCGACGCCCCATTGCCGCGGCCCGCCTTCAGCAGCAGCACATCCTCAACTGACCTGATTGCATCCAATTTCATCCGCACGCCTTCATCCAAAGGCTGATCATCGGACGCGAACACAGACTTACTCCGATCCTCAGAACTCCTCGAATAAAAACCGAATTGATCACCGTCCAACGGATCAACCGCACCCATTGATAGCTTATCAAACGATCCACGCCGTCTCGTGACACCCATTACATGGTCCCAGAAAACCCCAGAATTCTTTTCTTTCATAGAATCTTCTACACCGCCCCTATAGCCGTCTTCGAAGCCAACAGCATGGAGAATCCGATCCTCCTCTTCATCAACGACTTCCGTTTCCACATCAGGGGCGTCGAGTTCGTCGATGGGATCTTCCCCGCCGTTGAGATCATCTTTATCAAGATCTTCGTCGTCGGCGAGGAGATGGACGGTGGATGTGGCGGCATCTGTGTCTTCGGAAGCGTCTGAGGATTGGGACTCCGTCTGACGGTTGGGGTTTCGGAAGGAGTCGTCCGACGGTAAAAAGCCGAGGCTGAGGCGGAAGGAGCCGAGGCGGGTGTGGAGGACGGCGAGAGAGAAAAGGAGAAGGAGGGCAGCGATTGCAGCGCAGAGGTGGGCCCCACCTATACGGGGGCGTCGACGGGGCTTGAGCATTTCGGAAATTCCGTCAGATGTGACGGAGAAGATGACAGAAATAGAGGGAGTGGAACAGAAGCGAAGGACTGAGAAACGCTTCGTATAAGATGCTGGCGCACCGTACTCTTTTTCTTTTTCTGAAGAGAAATTTCCTACTGTACGACCCATTTATGGCCCACCAGCCATTTGAAGCCCACCTCTTTTCAAGCTTCCAAGAATACTCCCCTGTGTACGGCCGACTTTTGAAGGTACCAAAATACCCCCGTCGTTCATTCCTTCCGGAGGCCGATTGGCTGGGGTGCGAAGACGAGCGCTGATGCTCGTCGACATGGGCCCCACAATGATGTATTTATTATATCCACACCGTTCATCCATATTTCGAGATCATTTCAGAGCATTATCGGAAAAAAGAATCATATCCAAAGATCAACTGGACCACACCACATAGCAGCGGGAAACTTGATTTTCACTGTTAAAAATATCCTAGGGCCCACCTTAACTTATATTTTCCATCCAATCTATTCATAAGGTCACAAAGACCTGGATGAAGAGGAAAAAAAAATCATATTGATCTAAAACTTCCGTGACCACTGAAAGGATTTCAATGGTAGACATTCAATCCTTCACTGCCTTTTACGGTGTGGTCCATTTGATTGCTAGATCTGTCTTATTTTTTGTCTCAAGCCTTAATATGAGTTCGCCAAATAGATGGACGGTTCGGATATAACACATACATCATAATGGGACCCACAAAAAGCGGTAGGGATTACAATAGCAAAAAATAAAAATAATAATAAAAAATAAATAAATAAATAAACTAGGAATGTAAGGCTACGGATTCTCTATGGCTACGGATTATAACCGCAGCAGTAGCTGTAGTATGATCCTGTCAATGAAAATTTTTTTATTTTTTATTTTATTTTTATTTTTTTACATAGAGAACTTTATTCTACCTACAATTTTCTCTAATACATATTTATATAAATAGATATATATAAGCATATAATTTTTTTTTCTCTCTTTTTTTCATTTCTTTCGTTATTCATTTAACAATAATATCTTATAAACCAAAATTAGTTACTTGACGTACCCTATATGATTTTGGGGTAGGAGAAGCTACTTTAGCCAACCAACCTAGTTAATTTTCAAGATTCCATAATGTCGATGGTCGAAAATCCATTTCATTCACTTCGCGGTCAATTTCGTTCATTTCATTTACTTCGCGATCATTTTTATGCATTTCATGGTCATTCCCAGCGCATTTCACGGTCAATTCCCTTCACTTCACAGTCATTTTCACGCATTTCACATTCAATTCGCTTCACTTCACGGCCATTTTCAAGAATTTCATGATCAATTCTCTTCACTTCATGACCATTTTCATGCATTTCACGGTCATATCCGGCAATTCCGTTTATGTTTACGATCATTTTGACACACTTCACGATCAATTCACTTCACTTAACGGCCATTTCCAAGCATTTCACAATCAATTCTCTTCACTTCACGGCCATTTCCATGTATTTCACAGTCATATCCGGCAATTCTGTTTACGTTCACGGTCATTTCGACGCACTTCATGGTCAATTTACTTCACTTCACGGCCATTTCCAAGCATTTCACGATCAATTCTCTTCACTTCACGGCTATTTCCATGCATTTCACGGTCATATCCGGCAATTCTGTGTTCATTCACGGTTAATTTGACACACTTCACGGTCAATTCACTTCACTTCACGGCCATTTCCAAGCATTTCACGAGCAATTCTCTTCACTTCACGACCATTTCTATGCATTTCATGGTCATATCCGGCAATTCTGTTTACGTTCACAGTCATTTCGACGCACTTCATGGTCAATTCACTTCACTTCATGGCCATTTCCAAGGACTTCATGGTCAATTCTCTTCACTTCACGGCCAATGCCATGCATTTCACGGTCATATCCGGCAATTCTGTTTACGTTCACGGTTAATTTGACGCACTTCACGGTCAATTCACTTCACTTAACGGCCATTTTCACGCACTTCACGGTCAATTCACTTAACTTCACCGTCATTTCCATGCATTTCACGGTCATTCCCGGCGATTCCGTGTTCATTCACGGTCAATTCGACGCACTTCACGGTCAATTCACTTCACTTCACGGCCATTTCCACGCACTTCGCAGTCAATTCACTTAACTTCACCATCATTTCCATGCATTTCACGGTCATTCTCAGCGATTCCGTGTTCATTCACGATCAATTTGACGCACTTCACGGTCAATTCCCTTCACTTCATGGCCATTTCCACACACTTCGCGGTCAACTCACTTCACTTCACCGTCATTTCCATGCATTTCACGGTCATTCTCGGCGATTCCGTGTTCATTCACGGTCAATTCAACGCACTTCACGGTCAATTCACTTCACTACACGGCCATTTCAACGCACTTCGCGGTCAATTCACTTCACTTCACCGTCATTTCCATGCATTTCACGGTCATTCCCAGCGATTCCGTGTTCATTCACGGTCAATTCAACACACTTCACGATCAATTCACTTCACTTCATGGCCATTTCCACGCACTTCACAGTCAATTCACTTCACTTCACCGTCATTTCCATGCATTTCACAGTCATTCTCGACGATTCCGTGTTCATTCATGGTCAATTCAATGCACTTCACGGTCAATTCACTTCACTACACGGCCATTTCGACACACTTCGCAGTCAATTCACTTCACTTCACTGTCATTTCCATGCATTTCACGGTCATTCCCAGCGATTCCGTGTTCATTCACGGTCAATTCGACGCACTTCACGGTCAATTCACTTCACTTCACGGCCATTTCCACGCACTTCGCGGTCAATTCACTTAACTTCACCGTCATTTCCATGCATTTCACGGTCATTCCCGGCGATTCCGTGTTCATTCACGGTCAATTCGACGCACTTCACGGTCAATTCACTTCACTTCATGGCCATTTCGACGCACTTCGCGGTCAATTCACTTCACTTCACCATCATTTTCATGCATTTCACGGTCATTCCCGACTATTCTATGTTCATTCACAGTCAATTCAACGCACTTCACGGTCAATTCACTTCACGGCCATTTCCACACACTTCGCGGTCAATTCACTTCACTTCACCGTCATTTCCATGCATTTTACGGTCATTCCCGGTGATTCCGTGTTTATTCACGGTCAATTCGACGCACTTCACGGTCAATTCACTTCACTTCACGGCCATTTCCACGCACTTCGCGGTCAATTCACTTCACTTCACCGTCATTTCCATGCATTTCACGGTCATTTTGCTTCACTTCACGGTCATTTCCATGCATTTCACGGTCATTTCCAGCGATTCCGTTTAGATTCACGGTCATTTCGATGCACTTCATGGTCAATTCCCTTCACTTCACGGCCATTTCCATGCATTTCACGGTCAATTCGCTTTACTTCATGGACATTTCGATTCACTTCACGATCAATTCCCTCCAATATAACACACTCAAACCAAATTCACTCCCTCTAAATTTCCCGTGACCTTCACGCTCATTTCCATGCTGTTCATTCATTTCTTTAAATGATTTACGATCATGGACCAAAAAATTAAGTACATCCGAAGCTCAAGTGGGTCACTAATAGAAAACAATGGAAATAAAATAGTTGGGGTCGACCGGGTCATACCTGGTCGACCCCATTTCCCTATAATTCACATAAGTGGGGTTGACCGGGTCCTAACCCGATCGACCGGGTAACTATATAGGGAGTTGGGGTCGACTGGGTCAGACCCGGTTGACCCCGACTGTTTTCTTTGGCAAGCATTCAATCAGCTCTGTTTTCTATCATGTGGCTCATTTGATCTTCTTATTTCCATCATTTTTCATTCATTTGTGGTTTTGTATTTGAGAAAGGGCCTCTGTCATCATCAGGTGAAGGATTCAAAGTGGAGGATGTGGGCTACCATTTTCTAATTGAGAATCTCTATTTGCATGAAGGGGGAGAAGGAGACGGTAGTGATTTAGAGGGTATGTTATTCCATGAGGTCGATAGAGAACGAACCGCTATCATCAACTGGAAAAGTATTTGAAGTGGAGCATGTGGGCCACCATCCACCAATCAAGAGACTTGATTTACTTGAAGGGGCAGAAGGAGATGGTAATGTACTAGAGGGTATGTTACTACATAGATTCATAGATAAAAGGCCGCCATTATGTTCTGATGAAGGATTCGAAGTAGAGGAGGTGGGCTCAATCATCAGATCAATGGTGAGGATAAACCAACTATAGACGACACATGTACAAACTCAGTGTACAATATGTCCCCCCTTTTAGTTGTGACATAACACAACTCAGTTTTTCTTGTTCAGATGAGTCACTATGACATTAGTAAACTTGGTAGAATTTCTCACAGTCCGTGTTCACAATATCGGTATCGATGCATGTATGACACCCTTGGGATACATAAACATCTGTCTTGTCCACAAAAATGTTTAAAGGCATGGATTTCACGGTCAATTCCCTTCAGTTCATGGTCATTTTCACGCATTTCACGATCATTCCCGGCAATTCCATGTTGATTCACGAGCATTTCCATGCATTTCACGGTCAATTCCCTTCACTTCATGGTCATTTCCACACATTTCATGGTCAATTCGCTTCACTTCCCGGTCATTTCCATGCATTTCACGGTCATTCTCGGCGATTCCGTGTTGATTCACGGTCATTTCCATGCATTTCACGGTCAATTCCCTTCACTTCACGGTCATTTCCACGCATTTCACGGTTAATTCGCTTCACTGCACAGTCATTTACATGCATTTCACGATCATTCCCATCGATTCTGTGTTGATTCACGGTCATTTCCACGCATTTCACGGTCATTTCCACGCATTTCACGGTTAATTCGCTTCACTTCACGGTCATTTCCATGCATTTCACGGTCATTCCCATCGATTCCGTGTTGATTCACGGTCATTTCCACGCATTTCACGGTTAATTCGCTTCACTTCACGGTCATTTTCACGCACCAAACTCGGAAACCGGCTCACAAAATTCCCGATCGCCGAATCCGGCGACTCCGTAGAACCCCATTCTCGACTCCCGACGCCATTCCAGGTTCCGATCCTTGGATGCTACAAGGAGGATTTTGTACATCGTGATTCGTAATAAGCATAACCAAAGGCATAACCCACAAACAACAACCAAAAACTCCATCACATTTCCACTATAATCAAAACTTTACAAGTACAATGAGCATAAGGGAAATACAATGATGATAGACAAAAAAGAGCTCCAAAAGATCAGCCACGCGTCCAAGCCTCAGCGCTGCTGCGATCCAACGTCACCTGCACGCAACGGTCGTGCATAAGCTTATAGAAAGCTTAGAGGGTGGTGAAAGTGTATGCTCAAGGTGATAATGTAGTTATGCAGTATCAGAGTAATGCGGAACATGCTGATGAATGCTAAGAATCCCATTAGCCGTACCAAGGCCATGCGGTGCAAAGAATGATGTCGGCCATTCCAAGGCCATGCAATGCGAAATGCAAGTCAAGCATACAAATCCTCATCTAAGTCCACATGTCAATACGGCTCAAATTTGGAATATCACCGGGGTCTAGTACACTCCAAGCCAGATTGCCGCCCCATCGCGCGCAATAAGGTGAGTGGAAAAGACCTCACGATCCGCCGGCCAATATCTCGGCTCGTAAATAGCGGACCCATTCCTCGAGCCGGTCGAACTCAGTCTTGCCTAGTCCCTCAAGTGGTAAGGCCACACCCCCTTCCAACCGACCACGACGCAGTGGAAAGCGTAATCGGCACCAGCGCTCATGCACCCACTGCAGACGTTGGAGCAACCTCCGGTACCATAAGGGTTTAGGGACTTTCACCTGGGATATCTATCGCACCCCATGTAGAACAAGATTTCAGATCCAATCTCGCCAACCACGATACGTCTGAGGAGGCTACGGCCCTGATGCGTCAAGAACTATACCACACAATGCGAATGCATGAATCACACTATTCACTCGCATAAATCCTGTGCATATCGTGCGCTCATGTAGGCAACACTCGACGGAGCCCCTAAACAATCGCTCAAGGCATATGCTATGATCAGTCATTTCTCATATCAAGCATACGTATGATGCATATGACCATGAATCATGGAATTAAACATGTTATATGGGGTGGATGATGTTCATAATGAAGATGGGCCTAGACGGCCTACACATTACACATATGGGCCTAACAATGGGCCCAAGGGAAAGTCATAATGCGGACATTTAACCACACTACACTAGCAATGTGGACGTCAAACCAACATTGCTCCCAAGGCACGACTGCCACAAATATCATTTCATAAGTTATTTTGGGATCACACATTGCAATGGACCTTAGGTACATCCATTGGGCCCTTAAATACATCAAATTAGCCAAGTCATATGGGCCTTATATTCATTAAGTGGGCCACATCAATGGGCCGCACCAATGGGCCTTATGTGCATTGCAATGGACTATAAACTGTGGGCTTTAGAACGTATCAAATGGGCCTAATCTTATGGGCCTTACATGTGTCAAATGGGCCTCGACAGTTGGGCCTCATATATGCATCAAATGGGCCTACTCACATTAGCCACATTTCATCTTAATGGGCCTCGACCCATGGGCCCCTAATACATTAAATGGGCCTCGACCCATGGGCTCTATATATACATTAAAGTGGGCCTCAACCATGGGCCACACGTACTGAGGTGGGCCTTACCTATATATCAAGGTGGGCCTCAATCATGGGCCTCAACATTAGTAAAAATATATACATAAAATATAGTATATAATATATATAGTATATAATATATATATACATAATACATATAATATTATATGAAATATAATATTATATATATATATATATATATATATATATATACACACACACGCACACATCACAGTGGGCACACACTCTCATCATAGTGGCTCCGCGTCCAGGCGAACGGTGAGACTAAAACACTTACATCATGGCTCCATGTGGGGCCCACCATAATGTTTATATTCCATCCAGCCGTTGATAAGGTCACCTGGACCCAGGTGAAGGGTGAAAACAAATTTCACCACCTTCTGTGGGCCCAGAAAAGGTTTCTAGGGTGGAGTTCAATTCACCCTGTTCCCACGGTGTGGGCCACCCGAGTCTTGGATCAAGCCGATAATGCTGGGCCCACGAGTGGGGCCCATGATATGGACAGTTTGGATAAGATATAAACATCAAGGTGGGGCCACTGAGCTCTGCCTGCTGCCTGATACGTCCGTCCGCCGGAACGAATGCGTGATGGCACTGCACTGACGAAGCAGAAGCAATGGCATGTTTTATTTTTATTTTTATTTTTGTTTTCCCATGGATTTTGCAGGTGGGCCCCCATATCCAGAATCCACTCGTTATACCCATCTATGGCTCGAGACAAGCAAACCAAGCCCAATATTGGGCATATTTCAACGTATAAAAAGTTTAGGGAAGGTTTCAATGGCGTAAACCACCATTTGCTACGGTATGGCCCGCCTGAAAGTCTGATGGATCCCATCTTTCAGGTCAACGGCTAAAAAGAGCTTGGGAAGGGAATGGATGGTGTGGATTTAATACATGCATCAAGGTGGGGCCTACATGAGTGGACCATTCCAAGCTTAGGGAAAAAGCTTGCATTTGTGTTTCTCCCAACAGACGTCCAGCGTCCTTGGACGCTGGACTTGGCATAAAGGTTGGAGGTGGGCCCTGCTTAGGTGGGCCACCAAGTGATGGATGGCATGGAACTACACATATAAGGTGGGCCCCTCTTATGAATGGTTTGGAATAAATACCTACCTCATGGTGGGTCCATTCAAGTGGGCCACATAACCTCATCATCATAACAACAAGGAAAAAAAAAGAAATAAAAAAAAGGAGAAAAGGAGAGAGATAGAGAGTGAGACCGTGTGATGGAGGGACCCCGGCACTATGGGCCCTCCCTTGCACTAAATCATACATCAAGTGGGCCCCATTACATATGGGTCTATAAAAATTAGATCCAACGGTGGAGATCCCTTCTCCACTAAATTAAATGGTCTAGATGACCCTAAGCATGTAAAGAAATAAACATCATGATGGGGTCCATGGAGAATGGCCCCATCATGGAATGATCATGATGATCCAAGTGGGCCATTGGCCACATCTTAGGGTCCAAAGTGAGATCCAAACCATTGATCGGTTGGCCTCACTTGGCCCAACTTAAAAACATCAAAATCTACCCTATAAAACACCCACCGCTTGATCTTCTTGCTCCCTTGGCTTCCTTAGTTCCTTGTGCTTCTCTTTGATGGAGGAAGATGAAAAATGGATGGTTGAGATGAGAGATGGAGGGGTAGGAAAGGTGGACCTCACAAATGAAGTTTTCTCACCATGGGGGACTCATACGTATGGTGCTCTCTCTTGGATTTGGATTTTTTTTTTTGAAAAAATGAATAAGAGAGATAGTTGTAAAGGGAGAGAGAGAGAGAGAGAAAGAGATGGGTGATGGAGTGATGGGGGATGGTTTGGGTTGAAAATTGTAAAAGGAGGTATGGTTGATGTTGAAAATGGAAAAAAGAGGAGTGGTGAGGTGGAAAGAGGGTAGACTTTTGTAAAAGGTGGAGATGGGTTGTTGTACTTGAGGTATGGGATGCTTTAATGGTTGATTGATGGGACTAATTGTAGAGATTCTCTCGAAATCAGCAACGCGTGTAGTTTGGAATAAACGCCGATCGGCATCTTCTTGCCCGGGTATCGGTTTGGTGCGCAAGTCACGGCGTTAGAACGTGCGGCAGACGTGCGCTATGATATAACTTTCGACAAGCCGACGTCGGCGCGGACCGCTTAGATCGTGCGCAAACACCGAATACGTGCAAGGTCCAAATTTGACAGAAGGACCGCGAAGCTAACGAAAGACGATTAGGGCACGGTCTTACAATTCCGCCGATTCTATGTTGATTCACGGTCATTTCCACGCATTTCATGGTCAATTCCCTTCACTTCACGGTCATTTCCATGCATTTCATGGTCATTCCTAGTGATTCCGTGTTGATTCGCGGTCATTTTCACGCATTTCACGGTCATTTTCACACATTTCACGGTCATTTCCATGCATTTCGCGGTCATTCCCGGTGTGGAAATGACCGTGAAGTGAAGGGAATTGACCGTGAAATGCGTGGAAATGACCGTGAATCAGCACGGAATCGCTGGGAATGACCGTGAAATGCATGGAAATGACCGTGAAGTGAAGCGAATTGACCGTGAAATGCATGGAAATGACCGTGAAGTGAAGGGAAATGACCGTGAATCAACACGGAATCGCCGGGAATGACCATTAAATGCATGGAAATGACGGAGAAGTGAAGTGAATTGAACGCGAAGTGCGTGGAAATGGCCGTGAAGTGAAGTGAATTGACCATGAAGTGCGTCGAATAAACAGTGAATCAACACGGAAATGCCGGGAATGACCGTGAAATGCATGGAAATGGGCGTGAAGTGAAGTGAATTAACTACGAAGTGCATGGAAATGGCCGTGAAGTGAAGTGAATTGACCGTGAAGTGCGTCGAAATTAAAATGGAATCGCCGAATGACCGTGAAATGCATGGAAATGACGGTGAAGTGAAGTGAATTGACGCGGCGCGTGGAAATGGCCGTGAAGTGAAGTGAATTGACCGAAATGCATGGAATAAAATGGAATCGCCGAATGACCGTGAAATGCATGGAAATGGCAGTGAAGTGAAGTGAATTGACCGCGAAGTGCGTGGAAATGGCCGTGAAGTGAAGTGAATTGACAGTGAAGTGCGTCGAATTGACCTTGAATGAACACGGAATCACCGGGAATGACCGTGAAATGCATGGAAATGACGGTGAAGTGAAGTGAATTAACCGCGAAGTGCGTGGAAATGGCCGTGAAGTGAAGTGAATTGACCGTGAAGTGTGTCGAATTGACCGTGAATGAACACGGAATCACCAGGAATGACCGTGAAATGCATGGAAATGACGGTGAAGTGAAGTGAATTGACCGCGAAGTGCGTGGAAATGGCCGTGAAGTGCGTCGAATTGACCGTGAATCAACACGGAATCGCCGGGAATGACCGTGAAATGCATGGAAATGACGGTGAAGTGAAGTGAATTGACCGCGAAGTGCATGGAAATGGTCGTGAAGTGAAGTGAATTGACCGTGAAGTGTGTCAAATTGACCGTGAATCAACACGGAATCGCCGGGAATGACCGTGAAATGCATGGAAATGACGGTGAAGTGAAGTGAATTGACCGCGAAGTGCATGGAAATGGTCATGAAGTGAAGTGAATTGACTGTGAAGTGCGTCGAATTGACCGTGAATCAACACGGAATTGCCGGGAATGACCGTGAAATGCATGGAAATTGAAGTGAAGTAAATTGACCGCGAAGTGCGTGGAAATGGCCATGAAGTGAAGTGAATTGACCGTGAAGTGAAGTGAATTGACCGTGAAGTGCGTCGAATTGACCGTGAATCAACACGGAATCGTCGGGAATGACCGTGAAATGCATGGAAATGACGGTGAAGTGAAGTGAATTGACTGCGAAGTGCGTGGAAATGGCCATGAAGTGAAGTGAATTGACCATGAAGTGCGTCGAATTGACTGTGAATCAACACGGAATCGCGAGAATGACCGTGAAATGCATGGAAATGACGGTGACGTTAAGTGAATTGACCGTGAAGTGCGTGGAAATGGCTGTGAAGTGAAGTGAATTGACCGTGAAGTGCGTCGAATTGACCATGAATCAACACGGAATTGCCGAGAATCACCGTGAAATTCATGGAAATGGGGGTGAAGTGAAGTGAATTGACCGTGAAGTGCGTGGAAATGGCCGTGAAGTGAAGTAAATTGACCGTGAAGTGCATCAAATTGACCGTGAATCAACACGGAATTGCTGGGAATGTCCGTGAAATGCATGGAAATGACCATGAAGTGAAGTGAAATGACCGCGAAGTGCATGGAAATGGCTGTGAAGTGAAGTGAATTGACCATGAAGTGCGTCGAATTGACCGTGAATCAACACGTAATCGTCGGGAATGACCGTGAAATGCATGGAAATGACGGTGAAGTGAAGTGAATTGACCATGAAGTGCATGGAAATGGCCGTGAAGTGAAGTAAATTGACCGTGAAGTGCGTTGAATTGACCGTGAATCAACATGGAATCACTGGTAATGATCGTGAAATGCATGGAAATGATGGTGAAGTGAAGTGAATTGACCGCGAAGTGCGTGGAAATGGCCGTGAAGTGAAGTGAATTGATCGTGAAGTGCGTCAAATTGACTGTGAATCAACACGGAATCGGTTAAAATGACCGTGAAATGCATGAAAATGACGGTGAAGTGAATTTACCACAAAGTGCGTGGAAATGGCCGTGAAGTGAAGTAAATTGACTGTAAAATAAATTTTTAACCATCGACCCAATGGAATCTTGGAAAATTACTATGTTGGTTGGCTAAATTAGCTTCTCCTACCCTATATCATATATGGTACGTTAAGTAACTTATTCTAGTTTAGGAGATATGCTTGTTAAAAAATAGACAAAGAAATGAATTAAAAGATAGAAAAATATTTTTATATACTTATATATACATATTTACGTAATTACATACTTGAGAAAAATGTGAGGGAGAAAAAGTTCTCCATGTAAAAAAAAAAAAAAACAAAATATTTTTATGGGTCCTATTATGATGTATGTATTATATCCAAACCGTCCAATTATTTGTCGAACTCGTATTAAGGCTTGGGATGAAAAATAAGTCAGATCTAGCTATCAAGTGGACCACACCGTAAAAGGCAGTGGAGGATTGAACATCTACCATTGAAATCCTTTCATGGGTTACACAAGTTTTGGATCATTATGAAATTTGTTTTTCCTCTTCATCCAGGTCTTTGTGACCTTATGAATAGATTGGATATAAAATACATGTTATGGTGGACCCTACAAAATTTTTAACGGTGAAAATCATTTTCACGCTGCTCGTTGTGGTGTGGTCCAGTTGATCTTTGAGTATGATTCTTTTTTTTTATAATGCTCCGAAATGATTCGAAATATGGATGAACGTTGTGGATATAATAAATACATAACTGTGGGGCCCATGCAACGTTGATATCTTTTGAACCGTTCGTACAACTCGGAGGTGTAGGAGCGTAAGCGCTCGTCTTCGAGCACCAGGCGATCCGCCTCAGGAAGGAAAGCAGGGGCATTTTCGACCTGAGAAATAGGGCCGTACAGCTGGGGAGTATTATTGGAAGGTAAAAAGCGAGTGGGCTTAAAAAGGCTGTGGGCCATATACTGGTCGTACGGTTGGCAATTTCCCTTTTCTGAATGGGAAATGGTTAGAACGGTAGTCCGCAGGAACATATAAGTGTTTGGTCACCATCCGGTTACTATCCGTGTGACAAATTTCTCCGAGATTTTGAAAATACCACGATATTATTGTCGTGGAAATTTCTTTAAACGATTATAGCGATAATATAGCGAGATCTTCAAAAATCCTGGAAGCTTTTGATTTCTCAGGAATTTGTCAGGATTTTTGCAAAATAAATATATAGAAGTTTAGTTAAATTTAGAAATTATTCATTATTTTTAATTACATTTTTAATATTTCATTTCGCTTCAATCATCGTTTTCTCACGTCAAAACCTGAAAATCTCTTGAGAAGACTTGTAACTGGGAAGAACGCTGCCGACAAATGTAGCCAAGGTAGTGGTAAAAGCAGGTTGTTGGGGGGAGCGGAATAGGTGAGCCGCCGGATACGCAAGCGGGTGGTACCTGAATGTGGGGCTCACTGTCACTGTGATATATGAAATTACATTGTCGCCGTGCATCCGTATTGAAAGCTCAGTCTAGGGTGTGTTTGGCGCATGGGTTCAAAGGGGATTAAGTGGAAGTGAATTCCATGCATCATTGCCAAGTATGTCTTGTACGGGACTTACATCAGCCATGGGTGCTTTGGTTTTGCGTGGGTGTTACCATAACATTGATTTCTACGGCGTGGTCTATATATACTCTTTTTGAGTCCCATATAATGTCGCAGAACGAATGGAAGGTGTGGATATAACACATAATTATAATGGGTGTGCGTAACTGGGTGATGTCGATGCACACACAAGTGGGAGGTGGTGGTTTGTGGCGGTTCCAAATGTATGCAGTTTGGCTTGTGCCAGGTAGCTAGTGATCGAAGCTATGTGAACCCACCATGATGTATGTGTTTTATCCACGCTATCCATCCATTTTGAAATCTAATTTTGGGGCTTGATCCAAAAAATGAGATAGATATAAATCTCAAGTGGATCACGCCGTGGGAAAACAGACGTGATTGAATTCCACTATTAAAAACCTCCTAGGGCCAACTATAATGGTTTTTTGACATCTAACCGGTTGACTAGGTTATAAAGACTTGGATGAGGGGAAAAAATATATATGAGCTTGATCCAAAACTTTTGTGGCCCCTAAAAAGTTTTTAATGGTGGTCGTTCAATCAGCACACTGCGGTCTACTTGAGATTTGGATCAAACTCATTTTTGGTCTCATACCATAAAATGATGTGGAAGAATGGGTGGACAACATGGATGAAACACATACATCATGGTGGGGTCGACAGAGCACCGATTGGTAGCCGCAGGGTGAGTACCCAATCCGTTCCCATTCCAAACTTGCAATTCCACGTCTTCTCTTCCAATTTCATGTCTTCTCTTCCGATTCTTAACTTAAAGTGGGATGGCCTCCAAGCCATGAGATTACGTGACAATCCCTGACACCATGTAACTATTTCATTTCGCTAATTCCATCCCACTTAAACCCATCTAATCCCACTTAGGATATGATTCTAAAAATGAAACTGACTCAAATCTTAAGTGGACCAAATCACAGGAAACGGTGGTGATTGAATCCCACCATTAAAAACTTCGCGGATTCCTTCAGAATATTTATTTGCCATCCAACTTTTTGATAAGGCCACAAACACATAAATGAAGATACCATATAAATATTGTCTTGATTTAAAGCTTTTGTAGCACATGAAAAGGTTTTAATGGTCAATCGCCAGTGTTTCCTGTACCTCGGTCCATCTAGGATTTGGAATTGGAACCGCTGCATTTTATTTTTTTTTGGATCATGCCCTGAAATGAGCTTTCAATATGGATGGACGGCTTGGATGTAGTCCCATGCATCACAATGGGCCCTGCAGTCAGGGTCCTACCTAATATGCAATGGGTGTTGCGCTTATCGTGTGGGCCTGCCTTGATGAAGGAATTGGAATGGTTGGTGTATCACACACCACTGGCCTAGTTGGTGTCTTGACATTACTAAGTTCATGGGTCCAATCATGAGGTATGTGTTATATCCAAATCCTTCATCTATTTTGGTGCGTTCGTCGTAAGGCTTGAGCAGGAAAATAAGACAGTTCTAAAGATCAAGTGGACCACACTACAAAAACCAGTAAGGTATTGAACGTCTACTATTGATGGGATGAAGCGTACTCTGACCAAAGTGAGGCACGTTCTGGATTTAAAGAAAAATTCGATATCTCTAAGAGCTCTTAAGGTACTCATATGCAAATTCGCCAATTATGAAGGTATCATAACGGTTTTTAAAATGGCACTCACTGTTATAAAGGTGCAGCGGAGTAGAAACCTTTACATGTTGATCGAAAATATCATATTAGATGGAGCTACAATGTTTGTAGCGGAGTATACATTAGCACATTTGTTGCATGCGCACCTAGGTCACATGAGTGAGCATGGTATGAAAGTATTCCTTGATTATGGTTTAATTTATAGTTTTAAAATTTTTAATTTAGATATATATAAGCATTGCATATACAGGAAACAATCGTGGTTGAGTTTTAAAACCGAGAAACATAATAGTAAAAGATAGCTTGACTATGTGTACTCGGATATGTGGGAGTCGTCGCCCATTGTTTTTAAAGGATGATCATCATTCTTTGTCACATTCATTAACGATTTCTCTATAAAGATTTGAGTTTATTTCATAAAACATAAATCCGATGTTTTCGCCACTTTCAAGGCATGGAAAGCAATTATCAAAAAGAAAACAGGACGAAAAGGTAAAAATTATAAGGAAAGATAATGACAGAAAGTTTACTTATAAATAATGTAATTAGTGTTGTAAAAATGAGGGAATCTTGAGACACAACATAGTGAGGCATACACTAGAGCATAATTGTGTGGCGAAATGTATGAATCGACTATTTTGAAAAGAGTCCGAAGTATGTTGAGTAATATTGGGTTGGGCAATGAGCTATAGGCTGAGATCATTGACATGGCTTGTTATTTAGTAAATTGATCACTGTCTATGCCAATTGATTGTAAATTTTCATAAAAGGTATAAAGTGGTCATAAAGTTGATTACTTGGAGTTACACATGTTTGGTTGTGACGCTTGCTCTCATGTACTGTCAATTGAGAGAGATAAGCTAGACCAAATTGCTAAAAAGTGTACTTTTGTCGGCTATGGTGACGGGGTGAATGGATACAGACTGTATGACGAGATTTCAGGCTAAATCATATTTAGCTGAGACATCAAATCCTATGAGGGTTCCTTTTCCGGAAGGATGAGCACGAGGAAACATAAATTTTGGTTGTTGATGTTGAAATAAATAAAGTTTAAACACTTGAAGAAGCTAAGCCGGAGGAATGGGTATAGAAAGAGGTGGAGCAACCACTTGTCATAAGAAATCTACTAAAAGATTGCAAGGTACTGTTGAGATACAGGGATAACTCAAATATTGTGTTTGTCCTCATTACAGATGAAGAAGATACATTTACCTTCCCAGAATTTAGATGACAAGGATGCTAAATAGTGGATGATGACGATGCATGATGAGATTGACTACATGTACAAGAACGAAATGTGGGAGCTGACAAAGCTACCCAGTGGGCGGAAAGTAAGCGGGTGCAAGTAGATTTTTCACAAGAAACTGAATAAGTAAAAGGCAAAATTGGTTGCAAAGGGCTATACTCAGAAAGAAAGCGTCGACTTCGGTGAGATATTTGTGCTTGTGGTCAAGCAAATATTCATTGTATCCGCATTGATGTCAGTTGCCCAATACAACATGAAATTATAACAATTGGATATAAAGACTACGTTTGTACATAAATAACTAAAAGAGCAGATTTAAATGAAGTAACCTGAAGGGTTCAAGATGCAAGGAGCGGAGAATAATGTTTGCAGGTAAAATATTATTTTTTTCCTTGATGTGTGGATATACAGTAATTTAAATCATGATTAACATATGTTGTTGTCTCACTTGATTTTGTGGATATATTGGGTTTGATTTTATTTAGCACGTGTATTGTCTTTTCACTTAATGCATTTATATACTTTAAATTCAGTCATGTTTAACATGTTAATTTAATTCTTGTCCTTGAATATATCATTATGTGGAATGGATGTGAGAGTGTCATACTTGTGAAGATAATATTTATTGAATATTCGATTGCTAGCATGTGTTACATAATATATATCATACTTTAATGTAAGACCTAAGTCATTAAAGTATGGATGTTATGTCCAAGTCATTCCCGAAAGGATCAACATATTATCTGGGTGTTTTGCCTAGGGTCATTTCCAAAATGATAATCACATTAGCACAAGTGGTTTGCCCAAGGTCATTCCTGAAAGGATTAACACGGATGCTTTACTTTAGGTGATTTTCTAAAAGATTAGCACACTCGGGTGCTCTACCTTGGGTTCTTCCTTAAAAGACTATCACCAGTGCTTTACCATAGGTCATTCCCTAAAAGGATTAACACTAGTGCTCTATCAATTGTCATTTCCTAAAAGGATCAGCACAGGTGCTCTTCTTTAAGTTATCCCCTAAAAGGATCAGCATACACGGGTGCTCTGCTATGCATTACTCTAAAAAGATCATGAAGAACTGCTATAAATTAATTTGTCATTTATAAATTTTTATTTTATTTATTTCTTTTAATTATATTTAGTATAATGAGTTTGTGTTTAGTACCAACGTGGAATTTTCAACTTGGGATTGAAGTGATCTTATCAATCTGTTATAGTCACCCTACTTAAACATTTCAAATACCAAATTGTAGTATTTCAAAAATGTTGAAAATTATTAATAATAATGATTTTTGTATTTGTTTAGTTCTTTTAATTTTACGCCAATGGTTTTTTATACTTAAAGTGGATATAAGGATATATGACATTGCTGAAATTACATTTTCTTTTTGCATTAGGTTATTATACTTAATTAATTGGTGGAATGAGAATGTATGTGGAATGTTTTGCGATTAGAATGGAAATGATTGTGTTAATAGTCAATGTACAAAATTTACATCTCACGGGCTTGAGATTTGGGTCCTAAATAACCCCATTCGGGTACCCAAATTTTGGGCATGACACATGAACATTAAGATAGGACTTCTAAAAGATAATGTGCGAGCATCTTAAGGAGAGTTATTTTCTCATGAGTTTTATATGCATCACAAGGGAGTGAGGGGTTATTTCAGACTTCTTTTTGGAAAAGGGGTGGCGGCTTGGAGATGCACTCCACTTGATGTAAAATCCACTCCATCCATTAGGTGTGTCACACCTTGTTAGGTTCATGGTCCAAATATTAGCCTCATTTGTAATTTAAGTGGACCACACGATTAGAAATAATATAGAAGCAAGGCTCACCCTCTGAACTGTTTCCCTTGTTGTGGCCCACCTGAACATGTATGGACCTATTTTTAGGTCTCATGCTTAAATATCAGTGTGGCATCCAATGGTAAGAGTTGATTTTATATAATCATATAGTGGGCCCTTTAGTAATCAAGGGTGGACGTCTCTCTCACAATTGTTTCCTTTGGTGTGGACCACCTAAATTACATCTAAGCCTCTCTTTTTTGTCCTTGGACTAATATGGGTTTACACAACTAATGGTTGGAGTAGATCTTCCATACACATCATGGTGAGAGATCTTTCATACGCATCATGGTGAGCCCCTTTAAAGGTCAAGGCTATGCCTCCTTTGTTTTTAAAATTTTCAAAATTTCTTTGGCACTTTGGTGGGGCGAGCTTGGGTCGAACCTTGTGTGTGTGTGTGTGTGTGTGTGTGTGTGTATAAACAAGGAAGGGCCCAAGTTGGACATTTTTGGCCCATTATGGGCCTGGCCCGAGTTTAGGCTTAAGATTAAAATATTTGGGCTACACTTGGACAAAGCTTGGTTCGACCCTAACCCAACCCATTGACACCCTTAGGGGGCGTTTGGCGGGTGGGATTAGGTGGGAGTGGGTTTAGAAAAAAGTAATGATGATATTTGTCATAGAATTGTCTGGAATGTTATGGGTTTTGTGGACTCATGGGATCCTGTGCCATTGTGTTTGGATGGCATGGGATCACAGGATTGGATGTTATCCAAATCCAAAGGAATGTTTGGATGGAAGGGTTATAATTAATCCCATCCCACAAGATGTTTGGATGGAAGGGTTGCAACAAATCCCATCCTATGGCTAACCCACGGATGTTTGGATGGAAGAATTTCAACAGATGAACGGAATGGATTTGCCACGTACATCTCTGTCGGTCCAACAAAGCATTGGGCACATACATCTCTTTGGATTTGCCACGTACATCTCATGGTCTAAAATTATATGGAAAAATTTATAGACAGTGTGAATAAAATCCATACATCACAAATCTGCTCTGTCCATCATGTTTTCTTCCCAATTTTAGTCCCTGATGCAAGGAATCAGTAAAACACCCAAGCTCTGGGGGACCCACCATGTTGTACATGCAATATTCAGACCATCCATCATGAGCACTCCTTGATGCAGCCCTGGGGCCAAAATCAGCCAGATCCACAACTCAGGTGGGCCACACAAGAGCGAACAGTAAGGAGAGGATGCCAACCATATATTCATGCATGCAGCCATCGTGATATCTTTCAGCAGACTGGTTCGTTAGGTGTGAATCACCAAAGATGAAAGGAAGATACAAAAATCAGATCGACCCAAAACTCATGCGAGCACAAGCAATGCACGTCTAAGTAGCGAGAATCCAAAATGAGCACATGTTGGTGGTTTGGTCTAGAGTGATCCAAAGAATTAGGCAAATCCAACGGTGAAGTGGACCCGACAACAGAAAACAGTGGGGAGAGGGACGCCCACCGTTGAAACCCACCTGAGGATCATCATCAAGTACCTTTGTGATCCAACCCGTTCATGTGTTAATGCTAACATGAAAAAAGGGAAAACGCATCATTCATACACTCGAAAATGGTTGTGGCCCTTACAAGGGATTAATGGTTGTCCTCATCACTCAGTCCACTGTTCTCTGTCGTGGGGTCCACATCAAGCATTGGATCTAACTCATTCTTTGGATCATGCCTTAAAATGATTTCTAAAAAGGGATGAATGGCGTGGATACATAACATACATCATGGTGGGCCTTACAGAAATTAGAGACTTCACTTCTATAGGTAGTCTCGCATTTCACCACACCATAAGAAAATTGCAATTCCAAGGGACTGTTACGATTCCAGGTGTGGTATTAGATGGAATTGATATGGCCAACTCGACTTACAATGTGGGATATTGCAAATCCCTCGCCCAGACCCAAGACCCGATGTGGCCCTACAAACCTACAAACTACGTCTTCCCAAACATGATGCCATTTCAAACCCAGGATTCGGAAATCCCACCTATTCCCATGTGCCAAACGGGGCCTTAGTGGCAATAGGGTGAGTTTAGGCCTGGCCAAGCTATGCCCGAGCTCGCTTGACATTTAAGACATGAGCCCCAAGTCCACCAACAACATGCCCAAGCTTGAGCCTAGAAAACTGGTTGGGCCCCGGCCTGACAAAAAAAATGATAAAATCCCTATTTTTTAGTTAAATATTTCTAATTTATTCGCTAATTAAATGGGCCACACATGCATGAAAAAGACATTTCAAATGGGCGAAACCAATGTTATGTATTCAAGATAGATTGGTTGCCTAATCGAGGATTGAAATGGAAAAATTGTAAGACACATCTATGTATAAATTTGGGTCAGGCTAGTCTTGGTCGAGTTAAAATGGAGTTTGACCTAAAAATTGATGCGGGCCATGCATGCTAGGTCCAAGCCTGACTCACAGGTCAATGTAGTAGGTCCAAGCGCGACTCACAGGTCAATGTATGTAACGTCCTGAATTTTTGCTATTTTGGATTTTAAAAGAACCCTAAAAAAATTTCACTATAATTAGCTCACGTTGTCACTGACTGACCCTTAATGCTCAAGGTGAGCCTATACGCGGGTGGTACCAGTAAAGAACCGCACAAATTTGATTAATCAATCTTAGGAAGCCAACGAATCCACTCGATCACTTAAACATTGAGTTTTGCCACGTGATTTGTCTACATAGAGCTCAAATCTAGCTAACATATCACTAACTAATCAAGATAACCGCTATTAAATAAAGACCTACCAAAAGCCAAGACAACTAGGGGTCAGATCTTAATTAACAAACCAAACTGACACGGTTATTCTTTTAGCTTAAGAACTAATAATTTATGGTGATTATGATCGAATTGTCATTTTCACTAGTTGCGAATAGGCCACACTATAAATTAGTTAATCCACACCCTAATCATTGTGCATAATAAATCTCGCTATCTAATTCATTTTAAAAATGCCCCCGATTATCCGAATAAGCTCTGGACTATTCATTAGTGGGCCACTAAACCCGAGGCTATAGAAAGATGTTCGTCTTAGTAAGCTTGACGTCTATCGCAGGACATTGAACCGATATTGCATCTTGAATCACTCAACTTGGACTTCCGAGTACTTCGGTTGTGCAAATATCTTAGATGAAAATTTGTAACTTAAGTGAAACTAGCCCCTTTGTTATTTTTAAGAAGTTGTGACTTACGGACCGTCGATTCATGGCCAAAGTAGGACATTTTTCCACATATATCCGTACAGCCTCGGCCTTGATTGATCATCGGTGACCGTCGATCTAAGTTAAGGCCTTCCTAGTAAATCGGCACGCCTGATCATCGTATGTTTGTTTCTAAACATAAATCGCCTTATGAGACACTTATCACATAGCTTATATTGACCCATATGTCTTCCGTTGGGTCCCATTAGTAGGAAACAACCCCCTCAAGGGCTAATATAATGAATAAAGGGTCATTGGAGCCATTTTCATCACTTATGACACTATAAATAGCCCCCCATTTCCACCCTCTCACTCCCATAAGAATTTCCAATTGCAATTTGAGAGAGAGAGAGAGAAGAGGGGGAGAGTGTGTGAGAGGGATTGATTAGTAGGAGACACGCCAGCCCCTGTTAGCCGGCAACGTGATCGTGACCGCATTTCATCGCTGGAGTTGCTCTGACGACAATCAAAGGTAATTAGTGAGTACCTCTTGGAGATTTGAGTATTGAAAGTTAGATGCATTGAGTCCTTACAAGCTAACTATACTAGTGTAGGGCATTAGTAAGCCGTCCCGCGAAGCCCCAACCCTAGGAGCAAATCTGGATTAGACGAAGTGACCCAAGGTACGAACCATTATTCCTAGGTTGCCATTTATCGACCCATGAGGGTCCCTGTTAATGATTTTTTTGTTTGAAAATAGGTTGGTGTATGCTAACATGTTCACATTTTGACTTGATCTTAACATGTTTTATTGCTTATTTTATGGATGCTCACATATTTGATAAAATGTCTAAATGGTTGAATATGTTGTTCCATTGATGCTTACATGTTCGATGAAATGCCTATGCAATTATATCGTGTTATTGATGCTCACATGTTCAATGAAATGCATATGTGATTTTGTTGTGTCATTGATGCTCACATGTTCGATAAAATACCTAAGTGATTTTGTTGTTAATGTTAGCCTTCATATGAAATCTTATCATGATTGCCTAACGAATTGTTAGCCCTCAGTGATGTTTAGATTTGCTTACGATGTTGGGTCAGTCGGTAGCTCCCTCAAACCAAACGGTGGCTCCAGTTAGGTCGACCACCCTAGGCTTGTTAGATCAACCTGGGTCAAACACGGACAACCAATAATAGTTGAACTACACGGGATACTTGCACCCGATGCCGATTGCGCCGAAGTCTCCCACGTAAATCAAATCAGTTCACCAACAGACTGATCATGTATGTTCACAATGTATGACATGACCAAATAGAATCTAAGATACCTCATTTTCAATGGATGAGTCTATTCATAACCGTTAGTGTGATACAATCTCACTAAGACTCATGAACTGAGCATGGTAATATGAGACACCGTGTCCGAGTTGTCGGCCTATGCTGGGGTGATAGGCCTCCCCGTAGTGACCAGTAAGCACTAATAGAGGTGATAAATCATTTTTCGAATAAACCCTATCAAATTATCCAGCCGATGGTTTCGTGTCAGAATACCATTCGAACGACCCGAGCATAAATGGATTAGGTGAAGAGTCATTTCTTTTGTGGTGATTTGAGGCATTGTTGTTGATGCAGGTTCTATTGATGCCTCCAGGGGTAAGCTTGGATTGGCTTGTACCTTTATTGTGATATTGGGAATGTTGAGCGAAATTGGAAGATCTTGCACTCATTTAGTTTTGTGCTTGTATATGTTGGAGTTCCCGACTGGGTGTGCTCCATATGTTGACTTTGTTGTATGTTCATTGTGGCTTGTATAATCTCCATTTTGGAAAATCATCACTATTGAAATTGTATTTTTTACTCTTAGCTCGATATTTATGGATTTTTATTATCTCTACCTCACTTCAGATTTACTAAGTCGAATTGCGCTACTCTGATTATTTGTATGTGGAATGAATGTGAATCTGAATGAGGACACCTGTACATTTTATTAAGTTAACACTGGGGAACTTGGGATCAGAGTCAATGTATTTGGGTGCTGATTTTCCGGGCGTCATAATGTAGTAGGTCCAAGCCTGGTCCAAAGCCATGTTGAAGTCGGGTGGGCTGTACAACCCATTGTCACCCTTATTTTATAAAGGATTATTAACAATTGTTGTTATTTTTTTGTTTATTTGCTATAATTCCTTATAAATTAAATAAATTATGTCATCGTTGGGATTCTTGTGTCCTTCCTCGGCTCACGGTTCTTCTAATGCTCGTTAAAGTCACTCTCTATCTCGATGACCATGTATCTTCGACATACATTTTTATGAGAAATGATGCTAGTCAGTTTTGGGTAGAGGCCCTTAGTCCCTTAAAGAATTTTTTGCTTTGCAGAGTTCATCGAGTATAAAAAAAAAATATAATGAATCGTAATAACTCTGTGAATTTTGCGTCGTATTGGCACATCGTCATTTCGCCCTGCTCTAAACTTGTGAATTCACGCACGTTCTGATCATGTACATAAGTCGAAAAATACTTGTCCTCAAAGTTCTTACAAAATTGGGCCCATGTCCATATTCCAATTCACGGGTTCTCATTGATGGTCGATTCCCACTAGTGGTCAGCTTCTCTTTATAACATGTACACGGTTAGTTTAGCCTTCTGGTGCTCGTTGCATCTCTCTGTCGTGAATATTTTCTCCACATGTCTTTTCCACCCCTTGACTTCACTCCAGTTAGGCCCACCTTTAAAGGTAGGTGGTTCGTCTTTTAAAAATTTCCACAAAAATCATATCCTTTTAGGGGTTGGGAGCACCAGCTGGGCTTGCTCTTGGAGTTGAGGCATAAATATTTAAGCGCACAAAAAGAGGTAAATCCATCCATCACTTGGAGGAGCTTATCAATAATTGCTCATTGTTTGGCTGCATCGGGTACCTGAGTCTCCAATGTGGCCCCATGGTTCATGTTCTGGTCTGACATGACCTACGATTGGTAAAGGAAACACTAAGTATGATAAATAATTATTGGGGTTATAAAAAAAAAGATTAGATGATTTAAAGTGGCCACACAAGAAGATTTAAGTGGAATTGAACTAAGATATAAATCAAAATTTAGGTTTAGAAATTTTTAGTTCCAAAACCATTAATCTTGCTAGCGTTTCTAGTATTTTCAAAGATTTGATTGACCTAAATTTATTTAGTGAAGTAAACATAAGTCTATTATTGCTCTATAAAAATTTGTTGCATTCCGAGATTTGAAAAAAAAATAAAAAATCCTAATATTCTGACAGAGAGAACTCTCCAGGAACTGCTAATTTATGGTCAGTTCTACTGTATCCTAAAGTTGGTACTATAAATGTCTATATTCCTACTTTCACATGTTTTTTTTTCTCCTAAAACTTCAATTAGGCTTTTGAATTATCTCGATCGAAGTTGTAATTTAAAAGATATGATTTTATGAAGCTAGTAGTTTTCTGTTATCCAACATACTACAATGAACTAAAATTCTTAAAATCCTTCTAAAGTCCTAATTTGAGTCGCCAATATGATGTATGGATTAAATAAGATTAGATTTCATATTGTAATGGATCCATGGGTCCTAAATGTGGATTCTTAATTTCATTTCTCCCACCTAATGTTAATTTGGGATAATGAAAGGGAAAATCCTAGAGTTAAGTCTCTAGTTTGTTGTTCTAATATAAGTCATTCATTTAAGATATACTTGGCTCTGATACCAAGTTGTCACACCCCAAAATTTGGGTGCTTGCATAATTGTAAGTGCAATGGTTATTTGTTACCTTGATTGTCAAATTTTGTAGTGCCAAAACCACAATCTGTGTCTTGTGTAGCACATTGATATATCTTTTCAAGGTAATACATTACATGTACAAGGACAATGCTTCTAGTCAAGAACAATGATCTACTTCAAGTAATGCAAGGTCAAGTACATTGTTCTCTTCTCTAAATCTTCAGAGTTTTAAAGCTACGAGATCTTGTTCAAGACTCAAGGTGAAATACAACTCAAGAACTACAAGTTCAAGGTTTTAAAGATCTCAAGTTCAAGATTTATCATGTGTCGAGATCTCAAGTCTCATGAACTTTAAAGATCATCCATTGTCTAAAGAAATGAAGGTTCAATGTCCATACTTCACATTTAAGGTATGAATGACCTTAGATTGACCTTAGGGTAGGTCATTTTGTATACATAATTCAAATTGAATTATTTTATAAGTGTTTGGTCTATTCTTAGACTAGTCATAAGTTGTTGCAAAATTTTGAAATTTTTTAGTTGAGCTACGACCAGTCCTGGAGTCTGCTCGACTAGTCGTGTGAACAGTGCATGACTCATTCATGACCAGTCTTGCAGCTACGACTCAAACTCCAGCAACTATTCCTGGCTCCTCATGACTATTCGTGTGCAGGTCACAACCAGTCGTGAAATGCCTACAACCAGTCGTGGAATAGTTTTATCCGATCACGCTCAAAATTTTAAAATGTTGCTGGTCCTAAGACTAGTCGTAGTGTCCACAAGACTAGTCGAAGATACAATTTCTGCAACTATAAATAGAGCACGATTTTCAGAGTTTGATATCTAATTCAAGTAAAATCATGGCATCACTGTGAAAGATAAGTTTGTGTTCTTTTTAAGCTACATTGTACATATTTAATATTCTCTTTTGTTAGCTTTTTATATTTGATTTTATTTTTGCATTTTAATCTGATTTGAAAGAGGAAGGTATTTTACATTTGTGTAAATTTTCTATGTTTTTGGTTTCTTTGAGAATAAGTCAGAAAAATCTCTAAGTGTTAGTTATCTGAGGAGAGCCAAAAAACTCAGAGTGTGGCGTTTTTGAATTGTGTAAGCCCATTTAAAAGACACAATTGTGAGGATTTTAGGTGAACCTGAGAAAAACCTATTTTCATAGTGAACGGTAATATCCCCTCTGTGAGGATATTAGGAGTGGAGTAGCAAGCTGTGTGGCTGTTGTTTAACAGTTGGTGTACATACAGGCGAACCACTATAACTCTTTATGTTTTGTGGATGTGTGATTTATTTTCTATATCTTTAATCATTCAAGTTTGTGGAATGTATGTGTGAATGTAAATGTTGTAATATTTACATTTCAAGCATTGTGGGGAATGTTGTAACAGTTTAGACTTTCATTTCTTGCTATTTCACTTTATTCCTCTTCAGTTTGAGAGATTGATACTTAAACCGTTCTAGTAAGGTTTTCCTGCCATAAACCCTTGGTTTTTATGGTGTAAGGTTGTCCTTATAACAACATTTGTATCAACTTCTCAAGACTTGAATTTTGAGGTTGCTTTACATTTTCGTATTGTAAATTGCTTAAAGTGCTATCTTTCCTTTATTCATTTAAATTCCGCTATTATCATTTTAATTTGGTATAGTCCTATTCACCCCCCCAGGAATCATAGCTAGGTCTTTTCACAACTGCTTCTGCAGGGGGGGTAGGTTTGCTGGGTTACGACGTGTGTTTGGGAGCCGATGTCAGGCATCTTCACATGATGCCCTATACAAGTGGTATCAAAGCCTAATAGTTCACCTTAATTGTTATATTTTTTGGATTTATTTCCTGAGCTAATAGATCTAAGCTATTTATAAGATGTCAAATTTTGATAGCCTTTCAGTCACTAGACCTCCACCATTTGATGGCTCCAACTATGTCTATCGGAAAGCCCGAATGAGGATATATCTAAAATCAATGGATGAGAGCATTTGGCAAGCCACAGTGACTGAATGGACTCTTTCTACCACTGAAGTAACTGGTACTGATGGATCAAAATCAATGAGAGTAACACCTTATTTTTCTTGGACCACACTTCAGAAAAATGAGAATATTGCTAATGCAAAAGCACTAAATGCAATCACTTGCGCACTATCATCGGATGAATTCAAAAAATTATATCCTGTGATTCTGCAAAGCAAGCCTGGGATATTTTAGAAATGACACATGAGGGAACATCTATTGTCAAGAAATCTAAAGTCCAAATCTTCACAACCAAATTTGAGAAAATACATATGAAAGAAAATGAAATGTTTATGGACTTCTATACTAGATTAAATGACATTGTGAACTCTATGTGGGGTCTTAGTGACAAAATCCCTGAAAGTAAAGTATGTGCAAAGATACTGCGCTCACTTCCTGAGTGGTTCAATTCTAAGGTAACTGCGATCTAGGAACTTCATGATACAGATGATATGAGGGTAGAAGAGTTAGTTGGGTCTTTAGAAACCTATGAGTTAAATTTTAAAGCTCCTAAAGGTAAATCGATTGCCCTTAAATCTTCTAAAAATGTTTCTCAAGAAAACAATAGCAATTCTGATTTAGAAAACTCAGAAGATGATATAGCCCTTCTAGCGAAAAAGTTTTACAAAATTTTCAAAAGTAAAAAGAGGGTTGATTTTCAAAAAGCTAATGATAAGAAAATATCTAAATCTAAAACTTGGAAATCATTAAAAGACAGTCAATGTTACAACTGCCAAGAATATAGGCATTTGGCAAACAAGTGTCTTAAAAAGGACAAACCCAAAAAGAAGAGTATGTTGGCTACTTGGGATGAATCTTCCGGTTTTGAAGCTTCTTCTGAATCAAAAGATTCTGAAACCGAGTCGAGCAATGAAGTTAAAGCTCTTATGACTCTAGCCAAGTTCACTTTTTCAGATAACGATGATTTAACTAGTGAAGAAAATCTGAATAGTGATCATGAAAATGAAGAAGATTTTCAAGATGCCTATAATGCCCTTTACAAGAAAAGTTGTAAAATTGCTGTTAAATTAAAACTTCAAAAAGACAAGTTTTCAAAGCTTAAAGAAAATTTTGATTTTCTTATTTTAGAAAAATCTCATATTTCAGATTGTTTTGAAAAATGCAAATGCGATTTAGATTTCAAAACCTCTCAGATTAAAAATCTGAAATCTGAAAATGAAAAACTTAAACTTGAAGTTTCTTCACTTTTGCGTTTAAAGGATACATGGAAGCATGCCCAAGGTGATCCAAAATTAAAAAAACTTTTATCTGAATCAAGAAAATGTGGCGACCTTTCCGGTTTGGGCTACGATAGAGATATTCCTCCCAAATAGAACAATACTCCTCCTAAGTTTGTAAGAGGAAAGTCCCCAAACTCAAAAGAGAAAAGTTCTAATCAAAAGTTTTCTAAAAATACCAAAACATTTCAATCTTTTAAACCTAAAAGTAACCATATTAACTATAATAATCAGAACCGAAACCCTTTAGCTAAAAAAATAGTTGATTTGCTTAAGGAGCTCTTAAAATCTAACTTAGTAGGTCATTCTTACAACAACTATAAACATAAGAAGACCAACTATACTCCTAAACCCAAAATAATTATGAAATGGGTTCCTAAGATTATTTGCTTGGTTGCCCACACGGCTTTCAAAGCTACAAGTCACTCAAAGTGGTACTTAGATAGTGGATGCTCAAGGCATATGACTGGTGATAAAGGTCTATTCATCGATCTTAAAGACATGGCTGATGGTTCAGTCACATTTGGTGATGGTAGCAACTATAAGATTATAGGCCAAGGTACGGTTCAACTCTTTAACCTTCCCTTATTTGAGAATGTGTTATATGTTAAAGGGTTAAAACACATTCTGTTAAACATATCTCAAATATGTGATAAAAATTATAGCGTAAAATTTAATAACCAAGGTTGTAAAATTTTAAACAAAAAGGGTTTTGTAATATTAACTGGTCGTAGAACTTCTGAAAATTGCTATATTGTTAATGATTCTAGCTCATCTAATCAATCGTGTTACATTGTCCATATCGATGAGACTGAGTTATGGCATAAATGTCTTTGACATGTACACTACCGCAATCTATATAGATTGAGCAAAAAAGAATTGACAAGAGATTTACCTAAATTACAGAAAGTAGACAAAATATATGGCGAATGCCAGATTAGCAAACAAACTAGGAATACTCACAAAAAGGTGAACTCTAATGCCACATCAAAACCGCTCGAGCTTCTCTATATGGATCTTATAGGACCAATCATAACAGAGAGTCGAGGTGACAAAAAATATATATTGGTAATTGTGGATGACTATACCAGATTTACTTGGGTAACCTTCTTAAGGGATAAATCAGAAACCCTTGATGAAGTGAAAAGAGTTCTCAAACGAATCCAAACGGAAAAAAGTTCTCAAGTTTGTAAGATCCTTAGTGATCATGGATCAGAATTTGAGAATAATAATTTTGAGAAATTATGTTGTGATCAGGGAATATCACATGAATTCTCTGTACCTAAAACTCCACAACAAAATGTAATGTTGAATAGTCTGAAGCTCCCTAAAAATCTTTGGTCTGAAGCTGTAAATACTGCATACTATATAATCAACCGGGTTTATACAAGTAAAACTTATAATAAAATGGCTTATGAAATGTGGTTCAATAAGAAGCCTACTGTCGAATACTTTCGAGTTTTTGGCAGCAAGTGCTATATTTTACGTGACCGTGAAAATCTGGACAAGTTTGACACTAAAAGTGATGAAGGGATCTTTTTAGGATATTCTTTAAACAGTCGAACATATGAAGTACTGAATAAGAGGACCGGTGTTATTCAAGAGTCCATTAATGTGGTCATTGATGATCACTTGAATACACCTGCCACAAGTTCAGATAATGATGAAGTTCTTTTAATTAACAAACCAGATATTTCATCAAGTTAAAATAACTCTGAACTGAGGAATGTCAAAGATCATCCAACCACTCAGATTCTTGGAAACCCTCTCACTGGTGTGCGCAGTCATAGACAACTAGAAGATATATGTAATTACGTGTGCTTTACATCCCAAATAGAACCGTCTAACGTAAAAGAAGATCTTACTGACGAAAACTGGATAGTAGCAATGCAAGAAGAGCTTAACCAATTTATGAGAAATGATGTTTGGTATCTTGTTCCCAGACCTAAAGATAAACATATTATCAGAACTAAGTGGATTTTCAAAAATAAGTCTAATGAAGTTGGTAATATAATTCGAAACAAGGCTAGATTGGTTGTACAAGGGTACACTCAAATTGAAGGCATTGATTATGATGAAACCTTTGCCCTAGTAGCTCGTCTTGAATCAATCAGACTATTTATATCCATTACTTGCTTTAGAAAATTTAAAATTTATCAAATGGATGTAAAGATTGCTTTCTTAAATGGTGATCTACATGAAGAAGTTTATGTTAAACAACCAATGGGTTTTGAAGACCCTAAGAAAGCTAAGCATGTCTATCGCCTAAAAAAGGCTCTCTACGGTTTGAAACAAGCTCCCAGGGCATAGTATGAAAAATTGATTAAGTTTCTACTAAGTCATATTTCTAATGGGAAGTGTTGATAAGACTCTTTTTATTAAGAAACATAACGATCATATCTTAATAGTGCAGATCTATATTGATGATATTATTTATGGATCTACCTGTACTAACATGACTGTTGAGTTTGTAGATTTAATGAAATCTAAGTTCGAAATGAGCATGGTTGGGGAATTGAATTATTTCCTAGGGTTGCAAGTAAAACAACAACCTGATGGTATCTTCATTTTTCAAACCAAATATGCTCTAAACTTAGTAAAAAAGTTCAGATTTGATAATGGTAAAAATTTTGATACTCCTATGAGTACAACATTAAGACTCTCAAAGGACTCTACAGGTAAAATTATAGATCCTAAATTATATCGCAGTATGATAGGTAGTTTACCGTATTTAACTGCAAGTAGACCTGATATTGCTTTTAGTGTTGGTATTTGTGCTAGATATCAATCTGATCCTAAAGAGTCTCATCTAACTACTCTTAAGCGGATTATGCGATATGTCATAAGTTCAGCTAATTTGAGTCTCGGGTATCCATATGATACTAGTGTTTAGTCGGCAGGGTACACTGATGCTGATTGGGCTGAAAATATCGATGATAGGAAATCAACCAGTGGTGGTTGTTTTTATATCGAAAATTGTTTAGTTTCTCGGTTTAGTAAGAAGTAAAGTTCTATATTGCTCTTAACTATTGAGGCTCAATACATCGCAGCTGGAAATACATGTACTCAGCTTATATAGATGAATAGAATGTTAAGCGATTACGGGATTGCACAAGATTCAATGGTTTTATATTGTGACAATTCCAGTGCAATAAATATATTTAAAAATCCAATCCAGCATTCACAAACCAAACACATTGACATTAGATATCACTACATTCGTGAATTAGTGGAAGAAAAGACAACCTCTTTGGATTACATTCTGACCGAGACTCAACTTGTTGAATTTTCACTAAACCGCTCGACAAAAGCAGATTTAATAAATTAAAATTTGATCTTGGTATGTGCAATTTAAATTGATTAATCATGCATTTCTGTATTATAGTATATATATTTGTTAATTTATTTGATTAAATTTTAAAATTATAAGAAAAATGCATGTTTTTGTGTTTACACGACCAATCGAGGACGTACTCGACCAGTCATGGCACGCCCAGTCGAGGACGTCCCACGACCAGTCGTGTAGTGCGCTGGACCTTTTTAATTTGGGGAAAAACTCTTTCTTCCTCATTTCCTCTTTGCTCTCCAACGGGTCGTAGCACGACTAGTCGTACCCAACTTCATGATTCATCAAGGTTAGTGCATTATTTTAGTTGTCTTATAGATTCAAGCTCTAATCTCTTCATTTTCTTCCTTGGAGTGCTTGATTTCAAGTTTCCTTGAAGATTTTAGGGTTTTCTTCACCCAAATCTATTTTTGAGAAAATCCATTCCACATCTTTTGCAACTCCTTGCTTCTTTGATTTTCTTATTGCAAATGGATGCTATAGTGAAAAAGAAAACTTCCCGTAGTGCTTCCTCATCTAGATCAGCTCCTTTAACAAGGCGCCATCTTCGGTCACCCGAAGATGATCCATCACATGTGTGAGATTTACGATTACACAGTGTTATTGTTGAGCGACCTGTGCATATTGAACACATTGCTCCTTTTGGTCTCCTTCCACTTCTCCAATCTATAGGTTGGGATAACATCCTACATTGGGGTGGGCCAGCATACCAGTCTATTGCGTAGGCTATGTTTGCTTGCATTTCTGATTTTTCGACTGAGAATTTAAAATTTACAATAGCGACTAGAGAAGGTCCATTTGAAATTGATCGTCATCTGATTTCGACTCTAATGGACATACCTGTTATTGAAGAGGGTATTCCTATTCACACTCTAGTTGAGAAACCTTCGGAATCGGAAAAATGCATGCTCACTAGAGCATTATGTGTAAGACCCGTGTCCTAGCTCGTACCGTTCCGTAGGCTTTCGCGGTCTTTCCGGTCGAATTCCGGCGACCCGCGATCTTTTATCGACAGTTGCGTGTGACTCCGATTCGTATTTTATATTCCAGAGTCGGCTTGACCCGAGACTTGTACCAGTGCGACCGCACCGTCACCACGGTTCCAACGCCGCGACTCATGCACCAACCCGACACCCAGGCTAGAAGATGTCGTCCTGCGTTCAATTCGAGGAAAACACCGCGCGTTGCGAACTTCGAGAGAATCTCTACCAAATGTCAAATCAATCCCATCAATCAATCAAAGTACACAACACCATCCCCAAAGTCAACTTTCCCATCCCATCTCTTACACACCCCCATCACTCATCCCATCACTCTCTCTCTTTCAATCCCTCTCTCATCTCTCTCTTCTATTCTCTCTCTCTCTCATTTTTCCTCCCAAGCAACTCATGTCTAAGGCTCCATGAGAAGAGCCATGTGTGGCCCACTCCCTATCATCCTATTTCCCATCTCCACCCTTGGATCATCATCTCCACCGTTGAAGGAGCACTTTTGGAGCATTGGAAGGCTAGGGAGGAAGAAGAAGGATAGGTGGGTGCTCCTCTTTCCTCTCTCTCTCTCTCTCTCTCTCTCTCTCTCTCTCTCTCCCCTTCTCCTTTTTTTTCTGGTTTGATGGCCCACCATGGATGTATATTTAAGATCCACGCTGTCCACAAATGGGACAGAATTGCTGGACCGCCCAAGGCCACATTGCTGTCATTTTAGGCAGGCTTGGATGGTGAGGAAAACACCAACATTGGCTTGATCTCCAACCGTGTGGACCCCACATGGACCCACTGTGGTGTATGGGTTTTATCTACACCGTCCACCCCTCTCCCTGATCGCCCAGACCATGGGATAGGCGGCCCATTTCCAACTGTCCTACTGCTGTCCAGCAGCAGACGTTAATGGGGAGGGAATCACAAATATCATCTTGATTCAAAATCGTTGGATTGGTGGGCCACACTGACGTGGACCCCACCTTGCTGGAAGTGTAGAGCATCTACACAGTCCCGTTTCGGGGCCACAGGGGCAGATCCAACGGTCTAAAGTCAGGCAGATTTACCTGCTACTGGAGTGACGTCCAGCAGCTGTTGGATCTACTGCGTGACTGTGGCTTTAATCCACTTTGTCCATCCATCACGTGGCCCATCACGTATATATGTGCTATATCCTAAGCCGTCCATTTGTACATCCAGATCCAGCCATCTGGTGGGCCGCACTACAACAGCAGTAGCAGGACCGTCCACCTGTTGATTGACTCCCTGTATTAAGGAAAAACCATAAATATCAGCTTATCCTTTTGTGGGGTGGCCCACCTGCGTGGACCCTGCTATGAAGTATGTACTGTATCCACGCTGTCCACGTGGAGAGATCATTTCAAGCTTGGGCCCACGGTCTGGCCAGATCCAGCAATGCAGACCGTCCAACCCGCTTGCCCTGTTTAAAGGGAAAGACATAAATATCAACTCGTGTCCAGAGCTGTGAGTTGCACGTGTAGACTCACTTGATTTCCCACGTGTGACTCCACCGTCCAGCGGCGAGGACGGTGGGTCCCACAGGGCAGCCGTGTGATATCCAGACCGTCCGTCAATGGACGTCCAGAGGCTGGGCGTTTGGAGATTAAAACACGTCCAGAGTCTGGGCGTTTGGAGATTAAGACACTTATACTTATATAAAATATTATATAATTAAATATTGTATTGTATGGGGTGGCCCACACCACGTGGGACCCACCTGAAATGTGTGTTGCACCCATGAAGCACACCGTCCAGCAAGGGACGGTGGGGCCTAATGTGATGTATGTGAAATCCTGACCGTCCAGGTTAAGTAGAGCCCGCCTTGATGGCACGTGTGGCCAATACAAACGTGGGACCCGCCTTGAATGTATGTGCCTTGCATCCACCGTCGGTCCTACACGTCTGGGGGATCTGGATGTAATTTATCATATTATAAAATATGATATATCAATAATATAATATATATTTGGGTGGGCCACTTCCACTTGGACCCACCATGATTTATGTATTTCATCCACCGTCCAGTGGATGGTGGGACCTTCCATGCCGTGTGCTTTAATCCACACCATCCAGGCAGCGTGGCCCATGTGATGTATTATCCACGCCGTACATCAAGGTGGAACCGACGGTGATGTAGGTGTTTTATCCCTGCCATTCAAGGCTCTACACGTGTGAACCCGCCGTCAAGATCCTTGGACGATGAAGACTCTGATGTATGGAATGAGATCCCTACGTCCAGATGCTGGATGGATTTGGACTTCTGGTTATAATAATTATAGTAATAATAATAATAATAATATATAATAATAAAATAAAATATTGTTGTGGGCTCTGCATGTGGACCCACCTGATGTGTTTGTTTCATCACTGGACGTTGTAGATCTCCAATAAGATATATGCATATATATGCATATAATTGAAATGAAATAAAATATTAATATAATAGTATAATATGATAATATATACATTGTATACATATCATACGTATATTGTGGGCCTCACGTGGAACCCACCTTTTATTTGGACTTGGATTGGCTGGACTACCATGCCAGCTATATAGCTATGTTGTAGCGTCAACGGCTCTGTGGGTCCCACTGCCGCTGATGACGTTGGCATATTTAGTGGCCCACCATAAGGCAACGTTGTATCTACACCATCCTTGCTTGTGAAGCCCACATGATGTATGTACCATACCGCTATGTATATGTTTCATACCCACATCGTCCATCCAACTGAAGGGTGTGGGACCTCATGATATGTGTATTTTAATCTCAACCGTCCATCTTGAGATGGTGTTGTACCATGACGTATTTACCTTGCATCCTTACCGCCCACCTATTTTACATTTACGCTGTTCATCTATTTTACATCTCAACCGTCCATTTGTTTGACCAACAACCCAGTTAGGTGGGTCTGATCATGGAGTATGTGTTTTATCAAACCATTCATCTGCTTGGGACCCATGTGCTGCAAGTGTTTTACCCACACATGTGGGTCCCACCTTGATGTGTTACATATATCCACACCGTCCATGTGTATGGGATGGTGGGCCCTGATGTATGTGGCCTGCCATGGTGTATGTATTATATCCACGCCATCCTTTGTAATTCACACTGTGCATCTGGTTTGTGTCCATACCAACCATCTGTTTTATATTCACGTCGTCCATCTTACATAAGGCCTATTTAAGTAATATATTTGTGGCCCATTTGTGTGCGCCCACTAATACGGCCCACTTGATATTTATCGGCCATTGATACGGCCCACTTATTGTATATAAGGCTCATTGATGCGACCCATTGTGATGTATATTAGGCTCATGCGCTGCGGCCCATTATGATGTATTTTCGGCCCATGTATCGTGGCCCATTGTAATATATTTAACCCATTGTTGTGGCCCACTGTGATGTAAGTCTGGCCCATATAGTGCAGCCTGTTATGATGTATATGTGGCCCTTGAGTGAGGCCTATTGCGATGTATATTAGCCCTTTGTATGAGGTCTTGGACCCACGATACGTTTGGCTCTATGTGGGTTACTTTTTGGGAGCAACGATGGTTAAATGTCCACATTGATAGACAGTGATGGTTAAATATCCACATTGTGACATTTTATTAGGCCTGGTTAGTCCCATTTTCATCATTCTCTAGCAGGTTAACCCAAACGAATGGGCCCCATTGTTATTGTTTGGTCCATCATCGGTCGTCCATCTATGGATCTCGCCTCGCGTCGTGACCGATTGTCGATTAGCGATCAAGGCCGTTTATCTTGACCGATTGCCGATTAGCGATCGAGGCCGTTTATCATGACCAATTGTCGATTCCAATTGACGTGACCGATTTCAATTGTTGAGGCAGATTATCAAGACCTATATGGTGTATAAGCGACTCGTAGTTGAGGCCCTTTGTGATATATGTTAGGCCCAGTGAAAGGCCCATCATGATGTGTATTAAGCTCTTGAGTGGGGCCCATGGTGTTATATATTTGGCCCTTGTGTGAGGTCATGGGCCCATTATATGTTAAGATCTATGAGGGTCATTCCTCGGGGGCAATGTTGGTTAAATGTCCACATTATCAAGGTCGATTGTCGGTGCCGGTCATTGATACCGATTATGAGTATGTGACAGCATAGCATCATGATACATGCCCATACGCATCATCTGTATGTTTGTTATGAGATGTGGTTGACCATTGCATATGTCATTATGTAGGTTGTTATGAGACTCCTTGATAGGCAGAGATTGTCTCACCTGAGTGCATGGTATGCGTAGGAGTGGTGCATGATTGGATTGTATGACTCATGCATCTTGCATTGTGATCACTGTACACCCTAGCGACATCAGGGTCGTAGCCTCCACAGGTATTTCGTGGATGGCCGATGGGACACCGGAAATCTGTTCTACATGGGGTGCTATAGATATCCCTGGGTGAAAGTCCCTAAACCCTCTTGGTTCCAGAGGTTGCTCCAACGTGTAGACCGAGTGGATGCATGAGCGCATGAAGGCCGTATACCATTAGGTCGCGTCTCCCACTGTGTCGTGGTCGGTTGGAAGGGGGTGCGGCCTTACCTGCCCGAGAGGAGGGGGCAATGCTAGGCTGAGTCTGACCAGCTCGAGGAATGGGTCCGCTATCAACGAGTCGGGCCCGATATTGGCAGGCAGATAGTGAGGTCTCTTCCACTCACCTTATTGCGCGCGATGGGGCGGCAATCTGGTTTGGAGTGTAATAGACCCCGGTGATGATCCCATAGATGAACCGTACTGATATGTGGACTTAGTGAGTGGGAGTTGCATAGTCATTCATTCATTCATCATTCACTATCCACTCGGGCTAGTGGTGCGCAACTATTTGTTACGTGTACCTTCGCAATGGCCAGGATTTCGGTTGGGGCGCGCGACTAACCTGAGATCAGGAGTTTACCACATTGGGTCTGACTATCCAAATTAGGTATGGGACTAGTTTGGATAGAAGTCCATTGTGATGGACCCCATAGCCTGTGATACTACGTACTACCATCCCGACTTCACACTCTAGCATGGTCATTCCATTCTCACCGCATATTGTATTACATCCGCGATATATAGCCTTTTGGGTTACTGTGTTTCTATAATTATATGGTCTAGATATGGCTGATGCTATTCGTGAAATCATTAGGAATTGCATATTGCATCGCATCCTCGGCATCTGATATTTGACTGTTTAGGACTCCTCATTTGCATAGTTGTTTTATATTACGCATTCTGATATTGATTGACTCATGGACTTGTCCGTATTTCTGTTTACTCTATTATCGTATGATTCATGATCTTGTCAGTATTGCTGCTTATTCCGATTATGTATGATTTATAGATTACCGGTATTTCTAGTATTGTATGATGATGGCATTGTATTGAATACTTGGCACTTACCTTGTGCACACACTTACACCACCCTCTAAGCTTTTTATAAGCTTACGCACGATAGATGCGTGCAGGTGATGTTACGTTGCAGCAGTGTTGAGCTTGGAGCGTGCAGTTGTATTCTGGAGCTTTGATTTCGATATATGTATTTTCCCTTTCAGCATTGTACTCAAATGATTATATTAGTGGATATGTGATAATGATGTTGCCTTTGTGAATTGGGTAATCTTGTGGTTATGCTTATTATGAGTTAAATGTACAAAAAAAAAATCCTCCTTATAGGATCCCAGGATCGGAATCTGGCGTATGGACGCTAGGACCCGAGAATGGGGTAATACGGAGGCTGTCGGCACCGGATTAGGTGATCGGGATTCCTGCGAATCCGATTTCTAGGTTTGGGGCGTGACATTATGCAACATAGATGTGCAATAGACTCATAAGGGGAATGCGCTTGCTTCCAAGAACTTGTTACCCAAATATAGGGTTCTTCACAGAATCTTTATTTCAAATCTGTATCCGCGTTCAGTAACAAAACCGAACTCACCTCTTTCATGGTTCGAATTTTGCATTCCGTCATCTTTGATACTAAAGTTTGTCTTCCTTCTTTGATCTGTCATTCTATCATTCAATTTCGTCTCCATCCTGGACATAGTCATATTTCATTTGCATATCTTATGACTATGTTAGTTACTCACATGCTAGTTGTTTTGCCTGTTGGAGAGGCTCTTATTCATCATCTTATTTTCAACAATTCAAATATAAATAAGATGAAATTGGAACTGGCTCCTGGCCAAGTGGATGTGGTGGTGGTGGAGTTGAAGCAGGAAATGTAGAAGAATGTGACAATTTTCCTCATGATGATATAAATATGGATGACATTTTTATGAAATTGAATTAGACTCTACAATTGATCCTGACTATGAGCTATCTGATTTTGATGCTCGTCTTCGTGCACTTGAGGAGAAGGTAGAGAACATGAATGTTGCCCATGATTTATAATTTAAATATATGCGCAAGTAGCTTAGGTGCTTAAACAAGGGCTTTCATCAACTTGATCCTATCATACCTGCTCCTTCTTCAGGATCTGATGAGGTGTTTTTATCCTATGGTCTGTAATAACTCTTATACTACTTTGTTTTCTTTTAGTTTGTGAGACTTACTTTGGTTGATTTTGGTATATGCTGGTTAATGATATGTGAACTTTGAATTTGCTTATATATTTTTCATATCTTGTCTAATTAACTCCTTTATTACTCTCTTGTTAAGTCTTCCTCTTCCATTTCTTCTTTGCTTCCTTTGTCATATTTTGACAAAAGGGAGAGAATATTTCTTTGGATTAATTTTTTATGGATATGGAATGAATATGGACGTGGGGTAGTAGCATAATTTTTATGGATTTATGTGTGCTATTCAGGGGAAGTAAGTAAGGAGAAGTTTTGCCTACTTTATGATGATGTGTGCTAGTTGATGATAACTGGTGCATGATTCTTTAACAAGGCTGTAACTGGTTTTCTTTTATAAGTGCATGGTTCTTTATTAAGCATGTGATGCAACTCTTACTCTTATTCTTAATGGAGTGTGTTTTGTCACAAATTTGACAAAGGGGGAGATTGTAAGTGCAATGGCTATTTGTTACCTTGATTGTTAAATTTTATAGTGCCAAAACTACAATCTGTGTCTTGTGTAACACATTAATATATCTTTTCAAGGTAATACATCACATGTACAAGGACAATGCTTCAAGTCAAGAATAATAATCTACTTTGAGTAATGAAAGGTTAAGTACATTGTTCTCTTCTCTAAAGCTTCAGAGTTTTAAAGCTACGAGATCTTGTTCAAGACTCAAGGTGAAATACAATTCAAGAACTACAAGTTCAAGGTTTCAAAGATCTCAAGTTCAAGCTTCATCATGTGTCGAGATCTCAAGTCTCATGAACTTCAAAGATTATCCATCATCTGAAGAAATGAAGGTTCAATGTTCATACTTCACATTTAAGGTATGAATGACCTTAGATTAACCCTAGGGTAGGTCATTTTGTATACATAATTCAAATTGAATCATTTTATAAGTGTTTGGTCTGTCCTTACACTAGTCCTGGACTCTGTTTGACTAGTCCTAGAACTGGCTCGACCAGTCCAAGAAATTCTAAGACCAGTCATAAGTTGTTACAAATTTTCAAAATTTTTTGGTTGAGCTACGACCAGTCCTAGAGTCTGCTCGACCGGTCGTGTGAACAATGCATGACTCATTCACGACCAGTCCTGCAGTTACGACTCAAACTCCAGTAACTATTCCTGGCTCCTCACGACCAGTCGTGGAGGACTCACAACCAGTCATGAAGTGCCTACGACCAGTCGTGGAATGATTTTATCCGATCACGCTCAAAATTTTAAAATGTTGTTGGCCCTAAGACCAGTCATAGTGTTCATAGGACCAATCGAAGATGCGATTTCTGCAACTATAAATAGAGCATGATTTTCAAAGTTTGATATCTAATTCAAGTAAAACCAAGGCATCACTCTGAGAGATAAGTTTATGTTCTTTTTAAGCTACATTGTGCATATTTAATATTCTCTTTTGTTAGCTTTTTATATTTAATTTTGTTTCTGCATTCCAATCTGATTTGAAAGAGGAATTGTAATATTCCATTTATTGGAATCAAAATCAAATAGAGCTAGCCCAACTTGATTTAATTTAAAATTAATTAGAACTTAGAACCATTTCAAAGTGAGTATTGGACATTGAACCTCTCTATTCGAACTTCTACTTCGATTTGGTTCTTTTGGGCTGCTACAAAAGGAGAAATCCTGATATTTTACATTTGTGTGAATCTTCTATGTTTTTGGTTTTTTTGAGATTAAGCCAGAAAAATCTCTAAGTGTTGGTTATCTGAGGAAAGCCAGAAAACTCAGAATGTGGGGTTTTTGAATTGTGTAAGCCCATTTGAAAGACACAATTGTGAGGGTTTTAGGTGAACCTGAGAAAAACCTATTTTCATAGTGAACGCTAATATCCCCTGTGTGAGGATATTAGGAGTGGAGTAGCAAGCTGTGTGGCTATTGTTTAACAGTTGGTGTACACACAGGCGAACCACTATAACTCTTTGTGTTTTGTGGATATGTGATTTATTTTCTATATCTTTAATCATTCAAGTTTGTGGGATGTATGCGTGAATGTGAATGTTGTAATATTTACATTTTAAGCATTGTGGGGAATGTTGTAATAGTTTAGACTTTCATTTCTTGCTATTTCCCTTCATTCCTTTTCAGTTTGAGATATTGATACTTAAACCGTTCTAGTAAGGTTGTCCTGCCATAAACCCTTGGTTTTTATGGTGTAAGGTTGTCCTTAAAACAACATTTGTACCAACCTCTCAAGACTTGAATTTTGAGGTTGCTTTACATTTCCGTATTGTGAATTGCTTAAAGTGCTATCTTTCCTTTATTCATTTAAATTCTGCTATTATCATTTTAATTTAGCATAATCCTATTCACCAACCCCCCCCATGGACTCGTAACTAGGCCTTTGCAATAATTCAATTCGAGGCTCGAATTCCACACCCGTGAACTAAAATGGTTCCATTTCACTATAAGAGTATATCGTTGCATTCCACATTCATTCACATTCCATTACACACCATTCATCTAAATTCCAATCATACATTAATAACAGATGAGAAATAAACTTCTATATTATTAATCTTCAATAGTAAAGCAATCTTAAATGCAAAGCAAATATAATTCGAGATACATTGATCCTTGTTACAAATGTAACTAAATTCCTACGAGTCCTAAAACATAAAAAGAAACATCAGCAAGGAGTTAGCTACGTGCAATATTCAAAGCACTAATAGCAGCAGCCTGCATCCTCATAATACTCAAGTCATGAAATGATTAAAACACCATGAGTTTAACAACTCAATAGGATTACATTAACCTCGAGTTGAGAGTTTCACAATAGTAGAAAGTACAAGCTATGCATATCTCATAGAAGAATAATGCACTTATCAAAATCATCAACTCACGTAATCATCTTGTTATTCATGAGCATGTACGAACAATTCGATCTAAAATAACTCTTTAAAGAATATACAAAAGTAAAACTGGGTAGACTGCCCATGTGTGTTGATCCTTTTAGTGAATGACTTATGATAAAGTATCGATGAATAAATTTTAGTGACAAAACCCAGGGCAAAGCACCCATATATGTGCATATCTTTTAGGGAATCACCCAGGGTAGAGAACCCATGCCAATCCTTTTGGGAATGACCCCAAGTAGAGCACCCATGTTAAATCCCTAAATCTTTCCCATAAAACTACAATACACATGCAACGCATTTCATCAATATTCATTGGATAATTGATCCACCAATTTGAGATTTAAATGACTTAACCCACATTCATGCAAACCATATAACAATATGTCTGAGTACTAGCATTTGGCGGTGAACAAACATATTTAAGATCAAATCTTCCTCATCTAAAAATTAAGTACAATAACATCCATATTTATAAGTAAAATAAAAAAATCTGCACTTAGACATTTTAAATACTCTCACCTACATTCATATAGTCTGTATGGAAACATGTACAATTTCTAATAGTTAACATGTAAACAAACATACAAATCAAAATATTCACGTCAACAATCAGAAGCAATGCGCAACGTTAAGCAGAGAGCAACACTTGAGTTGAAACTGACTGAAGATAGCTTAACGTCTAACTTGTATATAATGTACATGTAAAATTTCTAATCCACGATGATTAATTACCTGATTTGAGTGTGAGAAAAACAGAGGTAGATGTTGGACTCTATAGTTTGGTTTAATTTTAACATGTCTTGATTTAATTGTATTTCTCGTGACTCGGTTGGGTTCTCTTAGTGCGTATCAGCAAAAACTTTGTACGATATAACATGGTTCTCCATCCTTATGAATGATAATATAATTGATTCACCGAGTTAACTCAATAAGCCACATGATAAAGATGTGACATGAGCATTCTACTACAAGATTCTTTAAGGGAAATGATTGACTAATGTACTAACTTGGAAATGGCCTAAAGAAAACCTCACCCAACCTTTAGATTAACCGATCAGGGTATGTTATCGGTTTTGGTTGAGTCTACAACTTTCTCATTCTCTTCTTCTCTTTCCTTTCTATCTTTCTCTCCGCCTTTTCTTCTGATTTTAGGCTCCTAAAATGTCCAGCAACTCGACTTGGATTAAATTAGTTCAACCCAGCGGTGAATTAAGGACGTACGGTTTTTATATAAAAAATACCTCATGTAAGACCCACAAAACTTGTTGAGGTCAACACACCGGCCACGTTGGTGGTGTGTGGTACACTAGCCAATCCACTTCCGCTAGAGACAGACGGTCCCCTCAGGGGATCTATGGGGCCAAGTATGGTATATGTGTTTTATTCTAGCCATCCATCCATTTTGTAAGATAATTTTAGAGCATGGCCACAAAAAGGAGGTAGATCAAAGTCTTAAGTGGACCACACTATAGGAAATAATGGTTATTGAATATTTACTGCCGAAAACCTCTTTTAGGCCACATAAGTTCTGGATCAAGCTGATATTTATGTTTTCCCTTCATTTAAGTCCATTTGAACTTATGAGCAGGTTGGATGGTGATGCAGGGATGAACGTGGTGAGGTCGATCACTGTCTTCCTCAAGGATAACTACTTCGAATCCACGAAGCTTCTTTGGACTCCTAACAGAGACTTTTCGAATCCACGAGGAAAAAAATAATATTATAGAAAATTCATAAATTGATTGATGAATTGTCTAATGTGTCCACATTACACCATTAATATAAAAAAACTAAAATTTGTAATTACCAAAAATAGCAAAATTCTAACTTTGATAAAATCCTAATTTTAATAAAACTCTTTTAAAACCTACTTTCTAAAAATAAAAATTTCAAATAAACTTTTGCTATAAGAGTCTTAGCATGATTACAAGTTGTTTCTAAAAAAGAAGAAAATCTAAAACTCTAAAAGTAAGAAAATATTAAAAAAATCAGAATTACTAAAAATAGTAATTTTTCCTTAAAATTTCATTTTTGAGTTGAATGTGCGTGTTTTTTGAAGAAACGGATAGATGTGACCCACTTTGTGGGTCAATTCACCTTGGATGTCCCATTTAAGTAAAGATTAATATGTTACGTGCCCCATAACAATACCCAGATCAAAAGTTATGATCAATTTATAGTCTACTTTTTTTTGGTCCAACTATGCTAGGAATGTATATGTGCCATTTTCTACATCAGACCCATCCACTTGTAAAAAACTTATCCTTGAGTTACTTAATGGACTTCGCTCATGGTATTCAAATAATTTATGGTGCCGACGTTTATCGGCTTCTTCCTTATAGTTTGTATTAGGCTCTTGAGCTGAAAGAATACATGTACTCACACTCTCTTTTACTTGATTCATGCTCTCCTTGACTTGACTAGTATGGATCAGTCCCTTCACTTGTGCTTGCAAGATCTTACATTCTTCTTGATAATGTGGGCAATTAAACATACTTGCCCCTGAGACAAGATCAGTGTGGTTTTGTATATCTCGTATGAGAGGCAATTTATTAGGAAGTTCATTGAGCATAATCATGTTGAACTCATACAACACTTGTTTCAAATTCATTGGGATGTTCACAAGCTCCATATAATTTTCATTTTCAACTAATGCATTTACATCTCCCATCTTCTCAAATTGTTTAACGAAATCATGTTTGGGTATAAGAGATTGTTACTCAACTTTAGAAGTCTTGAGTTGATTCTTCATTCCCATAGGGACGATGATAATCTTTCTACCATCTTTAATAAATATAAATATGATATCCCAACTCCTATGCATAGCATCAATATTATTTTGCCATGGTCGACCAAGTAACATATGACAAGCTTTTATGTCTACTACGTTACAAAGTACTTGATCCTTATAATTTTTACCAATTGAAAATACGATTGTGTATTGTTCTGTTACCTCTTTTTTGTTGACCTCCTTGATCCATTCAATCATGTATGGAGATGGGTATCTTTATGTTTTCAATTGCATCTTTTCCACCATTGTTTTCAACACGAGATTCTCACTGCTCATGACATCATGATCGCATTACAGACTTTTTAGTTTGCAGTGCACCTTGTTCGAAAGATGTTGTACTGCTATAAATCTATCTCTACCTTTGGTATGGACAACGACTTCTTCACAATCAAAAGTGATGGCCTGCGATTCACCAACATTTGGTGGTACTCTATGAAAATTGGTGTTGTGTCGTACAACGACCATGAGCGGTTGAGTATCGCCATGGGCTCAGGGCGGAATTAGCTAATCCACAATATGGTTGAGAGTTGTTTGCAACCCTTGTATGGTCAACTGACTCTCCCGGTGAAAAGTTTCCATTCTTTCCAAAAAATAACACATCTCTGGATTACTATCCACAGTGTTTTGGTTCATGCCTTCGTAATTTGCCATCGGCCCGACTGGAGTCCTCGCTCTGATACCAATTGACGCAGGGATGAACGTGGTGAGGTCGATCACAATCTTCGTCAATGATAACTACTTCGAATCCAAAAAGCTTCTCTGGACTCCTCACAGAGACTTCTCGAATCCACAAGGAAAAAATTAATAAAATATAAATAATATTCTAGAAAATTCGTAAATTGATCGATGAATTATCTAATGTGTCCCTGTTACACCATTAATATAGAAAAAACCAAAATTCATAATTATGAAAAATAGCAAAAATATAACTCTAATAAAATACTAATTTTAATAAAACTCTTATAAAACCTAATTTCTAAAAATAAAAATTCTAAATAAACTTTTGCTAGAAGAGTCATCTCATGATTACAAGTTGTTTCTAAAAAAGAAGAAAATCTAAAACTCTAAAAGTAATAAAATATTAAAAATTTCGGAACTACTAAAAACAATAAAATTTCCTTAAATTTTCATTTTTGAGCTAAAGTGTGTGTTTTCTGAAGAAATGGATAGACGCAACCCACTTTATAGATATGTTCACATCAAATGGCCCATTTTAGTAAAGATTGATAGGTTATGCACCCTGTAATGATACCCAGATCAAAAGTTATGATCAATCTATGGTCCACCTTCTTTTGATCCAACCATGCTGGAATGTATTTATGCCATGTTCTACATCATCGGATGTCAAATAAACATAACAGTGGGCTCTAGGAAGGTTTCAACAATGGGTCGTTATCACCGGAACTTCCAGTGACATGGTCCACTCTGGCCTTATAGATCTGTATCCTTTGTGGCATCATGTAACGCCCCAGTTTTCAGAACCCGAGTACACGACTCGAATTCCAAGATCCTAGGAGTTAGTTAAGGATAATGGTAATCAATGTGTAAATCAAAGTGCAGATAGTTGGAAAAAGGGACAAAATATATATCTAAACCAACATACGAACAATATTTTGGCCCACTCAATTGGGAGCCAATTACAAAATCTCAGGTTTCTCGAATCCTAAATGTACTGAAATAAGGATAAATGGCTAATCTACTGATTTAGCCCAAAATAGACGGTCGCCTCCTGCTGTGGCTCCTCATCATAGAGTTCCTCCTTGACTACCACATCCTCCAGGTCTGCCGCATACTCATCAGCTCCTGAACCTATGTTCTCTATACAGTTGAACATTGACGAATGAGTGGCCAACTCAGTGTAATCTCCCCTCAAGATTACACACCACCGCCCTAAACAAGAAATAGCAAAAACATACAGGTAATCCAAAATATAGTGGATGCAATCTTATTAGGTGCATGGATGTATGGAATGCAATCATCACCCCTGGAATGCTCATCCGTGCCGACAGTGGGCTCGTCACCTATGCAATCATCGAACCTGGGACACATCATCCAGTCAGAACAATACGAACATCACGTACGATAGTAATAGATGCTAATCTGTGCCATGTATGAATGATTAGTCGGTCCATTGTTAATCTAATTACACTCAGTCATTTTAAGTAAGCTCACGGTCATTGTGGGGAGCGCATGGCCCAGCGTAGGCTGACGACTCGGGCATAGTATCCCATGACTACCATCCCTGACCCATGAGGCTACCGTCTTAGGGTGTATGTAGTACCCACCAACATGTGGTCAATCAATTCAATGTAAGGGGGCCACCACCAATGCTGACTAGGGATGAAGGGTTGAAATCACAAAGTATGGTGATTGAAGTAGGACGACATGGATGGTTCAAAGACGGGTAAACGGCGGTGTCGAAAAAGTGGCAAAATTCACTCCAAATCAGTTAGGTGAAACCACACATGGATAGTAAGCCCTATGGTCAAATATCAACAACCAAAACCTCCATGTTAGGGGCCTACTCATATCACAACTAGTCCAACTACACCCTAAGCACAGACTCTCCGTTGCTTAGAGCTTCCCGTGGAGAGATTTTAATAGTACGTGTGTCATATTATTATAACAACAGACATGATTTTTTTTATCATAAATAGGGAATAGGAAACAACATATACACTCCTATCAATGCACATTACTGAGTTAATGTAAAATACATATCATGAATGGTTGAATTATCCATTTAAGCAGTTTAGAGTATATAATAAAGATCCTAGTCAATAGTAAGCATAGAAATCATTTTGTTGAATACGGTCCATTTGCATTCACAATTTGTTATCAATCTAACTAGCCATTTAAAACCTACAAAACTACTATTTCTTTCCTAGTTAGGGATGAAAAGGTTAAGGGGAAAGAAATCATCACCAGATAAGGCGTAGAATGCTCCTAGAGGCAAGTTTCCTTGAGAAGATGGTGTATTTACACCACTCACATAACTCCCTGTACAAATTTATTTACATTAGTTAATGTGCAGCGTGTTTTAACACATAAATGGTTGGAAGGCCCTAAGCTAAGTTGTTTGGGCTATAACCAAGGTGATTAAGCCCACCAACTTGTGGTCCTCATGAATGGGCTGCGCTTATCTACACAAGAGTATTAGCCTAGAAGTTTAAACTCTGTTTGAAAAGGTCATCTGGCCCACATCACTGGTAATAATGGTGATCATGATTTTCCACTGTTGGAACCCCACGGGGCCCCCTGGTGTTTTGTTTCCCATACAATCTGCTCATAGGGTCACCAGGACCTGTCTTAAGAGGTCAAACAAATTTCTCCTCTTCTCTCTTCTTTTTTTTTTTTTTTTTTTTTTTGTTCCAGAGCCTTGGTGCTTTACCAGCACGCTGGTGGGGCCCACGGTCAGCACAGGGCCCACTGTCGTGCAACCTACTGACATTGGGTGAGGCCCACCTGCGATTTTGGCAGGCCCCATAGTCAGGGCAGCCCGCTACTACAAGGCTCCTGTTTGCAGGCCGTTTTCTAGCTCCCCTGCTTCTGGTTTTCAGCTGGAACTCCAGCTGTTTGCAAGCTATTTTTAAGTGGGATTATTAACTGTTTTTTGCTCTGCTAATGGCCCAACCGAGAGCCATTTCCGGCCGTAATTTGCAGTTTAAACGCGGCCCATCCCAAGGCCATTTTTCAGCCTATATCAGACCTTAAATAGAGCTCGTTTTTACCTCGGTTTTTGGCCTGGCGCATGGCCATTGTTTGGCCGGGTCTTGGCCCGAAATAGGTGCTGCAGATGGGTTGGTTTTCGGCCCAAAACAGAGCCACTGATTGGCTTAGTTTCTTAACAAAAAATAGGGACCCATCCTACCCTCTTCTCAATCCACCGGGCAGCCATTGTTTGGCTCGGGTCTGGGCTGCAACGGAGTCTTTCCTCTAGCCTGATACAACCATGTTCGGCTTGCACCCTGAGCTGGTCTTGAAACTCTACAGAGAGCTCAAAACCACAGCTCAAATGGGGCCTGAACTGGTGACTCGACCTAACTGGGTTGAAGTTTGAAATGGACCATTGCTTGGCTCGTCCCAACCTTACTGCAGCTAGACCGAACCCAGTCATTGTTTGGCTTGGTTTCGGTCCAGGCAAACATCATCTGAAGCCGCAAAGAACATGAAAACAGCCAGCAGAGAGGTGATTTACCTGAGACAGTTGCTGCCTACCTCTCTTATGTTGGAACAGGGGGTCGGTTTCCCTATTTCATTCACTCTCTGTCCACTCTCTTTCTTCTCTCCTTTCTCTCCTCTTTGGCGCCCATCCCTAGTGCTACAGGATCCCCTATATATAGCCATGGAAGGAGAGGTTTTGATGGTTTGGATGAGGCCTATCGAACGGCCAGGAATCATCAGCTTCTCCCATCCCAAAAAGGAATGTTTTCCCGTGTTTTCTTTCTGCTACAGACGGTGTCTGTCTATTTTTGGGCAAGGGACAAAACACTCCGTCGACGGTTGGACGGATGGGATAGCCAGCTCATCCCGATCGTGGGCCACCGAACTGGTTGCAGATGGGCCCATCATCGTGGATCCCTGCCGCATGAGGGATTTCGAGCGGTCCTGCTTGATTTCCCTCGTCCTTATGCATGAACCCAAACCGTTAAACGGTTATGGTCGGACGGGGCCTGCGAACCAGATGGACGGCTTAGATCTGACAGAAAGTGGCCTAGGTGGGCCACTTTGGAGCTCAGAGTAAGTCGGTTCAAATCTCCAGGTGGCGAGAGATCTTTCTGTTTGCAAAAAGAGTCAATCTAGACTTGTTTGACCGAGCAGAGGATTCGGTGCACTTCGCACACCAGTGCTTTCGGTGTACGTGCGCCATACAGGGACCCACCGAAGTGTTAGTATCATAATCCACACCGTCCATCCGTATTTGGGGACCCAACACAAGGATCCTGGTGTACTTTGGACCGATGGTGAGGCCCAGGTGGACTGCTACCTGCTTCCTTAGGGCTATTATCGCCCGTATGACCTGATCTGTTGGTCGGGTGGGCCTGATACTTGTTTTTAACAGTTAATATAAGGTACTGGTTATGATAAAGGATTGATTTGCCGCTAACTAATTTTCAAGTGTTGGTGACAGGTGTGTTGTAACAGTATAAGTTGACATAATAGCTTTAATTTAGAGTGCTCAGATAGCCTCACCTTCCCAACTGTCGTAGGCCGTGTTCCTGCCCTTGGAGACCCTGATGAATGGCTTTAATGTCGACCGAAATTCTCATCCTGTGTATGTCGAGTTCAAGTTTTTAGGTTAATCCAATCTGATTTAGGTTAACGTGGGTTTAAAAGGTAACATTTGTGTATCAAACGTACGGGGTGTTATAGTCTACTCCCCTAAAAAAATTCATCCTCAAAATTACCTGTGATGTGTCACTGAACAGGTGAGGGTACTTTTCCCTGACTTCTGTTTCTCACTCCCACATCGCCTCTTCTTCCCCATGGTGTGACCAAAGAACCTTGACCAGAGGTATAGTCTTCGTTCGCAAGACCTGTTCCTTATGGTCCAAGATACGGATTGGTTCCTCGGTGTAAGAGGCATTATCAGTTAGCTCGATCAGCTCCTAACGAACGATGTGCAACTCGTCTGGTGTATACTTCTTCAACATAGATATGTGAAAGACATTGTGAATGCTGGCCAATGCAGTAGGTAGTACAAAGCGGTATGCCACGGCTCCCACACGATCCAAGATTTCGAAAGGCCCGATGAAACATGGTGCTAGCTTCCCTTTCTGACTAAACCTCATTAGACTCTTCATAGGGGACACCTTCAGGAATACATGGTTGCCAGCTGCAAATTACAGGTCGCGACATCGGTTATCCGCATAGCTCTTCTGTCTGCTCTGGGCGGTACGCAGACGTGTTCTGACCACGTCAATGACCTAAGTAGTAGCCTGAACCAGCTCGGGACCTAACAAGCTTCTTTCTCCTACTTCTGCCCAACACTGAGGGGCTTGACAAGGGCGACCATAGAGAGCTTCATACGGTACCATGCCTATGCTGGACTGGAAACTATTATTATACGCGAATTCTGTCAGCGCCAGGTGATCGTCCCAGTTGCCCTGAAAGTTAGGACACATGCTCTCAACATATCTTCTAAGATCTGGTTCACCCTTTCAATCTGTCCGTCTGTCTGAGGGTGGAACGCTGTACTAAACTTGGGTTCCGTGCCCAATTCTTCCTGCAGCCTCTTCCAGAAGGCAGAAGTAAATTTGGAGTCTCGATCTAATATAATTTCCCGTGGAACTCCGTAGGATCGCACGACTTCCCGGATATATAACCTTACCAAACTATCGATGGAATCTGCCGTGCGGATCGGGAGGAATCTGGTGGCTTTTGTCAACCGATCAACAATGACCCAGATCGAGTCGTGTTTCCTCTACGTCCTAGGAAGACCAGATATAAAGTCCATAAAAATGTTGTCCCATTTCCATTCGGTTAAGGGTAGTGGCTGAAGGAGGCCAACAGGCTTGCGATGCTCAGCCTTGGTCTTCTGGCACACCATGCACTTCACCATAAAGTCAGCGATGTCCCTCTTCATATTGCTCCACTAGTACTGTCTTTTAACATCGTTGTACATCTTGAAACTTCCTGGGTAGATAGCTAACTTGGAATGGTGGACTTCTACCAATACTTCCTTCCTCAATTCAGCGTTGTTTGGGACACATACTCGTCCCTGATACTGAAGACCGCCGTCGTCACCAACCCTCCAGTCAGGCATCTCTTCATTCTTGCACCTTTCTTTCATCTTGACGAACCATTCATCCTCGTCTTATACGGAGATCATGTGTCGGACTAGGGTTGGCTCTGCGGTTAACAGAGCTACATAGGCATCAAGTTCGTCGAGGGTGAGCTGGATATCAAAGTCCTGCACAAATTTAATCATTTCCCACTCCTTCATCATCAGGGTGGCTAACAGCTCGTGCTTCTTCTTCCGACTCAGAGTGTAAGCCACGAAGTTTGCCTTGCCAGGGTGGTATGAGATTTCGAAGTGGAAATCTTTAAGAGTCTCCATCCACAGACGCTGGTGTATGTTCAAGTCCTTCTGCGTGAAGATGAACTTCAAGCTCTTGTGATCGCAGAATAACTGAAAATCTTCTCCATACAAGTAATGCGTCCTATCTTCAAGGCAAATACCACAGCTATTAATTCCAGGTCGTGAGTCAGGTAGTTCTCTTCGTGCTTCTTCAATTGGTGAGAGGTGTAGGCGATTACTTTGTCATTCTACATCAGAACGCAATCGAGGCCCAACTTCGAGGCATTGCTGTATACCATGAATTTCTCTCATTCTTGTGGGAGAGTGAGCACTGGTGCAAAAGTTAACCTCATCTTCAACTCTTGGAACGCTGCCTCTGCATTCTCATCCCATGTAAATCGGGCGTTCTTCTTTGTCAATTGCGTGAGCGGTCGCGCGATTCTGGAGAATTCCTTAATAAAGCGTCGGTAGTACCCGGCCATGCCCAGGAAACTCCAAACCTCGGTAACCGTAGTGGGTTGCTTCCACTTAGATACTGCTTCCACCTTAGCCGGATCGACCGTTATTCATTCCGCCTTTACTACGTGCCCTAAGAATTTCACTTCCTGCTCCCAAAACTGGCATTTGGACAACTTAGCGTACAGTTGGTTATCCTTTAGCATACTTAGGACCGTATGCAGATGTTGTTCATGCTCCTCTTGGCTTTTGGAGTAGACCAGGATGTCATCGATGGACACAATTATGAACCGGTCTAGGTAAGGCATGAAAACTCGATTCATAAGGTCTATAAAAACTGTCGGAGCATTTGTGAGACCGAAAGACATCACCAGGAACTCGTAGTGCCCATAACGAGTCCTGAAGGCCGTCTTCGGGATGTCCTCATCCCGGATCCTCAACTGGTGATATCCTGAATGCAGGTTTATTTTGGAGAAGTACTTGGCATCTTTCAACTAATCAAATAGATCATCGATACGTGGTAGGGGATATTTGTTCTTGATTGTTACATGTTCAACCTCCTGTAGTTTATACAGAGATGCATCGACCCGTCCTTCTTCTTGACAGAGAGGACCGGTGCTCCCCAAGGAGAAACGCTGGGACGGATGAAGCCCTGAGTTAATAGCTCATCAATCTGACTCCTCAACTCCTCCATCTCACAAGGAGGCATGCGAAACAGATGGAGTGATATAGGAGCAGTTCCTGCCTTAAGGTTAATGCAGAAATCTATCGCCCTCCTTGGGGCTAGCCCTGATATTTTTTGAAATACTTCAGGGAAATCTCGAACTACCAGTATCTGCCTGATGGTATCTTCTACTGACTCAGCTTCCTCTAGAGCCTGCAAGCTCACAAATTCTTAACATCTGCCCCTCCCTCTCAAAGTGAAAGAGGCCTGCTCTGGGATGGATATAGTCACTGTTTTGTCGCGATAATCCATGACTGCACGTACCAGCGTGAGCCAGTCCATCCCAAGGATGACGTCAAACTGCCTGACAGGCATGACTATTAGGTCCACAGTAACCTCGTGATTTGCGAGTGTGATGGGACATGCTCTACACATCTTATCTATTTTTACAAATTTACCCATAGGGGATGCTATAACTAAGGGGGCATGCATCCGAGTTGTGTTCAGTTCTAATCTAGATGCAATAGCAAAATCAATGAAAGATAGAATTGCACTAGAATCAAATAAAGTGAGTACAGGGATACCGTTAATGTGGGCGGTACCATGAATGGTCTGAAGGGGATCCTGTTTGGCCTCTGTGGCAGCAACAATATATACTTGTGCTGGGAGAGCCCTTTGCTGAGCTGGGGACCCCTGTCTGGATTACTGAGGCTTGGGCGCTGCCATCTGGTTTCGCTGAATTCGGTTTACCGGGAGTGGGATACCCTAGTCCCTCCTCCTTTGGAAGCAGTTTCGGGAGATGTGGTTTGATCTACAGCAGTAACCACAGCTTTCACCTGAAGGCAGGGGCGGAGCTCGCGCGAATAGCGGCCTGAACCTCCCTGCTGGAACAGGCGGGGCAGGATGAGGCTACCTTGGTTGGAACAGGGTGTCCCGAGCCGATAGGTGGGAGTGGATGGTGCGCTCAAAATCCTTTTCTACGCACATGCCTTGTTCACCAATTTCGGAAAGTCCCCAAAATCCTAGGTGCCGAGATTGTATCCCAGGCTTCAGCCCCTCCTTAAACTTCTCTAACTTATACTCCTCGTCCTCGAAGGCTTTGGCTACATATTGGGATAGCTCGTCAAACCTCGCCTCGTACTGGGCGACTGTCAGGCTTCCTTGTTCCAACTTCAGGAATTGTGCTATCTTCTCGCACCGACATGACCATGGAAAATACTTCTCCAGGAACTTTGTTCTAAAGCCAGCCTAGGTCCAGCGTACCTAGTTGGCACGCTTCTTTGTATGCCTTTCCACCAATTTTCAGCCTCTCCCTTAAGCATGTATGTGCCCCAGCTGACCTTTTGAGCATCGGAGCACTTCAACAGCCCTATTATCTTGGCAATCCTTGCCAACCAATGTTCGGCCTGAACCAGGTCAGGCGCTCCCCCGAAAGTTGGTGGGCGGAGCCTTAAGAAGCAGTTGAATATGTTGGCGCCTCACGCCTCTGTATCACGTAACGCCCCCCCACGACTTCACAGGATTTCCATCATTAGAGCGTGTGAGTCTTGTTGTTGTTGCATGAAGGTGGCCTGTTGCTGCTGCATAGTTGTTGTCATCTGTGCGAAGGTTGTGAAGGTAGCAGCTCCTATAGGTGTATCTTCGTATATGTTGGCTGAGGGCTCGGCCGACGGCGTCTGTCGCCCGAAGTGCGATGAGGGCAGCCCTGATGCAAAGATCTGAGGAGAGGGAGAGTCTTCTACATCTTCCGATCCTGCGACCCTGTTCGCCACTCCAGGCGGGAGGCCTGGTGTATGGAGAGGGCTGCGCTCCCTCTCGCGCTCGGTCAAAGGAATTGGGTGAATATCGACCGTATTAGTTCGTTAGGATCGTAATACGGGTGACATGGTTTCCTATGGGGCCAAAAATCACACGTTTCAGGTATCAGGGAATGATTTCAGTTAGTCGTGAAATAATACAAGGCTAGAGGCCTTGTTACTTGCCTGTCATATGGCATACAAGTTAAACCCCTAAGCTTAACTAATACTTCCTTTTGAAATTTCAAGGGGGCTAAGGTTTCCGTTTCTAAGTTCCGATGACTAATTTGTCATTTCTCAAGGAATTCTAAGTTGTTCATTTAGTTAACAAGGGGCCTAAGTGTTCTGTTTCTATGTTCATTCATCCTACCTATGCTTCTAAGGGAGAATTTCTAAGTTTTTCCTAAGTTAACCTCTTAAGGTTCGTATGTTGGTCCCACAGCCAGGTTGTCTCATGCTCCGCTTTGATACCAACTCGTTACGCCCCGGTTTTCAAAACCCGAGTACACGACTCGAATTCCAAGAACCCAGGAGTTAGTTAAGGATAATGGTAATCAATGTGTAAATCAAAGTGCAGATAGTGGGAAAAGGGACATAATATATATCTGAACCAACATACGAACAATATTCTGGCCCACTCAGCTGCGGGCCAATTATAAAATCTCATGTTTCTCGAATCCTAAATGTACTGAAATAAGGATAAATGGCTAATCTACTGATTCAGTCCAAAATAGATGGCCGCCTCCACCTGCGGCTCCTCATTATAGAGTTCCTCCTCGACTACTACATCCTCCAGGTCTGCCACATACTCATCAACTCCTGAACCTATGTTTTCTGTACGGTTGAACATTGACGAATGAGTGGCCAACTCATTGTGATCTCCCCTCAAGATTACACACCGCCACCCTAAACAAGAAATAGCAAAAACATACAGGTAATCCAAAACATAGTGGATGCAATCTTATTAGGTGCATGGACGTATGAAATGCAATCATCGTACCGGGGATGCTCATCTGTGCGAACAGTGGGTTCGTCACCCATGCAATCATCAAACCTGGGACACATCATCTACTCGGAACAATACGTACATCATGTACGATAGCAATAGATGTTGGTCTGTGCCATGTATGCATGATTAGCTGGTCCATTGTTAATCCGATTACATTCAGCCATTTTAAATAAGCTCACGGTCACTACGAGGAGTGCATGGCCCAGCGTAGGCCGACGGCTCGGGCATAGTATCGCATGACTACCATCCCCGACCCATGAGGCTACCGTCTTAGGGTGATGTAGTACCCACAAACATTTGGTCAATCAATTCAATGTGAGGGGGCCAACACCAATGCTGACTAGGGATGAAGGGTTGAAATCACAAAGTATGGCGATTGAAGCAGGATGACATGGATGGTTCAAGGACGGGTAAACGGCGGTGTCGGAAAAGTTGTGAAATTCACCCCAAATCAGTTAGGTGAAACCACACATGGATGGTAAGCCCTATGGTCAAATATCAACAACCAAAACCTCCATGTTAGGGGCCTACTCATATCGTAACTAGTCCGACTACACCCTAAGCACGGACTCTCCGTTGCTTAGAACTTCTCGTTAGAGATTTTAATAGTACATGTGTCATATTATCATAACTGCATACATGATTTTTTATCATAAATAGGGAATAGGAAACAACATATACACTCCTATCAATGCACATTACTGAGTTAACGTAAAGTACATATCATGAATGGTTGAATTATCCACTTAACCAGTTTAGAGTATATAATAAAGAGTCTAGTCAATAGAAAGCACGGAAATCATTTTGTTGAATACGGTCCATTTGCATTCACAATTTGTTATCAGTCTAACTAGCCATTTAAAACCTACAAAACTACTATTTCTATCCTAGTTAGGGATGGAAAGCTTAAGAGGAAGAAATCATCACCAGATAAGGCATAGAATGCTCCTAAAGGCAAGTTTCCTTGAGAAGATGTTGTATTTACACCACTCATGTAACACCCTTTATAAATTTATTTACATTAGTTCATGCGCAGCAAGTTTTAACACATAAAGAGTTGGAAGGCCCTAAGCTAAGTTGTTTGAGCTATAACCAAGGGCGATTTAGCCCACCAACTTGTGGTTCTCATGAATGGGCTGCGCTTATCTACACAAGAGTATTACCCCAGAAGCTTAAACTCTATTTGAAAAGGTCATCTGGCCCACATCACTAGTAATAATGGTGATCATGATTTCCACTGTTGGAACCCCACGGGGCCCACCCTGGTGTTTTGTTTCCCATACAATCTGCTCATAGGGTCACCAGGACCTGTCTTAAGAGGTCAAACAAATATCTCCTCTTTTTTCTTTTTTTGTTCCAGAGCCTTGGTGCTTTAAAAAGGGTTTCAATAGTGGATGCCTACCCTCCAAGGTTTATGGCAGTGTGGCCCATTTGATAACCAGATCTGTCTTATTTCTCTCTCCAGCCCCTTAGGACGAGCTCACCAAATGGATGGATGGTTTGGATGAATCACATACATCCAGGTGAGGTCCCCATGGCCCGTCCAAATGGACGGCTTGGAATACAAACACACATCAGGGTAGGGCCTTTCATGTCACCGTCCAGCAATGGACGGTGCAGGTGTTCACCCGGGCCACTGGCTGTCCAATAGATGGACGACCTTGATTTAAAAACACTGCCCGAGTGCTGCGGTTGTATAGCTGGTGTATACGTATACCAGTCAGTCACTCCACAAGTGTTTCCCATGTGGGGCCCGCCACATATCTATATATGTATTCTATCTTACAGATATGATATATTTATCTATATATTTTAATGGATAATAATAAAAATATAATAAACTAAAAATAGAGAACGTCCAGCACTAGACGTTTGTTGAGGGACGTCCAGCCCAGGGACCTTATCTGGGCGTATTGCCCCTGATGGACGGTCCAAACGCAGATGGCCCACGCTGGCCCGTCATCAGTGAACTCTACGAACACAGTGGTGGGGCCACGGTCAGTACAGGGCCCACTGTCAGTGCAACCTACTGACGTTGGGTGAGGCCTACCTGCGATTTTCGCAGGGCCCATAGTCAGGGCAGCCCGCTGCTGCAAGGCTCCTGTTTGCAGGCCGTTTTCCAGCTCCCCTGCTTCTGGTTTTCAGCTGGAACTCCAGCTGTTTGCAAGCTATTTTTAAGTGGGATTATTAACTGTTTTTGGCTCTGCTAATGGACCAACCGAGAGCCATTTTCGGTCTTGATTTGCAGTTTAAACGCGGCCCATCCCAAGGCCATTTTCAGCCTATATCAAAGCTCAAATAGAGCTCGTTTTTACCTCAGTTTTTGGCCTGGCGCATGGCCATTGTTTGGCCGGGTCTTGGCCCGAAATAGGTGCTGCAGATGGGTTGGTTTTCGGCCCAAAACAGAGCCACTGATTGGCTCAGTTTCTTAACAAAAAACAGGGACCCATCCCACCCTCTTCTCAATCCACCGCGCAGCCATTGTTTGGCTCGGGTCCGGGCTGCAACGGAGTCTTTCCTCTAGCCTGATACAACCACGTTCGGCTTGCACCCTGAGCTGGTCTTGAAACTCTGCAGAGAGCTCAAAAACACAGCTCAATGGGGCCTGAACTAGTGACTCGACCTAACCGGGTTGAAGTTTGAAATGGACCATTGCTTGGCTCGTCCCAACCTTACTGCAGCTGGACCGAACCCAGTCATTGTTTGGCTTGGTTTCGGTCCAGGCAAACATCATCTGAAGCCGCAAAGAACATGAAAACAGCCAGCAGAGAGGTGATTTACCTGAGACAGTTGCTACCAACCTCTCTTATGTTGCAACAGGGGGTCGGTTTTCCCTATTTCATTCATTCTTTGTCCACTCTCTTTCTTCTCTCCTTTCTCTCCTCTTTGGCGCCCATCCCTAGTGCTACAGGATCCCCTATATATAGCCATGGAAGGAGAGGTTTTGATGGTTTGGATGAGGCCTATCGAACGGCCAGGAATCATCAGCTTCTCCCATCCCAAAAAGGAATGTTTTCCCGCGTCTTCTTTCTGCTACAGATGGTGTCTGTCTATTTTTGGGCAAGGGACAAAACACTCCGTCGACGGTTGGACGGATGGGATAGCCAGCTCATCCCGATCGTGGGCCACCGAACTGGTTGCAGATGGGCCCATCATCGTGGATCCCTGCCGCATGAGGGATTTCGAGCGGTCCTGCTTGATTTCCCTTGCCCTTATGTATGAACCCAAACCGTTATACGGCTATGGTCGGACGGGGCCTGCGGACCAGATGGACGGCTTAGATCTGACAGAAAGTGGCCTAGGTGGGCCACTTTGGAGCTCAGAGTAAGTCGGTTCAAATCTCCAGGTGGTGAGAGATCTTTCTATTTGCAAAAAGAGTCAATCTAGACTTGTTTGACCGAGCAGAGGATTCGGTGCACTTCGCACACCAGTGCTTTCGGTGTACATGCGCCATACAGGGACCCACCGAAGTGTTAGTGTCATAATCCACACCGTCCATCCGTATTGGGGACCCAACACAGGGATCTTGGTCTACTTTGGGCTGATGGTGAGGCCCAGGTGGACCACTACCTGCTTCCTTAGGTATATTATCGGCCCGTAGACCCGATCTGTTGGTTGGGTGGGCCTGATACTTTTTTTCAATGGTTAATATAAGGTATTGGTTACGATAAAGGATTGATTTGCCGCTAACTAATTTTCAAGTGTCGGTGACAAGTGTGTTGTAACAGTATAAGTTGACATAATAGCTTTAATTTAGAGTGCTCAGATAGCCTCACCTTCCCGACTGTCGTAGGGTGTGTTCTTGCTTTTGGAGACCCTGATGGATGGCTTTAATGTCGACCCGAATCTTCATCCTGTGTATGTCGAGTTCAAGTTTTTGGGTTAATCCAATCTGATTTAGGTTAACGTGGGTTTAAAAGGTACACCCGCGCATCAAAGGTACGGGGTGTTACACATCATGCCCTAAAAGATCTTTTTAAATTGATATATGGCTTGGATAAAACACAAATACAACATTGCACCTCACAAATCCCTAACAAGATTGCAGGCCACTAACTAGGTGTAAGATCTCAAATTTTCACGGCCAGAGTTAATACTCGTGCCCGAGAAAACTGGGTGTTAATAATTTACAAATTGGATGCTTTAAAAATCAAACATATTTTTTTCTCATTTACATCACATCCAAATATATTTATGAAGGTAACATTCACGAGAATTTAAAAAATAATCAAATGCCTTCTCAATGGGAACTTATTACATTATCGAGTTTTCAACAGAAATATAAAACTAAATCCTCTTCCATAGGGAGATGGTCCTCTATGTCTTCAATCTGACATCACCTGCATCATCTGTACGATTAGAGAGGGTCAATGCCCGACTCATAGTAATGGTTATCCTTTAAGATTATCAATAATTCAAGAGATTCATGAAAGCATTGTAAGGGTTCTGATACGTTCATACTCTACTATTATGAGGGGTATCAGCATGCGCAATCAACCTATATGAGATGCATGCCTAGCAAAGTGTGTGCGACTCATCATACATAGTGATCATTACAATGTGGAATACGATTCATATAAAACCTGGATCACCCCGCATTCTCACACTACGGAGATTCACCGGCATGTTCAATGCTACCGTGGATTTACGTGAACATCTCAAGATGACACAACACATGAGTCAAATGAATTACGTGACACGATTTATTCATGAAGTGACTATTTGCGACATCCAATCCCAGAAGTGATGTAACACGCATTACGAATTATTACATCGATTTGTGCACCACTACCTAAAAACCCATGGAATTACGTGACGACCATAGCACATTACGTCCATGATATAGTAATTGAATCACTAGTTGTGATACCTTCAACTCATCACTTGCATTAAAAAGAATATAAATTGAATTATGGAGTTCTAGAATATCAAGACACATGCCCGAGCCTTAAAGGTAAACAACACAAGGCTAACAAAATAAAGAGAAGAGTGACAATGACCAACTCAGCAAATAGAAAAGTAACAATGACCAACTTAACAAGGAGGAGAGTAGCAATGGCTAACTTAACAAAGAGGAGAGTGACAATGGCCAACTCAATAAAGAGAAGAGTGATAATGGCCAACTCAATAAAGAGAAGAGTAGCAAGGGCCAACTCAACAAAGTTAGTAAAGGCAAGGACAAGGCTTGTATCCATCACTTTGCATAAATTCATAAAAATCACGCATAATTAGCATCATACTATAATTCCCAGAAGATAATAATCATTGGTGGTAAATAAAACAATTGTATGACAAGAACCATAATAACATGACAACAGGGCATATAAAAGGCGGAATAAAATGTATCAACTTAAATTAAGATAAGCTTAAAGGATAAAACCCTCACCTTAAGTCGTTGGATCGTCTCATACTAAGTTAGTCGCTCAAAGACGTACTTCAAGGCCAAATTCTACTCTAATTCACCTGGTTTGGATTATTTATGTTAGTTTATGATTAGGTTTAGTAGGTCTTAGGAAATCGGATTTGAAAGAAAAGGGAGGAAGGATCAACTAGATCAAATCCTACCTTCGGTCGAGTCTTCTCACCGAGTTGACTCGGTTAGACTCGATCTAGGTAACCTTTACGGGTTCGTTGGAAAACCAGAGATTTGCATGGAAAAGATCAGGAGATCTTTACCTTAGGGCGTCAGAGGGACCTGGTGTGTGCTCAAGCAGCTAGGCAACAGCTGAACGCTCCTCCTTCTTTCTTTCTTTCTTGCTTCTTTCTTTATTCGCTTGTCGGACCCTTCTTTCTCTTGTTTCTTCCCTTCTTTCTTTCTTTCTTTCATTCTCTTTTCTCCTCCCGGTCGGACGCTGGAGACCCCTTTATAGGCATGAGGGCTTCAGGCCAATTGCGAATCCCTTGCACCGACTCGATTATGCAACAAGGAAAACTCCCTTACACAACAGTTGTTTGCGTAACAGATAGTCGGCGCATGGGCTCCGCCCCACGTCTTTCTTTTGGTCAATGTGGAGGAGATAGGAAGCCCCTCCTCTTTGTCGTGGATGGTCCAGATCAGAGTCCGGGTGCTTGGTGTGGATTTCCTACGCGAAACGACTCGATCGGCGACTTCCTCCTGGTATTCTTGCGTAGGCTTTGCATCGAGTGTCTATCTGATAAAACAGATTGTGAAAGAATCAAATTTCTAGTTGGATTTCCCCTCTTGATAAGATGGACGGTCCGAATTTTCCATCACAATCATGGTGGAAGGTCACCATAGCCATAAAACGGACAACTGTCCATTCAAATCACGAAAACGCCCAAGAACAGGGATTTGCGGAAGAGGTGCGGTGGCATTGGATCCCAATTTTTTTGCTGGAGTCCATGGGGCCCATATCTATTATTTCTTTGGATGATCTGCATCGTTCATCAGTTTGGTAGAGAGATTTCAATTAATGGCCCCAAGTTTGGAGGCAATCCACGTTCTGGTGGCCCCCCACAGTTGATCGTGGCGTGAATCGTGTTCTATTTGCTAAGCCTTGGTCGGAGGTAGGTCTCGTACATGATGGACGGTTTGGATTTGTCAATCGGCCGATCATGGTGGGCCACTGACATTCCAAACGGACGACGCTCATTCATCTTACGGATGACAGGAGGAACTCTCTCCCTTTTTTTGAATTTCTTCGAGTCAAACCAGGTTTGACCTGATTGCTAGTTCAGTGCATTGCTGGTGCACGTGTACTGTGCACACTAGGACTGATCGTGGGGCCCACAGTGTCTTTTTTGAGAAATCTACTCCGTCCATTCATTTTGTTAGCCCGTATTAGGGTCTAAATGGGGCCCTCGGTCAAAGATCAGGCAAGTTTAAAGCTCAAGTGGGCCGCCCTCAGGTGAATATTCATTTTAACCATTTGATCTTGCTGATCCAATGGTTGAAATTTGGCATGTACGGTTAATTTATGATATATTGGCATGGTGTAAGGTTTCTCATCAAACGGATTGTGAGAACCTTGTGATCTATAATTCGAGGTTGAGGTTAATGACATTTTCATAATTATTTTTAATCTAAGAGTTTTGTGAAATCTAATGGTTCTACATGCTGGTATGCACCTTTCTAAACACTTCTTACAAACCAACTTTCATCTAAATCATTATGGGTACAGGGTTATTCGCCAATTCATTTTAGGGAGGGTGTATATGTTGAATCACTTGATGGTTAGTCTCGTCTTTTACAATTAATGGCCAGATGGCTTGATCTGTGAATGGAGACTATTTTCAATGGTTTAATTCGCGTTTGGGATTCGATGTAAGATTAGGTTAGTTAGATTGGCATCGTACACATGTACATAATAGGTTAAATTCTATGGTAACACTCGATAACTTTCAATACTTGAGTATTGAAAAGTTCAAGGTGTTATACTAGGTCCTAGTGCCCCAAGCATATTGGCTGATGTACTGCACACCAACTACCTCGCTTGTGTGTCGATGTCACCAAATTCTATGGCCTCACCATGGGTTACTTGTTATATCTAAATGATCTGTCTATTTTACGATATCATTCTAAGGGTTAATCTCAAAAATAAGAGAGATCCAACGAATTAGTGGACTATACTGCATAAAGTTGTGGGAGACTAAACATCTACCATTGAAACCTTCTTAGGGTCACAGAAGCTTTATATTGATTCGATATTTGTTTTTTTTCTCTTCATCCATGTTTGTGTGACTTTATGAACAAATTGGATGGAGAAAAAAATTATTATGGTGGGCCCTACGAATGTTTTAATAGTGGGAATCACTGTCTCTACTGCTATTTGTGATATGGTCCAATTGTGCTTTGGATATGACTCATTTTTTGTCACGTACCCTAAAATGATTTCACCAAATGAATGGATAATATAGATATAATAAATACATCATGATGAGCCTATAGAACTTTGATATTATTTCCATCGCTTTGTATTGTTAGAGGACTGTCAAACTCTTCAGCATGCCAATTTGCGGACACCAATGAAATTGCTAGTGTGCTATACATAGAGTTGTACATGAGTTGGGTTAGCTCAGTTAGCTCACTTGACTTGACTCACCTTGGCTCGAAATTGGATTTTGACCAAGTTGTGCTGGTTTTTGGAGCTTGAAAAAATTTCAAGACAAGTTTGAGCTTGGCTCGACTCAGATTGAACCTCGACTGATTTTGATATTAATGCTGCTCGCTGAGTGTTTGATGAAATGATTCAATAAAATGTTGTTTTGGGGTGCATACATTCTCCGCGGGATAACCGGTGGTGATGAAGGAATGGATACAAAACAAATCACAAAAAACAAACTTTACATTATAAAAATGCCCTCATATTTTTATTTTTATTTTGTTCGCCGGAGTGTTTGATGAAATACCTGTAAAGAGTTGTTACTGTTTTGCATTATGTGAGATACATTCTATGTGTTTGAGAAAATATCACACAGGCTCGAACTCAACTAACCTAAGTGGTTGACTGAACCAAGTCAAGATAGCCAGACAGGCTCCAGGCCTAAGCCGAGCCGAATTCAAGTTGGGGTTAGCTGAGCTGTGCCAATCTCCGCTCGGTTCAGCTGTACAGCAGCTAATCCCCTTCCGTCAGCAGTACCCAATCCCTAGCTTTGAATTTTACCAAAAATTTTGGTAACAATATGCATTTTTTTCACCTGAAATTACGTTATTACCCTCTATCCTTTCTTTACAGTAAGGTAGTGGTACATATATCACATCCCATTCATCCCAAGATCTGACACATGCAAGACCCGTATCATAGTCCATACCATTCCGTAGATTTTCGCGATCATTCCTGTCGAATTTCGGTAACCCACGACCTGTAATCGGCGTTTACGCATGACCCTGAGTTATACGCCATCAACCCGAGTTGACTCAACCCAAGACTTGTACCCTAGCGACCGCGTCATTGCCACGGTTCCGATGCTGCGTCTCGCGCGCCGAGGCGACACCCAGGCCAGGAAATGTGGGCCCGCGTTCAGTTCAAGGAAAACGCCGCACGTTGCAAAACCCAAGAGAATCTCTACAATATGTCACCTCAATCAATCCATCAATCCCATTAAGGGTCAAGTACATGTCAAGTACACATCACCTCACACCCATCCCCAAGGAACCCCATAAGTCAACAAACCCTTACACAACGCATACCCTTATTACACAAATTCCCTCAAAAGTCAATAAAGTTCTTACACACCCATCCCTCTCTCCCATCCATCACTCCATCACCCATCTCTCTCTCTCCTTACAACCCTCTCTCTCTCTCTCTCATTTCTCAAGATCAATTTCAAGCAACCATGAACACCACACGTCCAAGCTTCCCAAGCTCTCATGGAGGAGCTTTAATGTGGCCCACTTCCTACCCTCTCATCCCCCATCTCAACCATCAAAACTCCATCTCTTTTGTTAGGATCGAAGCTAAGGAGCAAAGGAAGCCTAGGGAGCAAGAAGAAGTGGACGGTGGGTGATCTAGGACCCACATTTTTTCCTTTTGTTATTTATTGTTTTGTGATTTAAGGGCCACTTATGGTGGGACCCACCTTGATGTATGTTTGTATACAAGAGGGGCCCATAGTGGTGGGGCCCCTCCATCATTGCCGATCTCTCTCTCTTTCTCTCTTTCTCTATGATAAATGGCTCACCTATGATGTGTGTATCTTACCCATGCCATCCAAATAAGTGGGCCACCTTGATCCCTATTTGGGGACTGCATGACCGGATGGTCACACATGCCCAGATCAAAGGGAAACACAAATATTAGATGGGTCCAAAATCAAGTGGGCCACGTCTATGTGGGACCCACCATGATGCTTGTGTTGTATCCACACTGTCCAGCATCCAGGGACGCTGGATGTGGGCTAACAGTGAAGTGTGGACTAACGTAGGGTGGGGCTAACAGTGGAGTGTGAGCAGGTAGTGGGTGTACTAGCTAGCAAGAGAAAGAAAAAGATTAAATATTATGTTAATATATTAATATAATATGCTTATGGGGAGGGTGGCCTGTACATGGGACCCACCTCTACCATTCCTTTAAGCTGCAACGTGCAGCAGCATGGTAGACAGCAGGGTTCGTGGGACCCACTGCCCTTTTAACATTAGCAGTTTTGTGGGTCCCACGTGAGATCCAGACCGTCCAGATAGTGGGACCCAGATCCATAGCTCACGTGGTAGACTGAGTGAAAGATACCTCGTTTCAACGCCGAGGTCTATGCATTGATTTCCTAGTGCAGTGGCTACCAGTGAAGTGTGAACCGGTAGTGGGGTCTATGGGACCCATCTACGCCGTCCATCCATTGGGGTGGGCCACATTATGATGCATGTGTCGTGTCCACCGTCCTTGGACGGTGGGACACACCCCACGTGTGGGGCCCTCCTTGATGTATGTGACCATCTAGGCCATCCATGGGCCTGGACGTTGCATGGAGATAATAAATATATTATTATATTATATATTATATATTATATAGATATGATATGTGAGGGTGGGCCCTACGTGGGACCCACCTCTGCCCTCTCTTTAATGCACTAAATCTGTCGTGCAGCAATATTATATATATATATATATATTATATTTTATATCATATATATGATATGTGAGCGTGGGCCCTACGTGGGACCCACCTTTGTCTCTTAATGCAGCAGGGCTGCACGTGTACTATCCACCTCTGCCTACGTGGGACCCATCCAAAACAGGTGGGCCATCCACTAATGGGCTGTACGTCAGTGAGCTCGGCAGGCCCCCCGCAGGGATGTATGTGTTTTATGTACACGACCTGTTGTTTGGGTGGTAAGACCCACCATGATGCATGTGTTGTATCCATGCCGTTCAACCATTTGTGAGATCACTTTACGGCATGGGAAAAAGAATGAGTCAGATCTAAAGTTCAGGTGGACCCCACCATTTAAATAGTGGATGGTGATATCCACCGTTTTAACTCTTAAGAACCACAGTAATTTCCAATTAAGTTGATATTTGTTTTCATTTAATCCATGTTAACTTATAAATATGTCAGATCTCAAATACATAAGGGTGGGCCCAATTTGATATACATTTGGCCCATTAGTGCGGCTCAAGTTGATATACATTTGGCCCATCGATTCGGCCCATTTGGTCGGCCCATTTGATCGGCCCATTAATTCGGCCCATTCGATTCGGCCCATTTGATCGATGCATTTGATCGACCCATTTGATTCGGCCCATTTGATTCGGCCCGTTTGATTCGACCCATTTGATTTGGCCCATTTGATCGGCCATTTGATTCGACCCATTTGATCGGCCCGTTTGATTCGGCCCATTTGATCGGCCATTTGATTCGGCTTATTTGATTCGGCCCATTTAATCGGCCATTTGATTCGGCCCATTTGAATCGGCCCATTCGATTCGACCCATTTGATTCGGCCCATTTGATCGGACCATTCGATTGGCCCATTTGATGTATTTGAGGCCTATTATGATGTATTCAAGGCGCATAAGCGAGGCCCATTGCGATGTATGTGTGGTCGTTACGTTGTGTATGAATTCCTTATGTAGGCCACTCCTTGGGAGCAATGTTGGTTAGATGACCACATTGATGGGTAATGATGGTTAGATGTCCTCATTGTGACATTCCTTTAGGCCTTGTTAGGCTCATTCTCTTCGTGGGTTAACCCAAATAAGTGGGCCCCATACACCATAGACGGATGGTTTCATGCTATCGGATTAATATAACCATTGTCGAGGTCTGATCTTTATATTATGGTTTGATCGACTATTCATATATGGACCCCGCCTTCCTTATAGGCTGATTCTAATTCCGATTATCGAGGCCGATTCCGATTGTCGGGGCCAATCGTTGAGGCTGATTCCGATTCCGATTGTTGAGGCTGATTATCGAGGCCGATTTCGATTGTCGAGGCCCGATGTGATGTATATGCGGCTCGTATTTGAGGCACGTTATGATGTGTATTCAGCATGTATATGGGGCCTATATGATGAGGCCCATTGTAATGCATTTGAGGGCCAGACAATGGAGCCCATTATGATGTATGTTAGGCCCATCGTAATGTGTATTAAGCTCTTGAGTGAGGCCCATAGTGTTGTATATTTGACTCTTGTGTGAGGCCATGGGTCCACTATATGTTAGGCTCTATATGGGCCATTCCTTGGGGGCAAATGTTGGTTAAATGTCCACATTGTTGAGGTCGATTGTCGATGCTGGTTGTTGATACCGATTATGAGTATGTGACAGTATAGCATCACGATACATGCCCATACGCATCATCTGCATGTTTGTTATGAGATATGATTGCCCATTGCATGTCTTAGTGCCAGTTGTTTATGGGATTCCCTGATAGGCGGAGTTACCCCACATGAGTGCCTGCATGACTGGATGGTATGACTCATGCGTCTCGTATTTTGTGATATGATCACCGTGCGCCCTAGTGACATCAGAGTCGTAGCCTCCACAAGCATATCGTGGATGGCCAGATGGGACACTAGAAATCTGTTCTACATAGGGTGCTATAGATATCCCTGGGTGAAAGTCCCAGAACTCTCTTGGTTCCAGAGGTTGCTCTAACGTCTAGACCGAGTGGATACATGAGCGCATGAGGGCCGCATACCGTTGGGCCGCGTCTCCCACTGTGTCGTGGTCGGTTGGAAGGGGCTACGGCCTTACCTGTCTGAGAGGAGGGGGCAATGCTAGGATGAGTCTAACCAGCTCGAGGAATGTATTCGCTATCGACGAGCCGGGCCTGATATTGGCAGGTGGATAGTGAGGTCTCTTTTACCCACCTTATTGCGCCCGATAGGGCGACAATCTGGTTTGGAGTGTAATAGACCCCGGTGATTCCCCATAGAGGAATCGTACTGATATGTGGACTTCTTAAGTAGAAATTGCATGCTTATTCATTCATTCATTCACTATTCACTCAGGTTGGTGGTGCGCAACTAATTATTGTGTACCTTCACATGGTCAGGATTTCGGTTGGGCGCGCGACTAACCAGAGATCAGGAGTCTACCATATTGAGTCTGACTATCTAAATTTAGATATGGGACTGGTTTGGATAGAAGTCCTTTGTGATAGACCCATAGCTTATGATACTATGTACTATTATCTCGACTTCACTCTAGTTTGGTCATTTCATTCGCACCGCATATTGCATTACATCCGCGGCATATGGCATTTTGGTTTTTGTTTTTCAACACTTATATAGCCTAGACGGACTTAGCATGATTTGCATATTGCCTTGCATTCTCGGCATAGGATATTGGCTTATTACATTTTTGTATCGCATAATCTTGGTATGGCTGATAGCATTCGTGGATTTATGGATTGTCAGTATTTCCGCTTGCTCTGATATCGTATGATTCATGATCTTGCTTGTATTATTGATGTTATATGATTTATGGCATTGTATTGCATTGTTAGCACTTACCTTGCGCACACACTTTTACCACCCTTTAAGCTTTCTATAAGCTTATGCACGATAGATGCCTGCAGGTTGCGTTAGGTCGCAACAGCGTTGAGCTTGAAGCATGCAACGAACTTCTGGAGCTTTGATTTTTGACATATGTATTTCCCTTTCAGCACTGTATTCAAATGTTTATATTAGTGGATAAGTGATGATGATGTTGCTTTTATGATTTAGGTAAACTTGTGGTTATGCTTATTACAAGTTAAATATACATTGGAAAATCCTTATTGTAGGATCTCATGATCGGAATCTGGCGTATGGACGCTGGGATCTGAGAATGGAGTACTACGGAGGCTGTTGGCACCGGATTCGGCGATCGAGAATTTTGTGAGCCCGGTTTCCGAGTTTGGGCGTGACAACACATATACAAGATAAACAAAAAAATGCGATGAATCCAATCATAATATATGCCAAGCTAAAAAAAAAACATATATATACATCATACAAAATATTCCAATTCTTGATCTGATCCGCGGTATGTTTTGTTCGTGATATCACCACGTGGGGTGCATATGTTTGAAGAGTTGGATGTAATGAACGTGCCAAGTGGGCTCCACATTTGTTGACTTTCACTGACATTTTAAAAAATAAATAATAAATAAAGGTAATTTTGTAATTTCACATCTAGAAAAAAGCATCTTACCAAGTGTTACCCGTAACACCATATCCCTAACTGGGTCCACACACACACACACACACACACACACACACACACACACATATATATATATATATATATGGGGAAAAGGTTCTATACGGTCCAGCTAGTGGGAACTCCCCATTAGGTTGAGTTGTGTGGGCCCTATCATGATGTATGTCGAACATCTACCCCATCAGTCAGATGCACCATTTCATGGTGGGCCTTCGGCTTAAAAATTAAGTCAATTCGTGACTTTTGTAGGCCACGCCACATACAAAAGTTGAGAGGGGTTACCCTCCATTAAAAAATTCATAATCACTTTTTGGATCCATCGAGATGTGGTTCACAAATCCAGCCCATCCATTATGTGTGTCCCACTTGGATGAGGGGTCAGACCAAGTTTCAGACGCATCCAAATTTCAGGTGGGCCCCACCAAGTGATTTTATATATTTAGGCATGTCTGCACATGATTTTAGATGGTATGGCCCACCTTAGTTCTGTATACGGCTGATTTTTGGGATATCCCATAATTTAAAGAGGACCCATTAAATGCACGATGTTGATGTTTAATATACATCATGGTGGGGCCCACTGAGGAGTTCCCATGAGCTCAACCATACATAACCTCCCCCCCCCCCCCACACACACACCCACCCACCCCGTTCATTAACATTTTCAAGCTCATTTTAGATCATGGTCCAAAAAATTGAAGCAGATCCAAATCCCAAGTGGGCCACATGATAGGGATTGAATGTCCCATTAAAAACTTCTTAGGTGCCAAAAAAGTTCTGGATCAAGCTGATATCAGTGTTTCCACTTCATCCAGGCCTGTGTAACCTTGTCAACGGACTGGATTTCAAATGAAGATTACGGTGGGCCTACGGAAGTTTTTAATGGTGGCACTTCAATGACCACTCTTTCCTGTGGTGAGGTCCACTTTAGACTCAGATGTATTTAGCTTTCAGGATCATGCCATAAAAATGAGCTGAAAAAAAATGGACGGTGTGGATATCTAACACATACATCAAGGTGGACCCCACAATCAGAGAAACACCCGGTATGGTGTTAACCGAGGAACATCTAATCCGCTCCGCTCTGAGTCAGGCGCATAAAAGAAAAATTGAAGACGCAGGATGCACCGAACTGAAAAATGAGTTGTACAAAATAACTGGGAAGCGGATTGGCTGGTGTACCACACACATCAGCTATATCGCTGGTATAAGTACGTGTCTTCCGAAGACGAGTGCCGACGCTCCTCGAGCTCTGAGTTGTACGAACGGTTCAAAGGAGATTAAAGTTACATGGCCCACAATGATGTATTTATTATATCCACACCGTTCATCCATTTTTAGAGATCATTTTATAGAAATAGCCAAAAAATTAATCATATCCAAGGCTTAAATGGACCACACCACAAATAGTAGCGGGGTAATGATTTTCACTGTTAAAAAATTCATAGGGCACACCTTAATTTTTATTTTCCATCTAATCTGTTCATAAGGTAATAAATACCTGGGTGAAGAGGAAAAATAAATTTCATATTGATCCAAAACTTCTTTGACCCCCTAAAGGGTTTCAATGGTAGACGCTCAATCCCCCACTGCTTTTTAGATTGTGGTCCACTTGATCTTTAGATATAACTTATTTTTCAGTTCAAGCCTTAAGACAAGCTCGTAAAATGGATAGACAGTTTGGATATAACACATACCTCATGATTTGACCTACAGAACCTGCTGACCTCAATTCATAGCTGGTGTGTGGTACACCAGCCAATCTGCTTCCAAATAACTGATTTTCATTAAAGATGGACGTTCATCACAAATTTTCATTAATTTGATTCCTCATTTGGCTGATTGATGAATAGTCAATCGATGGCCCATTTTTTTTTTTTAAATCAATGATCCACATTAAACTAATAAAATTCTTCTTAGTCAGAAGTTAAAAAGGCAATCTCACAAATTACATAGTTGAATTGAGCTGATTCATGACATCAGCACGCGGTTAGGAGCCGTTTGGCACTGTGGATTGGAGGTGATTGGAGGGGGTTTTTAATCCCTTGGTTGTTTGACAGCATAAATCGGGGGTTGCAACTCCCGATGAGAGAATTTGCAATCCATCAAGAGAGCTTGGATTCCAACTAAGATTATTTTAATAGTTACAAGGGTAACATGTGTGTTACTATACACTATCATTCTATTGGGCACATGACCCATTAATGATGATTAGCACCGTTTAAACATTGTCCATGCAAATTAGCACTGTCCAGACATTATCCAACACCATCTAAACATTAACAATATAAATCAATAATTAAAAATTGTTGGTTAATCACTTAGACATGATCTTTTGCTTGTGGCTCATTGGAGACTTGAAATTTCATCATTTTTGAAAAAAGCATATATTTTAGCAGGCTTATTGCAACCATTGTATAAAGAATTACATATCTCACTAATTAAAGATATTAAAATTTAATTAGTAATTAAATTTAGATTCATGTAAATATACCATAAATAGATTCTTTTCGGTTAAAGTTGATTCACACCCCGGGGTGCCAAACACACACGAGGATTGCAAATCTAGGCGGTTCTGAATAGAAGGAGTTACAAATCCACGCTCCCAGACAGGCCCCACCCGTTGCAATTGATTATCATGGTATGCGACAAACTGATGACTAGCCACAATTATTTTCGCACCAGGTGATTTTCATGGTGTGGCCCACTTTTGCACGGTTCGGATGTGCTATACATGTTACACGTGGCGGGAAATAAATTGCTGAGTGTGAATAGATTTCAAACATCCGTTATTTTCCTACAAACGCTTGAATGCTATAAAACGGCATAAACTCTACAGGGAGTTCGGTTTGCAAACGACGAAAGATTTCTTCTTTGGTATCTTTTCTTTCCTCTCTCCCTGTCTAATTCCATTCCTTTTTTTCTTGATTTTCCATTTCTAGATTCGAAGATTTCTTTCCGATGCATACTGTTCTTCTGTATTTACTGCATTTCTTGTGGAAAAAATTGGGCTTTTTGTTTGATTTCATGCTTTTTTAGGGTTTCTTTGTGCCATTACTGTTGTATGTAGGTGTTTTTTGGTGTTCTTAAAATTTTCTAGGTTTTTTTTTTCTTGAATGTTATGATTTTTTTAAAATTTTTATTTTTAGTTTTGTTTTTGTTTTTTAGTTTTTTCTGTCTTTTGTTTTTGAATTGAATGGAGTTGAGACAGTAGAGATTTGGGTTTGAATTTTTGTAGAACAGGATTTCAGTGGGATTAGGTCTTGTTTGTGTGAATGTTGGTAGTTTTGGCATTAATGCTCGGAGAAGGTTCTTCCCTGTGGGCCTGTTTGGATTCGTGGTGAGAACATTGTTATGGATTTCCAAGCCGATTCGGTCAATACGTGCGTGTCGACCTGTTTTCCTTCGAGGTGGAATTTTTGAGGGAACAACAATTAACACAATAGCAAGTTGGATTCACTTTGAGGGGAATCCTATCCTCTTGTTCCTTAACAAGGAAAAGATTAAGCGAAGTTCGTTTCTGATTTTCACTGATTCCAAGCATTAAAATACATCTAACAGTTGCTTAACCACCACCCCACTATAGGTACCATAACACCTAATACTCCTAAAAATGCTCAACATCATCTTACTACTCGTAACCACCAGAAAATACTCTATAGACATGCATATTGATGGGGACATCAGAGGACCTACTCGAGTGTACTAAAGACGAAGATGACCACCCACGTTAGCTTAATTTCTTTGTGGATGGGAGACGAGTTCCAGATGGGGCCTGCCTGACCATTTTAAAGACCTCACATGTATTGGATGTGTATCAGGAAGACCCTACCTTGGGATGATGCATGTGAGCTGCTTAGGAGATCATTTTAGTCATATGATTTCTATTTTGTGTTGATCCGACTGTTGGATCTTGCCGATCAGGCCATCTGGCCACCAGATCTTTTAGATGTGGGCCCCTTGGACTCTGATCTTGCTTTCTGTATGTTTTTTGTTATTTTTAAGAGTTATTTGATGGTTGAGATTGATAATATATGTTTTAGTTTCTTATTTTGGATAATGAGCCACTTTACTTAAGCGAGTGACATAGTTGTAATTATGGTGGATTTTAATTCCGAATTTTTAATTATAAAAGCATAGAGAGGGTGGAGTTCCAACCCTAGTGGAGATTTGAGAAGAAAAAAAGAAGAGAGAAGCTTTCTTGTATGAAGGAATTTTTCTCATTGTTTTCTAGTGTTTTTTTTTGAAAAAAAAAACCTCCCTTCCAATTAAATTGTGGAAGGATAGAAACTTGTTTGGTGGTGGATTCCCCAAGGTACATCCTTCCTCTTCCTCTTCTTCGAAAGGTAGTCTTCTTTATACATCCTTCATCTCTCTTCTTCGAAAGGTATTCTTCCTCTTTTCCTTTTCATTACAACCTTCTAAACCCTAGATATTCAATTTCTTATTTTCCCCAATTTTCAAAATCCCCAATTCCCATGAACCATTATTTTCCTAATTTCAGATTTTTCCCCTTTCTAACCCTAATAATAAAACCTACAAATTTGTCCATTGAGTGTGGAACGTGCCTATGCTAAATTGGAACTTCTATCCTTCCATCGGTCCTAGTTTAATTGATTTATATGATTTCTTAGCATGCGGGCATGTGATTTAGGTTAAATTAGATTTTATTTCCTATTGTTTACTCTTAATTACTTAGTGGATTAGCATATTTTGTTAATTGAATTACATTATGGACTCTTTCATAATCTCCACGTTGCATGCTAGCATTAAATGATGTGTCCTGAATCAAATTTGGTATTAGAGAATAGGTTTAGCATAGGATTTTTGTGTTGCATCTAGGTTAGAGTAATATCTAGGGTTACTAGAGCATTCATTGCATATAGGATCATATTGTTGAATTTTTGTTGGAGTATCCTATTGCTAAATTTTCAGCTAGCGTTTCCCCTTATACCATTACTGAAATTTCAGCATAGTAATCTCAAGTTGTCACATTGCTGAATTTTCAGTTTGTAATTTTTAGATTACACTTTTGCTGAATTTTTAGTTTGGCACCGTCGGATTACTATCCTGTTGAATTTTTTCAACATAAGATCTGAGGAAAGCGACTTGTTCAATTTTTTGGTTAGTGTGTCTAGCGTGATCTCTAGGTTAGTATTATCATTGTCATCATATTGTCCTAGGATCTAGGGTTTCCTTTACAGTGTCCTTGTGTATGCCCACTCGTTCAGGATGTGGTTTTGGCCTACATCCCACTATGAATCTAGAGCAGATTGATGAGGCCCTTAACGCTATCAACAACCGTCTGACGGCTATTGAAGCGCACAATAGGACCACTACAACTCAATTGACCGTGATCAATGCGCGTATCAATCGGCTTAAAGCCTCCCTTTAGGCAAACCCCAACACTCGGGAAGATGTCCAATCACAAGTCAGGGATCAAGTTGAGACTGTGCCACTTGCAATTATTAGCCGTGCCTTAAGCCAAATTGTAGAAAGTGATGATTGGCTTAGGGATTCAATTCTCCACACTTACACCAAGTGTGGTGGCAAAAATTGCAAGGTGATCATTGATAGTGGCAGTTGCATCAATGCGTGCTAGCACTGTGGACTGCTTAGGTATGTTAGTCGTTCCTCACCCTCAGCCCTATCGAGTCTCATGGTTTAATGCATATTCAATTTTGGTTTCTCAGCGTTGTCCCATTCCCATCCAGTTTTGTTCCTATACGGACACGTTGTGGTGTGATGTTTTGCTTGTGGATATATGTCACATCATTTTGGGCAGGCCTTGGTTGTATGAGATGGACGCAATACTATTCGGTCGCTCGAATACGTGTTCGTTTATGTACGGAGGCAAAAGGATTGCCTTGAAGTCTCTCTCGTCCAAAAGCATCCCTAAAAAGGAGGACGTCAAGACATGTGGTCCTGAGGATGTGACGAAACTCCAGCTTAAGTCTCTTCCTATAGTTAATGTCAAAGAGCCTGAAAGAGAGACTAAAACTGATTTGACGTTGTATGCACATGTGGCAAGTGAGGTCATACCTAAGATTATTATGGAGATGTCACCTGATGTTACACCCAAGGTTAGTGTAGAGTTACTATCTGAGGTGAGTCCGGTATTGGAGGAGTCCAGTGTTGTTATTCCAGAGGGCATACCAGATGAGTTTACACCCGTGCGGGACATTCACGCATTGACTCTACCAAACATTCATCACGATCAAATGAGGGAGGAAGTCGATTTGGAAAGACAAGTAGATGAGCCTAGGACCCCTATAGATTGCATACCCATGTTTGTGTTCCATAGGCCTTCAAAGTCTGTACATGTATCTACACAACACATGCATGACTTGCATGTGGAGATTAGAAAAAGAATCAATACAAGTAGTGAAACATACAAAACGATTGCTGACCCACGCCATAGGTTTAAAGAGTTTATTATGGGTGATGAAGTCATGATTAAAATATGTCCAAAAGGGTTTTCACGGAGAACCATAAAAAAATTACAAGCCCGTAACATAACCATATAAAATCTTGAAAAGACTGGGTTCGAATGCTTACTTGATAGATCTTCCACCTAATATGGGTATCAGTTCCACATTTAATGTGGAAGATCTTGTACTGTTTCATGGACATTCCCCTGACCCTCACATGAACTTTGATGACGATGCCCCTGACCTGTCTCAAAACTCATAGCCATTACTTGACCCCTCTTCTCAACCTTTACCATTCTTACCATCCATACCTATGAGAAGAGAGGAGATGGAGGATATCTTAGGGGGTGTTTGATTTTTGATTTCCCCTGCTAAATACACGGAATTACCTGATTATTGCTTACAACACCTGTTTGAAAGTTGACAGGAATTACGTTTCGAAAATCGGTCCATACAAACATTTTTATTACTGATTTAAATATATGGGCCCCACCATGATATATATGAGTTATCCACACCATCCATCCTTTTAAAAAATACATTTTAAGGCATGAGCCCAAAACTGAGGAAAATAAAAAACTCATCCAACCCGTTAATAAGGTCACACAGTCATGGCTAAAGCGGAAACAAAAATATCAGTTTGATCCAAAACTTCCAGGGTCTTCAAGAAGCTTTCAATGGTAGGAGTTCAATTCCCATTGTTTCCAGTAGTGTGGTCCACTTGATCTTTGGATCTACATATTTTTTTGGCTCATGCCCTAAAATGAGTTGGCTAAAGGGATGGACGGTGTGGATAATACAAAAACATCAAGGTGGGCCCCACAATTTAACCTTTTTTTTTTCATCGGGAGACTTGAGAAGTGCTATAAATGAACTGTGGCGGTCAAATCACCTTGGAAAATCAACCGGAAACACAAGTAAATAAGTATTACCCATTTACCTGGAATTACCTCTGTAATTCGAAAATCAAACAGGCCCTTAAATGAAGAAGCGGTTTCCACACGACATGGCGGTTACCAGGAGTACCTTGTCAAGTGGAAGGGCAGACCAAAATCAGACAGTACGTGGATCATAGAGGCAGAGCTTCATCGACGAGATCCGGATCTCCTCGAGCATCACTGCAGCTTTATTTCGCCAGAGCCGAAATCTCTTTAGCCAAGGGGAATTGATAGGGACATCAGAGGACCTAGTCGAGTGTACCAAAGACGAAGATGACTACCCACGTCAGCGCAACTTTCTTCATGGATGGGAGACGAATTCCAGATGGGGCTCGCCAGGCCATTTTGAAGACCTCACATGCATTGGACGTGTATCAGGAAGACCCCACCTTGGGATGATGCATATGAGCTGCTTAGGAGATCATTTTAGTCATAGGATTTCTATTCCGTGTTGATCCGACGGTTGGATCTTGCTGATCGGGCCACCATATCTTTTAGATGTGGGCCCCTTGGACTCTGATCTTGCTTTCCTTATGTTTTTTTGTTATTTTTAAAAATTATTTGATAGTTGAGATTGATAATATATGTTTTAGTTTTCTTATTTTAGATAATGGGCCACTTTACTTAAGTGAGTGGCATAGTTGTAATTATGGTGGATTTTAATTCCGATTTTTTAATTACAAAACAGGGAGGGTGGAGTTCCAACCCTAGTGGAGATTTGAGAAGAAAAAAAGAAGAGAGAAGCTCTCTTGTGTGAAGGAATTTTTTTCATTGTTTTCTAGGGTTTGTTTTGAAAAAAAAAAACCCTCTCTTCCAATTAAATTTTGGAAGGGTAGAAACTTGTTTGGTGGTGGATTCTCTAAGGTACATCCTTCCTTTTCCTCTTCTTCGAAAGGTAGTCTTCTTCATACATCCTTCATCTCTTTTCTTTAAAAGGTATTCTTCCTCTTTTCCTTTCCATTACTACCTTCTAAACCCTAGATCTTCAATTTCTTATTTTTCCAATTTCTAAAAACCCTAATTCCAAAATCCCCAATTCTTATGAACCCTTATTTTCCTAATTTTCGATTTTTCCCTTTCCTAACCCTAATCATAGAACCGACAAATTTGTCCATTGAGTGTGGAACGTGCCTATGCTAAATTGGAAGTTTATCCTTCCATTGGTCCAAGTTTTAATTGATTTATGTGATTTCTTAGCATGCGGGCATGTGATTCAGGTCAAATTAGATTTTGTTTCCTATTGTTTACTCTTAATTACTTGGTGGATTAGCATCTTTTGTTAATTGAATTACTTTATAGACTCTTTCATAATCTCCACGTTGCATGCTAGCATTAAATCATGTGTCCTGCATCACATATGGACCCCTAAAGACTCTCAACATCACCCCACCACTACCAATAACTACTTCAAGACGTGCATATGGAAGGTGCACTTATCGATCCTCCCCTCTTGCAACAGCCTTGTCCTCAAGGTTGATGTTTGGGAAACACTTGATGATAGAATAATACTTCTACCATGTGGCATCCTCCGGTGGGTCCCCCTGCCATTGGATCAATACCTCGGTCACTACCCAATTTTCACGCATCACCATGCATCACCGGTTGCATTACACCCTCTGTAGTAAGAGATGGAAGATATTCTTAGGCTTGAACATGTTGTCCAAGTTTCTTTTTGAGACAGGATGCATGAAAAACAAGGTGTATTTTTTTTTATTTTGGCGGTAACTTGAGCTTGTAGGCTGCCAATATGATTCGTTGGATTATCTTTTATGGTCCAAAGTATTGGGGAGCAGCTTCGTGGACTTATGAAAAGCTACTGTGGTTTGTCGATAGGGCTGCAACTGAAGATAGACCCGGTCCCCAATCTCAACTTCTCATTTCGATTGGTGTAAGTTTGTCATTTTCTTCATCCTCTCTTGCGTTGACAGCAAGTTCTCCTTCAAAAGAGATGATATGTGATCTATTTTGCAGCTCCACCTCCATAGCTTGCACCTAGGTGGTGCCAGGGACGTATGCCGTTATTCGAGGTGGCGGTACTCCATAGACTGCCTCATAAGGCGTGAGCAGTGTTGAAGAGTGAAAAGTGGTATTATACCACCACTCGGCCCATGACAACCATTTGGCCCATTCTTTAGGCCTTCCATTGATGAAGCAATGCAAATAGTTTTCAAGGCACTTGTTAACGTCCTCGGTTTGCCTGTCGGTTTGAGGATGGTGGGCTGAACTCATTTTTAGTTGAGTTCCTTGAAGACGAAACAACTCTTTCCAAAAGAGGCCAGTGAATGTCGCATCTATATTGCTTACTATGGATCTCGGCATCCCATGCAACTTAAATACATGTTCCACGAACAACTGAACAACAGTGGCTGCTGTGTATGGATGTGTCATGGCCACAAAATGAGCATACTTAGAAAGCCGATCAACCACGACCTAGATGACACTTTTTCCCTGTGATATGGGCAATCATTTGATAAAGTCGAGTGAAATATCAATGCAAACCTGCTTAGGTATCGGCAAGAGTTGAAGTAAGCTGAGAGGATTCACATTTTCAAATTGGTGGTGTTGACAAATATCGCATTCCCGAACATGCTGTTTGATGTCCTTATCCCACGCCAATAGAAGCTGTGGGCCACACCTTTGAGTGTTTTGTGATATCCTGAGCGTCCACCAGTAGAACGAAATTCCCTCAGAATTTGTTGCCTCAAAGCTGACATGCAACTAATTAGGAGTTTTCCATTATAATAAAATATTCCATTTAGTATAGAATACTTGAAAGAGTTTAAATGGCCACCTCTCCAACATTGTATTTTTAATTTTTAATTTTTTAGATCAGCCTCATATTCCTTTTACACGTCATCCAACCAAGAGGGAGCGGGGATTGATATGACGTTGAGCATCCCAGCATTGGGAACCCTTGAGAGGGCATTTGCTGCTTTATTTTCTTTTCTTTTCTTGCACTCGATCATGTAATCATAACCAAGTAGCTTTGCAAGCCGCTTTTGTTGTGCGTTGGTGACAATTCGCTGCTCCAACATGTAAAGTGAGTGGCTCACACATGAGGATGGACCATACAACACTTCTCACATTTACGATCTCAAATGGAGATTTTTCGGTTGTACAATTTACTGAGTAGTTGTAGGCAAATTTAGCTTTGGTAAAGCCAAGTCCCATTGAGATATGTTGACACTTACGATGCTCCTCAGGAGGTTACCGAGGTTTTTGTTGACTACCTCTGTTTGACTCTCTTTACATTGAAGAATTGAAGCTTAGTCCTCAAATGCTTCCATAAAGTGTGCCAAAATTGCCCGCATTGTAACGCCCCGATTTTCGAGAATTGAGTATGCAACCCGTTTCCAAAAATCCGGTGTTAACTGGTGATCAATAGATAATCCAAGCAAATCAAAGTGCAATTAATGGAAGCAAAACGTAGTATAGATGTACTCCAAACCATAGCAAAATAAATATCCTGGGCCACTCAGCTGGGGCCCATATACAAAATCTCCAAAAATGTAATTGTTTCAAATGATCATATTAACTAGCCTATTGGTTTAAGCCATAGTAGGCAGCCGCTTCCTGGTGCTACTCCTCGTCATAAAACTCCTCTTCAGTAGTGGCTGGCTCCGGATCCGCCGCATGTTCAACAGCTCCCGTACCTGTCTCATTTGTACGATTCAACATTGATGAATGAGTGGCCAGCTCAGTGTGATCTCCCCTCAAGATTATACACCATCGCCCAAGACAAGGATTAACATAAAACATATAGGCAATCCAAAACATAGCAAATGCAGTCTTATTATGTGCATGGATGTGTGAATGTAGTCATCACCCCGGGGATGCACATCCGTGCGGAGTTGGGCTCGTCACCCATGCAATCATCAACCTGGGAAGAACATCCAGTTGGACAGAGGCTAGTCGTCAGCGAAGCATACTAAGTGCAACGTAACAACTGCCTAGCCTACATCACGTACGATAGTGATAGACGCTGGTCGGTGCCATGTATGCATGATTAGCCAAACCATTATTAGTCCAATTACAATCAGCCATTTTAGGTAAGCTCAAGGTCATTACGGGGTATTAATACCAGCGTAGGTCGATAGCACGGGCATAGGTCCCATACCACCATCCCCGGCTCATGAGGCTACCGCCTTAGGGTATGTATAGAACCCATCAACACGTGGCCAATCAATTCCCAATGTTTAGGGAGCTACCATCATATGTTGACTAGGAATGAATTATATAAATCATTAAATTCAACGATCAAAGTGAGGCGGTGTGTATGGATCAAAGCGAGTAAACAGCGGTGGGTAAAACATGGTGTAGTTCATTCCATAGTCAGGTAAGTGGGGTCACTCCATAGATAGTGGTCCCCATAATCACTTGCCACCAATCTCGATCCGTTCCGTTACACCCTAAGCTCGGACTGTCTTTAGATAGGAGTTTCCATGCTTTAATAAATGAAATAAAACTCATATGTGTAAGCAGTTCGGGAATCATGTAATCCTAACTCACCAAATCCTAAAGCATGCATCTCATTTAGACAAATCAAGTATTCTGGGTAATCCAAATAATACGTTTAAGATAAACTAATTGGTGATTTAACAGGTGCCAGGAGCATACAAAATGCTGGTCACATGATAATATAGGTTAAGGGTTTGACCCCCCCCCCCCCCCCCTTTTATTTTATTTTATTTTTTTATTTATAATATCTAGACTATGAAGCAGGTATCCTAGTTAAACAGGTTGGATGATCATTCACTCCTATGAGATCATTTTCAACTATTATAAGATGCTACTCCTAATCTAGTTAGAGATGGAAAGCTCAAGGGGAAGAAAATTATCACCTGTAGGGTCCTGTTCGCATTCTTGATCCAAGTTCTCTTCCGGTCCAAAGTCACCCAAGGAATTTCCTAAAATCACGGTTTATGTTCGTCAGCATTCCCACTGTTTGTCCAACTAACATGAGGGTCCGAAGGGATAATAACAAGGCCCTTGTAGGCCTTCGTTAGAGGGAACGGGCCCACCATATTTTTACCCAACAAGGTGGCCTCGTGGATGGGCCCAAGTGAGAGCTTGGGTTACATCAAAAATCATTTCAATAGCTGTATGTGTAACATGTGTTTTACTGTACACTATCATCTATTGGGGCATATGGCTCACTAATGATGATTAGCATTGTCCCAGCATAGCCTATGTAAATCAGCACTGTCCCAATATGGTTCATGTAAATCGGCACCGTCCAATTATAGTTCATATAAATCGGCACTGTCCAAATATAGTTCATGCAATTCAGTGCTATCCAAGTACGGTTCATATAGACCAGCACTCTCCCAAACATTGTCCAGCACCGTCCAGCATAATTTGGACGGTGTGGATGAAATAAACACATCATGGGTGGGGTCTGTGTCCTTAAACGGACGGACAGCTTGGATACATCACAACCTCATGATGGGACTGCAGAACTTGCTGTCCACAAATCAGCAGCTAATTGGTGGGGCCAAGAAATGGACGGTTTAGATGCAAACCTCAGGATCAGACCCATAGAAACTGCTGACGTTAATACATGTGGCTACCACCAGTACCGTCCAGATGGACGGCTGGATGTAGAAAATATAAATCAAGGTGGCCCCACCCCTCAAATGTGCAGCACGGGAGTACCACGCACTACCAAAATAGATGGATGGCGTGGAGAATACATACATCATGGTAGGGCGTCCATGGTCCAGATGGGACCCACAGAACTTGCTGACATGGATGGAGCAGTTGCTGCTGCTACAGTGGCCTGTTGGCCCACCGTCCAGATAGTGGATGGTGCAGGTAGGTTCCATGCGTCAAGGTGGGTCACGCGTGTGGCCCACCAGTTGAATATCTAACTACATATATTATAATATATATAATAAATTATCATTTTATTTGGATGGGAGGCACGTCCAGGGCCTGCTGTCTGTTTGGGGACGGTCCACAGACGTGCAGCCCACTTGATGTTGGGTGAGGCCCACCTGCAATTTTTAGGGCCCATGTTGGCGTGGTGTGGCCCATCGTGATTTATATGGGGGTGGCCCACCTGGTCTGAAAAGGGAAACCAGGTGCAGCCCATTGGCCGTTGCAAGGTGCGGCCCACCTGCAATTTGGTCGGGCCCAAAGCCTGTGCAACACACCCATTGGCAACGTGCACGGCCAGGCCATTTTGGAGGCCATTTCCGGCCTGATTTTTAGCTCAAACGCGCTTTTCCGGGCTGTTTTTCAACCCATATCAGCGCCCAAACGGAGGCACGATGGCTGCCACTTTCTCCGTCAAAGAATGGCCCGAAACAGGGGCATTTTTTTACCCGAGTTTCTGGACTGATATCAGTCCGATTCCTGGGACTCGTTGCAGCTCAAACAGAGCCCGTTTGTGAGCTGATTCTGGACTGAGTTTCAGCCCCTAGCTGGGGTCATTTACATGCCGTTGTTCGGCCCTAAGCAGGGCCTGATCTCAGGCCACGTTTAGCTTCAAATTAGTGCCTGAACTTAGGCCACGTTTAGCTTCAAAACAGCCGGGTTTTTCAGCCCCGAATGTGGCGTGTAGCAGGTCCTATAGCTACACGGAATGAAGGAGATAGCAGATAAGAAGGAAAGAAAAAAAAAAAACTGAAGTTTGCGGGCTGATTACCCGGCCGAACCGACGCCCACGCTCCCTACTTCCTCCTTTCTCTCTGTTCTCTCCCTTTCCTCTCTGTTTCCTTCCTTCTCTCCTTTCTTTTTGTGTGGAATCCTTAGGGTAGCAATGCCTATTTATAGGCAAGGCTGAGTAGCTGCCGACGGCCGTGCCAGCTCCCTTCAGACCTCAAATGGAAGCCTCTGCTCTCTTCATTACGGCCCTGCCTAGCCATTTTTGGCCATGAAAGGACCCTCCTAGCTGTGCCCGTGGAAGGCTTGGGTCCCCTGGTTAATGGGAGGTTTGGCTTGCAAGAGAAGCCATTAGGTGGTCCTTTCCCTCAGATCCTAGCCACTCGTCAAAGGAATGGACGGTCCAAACCCATCTCATTTGTTCCTATGCACGGGCCCAAACCCCTATACGGTTTTGATCAGGGGACCCTTGTGAGTGAAATGGATGGTTTGGATCGTCCGGAAAGTGGCCAGGGTGGCCCACTTTGGGGTTTGAAAATCCTTGGTTTCAAATGTTTGAAATGGTTCGGTCAATGCTTGTTTAACCGATTTATCTTATCCAGCGCACGTCATGCACATCATTGGTGAGGTGCACACGCATCGTGCATGGCCCTTTAGGCGATGGTGGTGGCCCATCTACTCCATTCAATTGCTTCATGGGTCCCTCCTGGTCGTCCTGGTCCACTTTGGGCCGATGATGAGGCTCAGGTGGACCGTTACACACATCTTAGGGTTGTATTTGGCCCATATGATGCGATCTGACGGTCATATGGGTTCGACACTTGTTTCCAACGGTTAAATGTATAGTTAAAACACAGGGGTACTTTGTTGGTTACCCACTGATCCTCATGGATTGAGTTTTTGAATACTGCTATCATTAGTAGTCTTAGAAGCTGATTTGGCTTAAGATATCTGATCGAGGTTACCTTCTTGGTGTAGAGTGTACACTGAGTCTCCAGGGTCATGGTGGATCGTCTCAACGTTGTTTGGAATTTCCACCCTGCATGTGTTAAGTCCAAGTTGCCTATTTAGTGGATTTCGGTTTCCATAAACATGGACTTAAGAGGTAACACCTGTGTACCAGTGGTATGGGGTGTTACAGTCTACCCCCCTTTAAAAAAATTTCGCCCTCGAAATTACCTGTGGTGTGTTGTTGAATAAGTGAGGATATTTTTCCATGACCTCAGCTTCTCGTTCCCAAGTTGCTTCTTCTTCACCGTGATGTGACCAAAGGACCTTGACTAGTGGTATTGTCTTTGTCTGCAATACCTGCTCTTTGCGATCCAGGATGCGAACCGGTTCCTTGGTGTACGAAGCATCCTCAGTGAGCTCGACCTGCTCCCAGTTAATGATGTGCGATTCGTTTGGCGTATACTTTTTCAACATAGATATGTGGAAGACGTTATGAATTCTAGCCAGAGCGGTAGGTAGTGCTAAACGGTAAGCCACTGCCCCCCACACGGTCCAAGATTTCGAATGGACCGATGAATCGTGGAGCCAATTTCCCTTTCTGTCCAAACCTCATTAAACCCTTCATGGGTGAGATTTTCAGGAATACGTGATCGCCCACCGCAAATTCCAAATCACGCCGCCGGTTGTCTGCATCGCTCTTTTGTTTGCTCTAGGCGGTTTGCAAACGTTTCCGAATCACCTCAATAACCTGTGTAGTAGCTTGGACCAGTTCGGGGCCCAGCAAACTTTTCTCTCCGACTTCTGCCTAGCACTGAGGGGCTTGGCAAGGGCGACCATAGAGAGCCTCATATGGCGCCATGCCTATGCTGGACTGGAAACTGTTGTTATAGGCGAATTCCGCCAGAGGCAAGTGATCGTCCCAGTTGCCTTGAGAGTCTAGGACGCATGCCCTTAGCATATCTTCTAGAATCTGGTTCACCCTTTCGGTTTGTCCGTCCATTTGAGGGTGGAATGATGTGCTGAACTTGAGTTCGGTGCCCATCTCTTCCTGTAACCTCTTCCAAAAGGCAGATGTGAATCTGGCGTCTCGGTCCGATATAATCTCCCTTGGAACTCCATAGGATCGCACAACTTCTCGAATGTATAACTTTGCTAGGCTGTCGGTGGAATCTGTCGTGCATATCGGAAGGAATCGTGTCGCCTTTGTCAGCTTGTCAACGATGACCCAAATCGAGTCATGCTTCCTCTGTGTCCTAGGAAGGCCAAATATGAAGTCCATGGAGATGTTGTCCCATTTCCACTCAACCAATGGCAATGGCTGTAGAAGGCCCGCAGGCCTGCAATGTTCGGCCTTGACCTTCTGGCATACCATACACTTTGCCACAAATTCTGCTATATCTCTCTTCATGTTGCCCCACCAGTTAGCTACTGATTTGTGGACAACAAGTTCTGCAGTCCCATCATGAGGTTGTGATGTATCCAAGCCATCCGTCTGTTTGAGGACACGGACCCCACCCATGATGTGTTTATTTCATGTTTGGGAGAGTGTTGGTCTATATGAACCGTATTTGGATAGCACTGAATTGCATGAACTATATTTGGATGGTGCTGATTTATATGAACTATAATTGGACGGTGCTGATTTACATGAACCATATTGGGATAGTGCTGATTTACATAGGCTATGCTGGGACAATGCTAATCATCATTAATGAGCCATATGCCCCAACAGATGATAGTGTACAGTGAAACACATGTTACACATACAGCTATTGAAATGATTTTTGATGTAACCCAAGCTCTCACTTGGGCCCATCCACGAGGCCACCTTGTTGGGTAAAAATATGGTGGGCCCGTTCCCTCTAACGAAGGCCTAAAAGGGCCTTGTTATTATCCCTTCGGACCCTCATGTTAGTTGGACAAACCGTGGGAATGCTGACGAACATAAACCTTGATTTTAGGAAATTCCTTGGGTGACTTTGGACCGCAAGAGAACTTGGATCAAGAACGCGAACACGACCCTACAGGTGATGATTTTCTTCCCCTTGAGCTTTCTATCTCTAACTAGATTAGGAGTAGCATCTTATAATAGTTGAAAATGATCTCATAGGAGTGAATGATCATCCAACCTGTTTAACTAGGATACCTGCTTCATAGTCTAGATACTAAAAAAAAAAAAAAACAGGTCAAACCCTTAACCTATATTATCATGTGACCAACATATTGTATGCTCCTGACACCCGTTAAATCACCAATTAGTTTATCTTGAACGTATGATTTGGATTACCCAGAATACTTGATTTGTCTAAATGAGATGCATGCTTTAGGATTTGGTGAGTTAGGATTACATGATTCCCGAACTGCTTACACATATGAGTTTTATTTCATTTATTAAAGCATGTCTGAAATTTCTATAAAATTGTATTGGTTGTAAGGACACATTATTGAAACCTCTCTATGGAAACTCCTATCTAAAGAGAGTCCGAGCTTAGGGTGTAATGGAATGGATCGTGATGGAAATAGGCCCTCAGCATGGGGGTTATGATTAGTGGCGAGTGATTATGGGGACCACTATCTATGGAGTGACCCCACTTACCTGACTATGAATGAACTACGCCATGTTTTACCCATCGCTGTTTACTCGCTTTGATCCATACACACCGTTTTACTTTGATCGTTGAATTTAATGATTTATATAATTCATTCTTAGTCAGCATACGATGGTAGCTCCCTAAACATTGAGAATTGATTGGCCATGTGTTGATGGGTTCTATACACACCCTAAGGCGGTAGCCTCATGAGCCGGGGATGGTGGTATGGGACCTATGCCCGAGCTGTCGGCCTACGCTGGTATTAAGCCTCCGTAGTGACCTTGAGCTTACCTAAAATGACTGATTGTAATTGGACTAATAATGGTTTGGCTAATCATGCATACATGGCACAGACCAGCGTTTATCGCTATCGTACATGATGTACGCTAGGCAGTCGTTACGCTGCACTTAGTATGCTTTGCTGACGACTAGCTTTTGTCCGACTGGATGTCCTTCCTAGGTCGATGATTGCATGGGTGACGAGTCCAACTCCGCACGGATGTGCACCCCCGGGACGATGACTGCATTCACGTATCCATGCACATAATAAGACTGCATTTGCTATGTTTTAGATTGCCTGTATGTTTTATGTTAATTCTTGTCTAGGGCGACGGTGTGTAATCTTGAGGGGAGATCACACTGAGTTGGCCACTCATTTATCAATGTTCAACCGTACAAATGAGACAGGTATGAGAGCTGTTGAACATGTGGCGGATCCAGAGCCAGCAACTACTGAAGAGGAGTTCTATGACAAGGAGTCGCATCAGGAAGCGGCTGCCTACTATGGCTTAAACCAATAGGCTAGTTAATATGGTCATTTGAAGCAATTACATTTTTGGAGATTTTGTATATGGGCCCCAGTTGAGTAGCCCAGGATATTTATTTTGCTATGGTTTGGAGTACATCTATACTATGTTTTGCTTCCATTGATCGCACTTTGATTTGCTTGGGTTATCTATTGATCACCAGTTAACACCGGATTTTTGGAAACGGGTTGCATACTCGATTCTCGAAAATCGGGGCGTTACACGCATCATGGTACACAATTATTGTTTTCAGTATCCTATGAAGTCGCACAATTTCCGTGAAGAATATGATGGCGATATGTGTAACATCCATCATTCTTTTGTGTGGAATAAAGTGGGTCATTTTTGAAAAATGGTTCATCACAACGAAAATCGAATAAGCTTTTTTTGAGTTTTAGGAAGACCCATGATGAAATCCATTAAAATATCCACCCAAGGCATGATTGGAATAGAAAGAGGTGTATAAAGGCTAGTGTTTTACATATGATCTTTAGAGACTTGGTACCGACGACATTATGTGACGAACTGTTTAATGTCATGGCGCATGTGAAGACAATAGTATTTTTCCTCTACCATGGTCAATATTTTATTTCTTTCAAAGTGTTTATCTAGTCCTTTATGTAGCTTAGATATGATCTTTTTGGAAATGCATGAGTGTGAATCTGTAATAAATACCCATTGTTTGAGATGAATTCACACTTTGAATCTCGAGCGCCATCCACACATCTGTCAAGAACCTCATAAAAAATGGAGTTCTCCTCGTATTGTTCTTTTAATGTCTTAAACTCCATGACCTCTATGGCAAGGTGCTCCATGACAGAAATGGTAGCTGTAATGGCCATTGTCGTTCCCATTACGGTATGGACCGCAACAATCTCTCTCTCTCTTTCTCTCTTTTATTTTTTTTTTGGTACAGAAAACTGTTTTCGGACCGTGACGGTCCGTTAAGGAGTGTTATGGATCGTTATGGGGCATTTTTTCTATAACAGCCGTTATGGCAGTTTTGCCGGTGTAACAGTTACGACCGTTACCGTTATGTAACCTTTTTGGCATACCATGCTCCACGATGAGTGTTCCTAATAAAATTGCCCTCCTTAAAGCGACTACTGCTTTGTTTTAGTAATGCAAAAGGAAAGTATATTCTTGTAAAAAGCCATCCACTTTGCATGAAGAGAACTTAACTTCTTTTGAGAGTTAAGATATTTCAACGCCTCATGGTTGGTGTATAGAATAAGTTCCCAATGAATTAGGTAATGCTTTCGATGTCATAGTGCCTTGACCATTGTTATAGAACTTGAGATCATATGTAGAATAGTTCTTCTGTGCATCATTCAACTTTTTGCTAAAGAAAGTGATTGGCTTTCCTTCCTGACTCAACACCGTGCCAATGCCAACAGTTGAAGGGTCTCTTTCCACTAAAGTCTTTTTTGAAATCCAAAAGTGCGAGTACTGGAGCCTTTATCATCTCTCTCTCTCTTATTATTTTTTTTTTATAGCATCGATGCTCTAGTTCGCCGCTTTAGTTCATTCAAACTTGGTTAAGTGACAGGTGCGATCTCTGATAGAATATTGCTAAGTTGTGGAAAGTGCAGGTGCAGGCCACTTCACAATGGCCTTAATTTTCTCTTGGTTAACCTTGATCCCTTCCGTAGACATAAAATACGTAAAAAAACACAACACTACCAACAATGAACACTTTTTCAAGTTAATGTACAATGACTCCCTCTATATTACAACGAACATCTCCTATAAGAGTGGAGTACCTTTGTCATAAGCTTCATGAAAGAACTCAAAAGTATTTGAAATGTCGAACGGCATCACAAGGTACTTGTTTAACCCATCTTGAGTTTAAAATGCGGTCTTCCACTCTTCCTCGGGTCGGATACAAATATGATGATATTTGCTCCTGAGCTTGTTGATCTTCGAAAAAATCTCCACTCTGTGCACATGTCTAGCATATCATATGTGGTATCGAAAACTGGTACTTGATAGTAATCTGGCTGATCGCACGACTATCCAAGCACATCTTTTGAGGTCCTTTACTAGGTGTTAATAATACATGATCAACACATGGTAATAGGCATTCCCAAATTAATCCCTTCTCTAACAGCTCAGTAACCTATTGTTAGAGCTTGACATGTTCAGCTTGATTCATTCGGTAGCGTGCAAGATTCGATAGGAATGAGCCCGACACTAAAGCAATATGGTGTTGAATGTTCTTCGTAGGAGGAAGTCTAACCCAGAGTTTTTCGGGCACCAAGTCTTCATATTATGAAGGATCTCTGGTAGGCAGAGCATACGACTGTTTTGTGTTTTCTTTAGCAACCAAGACAAATGATGCTAGTCTTCTTGCTTGCCTCTTCAAACTTTTCTATAGTGAGTGATTTTTAACTACTGTCTTTTTAGGTTTGGGTGTTGGAATCATTGGGTGCATTGTGATAACATGATCCTTGACGAAGGAATAAGTGTTAGCCCGAGTCAAATGCACCATATCTTAGTCCCACAACCACAATTTCCCTAACAAAATGTGGCATGCATCCATGGAGACCACGTCACACTTCACATCATCTGTGTAGTTAGATCCAACATAGAAGGAAACTAATCATTTGAAGTTAACAAAAAATTCTTTCCCTTTCTTAAACCAACGAATTTGTCATGATCGCACATGCTTAGAATTTTGCATATCTTTCAATCAAAAGTGCAGGTGGTATAAAAGATAGTGTCACATCATCTCCCCTCATCCATCACTCGAGGCATCCATAGCGTAGTTCGTTGGATAACTAACGTCTCTACCCTATCATCACACACACACACACACACACACACACACATGGGAAATGGTACTACTATAAGGTCGACCTCATGGGAACTTCCCATGAGGTTGATGCAGGGACATGTGATGATCTAATCCATGTGTAATCAGGTTAAAGAATGTTCAAATAAATACACCAGTTAACTAACTGTTTCTAGTCAAAGGGATTGGGTAAATTTCAAAACAAAGATGAAGTCATTCCATCAGGATTATGCCCCTTAGCATAAAATCGCGTAAACAAGAAAAAAAGGGAAGACCTAGGGATATGAGGATATCCTAGATCTAGCATAAGTCAGTCCACGGTCAAGTTTGGGTCTGATTTTATTGACTTAATCATCCATCTTTTCCCTTCAAACTAAAAAGGGGATATCCAGAGAGGAACGAAAGGGGTGAAGAACAAAAGGTCGAGATAAAGAAAGTACGGGTCCTTTTGTTGTCAAAAGAAAAAGGAGGATGATTCTTACCTTTTCCTGCACCTCGAAGATCTAGAAAGAAGGAAACCTAAAATCGAGGTGGAATCCTCAACACCTAAGGGCCAATCCTGAAACCCTAATCTTTTGAATAAAGAGGAAAATACGAATTTCTATTCATTCAATGATAATGAAAATAGGGTTTCTCACAACGTTTATATAAGCTATGGAAAAAGTAAAAGTGCACTAAAGCTCTAAAGCTCTTGAAAACAAGAAAAATAACAAAAAAAGACGAAAAGTAAAGAAAGTGCAATAAAGCCCTTGAAATAAGAAAAAGAACAAAAAGGCCTAAAACTAAAACACCCGTGTGGTAGGGTGTGAAATCCGACCCATGGATCTATGGTCAGGTGAACACTCGCGTGGTAGTGTGTGAAATCCAACCCATGGATCTATGTTCGGGGTGCGGTCATCCTCCACTCCGGTACTTTGTCGGCGACGCCTCCTCGTCTGGTACACTTTAAAAGGTGCACCACTGATGTCCACATCAAAGGTTGAGTTGTGTGGGCCCCACCGTGATGTGTGTCAAACATCCTCCCAACATGTGTCCATCCTCAAATGCATGCTTTTCATATTTTGTGTCATCTTCGACTTTCATATGGTTGGGAGTGTCTTTAACATATTCTCATTTTTCAGCTAAATTCACTCTTAATTGTGGATTGACGTTCAAGACATTAAAAGGAATTATGTCTCGGTTGCACATACTTAAAGCATACGAAAAGAGTGTTGATTTATCTCATCTTGGGTGCACTAGTCCCTTGTCTATAAACCACCTTTTGGAGGGGGGGGTTATGGGCGCTTGCTTTGCTTGTTAAATTTTTGTGGTCGATCTAGTTAGGGAGGAATAATCGAGCTTTTGGGAATCAAAGTAGCTCTACATGTATAGTTCTTAGGGTCCTGTTGTACCTCTCTGCCTGGTTGCCCTGAGCTTGGTTGTGGGCTGGGTTGTTTTGGGTGGGTGTTGCATCTTTCATCTTTTCTCTCTCTTTCACACACACACACACACACACCACACCACACCACACACACACACATTGTGGATTGATGTTCAGGACATTAAAAGGAATGATGTCTCGGTTGCCCATACTTAAAGCATACAAAAGGAGTGTTGCTTTATCCCATCTTGGGTGCACTAGTCCCTTGTCTATAACCACCTTGGGGGAGTTGATGGATGCTTGCTTTGCTTGTTAATTTGTGGTCGATCTAGTTGGGGAGGAATAATCAAGCTTTTGGGAATCAAAGTAGCTCTACATGTATAGTTCTTAATAGGGTCCTGTTGTACCTGTCTGCCTGGCTGCCCTGAGTTTGGTTGTGGGCTGGGTTGTTTTGGGTGGACGTTGTATCTTTCATCTTTTATTTTTTTTTTAATACTTTTCTTTGTTTTGTTTTGTTTGTTTGCTGTTTTGTTTTTCTTTGACCTTTTAATAATATTGCATCATCTTTTGAGAAAAAGAAGAAGTTCCAATTGACCTTACATAGTAGCGTGCCCCAGACTACCCGGTTGCACCGTGGCTGCATTTGTCAATATTGAATTTGATGACTTGTTTGCAAGGACATCCATGGAGCTGCATAAGGACAAGAATGTTGCATCAAGCAATTCCATGATTGAGGGTGCGATTTTCATGTCTAACCGTGCAACAAAGAAAGAATGCCTCAAGCGGAAGCTTTTTGGCCTTCCACCTTCTCAGGCTCCCTTTGTGAAGCAAGTGAAAACTGGCACGATACTCTTTCTATTTGAGTATGAGGAGCGAAAGCTTTATGGTGTGTTTGAAGCAGCATCTGATGGTGCTCTGAATATTGAGCCTCGTGCATTCAATTCATTAGGGAAGCCATTTACTGCACAGGTAAGGATCTATGAATTTCATGATTTGTTCTTGCTCTTAAGTGCCTTACCTGCTCCAATTAAAGGATTTCAACCATGCAATACATGTTTTTACAATGTTCATTTCCATTTTTCCCCCTTTTGCTCTGTTCTTTTATCCAGATTCGTTTCCAGAGGATCTGGTCTTGTCATCCACTATCCGAACCTGAATTCTGTGATGCTATCAAGGATAACTACTACACAACTAAAAAATTCCACATGTACCTGTCTCAAGAGCAGGTTTGCTCCTTCCCTCATATAAGAAGTTTCAGGAAATAAATTTCTAATTGCCTATCTATCACCAGCTCACACGTTAGCAATTGAAATTGGTTTGTTGTTTTCTTGGATATGTAGGTTTTGAAGCTTTTATTGTTGTTTTCTTCAAAGAAGATTAAGATACAAGGGTCTCCAAGTATAGAGACAGGCAATAAATCCCTAAAACAGTCTCGGAAACATGGTCGTAGTAGTATTAGAGTAACTGTAACAGCCGACAGTGTAGGCAATGAACTTGCCATGGACAATGATACAGAAATAGTTAACATGGGCAGGTACCCTGATTTTTCCAGTGCTGATCTAAACCATCATAGTTACTATAACAAACCCGTTCCAAAAAAAGAAGATTCTATAGATGGGCAGGCATTATCTTTGCCCATTTCTCGCTCATCAGAGCACCTAGAATTGGATTTCATGCCTCCAACACCTCGTGGAGATGGTAGTGCTATGGGCAACTTCCATAACAGCCCTCTCCATAGTCATTGTCACTATACAATGGACCCTAGATTTCACTACAGTCAATCATCTTTTTCTCCACATTTGGCTCATGACCCTTTTTCTAGGAGTTCAATAGAAAGTCTCTTATCTTCTTCCAAAAGCCACTTGCATCAATCTCACATGGATTCGGATGCCTTAGACCCATCTTCTACCAGGCATGGAAGCCTAGGTATCTCTACTAAGAATGGCGGTTATAAAGTCCCGTCTGTCCCTGACTGTTATGGGCCCTCTGGTGTAAGCATTCCATCCTCAGGAACTGGATATTTGGAAACTAGGAGAATAGACTCTAAGAGTGCTGAGGACTGTAGAGACTTATCCTTCACCAACCGTCATGAGGCCTCCAGTGCTAGCATTCCTTTCTTAGGGGCTAGACATTTTGAAAACATGAACATAGACTCCAGAGATGATGATGGTTGTAGAGGCCTATCCTTCAATGACAGTCACGAGCCCAGCATGCCTGCTATTCCTCTCTTGCAAGCTGCAAATTTTGGGAAGAAGAGCATAGACTCATCCTTCATACGCAGTCCAAGCAAGAATCTTTCAAGTGTGTGTGAGTCAAATGTGCATGGCTATGCTGCATTTCAACAGCATGAAGAGGGTCATGTAGGACCGCCAGATGTGTGCTTTGAACCTTCCACAGCCACCATGCACTTGTCAGGAGATGGAAATTTCATTGTCAGGGCTGTAGAGCCTTCAAACTTTTTGGGCCCCGACAAGGATCCAACAGGTGTGAACGAGTATGACTGTCCCTTGGAATCTTGGTTTGCTGCTGGCTATGGTAGGATGGGGCATCATAATTCAACGCATCATGAAGAATACTACCCTGACTCCAGCCTCAACTCAAAATGCTATGACAGGAGACCCAGTGTATTTTCTCGCTTGTCTGCAGCTACAGATGCCAGTTTCGAAGATGGTGAGAGTCATGAATCTGATGCAGATGTCTCGATGAGTGAGCTCGTGAAAATATTGCATCGGAGGAGAAAAGACTGGAGGAAGCTGATGAAAAAATATAAACAATTGAATGCACAAAATCATGATGACCGAACTGACATGGACTTGATGAGAGCCGATGTTCAGATCAATGAAGAGGATCTGTGGGTTGGCTACGGAACTGCAGAAGTGAGCTGTAAAAGCCCATTTTTGAACTTTAAACGAAGGAGTGAAGTCCGGAAGGTAGGCAATGAAACTGAAATGGGAGGCCATGTTGTGGTTGAGACAAGCAAGGGCTCTTCAGGTAAGCAAAAGAGAAGAAAACTGATTAGGCCACCTTTAATGGCCAAAGAGCCTTTTGATAAAGGCAGTAATGAGTGTCTCAACATGGATGGGTCGTCTCAAGGAGTTGCTACAGGCCTGGCCTCAGTTCAAACCAGTGAAGGTGAAAAAATAAATGGCAGAATCATCAGAGCTCCAGTAAAAAATGATGAGAGGGATGAGTGTAATGAAAGAGGTTTACCCAGAAAGGTAGACCTCAGTGGCGATGATGACAGTGGAAGATTAGAAGGCTCAAGCAACCACATAACTAATGATCGCAATGCTGAAGGGCAACCCCAAGAGCTCAGTAATTGCCAGAAATCAGATGTAGACGTTGAAAGAAATGCAGGTGGGCCATCTCTAGAATCTCAGAGTGATCAGCCATCAGTTGGAAATGTTACAAGTGAAGGAAACACGGGAGGGTCACCCGACGGCGATGAGAATGCAATAGTGACAGCTGATGATGCATCGGTCAGAAATGTTATAGGGGAACGCAATACCGAAGAGGCATCTGACAGCAATGAGATTTCAAAAATGGCAGTCGACGATGAGGCGGCATTGGTGGGAAATTTCAAAGGGAAAGGAAATGCGGAAGGTTTATTGAATGGAGGAGTTGGAAATTTCAAAGGCAAAGGAAATGCAGAGGGTTTATTGAATGGAGGAGTTAGTAATGAGAATGGTGAAGGCAAAGGTGAAGCATTTGAAGAACTAGGTGAAAAGAGCACACTTCTGTCTGTGGGCCAGGGTCAGTCAGTCAACAATAATCAGGTGTTGGTTAGAAATGTTGAAGGAGAAGATGAAAATGGGTCTTCTGAAGTTGGGAATGCAAGTGCCAAGTTGCTGCTTCACAACATTTTAGGCAAAGACAATGAAGATTTCGGTAGAGAGAATGAAGTCATGCAAGTTGATGAAGCTGTGGACCAAGGTGGGTCAGAGGATTATATTCCTCTTTGAAAATTTACCAAATGCGCATGCTTTTGTTTTTGTGGAAAATGTCAGCTGTCATCATCATCATCATCATCATAGCCTTGTCCCACCTATTTGTGGTCGGATTTTCAGAAATGAAAGGTCAAAAACTCAGCAAGACGACAATCAGAACGGCTCCTGTTGTGACTAACCGAGATGAAGCAGTGGGTGTGATGAGTTGTCAGACTCCCACCTGTTCATGGGTAATTGCTGAAGCAGCTATCCGAGTTTTGCTCTGATATGGGCGATCCGGCTCTTTTTTTCCCTTCCCCTCCCTTCCTACTCCTTCCTTTCGTGAGCCAAGGTTGGACGTTGATGGTCCTTTTTGTAGAAATGATCCAGTACGGCCCATATTTGTCTACCAACAGGTTACATATAGAGTATCAGATCTTTGCAAAAGGTGGGACACACCCTGATCATCACCTGGTATGAAAGTCTGGCCAATCCACTCATTAGCTAGGCCTGAAATACAAATTTATGGACATCTGATGGAATGATTCATTGTACTTGTGTCCCACTGAGTGAATCGGCCTGATTTTGTACCGACCATCATGGTGTGGCCCATCGTTTGCACGGGTCAGATATTCTACAAGTGTGACATGTTGCACGCATTGGATTGGAAACGGCTGCGTCGACACTGTTGCTGTATCTAATCTGTTTTTTTCCCCCTTTGCAAGTCTGCCTAGGTGACAACAAAATGCCGATATTGTAAATTTTGTATGGGACCTATGCTTTATTGTGCTTGTGGAAGCAGTTCAAATGGATGCTATTATGGTCTGGTACATATGTTTTAAGACCCTGATGAATCTGATGGTCTGGTGTATGCATTTGATGAGGATGAGACTCGTCAGACTCGTCTAAGTCGACTGGGATTGAGTAGGACCTAGTCCGCCCCAAGAGGCCCACCATGGAATAGTGCATCTGACTGATGGGATAGATGTTCCACACGCATCACGGTGGGGCCACACAGCTCGACCTCATGGGAAGTTCCCATGAGGTCGACCGCATAGAACCATTTCCCATATGGGAACTTCACGTGAGGTCGAGCTGTGTGGGCCCCACCATGATGCATGTCGAACATCAACACCGTGCATTTGATGGGTCCCCTTTAAATTATGGGTTATCCCAAAAAATCAGCCGTATACGGAACTCAGGTGGGCCATACCATCTAAAATCATGTGAAGACATGCCTAAAACATGTAAAAGCACTTGGCGGGGCCCACCTAAAATTTGGATTCGTCTGAAAAGCACCCGATCGTAGGTGAGTCAGACCAATTCAGCCCCGACTGTTGATTTTGTGAGCTACAAGGGATTGCTCATGGCCTAAAAATCGTGGTGGTTTGATTGTCTGCATGATGGCCCGAAATTGATGCCTCTGATCACCACAAATGCCGTGTTTCATGCTTGATGATGGACGGAAGGGGATTGGCTGGTGTACTACACACCAGCAACCTAGCTGGTGTGGGCACGTGTCAGCGCTAACGCTCCTCGAGCTCGAGTTGTACAAACGGTTCAAAGAAGATCAAAGTTACATGGGCCCCACAATGATGTATTTATCATATCTACACCGTTCATCCATTTGGTGAGATCATTTTAGATCTTGATCCCAAAAATGATTAATTTCCAAAACTCAAGTGGACCACACCACAAATAGCCTTGGGGATGGAAGCGGATTGCCCACCGAGTAACTTGCTAAGTGTATTGTGATTTACATATTTTATCCACTCCTTCCATCCATTTTAAATTTTAGGGCTTTAGCCCAAAAAGTAACTGTATCCAAATCTCAAGTGGAACTCACCACAGGAAACAGTGTGAATTGAAATTATATTATTGAAAGTTTCTCGGGGGCCCACAGAGTTTTGGATCAAGCTTTTATTTATGTTTTACCTTCATCCATGTCTGTGTGATCTTGTGAATAGGTTGGATGACAAATAAACATCACTGTGGTCCCTAAAAAGGTTTCAACGGTGGAACTCATTATTCCCACTTTTTCCTATGGTGTGGTCCACTTGAGCTTTCCTTGTACTTAAATTTTGGATTCAACTAATAAAATGAGATGGAAAAACAGATGGACGGCGTGGATAACCCACATACATTCACATTAGGCTTTATTGAGTTTACTCAGTCCCATCAAAGCTATCTGAGTAACTCAGTACTCAATCCGATTTCACTTTCCATGAATCTGTCCATAAGGTCCCACAAACCTGGATGAAGAGAACAAATATTATATTAATCCAAAATTTCTGTGACCCCAGAAGGGTTTCAATGGCAGCCGTTCAATCCTCTCCTGCCTGTTACAGTGTGGTCCATTTGATTTTGGATATGTCTTATTTTTCGGCTTAAGCCTGAGGATGAGCTCAGCAAATAGACGGACGGTTTAAATATAACTCATACCTCATGATGGGACCCACAGAACTTGGTGACATCCACACACCAATCACATCGGTGGTGGCTGGTACGCCAGCCAATCCGCTTACCCGTATGGAATGGTCTTAATAGCATTGCAGCATTCATCCAGCATTGGTACTCCAGGGTGAGATGGATAACATGCATGAGCTTAGAAATTGCATGCATAGTATACAAGCCACTCAAATTGAAATATCCAAAATATGGGCCTAAGCTTAGACCTATCATGTACCAAAAATTAGGTTGGTTTGATTATCAGGGCAATTGGTGGACATTTATTGAACAACTAGAACCAATAAAAATCTAATGGTTGTCTTTAAACAAGTGTATGCAGATTACTGCCCATGGTTTTTCAACCATTTTATCTTCTTACCCTGAATTTGCTACGGTGTGTGGCTCCCCACAGTTTTGACGCTTTATTTGAGTTGATGTGGGCGACATTTGGAATGTCACATGCATGTGCCAAATGTATGATTCACAATCCAGTGGACCCAAAATGACAAACATGGAGGGAGTGGATCGACTCCCAGCAGTGCCTGTTTCTCTGCCCTGTTTTTAGTTTGTGTAAATGGTAATATTTCAAAATTTCTAGTTTTCTGTGCATTAAATTGGAAGTTAAGAGAGGTGAAAAAGCGTAACTAGACTACAAATTTATGACTTTGATGGAGACTTACTGTAGCCTCGTTACCCACCAAACCCTCTTCTTCTCATTAGATGGGGCTTAGCGTTTTATTTGGGGGTGTACACGAACCGAGCTAGCTCGGTTAGCTCGCTCGACTCGACTCAAAAAAGCTCGATCAACTTGGTTTGAAGCTGAGTTCGAGCCGAGTCGGGCTGATTTTTTGAGCTCAAAAATGAGTTCGAGCAGGCCCCAGCTTGACTCAACTTGCATCGAACTAGTTCGGTGACTCGGTTACTTTGCCATTAATGTTGCTCACCAACTGTTTGATAAAATGACTCAACGAAATGTGGCTGGTGTCAAGGAAGGTTTGGCTGGTGGCAAGGTGGCAAGGAAGGTATGTACATGAAAAAAATCCATTTTTTCTCTTTCTAATTTTTTTTTGGTTTTTATGTTATTTAGAAGGTGTTTGAGAAAATACCTGTAAAACATTCTCTGTTTGTAAAACAGTGAGATTTTGAAGTTGCAGTTAAGGTATTCGTGGAAATGCCTCGATGGCGAACTCGGCCCGAACTGCTAACCAAACTGAGCCGAGTTGGCTAGTCAGGCTCGAGGACCGAGCCAAGCCGAGTTCCAGCTGAGGTTAGCCATTGTTCGAGCCGATTCAAGTTGAGGTCAGCTCGACTCGGTTCGACTCGATGTACACCCCTAGTTTTATTGCTGGATTTTGAAGGGTTTTTTTTTTTTTTTTGGGATTTTGATTTTTAAAAAATTATTATTATTATTATTATTTTGATGTTACGAGGTTTTGAAAATTTTTTGGATGTTTGGAATTTTGAGGATTTTAGAATTTTTAGGCTTTTTGAAAATTTTATGGTATTTTGGATTTTGAAAATTTTATGTTTTTAGAGTTTTTGCAAATTTTCGTTCTTTCTTTTTTTCTTTTTTTCTTTTTTTGTTTTTTTTGGTAAATTGTAATTTTAAGATTTTGTACATTCTTCTAATTTTTATAGCTTTTGAAATATTTTTTTTAAGACCTTGAGTAGGATTGCATCACTAACCAAGATCTGCCTTTATTACGATCGACATCTTTAAAAGAATGGTCCTCTTATTCTGTAGTCATGGGGACAATGAATTAATTGATACCCTACGTTTCTACCCCTCAGGCAAGGCCAAAGAATACGATAGGCAAATTCTCATTATTGAGCCCAAGCATCATGATGAAGCGACGATTGGGCTTTAAATAAGTGTCTGATATGGTGGCTTGGGGTCGTCTCCGAGGCATTGGAGTTCCTCAGGTTCTTACAACTTGTATGGGATCTGGACTATGGTCCAATCAATGAAAGACAATTTCTATCTTTTGCTCAGGTCCTCGTTGATCAACTTAGTTAAGGTCAGCCCTTGCAGTTGGTTTTTTGGGATGAAGTCTGTCTTGTCATTGGGACGGTCATTGCACTAGTGCATTTGATTTTTGTGTAGATGAAGGGATTGTCTTTCTCTTCCTGGCCTCGTTCTTTTCTGGGACCTTGCTTCTCCTACCTCACATTTGAAATAGGTTGATATCTTAGTCCGATCTTGCTTAAATTTTGTTGAACATCGACGAATTGGGTCGAGTCCTCATATTCAAGCTGATAATATAAAGTTTGGTGCTTGTTAAGAGAGAAGATATAATTTGATCCGATAAGACACACAGTTGGAATGCAATTTAAAGTTTTAGATTTGAAGTTGTGGTATGGTGTGTCTTTTTCGGATTGTTGTATATCTATGACCAATGGTTGAGATGCCGGGGACCATGGACCATAAGAGGTGGGGGCCAACTATAACACCCCGGTTCTCAAAACCCGAGTACATTACTTGTTTTCCAAAAAGCCGAGTGTTAACTTTTAAAGATATCCCAAATTTCAGGTACATTTTTTTTTTTCTTTATCAGAGTTAGCAATTTAGCAGAATAGAAACAAATTAAGTATAAGAGGGAGTCTAAATATACAAAATTAAATATTCGAGTGGTTGCCCGAAAACTTGTACAAATCAATGTCTTAAGTTTTTACAATACATAACAGTACAAATTAAATATAAATGAAATCAGGAATAGAAAGTTGCAAGATCATTTGGCTCCTCCTATTCCACATGAACACCAGCATGTGCATCCTCTGCATCTCCAACACACTAATTATGGTTTGATAGCATTAATGGCAATTACAGTGAGGTACAACCCCCAAGATTTATCGTATCATCAAGATAATTAAGCATAGTTATTAAGGACAGTATATAATGAATATTTCACAATGATCATCATAATAATAAGACAAAGTTCATCAGATACGCATATATTGAATAAATTCTACCAAGATATTCATGTCTAAATGTATGGATGCATGCACATGCTCACAAACCTGGGGATGCACATCCAGCTGGCAAAAAGTCGCCCAAGGAGAACTAATCATCTGGAAAAGTACTCAAAAGTACACCCTAAGGAGAACTAATCACCCAGAAAAGACTATGCAACGAGGACACCTAAGGTTAATTAATCTCCCGAAAAAGTACACATGGGTATGCTCTAAGGAGGACTAAACACCCAAAAAAGTCCATACAAAAGGGACAGCCTATAATGGTAAGAATGCACATGATATTATCTTAGGATCACTAGGTAAAATACTCTATGGTACAACCCATAGTGACTTAAAAAACTTCGTATCTTACATCGACCACCTGGTAAAGTCCGCATGCCATGAAAATGCATGATTAGCCCAACCATTATTATTTCAATTTTAGACAACCATTTTTAGAAAGCTCAAAGGTCATTATGGGGGGCTCATCACCTAGTATAGGCCGATAGCTCGGACATATTGTCCCATACCACAATTCCCGGGCCTCAACTCATAAGACTCTAACGAATATAATGTTTAAATGTAACCTCATCAACTATCAATTATAGTTTTACAAGTAGAACTTACCATCGCAAGGCTATACGAAGATGATCCATTAAAGCCATATAGGGTAAATATCCCATTAAGCTGCATAAGGCAAACAGTCCATCCCAAGGATGTGATAAAAATGGGATTATCTCCAAATTCCACATAGACACAAATGATCCACAAGATGGAAAGTCCACGACAAAGAAATTCAATTTAATCTAATGTCCACTAGTTCAAGGACTTCCACAAACACTATTAAATAATCGCGAGGGGTAAAACAAGCTACGCACAATGTCAATAGTATTTACACATGTAAAGTGGGATATTTGAGTTCTATCACATGTTCATATTTGAATGTAAATCTAACAATCGATCATTATGAAAAATTATTCAAATAGAAAGTAACATTTATCATCAATTTCACTGAGTATTATATTAGGCAATAGTTGAAATAAATGAGCTATGCTAACTATCAAGATGTAGACAAGCTTGAAGGGTGATCCTCACCTTCTGTAGAAATTGCAGATGGTCTTGATATCAATTCCAATCCTCACTTCATGAATACCATCCAACTATCTTAGATTATCCTACAATTGTTGCATAAGAATTAGAATTAAAACCTAATTCTATCTTGAACATAAACTTGTACTAGGGATTAATATAGTATTAAAATCTTCCCATAGAGATTATTAGATGTCTACTACTCGAGTTGAAATGGAATGAATTTTATGTGACTCAGCTCCACTTGATGCAATATAGTGCGACTTGGAAATGAGTCTATAGGAATTCATGGTGTTGCACTATAAGTTCGATGTTGGCAAGGTCCCTAGTTGGTTGAACCCAAACTTAATTCAAATCCCACCATGCCTCAATGAGTCAACACAAAATGCCATTACCTTAACTTGAAAATGCTACAAAACTTGCATTGAATAAATGAAATAGACGAGGGTCATTTACCTGATGTAGTGCCGCCAACACGACTAGTCTTGACTCGCAATTGTCTAAACTTGCCCGTAGATTAAATGCTTTGACTCACTGAGTTCACGCAGCCCTCATTCTCACACTCACTTCTTCCTTTTCTCAATCTCTCCTTCTTGTTTTTCCTCCAAAACCCCAATGTCCAACAAGTTTGCTAAACTCAGTAAACTCTCCCTGACTCGGTGGGACGAGAGCCGAGTTGACTCGGTACAACTCAGCCATCAACTAGGAATGCCCCATGTCAACCTCCTCTTAGTTTTATTTTTGTTTGCTTTCCTTCTTCTTCCTGCTTCTCTGTTTCTTTTCCTTTTCTTCTTTTGCATCTAGTTGCCCCTAACACATGACTCAAACCGAGTCAAGCAGCTTGACTCAGTAGTAGGCCCACAATAGAGACTCGGTCCCAACTCAGACCGTGTCCCTGCCTGCCGAGCCCACTCACATTTCCTCTTCTTTCTCTGCTTTATCTTCTTCCATTTTCATTTCTCTCTCTTCCTCAAACCTGCCCAGCTAGGTTGCTAGACCAGACTAGACCCCAATCAGGCCCAACTCGCTCTCTCTCTCTCTCTCTCTCTCTCTCTCTCTCTCTCTCTCTGATCCCATCTCTTTTCCTCTTCTTCATCCTTTCATTCTTTGCCAATTGATATGCCGACAACCCTGGACTGGGCCTAACTCGTAGTGACTCGAACTGAGTCATAATTCAAACCAGCTGAACTGGGTCTAGACTCGGTGCAGCAAAAATAGAGTGTGGCTCTTTCCCTCTCTTTCTTGCTTTCCTTTCCTTTCCTTTCCTTTCCTTTCTAATCTTCTTCTTTCTTTTCTCCATTTCCTTTTGTTTCTTCTCTTCTTCTCCTTCTTCTTTCTCTGTTGGAAACAACCGGGCAAAGCCTTGGACTCGGCCCGATCTTGCAGCGACTCGAACTAAGTTGACTCAACCCGATGTGGTGGACCGACGTCGTTTCTCTTTCTCTCTTAAGCTTTCTATTTTTCGGAAGGGTTGCCCTAAAAGGAAGCCTTTTTAAAGGCTCTACTAACTACATTCTAGAGGGTTCGAATCTTAACTAATCAAAGGATTAGTTACATTTTTTGTTAAATCCGTGATGTTTTGTGGCCATGGAATTGAATCAAGCTTGCATGGCTTTGATCAGGTGTCATGGATGCACTTATGGGTCCCTGACCCACCCATTAAACATATCAGATCAGCTATTTGTGATCAAACCCGATGGTGGGTGTTTTCGACTCAACGGTGAAGATGATCCAGCACGGTGGATCTCCTTTCGATGGCTAATCCTAATATCTGAATCATATGAGTGGCATGGATTAGACCACTGATCAACGTGGGGTCCATATTCTGGACGTCAGTCCACAAATCTCGGTGGGTTCCGAGTATTGGAGTTGCAGCCGCTTTTTCATTGCGATGGAAGCCCTAACTCGTGCAGAGTGGAATGGATGGCTAGGATTGTCCTGCATTGATGGTTAGGATTGAGGGAGAATCCCGCATGTTGTTAGCCAGCCTAGCAGGGCAATGCACGGAGGCTATACCCGTTTTCGAAACTAAGCCACATGCACACAGCCGACTTGTGCCAAAATTCGTGTGCATGCACACGTGTTCCAACATGTGGAATCGATCAGAGTTTGGTCGGGATTCCTGCATGAGCATGATGGACGGCTCAGATCTTGTATATGTTCACATCGTGATCAAACGGACGATGTCCATCCGCTGGTAGAAAATGCGGGAGAAGGAGTTTTTCTCCCTCAGACTCGGGTCAAACCCAGTTTGACCCAGATCAGGTTTCGGTGCTCTGCAGTAGTACCGCCCTTGATGCACACCTAAAGTGATTATGGGGCCCATAATGAGGTTCCGTGAAATCCTATCGTCAATATGTTTCTACTCACCTTGACAAGACATCAGTCCAAAGATGAGGTGGGCCATACCAACTGAATTGCGGTCTTTAGGTGTCGATTACATCGGTCCGACGGTTAGATCGTTCTGAATTCAAACGTCAATGGTAAAAAGGATTCTAGGGCCCACTTAAATGGAAGTCAATGGTTTGATTAGTTATCAAATGAACTAATATGCATTTATGATATTGAATATTATCATAGTATTCTTTAATAACATTATTATTATTATTATTATTATTATATTTTTAATCACTAAATGTTTATGTTTGCTAGTTCTTCCTTTAGAACATGTTTTATGGGCTTTTCCATATAAATTATTTATTTTATTCTTCCTTAAATTATTTTTGTGGGTCTTAATGTACGGTTATTGATTATTTCAAATTAATAATTAGGTTTGAAAATTCGATGTTTTGATCATTGAAACTAAGTGGTGAGTTGCCCTATGGGAAATTGAAAACTTGATGAGTGGTTTGAATGTTTGATTTGTCTATTAAAATGATTAAAATCCTAAAAAATAGATTTACCTGATGATGTAATGGTCTCTCATTGGAGTTAACGATTGAAATGGGCGGATTGTCACTTATCCCTTAATAGTGAATAACATAGACTAGGTGTGTATCTTCATACAATGTGTTAATCTAGATTATAATGGTAACACCCGAGTATGAAAATGTACAGAGTGTTACACCGACAAGTTGAAGTGACTTGCCATGCTCTTTCCTTGGAGGATCACAGGCTCATTGCATTCTAAGGGACCCGAGGAGGAAGGCAGACTTCGAGCCTGGAAGAAAGCCAACAGGTTGGTGGGGCATTCCAACTTGGCCGAGGTATGTGGCATGAGGTTCAGCTCGGATACCTTTCCTAAGAGGATGAACGGTTGACTGGACCACTTTAGATTGTAGCAGGGAGCTATAGTGAATGCTAGCTAAGGGATCTTTCCTAGGGGGACCAATGACTGATTGACCCATATTTGGCTGGAACTAGAATATGAGGAACACAGCAGCTCTAGGCCTTCCTCTAGAGGACCAACAGTGCGTCGATTCGTGATTGACTGGGAAGTGGAATACATGCTCTTTTAGGGGCCCTCCCTTCTAGGAATATGACTAGAGGGGACATTGGCTTGGACGGTACCCCTTGCAGGATGAGCGGGTGAGAATCGACAATCTGGATGGATTGGGCTAGATAAGAAAGAGGTATCTCATGGATGATGTTGATGGTAGGGGTGCTCGATGTGTTGGAGCTCACTTGATGCCGTGGTAGGGAATTCTGTAGCATGCTATCAGAAACTGTGTTGGAGGCTGTGATTGAAATTTTTCTTTGATTGATCAAATTTTGGACTGTGTTTTAATGTAAAACAATGGTTCGTCATGTGCCCCTTAAACTGATGGAATGTGTCATACTCAATTTCGTTATAGTTTGGTGGCATTAGGTCTAGTGGAGGCCTAGGCTCTAATGGGGTAAGAAGTTACCTCTGAACTAACATCTCTAGTACGTCATTGTAAGATGGAGCTAATGGAGTGAAATGCCTAGGTTTCTGAACCGTACCTATTTGCCGATTCTGATTAGAGTATTGCAGGTTCCATCTCTATAGTTGTTGCTGTTGTCATTGTTGTCCCTATTGAGGGGCGAATGGTGCTCCTTGGGTACAGGCAACAAGATTATCATCTTTTGTTGGACAGGAGACGAGGACATCATCATCACCTCTCTTGTATTTTATAGGCTCTCCATCCACTTGATTCCACTTTTATGAGGTGGCCTGATGTGGCCAAGGGGAAAATTGTTCCAGCCCTGATTTTAGCTTCAACTTATTCCCCGACACAAATCAATTAGATGAAGTTAGCGTACGAATATGAGATGAGGTATCTAGATACACTCGGGTTTGCCGAGTGGACAATCATGGAGATTTGTTCTTCCTTGTCGATGGGCGTTTTCATTTTGGTAGCTATGGCTTATCATTAGCCAATGTAAACTAATGAGGACTTGTCATTCTTTTGTCTTAAGGTAGCAAGATCTGCCCTTTTGGATGCTGCATTTATATTGTATGCGAAGCAGTCTACAAATGCTTGGGCAAGTTGCTCCCATGTCTTGATCCAATGGTAATCGAGTAACATGTACCAATCAAGAGCATCACTCTTTACAGACTTTTGAAATGAGCAAATTAATGTCCCGTCATCACCTGCCACAACATTAACCTCATTGTAGACGGCCTTCAAATGAGTAGTGGGGCAACCTATGCCGTCACACCTTTTGAACTTAGGCACCTTAAAATTGGGTGGTATTCTCGCATCAGGGAAGAGACAAAGGTCCCTGAATTTGGTGGATGGGAGATCCATCCATGTTGCTTTTGGAGCTCACTTCTCATGGCCTTGAGTTGTACTTCAAAGTGCTTAGCACTACCAATCTATTATGAGATCCACCTAAACGGCCATTTCAATTGTTCTTGTAATAGAGTTATTGTAATATTTAAAAATGATGGCAACTATCCTTAGAAAAAGCTATTATTTAAATATTTTACCAAATGTACTTATTTCATATGATAGTTTCTACTTTTTTAAGGTTTTGAAAACCTTATTTTACCAAACCAACTTGTTTAAAACAAGAGCTACAATAAAAAAAAAAAAAAAGAAAAGAAAAAAAAGAGCTTATTAAAGTAACTCTTATTTGAAAAGCTCTTATTAAATTAAAGTACATATGCCAAACGTTTACTAAATATTGAGTCAAGTCGGGTTGAGTTCTCGAACAACTTGACTTGGCTAAACATCGAATTAAGGTTTAGGTTTTTTTGGTATAAACATGGCATTGCCCATGTGGCAATGACTATGAGCACATGTGGATGACATATGAGTGTAATGTGGTGTTGGGATTTGGGGAAGCACACAGAGTGGGATCAAGCAAAGTAATCACAATTCCACAAACAAATCCAACAGAGAACAATCCAAATTTATGTCGAAAACACCGTGCGGAAAAAAACCACGGCACAAAGCGAGAATGCATTATGAAAAACCAAGTTACAAGAGATGGAATCTTACATATCAAAGCCCCAAGCTTTTCCTCTCTCCAAAATCCTCTTAAACATTCTAGCACGACTTGCATAAACCTTAATCCCGTTTACAGCCTCTTATTTAAGTAAAAAATGAAAATAGAAACAATTCGCACAAAAATGAGCAAACTACGCAACACTTCGACTTGTCGAGTCGACTGGTCAAAATCCTTTGACCGGTCATGTTGACCTATTAACCAACATTTTCGACATGTCAAAAACACCAAAAAAATGTCTAAAGATTTTTTTTCTTCAAAAAATTGATTTAATTCAATATCCTTTGATCGGTCGACCAGACTGTTGATCGGTCGAAGGCTCCTGTTTCACCACATATTTGAGGCATCCGATTTTCAACAATCTCTACCATGACTCTAATCTTCAGCTGCAACATGCCACGCTTAAACTTCCATCTCTACTTCATTTCTATCATAGCTCCATAATCATCACTTCTCGTACACACTCTATCTTCATTCGATCTTTGTCAGACCTAGAGAAGTTGCACATAATTTAAACTTCTCTGTAGGAACCACTTTTGTAAGTATATCCATCGGATTCACGCTTGTGTGTATTTTCTCGAGGGTCATGCCACCTTCTTTTAGCACTTGTTCAATAAAATGATGACATACATTAATATGTTTAGTTATAAAATGGGAAACCGAGTTCTTCACCAAATTGATCGTGCTTTCGTTGTCACAATAAACAGGTAAGGCATCCTATTGAAGCCCCAACTAATTTATCATTCCCATTAACCAAACTACTTCCTTCAATGCTTCCGTCGCTGTCATATACTCAACTTCGGTTATGGAAAGAGCTACCATAGACTGAAGCTTCAACATTCAACCGGTCGCTACGCCCGCTAACACAAACGAGTACCGAAAGTTGACCTTTTATTATCCACACTGCCTGCTTAATTTAAATCCACATAGCCTAATAGCTTGTCCCCTGATTTTTTGAATGTCAAGATATAGTTCTGTGTACATCGAATATATCGAAGTAACAATTTCACTACCCTCTCAATGTTGCCTGCCGGAATTAGACATGTATCTGCTAACAACACCCATCGCATGTAAAATATCCGGTCTCATACAGACCATGGTATACATCAAGTTGCCAACTGTGCTTGAATAAGGCACATGAGACATAACATGTTTTACTTCATCTGTTTCGGGACATTTCTCGTAAGAAAGCCTAAAATGAGCCATGCGTGAACGCTAATTGGCTTTGCCTTGTCCATCCTATACTTCACCAATACATTCTCAAGGTATTCTACATGAGATAACCATAACCTCGCTCTTCTTCCCATTTCTATGTATGTTAATGCTGAGAACCCTTTGCAACCCTCAGATTTTTCATCTCAAATGTCTTTGATATTTGAGCCTTTAGTATGTCGATCTCTATAAGTGTTTATACTTAAAGCACATTTTAGTTTGTCAAATTCCGTATTCCGGTTATGATCGCAAGCTCAACTGAAGACAAGCTATCCACTCGATCAAGTATTTGGAAAGAAGGCTCAACATCTCAAAGTAAGACTTTCATGATTCGAGGTTCATAACACTTCGTATGAGTCAACTTACTGGAGGTATAAACCAAATTCGATCATAGGTTAGATGTATTTCACTCATGCATATTTTGAATCATATTTAATGTTAAATGTACTCAAGTTAGGCCATCCTAAAGTTTAGTTCGGCTAGCCTAACTACTTGGACCAACCCTACAAAATTCAGACAAAATTCACATCTCAAAAGATTATTTTTTTTTGCGGTAGGTTCGGCCAGCCCAAGGTGGCTTCAGTCAAGTTTCCAGCAATGGAAGAAAATCGGATCTTGGACCAATTAGGCCAGCCAAACCTCCTGTTCGGCCAGCCGAAGATTTGAAAGATTTTATCCCGCGATTTCCAGATTCCGATTGGAACGTAATCTTTGAAGTCTGGCCAGCCGAATTGAAACTTGGGCCAACCAAACTACACAGATTATTGGCTATAAATAGAGGCTTTCTCTTACTCTTTAAACCACGAAAATTTATAGTCTTTTATTGTGTTGTAAAAAGAGATTCTTTAAGCCTCCTTAAAATATCTATATTATAATTCATATTTTATTATTAGTTTATTCTATTCTCCTCAAAGTTAGATTAAACTATTTTTTATAGAGTAATTCATACTCTATTTTGAGAATAGGAATAACCGAATCTGCAGTAATAGAGTTTCATTCATTTCATTGAAAATCTATTAGATCCCTTTGTATCTTTTTAGGTTGAACTCATACAACGACTTCATCAATATCCTAAGAAGAAGATCGCTGCATTTAAGCTACAACTACGACTTGGACTCACCAAATCGAAGATAAGTATTGTTTTTTATTTTATTTCAGTTTGGATTTTTCTAAAATAGCCCGAAAATCTCAGCAGGTTTATTTGTGGTGACCCCGTAAAATCACAAAATGAGTTTGATTGTGATAGCCCATGAAAATCGCAATAACTGTATAAGGTTGTTAAGGTGATCTTGGAAAACCTTGAAATAGTGAAAGTCAAAATTGTGATGGTAGTAATTTTAGGAGTGGAGTAAGTTGCATTGAGGTACCAAACCATTATAATTCTTTTGTGCATTGTGGTGATTGGATATTATTATTTGTGTTATTGTGCTTTTCTTATTCTTTGCATTAGTTTGATATTTTGATTTTAAAGACGTCGTGACATAAGGTTATCATACCTAAATCTTTTAGGTGTAAGGTTGTCCTACAAACTATTTGATATCAAGAATTCAATAGTTTGCAAAATTGTATTACATTAATTTATTATTCCACATTATATCGAAATAATTGACATTCTCCTATTCACCCCCTATAGGACATCTATAGCTCGTCTTTTCAATCTCAAATATGTTATGATGGGTGGTAAACTTATCATCTACATACGATACCAAGATAATGAACTTCTCATCACTCAATGTTTTGTAATAAAAACAATAATTATACTCGCTCCTAGCAAACCTCTGACTCATCATGAAATAATCAAATTTCTTATACCACTGCCTAAGCGACTGTTTCAAGCCATACAATGATCTCTTCAACCTGCAGACCTTGTTTTCTACCCCCTATATTTTGAAACCTTTTAGCTGCTTTATGTAAATATGCTCTTTCAATTCCCCATGTAGGAAATCAGTCTTCACATCCATCTGTTCTAGCTCGAGATTATATTGGGCAACTATCGCTAATACGAATCTGATAGATATCTACTTCATCACAGGTGCAAAGATCTTAGTGAAGTCGACACCTTTCTCTAAGCATATCCCTTCACTTCCAACCTTGCTTTGTACATATCATATTTTTTCTTAAAAATCCGATTGCACCCAATCACTTTACGACCAATGGGAAGCTCCATGAGCTCCCACGTCTCCTTCTTGTATAAAGAGTTCATCGCGTCATGCATCGTCGCTTTTCACTTTTCAACATTTATATCGTCAAGAGCTTCCTGAAAAGTAAATGGATCATCATCATCCGTAATGAGGGCAAATGCAACATTTGAGACATCCCTGTATTTCACCTGTAATGTACGATTCTTTGGTGAATTCATTCTCACAGGTGGCTGCTCCACCTGCTCCTGTACGTCTGTCTGCGTCTCAGTATCAACCCGTATATCATCTTTATCTATCTGAACGTCTACAACCAACTTTTCTGCTTCCTCGTGATCATACTTACAGAACAAGGATTTTTCGTCAAATTTAATGTCACGACTAAGGATGATTTTTCATGTGACGCGATCATATAGCATGTACCCCTTCACACCATTATCATAGTCGACAAAGATGTCCTTTTTAGCCATTTGGTACATCTTATCTCTCTTAATTGACGGTATGTTAGAGTAAGCATCACAACCAAATACTTAGCCCCAAGTAGTCTACCTGCTGATCACTCCACACTTCCTCTTGAATTTTATAATTAATAACTATAGAAGGATACCAATTCATCAAGTAACAAGATTTGTTAACAGCACCAGTCCACATTTCTTTATCCAGCCTAGCATTACTCATCATGCATTGGGCCCTCCCTAAGAGAGTCTGATTATCCGCTCAGCCACACCATTCTGCTCTAGTGTGTTATGCACTTTGTTGTGCATCACGATTCATTTCTCCTTAAAAAACATATTAAATTCTCCAGAAGTGAATTCCCCGTCGTTATCAGTCCTAAACACTTTCAAATTTCTCTGTATGTTTTTCTATCATCCCCTTTCACTGTTTGAAGTTGGCAAAAACCTCGGATTTACTTTTTAGAAAATAAACCCACACATTTTGTTCACAACCCCAAGTGCAGTGTCGCGATATAGTAATAACTTGTGAGAACAAGGTTAAATCCACACGGACTAAACTTGTACGTATTTTGCAAAAAATTAGAACTAGAACTAAAAAAAAATCTAAATTTAAGTATGGAATAAAAGAGAGTAGTTGTGAAGGATTTATCAAATATCAAAAGTGAACTAGAGTGCCAAGGATCCACTTGCAGTGATCAGGGAGCCCTCTTACTTGCTTCAAGTATCACAATTGGTATTGGAGTCTTATCCTATCCAATTGGAAGATATAACAATTAAGATCAAATCCGAACTTTCCTTGACCTAATTCTCAATGGAGGAGAATTGTGATAATTGGAAAGGATTCCATCACCAAACCATGAACATAGGACGATGACTAACAACAAGATTTATCAATCCCACAATATCAAAATTAGAAAAAGAAGATACTCAAAGCTATTACAGATCTACTATAATTTGAGTCACAATAAACCATTAAAAACTGAAAGTATTCCTTAAATATCAAATTCGAATCAAAGAAGGTTCAATATAAACCTGATCAAAGCAAGAGAAACATCCCATCACACTACAAGCTTCACCTCTTAGCCCTAGCTAAGAGGTTTAGCCAACCATGGACATGATTGGACCGAAGTCTCTAAAAAAAAATATGAAAATAACTAAGGAAGAAGAAGTAAAACTCTTAGGGACAGCTTCTTGACCCTTTTGCTCCACTCCTTAAACCTTAGAAGATGCCTAAGAACATCCTAGGGAGTCATATTTACAATTGTGGAACTCCAACTTTTATACATAGTTAGAAAACTCTAGAAACCGCTTCAAATTTACGTAATTTACTAAAATAAACTTCACTCTGTGCAGTTTCCCAAAATAAACTTCACTCTACACAATTTCACAGAATAACCCAGAGTTTCAGAATATGTTTTTTCATGACGATTTCAGGATTCCTTTTCTTCACTTTAAATCTTTGATTCTCTTTATTCCTCACTTGGTTTTCTTGGATCTTTGGTATGTGAATTCTTCAATCTTGGTCTCCTAAGATTCATCTCTTGCCTTGGTAATTCTTGAGCATCAAATCCATGCTTTTAACACAATTTTTAATCCAAGCTCTTAAATTCACCTTGCAACACAAACAGGAGTAAAATAAAACATTAAGCATTATCATGTTCATAAAATCAAGATATAAATGGGGAATAATATGCAACATTTGACCCTCAACACAATTCCCAAGCAACATGTTACTAGTCCTGAGCAAAGTATGCATGAAATAAATCTCAATGCTTAATGTCCAAAACCTTTTTAGGAAAACAATCTTTTGTACACCCAAGTATGAATGAGTAGAATTAAGATACGAAAGTGGGGTTTTGAAAACTTAGAGTCAAAGTATATAAGCAACCAATTAAGTAAATTATTTATCCGTTAAATCGAGTATAATTTGTATATCAAGTTTTTCAATGTGCTCAGTGAAAATCAACTTACTTCCTATACGAATACTATTAGTTCATGATGTTAGTCATACTCATCACTTCAAGATCAGTTTGAAACTCAAGTGCTGATTCCGAACTTATCTCCTTTTCCTTCTTTTTCCAGTGTTTGATTTTATATCGACGGTTAATTTTTTATTCATTCTTTTTATTTTAACATTCTTTTTCATATTTTTCATTCTTTTTATTTTTTTTCATGACCTCTTTGTCGATCTCCTGTTTTTTAACTGGTTCTTTTCTTCTTTTAAGGTGGATAAAATTCTTTAGACTTGATTCTCATCATCTATCAATGATTCACATACTAACAATCAGAACTTCTAGCATGTCTTATAGAAGACAAATTGAATGTGTCTTGTGATTTAGATTAACATGATATTCAAACTATCTCTTAATTAATTGAGCGCAAGAACTTAGGTAATAGATTACCTAGTTGATCAAATCCACTAATCTAAAATTTAATCTCTATTTTTATCATACCCAATGCATTCTTAAGTACACAATTCATCACTTCTCAAACAGATTTCAACTTGAAACATTGAAAATTTTCAAAAATTTTACTCAAAACTGAGAAAACACTTATTAGTTCACCTAATCCTCCATCCCCTACTGAAAAATCTACATTGTCCTCAATGTAAAATAAATAAGCATGTAATGCAAAAGACGCGATGAAAAGAGAAGGGAAGTGATGGAAAGGAATACCTGAAGAAGGAATTTTGAAGCTTTTCGAATGGTCTCAGTGTGAAGATGGGTTAGTACAAGAATTAAACCAACAAAAAGCAAACTATCCTAAACAGTGTAAAGCAAACTATCCTAAACAACGGAAAACAAACTATCCTAATCATAAATCATATGAAAGCAAATAAATCTACCTATACCTCCATCAGACTAGGAGGTCAATCCTGGTAAACAGGGTCAATCAGAGGTATTGACATGTCATCTGAATCAAAAAAATTTAACAAATGGATTTAAATGATATCCATTTACTTTGAATTCATTGCCATTGTTTGGGTTCCGAATCTCAACAACCTCACGAGGATAGACTTTAGTAATAGTGAAAGGGCAGGTCCAACGAGATCAGAGTTTACCCAGAAAAAGGTGTAACTGAGAATTATACAAAATGACTTTCTGACCTGGTGTGAATGATTTCCGAAGAATGTGTTGGTCATGAAACATCTTCATCTTGTCCTTGAAAATTCTCAAGTTCTCATATGCATCATTCCGGATTTCTTCCAGTTCATTCAACTGAAGTTTGTGCATCGACCCGACGTTATCCAAATTGAAGTTCAGATTTTTAATCTCCCAATAGGCCCTATGTTCCAACTCCATAGGCAAGTGGGAAGCCTTCCCATAGACAAGTCTAAAGGGAGACATTTCAATAGGAGTTTTAAATGTAGTACGGTAAGCTAATAAAACATCGGTCAATTGGATTGACTAGTCCTTACGGTCAGGGTCATCCGTTTTTTACAAAACATGTTTAATTTCCCTATTGAAAATTTCAGCTTGCACACTTGTTTGTAGGTGGTATGGAGTGATCACTTTGTGGGAGATGTCATATTTCTTAGTTAAGTTCACAAATGCCCTATTACAGAAATGTGGACCTCTATCACTAATGATGGCCCGAGGCGTTCCGAACCGGGAAAGGATGTTCTCTTTTAAAAACTTAATGACCGTTTGAGGATCATTGTTCCGGCACGGGATCGTTTCAACCCATTTTGTGATATAGTCTACCGCTAGCAAAATATATAAATTTTCAAAAGATTGAGGGAATGGTCCATGAAATCGATGCCCAAGCAATCAAATGCTTCAATGATCAGAATGAGGTTCAAAGGCATCATATTTCGATGAGACAATGCTCTCAATTTCTGACAATGCTCACAAGCTTTGCAAAACTCAAGAGTGTCCTTGAACATAGTAGGCCAATAAAAGCCACACTACAGAATTTTGGCCGTGGTCTTTTTAGTAGAAAAGCGACCACCACAGGTTTGAGAATGACAGAAGGAGATGACACTTTGGTGTTTATTATCTGGCACACATCTCCTTAAGATTTGGTCTGGTCAATATTTATATAAATACGGATGATCTTAAAAGAATTTGCGTACCTCGTCGAAAAATTTCTTCTTATCTTGCGCAGTCCAATGTGTTAGCGCGAAACCTGTAGCAAGATAATTAGCAATATTCGCAAACCAAGGTGAACGGGAGACTTTAAACAGTTGTTCATCAAGGAATATGTCATTTATATTTGTCGTCTCAAGGGAGCCAGAGAGGTCAAGGCGGAAAAAATGGTCAACCACTACGTTCTCTACTCATTTCTTATCTTTTATTTTTAAATCAAATTCTTAGAGTATGAAGATTCATCTTATCAAGCGGGGCTTAGCATCATTCTTAGAAAGAAGATACTTGAGAGCCGCATGATCTGTATAGATAATGATCTTGGATCCGATCAAGTATGACCTAAATTTGTCCAAAGTGAATACTATAATTAAGAGTTCATTATCTGTAGTTGAGTAATTCACTTGGACAGAATTTAGAGTTCTACTTGCATAGTATATAACATAGGTCTTCTTCTCTTTTCTCTGGCCTAATACTGCCCCAAGAGCATAATCGGACGCATCACACATAATTTCAAAAGGAATGATCCAGTCGGGTGGTTACATGATAGGTTGTAACACCCCTGTACCTCTGGTACATGGGTGTTACCTCATCTCAAAACCTACATCGACCAAGGTTTAATTACTAGGCAACTTGAACTTCGACATGTGCAGGTGGGACTTCCAGTCAACATTGAAGCCATCCCTCAGGGTTGGTAGGAGCCAAGTTTAACCTAACAACAATCAAGTAAGACTCAACAAGCACCTATAGTTAATAAAGCTTATAGATAAATTAATCAAGTCATAGTGGAATAATGCACCCACTAGCGGCTCTCTAGGATGAATGAATGTCCAACCAAACAAGCAGTATACTCTAGAACCCCAATTAACCATTGCGACCAAATATCGAGCGAATCCAACCATTAGGTCGACATGCATCGGCCAGATAAAAACCCTAGACGTGTGATACGGCCCACCTGGGCCTCACCTCCACCCCAAACTGGGCCGGGCCCCCTGGGTAGGACGCCTGAGGTGAATGGACGAAGTGGATCTATCACCAACGTCACAGTGGGCCCCACACGAACCGCGAGTGCACAACACACGCCCGTGCATCAGCGACTGGGTTGACTAGCGCTGACCCGCGCCCCATATGAAAAAAAAATCAGGAATTTTTCCCGCCCATTCCCTATTTGAAACTAAGGGCCATCCAACCCCAAAGTGACCCACCATTGCCACTTTCCAAGCCATCTAGACCGTCCATCTGGTTCGTGGGCCTCGTCCAACCAAAACAGTATAGGCATTCAGGCACATGCATAGTAACGAAGGAGATCGGACGAGATCACTCGGAGTCCTTTGTACGGCAGGGATCTAAGATGGTGAGCCCATCCACGACCACCTGAGTGGGCCATGATCGTAATGATCATTCAATCCAATCCATCCGTCTGTTGAAAGGATATTTTGTCCTTTTCCAAAAACGGCCGGACAGCCATATGTAGCAGGAAAAGGAGAGTGGGAACATTTCCTTTTTGGGGAATGAATTACCTACCGTCCAATGGGCCACGTAGGATAATCTCAACCACCCCTTGAGGCGATGCGAGATGGCAGAGGAGAAATAGCCATTTCGTGAAAAACTGCCGAGAATCGAACTTTCTCATGTGTGAAATGAAATGCACGTTTGCAGCCCAATAAGGGGGCCCTGCACTGATCTAGGGCCTCATCTGGACCAACCAGACGGACCGGATCAGGTCCATACATATCAAATAGTAATCCGCCATTAGAGGCCGGATCACCTTCTCCGTTAATCCATTCGAACCCAACCACGAGATGGGCCCCACCAGACCTAAAAAGTTGCTTTTCTGGTGGGCCTGGATGTCATCTATCCATGCTAGCGTGTGGATAGGCCCCATGCAAGCCACCCTTCCTTCATGACCGTGCAAGGTGGGGTCGGTTTGATCCAACCGACGAGACCTCCCGCCCACGGCTATAAAAGGGAGCCCTGTAGCTCTCAGAGTTCGCACAAGAAGGTGAGAAAGGAGAGAAAGAGAGAGAGAAAGAGAAAGAAAACAGAGGAGAAGGTTAGAGCCGTGGGTACAGTCAGGTAAACCATCTTCTCTTTTTGATTTCTGTTAGGCTAGGATGAAGCACCTGTGCGAACCGGAGTCAAGCCAACTGATGGCTATGTTTTCGGGTCAAAACAGAGGTCGGAACCATACCAATCAATGGCTAGTTTTCGGGCCAAACACTAGTGAAAACAGGGACCCTGCTGTAAGCTCGAACTAGGCCAAAAAATGGCCATAGTTCGAACTAAATCCAGTGCCATTAATGGCCCGTGGTTGGCATCTGAAGTAGGTCAAGCAATGGCCCTGTTTTAGATTAACAAAAGGCCAAATGATGGCCAGATTTCGAACAGCAGCAACCCGACCAGGAATGCTGTGAAAGCCAACCCCAACCGAGTCATGTTAGGCGCTGGGAGTCGCTGGTCTACAATGTCGTTTCGGGCCTAAGCCAAGCCAATTAATGGCTGAAGCCTGGGTTGGAAGTCTGGCAGGGAATGGTCCCTAATAGCAGCTGAAGGTGGGGTTTGACAGGAGCTCTGTTTTTGAGCTAAAAAACGGGCCGGATTCGGTCTCGAACCGGGACGGCAGCATGAGGTGAGAGTCGGTCCAAGAGATGGACTGAAACCAACTCCGGTGGGCCATGATCAGGGGCCGGGATCGGACCCCAGACAGGCCCGGTTCGAGCAGCAGCTCGGGGCGCGGTTACTGGCCATGCTCGGGCGAGCTGTGTCAGCTGGACTGGGAGCAGACCCTGTTGGGCTAGGTGCAGCGACTGATGGGCCACACCACAAACGACAGTGGGCCCCACGATAGCCTCTGGTGGGCCGCACCTTGTGCAACTGGTGGGCCTCACCTGGCGAACGTGGGCCCTGAAAGGTCGCAGGTGGGCCTCATACATCATATGGACTGCACGTGTAAAGCCATCCCAGGCGGGCAGCTAAGTCCCTGGACTCAATGTTAATACACATTACATCTATGTGGGACCCACGTGCTAGCGCAACCTACCAAACGCATGCGTTGCATCCAGACCATCCAAGGTCTGGACATGGGCCACCCTCTCATGTTATTCTAAATCCACTCCGCCCACCTGTTATGATTAGCGGGAATACCCTCTAATACATATAATATGGAATAAAATATTATAGGTGGGCCCCACATCCACGTGGGACCCATCAGGTGCTCATGTTTGTGTGTGTATATATATATATATAATGTATACATATATGCTATGTGATACATATGTAATGTGTATGATGTATACATACACTATGTGATACATATATATAATGTATCTAATGTATACATATGAACTATGTGACGAGCTCGTCCATATGGCGGTGGGCCACGTATATGGACCCCACCATGAGATAAATATTTATCTGCCAAGTCTAGGCGGTGGGCCACTTATGTGGACCCACCGACTAGATGACTGTGCCTTGACATCAGTAGCACTATGGGGCCCCTGGACAAAATCTTAGTGGGTTGCATCCAATGCAGCTGATGGGCTGCACCAATCAGTCTGGGAGACCACCTTTGGGCCCGGACTCCTCTCAATGAGAGCCGGACCATCATGATTTGAGCCATTCAACGAACCATTGGCGTTCTAAGAATATTAGAACTTATCAACTAATGCAAGGGATTTCTCTAGGGGTCTGTTTAAGTGACGTGGAGGCGCTAGCTTCTCAAGAGAACTCGCACCAAGGGATGCCCTATAACGTATCTAGTGATGATTTCCTTCCCCTTAAGCTTTCCATCCCTAGCTAAATCAGAAAGAGTAGCTTATTTAATTTAGTGACTAGCTAGACCAGTGATAAACTGTGTGTGGAAATAGACTGCATTCATTTAATCTATCTATTCAACATGTTTACTATTGTTTAGGCTCTTGATTTCTCTGGACTGCCTAGGCGGATAATCTAACCGTTTATGTCATGTAGCTTATGTTACTCGGTAGTATGTATTAATATATGCATTATCCTTATTCCTTTCTTTTATGTCTATATTGCCATATGATGACATAACACACATACTGTTGGAATCTCTCCATAGGAAATCCTAGTTAGGAGAGTCCGTGCTTAGGGTGTAATCGAACGAGTTGTGATGTGGGTAGGCCCCTGACATGGAGGTATTTGGTTGTTGGTATTTGATCATAGGGTTCACCACTCATGTGTGGTTCTACTTAACTAACTTGGAATGAACTTCACAACCTTTCTAAATACTGCTGTTTACTCGTCTTTGCACCATTCATGCTGTCATGTTTTAATCACCACATTTGGTAATTCCAATATTTCATTTCCAGTTGGCATTGGTGGTGGCCCCCTTTATATTGAATTGATTGACCGCATGTTGGTGGGTACTACATACACCCTAAGACTATAGCCTCATGGGCCGGGGATGGTAGTTATGGGATCCTATGCCTGAGCCGTCGGCCTACGCTAGGCCATGCGCTCCCCGTAGTGACCATGAGCTTACTTAAATCAGCCGGTTGCAATTGGATTAATAATTGGCTGGCAAATCATGCATACATGGCATATTAGAATGGCTTGGATCATTATGCTCATGCGATTACACTGAGTGTTGCGCTTATGACCAGTCATTTGATTGTGATAATGACTTGGATTATCATGCCCATGCAATTACACTGAATGTTGCGCTAATGACCAGTCTTATCCCTGGGTGACGACCCCAATGTCCGTCCAGATGTTTTACCCGAGACATAGGCCGTCTGGATGTTTTACCCGAGCCGACGATTACATTTCATATATCTATGCATTTAATAAAGACTGCATCTACTGTATTTTGAATTATCTGTATGTCTTTATGTTATTCCTTATTTAAGGCGGCGGTGTATAATCTTGAAGGGAGATGACAATGAGCTGACCACTCATTCATCAATGTTCAACCATACAGAGGATACAAGGACAGATAGTCTTGCGGCGGATCCAGAGGTGGCTGAGATCGAGGAGGAGCCTTACAACAAGGAGACATACCAGGAGGCGGCTACTTATTTTGGATTAAATCAATAGACTATTTGCTTATTATCATTTCAGTTCATTTTGGGATTTAAGGTTTTGTATGTGGGCCCCAGTTGAGTGGCCCAGGATATTGTTACCGCTTGAGCTTCATTTATACTACGCTTGGTTCCGTTAATCGCACTTTCATTTGGTTTGGTTATCCTTTTGTTTATCAGTTAACAGTCGGGTTTTTAAGAAATGAGTGGTATACTCGGGTCTCGAAAACCGGGGCATTACGTAGGTGCAATGGTTAACATGCCCTTGAGTTTAGAAAAAGCTTACTGGCATTGCTCAGTCCACTCATATGGTACATCCTTCTGAAGTAAATTGCATAAAGGGTGAGAGAGGTGAGTAAAGTCCTTTATGAATCTCTTGTAAAATTCGGTGTGTCCTAAAAAGGATCGCATGTCTCGTATGTTTTTGGGTGGAAGTAAGTTAGAGATAAGATCAATCTTAGCCTTATCTACCTCAATCCTCAATTCCTTTAGACGAGATAATATATCCAACGACAAACCCCTTACGAACCATGAAATAACACTTCTCCCAATTTAGTACCAAATTTTTTTCCTTACATCACTTCAGCACACATTTAAGATTCTCCAAACAATCGCTGAAGGATTGACCAAAGACAGAGAAGTTATCCATGAAGACCTCTAAATATTGCCCCAACATGTCAGAAAAATACTCATCATGCATTGTTGAAAAGTGGTGGGGACATTACACAGTCTAAATGACATCCTTCGGTAAGCAAAGGTGCCGAAGGGACATGTGAATGTGGTCTTTTCCTGATCTTCAGAGGCTATCTCTATCTGATTGTAGCCCGAATATTCATCAAGGAAACAGTAATATGAATGATCAACTAGCATTTCCAAGATTTGATCAATAAAGGACAAAGGAAAGTAGTCCTTACTTGTGACGGTATTCAATTTCCTATAGTGAATGTACATTCTCTAACCAATACTAACTCTAGTTGGCATGAGTTCATTGTCAACATCAGCTACGATGGTGATTCCGGACTTCTTAGGAACTACCTGAGTTGGATTCACCCATTGGCTAAGGGATATAGGGTATATAATACCCACATCCAATAGCTTAAGAACCTCGGCCTTAACCACTTCCTTCATATTTGGATTTAATCTATGTTGTGGTTGCTGGGAGGTGTTCGCATTATCCTCTAGATAAATACGATGAGTACAAATCAGAGGGTCAATTCCCTTGAGGTCCGCAATCGACCATTCAGGGGTTCCTTTGTGCTCAACGAGAGTAGAAATAAGCATACTCTCCTGTTCTCGCTCAAGGTGGGAAGAAATCACCACCGGGTATGTTTCATCTTGACATAAATAGACATATTTCAAATCAGAGGGCAAAAGTTTTAGGTCAAGCTTCGGTACTTTGAAGTTAGATGGTAGAGGCACTATATTCGTTTGGGGTAATTCTTCAAATTGTGGCCTCCACTAGTTAACTTTAAGTACCGACACAGTATCAAGCATGACACTCATCTCCCTAATCATATCATCATCTAAATCATGGGAGCAGGCCTAGCACGTCTCTATAAGGTCAGAGGATAAGGTCATCAGAGTTCTATCTTCCAGAAAAAATCAATCAAGTTAACATCGTGGACATCGTCATCATCCTCTGCCTGTTTGCTCATATTAAAAAAGATATTGAGCTCTAATGTCATATTCCCAAAAGACAAATTTATGACTTCATTTCTACAATTGATGATTGCATTTGATGTAGTAAAGAGTGAGCAACCAAGGATGACAGGAATTTGAGTGCTCATATCCACGATGGGTTGAGTATCCAGGATGATAAAATCTATTGGATAGTAGAATTTGTCAACCTGGACCAACACATCCTCGATTATCCATCTCGGCACAAGAACTGAGCGATTGATTAGTTATAATGTGATCCGGGTGGGTTTTAATTCACCTATACCCAGTTGTTCGTAGACCGAGTATGGGATCAGATTTACGCTCGCTCCTAAGTGAAGAAGTGCATGCTTAATCCGATAATTCCTAATTACACAGGCGATGGTTAGGCTACCAGGATCTTTATACTTCTATGGCACATCTTGCTTTAGGATGACACTCACTTTTTCTGTTAAGAAGATTTTCTTTTGAATGTTTTGCCATCTTTTAGTCATACATAAATCTTTCAAAAATTTGACATATGAAGGTATTTGTTTTACGGCATCCAGTAGAAGAATGTTGACCTTCACTTGCTTAAGCACCTCTAAAATATCTTGAGAGTTAGAGAGATGTTTTGGTGCTATCAACTGTTAGAGAAATGGAGCAATTGGTTTACTTTGAAGTTCTAGTTCTATCTCATGTGGAACATTGCTAGGTCTATTAGTCTCATCTACATTCAGTTCCTTAGGCTTCTCAGCCCTTACCGGAATAGATTTGTTAATTATCTTCTAACTCCTAAGAGTAGTGATAGACTTAGCTTGTTCCATTGGATTTGAAGAGCTTGGTTCACTAACTCTGTATTGCGATTTAAGATTGGGGAGAGGAGAGGTTAGGCTGGAAGCATCTCTTTCTCCATAATCGTAATGCGTGAGTCTATCTTTTGTATAACCTTTGTGAGTTATTGTAAGGCTTGAAGAGTACTTTGCCGGATGAGCTCTTAAGGATTTTGAACAAATTCCTCTTAAAGTTTCCCTTTATTTAAGAATTGATTAGGGATTCCTTGAGGTGTAACAGATTGTCCATTCCTCCAACTGAAATTTGGATGATTTCTCCAGCTGGAGTTGTATCTGTACGAAGTGAGTCCCTTAAAAGGCCTTTGGTAGTTGTTTACGATATTTGATTGCTCATTTAATATTTCTTGAAACACAGGTATTGTTGGGAAATTTTCAGTTGTATGAATGTCACAAGCACAAATATTGCAGACAACTTCTTTATCCTTATCTTTCTTAAGTTTCATGGCCTCAAGTTTCCTTGTGAGACTAGCCACTTTAGCGTTAATATCATCTACCTCTTTCAAAAGATATATTCTACCTCTCTTCTTTTATTGAGTAGGCTTAGACATGATGCTCGTTCTTGAGGAGATGTCACATGATTGTGCGGCTTTAGCAAGTTTATCAAAGTAATCTCACACTTCATCAACATCTTTGTTCAGGAATCCCCATTACATATTGTCTCGACAAATTGGCGCATGAAAGATGTCAGTCCTTCATAGAAGAAATTTGTTATGCGCCACGTTTCAAAACCGTATTGTGGACATGAACTGACAAGATCCTTGAACCGCTCCCAACATTGGAAGAATGTTTCATCTTTCCTTTGGGTGAAGTTCATGATCAACTTTCTAATGGTATTCATTTTATGATATGGAAAGAATTTCTTTATGAACTCCCTTGTCATGACATTCCATCTGTCAATAGATTGTGGACATAGTGAATGTAACCAAGTCTTAGCCTTTTTTTTCACGGAAAAAGGAAAGAGTTTTAGCCGGATTATGTCCTCAGATACATTAAAAAAGTATAAAGTGGCTATGATCTCATCAAACTCTTTCAAGTATAAATATGAATTTTCAGATTCAAGCCTAAGGAACTTGGAAGGAGTTGGATCACTCCTGGCTTGAGGTCTATGTCCTGTATTTTTCGAAAAAACCATACAAGAAGGGGTGCTCATCCCTGTCAGTTGTAAATAGTCTCATAAAGTACGAGGTGGGGGTGGTCGATGCACCTCATTCTCATCCTGGATTTCCTCCACCCTAGGTTGGGGTGGATTTGCAGGTTGATTAGCTAGTTAATTTGCAGTCATAACTTCGGTTAACTCTGTAGATCTTGAGTGGTGTCTAATCCTGTGATGGATAGATAACCCTTTTACTAATTCTCCTTCACTCAAGAGACGTCGAGTGTTGTCACAGACCCACTTGGGCATGAAACACTCACAGCCCTCAATTTCAAAATCTAACATAAACCTAAAAAGAAAAAGGAAAATAGAAATTGAGAAATAGAAAGAAGTTACCAAATTAGAAGTTTCTATGTTAGGATGCTGCAAAAGAAAATGCAAAGTGAAGTAGTTTCTAAAAAATTAAATAGAAAGTTTCTAAAAATAGAAAGATGAGTTAGTTTACAAATTAGAAAAGTTTCTAAAAAAAACAACCTAGTTTCCAAAAACAAAAAAGGAAAGTTTCTAATAAAAAAAGGAAAGTGAGTTAGTTTTTAAAAAAAGAATTAAAAAAGTAACCTAGTATCTAAAAAAAGAAAAAGGAAAGTTTCTGAAAATAGAAAATAAGTTAGTTTCTAATAAAGAAAAGGGAAAGTATACTAGTTTCTAAAAAAAAAAAAAAGGAAAGGCAATTAGTTTTTAAAAACATATTAAGAAAGTTTCTAAAAAATTACTTTCTAAAAACAAATTATGAAAGTTTCTATCATAGAATTAAAAAGTAAATTAGTTTTTAAAAACAAAAAAGGAAAGTTTCTAAACCTAGAAATAGAAAGCTAAGTTAATTTCTAAAATAATTCAGAAAAACCCTAACTTAAAAATAGAAAGTAGAAAAACCTTAATCTTAAACTAATTCCAAAACTAATTAATCTCAGAAAAACACAACTGTTAGTCCCAGACAACGGTGCCAAAAACTTGTTCACAACCCCAAGTATAGGGTCTCGATGTAGTAATAACTCGTAAGAACGAGGTCGAATCCACATGTACTAAACTTGTACATATTCTGAAAAGAACTTGAACTAGAACTAGAAAAAGATCTAAATCCAAATATGGAATAAAAGAGTAATTGTGAAGGATTTATCAAATATCAAAAGTGAACTAGAGCTCCAAGGATACACTTGTAGTGATCAGGGAGCCCTCTTACTTGATTCAAATACCACAATTGGAATTGGAGTCCTATCCTATCCAATTGGAAGATATAACAATTAAGATCAAATCTGAACTTTCCTTGAACTAATTCTCAATGGATGGGAATTGTGATAAATGGAAGGAATTTCATCACCAAACCATGCCCATGGGATGATGGCCAACAACAGGATTTGTCAATCCCACAATCTCAAAATTAGGAAAAGAAGATACTCATAGTTGTTACAGATCTACTGTAATTTGAGTCACAATAAACCATTAAAAACTGAAAGTATTCCTTAAATATCAAATTATAATTAAAGAAGGTTCAATATAAACATGAATCAAAGTAAGAGAAATATCCTATCACGCTACAAGTTTCACCTCTTAGCCCTAGCTAAGAGGTTTAGCCAACTAAGGAATGAAGTCTTTTAAGAAAAACATGAAAACAAATAAGGAAGAAGAAAAAAAAACTCTTGGTGATGGCTTCTCCACCATTTTGTTCCACTCCTTAAACCGTAGAAAATGCCTAGGAACATCCAACTTTTGCACATAGTTGGAAAACTCTAGAAACCACTTCAAATTTATGCGGTTTGCTAAAATAAACTTCACTTTGCATAGTTTTTCAAAATAAATTTCACTCTGCGCAATTTCACAGAATGACCCAAAGTTTCAAAATATGCTTTTTGAGGACGATTTCAGGATTCCTTTTCTTCACTTCAAATCTTTGATTCTCTTCATTCCTCACTTAGTTTTCTTGGATCTTTGGCATGTGAATTCTTCAATCTTGGTCTCCTAAAATCCATCCCTTGCCTTGGTGATTCTTAAGCATCAAATTCATGCTTTTAGCACCCTTTTCAATCCAAGCTCTTAAATTCACCTTGCAACATAAACATGAGCAAAATTGAACATTAAGCATTATCATGTTCATAAAACCAAGATATAAATGGGGGATAATATGCAATATTTAACCCTCAACACATTTCTAGAATAGTCGTCAATGAACGTAATGAACTGTAATGACCCTTCACCAAAAACTACAGGTGACGGCTCCTATACACCAGAATGCATATAACCCAGAACCTCCTTACAAACATGTTTTCCAGACTTAAAAGATAAACTTGACTATTTACCATACATACAATGCTCGCATATACTACAATAAATGCTTTTAAAAACTATGATCAAATAACAGTTATAAAGTACCTTCATACCTCGCTCGCTCATGTGTCCTTGGCATGTATGCCATATACATGCAAACGTAGAATCTGTTACTGACATGGCAACTCCACCCGATAAAGTACTCCTAATCAATCTATAAAGGTTATCATTCATCTATGTTTTCATGACTACGAGTGCCTCCTTTGAAACCTTAGAGACACGATCAAACCCGGTGAATTTGCACCTTAGTGCCTCGAGTGCATCCAGAAATTTAGACTCTTCCTCAACTCAAGAACGTGTCTTACATCGGTTAAGATACGCTCCATTTCATCAAACATTTTGATACGCATCGATCCAACACTAACCACATTATAGACATAATCATTGCTTATAAACACATGGCCACCATCGTATTCATTATGACTAGTGAACCAACTCCTATAGGGGGTCATGTGATATGAAACCTCTGTATCCAAAATTCATTTTCTGTTGAAGAACCTAGATTTTGATGTGGTCAGCACATCACTACCACTTGCTTCCTCACTGGATTCCACAATTTTGGCCTATTTGGAAGAATTCTCTTATTTTTCCTTTATAAACGTAGAATTTTGACAATTCTTCTTCATATGCCATAACATGTCACAATTCCAGTACTTCAGTTTACATTTGCCTTTGCCCTTGGATTTGGATATTTATCGCGAAGATCCATTATCCCACTCAGAATTTCTTCCCATTGTAACCAGTGCATCTGTATAAGCACCCACATCATCGCTTTTCTTTCTCACTACCTTTGACTAAAGTGTCAAAATAATAGTCTCAATGCTAATGTTTGTCCCATCGATACACAGTGAGTATTTGAATTACTCGTATGATCCCGTAAGAAATTTCAACAGAATACGTGCTTGATCTTCATCGTTTATCATTTCATCTACATCCAACAATTTACAAACGAGCCTATTAAAGTTACTGATATGAGCCTCAACATCGACCCTCTCAATCATCTTCGAATTGAACAATTATAGTTTTAGATACAAACAGTTTTCAAGAGATTTCTTTGTATAATTTTTCTTTAACTTTGTTCATGTATCCACTGTCATTTTCTCTCTCAAAATATTATAGAAGACCTCATCCATTAGACACAATTGGATTGAAATATTAGCATTGCATTTTGATACAACTTATTCCACTCTTCTTCTTTCATAGTTTCTGGTATGGATATGGACGCAACTGAATGCAATCCTATAATGGATGGTCATTGATTTGTATATAAAAAAGTCTAAAAGCAAGAAAAAAAAAATACCAATTGAGGTCACTTTGGTGGCTAACACAACCAACTCCAATCCCTTCTTTCAGACTCAATGATTACTTCATGATTCCGTCCACAACGGAAAATTCTAAAAAAGATCTGATTCGAGCCAAAATATGACTGACGTTGACCACCTATACGCTCAAATATATATATATATATATATATATATATATATATATATATATATATATATATATATATATATATATATCTAAAGTAATGGTTAGATTAAATTATTAATGGTCAACTATTTAATATAAGCCTCAAATAGATAAGGAAGGCCCTATTTGGGTTACATCATAACTAAATGATGTATTTAACTATATTTAGTAAATTACTCCATGAAATACACCGACCATCAATTTATTCATTTGTGTTTTACTTGAAGTAAAGAGATGGCCAAGTATAACAACATTTTAAGAGAAAAGATCAACATCTTAGATAATGGGCCCAAGTATCCAAAATGGGCCCCCAAAGGTTGAAAAATAATGATCCATCCGGTCCATATGGTCGGGCCTAGGATGGGCATGAAAGAGGTTCAGATAAAGACCTAAAATTGAGCCATAGCATTGAAAATAAGCATGACATATGATAGAAACGGGCCTAACACACACGGAAAGTAGACCTAAAAAAACATGATTCATCCTCAACCATTCAAGGAGCCTATCAATACGCCCAAAAAATCTTCAAAGTGGGCCCCGAAGTAGGAGATGAGATTTGCCCAAACAAGCCCAAAAGTAGGCCCAAAACCTGATTGAAATAGGCCCAAAACCGGACGGGAATTTCCTGCCAAAGCCCAGGAAGTTCCTGCGTTGGAAACCTAGGTGGGGTCCGCCGTGATGTTTGTGAGAAATCCACATCATTTATCCGTTTTGTGAGCTCATTTTACACAAGGCCAAAAATTATCCAGATCCAATACTCAAGTGGGCCAAAAGCGTGAGGATTGAACGTCCACATTTGAAATATTTGCGGGCCACAAAAGTTTTGAAGTGGGATAATATTTGTGTTTTCAGTTCATTTCCGCATGAATGATGTCATGAATGGTATGGATGGCATGTAAACATCACTGTCGACCCCGACCCCAGGGAGGTTTCAACAGTAGGACTTCCTGTACCCACCTTTTCCTTAGTGCGGACCACTTGAATCTTGGATCTGCTCAATTTTCGTATTAAGTCCTAAAATGAGCTCATAAAACGGATGGGCGAGGTGAATTTCTCACAAACATCGTGGTGGGCTCCACCTAAGTTTCCAGGCAAATGCTTTCGCAGGAAATCCGCCTCCCAAAACGAGCCTAAAACAGGCCCAAATGAGGGTACACGCATCTCCTCTCTACAAAGCAAAGGCACAACGCCCGTTCCAAAACAGGGAACCCAAAACCAAATCCCAAAAGCTGTTATCCGAAACCCTAGCCGCCACTAACCTCCTCCATGGCCGCCACCACCACCACCCCTGCCTTATCTCTTCGATCCGACCTTGCCGCTGCACTCTCGCCTCCCCAAAATCGTACTACAGTTCGCCAGAATCAAGAATCGGCGACCGAAGAACGATCTTCAATGGAAACCAGTGACCTCCCTGCCAGAATCTATTATCATCATCGTCTCCGTCACTTCCTAAATCCAAACGACCGTAGTGGCTGTCAATGTTGATGCCGACAGGAGTTGGGTTTTGTCGATGCTGTCTGACGGGCGATGATGGGGTCCAAAGCACCGACGACCATGGCTGCAATCGACTCCGATTCCTATTGGGTTGTCTCTGTTTTTTTTTTTTAAATTATTTTTTTATTTTTTATTTTTTATTTTTTAAATGGCGAGACTTAGGCCGCTGCCGTTCGCATTGGAGGAGAAGACGACTCTATTGCCGCTCCATCGGTAACGATGAAAGAAAAGTGGCAGCGGTGCTAGATGGAAGAAGATGCCGGATGCTGATTGTCGGCAACGAGGTTTGAAGATAGGTTTCCAAAAAAAAAAAAAAAAGACTCTCCTGCTGAATGACACTGGCACTGCCTCCGAATTCAATAATCTGTTTGGGATTTGATGCAAATTGGGCTTCGGGTTTGCCTGATTGTGCACGCTGGTGGTTGTGGTGCTCAACAGATTTCGACTGTAGAGACCCTTTGATTTTTTACTATTTATTTTTAAATTCGATTTCCATAAACAGGATTTTTACAGTGCCAATGCCAAGACTACAATCCAAACAGCGTGCATCATCACAAAGTCGATTCGCACATGACAATCCAAACACGGATCCAAACGGCAACTGATTAAGAAGACCTTAAAATCTGAAATCTACCTGATTCATGCATAGCTGACTTTGATAACAACTGTTATCTATTTAGTGCGGAATAAATGGATTGTCTATCCATCAATAATGGAGATTCAATACTATAATCTTAAAGGCGTACTTGATTGGGAAGACATTTCCGATGCCTGGATGTCGCCGACAAGAATCTTGATCTTCCACATCTCACATTCTCAAGAGAACCTTTCAATGGGCCTAGGGTTTTCTCTCATATGTGGGTGAGGGGATCAAGACATGTATTTATAGGAAAGAGGGTCAGAGAAGCTTACCCATCACACTTCTTTCCTCTGGGTTATCCACACTGTAGGTTTTCATATCCGGCTTAATAACCATGTATAAGGACCACGGTTCAAGTGTCCCGCGCCGTACCTATTTACAATGATCACAACTGTAATTGGGTCCACTGAATCACTCAATCTGAATAATCCAACGGTCAGATATAAACCGATGATCATGAGTGACCCACCTAAAAAGAGTCTTACACCGTAGGTTTTTTTATTGGTTACTATCCTAGCCAAGTTACAGGGACCTTAAGATTTAATTGGGAAGATCCTGACCTCAGAATTTTTATATTTGAACGACGCAATGGAATCTTGATATGCAAAGGTGATGATAGCATCCCGCATGTGATGGAGATGATACTGAATTGCACCGATGGCTTTTTGCTGGAGGGTCATGTTGCTATTCGACAATTGTCAAAACTCGGTGCAAGGAACTTAAATACATTAAAAGGCTGTGTTGTGGTAGGATACGAAGGAATCGAGACCCTTATAGATGGAGATGGGGTAAAGGACAATCTTGTGTTGCCAAACCTAGAGGAACTACATCTTAGGAAACTTTTCAATTTAAGGAGCATTTGGAAGGGGCCTTTGTCACTTGGAATAAGATGCCTCACTAGCCTTAGGTATTTAATCTTGTACAAGTGTCCCAGTTGAGGAATACTTTCCCATGGGGCATCATCCAACCACTCTCCAACTTAGAATGGCTTTGCATTAAAGATTGTTTTGCAATGAAAGAAATAATTGCTAATGAAGAGGGGTGGAGGAGACATGCTTTGTCAAATGTGTTAGCATTCTTCCTAAATTGAAGTGGTTGCATCATCTTTCTTAGATGCTAGAATTAGCTCACATTTATAGTGAAGGGCTTTCACTAGGGACTTGGCCATCCTTATTCTTTAGAGGAGATTAGGATTTGTAAATGCCCGAATTTGAGGACTCTTCCTCATGGCATTATCAATGCACCCAATCTAAGAAACATAAGATGCGAAAGAGAATGGTCGGAAGCATTGTTATTGGAAGATGATGCCATCAAACAATAACTCCAGCACATGCTCATGTTCTAGAAATAGGCAAAAAGCAACTTCAAAGATCAACAGTGTATGGTACTATCTTTTATTTTGTTTTCTATAAGATGAATTTATGTTGGGGTTTGATCACATGCATCCAAATGCATTGCAGGATCCAATGCATTTGAATTTCCAGCCATTGATTTGAAAAGGGCAGTGGAGATACGTGCACTTTATCCAATGGGCTGTTTGATTTTCTAATTATGCCTGGAATTCAAAGGAAATAGGTAATATTTATTTACCTTTATATTTTTTTCTTCCTTTCAAAAGGTGATGTTGACAGCCCCCTCTGTTATAGCAGGCAGTCATGTCGCCCGAGGAGAAAAGGGCTGAAACTGTGGGGCTCGCCATGATGTACATGTCTTATATAAGATTTATTTGGTGGGCCACATATGATCACATGTTTAGAACTGACTGTTGTATTATTCAGATTTTGCGATTTAGTGGGCCCTACTACAGTTGTGATCATTGAAAATAGGTTTGGGGCGGGACGCTTGAACTGTGTTCCTTATACACAGTTATTAAGCCGGATATAAAAACCTACGGTGTGGAGACCTTAGAGGAGAGAAGTATGATGTGTAAGCTTCTCTAGCCCTCTTTTTTATAAATAGATGTCGTAGTTCTCTCACCAATACATGAGAGAAAATCCTAGTCCCATTAAGAGGTTCTCTTAAAGGTGTGAGGTGCGTAAGATCAAGATTCCCGTTGGCGACATCGAGGCGTCGAGAATGTCTTCCCAATTAGGTACGCCTTTAAGATTAAAGCGTTGAATCTCCATTATTGATGCATAGACGATCCATCAATTCTGCAATAAAGAAATAATAGTTGGTATCAGATAAACTATGCATTAATTTTGGGGATTTTCTGAAGTTCTCAAAAACCCGATCTTTTCCCAAACCTGAGTCCCATTGGAACCCAACAAGATGTTGGAGTCCAACAAAATTAAGGTCGGCCAAAACAAATCCAATTGCATTAAGAATCCGGTTTTGGACTTGACATTCATGCCAACCATGTCATGAGCGTCGCTGGTCGTGCCTCCATGGAACTCGAATCCCTCCAATAAGATTTCTTCAAAACCATTTATCAAGTTTTGCGACTGATGAAATCGTAGCATTCGATGTCGGATACTAGTTGTTGAAGTCGGACCAAAGGCCCATCTGGCCATTGCACCCTCAACTGCGATCGGCCATGGCAGCCATTGTTGGTCAACCATTGCCGACTGCAATCAGAGATTGTAGCAGTTCTGGCCTCGAATCCTTGTTGCCATTCATAAAAAAATCAAAACTATTGGTTTTCCACACCATCTTCGACAGTGGACTATTGCCGCTGCTGTTGCAAGCTCCTACAAGCATCTGAATAACCTGCAATTGGTTTTTACCCATTGTCGTCGTTCTAGATAGTTGTAATCGACACTTTAGCTACCTAAATAGACAACCCTGACCATCGATTCCAATGTGTAGACACTGAAGTTTAGGATCGTTAGAGGTTTGGGTGTAGGCGTTGTGGTGGTGATGAGATCAACACACCAGCTATCACCGGTGATGACAGTGACGGTGTTGGAGCGGCGGCCATGGTGAATGGAGTTCCAATGATGGATTTTTTTTCCCCAATCAGATCTTTGCAGTGGGATTCAGCGGTGGCCGTTTTTTCAGCAGCGACATTGTTAATGTCAATTTCGGCCATGCATGTCATAGTATCTAGGGTTTTGGAGATTGGTTTCCCATTTTGGAAAGGGGGCTGTGTAGAAAGGAGTTAGGTTTTCTATATAAGAGTTTACTGATTTGTAAAGTAGGTAGAGGGGCTGCGTCTGCTTATTGTAGAAACTGACATTGGGCCTCTCAATTGGGCCGCGAGACGAGCTCTAATTTTTGCCACCTGTGCTACTTCAGCCCAACTCTCTACGCACTATAGTCGGCTCATTTTTTGGCTCGTTTGCGCAGATCTGGGCCTCCATGCTCATTCTGGGCCCAACCCATGGATCTTGATGTCTCATTGCCCTTTCTTTGGACCTTTAGGGGCCTAGTTGAGTACTTAGGCACATTGTCCAAGATGATGATCTAAAACATTGAATCAATATACTTGGGCCATTTTAGTACAAATTGAAACCTAAATAAATTATTTGATGGTTGGTAGGTTACACTTGTGAGACGGCCCTGGTAATTTAGTAAATATGGTTAAATACACCATTAAGTTTTGATCTGACCCAAAATAGGGCCATTATCCATATATTTGAGGTAGATATGAAGTAGTTGACCATTAAGAGTTTAGTACAACCATCACTTTAGAATATGTTTGCGCATTTGGGTGGTCAACATTAGCCGTATTCTGGGCCAAATTAGAACTTCTGCAGAATGGTCTGTTGTGGGCAAAGACCATGTAGCAATCCTTGAGTCTTGGAGTGGGGATTGGAGCTAGTTATGTTAGCCATCAAAGTGACCTCGATTGGTGAAAATCTTTGCTTTTAGACTACAATATATAGAATTTAGTGACCTTCCATTATAGGATTGCATTCAGTTGCGTTCATATCCATTGCAGTCGGTGATAAGAACAAAGAGGTATCATCGCTTTACAGGGCATGAGCGGAGTGAAGTGATTGGAGATTGTGATACAAGTTTAAGAGATTCGTTTTGCCCAAAGGTGGTGGACGTCTTATATTTATTTCACTAGCACTGGTTAGCTTTATGTTTAGTAGAGCATCCTGTATGTTGCAATTTCGCCTAAAGGAGGAGTCACAATGATACGTCGGGCACTTGTCAAAATTTGATGACTATGGCCCATCATCATTCTCGGTCATTTGATTGAAGGGCAAATCAATCGAATGTTAATACATGCATAATGTTTGTGATTAACATTCATGTAGTATTATGTGGGACTTGTTCATTTATTAATGTGAGTGTTATGCTTTGTATGTCCAGCTATGACTGTTTCCAATGTTCCAAACCAATTCAATTTGGTTCCTTTGCTTACTGGGTCTAACTATTAAAAATGAAAGTTGTCCATTGAAATAGTCATAGGCTGCATGGACTTGGATTTGGCCTTGGAGGAAGCCAAGTCTCCTATTCCATTTGACTCTAGTACGGATTCAGAAAAGGCTTACTATAAGGCCTAGACAAAGGCGAACAAGATGTGTCTCAAGATCATAAAGTACTCGATTTCTGAGACCATAAAAGGTGTCATGCCCAACAATGAGAAAGCCAAAGAGTTCCTGACTGAAATAGGGAACTGATTCATGAAGTCGAATAAAGCTGAGCTGAGTTCGCTTCTGCATAAGCTGACTCAAGTCACCTATAACGGTCAAAGAAACATCAGGGAGTACATTGGTGGGTTATCTGATGTGGTGGCCAAAATTCGTACATTAGGCTTTAAGATTGAGGATGAACTCCTGGTTTTCTTGGTTTTGAACTCCATACCTCTATAGTTTGGTCAATTCCAAATTAGCTATAACACCCAAAAGGAAAAGTGGACATTGAATGAACCAATATCTTAGTGCGTTTAGGAGGAAAAGAGACTCGGAAGGTTAAGCAAAATACAAAGTGCACACCTAGTGACATCTGGTCAAGGACGGAAATAAAATAAGAGAAGGAAGCACAATTTAGGAAATCATTCTTCGGGTCCTGCGGATGGCAATTAACCTAACTCTTGAGGAAAGATTAAAGAAGAAAAAGCGGGGTCCTAACGATGGTTGCTTCTTCTGTACGAAGCCTGGTCATAAAAAAAAATGATTGTGCATAATTTAAAGAATGGCTCGTTTGTGAGTGGAAGAATAAAGTTTTAGTCTGTTTTGAATCTGATTTAGCTGATATGTACATATACTCTTTGTATGTATTTAACCTCTAAAAGGGCTTTTCATTTTCATTTCCATCCTTATTCTCTCTTCCTCTCTTTTAGTACCACCTACCCTACCCCTCTCCCTCTCTCTTAAAATCTCTCTTTATGCCACGCACCCTCTCTATTTCTATCTCACGAAAGCAACCAATTCTCTCTCTCTCACACACAAACACTTTCTTTCTATTTTTGTCAAGGAGGACAAGATTGAGACGAGGACTACGAATATTAGGTAACCGTTCTTTTTCTTCTTCAGAAGTTTGGATTTTTCCTCTAAGAAAAGTCTATATTTTGGGGAGGTGGATTGCCTAGTGGTAGAGACACCAGGGATAAGTTGGACCACACCACATGAAGTGGTCATTGAACGCCTACCATTAAAAACTTCATAGGGCCCACCGTAATATTTATTTGCCATCCAACTTTTTTATAAGGTCGCATATACCTGGATGAAAGGAAAAGACTAATATCAGCTTGATTCAAAACTTTCGTGGCCCCTGAGAAGCTTTTAATGGTGGGAATTGAATCCCTAATGTGTGGTCTACTTGAGATTTGGATCTGGTTCATTTTTTTAATCATGCCCTAAAATAAGTTGGAAAACTGATGGACATCATGGATACACACACATACATCAAGGTGGGCCCGTGATTAGGGCCACACCTACTAACGTGTTTTCTGGGTCACACCTAACTTGCTCCCTTGAAATGGCAGATCCAAAACTCATGTGGGCCATACCACACGAAACAGTGGAGATTGAATGCCTGACAATGATAGAAGTTTTGTAGTTTATTTGAGTAGCAATAATTCTATAAACGGTTTGGATGGCATATAAACATCATGGTTAGCTCTAGGAAGCTTCAATGGTGAACGTTGTTGTTCCCACTGTTTTGGTGGCGAGGCCCACCTAGGTTTTGGATATGCTTGATTTTTAAAATTGTGTACTATTGTGGTCTTTCAAAAAAGATGGACGGAGTGGATTTGTCACGAACATCTCTGTGGATCACACACAACCTCGGGCACAGAGATATCTATGTGCCCGTCACAGGGAGCAGATTAGGTGTGGCCCTAGCCTCAACCAAGATGGTGTGGCCCTTATTGTCGGGCCCACCTCTATGTATTTATTCTAAATCCACTCCGTCCATCCATTTCTTCATATCATTTTAGGGGCACAAGCCCAAAAATGAAACAGATCCAAATCTTAGGTTGACCATACTATATGAAACAGTGGTGATTAACAATTAGAAACTTCTTGTGGGCCACAAAAGTTTTGGATCAAGCTAATATTTGTTTTTTTTTTTTCCCCTTCATCCAGTTTTATTTCACCTTGTCAATAGGTTGGATGGAAAATAAACATTACCGAAACATTACTTATTACTGATTGCTATTATTTTTGTACTCTTTAGGTTTTGAGATTGAATCATCGCAACATTCGTTCTCCCATTTTACCACAACATGGGAGGAAGAGGCATTTCTTGGTTATAGCTTCTAAGTTTTGGACTACTCTTAGAGACATTTGCTTTCCAAGAGTGATACACTGCAAATCTCATTTGGTAAGTTTTTTCCTATCGTTTTTTTTATTTATTTATCACATTGGGTAAGTTAGTGCTGTTAATAATTGTTATTATTGTCAAACTATAGAGGGATGCTGCAGTGCTAACATGGCATTATAACTTATATTGCTCTTAGTTGCATATGTTGACTTGACCCTTTAATTAGATTTGTCAATTAAACTCGGAATATATTTCATGGGCTACCATGCAAAAATCACGCTAATTAAATTATCTAATCCATCCAAACCACGGGTAGGACGTGTTTACACCTAGCTGATAATGGCCAGATCGGATGGTTTAAAAGGTGCTATGTGGCACCCATGCCACACGTGTGAGGATAAACCTCAAAGCCAAAAAGCTAGTGACATATTTGTGTTGAAAAGATCAGGACTAGAGTTCAGGAAAAGTAAGTCCAGTCACATTATGACTCCGACAAAGTTTCCTACAGATGTTGTATGATCGAAATAACAGGAAGCTTATGAAATCTTTCCTCTACATGTCTTAATATAATTGGCTACACTTTCATGGAAAATTAAAGAGATCTGCATGACCAATCATCCAATTCTCTCACGATATGAAAATTACAGTACGACCACCACCTCTCCAAACCCACCTTGATGTATGTATTCTACTAGGGGTGCACACATGTTGGTTTGGTCCGGTTCTGGGGTGAAACCAGAACCGAACCGTTCCTAATGGTTCTAGGAAAATCGGAACTGGAACCGGAACCATTTGCACCCTAGAACTGAATCGAAATTAGACCGTGAAAACCGGTTCGATTCTACGGTTCGATTCTACGGTTCTAGGCTTTTTATAATCCAGCCCAATTACATGTTTTTTTTAAATAATCCAGCCCATGTCCATTCGTGTTGCGATCTATTTGATGAATGATCTAGATATTACGTAAGGTGTGCAAAAAGACATTTACAGAAACAATCAAAGAGCGCATTGTAAACCATAAATCATGAGTCAAATAGACAACTAAAATATATTGTAAACTAATAAAATATACAACTAAAATATATTGTAAACTTGGTCCGGTTCTAGGTTCGGTTCAATTCTACAGGACCCCAAATCTAGAACCGAACCGAACTAATCGGTTCTTTGATTCTTGGAACCAGAACCAGAACCAGTGCACTTCAGAACCGGACCAAACCGTGCAGTTTGGTCAGTTCCGGTCCAGTTTACCGGTTCTACCGGTTCCATGTGCACCCCTATATTCTACACCCATGCCTTCCTCCAGCACATAGTCAAGTTTTGGAAGTAGGCAAAAAGCATGTTCAGAGATCAACAATGTATATTATATAGTCTCATTTTTTTTTTCTATAAGGGAGTTTGATCACATGCATCCAAATGCATTGCAGGCTCCAATTCATTTATATTACCAGCCATTGATTTGAAAAGAACAATGAGGATACGAGCACTTTATCTAAAGTTGCAAAATCGGTTGTAACTTGTTGTGTATATACTCTCTGTAGGTATTTAACCTTTCAAAGACCTTTTTATTTTCATTTCCCTCTTTATTCTCTCTTCCCCTCCTCTAGTACCACGAGTCCTACCTCTCTCCACCTCACCCTCAAAATCTCTCACTATGCCACATACTCTATGTAGAGAGCAGATTAGGTGGAGACCCCGGCCTCACCCAAGATGCGGCCCTTACCATGGGGTTACCGTGGGGCCCACCTTGATGTATGTATTATGTATCCACTTTGTCCATCCGTTTTTCCAAATCATTTTATGGCATTATTCAAAAAATGAAGCTGGTCCAATTATCAGGTGGACGGACCATACCACATGAAACAGTGGTGATTGACCATTAATGGGCCACAAAAATTATGGATCAAGCTGATATTTTTTTTTACCCCATAATCCAGGCTTACGTGACCTTATCAACAGATTGGATGGTAAATAAACTCTATAGAAACATTAAGGTGCACCCTAAGAAGTTTTTAATGGCAGGATGGTCAATCACCACTGTTTCTTATGGTATGGTCCACCTGATAATTTGATCTACTTCATTTTTGGGGATAATGCCCTAAAATGATCTGTAAAAACTGATGGACAGAATGGATACATAATACATACATCAGTGTGGGCCCCATGGTAAGGGTTGCACTGCCTTGGGTGAGGCCGGGGTCTCACCTAATCCACTCTCCTGTCTGTATTTCTCTTGAAAACAACCATCTCTCCCACATGCATACTTCTTATCTATTTTTATCCATGACAAAAATAAGACTAGCACTATGAGTATTAGGTAATTGTTGATTTTTTTTCCTTATTTCATGAGTATGGGTTTTTGGGGGAGGGACTCGGATTGCATAGTATGGCACACACCACCGACCTTGGTGGTGTGTTGACTTGGCAAAGTTCTATGGACCTCATCATGATGTATGTGTTATATCCACACTTTCCATCCATCTTTCCATGTCATTGGGGATTGAATGCCTACTATGGAAAACTTCTTGGGGGCCACAAAAGTTTTTCATCAAGCTGATATTGGCATCTTCTTTTCATCTAGGTCTTTGTGACCTTATAAAGAGATTGGATGGCTAATGAGCATCATGGTAGGTCATAGGAAGGTTTCAAGGGGGTGTTTGGCGTATGGAATTAGATGGTATTAAGTGGGATGGAATTGCTTTTTTGCAATAAATGCACTTGTCAGTGGATTGTCTCTTAATGCCATGAGAGTGAGCCTATTCACTTTGGTGTTTGGATCATGTAGGATGTATGACTTAAATACATGTTTCGATTCATGTAGTGTTTGGTTGTACATGGAAAACAACTATCAATCTCGAAAACCGTGTTTGAAAACTACAGTGAGAAGTAAGGTGGGGCCCACCTTGATGTTTGTGAGTAATCCACCCCGTCCATCCGTTTTGTGAGATCATTTTAGGTCATGCTACCAGAAGTTAAGCATATCCAAAACTCAAGTGGGCCATACAAGAGGAAAGAGTGGGGAAATAATTTTCTACCGTTGAAACCTTCCTGAGCTCCACCTTGATGTTTGTATGTCATCCCAACCATTTATAAGTTCATTACTGCCGAGATGAACTAACAACATAGAAAACTTTATCGTGATACAAAGCTTTTGTGGCCCTATGAATGTTTCAATGGTGGTCACTCAATCCCCACTGTTTTCTCTTGTGTGGCCCACTTGAGTTTTAAATCTACCTCTTTTTGGTCGCTTACCCTAAAATGATCTTGTAAAACAGATGGATGGGGTGGATTCCTCACAAATATCAAGGTGGGCCCCACCTCCCTTCCTAGCGTAAGAACTTCTTAACTCATGCTTTTAGGAGGAAATCCCATAGATTTCACAAATCCTGGTCGAGTTGCGGAAAGCCATCCCTAACCCTCCCTACTTCATGCGCAAGATCCAATGTTGGAAACCTATGATGAACAAAACAGGGATGATTTTTCAGGATATAAAGTTCCATCCCACTTAATACCATGTAATTCCATGCGCCAAACACCCCCCAAGGGTGGTGTTGGGACGTGGATGGGTCATGACCTCAACACCACGTGGCTCGGTGGTGTTGGGACTTTGTGGAATTCGGTTAGCCATGTGCCACTGTCAGAGGTGGGCACGACCTAATAAATTTCAAACATGTTTTGCTTACAACCCAACACTAACATCTGCTCGTGGCCAATCAATTCCCGACAAATCCTGACACCACTGAGCTACCCAGTGTAGGGGGTCATCAGCCGACATGCGTCTAAGTTGTTTGAGTACTATCTTTGATAGCAACACGTTGCCCAATCATTTCCCACCATTTCAGGTCACCAGGGATATCCCTAGTGTTTTTGTCAGCACGCAATTTGCTTCCAAATATTGATAATGAAATGAGGGAGCGGAATAGGTGTGACCTGGGTAAAATGTGAGTGGGTGTGACCCTGACCATGGGCCCACCTTGTTGTATGTGTTGTATATCCAAGCTGACCATCAGTTTTCTGACTCGTTTGAGGGCATATCCCAAAAATGAAGCAGATCTAAAACTTAATTGGAACGCACCACAGGAAACGGTGGTCATTAGACGCGCACCATTAAAACCTTCCTAAGGTCTACCATGACGTTTATTTGCTGTCCAACTTTTTGATAAGGTCACACAGACTTCGATGAAAGGAAAACACAAATATCAGCTTAATCCAAAACTTTCCTGGCCCCAGGAATTTTCTAATGGCGGACATTCAATCCCTACTGTGTGGTCCACTTGAGATTTGGATCCACTTCTTTTTTTGGATAATGCTCTAAAATGACCCAGAAAAATTGACAGACGGCATCAATATTCAACACATAAATCAACGTGGCCCCACAGTCAGGGCCACACCCACTAACCTGTTACCTAGATCACACTTAATCCGCTCCGATGAAAGTGGGGCCCAATCATTGCAACATTGTATAACTTATAGGATACACCTCACTCTTCACTTCTTGTAAGCAAACAAAAAAGGCCATATGTCTTCTTCACCTACTTCCACGCTTCTTTTATTCTTCCAACATTTCATAAAATCATTTTTCTATTTTGGTACAAGAATTTAGAAGCTTGTAAAAAAATTATTTCACAGACAATTTTCATTGCATTGTCCTTTCAATTTGTTTTCATTCTATCATCTATGCAAGCTAATATTGTATTTGATGGACATTAATGTGGCTTTGACAATCTTCATAGGCTATCATCTATGCAAGCTAATATCATATTTGATGGATGTTAATGTGGCTTTGGAAATTTTGATGGGCTTTCCACTTTAATGTATTTTATAAGATTATTGCATCTTCATTTGTCCATAGTTCCAAAAATCTTCTGTTAGGATAGTTTTGTTTTGAGTTGTGATTCAAACTATGCTCTCATCGCAGTATTATGTAACAAGATTTCCTCATCCATTGTAGATCTTGCTTATTATAAATCTAGTTTGATTTTTATTAAATAGGTCATTTAGGGTATAAGTAGACTAATAATGATTTATTAAAAGTGATATGTCCTATTATGAAGAATTAATTATTTAAATATGCTGCTCGGAACTGGCATTAACTCTTATAAATCAACCTACATATGGCGTTTTGAAATAAAGTAACTTGTGATCTTTAAAATCTAAGGTCGTGAATATGCTAGAAAATACAATTCAATGCTATCAATGATAAATGATTGAAGCAGTGTAAGAAAATTAAACTACGTTAGAAAACCTATTGTAGTAGACTCACAAGAGTTTCAACACGAGGTCATGGGTTCGAGTACCCATTGTGGTGTAAATGCATGGGTGTGTATGGGGTGTGAGTGCTTGTGTAAAAATAATAATAATCATAATAATAAACTATATCAGAAAACTTTTCTTTATAACATTTAATCCATTGAAATACACATTTCTTATGTTGTGGTCAAACATTTAATCCATTGAAATACGCATTTCTTATGTTGTGGCTAGAAATTTGGTTGTCAATTGCAATTGTTATAGCATATTATTTTGAAGTCCTTGCAAAATTTCTCAAATTTGTTAATTTCAACAATTTTGCCTTTATTAAAATTAATGTTATTTATCTACTCACTTTTCATTTTATTAATAAGTTTCTATTTCGAATATAACTCATCGTGATCTTGCATGTGAAGTGAATGTGCAATGAATATCAGCATGTACAACAATAAATTTGGACTAAATTTCCCATTGAATGTAGGATTGGGTCGTTAACTAAATGTCAACTGTGTAGCAGTGAAATTGATGTTTGCTTAATAGAATGTAACATTCATTAGCAGTGAAATGAAATAAATGTGAATTGGATGTGTAATGCAAATCCTTAACATCTTACATGTTTATATTTTTTTTCTTTTCAAAGAACAATTTTCATGTTCTTTGCATTGTCCTTCCATGCCATTTCATACAGATTTAACTTCTATTCAGGTCTCTTACTCTATTTTAGCTTTGAATTTTCATGTTTCAGGTTGTTGGTCTGAATTTTTAAATATTTCAACAATTTATCTAAAGTCCTATTTTCTTTGTAGGTGTTCTCTCAGGTGAACAGATTCAATCAAAGTACTTGGTTTAAAGTTGAAGATATAGTTAGTTCAAATCTTGCTGTTGTGCCCCAACCGTTGCTACATTATCCATACAATCCTGATCCTTTGATATGCTTCTTAATTTCTAGATGTGAATTCATACTTTAGAAATGGGGTGTGATGTTGTTGTGGACATGATATGTACTTTCTGTTGCCACTTGTGTTTTCATTCTTTACTGGTTTTGCTGTTGGATTGTTGGATCACACCTTGCTCTTATGAAATTTACGGCTCTTTCTTATGAACTCGCTTGCGTAGATGGCAGAGCATTGGGATCTATTTCCTCAGTTGTATATTGTAGCTTGTAGTTGGGGTATTGTGTTGTGTTTCTTTGTTCCATTGCAAGGATAGCAATGGGCTGGCTAGCACTAGTGCTGGGCATCGAGTCGAGTTGGACCGAGTTAGGGCTGACCTGACTCGATATGTTTTTGAAATAGACTTGGCCCGAACTCGACCCGACTTGGTACTGAGTCCAGCATGCCTGACCCGATCCGAGTCTGGGTCTGGCCTGGACTAATCCGGACCGAGTCTGACCCGGTCACAAGTACCAAATCGGGTCATGTGCATCAGGTATCCTCGGGCTGAATTCACAACTCAAAACCTAGGTGCCCTTGCCAGAATTGCAGCCTCTCCATCAGCTACATGGCATCTCAGATCTGAAACGTCATATCTGAGTTCTTTTTCTTTTTTTCTGTTTTTTTTGTATATATGTACGAGTCGAGTTAATGGGTGACTCGAACTTGACTCGATTTGAGTTCGGATTTGATGAAGTCTACACTGTTCGGATCGACTCACCCACTCACTCGGTTTGGATCGAGTCGGGTCTGAACGAGTCGGACGAGTTGAGTCATCCCGTGCGCAGCTCTAGGTAGCACACCCGACCTGATGAGTCTGACCCAAATTAGACCAACTAGTTTAACACGTGCGGGGCTTGGGCTTAAAATTCATGGCCTAATCAATAGTCATTTTAGTACGGTCTGGCCCAACCTTTGTATGTACATGTTTTGGCATGGTCTAGCCCAGCATGACTGCCCAACTGATAGAGCCACTTACAATGCAGTATGGTTTAAAAACCAGACGACTAGATATCCAACCAGGTCCTGTCGAGTCTTTATTTAACTCGATATTTAATAATTAAATTAAAAATGCATGTGGGTAAAAGAACAATGTTTGAGAATAGTTGAAATTATCATCAAAGTGATAAACTATGTAGTTTTTTGCTTTTCTTTTTAAGGAAATAACAAAAATACAGAGCTTTACTAAGGGCACGGGCATGTGCAATAAAGCTTGTTTACACGCTACACGTGCCAGAATGGCATAATGGGTCCGTGATCAATCCATCCATCCATCAAAACAGCATCGCCATATATATGCCCTAGCCCAAGAATCAGGTCGATCCAGAGGTCTGGTGGGCCACAGCTCTAAAAAAACTTGGCTGAAGTTTTCTGACCCATCCAACTGTTTCTAATATTGGGGCCAGCTTGCTTATTGGACTAGATTTTAGGCTTAGGAAGACGTGTACAAAGCCAGACCAACCAATCTATCTCACATCGTATGCCATGCTGGTATGTGTGTGGTGTGTACACAGGCTTCTATAGGCTTTATAGCATGCTTAGTGAGCCGAACAATTGCATCACTGGCTTGGCATGCTTGGATTGTGAAAAAAAAAAAAAATTCAAGGAAAATGGTATTTTTTTACACTTTCTAGAAAATAATGAGAAATGAAAAGTCAATCTCGTACTTGTTTTTAACAAGATTATGTTCATTTTTTGAATTTTTTGTTTGAAAAAGAAAAAAAATCATGAAATTTTACTAAAAAATAAAAGGTTATGCTTACGCGTACTGAAGAGGGTGTGAGGCTTAATATTTTCAGGCATGGACACAGATTGCACATGTAGCATGCTGACATGTGCGGCACATGTGGAGCACTTGTAGATGAATGCTGGCCCATATGATAACATTTGCAATGTCACATAATACACATTTGCACATGTGGGGTGCTTAAAGATGAAGGCAATACATATTGCATATGTAGCACATTGACACTTAGCAATGGGTGGTTGTACACGTGACAGCATGGCAGATGCATGATATTATGTTTATAGTGCTTTAAAATGGATTGTGACAAATGTCAGGCACTTGAATAGACGTTGATGCATGTGTTTTATCCACGCCGTCCATCCATATGTGCCCTTTGCATGTAACATTCAAGTTGCATGTGTATGGTGACAAGCATCAATTGTGACTTGTGAAATGTTGTCTATTGATTACAATTCCTTGGTCCACCAAACATAGGCTTCACTTAATACAATATATTTCCCAATTGAGGAATATGATCCCAAACATTGGATTAGACGGTGAAAATACCATGGTACTTCTATAAATGTAATCATTGTGCAATAATGGTGTTAATTCCATCTAATGCAAGTCCATACCATTTAATCCCACAGTCCAAACAGGCCCACAGGTGATAAGAAATACTCAGAATAACTAGTGCACTTGTCAAGGCGACCGACTCACTGAGCAGACTTGAGTCAAGTTGCTTTCAGGAGCAAGTCTCCCAGTGACTCGGTACAAAATCACACTGGGTTGAGTAGACCTGGCCATTTGAACAGAATCAGCAATTTTGTGAACCATGATATCAAAGAGATTCTAATGAAGATTATCAAAGAGATTCTAATGAATTTCAGCTAGTCCTTTGGCCCATGAACAGGTCCCATGGAGCCAGCTATGGGAGCCATAAAACAGACTACAGATGGGTGGAGAAAGCCCACATGGTTTTTAGGACAAGCAACAAAAGCCGTGAAACACAACAGGATTCCTCTTCTAAATTTCTTGCTGTTGGTTTACAACTTTAAATGACCGTTCATGCTCAAGCATGTGATTAGTTTCAATGGATCCGCTCAAACATGCATTCTCACAATTGGCGGGCCACAGCTAGGGGTGGCAGGACCCATCATGCAAAGATCGAGCACAAATTCCAAGAAGAGATTTTGATTACAACCAGAAAAATGTGAAACTTGCATATACTTCATAAATAGCAAAAGAAAGGCATACCATCTATAATTTTTCGGGGTGGGGGGAGGCTCAACTGTCTGCAAAAATCGTAGAATCTCCCAAAATTGCACCCTTGATTCTACCATGCCTTGTCTTTCTTTTTTGGTGCTTGGTTTCTCCTTAATTTTCCCTGCTATGTGAAGGAAAGCATAACCATTACCGATTCCTTGATTTCTTTGATGCCTTCGCATTCTTGTGAATCATATGATTCATATCTCTTTCATCCTCACCATCGTTATCCCCTCCTCTCCTTTTCTTCTTGCTATAGCTCTCCTTGATTTTCTGCACAGATTCAGCAAAATATATCAAAATCCAAATATCTCATGTCGGTGGTTCCAGAGGGCCAGGAAAAGAGGGGGCATAATACGATGCCCCACCAAAAGAAATTTTTTTTTTTTAATACCTGTTTTAGGTTCTACCCAATGTGAAAGATGTCGATGAGATTTTGAAATCTCATGAAAAATTAAATGAGTAGTAAATATTGTGAGATTTCCAAGATATCAGCAGTTTTCAATTTTTTTTCATGATTTTTGTTGAAGTCCCTCGACATACATTGATACCCTCTGATAGCTCGAGCTTTTAAAGAAAGTGGTTGTTTGACCTGTTATCAGAGAGGAATGTCTTGTTTTCGAATCCCAGGAGCAGTAAATATATATGCCTCCCTAACATATTCTCTCACAGGGGGGAGTTTATGGTGTGAGTTGTGAGTGTCCCTCCACCCTAGTCCAATATGTTCCCAGAGTTCCACCCCGCATTTTGCAGAAATATCCAATATTTAATGTGAAAATTAAGTTTTAACTAATTCATTACTAATTATATATTTACAAATTTTTAAATTATTTATTAATTTATAATAATATTTTCGAATTTTTTAGTTTTAGTGAGATTTTTCCCAATAATATCCTTGAGAAAACCCTCAATTTTTGAATCTCTCTCGAGAAATTCCAGAGAACAAAATTTGTCACTATGGTTCTACCCCGCAATTGTTCAGGTGAGTCCCACTGCCCACCTTCTAGTGACATATGCCAATCATCTGGGCAGCACCATCATCAGATGGGCCATGACCCAATATCTCCCTCTATGATATCATCCTAGCAATCCATTAGGTGGGCTAGCAACTGCAGAGTAACAACCACTAGCCCACATTTAGTTGGCTCCCGAATCCAAATAGGTGGGTTGGAATCCACTCAATGGAAGAGTTTTGGGTTTAGGATCGGTTCAACGGGAGATTTTGGGATTTCGATCATCCAAGATGGAAACGACCATGCAAACCTTTCCATCACACCCTATATTGGAGTTTGTCAGGTGGAGCCAATTGTTGTACATTTCCCCTTTGGAAGAAATTTCACAACACGAAAGTGACTTATGGAAGATTTTGAAAGGCAAATATTCTACTGTCTAATGGCATATAAGAGGAATTCACAAGTAGCATGAGGAGAAGTGTCGTGGACATGATGATATTGAGACAGGCCGGTGGAAAGACAAAGGGTAGAATCAGGAAGAATGACACTCAGAGAAGCCCAGCCATCAACGAGAGGTAAAAATGATAGACAGATTATTAACAAGGCTTTGGCCACACAGCAAAACCAGGAGATGACCCCAATAACATAGGGAATATTGATTGGGGTTGAAAAACCTGAAAGGGGGATGAGAGGAAGACCTAAAAGGACGGGGCTTGTTGAACTGGGAAGGAAAGGGACTTATCGAGAATAGGACCTTAGTAATGACAGGCAAAACAAGATTTGTAAAGTTGGACCCAAATAGTTGGGACCTGTGATACCCAAATACCTATCCTAGAGTGCCGGCATTCGAAGAGCATGGTGACAAACCTCTCTTGGCAATTTCTTGGTGCAGGCATTTCTCAGGAGATTTTCATATTTTAAGGTTTTTCTCGGGATATCATCAGGAAAATCCTGCTGAAATAAAAATAAAAAATTAAACATTATTTGTTACAATTTTAAAATTATATAAGCCTAAACTCATGTATGAGGGTTCTAATGCACATGCCACCACATGTGCTAGCATGGCTAACTGGTGAAATATCCAACCATCCATGAGGTGGTTCTAACCATGTAGATGTTCTCTCCCAAAAATAGATCCACTCCGTTCAGCAGTAAATATGGCCACCTGGTGATTGCACCAATCCGATTTTTAAGTGAGAAATGGAGGTATGCCTCTGATGAATGGATTAGATCTCCTGTCAATGTTCGAGACTGGCACATGTGTATGCATTAGCTGCCTTGTACATGCATGTTGGGCCTAGCAAAGCTTGTGTATGTACATATAATGAAATAACAAAAAAATTTAAATAATTTTTATGATAGAACTGCAGAAAATCAAAAATATCCTGAGATTTTGAACATCTCATGATATTTACACGATATTAACATTTGGTTAATTTTTCGTGAAAATATCATGAGAACTTCAAAGGAAGCGGTAATTTTTTGTCACAATGCCAGAGGGTACTGTACACATATGGATATGGGTACCGGATACCATAAGATACGGCATGGCTATATATGATACGTGTACAGATATGGGTCCTGGACCATAAGATACAGGATGGGTACAGGGGTAACCGTGTTCTGGTTTTATATACAAACATATGTATATAGAGATTCCCCATAGCTTTTGAATGACATGTGGAAACCCAATTGTCGACCAGAAATGGTTCATTCAATGGTACGTGCCATGGTGCAAGAATCACGCTGATCAGATGATCCTAACCCTACGAATGAGGCCAATTTGTTTCAACTGTCTGTTTTTACAAGCCATAAATCACATGGTTAGAATCATCAAACCAAGAGCTACTTTTGAGTCATAAGCAATAGAAAGTGGGATCTTTCGGATAAATGGTTCAAGAAGATGATTGGACGTATTTTGTTTCTCTGATCAATCATGACTGTCCAGTTTCCATGCTATTGGTTGGATGCTTAGGATCATTTGATTGACGTGATTTTTGTACCATGGCTTGTCCCTAGTTGTATGAAAGAATGGACAAATCAAATTGATGATTGAGCATTCCACATGTCAATTAAAAGCTCTTGGGACGTTGCTAACATCCCCATGAAGGTGAGGACGCCAAAAAAACCCACACATATACACATTTTACATGTTGTATTATAAATATGTCATAAAGATATATAAGCATAATTAGAATAGTAAAGAGATGAATGTCATATATGCTACTATATTTGGATACCTTTTTTTTATACACACTCACACCCCCGCACTCACACCAGTGGGTTTTCACCACAATGGGTGCTTGAACCCATGACCTCATGTTGAAACTTGTGTCTACCACTGAGGCGTAAGGACCCTTATTTGGATACTGCTAACTCTAATGATTGTTCCAATGATCTCATCTTTAAGACAACATGCATAATAATAGTGTTCCCATGTGTTGGAAGAACATTGAAACTGCTGAGACCTACCAATTGCTTCCATATCTGATATCCGTATGGGAATACCATAGGCCTAGACAAAGCTATGACAATGATGAAGGTGATGAAGGCGATGAACAACAATAACATACCATGAGGGAAATTCTTTTTGCCTCCGCAACACGCTCCAGCAGTAGCAGAACTTCCTCTTCTTCGCAAGGAAATTTAGGAAGCTTCTTGCCTGCCACCCAATAATAATAATAAATAATTAAAAGAAATCTTTATATCGTATATGGGGCACTGCAGGATTTCCTATGTGGCGACGAAAGAAAGAAAGGGTTCCTCACCGATTAGCCTCTCTATTAGCAAGTACCACTCCAGCTCATACTGATTGACCAAGGAAATTGCAACCCCAGATCGCCCAGCACGTGCAGTTCTGCCCACACGATGAATGTAATCCTGCACCCAGTTTTGAACCACTGATGAAATAAGAACTATGAAGAACAAGAAACCTAGCAACCAATGCAAGAAAAATTGGGAGCCCGAAGAAGAGCCGGTGTCAGGTTGTAAGAAGTTTCCAAAGAAATTCTAGCTTTTCATTTATTGTTAATCAAAGAAAATTTTGCTAGAATTGTTGATGATGCAGAGATCAATTTTAAGAAGATGGCAGACTCCACATGCTGCCACAGATGCGCAGAAAGGAAGTTAGAGGAATCCAAGCCACGTATCGGGTGGGCCCCACTGAGTAGATAGCCTATAGCCAAAACTCAGAGTCCATCGATTAGGTGGGCGACATGAGTGCATAGAAGCCTGATGGTAATTTATTTTAAACAGTCCATTGCTTTTGTGCATGTTCAGCTCACTTGATGAGTTGACCAGTCTGATTTATAGGCCTAGTTATCTAAACAGTGGGGCCCGCCATACATGTAGCTCACAGGTGGGCCCATATGGAGGCCAGGCCTGGAAGCATGCTATTTGCCCGTCCGACACATAAATTGTGGCACGATGCTTCTAGACCATACATGTGAACCATGTTTTGGTGATCCAGTCCGTTGATCTGAGGGACCCCTCAATAGATGGAGAATGCCCAAAGAATATCCAGGATTAGAAGCCCATCCATCCGCTTGATGGAATGGGCTTCTAATACTGGAGGGATGGCTAAAGTATTTTTTTTCTTAATCGTCTATTTCAGGCCAATTGATCAAAAGGTTATGATCTTCCAATCAGGGACATATCTAGGCCATCTCCCATCCATGGTGGAGCCAATCTGATAAAAGGGCCTGGATCTCCAACCACGGGGCCCACACATAAAGAATGGGGCATAGGACACTAATCACATCCCTCGCAGCAAAATATGTAAAAAAGAACAGGCATTCATACAGTGGAGCTTACCTTAGAATTGGAGGGAATATCATAATTGATAACCATATCCACTGAAGGAATATCAAGCCCTCTACTGGCCACGTCAGTGCAGAGGAGAATGTTGCACTCTCCAGCCTTGAACTTGTTTAAGGCCCCCAATCTCTTGTCCTGTCACATTAATTCAACAGAAGATGAATACACCATAACACAAACAGTGCACCTTACCATTTGAAGCTAATATAGGACAAAAGCAAAAAACAATAAAAATGGGAATCAGAGTTTTCACAGCACCGGTTACAAGCTATAAAGGAAAAAACTAATACCTGGCTCATTTGACCGCTGATGGGGATGGCTTTTAATCCAAGGTTTCGCAGAAGCAAAGCAAGAAGCCTTGTTGATTCACATGTACGGGTAAAAACCATGGATGTGCTTCCTGACATCTCGCTCAAAATGTAAACAAGGTAGCAGTCCTGGGGAAAATATAAAGAACATGAATGTGAAGATAACATAATGAGAAACAAGACAAGTCACTAAATGGCATAAGTATTATGATGGGGATGGCCCAGATATGTCACTGAATGGTGTAAGTTATGGCCCATAGAAAGAAAAAGGGAAGAGGGCTATAAATAAAGGCTAGGATTTCTCTAAAATCCCTAGCCTTAAGAGAAATCTCTCATCTCCTAGAAACTCTAGTCCACTAAATCTAGCAATCTGAGTGTGTTTAGGGTTCTCTTCCCTCCTGTGGTTGAGAACCAGAATCTCTGGAGGCTTTTCTTTCGTCTCTGTGCAAAGAAGAAGGCAACATCATTCTTGGAAAAAATTTAGTCTGTTGTTTTTTTTTTCTTTTTCTTGTTTTCTGTTTTTCCGCTTTCACAGGACATGAACATCAAGTTAAGGCCTACCTGAGATTGGTCCTATGTCATGAAAATCAAACCACAGACAAATAAAATAATAAAAATTACAAAAATAAAAAGACTGAAACATTCTAGGTTTTCTCGTTACGTAAAGGCTTAATCCAACTTTTGCTTTTGTGTCTTTCCAAAAAGATATTAGGCTTTATATATTTCTAGGATCCTTACTCTTGCTCTGGTGGTGGACTCTCAGGAGTTTCAACACCCAGTCAAGGTTTGAGTATCCATAGGTAGTGAAATCCCACTACGGCGTATGTGTGGGGGTGTGTGTGCGTGTAAAATTTTTTTTTTTTTTTTTTTTTAAAGGCTTTATATATTTCTAATGTATTTCTAGGCTTGTATAAGTTTTCAATATCGTCATGTATCCATATAGATGTGCCAGCATGTTGAGTTTTCAGAGTCCGGAATGTCTAACACCCTGTGTCAGTGCCCATTACCGACACAAATCTGTTCCCAAGTTGCACTTTATTGTAAAACACTCTGAATTACAGCAGAGATGCAGTAGAAGAGGAGGGAAAGAACCTTATGTTTTGCAGGAACCAAGCAAAACTGTTGCTTCAGTGTATCGACAGTGGAATACTTTGATGATACCTCAACCTGAAAGAATCACAAGTCATCTCGGTTACAGTGTCAACGCATTTACAGACCCTGTACAAGATTCATGTTCTGATATATGCGAATCAGGTTTTAGGTCATAACAAATCCACGAGTACATTTATCAGAGAGTATTTTCAGCCATACCTTCGCAGGATTTTTCAGGCATGCCCGCTTAAGCTTGTCCACCTGTAACAATCAGATAAGGGTCTTAGTGAGATAATTCCTTTCAGACCATTCAATAACCAGAGTCTCCGCAGACTAAAATCACCCAACCAGAGAGATTTTCTAGAATTACATAGAGTAGACAAGAATCAATAGGGTTGGAAATAGCCTGGATGTCCTGGGCCTTACGTAAGTCCTGCTTTATTTGAACCAAACTTTGGGCTGGGTCTCGACTCTCGAGGCCCTTGGTTATGGGCCCATGCATGAGTTTTAGATCCCGAAACTAATGGGGTTGACCCATGGGCTTGGGCTTCCATCTACCATAAGGACTGATAAATAAGCTGTGCCCATCCAAACTTATTTAACAGTGACGATCTGCACATTAGGCTCGTGTCCCAGCAAAACAAAAGCACAATTCCTTGGCAGCAGCATGGTTCTGAAAATAGGTTATTGGCTACCTCCTTACGCAATACGAGGGTGAACCAGTACATTTTTTTTTTAAAAAAAAAGGCATTCAGCCTATATCGGTTGACACAAGCTGATACACCACGTATCAGCACCAATCAGGACTGATTTTTTTTTTGAGAGAGAATGAAAGTTTATTAAGAACTGAGGTCCAATCAGGACTGATATAGCCAAGGTTCAAAGTCGGTACATCGGGTATTGTATCGTTCACCCGCAATGCAGCCCTGCATCCCCCTGTATTGTAAAGACCCTGAATTTCAGTACACTTTAAAATCATAATTAATAGTTATAAATTTAATTTTTTGAATGAGAGCAAAAAGAAATCACCTAACTAGTGGGTGGAGACACTCTTAGTTGAGAGAGACGTCAAGGGATCAACTATCGCCACCGCGACTCTCGGTTGAGGGTGAGGTCAGAGGATTGATTTCTACAACCACACTAAGTTTTTGCTAATTTTTTCAAAAAAAAATAAGTTTTTGTTAAGATTGCCTTATCTAGGTTTTTCTCTCCTATAATAAGGATTCGAGAGAAGCCTCTTGTAGAACAATTCCCGGATGCCCACAATGTGTGGAAGCCAACCAAGATAGTGGAGGCATACCAAGAGAGAAGTGGATATGGGTTGATGGAATCCAACTCAAGCAAGTGGACTGATCAACCCACTTAATGCATTCATGCACCATGCATCACATGACATTCATACATTTTCTATTTTATTTATGACGTGCGTGAACCATGATGGGTTCATTCACTGGGCCTAACCAGCTGACGAATATTGATGGAAAAACCGTACAGGTCATGTTGAAGATGAAACAGTCACCCAATTTCTAGGGTAGGAGGCTGAACCAGTGGATGATCCTCGAGGGCAGTGGCCCTATCTTGAAGAAAAAGAACTGAATGCATTGAATCAGTACCTTGTGGGATGGAACTAACATTATTTCTTCTAGTCATGCTTTGTAATTCAAGACTGATTCAATAGTGATTGTTTTATTTTATTTTGAGTTGGCTACAATTTAATAAAGCCCCAAATGGGTGGGTTGTAGTACAATGATTCGAACCTTATAAAGATACACTATATATGAAATGAATGATATTGAATTCTTTAATTGGTTGGTGTGTATGAATGCTTAGTATAGGGTGAAAGGTTGGAATAATTGAAGGTGAAATGTCCTGATGAGTGCTTGAGTTTATAAACTTAAGTACATTTTAATTATGCCTATGGGAAAACAGTATGAATACTTGATTTAAGTACACATTGTATATGAGTCATAGTCCATAACTCGGGTCTGAGGGTGCACACTATGTATTCCGAATTACAGAGCGTGACATGTATCGAGCGATTTCAAGCCATCCCAATACATATTGGGCGATACATACTGGTTTTGGACTATTCCTTAAACCATGTATACAGTCAATACAGCCATAAAGGGCCCATTTCATTTTTTTTATTTTTTTTATTTTTATGTTTCTTCATTTCAATTGTGGAGGAAGCTTAAAAACACATTCTTATTCTAGATCTAGGTTTATTTTGGGGATCAGAAGATTCAGGACACTAGATTTAAGTGATATTTGATGAATAAAGTGAAATGAACCATTTTGGGAAAAGCTAAAGGGGAATGAATTAGGGCCGATTTGGTTGACTTTCACAAGGTTAAACTGACATACAACATTCTTATCCAAGAACATGTTAAAACAATTTTAAAAATTGATATATTCCAGTGTTTTATAGTTTTTCCTATTTTCCTGATAAAATTTCTTCTTCTTTTTTTTTTTTGGCCAAAGAAAATATTTCGGCCAACACAGATCTGGTATGCCCGGCATCATATCATTTCTGGGCCCAGCCAACACAGCAATTGATACCATTACTCAAAACCTTGCAAAGCCATGCTCAGCAAACTTGGTTACGAACATATTTAAAAAGATAAAAACAAAATAATAAAAATAGACCTGAGTTAATATATTGGTATAAGATAAGATCTTCATTAGGAGTAGCAATGGGCTGGGTTTGGGCCAAGCCAGGCCACATTAGGCCCGTCTAGCACAACACAAGACCTAAGGCCCTTAGGCCAACCCAAGCCTGACACAAGCTAAGCATAGCAAGCCCAGGCTCAAGCCCGAAAAAATTTGTTGGGCGCAGGCCTGGCTAAAGCCAGCATGAAATTTGATAAAATCCCTATTTCTCGCTTGAATGTTATGAATCCATCCATTCAAATAGAAATAGATATTTTAGATAAATGAAGCAACGGACTACATTCGAGATGGATGGCTTGTCTATTCTAGGATCGGAATGGCATATTTGTAAGATTTAACATGCGTACATATAAAGTAGGGTCAGCCCAAGTTAGGTCAGATCAGGCTAAAATGACTTGAGCACAAGCCCAACCCGAAAATTGATCGGGCCACGTATGCGAGGCCCAAGCCCGGCCCAAAGCCAAGTCAGTCTCATCGAGGTGGGAGCTACCCAGCCCATTGCCACCGTTAATCCCTGTTGATGGTAAAAAACAAAAAAAACAAAAACAAAAACAAAAAAAAAAAAACAAACAAACAAACAAACAAAAAAAAAAACAAAAAACAAAAAAAACAAAAAAACAGAAGAAGAAGAAGAAGGAAGAAGAATTCCTAAGACTTGGGTCTTGACATTTCGTTATTTTGCCAAGGAGTCCACCAAATCACTTGCCTCCTTAAGGGGCCGTTTGGATGGGAGTAAATGGAGGTAAATGGTATTTGAGGTGTGTTTGGATGGAAGTTAATGCATGTAAATGAAATGAAATGGGAGTAAAGGTGCATGTAAATGAAATCCTCTCTACAAGAGAGGATTTGGAAGTAAATGGGGTGAAATGTCTTTTTGAGCTTCCTTGGAGAGTCGCACGTGTAAACAAAGATGCAGCTATGCACATGTCCACCGTACATGTATCGCACTAATGATACTCCGAAACAAAGCAAATATCGGCTACACCACTAAAATCACACCAAAAGAATGATCCAAACCGTCTAAAGGATGACCATCTAAATAGATGGTTAGAAAACGTTGGCAAGTTGCTTGTTCGTGATCCTTATGTTTGTGGCCTACCCAACACTTGAAATTTCCTCATTTTCGGCGTAAGTGTATATTTCAATGGGCTTATTACAATCATTCTATTAAATATCACATATGTACACTAAGTTGGGATATTCAAGCTGATTTGGGATATCACATATATTCTTGTGAATATATTGAAAAATTCAAATGCATTACAATTCCTCCCATTTACTCCCAATCCAAACAGAATATTTTGATTTCAAATGCTTTTCGGTTACTCCCATCCAAATGCAAATGCGTAAGCCATTTATTCCCAATTCATTTACTTCCAAATCCATTTCCCGTTTTCTTCCATTTACAAGCTCCCAATCGAGCCCTAAAAGTGAAATGAAAGGAAATACTCAACATCTAATAATGAGACAGAATCTCATCAATGATATCCACTAGTTTCTGATGTACTAAAGCTTTGAAATTTGCCCATCTGATACTAAGAAGGTTCCCTTGAAAGCAGCAACCTTCTTAGTATCAGATGGGACGTCCTTGACACCAAGGGAACCTTCTTAGTATCAGATGGGACGTCCTTGACACCAAGGGAACCATCTTGGTATTAGATGGGACATCCTTGACACCAAGGGAACCTTCTAGTATTAAGAAGCCAATGATCTACTCCACAACCACCCATTAACACCCAATCTTGAAACATGGATCTCTAAGCAACTCAGCAAAGGCTGAAGGCATCAACAACTCAAATCCTTCCACAAGTTTTCCTGTGACTATGGGGGGGCTAAATGGAGGAAAGCCTCGTAAACCACACCCACTGAAAGATTATTTCTTCGCATATCCCACTTAGTATCATCACTTTTGTAAATTCATCACCTGCACTAACTATTGCCCTCCCCAAGCCCCATGCCCTCAACTGCTAGTAGCATTTTAGCTTCCCAACCGCCACTTGAACTTTTCATATTTACAGTCTATTACACACCCACAACAAGCCTCCTTACAAACCACAGATTTCATTTCAAGAATGACTCTTACACAATAATAAGCAACAGCTTATCATCTCAAATCTCTGCCTAGCAATTTCCCGTCTAACAAAACTTTTGTCAAATGTTGGTATACATTAATTACTGAAGACAAATTTTGCCTATATATTCCAAAATTGCCACCACAAAGATCTCACCCTAAGGTTTGCCTTCCCGTCTTGAACCATCCTCAAATCTCTATCCAAAGGACTACCTGCCAATAACTCGAAATGTGCCTCAGTCCATCTTACAAGAAGAAAGCCTTCCTCAGCATCCTCAAGTCACAAGTCTGAGGCCAATGCATCTCATCAACTTTAGGATGCAGTTCAAAACTTAAATCATTCAATCCATTCAGTTCATTAATGTCAAAACTTAAATCTTTCATCCCGATGCTAGGTGCTTCCCGATCAATGAGGGCGGGTTGGCATGGCTTCCTCCATGTCATAGGAACCTTTCTAGTGTGGAGATCAATGACTTGCTGTTGCTCCTAGAAAGTATCCATCTTATCACTCCTACAGATGGAGAGAGATCGTTTAAGATGGCTTAAGGAGGCTTCAGGAAACTTCTCGATGTGATCTTTTTACAAGATGTTTTCCAATTGTCAAGAGGAGAGTGGGATTGCCAAAACTTCTTTCATCTGGAACTATGGATCCTCCCCCCTGAAAGTGGCGGCTTTTGCTTATTTGGTTGGGAGGAAAAGAGTATTGACAATCGAGAATCTTCAAAAAGGGGCAATGATAATTCCAAATGTGTGTATGAATGTGCATGAGAGACTCTGAGTGGATCATTTGTTTATTCGTTGCCAGTGTGCTCACAAGATTTGGGCTAGTTCCCTTGAAAACTTTGGCATGACATGGTTGATGCTGGGTTCAGTGGAGTTGCTGCATGGTCGATTCTGGGTTCAGTGGAGGTGTTGTTTTCTTCATGGCATCGGGAAATGCTTGTCAAGCAAAAGCGGGCAGTGTGGAAATTATCTTTGTTAGCTGGTCTTTGGTCTATTTGGGGGGTAAAGAATGGGAGATGTTTCACTCTTCCTTGTCTTTGATCATCAAAAGGGCTAAGGATTGCTTGGTGGGTTGGATTTCTTGTATAGAGAGGCTCATAGAGATTTTCCTCTTCTTTGAGCTGGGTTGTTTGCTTTTGTTTTTGTGTGGATTATGGTGGGTGCACCTTTTTGGTGTTTTTCAATAAAGTCTTGTAATTTTTTATTTTTTCTTATTTTTTATTTTATTTTATTTTTAAAAAAAAAAAATTTTAAGGTGAATGCCTTTCATATTTGAACACAAACTCAAGGTCCACAGGAAAGTAACATTTTAAAACCCAGAATGGTTTTGACCAGAACCCATGGCCTTCCTAAGTGTCGTTGCCATAGGACTCCTTTTTGGAATCAAACAACTCGAATCACATGGGTTCCCTGACCATCCATTGAACCTTTCAACCCAGACTGCTTAGACTGGAACCGTCAGCCTTCAAATTTTTTTCGTAGTATTTTTAATTAATTTGTTTTGACATCATGATGACACCAGGTGTTTACCCAGTTGGATAGGTGGTAGAACTGGTTTAACAGACCAGCACAAAAATGGGTCAGCCTCTGGTCTGGGTTTGAAAACATTGTATAAAAATTAACAGAATATCAACTAAAAATTAACAGAATATCAACTAATGTATTTTTGACATTAGGAAACAAATTACAAAGAATGCAAGTCTACCTTTTTGGACATTGTCGCTGAAAATAAGTAGGTCTTCCTCTCCCGGGGGATAACCTTTAATATTTCGTCAATTTCTCTCTCAAAATCCATGTTCAACAACCTATCTGCCTCATCCAAGACCTGCCCAACATACAGACAGATCATATGATAGTTAATTGAAAATAAAGTCATATTTGTGGAGTATCACTTCTACATTCGAGAAAGGGAAATGTGACACCAGAACCACAACCAAACTGAAGTTAGGGTTTAGAATGGCCATATGTCAAAGGAACGAAACTCTAAAAAGAAAGAAAAGACCCCAAAAAAAAAAAAGATGAAGAAGAAGAAGAGCAACAACAACAAGAAGCTACAGTGAACATAGATAAGACTGAAGTTTTTTAGGCATGAAGTCTAAATCAGCCACAATAGCCTGTTTTTCCATCCTTTCACAAGGCAATATTTACTTTCTTTGCATAGCCTTTTTTTTATTATTTCATTCACAAGGTACGCATGAAGAACTGCTTGAAAGTTCAATTCCAATTGTTCTTCATTCAATTTGCCCCATACAAAATGGGATGTCGTTGGGATAACATGATCATGTTAGGCTCTTAAGGAAGGCTTGCACATGTTCTCCCTCAGCCTTCTCCAGAAATCTTGATGTGAGTGACTACAGAAATGTTTCTTCGTGGCTAGCAATTGCCAAATCAGATGCTTAGATGTTATCCTTTTTTTCAACGAGGCCTGAACCTTTTTGTGTGTGTATAATGTGACATTAGGTTCAAACATTGGCTCACTAAACATTATGTTTGCTCATGTACTTGAAGAAGCTATTGAGATTGGCAGGCACCTAAACCTTGTGCTGTTAACCAGCCCGGTCTAGGGTTTCCTTTTGCACAGATTTTGAACTGGTTGGGCTGGCCCTGTTCAAAATTTTGAGTTGTCATGGCCCAGTCCCAGGCTTGGCCCATTGACAGCTATATCTAAGCCAAAGAAGAAGTGGCGAGACAAGCTCCGCATAAAAGGGATGTACTCGCTTTGATATGTATGTTCTTTCCAACAATGTTTTTGAAGTAGCAAGACAAGCTCTGCATAAAGGGGATGTACTTGCTTTTATATGTATGTTCTTTCCAAAAATGTTTTTTGTCCTTATCGAAAAAGAATAAACAAGGTAATAAAGAAAAGGAAACCAAATATGGTACACTATTTTTTATAGAGCCAGCAAACTTGAGGTTGACTCTTCTTCCATGAATCAGCTAAATGGCACTAGAACACATAATCAAGGGAAAGCATTTATAAATTCAAGGAGCTATACCAGAAACACTTTAGTGATTGATATATTACAAGGCAACTAGTACCAAAACAGATGTTTCATAACAATCAAAACTTGGAATTTATGATTTTCTGGTGTTACTACAATGAAGAAGAATACGTGATCCTCAGATTTTTCAGCTTGAACAACTAGAGCTAATGGTTCAATAATCGAGATCATTGATCAGATGGGCCCTGATGTGGATGGACCATGCCCCAAGATTCCATTGGTGGGAAGTCCTAACCCTTGAAATACAAGATGGTCTGCATTTCGACTAGGAAAAGGTCAAACATTGGATAGCTGGGACTGCTTCTGGAAGATTATTGTGGCAGGGTCCACCCGGGACCATCAGATCAACAATCCGGAAGCCTGGATAATTGAAAACCCACTTCATGAACTAAAAACCTGAGAATGTTATGCCTATCCTCAGTGAAAAATCATATAATCCTCCAACGATGACTCTCCAATTAGAATCAATGAAGCTAAAATTTACATATAATGTATGCGACCTGATGTGAAAATAAATAAGTAGTTCATACCAAGTATTTCAACGTACGAAGGCTAAAACCTTTTGTATTGGATAGATGATCCAAAAGGCGCCCTGGAGTTCCAACCTATAACATCACCATGGAAATTGTATGTTACATTTGAAATAAGATCGTATCATTGGACATAGAGATGATGGCTTCGCAGAAAAGTTGTTCTAAGCAAAACCTTAAATCTAAGTGGCTCATCATGCAGAACTAGAAAATTAGGTATAAAACAAGAGAAAATATAACCAGCTGGAATAAAATGCAAGATGGAAGAGATGCATACATGTGTGTGTGTGTGTGTGTGTGTGAGAGAGAGAGAGAGAGAGAGAGAAAATTGATCGCATGCATCCCCATTATGCCAACATCTTTAAACGTGTTGGACATTAATGCCAAGCAACAGTGGGCTTCGCCGTGAAAATCACTGAATGTAATCTTAATCTCATCTCCATCCCCTCCTTCCCTCCCTCACTCACTCGAAAGCTCATTTCAACCCAAAAGTTTATGAAGCACAAATTCCACGCCATAAATATGATTACCAAGAAAGTGTGCAAGAGTGTATGCTCCCATAGAAAGAACGAAAGAAAAGCTCATTACTTTTGCGAAAAGACACAATTTTATGAAGTATAAACTCCGTGATGAAAAAGCTAATGAGACAGCAAGTATTGTTTGCCTCCAATTCCATAGAAAGAACCATTCAAAAGCTCATTCCATTTACAGAGAAACAAAAATATGAGAATTGTTCACACTACCAAACATGGAATGTCTCTGCGTCTAATTAGTAGTCCAATTTATAAAAGTTATCAAAAGACCCGCCACAAAGCGAGAAAATTTATGAGGATCGCCATGGGTAGCAATGACAATTTAGCCATGCATCCATGTCAATTATGAAGCCTTCATTTCAATCTCTCGTTGATTCTTGCAATGACATTGAGATTCAATGTGAAAAATGTTAACTCTCTAAACATCATCATACTTAGACTTGTACACAAGTCGAACCGAGTCAAGCTTGGCATTGCTCGGCTCGGCTCGGCTCGGCCAGCTACCAACCCCAGCTCGAACCCGACTCGGCTCAGTCCTCCAACCTGACCGGCCAGCTCGGCTCAATTTGGTCAGCAGCTTGAGCCGAGTTCCAACCTGAGTGACATTTTCTCAAACACATAGGTCAATCTCCTACACTTCAAATGCAAATCAGTAAGAGCACTTTGCAGGCATTTCATCAAACACTTGGCGAGCAGCATCAAGATCAAGATATGAGGGCAATCATACAATAGAAAGTTTGTTTTTTTTTTTTTTTGTGGAGATTTGTTTCTTCATTCTTCCCTCGAATACCCATTTCGAGAATACCCTAACATAAGGGCAATCCAAGAAACAACACTTTGTTGAGGCATTTCATCAAACACCCGGCGAGCAACATTAAGATCAAAATGACCGAGTCACCGAGTAGATTCGATTCGAGTTGGGGTTCGAGCCGAGTTGAGTCGAGCTCGGGCAAGCTCGAACTCAGCTCGAAATTTTTTCCAAGCTCCAAAAAACCAGCTCGACTCGGTCCGAATTCAGTTTCAAGCCAAGGCAAATCGAGCTTTTCCGAGTCGAGTCAGGCGAGCTGAACGAGCTAACTCGACTCGTGTACGACTCTAATCGTATTGTTTATCCAAGTCATGTTGATAAGAAATGATATGTTCTCTTCAGTTCATTATGAGGTGTAGGGAAGAACTAGCTCCCATTATATCTTATGGCTTTTGGTTATTTTGTTCTATTTATCACTGATGCATCTCACATCGCATGGATACACTTGATGAAGAGTTAAGACAAAGTGTTTCACATTTTCAGGACTTTTCACAACTAGCTTCAAATTAGTTCAAAACAAACATTCTAATTCTCATAACAAAACAGATGAGGGTACATGTTTCAAAACAAACATTCTAATTCTCATAAGAAAACAAATAGGGGTACATGTCTTATATGCCGGATCATGAAATTCTACTCATAGAGATGAAGATACAACATTTCTAGCTTGAATTTGTTCAAACCACTTGTTACCCTGTAAATTGCTTGCAAACTTACCTTCTAGGTGGAAAGTCCACAATTTAGTTCTTCTAGTCTGTTTATTCTATCTCAAAGAAACCATTTGTTAGAGAATAATTTTTTTTCTTTCTTGGGATTGATCATGTTAGCCCTTGTTCCAAGTTGGGCCTCATTAAGATGCTCCAAGTTGGGGGGGTGGTGTTTGAAAGGTTGATAATTGAATAAGGCCCATAGAGCCCATTCACGTTTCTACTATTATAAATAAAAGTAGAGGGCTAGGATTTCAATACATCCTAATCATCTCATGTTCTTGCTGTCTCTCCTCTCTATCTCATTGTTTCTCTCTTCCGTCTTTCTTTTACTTCTTTTTCTTCTCATTGTAGCTTCTCATAAGCCCTCAAGATTAGCACCATGTAGGCGTTTAACATGGTATCAGAGCCTAAGTGCTCATAGGGTTTCTACTTCTTTTTGTTTTTCTCTCTTTTCTTCTTTTTCCCTTCACCTTTTTTTCCTGTTCTTCTTTTTTTTGAAGATTTTTTCCGGACTAATTGATTTTTTTGTTGCCTTGGCTAGGATTCGCTGAAATTTTTTTTCTTAAAGCAGATTTTTGTGTTGCCTTGGCCAGGGTTTAGTGGGTTTTTCCCATTGAAGCAAATTTTTGTGTTGCCTTGGCTAGGGTCTGCTGGGTTTTTTCCCGTTGATGCAGGTTTTTGTGTTGCTTTATATGGGCTTGCTGATTTTTTCTATTAGGGAAGATTTTTATTTTTATTTTTATTTTTATTTTTTTTTGTATTTCCCTTCCTCGGTGGTTCCCTTATTTTCCTTATTTGTTTCTTTTTCTTCTTCTTTCCTTCCATCTTCTTCCTCTTAGCTCTATGAGTTTTATTCTTCTAATCTTTCTCAGTAAGTAGTGTTTCCCTTCCTTCCCTTTATAATCTTGGACGGTTCCTTCCTTCCCTTCCTAATCTTTTTTCATTTATTTCATCTTTCCCTCTTTCCTTCCCTACACAACAAGTTAACAACATATTCTTATTAAACCTATTCCCTTCACCCTTCATTCTTCAATAAGTGGTGGTTCCCTTCCTTCCCTACACAACTTATTAATCCCTTTTCCTTCACCCTCATTCTTCTTTTTCATTCTTTTTACAATTCAAGAGTCATGCGGCCTTTACCTCACCAACTCGTTGTGATTCGTGCGAGGGGGGTGGCTTATGGCTGGATTTTTTTTTTCTTTTTCTTTTTTAAGGTTTTGCATCATGTCTTGTTGGATTTGGAGCCTCTTTGATATGCGGTTGAAGCTCTTGCTGATTTTTCTACTTTCCAGTTGAAGATGTTGCTGAAAATTCTTTTTCTATTCCTTTTTTGAAGCATTTTTAGGAGGGATTTGTTGTTATTTGCTAAATGATTGGAGGTATTACTGGACGTCCAGGTTGGAGGTATTTGACTGGATTGTCTCTTTCTATGTGATGTGTGCTCGCCTCTTCTCCACCACCTCCTTTGATGACTTAGCAGATTTTTTGTTTCAGTCTCTCATTGTCAACATGTGTGATGTAACCAGTATTTATACTAGGTAGTTAGCCTAGACCCGTTTATGTACCCGACAGTTGGTTCGGGCTTGTTTGGATTGGGTGATTATCCCAACATTGACTCAGACTTATGATTGTACTGGGCTTGTTTACTCTAAGCAGTTACCTCAAAGTCATTTATATTGGCCAATCCATTCTTATTTGTTCTAGTGGCTCACATCATGTCATTGGTCATCCCATCGCCTATACTTCTCATCCGCTTGCCCGCCTCTCGTCACAGCCAGCACTACTCATCTCCGCAATCGTGCTAGTTTTTTTTTTATTTTTCTGCTTTTGAGAAATCATTTATGTGCCACTCCAAAGTCAAGTTCCTCTTTTCAAAGCACCTTGAGTTTGAGGGGGGATCTTAGAGAAAAATTTCTTACTTAGGTTTTGATTATGTTAGTCCTTGTCAGCTTGAGGGAGTATTGAAGGTTGAAAGTTGAATAACGCCAATAGGAACCATTCACAAGTCCATTGAATAAGGCCCATAGGACCAATTCATGTTTTGATTATTATAAATAAAAGTAGATGGCTACTCTCTCTCTCTCTCTCTCTCTCTCTCTCTCTCTCTCTCTCTCTCTCTCATGTTTTGACTATTTATAAATAAAAAGATGATGGCTCTCTCTCTCTCTCTCTCTCTCTCTCTCTCTCTCTCTCTCTCTCTCTCTCTCTATTATAGCTTCTCATAGCCCCTCAAGATTAGCACCATGTAGTCGTTTAACACCACTAAAAGCAGCAAAACCATTTTTCTTAACCACTGTGGCATTATATTATAGATTACAAACACCATTTTGCAGTATAAAAAAAGGCCAGTACTTCCCATAGGCAGCATGTTGCCATTTCCTTCTTTCCATTTCATAACAATCCTTGTCCTTATATAATGGTAATGCCAGTTGGCTGTAAATGGGACGTGGGCCGAGCAATTCATGATCCAAAACCAGCCCTTCTTCCGACTAATATGGTAAAATATGCAACTATTTATGGTTATTGAAAAAATAAAAATAAAAATTGAAAGGTATATGGTTATTGAAAATATAATAAAGACACCCACCACATACACAGCACAGTGATACTGCTTCATTGCATATAATTTTGAAACTTAAAATTGCAACAATTAAGATGTCTCAGAGAAAGTGAAAACACCAAGGCGGCAACAAATTACTGTACAAATACAACCAGGCAGTAAAGATGTCACTGTTCTCTTTCAAACATGATATGGATACGCAAGTAAAAGATCAAGTATCAGGCTATTTCATAATCTCAGTTAAACAACCTCCACAAAGAAAAAACTTTTTAAGTCCAAAACAGGCAAGCTAGAACAAAAATATTACACGGTTTTGACAAGGAATGACCTAAGACATAGTACCCTGAAAGAAAATTACCACAACATGTGGTCGCTTTGCCAGGGCGATTGCTTGTTGCATCATGTCCACTCCTCCAACAACCTGCACAAAGTTATACTATTTATCCAGAATAAAAGACAACAATGAAACAAAAATATAGAAATACCATAAACACTGGTTTTCAAATAGTTAAATGGGACAGCATGCATATTTTAAGAATCATTCACTTATGCATAGATTGTTTACACAACTAAAGGATCACACATTTAAAAAACATTTTCACATTATATGGTGTTGAAACTTTGTAGAGACTAGAGAGTAGAGAGAGGGGCCCGGGGTGGGGGGATCTCCTCAATCCATAAAGAATCGAGTCACAGTCATTGGCTAATATATAATGCATTAAGTGTACAACAGATTTGGTGCAGGATAAATGGCTAGGAGGCCAAAGCAGGAAGGTGATGTACGCCCATGGTCCACCATAGGGCCGAGCAGGTGCTAATTTTGGGCTGATTGTTGCAAATTTTGGGGCCTAAATGTCAAAGGTCACATTTGCCATTTGTTGAAGATAGGGGGCAGATGTGGGAAATATGACTGAAGATTTTGGGAGTATTTAATAGATTTTCTTTTGCTATTTTAGGCCAAATCTTTGTTGATGGGATTCTTATCATCTTAAATAAATAAAATTATTTATTTATTATCTTAAATAAATTTGAGATTAATTTGAAATCAATCTAATAGTTTTTTTTTTTTTTTTTTTTTGGGGGGGGGGGGGGCTCCAAACAAAAAGGTAATAGTTGAGGGATTTTCATTAGAGATTCATAGAGATTGTCTTTTAGGTCTATAAGAGGGCAGTGTAGGAGAGAGGCATTCCACATTTTCTGAGGTTGCAAGTTTTCTTTAGTATTGTAAGAGAAGAAGTTTGATATCAATTGTTTCTCCTTCTCTACTCAAATATTCTTGTGGGTATATTATTACCCATTTGTTTATGAATTGGGCATTGAGATCTCGTCGACTCAACAACCAGATTGCACAATTTTGGTATCAGAGCGAGTCAACATTGGGGATTTTCGATTTATTTTTGTACCATCTGCTAATATCTTCGAAAAGGGTAACATGGGAAGAGCTTGTGCAAGTAACCCAATTGATCCACATACTCATAGAGCGAGTAGATCAACTCACACATGCAATAGGCAATTTTACTAATCAAGTGGCAAATCCAAAGACTGAAGGTAGAGCACATGGACAAGTTGAGGAAGGTCCCCACCAAGGTCCTAACCACCAAAAAGCAGCCCAGGCTTGTGAAGACACAAATAATTGAATCAATCGTTGGAACATGATAGATAGCCTAGAATTAAACTGGAAATTCTGAAATTCCTTCGTCGTTTGCATGTTGATGACTTTATCGATTAACTAAGCAGGTGGAAAAGGTGCTGCAGTCAAAAACTTGTGGACAATCCAAATGTAAGTTAGTAGCTATGAAATTTTCTGATCACATGTTGGTACGGTGGATCGATCTCCAAGCCAAACATATTAATCAAGGAAAGGAGAAAGTAAATTCTTGAAAAAATATGAAAAAGAAGTTAAAAAGAAAGTTCATACTCGTAACTTATACACGTGACCTTTATCAAAGATGTACACTTGCATCAAAACTTGCATATACAATTGCATTGAAAGTTGAAAGTTGAAAGTTGAAGAGATAATTAATTGGGAACTTGAGAGACGACATCAACAACAGGGCAGCATACTAACTTCCCACGTAGGGCAATCACAAGGCCTCCCATAGATTAGGGAGGATGGGCCAACGTCCAACAATGAAACTAAACTCCAACCAAGGGTACATGTTTATGAACGAGGGGTTAGTCCACCCAAGACAGGGCAAAACAATTCACTCTTTTCAATGTCTTGAACATCAATCCACAATTGAAGTGAAATGGGCCGAGGAAGGAAAGTATGTTGAAGACACTCCCAACCAAATGAAAGTCATGGATGAAACAGAATATGAAGAACATGCATATGAGGATGGGGTGCGTGTTAGGAAAGATGTAACAAATGCATATGATGATAAGGGTAAGTCACTGGTTATCTAATAGACTATGCTATCAACACCTCATGTGATTAATGGGAGGGTGATGGTTGCAACACAATAGCTTCCGCACCACTTGCACTTATGGTGGGAAGATACACACAATTTTGGTAGACATGGGAGCAATAAGAACATTGCCTCACAAAAAATGGTGAATAAATTAAAACTTAAAGAACATAAGCATCCACGTCCATGCCAAATTCATTAGTTCAAGAAAGGGAGAGAAGCTTTGGTGAACTCCAAGTGCTTAGTTTCATTCTCTATTATATTTAAGTACAAGGATGAGGTGTGATGTGACATGATCCCCATGGATGCATGCCACATTTTTTGGGGAGACTTATGATTGTGGGACAAAGATATGGTGCATTTGACTCGGACTAACACATATTCCTTCTTCAAGCAGAGTGTTAATATCGCATTGCACCCAATAAAACGTCATCTGTTAATATCGCATTGCACCCAATAAAACACCCAAATCTAATGAAGGCGAGGGTCAAAAATCACTTGGTAGAAGTTTAAAGAGGAAAGCAAGGAGTCCGGAATCATTTATGCATTGGTAGAAGACCCAAAATAGTCAAGATGTTCCGCCTCCGACATGAGAGCTCCTTCATGAATATGAAAGCTTCGTGCCAAAGAACTACCAAATAGATTTCCTCCTATGAGGAACATTCAGCACCATATTGATTTAGTGCCAAGTTAGAGCCTCCCAATCCTTGCACACTACAGAGTCTAGTGGAACAAGTCGAGCTCCATCGGCAAGTTACTGAGTTGCTACATATAAGGGTTCAATTCAAGGAAGCATGCCATAACGTGTTGTTCCTGCATTATTAACATCTAAGAAAGATGAATCTTGGAGGATATGCGTGGACAATCATCTGATCAACCGAATTACTGTAAAGTACCAATTTCCTATACCACAACTAGATAATATGATGAACATGATGCACAGAGAGATGATCTTTTCGAAGATTAACCTCAGGAGCGGGTATCATCATATTCATATCCGGCACGAAGATAGGTTGAAGACCACGTTTAAGAATCGAGATGTGTTGTATGAGTGACTTGTAATGCCATTCTGCCTTTCAAATGCGCAAAGTACTTTCATGAGGTTGATGGCAGAGGTAATCTGCTCCTTCATAGGGAAGTTCTTAGTTGTTTATTTTGATATATTCTTATTTTTAGTCTCAATTCATCTATTCACCTTGACTACTTACAACAAATATTTGATGCACTATAAAGGGAATCACTATAAGTTATCTTGAAAAAGTATTCCTTCCTTGTCAATAATGTAATGTTTTTGGAGTATATTGTTCTGCAAAAGGGATCAAGGTTAACCATCAGAAAATCATGGCCACTGCAAAGTGACCCACCCCTGGAACCCTTTTGGAGGTTCTTTTTTCAATGGATTGGTGACATTTTACTGAAAATTTATCTAGAATTTCAGTGCCATGATCATACCAGTCATCGATTGCATGGAGGGAAGTTCGACCAAACTAAAGTGGCAGACTGAAACTTTAGTACCATCAAAAAATTAAAATAATAAAAAAGATGACAAGGACACCATTACTTGCACTTCCAAACTTCAACGAGGTCTTTGAAATGGAAAGCAATGCTTCAAATGTTGGCATTGACGTAGTGCTAAGTTAGGAAGGCAAGTTAATCACTTTCTTTAGCAAGAATGTTAAAAACGCAATAAAGAACTACTCCACATATAATCTCGAGTTTTATATAGTGGTCTAGACACTACGACATTGGAGGCATTACTTGATTTAGTTACCTGATTCAAGAATTCATTCTATGCTCAAACCCTGAGGCATTAAGATATCTTAACTCCCAGAAGAAGATGAATGCTCGTCATGCAAAGTGGATGACATTTCTACAAGAGTATACTTTTCTTTTGCATTACAAAGCGGGAAATTAAAACAAAGCGGCAAACGGTAAGTAGGAAGGTGGTTCTATTAGGAACACTGGCCATGAAGGTTGTGGGATTTGAGGCATTAAAAGAACAATACAAGGAGGATGCCAATTTATCAAGGTGCTCGACAGATGTGTGGATGATCGAGATCCAAAGTGTGAATTCATCTCACACAGTGTATATTTATTCAAGATTGAAAGGTTCTTGCTGATGCATTCCCAAAGGATCATTATGAGAGAAGATCCTATCTAAGCAGCATGGAAGAAGACTAGGTGGACACTTTGGAAGAGATAAAATATTGGCCATGCCAGAGGAAAAAAATACCAATAGTCTATTATGCGCCGTGACGTTGAACGGTTCGTAGCACGATGTCGTCAATGCCAAGTCTCCAAAGGTCGTGTGCAAAACACTGGCTTCTATATACCACTTCCCTTTCCAAATGCACCATGGGTGGATACTTTCGTGGACTTCATTATGGAGGGAGTCAATTGAATTTTCATGGTGGACCACCATTTTTTTTTAAATGGCTCACTTCATTCCATGCACGAACAATATATGCTACACATATCGCGAACATATTCTCCCTCTCTAATCTCTACTCAAATATTCTTGTAGGTGTGCTCGTGTCCATTTCTTTGCGATTCGGGAGTCGAGATTTCATTGACTCAATAACTAGGTTGCACTAGAGGGCGAGTCCAAACCGTTATTCAAAGCGGGAGTAACACCTAGTTAGAAGAATCCTGCAACTAAGGGCTAATCATCCAATGGGAGAGCACATGCAGTCCTATCATTGATCAATTCAAGATTAGGCACATCCAATGGTCCTGGTTAAAAATCCACCACCAAGATTGAAGATGTGGACCATCCAACCATCCAGGTTCAAATCTCAACCATATCAAAGGTCCAGATTTAGCTAGGAAGATCAAGACCTTAGCAGCAGTCCTAATGGGCACTCTGAACCATATCAATAATCTTAATGGACTGTAGGGCATGCATATCCAATCAGATGACCCAAACTAGTGACTGGTTGGACCAAGGTTACCCAGATCATGTTTTGTTTTGAATACATGGTATGGGAACAGGTATGCGGTATGCTACCTCCTCCAATAAGTGGTACACTAAGGGTAGGATCATGTGCATCACTCCAATGCATACACTATTGATGAAGTATAGTTTTATATGTGTACTCATATTGCAATTTATACGTGAAATGGTGAATGATATTGTTATAGACCCTACAGTGTCATATTATAAATAAATAAGGGTATCTACATTGTAAATATAAATTTGCATTAACTTGAGAACAAAGAGCAATAATTCGGGTCACTAGCAATAGTGATTTGGATTGGATATGACCCATTATCTGGAAGGCTCAGTCCGGAAAGGAAAACGCAGGACAGTGGGTTGGACTGTGGAGCCAAACAATGACAAACATGCTAGGGTTTTCTTGCGCAAACAATGACAAACTCTTTTAGGGTTTTCTTGAGCAAACCATAGCCCCTTATGCTAGGGATTTAAACAACTGTACAACTTAATAAAAGCATTTCAGTTGGGCAATTTTGATTTGAATACTCTTTATTTTGATCATAGCTCCAGTCCGTTAGTTCTCCTTGTTTATTACCACTTTTTATGCAACTAAGGCTATAGTTAAATTGCGTTAAGAACCACTATGGTTCAAGCCTTGGCTCCTTTATTTAATAAGGATTCATTTACAAAGGATACAAATACAGCTGTAAGTATGGATTTTGTCAATACAGCTATGCGATTGATAAGAAAGTAAAGACTATGGATCATCAAGAGATGCCAAATGGTTGACTAGTATAGTAGAACTAGAAACCTCAAGTAAACTTTATTCAACCAATTCTGTACGCACATGTACTAATGCAGCAAAGTGAAATTAAAGCTAGAGATCCTAGATACTCACCACAGCACATTTCACGCCAATATCAGATCCCAGAGCTTCAAATTGTTCAGCAATTTGAATAGCTAATTCCCTGAAACAAGAAGATAAATCAAATGAAGAGCATGAAACCAAATTCATTTCATCAAAGAGGGCACCAAGTTAATGGGAGCAAATTGCTAAGGAAATTCAGATAATTTAGCAGAAAAGAAACCTCGTCGGAGAGAGGATACAGGCAAAGAATGCCTGTGGGGTTTGTAAAAGAGATTGGAGAATAGGGAGAGCAAATGCTCCAGTCTTCCCAGAACCTGTTTGTGCAAGCCCAATCAAATCTTTTCCTAACACATTGAATCCATGGAACAAGAAACAATCAGTTAGATAGAGAAAAAGCAAATAGGTTTTTTAAAAAATGTCGAATTATATATATATATATAATTTAAAAACCTTCTAAAGCATGAGGAATGGCTTTTGCTTGAATCATTGATGGGTTTTTCCATCCCAATCTCTCACACGCTTCAACCAATTCATTACATACACCCAAGCCCTTGAATGTTGTTATTTCTTCGTTGTCCTCCATTGTTATTGTAATTGGCTGCTAAGGGAGAATCAAACAACAAGCATAAGTTGCCATGCTTTTTAATGAATCACAAAAAAGAAAATTTAGCACTTAAACCATTTAAAAAAAAAAAAAAAAACAACAACAAAGATAATGGAAGAAGAAGAAGAAAGTAAACAATAATAAAGTTATTCCTCCCTCTCTGCTAAAATATTCTTGTGGGTGCACTCTTGTCCATTTCTTTGCAATATGGGTGTCGTGATCTCAATGACTCGATAACCAGTTGAACCATTTTGGAATGAGAGCAGGTGATTGTTGGGGGATTTTCAACTCTGCAAGGCCTCTCTTTTTTTCTCTTTTTCTTTTCTCTCTTATTGGCCCCATAACAGCAGTTACAGCCCCGTGACATGTAACAGTTGACACCACCATTGTCACTATTATCGTTACGTAATAGCATCATCTCCTAATGGCTTTGTAAGGGGTGACACAAGAACAGTGTGCAATTACCCCAATCGATCCGCACTCACAGACGAGTAGATCAACTCACGCATAAGGTAAGCAATCTCACTAATCAAGTGGCAGCATCATCTCCTAATGGCTTCGTAGGGGGTGACACGGGAAGAGTTTGTGCAAGTAACCCAATTGATCTGCACTCAAAGCGGGTGGATCAACTCACGCATAAGGTAAGCAATCTTACTAATCAAGTGGGAGAGCTCTAGCATAGAGGGAATCAGGAAACTGAAGTTGGAGCATGTGTATGAGGAAGGTCCCACCAAGGTCGTAACCAACAGCAGGCAGCCTCAGGTTGCGAAAATGCCAATTATCGAATCCGTTGATTGTTGTAACGTGATAGAAAGCTCAAAATTAAGGTAAAAATTCCAAAATTCCATTGTCGGTTGCATATTGACAACTTCATCGATTTGCTAAGCAATGCGGAAAAAGCATCAAGTATAAGGAAATTGCAAACAATCGGAAAGCTATGAAGTTTTCTGGTCACACATGGTATGGTACAACAATCTCCAGGCCAAACGAATCCATTAAAGGAGAGTAAATTATTAGGAAAAAATTAAAAGTAAATTCTTGGAAAAAGATGAAAAAGAAGTTCTGACCCACGATTTATGCCTGTGACCTCTATAAAAAATGTCACAATCTACATCACACAAATAAATCAGTAAATGAATACACCAAGGTGGGAAAATTTCTCAAGTATCAAGACCAAAAGATTTCAACATATTTTAATAGACTTAATTGGACATCAAAAATAAATTGTCATTCAAAGAAGCTTCTAAGATGTCCGATGCATACATACTTGCATTAAAAGCCAAGGAGATGATTAATTAGGGACTTGGGATACGATTTGGTGCCCACAAAGGCCATCATCAACGATAGAGCAACATGCTGACTTCCTATGTAAACCATAGAGAGCATCCCATAGGTCAAGGGACTACAGGCCAACATCCAATAATAAAATCAAAACCCAACAAAGGAAAGGTGGTTACGGACAAGGGGCTAGTGCGCCCAAGATGGGGCAAAATAACACTCATTTCATGTGCTTTAGATGTGGGCAATCGGGATATCGTTCTTTTCATTGCCCTGCACATGGCATCGACACAAAGGGGCTCTAGCTGATGAATGGCTCAGATATTACACACACACACACACACACACACACACATGTTGACACATGTGAGGCAAAAAAAGTGGCCTACTGACACTCCTGATCCATCAGTACGTAAGGTAGAATGCCCAACTTGAGTCATAGTGTATGTAACACTACTATTTTTGTTCTCTGTGCGTTAAAACCCAGACTTGTCAACATCACCCTCGTGTGGACGATCCGCCTTCCATTCATTGATTTGGGATTTACATATGAGAAATGCTAATCCATTTGTTTGAGGAGAGAGACTCTAGATGTAATTCTCAGCACAATTGTATGAGACCCGGCCAATATTGGCCATTATTCAGTTGGGGTATCCCAGGAGCATTTCGGGCCAAAAAATCAGGTTACTCATCATCACATGTACATCAAATAAGGACCTTTCAGCCGTCATCACGAATACATTGAATATGGCCCAACTGATGAGTAAACTTCCCTGGTGGCCTGACCTTTGTTAAGGGCATATTATCAGTGGCCTCCATCTGATAAGTGGGCGGGTACACCCAAATTGGACACGTGGTACAACATTCCTACGTCCAATTTGTTTATTATGTAGGTCCACAATGGATCAATCAAGATAGCAAAAAAAATATTACTGATCATGAAAATCTTAACTGTCCAACCTATGACCAACAAATAGAGAATTGGCTGCATAATGGACCCCCTGTCCCACCACATCAACACACATGGGACCCACTTTTTTTTCAAACTATGGGACATAGACCTATATTAATCAAATTCCAAACAGGACACAAGAAAAAGGTTTAATTATTTCATCCATTGCATCAATTTAAATCATGGGAAGTGGCAGAGAGTTTGATGGGTTTTTGGAAGAGAATTTAGCAAAAGCTTTGCCATCCTTCAACTTGGTAGCTTTACAAGAGCAAGCTCGTTGGTTTTCATGAGCTTTTTCACCTTTTGAGTCAAACACGTGAGAGCGCATTTGGCCAATGTTTTTTAAGCTCTTAAATTGGTTTGTCTTAGCCAACTTTGGCAGAGGTTTTAACATAAGTATTCCAAGCTCTTAAAAGTCTTTTTCCAGAGAGATTTTATATGGGTTTTTAAGCTCCAACAGCATATTAGCTAACTTTCTTACAGGTTTTAGTGGAAACTGAGAAATGGGCCATTCTTTGAAACTAAGAAATTGGTTTTTCGAGTAAACATAGTTGGGTTTTCAAATCCAAAGATAATATGATTTGCAAAATCAGAATTTTATGCAAAAATGCCCTTAACAATTACCAATACAAACTCCATTTCCATTACTGCATCCATTTCACCTCCAATTGTATTATGTACTTATGCAATGTGAACCTATTTCCATATGCATCATGTTTCATCATGCACCCATTTCATAGCCAATTCTTTTCAATACCCACAACTACTTTTGTTATATATGCATCAATGCATGCATGTATTGATGTGGGTGTGTAATGAGGACTTATTTCAAATCGTTCTCCGAACTGATTATGATGAGTACAGGATGGGTGTCATATACTCTAGGTGTTTAATCTACAAAAATGGGTCTTTTTGTCCCAATTTCAGGATTTCATCCCTGATGAACTACTTAGTGAGCTTCCACCCATGTGTGACATTCAGCATGCAATTGATTTGATACCCAGAGCGTCATTACCAAGTCTTCCAGCATACTGAATGAGCTCGATATATCATACAAAGCTTCGTCAATAGGTGGAGGAATTGCTAGTTAAGGGTTTCCTTGTGATAGCCTCAACCCATGTGTCGTGCCAACACTGTTGACACCAAAGAAGGATGGCAATTGGAGGATGCGTGTTAACAGTCACACCATCAACAAGATAATGATTAAGTACCATTTATCCATTCCATGCCTAGATGACATGTTGGACATGATGGTGGATGCTACAATCTTTTCAAAGATCGATTTATGAAGTGGGTACCACTAGATAAGAATTCATCTTGGAGATGAATGGAAAACCACTTTTAAGACAAATGATGGATTATATGAGTAACTATTCATACATTTGGTTAGACAAACGCACCAAGTACATTCATGTGGATGATGGTGCAAATTTTACAACCATTCTTAGGCAAGTTTGTCGTTGAGTACTTCGATGACATCCTCATCTATAGCCATTCATGAGAAGATCAAGGTGCGCCACAAGAAACTATACATCAATTTGAAAAAGTGTACCTTCATGAGTTCCAGTGTGTTCTTTTTTGGATTCGCCGTTTCAGCATATGGTTTAAAGTCTAATTCCGAAAAGATAAGAGGTATTGTCGACCAGCCTACTACCACAAATATTCACGAGATTCACGGTTTTCACGAGCTAGAGATGTCTTATCGAAGATTTATCCAGAACTTCATTTCCGTCATGGTGCCTATTACCAAATATATGAAGGCCATTCCATTTTAGTGGACCAAAGCAGCAACAAATGCATTTCAAGAAATCAAGTGAACTTGACGGAAGCTTCAGTTCTTAGGCTTTCTGATTTTGAAAAGGTATTCAAAGTTGCTTGTGATGCATCCCACATAGGTGTAGGAGGCATCCTCGGTCAAGAAGGACATCTGGTGGCCTTCAGCGAAAAAATCAATGAGGCAGGAAAGAAGTATTCCACATGACATGAAGTTTTACATTTTTGTACAAGCTTTGAAACATTGGCGTTAGTAACTCATACTCATTCATCAAGAGTTTGTGCTTTATTACAAACCGTTGTGTTATAATGTTATTTGAATTCTCAAAAGAAGTTGAGCATACGGCACGCTAAGTGGAATGCTTATATTCAAGAATTCACATTTAATCTAAAGCATCAGGCCGGCATAGAAAATAAGGTAGCAAATGCCCTTAGCTGAAAATTGCATCTATTATCTACCTTATTAGTCTCTATTGTTGAGTTCGATGAACTTAAAAGAGGCTATACAGCAAATAATGATTTTGGGAAGGTATTTTCAACACTTACTGTCGGCTCGGGCATCGAGTATCCACGATACAGTTTGCACAATGGGTATTTATTGTATGAAACAAGGCTGTGTCTTTCCTAAAAGCTCCTTGAGAGAGCTTCATTCAGGTAGCCTCAGTGGTCACTTTGGTATCGAAAAAACAACCCTGGTCCGGGACCGTTTCTATTAATCGAGTTTGAAGAAAGATGTTGAAGTCATTGTTCATCAATGTTGAGTGTGGCAATTAGGCAAAGTTGGCAAGCAGATACTGATCTTTATACTCTGTTGCTTGTGCCAGATGCTCCATGGAAAGACATTATCATGGATTTTGTCCTGGGATTGCCTAAGACTCGATGTGGTTATGACTCTATTTACATTGTGGTTGACAGGTTTTCTAAGATGACTAGCATTGAAAGTGCACCTACCTGCTCTGACCCAGCGTCTCCTTCCCCCATCTCTCTCTCTCTCTCTGTCAGCGTCTCCTTCTCCCTCTCGCAGCGTCCCCTTCCCTCTCTCTCTCTCTCTCTCTCTCTCTCTCTCAGCACCTCCTTCCTTCTCTCTGCTCTGGCAAGGTAAGCCCTAACCCACACTCGTTTTTCTTTTTTTCTTTTTTCTTTTTTCCTTTTTCGTCTCCTTCATTTTTTATTTTTATTTTTGCATAACAGCGTAAGTGCGGAACGGCGCTGTTGGGCAGGGGCGGTTTCGGATGCCTAACTGCGGGGCCCACGGTCATGTACTTTCCTTACATCCACACTGTCCATCCGTATTGAAAGCTCATTTTAAGGTACGATCCAAAAAATGAAGCTGATCTAAATCCCAAGTTGGCCACACCACAAGAAACAATCTTAACTAAATTCCTACCATTAAAAACATCACGGGTCCACTGAATTATTTATTTGCCATCCATCCTGGGAAGCGGATTGCGTACTGAGTAATTAAACTCTGTGGAGCCCACCGTCGTTAATCCGTTGTATCAATTCTGTCCATCCATTTTATCATATAATTTTAGAGCTTTAAATAAAAATTTAATCATATCCAGAGCTTAAGTGGACCACACCACCTGAAACAGTGTGAATTGAAGTATACCATTGAAAAGTTCTTGGGGCTCACAGAAGTTTTAGATTAAGATGATATTTGTTTTTTCCATTCATCTATATCCGTGTGATCTTATAAACAGTTTAGATGACAAATAAACGTCACTAGGGGCATTAAAAAGGTTTTAACAATGGAAATCAATACTTTCACTGTTTCTATTGGTACGGTCTACTTGAGTTTTTGATATACTTAAATTTTGGGATCAACCCCTGGAATGATAGAAAAAAAATGGATGGACGGCGTGGATAAACCACATGAATTCACAGTGGGCCCGATAAGAGATTACCGAGTGACTGTACGCAATCCGTTTTCTCCGCGGTGTTGACTAGGAAATCGGAGTGCGTGCTGAGTTACTCACGCTCTTATCTTACCGAGTAAATTCAGTTGGGCCACGGTGGCCCACGCTGAATGTATATGGTTTATCCACACCATGCATCTTTTTTTTCAGCTCATTTAAGGGGTTGAGACCAAAATGGAAGTGAATAAAGAGCTCAAGTGTATCATACCACAGGAAACGGTGGGAATAATGATTTATACCATTGAAACCTTGCTCAGCTCCACAATAATGTTTATTTGTCATCAAACCTGTTCATAAGATCATACAATTATAGATGAAATTAAAAATCAAATATAAGCTTGATCCAAAACTCACGTGGCCCCCATGAATTTTTCAACGATAAAAGTTCAATTCACATTGTTTCCTATAGTGTGGTCCATTTGATCTTTGGATATTCTTTAATTTTAAGATCAATACTTGAAATTATATGTTAAAATGGATAGAAGGAATGGATACAATACATAAATCATGGTAAGCCTTTAAAAAGTTTACTCGTAACGCAATCTTCTATTGATAAGGTAACAAGGGCTTAGACAAATATACCAAACAAATATATCCAAAAACAAATTATGCCCACTAGAAGTTTTTAACGGTTAATTACTATTGTTTCCTATACTATGGTTCACACGAGATTCAAATCTTCTTATTTTTTAGATCATGTCCTAAAATGAGTTTTCAACACGGATGAACAATGTGAATGTGAGAAACATACATCACAATGGACTTTATAATTTAATATCTCACACACCTAGATGGATTTACTCCAATTTGACTAGCAATGTTGGTCAATAACTAAATCACTACTAGTTGATGCTTTGTAGGCCTCGCCATGTTATACGTGTTTTATCTATGTTATTCATTAAATTTTTTTATATCGTTTTAGGTCTTGATCCCAAAATTAGCAAACAAAGGCATATATCAATCTTATGTGTTCATGATTAAAAACTTCCTAGTGCTTACTATAATGTTTATTTGATGTCTTACCTCAACATTAGAACAAAGACCTAAATTAAGAGGAAAAAAATTTATTAATTTGATTTTAAACCTTTAACCCTCGAGAAGTTTTAAAGTTACATATAAGTGGAATCACTTGTACATGTTTTTTAATACGTTGGCCTACTTTTAAAACCCACCTAATGATTAGTTTAGCGTAAAAATTGGCCCAACTATTCATCTAAATCGGTTCAATAAATTTACATATTTTTATTTAAATTTTTTATGTGTCAATTTGATTTTTACACAATTTCAAACTCCAAATTCAAGTTTGTGTGAACAGACAACATCTCAACTGTAACTAACTTACATATTATCCAAACACATAAACTAAATTACCTATAAGTAAATTACAAGCTACCCAAATAAAATTACATGTAACTTTTTTTCACCCATAAGTAGGTCATCTATAACTTACTTATAACTTAAAAAAATTTATAGGTATCCAAACGTAGCCTAAGTGATTTATAGGCTAACGTTCTAATTTTTAAAAAAAAGGAGGGAAGGGGGGAAATGCACCTTTGTGCTCTCTTTAACTGTGACGGATCTAGTGTCCATCCCACTAGATGGACGGTGTAGAGAGAGGCGTACATGGGTCTGGAAAATGAGAATTCGGCGATTTCAAGAGAAGGAGAAGGCTTTCTTGTAGGAAGAAGTTGGGATTTCTGACTCATTTCCCCAACTTTCTTTAAATCTTATCTTCCTCATCGGAAGTTGAAATAACAAGAATGTGATCTTCCTCCAAATAAATCTAAAACATTTCGCTCGAAGTTATTGCATTATGAAGCTAGATGGGGCCCACCAGGAAGCTAGGAAATCATCACTGTATGCTTTAAACTCTATGGAGCCCACCATGATTTATGTATTTTATCCACCATGTCCATTCATTTTACCAAGTAATTTTAAGACTCTAGCACAAAAATGAATCGCATCCAAAGATCAAGCAAACAATATGAATTGAACGTCTACCTACCGTATAAAATTTCTTAAGAGCAACAAAAGTTTTAGATCAAGCTGATATTTGCATTTTCCCTTCATCCATGTCTACCCGATCTTATGAATAATTTAGGTGACAAATAAAAATGTGGGCCTAATGATGAAAATTAATATTTCCTCTGTTTCCTGTGGTGTGGTCCACTTGAGCTTTACATATGCTACAAATTTGGAATCAACCCTTAAAATGAGCTAGAAAAATAGATGGATAGCATCGATAAACCACGTTCGTTCTTGGTGCACTCAATAAAGTTTACTAAGTACGGTAAGAGTATTATGAGTAACTCAGGACAATTTGATTCACGTGGATCACAAAATTAGAAACAATGTACAAGGTAAGTCCTACTGTCTAAATTGTTTTTCTTTGTGTAGACAGTTTACGTTATAAATACAGCTAAATATGAGTCGTGCATTTTATATAATTACCATAGTGGTCTCTAAAATAAATCAAGAGCGAATGATCTCCTCTAAGTATTTTGTGGGTAAAAGTCTCATTTAAATTGTTTCCAACTAAATGGCTTGCCTGAATCATGAATGCAATTGATTTTTATACATTACAGTTAAAATGTAATGATTCACTTGGTGATTGATATGGATTTCACTAAAACATTATAATGGGACCTACTTTAACCAGTCACATATTAAGACAATAGCCCGTATTTCATGTATACCGGTGTAATATACTTAATATATATATGTGTGTGTGCGCGCGCGCGCGTGGGAAATGGTTCTATCATGCAGTCAACCTCATGGGAAGTTCCCATGAGGTCTAGCTGCGTGGACCCCGCCATGATGTGTGTCAAACATTAACAACTCCACGGATTCGTTGGTTTGGGGGGGGGGGAGTGGTTTGGTGCATGGTACTAGATGGGATTAGGTGGGATGGAATTGCATTTAGTCCGTGCCAATTCCACTCAGTGTTTGGGAGGAATGGAAAAGCTTGGAATTAAATTAGATGGAATTGCATTGGGTCTCATGCTAATTCCACTCAATCTTAGCAAGTTGTGTAGGTCCCACCATGATGTGTGGACTATGTCTACACCGCCCACCCATTTTTCAAATCATTTTAGAGCATGGGCAAAAAATCAGGTAGATCCAAAGCTCGAGTGGACCCCACCATAGAAAGCGGCGGGGATTGAATACCTACCGTTGAAAACTTCTTTGAGGCCACATAAGTTTTGGACCTGCCTCATTTTTAGGCCCACGCCATAAATTGAGGTTACAAAACAGATGAACGGTTTGGATATAACACATATGTGTTACTCTCAATAGTTTCAAAAGGTGGTGGGTATATCCATTCAATGTACCACCATATTACAAACATAGCATGGAATTAAGCTTATCCCATGGTAACAAGGACAATCCCTATCACATGTAAAAATTACGTTTTTTGAATCTCATCCCACCTAATCCTTCCCAATACCATGCGTCAAACACCCCCTAAGGGAAGAGCTTCTGAGTGGGAGAAAGGAAATTCATGAATCAGGTCTTAGTCGAAGGGTGATGGGAAGATGAAGTGTTGGAATTGTGGGAGGTTGGGACACATGGAGAAGGATTGTCGGAACCTTAAAACCCAAAATGATGAGAAATCAGAAGAGTGATAAGGAAGGCAAATTTAACAAAATCTAATGTAGGTACGAATTGATATTGCGTGGAATAAGATACTACGGGTATATGCGGAAGCTTGATAGAGATATATAGTGAATAGCCATGTCCTAAATCAAATAAAATTTATGTATTCTAATAGACAATAGCTTACTTAAACTAATATACCAATTTAAACTAAGGTGATTAACTCAAATGCTTCTAAGTCAATAGAGCTCAGAACATATAGACTACCAAGGATGTGCCAATTATACAACTAGTCTATAATTGATAATATATATATGTATGGCATGCGTTAATTATTCAAATAATAACATTCATATAATCGTGAGCATTCCAAGCACCTCATGAAGATGATATTGTTTCTTTTGGGGATTGTATTGTGGAATCACACACAAATGGATCTAAAATAGTAATCCAAGAGTACCAAACAAACACGATAAAACACAATTATTTAACATGGAAAACCCTTTCAGAAAAAGGCCACGGCACAAAGCAACAAATCTTCACTATGAAAACAAATATTACAAAGAGAAAGGACTTATCAAACGTGAGTAATCTTCAAATCTCTCCCTTGCTCCACCCTTTTATAAACCCTATAACCATTTCAGAAAGCCGTAAAATCCCTCATAATACCTCTCAATCCCGTTTACACCTATATATATAGTTGTAAAAAGAATCCAAAATAAAACCGAAAAGAATCCTAAACAAAATAAAAAACAGATCCTGCACCTTGATAGTTTCGCGAAAAAATCAGCGCAGAATCTAATTAGATTTAAGGCATCAAATATATCAGTTTCTTTCCATTATTTACAGGATGAACACTATTCCAATAGAAAATCATTTATTTTTCAAACATTTAGAATACTCATCTAGGTGAATCCACATTTGGAAACCAACTAAACCTTTAGTTGTAGGAGATTCAACCAAACCACTTCCATTACATCAATAGCCACATTGGAGCACCGTATGCAAGGTAGCCGATCGAAGGAGTAAAAGCATCTGCATCAAAGATCGGGGGAGCACAAGAGAAGCTGATTGGAGCACGGGAGAGTATTGATCAAGCTACAAAAGAGGCTCAATTCGACAAGTAAGTTGTCAATTATAAAAGTTCATATAATCTTTCATTATGTAGGATTGAGTATAGAGTTTATGATCCAAAATCGCATAGATTCTTATGTAGGACCGCATTGCCGCCAACATAGGTGAGTATGTGTAAGTCCCTGTGTAGTCTTTTAACGGGAGTGTATAGGCCTCTGAAGGGAGTATATGCTTGTAAAGGTTGGAGGTGAACTTATTAAAAATTTCTAAGACAATGGATATCGGTACACTTGAGGAGAGTGCGTCCGCCGATAATAAGGTAGGGAAACCAGGTCACTATATATGCTCGTGTTTACGATTATTATTCGAGCACAATTTTATTCATGCTCATATGGTTAATTGGTTACATTATATGGATGCTTGAATTGGATTGTTTGCCAGGCACTTAATTTGCAAAGCACACCAAGTTCACAATTTCTATAGATTAGTTGTTTAGTTGAAACATCATTTGTAGTTTATGTGATTAGACTTATTTTGGCTTGAAAGTCGTAGTGTTATTTTGCCTTAATTGGTATATTATTTAAGTAGGCAATTGTATTTTAGTTGTAAAAATTTTAAATTAGGTCTAATCACCTCCCTCGGGACTTAGCCATAATTCTATACATTTGCCAAGCTTTCACACACGTCGTGGTAGACAATCTATGTAATTTTAGTATCAGGTATAATACATTGAGAATGTGTTGCTTAAGCTTGAAATGGACAAGACTAAATCGGTTAGCACACACCATGCTACTCAATTTTGGTTTTTCTCAAAGCAATGTCCTGCTACATATGAAGAAAAATAGTTTGTGTCTCCCATGCCTTATTCAAGTGTTGTTGACGGTTTGATGTATATCATAGTTTATACGAGACTGAATATTTTACACGCAGTGGGTGTTGTAAGCACATGCATGTCAAACCCTGACAAACAGTATTGGAAGGCAGTGAAATGACTACTTCAATATCTACAACGTATAGCAGACTACGTATTGACGTTTAAAAAATCAGAGAGAAAACTTTTATGCTACGTGGATTCTAATCATGCATAAAACATGAACAATAAAAAGTCGACTTCTGATTACTCATTGTTGCTAGCGGCTAGATCGATCAATTGGATGTCGAAGCTTTAGTTTGTGATTGCTTTTTACAAAATGAAAGTTGAATATACGACGGTGATGGGAACATTCAAAGAAGGTTCTCGGTTGAGAGGAATGATGAATGAGTTGGGTTTTCAGTAGGAGGTTATGCCGGTTAATTGTGACAATGAAAGTATGATCAATTTAGTAAATAATTTGATATATCATTTATGTACTAAATATATTGATGTTTTGTCATCATTTTATTCGATATATGCTTGAGGAAAGCGGTGTTACTTTTAAGAAGATCCACATGAGCGTGAATCCGATACATATATTTACAAATGTGGTTCATACAGAGAAGTTCAAATTATGTTCGACGTTTTTGGCCTTGACAAAGATTTGATAAAGACGAAGTGTGCACGAGAAGTGATGACGATTTAATATGATGCAGATAGTTGGAGGCGGAGCTTGGAGATGTGGTTCATGATGATTAAAGCCATGATGGAGACTATTATTTGAATGTCTTAAATTTGTGCAGAAATATGAGGTTTTGATCGACCGAACAGTCTCTTCGATCAATCAAGAGAACCCCATATTGTATAAATTGGTCTCTGAATAGTTTTGCACAGGTTTGATCGATCGACCTTGAAATTTTAAGTGATAAAAAAATTTATGTTAACTCTCTAAACACTTTTGAGCACGTTCGATAAATCAAACCCGGGGGCTCGATCAATCGATGCTTATATTAACGACGCGTGTGGTTTTGCGTAATTGCGCGATTTGTTTTTTATTCCAGGTGTAATGCTATATATATTGGTGTGGATTATGGTAGATTAAATGAGAGCTAAATCGTTTATATGATTTAAAGGGGGGAAACTAGAGTTTTCGTATTTATAAGTTTATCTAATCTCTTATACTTTTGTTTTCATAATACATTGTTCGTCGGTTTGTATCGTAATTTTTTCCTGCAATAAATTTTCCACATAAAATTATATGTTCTCTAATTTATTTTGTTGGCGTCTATCATTCATTTATGTGATTCAACTCGGGGTTTACTTTTTTGGCGCCCAACAAAAATAACATAGGCATAAGTTGGATCAGGCCATGCATGCAAAGCCAAAGCTCGGCCTAAAGTCAAGTCGGAATCTAAGTCGACTGAATACATAATCCACTACCACCCTCAGGCGTCACATGTGGAGAATTAAAGAGAGAAGAATGCCACGTGCCAGAACAGAGAAAGGAGAGAGGAAGAGAAAGGATGAGGCTGTGTTAAGTTCATATGCATGGAGAGAGAAGGGTAGTTTGGCCAATGACCCCAACACCAGCCACCTAGCTGATGTCAAAGCTCTGTGGGTCCTTTCATGATATATCTGTTTCATTTCAAACACGTTTGTGTGACCTTATCAATAGGTTGGATGAAAAATAAACATTGCAATGGACCGAAGAAAGTTTTTAACTGTGAACATTCAATCAACACTGTTTTCCTGTGGTGCGGTCCATCTGAGATTTTTATGTACTCTATTTTTGGGGCGACACCGTTAAGTAAGATGGAAAAACGGATGGACGGTATGGATACATAATGAATACATCGAGGTCGGCCCAACTGTGGGGTTCCCACGCACCTGGCTGGTTGACGGTTCGCAGCAAGTCACGTCCGGTATTTCAGGGAGAAATTTGGGACTGTGAACCCCACCTTTTATCCAGCAGTTTTTATTAAGCAGTACAAACAAAGTACAAACTTTGTTGGGGAACTTGGACCTGCTTGTACGGACAGCGAATTTGAGGATGAAAATACCTCTCCTTTCACGGAAACGGATTGGGTACTCCCCCTGCCACTGGCCAACGGTGGACGGTCGGTAGTCTGTGGGCCCCACCATGATGTATGATTTTCATCCATGCCGTTCATATATTTTTCCAGATCATTTTATGGTATGAGACCAAAAATGAGGTATATCCAAATCTCAAGTGTAACACATTACAGGAAACAGTGTTGAATGAGCGTCGACCATTAAAAACCTTTTGGGGGCCCATTGTGATGTTTGTGAGAAATCCTCCCTGTCTAAGTTCATTCATAAGCTCACAAAGACCTGGATGAAGAGGAAAAACAAATTCCATAACGATCCAAAACTTTTGTAACCCTTAAAAGGGTTTCAATGGTAGACATTCAATTCCCCACTGCCTTTTTACAGTGTGGTCCACTTGATTGTTAGATCTATCTCATTTTTCGTCTCAAGCCTTAATATGAGTTCGCCAAATAGATGGACGGTTTGGATATAACAAATACCTCGTAAAAGGACCCATAAAAAGTGGTGGAGATTACAATAGGAAAAAAAAAAACCAGGAACCTATAGCTACGGATTATAGCCGTAGCCATAACTGCAGCCCATGCTTTTTCGATACGTCCTTTTCTATGTATTGAAGGTCTTTCGATACATACTTCGATATAATTGAAAAAGGTCTATAACTATCCAGCGAGTTTGCCTAAAAAATCCTGCAATTTTTAATACATATTGAAGTGTTTTCAATATGTATCGAAGCTATAGCTACGGATTATAGCCGTAGCCATAACTGTAGTTCATAAAAGTCCATAATTATTTATTTATTTATTTTTTTTAATTTATTTATTTACATGGAGAAGTTTATTCTACCTGCAATTTTCTCTAATCCATATTTACATAAATATGTATATATAAGCATATAAATTTTTTTGTCTCTTTTTTTCATTTCTTTCTTTATTCATTTAACAAGAATATCTTTTAAACCAAAATTAGTTACTTGACGTACCATATATGATTTTGTGGTAGGAGAAGCAACTTTAGCCAACCAACCTATATATTTTCCAATATTCCATCAGGTCAACTACTTTAGCCTTAATATGAGATAAAAGTTGGGAAAATAGTGTCGATACGAAGTAGTTTGGATTGTAAGTAACTTAATAAAATCTACCCATGGATTAAGTAGCTTATCTTGGTTTCTACTTCTTAAGCTGAAGTGATTAAGTAACTTTAAGTAAAAAATTTACTTATAATTGATCTTAAACCGAGCTTACTTATCTCGAATAAGCTACTTATCTACTGCTGTAGGTATACAAAGTAACTTATTTCAGGGTATCTAAACAGGCCCTAAAAGCCAAATACCTTACCCCGCTGAATTTCATGTTTCCCTTGTTGAATTTCATGTTTATCCTGCTCAATTTCTAGTTTGCCCCGCTAAATTTCAAGTTTGCCCCACTGAATTTCCAGTTTGCACTGTTGAATTTCATGTTTGTCCCGTTCAATTTCATGGTTGTCCTGCTTAATTTTCAGTTTGCCCCACTCATTTTCTAGTTTGCCCGCTCGATTTCTAGTTTGACCGCAAATGAAGCGAGGCAAACTTAAAATTCTAAGCGGGAAAAACTAGAAATTGAGCAGAGCCCAGCTCGAAAGTGGCGGTAAACTATAATTGCTCGCGACAAACTGAATATTGAGGGGGGCAAACTCGAATTTGAGTGAGGCAAACATGAAATTTAGCAGGGCAAACATGAAATTGAGCAGGCAAACTCGAAATTGAGCGAGGCAAACTAGAAATTGAGCGGGGCAAACATGAAATTGAGCGGGGCAAACTGAATATTGAGTGGGGCAAACTAGAAATTGAGCGGGCAAGCATGAAATTGAGCGGGGCAAACCGAAAATTGAGTAGAGCAAACTAGAAATTGAGCGGGCTAAACATGAGGTTTGGTCCATGTTTTGGATTTTTAAAAATCCATCAATTTTTATTTAATTAACCTAAATATTACTTAATAACCATTAACACTCGAATGTCGGTGTGTACGGGGGTGGTACCAGAAAGAGCGCACGGTCACGATTAATCCGTAGTAGGAAGCTAATGAATCCGCTCGATCACTTAAACATCGGGCTTAACCTCGCCCAGAACAGTGTCCTGGGGCGTCCACGTAGGATTTGTCATAGGACTGTTCATTTAAGCCACTCGTAGTGAGATATCATAAATAAATTAGACCAAGATTAACCCAATTGAATAGACCAGATGGGTCCTGATAGAACCTGGTGTAGGTCTCCAAGCCAGATGGCCGTTTACACCTAGCGACAGCCCGTGCGGGTTATACCGTGACACGAGAAGGTCAGAAATTTATATAAATTTAGGGGAGCATAGATCTCACTGGGCTTGGGGACCATCGCGGACCATGGACCTAGTGGACACCCAGAAGTGGAATCTAACACTTGCCAGATGCGCCCCACCAATGTCAGAATTGGAATCTGGTACGTGTAAATAAAACTAAAATGCAAGATATTTCAGCCGTCGGATTTCTTCATAATTTACAATGAGGGTCTAATGTATTTTTCTACGCCCGTCCACAAACTCTGGGACCCGATCGTGGAACGGTGACCGTTGATCGCAAATCAGACCCGTGCGACCAAACCTCATATCTGATCATTCTCAAATTTTGCATGGCCCTTCATCGGGCCATGGAGCACCTATCCTATAAGTTTCATGGTCAGAGGGCCACCAGAACTGCTCCGATTATCCAAACAAGCTCTAGACCGCTCGTTGGTGGACCACTAGTTCCAAAACTATAGAATAATGTCCGTCTCATTGGGCTTGACGTCCATCGCGGGAATCGAACCTGGGTACGGTCCAGAACCGGTCAACTTGAGCTGAAGGACGAGTGCATGAGAAGTGTAAATACCCTAAAGGAAGGAGTTGGAACTTAAGTGAATTGAGTCGTCCACTCTTATGCAAAGTTGAGGATTTCGGACCGTCGGTTTGCGACCAAACTTTACCCATGGAGTAAGGATATTTTCCTACTCATATCCGTATAGCCGCGGCCCTGATCGACTATCGGTGACCGTTGAACAGACTTCTTATCATATCTGTCGATCGGCGCATCCAAATGGCGGGCCGATCATATCCATACGTAGATCATCATTAGGGCTAGCTATCCTACGGTGTATATTGACTTGTACACCTCATAGTGGGCCTTAGAGCTTAGAAAAACCCTCTCATAGGTCTAGTATAGTAAAAACCTAGCACTTGGGGCCATTTGCATCAAATCTGGCATTATAAAAGGGCCTCATTTGGGGCACCCCTCTCCCCATACGAATTTGCCCTAGAGAAGGAAGGAGAGAAGAGAGAAAAGGGAGAAGAGAAGGAGGAGAAAGGAGGAGAAAGAGAGAGGAAGAAGAAAGGAAAGGAGTATGTGGTAGGAGGTGGGGCCTAATGAAGCTCAACCTTGTAACTCTCTATCCATTCTCCAAGGAAACCTCCACCAAACCCACCCATGGCAAGAAGCGGAGGTAAGAATGGTATATTTCCCTTCAATAGAGCAACTTAGTGTAGATTTGTAGGCATTAATGTTGTCTTTCTTGATTTTGATTTAGGAAAGGTGGTTTTACCCAAATCCCCAAACCCTAAGATCTCAAAGAATGGAAATCTCTTCTTAAGGTGCGGACTATTATCCTTAGGTGGCCTAACACCGATTATATTAGGAGTTTAATGATTTTGTTTGTTATGTATGATGTATTGAAGAATCTAGAGGAAACCTGAGGATGATATGTTGCTGAAATTGTTTGAATTGCATGTTCATTTCTTTTTTATGTTAATCTTGCCTCTCTTATGATCTAGTGTATGGATGATTACATGCTCATGTTTGGTTGATTTATTTTTCTCATATGTGTTGCTTCATATTATGTATGATTCATTTGCTCTTATGTATTTGATCCCTTAAGGTGTAGGAAGTGCTTAATTTCCTCACCAACCCACACCACACACATACACTTTATTCATGATATTAATAGTTTGCTTGCTAGAGAAATTTGAACTGTATGTTAAGCAATATGAGAATATGGTGTTGAATATGTTTGATGTTAAATTGATAGTTGGCATGCTATGAATCACTATTCCTACCCTTGGGTTGGTCAGGAACATGAGGAGAGCGAAGGTGGTTCCGTTGGTAGGACCACCTGGAGGCTAAACCCATGGGTTTGGACGAGTACGTGTGGGTGGCAGTAGTTAGGCTACATAGGTCGCTTGTACCTAATGTCGTTCCGCCACATACTTGTCTGAGCTTATGCGGTTTAGTCCACTGGCTGACCCACCTAGTTTGTTAACCTTGTTTACTCACATATGTATGGAAGCTGGAACACCCCACCACCATTGTAGCCCATCGATACCGGATGGAATATTGATCCACAGTCTCGTGAGCCGGGCATGGTGGAATAGGACACTATGTCCGAGCTGTCGGCCTACGCTGGGGTGACGCGCCTCCCCGTAGTGATTGCGAGCGACCCCACATTCAGCACCCCCTATGTGCTTGAAGTCGGGGATGGGGGAAACCCGACGAGGTCAAGGATCGCGGGGTCTCGGCCTCACACATTGGGGGGTCTTGGCCTCGTAACTAGTTCAGGGCATTTGATACGTGGGGTGTATCAGATTTCCAAATCTTCTGGATGAATGGACTTAACTAAGAACCCGGTTAACATCATCATTACATGGCATTAGCTAGGTTGGCGACTCGGCAGTCGAGGTCGCACTAAGGGAGTGTTGTCATACGCGATCGTTAGATGGAGTCACTCGAGGGAGTGTTATGGCGAGGGCATACATCATATCATCTTGCATGCATGCACATTAACAAGACTAGATAGATGTTTATGATTGATTGTTTTTCATTAAATTCTTATTATAATTGATGCTTGTTGCAACTTAAGACTAATAGCACCCACTGAGTTGATCACTCACTCCCACTCTGAGACGGTGTTTTAAAACACCAACCAAACCTATTCATAGATGCAGGTGATACAGATTTCGCGGAGCCTAGCGATGCGAGTCTCGAGGAGGAGGACGAGATCTCTTACTTCCAGCTGATGAACCGGCCCTCATCGGACCTATAAATGGCGTGTTGGACTGCTGCGCAGAGGGCTCAACTCTACTCTTTTTGGACATATTATTCTTTTGTGATTATGTTGGGTGACACCATGTGCGACCCTTTATTTTTTTTGGTCATGTATATGTGTATATATATATATATATGCATATGCTAGTTCTCTTTCATTTCAGTCGACAGGTGCATTTGTGCTTCATGTTCCAAGAACTCCAGGCTGCGCATTTAACCCGATTAAATGCATATTAAGAAAAATCGAAATTGAGCGGGGCAAACATGAAATTGAGCGGGGCAAACTGAAAATTGAGCAGGGCAAACTAGAAATTAAGTGGGGCAAACCGGAAATTGAGCGGGGCAAACTGAAAATTGAAGAATAAGACACATACAAGAATATAGATTCATTGTTAATAATGGAGTAGCCACCATGTGAGTAAAGAGGAGATCGGCTCCATGCTTGCCCTGTAACCTGAACCCTTGCTGAGTGGGGTGGTGTCGACGTTGATCAAGATAGAGGCGTGTGTCTCTTTTTTTTTCTTGTATGCATTTTTTCTTGTTGGTCAGCTAACTTCTTGTTGTTCTCTCTTTGTAGGGTGTCATTGGAGTTCTCACCTCTCCCCAAGCTTTCCTCGAGATGAGGGGTCACGTCGAGCAGGCTGGTCAGAGGCTCGAGATAGCTAAGGCCGAGATCCAGGCCCAAACTACGGAGCCGGAAGTGGCTGCGACAACCTGTGCCGAGGTCAAGACCTTACAGATGGCCCTGGGGGTCTCCCTCTCCTCTTTGTTAATTCAGGTTTCTTTATTATTGTTTTGATTTCTTATAACTCCATGTTATTTCGCTTTTTCCCTTCAATTTGAACACTAAAAAGAAACAATTTGTTTGTCGCACATCTGATAACTTTCTAACATAAGAGAGATGTTTAGTTCATAAAATTGGTTCTTCTATTGACGATCGAAAAATGATGTCTGTAAAGTTTCTATTCCCTCACTTATAGGTCAATTAAACATACATTCCTTGCTAATAATGGCAGTTTGCCCCGCTGAATGCAAACGATTGCACAAGCAGAGAGAATGCAAACGATTTGCTACGTCCTGTCCTATAAGTGAAAAGCCACCCAATTTTCAAGAGTATATTAGGTGCACCCCAGCCTCACCCAGAGTGATGTAGCCCTTACCATGAGGCATTTTCATAAACACCTGAACTACAATGGTTTTACAGGTGTTTTATCAAATAGTGCGTAGAGTAGAGGTGGGCAACGAGTCGAGTCGGACCGGATTGGGCCAACTCGACCAGGTTTGAAGTTTTTAACACCTTACCCAGACTCGAGCCGATCCGAGACCAAGTTCGGGTCCATTTACTCGATCCGAACTGTTGTAGTGTTGTCCTGATCTGAACCGAGTTCGAGTTGGTCTGAAAAAACGAGTCAGATCTGGTTATATAAGGTTCAGATTAAATATTCTTGACATTAAAAGTTTCAATGGTAGACATTCAATCCCACTACTTTTTGCAGTGTGGTCCACTAGATCTTTAGATCTATCTTATTTTTCAGGTCAAGCCTTAAGACAAGCCTGCCGAGTGGATGGACGGTTTAGATATAACAAATACCTCATGATGGGACCCACAGAACTTGCTAATGGCAACCCGCCGAACCATGTCCGCTGTTACGTTGTACACCTGCCGATCCAACCTTGGGATGTGGATTTTATGCTATGTGGGCCCACAGTGATATTTGTAAGAAATCCACACCGTCCATTAGTTATGAGAGCTCATTTTAGGCCATGATATCAAAAAATAGGTGGATCCAAAGTTCAAGTGTGCTGGACGAGAGAGAAAACAAAGGAAGGTAGTCATTGAATCTACATTGTTTCCTCTCATAGGGGCCACTTGAATCTTGGATTATACTTCATTTTTGGCAGCATGTATTAAAATGAGCTCCCAAAACGGATGGACGGTATGGATTTATCATAAACATCACGGTGGGACCCACCTAACATCCTAAGCAAGTATGTGATGGGCTCCCTCGTCGTCAAGGAGCTCTGCTCGAGGAACCTCGAGATGTGTGAGAGAAGTAAATTGGGTACTCCCGCATCACACTACTTAAATGATGGTAAGTCAGTGCTATGTGGGCCTCATTATGATGTATTTACTTCATCTATGCTGTCCATCTATTTTTCTAAATCATTTGATGGTATTTTTTAAAAAATAAGAGGTATATCCCAATCTCAAGTGGACAACATTACAGGAAACAATTGTAAACAAACATTGTGCGGATCAAATTGAATATGATCGGATCGAATTTCGGATCGGGTCTGTCTGGGTTGACCATTGATCCGAAATCGATCCGATTAACGGTCGGATCTTGCTGGCCCACCTCGATCCGGGCCGATCATGGCCTTCGGTTCGGATCTGTTTGGGATGGATTGGGGTGGATCGGGTCGGATCCGCCGGATCGGTCCCTTTCTGCCTAGCTCTAAGCATAATAATCACAATAGGTCATAATGTGAACTATAAATTAAAATGAGAGCTATCATGTAAGTAAGACCTCATGTTTGCCTCGCTCAATTTCATGTTTGCCCCGCTCAATTTCATGTTTGCCTTGTTGAATTTCATATTTGCCCGGCTCAATTTCATGTTTGCCCCGCTCCATTTCTAGTTTGCCCCGCTCAATTTAATGTTTGCCTTGTTGAATTTCATATTTGCCCCCTCAATTTCTAGTTTGTCTTGCTCAATTTCATGTTTGCCCCGCTGAATTTCTAGTTTGCCCTATTTAATTTCATGTTTGCCTCGCTAAATTTGTAGTTTGCCCCGCTTAATTTAATGTTTGCCTTGCTGAATTTCATGTTTGCCCTGCTCAATTTCTAGTTTGCCCCGCTCAATTTCATTTTTGCCCCGCTTAATTTCCAGTTTGACCGTGAAGTGATTAAAATTGACTATGAAGTGACTGAAATGGATTGTCGACCATCGACCCGATGGAATCTTGGAAAATAACTAGGTTTGTTGGCTAAATTAGCTTCTCCTACCCTAAAATCACATGTGGTATGTTGAGTAAATCATTTTAATTTAGGAGATATGTTTGTTGAATAAATAGACAAAGAATTGAATTAAAAGAGAGAAATTATTTTTATATGCTTATATATAAATATTTATATAATTATGTATTAGAGAAAAATTGTAGGTTGAATAAAGTTCTCCATGTAAAAAAATAAAAAAATAAAAAAAATAAAATGCATGGACTACCATTATGGCTACGATTATAATTCGTAGCTACAGGTAAAATATCTTCGATACATATCGAATACTCTTTGATATGTATCGAAAATTGCAGATTTTTTTCGGCAAACTCGTTGGATAGTTCCGGACCTTTTTCGATCATATCAAAAGACTTTCGATATATGGAAATACATATCGAAAGACCTTCGATACACATTAAAGGACATATCTAAAAAGCAGGGGCTACGGCTATGGCTACGGCTATATATGTAGCCATAGAGAACACCGTAACTTTTTTACTTTCTTATCTGCTATTGTAATCCCCACCGCCTTTTGTGGTTCCCATCATGAGGTCTGTGTTATATCCAAACCGTCCATCTATTTGGCGACCTCATATTAAACTTGAGTCAAAAAATAAGACAGATCTAACTATCAAGTGGATCACACTGTAAAAGGCAGTGGAGAATTGAAGGTCTACCATTGAAACCCTTTTAGGGTTTACGGAAGTTTTGGATCATTATGAAATTTTTTTTTCTTCATCCAGGCCTTTGTGACCTTATAAATAGATTGGATGGAAAATAAATGTTATGGTGGGCCTTAAAAAATTTTTAACGGTGAAAATCAATTTTCCCGCTGCTCTTTGTGGTGTAGTCCAGTTGATCTTTCAATATGATATTTATTTTTTGGATAATGCTCTGAAATGATCTCGAAATATGGATGAACGTTGTGGATATAATAAATACATAGCTATGGGGCCATGTAACTTTGATCTCTTTTGAGCCGTTTGTACAATTCCTGGTTGGAGGAGTGTCAGCGCTCGTCTTCGAAAGGAATGGAGGGGTATTTTCGTCCTAAAATGCAGTCTCCGCACGTGCAGGTCTAAGTTCCTAAACTAAGTTTGTATTGTTTCGTAAAAACAGTTGGATAAAAGGTGGGGTCCACAGTCCCAAATGGGCGAAGCTTATGTGGATCCCTTACAGTGGAGCCCACCTTGATGCATTTGTGTTAAATCCATGCCGTCCATCAGTTTCAAAAGTATATTTCATAGCACGATGGTAAAAATGAAGTAGATCCAAATTTCAGATGAACACACCACAAGAAACGGTGGTGATTGACCATTAAAAACTTATTGTGGGCCACAAAAGTTTTGGATCAATCTGATATTCATATGATCCATTCATTCAGATATTTTTGACCTTATCTACAGATTGGATGGAAATTAAGAAATCTGTTGGCCCACAATAAGTTTTTAATGGTGAATATTTAATCACTACTGTTTCCTAAAGTGTGGTCCGTCTAAGACTTAGATCTACTTTATTTTATGTATGATAACCTAATATGAGCTTTTAAAACGGATGGATGGCGTGGATGTAATGAAAATACATTGAGGTGGTCTTACATCCATGCCGTCCATCCATTTTGAAAAATATTTGTACGGCATGATCCCAAAAATTAAGAAGATCTAAATCTCAGGTGGACCATAACACTGGAAACAGTGGTAATCACCCTTTGAAAACTTTCAGTGGGCCACAAAAGTTTTGGATCAAGCTGATATTTGTGTGGTCCCTTCATCCAAATCTTTGTGATCTTATCAATAGGTTTGGATGGTAAATAAACATTCGGGTCGGAACGAAGTTTTAATGACTAGGATTCAATCACCATTGTTTCCTGTGACGTGATGCCCCTAAGATTTAGACCTGCTTCATTTTTGGGATTATGCCTTAAAAAATATCTGTCAAAACGGATGAACGGCTGGATCATGCCTTACTATGATCTGTCAAAACGGATGAAGGGCCAGGAAATAAGGCATATATATCACGGTGGGCCCCACAATTAGCGATCCATCCACTTAAAATACCTATTAGGTGGGCCATATAGGTAGGTGGATTCAAGCCATACGTACGTATCCAAAATGCAATTAGGTGCATGGGAAGGTTCCCCTGCAAATCAAACAACAAAAAAAACAAAAAACAAAAAACGGGTTTGTCTGTTTCCTATTTGCAGTCGTGCTGTATCCGCCATCCACTCTCTAAAAAATCTAAAATCTCAAGAAGATATGGAAAAAGATACTTTCATTTCTCCACATTCCTCACAATCTCAAAATCCTCATCTGCTCTTCCATTCCTTCTCCAACTGAATATGTAAGTCTCTCTCTCTCTCTCTCTCTCTCTCTCTCTCTCTCTCTCTCTCTCTCTCGCTCTCTCTCCAACTGAATATGTAAATCCCTCTCTCTGTGCATCCATGCTGTTTCTTCAACTACTTCTATGGCTACAATACTATCCATCTCACCACCATTTTTCAAAATGTTGGTGACTCATCCTCTTCACACATACTTATGTGTGGCTATCCACACCATCCAAATTGTAATGCACATTGTGGATGGGCCATACCTCCAAACTCACACTGACCCATCATTTCTAACCATCTAATTCAAGGCTATCAAATGGATGGTTGAAAGTAAAATAGCGAGTGGTCCAAAATCACAAGGTTCGTATCATCTTCTAACTGTAATTTTTGGTTTGTGATGCATGGCCAATTGGTTAATCGATTTGCACGGTCTGGATTGCCAGGAAATTACCATTTTTAAAACGGCGGTAAACTATCATAAGAGTCTAGCCTCTCAATCTCTCTATAAAATTTGTCGGTTCGCATGGTAGATTGATTGGATTTAGGAAGTGGGTTATCATCAAAAGTACAGGAATTTATTGGATTTGGAGGAATTGTAGGAAATGAGGCAGGGCAGATGATTCAGTAATCCATACCATTGATGTGTTGTGTCCCACCAGGGATCAACTGCTCTCAGTAAATCTCATAGACTGGAAGATTCTAGATGCTATATTTAGTTTTCCCCCCGCCGAATGTTGACAGTAACTTTAGTTCTCTCCTTAACCATCTATTTGTGGGCCACAAATAAAAAAGCTACAATTGTACTATCATGGAGATTATTTGGGCATGGTCCATCCGTGATGGTGATATGGATTACCGAACGATGGATCCCACTTAATAGAACTGAAAATCCATGCGCATCGTGCAAAGCTTAAGGTCATGGATCCCGTAATTCCTCTGTTTTGAGTACATCGATTCGATTTAGGTAGTCTGTTATCATAAAAACTAATGCATTTCTTCTATTTGAAGTATGTTTGCTGAGGGGAATTATAGAATCCTCAAAAGCTGAGGATATGCACAATAGACTCAGTTTTTCCAGTTTGTACAAGTGGGGTCCATGAATTGGTGATGCAGATTGTGGATCTGCTTCGACCCAATGTAGATAGAGAATACCCCAAAAAGCCTCCCAGATCGGATGATCCTAGTATCTAATTAATCTATGGTCTTTTCCTCCCTGTTGAATGTGGACCGTTGATGAATTTTCTTCTCAACCATCTATTTATAGGTCACCAATCAATGGTTAGGTTGTTCCATCAGTAGAATTCATGAGGAATCCCCTATGTGTGGGTGTGGCCTGTTATAGAAATGGTTTGGATCACCAACCTGTGGAATCCACTCTTAAAAACTCAATGCTTGAATTGGATTTTGGAGATAGGAACTGATGTGATTCTTGAATTGAGGACACGCATAGTTTGGCACAAGTGGCCGATGGTCGTATTGAGGAGATTTTTGGATCATGATCGTGGAACAACGTGCCAATGGTCTGGATCGGTGAACGATGGTCTGGATCATTGAAACATGGGCCCACTTGGAGAAATTCAAACTTGATTACTTGCATATCCTTAGGTGTGAATATCCTATAGTTCCTCATCTGTAGATCCCTCCACACAAGATATGCATTTCTATTTTTATTTTAGTTTTTAATTGTTATCTTTCTCTTTCATTAAGCTAAGTATTGTTTTAAATATCAACGATATCGGCCGATATATCCCACGATATATCTTGTATCCCACCCGTGCGATATGAAATGCACAAGTAGTGCCGACATATCCCACATGTTCGATCCGATGAGTATTTTTAATTTTCGATCTTTTTATTTTTATTTTTGTTAAAGTTATGTTAAATAAGTGTCAAATGGTTACAAATCCATTGGTTCTTCATGTTTTCAATGAAAAATCATGGAGTTGGAGCTTTGATTTCAATATCCATTGGTTCTTCATGTTCTCCATGTTTTTTTGTTTTTTTGTTTTTTTAAATTCCTTCAAATAGTTGTCAATTGAGACTAATTGTGAAGTATTTAGGAGTATTTAATGAAATGATCATCACATACACTCTAAATTCGAAATTGGAGTGTAGGTGGTTTGATTTGGGAAAAAATAGAGAAAATTCAAAATTTCCCCAATTTCTCCCAAATTGCTTGCAATGTTGCACTCCAAACATGAAATCAAGCATGTATGATGGTTGATCTACTAATTTTTTAAGTCCTCGTTAATTTGTGAAACATAAAAATCATTTTTAATTAAAAATTATTAAATTTTATTTTATTTTTTCAAAATTTCCCTTCAACCAGTTGTCAATTGAGACTAATTTTGAAGTATTTAGGAATGTTTGATGAAATGATAATCACATACACTCTAAATGCTACGTATTCAATTTGAATATAGTTGCATTAGTTAGACAACGCACAACTTAAGACTGTATACAAAAGAAACCTATAATGTACACTTCTTTTTTGAGATGTTATGATCTAAAAGTGTGTATTAAGGTTTTTTTTTTAAACAATTCCTGAAGTTTTCATTTAAAATTCAACCATTTTCCTAATGTTTTCCCATGTTTCCCAAAAAGTGTGATCAATTAACCGATACAAACGATATATCCCGTGTTATAACCAATACGTATCTGTATCCCAAGGGTGCGATATGTAATGCGATACCGATATTTCGAACACTGGAGATAAGGAATCACATTGGTCTCAGCTCAATGATATGCATAATACCTTCTACTTCTCAATTTGTAGAAGTGCGGGCAGTTTCAGAGGAGTGGACCATGTATATAGTTGTCCCCAATGTGGATAGAAAATGCCTCTAAAATTCCTAGATTGGAATATCCTAGCTGTCTGATCTTTGTCCTTCTTTCAGTTTTATGTGGACTATCAGTTTAATCCTTTTTTTAGCTGAATATCTGCAGCACAAAGTTCGATGGTTAGGATTGCCACATCGGCAAAATTTTTGGGTCATGGGCCATCCACTCTATGGCCCATTAGATCATTTGTCTAGATGAGTAAACCACGGGCTCTGCATTTACAAATGAAGGACTTTAGGATACTATACACAATACACATCCTTAGATCAAGGATCATGTAATTCCTTTACCAAGCACGTGCCTAATCATTCAGCCCAGTAATTTTCTTTTCTTCTGCTATCGTGCATTTGTGCCGGATTTTATGTTATGCTGATTTGATGTAAGTGGGTCCCATTTGAGGAACAATATTGACCACTAGAAGATGGGCCCCACTTTAACAGAATGATGGAACTAGCTAACACACCATTATTTCGGGCCAAGCATCACCTCCCATTAATTTGGCTTAGGATGCAGTGTTTCCATCGAACTTGTAGAATTTATCGTATTTGAAGTGGATTTTTTTTTTCAAAATTGTAGTATAGAATTTATCTACAGTACGCTTGGCTTTTCAGTTTGAAAAAGTGGGGCCCATGGTTCAATGATCAAAATCGTTCATAGTTTATCTGTACTGTGGATGTTCCATGCGCCAAAAAACTCCCAGATGAGAGAATTCTAGCCTGTCTGTCAATTGGCAGCCAGAGGATAGGCCACTAAGAAAGAAAATACAGCAACAATCCCCATTCAACCAGAAAATTCCAGATTCCCATGGCTAGGATATTCCAATTTGGTTCGTCTTCAGTGCACCCACAATGGGCCCTATCACATCAATGGTTTGGATAGCTGAACCATGGGCCTTGCTTGTACAAGCTGAAAACCAAGCTCTCCAGCTTAGCATTTATAATCCCTCTTGAATATTATGGTTGGGAGTTAAACTCACAGCAAACGCTGATTCTAGTAAGCTTCTAGTTTTGCTAGTGATCCACGACGAGCGACTGATGAAAACCATTTTCTAATGCTAGCTATTGAAATTCGTTGATCATCTTGTATAACTGCAATATCAGAGGTCTGTGGTTTGGCAATCTAGACAATTGATTTGATCGGTGCCACCTTGAATGCAGGATGTGCTGATATTCTCCTATGTCTCATTCATCTTGCACCTATTTTCCATTGATTGTGGGCTGTTGCTTTATTTATTTATTTTCCTCAACCACCTACCTGTAGGCATAGTCCTCCGATCAAAGGTTAAGTCCATCCAATCTGGGAGACTGGGTGGCATCCTCCATCTGGGGTACATTAGATCTGCACTCCTGATCAGAAAATCACGGGCCTTATACGGGAAGAATTCAGCGCCTAAATAAACTATTCATTTGCTCAGTTTCTTTATAATTCATCGAGTTACAATATCATACACTAATGATGAATTTGACAGAAATATGTGAAGTACGCTACATTTGTTCATGTTACCTTTGCAAACGCCGAGTCATGCAATAGAACATAAATATTTTAATGAACTCATATTTCAGAAATTATTACTGCACAAATCAATATGGTATTACATGTATCATCATCATCATCAATGATATTTCATAAATATTTGTTATTTTTTCCAAAAATATTGGTTGATAACTGCCATAACTGCCAGGATATACATATATTCTATACACCCATGTATATATGTATGGATCTATGTATCTATGTATCTATGTTTAACGCTTGGTCTTGGGATCATGAGATCCTCTGCCATCATTGGTTCCAAGAGCCCGGCAAATGAGGAAAGGTTGTTGTCTGGTGGTAGCCGATTATTGAACTTTTGCTAATCTACCATTTAAAAGCTAACTTCAAATTTCTAGGAATACAGCTAAGGTGATGGTGATAATGATGATGATTTGGATGGAAAACAATTATTGATATTAACTTGATTGGATATTTGTAGGTTGATGGTTGAATCCGCCTTACATTATCCCTTTGTGGAATCAAGATGCAGATTTGCTCTTTCTGGTTGTGAGAATTGTTTGAGCATGAGAGCCAAAAATTCTCATGGGACTTTTGAGAAGAACAACCGTGAGAAAATTTTCATTGACAAACGTGGAAGATTGAGAAGCATTGATCCCAAAAAGCTATCTAGGAAAAAGGGTAATACGTTGTTCACATGTTCCATCATGCCAATGGATTTTTTTTTCTCTATTGAAAAGTTCTATTGTTCAATCTCATGTTATTTCTAGCATCGATGGCACTGTACATTGCGTTTCTGACCTAATATTTTGGGTGGAAGTAGATTATTTAGGGAATACTCTTTTTTAGCGGTATTATACAGTACATGTTCTTTTTTTTTTTTAAAATAAAAAATAAAATAAATCTTATTAAGGTGTGAATTTGTATGTGGGTCCCAAGTGGGCCTGTTCATGATCATTGTAGGAGGCCCTAACCATGGATTGCATATGGTCCCAATCCTGATTGGGTAACCACAACTATTCAATTAAAGGCCTGAAAATGGATGGTAAGACCATTGTTAATCTTAAGATCCATTTTGCATGCCCTGATTTAGGTGGTTGTGGTGATCCAATCCTGGTTATTTTTCAGTCTCATGCAATCTACGGCGGATTCCTCCTCTCTAATGGTCTTTGTTGATCATAGGTGGGCCTGCTTGGACCCGCCACGTAGGAATCCACACTGTCATAAGGTACAAAGAATTCATAGCTGAATATAGCTCCTCTTTTGTATGTTTGTTCTCATGCTGGTTAACATGGTTATGTGAATATGCTTTTTTGTTTCTACTTCTGTGATTACTATAGTATGAGTTTTGTACTATTATATTGCTAAGAGTAGAAAGAATGGGTGTAATGCAGGGGCATTTTCACACTGGGCTCGAATGGGGTCGGTTGTGGGATGCAGGGGCACACTCAGGGTGGGTGACCCATGCGATTTGGGGTCCACGGGGGAGGTCTTGTATTCGAGACTCCTTACCAGGGGTGATTAATGCGCATTTCACACTAGGCTCGGGTGGGGTAGCCCGTGGGATGCGGGGACACACTCTGGGTGGGCTGCCCATGTGATTTGGGGCCCATGAAGGGGGTTCGGCCGAGGCCCTAATCCCATGAGATGTGGGGCCTGGGCTATGAGATAAATGGATTAATTCGCCGTACTATAATAGTTCGAGCTTTTAGAGCAACTGGTTAATTGTCTTGCATCAAACTGGTATCAGAGCGGGAGGTCTCGTGTTCGAGACTCCTCACCGGGGGTGATTAATGCAGGGGCATTTTCATATTGGGCTCGAGTGGGGTCCCCTGTGGGATGCAGGGGCACACTCGGGGTGGGTGACCCATGCGATTTGGGGCCCACGAAGGGGGTTCGGCCAAGGTCCTAATCCCATGAGATGTGGCGCCTGGGCTATGAGATAAATGGATTAATTCGCCATACTCTAACAGTTCAAGCTTTTAGAGCAATTGGTTAATTATCCTGCATCAGGGTGTACCAATCAATGAGATGTTTGCAAATGTAGCTCCCTTCTTGTTGTTAGGTGAATCTCAAGCAAGGATATTCAAAATATCATCAAGCGTTGAGTTTGGATCAGTGATCCAGACCGTTGGTGTGATGGAGACTAATGCAGCTGGGGGATAACTGCAAAGTCCCCTAGATAGGGCGCACTTAACCATCTGATATTTGATACTTACTTTTTTTTTGGTTGAGTGTGGACCATTGATGTATTTTCTTCCTAACCATCTGTTTAAGGTCATGAATAGTCATGTTTCACTCTTCAAGTAGTTAGTTTTGTGGGAATCCCCTTTCAGTGGTGGGACCCATCAGACCAACGGTTTGGATCACCGATCCACTCCCTCTTCTCCAAAATCAGTCTTGATGATGATGCATGTATTTGATGTTCATATAATTTCTGACAGTGTGTTTTTGTTGTGGTTGTTAAGGTAATGGTCTATTACCAACCTGCTGAAGCAGCTTGTTGATAATTGTTTTATTCATCATGTATGCAATAGGCGGTTCTTTAAGGGGACGGGGATGGAAGTATGGCTCTGGATTCGTCGACGGCATCTTTCCTGTAATGAGCCCTATGGCTCAGGAACTTTTGAAATATTTGCAGAAGGAAAGGGATGTGAACAAGATCTGGCATTCGCTTGACACTCTTTCACCCACTCACAGTATCTGGGATGACCTCATCAATGTAGCCGTTCAACTTCGTCTCAACAAACAATGGGATCCAATTGTGTCCGTAAGAAGAATTTGCAACTTCTATTTTTTAATTTTTTTTTGTCATGGATTTCTCATTTTTAGTGCTGAAATGCTCTGCTGTCGTAGTAGGGCTGTCAATGGGCTGGGTCCTAGAGTACCCATACCCAGGCTTACCGGCTTTGGGTCTTACCAGGTCTGGGTCCTTTCCGGTCCAAGTCTCATTCTTGAAGACCTGGATCGAGGGTACCTGTTGGTACCCATTAGGTCTTGAGATTTAGTTTTCTAGTTGGTTTGGGCCAAAAAAGAGCTTTTGCATGGCCCATCCTGCTTGATGGATGACTTTAGATCTCAAATGCATGTGCCGCTTTGTCACATGCTTGGTGTGTAACAGGATCCCTTATGTGCCCGTGGCTTGGAAAACTGGCTTGGAAAACCTTATTCCATGGCTAGAATAAACAGTGTGTGTGTGTGTCTCACCATTAAATTAACTAGACCTGGTCCGACCTGATTTTAACTGGGTCCTAGTTGATGGACCAGACCCATACCCGACAGACCCCGAATTTAACCTGTTTCCAAAATCTGAGATTTGAACCTGACCCTTTTACTGGATGGGTCAAAAAAATTGGACCTAGACCCATTAAAATCGGGTTGGGTCCATTGGCTACCCATTGGCAGCCCTACATCTTAGTTTCACATGGGTTTATCACTCCCCTCCATCTGCCTCTGCCACATGTGTATGTCGAAACCTGAGCTGTCCATCTGGTGGGCCCTGCTGAGATTAGCTGGTCCTCTTATTCGGTGGATAACAGTGTAAGCTATCCATTTGTTTTGTAAACTTGCACCTGATGAGTGGACGCTTCTGGTTCGAACTAGTGCATGCAAGGCGGAACCACCTAATCGATGGCTTAGATTCTCGTACATGTTTGCACATGTAGTGGTCCACAGAGGAGCCTTGTTATAATGCATATGGAAATGGATAGCTAGCCTCAATATTGCCATATATGTTTGTATCGAAACCTGAGCTGTCCATCTGGTGGGCCCTGCTGAGATTAGCTGATCCTTAACTTTCAGAAAGTTCATGTCTCCTACTTAAGATTATGTCGTGGCATTCTGTAACAATCATTCAAATAAATAGGACGAGCAACCAATGAAATAGACTCTAGCCTCAATATTGGAAGGCCATGAATAGATTGTTTACAGCAATCTTCAATGCATGTGGCATCAGCATGGGTGGATATTCTTCCAGTGAGCTTTTCTTAAATGGAGTTTTGGCTTATGGTTTGGAATTCTGATTTACTAATTCTCTATAGGTGTTAGAATTTTGTGGTTGAAATGCATGGTCTTACATTACAGTTGAATTTTCTATCGACTTAGTTTGCAGTTCTTTCTGTTTACTCGATTACCACGGCCTGTGCAAAGTTCTACAGTTGTTTATGCAAACAGCTAAGGGTATGTCATTTTGGATTAGGGTGTGTTTGTTTGCTCCAAATATCATCAAATTTCATGATTAATCAGTTTAATTTGGTTAAAATTTTCATGGTACATCATGAAATTTGGTGCAACCAAACACACCCTTAATGTTCTATAAAAAATTAGACCCTTCTTTTGAAAAACAGAAGAGAAGTTCTCTTTTTCTTCTCAAATTTATATTTTCAGAGGCTGTATAGAGCATTGAAAATCATTTCCAACTAGGCCCAAGGATTTTAAATTGGTCATATATAATTCCATTATCTATCCAAACCCTTTACAAGCCAGCTGCTGCCTTATCTGTTCTTAGTTTCTCCTCAAACAAAAATGGCCGCAAACATTAAGAAAGAAACATGTTTAGAAAATACCAAATCTCAGTTGAGAAACCTTTATTTAGTTCTTCCTACAAAAGTATGATTTCTTTTACTCATGATAAAACATCAATTACCTTTAAGAAACAAACTTCTTTAAATAACAGGCTTCATATTGACTATAAATGCGAATTTGATCTGTATTTCAAATCATTTTTCTTCATAAAGTCTAATGAAATAGATAAGCTAGTTAGCTCGTCGAAACAGTGCAATGGTGTAAATAAGAAATCCCTAGGAAATCTGGTCTATACCCCTTCTAAAAATTCCGAACATATAAATGCTTAGAAGTGGCAACATAGACTAGTGTTAAGAAAAACACTTCGTGATTGCTTAGGGGAAGAGAAAGAACTTGGAAGATGTTTTTCCAACCCATTTGTCTGTCCTTACATAGATTGTTAGGTATTGTCCCCAAGGCATGCTCTGTAAACAAAGCAAAAACAATGAAGGCTTTGAGGAAAATGATTCTCTTTTGCTTTTCTGTGTATTTGAGACAACCCTGAAGGGTTGAATATATAGAGTTCTACAACGACTATATAAGGTAAAATGATAAATACAAAATCTTCTATTTATACATCGTCTATCTATAGAATCGGCTATACAAGGCAAGGAATGTGGCCTGTCTAACATCCCCCCTCAAACTAATGCGGATCATTGACAAGTAATAGTTTGCTAACTAGAAATGAGTGTCGTGCAGAAGTGAGGGACTTCGTGAGAATGTCGGCAATTTGATCATGGGAAGCGACGTGTGGTAGCGAAATGAGCCAAAACTGAAACTTCTCGCGGATGAAGTGACAATCAACTTCAATATGCTTTGTCCGTTCATGGAAAACCGGATTAGAGACAATCTGAATGACACTCAGATTATCTACATGGAGTGGAGTAGGATCTTGTATATGAACGCCCAAGTTAGAAAGAAGTCCACGTAACCAGATAATCTCACTACAAGCTGTTGACATTGCTCTATACTCCGCTTCCGTGCTTGGTTTGGAAATAGTGGCCTGCTTCTTACACTTCCAAGAGATGAGAGAAGTGCCAAGAAAAACATAGTAGCTAGTGGTAGATCTGCGGGTGAGAGTACAATCGGCCTAGTCAGCATCTGAATAAGCACGAAGATAAGGCCGTGGAGGAGAAGAACAAAGATTGATCCAGTGTTCCACGTAGGTACCGTAAGATGCGCAATACTACAGTCATATGAAGAGTTTGAGGAGCAGAAACAAATTGGCTGACAACTTGGACCGCGTAGACAATATCAGGACGAGTCATTGTTAATTAAACTAGACTCCCAACTAAACGGCGGTATAAAGTGGGATCTGCAAGGAGTTCACTATCGTCATGACCATATTGAACGTTAAGTTCCAAGGAGTCTGAACTGTCTTTTGATCCATTAAGGAAGCCAAGACGAGAAGATCCTTGGTATATTTATGCTGGCTGACTAGGATTCCATGTATAAAATGCGAAAATTTAAGTCCAAAAAAGTATGTTAGATGACCCAGGTCCTTTATCTTGAAGGATGACTTTAGAACTTCTTTTAATGCCGAGATGCCAGTATCATCGCTACCAGTTAGAAGTAGGTCATCAATATAAACGAGAACAATGACAATTCTATACTCAGAGGTGCGTACGAATAAGGATGGATCATGCAACAGACTTTATTGGTAGGGATAGATCCAGGAGGAGGTTTCAAATATACTGTTTCTTGGAGGTCTCCATGAAGAAAAGCATTTTTCACGTCCATCTGAGTGAGCGGCCAAGAGCGAATTGATGATACTGCCAGAAGAGTGCGAATAGTTTTCATCTTAGCCACAGAAGCGAAGGTCTCATCATAATCAATTCCATGTTCCTGTTTGTATCCCTAATCGACAAGCCGAGCTTTGTATCGATCCAATGATCCGTCAGACTTGAGCCTCACAGAATAAATCCATTTACTGCCAATCAATTAGTGGTCAGGAGGTTGAGTAACAATGTCCCACGTATGTTATCATCCAATACTGCAAGTTCTTCTGTCATAGCCTTCTTTCAACAATCATGACTGACTGCCTGATGGTATGAAGTAGGAATAGATACAGTAGGGTAATATGCATGGCAAACATAGAGTATATCAAGCGATCAGGCTGTCGATGTTCACGAGTGGAATGACGTACCAAGATAGGATCTGGATCGGTTATAGGTACAGTAGGGAGAGTAGTAGGTGATGGATCTGTATGTGGTCGTCGGGAATAAACCTGTAATGGACAAGGAGGTATACTCGACGTAACCGGAATGTCAGGAAAAATAGTAAGACCAGGAGAGACTGGTGTGGGCGAAGGAGAAACAGATAAATGGAAGACAATATGCTCAAGAAAAACAACATGTCGCAATACTCGTACACGACGAGAGACCGGGTCATAGCAACGAAAAGCCTTCTAAGTTTCTTCAAATCCCAAGTACATATATTTTATTGATTTTGGAGAAAGTTTGTTACGTTCACGTGATGCCAGATGAACATAACATACACAACCAAAAACACGAAATGTGAATATGTAGGAAGAGAACCGGTGAGAACAAAGTAGAGAGATTTACTATTCAGGACTGTGGTTGGCAACCGATTAATCAAGTAGACTGAATGTATCATAGCTTCCGCCCAGAAGGAACGAGGAATACTCATAGCTGTCATTAAAGTATTGACAGTTTTAACAATATGACGAATTTTTCGTTCAGCCACCCTATTCTGTTGTGGAGTATCCAAACATGTGGTCTGATGAGTAATCCCATGACCTTGAAGATATGTACGAAAATTTGTGGAGAGATACTCTCCCCCCTAAGTCAGAGCGGATAGTTTGAATTTTTACTCGAAGTTGAGTGTCCACCATAGAATGAAATATTTTGAATTTTTCAAACGCTTGTGACTTAGAGTGCAAAAAATAAATCTAGGTGTAACAGGTGAAATCATCAATGAATATAACATAATATCGTAGTCCAGAGAGAGACATTATTGAGGAAGGACCCCAGACATCTGTATGCACTGGTTCAAACATAGATGATGAATTTGTAGTACTTAGAGGAAAGGGAATACACTTACTTTTTGAAAGGCAACAGGAAGAACAAGAATAATCGAAATCACTTTTATTAAGATAAATATTTCCTAACATGCCAGAAGAAAAGAGCTGAATCAAACGATCAGAATGTGGATGACCCAGGCGAAAGTGCCAGAGTTTCCACATTTTATTTGCCGAACAAATATCCGAGGAAGAGGGAGAGAAGAAACAACGAGCTGGAGTAACGGATGGGTGAAAGTCTAGCACGTACAAACATCCATGCCGCGTACCCTTCCCAAGTGCCTTCCCCGTTGCCAGATCCTGCACAAAACAACAATTTGGAAGAAAGATGACCAAGCAGTTATTAGATGTAAGTTGACCAACAGAAATTAAATTTGAGGGGAGTTTAGGGTTATGAAACACATCACGAAGGGTAAACTGGCGATGGTTAAAAGGAGAGAAGGTTAAGGAACCAACGGACTGTATGGGTAGTTTAGTGCCATCTGCAGTAGAAATAGCTTGATTGCTAATGTAGGGACGAGTATTGCGGAGATGTGATACATCACCAGTCATATGATTTAAAACATCGGAATCGAAGAACCATGGAGAAGATGAGGTGATACCTGACATACCGGCCGCAGAAAGGGCCTGCACGATCTGCTGGAGCATCGCAGGAGTCAAAGGTGAGGAAAGACCTTTAACAGAACTAGTGGATGCAGTATCACTAACAGAAGGCTCAGAAGAAGTAGTCGCAAAAGTAGCAGAAAGAGCACGACCACGGCCACGACCTCGACCACCATGTCCACGGCAGAATGAGGATGCATAGGCACGTGAACAACAGTCCTGAATACCATGACCAGTCCTTCGATAATACGCGCACCAATCTTTGCACTAAGCAACGACATGTCCTATTTTGTTACAACCGCGACAAGTTAAAGTAATGGAACCATGGTTTGGTGCAGAGGTGGATACAGTAAGTGCCAGGTCAGATGGTCCATGAGATATCCCCTGAGAGAGGACCTGTAGTCGTTGTTCCTCGACTAATAAATCATTAATAACCGAATTCATTAAAGGAGTTGGGCTACGGTTCAGAAGAACAGCCCTGCAATGCTTAAATTCCAGACGCAGTTTCATAAGAAAATGTCTAACTTGCGCACTCTCGTGCATTGCGTGGAATATTTTAAAGTCATTTGGGAATTCTGGATCCATCATAGCCATCTCTGTCCAAATTGTAACCATTGTAGAGTAGAAAGTTTGAATACTTTTGTCACCCTGAGTAAGGTGAACTAGATCTTGTTCCAGGCGGTATAACCAAGCCGCATTACTCTGTTGATATATTGTCTGGAGATGATCCTACATAGCCTTAGCAGTGCGATGTGGCGTGAGGCCTACAGCTATTGATTGATCAACCGAATCAAGAATCCAGGTAATAATCCATCCATTTTTCATTTCCCAATCAGCCATTTTGTCGGCATCGGTGGAAGCGGGGATAGTAACAGATCCATCAATTAGTCCCCACAAACCTCGACCCTTGAGAAAACTTTGAAAGTGGATGACCCATAGATTGTAGTTAGTGGCATCGAAACTACATCGTGGGGCCTCTATACGAGAGTCTTTATCCATAGATAGGACGAGATAAAAACGATGCTAAGGAAGAAAGTACATTGCAGCCACAAATCAGAACAACAACCAGCAAAAGAGCAACATACCAACAGATCAGGACGTGCAACAGTAGGTGTAGCAGGAGATGCTGTAGAGAGTAGATGTAGCAGGGATTGGATGCAGATGCAGCAGGAGAAGAAGAAGGAGTAGGGATCGGATGTAGCAGGAGATGATGCAGCAGGGATATGCGTGCGCAGGTGCGTACGCAGGGACGCGTAGCAGGTGCTTGCACAGGGTCGTGCGCAGGGGACGTGTAGCAGGGGTGTGCGGACAGGCCTGGGACGATCGGATGAGCTTAGTGCACAGGGGACGATCGGATAGAGCTTAGTGCGGACAGAGCTTGGGACGATTGGACGAGCTTCGTGAGGGCCGGATCTGACAGGGGAGTGTCGGATCTGACAGACGGTGGTGCTGGTGATGAAGAAGATGCTGGATTAGGATCGGTATTGCTCTGACACCATGTAAACAAAGCAAAAACAATGAAGGCTTTGAGGAAAATGATTCTCCTTTGCTTTTCTGTGTATTTGAGACAACCCTGAAGGGTTTTATATATAGAGTTCTAAAACGACTATACAAGGTAAAATGATAAATACAAAATCTTCTCTTTATACATCGTCTATCTATGGAATCGGCTATACAAGGCAAGGCATGTGGCCTGTCTAACAGCTCAAGTGGTTTACCTCCATTGGATGCAGCATGGATTTGGATTCTGTGTGCATTTTACACATGAATTTGATGTATTGGACATGATACAATATGAATATGTTACATATTTTGAGCTATCTGGGTGTCATAGCCCAAAGTGAATTGCTCTTTAGACCGGTGTTTGAACATAACTCACAATTTCAATGTGCCTATGAGGATTGAAACCTTGATGCTAGAACATTGAATATCATTTGTATGTCAATGCTCACATATAATTGGGGAGTTTGCTTATTCTTACTCAAAAAAGGGTATTTGATTTTTAAGGAGGTTAACCCATCATAATAAGTGCTCTAGAAGGTCATCACTAAGTGGCCTTAATGGGTTGCATCCAATGTTGGCAGAGCAGGATTCATGTAGTTGGCCCCAATTAATTGGAAAAGGCTTAGATGATGATGATGGTTGCATCCAATGGCTGTGAACTCATTGGGTGAGCCTTCAGGGCAACTCTCCATTCTCTATGTAGCGATGAGCGCATGTGTTGGAAAAGAAATCAGTTTTTTGCATGTGTTGGATCTTGGATGACCCCTCAACTACATGCATATGTTAGACAGCTACTCATTGCTCTCTCTTTACATTCTAGTTTGTGCTATTTTTTTAATTGATTTTTCTCTGGCTTGACCCCTCAACTACATGCATATGTTAGACAGCTACTCATTGCTCTCTCTTATTCACTTGGTAATTGTACCAAAAGTACAGCTTTTCGCTGGCTAGTAGTGGACCTGAAAAACTTCTTGGCATCCTTGAAAGCATGTCGTGACTCATGAGAGTGATTAGAAGCACACTGTTTTTTTTTTTTAAAAAAAAAAAACAATTAGAGGCTCATTTTTCCCTCCCATGTTCAGTGCACACTTAGGCTGTGTTAGATGCTCAGTTGAATGGAATGGCGATAACTCAATTCATGAAAGGCCTGTTTGGATAGAATGCAAACTGGGGAATGTAACCAGTTTGCATTGAGAAGACATGCACCTGTTTGGTAAGCAATGGATGGTGCAGAAGAGTGTTTGCAATTGCTTTCCCCACCTAAACAAGAGGGTACAACACCCCCCACCCCCCCACGCCAAAAAGTCGGCTGGAGAGAAAAGAGTTTGCCTCTGATGTGATATTTTAAATGACAATTTTGGAGGGAAAAAGGTTTCCCCTTTGTAGGATTGCAATCCAAACACTTGCAAATGCAAAGGAAAAGCATTTTCTAGGACTTTTGTTTAGCAAAACAAGCAGCGGCAAAGGGTTTCTTTCCCCTAGAGCTCATATCAGTATACCTCTTGTTTATGTATTTTGCTTTCGCTTGATTCCCCTAGTATACCTTCAATCCAACCAGGCCCTAAAGGTCGAAATGATGTCAGCTCCACTCATTCAGAATGAGGGAATAGCTCCCGAATAGCAATTTGAACTGTTTCAAGTCCAACTTGGAATGCATGTAATAGCAATTAGGGTTGGTTTCCAGTCATTGTCATCATCATCTTAGACGTTCTTCCAGTAATTTGGAGGTGGCTTTTAAATGATAGACGTGCAAAAGTTTTAAGATTGGCTTCCCACCAGTTTTTATATCAAACTTCCTCTTTTACCCGGGCTCTTGGTGTTAACTCATGTATGCTTATGTGTATGTTTGTGTTATTTTATCTTTTTTTCCCCTTTGTCCCTGGCCTATGTTGGGCTGTTATTCTTGTAAAGGGGTATTCTTGTAATTGGTCTCATATATTTATATGATTATTTTCTTTGAGGGTTGTAGAGAAACCCATCAACCTAAGGCTTGTATGAGGCTTTGTTCTTGAGATTCTCCATGGAAAATGTAAGCTTTTAGAGCAAGTGGCTGACCGACACTTGGAACTGGCCTTGGTAGAAACTAGCTTTAACACCACTCACACGCCAGCACGGCCCCACCCAACCCACAGGGTTAGCAAACAATGGAGGTTATTGGGGACCAATTGCTAGGCTAGGCAAGCTGCTAACCGCAAAGGCATGCAGATCTACCACATCGGACCAAAAGTGGAAATTGCATGCTCAAGTTTTTGGCTACACAGAATAGCAGGGAGCCCACCAATACAATGTTCGTCAAACAACATTCACATGCCAACAAAATCATGCCCAAGATTGCACTTTAACTTAACTATTTCCCATTACCCAGAAAGAGAAATTTGCAAAAAAATAAGGTCTCTAGCATGTAATGGCAGAAAACCTCGTTGGGCAAGATGATCTATTGTCAGTGTGAATTAAAATCATCCCACCTCCATTTTGTGATGTAGGACAATTAACCACCTGCTCTAAAAGCTCGAACTGATAGATCATGGCGAATTGATCCCTTTATCTCATAGCCCAGGTGCCACATCGCATGGGTTAGGACCTCGTCTGAAACCCCCCTCGTGGGCTCCACTTCACATGGGTTCTGTTTCACACGAGCCACCCGCCTCACATGGATGGGGCCCGCCTCACATGAGCCACCCTACTCGAGCCTGGTGGGAAAATGCCCCTGCATTAATTACACCAGGTGAGGAGTCTCAAACACGGGACCTCGCGCTCTGATACCACTTTGATGCAGGATAATTAACCACTTGCTCTAAAAGCTCGAACTGATAGATCATGGCGAATCAATCCCTTTATCTCATAGCTCAAGCCCTACAACGCATGGGCTAGGACCTTGGCCGAACCCCCCTTGTGAGCCCCACTTCACATGGGTTCCACTTGACACGAGCCACCCGCCTCACATGGATGGGGCCCGCCTCACACGAGCCACTTGCCTCACACGGGCTGCCCACCCCGAGTGTGCCCCTGCATCCCACATGCCACCCCACTCGAGCCCGGTGTGAAAGTGCCCCTGCATTATTTTGATAATTTGATCTAGGGTGCGTTTGGATGCACAATCAAATGGGTTGGAATTGCTAAAGGGAACTAACAGGATCATAACTACAATTTGAGGATTACTTCCTTGTCATGAATATGAGGAAACATCACAATCTGTGTGCCAACCCATGCATGCACGTGCATGTGTGTCATCTTCTCTTGATTGGACTGAATGTTCACAATTCAGGTCACTCAATGCATCCAAACCCTTAATATTTGCTTGAATTTCTACATTACATTCCAATAAACAAATGCACCCTTCCCAAGGGGACATTCATGCCTTTACTACCTATATCCATATCTTCATGATGTTTTCTACTCTTAAATCCGAATGCTCGTAACATGTTAGACATATCACTCCAGGTCTGTCAGTGGATATTGTACAAGAGCTCCTTCCGGCCTGATATCATCTGCTACAATTTGCTCATAGATGCTTATGGCCAGATGTCCCAGCACAGTAAGGCAGAGTCGGTTTACTTGAAGCTTTTGGAAACTCGCTACGTCCCTACCGAAGATACTTACGCACTTCTCTTGCGTGCCTATTGCATTTCTGGGTTGCTACAGAAGGCGGAGGCCATCTTTGCTGAGATGCGAAAACATGGTGTTCGTCCGAGTATGTCTCTTTATTTGTTACTATCATATGAAATTCATGGACTTTTGATGATTCACATTGAATTCTTGTCCTTAGTTTGAAGCACTTGATCATTTGGCCTTCAAAGTGCTATTATGGCTCTGACAATATAAAATTCTCCTAAGTGCTGTCCCCAGTGATTAGGACCACTTATCTGGTGGGCCACTACATGATGGGTCATAGATTGACAATCGTAGTGATTCAACGACTCTGACCATCTGATTGGTGCGAGTCTTGCAAGCTGAATGTGGACATCTACCTCTTTTTCTTGCTCACACTTCTTTTTTTTGGGGGATCATATGGCCACCATGGTCCGTGCCTCACAAAATAAATGGTCTTGATCACCGAGCACAAGTGCTGCCTGTGCAGTGTGGATTTTTTGTTCTGCACGTTATGGAAATACATGAAGCATGGGTATCATAGTAGCATTTCTATCCTTTTGGTTAGGATTTCGATTACTTCACATAGAATATCATGGGCCTCATCAAATCAAATCATGAATTTATCTAGAAAGAGACTCAATCTTACTCAGGTGTGGTTGTATACAATGCTTACATTGATGGGTTAATGAAGGGAGGAAAAACTCAGAAGGCAGTGGAGATTTTTCAGAAGATGAAGAAAGATCAATGCCAGCCATCTGCTGACACATATACAATGTTGATCAATTTATATGGGAAGGTGTGGTATTGCCTTTAATTTTATTTTACACACACACCCACAACCCCCCCCCCCCCCCCCCCCCAACACACACACACCACATGAGCACTCCATCCCATGATCTCAGTGTTGAAACAATGTCTGTTGGTTTCGATCGAGTTGGAAGCAGTGTAATGATTTCAGGCTCTGGGCACATCACACTGTAAAACCAAGTTTTGATTCCTACATCCCAGCCAACTGAAGTTCTTAAATATTATTATGTTAGCGACTTAGCAAAGGCTCCAATATGGATTTCACAACATTACAAAACTGTGGCAACTCATCCACATTGGACATGGTATATGTGCATGCTGATTCAGACAATGAAAACCATGGTCCCCTTTTTGAGTGGATCATAGCTCAAAAATCATATTGGACTATCTAAGATACTTGACCATTTGAATTCAGACCCCCTGATCATTTTCTTTTGAACCACCAATCAGGCAGATCATCCAATTGAGTCATTGCTCCATCCACAACATGCCCACAATCTTGATGCTATGAATTTTCATGCATGTGTGCCACATGTGCCGTGGATGACTTGACACAGTTCAGTACCTTGCGTCAAACGTGCTGCTTTTCACCTTTTTGACTATCTCCATTGCAGGTGAATCAATCTTATATGGCGTTGAAGCTATTCAATGAAATGAAGAATGAGAGGTGCGAGGCTAATATCTGTACTTACACTGCTTTGATCAATGCATTTGCAAGGGGAGGGCTTTGTGCGAAAGCTGAGGAAATCTTTGAGGAATTACAGGAAGCAGGGTACGAGCCTGATGTGTATGCTTATAATGCTCTCATGGAAGCTTACAGGTGAGCTTTCACCATATGATACTTTGAACTTTGCTAAGCACACATATGTGAAATAAAGCTCATGTAAACACTATGCATGTGCCAGCATGGGACATAGGTACGAGATCCAATCCATTCATCAGGTTGGTCTGATCTTCTACATTTTTTCCCAAAATTATCTGGTCCACTTAGCATAGGGGCCCCAATAATCGTACCTCTTTTTTTTTCTTTTTTTTTTTTGCAAATTGTGTCCCACCTGACCAATGGATCAATCAATTCTTGGGTTGGATGCCTTTTTTTTAGATGGATTGAATCTTGGATCTATCGTGCCATACTGTCACATGTGTAGCATGTACAAGAGCTTTATTGCACATGTGTGGGCCTAGCAAAGCTCTGATACTTTTACAAGGAAATGAATAGACTAGTGATTATTTTTCCATGGCTCCATCATTTCTTGAATGGTGATGATTGATTTACTCCACACATGGCGTACACATACATCAATTCTAGTCCACCCAGGTACATCAAGCATAGAATTCAATGATCTTAACTATCAAATGGATGGTTAGAAAGAAAATGGTCAGCAATCCAAATTAAATGGGCCGCCAACAAATTGTTAATTTTGGATTCATGTTTGGGTATGCCATGTGTACAGCAGATGAGTCACTCCCATTTAGTCTGTGATGGAAAAAGTGTCTAATAGTCTATCCCATGTAGAAATTGTGGTCCTATAATTCTCTGCACGTAACAGCCGTGCAGGTTTTCCAAATGGATCTGCTGAGATATTCTCTCTCATGCAGCATATGGGATGTGAACCAGACAGGGCTTCATATAACATCATGGTCGACGCGTATGGGAGAGCCGGTCTTCATGAAGGTAATAAAATCTGAAGGTATTTTACAATAATCAACCTGAAAACTTCTCTGGTACATTCGAGTTTTCCATTTTGTAGAAGTGGGGCCTACGGATTTGGGTCCACCTTTGATGCCCCATGCACCTAAATTTCCTAGATTGTGAGATCCTAGACATTGTAATTTTCACCTCTGGATTGTTGATGTAAGTCCTCTTTTTGGTGGTCGACCAATTGAAGGGTTAGGGTTTTCTCATCTCACAGATTTTGGTTGCTTGGTCCATCCAGAGTGGGGCACGTCTCCAAACTAATGGGCCTCACTCATACAAACTGAAAACTTGTGTGCTGCAGATATCTCGGGTCAAGCATTGTACAAACCCTCACAGATATTTCAAGTTGACTTTGTATTTTTCCTTCCTTATAGTGGCATTTAGATCTTAAGTTACTTAAGATAAGCCACTTATGCCTCAAGTAGCTTATCTTGATTTCTACTTATTAAGCAAATAAGTATTTTTGGTAAACAACATACATATCAGCTTCTCCTCTCTTTTGTTTTTCCCGATGCTTCTCTTCAGCAACTTATGAAAAGTAGAAAAGCTAAAAAAAAAATAACTGAAGTGATTAAGTAACTTTAAGTAAAAAATTAGTTATAACTAATCATAAACCAAACTTATCTAAAATAAGTTACTTATCTACTGCTGTAAGTCTGTAAGTAGAAAAAGTAACTTATTTGGTGGTATCCAAACAAGCCCATAGTGTCCGCCATATTAAGATGTGTACAATGTTGTGATGGTCTCAGTCCATACAAGTGGGGCCAATGTGTAGTGATCTAGACCATTGATTTTTTGCGAAGGCAGTTAATCTACTCGATTTGGAAGATTTTTGGGGTGTCCCCCATCCATGGTGGGCCTACCTGATCAAGTGCATCATGGGGCCGCATGCATGGAACGAGGATCCTCACAAAAACTTTGCATTTGCTAAGGCTCAAGGACCGCATAGTTCCTCACTTTCCCTATGTACATGGGAGGCTTTTGATCTTAAAAATTTACCCTGAGAATGTCTGTGCATCATAAAGATATGCATGGCATGGTTCAATAACTTGGCGAGTCGACTCAAATCCTGGCCAAATCCAGTCAACTGAGGACACCGAGTCAATGGGAACTCTTTTCTGTGTTTGACTTGGTCCCAAATTGAAAAGACCTGTCGAGTCTGCTTGCTGACTCGGTTGACTCGACGTGACTCACAGTGAGTAGAGCCGAGTCACTCACTTGGGAACCCTCTTTTTTTCTTTTTTTTTTTCTAAATAAAATTTAAAAGAGTCCAAAGAGTTCTAAACACACAACCTTTGCCAAGGAAGTGAAGGTCCGTAGCAAACACATCACCAGCTGTTTAGCTATATGTTTTAGCAACTTGATATATTTTAGATAAACATTTTTAAATATGGGTTTTGCTAGTGATCCCCACCTTCATGGGGAGGTTAGCAATATCCCCAAAGTGTTTGAATGACACTCGGGACTCTGAATCATCAATCGGGAGGGTTCATTCATTAGTACCATTGGGAGCAAACCATGGTTCAAGAATAACATCGATTAGATGATCCAAACACTATGAGTGAGGCCAATTTGTAACAGCCGTTTTTTTTTTTTAAAAAAAATTTATTATTATTATTTTAATGAGCCATAGATTACATGGTTAGAATCTTCCAACCAAAGTTCTACTTTGGAATCATAAACAAGACAAAGTGAGATCTACAAGATAGATGGTTCGAGATGATGATTTGACCTATTTTTGTTTCTCTGCTCTACCTTGAACTTCCATTTCCCATGCTGTTGACTGGATGTTTAGGATCATATGATCAGTGTTGTTTTTGCACCTTGGCTTGCTCCTAGTTTTATGAATGAATGTATAGTTCAAATCCACGGTATGTCGTCCCATCTGTCAATTAAATTCTTTTGAGATGTTGCTAACCTCCCCATGAAGGTGGGGATGTCAGCAAAACCCTTTAAATATTTAGTACTACTACAAACACCTTTAATTTAATCATTAAATACCGAGTTGCATCAAATAACAACTCGATAGAGTTTTCGAGCCAACTCAACCCAGTTGGACATTTGAGTACTGTTAGAGCTTTCTGGTTTTTAAATTATGATGTATGGAAGGGAATGTATTTCATTTCTTATATTCACCTTTTTTGTTAGTTTATACAGATGCTGAGGCCATGTTTGAGGAACAAAAACGGAAGGGGCTGATTCCGACAATGAAGTCGCACATGCTACTCTTGTCAGCCTACTCAAAAAACAGAAATGTTTCAAAATGTGAAGAAATCGTGAAGCAGATGCAAAAATCAGGGCTTAAACTGGACACATTCGTTCTGAACAGCATGATCAACATGTATGGGCGGATGGGCCACTTTGAGAAAATGGAAGAGGTTTTAAGCACAATGGAAGATGGCCCAATTGAAGCTGATATCAGCACCTACAACATCTTGATAAACGTATATGGCCGGGCGGGATTCTGGGACAGAATGGAAGAACTGTTCAGATCGCTCCCCAGCAGAAATCTAGAACCGGACGTGGTGACATGGACGTCCAGGATTGGTGCATACTCCAGAAAAAAGCAGTACAAAAAATGTTTGGAGATATTCGAAGAGATGGTCGATGCGGGTTGTTATCCGGATGGTGGAACTGCTAAAGTGCTGCTATCGGCATGTTCGAATGAGGATCAGATCGAGCAGGTTACGACGGTAATTAGAACAATGCATAAAGAAGCAAAGACTGTCTTTTCTGCTGAATTAACAGGCTGAAGTAAAAAAAAATACCACTGGTTAGTATTGTTCCTCAATTTCTTTGTTTTTGTAGAAATTTTTTTATAGTCAACATGAGGAATTATATGATCCTCTTCCCCTGTTGTTGTAGATAGTATTCTTGGATTTTCAGTTTGTGCAGGTGGGGCCTATTGATTAGTCATCTAGATCATTGTTTTTTGGACTCAAAAATGTTCTCAATGTGGCAATGTGGCTTTTGGCCTGTTAAATTGATGGTTAAGATGTGTGATGAAGCAACAGTCCTCATTCTTCTTGGATTTTCAGTTTGTGCAGGTGGGGCCTATTGATTAGTCATCTAGATCATTGTTTTTTGGACTCAAAAATGTTCTCAATGTGGCAATGTGGCTTTTGGCCTGTTAAATTGATGGTTAAGATGTGTGATGAAGCAACAGTCCTCATTCAACTGAAGGATGCAGAGATTGGCAGACGCGGCTTATTTCCAAGGGTGCAACTTGGGTATGTAGGGTTGGGTTGAGGGTCAACCCAAGCCCAACCCGACATCAAGAAGACCAAATCCGCAACCAACCTGACTCAAATTCCAACCTGAGGTGTCCAACCCAAAGTCCTCTATACTCAACTCATCCCAACTTGACCCATGGCTCAGTGGCAGACAGAGTGCATTTCAACATTGAGGTTGTGTTCAAGTGCCCATGTGGGGCGCGCGGGTGTGTGAAAAAAGAAAAAAAACCAAACCGACCCAAATATATGTGATTATTCCCAACCCAACCCAACCTGATCCAAATTTGCTCAACTTGAATCGAATTCGAATCCAAATTAGGTTGGTGTTATCCAACTCATACCCAACCCGAGGACCTTGACAATCTGACATGAACTCTGGTTGGGTCAATCGGGTTCAGGTTGACCCAACCCAAGTTGCAGCCTTGCTTTCAAAGGAAATCCATGGTCTACTGACATGAACCATCCTGACCTGCTCATCTGATCACTAGATTTTGGCCACTCAATGTGGAAGGTGACATACTTACTCATTAAGTGTCGGGCTCTTGATCAGATGGTTAGGATCATCTGATCAAGACCGTTTTAAGGTCATGGGGGACACGATGCAGGCTGATCTGCAGTACACATCCCATGTGATTGTGGCTAGCTACTGTAGCCCATCTTCCCTTAGCAGTCCTCTCTCAACAGCCAATGGAGGACTCAAAAATGATTCAGTAGGGTCATCTCCATTGAAACTCGATGAAACGAATAAAGAATTCTAGAAGCTCGGTGCCATGTCACTTGCATGCAGTGAGAAAAAAGCTGTAAAAAGTATGTCTCTTTTGGTGGAAAGAGTATTGTGACATAGCTTCATCCTAAATTTCTGTAATGCCTTTTCAGTTGCTTAAAACCCCTTCTCATGTTCTTCCATATTACATGATCTAATTGGTATAAATGATTGTGTGTGACACTTTTGCCCATGGCAATTCTAGTTATATTATTCACTCGATATTAATCTATTTGATCAGTTTGCAAGAGGGTTTTTTGAGAAATTCACCTTCAAGATATAATGACTTATTTCCTCTTTTATATATAAAAAATACACATTTCAACGCGCGAATGAGAAAATTTTCTAAGTACAATAATGGTAAAATCTCTCAGAATTTTGAACTCATTTGTGCAGCAACACAATTCAAAATGTGAAAGAAATGAGCCTTATAATTAGAGACTAGTGTCGTGGTGGTCCACGTGCTTCCTCTAAGCATAGATCCTGTGGAACTTGACTCATAAGTCCTGTTATGAACAAGTCGGCCTATCCTCTAAGTACAAATACCAGTACAAGAAAGACGAGATGTGGAGGAATTTTTCTATTACACCAAAGATCCCAAGCTGACAACTCTTCAAGGTTGGTTACAAATGAGGATGCCTTCTCCATATAGATATATGGATGTTCTAGCTACTTTATATAGATGGCTAAGATGGTGCAAAGTGGCAATCATCCAATGGCCAAGAAGACTCTAAAAACTCTCTAAACTCTTTTAAACTACTCTCTCTACAAGACTTTCCTAGTGAATTCAAAATATTCTTGAGGTCTCCACACTAATCTATGTGACTCTGTGTAACTTTAAAAATCACTATGATTTTTCACCTGCCTATTTAAAAGCTTCTACAGCAATTTCATACACTGTACATCGCTCTTAGTATAAGACCATTGCGAAAAATGGCAAAGTCCTTATTTTAGCCATATATGAATGATTGGTTTATGACACTAGGATGTAATGGAGAAGTATACAACACCTGAAGGAGACCTTTAGAAAGGAAAACATGAAGGTTATACTTTTCATGAGAGAGAGTTTTAGAGATAATGAGAAAGGGATTAGAGTTTCCAAAATTATGAGGGCATTTTATCTTGGAGACATTAAAGGCCTGTTTGGATGTATACTTATGACAGAAGGGGGTTTGGCTCAAATAGGAGTTCCAGCAAGGAGAAGCATCGCTGACATGAGTCTTAGAATGCCCTAATTTGTTGGATGCCCCTTAATCTTGGTGGGGCGCATCAGTCAAATAGATTAGATGGCATATCATATTTCCATTGCGATCACTCATGTGATCACACTTCAGGTGATTTAGTGACAACTAACATTGTTGATCCGTGAGTTTAAAGGACCTCATAGGTAAGTGGCCTGGTTGAGTGAGCCCATAGGAATAGACGATATCTATATGATTTTAGGGACCTTCACACAAGCTCAAAGTAGACAACCCACATACAACGAATTGCGTAAGTACTGATGAGAGCAAAAAGAGCTAACCACCCCTTTGATTATATAGTTAGGGTGGCCACCGGGCACGATCAATGATTTAGATTGTTTAGAGGCAGTCTAATGGACAATGAATATTTTCTCATTAATTTTCTTGATTCTCTATGAGAATTACTCATATGTGTGATTTTATAAAATAAATGCCTCCTTTTCATAAGGGAGGAGCCGAGAGGATTAGTAGGATGTCAGATATAACATGGCTTGTCCCCATTACATCTGAACTCTCTTCTTATCACTATCATATGTTTGATTTTGAATTTAAATTTGAGCTTTAAGGAAGTGGAAAAAAGAATATCCATATGGAGATATTCTAAGGTAAAACCATATATTACCCTTTTACTAGTGGTTATCTACAGGTAAGCCTGCAATCCCATATCCAACATCTCCCACTCAATCACTTTATGTGAGGGGTCCAATTTAGATTGCCCAGCTTGCTTGTTTCATAACAATCAAAACTAAAAGAATGCGATCAAAAGAATCATAGGCGTGGGACATGCTGGAACATCATTGTTATTTTATGGATGTTTAAGTATCAAATGACCACTTGACTAGTGCTCATTAACCCAAGCTTTATTATGTTTTGTCCTTATACACATAACCATATCGAATGGAGTTAATTTTCAATTTAGAGTACTCAACAAACATACGTACTTATCCAACTTATCATGCTTATATAGAAAATTAATTTTTTCGCAAACATCAATTTAAAACATTTTTTTTAGTATGCTTTATATACTTTTTTGAAAGAATGTTGTTGGCAAAACCTTATCAAAACTTGATACTACCGTATGAGCAAGTCTTTAAGTGTGCACTAATAATTTTAGAAACTTGATGTAGTCATTGTGGGATTTTTTTTAATGCAGCTAAGTACTTCAGAATGGATCAAGCCACTTTTTTAGTATAACCAATGTGTGCCCAATTTAAAGACTTTCTTCATCATAGACTAATGTAATGACACTTGATCTTATCCTCCTATACATAAGATGAGGATAACTAAGGATATAAAGTGTCACCTACAGAACTGGTTACTCACATAATGTAAGGATTTGATTGAATTAAAACATCATGTAGGTAATAGGTCACGAACGTAAATATTATAAAGTAGATAATAGTAGGCATATGTTGGATCCATAATACGTTGGACAATATACATACAAATATGACTCATCTCATATCCTTACGACTTAGCTTTTTAATCGGGCCATAATATTAATTGCATTAAAAAATAATTAAGTGAATATGTTATTTCAACTTTGAGTTTCATCTTCAATTTTTTAAAGAATCCAAGGCAGATATGTCTCATGACTCATATCCTCATCCCTAAAAAAAAAAAAAATAATAATAAATAGTGGTTCACGCCTTAATGTTTGAAAATATCAGTCTAATTGTACATTTAGGGTTGGTTTACCTATGCAAGAAGGTGATTGGCATGCCAACAAAAATAAAAATATCCTAAAATCTCAACACAAATGTACATCCTTAGTAAGAAATAGTGCGCAGTGCATGACAAAAGGAATGATTGTCTATTGATGAGAAATAAACATCAATGTGGACCCTAGTAAGGCATTAACTTTCAATGGTTAAGGCTCGTTCCAACCACTATTTCATGTAGTGTGGTCCATTTGAGCAGTGGATTTGTCTCATTTTTTAAGGCAGTGAATGAATCGTATGGATATAACACATTCATCATGATGGGCCTTGCAATTTTTACATGTATAGAAACACAGACAATTCTATTTAATTTTATACTATTTTCGAATACATATTTTCTTCCAAATTCAAACAATTGTGGATTACAATAATGACTCATTCACCGAGTATTTACCCTAAATAAGAAAATTAAACAAGCCCTTAGGGCCTCTTTGATATGTATGATTAAATGGTATTAGGTGGGCTGGAATGGTTTTTAAGGTAATGATGGTAGTGTCAGTGTTTGCCGGTTGATCCCATGGGTTTGGGATAGCCCATGGGATATCCCGCAAGGTGTTTGGATGGTCACAAATAGATGAGTTTGCATCTCCACTGCTTTTCATGGTGTGCCCCACTTACTGCTTTATAGTTGCCTCAAAACAACTTCATGGCTGTTTTTAAGGCAGTGAATGAATCGTATGGATATAACACATTCATCATGATGGGCCTTGCAATTTTTACATGTATAGAAACACAGACAATTCTATTTAATTTTATACTATTTTCGAATACATATTTTCTTCCAAATTCAAACAATTGTGGATTACAATAATGACTCATTCACCGAGTATTTACCCTAAATAATAAAATTAAACAAGCCCTTAGGGCCTCTTTGATATGTATGATTAAATGGTATGGAATTGCATTAAATGAAATTAACACTATTATTACACAATGATTGCATGTATGAAAATACCATGGTATTTTGATCGTTTGATCCCATGTTGAGGATTTAATTCTTTCTTTTGGGGAAAACACAATATTTAATGAAGCCTATGTTTGGTGAACATAGAATTGCAATCAAAGAACTAGCTTTCACAACTTATATCGGCCACCTGCATGCATATGCAACTCAAATGTCACATGTAAATGGTATATATATGGGTAGATGGTCTTGATAAAATGCATAAATCAATGTGGGGTTCACAGATGTAGTGGATGTAGAAATCCACTAGAAATCCCCAGTATTTACTATTTGCGCCGGATGATATGATATGGGGATTGATCTAAACCTTCTCTTCGTTTTCAAATGCCAGATGAAATTTGTATAGGATCAAATGCAATTCCATACCACCTAATCCCACCTAATACCATATGCCAAATAGACTCTTAGCAACTAATCATGCTCTTTACTTATCCACTGTATCATTTGTATTTGTATTTTATTTAATTTTGAATATCTATTTATTTTCTATCACGTCATGATTGAGTGATAAATGTATAAATTTTTAAACAAATTTTCTCCATGGAGGTGATTTCCTCATCCATGACAACTATCTAATAACTCATATATATGCCTGCTTGTAGCAATTGAAATTCCAACCTTTTATATTTGGCTGGTATTTTTAAACTTTAATTCCAGGGCACATGAGTAAATATACGATGCATACATGAGATCTAAGTTTTCTATTAGTTCCGTCACTTAGTTTAGGATGCAAATTGCCTATGCCCCTGATCATGGGAAGTTTCTGTGGTCGGAAACCACGCGGGGCGAAGCTTCTGTGGTCGGAAACTATGCGGGGCTCACAAAAATGCCCCACATTGGTTGGGAAAAAGTGAGAATAGAAACATCCATGGTCGAAAACCTTCTTATAATTATTATTCCGGGTCTTACTCATGCTTTGGTGGTAGACTCTGCGAGTTTCAATACTGAGCTCAAGGGTTCAGATATCTATATAAGTATGATAGTGTTAAAAAAAAGGTCTATTACCATTGGAATAACTACAATAATCCCCATTTTGTTTCCTATTGTGTGGTCCACGAGTTCTGGATTTGCCTGATTTTCTATGCCTGTCTTATGCTCCCACATGCAATTCACCTACCACTGTCTAGCTCCTTTGGGAGAAAAATCATGACATCAAACCGTACACAGCATATCAAACAAATGTTTCAATAAAACCTTTCAACCGTTAGTTTACTTTGTACATTATGGCCCACTTGCACATGATGGTGTATAAGTCATCTAAGGCGCGTCCCATGTGTGTACCAATCATTATAATATTAAAGAAGTTTGGAAGCTTGATTAACAACCAGATATTGGGATATCAACCACGAACGGTTAGGATCAAGAGGGCCTTGTGGCCATTGACACAGCAAGAATGGCATTTGTGTGGGGGTGCTGAGTCGAGGTAATAGTAGTGGGTGAGTCCCTGACCGTGGGGCCCACCTTAATGAATGTTTTATATATATCCATGCCATCCGTCCCTTTTGCCGGATCATTTTAGGGCATGGTCCCTAAAATGAATTAGATAAAAATCTTAGGTGGACCACGCTACTGGAAACAGTTGTTGTTGAACGCCCATTACGAAAAACTTCCTAAGGTCCACTGTAATGTCTCCATCGAACCTATTGATAAGGTCACACAAAATTGAATGAAGGGAAAACACAACTATGTGGCCCATAAAATGTTTTTAACGGTCAATCACCAATGTTTCCTGTGGTGTGGTCCACCTGAGATTTGGATCCGCTTCTTTTCGCGGGGATGCCCTAAAATGATGTGTCAAATGGATGGACTGTGTGGATATGCAAAAACTATATCTAGATGGGCCTTACAGGTGCAGCTGTAGAGCTGTATAGGAGTCGAATCGAGTCGAGCTTGGCCCAACTCGACTCAGGTAGGCCAGTAGTTAACCCCAGCTCGAACTAGGCTCAGTCCTCGATCATGATTGGCCAACTACTAACCTTAGCTTAAACTCGGCTCGGATTCGTCCTCGAGCCTAACTGGCCAGCTCGGCTCAATTCAATCAACAGCTCGAGCCAGTTCGAGCCTATGTGACATTTTCTCAAGCACATAGATGACATCTTCAAATTTTAACATAATACAGGATAGTAACAACAATATACATGTATTTCATCAAACATTGGGTAAAGAACATCAAAATAATGATTCAAGCGCAGTTTTATAATATAAAATACTTTTTTTTTTTAGTAATTTGTTTTTATCCATTCATTATTCGCCATTAATTAATCTCGCGGATAATGTATGCACTCGAAACAATACTTCATTGAGTCATTTCATCGAGCAACATCAATATCAACATAACCGAGTCATCGAGCTGATTCGATCCGAGTTGAGGTTTGATCCGAGTCAAGTCGAGCTTAGGCAAGTTTAAACTCGACTCGAAATTTTTTCAAACTCAAACAATCAGCTCGACTCAGCTTGAACTCAGTTTCGAGTCAAATTGAGCTTTTTCTGAGTAGAGCGGGTCAACCGAGCTAACTCGGTTCATGCACAGCTCTACTTAGCTGTTACCCGACTCACCTAATCCGCTCCCACGTGTGCCGTCACCACCATCTTGAAATTTTTAAACAGAGAGGCACGGTCTCGTGGTCCGCGGACTACTGAAGCAAATTCTTTGCCCGCTGGCTGCGCAATGCGCATGGATGAGGTAAACCGTTTGAGATGTAGGTCCCACTATAATCAGGCCATAAGTACATCAATGGGTTGACATAAATGATCCTAGTCACTTGATCTATGGACAGATGAAAGCACAGCATAATCACCATTTTGCATTCGGGTCCATTTGATCGAACGGTGAGGATCATCTTTGTAGGCAAAGAGTAGCTTCCATCGGTTATCAATGGTGGGGCTTACCTTCTTAAGTGGGTTTTACACTGATCCCCATGGCCCACCTGGAGGACTACCATTTCAATGTAGTGAACTACCTCACTGAAACAAAACCCAAAAGCAATCTACACGACAGCAAAACACTCCACCAAACGCACCCTGTTCCAAAGCAACATATACGGTACGCAGCGCGCATGTAACAATCAATCATCATAGGTCCATCTTATTGTAGTTTTTGTAAAATCCATTCTGTAAATAAGATGAGCCCCACTTATATTAGACCTTTTAATAAAAATAAATCTGATCTACTGATTTAATGGACCACACCATCAGGAAAAATGTACAGGAGCCGACAACCTTACCTTGTATATAGAGTGCAACATGGTTTTTTATTCCATCCAATCGGTTCATCAGGTGTGAAACACTCTTTTTAATATAAAATAAAAATTAAAACTGATAACAAAACTTAGGTGTACCACACCTCCTGAACTTAGATGTTTTAGCCATGATTTTACATTATTCACCGTTCTATGGCATACCTGAGTTTTTCATCCGATACGATTTTTGGGTACATGGTAAAGGCAGAAGGCTCAACTGATGGACGGAGTGGATTTTCATGATGAATAAGGTGGGCCCCACAGAACTCGTGTATTTTTATCCCACTGCGGGCAACGGGCGTTGCTTGTAGAAGATTCCGATTCTCACCAAACCTTGGCTGGTGGAATGTTTGAAGAGGAATCATATTATCCCACTAAAAACGCATAGAGTTATTCTGTACTCTTCAGGACTACGATGTATCATGTGCGTGCAATCATGTTGGGCCCACAAGATCAACATTCCTGAGGTTTGATAGCAAGGCTGTCCCCTCACTTTCCACCATTTGATGATCGAGACCGTTCATCTGGAAGTTCCCGCTAAAGATGGATCATATGGAAAAAAAAATAAAAAATCTCAAACATCTCATGGTCTTAGTTGATCTTATGGCCTAACAATGGTCGTTAAGCCATGGATTAGACGGTCATGATCTTGGGCCCACCTTGATTCTTGGTTTGGAAATAACTGAAAGTGGGCCCACATCTTGGATTGAGGTACATGCATTTCTGGTGTACAATAGGTACGTGCATGCACAGGAACGTGAATAAAGTCCTGAGGCACCGATTTGTACAAACGGGGTCATTAGTCTGGTGATCCGAACCGTCATTTCGTGGGGTCCACCATGGATGGAAGCTTCGTTAAAAAAAAACACTCCCAGATTAGATGTTCCTAAGCTTCGATCAATGTTCTCGAAATAGACGGTTATGAGAAAAATAAAGCAAGGTTCCATAAAAAGGACAAAACATTTGATGGTTAGGATTTTTAAGTTTTAAATTTTTTTGGTTCATCTACCATCGGAGGTGGTCCAACAAGATGAACGGTCTAGATCAACTAAAATTGTCCCCACAACAAAATGGATACATCAAGACGTTATCTACGTTCTGATGCACATCAGGACTATAATTTCACTCCCACGTGCAAACCCACTCCGCCGCTGCAATGCTCGGAGAGAAATTTACGACTGTGGACCCCACCTTTTATCCAGCGGTTTTTTGTAAGCAATACAAACTTAGAATACGCAGTTGGACCTCCTCGTACGGAGTCGGAATTTCAGGACGAAAATACCCCTCCTCCTGACGGAAACGGATTCGGTACTCCCCTTGCCACCAGCTAATGGCGGACTGTCGGCGTTCTGCGAGCCCCACCATGATGTATGCTTTTCATCCATGCCGTCCATACATTTTTCCACATCATTTTATGGTATGAGACCAAAAATGAGGTACATCCAAATCTCAAGTGTACCACGTTACAGGAAACAGTGTTGAATGAGCGTCAACCACTAGAAACCATTAGAGGGCCATAAAAATATAGGATGAACTTGATTTTTGTTTTTTCCCTTCACCTATGCCTGTATGAACTAATCAACAGATTAGATGTCAATTAAACAGTTCATTGGGCCTTAGGAGAAATTTAATTGTCAATATCCAATCAATATTATCTTCTTGTTGTGTGGTCCACCTGAGATTTATATCCCTCTCATTTTTTGGACGAAGGATTAAAATGAACTGAAAAAATGGATGAACGGAATGGATGAAACACATACATCATGGTGGGGCTCACAGACCACCGACCACAGCCATTGGGTGGTGGCAGGGTGAGTAGCCAATCCGTTTCCTTTCCTTTAAACCCCTGTTGCTTTCACTCCCTTCTCAAAATAATAGTCTTTCACTCCTTTTCAACGATAAACCGACGCACGGAGGTTATTCTTCTCATTTTCCTCGTCGAATCTTAGTGAATCATGTAGATATCATCATTCTACATTTGCCATTTTCTTTCTTGGCTGGGGTTACGTGAAATCCCATGAAGTGGTTGCATTTGCAATCCTTGAGAAGGTTGAAAATATTCCCTCACTCTAAAGCACCTCTCTTCAACCTACATTTGACCTGTACTACGGTAGTCGGTGGTACAAATATTTTTAAAAAATGATCGGCTCGTACAATTGCATTGCATGCGAAGTTCGGTCAATTCCATGTATTAGGCTTACTCAATTTCATGTGTTAGGCTTAGTTAATTTTATGTGTTGATCGGTCCAATCCATGTGGAACTCGCTCAATTCCATTTGAAGCTCACTCAATTCCATGTTAGAGGTCACTTGATCTCATGCTATGCTCGCTGAATTTCATGTTTATCCTGCTCAATTTCATGCTAGCATCGCTCAATTTAATGTTAGCCCAACATAATTTCATGGTAGGTAAGATAAGGTCAATTTAATGTTTGCTTCGATAAATTTCATGCCAGGATCAGTCAATTTAGGGCCCGTTTGGCCGGGCGGATTGGAAGGGATTGAATGGTACTAAGGTGGATGACATGGATTTCTAGGTAATGATGGTGTTGTCAGTGGATTGTCTTGAGATCCATGGGATTCCTCTATCCCTGGATTGCTATATCCAGTCTGTTTGGCACGCCCGACCAATCCGGATTAAACCTTCCCATCCCTTCCAATCCCTCCAACCAAACACGTCAGGGGCAATGAACGGACTAGGGTGGATTGGATGGGATTTAAAGGTAATGATGGTGTAGTCAGTGGATTGTCTTAAGATCCATGGGATTGGGATCAGATTACCGACCCTGTTTGGCACGCCCGGCCAATCCCGGGATTTAACTTCCAATCCCTTCCAGTGCCATCCAATCCCTTCCAATCCGACCGGTCAAACGGGCCCTTAATGTTTGCCCAGCTTAATTTCATGCCTAGATAAGATAAGTTCAATTTAATGTTTGCCTCGATAAATTTCATGCTAGTATCGCTCAATTTAATATTTGCCCAGCTCAATTTCATGATAGATAAGGTCAATTTAATGTTTGCCTCGATAAATTTCATGCTAGGATTGCTCAATTTAATGTTTGCCTAGCTCAATATCATGCTATGCTCGCTCGATTTAATTTTTGCCCCGCTCAATATCATGCTATGCCGGCTCGATTTAATGTTTGCCCCGCTGAATATGATGTTAAGCTCGCTCGATTCAATTTTTGCCCCACTGAATATCATACTATGCTCACTCGATTCAATGTTTGCCCAGCTCAATATCATGCTATGCTCGCTCGAAATATCATTTGCCCAGCTCAATATCATGCGACGCTCGCTCGATTTAATGTTTGCTTGCATAGCTGAATTTATGGTTTGTCCCGCTCAATTTTCTATTTGCCCTGATCAATATCTAGTTTGCCCGGCTGATTTTTTGGATTTTCCTGTTGAATTTTGTAGTTTGCCCCCCTCCATTTCTAGTTTGTCCCGCTCAATTTTCATGTTTGCTTTGCTCAATTTTAGTTTGCCCCGCTGATTATCTAGTTTACCCTGCTGAGTTTCATGTTGGCCCCGCTCAATTCCATGTTTCCCCAGCTCAATTTCTAGTTTGCCCCGCTCATATATCCAATGTATGAGCTTTGGTTGTATATTTGATGCTAGCTCAATGAATTTATTGATGTACTTATTTGATGCTAGCTATGGTCAATTTAATGCAAGTTGATGCGCATGTGTTAGACTTAATCAAATTTATGCGTTAGGCTTATTGAATTTGATGCGTTGATGGGGATTACATACACTCGATTTAATGTTTGCTTGCATAGCTTAATTAATAGTTTGCCCCACATAATTCTATGCTATGCTCGTTGAATTCCATTTCGCTCAATTTCATATTTGCCCTGTTGAATCTCATGCTTACCCCCCCGCTGAATTTCATATTTGCCCTGCTCAATTTGTACGTTGTCTTGCCCATTTTTCCAGTTTGCCCCGCTCAATGTCATGTTAGATTGCCTTACTCAATTTAATAAAATACGATACGAAATCATTCGTAGAAGGCCTAATCCATATAAGCTCTGGTTGTTTACATGAAAATTTAACGCGTTGCTTATTCTTTATTTCCTTAAGTTTTGTATCATTCTCATCTATAAGGGAAAGCGAGTTTTCGGTCTTTTATTATTTTATTGAGTTTTGTCTTATGGGAAGCTTCCGTTGTTTAACGATTTATTGATAATTTGTCATTGTATTGAATCTTGCAGATAATGGCTACGAGAATCATCTGTTATTATGGCGGGGAGTTAGAATGTGAAAACAAGCAATGGACGTACACGAGTGGAAGTACGAAAACTATTTCACTAGATGTTGATACTACGTACGAGGAACTTCTATCCAGAATGTATAGGATTATTAAGAGAACACCAACAGATTGTGATATTCAGATGAAAGTTTTGTATCCCTGCTCCAATAAATCAATCCCTCCAACCGTACTTGAGGACGATGATGATGTCAAAGTGTTCCTGGCAACACAGTTGGAGCATTCGAAAAAGTTCATCCCTTTAGTCATCGAGACAATCAAACACATTAATATGACATCACACGTTGACAGTGTGGCAGAAGAGCATGGCGTGGAATTTGAATATAAGCCAAATCCATTACAAGTAGTAGGAACAAATGATCAACTGTCCGAGCCGCCCCAAACATCAAAATTTGTGAGTACCCAAGCTTGCGGTGCACATGACATTGACCTCATTTGTGATTGCATGACACCGCCTCTAGCAACAACAACAGATCTGCCATCATCATCTACAGCCCGAAGATACATCAGTCCTGAAAGCAACATCCCACCTCCAAACCTTCCCGAAACAACAAACTTCAACACCCGTCAAGTTCCTGTGCCGTTTGATGATGCTGCATTCACTAATGCAGCAATGCTGGAATATACGGATTCGTTGAGTGAATCGATCGAGATAGCCGTTGGGCAAACATTTAAGGACAAGAGTCGGTGTCAGCATGTTTTGAGCCAATTTGCCCTTCAAAATAAATTTCAGTACAGGGTACTGTACTCAAATTCTAGGAGATTTACGGTTGTATGCTTCGAAGAAAGATGCGAATGGAGGGTTCATGCATCACGCGTGGGTGATTCAGGAATTTTCAAGATACGGACTTATACGCCAAATCTCACGTGTGGCATGTCATGGATGAGGAGTGATCACCGGCAAGCAAGCAGTAAGTTAGCATGTGATTTGGTTGTTAGCCGCATAGAGCAACGCCTAGGGTTGAGGCCACGTGATATTATCTTCGCCATGCAAGAGAAGTATAATATTGTTATCAGTTATAGGAAGGCATGGGCAGCCAAGGAGCTTGCAATCAATCAGGTGATGGGGTCTTATGAAGACTCCTACAATCAACTCTCCTTGTATTTACATGAATTGAGGACGGTTAACCCAGGGACAGTGACTGCCCTACATGTTAACAAAGAGACTTTCAGGTTCGAAAGATGTTTTGTTGCGCTCGGACAATGCGTTAGAAGTTTTCAGAAATCATTATAGAGGGTATTAGCCATTGACGGGACACACTTAAAGGGAAAATACAAGGGTGTTTTATTCATCGCCACGGCCTTAGATGGGGACAATCATATATTTCCAATTGCGTTTGGCATCGGGGAATCGGAGAACGGTAGCAGTTGAAATTGGTTCCTTACTTACCTTGGCGATGCGATAGGGTCTCTGGAGGATCTTGTGATTATATCCGATAGACATAAAGGTTTACTGAAAGAGGTACCCCATGTCTTCCCACGTGCAATTCATGGCTACTGCGCATATCATATCTACAGAAACTTGGTGGACACCTTTAAAGACAAGTCATTGGAGATGTACTACTGGCGGGCAGTGAAGACATGTAGGGTGGCTGAATTCGAAAAATTAATGCATGATATCGAAATGGCCAACCCCGCAGTACATGCATGGCTGACAGAAATCGAATACGAGAGATGGGCATCTTCACACTTTCCAGGAAAAAGATTCAACTTGGTTACTACAAACATTTCCGAGTGTGTCAATGCCCTCTTCAAAGAAGCACGCGAATACCCCGTTACGAAATTGATAGAAGGGGTTAGATTGAAGATACAGGAATTGTTTTATAAGAGAAGAGAATCTGCGGCATCGTTTATAGGGCCATTGACACCATGGGCGGAGCAGCAGTTAAAGGATCTTGTGCAGAAAGCGCGAGATGTTCGCTGTCATCCTATTTCTCGAGACGAGTACTATGCTATGGGAGATTATAATGATACAGTCAATCTCAGCAAGTTTTCGTGTACATGTCGCGAGTTTAGCGTGAAGGGGTATCCCTGTATGCATGTCTTGTCAGCATGTATAAACTACAATCTCCCTCATTACTCATACTGTTCCCCATTCTACACGGTGCAAAATTACAAAGCCACGTATAGCGAATCGGTGTACCCAGTACGTGACAAGAGTGAGTGGGAAGAAATTTCGGTGGGCTTCAAGGAGTATTATGCGCAAATTAAACCCCCAGGGTAAAGGAGGTCAGCTGGCAGACCCAAAAAGCTTAGAATTCCATCGCGTGGAGAAGAATCGAAAACAACACAATGTGGGCGATGCAAACAAACTGGGCATAATCGCCGGAGGTGCAAGTTTCCCATATCTGAAAAATAGCAAACTTTATAAATTCTTTAGTGTTTTGATGTATAGCATACTTTGTAAACTTGGTGGATGATGAATGAACTTTCTACTTTGTCCCACTGTATTTTCAATTTGTCCCGCTAAGCTCGTCGAAAAGGAAAATGCACATGAATAGTATATGCAAGGCAATTGCCAAGATACTAGAATGAGCAAAACCAAAAACTAATGGCTGATAGACAAGAACTTCACATGCATAGAAGGGAAACCCCTTGGCCCGCTCATTTTCATGAGAAATTCACTGAATTCCTAGTTTGCCCCCCTCAATTTCATGTTTCCCCCACTGCGTTTCTATTTTGGCCCGCTCAAGTTTAAATGGCTATAAAGTAGGGCTGGACCACAGTTCCAAAGCACGATCGGAGGTGGAAGTGGCACCGGGAATAGAAGGATTATGCAACTAAGGATTGGAGCACATGCAAATAGTCACACCAATGAGGTGAATTACATCCACCTGAGATCTGCTGCAGAATTTGGACTGCAAACCAGCCTCTAGTGGCCACCAACTAGATGGTTAAGATAATCCAATGAGGAGTGACTTTTGATTCTCCATCCAAAATGGGCCACATGACTGCATATGCCTAAATTGACTTAAATTACATGCACGGTGGATGAGTTGCAAACATTTAATAGACGATGGGAGAACACACGTGAGTTCTTGGAAATGACGTGGACAAATGAGACCCGACATCATTAGTGTACCTTCTACATAAACAATCCACACTCAATTATAATTTATAAGTAACTAATATAACAATCGGGTTTGTGTTGGGTCGAGCAACCTGGGACCTCAACCTAAGCCCAGCCTAAGTTTTCTCGGGTTGGTGTTTGTATAGCCCAACCCGAAAATCACCTGGGCAAACTAGGAGATCGGCGGTGCAAACATGAAATTCAGCGGGGCAAACTTAACAGATAATTTTATGGCTTAAGCCGATAAATCTAAACATATCCAATGTTCAAATGGACCACACTCATTTTCATGTTTGCCCCGCTCATATTTCAGTTTGCCCCGCTGTTTTTTAAGTCTGCCTCGCTCATAATTCAGTTTGCCCCGCTGGTTTTATAGTTTGCCCCGCTCATATTTCAGTTTGCCCTGTTGCTTTTTAAGTTTGCATCGCTCATATTTCAATTTGCCCCGCTGTTTTTTAAGTTTGCCTCGCTCATATGACAGTTTGCCCCGCTGCTTTTCTAATTTGCCCCGCTCATATTTCAGTTTGCACCCCTCTGGTGGTAGACTCTTAGGACTTTCAACACCCAGTCAAGCGTTCGAGTATCCATAGGTGATGAAATTCCACTAGTGTGAGTGTGTGGGGGTATGTGTTCATGTTTCCCCTACTAAATTTCATGTTTCCCCCGATCAAATTTCTAATTTGCCCCACTCAATGTTTTCTCAAAGTGATCGTTTTATATATATCGCAATAGAGAATTCCATCGTTTATAGTTGAAAAGAGGAGTCATAAGAGATATTATGGGGTGAATTCCATCGTATATATATCACTGATCAAAAGTGTCCATGTGGGGTGAAGATATTATCACGTGCACTCCACAGATTCCATGAAACATGCATCAAAGCAGCATTCCTCTTCTGGTTATAGTAAGGAGAAGATGATTTCCTAGTAAATAAGGAAACAAAGGAGAAATTTACGACTGTGGACCCCACCTTTTATCCACCGGTTTTTAAGCCATACAAACTTAGAATACGCATTTGGACCTCCTCGTAACGGAGTCGGAATATCGAGACGAAAATACCCCTCCTCTCACGTAACGGCTCTTCCTCTCCGTTTCCTCTCTTTGCTTTTCCTCTCCCTTCTGCTGTCACTCTGCCGTTGCTGTCACCCCCATTTTCCCACTGCATTTCCCGTAGAAAGACCCAAAAACACCCTTTTTGTCGGCCCCTTATCAATTTCATCTTTTCTTCTTGAAATGGTGGGTCCAGTGAAGAAAGCCACAAGACAGGTATATATATATTATTTTATTATTATTACACACGGACAAGACACACACCGCACACACTCACGCCGCACACACACCGCGCACACTCACGCCGGTGGAATTTCACCACCTATGGCACTCGAACTCCTGACCGGGATGAAACTACTGAGAGGTTACCACCCAAGCAAGAGTAAGGACCCCACCTTTTATATGGAAATGGATTGGCTACTCCCCCTGCCACCAGCGTCGGTGCTCTGTGGGCCCCATAATAATGTATGTTTTTCATCCATTCCGTCCATCTATTTTTCAAGATCAATTTATAGTAATGAACAAAAAATGAGATATATATCAGTCTCAAGGGGACCACATTACAGGAAACAATGTTAAATGAACTTCGACCATTAAAAACTTTCTGGGGCCATAAAAGTATTGGATCAAGTTGACCTTTGTTTTTTTCCCTTCATCTGGATATTTATGACCTAATCAACATATTGGATGTCAAACAAACAGTACAGTGGGCCTTAGGAGGACTTAAATGATGGATTTCCAATCACTATTGTTTTCTTGTGGTGTGGTCCACCTGAGATTTATATCCCTCTCATTTTTGGGATTAAAACCTAAAATGATATTTAAAAATGGATGAACGGAATGGATGAAATACATACATCATGGTGGGGCCCATAGAGCACCGACCACCAGCTCCGGGGCTGGTGTCAGGGGGAGTAGCCAATCCGTTTCCCTTTTATATTTTAAACTCAGTTGGGCCCACATTGAATTTACTATTCATGCTATCCATCCACTAACGGAAAATTTTAAGGGGTTGAGCCCCATATTGAAGCAGATCAAAAGATCAAATGCGTCATACCACGGGAAACAGTGGGCATAATGATTTCCACCGCCGAAACCACAGTCGGCCCAACAGTGATGTTTGTTTGTTATCAAACCTATTCATAAGATCATACATATATGGATTAATAGAAAACACAATTATAAGCTTGATCCAAAACTTCTGTGGCCCCTAAGAAACGATCACCATTAGAAGTTCAATTCAAAATTTCATGTGGTGTGGTCAATTTCAACATTCCATTTCAACATTGGATATGTTTAAAATTTTCAGCTCCAGCCACGAAATTATTTGTTAAGTTTGCCCCGTTGATTTTCAAAAATCTCCCGTTGATTTTTCTCTTTGCCCCGCTGATTTTCTAGTTTGCCCCGCTAATTTTTCAATTTGCCCTGCTGATCTTCTAGTTTGCCCCGCTGATCTTCTAGTTTGCCCCGCTGATCTTCTAGTCTCCCCCGCTGATCTTCTAGTTTGCCCCGCTGATCTTCTAGTCTCCCCCGCTGATCTTCTAGTTTGCCCCGCTGATCTTCTAGTCTCCCCCGCTGATCTTCTAGTTTGCCCCGTTCAATTTCAGGTTTGTCCCGCTGAATGTCTAGGTGTTCATCCTCAATGTTCAGGTTCCCTTCCACATATGGGGCTTTGGTGTATACATATTGCGATGAAAACGGATGGACATTACATAATCTGATGAACATGATGTATTACAAATGAAACACCATCATAGGGCGTAGCAAGCGTAATCGAATTGCGTACTGAGTTAGTAGTACGTTCCCATTGTACTATGTAAACTCAGTTGGGCCCACAATGAATGTATGTAATATATCCACACCGTCCATCCAATTTTTCATTTATTTTGAGGGGTCTAGCCCCCAAATTGAAGCATATCAAAAGATCAAGTGGATCATACCATGGGAAACAGTGGGCATAATGATTTCTACCACTGAAACCATAGCCGGCCCAACAGTGATGTTTGTTTGTTATCAAACCTATTCACAAGATCATACATATATGGATTAACAGAAAACACAACTGTAAGCTTGAACGGCCTGGCTGTGGCCCCTAAGAAATGATCAACTTCATGTGGTGTGGTCCATTTGAACATTGGATATGTTTAGATTTTTCGGCGCAAGCTACGAAATTATTTGTTAAGTTTGCCCCGCTGATCTTCTAGTTTGCCCCGCTGATCTTCTAGTCTCCCCCGCCGATCTTCTAGTTTGCCCCGTTCAATTTCAGGTTTGTCCCGCTGAATGTCTAGGTTCCCTTCCACATATGGGGCTTTGGTGTATACATATTGCGATGAAAATGGATGGGAATTACATAATCCGATGAACATGATGTATTACAAATAAAACACCATCATGGGGCGTAGCAAGCGTAATCGGATTGCGTACTGAGTTAGTAGTACGTTCCCATTGTATTATGTAAACTCAGTTGGGCCCACAATGAATGTATGTAATATATTCACACCGTCCATCCGTTTTTTCATTTATTTTGAGGGGTCTAGCCCCTAAATCGAAGCATATCAAAAGATCAAGTGGATCATACCATGGGAAAGAGAGCTCGAATTTGTTACCTTTTATCAGCCACACTTCGCATCCACTACAGTAGGACCGAGGTCTCCGACGAATACACCCACACACACTTCGTCCATGTTGCTGGAATTGTTGTAGGAGTGAGTGAAAGAGAGGGGTTAAAGGGTTTTATACCCTGGTTTTGGGTCAGTTGGCCCCGGCTTTCGCTAATTCACCCAAATGGCCTTGTTGGACTTTATTCCGGTCACCATTTCTCAATCACGGGTCAGATTTGACTGCCCCACTGCAAGGACATATCTTCAATATTCAGAGCGGAAATTGAGGTGAAATCTGAAGGCCGAAATGCCCCAGTTGACTGTCCTAATTGGCAGGGCCATTTGTTTAAAAAACACAGTATTTTATTTCATGGCTATAACGATATGCACTTTACAAGTGCCCACTGGTCGATGCGATTCCTTCATTTACGGGTGCGGTCCGGATCTATCGTCCGTGATGTACCACAAGCCCAGTGAGCCCAAAGACCTCCCACGCAGTTAGATTTTTTTGCCCTTCACTGGGCGATGCATAGCCCGATAAGACAGTCGCCAAGTACAATTTGCACCGACACCAGGGATATAGCAATCCCATGGGTCTCAAGACAATCCACTGACAACACCATCATTACCTCGAAATCCATGCCATCAGTGGGGGAAACTATAAGGGCCCGTTTGGCCGGGTGGATTGGAAGGGACTGGATGGTATTGGAAGGGATTGGAAGTTAAATCCCGGGATTGGCCGGGCGTGCCAAACAGAGACGGTGATCTGACCCCAATCCCATAGATCTTAAGACAACCCACTGACAACATCATCATTACCTTTAAATCCCATCCAATCCACGCTAATCCGTTCAAATTTGCCCCGGACGTGTTTGGTTGGAGGGATTGGAAGGGATGGGAAGGCTTAATCTTGGGATTGGCCGGGCGTGCCAAACAGACGGGATATGGCAATTCAGGGATATAGCAATCCCATGGGGCTCAAGACAATCCACTGACAACACCATCATTACCTCGAAATCCATGCCATCCACCGTAATACCATTCAATCCCTTCCAAACCACCCGGCCAAACGGGCCCTAAAATCAGCGGGGGAAACTATAAGGGCCCGTTTGGCCGGGTGGATTGGAAGGGACTGGATGGTATTGGAAGGGATTGGAAGTTAAATCCCGGGATTAGCCGGGCGTGCCAAACAGAGACGGTGATCTGACCCCAATCCCATAGATCTTAAGACAACCCACTGACAACATCATCATTACCTTTAAATCCCATCCAATCCACGATAATCCGTTCAAATTTGCCCGGACGTGTTTGGTTACATGCATAGAAGGGATGGGAAGGCTTAATCTTGGGATTGGCCGGGCGTGCCAAACAGACGGGATATGGCAATTCAGGGATATAGCAATCCCATGGATCTCAAGACAATCCACTGACAACACCAACATTACCTAGAAATCCATGCCATCCACCTTAATACCATTCAATCCCTTCCAATCCACCCGGCCAAACGGGCCCTAAAATTTGCCAGGGACGTATTTGGTTCGAGGGATTGGAAGGGATGGGGAGGTTTAATCCCGGGATTGGCCGGGCGTGCCAAACAGACGGGATATGGCAATTTAGGGATATAGCAATCCCATGGATCTCAAGACAATCCACTGACAACACCAACATTACCTAGAAATCCATGCCATCCACCTTAATACCATTCAATCCCTTCCAATCCACCCAGCCAAACGGGCCCTAAAATTTGTCAGGGACGTGTTTGGTTCGAGGGATTGGAAGGGATGGGGAGGTTTAATCCCGGGATTGGCCGGGCGTGCCAAACAGACTGGATGTAGCATTCCAGTCTAATAGCAATCCCATGGGTCTCAAGACAATCCACTGCCAACACCATCATTACCTCGAAATCCATGCCATCCACCGTAATACCATTCAATCCCTTCCAAACCACCCTGCCAAACGGGCCCTAAATTCAGCGGGGGAAACTATAAGGGCCCGTTTGGCCGGGTGGATTGGAAGGGACTGGATGGTGTTGGAAGGGATGGGGAGGTTTAATCCCGGGATTGGCCGGGCGTGCCAAACAGACTGGATGTAGCATTCCAGTCTAATAGCAATCCCATGGGTCTCAAGACAATCCACTGACAACACCATCATTACCTCGAAATCCATGCCATCCACCGTAATACCATTCAATCCCTTCCAAACCACCCGGCCAGTGGGGGAAACTATAAGGGCCCGTTTGGCCGGGTGGGTTGGAAGGGACTGGATGGTATTGGAAGGGATTGGAAGTTAAATCCCGGGATTGGCCGGGCGTGCCAAACAGAGACGGTGATCTGACCCCAATCCCATAGATCTTAAGACAACCCACTGACAACATCATCATTACCTTTAAATCCCATCCAATCCACGCTAATCCGTTCAAATTTGCCCCGGACGTGTTTGGTTGGAGGGATTGGAAGGGATGGGAAGGCTTAATCTTGGGATTGGCCGGGCGTGCCAAACAGACGGGATATGGCAATTCAGGGATATAGCAATCCCATGGATCTCAAGACAATCCACTGACAACACCAACATTACCTAGAAATCCATGCCATCCACCTTAATACCATTCAATCCCTTCCAATCCACCCGGCCAAACGGGCCCTAAAATTTGCCAAGGACGTGTTTGGTTCGAATGATTGGAAGGGATGGGGAGGTTTAATCCCGGGATTGGCCGGGCGTGCCAAACAGACTGGATGTAGCATTCCAATCTAATAGCAATCCCATGGGTCTCAAGACAATCCACTGCCAACACCATCATTACCTCGAAATCCATGCCATCCACCGTAATACCATTCAATCCCTTCCAAACCACCCGGACAAATGAGCCCTAAAATTAGCGGGGCAAACTAGAATATCAGCGGGGGACACTACAAAAACAGCGGGGCTAACTACAAAATCAGCAGGGAAACTGTAGAATCAGCGGGGTAAACTACAAAATCAGCAGGCCAAACAGAAAAATCAACGGGGCAAACATGAAAATGAGCGGGGCAAACATGAAAATGAGCGGGGGAAACATGAAAATCAGCGGGGCAAACTACTAAATCAGCGAGGCAAGCATGAAAATGAGCGGGGCAAGCATGAAAATGAGCGGGTCAAGCATGAAGATGAGCCGGCCAATCTCAAGCACTGAGTCACAGCAACAACATACTTGATCGATAAGCATAGCGAGGCAAACGAAAAATATAGTGGGACAAAGTATAAAGTTCATTTCATCATCCACCAAAATTACAAGGTATGCTATACATCATAACTTACAATTCCGACGAATATGCCAAAATTTTCTAAAGTATGCTATCTACCAAAATTACAAAGTATGCTATACATCAAAACTCACAAAGTATGCTATACATCATAACTTACAATGTACATTCAACGATGTATATAGTACAATGTATACAACATATTTCAAAAATTCATCCCATGCCCTAAACAAATATCATCTACAAACTAGAGACAAGCAATCATATGCTATTGACTTCCTCCAAACGGCGGTGAATTTTTGCATGTCTATTCCCGCCAAGGTGAGACCGCTACACAAAATGTCGATGTATTTCATTACGAATATACCACAGTCATAACCATTGTCCTGCTTCGGCGCATATTCATCGACTCTGACGGTCCACTTCTTCCCTTCAAGCGCAGTGCTGTCTCCAGTAGCATGGAAGAGGATGGGGAGTGCATCAGTCATCATCTTCATCTTTTGCTTGTACTTCGGCAATAAACGGGTGCACAAGCTATCCACAATAACAATTTCTCTTGCTCTAGGATAGATGACTAGCAGAAACCAATGTGAATTATCGTGATTTATGGGCGCATAGACCTGTTCGTGATTCACAGGATAATATATTAGTCAAACATGATAGAAGACATAACAGTAAGAGATGATGTTCTGCGACAAGTGCATTACCCGTTTATAACACCAAATTGCTTTGGCAAATGGTCTATCTCGCTGTTTGGCAACTGCGTAGGCCTTACCCATCTGACCTATTAGCTCGGCCCGCTCTGACGCTGATATGGAGGCCTGGTATGCAGTCAAAATAGGCAAACACCCCTCAAGGCTTTGCTGTTACAAACATGATGAACGTTCACGTCATGTAAGAAAATCAAATTTTCAAACAGATTATGGATTAGCGCAATAAACAGTTACCGTAAAATACGTAGGACAGAATTTGCAATCTTGAGGATATGCTATTGTAAGGTCGTTATGCCTTCTCTCAAGGAACTCGATGTATGTGTCGATAGCCTAATCAATAGGATAGTACGATTTAGTCATAGATAAATATAACACATAATTATATGTCAAGATTGCATAATATAGAATAAATTAGTAATACTTACCTCGCTATCAACCCACGCATCCTTCATCCATATCGTACCGAACCATTTTTCCGCTGCCCTGGCTTTGTTTGCTTCATACCAGTCCTCTACCTCTTTAACCTCATGTGCGGATAGTATCCTGAAAGGATCCATCTGTAGAGGAAATGGTATCAGAGATGTTGCAAAAGCTGTTACTTGCTCGGGTTTGGGAACCGCCGCAGGGGTTGTTTCGAATGCAGATAGGGACAAGTATGGAGAAATCTTGTAATATGACGGCTTCGGTATCCTTTTGGTTCTCCTTTCATAAACAGGATGAGAAGTGGATGCATTCAATACATTACCTTTGACATTACTATATGACTGCACATCTAGGTCCCCATGTCCATGCTCTTTATCTTCAATATCATTTACTTCCCCTCTCTTCCTCAACTCCTCACCCTCCTTCGTCACAAAACATTCCCTCCGTGTACGACTACATTCTTTTTCCTTAATAAACTCCTCCCTCTCATTCACTAACTTTTCCTTGTCCTCAAAAAACAAATCCTTCTCCCTCTTCAATTGTTCTTTCTCATTCAGCAATCTCTCCCTCTCGGCAAACATTGCTTCTTTCCTTCTCATCTCTTCCCTCTCTTTTCTCAATTCTTCCCTCTCCTTCTTCAATTCCTCTCTCTCCTTCTTCAACTCTTCCCTCTTAATTCGAAATTCCTCCATAAAAACAACATTCTTCATAATACCCCCCCTCGGTCCCTCTCCCTCCACGCCTTTCTCATCGTTATCATCTGACTCATCCTCCTCATGATCAGTCTCATTACCCTCATCATCATTATCTTCCTGGGTCTCGGTAAGCTACAAGATGTATAGATGGATATGTAAGAGTAAGGATAAATTTACAATGACAGAAATTTATAGTTCATTTTTCATGACATCTCACCTGGAAACTGTCACGCACCGAGCGTACGGCATCCGTTTCCCATTCTCGTAGAGTTGGTTCTAATTTCGTAGCTACTAATGTCTGGAAAAGAACAAAGAGTAATGGTAAATAATTAAGCGTATACGTCAACTCAAGCAAAGTAAATACTGTTGATATATAAACTTACCGCTTTACTCTCGAAAATAGCATTTATTCTGTTGTACCTCCAACATTTCCAGCCTCTGTATTGAATGAACCGTGGAATTTGATGGGGAACATATGAAATAATACACTCTTGTAGGGCCGGATATGTCTCTACTGCCCATACCTGTTAGAATGAAATTAATATATGGTTAAAAATCTATAATTGAATATAGAGGGAAAATATAGGAAAGAAAATGTGGTCTTACTTGTAAGGGAAGGACGCAACCACATACAGTGTACCGACGGGACATTGATGCGGCAACGGCAGATTCGATTCCTTGCAACATTGTATAGTATCCCAGGCTACCCCAGGGATATATATAGAAATCATCTAGCGAGTCCACCAGGTGAATATAATCCAAGTTGTACATGGTTTTCGGTTCGGTTCCCCTAAGAAAGCACTCTACAACTAGAAGTAGGGCAACCTTCACGACGTCCTCATGTTTATTGGTATCAACTAATCTCTCAAACACATCCATCAGGTGCTTCTTTAAGATTGGATATTCTTTGAAGTATTTATCTCTTAGTGTACTCGTAGTGCAACGATTCTTTGGTACAGTAAGATCTCCAATCTTAAGACCAGTAATGAGGGCGAAGTCCATCTCCGAAAACTGCAATCGCCTCCCCCTGATCTCAAATACTGAATCACCTTTGTATTTTAATAAAAAAACGTGAAATATAGCCCCTATAAATCTAAAGGATGTAACATGCAATAGAAACGAGAAGGGGGATTGCCTAAACAGATTTAGGCGACTATTGTGTTTTTCCACTCCACCCTTCACCTTCTCAAACCACCATGTCAGTGTACACCTAGATGTTGGGTTGGAGATTACGGCAGAATATTCGTCACCTACAGAAATGAATTGAAAAACATATCAAACAAACAATTCACAAGATAAACATAGTGTACAAACTTGGAATCATTTCTGAAAACAATGTAGCATTTCATTAATTTGAACAAGTTTCATATGAAATATAAATATCAAATGAGCAAGGAAATACCAAAAATTGGACAGAGACAAACAATCAACATAAAGTATACATTGATCGGAGCTAACAAGAAATTGGAAATTGAACAGGGCAAGCTGGACATTTTACCAAGTTCAACGTTTTGGCCAGTTTATTCTCTTTTTTATAGTGGTAGTGTCAACAACAAGATGTTATTTGCAACTACCTTTATAGTTGGTTCATTGGTCATATTTTCTTCTTGAAGAGAGTTGTTCATATTCAAAGAAGCAGGCCGAAATCATTATGCCCACTGTTTTCATCGCAAAATGTATACACCAAAGCCCCATATGTGGAAGGGAACCTAGACATTGAGGGTGGACACCTAGACATTCAGCGGGACAAACCTGAAATTGAACGGGGCAAATTAGAAGATGAGCGGGACAAACCTGAAATTGAACGGGGCAAACTAGAAGATGAGCGGGGGAGACTAGAAGATGAGCGGGGGAGACTAGAAGATCAGCGGAGACTAGAAGATCAGCGGGGGAAACTAGAAGATCAGCGGGGCAAACTTAGCAAATAATTTCGTAGCTTGAGCCGAAAAATCTAAACATATCCAATGTTCAAATGGACTACACCACATGAAATTTTGAGTTGAACTTCTAATGTTGATCATTTCTTAGGGGCCACAGAAGTTTTGGTTCAAGCTTACAGTTGTGTTTTCTGTTAATCCATATATGTATGATCTTGTGGTAGAAATCATTATGCCCACTATTTCCCACGGTATGATCCACTTGATCTTTTGATATGCTTCAATTTGGGGGCTAGACATTACAAAATAAATGAAGAATCGGATGGACTGTGTGGATATATTACATGCATTCATTGTGGGCCCAACTGAGTTTACATAGTACAATGGGAACGTACTACTAACTCAGTACGCAATCCGATTACGCTGGCTACGCCCCATGATGGTGTTTTATTTGTAATACATCATGTTCATCGGATTATGTAATTCCCATCCGTTTTCATCGCAAAATGTATACACCAAAGCCCCATATGTGGAAGGGAACCTAGACATTGAGGGTGGACACCTAGACATTCAGCGGGACAAACCTGAAATTGAACGGGGCAAACTAGAAGATGAGCGGGGGAGACTAGAAGATCAGCGGGGGAAACTAGAAGATCAGCGGGGCAAACTAGAAGATCAGCGGGGGAGACTAGAAGATCAGCGGGGGAGACTAGAAGATCAGCGGGGCACACTAGAAGATCAGCGGGGGAGACTAGAAGATCAGCGGGGCAAACTAGAAGATCAGCGGGGCAAACTTAGCAAATAATTTCGTAGCTTGAGCCGAAAAATCTAAACATATCCAATGTTCAAATGGACTACACCACATGAAATTTTGAGTTGAACTTCTAATGTTGATCATTTCTTAGGGGCCACAGAAGTTTTGGTTCAAGCTTACAGTTGTGTTTTCTGTTAATCCATATATGTATGATCTTGTGGTAGAAATCATTATGTCCACTATTTCCCACGGTATGATCCACTTGATCTTTTGATATGCTTCAATTTGGGGGCTAGACATTACAAAATAAATGAAGAATCGGATGGACTGTGTGGATATATTACATGCATTCATTGTGGGCCCAACTGAGTTTACATAGTACAATGGGAACGTACTACTAACTCAGTACGCAATCCGATTACGCTGGCTACGCCCCATGATGGTGTTTTATTTGTAATACATCATGTTCATCGGATTATGTAATTCCCATCCGTTTTCATCGCAAAATGTATACACCAAAGCCCCATATGTGGAAGGGAACCCAGACATTGAGGGTGGACACCTAGACATTCAGCGGGACAAACCTGAAATTGAACAGGGCAAACTAGAAGATCAGCGGGGGAGACTAGAAGATCAGCGGGGCAAACTAGAAGATCAGCGGGGGAGACTAGAAGATCAGCGGGGGAAACTAGAAGATCAGCGGGGCAAACTAGAAGATCAGCGGGGGAGACTGGAAGATCAGCGGGGCAAACTAGAAGATCAGCGGGGGAGACTAGAAGATCAGCGGGGCAAACTAGAAGATCAGCGGGGCAAACTAGAAGTTCAGCGGGGCAAACTCAACAAATAATTTCGTAGTTTGAGCCGAAAAATCTAAACATATCCAATGTTCAAATGGACCACACCACATGAAATTTTGAGTTGAACTTCTAATGTTGATCATTTCTTAGGGGCCACAGAAGTTTTGGTTCAAGCTTACAATTGTGTTTTCTGTTAATCCATATATGTATGATCTTGTGGTAGAAATCATTATGCCCACTATTTCCCACGATATGATCCACTTGATCTTTTGATATGCTTCAATTTGGGGGCTAGACATTACAAAATAAATGAAGAATCGGATGGACTGTGTGGATATATTACATGCATTCATTGTGGGCCCAACTGAGTTTACATAGTACAATGGGAACGTACTACTAACTCAGTACGCAATCCGATTACGCTTGCTACGCCCCATGATGGTGTTTTATTTGTAATACATCATGTTCATCGGATTATGTAATTTCCATCCGTTTTCATCGCAATATGTATACACCAAAGCCCCATATGTGGAAGGGAACCTAGACATTGAGGGTGGACACCTAGACATTCAGCGGGACAAACCTGAAATTGAACGGGGCAAACTAGAAGATCAGCGGGGCAAACTAGAAGATCAGTGGGGGATACTAGAAGATCAGCGGGGCAAACTAGAAGATCAGCGGGGCAAACTTAACAAATAATTTCGTAGCTTGCGCCGAAAAATCTAAACATATCCAATGTTCAAATGGACCACACCACATGAAGTTGATCATTTCTTAGGGGCCACAGCCAGGCCGTTCAAGCTTACAGTTGTGTTTTCTGTTAATCCATATATGTATGATCTCGTAAATAGGTTTGATAACAAACAAACATCACTGTTGGGCCGGCTATGGTTTCGGTGGTAGAAATCATTATGCCCACTGTTTCCCATGGTATGATCCACTTGATCTTTTGATATGCTTCGATTTGGGGGCTAGACCCCTCAAAATAAATGAAAAAATGGATGGACGGTGTGGATATATTACATACATTCATTGTGGGCCCAACTGAGTTTACATAGTACAATGGGAACGTACTACTAACTCAGTACGCAATCCGATTACGCTTGCTACGCCCCATGATGGTGTTTTATTTGTAATACATCATGTTCATCGGATTATGTAATTCCCATCCGTTTTCATCGCAATATGTATACACCAAAGCCCCATATGTGGAAGGGAACCTAGACATTCAGCGGGACAAACCTGAAATTGAACGGGGCAAACTAGAAGATCGGCGGGGGAGACTAGAAGATCAGCGGGGCAAACTAGAAGATCAGCGGGGGAGACTAGAAGATCAGCGGGGCAAACTAGAAGATCAGCGGGGCAAACTTAACAAATAATTTCGTAGCTTGCGCCGAAAAATCTAAACATATCCAATGTTCAAATGGACCACACCACATGAAGTTGATCATTTCTTAGGGGTCATAGCCAGGCCATTCAAGCTTACAGTTGTGTTTTCTGTTAATCTATATATGTATGATCTTGTGAATAGGTTTGATAACAAACAAACATCACTGTTGGGCCGGCTATGGTTTCGGTGGTAGAAATCATTATGCCCACTGTTTCCCATGGTATGATCCTCTTGATCTTTTGATATGCTTCGATTTGGGGGCTAGACCCCTCAAAATAAATGAAAAAACGGATGGACGGTGTGGATATATTACATACATTCATTGTGGGCCCAATTGAGTTTACATAGTACAATGGGAACGTACTACTAACTCAGTACGCAATCCGATTACGCTTGCTACGCCCTATGATGGTGTTTCATTTGTAATACATCATGTTCATCAGATTATGTAATGTCCATCCGTTTTCATCGCAATATGTATACACCAAAGCCCCATATGTGGAAGGGAACCTAGACATTGAGGGAGGACACCTAGACATTCAGTGGGACAAACATGAAATTGAACGGAGCAAACTAGAAGATCAGCGGGGGAGACTAGAAGATCAGCGGGGCAAACTAGAAGATCAGCGAGGGAAACTAGAAGATCAGCGAGGCAAACTAGAAGATCAGCGGGGGAGACTAGAAGATCAGCGGGGCAAACTAGAAGATCAGCGGGCCAAACTAGAAGATCAGCAGGGCAAATTGAAAAATTAGCGGGGCAAACTAGAAAATCAATGGGGCAAACAGAAAAATCAGTGGGAGATTTTTGAAAATCAACGGGGCAAACATGAAAATCAGTGGGGAAAACTTAACAAATAATTTCGTGGCTGGAGCTGAAAATTTTAAACATATCCAATGTTGAAATGGAATGTTGAAATTGACCACACCACATGAAATTTTGAATTGAACTTCTAATGGTGATCGTTTCTTAGGGGCCACAGAAGTTTTGGATCAAGCTTATAATTGCGTTTTCTATTAATCCATATATGTATGATCTTATGAATAGGTTTGATAACAAACAAACATCACTGTTGGGCCGACTATGGTTTCGGCGGTGGAAATCATTATGCCCACTATTTCTCGTGGTATGATGCATTTGATCTTTTGATCTGCTTCAATATGGGGCTCAACCCCTTAAAATTTTCCGTTAACGGATGGATAACATGAATAGTAAATTCAATGTGGGCCCAACTGAGTTTAAAATATAAAAGGGAACGAATTGGCTACTCCCCTGCCACCAGCTCCGGGGCTGTGGTCAGTGCTCTGTAGGCCCCACCATGATGTATGTATTTCATCCATTCCGTTCATCCATTTTTAAATATCATTTTAGGTTTTAATCCCAAAAATGAGAGGGATATAAATCTCAGGTGGACCACACCACAAGAAAACAATAGTGATTGGAAATCCATCATTTAAGTCCTCCTAAGGCCCACTGTACTGTTTGTTTGACATCCAATATGTTGATTAGGTCATAAATATCCAGATGAAGGGAAAAAAACAAAGGTCAACTTGATCCAATACTTTTATGGCCCCAGAAAGTTTTTAATGGTCGAAGTTCATTTAACATTGTTTCCTGTAATGTGGTCCCCTTGAGACTGATATATATCTCATTTTTTGTTCATTACTATAAATTGATCTTGAAAAATAGATGGACGGAATGGATGAAAAACATACATTATTATGGGGCCCACAGAGCACCGACCACCAGCCATTGGCTGGTGGCAGGGGGAGTAGCCAATCCATTTCCATATAAAAGGTGGGGTCCTTACTCTTGCTTGGGTGGTAACCTCTCAGTAGTTTCAACTCCCGGTCAGGAGTTCGAGTGCCATAGGTGGTGAAATTCCACCAGCGTGAGTGTGCGCGGTGTGTGTGCAGCGTGAGTGTGTGCGGTGTGTGTCTGTCCGTGTGTAATAATAATAAAATAATATATATATATATACCTGTCTTGTGTGCTTTCTTCACTGGACCCACCATTTCAAGAAGAAAAGATGAAATGCTGATAAGGGGCCGACAAAAAGGGTGTTTTTTTGGGTCTTTCTACGGGAAATGCAGTGGGGAAACGGGGGTGACAGCAACGGCAGGGAAAGTGGCAGCAGAAAGGGAGAGGAAAAGCAAAGAGAGGAAACGGAGAGGAAGAGCCGTTTCCGCAGGAGGAGGGGTATTTTCGTCCTGAAATTCCGACTCCATACGAGGAGGTCCAACTGCGTATTCTAACTTTGTATTGCTTCAAAAAAACCGGTGGATAAAAGGTGGGGTCCACAGTCGTAAATTTCTCATGCTCGGAACTCGGATTCGGTAGGGACGCCTCTAGCACCGCCGTCAGTTCTGTTCAGTCTGGAAAAAGATCCGTGGGTCCCAAAATGATGTTTTTGTTTCATCCACACAGTCTTTCTGTTTTTTCAGATCATTTTATGAGATGATACCAAAATTGAGATAGATAAAAATCTCAGGTGGACCACACCACAGGAAACAGTGGAGATTGAACTTCCACCATTTAAAACTTCCTGGGGGCCACAAAACTTTCGCTTGAAGACGATATTTGTGTTTTCCCTTCATCCAAGTTTGTATGACCTAACAAGAAGGTTGGATGGAAAATAAACATTACAGTGGGCCCCAGGTAGTTTTTAACGGTGGGCGTTCAATCTCCACTGTTTCGTGTGCTGCGGATCAACTGAGATTTGATCTACCTCGTTTTTGGTCTCAGCCGTAAAATGAGCTGGCAAGATAGATGGACAGTGTGGATAAAACACATACATCATGGTGGGGTCCACGGAGCCTTTCCAACCGTTTAAGCAGGTGGTAAACAAAATAGACGGTTGAGAGAGAAACTGTAGCATCTAACAAGAACGGAAATAATATTACTGATAGGATCTTCCAGTCTCGGGAAATCTTCGTGCATGGGCCATCCAAGGTGGGGCGCATGCTATGGACGGTTTGGATCAAAGAACGATAGCCATTTCTACATACTAGCCGCCCGAGCATTGTATAGGATCTTAGACACGTTACTATACACGTGCACGGGAAGCTGTGCTTGCCTCACTCGTGTCAACTAGCCGCACGTGTGAAAGATCACAACCTCTTGTTAGGCAGTTCCTACTTGTAGATCGCTTGTCTAAAACATCACCTAGGTTTGATCATCACGCGTGCGTACTCTATACGCAGATTGTAGACCGTTGGCCCACCTGATCAGCATAAGATCGGTCCAAGTGAAAAAAAGGAAAAAAGAAAAAGGAAGCACATAAGGAGTAGGGATGCCTGATGAGCGACTCCGATCTCACACATCTGTGGTACTTCACCACGTGTGAGGCGCAGCAAACGACACTTGCATACACTTCAGAGTATGGTATACTTCGAGCCGTAGAAGTTTTCAACGGTAGACGTTTAATCCCCACTGTTTCCTGTAGTGTGGATTTCTTAAGATTTGGATCTACTTCAATTTTGGGCTCATGCCGTATAATGATCTTGAAAAACATATGGACGGAGTGGATAAAACACATATCTCATGGTGGGCCCCACAGAGCTTCCGCCACGTCGTGCAACATGACTATCCCTGTGGCGGGTGCTGCTGCAATCCGCTTTCAAAGCAAAGTCTCCGCTTGCTGATTCCACGGCCCACACGCGTGCGGAGCCCTGACTATTCAAACCCAAGCACACGTGCCAATACGTAACACGCGTGCTCGATCCACTCTTTCTGATACATGGGCTGCACTGTTTAGAACTTATTGCCTGAAAATCAGGCCATTCGACATCTCAGGTGGACGACAACAACTAGAAAATAGAAAAACTTCGGTACTCTTGTAGTTGCAGTAGATGATACACAGGCACTTAGAAATTGCATTAGTGGCATACAAGTGAGTAGATTCGACTGTCCAGATTATGATTCCCGTTTTTAGATATAACATGAACAAAAAATTTATGCTTACTTGATTCTCCGACTACCAGATTGGTGGACATTTATTAGACGGTTAAAAATGAAAAGAATTCAATGGTCCAATTTAAACAAATAAGTATCCTCCAATCAAAGGTTAAGATCGATCCAACAGTCTGATTTTGGGACTCTGACTTAGTGACAGAGGGTTCAAGAATCATTACACGTATACAATTTCTGGGTGCCTGCGTATCAAGCGTAATAAGTTGCCACATGTACATGGACGGCTAGAAAATTTTCTTTCAATCATACTAAATCAGGACCCACCTGAGCAACTAAACTGCCTACTGTTTTACTCTAAGATCTAAGCAGTATTTCGAACTAGATGGAAAGTTCAGATCTCTCACATGTGCTCCATATGGCACTTATATCTGCACGTGCATGGCCAGGTCTCCCCACGCGTGTGGAGTCAGCAAAGCAAACCGCTGCCTACGCAAGTTCCTAGCCCAAAGCTCTGTGTGGTTCCGTGTGAAATCCAATGCGTCCATCATGTTTGAAATCCCGTGTTAGAATGTCAACCAAAAAACTATAGAGATAGAGATGTCAGGTGGGCCACACCGGAGAAAAAAGTGGGAATTGAATGCCCACCACCGAAACCACCTTCTCACCGACAGAAATTTTTTTATCAGGAAAAAAATATTTCTTTCCTTTCATCTCGATAGGAAACACCTTATGAACGGGTTAGATGGAAAATAAACATCATGGTAGGACCCACGAAAGTTTCAATGGTGATCATTTCCATTGCTAATGTTTGCTTTGGTGTGTTCCAAATGACTGTTGAATCCATATTATTTTTTGGATATCGTTCTAATATGATATTTTGAAACTGATGGACGGATTAGATTTCATCCTCACATCTCTGTGGATCCCACAGCTCTTTGGGTTACAGGAACTACCTATATATAATAGGGTTTACAGAAACCAGCTTCCCAACCGCCGAGAAAACCTCCCTCTCTTGCTCGTCTATAAACCCGTGAAAAAACACAACAGTCTACACGGAGAAAAGAGAGAGTGCGTACACCCAAAACCATACACCGCGACGCACCGAATATTTTCTTCTTTCATCCATGGCGTCTAAGCTGTGGGCTTCAAGAGCAGCTTCATACCTCAAGATCTCTCTTTCTTTCAACAGAGCCTTCTCTTCTGGTATGATCCCTACACTTTTCATCTTTTTCCACATCTGCTCTTCTCCTTTCTTCGTTTTCGCCTCTTTTTTCTTTTGTCTTTTTACCTATCTTTCTCTATCAGATAGATCTTGGTTCGCAGAATGTAAAAATGATAGATCCGGAGGGTATTTTCGTAAAAATATCCTTTTTTTTTTTGTGAATGGTTTTTCTTCGATTCTGTGCTTTGATGTCAGTCGATCAATGCATAGATTAACGTTTTGTAAGCGAAAGTTCGAATTTTTCATTGTGTGGTGTGAGTTTTGGTGGAGTATACGCTGGTTTTCGCTTCTGGAAAGTGGGGCCTGTGGTTGGATAATCCTGACCGTTGGTATGTTGGGTCCTGCTATGGATTGCCGGTAGCCTGAAAATCTCCTTGATTGGAAGATCCCAGCAGCCAATATTAGGACGATTTTGTTTGAACGTGGAAACCCTGTTGTATTTGTCTTTATAATCTTCTATCAGAGGCGATGGATTGAAAGGTGAAGATTTTCCTATCGATGAGGAATTTTGAAGCATAGTCGATCGATGATGAAATGTAACAGATCAATGGTTTGGATTGCCTAATCACGGACCGCAGCTCGTCGGGATTGAAAACCTGTGTATATGGTGCAAAGATGCGATCCGTGTGTGTTCACACAGACGCGTATGTGCGGGTGGGTGCCGCAGGTAGTTAGTGTGTTCAGGCTGAAAGGTTGTTCCACAGTGTTCGGGTTTTCATTTTGTACAAGTGGGGCAAGTGGGGCCCACGGTGCGGTGATGTAATCTAGACTGTTGATACAATAGGCCTTGGCTTGATGACCCATGGACCAAAACTCACCTTGAATGGAAGAATCTAGCTGTTTAATGTTTGGCCTTGTTTGTGATTGAATGTGAATTGTTGCTGTATTTTCTTTCCTAACTGTCTATTTGTTGGGTACCATCGAAGGATTAGGATTCTTTCAATTTGGGAGATTTTTGATGCATAGTCCATTTACATTTAGGCCGACAATATCAACGGTTTGGATCGGTGCTCAATGGGCCCACATGCTCAATTGTACAAAATTGGAAACCGAAACCGCACTATACAGCTTTTCAGCCTGACGGTTGTCTAATACCTCCTTTTTGTATTATGAGATTTTCAGCTGATCATGTGCAGATTAATGGTGATTGTTTATTTATTTATGGGTTTTGTTTGATTTTGCATATTACATGGTTTTCTGCCAAACAATGCATATTTTCTTTCTCAGCTATGTTTGTTTCCAAGATTTTTTTGCTGATTAATGTGTTATTAAGAAAATGATGCCACTTCTATCTATATATTTTTATTTCATTTTGTGTATAACAAGATCTTCAGTTGATATTATGTTTCTTTAAGTGAAAGATCTGATTGTTATTGTTGTTGCTTTTTTCTGATTGGTAAAGATCTGATTGTTGTTAATGGGCTTTCTTTGAATTTTTTATATTACAAGAACTTTCAGACAACTGATCATAGATTAGTGGTCTTTTTAGTTTTTGGAATTTCTGGTATTTTTGTTTGTTGGTATTGGTTTGATAGTGTTGGTATTGGTTCTTTTGTCCATGCATCTATCAATGATCTGAGATGGTAGTTTTAGCAAAAGATCCCATATTTCTTAATTTTTATTTGCTTTTGTTTGCACAAGGTTTTCAGTTGGCTAATGCTCATATTAACATCTTTTAAGCAAAATCTATGACTTTCCTCTATTTTTCTTCTTCTTCTTCTTGTTTTTTATTTTTATTTTTTATTGCAATGTTTTTCCGTTGATTATGCAGAGTTTTTTCCCCCTTACCGTTTGGGATTTCTTATATTTGATTTATTCAGTTGTTTAGGATATTGATTTTGGTAAATGTATCAATCAGCTACTGAATGCGATCATTTTTTTTTTGCTAAAATATCCTCGCTTTTTAATTTTTCGGTTACTATGTTCATACCAAATTTTTAGCTCATTAGAGGGGAGATCTTTTTCTTTTGATTTTTTTTTAATATTATATTTGGGTTTATTACACCACTTTCATCATGACTGTTGCACGTTGCTCTTTTGATGAAGGTTGTTTGCTTAGGTATTTTGTGGATTGGGCAAACATAGTCTATGGTTGCTGATTCAAACAGTCCATCTTAGGTCCTCCTGTGGATTCCCAACAGCACAAAAAATAATACCATCTGGATGATCCAGAATATCTGCTTGGGTAGCATTCAAATGGACGGCTGAAAACAAAGAAAGTGATCTGCATTCTACAAGAGCTATTAATCAGTGGACTAAGATACTGATCAAAATGGGGAAAAAAGATCAGTGGACTGAGATTGTCTGATCAGCTTGATTATGGTGGTGTAATCCACCCATGCACGGCCCCCCTGATGGATGGTTTGGATCACGCAATCATATAGCGATGTGGGTTCCATGCATGGATGGCATCATGATTGAACACAAAACAACCTAAACTGGTCTTTATTTTTTGGTTTGGTGTGTCTGGAAATTTTCTATTGGTTATGAAATACCTGTTCTACTTCTGATGAACTCTGGATTATGCAAAGCAATTGGACAATCCTAACCACACGATGAATGGACTTTTATATTGAATATGGACCATTGCTTGCTTCTGTTTAATTGCCCATTTAGAGCCTACCTAACTTTAGGATCATCCGGTCAGTGCAATTATTTGGCTATGGCCCATGTACTGTGGCACTACCAGATTGACTGATAAAACCATGGTGTCACCCACCAGATGTGAGGTATGACAGACAAAAACTGAATTCTGTATTCAATTTATATTGTTTTTGCTAGAGGAGTTAATTTTCCGAAATGGGGATTGTGCTTTTTGCTCTTTCTGCTCCTTTGTCATCTAATGATGATAATTTTGTTAGCTGCATTTGGTTCGATATCAAAGCCCAATGGCAGGCAGGCTGTTTCAACATTGAGGTCTTGAGCTTGAACCCAGCTTGCTTATTAAAAAAATAGTAGAAATTCCAGGTTGGAGAAGTCAAGATGCTGGTCGGATGGTCAGAATTTCAAGGCATCTCATGTCAAATGTTATTTGTCCCTATCCCACCAACCATCCCACCAACTCTCTCTCTCTCAAAAATAAAAATAAAAATAAAAATAAAAAATTCCACCAACTTCCTGGAGACTACAGGAAGTTTGGTGGTATCACTTGGGTTACCAAACTTTTGTGTGGAAGAATGCCTGGTATTGGCATCATCCTGCAAAAGGAGCTGCAATCTTATTTCACAATGTCATATCACGTGTTTCTTCACTTCTTTGGTACTCATGCAAACTTTCAATGCATAGCATGGTAGCCTGTTTCCCAATTTAAGTGTTGCTACTTTTTTGAGCAGTTTACTTATAAAAAAAAAAAAAAAAGAACAAAAAAAAAAGAAGAAAGAAAGAAAAGATAGGAAAAATATTGGAGGGAATCCCGAGCACCGAGCACGTAGTATGTAACATTTCGAATTAAGACCAAGAATAGATCAGGAACATGCAAGGCGTATCATCCTATTCACCTAGTATATCTGTTGAATTCAATAAAAAAAAAAAGAAAAGAAAAGAAAAGAAAGATGAGAGAGAATAAAAACTCAAGTGGAAAAAATAGGATGGAATATGTAATTTTCTGTACAATTTATTAAGATAATAGTTACCTTTTAAAAAATGTAATTGTTACATATAGAGTACATTGTTTGTGCAATGACTTTTGAAGATAAGAACCTGGCAGTAGCCACATTACACAGGTTTGTATCGTTTTATAACCATGGCTAAAATGACAAATATGGTTCTGGCCAGATGTATCATCTTGGATGATTCTTCAACTCATGGACTCATGGGCTGGAGTGGTGTTAGAACTACCCACCCCAATCTTTAGAAATCCTGAATGTCAAAATTTTTTAGTAATATAGCATAAAATTTTGATAGAATTGATTAAAAAACAGCGGGCTTTCTAGTTCTCCAATGTACTTTGTTTTCTTATGTTTCATCCCACTAATCCTTTGGAGTCTTCTTGGAATCAGTCAAGTTCTTCGAACATTAACTGCAATCTAGTTGTTACTCAATCTTCCATACCTATGAAGTAATTTCGATTTACTGATTGCGAAAGATGCCGATCAAATGAATTCATCTTTATTGAGACTCTTTTTCTACATTTGCAGTTGTGAAGGATTTGAAGTATGCTGACTCTCATGAGTGGGTTAAAGTTAATGGCACTTCTGCTACAGTAGGAATAACGGACCATGCTCAGGTAATTATTGCCTGTGCATAATATACTTGCAACACTGCTATAACCATCTAGATTATACAGTTGTTTGTCGGAATGGATATAGATCCATAATCTAGTCCAGGGTAATAGACATCAACAAATGCACAATACATGATCAAGCATTTGCTCAACTGAATAAGCTGTTCATGTAGGGCCCATCCGATGGTGATCTGAATCGTCCATTTGGTGGGTACTTGGTGGATGGAGATGCCCCGAGAATCTCCCCCATTGGAATCCTGTCTGATTGGACCCTATTAACATTGGTTGTAATTGTGCATTTTCACTGGATGGCTCAGATCATGTCATAGGGCCACAGGGGACACATTTGGGCATTGGGCCATCCTGTCTGGGGTCCAGAAAATCAACGGCTTTGGTTAACAACATGTGGGTCACACATGAACCCTTGATGGGTCAAACAAATGAATAATATTTCTTTCGATGGGGGATATCATAACAGACTTCAATAGATATTCTGATTTTGTACTAACTTATGAACACTTGCAATTTGTAGGGTCTAACATGCCAATTTTCAAAGGGGAATGATCAAATGGAGTTCAACTCATGACAAGTGGCCCATTGTGGTGTGTATGCCCTGCCGTGATTATCCTGCCGTGATTATTGGATGCCCCAAAAATAGGGTAATCCAATCATCAGGCAGCAACAATGTATAAACTATGGGCAATCATGTCCTCATATTACATTCGGTGGCCCACCTAATGATTCGATTAGCCTCATGCTGGAGCGTCCCATTTTCACAGTGCAGCAATCCTTCAGATTGGTTGGAAGCCACAAGCCTGTGCAGACCACCCCCCCCACACACACACACACACATTATTTTTCGAGGCTTTCGGGTGGTTGTCCATTGTTCTCTATGGTGTGACCCACTTGATGATTGAATCGCCCTGATTTTTGGTGCATATCCAGCTGATGATGAGATTGGCCTGTTGGGCAGATTGGCCAGCATGCACACACAATATGAACACCAAAACAGCTCGAGTTGACTCAATGTGATCCTCCCTCTTTGTCAAAATCACTAATAATCAGAGGATAGATGGCCCTTCTCTGCAGCAACAGTGAATAGCCAATTCAATGTTGACTGGAGTCCTGAGCAACTGAAGAAAAGGAAATAAAATCTGCAAATGCATGTGGAGAGAGGAAGGGAGAGAATAGCTACTCCCGTTTAATGTAGAGATTCAATGTGATTTATTTAGATTACCGATCTAATCATTTCCTTCTCATTCAGGATCATTTGGGCGACGTTGTATATGTGGAATTGCCTGAAGTCGGCACCTCTGTAAAGCAAGGAAGCAGCTTTGGCGCAGTTGAGAGTGTCAAGGCCACCAGTGACATTAACTCACCTGTTTCAGGGAAAGTAGTGGAAGTCAACAGCGAACTTAGCGACTCTCCAGGCTTGGTGAGTCATCTGACACCAAAATTTCATTTCAAATCTAGCCAATTGACTTCTTGAAATGAGGTGTGCCTCTTTGAGTTTATACACTGTTGATCCGCATTTGGCGATTTTTGATACATGTAGTCACTTCCATAAACTCTTAGCACTGAATTTGGAAGACAGGTGAGACTTGCAATTGGCAAATAGGATCCTACTTGCGGACGTGCATGTTCAAATGCCAAACAAATGACCCATATGTGCCAACATGGTATACAAGTGTGAAAGATATACAGGTTGTTCACTAGGCGGGCCACATAGTAAATATATTGTATTCCAAGAGTTAGATGGGTCCTTTTAACTGTGCTGCACGTGCATTGAATGTGAACTGCTGGGGATCCTTTTCTAGGAAGAAGATTGTGTCCTGCCTCCGCTTGGACAATAATCTGTCCAGGCAGGGCTCTGTGGGCCCCACTGTGATGAATGGGTTTTATCCATGCCTTCCATCCATTTTTCCAGATCATTATAGGGTATGACCTAAATAACAAGGCAGATCCAAGGCTCTATTGGACCCCATAGTGGGCTTTGAAAGCCCACCATTAAAAATTTCTTGGGAGTCTCAGAAGTTTTGGATCAAGCTGATGTTTGAGTTTTCACTTCATCCAGGCCTATATGATCTTATGAACAGGTTGGATGGCAAATAAACATCATGGTGGACCTTCCTAGGAAGTTTTTGACAGTGGGTGTCATTATCACTGTTGCTTCTGTGGTGTGGTCCACTTGGGCCTTGGATCTACCTCATTTTTGGGCTCAAACCCCAAAATGATCTTGCAAAATGGATGAACGACGTGGATAAAACCCATACATCACGGTGGGCCCCATAGAGCCCTACCTGGATGGATTATTGTCCAGGCAGGGGTAGGACGCCATCCGCTTCCCCTTTTCTTAGTATACGTGTTGCCTACCTGGTGATCACACCGACCTGATATCTGGGCTAGGCCCAGGTGCCTTCAGGCTCACCTGATTATCAATGTAGATCTAGCACACATGTTCCAATCTGGCACATGCAAGTAGTCTCCTCATGACAAGTGTTGTAATTCATTTAAATCTGTCTTTGTTGCATTTGCATCAAGAGTTGAGTCGCCATAGTCATCATCATCTAAGCCGTACATGGAGCACATGGCTGAGATTTACTGTTCATCTGGTGGGCCCTACCAAGGAGGATCAATAGATCAAAAGCCAGACTGATTAGATGAGACGTGCAAAAAAGTCTGGTCACAGGATTTAGTCCCATTGAGCCTCTAAACTGTGGGAGACCACCATATGGCTGTCTCGAGTTGGCTAGACCCATGTCCTAATCTCACTTCATGATTCTATTTTATATATTCACAACCACACTTAATTAAAACTCATTACAATAAACAATATTCATCAAATACAATCTTTAACTATTACAACCTAAACTCACTTCTAAGTTCTTATTATATTTTTTTTTTCATCCGTACAAATAAAAGATAAGTAAATTGATGATTGGATCTTCACTCCACTTTGCCTTTGACTAAACTCTGATGCCCTGAAACACTGTTATTATGGGTATGAGCACAACCGCTCGTGGGATCTTATCCAACCAAATATGAAATTTCTAGATTTATATCAAACGAATAAATAATAAAAGTACTTTCTGAAATTTCAAAACATGAATCAAAATATTAAATATTTCATATGACATGAATGCGATGCTAGAATCATAAAGACGTACTGAATGCCACACTATCATGAATTCAAGAATAAAATTAAATAATCATCACATCTTACAACACCGTACCTAGGTGTATGACCACGTTGCATTAACGCCCACACACCAGTACCTCATGGTGAGGGACTCATTTATACGTTAGCTAGTCAGACTACTGCTCCAGTTGTACCTCTGACGTATGTCCGCGCACACAATTGTACTCATACGCCGTACACAAAGGAGACTCCGAAGGATCCAACGGGTTCTAGGGTCTTTCACCCAAGGGACACGATTGCCCTACTTGCTAGCTTTAGGGTCTCTCACCCAAGGGACACGATTGCCCTACTTGCTGGCTTTAGGGTCTTTCACCCAAGGGACACGATTGCCCTACTTGTTATACCACAATCATTTCCTCAAATTTCTTTCTTTTTCCATAATTCCATAATCAGTAGAGATGAATGCATGTCATGAATTATTCCAAAATCAGTAGCGAAATAATTTAATTATTTAAATCCCGATACAACAATGCAAGTTCTATACAAATGTGCAGAAATTCGATGCCGTAAAAATTCAATTCCTGAAATTTACTGAAACATCAAGTTATTTTCTTTGCCCTTTTTAAAAAAAAAAAAAAAAAGAAAATCAAAATTTAGAATCAAATTATTAATATTATTTTAAACCAATCAATATAAATCAATTACTTTAATACAGATTTAAGGTCTAAATCCTAACACCAAATTTCATAAATAAAAGTTAGATTAAAATCTAACTCTACAAATTAATCAGATTCAGTACATGCTAAAATTTAGAAAAGTAGATATTAGGTATAAAGGAATTTGACAATATTAATTTAAAGTCATTATGTCAAATAAATAAATATTCTAAAATACATAAAATCAGAAAGTTCATAAATGGAGGAGAATCACCCACCTGATATTTGGACCGTCGATTTCTGGACTAAACCATACGCCCACGACCTACTTAGCGTTGCATGCTAGACCTGACCCACGCTTACGCTCTTAACGAGTTTCTCCCACTGACGCAACACATAGCATTAAGTTGCTGTCTACACTCGCTGGATGCGTGAGAAGTTGAGTTTCAGGACACCATCTACCAAAAGAAAATAACACCTAAGTGGTCTATTTAATGAATGGTTTGGATTTCAGGTTAGTCTATTTAACCATAGCTGTTTCCAATCAAGGTTTTCTACTGTTTGTGTTGTTGGGCTGATATGGTATGTAAGATAAATTACTGTTTTACCATCTAAAATATCAACAATATAAATTTTTATTTCTAATTAATAATTTTAGATATCATTTTATTAAAACTTTAATAATTTAAATACTTAAATAAAATATTATTTTTACTATTATTTAATTTAGGAATTACACTGAAATAATGTACAAGAAATTTTATTTAAATTCTAACTTTAATTAAATTATTTTTTTTACTTAAATAATGTTAAATATTAGCATCAAAATATTTATTATTTTTATTCACTAAATTATAAAATTAAAATTTTTATTTTATTTATCACATAAACTTGACAAATACACACACACACACACACACACATATTGAAATAACTTGATTATTTTATAACAAATTTTAATTTCTCTTTGATAATTCATTGTGAATGTATATTTAGGTTTAATCGATAAATTATTTAAATTTTAATTTAAATAAAAATTTTGAACTACAAGGAAAAGATTTTTTTTTTTTAAAGTTAAAAATCTAATATTATACTTTATTAAAATTTTAATTTAATAAAGTTTTAAATATACATTAATCACTAAAATTCCAAAATATAGAAATCTAATCAATTTAGTTTCAATTCCAAAATTTTAAAAATTTTCTTAAACTTAAGTTCATTTAAATTTAATTTAATTAACTCTTCAAATTTTAGAATTAAAATATGGATTTTAATTTTTACAGAACAAAAATTATCACACTGATTTATATAATATAACATTAATAATGTAATTAAATTATTATTTAATAATTTAAAATTTATTATTATTATTATTTTTATCTAACTATTTAAATCTAAATTCAGAATTTTATTATTATTTATTTTTAAATCTAAATTGAATAAGGTTAAGGAAGATATTAGTTTGGACTTTGGATACTATTATTATTATATAAATTATTTGTTACAACATTATTTCAGTATAATTAACCTTGTTTTATAATTGACTATCTAAATTAATAAATTTACTTTTGTTTGATACATTTAATATAATTATTATATTACTTTTATGTTAAATTGTTAATATCATCATTTACATAAATTTTTTTTTTTAAAAAAATAATATTAAATTTTATTTATTACAACTTTTATATATTATCAAATAAAACTTTTCTATTTTGTTACTTATAACATAATCTTATAAATAATATTAAATACTTATGTATTAATTATATAATATAATGTTATCTTACACATATTTACTTTAATTATGTTATATATTTTGTCATTATTTTTTTTTGTAACCTACAATTATATTGTATTACTACTATATTATTATGAAACATAATATTTATATTTTACTATACCTTAATAATCTTATAAACCTTTTTATTTTATTTTATTTTTTTTTATTATATATCTTATTATATGTCATATTAATACTGATTACATATTACAATTATACAATTTATAATTTGTTATTATTATTATTATATATTTTTATTTTTATTTTCATAATCATATGTGCTTATATATACTTATCAATCTTACATCACTTATATTCACAATTCTGCATAATGAATCATCAATACTTTAAATAATTAATTATATATTCTATTTGTATTGTAAAATATTTTAGGATATTATAATTTATTTGAAATTTAATTTAAAATTTTTATTATTTTTTTTTTAACAAAACATTTAAGAATTAATAAATTAATCTTAAATAAACTATTTATTTTATTCTATAAATTTATTTTATTTTATTTTATTTATGTATAAATTATTTCAGTATTAAATATTTAAAATAGAATAAAATAGAAATTCCTAAATGCGTAGATTCCCTACATAAAAAATAAAATTAAATTAACTAACAATAATATTTCTACGAAAATTTGGATTAAATAGATATAATAAAATTGAAAATGGTAAATTTCAGGTTAAGATCACCTACCTTAAAGTCTGACGATCCGGCCTCGCTTTAATCTCTCTCTCTTGATTTACAGCGCTCTCTCTCTCTCCCACTCTAATTTTTTTTTATTTGATTGATTCTTTCAATTCTTTCTCTCTCTCTCTTTTTTTTTTTTTATAAAAGGATGCGTAATGGAATAGAGGAGTGAGAATCATGGAACGGTTTCATTTAGTGGGAGGTTCGGCGGCCATTACCGTACAAAACGGAAGGAAAGTGGAGAAGGTGGTTTAGTCGTGCGGAAGATGTAACTTTCATTTTTTATTTTATTTTTATTTTTTAAGATATAGTGGGTCCCATTAACAATAATTTAAATCTAATCCGTCCATCATCTCGGCCTGGCCAAGAGAAGATATAAAGCAAAAAAATGAGGCTGATCTGAAACTCAGGTGGGCCACACACAAGCGGACGGTGGGGTTGGTTCCCACAAAAAATGGGTTGTTCTCGATTTTTATTTTATTTTTTAACAACAATCTAGTGGTTAAGATCAGATTAATCTCAGTGCACAGTCAATAGTTGATGTTGGCTAGATTTAGATTAGCTAATAATTAAACACGTGGTCTTAAGTATATGAATTGAGAGAGTGCATTATAAATAAACTTAAATATATTCTACCAAAATCATGTAATCATTAATGACATTAATTAATAGTTCACACTAAGCAAAACGATCACACATCAACGGTCACAATTTATATGAGCCGATAGATGCATATGTGCATGGGTGCGTGGATGTATGCATGGGTCTATGTGTGTATACTCCAATGAAGGCAATTGTACATAGTGTTCGAAATATCGATACTATCGGCCGATATATTAGCCGATATTATCGGTATCGGACCCTAGCGAGACGAAACTCCTCCGATAACCCCCGGAAGATACCGAAAATCCAAAACTTCAGATATCGGCCGATATTATCGTCAATATCGCACCTGGGACTGTCATTATCCGAAAAAATTAAAAAAAAAAAAAAAAAACTTTCAACGGTAGATTTCGGTACCTGTAAAGAAGATCGCCCTGATCGGAAGCTGTTTGATGGGCCATTCGAATAGAAGCCTCTGATTTAGAGAGATTTGGGCGCAAAATCCATCGAAATCCCCGAAATCATCGGCCCTCGGGAGAGATTTTAGGGTTCGGAACGCGCCGGAAACCTTGCTGCTTCGAAAAAAAGGGCCCCGAGCCGTTATTCAAAGGGGACGCGGATTTCCTGCGAAAGCCTTTCGCAGGAAGTTCCTGCGCAAGATTTTGTGTGGGGTCCAGTACGACGTTTTTGAGAAATCCACTCCGTCCATCCGTTTTTAGACTTCATTTAAAGGCATGCGACCAAAAATAAGGAGGATCAGACACTCAATTGGGCCACACGAGAGGAAACTGTGGGGATTTAGTGACCACCGTTGAAGCATTTATATGGCCACAAAATTTTGTATCGGTTTAATTTCTTGGCTTTTTCACTTCATCTCAGTGAAAATGACCTTCTAAACGGTTTGGATGGAATATAAACATCAAGGTGGATCCTGGGAAGGTTTCAACGGTAGGAATTCCTTTCCACACTGTTTCATTTAGTATGGCCCACTTGAGTTTTGGATCCTAATAATTTTCGGTCTCATGTCCTAAAATGAGTTCAAAAAACGGATGGACGGGTTGGATTTCTAACAAACTTCACAGTGGGCCCCGTCCAGAATCCTTGCGCAGGAACTTCATGCGAAAGGCTTTCGCAGGAAATCCGCATCCATTCAAAGGAGGCGGACGGACGGTGCCTCGCACGTCACCGATTGGGTTGACGTCATCAAGTTATGTGGGTCCCATCATGAGGTATATATTATATCCAAACCGTTCTTCCATTTGGCGAGCTCGTCGTGAGGCTTTATGAGAAAAATAAGACAAATCCAAGGATCAAGTGGACCACACTGGAAAAAAGCAGCTGGATATTGAACGTCCACCATTGAAACCCTTTTGGGGTTGCAAAAGTTTTGGATCGTATGATATTTGTTTTTCCTATTCATCAAGGTCTTTGTGACCTCATGAACAGATTGGATGGAAAGCTAACGTTATGGTGGACCTACGAATGTTACAACGGTGAGGATCATTGTCCTCACTGCTATTTGTGGTGTGGTCCAGTTGAGGTTTGGATTTCACTCATTTTTGGGTTCACGATCTAAAATGATCTCTCCAAATGGATGAACGGTGTGGATATGATAAATACATTATTGGTGGGGCCATGTAACTCTGATCTCCCTTCAGCTGTTTGTACGACGTGGACGACGGAAGCGGATTGCGTACTGAGTAACTCAGTACCCTTAGCGTACTGAGTAAACTTGTGGGGTCCACTGTTATTTTTTTTATTTTATCCACTCCGCTAATCCATGTTAAAAGATAATTTTATGGCTTGATTCCAAAAATGAGTCAAATTAAAATCTCAAATGGACCACACCACAGGAAACATTTTGATTGAACCTCTACCATTCAAAATTTTTTGGAGGCCAAAGAAGTTTTGGATCAAGCTGATGTTTGTGGTTTCTCTTCATCCATGTCTTTGTGATCTTATGAACAGGTTGGATGACAAATAAAAATTACTTTGGACCTTAGGAAGGTTTCAACGGTGGAAATCATTATTCCACACTGTTTCCTGTGTAATGGTCCACTTGAACTTTGGCTTTACTTCAATTTTGGTATAAACCCCTAAAATTAGCAGTAAAAATGGATGAACGGTGTGGATAAACCACATACATTCACAGTGGGTCCAACTGAGTTTACTCAATATGATAAAAGCGCACCTAGTAACTAAGTACCCATTCCGATTTCGTGGGACGCTCGTCCAGGCTTCGCATGAAGTTCATGCGCTGGAAACTTAGGTAGGGTCCACCTTGATGTTTGTGAGAAATCCACTCCATCCATCCATTTTTTGAACACATTTTAAGACATAGGGCTAAGAATGAGCCGGATCCAAGACTAAAGTAGGCCAAAAACGTGAGGATTGAAGGTCCACAGTTGAAATATTCGAGCGGCCACAGGTTTTGAATCAGTCTAATATTTGGTTTTTCAATTCATCCCAGTAGTGATGACGTAATGAACGGTATGGATGGAATGTAAACATCACTGTCGACCCAGGAAGGTTTCAACGGTAGGAATTTCCCTACCCACCTTTTTCTTTAGTGCGGCCCACTTGAGTCTTGGATCCTGCTCAATTTTTGCCTCAAGTCTTAAAATAATCCCACAAAACTGATGGATGGAGTAGATTTCTCACAAACATCACGGTGTGCCCCACTCTTGCGAAAGGATTTAGTAGGAAATTTGCATCCCATCTTCGCACGACACGTGCTCATACCTCGTGTGGTACACCAGCCAATCCACACCCTCCATCCATTTTCATAAGTAATTTTAAGGCATGAGGCCAAAAAGGAGACAAATGAAAGATCAAGTGTACCACACTACAAGAAATGTGGTGGCAATGATGTCCACCATTGAAGCTTTTTAGGGTCCACCGTAATGTTTATTTCACATCCAATCTATCCATGAGGTTTGACAAACCTGGATGGGAAAACATAAATATTAGCTTTATCCAAAAAAATTATAGGCCCAAAATAGTTTAATGATGATCATTCAATGAACACTATTTTGTGTGGTGTGGTCCACCTTAGATTTGGATCTACCTCTTTTTCGGCCCATGCCCTAAAATGATATGTTAAAATGAATTCCAATTGATGTTTGGATGTTCATACATATCTTTATACATTTATAAATGGTATGCATCATATTTAAATATATTTACCTTAGTTTAATCAGATAACACGCATAACTTAGTACCTTATACAAAGGAACTTTATTATGTGCACTTCTTTTTTGATATTTTATGATTTAAAAGTGTGCATTAAGGTTTTTTTAAATAATCCTCAAAGTTTCATAAAAAAATTCAACCATTTTGCTAATGTTTCCCCATGTTTCCCAAAAAGTGCGATAAACTATGCGATACAAACGATATATCCCGTGCGATAACCGATACGTATCTGTATCCCAAGGGTGCGATACATTGTGCGATACCGATATTTCGAACACTGATCCCTCCTAATCCCATCTATTTTGCCTGGTAGTCCCATTGAGCCTCTAAACTGTGGGAGACCACCATATGGCTGTCTTAATGACGAATCTGTAATGTGGTCTTGTATACATGGTTATTCTGTCTCTAGTATTTTCTTATGCCCAGTTTAGGGGTGGCAATGGCCCACCTTGGCCTGAGTGTCTTATCCTGTCGGGTCAGTTCTCGGCTCTAAATTGGCCTGAGGGCTGGGCCCGGGCTAATGATGAATGGCCCGGTCCAATCATCAAATTGGCCACCATTATACAAAAAGAATGGATGGTTAAAAGACATGCTTGTGAGCAGTTTCCATTCATCATACGTGTAGTTTAAACATATTCATTGGATTTGGGTCATGCTTCCATGATCCAAACCGTTTTATATGATGGGACTTGTTGTAGATTGAGAATACCTACAAAAAAGAAAAAAGAAAAAGAAAAAAAGATTGACTATTTTAAACCTTTGGCCATTTGTTCTTACAAGGTCAGCCCGATTAGGCCAGTGCCAGGGCTTATGTGAGTAGGGTCTGGCAAGGCCCAACCTAGCCTGTTGCATTGCCACCCCAATCCTAATGCTGACAAAATGTCACTCTTTGATGTAGAACTCTTTTCACTTTTCAGAGCTTTCCTCACAAAACAGCATTTGTCTAAGCTTGCATTCAAACAAATGCTTTCTTGAAATTTCACATTTTGGAGAATTTAGATGCCAATACTCGCAGCATTTATCTCTTGGTATTTGTAGGGGCTGGATCATAACGTGAGGTTTCGTCTCTTTCCTGATCCAGGTGAACGCAAGTCCGTACGAAAACGGATGGATTATAAAGGTGGAAATGAGTGACTCGGGTGAGGTGAATTCCTTGATGGACTCGGAGAAGTACACAAAGTTCTGCGAAGAAGAAGATGCTAAGCACTGAGTGGAGTGGAATGCGGCCTGGTGTCGCATCTATACAGATCCGTACGTAGTTTTCCTTTGTGGGTCTTGATCCTTTCGTGCCTATGCGGACCCGGATGGGTTTCAATTGACCCATCTGGAGCACAAGTTAATAATCCAAGACAATGTCTTGAGTTCCATTTAAATGCCAGTAATTGAAGTATTCTCAGCCACTGCATTCTCTTTCACTAGGCTTTGAATTGTTAGTTTTCTTCCATTCAAATGTAACGTGCTTTCCATCGTCGGATTGTTGCGATGGTGATGTGTCGAAATACAATACATGGTCGAAGCTTTTGATTGCAGAGTTATCTGACATGTTCCATATTTCAACTTAGATTTGAATGCAGGGATTTCTACTGTTAGAGCCCAAGTTAACATTGCAGATCAGTGTTCTAAATCTCATCAGGAACAGAATAGATGGTTGCGGGCCCCACATGCACCTCTACCTGCGGACGACGTGCATGTTGGTCTGGGATTAGCATTCCTCATTTATCTTTGTAACTTGTTGCCAATCACTGATGAGAAATACACCTTTCGATTTCGTGATTGGACAGTGATAGGAAGTGGGACTGCACTCAATCACAACACATCGTGAATGGTTAAAAGCGATTGCGATCCCTTTGACATCTGCTTCTTTCATCTTCTTCTTCCTATGCACGTTGTTCTTAACAGTCACAAGCCAACTCAACGGACGGATTCACATTGGATGTGGGGACCCGTCGATCGATCTTGTGGGCCCCACCACGTATTGCCCATACTCGAAAATTGATGTGGCCCCTTCTTTTAAAAAAAAAAAAAAAAATCCTAAATGTGAATGTGAATTGATACTTGTGTGGATGTGAATCTATACCACATATGACACAAGTGTCGTTGACAATTTTGCCCCTGCAGTTCGTTTCTGGTGGGAGGAATATGTGGCAAGACTTTTTGAAGAAGTTAGGGTTATTTTGGGAATAGAAAATGTATCTGCAATTAGCTGTAAGTTTTCCTTTTTAAGTAATAATCAAGCAAGGCTGTATGTTGTTTTGAATTGAAAACCAAATTACAGTCCCAGGGCCCACAATGGAGGGTGGTGATGGGCTAGGTAGAGGGCTTGGACCTACTATCTCGACTTGTGGCCCAGGCTTGTGTATTGTATACATGGCCCACCAATTTTCATTTTGGTCTTGGACTCAGGTCAATTTTAGCATGACCCAACATCATATGTACTGTCATATCCTACACATGAGGTAGTTACCCTAAGTTGGAATGCACATGATCATTCCCCCAATTCATACTCTGGTAGACTATGACACTTGATACACAGGCATTCAGAAATTGTACACGTGGCATGCATGAACTCAAATGGTAGGACCCACTGTCTCTTATTCAGCCCTAAAATCAGATTGGTTGAACAATTCTAACCTCCAATTTTTGGAAACTCGTTTGTTGAGATAAGGCCATTCAATGTTTTTCATCTGAACCGTCCAAAAATAATCCAAAAATCAGATAACCAAGCGAACATACATTTTGGTCCATGACTCTGACCCAAAAATCTGGACAGTTTAATTTTGAGGAGTAGAAATGCTCTGATGCTTTCATAGCACTGTAAGTTATAGTGCTCCTAGATGCAGTGGGACAATTAACCACTGATCCAGACCGTTCGTTAGGTCTAAGACACGTTTCATAGGCTACCATGAAAACATCACATCGATCGCAAACAAATATTTATCCATTTGATCAATGGCTTTAATTTGGACGGTCAAGATTGTTTACACAAAAAAAAGGTCAGAATCAACGATTTTATCCATCTATTTGTCAGGGCCCATCATGGATTGCTTATGATTCTAAACAATCACTTTTCTTAGGCAATATTAACCGTTCATTCCATCCATGGGTTGGAAAAGAGATGGTTATAGAAAATAAGCCGAATCAATGATGTATTGGATCATCCGATCAGTACGATTGTTGCCCTCAATAGACGGCTTGGATCGATCGATTGGACTGTCCAAGTGAATCGATGCAACCGGGGGCATGTAACCGTGGGTTATCGTAGTCCCCCGTAACCCCAACCCCGGTAGGGCCCACCGTGATGTTTGTGTTATATCCACTCCGTCCATCCGTTTTGCGAGCTCATTTTAAGATATGAAGCCAAGCATGAGGGAGATATAAACATCAAGTGGCCCGCACCATAGGTACATTGAGGATGGAAAAACCCACCATTGAAACCTTTTTGGGGCCCACCAAGATTTTTATATTCCATCCAACACGTTCATAAAAGTGATTCTCACCTGGATGGAAGGGAAAACGCAAATATCAGCCCGATCCAAAACTAACGTGGCCCCCAGATGGTTTCAACGGTGGATATTCAATCCATATTGTTTCTTGTGGTGTGACCCAATTTAGTCTTGGATGTCCCTCATGAAAATAGTATGGTGAAACAGATGGACGGGTTGGGTATAATACAAACATTAGGTTGGGCACCACAGTGCTTGGAGTTAAGTGCCGGCGTATCATCCATCCCACTCTGCTAGAGTATCAAAGCATCAAAGCACTTTCACCAACAAAAACCCCCGACTTTTGAAAAATCTCCCAATCTTTCAACACAGCAATGCTCAGCGCCACCGGACTCTCTCCGTTCTTCACTGTAAGACTCTCTCTCTCTCTCTCTCTCTCTCTCTCTCCCCCCCCCCCCTCTAATCCAATCTCTACATTCTCAGAGCCGCCATGAAACCAAAAGGGTGCTCAAATCCTCAAGAAATCTCCAGATTGGTAGGGTTTTTACTGTCAGAGCTGGGCCCAAGAAGATTTCTTTCGATGGAGAATGCAGGAAATCATTGCAAGCTGGTATAGATAAGCTTGCTGATGCCGTGTCTGTAACCTTAGGACCCAAAGGTATATATGTTCATTGGAATTTCTATGCATTTTAGTTGGTTTTTTACTTTGTACCGATTGTATTTTTTTATTTTTTTTTGGTTGATATTGATTCAGTTTGGTATTGATTATATATTTTCTTAGTTAAGAATGGATTTTTTTTTTTTTTTAAAATTTATTTTTAAAGTATCGTTTTGTTGGGAAGTGTGAATTTTGACGATGATTTGTTATGGCGGGAATTGGGTTTGTTACAAAAGCATGGATTTTGGTTGTAGCTTGTCAATTGGGTAAGTTAGGTATGTGGTGCCTGCCTTTTGGCAATGTGGACTGTTCATCTGGTGGGGTCTGTCACGAATGGGTCATGCCCTGGGGACTGACTTTGTGACTTTCTTTAATTCCATTTCCGTCTTCTTCTGACATGATATAAGTAGAGGTGTACACGAACCAAGCTACCTCGGTTAGCTCGCTTGACTCGAAAAAGCTCGATTCGACTCGGTTCGAAGCTGAGTTCGAGCTGATTTTTTGAGCTCGAAAATGAATTCGAGCCGAGTTTGAGCTGGCCCCAGCTCGACTCAGATCGAACATGGCTTGAATTGAACACGGATCGAACCAGTTCAGTGACTCGGTTACTTTGATATTGATGTTGCTCACCAAGTGTTTGATGAAATGACTTAACGAAGTGTGGCTGGTGGCAAGGAAGGTATGTATATGAAACCAATACCTTTTTTTCTTGATTTTTATGTTGCTTAGAAGGTGTTTGATAAAATACCTGGAAAACCATTGCTATTGTCTCAGACTCTCAAATACGATGAGATTTTGAAGGTGCAGTCCAGGTGTTTGTGAAAATGCTGCACAGACGAACTTGGCTCGAACTGGCCCGAGCTGCTGACCGAACCGAGCTGAGCAGGCCAGTCAGGCTCGAGGACCGAGCCGAGCCGAGGCCAGCTCAACTCGGTTCGACTCGACGTACACCCCTAGATATAAGATAGTTTTTTTTTTTTTTTCCTTTGAAGAAGAGTGATTCTTGTGTTCTAGCGGTTTTAACCCTAGATGGCTGTTGGGATCTCTTGTAGTAGTCCCCTTGCCCCCATCTGGGGGTTTCTTCTATATTTCTGGTTCTCAAAATCAGAAGGCTGCCGGAATTTCTATTCCACAACCTGTTACATCAGTCTAGGGGGTGCAACTCGGTCGGGTTGGGTCAACCCAAGCCCGACCCGACCTCAAGAGGACTCAACTGACAACCCAACCCAACCTAGGTTCCAACCTGAGTTGCCCAACTTGAACCAAGCCCAATTTCCTCTATACTCAACCCAAGCCAGCTCAACCCGACCAAAACATGTGATTATTCCTAGCCTGATCTAACCCGACCTAAATTTGCCCAACTTGAACCCAATCAATTTCAAATCGGGTTGCTTGACCCCTTGACCTGGACAACCTGACCCAAACTTGGGTTGGGTCAAAGAGTTTTGGGTTAACCCAAACTGAAGTTGCAGGCTTACATAGGTCCAAGACTGGATTTGATCATTGCAAGTGGTATGATTTGACTCTTTTCACTGTAACTTCAATTCTTCAGTTGGGCTACAACAATTGGAGGAAGCTCAAGATATATATAGTTTTATGTTCAGGATCAAATGTTGTAACTTCTGTTTGCATTAGTCCTGCAGTATTCTCTGTGTAGGTTTGCTAATTCCACATTTTGTATGTGGATCCCAGCTCCTCCACATGCTCTTGCATTTCCAACCTGAGTTGCCCAACTTGAACCAAGCCCAATTTCCTCTATACTCAACCCAAGCCAGCTCAACCCGACCAAAACATGTGATTATTCCTAGCCCGATCTAACCCGACCTAAATTTGCCCAACTTGAACCCAATCAATTTCAAATCAGGTTTCTTGACCCCTTGACCTGGACAACCTGACCCAAACTTGGGTTGGGTCAAAGAGTTTTGGGTTAACCCAAACTGAAGTTGCAGGCTTACATAGGTCCAAGACTGGATTTGATCATTGCAAGTGGTATGATTTGACTCTTTTCACTGTAACTTCAATTCTTCAGTTGGGCTACAACAATTGGAGGAAGCTCAAGATATATATAGTTTTATGTTCAGGATCAAATGTTGTAACTTCTGTTTGCATTAGTCCTGCAGTATTCTCTGTGTAGGTTTGCTAATTCCACATTTTGTATGTGGATCCCAGCTCCTCCACATGCTCCTGCATTTCCAACCTGAGTTGCCCAACTTGAACCAAGCCCAATTTCCTCTATACTCAACCCAAGCCAGCTCAACCCGACCAAAACATGTGATTATTCCTAGCCCGATCTAACCCGACCTAAATTTGCCCAACTTGAACCCAATCAATTTCAAATCAGGTTTCTTGACCCCTTGACCTGGACAACCTGACCCAAACTTGGGTTGGGTCAAAGAGTTTTGGGTTAACCCAAACTGAAGTTGCAGGCTTACATAGGTCCAAGACTGGATTTGATCATTGCAAGTGGTATGATTTGACTCTTTTCACTGTAACTTCAATTCTTCAGTTGGGCTATAACAATTGGAGGAAGCTCAAGATATATATATATATATATATATATAGTTTTATGTTCAGGATCAAATGTTGTAACTTCTGTTTGCATTAGTCCTGCAGTATTCTCTGTGTAGGTTTGCTAATTCCACATTTTGTATGTGGATCCCAGCTCCTCCACATGCTCCTGCATTTGCCAACCTCGCGACTTGTTTGAGATCCAAGTTTTCCGTCAGGTGGGTGCTACTGTATTTGTGCCCTGGCCCAAGAATTAGGCTGGAAACTCATCTTGTGGACCGCGATGTATGAAAGAAAATGGTTAAAATGCCATGGCCAAGTTTTTACATTCTGTTTGTTTGTTTGGTTCACCATTGGCACCCGGTGAATGAAGTGCCCTGAGCAGCAAGGGTGCAGTGGTCAAATGTTCCATACCTGGATGTGGCTGGGATGTAGACATATTCAAATGACCATGCCTTTTCTTTGTCTATGTTTGCCTCACTAAGTGAGCGAGCTGGATTTTTATTTGCATGATGCAGGTCGTAACGTTGTTCTAGATGGACCTGACATACCAAAAGTAATTAATGATGGAGTGACAATTGCTCGGTCCATTGAGCTCTCCGATGCCATTGAGAATGCAGGGGCAATGCTCATTCAAGAGGTCATGCTTTCTGCATTATTCTGTTCAATGTGTTGTTATTTATACTGTCGGTACATAAACGACTTGAAAGCTATTATCCTGTGAGGCACTGTTTGATGCTTGATCAGAAGAAAGTGAGCTTTTTTGGTCGACATAGAAATTGTATGGGTGGTACCTACTTTTCAGTAATATAAGCTGTTGGATGGTGAAATTCATGATGGGATGGGCCATGCCACCATTATCTCCCCGTAAGATGATCCTAGGCAATGCAATGAAAATGAAAAATTGCCAGTGGTCCACATTTAGTGGGCCCTATTTGGATGGTTAGAATCATACGAATGGGGAGTTTTTTGGGGTATTTGGGACATTTGTAGTTTGTCCCAGGCCAATGCCCAATCAAACATTTTATATTATCTCCAACTTTATCTGAATGGGAATTTCTTATTACAGGTTGCACTTAAGACAAATGATTTAGCAGGCGATGGGACTACTACGGCAATCATTTTGGCTCGCGAGATGGTTAAGTTAGGGTTATTAGCTGTTGCTTCTGGGGCTAATCCAGTTTCTTTGAAGAAAGGCATTGATAAAACTGCTCATGAGCTGGTTAAGGTCCTAAAGACTAGATGTAGACCTGTTAAAGGGAGGGAGGATATAAAAGGTACCACATATTCTTGGGAAGCATTCCACTAGTTTGTACAATTGGGTCCAATGCTTCAGTACCTGATCATTGGTATATGGAACCTAGCCATACAATTTTCATGCCACAAATCAAAGGGTTAGGATTGTCTCGTCAAGGTGTCTTCTGGGGCATCAGATGAACAATTTGGATCCCCAAACTGTGGGTCCCACTTGTACAAAGTGAGGACCTGACCATACTGTACATATCATCTAGTCGAGTATCATATAATTCCTCATGTTCATGATCTGAATTTTCTTCAGCATGCCATCTCGTATTTGGAAGAAATTCATGACAAGTGGGATTGTTTTTCAGCTGTGGCCTCAATTTCTGCTGGAAATGATGATTTCGTTGGAAATTTGATTGCGGAAGCCATAGATAAGATTGGCCCTGACGGAGTCATCACAATCGAATCATCCAAAACTTTCGAAACTACTATTGAAGTTGAAGAAGGAATGAAGGTAGTTTAATATATCTTAAATATGATTATAAGATGCATGAACACTCTCCTAAGAGAGATGTGGATAAGATTTGCACAAGAGGATTGAATAGAATTTTCATGGCACAAGTAGCATAAGCATTCAAAGTCTGTGCCATTCATTGGGTAGGCCCCACGGCCCACAGTGAACTTGCCCTGGCCCAAAATTGTGGTTGGTATAAAATTGATGGTTTGTAAATAAAAATAAAAATTTGACGAACGTCATGTAGTCAAGTATGCATGAGCCTGTGCCACACCAAACTCCACCATATGAATGGCTCAGGTATCACATTTCACAAAGATCTTCAATCTTCTTCACATCTATCTCCTTAGCAGGACTCACCTTTTGAAGTTCCTTTTGTTTATGGGTCATATGTTATGTTGTCTACAGATTGACAAGGGCTATGTATCTCCCCAATTCATCACAAACCAGGATAAATCGATTGTGGAGTTTCAGAATGCTAAAGTTCTAGTAACCGACCAAAAGATTTCAAACATTAAACACATCCTTCCTCTATTAGAAAAGACAACTCAGTTAAGCGTCCCGCTGTTGATAATTGCCGAAGACATCTCACGGGAAGTGCTGGCGACGCTGGTCATGAACAAGCTGAGCGGCGTACTTAATGTTGCAGCTATTGGGTGTCCGGGATTTGGTGACGGAAAGAAGGCTCTTCTGCAAGATATTGCTCTTATGACAGGTATCCATGTGCATGCTTTTGTCTTAATGGGTTCAGCAGTGATCTTGATTCTTGATGCTGTATTAGAAATGAGGGCTTGTGGTTTCAGCATTTTGTTTAGGCCATCTTTGGGTGTTCACGGTTCCCAAGGTTGGCATGATGCGCTTGCATCATATAATGGTTGAGATAAGAATGAGACCTTCCGTCCTTCCCGTTCCCCAACCCCCAGGGTGCAAGTCAGGCAGGTTGGGTCAGTTTGAGGGTCAACCCGAGCCCAACCCAACTTCAAGAGGGCCCAACCTGCAATCCAAATTGACCTGCATTCGAACCCGAGGTGCCAACCTGAAGTCCTCTATAGTAGACCCAACCTGACTCAAATTCATATGATTATTCCCTACCTGGCCTAACTTGACCCAAATTTGTTCAACCTGAACCCAACTGGACTTCAAATTGGGTTGGTGTTTTTCAACCCGAACCCAACCTCAAGACTTTGACAACCCGACCCAACCTGACCCAAACTCTGGTTGGGTCGGTTAGGTTTGGGTTGACCCGAATCCAAGCTTCAGCCCTATGGCTTGCATTTTCTGTACCTCAAACACAAAGTGCACTTAGTTTGCTTGGGTCGCTTGCCGAGCGAGATTTAGCTGTATAGACAAATCTCCATGGTTATGTAGTTCAATTTTGTGAGGAATCATCTACTACCTACATGTGTTTGCAGCATAAAGTCATCAGCAATAGTGTGACAAATATCGCAATAATATTGCGAAAATAAACTAAATGACATTATCATGAGATTTTTAAAATCTTCCAAGATTTTAAAATATTGCGTTTTATCACGAGATATTAACTTAAAAGATGATAAAAACCTTAAGAATTTTGTTATATAAATATATATTTAACTTTTACATTTATTTAGTAATTTGCAATAAAGATTTTTAAATATTTTTATTTTCAGCGAGATTTTCCTGATAATATCCCGAGAAAAACCTCGAAATTTGAAGATCTCTCGAGAAATTTCTGGGTTGAGAAATTGCCGAAAATAGGATTTGTCACATGGATCAGCGATATGTTTGTTGATCCACTTAGGATTAAAGTATGTGATTCATTGATTTGTCATGGGTTGGGCCATGGTGTGCATTTGCTACTGTTTAATCATGTGTATGTCAAAATACAAAATTTCCTAATCATGCGCACCATTTTTGGAGGGTAACCCAAAAATCCATTGAATGGATGATCCTAATCCTCGGATTTTGCCCGTTTAACCATTGAGAGATTGACCATTTCTAGTGTTGTCATAATCGTTATCGTATTGTAAATTGTAATTGTGTATAAATCGTATCGTTTCGTAAATTGTAAGATTTTTTCTGACTTTCTTAAAATATCATAAATTTTGAAAAAAAATTGTAAGTAAAATAGAAAAATAAAAAACACATCAACCACCCATTCTCTCATGAACATGCACAAAAAATACTAATCTTGAACTATCATGATCAATTGTATACAGTGTATCTGTAAGTGTATAAACATCAACCCTTTGTTCATGTACATGTATTCAAAATTCATTTGTATAATTCAAAAAGAAAAATCCTTTGCCCATTGACATGTACTCACTATTTATTTCTATAATTCAAAGATAACAAAATGTGCAAAAAATGTTCAATAAATCTATTCTGGGCTCTCCCTTTGGCCATCAAAGTTGGCGTCATCATCATCCTCATCATCACCAAGAAAAAGATCAATTCCCACATCCTCTTCTTCAGAATTTGATGTTGAAACAAATTTATCTTCCTCCTCTTCTCTTGCTTTTGCTTTTCCCTTTGCTTTACTTCTAATAGAAAGTTTACTAGGACCTACAAAATAGTTTATGCTTATCAGTTTAATATAACTACATGACACAATTAATTGTAATTGTGTAAGTCTACAATAGTACAAAACAAAACAATCATACCATGTCGCCCTTCTGGTTATGAGGTAGTTCCTATTACCTCAATCACCCTTTAATGCCTCAATAATACATCCACCAATGTTCATCTAGTTGTTAGGAAAGGCAACATCCTCCTTTTTGGTGATCCACTCATCATTAGATTTCATATCCGATGAGCAAATTGGATTGATGCCCTGATTTTTCTCTCTTTTTGCATGGACTTCAAGTTGAAGATTGTACTTTACAAAAAAACAAGAGCATTCAATCTTTGTTGCTTGATTTTGTTCCTCTTTTTATAGTGTATCTGTATAAACATATAGTTTCATAATTTATTTTGGTTTACTAGTATATAATTATTAAATAAGTCTATAAATAATTAACAATGAGATTCATGAAATTAATTCAATAATTTTTCACTTGCTCAAAAAGTTCTCTAGTTGCACTCACAACCAATATCACTGCATGTTGGACTCTAACTACGAATGATTGGCTTTTGTAATTCTGGACATCATCCGTGTAAAATCTTTATAAAAAAAAATCTCCCACCATAAACCTATGAATCATGTAATATAAAGATTAAATAATTAAATATTAAACTAAATAACCTGAAAATCAAAATAGACACACAACTAGTTAAAGTCAACACACAATTAAAAAGCAAAATAATTTAAAAGTTGCCAAGTTGCTTTGTCATTCTTGTTAACTTTGCAGTTTCTCTTTCAAACAAACCATAGGTCCTTTTGAACTTGTTCATTTATTTGTCAATAATGACCCTTTACCTTGAATTTGGAATTATTCTTTCAATACAATCATATGGGCCAGTTTTGATTTCTAAATCCGCTTGGTGGTTCTCATCATGCTAAAACCTTGGATTTAAAAAGGAAGCCACTTGCATGTAAGGACCCGTGGAGCTGAAAATTCCACTGCTCGTCTATTATGTACCAAGTTGCTAAATACTGTTTCTTAACTTCCCCCAAATCTTTGCTAGTCTGTTTTGCCCAATCCATAATTTCATAAATGTATCCTATGGCCGGCTTCTCATCTGAGTGAGCTAATCTTAGTACCTTAACCAATGGAGAGTAGTCTTTAAAAAATACTTGATGGATGGCCAAAAGCTACATCGGCCAAGAGTATATCACGCACATGCTTTCCCTTTGAGGCCTTGGACAAATTGTGTTCTTTTCATTCCTATTGGGTAAACATCAGCCGCAAGCCAATCCTCCTCTCATGTATACTCTTCAATGCTAAATAATACGTTAAAAATCGTGTCACGGCCAGTCTAGTCAATTCACCTTTTGTATGCTTTTTCAACAAGTTCAAGACTCAACAATGCATGTAAATGTAGACTATTATAGCTCTTGCCTTTTCCATGTCATTGCATGAACTTGCAATTTTCCAATCTTTGCAAACATAAGATCTATACAATAGCCTGCACATAGAGACAAACAACTTCTCTTCTCCATTAATATGTGACTTGCTTTTACATATGTGGATGCATTATCTGTAACAACTTTTACAATATTCTGCTCACCTTTCTCATCAATAACAGATTCAAGTAAAGCTAACAAATTGTCCACATTCTTGAAAATGCCAGATGTATGAACAAATTTTAAAAAACTGTACCACTCGGACCATTAAACAAAAAGTTGGTAATAGACCGATTCACTCCATCTGTCCACCCGTCTGATGTGATCGTGTTTCTTATTTCGACCAATTCTTTTTTTTACACTAAAAGTAACTTCTCTATGTCGTTAACCTTCAACTTCAAAATCTTGTTTTACACTTATGGTAACTTGGTAGCTTCAACCCAGGGTTTGAATGTGCTAACTGCTTTCATCATTGGTGCAAAAAGGGGCTTTTCACAAGATTAAATGGTAGAGCATTCGCATAAAGGAAGCGAGCAATAGTAAGAGATACAATTTTTTATTTTTTATTTCCATCTCTTTTGTTCCAAATTCTATTTAGAGTGGCCTGTTATTTTTCTTTTCCTCCAATCTTTTTTCTAACAAAATCATCCATAGACATCCTCTTCCTTTTTTCTCTATCACCCTTGCCCAATTCGTCCACAATATGTACGATTGAAACTCTTCCAACATTGTAGATAACTTCTTGTTGTTGTTTCTTTTCACTATAATTGTTTTCTAACAGCTTAAATTTCTCGACAACATCATCACCCATTTGTGATACATGCCGCTACATTTTTTTTTTTTTTTTTTTTGAAGTTCTGGTTAGGTGATGTTTCGGAATACACCTTCCCCCAACCATTCTTGCTCACGAAATTGCATTTGAGGAGAAGGTTATTATTCTGATCCACCTTTGAGCAATAGTCCCACGCTGGGTTTGTTATTCATTGCCTTGGACTTCTTCTGCATCTTCAACAACAATCAATACACCCCCACCTATTAGGAAAAAAAATTTCTTTAGCTAAAAAATAAGTATATAAAACATTAAGAGTGAAAATAATCTTGAAGTAACAAAAAAGAAAAAGAAAAAAAGAAAACACAATTATCGAACATTTTCAATGCACTTATCCTATGGGGGGAAGATAGGAGAGAGAAGATTAGATGAGTTTATGTTATATTGTACCTATTTTGTGTAGAATCCGAATGGAGAAAGTGACATTCGATTCCATTGACCGACAAAAAAGATATGTTGCTTTCTTTCTCTAGGTTTTTTAAGGCTAAAAAAACTCCAAAATCCTTCTCTTTATTAAAAGAAACAAAAAAGTATTTTATTTATATTTATTTATTTCGGTTTTTAATGTGGGCGACCAACTTCATTGCATTACCAGAATCCATATTGTATATTTGAAACAAGTTGACCTTCTTGCTTCTCTCATGGTACAATCCTCTTCCCTTGGTGCTATCAACTAGTGGAGAGAAGGGACTCTCCTAAAAAAGGCCCGAGAAAAACGGCTTCAGCAGCATTAAGGTGGTTGGTTCCCCCACCGTGGCTTAGGAGGGACTTTCTATGACTCCCCGGTTGGTGATCTAGTCTCCCTTTCCTCCTTGTTGCCTTTGGAGAAGACCACTCCAGTAATGTCTATCCTTCGGGTGGGTCTTAGAAAACTTGAAAAAAAAAACAAAAGAATTAAAAAAAAGGGGGGGAAATATGTTAAAAATAAAAACGAAGAGGATTTTTCAACTTTTTTTTTTCTTCAGTGAATTACAATGGGAGTCAAATCGCATGATTCAAATCCAAGTCATGAATCATAGATTCAGATAACACTGCCCATTTCCATTGGATGGCTGCCAATTTGATTGTTAGGATCTTCCGATCAGTGTGATTCATTCCATCAACATGGTGAACAATGTTCATGCAGTATGGATTCTGGATTGATGTACGTTATGCCACACCCATGGCAGATGGATTGCCGCCATCTGATAACGTACACCATACTCAGTTATAGTCTTGTCAATTTATGGTTGTTTAATGTGATAATGCTTGTATGCTGCTGCTCAAATGTCCTTGTTTGTGAATGCATGAGTATTCCTTTTTGTTGCTAATATTGGTAGTGACCACAAACAGGTGCAGATTTTATAGCGGGTGATCTGGGCTTGACGCTTGAAAGCGCAACATCAGACCAGCTTGGTATTGCTCAAAAGATTACTATAACAAACAATTCAACGACCATCGTCGCTGACTCCACTACTAGAGCTGAGATTCGAGCAAGGATCTCACAGATAAAGAAAGATCTGGCTGAAACAGACAGCGCATACCAGTCAAGGAAGCTCTCTGAGAGGATTGCAAAACTCTCTGGTGGTGTTGCTGTAATCAAGGTGACCTGCCTTGCATCTCTTTCATTTGCTATGGAAATTATCAGAAGAAGATTGATAGTAAAAAAGAGAGACTATCTCCACCTTGCCATCGGTTGAAGGCATGAGGCCATTTGAGAAAACCTGAAAATTGATAGGACCCTCCTGTTTTGTGGGGCTCTTTATTTCAAGGTTGCCTAGAAAGTGAAAATTATAGTTCTTGTGGCCCAACTAAACTGGGTCTTGAAAACTAGATTCTAGTTTTTAGCTGTGCATTTCGAATCACTTGTTCAATTTTTGTATCAATTTCCACACAATAAATCACTCAAATAGCTATGGGGGTTAGAAAATTTTCATAGCCCATTTGTTTAGAATGCAAAATGCAGACATGGAGAACCCCTGTGGATCCATAGTAGCTGGTAAACTGCAGAATCCAACAATTGTTCCGTTGTTTGGTTTGGGTTTATTCGTTTTTGGATGGAAAGCTAGGAAAAGGGAATTGATTTCCCCCTCTTTTGGTTTCTCAAACAAGGCAACTGTCACATCAGGGGAATTGTATTGTTTTCCACCTAAACAAACAGGAATTATATGATCTCGACCTACGTATATCTACAGTATTCTTGAGCCTTGGATTTATACAACTGAGCCCATGGTTCACTGATCCTGATCATTGTTCTGATGACTCCTGCAGTGGATGGACCATGCCTGAAAACTCTTCTGATGGGACAATCCTATCCCTTCAATCCGTGGCCAGAAATAGATGGTTAAGAAGGAAAACAACGATGGTCTACGTTCAACAGAAATAAGAAAGCTGAACATTGGGCTGTGAGATTCATCCAGTCTGGGAATTTTTCTGGATCAATCCATCCATGTTTGTCCTATCAGATCAATGGATGGGTTGCTGAAACATAGGACGATAGTCTCTTAGGCATTGTATAATTCCTCAACTTTCTTATATTCTCTCTGCCCCAGAATTTTAGACTTCTGATAGTCTTTTATACCCCGATTCTTGTGATTCATGTTAGGGTGTTGCTGTGGGTTCTGAGAAATGCACATGAAATTTAGGTAGGAGCGCCCACTGAGACCGAACTCGAAGATAGGAAGCTCAGAATCGAGGACGCGAAGAGTGCTACTTTTGCTGCCATTGATGAAGGTATAGCACCAGGTGGTGGGGCGACATTCGTACATCTGTCGAAGCATATTCCAGTCATAAAGGATCTGATGGAAGATCCAGAAGAGCAGATTGGTGCTGACATAGTCAGGAAGGTGATTGTGTCTTTCCCTTTACAAAGTAGATCATTTATGTTAACTTGCTTTTCAGGTTCACGAGAACAATATGCATATTTTGTAATTTATACCTTTTGAAATATGGAAGACTCTCCGTGATTATTATTATTATTATTATTATTACTTCTTTAAAAATAAAAATAAAAAATCCAACATTTGGATGCACTATCAAATTGAATTGCAATTACTAGCATAATTTAATGGCCATAACCAGATTGTAAATTTCTTTGGCATTTGTATTGGATTTTGGGCTCCCAATTGTAGTTACGTCACTTTTGAGTTGGAAAAATGTAATTGCAATTTTGCGGACTAGAATACTTCCTCATTATAAATGCTAGATATTGATTGAACTGAATATTTGCAACTCAATTCTCCAAACACAGCTTTAGGGACTCACATGAAGTTATGTGGATGGAGATTTGGGGTAGTGATGCAGGGGCATCTTGGTGTTATTCCAAGGATGCACCGTATCTTCACGCTGGGGTGGGGTGGCCCACGAGGTGGGGTCTGTGAGCTACAGAATGGTCACGAGGTGGAGCCCACTGTGGGCCCGTGCGATTCGGGGACCCGTGCACAGCGGGAATTGCCCACGGGAAGGTCTTGCTTGGGTTTGCTTGGGAGAGCTTGCATATAAGGATAAACCGGTCCTTCCCCATCAGCTCTGGAGCTTTTGGTGCATTGGTCGGTTATCCGCTATCAGAGTGTGAGCCCAGGGATTGAGTTTCCTCACCGGTGTGGGTGGATGATGCGGGAGCATCTTGGCCACCCCACCAGGTGGGGTCTATGAGATGCAGAATGTCCACGGGGTGGGGCCTATGTAGGACTGTGCGATTCGGGGACCCGTGTGATGCGGGGGCTGTCCACGGGGAGATCTCACCTGGGTTTGCCCGGGAAGGCCTGCATATAGGGATAAACCGGTCCTTCCCCATTAGCTCTAGAGCTTTTGGTGTGTTGGTCGGTTGTCCGCTATTAGTTGGAAACCAAGGAATATAGTCTAGGAGTGCAACTTGGGCTGGTTGTGTCGGGTTGAGGGTCAACCTGAGCCCGGCCTGACCTGACTTCAAGAGACCCAACCCGCAGGCTGAACTGATCGAATTCCAACCCGAGTAGTCTAACTTGAAGCCAACCCGAATTCCTCTATACTCAAACGCTAAACCAATCCAAACCTACCAACTACATGTGTTTAGTCTCAACGCAACATAAGCTGACCCAAATTTGCTCGACCCGAACTCAACCTGATCTCAAATCGGTTGTAGTTTTCCAACCCTAACCTGACACAAGGACCTTGACAACTGAATGTGAACTCGAATTGGGTCAATCGGGTTTACGATGACCCAAATCCAAGTTGCAGCTCTAGAACACACCCGTTCTAGATGTTTTTTCTGTTGTTGTTATTGTTATTATTATTAGTTTTTTGGGACATGATTTTTGGCAATGTTACCTAAAACACGAAACATTTTGATTTTAGCACTTGTTTCATTGATTCCATTGTTCAAAAAATGATTGAGCATTTTGGATTATGGGTCATTTGCGATCCAAATCGTTATTTTTAGCAACCCAAATTGGTGCTCTTGTTTTTATTATTGATTAATTTAATGCAAAAATGATGTAGAGATTTATACCTTTATTTATTTAGTTATAATATAACACTCACTATGCAGGTTCTATATCAATAACATTCATCATTTCATATATAAATTTCTATATGAATTCACTTCATACATAAAACTATCTTGCATACTCAGTTTATGCATTGATATGTATGATCCTACCCCTAATGTACTACGTATTGGAGGAAGTAGCGTTCTGGGTACCTGTTTTCGTATCACATAACAAAGTGACCCATGATCCTGGTAACCTTGGTTTTGGGGAAAGATAACCACCCCAAACGGCTTTGATTTTGAATTTTTGACTCAAAACACCATGTGTTGCTGATCAAATGGTGATTTAATGCACATCCACACGGTCCCGTGTTTTCCTTCAATTATGATTTTTGTCCATAGGGAAGTAATGATGGTAGATCATTTAGTACTTGTTTTGGTTTTGGTTGGAATATTTTAAAATTCTGCCCTTAACATGAGTATTGCACCATTCAGAAATTCTTTTCCAATCGAAAGTTTTAAATGTTGCAACATTTGGTGGAAAACAATGCAAAATTTTTGTGCCTGTTTAGCTTCTGGTATGAAATTATTTAATATTTTTTCTGCAGTAAGTGGTGCATCCAAGTTCCAAACGCATTAGCAATTGGACAGCTTCCGTCACATTTTATGCATTTTTAATATGAGTGGCCCATCTTAACAAGAGCATTCACATCTTCTCACTGGAGCTGTACAGAGGGGCCAACCCACTTGCAAAAAAACCAGCCAAGGCCACGTGGGTGGGCCCCACTGTGCATGGCTTCAGTAAGAAATCATGCATTCCAATCAGACGGATCTGACAGTATGAAGATTCCTGTGTTATCACTGCAAGCAGTCTTGAAGTGCACAAGATATTATGCCATGTTGCTGAGGCTGAAAATTTTCCATGATGATTATCAGGCACTGCTTGTACCTGCATCATTAATCGCTGTGAATGCGGGAGTCGAAGGATCAATTGTCGTGGAGAAGCTTCTAGCTTGTGACTGGGAGATTGGTTACAACGCGATGACCGATGTGTATGAAGATCTTATGAATGCAGGTGTCATAGATCCTTGCAGAGTTTTGAGGTGCGCACTCCAAAATGCAGCTTCTATTGCTGGGGTGATTCTGATGACCCAAGCTGTCCTTGTGGAGAAAACAAAGCAGCCCAAACCAGCTGTTCCTTATGTTCCTGGAATAACTCCTTAGCAACGACAAGAAAGAGGTACAACTGATTACTGGGTGCTACAGGCCATTGATCTGATGGGCCCCACTTGGATCTTTCTCAGAATATCTCGTGATGGTATGATTCTAATCCATCATCACTATGTAGTTTGGCAAAATCGATGAGAAAAGGTCAGAGATTGGACTCCTAGGATCTTCCAATCTTGGAGATTTTCCGAGCAGGTTACATCCAAAGTGGGCCCATCAGATCAGTGGTCCAGATTTCAGAACTGTTTGGCCTCACTTGTAGGAACAGTGCCCGAGGACATTATACAAACAGACCACACTGAGATCATATAATTCCTCGACCAATAATAGGAGACGTGATTCAGTGAGTTCCAAATCATAGACTCGGGTGGGGCCCACATCAGTATGCGGCGGATTGTACTTAGATGACTTTATTGGTCATGAGTGAGAATTTTGGCAAGAATGTAGTGTTTTTTTTTAGAGGCAGCTACTCTCTAAGGCTTGATCTACACAGTTTCTTGTGGAATTTATTTCATTTGATTGAAGAAGTTGGACAGGAATGTTATATGCACTGTTTTCGTTCCTGCCCATGTCTCACTTGTCTAGAACATCTGAGCCATGAAAAGGGTGGGCCACACCATAAAGATCACCTAGGATGAAAGCTGAAATGATCCATTCATTAGTCAGGGTACATGATAAGGGTGTGGCCCACGTAATGAGTGGATTTGTCTGCTTTTTACATCAGGTCCTCTTCATGGTGTTGCCCACATTTTGCACGGCTCGGATGTTCTACGCAAGTGACACATTGTCCGGAAAGAAAGCATTTGTGCGCCTGTTTCACATGGGTGGAAATGTGCGGACGTGCAAGATCGAAGCAGCTCATCAGATGGGTCCTGCTGTGTAGAGGCCTTAGTCTCATAAAAAGGAAAAAAAAAGGGATGATCTAATCATCAGGTGGGCCATACATGTACATTGAATTTGGACGGTGGTTATTATTTTGTACTTGAGCAGATCTCACTTTATGACTGACTCTGTTTGATTGAATTTTAAGTAGAGGCCTCAAACGTTATGGAAGAAAAGAAAGGAAAAAATATGACATTTCACTCTTTTAAGTAGGCCAAAATGTTAAAAAATTCATATGGTTACAATGATCTTTTTCTGACGGTCCATTTGCTTTGTATGTTGTGGCCCACCGGATGGAAAGCTTAGATTTCATCCCATCATTCCATATTGGTACATGGTATGGTGCCCATGTCAGGTAGACATGGGTAGGGTGCAACTTGGGCCGGTTGGGTCGGGTCGAGGGTCAACGGAAGCCTGACCCGACCTGGGGAGGACCCAACCCAACCTGAATTCCATCCCAAGGTGCCCAACTTGAATTCCTTTAGACTCGGCCGACCCTACCTGACCTAAACACGTGTGATTATTCCAACCCGAACCCAGCAATTTCAAATTGGGTTGGCGTCTTACAGTCCCAGCCCGACCCGAGGACCTTGATGAATCCTGGGTTGGGTCAATTTGTACAGGGGTTGGCCCGAACCCAACTTGAAGACCTTGCCTTATGTGCGGGCTGTACACGAACCAAGTTAGCTCGGTTAGCTCGATTCGACTCAAAAAAGCTTGACTTGACTCAGTTCGAAACTGAGTTTGAGCCGAGTAGAGCTGATTTTTTGAGCTCAAAAAAGTTTCGAACCAAGTTCGAGCTTGCTCGAGCTTGACTTAACTCAAATGGAACCCAACTTGAATCGAACTTGGATCGAACCAGTTCGGTGACTTGATTACTTTGATATTGATGTTGCTCAAATTGTTTGATGAAATGACTCAACGAAGTGTTAGCTGGTGGTAAGGATGGTATGTTTCATCAAACAAGTTCTTTTTTTTCTTGATTTTGATGTTGCCTACAAGGTGTTTGATGAAATACATGTAAAACCGCCGCTTGTGATGTACATTCAGTGAGGTCCATGTGTTTGTGAAAATGCTGCATTGGTGAACTCGGCTCAATCTTGGCTCGAACTGGCCCGAGCTGCTGACCGAACCAAACCAAGCTGGCCAGTCAAGCTGGAACTGGCCTGAGCTGCTGACCGAACCAAGCCAAGCTGGCCAATCAGGCTCGAGCACTGAACTGAGCTGAGGTCAGCTAGTGGCACAGCTCGACTCAGTTAGACTCGTGTACACCTCGTGCAGTAATCATGGGCGGCATGAGCCCTACAAGGGTAGGTTGTTAACGGGCTGGGCTTGGGGTAGGTCTCGGCCCAGATTTTGAACTGTTTTGGGCTGGGCCTATTCAAAATTCAGATTTTTCAGGCCAAGACCAGCCCATTGCACTCAGATTGGGTACCACCCTAACCATGACCTAGTTAGAGACAAACGGTCGTGTCAGGTGCTCTGTGGGGTCTACTGTGGTATATGTGTTTTATCCTATCCCTCATCCATTTTGAAAGATAATTTTAGGGCATGAGTCCAAAAAGAGGCAGATCGAAGGCTCAAGTGGACCACACCACACGAAGTGGTGACAATGACCCCACCATTGAAACCTTCTCAGTGCCCACCCTCATGTTTATTTTCCATCCAACTTGTTCATAAGGTCACATAGACATGGATGAAGAGAAAACATAAATATCAGCTTGATCCAAAACTTATATGGCCTCCAAGAGGTTTTCAGCCGTAGGCATTCAATCCTCACTGTTAAATGTCGTATGGTCCACATGAGCATTCCATTTGCCCCATTTTTTAGCTCATCGCCCATAAGGATATGTCAAAATGGATAGACGGTGTGGATAAAACACAGACATCACGATGGACCGTCCGTCTCTATCTAGGTCCTGGCCCATTGACACTCCTAGGTGGCACCATATCAACCGTCTAAATCACTAAAGTATGGGCCCCATTGGTACATTATCACAACTTATTCGTATGATTCGTCATATAATTTTGATCAAGCGTTCTTGGTCCATTTAGACTGTTTAATAGGCGGTACACCTCTTGGATTGTCTAATCCAAATGCTTCTCCAAAAAGAATGATCCTAAGAGGTGGAGAATCTGATGAACGGTCTAGATTGATGAGCAGTTGAGCAGATACACAAATCGTGTGTAGCTATGTTGTGCATCATACACGTTGGTGGGATTACTCTATTAGTCATCAAAGACGTCGACGAGTGTTAAATCTGGACCGTCCAATTGATAGGCCACTAGTTGAACATGTCGTTACTTAAACAGTGATTGAATCATCCTAACCGTTCAATTAATTACATACCTAGCGGTCGAACTTGGATTCGGACCGTCCAATATTTAGCCCATCTCTTAGATGGCCACAACTCTGAAATCACAACGGTTAAAAGCAACTATTCAATCTCACCCATTTTCGAGCGGTCGAGAAAAAAAAAAGTCTATAGATGGAATGATCAAATGCATCCGGTCACAATTAGTCTAATCATCAGTGTGGCCTACCAATTGAACGGTCTGGATTGATTGGCATTTTTTCCAATATCATGATCCGTAAGGATGCTACCATTTTATAAGTGTCATGAAATATCCATCGGATCTGCCGGGTACCCCGAAGGACCCGACCTGATTTAAATAGGCCTATGACATGGAATGGCGACTTGTCCGAGTTGACTCGGACTCAGTTGGTACTGGTAGCGAGTCGGGCTTAGCCCAACACGGTGTAGAGCTGTCAATGGGACAGGTAGGGCCGGGCCGAGCTCTGTCCAAGCCCGGCCTGTAATTCTAACCTAAGCCCAAATCCAGCCAGAGCCCGTGGCGGGCTGAAATAGTCTAGTCCAAGTCCGGCCCGGGACATTTATAGAAAGCCCGACCCGAGTCCGCCTGAGCCCGAGCCCTGAATATCTCTGTGGATGAATGATATTTTGGTGTGCCTCATTTGTGAGAGAGAGGGAGAGAATGAAACAAAAGCGAGAAAAGTACGTTTAGTAAAAACCTATCGGGTAGGGCTGGGTTTATGGGCTTTTGGGGAGTTAAGCTTGATTTAAGCCCGAGCCCGACCATCAGGCCTCATACACCACCCCAAACCTGGCCCAATACGGGTCAAGCCTGACGGCCCGTCGGAACTACCTGGCCCATTGATAGCCCTACTGGGACCTTGCCAAGTCTAAAACCATTTTAGGTACATATGCTATAATGATTAAGCAACTAAGACTTGGGAGAAAATGCCTGATACTCTGGCCCATTAGTCAATACTCAGGTAGTATTTTGGTTTTGGACCCAACCACTTAAATTTTAGGTCGAGTTCGGTTGAACCCAACCGTCCTCATCAAAATAAGCCAATCCATTTATTAAATGGGCTATGCCTAGGTATAAGAGTATTCTAACTCTACTCTAGAAGTTCACTGATGGAGTCTGGGTCGAGCCAAGGTTGTAATCCTTACATGATGGATGGTCTAGATCTTGTACAAGCATTGCATGCCCATGCGACCGGCGGGTAGACGAGGAAAATCAAATCCCGCGAACTTTCACACCCACCCATTAATTAATTACAATTTCCCAATTCATACTTTCCTTAATTAGACTTAGTAAAAATATACAATTTTATAATCCCTACCTTGCTTGGACTTGTAGTAATTAGGGTTTAAGTAGGTTTTATTTTACGATGGCTCAAATTGGACCCATTTAAAAATTAGTTTTCAATTTGGGTCTGGTTGGATTGATTTTGGGAGGCCCCAAACCCAGCCCATTTGGCATTTGGGTTTATCTTTTGGGCTTAGATCCACTCCAACGAGTCAAATGACCCATCGAGCCAATCCAACCCATTTTGCAACCCTACTTCTAAAGGATATGGTGTCTTGGGGATTATGTTTATTGTTTTTTGGCCTTTTTGGTTGCTACTTAAAAAATGATTTCATCTGTTTTTAGTTAATAGTAATTATGTATTAAAGATCATAGTTTGGGGTGTGTTTGGTTGATCCAAATATCATGAAATTTCATGACTAATTAGTCTAATTTGATGAAAAATATTATGATATTTCATGAATTTTGTGCAACCAAACACATCCTTATTTGTGATTTATCTAGATTGTTTCTAAACCTTTTAATTTTTTTATCTACCTAGGAATGGGCCTAAGTACTACAAATGGACAACCAAAGTCATGTCACTCGAATCTTTCTTGATCTGCCTTTTCTACTTTTACGACGGGAAAAAAGAAGGAAAAAAAAAAACCTGGACCCTTACCAAGGACTAAGTCGATCCCTCAAAAAATAAAAATAAAAATTCAAGGCTTGAGGAAAAACTTGGTCAAGACTATGAACTTGGAAAAATATAATAGGACTAAGTACTGATTTTTGGGTTAAAGACCTGAGAAAACTCGACCGTGTTACTTGACTCAAGTCGAATTTTCAAGTTTTAAAACTCATGTGGGTCTCACTTATCAAGCTTTAGGTCTTTCATTTTGTCTAAATTGAGCATCATGATGTGAATTAGGGTTTGATGAATTGTAATATATAGCACCTTGATCATGAGACATATGATTGTCCCCATAAATGAGAACCATGATTCCGACTGTCGTGATTAACATCTATACTATATATAACCCATCATAATTAGTTTCCACAAGGCTGAGAACTTTAAAGGGCATAAGAAGATATTTTAAATGAAGTTTGGAGTATTTTGAGAACTAAAAAAGGTAAATTTTGTTCAAGATATGGTTAATATTTTATTTACAAAAGCTTTTAAACAGCTTACATTTTGTCTGTAACCAGCATTAGTCTAATCTACCTTTGCAATAGTACTATGAAGAGACAATAACTTTAATTTTCTCAAGGTTCCTCCGCATGGGTGGCCTACACCCACCTCTCCTTTTGTTTGAATGAATCTAATTATTAGAGAGCATGTGTAACAAAGGCTCTTTGGAGCCCATCCTAATGATTATATGATATCCATTATGTACATTTGTTGTGTTTGCTAATGTTAGGATTATCTTTATCACCACCTAACCTTTTCCCCAATTAATTAGTGTCAGATACATAAATCTTGTTATGTCATTCCACCTTACTAAGGCCATAACTTCAATTATACCATGTTGGCTTATGTTAGGATGTTTGCCAAAAAACTATGCAAATCGGAGACTCTAGTCACCCACTATTAAAGTCATTTTGTACCCTTCTCTCTTTACATGCGTCAAGCACCTGCCTATTGGCCGCACCTTTTCTTCCATCTCTCCCTTATCCTCTTCACATGCATTGTAAGTGGCATGCCCCCTACTTGGCTTCAATGATTTAACTCTCCCCTCTCCTCTTAACATGAATCGGTTGATACATCGATTGATGCAATCAGCGGGATACGAAATTATGGGGGAGTTATCAAACTCCCCCTTATTGCTAAAATTATCACCAAATATACTAAAATATTGCAATGTATCAATGATATATGGATAAAAAATGAATCACTTAATTTGGCTATTTGACCCCATATTTTAGGGTAGATATTAAAAGATATGAACGATCTCCCTCCTAGCCTTACGTACGACTTACATCAGCTTTTGATTGAATTCTAAGGATGCTTATTTGATTCTTTTCCCTAATGTAGTTAAGTGATCCTTACCGTAATATGTTGAATGTATTACAATATAAAATTCTCCAATGTAGTTGGTACATGCAATATACATTGAGGATATTGATCTCGGGATAAATTCTTTTATTTATTTATTTATTTATTTTTATTTTTTTTGGGGGGGGGGGGGGGGAAATCGAGATTAGAGAGTGGTGATGGGATAAAACTGAATGTAATTTGGGGAAATCGAGATTAGAGAGTGGTGATGGGATAAAACTCAATGTAATTTAAAGTTTTCTTTTCCTTATTTGACTAATCCATAATTTTGTATGTTTTGCATGCTAAATGATGTTTTTTTTCCCCGCTAAATTTCAATTTTAGGGAAATTAGAGGAATTTTGAGAACATTCTTTTTTAAAAAAAAAAAATAAATAAATTTTGCCAATTAAACGTGCAATTAGTGGAAAAAAATCATTTGAAACTTCTAGTAGGTTGATCTATAGATTTATGGATTTTTTTATAAATTTTTTGTAAAAAATTTTTTAATTTAAAAATATAAACAATTAATAATTTTTTTAAAATTTTTTTTGAAAACAATTAAAATTCATTCATAATTTATTTGTATGTTGACAATGTATATTGATTTTATTATAAAACATAATCTTATTTATTTTTTTAAAAATAAGTTTAATTTTTAATATGTTGACACCCCTCGGGGGAAGCAGACCGTCAGCTGTTCATCAACCGACGACCATTTGGCGCTACAAATCTTGCCTCAGAATTTCTTGCTAGATTTTTAACAAATCCTACATGAATTATTATTTTTTAACATGTGTCCATTGATTGTCCATTAGCTGACAAATTTCAAGCCTATATAAGCAGGCATTTGCTCCCTGTCCCAACGAGGCAAAAATGACAGAAGGAATACTATAAAAGTTTTTTTTTTTTTTTTTCTTGGCTCCCGCTCTCCGACAATGAGGAGATTCTGCTGCCTAGGCTCCCCTACAACAACTATACCTATGCCTTCATTCTGCATTAGCCAACAATAGCAATCTAACTCAGCAAAGTCAATCTTTTTACATCAAGAATAGAGTTAGGATTAGGAACATCCGATTATCCCTTTTTTTATCACAGAAAAGGGTATTTGACTTCTCTTTTCTCTTTCTTACATCTCAACCAAGCTCAAAACTTGCTCCATTCCGCACATTCTATTACAAGCTAACCCTGCTTCTTGTTCATTTCTTTTCTGTAATGTATTTATTTTCTATTGCTCTATTTGATTCAGTTTGCTCGCGCGGGGCCTCGGCTTTGCGAAGCAAGGCTATGACCTTTTACTTTTCCTACATATATTATTTTATTATGTTTGCCTACCCATTGTCTTTCGACTTTGTGAAACATGGCTAGGATTTGTGTACTTTTTTCTTTGCCTGCCCGATCCTCTTGTAAGATTATATGAAGCATGGCTATATGACTAACATTTCTTACAAATATACGATTTCCCTGAAAAATGTGTCCCTTAAAGTAGAGACTGCATGTGAGTGCGGGCCAGAGAAGGTCCCGAACCCCTTCTTCTCTCATAATCAAGGCACTTACACAGATCTCTAAGATCACAAACCAATCACAGGAGTCATTCAGGTCGAAGGATTTTCACGATTCTTTGGCTTTACCAGGTGAGTTTCGGTACTAACTTACTATGAACTGTTACATTGCCAAATCATTTAATGGCGACTATAACCATTTTAAACATATTATTCTGGCCATCTTATAAAGGTAAGGGACAACCAAGGAAGCCAAGATGAAATAAATAAACTATATACATCGAGCCGTCATCTCCCCAAAAAAGATCAACCGCGCACGATAACAAAAACACCATCCAATGAAAAGTAATCTTCCACCGCGTGTTGCACATTCCAGCACTGCGCGTACAAGCATCGAGGGGAGGGCATTTGCATAATGGTGATTCCATTGGGGACTTGGTAGTGCCTACCATCTTAAGGTTTGACTCAAAACAAGGGATGTTCAATCTTCATGAAAAACATGGTATCTGCAACACCAACATTCATTGTATCTAGTTCTGTACTAACTAATCCGTAACATCCAGTGCATGCTGGTCCTACACTAACTAAGCTAACTTGCTAACTTTCCAGTTCCACACTGATCCATTTACTTTTCTACGAGCATTCTGTATTCCAGTTCCGCACTAGTCCAGTTACTTTACTATGAGCATTCCGCATCCAATTCTGTACTAGTCCATTATTTTCTGCCTATATTTTGATACTCCAGTGTGCATTGGTCCCCTTTACTTGCTAACCCTTGTATGTCAAGACATATTTCTATTGAATAGTAAAACAGGAGACATGAGAGAACTGACAAGGAAAAGGTAAGATGATCAGTCATCATTGTGTCCAAAGGTACCGTGCGAGTCCCCCACCCTTTGAAGTCAGCACCAACATACCAAATCATCATTCGTACTGGCACCTACGCAGTTATGGCAACACACGGAGAAGCTCAGGCATCCCCTTTAGAATCGTTTAGGTGACAACCACCACCACCTGTGGTCACGCCTTCAATGGCCGATCTAACACAAGACATAAGTAGGATTAAGGACATGAGCGCATGCCTCCTTCAGGTCAAGACAACCCCCACAGTTTAAAACACACAACCACCCAACACACAGTTAAGACTCTCTAATCCTACCAACAACCAGTTTCCCGTCACACCCATGGAAGGGAATAGAGTCCACATCTAGTATCCTCCGATCTTGATCCCGACACATCCTGGAGAGAATCAACTTGCACCTCAGCAGGCCTAGTCTAACTAGTCACAATCAAGCCAATTCCAATAGCCACCCATGTACCCTGGCCATAATCAACCATCGCCTACCCACATGCAACATCAGCCTGTGGTTGAAATCTCATTCCCACCTCAGCTAACCGCCTATCAACAAACTCAACCCACATCAGTGCCTGAACAATGCACAAAGGTGGACCACTATGAAGAGGAGGCGAGTCGAGTCTATAAGAGGGCACGACTACCACCTTAGTAGGCTTCTGAAATAGACCAACTCCTTGAGCATTTCGACGGCCAACTCAAAGCCATGCGAAATGAACTGCAATGACAACATGGGATGAAACTCCCCCCACTAAGTTCAAGGATCTCTGTCCCTTCCAAGATATTAGGGTACCCACCAACTTTGAGGTGCTAAAATTACAAAAGTATGACGGAACGGGATGTCTCACCATGCACTTCAAAGCCTTTTACAATGAGTTTGATGTCATGGCTAGAGACGAGGGAGCCTTAATTCGGTTGTTCCAAAAATTCCTAAGGGGTAATACACTCGACTGGTATACATCAATGGATTACCACAAAATCAGAACCTGGGAAGATCTATCCCAAGTTTTCGTGGACCACTTTGCATACAATCTCAACGCAACACCCCAGGCAAACTTAGCCACCTTTGGGAAAAGAAGCAACGAGTCCTTGCTTGCCTATGTTGGCCGATGGAGAGCCATGACTGCAATAATGAAAACACCAATCAATGACGAAGAATAAAGTTTCATGATTGTTCATTCGGCTAACCCAATTATATTTGGCTATTTAATCTCCTACTTGTACACCAATTTCGCACAATTGTTCCGCACGGGGGAGCAAGTACAAGCGGAAATTAGAATCAACATAATAGCATCTTGGCCCCACCAGTCTACCTCTATGCTGAGAAACAAGCCAGACTAAAGAACGAAAAATATGAGAATCAAGGGAAGGTCACGACCGCTCCTCATCCAACATAGGCTAACAACCTTGTAGCCTCTACGTAAGGGACACCAGCTGACATTCCAAAGGGACAACAATTGCATCAACAAGCGCAACCCCAATAACCTCGATGGATATCCATAAAATTCTATCTAGAATCAACAAACGGGAACAATGTGGCCCTTTAGGCAATTAACTCATCTGGCCCAATTATACAGTGACGTGCTAGCCACACTCATTCAAAGGCAACTGATGTACCACCCTAGCCTAGGCCACTACCGAACTACAATGAAAATGAATAATGCGCATTCCATCGAAGTAGGGGATGTACAACAAAACGATGCTTCTCTTTGAAGCATACAGTACAAGATCCGATTGACCAAAACAAGATCACTATCGCTTTTCCTGAGCTGACAACTCTAGGCAACAAAATATACTCCAGAATCCCTTGGCACAGCATCGGGTTGGCACCAATTATCCACCCAATGTATGTTACATAAATACAACTTTGAATAACACCCAAGTGTTTATACTACTTGTCTTGCAAGGGGCTTCTTCCCCTTCCCCCATGGGTTCTCAAAGGAAAAGCCCCTCAGCCAACCCACAATCAAATCAGCAAAGCATCCCAACCCTGGAGTCAACCACTGATTTTATAGGAAGCCACACCGACATTCCACCTTGTCAGCAGCCCCCGTCAGTCTCAAAATCAACAACCACTAGTTCTTATGTGGAGAGCTCCGAGTCCACCCTCCACGAGTCAACCATCAAATCACCGTTCCAGGAGAATCTCTCCCTCCCTTCCGCAAGTTACATGAGCTAGCTCATTCAGCACAAAGCACTCAACTTGAACAACCTCTTGTTCTATTAAGGACAAGCCTAATAGCCTGACCAGCCTCCCAGGGTCCTCCATCTCTACCATCACAGCCTTCTTGCTCCTTCGAAGAAAGGCGATGCCAGTCTGCGATAACAATGCAGTCCCGTGGCACTACCCTGAGTGCTTATAAATAGGAAACATGCATCCAAATAGTAGATGCTTTCGAAAGGATGTGCCTTAAGGAGATCCTAAAGGACCACTATAAAAACTAACCACCGAGGCCAAAAAGACCTCTGGCATGACCACTTAACTTAAGACCATTCTAGCCCAGATATCCATTTGGGAACTCCTTTGCATGATCGAAGCCCATCGGGAAACGTTCGTGAAGACATTGAATGATGTGCATATCTCTTGGGAAGCACCACCCGAGATGGTTACACACATGATAGGGAAGCTCCACCCGTAAAAAAAAATAGGTTTTTGGACAAACCTCGACGGTGCCACTTCCAAAATTAGACAGCAGCTGGCAATGCCACTGTCACCCCCTTGTTCAACACTACTACATGTTCAACAACTAGCATTTTCTGTACACTGACGTTAAAAATTCATATATATTTTTTCATAAATTCTATTGAGGTGATTCGAAAGCCAAAATGAAGCTTGATGAGTTTAGTTTTATTAAAAAAAATAAAAACAAAACTCAAAGGATGTTAATTTTAGGATGTTTTGCAAACTATATATAGAAAATCATTGGTTTTAGGCAGATGATACTTCTAGAATTTTAAGAATTTGTTTGAAACTCAAAATTGAATGAAATTTGGTTGGGCTAAAATAAACTTGATGAGTTATTAGAAAAATTAATCCAATGATTAAAAAGTGCTAAAAAAATTATAAGCAATAAACCTATTGCTTTTAAAAAAAATTTCCAATTGCATGTTGTCGATGAATCGCACACATCTTTTTCATCTTACAGTTTTTGTATTCTATGTCTTTTTAAGAATTACTTTTAATCATGCTAGGAATCATCCTATACTATTAAATCAAGATTTTCTATTTTTAGTACATTTTACTAATTCAAGTAGTTTATAGTATAGTTGAATTAGGGTTCTTGATTAAGCTGATTATTCTATTTACCTATCCGGGACATCGGCTCTATGAAGCAAGGTCATGACCTTTTTCTTTTCCTGCGTATGTTATGTTATTCTATTTGCCTACCCATTGTCTTTTGACTTTGTGAAGAAATGCTAGGATTTGTTTACTTTTTTCTTTTATCTACCTACCCCTCTTGTAGGGTTATGCAAAGAATGACCATATGACTAACATTTCTTGCAAATACATGATTTTCCTGAAAAATATGTGTCCCTTAAAGTAGAGACTGCACTTGAGTGTTGGCGAGAGAAGGTACTTACCCCATTCTTCTCTCATAATCGAGATCCATACCTAGATCTCCAGGATTGTAGAACAATCACATGAGTCATTTAAGCCAAAGAATTTTTACGATTCTTCAACCTTACTAGACGAGTTTACGACCTTGGTTGACCATAAACTGTTACAGTGCCAAATCAGTTAGCGGTGACTCCAACGGTTTTAAATGTATTATTCTTACCATCTTGAAAAGGTACTACAAGGCCACATCCTTGGAAGGCAAGACAAGCTAAACAAACCATATACATAGAGCCGTCAACACCCAAAAAAGATCAACTACACACGATAACGAAAACGCCATCCAGTGAAAAGCAATCTTCTACCACATGTCACACATTTTAGCATTGTGCGGACGCGGGAAGCTTATTTTAAATATAATCACATCACTTTTGCTAGACAACATATAGTTTAAGACTCGTGCAAAAGAAACTTATTACCCATACTTTTTCTTATTATTATTTTTTTAATCTTAATCTTTTAACTTGGAAATGTGCAGTAATATATTTTCAAAAATATCCTGAAATTTCATTGAAAACTTGGATAAGTTTTTCAATGCTTTTCAAATCTCAGAATAATCTATGATACATGCATGCCCATATGTTCACGTATCCCAAAGATGAGAGACATGCATCCATACGGATATTTAAATCATTATTTATAATAGGAAAAATAACTATTTAAATTCTAAGGTAGGTTACAACATTTTTCCTAGTAATTAAACTCAATAAAAGTAAGTGGGTCAATCAAGTTACAGCCTGTGAATCACATCAAATATGCAGCCATCCAATGCCAAAATTCCAAGATTCAATCTTTCATTTGTCCAATCATACACTTCGCACTTTTAGCCCTACCACCCTGATTTTTTTTGGTCGAGGAAGAAGTTCTAAGATATTAACAACACACAGGCCAATTGTGAAACACGTGTGAGATCCAAGCATTTATCAGGTGGGCCACACATATAATCGGAAAATAGAAAATTAGAAATCAACCATGTAGGTTCAACATGCAAGTGTGGCCCATGTGATGAGTGTACAAAATTGATTTTTGGACTAGTGTTTGTTTATTATCAACCCCACCTAATGACTGGCTTGGATCTTGCACATGGCATACCACATTGGCACGTGTGCTGCAAAAGTTTTAGCTTTTTTCTTGTTCTTCTATCAGAAATTAAAGATTTTAAAAATTAGGAACATAATGGGGTGCGTGCAGGATACTGTGTCACTTTTTTGTGGAGAAAAAAAAAAAGGAGGTGGGCCCCACCTCCTACAAAGTACTGTAGAATTGTAATCTGATGGCAGACCCTTAAAAAGAAAAGGGATGTGACGTAGGATCTTGTCCAACACTATATCATGTTTGTCCTTTTGATTACAAATTACAAATTCGATATTAGTTGATATGACACGTGAAGTTCACGTGGAGGGTGGTGTGCAAGATGTGGGAGACATGGTGGAGAGGTAGTTTTAAAAGAGGAGTTGTCTGATGGGCATTACAAGCAGGTTCACAACACATGCCAACTGTTGAAATTTTGTGCAATTCAAGGTATGGACCTGAACTTGGATTGATATCATGTGGACACTGATTGTAAGACACCTAATGGTGCTGCTGTTTAATCATATACTAGATCATGTGTTCACAAACTGCCCATATTGGGCCAAACATGTATGATTAAGATAGTGTTAGGCCCAAACATGCATGATTAAGATAGTGTTAGGTATGCCAGAGTCATACTTGACTTGAATCGATTGAATACCAGTGGCTCCGGATGTTAAATTAGCTGTAGAGTCAGAACTATGAAGGTTGACTTGATTGTCCAATCACCAATGTTATAGCGATCACCAGATTTAGAAGGAAGGAATTAGTCCTTTGAATGTGATTATTATTTTTTTATTTTTATTTTTAATTTTTTTTACCTTGAGCTAAGGATTTTTTCTTTCAACGGTGATCGCGGGCCTTAGGTTTCTAAGTAATATAATAATGGACAATGAAAATTAAAAATTAAAAATATAAAAATTAATTACCAGTTGTATTGATTTGAATCTGGATTTTTTGCTTGACATAAGTAGGAAAATCATGCTTGTTGCAATCTAATTGGGCCACATCATCACACACTGCATTTAATGCAGCATTGTTGGCAATGTCAGTGATGAAGTGGACCAATTACGATGCAGGAAAATGAGATTTTCCTACTTGTGCCAAGCAAAGGATCCGAATTCTATTGATTTATAATGAAGATCAATACAGTCGATGAGAACATAAAAATAAACAGAGAAAATAAAAGATAAATACATTAGATCATCTGGATGAATAAACAATTGAGGTGAATGACCAACAAGATGTGACTGGTATGATCTTCCAAGTATGGACTCGGTTTAACAGGGATCCGACAACGATGAGTCGTGGATATTTACACTACTCCTACTTGTACTACAGCGATGGCGTTGGACAACAACAATCTATACTATAAACTTTAGACTTTCTGCAGCGAGGATAGATAGAAGCGGATGAACTAAAGTTAAAACTAAGATAAGATAATGTTGCATTGTGAGAGGTTATGTATGATGACTTGGTTTGTCACGCCCCAAATCTAGAGATCGGACTCACAGGAATCCCGATTGCCGAATCTGGTGCCGACAGCCTCCGTAGTACCCCATTCTCGGCCCCCAGCGCCCATACATCAGATTCCGATCCTGAGATCCTATCAGGAGGATTTTCCAACATATATTTATCTCGTAAGAAGCATAATCACAACTTTACCCAAATCACAAAGGCAACATCATCATCACATATCCACTAATATAATCATTTGAATACAGTGCTGAAAGGGAAATAGATATGTCAAAAATCAAAGCTCCAAAAGTCTGCTACACGCTCCAAGCTTAACGCTGCTGCAACCTGATGCCACCTACACACATCTATCGTGCATAAGCTTATAGAAAGCTTAGAGGGTGGTGAAAGTGTGTGCGCAAGATAAGTGCCAAGCACACAAATACAATGCCGTAATCATACAATATCGAAAATACTGGCAGGATCACAAATCATATGATATCAGAGTAAGCGGAAATACTTACAAGTCCATGAGTCATATAATATCAGAGTACGCAATACGGATCAGCTATACAAATGAGGAGTCATAAAGAGTTAAATATCAAATGCTGAAGATGTAATGCAATATACAGTGCGAATGGAATGACCATGCTGGAGTGTGAAGTCGGGATGATAGTACGTAATATCGCAGGCTGTGAAGTCCATCACAAGGGACTTCTATCTAAACCAGACCCATACCTAAATTTAGATAGTCAGACTCAATGTGGTAAACTCCTGATCTCAGGTTAGTCGCGCGCCCCAACCGAAATCCTGGCCATTGAAAAGGTACACGTAACAAATATTTGCACACCACCAGTCCGAGTGGATAGTGAATGGATGAATGAATGAGTATGCAACTCCTGCTCAATAAGTCCACATATTAGTACAGTTCATCTCTGGGATCATCACCGGGGTCTAGTATACTCTACACGCAAATCGCCGCCTACTCGCGCGACCATGCAAGTGGAAAAGACTTCACTATCCGCCTGGCCAGTAGTAAGCCAATATCTACCCGACACGTCGATAGCGGACCCATTCATGAGCTGGCCAAACTCAGCCTAGCTATGCCCTCTTCTCTCGGGCGAGTAAGGCCACACCCCCTCTCAACCGACCACGACATAGTGAGAGACGCGGCCTCCTGGTATTTGGCACTCAGACGCTCATGTATCCACTCGGTCTCGACGTTGGGGCGTCTCTTGGCCTCGGAGGTTTAGGAATTTTCACCCAGGGCCATTTATGGCAGCCCGATGCTAATAACGAATTTTCGGTGTCCCATTTGACCATACACAATGTGCCTTGAAGGCTATGGCCCTGATGTCGCTAGGGCGTACAGTAATCACAACACACAATGCAAGATGCATGAGTCATACAATTCAGTCATGCATTAATCCTGCGCATACCGTGCACTCATATGAGATAACCTCTGCCTATTAGGGAGTCTCATAACAACCTGCCCAATAACATATGCAATGGTTAATCACATCTCATAACAAATATGCAGATGATGCGTATGGGTATGTATCATGATGTTATGTAGTCACATACTCATAATCGGTATCAATAACTGGTATCGACAATCAACCCCGACAATGTGGACATTTAACCAACATTTTCCCCAAGGAATGACCCATATAAAGCCTAACATATAATGGACCCATGACCTCATACAAGGACCAAATGTACAACACCATGGGCCTCACTCAAGAGCTTAATACACATCACGATGGGCCTAACATACATCATAATGGGCTTCATTACCTGGCCCTCAAATGCATCACATAGGCCTCATATACATCACATTGGGCCTTAAACACGGGCTGAATACACATCACAACGGGCCTCGAATACGAGACGCATATACATCACATTGGGCCTCAAACACAGGCCAAATGCACATCACAATGGGCCTCAAACACAAGCCGAATGCACATCACAATAGGCCTCAAATACAAGTCGCATATGCATCACATTGGGCCTCGACAATCGGCCTTGATATCCAGCCTCGACAATCAGAATCATCCTTGATAATTGACCTCGACAATCGGCCTACACAGTCGGCCTCAACAATCGGAATTGGCCTCGACAATCGGAATCGGTATCAACAATCGAAATCGGTATCGACAATCGAAATTGACAATCGGAATCGACCTTGATGATCGGCCTCGACAATCGAATTCAAAATCGACCTCAACAATCGGCCTCTTCACTCGGAATCGGAATCGGCCTCAACAATCGGCCTTGATAATCAGAGTCGGAATCGATAATTGGAATTGGCCTCAATAATCAGAATCGGAATCGGCCTCAACAATTGGCCTTGACACTCAGAATCGGAATCGGCTTCGACAATCAGCCTCGACAATCGGAGTCGGAATCGATAATCAGAATCGGCCTCGATAATCGGAATCGACCTGAGCAATCGGAATCGGCCTCAACAATTAGCCTCGATAATCGGAATCGGAATCGGCCTCAATAATCAGATTCGATAATCGAAATCGGCTTCGGCAATCAGAATTGGCCTCGACAATCAACCTTGTCAATCGAAATCGAAATCGACCTCAACAATTGGCCTCGATAATCAGAATCGGCCTCGACAATCGATGAGAATGGGCCTAACAAGGCCTAAGGGAAGGTCATAATGTGGACATTCAACCATCATTGCCTATCAATGTGGACATTTAACTAACATTACTCCTAAGGAGTGACCCATATGAATATCATTACATACATTACAGTGAAATGTAACATCCTGTCCAGCTAAAACAGTGTCTTGGGGCGTCCACGTAGGATTTGCGCAGGACTGTTCGATTATACTACTTGTGGTGAGGTTCCACAAATAAATTAGTCCAGGATTAGCTAAATTGAGTGGACCAGATGGGTCATGGCATGACCAAGTGTGGGCCACCAAGCTGGATGACCGTTAACACTTAGCAACAGCCCGTGTGGGCTATACCGCGACGCGGGAAGGTCAGCAAAATCTAAAAATTTAGGGAACCATAGAGCTCATTGGGCTTGTGGACCATCACGGATCACGGACCACGGACCCGGTAGACACCCAGAAGTGGGATCTGACACTGACTAAATGCACCCTACCAATGCCAGGATCAGAATCTGGCACTTGCAAATGAAATTGAGACCAAGCTATCTAATCGTCGGATCTCTTCTACATTTATGGTGGAGGTCTAATGAATTTTTCTACACCCGTCCACAAACTCTGGGACCCGATCGAGGAACGGTGACCATTGATCACAAATCGAACCCGTACGACTAAACCGCAGACCCGATCGTCCCCAAATTTTGTATGGCCCTTCATCGGGTCATAGAGCAACTATCCTATGAATTTCATGGCCAGAGGGCTACCAGAACCGCTCTAATCACCGGAATGGCCCCCACAGGGCCATTTAAAGATCGAAACCGTTGACTCAAACCCCATAACCGTTCATCTGTTTGTTCCCAAACTTTATATGACCCCTCAATGGGCCATAAGGCACCTACCCACCAAATTTGGTGGCCGGAGGAGTGTTAGGGCCGGCCTTAGACCAATAGGGAGCCCTAGAGGGCCATTGTAGGCATTTAACGAAACTTAAGGCCAAATGGCCCAAGTTTAGGAAACAAAACGCTAGCTCTCTCATAACTTCCTCCTTTACTACAACCACCAAGGGTAGAGAGAGAGAGAGAGAGAGAGAGAGAGAGAGAGAGAGAGAGAGAGCAAAGGAGCAAAGGAGAGAGAAAAGAGTATGAAGGAGAGCTAAGAGGACCCTAAATCAAGGTGGGGCCCAACGAAATCCACCCCATAACTCCCTACATCTTCTCCAACAAGTACCCATCATCCTCGGCCACACTTTTCACTCCGTTGATTATCTAAGTAAGACCCATCCCCCATTTTTGTTGAAACCCATGTGAATGAGAAGGGATTTGCTTGGGTTCTAACGTATAAATGTTGTATTAGGGATTCCGGCCAATCAACCCCCGTAATCCACCCTCCTAGATTGATCCCTCGCCTTCTATAAATCCGAAGGTGTGGACTATTATTCTTAGGTGGCTTAGCACCAATTTTAGTATAAGCTTAATGATTTTGATTGTTTGGATGCAATATTTGAAATTCTAGAGAAACCCTAGGAAGTATATGTTTATGAAATTGTATGGATTTGCATGTTTGACTCTCTTGATGTCGTTCTTGCCTCTCACATGATTTTGTATATGTATAATTACATGATTATGCCTTGTTTGATTTCTTCATGCATTGTGCCTCATAGTATATATGATGTCATTTCGCTTGTGCATATGATTTCGTAATATGGGGGAAGTGCTTAACTTCCTCATAGGCCCACACAACTCACATGCACTTGTTCATGATAGCAATAGCTTGCTCGTTAAGAATATGTGATTTGTATGATTGAGATGCATGAAAACATGATGTGATATGCTAGTTGATAACTTGGATTGTTGGTATGTCATGGATCACCAACACAGTATTGGGTTGGTCAGGAACAGGATGAGAGATGGTATTCCCATCGGTAGGACTATACTATGGCAAGACCTGTGGGTTTGGGCGGGTGTGTTCGGGTGGCTGTAGTTCGACTACATGGGTCTCTTATGCCCAATGTCACTCGTCCCTCGCTCGCCTGACTCGCGTGGTCTAGCCTACTGTCTAACCAACCTTGTTTGTTAACCCTGTTTACTCACACATGTATGGAACCTGAAACACCCTACAACCGTTGTAGCTCATTAATAACCCACTTAAAATTGTTCCATAGCCTCGTGAGCCAGGCATGGTGGAATGAGACACTGTGTCCGAGCTGTCGGCTTACGCTCGGGTACCGTGCCTTCCCGTAGTGACCGCGAGTGATCCCTTCTCTCGGCACTCCTCATGTTCTTGAAGTCGGGGATGAGGAACCTGACGGGATCACGGATCCCAGGGTCTCGGCCTCACGCATTGGGGGGTCATGGCCTATCATCCAGTTTAGGGCATTAATACGTGGGGTGTACCAGATTTCTCAATCTGCTGGATGAATGGACCTAACTAATAACTCGGCTAACACGATTGCATTGCATCGCACTAGTTAGGGTGGTGACTCGGCAGTCGAGGTCGCACTGAGGGAGTGTTGTCATACGCGATCGTTAGATAGAGTTACTCGAGGGAGCGTTATGGCGAGGGCATGCATCGTATCATCCTGCATGCATGCGCATTAATAAGATTAGTGAGATGTTTATGCTTGACTGCTTTTCATTGAGGTCATATTATAATTGATGCCTATAATAACTTAAGATTAATAGCACCCACTGAGTTGATCACTCACTCCCACTCTGGGATAGTGCTTTAAAACACCAACTAGACCTGTTCATAGATGTAGGTGACTCAGGGCTGGAGGAGCCTGGCGAGGCGAACCTCGACGAGGAGGACGAGCTATCTTATTTCCAGTTGATGAACGGCTCTCCATCAGTTTGATGGGCAGGATTGAGATTGCTGGGCTGTGGGCTCAGCCGTATTATTTTTTTGGACATAGTATTCTTTTGTTGTTTTGGTTGGGCAACGGGTTGTGCGACCCATTTATATTTTGGACTGGTATATATGATAGATTTCTTTCATTTCAGTAGACTTGTGTGATTATGTTCATATTCCAGGAAATTTCGGGCTACGAAATCAAACCGGATTAAATGTACATTAATAAAAATTGGTTATAAGTGACTCTCGGGAACTCGAGAGTTGAGCGTATGCGCGACCCCCGATTTTCAGGCCGTTACAAGTTGGTATCAAAGCATGGTTTGGAATCCCTTGGGCCATGGGTCATGAACCCACTAGCGCGTCCGTTGACTTAATAGTAGACGCAACAGAAACTTAGGAATATAGGAACCAACCTAGACCCCGAGCCTATGATCTTAGATGGAGGGTAGGCCTTCTAACGAGTTAGGATTAGGAAGCGAGGGCGAGTAGCGACGCTAAGAGATGAGTTCGAAAGTTATGTGGTGTTTTGAGGTACCGACGGAAGTGAGCCGGAAACCTGAAGAATTGACGGTTGGGGACCGAATCCAAGTTCGAATGAGCTAGGTCCTGACCAAAATTGATGGTTCCGACCCGTACAGGGATAGATACTTAGGGACGGATGAGAATTTATCGAAATAGAGAAATGGTAGAAAAGAGAGGATTTTGGCCGCTAACTGGGAGGATTCTCACGAAGCCACTAGGTCCTTTGCGTAGATCGACTTCTCCTACCCCAAAATCATATATGGCACTTCCCGGGAGGCTTTTCCGACGCCCGGGAATGTAAAAAAAATGGTTGGACCTGCAAAACGGGGTGGCCCCCGCCGACCGTCCATGTGGCCCCCGCCGACCGTCCGCATGGCCCCCGCCGGACCACCCTTTGTTTGGCCCTCTTAAAATTCTGAAAATGGGAATGGGTCCCACGGTTGTGCACTTGAAAAACCTCCACCCCCTCTCTTTCATTTCACTCCAAGTACCCCCAAGAGGAAGCTCTCCCCTCCAAACCTCAAAAACACACATCCCCCATCTCTCAAATCCCTTAACCCCCATCCCTTTTTCCCCCTTTATTCAACAAGAACCTTCTTCCCTCAACCCATTTTCTCTTCCTCATCTCCAACCCGTCTTCCCCAAACCCATTCTTCAAATTCCACTCCACCATTTTCAAAAATCCATCTCAAGATATATTTCCAACAACCATCCTCAAATCCCTCACCATTCACTCATCTACTTTTACAAAGCCATCTTCCAAAACCCTCACCTTTCACAACCCACTTCCACCCTCTTCAAAACCCTATTCCCAAACTCTTTTCCAAGCTCCATTCTCAAACCCTTTTCAAAACCCCATTCCAAATCCATACCCAACCCACATTTTCTCCATCCTTTTACAAAGCCATTCCAAAAACCCAAGCTATAACCCTTTTCTAAAGACCCGCTTACCTTCAACCGAGTAGGATGGCATTCCTTGCCACCATTGCCTCATTCTTCACTATCCTAGTAGTCCTTTCCCTTATGAGGAAGAAAAGAGCGGCTCTTGAGAAGGCGGGGCCGAGCCAAGAGCGGCGTAGTAAGAAGAAAGCCGATCGGAAGGGGGATGCAAGCTCGGAAATCCGATCTAAGAGGCGAAACGATTCCCAAAAGGACGAGGCGCTCGTTGAAGACTTGAAAAATTTTCGCGTGTGCCAAGTCACCTTCGAGGCCTCCGTGGAGGAAATCTGCTAGGTAATAACTCCTTACTCAACCGACTTATAGAGAAGGATTGGGGCCCCATGTTTTATGTAAGCGGGCAGACCGATGTAGGGCAGGCTAGGATGTTTTACACACGAATTAGAAACCCTCAATTCGAGCCCCTTGGATTCGATATCATAGTACGTGGCAAGGAGGTCCACTTGGGAGTTGAGGATTTTGCTGAAATACTAGGAGTGCCACTGGGGGAGGTGCAAGTCGATAAAATGAATCTCAAATCAAGGGAAGCCCGCGATGAACGGACTCGCTTCTTGTGTGGCCGTATTGCCCCCTGGATGCGAGAGGTCGGCTTGTATGCAACATCCCTAACCCCTGAATATTAGGTACTCCACCGCATTGCGACTTACAATATATACCCGAGGTTGAAGAACCGCACCGAGTGCTCCCGCTACATGGTAGAGTTCATGTATCAGGTGGTTCGTGGAGCAAATGTGCGCGCCCCTAGCACCGTGCTCTACTAAATTGTGAAGGCCACAAGGGCGGTACGAAAGGACGTAGCTCTTCCTTTTGGTCGTTTGGCCTGCCACATAGCCGAACAGTATGGGATAGGCGGATCGGACGGGAACCCCATACCCACGAAAATCGTGGGGGATAAGATGCTAAACTCTATGGGATTGGGACCCAAATAGAAACAGGCCCACATCGATAAGTACGGAGATGCCGACGAAGGGGAAGAAGAGGGCGACGAGAGTAACGAAGACGGGGATGAGGATGAGAAAGAAGCTAAAGGGGCGGAAGGAGCTGACGTGATCGAAGAAGCTGGCGGGGAGCCACTTACCATCCCAGACATACGTGAGCGCTTGGATGCACTCAAGGCAGAGGTGGCAGAGATTAAAGAAACCCAAGCGAGGAACCAAGCGAAGCAAGAGAAATGGAACAAGAAGATGTACTGGGCCATAAGGACCCTGATTTGCTGCAGCAAGGGGGAAGAAGCACTGCCACTCTCGCCCAACTCAGAGGAGTAGCGGCACCACCTTGCCGATAATTAGTAGATTGTTTTAAGTTACTTGGGTCTAAAGCCCTTGTACTAGAAATACTTAGGACCTTTGTTTAAGTAGATGATATTTTCTTTTCGTCCGGCATGTTTAGAAATGATTGTAACCCATGCAGTGCCCTGTAATTGGCCGTACTAACGGCATTTTGAAATTTGTGTGAATGTGTGGATTGCATTGCAAATTTCTTGTCACCATGAGAATGCTTGTGTATGTGTTTACCTACATTTGTGAATAGGATACTTATGGTTCCTGTGAAATTATGTATGGCCTTGGTATGCAAATGTTCAAAAACCTAACATATCCAAGGACATTCTTCTAGGAAATGCCTCCATGACCAGAGGGTCGATTCATCCGCCTACCTCATGGCGGCTTGGTCGAGAGGGACCAAATCCCCGACGATCAACAAGGCACATAAGGGGCTAGCGGTTCCTAAAATACGGGTAGTACCACCCAAGAGGCGGTCCCAAATGCACCGCCACCGCAAGCTGCGTCACCCATACCTCCCCCGCCACAGGCCATGGATCGAATGGACCAAATGTTGCTCCTTATGCAACAACAACAGCAAATGATGGCCACTAGTATGCAACAACAACAGATGATGGTCATTATGATGGGAGCCATGGCCCAGAACATGGGTATGCCGCCGCCGGTGCAACCCGGCTTGTCCGCTCCTGCAGCCAATATAAGCAACTTATTTGAGCGGTTCCAACGGTATAGGCCGCCTACGTTTGTAGGCACCCAGCGCCCCGAGGAAGCGGAATACTGACTCAATCGGGTCACCAAGCTGCTTAGGCCTCTCCATTGTACCGAGGCAGAGAGGGTTGAACTCATTTCCTACCTCTTTGAGAAGGAGGCAGACTTGTGGTGGAAAAGCGTTCTTCGCTCCATCCCTGAGGGCCACGTGTGGACGTGGGAGGCATTCGAGGCCCGCTTCAATGAAATGTATCTCCCTCAGACGTATCAACATGAGAGGAAAAATGAATTCCTTCCCCTCCAACAAGGGGGCATAACAGTAGTGCAATACGAAAATCGATTCACAGAATTGTCGCGCTATGCTTCCGAGATGATCGCCAGCGAGGCGATTAAGATGAGGCGATTTTCGACAGGGCTAAGGAGCGGTATCCGCTCCAAGATGTGTTGTGCGAGCATTAGGACCTACGTTGAGCTTGTTGAGATGTCGATACGAGCAGAGCAGGATGAGGAGCGAGTCTCACCGACCCGTTCGCAGCTGGGACCATGAAATAGGATGGAGGGTCCGTCCTCATCTTTTACCAGGAAAAGGCCACGCCTAAATTCCCGGCCTAGGCTAGCTGCCCCACCGGCTCCTTCTACATGACCAACCCAGATATGTAGCTACTGTAAGAGGGCAGGTCACTCAGAGCCATATTTTTTTACGAGAATGAGGGATCTTGGCTTCACGCCACCTCAACGCAATAACAGACCCCCTTAGCAGGCACTACAGATTCCACCTCTGCGATCAGTGGGGCCTAGCTAGCAGTTCTGTCATCCCCCACTGCCTCAAGTCAGGCCGCCACAAGGGCCTATGCAACGACTGAACTTTATGTAGTAGGCACGATTCCATGCACTAGCGGTAGAGGGCCAAGATGCAGTTATTCCCAATCCTACGGCCTTCGAGGTGACGACCCACATTCAAGGTACTCCCATATTTCTGCTAGTGGACACTGGAGCTACTGTTTCCCTCGTATCGCATGCAACCGTCAAGCGCTTAGGGCTACGCCTCACTCCTATCATAGGGGTGAGAATCATTGCCGCCGCCGGAACTATTTTTGAAGCGACAAGGATGTATTGTGATTGCCCCATAGACTTAGGGGGGCAAGGTGGTACTCGTTGATCTGATCGCAACTAAGATTTTCCATTACGACGTCATCCTGGGTATGGACTGGTTGACACCGATGAAGGCGAAAATTGATTTTGAAACAAGGACAATGAAAATATACGAGGACGACGAAGTTCCCTTCACGTTCTTATTCCAGGTCAGCCACCAAGAAAGAATTTTGTGTTATCTTCATTGGAGGAGGGTTATGATGGACCCTCGATAACAGACACACCCGAGGTCCAAGATTTTTGGAACGTGTTTAAGACCATACCTGGACTTCCGCCTCAACGTGAGATAGACTTTACGATCGATCTGGTTCCGGGTGCCAAGCTTATCTCCTTGCCTACTTACCGCATGCCCCCATGTGAGATGGAAGAACTGCAGACTCAAATTGATATTTTGCTAGAGTCAGGCTTCATCCGACCCAGTGTATCACCATGGGGAGTCCCAGTCCTATTTGTAAAGAAGAATGACGACTCTCTACGACTGTGTGTGGATTACAGAAGACTAAACCAAGTGACGGTTCGAAACAAATACCCGTTGCCCAGAATCGATGATTTATTCGACCAGTTGAGGGGTGCTCAATATTTCTCAAAGATCGATCTACAATCAGGGTACCATCAAATACGAGTTAGGGACGAGGATATACAGAAAATGGCCTTCAGAACCTGCTTTGGCCATTACGAGTTCCTAGTTATGTCGTTTGGGCTCACTAATGCCCCAGCGGTCTTCATGGACCTCATGAACAGAATCCTTAGGCCATTCTTATACAGATTCGTCATCGTGTTTATCGACGATATATTGATTTATTCAAAGAACCGTGAGGAGCATGGAGAGCATTTAAGGGCAGTCTTCGAGACCCTAGAGAAAAATCGACTGTTTGCACAATTTAGGAAATGCGCCTTCTGGAAGGAGGAAGTCAAATTTCTGGGACTTGTAGTGTCCAAGGAAGGAATATCTGTGGATCTCACCAAGATGGGGGCGGTACAAGATTGGAAGCAACCGAAGTCGGTTAAGAAAGTGCGAAGTTTTCTCAGTCTCGTCGGCTATTATCGAAGATTCACAAGAGACTTTTCAAAAATAGCTCGGCCGCTATCCTAGCTAACTCAGAAGGACCTCAAATTTGCATGGAATGAAAAGGTGGAGGTAGCCTTCCAAGAGTTGAAAGATAAACTGACGTCGGCACCTGTGCTTGTGCTACCTGAGCAAGGGGTCAAGTACATCGTATACACCGACGCCTCTCGAGTGGGCTTGGGTTGTGTACTCATGCAAAAAGACCAGGCAATTGCTTATGCTTCTCGACAGCTAAGGAAGCATGAGGAGAACTACCCCACTCATGACCTCGAACTTACGGCAGTAGTATTTGTTTTGAAGATATGGAGACACTACCTCTATGGCGAAGAGTTTGAGCTCTTCTCTGATCATAAGAGCCTCAAATATATCTTCACTCAAAAGGATCTGAACATGAGATAGCGCCGCTGGATGGAAACGTTGAAGGACTTCAAGTTTGATGTCTCATATCACCCTGGTAAGGCCAATCTGGTGGCAGACGCTTTGAGTCCCAAAAAGACAATCGAATTTGTAGCCCCGCTAATGGTGAGAGAGTGAGATATGGTGGAATTCGTTCGGGACTTCGACTTGAAGCTAACCATGGAGGAGCCGTACAAGGTCATAGCCCACATTCAGGCCCAGCCCCTGGTTAACAGTAAAATCATTGAGGCCCAGGAGGGCGATGAGTTATTGAAGAAGATGAGGAAAAGAGCAAGGAATGATGAAAAGTCTGAATGGAGGATCGGTATCGATGGAGGGTTGCGGTACCGAGGCCACCTCTGTGTTCCAAATCTTCAGGGACTACGAGAAGAAGTCCTAAATGCCGCTTACAACTCCAAGTTAGCGATGCATCCGGGTAGTACCAAAATGTACCAGGATCTGAAGCGAAATTATTATTGGGATAACATAAAGAAGGAAATAACAGAATATGTGTCTCGATGCCTCACGTGTCAACAAGTCAAGGCCAAGCACCGCCGACCCCCGGGCCTATTGCAGCCCATGCCCATTGCCGAGTGGAAGTGAGACTTCATATCTATAGACTTCATTGCCGGCTTGCCCAAGACAAGGAAGGGGCATGACTCGATATGGGTGATTGTGGACAGGCTAACCAAATCAGCACATTTTCTGTCGATCAATACATCTAGCTCCGCCGATGATTTGGCCAAGCTGTATATCAAGAAAATCGTGCGACTCCATGGCATCCCGTTGGAAATTGTGTCGGACCGGAACACATGATTCACATCGATCTTCTGGACCCGCGTCCAAGAGGTCATGGGAGTGAAGTTGAAGTTTAACACTACCTTCCACCCGCAGACAGATGGGTAAACTGAGCGTGTGAACCAGATTTTAGAAGACATGTTGTGGGCTTGCGTCCTGAACTTTCAGGAGAGTTGGGACGATTGTCTCCCATATGCCAAGTTCGCCTACAATAATAGCTTCCAGGCTAGCATCGGTATGGCGCCTTACGAGGCTTTGTATGGGCGTCCGTGTCGAGCCCCGCTTTGTTGGGAGGAAATTGGCGAGAAGAGTTTGCTACGGACCGGATTTGGTGTGGATCACGACCGAGAAGATTAGGATTATCTGGCGCCGCCTCTTGACGGCTCAAAGCAGGCAGAAGAGTTATGCCGACACCAGGCGGAGGGACTTAGATCTGGGGACCACGTATTTCTTAAGATCTCCCCAATGAAGGGCGTTTTACGTTTCAGTAAGAAGGGGAAGCTCGTGCTACGGTTCATCCGGCCATTCCAGATTTTGGACCGAGTTGGTGCGGTTGCCTATCACTTGGCCCTACCTATGCCCCTCGTCGGAGTGCATAACGTCTTCCATGTATCAATGTTGAAGAAGTACGTCCCCGATCCTTCGCATATCATTAAGTGGGAGTATGTGGAACTCAAGGAAAATGCCACTTACATTCTCCGACCCACTCGAATACTTGATAGGAAGGAACAGGTCCTACGCAACAAGGTCATTCCATTGGTCAAGGTACTATGGACCTATCACGATGAAGAAGAGGCCACTTGGGAGACGAAAACAAAAGTCCGCAAGCATTACCCAACCCTACTTCAGCAATATGAACAGGTACAAATTTTGGAGGTAAAATTTATTTATAAGGGGGGTAGATTGTAACATCCCGTCCAGCCAGAACAGTGTCCTGGGGCGTCCACGTAGGATTTGCCGCAGGACTGTTTGATTATACTACTTGTGGTGAGGTTCCACAAATAAATTAGTCCAAGATTAGCCAAATTGAGTGGACCAGACGGGTCATGGCAAGACCAAGTGCGGGCCACCAAGCTAGATGGCCGTTTACACTTAACAACAGCTCGTGCGGGCTATACCACAACGCGGGAAGGTCAGAAAAATCTAAAAATTTAGGGAACCATAGAGCTCACTGGGCTTGTGGACTATCACAGACCACGGATCTGGTGGACACCCAGAAGTGGGATCTGACACTGACTAAATGCACCCCACCAATGCCAGGATCAGAATCTGGCACTTGCAAATGAAATTGAGATACCAGGCTATCCAACCGTCAGATCTCTTCTACATTTACAGTGGAGGTCTAATGAATTTTTGTATACCCGTCCACAAACTCTGAGACCCGATCGAGGAACGGTGACCATTGATCACAAATCGGACCCTTAGGACCAAACCCCAGACCCGATCGTCCCCAAATTTTGCATGGCCCTTCATCGGGCCATGAAGCAACTATCCTATGAATTTCATGGCTAGAGGGCCACCAGAACCACTCCAATCACTAGAATGGCCCCTACAGGGCCATTTAAAGATCGGAACTGTTGACTCAAACCCCATAACCGTTCATCCGTTTGTTCCCAAACTTTATATGACCCCTCAATGGGCCATAGGGCACATACTCACCAAATTTGGTGGCTGGAGGAGTGTTAGGGTGGGCCCTAGACCAATAGGGAGCCCTAGAGGGCCATTGTAGGCATTTAACGAAACTTAAGGCCAAAGGGCCCAATTCTAGGAAACAAAACCCTAGCTCTCTCATAACTTCCTCCTTTACTACAACCACCAAGGGTAAAGAGAGAGAGAGAGAGCAAAGGAGAGAGAAGAGAGTGTGAAGGAGAGCTAGGAGGACCCTAAATCAAGGTGGGGCCCAACGAAATCCACCCCACAACTCCCTACATCTTCTCCAATAAGTACCCATCATCCTCGGCTACCCTTTTCACTCCGTTGATCATCTAGGTAAGACCCATCCCCCATTTTCGTTGAAACCCATGTGAATGAGAAGGGATTTGCTTGGGTTCTAACGTATAAATGTTGTATTAGGGATTCCGGCTGATCAACCCTCGTAATCCACCCTCCTAAGTCGATCCCTCGCCTTCTACAAATTCGAAGGTACGGACTATTATTCTTAGGTGGCCTAGCACTAATTTTAGTATAAGCTTAATGATTTTGATCGTTTGGATGTAATATTTGAAATTCTAGAGAAACCCTAGGAAGTATATGTTTGTGAAATTGTATGGATTTGCATGTTTGGCTCTCTTGATGTCGTTCTTGCCTCTCACATGATTTTGTGTATGTATGATTACATGATTATGCCTTGTTTGATTTCTCCATGTATTGTGCCTCATAGTATATATGATGTCATTTCACTTGTGCACATGATTTCGTAATATGGGGGAAGTGCTTAACTTCCTCGTAGGCCCACACAACTCACATGCACTTGTTCATGATAGCGATAGCTTGCTCGTTGAGAATATGTGATTTGTATGATTGAGATGCATGAAAACATGATGTGATATGCTAGTTGATAACTTGGATTGTCGGTATGTCATGGATCACCAACACACTATTGGGTTGGTTAGGAACAGGATGAGAGACAGTATTCCCATCAGTAGGACTATACTATGGCAAGACCCGTGGGTTTGGGTGGGTGTGTTCGGGTGACTGTAGTTCGACTACATGGGTCCCTTGTGCCCGATGTCACTCGTCCCACGCTCGCCTGACTCGCGTGGTCTAGCCTACTGTCTGACTAACCTTATTTGTTAACCATGTTTGCTCACACATGTATGGAACCTGGAACACCCTACAACCGTTGTAGCTCATTAATAACCCACTCGAAATTGGTCCATAGCCTCGTGAGCCGGGCATGGTGGAATGGGACACTGTGTCCGAGCTGTTAGCCTACGCTGGGGTACCGCGCCTCCCCGTAATGACAGCGAGCGATCCCTTCTCTCGGCACTCCTCATGTGCTTGAAGTCAGGGATGAGGAACCCGACGGGATCACAGACTGCGGGGTCTCGGCCTCACGCATTGGGGGGTCTTGGCCTCGCACCCAGTTTAGGGCATTAATACGTGGGGTGTACCTGATTTTCTAATCTGCTGGATGAATGGACCTAACAAATAACTCGGCTAACACAATCGCATTGCATTGGACTAGTTAGGGTGGTAACTCGGCAGTCGAGGTCGCATTGAGGGAGTGTTGTCATACACGATCATTAGATGGAGTCGCTCGAGGGAGCGTTGTGGCGAGGGCATGCATCATATCATCCTGCATGCATGCGCATTAATAAGATTAGTGAGATGTTTATGCTTGATTGCTTTTCATTGAAGTCATATTATAATTGATGCTTGTGATAACTTAAGATTAATAGCACCCACTGAGTTGATCACTCACTCCTACTCTGGGACGGTGTTTTAAAACACCAACCAGACCCATTCATACATGTAGGTGACTCAGGGCTGGAGGAGCCTGGCGAGGCGAGCCTCGACGAAGAGGATGAGCTATCTTATTTCCAGTTGATGGACTGCTCTCCATCGGCTTGATGGGCAGGATTGGGATTGCTGGGCTGTGGGCTCAGCCGTATTATTTTTGGACATAGTATTCTTTTATTGTTTTGGTTGGGCAACGCCTTGTGCGACCCATTTATATTTTGGATTGGTATATATGATAGATTTCTTTCATTTCAGTAGACTTGTGTGATTATGTTCATGTTCCAGGAAATTTCAGGCTGCGAAATCAAACCGGATTAAATGCACATTAATAAAAATCGGCTATAAGTGACTCTCGGGAACTCGGGAGTTGAGCGTATGCGCGACCCCCGATTTCTAGGGCGTTACATGAAATTACACATTACATCTATTCTCATATTCATCCCATTGGGCCTCACTCAAGGGTCACATATATACCACAACGGGCCTCGCCATACGGGCCACAAATACATCACAATGGGCCTTATCAAATGGGCCACATACATCAAGTGGTCTGCATTGCATGGGCCGCAATAATGGGCCCTAAATACGCAACAAGTGGGCCCTGCACATGGGCTCAAATACATCATATCCAGCCTCATTAAAGGTCACAAACACATCACAATGGGCCTCCTCACGTGGGCAATATAAACATCACATTGGGCCTTACTCATAGGCCTCAAATACATCATATCGGGCCTCATACCTGGGCCACAAATTACATCATAGTGGGCTTCACCCAATGGGCCTCATATTCATCAAATGGGCCGCAATGTATGGGCCACCATATATATCAAATAGGTTGCATCACATGGGCCAGGTATACGTCACTTTGGGCCTCAAACCTAGGCATCATGTACATCACAGTGGGCCGCATATACATAACAGGTGGGCCCTGCACATGGCCCTCATATGCATCAAATGGGCTACATAATTGGGCCTCAAATACATCAAAAGGGTCACGCATCATGGGCCTAATACATATCACAATGGGCCTTGCCCATAGGCCTCAGATTCAGGCAGGTGGGTCCCATCACATGGGCCTTAAATACGCAACAGGTGGGCCTCGCTCATGGGCTAAAGGTACATCATGATGGACCTCATGGATGGGCCGTACCAATGGGCTTTATGTATATCAAATAGGCTGCACCGATGGGCCTCATGTATATCAAATCGGGCCCACCCTTATGTATTTTGAGATCTGACCTATTCATAAGTTAACATAGAGATAGATGAACTGAAAACCACATATCAGCTTGAGTGGGAACCACTGTGGCTCCGAAGAAGTTTGAATGGTGGATGTCACTATGCCCCACTATTATTGCAGATTGTGGGGTCCACTTGAACTTTGGATCTGACTCACTCATTTACACCATGCCATCAAATGATCTCACAAATGGTTGAACGGTTTTGATACAACACATGCATCATGGTGGGTCCCATAAATAGACGGTGAAGATGGAACAGGTGGGACCCACGGGACTTGCTGCCGTCTGTATAGCAGCTAGCGGTGGGGTCCACATAGCTAGACGGTGTGGATTACACCCACACGTGCAGCAAGTCCTGCAGACCTTGCTGATGTCAATAGGGTGCAACGTTACTGCTTTAAAAAGGCAGAGGTGGGCCCCACGTAGGGCCCACCATCATACATATATATTACAATATAATATATAATATACATAATATAATAATATATATCTATTATATCAATGTCCAGGCCCTGGACAGCCTGGACAGTACATACATCAAGGTGTATCCCCACACGTGGGGTGGGTCCCACCATCCAAGGACAGTGGATACATCAGATGCATAATGGTGTGGCCCATCTAAATGGGTGGACGACGTGGATGGGTCCCACAGACCCCACTTTCAGTTCACACTTTGCTGTTAGCCACACCCCACCGTTAATTCACACATCACTGTTAGCCACACCCACCGTCTGTTCACACCTCACTGTTAGCCACCCCCACTAGGAATCGATACTAAGACCTCAGTGTTGAAACGAGGTATCTTTCACTCAGTCTACCACTTGAGCTATGGATCTGGATGGATTAGAATAAATACATCAAGGAGGGCCCCACCCACAAGTGTGGGGTGGGCCACATCCTAGATGGACGGTTGGGATGACATATAAACATCATAGTGTGTCCCACATGGATGGAGTCCACCGGTAGATGGCAAGGATGTAAACATTATGGTGGGCCACACACCTCATCATCATTATAAAAATGAAAGGGAGAGAGAGAGAGAGAGAGAGAGAGAGACGCGTGAAGGGGAGGGACCCCGCCACTATGGGTCCTCCCTACACTCAACTCAAAGCATACATCAAGTGGGTCCCAAATCATATGGACCCAACATCAAAATCAAATACTATGAATACCCACCGTTAGATCTTGGACTCTTCCTTCCACCGATGCGATCTAGAGCTCCAAGGCCGCATTTTCAACGGTTGAGATAATCTTAGGATGGTGGGGATGAGAGGTAGGAAGGTGGGCCACACCAAGCTTTCTCTCATGAAGGTGGGCGTTAGATTGCTCTCATGGAGCTTGGGAGAAAAATGAGAGAGAGATGAGAGAGAGAGGTGATGTGAGTGATGGAGTGATGGGGAGAGGGATGGGTGAAGTGATGTGTACTTAACATGTAAGGGTGTGTAAGAGAAAGAGTTGACTTGGGGGATTGTTGTACTTGGGGATGGAATGGTTGTACTTGACATTTGATGTGATTGATGGAATTGATTTGAAAGGTTGTCTTCGTTTTACAAATGTGCGGCGTTTTTCTCGAACTGAACGCGGGCCCACATCTCCTGGCCCGGGTATCGCCTCGGCGCGCGAGACGTGGCATCGGAACCGCGGCAACGGCGCGGTCGCAATGATACAAGTCTCGGGCCGAGCCAACTCAGATTGACAGGATGCAACTCAGGGTCACGCGCAAATGCCGATTATAGATCACGAGTTGCCGAAATTCGACCAGGAGGACCATGGAAGCCTACGGAACAGTACGAGCTAAGATACGGGTCTTACATGGTTTGTGCTTGGATCTCTTCGTCCAATGTTGTTTTTATAGGCTTAGTGAGGCAATGGCCTTATGTACGTAGTTTTTATCATCGTAAAAGTTCAAACAGTCAGTTGTTCAAATCTCTTTGATTCTCCACGTAAGTGTGGGCAATTGTATCATGCCACGTGTACAGAAGAGATCCTGTAAACCTCTTGCCATTCCCATTAAGCAACATTTATATGGGGCTTTGCTAGAGAGTTTCCATAGTTGGACTCTTCCTTTTGCAGAGTTGCTTTTTTAGTAGGGCTCTTGCTTCAAGAAAGATATTTTTCTTGGACTTATTTTGATCTTCCCAACACGAACACGCTTTTAGCCTCTTGACTTTAGCGTTTATCCTCATGTAGCATGGTTGCCATATGGCACCTTTTAGGCCATCCGATTTAGCCGTAATTGGCCAGGTGTAAATAGGTGGGCTCCACATGATCATTGGTTTGAATATCTGGCCGTTGGATTATTTAGATTGAGCATACTAGTGGACCTCACAATAATATGACTGATACATAAATGTAAGAGGTGGTATGCTTGGATTGTGCTAAGTACTCGCATTATTTCTGATATACTTCGATCCTATCCAGTGTGGAGACTTATGGAAGAAAAAGAGTTTTGATGTGTTTAAACTACTTCAATCCTTATTTTATAAATATAGGCACTAGTACTCTAACTAAAAGTCTTAAGCCCATTAAAAGGTTTATAAAATAGAATAAGGTGTTGAAGATTTTTTTTTAAAAATCATCTTTGTCTTTGATCAAAGATTCATCCTCATTTATCAACATCAACAATAAAAAGGAATGGCTTTCCATCTAGGTACATCATTCAGATTAAGTTATTAATGCCTCCACAAATGATGCATAGTGTAATCTTTCATTCTATAATTAAGTTAACAACTATCTCACACAAATGTATACTTTTTTTTATAGTCCATTGGACTATCAAAACTCTAAGCATGTCTTCTATTATGGGTGGCGATGGGCGGGTTAATAGGTCTCAACCTGTACCCATACCAGGCCTGAAATGGACATTGACCCGTTAGGATGTGGGGTACTATTTATGATACGGAATCATCAAAAGAAAAAGAAAAAAGGTGATGGTACCCATGTGTACCTGGTGAACTACTGCTTCACATGATTCTTCCCCAAAGTATTCAACCTTTTCGCTTCCACTCTCCCATTTCCTTTTTTTAAGCACTTTGTGTGTGGGGTCGGTATGTGCATGCCCTCTAACCTAAGAATCAAGTAAGACCCACTACAATTTTAAGTACTAAAAAAAAAAAAAAAACCCTTCCAAATTCACTTGGTGGTCCACATGACGATGGGATTAGCATGAACTTTGGGGTGTCCCACTTTCATGATGTTATTCTATTGGATGGGTGGGATGACATATATATATCTCACACACCATATTAGGCCCTACACGCAGTGTTCTAGAATAAACTTATCTTATAATGCGTTAAAGGAATCGCTGCTTTTTTTCCCCTATAGTTTTGTAAATTAAAGAGATGTTAATTCTATTGCTAATTAGTAATTAATGTTGTCAATTAATCACAGTATTAGTCGTACACATAATACAAATATATGATATGATAACGTTCGATTTAAGCTATAGGCAAAGGAATACCCACTCTTGGTGCATATTTAAGCGCTTCACATGTGTGACATATATCAATGTACAACATAGGCAACATGTGCCACCAAATACTCTTAAGTTCGCCACATATGAAAATATCCATTTAAGTGCCCCGCATGTGCTACCATTCATGTTAAAGCACCACAAACATGTCAATGTGCCACATGTACAACATATACACCCTCTCATTTCAAGTGCGTCAATATGCCACATGTGCAACATATGTTACCCTCATCTCCACGCACCCACCACATGTGCAACATATGCCAGCCTCATCTTTAGGCAGCCACCACATGCAGGGGTGTACACTGAGTCGAACCGAGTCAAGCTGGCTTGACTCGGCTCGGCCACTAGCTGACCCCAGCTGGAACTCGGCTCGGCTCGGCTCGGTCCTTGACGAGCTCGGGCCCATTTGAGCCGAGTTCGAGCCAAAATCGAGCCTCTGCGGCATTTTCACAAACACATGCAGTGCACTTTCAATTTCTTAGTGTATGTAAAACAACAGTAGCTGTTTACAAGTATTTCATGAAACACCTTACAGGTAACATCAAAATCAAGGAAAAATAGTATTTCTTTCATATACATACCTTCCTTGCCACTAGCCAACACTTCATTGAGTCATTTCATCGAACACTTGGTGAGCAACATCAATATCAGAGTAACCGAGTCACTGAACTAGTTCGATTCGAGTTGGGGTTCGATCCGAGTCGAGTCGAGCTTGGGCAAGCTCAAACTTGGTTCGAAATTTTTTTCGAGCTCAAAAATTCAGCTCGACTCAACTCGAACTTAGCTTCGAACTGAGTCAAATCAAGCTTTTTCGAGTCTGAGTCAAGCGAGCTAATCGAGCTAACTCGGTTCATGTACACCCCTAACCACATGTGCTATTGTGCTACATGTATCGCCATCCATCTTTACACGCTTCGGGTATGCTACACATGTTAACATGCCACATGTACAACATGTGATATCATCTACTTCAAGCATCCTACACATGCCAGCATATTACATGACACATATGCCACAATTTATTTTCAAAACACCCATCATTTTTCATTTTCAAGTAACATTTTAAAGAAAACTTCCTTTTGTCTAAAAAACAAATTTTAAAATGAAGATTTTTTTATTTAAAAAAATCACATTGAAAAATATCAAGAAAAATTATTTTTCGTTTATTACTATTTTATAAAAATGTCATTTTCCGAAGCACGTCCTTTCCCTCAAAATTTCTTCCACAAATCTAAATAGCCCATAGTGGGGAAGTGTGACGTTTGATTAGGCACTTCGAAATTATATATGTGGAATACATTACCTCAATTAGGTCGTCTAGGTTATGGGGGCCCATTATCATTAATACTTCAGATTGATTTAACTATCTTAACCTTTAATTTTGTAACTATCTATTTCTATTCTAGAATTTCTACTTTTGTTTGATTCATTTTCACCATCTATTAAATATCCACCAATTAGCTATTTAGAAAGCTTAATAAATATAATTTTCTATTTAAGCCTCTAAATTAGAGCCATGATCCATAAATTTATTAGGGCCGATGTATCAACCATCGTATTCTGCCGAAGTATTAAAGATTTTTTCATTATAAAGTGAAATCAAACGTCCAACTGCCACATATCCATATGACTTCACCAAATTACCTTCTCTTTGTCTAAAACCAACTACCTACTTGAAAATTGAAAGATATATATATATATATATATATATATATATATATATATATATATATATATATATATATATTACTACTTATTAATTTGGTATTTAAATTCTAATACCTCATTATTATTATTTTTAAGCGACCTCATTAATTATGTTTATTTTCATTGCAATACTTTCTACTAATTTCTTTCTCATTTCCATTAAATTAATTAGGGATTTTTATGCAAATACCTCAAGGGTTTTGGTTTTACCAAATAGTGCCTTCACAACCATTATTAACCAACAATGCTTTTTAGGAGGAAAAATGACATTGTTGCCCTTCTTTGCATTTTCTTTAGGACAAAGTGGACAATCAAAAGTTGTGGGGCCATGTGATATGTGTCTCACATCCAACCCATCAACCAGATGCACACTAATATCATTATTAGAAAAATCAAAAATAAAGCGGATCCAACTATAAAATGGACCAATCCGTAACAAATAATGTACAACATTCAAAATATCCTAATTTAAGTGTGGCCCATCTGATGATCGCATTGACTTGATATTTTAGTCATGTTATCACCATGATGTGATGCATAATTTTGATGGGTTGGATGTTATAACATACCATGTGGGCCCTAAAATCTTAAGTTTCATTACTTACTAAAGAAAAAAAAAATGAGGTTATTTTTATAGTTTTATTATTAAAAACTCACCTCCTTAAAAATTCCAATCATAGTGGCATTATTTGGTAAAATATAAATTTCTTAAGAATTTTCTGATTGAAAAAACCCAAATAATTAACCTTTTTACCCTAAATGACAAAAATGCCCTATATAATTGCCTGGAAAAAGTATCCTCATCTTAGTAGATACTTTATCAAATACATATATAATGTCATGGTATATTGTAGGACCCATCTATTCCATACACTTATGTGTGAATTAGTTACGAAGAACTCAACATATTTAGATGGGACACACATGCAATGTATCAGGATCGTTCATCTATTGTATTTTTGCTATAAATCTTGACCATTAGTTGGAAATTTCACCAACCATTTGTTCGTAATCCGCAATTGATCTCGATCAGTAAGTATGGCCAACAGATGAATGGTCTGGATCTTGTACTTGTGCAGTATTTGTAGAGATAATAAGTGCCTGATCACTAATTCAAATAAACATAGATAGCACTGGATCTCCTCTCTTTACAGTATTATGAAAACCACTAATAATATAGTTAGCATGAGATGGAGGATTTTGCACCACATGTGCATGATGTGACCTTCATCAGTTGTGGTCCACCTTAAATGTGACCTAGTTATAAAATAGTTAGGTGACCTGTTTAATAAATATGGACGGTCAGCATTTTTTTATCCGTCAATTTCTTCATTTTTTTTTCTTACATGAGTGGACCACATAACTAGTGGAACCCTTGAACAGGTGTTGAAACTCTTGAGAGCCTACCACCTGAGCAAGAGTAAGGACCCACCCTTTGGATCTGCCTCTTTTTTTGGGCTTACACTCTAGAACATGGAAGCCGATTTCCTACCGAGTAAACTCTGTAGGGCCCACCCTAATTTACATATTTTATTCACTCTGTCCATTCATTTAATTACCAGATACCTAAAATGAAGCGTATCCAAAGCTGGAGTGGACTACATCACAGGAAATAATGTGAATTGAACATCTATCATTGAAAATTTCTTGGGACTATAGAAGTTTTGGATCAAGCAGATATTTGTGTTTTCCCTTCATCCATGTCTGTGTGATCTCAGAACAAGTTAAAGGTTTCAATGGTGGAAATCATTATTCCCACTGTTTCCTTTGGTGCGGTCCACTTAAACTTTTGGTGTGTTTCAATTTTGGCCTCAACCCCTAAAATGAGTTGGAAAAATGGATGGACGGCATGGATATACTATATACATTTATAGCGGACCCAACAGAGTTTTCTCAGTACATAAAGGCATACAGAGTTACTCAATACACAATCCAATTTCCTAAAATACATGACAGAGGCCCTCCAAGCAGGGCAGGACCCAATCCACTGATTTTTGTAATTATTAAATAAGTAAGAGTGTTTTTGTCATTTACAAAGGGAAAAAAAAAAAAACTCACCTAAGGTAACCAAATTTCCAGAAAATTAAGTTGTATAATGAAAATAAAGCTTAACTAAAATGAGATTTAGGTGTGGGAATATAAATACTACACTAATGAGGTAATAATATATAAAAATATATTATTATTATTTTTAAATAAAGGTTGCATGCTAACTTCACATGTACCCTATCTTTCTGGCCAACTTGTCACTTCGAAAATCACGCACTCGCTAGGTGGACCACCCATATACATTAAGTCATATTGATGGACGCCCAGTGATTTTGATGGTGTGACCCACATGATAAGGGAACCAAGTTGATTTTTTGTGTCATATGATCTTTATGGGTTGCACACCAATTATCCTTAGGTTCCCCATATGTGCAAGTATTTATTTAAGTGCCCCACATGTATCACAATTCATCTTAAAGCACCATATAGGTGTCAATGTGCCATGTGTGTCAATGTGCCATGTGTACAACATGTACACCCTCTCATTTTAAGTGTGTCAACGTGCCACATGTGTAACATATGTCACCCTCATCTTCAAGCACCCATCACATGTGTCATTGTGCCACATGTGTCGCCATCCATTCTTACACGCTTCATATGTGCCACCCATATTAACATGCCACATGTACAAGTACATGAGCTATCATTTGTCTTCAAGCATCCTACACATGCCAACATATCATGTGACACATGTGCCACAATTTATTTTCAACACACACTTATTATTTTCATTTTCAAGTAACATTTTTATGAAAACTTCTTTTTTCTTAAAAACAAATTTTAAAATGAAGATTTTTTTAATTTTTTTTTTAAATCACATTGAAAAATATCAAGCAAAATTATTTTTCATTTATTACTATTTTATAAAAATGTCATTTTCCGAAGCACATCCTTTCCCTCAAAATTTCTTCCACAAATCCAAATAGCCCATGGTGGGGAAGTGTGACATTTGATTAGGCACTTACAGGGCGGCTCAAAGGGGTAGGCAGGTGACGCAATCGCCTAAGGCCCCCTAACTATGAAGGCCCTATATTATAGAAAAATTAAAATTTTTTAATTCTGAAAGGTCCTATATTATAGCAAAATTAAAATTAAGAAGAAAAAAAAAAGCTTAAATTTTTTGAAATAAAACTTATTGAAAGACCTACAAAATAAGAGCATCTAAAAATTAGTTTACAAATTTGAAATTAAAAATAAAAAACAAATCCTAGAAACTAGTACTATCAATAATAACAGTCTAACTCTATCGTCTCTTTTCAAAATAATAGCATCATTCCTAATAAATTCTTCTCCTAAAACCTAGGACCACATCATTTTTCTAAATTAAATTCTAACTTCATTTTTCTAATGGTTTGAATTTATTTTCAGAATTAAAAGTTTTAAAAGAAGTTGTAAAAATAGAAATTAATACTCCAATTGAAATACTTAATCTAATAAAAGAATTAGATTGTTTTTCAAATTGTTTTATTGCATATAGAATACTACTTACCAAACCTGTTATAGTTGCATCTACAGAAAAAAGTTTTTCAAAACTAAAGATTATAAAAAATTATTTACAAACAATTATGTCTCAAGATAGATTAAACGGTTTAACAATTTTATCTAACGAAACTGATTTATTGGGTGAACTTGAATACAAAAGTTTAATTAGTAATTTTGTATCTAAATAGGCAAGAAGCAAATTTATAGTTTAATTTTGAATTTTTTATTTTTTATTTTATTTTTTAAACTAAAAAGCCTCATTTTTATGATTTGCCTAAGGCCCCCAAAAATGTTGAGCCACCCCTGGGCACTTGGAAATTATATTTGTGGAATACATTACCTCAATTAGGTCGTCTAGGTTATGAGCCCCATTATCATTAATACTTCATATTGATTTAACCATCATAACTTTTAATTTTGTAAGTATCTATTTCTATTCTAGAATTCTACTTTTGTTTTGATTCATTTTCACCATCTATTAAATATCCACCAATTAACTATTTAGAAAGCTTAATAAATATAATATTTTGTTTAAGCCTCTAAATAAGAGCCATGATCCATAAATTTATTAGGGCCGATGTGTCAACCATCATATTCTGGCGGAGTATTAAAGATTTTTTCATTTTAAAGCGAAAGAAGCGTCCAACTGCCACATATCCACATGACTTCACCAAATTACCTTCTTTTTGTATAAAACCTTATTAATATCCTTTAATAACACAAAATATTCATCATTGAGAAAACTACATGCTTGAAAAATGATATATATATATATATATATATATATATATTAATTACTACCTTATTAATTTGGTATTTAAATTCTAATACCTCATTATTATTTTTTATTAAGCTACCTTATTAATTATGTTTATTTTCATTGCAATGCCTTCTACTAATTTTTTTCTCATTTCCATTAAATTAATTAGGGATTTTTATGCAAATACCTCAAGGATTTTGGTTTTATGAAATAGGGCCTTCACAATCATTAGTAACTGATAATGCTTTTTAGGAGGAAAATGACATTGTTGCCCTTCTTTGCATTTTCTTTAGGACAAAGTGGCCAATAAAAAGTTGTGGGGCCCATGTGATATGTGTCTCATATCCAACCCATCAACCAGACGCACACTAATATCACTATTAGACAAATCAAAAATGAAATGAATCCAACTATAAAATGGGCCAATCCATAAAAAAAATAATGTACAACATTCAAAATATCCTAATTTAAGTGTGGCCCATCTGATGATCGATGATCGCATTGACTTGATATGCTGGTCATGTTATCACCATGATGTGATGCATAATTTTGATGGGTTGGATGTTATAACATACCATGTGGACCCTAAAGTTTTGAGTTTCATTACTTACTAAAGAAAAAAAAGAGAGGGTAATTTTGTAATTTTATTCTTAAAACTCACCTCCTTATAAATTCCAATCATAGTGGCATTATTTGGTAAAATATATATTTCTTAAGAATTTTCTGATAAAAATCCCAATTAATTAACCTTTTTACCCTAAATGACAAAAATACCCTATATAATTTCCTTGAAAAAGTATCCTCATCTTAGTAGATACTTTATCAAATACATATAGAATATCATGGTAGATTGTAGGGCCCATCTATTCCATACACTTATGTGTGAATTAGCTACCAAGCACTCAACATATTTAGATGGAACACACATGCAATGTAATCAGGATGGTTCATCTATTGTACTTTTGCTATAAATCTTGACCATAAGTTGGAAATTTCACCAACCGTTTGTTTGAAGCAATCTGCAATTAATCTCGATCAGTAAGTATGGCCAACGGATGAACGGTCTGGATCTTGTACTTGTGCAGTATTTGTAGAGATAATAAGTGCCTGATCACTAATTCAAATAAACATAGATAGCACTGGATCTACTCTCTTTACAGTATTATGAAAACCACTAATAATATAGTTGGCATGAGATGGAGGATTTTGCACCACATGTGCATGATGTGACCTTCATCAGTTGTGGTCCACCTTAAATGTGACCCAGTTATAAAATAGTTAGGTGACGTGTTTAATAAATATGGACGGTCAGCATTTTTTTATCTGTCAATTTCTTCATTTTTTTTTCTTACATGAGTGGACCACAATAACTAGTGGACATTTAGTCAGGTCACGACTGTGGGGCCCACCTTGATGTATGTGTTGTGTATTGACACCATTCATCCAATTTTTCAGTTCATTTTAAGGCATGGGCCGGAGAACGGAGCAGATTAAAATCTCAGGAGGACCACACCACATGAAACAGTGATTATTAAATGCCCACCATTAAACTTCCTATGGTCCACCTTAATGTTTATTTGCCATCCAAATTGTTGATAAGGTCACACAGACGTGGATGAAGGAAAAATAAAAATAAAAATCAAATATCAGCTAGATCCAAAACTTTAGTGGCCCACAAAAAGTTTTTAATTATCTTTCACCACTGTTTCCTTTGGTGTGGTCAACCCAAGATTTGAATTTGCTTAATTTTTTGGCCAATTTCCTGAAATGAGATAGTAAAACAGATGGTCGGCTTGGATATACAACACATACATCAAGGAGGGCCCCACAGTTAAGACCCAACCCGACTGAATTTGCCTCCTAGATCAGCCTCCAATGGGAGCCTGATGAATAGCTTGGATCGCGCTCATGTAAGATTCATGCATTACCACTTGTGAATGGCAAGTGTTAGAAAAAAAAAAAATAGAGATGACATTTGATTACATCATGATTTGAAAGATCCAATGGCTCCACATTGCCGTATGCATGTGGCCCACTTGATGATGATATTACCTTTATTTTGCCTATTATAAAATATGGGGCCCACTGGTGAAGGGTCTGGAAAACATGATGGGCCAAATTTTCTAGAATGAAGGTTATTTCCCAACTGCTACACATGGGACCCACCTTGTTATGTGTATGCTAGCTAACCAGTGCATAAAGTGAGCTGGGGCCCACCAATAAACTACCCCTATACCATCCTCTAGTAGGCCATAGCATAGAATGTGGAAAACCACCTAAAACCTCCAAATGCAGGCCATAGCATGGAAAATACAGACAAAACACTCAAATACCTCCAAATAAAGGTCATGGCCTACATAGTGATAGTAAAGGTCTGTTTTTTGGGACGTCCCACCTTACTAATAGGCCAACACTATTGGACTAGTTGGACTGTACGCTAGGGATATTTTGTCATTTACAAAAATAAAGAAGTGGATTGTGTCCTGGCCTGCCTAGACGGACTTGGTCTAGGCAAAGGCTTTGTGGGACCCACCATGATGTATGGGTTTTATTGGTGTTGTGCATCCATTTTTCCATATCATTTTTGGGTATAAGCCCAAAAATGAGATAGATCCAAGGTTCTAGTGGACCACACCACAAGTAGCCATATTGATAATGATGCCTATCATTCAAACCTTTCTAGGCCCACCGTAATGTTGATAAGGTCCCGTGGGCCTAGATGAAGAGAAAATACAAATATAATCTTGATTAAAACTCCCGTGGCTCTCAAGAAGTTTTTCAGATAGGTGTTCAATCCCCATGGTATGGTCCATTTTTGCTTTGGATCTGCCTCTGTTTTGGGCTTATTCTCTAAAATATGGAAGCCATTTCCTACTAGTAAGCTCTATAGGGCCCACCGAAATTTATGTATATAGGGCCCACTGTAATTTATGCATTTTATCCACTCTATCCATCCATTTAATTACTAGATATCTAAAATGAAGCATATCCAAAGCTGGAGTGGACCACATCACATGAAATAATGTGAATTGAACATCTATTGTTGAAATTTTCTTAGAGACCACATAAGTTTTGGATCAAGCTGATATTTGTGATTTCCCTTCATCTGCGTCTGTCTGATCTTATGAACAATTTATATAATAAATAAACATCACTATGGGCCCGAAGAAGGTTTCAACAGTGGAAATCATTATTCCCACTGTTTCCTTTGGTGCGGTCCACTTAAACTTTGGGTGTGTTTCAATTTTGGGCTCAACCCCTAAAATGAGTTGGAAAAATGGATGGATGGCATGGGTATACCATATACATTTACAGCAGACCCAATGGAGATTACTCGGTACATAAAGGCATAAAGGCATAGAGAGTTACTCAATACACAACACAATTCCCTAAAATACATCAGGGTGGGTCCCACGGGACCCTGCCTGGACAGAGTCCCTCCAAGCAAGCAGGACCCAATCCACTGATTTTTGTAATTATTAAATAAATAAGAGTGTTTTTGTCATTTAAGTAGGGTAAAAAAAAAAAACTCACTTAAGGTAACATTTCGAGAAAATTAAGTTGTATAATGAAAATAAAGCTTAACTAAAATGAGATTTAGGTGTGGGAATATAAATACTACACTAATGAGATAATAATATATAAAAATATTTTTGTAAAAAAAATTAAAGGTTGCATGCTAACTTCACATGTACCCTATCTTTTTGGCCAACTTGTCACTTCGAAAATCACGCACTCACTAGGTGGGCCACACATATACATTGAGTCATGTAGATTTTGACGGTGTGACCCACATGATAAGGGAACCAAGTTGATTTTTTGTGTCATATGATCTCTATGGGTTGCACACCAATTATCCTTAGGTTCCCCATATGTGCAAGTATTTATTTAAGTGCCTCACATGTGTCACAATTCATTTTAAAGCACTATACACGTGTCAATGTGCCATGTGTACAATATATACACCCTCTCATTTCAAGTGTGTCAACATGCCACATGTGCAACATATGTCACCCTCATCTTCAAGCACCCATCACATGTGTTATTGTGCCACATATGTCGCCATCCATTCTTACAGGCTTCACATGTGCCACACATATTAACATGCCATATGTACAAGTACATGAGCTATCATTTGTCTTCAAGCACCTTACACATGCCAACATATTATGTGACACATGTGCCACAATTTATTTTCAACACACACTTATTATTTTTCATTTTCAAGTAACATTTTTATGAAAACTTCTTTTTTCTTAAAAACAAATTTTAAAATGAAGATTTTTTTTATTATTTAAAAAAATCACATTGAAAAATATCGAGAAAAATTATTTTTCATTTATTACTATTTTATAAAAATGTCATTTTCCGAAGCACATCCTTTCCCTCAAAATTTCTTCCACAAATCTAAATAGCCCATAGTTGGGAAGTATGACGTCTGAATAGGCACTTGCAGGGGCAACTCAAAGGGGTAGGCAGGTGAGGCAATCGCCCGAGGCCTCCTAATTATGAAGGCCTTATATTATAGCAAAATTAAAATTTCTTAATTATAAAGGTCCCATATTTTATCAAAATTAAAATTAATAAGAAGAATAAAAACTGAAAATTTTTGAAATAAAACTTATTGAAAGGCCTACAAAATAAAAACATCTAAAAATTAGTTTACAAATTTGAAATTGAAAATAAAAAACAAATCCTAGAAACTAGCACTATCAATAATAATAGTTTAACTCTATCGTCTCTTTTCAAAATAATAGCATCATTCCCAATAAATTCTTCTCTTAAAACCTAGGACCACAACTACCTACTTTATTGCTAATTAAGTTTTCAGAAAATTAAATTCTAATGTTATTTTTCTAAATTAAATTCTAACTTCATTTTTCTAACGGTTTGAATTTATTTTCGGAATTAAAAGTTTTAAAAGAAGTTGCAAAAACAAAAATTAATACTCCAATTGAAACACTTAATCTAATAAAAGAACTAGATTGTTTTCTAAATTATTTTATTGCATATAGAATATTATTTACCATACTTGTTACAGTTGCATCTGCAGAAAGAAGTTTTTCAAAACTAAATATTATAAAAAATTATTTACGAACAATTATGTCTCAAGATAAATTAAACGGTTTAGCAATTTTATTTATCGAAACTGATTTCTTGGGTAAACTTGAATACAAAAGTTTAATTAGTAATTTTGCATCTAAAAATGCAAGAAGCAAATTTATAGTTTAATTTTAAATTTATTAATTTTTTATTTTATTTTTTAAACTAAAAAGACTCTTTTTTATGACTTGCCTAAGGCCCCCAAAAAAGTTGAGCCACCCTTGAGCATTTGGAAATTATATATGTGAAATACATTACCTCAATTAGGTCGTCTAGGTTATGGGTCTCATTATCATTAATACTTCAGATTGATTTAACCATCTTAACCTTTAATTTTGTAAGTATTTATTTCTATTCTAGAATTTCTACTTTTGTTTGATTCATTTTCACCATCTATTAAATATCCACCAATTAGCTATTTAGAAAGATTAATAAATATAATTTTTTATTTAAGCCTCTAAATTAGAGCCATGATCCAAAAATTTATTAGGGCCGATGTGTCAACCATTGTATCCTGCCGAAGTGTTGAAGATTTTTTCATTATAAAGCGAAATCAAGCGTCCAACTGCCACATATCCATATGACTTCACCAAATTACCTTCTCTTTGTATAAAACCTTATTAATATCCTTTAATAACACAAAACATTCATCATTGAGAAAACTACCTGCTTGAAAAATGATATATATATATATATATATATATATATATATATATATATATATATATATATATATATATATATTACTGCCTTATTAATTTAGTATTTAAATTCTAATACCTCATTATTATTTTTATTAAGCTACCTCATTAATTATGTTTATTTTCATTGCAATACCTTTTACTTATTGTTTTTCTCATTTTCATTACATTGATAAGGGATTTTTATGCAAATACCTCAAGGATTTTGGTTTTACCAAATAGTGCCTTCACAACCATTATTAACCGATAATGCTTTTTAGGAGGAAACATGACATCGTTGCCCTTCTTTGCATTTTCTTTAGGACAAAGTGGACAATCAAAAGTTGTGGGGCCCATGTGATATGTGTCTCACATCCAACCCATCAACCAGACGCACACTAATATTGCTATTAGACAAATCAAAAATGAAATGAATCCAACTATAAAATGGGCCAATCCATAAAAATTAATTTACAACATTCAAAATATCCTAATTTAAGTGTGGCCCATCTGATGATCGCATTGACTTGATATTTTGGTCATGTTATCACCATGATGTGATGCATAATTTTGATGGGTTGGATGTTATAACATACCATGTGGATCCTAAAGTTTTGAGTTTCATTACTTACTAAAGAAAAAAAAGAAAAAGAAAAAAAAAAAGAGGGTAATTTTGTAATTTTATTCTTAAAACTCACCTCCTTATAAATTCCAATCATAGTGGCATTATTTGATAAAATATATATTTCTTAAGAATTTTCTGATAAAAATCTCAATTAATTAACCTTTTTACCCTAAATGACAAAAATACCCTATATAATTTCCTCGAAAAAGTATCCTCATCTTAGTAGATACTTTATCAAATACATATATAATATCATGGTAGATTGTAGGGCCCATCTATTCCATACACTTACGTGTGAATTAGCTACCAAGCACTCAACATATTTAGATGGAACACACATGCAATGTAATCAGGATCGTTCATCTATTGCACTTTTGCTATAAATGTTGACCATAAGTTGGAAATTTCACCAACCGTTTGTTCGAAGCAATCTGCAATTAACCTCGATCAGTAAGTATGGCCAACAGATGAACGGTCTGGATCTTGTACTTGTGCAGTATTTGTAGAGATAATAAGTGCCTGATCACTAATTCAAATAAACATAGATAGCACTGGATCTCCTCTCTTTACAGTATTACGAAAACCACTAATAATATGGTTAGCATGAGATGGAGGATTTTGCACCACATGTGCATGATGTGACCTTCATCAGTTGTGGTCCACCTTAAATGTGACCTAGTTATAAAATAGTTAGGTGACGTGTTTAATAAATATGGACGGTCTGCATTTTTTTAATCCGTCAATTTCTTCATCTTTTTTTTTTTTTTTTTTTTTTTCTTACATGAGTGGACCACATAACCAGTGGACATTCAGTCAGGTCACGACTGTGGGGCCCACCTTGATGTATGTGTTGTATATTGACACCATTCATCCAATTTTTCAGTTCATTTTAAGGTATGGGCCAGAGAACGAAGCAGATTAAAATCTCAGGTGGACCACACCACATGAAACAGTGATTATTGAATGCCCACTATTAAATTTCCTATGGTCCACCTTAATGTTTATTTTCCATCCAAATTGTTGATAAGGTCACACAGACGTGGCTGAATGAAAAAATCAAATATGAACTTAATTGATCCAAAACTTTAGTGGCCCACAAAAAGTTTTTAATTGTCAATCACCACTGTTTCCTTTGGTGTGGTCCACCCAACATTTGGATTTGCTTCATTTTTGGACCAATGCCCTAAAATGAGATAGTAAAACAGATGGTCAGCTTGGATATACAACACATACATCAAGGAGGGCCCCACAGTTAAGACCCAACCGAATTTGCCTCCTAGATCAGCCTCCAATGGGAGCCTGATGAATGGCTTGGATCTCGCTCATGTAAGATTCATGCATTACCACTTGTGAATGGCAAGTGCTAGAAAAAAAAACAGAGATGACATTTGATTACATCATGATTTGAAAGATCCAATGGCTCCACATTGCCGTATGCATGTGGCCCACTTGATGATGATATTACCTTTATTTTGCCTATTATAAAATATGGGGCCCACTGGTGAAGGGCCTGGAAAACATGATGGGCCAATTTTTCTAGAATGAAGATTATTCTCCAACTGCTACACATGGGACCCACCTTGTTATGTGTATGCTAGCTAACCAGTGCATAAAGTGAGCCTGGGGCCCACCAAGAAACTACCCCTATACCATCCTCTAGTAGGACATAGCATAGAATGTAGAAAACCACCTAAAACCTCCAAATGCAGGCCATAGCATGGAAAATACAGACAAAACACTCAAATACCTCCAAATAAAGGTCATGGCCTACATAGTGGTGGTAAAGGCCTGTTTTTTGGGATGTCCCACCTTACTAATAGGCCAACCCTATTGGACTAGTTGGACTGTACGCCATTTCATGTATAGGGATATTTTGTCATTTATAAAAATAAAGAAGCGGATTGTGTCCTGACCTGCCTAGACAGACTTGGTCTAGGCAAATGCTTTGTGGGACCTCCCATGATGTATGAGTTTTATTAGTGTTGCGCATCCATTTTTACCTATCATTTTTGGGAATAAGCCCAAAAATAAGATAGATCCAAAGTTCTAGTGGACCACACCACAAGGAGCCGTAGTGATAACAATGCCTATCATTCAAACCTTTCTAGGCCCACCGTAATGTTGATAAGGTCACGTGTACCTAGATGAAGAGAAAATACAAATATAATCTTGATTAAAACTTTCGTGGCTCTCAGGAAGTTTTTAACATAGATGTTCAATCCCCATGGTATAGTCCATTTTTGCTTTGGATCTGCCTCTTTTTGGTGCTTATTCTCTAAAATATGGAAGCCATTTCCTATTGAATAAACTCTATAGGGCCCATCATAATTTATGTATTTTATCCACTCCATCCATCCATTTAATTACTAGATACCTAAAATGAAGCATATCTAAAGCTGGAGTGGACCACATCACATGAAATAATGTGAATTGAACATCTATTGTTGAAATTTTCTTAGGGGCCACTTAAGTTTTGGATCAAGCTGATATTTGTGTTTTCCCTTCATCCGTGTCTGTCCGATCTTATGAACAAGTTAGATAACAAATAAACATCACTGTAGGCCCCAAGAAAGTTTCAATGGTGGAAATCATTATTCCCACTATTTCCTTTGGTGCGGTCCACTTAAACTTTGGGTGTGTTTCAATTTTGGGCTCAACCTGTAAAATGAGTTGGAAAATGGATGGATGGCATGGATATACCATATACATTTACAGGAGACCTAACAGAGTTTACTCGGTACATAAAGGCATATAGAGTTACTCAATACACAACACAATTTCCTAAAATACATCAGGGTGGGTCCCACAGGGCCCTGCCTGGACAGAGTCCCTCCAAGCAGGGCAGGACCCAATCTGCTGATTTTTGTAATTATTAAATAAATAAGAGTGCTTTTGTCATTTAAGAAGGGGAAAAAAAAAACTCACTTAAGGTAACGTTTCGAGAAAATTAAGACATATAATGAAAAAAAAGCTTAACTAAAATGAGATTTAGGTGTGGGAATATAAATACTACACTAATGAGGTAATAATATATAAAAATATTTTTTTAAAAAAAATTAAAGGTTGCATGCTAACTTCACATGTACCTTATCTTTCTGGCCAACTTGTCACTTCGAAAATCACGCACTCACTAGGTGGGCCACATGTATACATTGAGTCATATTGATGGGCGTCCAGTGATTTTGACGGTGTGACCCACTTGATAAGGGAACCAAGTTGATTTTTTGTGTCATATGATCTCTATGGGTTGCACACCAATTATCCTTAGGTTCCCCATATGTGTGGGTATTCATTTAAGTGCCTCACATGTGTCACAATTCATCTTAAAGCACCATACATATGTCAATGGATCATGTTTACAATATGTACACCCTCTCATTTCAAGTGTGTCAACATGCCACATGTGCAACATATGTCACCCTCATCTTCAAGCACCCATCACATGTGTTATTGTACCACATGTGTTGCCATCCATTCTTACACGCTTCACATGTGCCACACATATTAACATGCCACGTGTACAAGTACATGAGCTATCATTTGTCTTCAAGCATCCTACACATGCCAAAATATCATGTGACACATGTGCCACAATTTATTTTCAACACATACTTATTATTTTTCATTTTCAAGTAACATTTTTATGAGAACTTCTTTTTTCTTAAAAACAAATTTTAAAGTGAAGATTTTTTTTTATTTAAAAAAATAACATTGAAAAATATCAAGAAAAATTATTTTTCATTTATTACTAATTTATAAAAATGTCATTTTCCGAAGCACATCCTTTCTCTCAAAATTTCTTCCACAAATCTAAATAGCCCATAGTGGGGAAGTATGACGTTTGATTAGGCACTCGCAGGGGCGGCTCAAAGGGGTAGGCAGGTGAGGCAATCGCCTAAGGCCCCCTAATTATGAAGGCCTTATATAATAGCAAAATTAAATTTTTTTAATTATGAAGGTCTTATATTATAGCAAAATTAAAATTAAGAAGAAGAATAAAAACTGAAATTTTTTGAAATAAAACTTATTGAAAGGCCTACAAAATAGGAATATCTAAAAATTAGTTTACAAATTTGAAATTGAAAATAAAAAAACAAATTCTAAAAATTAACACTATCAATAATAATAGTTTAACTTTATCGTCTCTTTTCAAAATAATAGCATCATTCCCAATAAATTCTTCTCCTAAAACCTAAGACCACAACTACCTACTTTATTGCTAATTAAGTTCTCAAAAAATTAAATTCTAATGTCATTTTTCTAAATTAAATTCTAACTTCATTTTTCTAACGGTTTGGATTTATTTTCGGAATTAAAAGTTTTAAAAGAAGTTGTAAAAACAGAAATTAATACTCCAATTGAAACACTTAATCTAATAAAAGAACTAGATTGTTTTTTAAATTATTTTATTACATATAGAATACTACTTACCATACATGTTACAGTTGCATCTACAGAAAATAGTTTTTCAAAATTAAAGATTATAAAAAGTTATTTACGAACAATTATGTCTTAAGATGGATTAAACAGTTTAGCAATTTTATCTATTGAAACTGATTTCTTGGGTAAGCTTGAATACAAAAGTTTAATTAGTAATTTTGCATTTAAAAAAGCAAGAAGTAAATTTATAGTTTAATTTTAAATTTATTAATTTTTTATTTTTTAAACTAAAAAGCCTCATTTTTATGACTTGCCTAAGGCCCCCAAAAATGTTGAGCCACCCTTGGGCACTTGGAAATTATATATGTAGAATACATTACCTCAATTAGGTCGTCTAGGTTATGGGCCCAATTATCATTAATACTTCATATTGTTTTAACCATCTTAACCTTTAATTTTGTAAGTATCTATTTCTATTCTCGAATTTCTACTTTTGTTTGATTCATTTTCACCATCTATTAAATGTCCACCAATTAGTTATTTAGAAAGCTTAATAAATATAATTTTTTATTTAAGTCTCTAAATTAGAACCATGATCCATAAATTTATTAGAGCCGATGTGTCAACCATTGTATTCTACTGGAGTATTAAAGATTTTTTCATTATAAAGCAAAATTAAGCGTCCAATTGCCACATATCCATATGACTTCACCAAATTACCTTCTCTTTGTATAAAAACTTATTAATATCTTTTAATAACACAAAACATTCATCATTGAGAAAACTACCTGCTTGAAAAATGATATATATATATATATATATATATATATATATATATATATATATATATATATATATATATATATATATATATATATATATAGGACAAAGTGGACAATCAAAAGTTGTGGGGCCCATGTGATATGTGTCTCACATCCAACCCATCAACTAGACGCACATTAATATTACTATTAGACAAATCAAAAATAAAATGAATCCAACTATAAAATGGGCCAATCCATAAAAAATAATGTACAACATTCAAAATATCCTAATTTAAGTGTGGCCCATCTGATGATCGCATTGACTTGATATTTTTGTCATGTTATCACCATGATGTGATGCATAATTTTGATGGGTTGGATGTTATAACATACCATGTGGACCCTAAAGTTTTGAGTTTCATTACTTACTAAAGAAAAAAAGAGAGGGTAATTTTGTAATTTTATTCTTAAAACTCACCTCCTTATAAATTCCAATCATAGTGGCATTATTTGATAAAATATATATTTCTTAAGAATTTTCTGATAAAAATCCCAATTAATTAACCTTTTTAACCTAAATGACAAAAATACCCTATATAATTTCCTCGAAAAAGTATCCTCATCTTAGTAGATACTTTATCAAATACATATATAATATCATGGTAGATTGTAGGGCCCATCCATTCCATACACTTATGTGTGAATTAGCTACCAAGCACTCAACATATTTAGATGGAACACACATGCAATGTAATCAGGATCGTTCGTCTATTGTACTTTTGCTATAAATGTTGACCATAAGTTGGAAATTTCACCAACCGTTTGTTCAAAGCAATCTGCAATTAATCTCGATCAGTAAGTATGGCCAACAGATGAACGGTCTGGATCTTGTACTTGTGCAGTATTTGTAGAGATAATAAGTGCCTGATCACTAATTCAAATAAACATAGATAGCACTGGATCTCCTCTCTTTACAGTATTATGAAAACCACTAATAATATAGTTAGCATGAGATGGAGGATTTTGCACCACACATGTGCATGATGTGACCTTCATTAGTTGTGGTCCACCTTAAATGTGACCTAGTTATAAAATAGTTAGGTGACGTGTTTAATAAATATGGACGGTCGGCATTTTTTTATCTGTCAATTTCTTCATCTTCTTTTTTTTTTTTTTTCTTACATGAGTGGACCACATAACCAGTGGACATTCAGTCAGGTCACGAACGGAGCAGATTAAAATCTCAGGTGGACCACACCACATGAAACAGTGATTATTGAATGCCCACTATCAAACTTCCTATGGTCCACTTAATGTTCATTTGCCATCCAAATTATTGATAAGGTCACACAGACGTGGAAGAATGAAAAATCAAATATGAGCTTGATCCAAAACTTTAGTGGCCCACAAAAAGTTTTTAATTGTCAATCACCACTGTTTCCTTTGGTGTAGTCCAACCAACATTTGGATTTGCTTCATTTTTGGACCAATGCCCTAAAATGAGATAGTAAAACAGATGGTCAGCTTGGATATACAACACATACATCAAGGAGGGCCCCACAGTTAAGACCCAACCGAATTTGCCTCCTAGATCAGCCTCCAATGGGAGCCTGATGAATGGCTTGGATCTCGCTCATGTAAGATTCATGCATTACTATTTGTGAATGGAAAGTGTTAGATGAAAAGAAAAAAAAAAAACAGAGATGACATTTGATTACATCATGATTTGAAAGATCCAACGGCTCCACATTTCCGTATGCATGTGGCCCACTTGATGACGATATTACCTTTATTTTCACCAATTATAAAATGTGGGGCCCACTGGTGAAGGGCCTGGAACAAACATGATGGGCCAAATTTTCTAGAATGAAGGTTATTCTACAACTGCTACACATGGGACCCACCTTGTTATGTGTTTGCTAGCTAACCAGTGCATAAAGTGAGCTGGGGCCCACCAAGAAACTAGCCCTATACCATCCTCTAGTAGGCCATAGCATAGAATGTAGAAAACCACCTAAAACCTCCAAATAAAGGTCATGGCCTACATAGTGGTCGTGAAGGCCTGTTTTTTGGGACATCCCACCTTACTAATAGGCCAACCCTATCAGATAAGTTGGACGACCTGACCCGCCTTGACGGTCTTGGTCTAGGCAAAGGCTCTATGGGACCCACAAGGATGTATGGGTTTTATGGTGCTGTCCATCCATTTTTATTTTTATTTTTTCATATCATTTTTGGGTATGAGCCCAAAGATGAGATAGATCCAAAGTTCTAGTGGACCACACCACAAGAAGCTGTAGTGATAATGATGCATATCATTCAAACCTTTCTAGGGCCCATCATAATGTTGATAAGGTCACTTAGACATGGATGAAGGGAAAATATAAATATCAGCTTGATTAAAACTTTTGGGGCTTTCAGGAAGTTTTTAACAATAGATGTTCAATCCCCATGGTATGGTCCATTGGAGCTTTGGATTTGCTTCTTTTTTGGGCTTATACCCTAAATATGGAAGCCAATTTCCCACTGAGTAAAGTTTGCACGGCTAACCGTAATTTATGTATTTTATCCATCCGTCCATCAATTTTACCATATACTTTTAGAACTTGGGTTTAAAATAAAGCATATCCAAAGCTGGAGTGGACCACAACACAGGAAACAATGTGACTTGAACATCTATCATTGAAAATTTCTTAGGGCCTATAGAAGTTTTGGATCATATTTGTGTTTTCCCTTCATCTACGTCCGTGTGATGTTGCGAATAAGTTAGATGACAAATAAACATCACCGTGGGCCCTAAGAAGGTTTTAATGGTGGAAATCATTGTTCCTACTGTTTTCTTTGGTGTGGTCCACTTGAACTTTGGGTATGTTTCAATTTTAGGCACAACCCCTAAAATGAGTTAAAAAAATGGATGGACGGCATGGATAAACTAAATACATTCACAGTGGGCCGAACAGAGTATACTGGGTACATAAAGGTACACTGAGTTAATCAGTACACAATCCAATTTCCTAAAATACATCAGGGTGGGTCCAACAACGGCCTGCCTGGACAAGCAGGGCAGGACCCAATCCACTGATTTTTGTAATTATTAAATAAATAAGAGCATTTTTGTCATCTATGAAGGAAAAAAATACTCACTTAACGTAACCAAATTTGGATAAAATTAAGTTGTACAGGGAAAATAAAGCTTAACTAAAATGAGATTTAGGTTTGGGAATATAAATACTACACTAATGAGGTAATAATATATAAAAATATTATTTAAAAAAAAAAAATAATAAATAAAGGTTGAATGCTAGCTTCACATGTACCCTATCTTTATGGCCAACTTGTCACTTCGAAAATCACACACTCACTAGGTGGGCCACACATATACATTGAGTCATATCAATGGCCGCCCTGTGATTTTGATGGTGTGACTCACATGATAAGGGAACCAAGTTGATTTTTCGTGTCACATGATCTTTATGGGTTGCACACCTATTTTCATGGTTTGAATGTCCTAAAAAAACAAAACATTGATAAATGAATGATGATGTTGCATGTTAAGTTAACATCTAGGTGAGTCACGGCTTTCACTTAAAATGACAAAACAGTTGAAAGGTCATTTCAACACCGTTTTTTCTATGGTGATCAGACTAATGAAAGTTGATGGGACCATATGATGTGGTTAGGGATAAAGCCTATAAATCATGCCACGTCAAGTCAACAAGTTTAGGTTACTGTGTCTTACTACAGAAGAAATATGGTGAGAAGCTACATTTCATGGAAAGCGAACTCCTCAATGACATTGCCATAGGGATATCCTGCATTGCATGTTGTGGGGCCCACCATGATATATATGCTCCATATCCATGGTGTCCATCCGTTTTGCTAGCTTGGTTTAGAGCATGAGCCCGAAAATCAAGTAGATCCAAAGCTTAAGTGGACCACCATGGTAAGCGAGGATAATAACACCCGTAGTTGAAACTTTGTTAGCGCTTTTGGAGATGTTTATTTGCCATCCAACCTGCTCATAAGGTCACACTAACCTAGATGACAGGAAAACACAAACATTAGCTTCATTCAAAACTTCCATGATCCCCAAGAAGATTTTAATGGTAGACATTTAGTCACAGTTGTTTCCTCTAGCATGGTATACTCCAGCTCTGGATCTACTTTATTTTTGAATACATGTCCTAAAATGAATATATATATATATATATATATATAACAGATGGACTGGGCAATATAAAACACATACATCACAATGGGGCAATGGGGCTCCACAACCTATGTAGTGGCAAGATCACATGTCCATCCCTTCCCCTTTTATGGGGTACACTTCATGGTAGCAAGCACCCAATTTAAAAATGGAGGTGACTCATGGTTTTGAGGCAATCCAAACTATCCAAATATTTGGAATCAAGGGGGATGCATTGTAAAATAACAACAACAACAACAACAACAATAATAATAATAATAATAATAATAATAACACAACTGATAAAATGATAGTACCCATTTGTTTTCCTTTGGAATTGGGACTACTCAACATTTTATTTTTGACCATCCATTTGATGGCCATTAATTAAATGGTTATGATTTCTTGATTAATTTGCTTTTAAAGATATAATCCATCCACAGTATGTATCAACGACATAAAGCCATATGTGAGGATAACTAGTCACGCCATTTTCAAAATGGTGGTGAACAATGCAAATAGTAGTCGGCTTTCAGTCACGCCATTTTCAAAATGGTGGTGAACAATACAAATAGTAGCCAGCTTTTTACAACTGCTTCTCATTGATGGGGTTTTCCTCCTCAGTTCAGGGGAGAGACAGTGCAGCGGGTTGAAAATTCGGAGTGTTTTATTGCGCTGCTCGATCGGTTGAGTGGGCTACTCGACCGGTCGTGAGTGACGCTCGACTGGTTGAGTGGGGCTCGACTCAGATTCCAACGGCCATCTGATGATTTTTCTTCGAGGTGCTCGAACAGTTGAGGGAGGTTCTCAACCAGTCGAGGTTACACAAATTTTAGTCCGGATCTTGTGCGGACTACGAAAATCTGAGGCCCTTTCGCAAGGGGTGCGAAAGGGAGTTTCCTAAACTATAAATAGGGGTGCCTAGGGCCTTTCTAGGTAATGCAATAGGGTTTCCTAAAGTTTTGCAAGGGTTTACTAAAGGGTTTAGGGCTATCAAAGGTGTGTGAGAGAGAGAGAGAAAGAGAGACTTGTGGAAGGGAGGTTATACTCGTAGAGGTGATCTACTATGCACTCGACATCTCAACGCTTCTATGTCCTCGTGATCGGTGAGGTCTCTCCATTTTTCTTTTATTCTCTTATTGTTTATCCACTCATGCGTGAGTAAAGAAGGTCGTAACATTCTACTTCATAGTAGATTGTTGATTTGGACGAGGTCCTGTGGTTTTTTACCTCTTTGAAGGTTTTCCACGTAAAAATCTCTTGTGTGATATGGTTTATGCTTTGATTTATTTCATTGCTTTATTATCATATAATTTTAGTTTGATTTGAGAGGCTAGATCTTAAGGTTTTGTGCAAGGCCCCCAACACCCATCTCTCCCAAGGCCTTATTAAGCAACGGCCTCTCTCTCTCTCTCTCTCTCTCTCTCTCTCTCTCTCTCTCTCTAACTCTATTATATCTTTGAAACTAAGGATGTGTGGACCAAGATGGATTGATTGATGGTGATTTGGCCCACTTTAGAAGACTACTGCATAACCATTAAAAGCAAGTGATGCTACTTATTTTCATCAAATCTATTAAGGAGCCGATATAGAGCGTGTCACAAATACATTCCTAGCATGGTTGGATCGAAAGAAGATGATCCGTAAATTGATCATAACTTTTGATCCGAGTATTGTTACAGGACGCATGACCTATCAATCTTTACTGAAACGGGTCATCCGAAGTGAACCGATCCACAAAATAGGTCGCATCTGTCAGTTTCGCTAGAAAACACGCACTTTCATATCACAAACAAAATTTTAAGAAAAATTATTGTTTTTAGTAATCCTGATTTTTAATATTTTTTATTTTTAGAGTTTTAGATTTTCTTCTTTTTTAGAAATAACTTGTAATCATGATAGGACTCTTCTAACAAAAGTTTATTTTGAATTTTTATTTTTAGAAATTAGTCTTTAAAAGAGTTTTATTAGAATTAGGATTTTTATTAGAGTTGGAATTTTACTACTTTTAGTAATTGCAAATTTTAGGGAGTTTAGATATGAATTTGATTCTGAAATTCTTCTTAGTTTTGATATCACTATTTAAGAGATTGTAAATTCATTTTTAATATCTGCTAATGAAATTTTGAATTTTCTAGAATTTATTTTTAATTTCTTATTTTCTCTCATGTATTCAAGGCATCTCTGTGAGGAGTCCAGAGAAACTCCATAGATTCGGAGTAGTTATCCCCATGAGGAAGATGGTGATCGACCTCATCACGCCTACCCTTACGTCAGGAGCACATGATCTAATATGAGATTCACTTGGGACATTTTTTAGAACGTTGATTTTATGATTTGAACCATCCATCAAAGGTTTTAAGGTGGTAAACAATCTTATGATTTCCAATTGGTTCAAACGTAGGTTTTATGTTGTCATTGAGTTTTAACTCTTGATTTGTTTTAAATCAAACTTGATGAAGATTCAATTGCTGGATCTTTCAATCTAGATCTTAGGTTGGTATGGGAGTTATCTGAGATTAGTGACTACTGTTAGTGGGAAGATATAGACAATTGGAACGCATGGGTCATGAAGGTGGGCTGATTTCCTTTACAATAAGGTATTTCCTTTACAATAGGGTACACATAAAACTTATAAGGTAACAATGCATCATAATTTGGTGTGGAACTTGATATCCTGAACAATTCCTTTATTAGATTCTATTACAGGAAAAAATCATGGAAAAATTTTGAGCTCAAAAAATCAGCTCAACTCGCCTGGAACCCAATTTCGAGCCGAGTCAAATCAAGCTTTTCAGAGTTCAAGTTGAAGGGGTTAACTGATCTAACATTCATGTACAACTATACTTCATGCGCAAGCGGCAAAAAAGCAAAGACTTGTTGTGCTGCACATAAATATGATCACGTAAATATGATTGTGAATATATATATATATATATATATATATATATATATATATATATGACACATAGACAGATATCAATTACATGTACATTAAAACCTGAAAATTCGAAACTTTATTCTTAGGTATTTTATGAAAAATTCCAACAGGAAAAAATGCCATTTATGTAATTTAAAGGGTGAAACCCTGTTGTAAGTGGCAAGGGACGCTCTCCACTAATGAAATGATATTTTCTATGCACACGCATGTTTATAGCCTTCCCAACAATTCCCCAGAGCACGTACCATTATAACACGTGTACTCAAGCAACCTTTCTATGACCTTAGCCCATGCCGATTCAAATCATCTGGCCCAAAATCAGGCCGATTAAACACCTATGGTGGACCATGGTGCACAAAACAAATGGACGGCTAGGAAATTATCATTTAGGCCGTTCATTTGTTTTCTACAACCTTGCCCATACGAGAAGTGAATCAGCGTATTTTTTGGGTAAGATATTCTAAACAAAATGGCCCATCTCATGGAAATCTCGGATTTACCACATGTGCTGGCCATTGGGTAGAAGAATCAGGATACACGTGCCAAAGCTCGATCCGAAAGGTTTTATTTGGAAACGGATTGGTCGGTGCTCTGTGGGCCCATCATGACGTATATATTTCATCCATGCCGTCCACCCATTCTTCCAGTTCATTTTATGGTATGATCCCAAAAATTAGGTCGATCCAAATCTCAAGTGGAACGCACAGTGTTGATTGAACCCCCACCATTAAAAATTTCTTGGGGCCACAAAAGTTTTGAATCAATCTGATATTTTTTTTTGACCTTCATCCAGGTCTGTATGACCTAATCAACAGGTTAGATGTCAAATAACCATTACAGTGGGCCCTAGGAGTTTTTTAATGGTGGACATTCTATCACTACTGTTTTCCCATGGTGTGGTCCACATGGAATTTATATCTATCTCAATTTTTGTATAAAGATATAAAATTATCTTTCAAAATGGATGGACGGAGTGGATAAAACAAATACATCATGGTGGGGTCCACATAGAATGGACCACTAGCCACCTGGCTGATGGCAGCGTCACTAGCCAAACCGCGTCCGTTTTATGTTTTTTTAATGGTGGGTGTACTCAGTCCAACTGTTCCATATGATGTGTCCCTTCAATTTCTTGGGTGCCTATGATGGACGGCTTAGATGCCATGTACACATTGCGATGGGCCCCACACATTATCTTGTACGTTAAGCATAACGTAGAGCACTTTGTAGTGGATCCAGCCTCATTGAATCCATTAGGTGGACCACCAGTATCTGCTCATACTGGAAGTTAGTCTATCAATTGGGTGGACCACCACTACTGAGATGATGATGGCAGCAATATTTTATACGAACACCTCCCAAAAATAAATAAATAAAAAGATGCATAGAACAAACAACAAACATGTCTCATCAAAAGAAGAAAGAAACAGGTGCAAAACCAACAAGAGATGGGAAATGATCCGATGTGACAATACCATTGAGATATTTATTGGGGTTGATCCGACGGTGATGGAAGTATGTCCCACTTGCTTTTAATTTTCTGTAGGTGGTAGGATTACGTGGGCCCTACTTCCCCATCACCACCTTTTTCTCTGATTTGATTGACGGTGATCAGATTCACCTGCATTGGAATTCTTGTTGTGGGTGTTTTTCAAGAATAGGTTTGGCACATTCTGGTTAAAGACCAGTACTGATTTGCAACTCACCTGAATTTTAAAACCATGGTTATAAATCCCAACGTGCATTTATATCTAGCAGTCTGTTCTACATTCATCTTTCAATGATATAGGGCGATTTTATCATATGGTTAGAGGTGTACACGAGTTGAACCAAGTCGGGCTTGGCACAGCTTGACTCACCTAGGCCACTGGCTGACCCCATGTCGAACTCGGCTCGGCTGGGCTCAGTCCTCGAGCCTAACTGTCTAGCTCGGCTAGGTTGGGTCAGCAACTCAGAGCCCGTTCAAGCCGAATTCAAGCCAAGATCGAGCATTTGGGACATTTTCTTAAACATATAAAGTGCACATTCAGTTTCCTAAGGAATATAAAACGGCAGCATCTATTTACAAGTATTCCATCAAACACTTGGTAGGCAACATAAAAATCAAGATATAAGGGTATTTGTTTCATAACCATACCTTCCTTTGTTCCTTGCCACCAGCCAACACTTCTTTGAGTCATTTCATCAAACACTTGCTAGGCAAACCAATGTAAAAATAACCAAGTCACCGAACTGGTCCAATCCAAGTTTGATTCAAATTGGGGTTCGATCCAAGTAGAATCAAGCTCAGGCAAGCTTGAGCTAAAAAAATCAGCTCGACTCGGTTCGAACTTAGTTTCAAACCGAGTCGAATCGCGTTTTTCGAGCTGAGTCAAGCGAGCTAATTGAGCTAACACGGATCGTTTACAGCTCTGCATATGATGGTGTAAATGGGAATGGAAAGAGAAAACTAAATAACTCTCGTATTGAAATATTTGAACAGATTTGATCATTTAATTCTTTTCTTTTGAATGTTGTGGCCCGCGTGGCCCGCTTTGGACTGGAACGGGCCTTTGCCTTAATTTTAAGTTAGGCTTGGGCTTATGTCATATCCCAATGCTCATAGACTATTGGTTGTCATTTTTATTTGAATGTGTGTGGCCCACTTGATCAATTGATGATTTAGGATCATTCACCTTAAGAAATAGGAATTTTAACAATTTTTGGGTTGGGCCCAGATCAGGTCCAACCCATTATGGGCCTGGGATGCTAAGCCCATGTGGATGGGCCAGCCCAAATCTAATACATGGCCACCTCTATTTATAGGCCATTCATCACAAGTTTAGGATCTTCCATTCTTGATGATTTGCAAGGCAGACACCATCAGCTTCATATCTCGTCATATGAACGGTTTGGATGATCAGATGGTGATCATAGTCCCAACATATCTTATAACAACGTGTCCGGCACAGGAGTTGACTCAAAACTAGAAAAACCCAAAGTTCCGTTGAACTGTCGATTCAACTCGCTCTTTTAAAGTCCACTTAGTTTTTTCGAACCATTACTCTAAAGATCCAATGGCTACCATTGCGTGTTACAAGTCGTACTTTGCCCATAGCTTATTCACGGTCAGATCTACCATATGAACGGTCCTGATTATCCATACGCACCAATGGACAAGGAAATCATATCTGCCCACTACAAGACCCCGCACTACCAAGTGTACCATAACCTTACATATTTCACACGTGTAGGACATCAAATCCGTGCGTGTAGTGAAAGATTACCCAACGTGAAAATCATGCCGATTCATTCATGTGTGGCCCAAACTTGTATGATAGGCCAGATTGATCCTTGTCCATTGATTTTAAATGGTATGGCCCACCTGATCTTGCATCTGCTTCGTTTATGTTTCAAAACTAGTGTCTCTGAGAAGATGAGTCAGGGGTCAATGTGGTTTAAAAAAAAAAAATTAATCTGTGTGCCAGTTATATAATTTAGAAGTGCATGTGTATCAAGCATCATATGCCAGCAGAGTAGCAAATAACTCTCTCTCCCATGCATTGCACAGCTGATATGATTAGTATTACTGGCAGTGGATCCAGTCATGGGATTGTTGATTGTGTTTTAGAAAGAAGATAAGGGCGTTGGCTACGCTTGGGTGCTTACTCCATCAACTCTCACTCACACTCTCTCTCTCTCTCTCTCTCTCTCTCTCTCTCTCAAGCACCGGTCCATCCAAGCAGTTCATCTGGTGGCCCCCACTTGAGTCATAGCCCAATAATCATGACATGGATCTGGACAACAAAAAAGTTTTGAGGGGTCCACCATGATGCATGTGTGACATCTTATCCGTACATCATTCGCACTGCCTCCTTTTTAGGACGTGACCCTAAAAAATAAGGCCAACCCAAAAACTCCATTGGACCACATCACATAGAAAAGTGGTGATGGGACGTCTATTATTGGGATCATGAGGGAGTTTTAATGTATGAGTTTTATCCGCAGTCTTGCCTGTTTTTTCGTGGCAATTTATGGAATATGACCAAAAGTTAGGTAGAGCCGACGCTCAAGCAGACCACACGATAGAAAGTAGATCAGCATTGGAACATTCTTAAGGCCAATTTGTTGTTTATTTGCCATCCAACCTATTCATAAAGTTATATAGACTTAAATGAAGAGAAAACACAAATATTAGCTCAATCCAAAGTTTCGATGACCCCTAAGAGTTTAATCCCTATTGTATGATCCACTTGTGTCGTAGATCATCTACCCCATTTTTTAGCCTTTAATCTAAAGTAATATGAAAAAATGTACTGACGAAGAGGATAAAACCCATACATCAGCCACCCAAAGCTTCAGCCCATTCCAAGCTAGAGAGGGGCAGGGTAGGAAGCAATCCCTATTCCCTTATGGACCACCTAGTTTTAAATGCAATCTATGATAATGTGGCCCAATCACATTAAAACCACCACAAATTCATGCTTCTTACATGCAAAGGATCCAACCATTTATGCATACACATTTATGAAAAGAGGTTTCTCATGAGGTTGAACTCTCGGGGTGCCACTGTTATTTATATTAGGATTTCTCAAAAATCAGCCATATCTGAAACTTAGGTGAGCCACGGAATCTGTAATCACATAAAATCCTACTTAAAACATCTAAAAGCACTGGGCAAAGTCCATTTGAATTTTGGAATTGACTTGAATTTGGCGTAACCCCTCGTCCAAGTGCAAACACATGCAATGGATGAATTGGGTGTTTCAACCATATTTCATTGGGCCTCATCATAATCAAGAAAGTTTTAGTTATGGGCGTCTATCCTCAACTATTGTCTATGGTGTAGCCCACTTAGGGCCTGTTTGGGCGGTTGGATTAGAAGGGATCAGGTGGGATGGGATTTAAAGAACATAATTATTACCATTGCAGGAATTGTCCTCTCTTGCCATGGGATAAGATTAATGTCATGCTTTGTTGATAATACAATGGTACATTGAATGAATATACCCACTATCATTTAAAATTATTGAGAATAACACACATGTGTTATATCTGAACCGTTCATTTGTTTTATAACCTCATTTTATGGCATGGACCTAAAAATGAGGTAGATCCAAAACTTATGTGGCCCCAAAGAAGTTTTCAATGGTAAGTATTCAATCCCTGTTGCTTTCCATGGTGGGGTCTACTTGAGCTTTAGATTTACCTGATTTTTAAGCCCATGCTCTAAAATAATCTCGAAAAATGGGTGGACGGTGTGGATATGGCCACACATCATGGTGGGACCTACACAACTTGCTAACATTGAGTGAATTTGGCACGGACCCAATGCAATTCCATCCCATCTAATTCCAAGCTTTTCCATTCTTCCCAAACATGGAGTGGAATTGGATGAATCCCATTCCACTGCCCAAACACGCCCTTAAGTAATATATAAGCCTATGTTTGGGCCTATGGCCATCATAGAAGGGTATTAAATGGCATGGATGTCCGGTGCACATTACACAGGGCCCATTAGGTGGACCACACATAACCTTTTGTCATATATACACGCAGCCACATACACCTTCAGGATGGTTGGAATGACCTAATGGACGAATGGGTTTAGACTCACACATCATGGTCGGACCCACGGAAACTTTCTGCTGAACGGGCGCCCTGGAAGCGGATTGGCTGGTGTACCACACACCAGCTATATAGCTGGTGTAGATACGTGTCGTGGGAAGACGAGCACCGATGCTGCTAGAGCTCCGAGCAGTACGAACGGTTCAAAGGAGATCAAAGTTATATGGCCCCACAATGATGTATTGATTATATCCACACCGTTCATCCATTTTTTGAGATCATTTTAGAGGATTGAAAAAAAAATAAATCATATCCAAACTTCAAATGGACTACATTAAAAATAGCAGCAAGGATGATGAGTTTCACCGTTAAAAAATTCGTAGGACCCACAATAACATTTCTTTTCCATCCAATATGTTAATAAGGTCACAAATACTTGAATTAAGAGGAAAAACAAATTTCATATTGATCCGAAACTTCCGTTACCCCAAAAGGATTTCAATGGTAGACGTTCAATCCTCTACTGCTTTTTGCAGTGTGGTCCAATTGATTTTTAGATCTATCTTATTTTTCGGTTCAAGCCTTAATACAAGCTGGCTAAATGAATGGACAGTCTGGACATAACAAATACCTCGTGATCAGACCCACCAAGCTTGCTGACGTCAATACATCAGCTATATAGCTAGTGTATGGTACACTAGCCGATCCGCTTCCGGGCGCGCTGCAGCACCAGCACCAACCGTTATCGGAAATCAAGGGAAATTTCTTACTGTGCGACCCATATATGGCCCACCAACCTTTTTAAGCCCACTTGCTTTTTACCTCCCAAGAATAAGCCCCAGCTGTACGGCCACACTTCTCAGGCCGAAAATGCCCCTGCTTTCCTTCCGGAGGCGGATCGACTGGTGCTCGAATACGAGCGCTCATGCTCCTCGAACTCCGAGTTGTATGAACGGTCCAAAAGCGATCAAAGTTACATGGCCCCACAGTAATGTATTTATTACATCCGCAACGTTCATCCATATTTCGAGATCATTTAAGAACATCACCAGTATATATATATATATATATATATATCCAAAGAGCAGCAAGAAAATTAATTTTCACGGTTAAAACATTTGTAGGGCCGATCATAACATTTATTTGCCATCCAATCTATTCAGAAGGTCACAAAGACCTGGATGAAGAGGGCAAACGAATTTCACAATGATCTAAAACTTTCATGACCCCTAAAAGGGTTTCAATGGTAGACATTCAATCCTCCACTGCCTTTTACACTATGGTCCACTTGATAGCTAGATCTATCTTATTTTTCGTCTCAACCTTAATACGAGTTCGCCAAATAGATGGACAGTTTGGATATAATACATATCTCATAATAGGAACCACAAAAAGCAATAGGATTACAAATAAATTAAAAAAAATAAAAGCCCGGACTCTATAGCTACGGATTATAACCGTAGAGCCATATATAAGAAATACAGGTTAACCCTATCGACCCCAACTTGTTGTCCACCTATTGAGATAGGCCTAGTTGGGGTCGACTGGGTTAGAGCTGCGTTTACTTGTGGCTATGGATTATAACCGTAGCCATAACCATCGTGCTATGCACCTTTTTTCTTTTTTTTTCTTTTTTTTTTTTTTTTTTTTACATGCGGAATTTTATTCTACCTACATTTTTCTCTAATACATATTTATACAAAGATGTATACGTAAGTATATATATATATAAAAAAAAATTGTCTCTTTTTTTCATTTCTTTCTTTATTCATTTAACAAGAATATCTTCTAAACCAAAATTAATTACTTGACGTACAACAGATGATTTTGGGGTAGGAGAAGCTACTTTAGCCAACCAACTTGATTATTTTCAAAGATTCCATTAGGTCGATGATCGAAAATCCGTTTCATTCACTGCATGGTCAATTTCAATCACTTCGCGGTCAATTTCATTCACTTCGCAGTCAACTTAATTCATTTCACAGTCAATTCCCTTCGCTTCACGGTCAATTCCATACATTTCATGGTCAATTCCAACAATTTCCCTTCACTTCAAGTCAATTCAACTCCCTTCAATTCACTGTCATTTCCATGCATTTCACGGTCAATAATGGAAATGACCTTAAAGTGAAGCGAATTGACCATGAAATGCATTGAATTGACCGTAAAGTGAAGGGTGTGTTTGGGCGGTGGGATTAGAAAAGATTAGGTGGGATGGGATTCAAAAAACATAATTATTACTCATGACAGGGATTGTCCCCTGTTGCCATGGGATAAGATTAATGTCATGCTTTGTTGGTAATACGGTGGTACATTGAATGGATATACCCACCATCATTTGAAATTACTGAGAATAACACACGTGTGTTATATCTAAACCGTTCATTTGTTTTGTAACCTCATTTTATGGCATGGCCCTAAAAATGAGTTAGATCCAAAACTTATGTGGCCCCAAAGAAGTTTTCAACGGTAAGTATTCAATCCCCGTTGCTTTCTATGGTGGGGTCCACTTGAGCTTTAGATTTACCTGATTTTTTGGCCCATGCTCTAAAATAATCTCGAAAAATGGGTGGATGGTGTGGATATAGTCCACACATCATGGTGGGACCTACACAACTTGCTAGCATTAAGTGAAATTGGCACGGGACCTAATGCAATTCCATCTAATCTAATTCCAAGCCTTTTCCATTCTTCCCAAACATAGAGTGGAATTGGCACGAACCAGATGAATCCCATCCCAACTAATCCCTTCTAATCCCACTACCCAAACAAGCCCGAAGGGAATTGACTGTGAAATACATGGAATTGACCATGAAATGCATGGAATTGACCTTGAAGTGAAAGGAATTGACCGTGAAATGCATGGAATTAACCGTGAAGTGAAGAGGAATTGCCGAAAATGATTGTAAAATGCATGGAATTGACTGTGAAGTGAAGGGGAATCGCCACAAATGACCGTGAAATGCATGGAATTGACCGTGAAGTGAAGGAGAATCGCCGAAAATGAAAGTGAAATGCATGGAATTGACCGTGAAGTGAAGGGAATTGACTGTGAAATGCACGGAATTGACCGTGAAGTGAAGGTGAATCGCTGAAAATGACCGTGAAATGCATGAAATTGACCGTGAAGTGAAGGGAATTGACCATGAAATGCATTGAATTGACCGTGAAATGAAAGAAATTGACCACAAAATGCATGGAATTGACCATGAAATGCATGGAATTGGCTGTGAAGTGAAGGGGAATCGCCAAAAATGACTGTGAAATGCATGGAATTGACCATGAAGTGAAGGAAATTGACCGTGAAATGAAGAAAATTGACCACGAAATGCATGGAATTGACCGTGAAGTGAAGGGAATTGACCGTGAAATGCATGGAATTGACCCTGAAGTGTAGGGAATTGACCGTGAAATGCATGGATTGACCATGAAGTGAAGGGGAACCGCCGAAAATGATCGTAAAATGCATGGATTGACCGTGAAATGAAGGGGAATCGCCGAAAATGACCATGAAATGAATGGAATTGACTGTGAAGTGAAGGGAATTGACCGTGAAATGCATGGAATTGACCGTGAAGTGAAGGGAATTAACCGTGAAATGCATGGAATTGACCGTGAAGTGAAGGGGAATCGTCGAAAATGACCATGAAATGCATGGAATTGACTGTGAAGTGAAGGGAATTGACCGTGAAATGCATGGAATTCACCGTGAAGTGAAGGGAATTGACCGTGAAATGCATGGAATTGACCGGGAAGTGAAGGGGAATGGCCGAAAATAAGACTTTCTATGCATTTCATAGTCAATTCCCTTTACTTCACGATCAATTCAATGCATTTCATGGTCAATTCCCTTTACTTCACGATCAATTCAATGCATTTCACGGTCAATTCCCTTCACTTCATGGTCAATTCCATGCATTTCATGGTCAATTCTGATGATTCCCTTTCACTTCACAGTCAATTCTATGCATTTCACGATCAATTCCCTTTAATTCACGGTCAATTCCATGCATTTCATGGTCAATTCCCTTTACTTCACAGTCAATTCCACGCATTTCACGGTCAATTCCCTTCACTTCATAGTCATTTCCATTCATTTCATGGTCAATTATATGCATTTCACGGTCAATTCCCTTTACTTCATGGTCAATTCAATGCATTCACGGTCAATTCCCTTTACTTCACAATCAATTTAATGCATTTCACGGTCAATTCCCTTCACTTCACGTTCAATTCCATGCATTTCACGGTCAATTCGCTTCACTTCACGATCAATTCCATGCATTTCACAGTCAATTCCCTTCACTTCACAGTCAATTCCATGCATTTCACGGTCAATTCACTTCACTTCACGGTCAATTCGATGCATTTCACGGTCATTTCCCTTCACTTCACGGTCATTTCCCTCCACTTCATAGTCAATTCCATGTATTTTACGGTCAATTCGCTTCACTTCATGGTCATTTCCATGCATTTCACTGTCAATTCCCTTCACATCACAGTCAGTTTTTAATGGTGGGCATTCAATCACTAGTGGTTCACCTGCGATTTGGATTTGCTTCAATTTTGGGTTCATGCTCTAAAATGACTTGGCAAAATGGATCGACAAGGTGTATACAACCAAGTCAAGTTGACTTGGCCAAGTTTTGAGTCAAGTTAACAAGCTCTAGGGCTATGAAATAAGTGCTACACTGGAAATTTTTATGTGCAACTTCCAATGTTCCTGGAAATATCAGAGGTTGGCTTGCATGTATAGCTTCTTAGATTGATTGCTTACACTCATTCATGTTATTGTCCAAGGCACTATAAGGCCTTCTTCTCCTTCTTCAGTCCATTGCTTGCACACATTAACTTGTTATTATTGTCCAATGAACTATAGGGCCCTCAGGCAACAGGACATGTATGCTGCTCTAATGATGTCCATATTACTGGGCCCATGTCTTGGAGTCGTAGATTGTTCTGCTTGCCCACTGTGGATGGACTATTCCCAAATATTTTAGATTGGAAGTTCCTAACTCTTTGATCAGTAGCCTACAAATGGGCAATTGACAACAGAAAAATGGACAAGGACTTCGATAGTTAGGGTCTTCCTATTTGAAAGATTCTAGGCCATCCCCCATCTACAATGAAGTGAAAGCACAAATATCAACTCAATACAAAACTTCTGCAACTCTTAATAAGTTTTCAATAGTGGCCGTTAAATGGATGGACAAGACTGGATAAAAAAACATAAATCATGGTGGACCCCAACCCGGTCGACCGAGTCCAACCCGGCTGACCCCAAATTGTTGTCCAGTAACCCAATCGACCGGGTTGGGACCCGGTCGACCCTGACTGCCTACCCCACAAAGAAATGGGGTCGATGGGTACCAACCCAGTTGACTGGGTAACTGGACAGCAATTCGGGGTTGACCGAGTTGGACCCGGTCGACCGGGTTGGTTATGTTTTTTATCCGGTTTGTCCATCCATTTTACAAGTTGCGTAGGTCTTAATTCAGACTTTATGGGGCCCACCTTGATGTACATGTTTTATCCATGCCATCCATTCATTTTGCAAGATCATTTTAGGGCATGAGTAAAAAAAAAAAAATGAGGTAGATCCAATACTTATGTAGACTTTTAGAAGTTTTCAATGGTAGGCATTTAATCTCCATTGTTTTCTATTATGTGGCCCACTTGAGCTTTGGATCTACTTCATTTTAGGTCCATGATCTTAAATCATTTAAACAAATGAATGAACAACATGGATATATAACTCATACACCAAGGTGGGCCCATAAGGTTTTGGCTTGGACTAGTTTGAATTTTGGTTTTCGAGGTGAAATTCCACCACCATTCCAACCTCCATTCCAAACACGTGTGAAGAAAAATGATTACCCATTTACCTCTAATTTATAATAGTTATAGTAAATCAAACAGGCCATAAACCCTTGATTGGTCTGCTTTAATTGTTTAGTTCTTAGATGATCTTTCCAATGAGCCACAGCCAAAAGATTACACCACTGGTTGAGAACAATCCAACTCATCACAATTTTTGTATGGTCTAGGGGAACGGTAGTGCAGATCCAACGGGTAGGATTAACTAATCATTGGAACCTTTTACCATTGGTTTATACTTGATGTGCTCATGAATTAGTTCGAATCGGTCAAAACATTTGATGATCTTTAAGGTAACTGGGTTCTCACATACACTATGATCTGTCCACCGTAGTAGTGTGACAAGTATCACTCAGATTTTGAAAATATTAGAAAAATATCTTGAAAAATACACCAAAAGGTGTTATCAAGATATTTTTAAGATATGGGTAGATTTTAGAATATGGCATTTTTATTGCAATTTTCATGGTCATTTCCCTTCACTTCACAGTTAATTCGATGCATTTCACGGTCAATTCCCTTTACTTCACGGTCATTTCCATGCATTTCACGGTCAATTTCGGTGAATCCGCTTCACTTCACAGTCAATTCCATGCATTTCACGGTCATTTCCCTTCACTTCACAGTAATTCGATGCATTTCACGGTCAATTCCCTTCACTTCACGGTCAATTCCATCCATTTCACGGTCAATTTAGGCGAATCCGCTTCACTTCACGGTCAATTCCATGCATTTCACGGTCATTTCCCTTCACTTCACGGTCAATTCAATGCATTTCACAATCAATTCCCTTTACTTCACGGTCATTTTCATGCATTTCACGGTCAATTTCGGCGAATTCGCTTAACTTCATGGCCAATTCCATCCATTTCACGGTCATTTCCCTTCACTTCACGGTCAATTCAATGCACTTCACGGTCAATTCCCTTTACTTCACGGTCATTTCCATGCATTTCACGGTCAATTTAGGCGAATCCACTTCACTTCACGGTCAATTCCATGCATTTCACGGTCATTTCCCTTCACTTCACAGTCAATTTGATGCATTTCACGGACAATTCCCTCCACTTCATGGTCATTTTCATGCATTTCACGGTCAATTTTGGCGAATCAGCTTCACTTCACGGTCAATTCCATGCATTTCACGGTCATTTTCCTTCACTTCACGGTCAATTAGATGCATTTCATGGTCAATTCCCTTCACTTCACGGTCATTTTCATGCATTTCACGGTCGATTTTGGCAAATCCGCTTTACTTCACGGTCAATTCCATGCATTTCCCAGTCATTTCCCTTCACTTCACGGTCAATTCGATGCATTTCACGGTCAATTCCCTCCACTTCATGGTCAATTCCATCCATTTCACGGTTAAGTTCAGCGAACCGCTTCACATCACGGTCAATTGCATGCATGTCACGGTCATTTCCCTTCACTTCACCATCAATTCGATGCATTTCACAGTCAATTCCCTTCACTTCACGGTCATTTTCATGCATTTCACGGTCAATTTTGGCGAATCCGCTTCACTTCACGGTTAATTCCATGCATTTCACGGTCATTTCCCTTCACTTCACGGTCAATTCCATGCATTTCACGGTCAATTCCCTCCACTTCATGGTCATTTCCATGCATTTCACGGTCAATTTCGATGAATCCGCTTCACTTCACTGTCAATTCTATGCATTTCACGGTCATTTCCCTTCACTTCATGGTCAATTCGATGCATTTCAAGGACAATTCCCTTCACTTCACAATCAATTCAATGCACTTCACAGTCAATTAGATGCATTTCAGGTAGCCTTGAGTAGAATGGAAATAGAAGATGTAATGTGATGGTAGGATGGAGATTTAATGAAGAAAATGGGTGAAAAGAAGGAATAGAGATGGAAGAGATGAGTTCGGACGTGTATTTAAGGGAATAGGGATGGCAGGGATGAGTTCGGACGTGTATTTGAGTGTAAGGGAGTGAATGGAGTGAAATGCATAGAATTGACCATGAAGTGAATGGAATTGACCATGAAGTGCATGGAATTGACCATGAAGTGAAGGGAATTGAGCGTAAAATGAATTGACTTGACCGTGAAGTGAAGGGAATTGACTGTGAAATGCATGAAATGAATTGGATATAACACATATATTCGATTAACAAATTCCACTTAATTTTTCATGTTGCAAAACCTACTAAATTCCAGTGTTTAAATTCTACTACTTACATCAAATGAGCCCTTATGTTATTTTCAAGTTGGATTTTCAAAATTGCAATTTGAGGGCCACTTCCTGTCATTCCCTCTTGGTTAAAATGATTGTTCTCAATTGAATTCACTTGTAAATCCAAACACAATTTAATCATTTGCCAGAGAACTTGTTGCTAAACCTATGGTTATGATCATCAAAACAAGATGAATTACCGATAGCTAATCAAAATGCTTATCTGCTCTTAAATTCTAAATGTTTTTTTTTTTTTTGCAAAAAGTAGAATCAGTGGACACTTGTTATTTGAGCAGTGTGGTGGGATCCATCACATTAAGGAGGGTGGGACTTAACTGTGGGGCTCACTGTGATGTATGTGACTATATTCACGCCTTTCATCCATAAAACAGCCTGACCCGAGACCCGGTCGACCTCAACTCGCTGTCCGACTACCTACTTAATGTTTGTCCATGGCTACGGTTATAATCCGTAGCCATAGGGAACCCCTCGCTTTCAACTATCAATTTTTTGAAAAGCAGGGGCATTTTCGTAATGTGAAAAGGCTGTCCGCACGCCTCGGGAGTATTCCGGGTAGCTAAAAAGAAATGAGAAAATAACCACCGTAGACAGAACCTTTTATCCAACGGTTTTTATGGAGGAATACAAACTTAAGTGACCAACTTAGACTAACACGTGCGGAGAGCGAATTTGAGGACGAAAATACCCCTCCCTTTTGAAGACGAGTGCTGACGCTCCTCCAACTGAGAGTTGTACTAACGGCTCATAGGAGATCAAAGTTACATGGCCCCATAGCTATGTATTTATTATATCCACAACGTTCATCCATATTTCAAGATCATTTCGGAGCATTATCCAAAAAAAAAAAAAAAATCATATCCAAAGATCAACTGGACCACACCACAAAGAGCAGCGGGAAAGCTGATTTTCACTGTTAAAAATTTTATAGGGCCCACCATAACATTTATTTTCCATCCAATCTATTCATAAGGTCACAAAGGCCTGGCTGAAGAGGAAAAAAAAACTTCATAATGATCCAGAACTTCTGTAACCCCTGAAAGGGTTTCAATGGTAGACGTTCAATTCCTCAATGCCTTTTACAGTGTGGTCCACTTGATAGTCAGATCTGTCTTATTTTACCTCTTAAGCTTAATATGAGCTTGCCAAATAGATGGACGGTTTGGATATAACACAGACCTCATGATGGGACCCACAAAAGGCGGTGAGGATTGCAAAGGCAAAATAAAAAATAAAAAATAAAAAAGGAACCTATGGCTACGATTTTTCTATAGCTACAGATTATAACTGTAGCAATAGCTGTAGCCCCTGCTTTTTAATAACCGTAGCCCAGCAATCAATCACGGCTCCCACGATTTCACCGCATGTCGTAGTCCCGATCGGCGATCAATCGCGGATTCCGCGATTCCACCCCCGATCTATGGCTCTGGATTATAAGCGTAGCTATAACCGTATCCCTATCCATTTTTATTTTTATTTTTATTTTTACATGGAGAATTTTATTCTACCTACATTTTTCTCTAACACATATTTATATAAATATGTATATATAAGCATATAAAAAAAATTTATCTCTTTTTTTCATTTCTTTCTTTATTCATATAACAAGAATATCAACACGGAATCGCCGAGAATGACCGTGAAATGCATGGAAATTACCATGAAGTGAAGCGAATTGACAGTGAAATGCATGGAAATGATAGTGAAGTTGAAGGGAATTGACCGTGAAATGCATGGAAATGACCGTGAATCCAAACGGAATTGCCGGAATTGACTGTGAAATGTATGGAAATGACCGTGAAGTGAAGCGAATTGACCGTGAAATGCATAGAAATGACCGTGAAATGAAACGAAATCGCCGGGATTGACCGTGAAGTGAAGGGAAATGACCGTGAAATGCATGAAAAACGTACCTAAATAAGACTTTAATTTCACTACTAAACTATAGAGGTGTCCCAAAAGAATACTTTGTGGATCTTCTGAGGAATGCTTGAAATGTTCGTTCCAATAAGCACATTGCATTGAGAGGTATGTTTTCTACTTTATACTTATTAGATGTGTTCTACACTTTGGAGATATCCATGTTGTCACTGCGACTTACATCGAGGATTTGGAGAATATTGTTGGAAATTCTAATTATGCTATTTTCTTTCCAACCAAAGGGCCGCGATCATTGGCAGATGAGATGACGAATAGTGATTTTGATCGGGCCAAACTAGAAATTAAGCGGGACAAACTGGAAATTGAGTGGGCCAAATTGGAAGTTGAGGGGACAAACTGAAAATTGAGCGGGCCAAACTAAAAATTGAGCGAGCCAAACTGGAGAGCGGGCCAAGAAAATTGGGCGGGACAAACTGGAAATTGAGGGGGACAAACTGGAAATTGAGCGGGACAAACTGGAATTGAGCGAGACAAACTGGAAATTGAGGGGGACAAACTGGAAATTGAGTGGGCCAAATCGAAAATTGAGCGAGCCAAACTGGAAATTGAGCGAGACAAACTGAAAATACAATGGGACAAAGTATAAAGTTCATTTCATCATCCACCAAAATTATAAAGTATGTTATGCATTCACCCATGCACTTCCGGCAAATATGAAATTGAGTAGGGCAAACTAGAAAATCAGCGGGGCAAACATGAAATTGATCAGGGCAAACATGAAATCAGCAGGGAAAACTAGAAAACCATTATGCCCACTATTTCCCATGGTATGATCCACTTGATATTTTAATATGCTTCAATTTGGGGCTCAACCCCTTAAATTAGATAGAAAAACAGATGGATCGCGTGGATATACTACATGAAATGGATTGGCTACTCCCCCTACCACTAGCCAATGGCTGGTGTTCGGTGCTCTGTGGGCCCCATTAGATTCCATTAAACTTAAGTGGGGAGTTCCACACATCCAAACAACCCCTAAGGCACTTCATCAAAACCAACTAACCATGTGAGACATCGAGGAAATGAATTGATGGCAGGACAGGAATACCAATTCAACTAAACAAATAAAATTAGAAAACCCAGCTGATTATGGATACAGATTGTATAAATGAAAGATAAGGAAACATAAGAAAACCCTAAATCTGTGACCACTTCTTTGTTAATTGTGTGGTGAATTGGTTGTAGCATCACCCATGGAGGATTATTTTATATACATTGACGATCTCCCATGTCCTAATAAGACTCCTCGGCTCATTTGCCAGTATTGTTTATGCCCTTTTCTTAGGATTATACATCATATGTTATAGGAAGAATTTCAATTCTTCTATGAATAAATTTCATCCTTGTTGGGAGTATTTGAAATTTTATTAGGGTGAGAAGTTGGGGTTCTCCATCTTCGAATTGGTTGTGTGAATAATAGTACAATACCTTGTTTGCTTTTAGTGCTTGTATGTAACGGTTATGAGTTATCTGCAAATGTGATGTGAAGAGTTGATCCAAATTATTTGTCTTCCTTTTTTAGCAACCAACCAAGGAAAACGTACCTAAATAAGACTTTAATTTCACTACTAAACTATGGAGGTATCCCAAAAGAATATTTTATGGATCTTCTGAGGAATGCTTTGGATAATGCTCAATTTCCAGTTTGGCCCGCTCAATTTTCAGTTTGTCCTACTTAATTTTCAGTTTGGCTCGCTCAATTTCTAGTTTGTCCCGCTCAATTTCCATTTAGGCCTGCTCAATTTCCAGTTCGGCCCACTCAATTTCTAGTTTGTCCCGCTCAATTTCCAGTTTGGCCCACTCAATTTCCAATTTGGCCCGCTCAATTTCCAAACCCTCTATTTTTCTAATCTCTTAACTTCCAAACTCTCTATCCACATCTTCCACAACCATCATTTCCATCTGGGAAGTCAATGTATATATTGTCCCCTGATGTGATGTTGACATGCAGGAGTCTACATGTGAGAGGAGTCATCGAAAATGATGTGGACCAATAAAAGCAGTTGGCATTTGGAATTTTCTTTGCCTTCAACACAAATGATCTGCACTCAATTATAATTAATTTATAAGGAACTTATATATTAATCGGGTTCGTGTTGGGTCAGGCAACCAGAGACCTCAACCTGAGCCCAACCCAAGTTTTATCGGGTTGGTGTTTGTATGGCCCAACCCAAAACCAAACCCTGATACATCCTGCCCAAGCCCTAAAATCATATATGGTACATCAAGTAACTAATTTTGGTTTAGAAGATATTCTTGTTATATGAATAAATAAAGAAATGAAAAAATGAGAGAAATTTTTTTTATATGCTTATATATACATATTTATATAAATATGTGTTAGAGAAAAATGTAGGTAGAATAAAATTCTCCATGTAAAACAAAAAAAGTACAAAAAAAAGTAAAAAAAAGTGCACAGGATACGGCTATAGCTACAGTTATAATCCGTAGCCATAGATAACCGTGGCCTTTTATTTGAATTGGCAATGAATCGCGGATTCTGCGATTCCACCGCAACTCATTATAGGATTTGGGGATGGATCGCGGAATCCGCGATTCATCGCCGTTTCAAATAAAAGGCCACGGTTATCTATGGTTACGGATTATAACCGTAGCTATAGTCGTATCCTATGCACTTTTTTTACCTTTTTTTTGTACTTTTTTTTTACATGGAGAATTTTATTATACTTACATTTTTCTCTAACACATATTTATATAAATATGTATATATAAGCATATAAAAAAATTCTCTCCTTTTTTCATTTCTTTATTTATTCATATAACAAGAATATCTTCTAAAAAAACCTTAGTGTGGTTTATAGATATTCCTTTGTAGTATTGGACAACGATTAACTAAGTACCTGTGGAAATTCAGCTTGTAATTCAGCAAAGGTGCTTGGTCAAATTAGCCATTGCACACTTGAATTTGAAGAAGAACTCACGAAAATTGAGACAAGCGGAAGTTGATGACAATTGATCCACTAATCGTTGAATTTTATGTGATGTTCGGTGAATTTCATGTCAGGCTCTTACAATTTCATTTGTTAGGCTTAGTCAATTTTATGCGTTGATCGTTCAAATTCATGTGAAACTCGTTCAATTCCATTTGAAGCTTACTCAATTTCATTTTAGGGCTTACTCAATTTCATTTTAGGGTCGCTCAATTTCACGTTAGGCTAGCTCAATTCAATGTTTGCCTAGCTCAATTTCATGCTAGGCTCGCTCAATTCAATGTTTGCCCTAGTCAATGTCATGTTAGGCTCGCTCAATTCAATGTTTGCCCTAGTCAATGTCATGCTAGGCTCGCTCAATTCAATGTTTGCCCAACTCAATTTCATGCTAGGCTCGCTCAATTCAATGTTTGCCCAACTCAATTTCATGCTAGGCTCGCTCAATTCAATCATCGCCCAACTCAATTTCATGGTAGGATTGCTCAATTTAATGTTTGCCCAGCTCAATCTCATGCTAGGCTCGCTCAATTTAATGTTTGCATTGATAAATTTTATGTTTGCCTCGATGAATTTCATTCTTGTCTCATTCAATTTTATGTTTGCATTGCTCAATTTCTAGTTTTCCATGCTCAATTTTCAGTTTGTCATGCTCAATTTCAGCTTTCCTCGCTCAATTGTCAGTTTGCCTTGCTCAATATATACTTTACCTCGCTCAATTTTCCCTCTTCCCTCGCTGAATTTCTAGTTTGCCTCGTTCAAAATGTAGGTTGCGTCACTAAATTTCCAGGCTTCCCTCGCTCAATTATTTCTTTTGCATCGCTCAAATTCAAACTTCCCTTGATCGTTTTCATTTTTCCCTTGTTCAATTTCTAGTTTGCCTCGCCCAATTTCTAACTTGTCTCGCTGAACTTTCGCTTTTCCCTCGTTGAATTTCTAGTTTGCCTCGTTCAATTTATAGGTTGCGTCGCTAAAATGTCATGCTTCCCTCGCTTGATTATTTATTTTCCCTTGTTCAAATTTGAACTTCCCTCACTCAATTTCTACTTTGCCTCGTTAAAGTGCATGTTTGCCTCATTGAATCAGATGTTTGCCTTAATCATTTTCATGTTTGCCGCTCTTAATTTTAGTTGAGGTTTATTCCATTTTATCCGAAGCTCGCTCAAATTTATCAAGTGCTTGATATTTAGTATTAATGTATATAATGTAATGCTTAAATTCCTATTACTCTAATTCTATATGGATTAATCATGTGTAGAGGATTTAGCCTTGTATCCCCTTATGGTACAGTTGTGATTGCTTAAATATAGGTATATTTCTAGTAGATATGACATGATCCTTTAAATTACATTTTATTTTGTCTTATAAACCATACAATGTGGAATATTTATTGAATGTTGAATGAACTTTTAAATATTCCAAATTGCTTAACCATACTTGAGATTGATATGACATGTTTGTGGGCCGTCATTTGAGCTTAGAGTAATTATACGAATCCATGTTAAATTCATGTGTTGATGTTTAATATCATGATTTGATAATATGAACAATTTAAAGAGCTATCTAGCCAAAATTTAAGAGATGTACGTGGGTACCATGATGCCATGATGCATAACATCTACCCATGACATATGAGCTTTACCGGGTGCTCAATGTAAGCTACATGCTGCTCCAGTTACTAGGATAGCTAATTGAGCGGACCTAACTGGAAATTGAGCGGGACAAACTAGAAATTGAGCGGGCCAAACTGGAAATTGAGCATCATTTAAAGCATTCCTCACAAGATCCATAAAGTATTCTTTTGGGACACCTCCATAGTTTAGTAGTGAAATTAAAGTCTTATTTAGGTACGTTTTCCTTGGCTGGTTGCTAAAAAAGGAAGACAAGTAATTTGGATCAACTCTTCACATCACATTTGCAGATAACCCATAACCGTTACATACAAGCACTAAAAGCAAACAAGGTATTGTACTATTATTCACACAACCAATTCGAAGACGGAGAACTCCAACTTCTCACCCTAAACTTCCAACAAGGATGGAACATATTCATAGAAGGATTGAAATTCTTCCTATAACATATGATGTATAATCCTAAGAAAAGGGCGGAAACAACACTGGCATATGAGCTGAGGAGTCTTATTAGGACATGGGAGATCGTCAATGTATATAAAATAATCCTCCATGGGTGATGCTACAACCAATTCACTACACAATTAACAAAGAAGTGGTCACGGATTTTTGGATGAACCAATAGGGTTGGTTCATAATGGAGTATCCCAATATTATTCTGATTTTCCATCCGAAAGGATTTGAATCAGAAAAGGTTGAATGTTTGGTCCCTCCAAGACATCCAACACCAAACTGAGAGACCATTCAAAACTTATTTCTCAGCAATTAGGAGATATTCTTGGCATTCTGGAGGCATGCAGCCCTAAGAAGATAAGTTAGGATGCTTTCCAAAGTGCAGCAAACCAGTTGAGAACGGGTTCCCACCGAAACACATCCCCCGATGTCACTTGTAGAATTGCCATAACGTACAGGTTGTTTACCTCAATATCGAGACTAAATCGAGCACATACAATGTACTAAACAAAAGATGCTTACACCCAAATCCATAGCTCAACTGGCAGACTGAGTGGAGATACCTCGTTTTAACACTTGAGGTCTAGGTATCGATCCCTAGTGGGGGTGGCTAACATGGAGGGTGTGTACTGACATGGGTGTCAACATGTCACTTGTGAAGAACATCCGAGGTGTGTGAATGGTGGGCCACACCAGAGATCCACCAAGTTGAAAATTGGACCAATGCACTCATTAGGTAAACTAGAACCATGCAATGAGTCAAGAGTCAGACCATCAACTGTCCAGTTATTTTAACGGTGTAGCAAGCCTGATGAGTGAACCATCCTTGTTTCCCCCTTTGGTTGATTATTATGTGAGTGACACATTTCCAGAGAAAAACATCCTTCACCTTGTCAAACCACCATGTCAATGTACACCTAGATGTTGGGTTGGAGATTACGGCAGAATACTCGTCGCCTGCAGAGATGAATTGAAAAACATATCAAACATAAAATTCACAAGATAAACATAGTGGACAAAATCAGACATAATTGAAAACAATATATGTATGATCTTATGAATAGGTTTGATAACAAACAAACAAGTTATCCGAATGACCATGTTATCCATGTTAACACAATGACCATGGTGATGTATTATTGACATCCTTATACATTGGTGATCTAATATTCACAGACAATGATAGTGTTTGGTTGATGAGTTTATAAAGACTACTTCGTAAAATTGAAATGACAAATATGGGTCTTGTGGCATATTATCTTGAATCAGGATAAATTAAATAGATGGAGTAATTTTTACATTTGAGAACATGTATATTCATGAAACTCTAAAAATCTTTGAGATGAAATGTAAGGCCCGTATCCTAGCCCGTACCGTTCTGTAGGCTTTCGAGGTCCTACCGGTCGAATTCCGGCGACCCGCGATCTGTTATCGGTGTTTGTACGTAACCCTGAGTGGTATCCTGTATTCTAGAGTCGGATCGACCCGAGACCTATACTCTTGTGACCGCGCCGTCGCCGCGGTTCCGATGCCGCGTATTACGCACCGAGGCGATACCTGGGCCAGAAGATGTGGGCCCGCGTTCAATTTGAGAAAAACGCCGCGCGTTGTGAATTTCAAAAGAACATCTACGATATGTCTCATCGATCACATCAATTATAAGTCAAGTACATCCTATCACAAGCCATCACTCACCCTTACTTCTCCTTACCCAAAGTCAAGGCAACCCATGCTTAGCCTTCCATTTCTTACCAACAAGTCAAAAGATCCCATACCTTCCATCCCATCTCCCTTACATCTCCTCTCTCTTTCTCATTTTCTCATTTCAAGCAAATCCCATGAGAGAACCCACGTCCAAGCTCCATGGGAGAGAGCTAGTGTGGCCCACCTTCCTACCACCCGATCCCACCATCCTAAGCCCATCTCAACTGTTAAAATCCACCCCCTTGGAGCTCTAGATCGTGTTGGCGGAAGAAGGAAGAGAAAATCCTACGGTGGGTGATTTTATTTATTTGATTTGTGATTTGAGGGCCCACATATGTGGGACCCATCTTGATGTATGTTTTGTATCTAAGAGGGACCCATAGTGGCGGGGTCCCTCCATCATCCGATCTCTCTCTCTCTCTCTCTCTCTTGATGTGTGGCCCACCATATTGTGTCGTATCTATGCCATTTCCCTATGGAACCCACCTTGTGGGACTGTCCAGCGGACGGGATTACTGCCCATCCGACTGGACAGGCCTAGATGAAGGGGAAAACAACAAAAATTAACTGGTCCATGTGGACCCCATCACCATGATGCATTTGTTCTACATCCAACCATCCATCCGATGGTGTGACCCACCTCTATTTTACTTTATTTTGTATTTACATGCAGAGGGCTGGACGCTGTTTGATACAAACAGCAATATATATATATATATATATATATATATATATATATATACATGAATGGTGGGCCACACATGCGGACCCACCTGATATCTGTGTTTCATCCGACCGTCCATCAATGGACGTCTATGTCCAGACTGTCTGATCCAGACCGTCCGTCATTGAATGTCCAGACGCTGGACATGTGATGCATATAATATATTTATATAAATAATATAATATTATATATATATGGTGACCCCACGTGGGACCCACCTCACACATGTATTGTATACACGCCACCCATCCATTGTACGGTGTGGCCCACCCACACGTATGACACGTGTGGGTGGGTGGGACCCACCTTCTGTATATGTTATAACCACACCGTCCTTCCACATAGCTGGGGCGGGCAGGAGCTTTGAATAGCTACTTGATGCTTGGTTTAATCCAAGCCGTCCATCTGGTGATGCGTGCACCTCCAGCAGCGTCAGCAGGTCTGTGGGTCCACCTTGATGAATGTCTACATCCCCACCGTCCACGTGGACGGTGGGGCCAGCCGTGATGATTGTGTTTTACACACTCCGTCCCTATGTGGAGCCCCACACGTAATGTAAGTGCTTCTTCTATACCGTCCACACATGGACGTGGGGCCCACACATGATTCATGTATTTTTTATCCACGCCGTCCACTATTTAGACGGTGGAAGCCCACTGCTGGCGTGTCTGATCCAGACCGTCCAGATAATGTGAGGCCTACCATGACGTGTGTGTTGTATCTACACCGTCCATCCAGGTCTCCCAGGCCTGGAGAATGATGCAGATTCAAATCTCAGGTGGAGCATGCCACGTTCCCCCAACAATAATGTATGTGCTGTAAATCCATGCCGTTCGGACTAGCTGGGCCGAGGCCCACCATGATGTGTATGCTTTATCCTCACCGTCCATCAATTTGCAAGCCCGCCAGAGGTATGTGTTTTGATTAGACCCATTTGCTGTGTATGCAGGGCCCACCTGTTGTATATCAGGCCCATGTGACGGGACCCACCTTGAGGACGTGGGTCTGATCCTGAGGTTGTGTTATATACAATCGTCCAACTGTTGAGGACGTGGACCCCACACTTGATGCATATCAGGCCCGTGTGTAGGGCCCACCTATTGTGTATTTGAGGCCCATGAGTAGGGCCCACCTGTTGCGTATATGAGGCTCATTGATGCGGTCCACTTGATGTATATGAGGACCATTAGTGCGGCCCATTGATGTGACCCACTTGTTATATCTGAGGCCCATGAGTCGTAGCCCATTGTGATATATTTCCAGCTCATTTGGTAAGGCCCAATGAAATGAATATTCTGGCCCATATATTGCGGCCCATTGTGATGTACATGAAGTCCATGAGCAAGGCCCAATGAGAAGCTTATATGGCCCTTGTATGAGGCTCAATGCGATGTGTATTAGGCCTTTGTATGAGGTCATGGGTCCACTATATGTTTAACCCTATGTGGGCCACTCCTTGGGAGCAATGTTGGTTGAATGTCCACATTGATGGGCAATGATGGTTGGATGTCCATATTGTGACCTTCCCTTAGACCTTGTTAGGCCCATTCCGATTTCGATTGACCAATTTGCTGATTCTGATTGTCTATTGATTGCGATTGTCGTGACCGATTGCCGATTCCGATCGAAGTGACTGATTTTCCATTCTGATTATCGATAGATTCTGATTGTCGTGATCGATTGGCGATTCCGAATGACATGATCGATTTTCCATTCTGATTATCGATTGATTTCAAGTGTCGCGACCGATTACCAATTCTGATTGATGTGACCAATTTGCCGATTCCGATTATCGATTGATTACGATTGTCGTGACCGATTGCCGATTCCGATCGAAGTGACCGATTTGCCATTCTGATTATCAATTGATTCCGATTGTTGAGACCGATTGCCGATTCTGATTGATGTAACCAATTTTCTATTCTAATTTTCGATCGATCTCGATTGTCGTGACCTATTTATCAACTCTGATTATCGATCGATCCCGATTGTCATGACCAATTTGCCGATTTGATTATCGATCGATCCAATTGTCGTGATCGATTTTTCGATTCTGATTATCGATCGATCTGATTGTCATGACTGATTTGTCGATTCTGATTATCGATCGATTCCGATTGTCGTGACCGATTTATCGACTCTGATTATCGATCGATCTCGATTGTCGTGATCGATTTGCCGATTTGATTATCGATCGATCCGATTATCGTGACCAATTTGTCGATTCTGATTATCAATCGATCCGATTATCGTGACCGATTTGCCGATTCTGATTATCGATCGATTTCGATTGTCGTTACCGATTTGCCGACTCTGATTATCGATCGATCCCGATTGTCGTGACCGATTTGCTGATTCTGATTATCGATTGATCCGATTGTCGTGACCGATTTGCCGATTCTAATTATCGATCGATTTTGATTATCGTAGCCAATTGCCGATTTCTATTGTCATGACCGATTTGTCGATTCTGATTATCGATCGATCCCGATTGTCGAGGCCGATTTCGAGTGTCGATTTCGATTGTCAAGGCCGATTTCAATTGTCGAGGCCGATTGTCGAGACCTATATAATGTATATACAACCCATAGTTGAGGCCCATTGTGATGCATTTGAGAGCCATGCGATGTAGCCATTGTGATGTATGTTAGGCTCATGCGAAAGGCTCATCGTGATGTGTTAAGATCTTGAGTGAAGCCCATGGTGTCGTATATATTTGGCCCTTGTGTGAGGCCATAGGTCCACTATATGTTAGGCTCTATTGAGCCATCCCTTGGGGGCAATGTTGGTTAAATGTCCACATTGTCGAGGTCGATTGTCGATGCTAGTTATTGATACCGATTATGAGCATATGACAGCATAGCATCATGATACATGCCCATACGCATCATCTGCATGCTTGTTATGAGATGTGGTTGACCATTGCATATGACATTAGGCAGGTTATGAGGCTTCCTGATAGGTGGAGGTTATCTCACATGAGCGCACGGTATGCGCAGGATTGATGCATGACTGAATTGTATGACTTATGCATCCTACATTATGTGTTGTGATTACTATACGCCCTAATGACATCAGGGTTGTATCCTCCACAGGCATATCGTGGATGGCCAGATGGGACACCGAAAATATTTGGTTCTAGCATACGGGCGCCATAGATGTCCCTGGGTAAAAATCCCTAAACCTCTGCGGCCAGGAGACGCCCCAACGTCGAGACCGAGTGGATACATGAGCGCCTGAGTGCCGAATACCAGGAGGCCGCGTCTCCCACTATGTCGTGGTCGGTTGGGAGGGGGTGTGGCCTTACCCGCCCGAGGGTAGCGGGTATTACTAGGCTGAGTTTGACTAGCTCGTGAATGGGTCCGCTATCGACGTGCCGGATAGGTATTGGTAGACTATTGGCCAGACGAATAGTGAGGTTTTTTACGCTCACTTGGACTGTGCTGTTAGGAGAGAAACAGTGCCATTTGGAGTGTATTAAACCCCGGTGATGATCCCAGAGAGGAACTGTACTGATATGTAGACTTATTGAGCACGAGTTGCATACTCATTCATTCATTCACTATCCACTCGGGCTGGTGGTGCGCAACTAATTTTGTGTACCTTCGTATGGTCAGGATTTCGGTTGGGCGCGCGACTAACCTGAGATCAGGAGTCTACCACATTGAGTCTGACTATCCAAATTTAGGTATGGGACTGGTTTGGATAGAAGTTCCTTGTGATGGACCGCATAGTAGCCTGCGATACTATGTACTATCATCCCAACTTCACACTCCAGTATAGTCATTCCATTTGCACCGCATATTGCATTACATCCGTGGTATATAACATTTTGGGTTGTTGTGTTTCTGCATTATATGGTCTAGATACGACTGATGTTATTCGTGGACTCATCAGGAATTACATATTGCATCGCATCCTCGGTATCTGATATTTGGCTTTTTATGACTCCTCATTTGCATGATGTTCTATATTGCGTATTCTGATATTGATTGACTCATGAAGTTATCCGTATTTCCGCTTAATTTGTTATTGTATGATTTATGATCTTGTCAGTATTTCTGTTTACTCTGATACACTACCAAAATAAGGGTCAAAGGCTACAGACCACGTTAGTTTTTTGCTATGGATCTAAACCGTAGCTAAATTTATTATGGATTTAATCCGTAGCTAAAAAGGTACCACACCATTACTAATTAACAACGGTGTAAGGGGCTTTATAGGGACTAAAAAAATATATGTCTTCTATCTAAGCCGTCCATATATTTTGAAATATTATTTTAGGGCATGAAATCAAAAATCAACTAGATCGAAGGCTAAAGTGGACCACACAGTAAGAAACATGGAGATTAAATCACATGTACTTCATATGGTGTGGTCCACTTGTGCCTTCAATATACTTTATTTTTTGGAATATGAACTAAATATTTTTAGTAAAATTAATGGACCGAATGGATTAAGTAAACACATCATGGTGGGCCCCACAGAGCCCCTGGTAGGACCGTCCATGAGTCCCTACGCCCAAAAATGGGCGCGTGCTCGAAACAGAGCCACGCCCAAATTTTGCCCTACTTCTCTCTCTCTCTCACTCGTTCTCTATTCCATCATCTCGCCACTCCTCTCTCTCTCTCTCTCTCTCTCTCTCTCTCTCTCCAGCCCCGATCTCTCTCTGCCACTCTCCCTCTCCACCCCCAATTCTCTCTCACTGCTCCCCATCCTCTCTCTTGGAACATAGGAAAAATCTAAGCAAAAACAATGCAGGGCTTCGGATCGAGAGTTTTCGAAATCAAAACCTTAGGGTTTGAAAACAAAACCCTAAGGGCCCGTTTGGCCGGGTGGATTGGGAGGGATTGAATGGCATTAGGGTGGATGGCATGGATTTCTAGGTAATGATGGTGTTGTCAGTGGATTGCCTGGAGATCCATGGGATTGCTATATCCAGTCTGTTTGGCGCGCCCGGCCAATCCCGTGATTAAACCTTCTCATCCCTTCCAATCCCTCAAACCAAACACGTCCCAGGCAAATTTGAAAGGATTAGGGTGGATTGGATGGGATTTAAAGGTAATGATGGTGTTGTCAGTGGATTGTCTTAAGATCCATGGGATTAGGATCAGATCACGACTCTGTTTGGCACGCCAGGCCAATCCCGGGATTTGACTTTCAATCCCTTCCAATACCATCCAATCCCTTCCAATCCGACCAGCCAAACGGGCCCTAAGGTTTCTCCTGGGATTTGCAGCTGGAGCAGCGATACGGGTATTCATCAAATGCATTTCTTTATTTCCTCTTCATGGGAACCAGTTCTTTGATCATGCTATTGGTGGGAATGTTCCTCAATCTTGGTTTCTTCCAGTGAAGGCAACATCTGATTTGCTTCTCGTCCAGGTTAATGCTTTTCTTGAAGTTGATCTTGGTTACTTAGATGGATCTTGAGCATTATTAACACTTCTTTTTTTTTTTGTAGTCGGATCTTTATACCTTAGTCGATTGGTTTGAACATTGGACAGTTGACATGCTTTGGTATTTGAAAAAAAAAATGCAGATGAGTTGTTTGTTAAAATGCCAAAGAGATGTGATTTGTGGAAAATGGTATGCTTTCAATTTGGTCTTTCTTTTTCCCATTGTTTATATGGATGCTTGTATGTATGCATGATCAACAATGTATGCATGCCGGTAAAATGATGGACAAATGTGTTAATGGGGTTTCTTTAAGCACATGCAAGTGAAAAAAAAAAAAAACAGCGCTAAAAGACTGTCTTTGAAAATCCTATTGTTCCTCTCCCTCCAAATCCTCCATAGGATCCCAAAGAAAACTAATCCCCAAATGAGGCATTGAAGATCCAGCTAATTTCAAACCTTCCTTAGAAGCAATTCCAATCAGACTTGGCCATAGCACAGTGAATAAAAATATGATAAACTGATTCCAGTTCTGAATTGCACATGATGCATCTACCCATAGTACAAGGAATATTTTGTGTGGATTGCATTTGAGTCCCTTTTTTTTTTCTCTACCCATGAGTCGACCCACATGGTTGTATGGTTGGATGACCTACATTGAAACTTGATGCTGCAGGACATGCCTCAACAATTGAAAGTGAGGTTTCTAGAAGAGGTGGGAGAGCACGATAGAGAACGGATTGTCTGTAAGCACGATATTTTCATGCCTTAGATTGTGTCATGAGTTTCTTGGGTTTGAAACTATTGATATATGGTTTTTTATTTGATTTCTTTGTTGATATATGTGTGGATGTGATCTTTTATATTTTATTTTTAAGTTTACGACTTCCTGGCTATTTATATGATGTTTTTGTTTATATGAATGAATATTCCTTTGACACTGTTTATTGATTTTATAATGTGTTAGAAACTAGTAATTATTCCTTGTGGTTATTTCATTTGATTATGTTAACTTAAATTTGATATGAATGCCAATGAGTTAATTTCAGTTCATTAATAAGTGCTCCAAATGTACTTTTAAAGTTTCCTACATACCTTCACATCTTTGCAATTCAATTTAATAAGTTCTTCACTATCCCTTCATGTTTTCTTTGGATTGCAAAAGAAAATTATTAGAAATGCTAGTGTTTTTATTTTTGAATTTTGTTTTTCATTTGATTTATTTGGATGGAATTTCAAGGCTTTATAGTAATCAACTGCAATTTTATTTTCTCTTATTTGAGGCCTGTTTGGATGCACCCCGAAATGAGAATGATGTTGGAACTTGGGTGTTTGTTTTGGATGTTGGGTTTGATTTAGTTCAGACGGGAGTAGTGCATTACTAGTTAGAAAATTATGCTCTATAACCATGGATGTCAAGGAACTCTTACTGACGCTCAATTCTGTCAAAGAGTCGCTGAATCAGGCTAATTCTAATACAAGTTCGTCCATTGAAATGGCCACATTGAGCTTGTAAAAATGAAAGACATTGAGGTGAGTTTGTCTGAAAGAGAACCGTTTGTAGAGAAACATTTTTCAAGGAAGTCTTTTCATAAAAATTTCCCAAACCTCCCCTTGTCTTTTTTTTTTCCTCTCTAAATACTTTATTAGAAAATAGAAAATGTCACTCTCTCCTTTATTTTCCATGATCCCTAACTGGCCTTTAATTTCTTTCTTCTATCCGTAGCCTTTACCCATTTTTCTGGTAGTGTTCTCTAGTGAGTGGAGCTCATGATTTGATTGGCTCAAGGTGTTTCTATTTGATCGTCATTCTCCTTTTTTTAGGTAAATTATTTTGATGGATGTATTTTATACAGGTGCTGATGTTGGTGGATTTTTTGGCAACCCTGAGCCTAAATTGCTAGTTCATTGGTATCAGCTAGGTGCTTACTATCCTTTCTTTAAAGGCCATGCCCATCATGACACTAGAAGGAGAGAACCTTGGCTATTTGAGTAATATATTTATTTAGTTTAAAAGAATGTTCAAAATGGAAATTTATACTTTGCACTTATATTGCATTGTGCATATTAAATTGCTAGCCTTTGTACTGGTTCCTCATAGCCTCTTTCTTGATTTTATTTTTTTGATGTCTCTCTTAATAAAAGTTGCTGTCATATATTAAAACAAATAAACATAAATAAATCCATGGCAATATTTTTCTATCTAAGACACTAATTCTATTTCTATGGTTCCTTTTCTGTTTATATGCATCCTGTGTTATGCTAGCTTTAATGTGTAGATGTGCATTCAAATTTTAATACTTGATTCCTATTTGGACAAAGTAGAGATCTAATTCCTTCAAATTTGCATATGCACCATATAGGCTAGATGGGATGTACAAATATACCAAGGTTTGGTTGTTCACCAAATGTAGCCAATCATTATGCAGAAGTACAGCTATACCAGGAGCGAACCTAGTAAGCAATTCATTCTAGATTAATAAACCCTCTATCTGTGGTGTAAACTATTTACATCCTCAAATGAAGAAATGTAAGGGTTATTTGTATTTTCATACATATGTACATAGGCATGCACATCTATTCCCAAGTCTGCATGCTTGTAGTGTGTAGTGAGTGGCATAGGCTACATAGTGTGTAGGGTAACTTTTAGATTTTTAATTACAATAATAGGAAAAATAGGGCAAATACTAAAAATAAAGATACTTCAGATTGTTTCTTGTGCAAGTCCTATTCATCAATACTTCAGATTGTAATTATTCTTCACTCTGCTTTCTGCTTTTTTCCTTTCCTTTTCTTGCTTTTTCTTTTTTCTTTTTCTTTTCTTTTCTAGCTTACTGTACTGATACAACCAGATATGGTTATTCATGTGGGATTTCTTTCTGATGGATCTACTTACACTTGTTTACATCAAGAAAATCTTAGCTCTGGAAAACATCTATTAACATCCTTTTGGAACTCAAGACTGCAAAAGATATTCATAAGACACTGATGTGCGATGCTCTTCACACTGTGATTGATTGACCTCATTGGTGGAGCCTGTACTTCCCTTCTTATAATTCTTCTAAAAATGTCAACAGTGGCCAGATTTGGTGTTATCTATTAATACCTTTAAAGTATATGGATCTCTAATAACTTCAACTTCCAAGAAGCATTTAATTTGGCAGGGTGCTATTTGCTTTAAAGTACAGGTGGATGTTGTACATTCCTGTATTAATTACTCAAGCATGACGGTTATACGCATTCTTTCAGGTGGATGTTACATGTGGGAGGGTTAAAGCTCCATATTTCAGATTCAAGCATCTGGTACGTCTCTTGTCAAGAATGTACATGTGTAGTTCATCAAACAATACATTATGTGATATCGTGTGCATAATATCTATGTTGTAATTTTCCTCATGTATTTTGCTTAAAATCCATGTTTATGCATGATTCTCATGCATTGACATGGATTTGGGCCAAAAAAGATCGAAATGGAAATTTTGAGAAAATAGGAGAAATTTTCTTTTATAAAGTAAGTATCTGGGGCCAAGTGGTTATGTATTTGCTCCATTAAATTTGCTCGAAATTAATGGAGCAGACCCGGATGTGCGTCGGAGCTATCCGGATAAGCGGGGGTCCCTGGAAGGTGGGAACCGCTGTTATGACCATGATGAAGCTGTCCATTTCCTATGGACAGGATTGGAGGGGCCTGGCCATTTGGACAGGCCGTGTTTATGTATTTGCTCAAAATTAATGGAGCAGACCTGGATGTGCGTTGGAGCTATTCGGATGAGCGGGGATCCCTGGAAGGAGGGAACCGCTATTATGACCATGATGAAGTTGTCCATTTTTTATGGACAGCATTGGAAGGGCCTGGCCATTTGTGTCGGATGACCATGTTTATATCTGTATTTGCAGGGACTATACCCTTAACCTAAACCAAAACCTATATCCTAAATCCTAAATCTGAACACATTCTCAAATCCTATAACCTATAACCTAAACCTATAACCTATAACCTAACCAAAACCTATAACCTAAACCAAAACCAAAACCTATAGCTTAAACCCGAACCCATTCTCAAATCTAAAAAACCTATAACCTAAACCTAAACCTTAACCTAAACCGTTAACCTATAACTTAAATCAAAACCTATAACCTAAACCAAAACCAAAACCTATAACCTATAACCTAAACCCGAACCCATTATCAAATCCCAAAAACTATAACCTAAACAGAAACCAAACCCTATAACCTAAACCCGAACTGTCACGCCCCAAACTCAAAAATCGGATTCACAGGAATCCCGATTGCCGAATCCAGTACTGACAACCTCCATAGTACCCCATTCTCGGCTCCTAGCATCCATACGCCAGATTCCGATCCTGGGGTCCTACAAGGAGATTTTTTTTTATATACATTTAACTCGTAATAAGCATAACCACAAGATTACCCAATTCACAAAGGCAACATCATCATCACATATCCACTAATATAATCATTTGAATACAATGCTGAAAGGAAATATATAAATAAAAACCAAGCTCCAGAAGACCGCCGCACGCTCCAAGCTCAACACTGCTGCAACCTAACATCACTTGCACGCATCTATCGTGCATAAGCTTATAGAAAGCTTAGAAGGTGGTGTAAGTATGTGTACAAGATAAGTGTCAAGTATTCAACATAATGACGTCATCATATAAGACCAGAAATACCGGTAATCCATAAATCATACAATATCGGAATGAGCAGAAATATTGATAAGATCATGAATTATCAGAGTAAGCAGGAATATTGACAAGATCATACGATAACAGAGTAAGCGAAAATACGAACAAGTCCATGAATCAATTAATGTCAGAATACGCAATATAGAACTACTATGCAAATGAGGAATCATAGATAGCCAAATATCAGATGCAGAGGATGCAATACAATATACATTCCTGATGAGTAACACAAATAGCGTCAGCTGTACCTAAACCATATAAATGCAAAGACACAATAGCCCAAAATGCCGTATGCCGCGAATGTTATGCAATATGCGGTGCGAATGGAATGACCATACTGGAGTGTGAAGTCGGGATGATAGTACGTAATATCGCAGGCTATGGGGTCCATCACAAGGGACTTCTATCCAAACTAGTCCCATACCTAAATTTGGATAGTTAGACTCAATGTGGTAAACTCCTATCTCAGGTTAGTCGCGCGCCCCAACTGAAATCCTGGCCATTGCGAAAGCACACATAACAAATAGTTGCGCACCACCAACCCGAGTGGATAGTGAATGAATGAATGCATGAATGAGTATGCAACTCCTACTCACTAAATCCACATATCAGTACAGTTCATCTCTAGGATCATCACCGGAGTTTAGTACACTCCAAATGGTACTGTCGCTCTCACAGCCGCACAATCCAAGTGAGCGTAAGAAACCTCACTATCCGCCTTGCCAATAGTCTGCCAATACCTATTCGGCACGTCGATAGCGGACCCATTCACGAGCTGGTCAAACTCAGCCTAGTATTGCCCCCTACCCTCGGGCGAGTAAGGCCACATCTCCTCCCAACCGACCACGACACAGTGGGAGACGCGGCCTCCTGGTATTCGGCACTCGGGCGCTCATGTATCCACTCAGTCTCGACGTTGGGGCGTCTCCTGGCCACGGAAGTTTAGGGATTTTCACCCAGGGACATCTATGACGCCCGTATGCTAGAACCAAACATTTCCGGTGTCCTATTTGGCCATCCACGATATGCCTATGGAGGCTACGGCCCTGATGTCGTTAGGACATACTGAATCATAATGCGAGATGCATGAGTCATACAATCCAGTCATGCATCAGTCCTGCACATAATGCGTGCTCATGTGAGATAACCTCCACCTATCAAGGAGTCTCATAACAACATGCTCAATGACATATGCAATGATCAACCACCTCTCATAACAAACATGCAGATGATGCGTATGGGCATGTATCATGATGCTATGCTGTCACATACTCATAACCGGTATCCACAACTAGCATCGACAATCGACCTCGACAATGTGGATATTTAACCAACATTGCCCCCAAGGAATGGCCCACATAGAGCCAAACATATAATGGGTCCACGATCTCACACAAAAGCCCGATATACAACACAGTGGGCCTTACTCAAGGGACACATATACACAACAGGCGGGCCCTGCTCATGGGCCTCACATACATCACATCGAGCTCCATACAAGGGCCTCGAATGTATCATAATGGGCCACGCCCACGGAGCTTGAATACATTACAATGGGCCTTGCCCATGAGCCTCAAATACACCACAATGGCCTCAACTACGGGTCGCATATGCATCATGTAGGCATCAACAATAGGCCTTGGCAATCGAAATCGGCCTTAACAATCAGGTTCGACACTCGGAACCGGCCTCGATACTCGGCCTCGGCAATCAGAATCGGCCTATACAATTGGCCTCAGCAAATCGGAATCGATCAATAATCGAAATCGGCAAATCGATCCAATCGAATCAATCGATAATCGGAATCGCCAAATCGGTCACGGAAATCGGATCAATCAATAATCAAAATCGGCATATCGGCCAATCGGAATCGATCGATAACTAGAATCGGTAAATCGGTCAATCAATCGATTGATAATCAAAGTCGGTAAATCGGCTCACGGATCATGCGCATCGATCCAATCGAGTCTGATCAAATCGGTCACGATTCAGGGATTTCAACGGGATATCATCAAATCGTGCTAGAAAAAATCGTCGACGCATCGGCATCAATATCATGGAGGCTCGGCCAATGTCGTAGGACATATGAACGAATCGACTCATATAATCAAATATGCAATCGTCATCCGCAATGAATCTGATCAGTAGATACTCACAATCGATCACATAACGAATCGATCGATAATCGAGTCAACCCCTCTCGATAATCGAATCGATCGATAATCAAATCGACAAATTGGTCAGACATGAATGATCATATTCAGTCGGCCAAACTACCACAATCGATCGACAATGGGATTTTAACCAACATTGCCCAAGGAATGGCCAATGACACATATATGGGCCAATCACAAATCGAAAGCCCGATACAACGACTGGCTTAATCGAGAATCATAATCGGCACAATTGGCTGCAATGGGCTCACATCATATCACTAACATAAAGGCCATCATGCCCAACAATGGGCCATTTAACCAACATTAGCTCACAATGGGCGCCCACTTAGAGCCAACCGTATGGTGGGCCCATGGCCTCACAAGGGCCTAATATACAATATCATGGGCCTGCAACAAAGTGGCCTTAAATGGGTCTCATGGGCCTCAAGCCAACATAACGCTCGGCCATCAATGGGTCTCATATGCAATGGGCCCGAATCGGGCCTCGAATAAACATCACAATGGGCCTTGTCGAATACATACAATGGGCTCCATCACATGGCCCTCAAATATAAATCAATGGGCCCTCATTACATCAGGAATCAAATCGATCGCTAATTATATCGATATGGGTGGCCTATGGCGTGGCTGCACCTTCCAATGGGTCGATCAAATAACAAATGGATCCATACACATATCGGTGTCCAGAGTCGGATATAGATCAAATCGAAACGGATGACGGCTGCAAAATCGATCGATAATAAGGTCGGCATATCGGTCCAACAAAATCGGACACGATCGGATATACCCATACATATCGGTCGCAACAATGATCGATCGATGATCGACATGGAGAAATCGGCACACAATCGATAAGGTTCCACACGCATGTGGGGCCCGCGCAATGACGGACAACATGGATAAAATCATAGATTATGTATGGGGTCCACAGCTGTGTCCAAGCAGTCCAGATGGTCTAGACGGTGTTCGTAAACCAATTACATCATGGTGGTCCCACGAAATCGGATGGATCGGTCCACGTACAATGACGAATCGATAGGTCCACGTGGATGTGGCCCCATCGGAACATACGTGTGTGTATACACACACCGTTGAAATCTCCGCGGCCCACCAACACCTTTATATATAATTATATACATTATTATATATCGATAATCAGAATCGGTAAGTCGGTCACATTGGTCGGAATGGACGGTTGGGTGTAAGGCACATACACCAGTCACATGCACCGTCCAGGTGGACGGTGCTGGATAGATGTACATACATATGGGTGGGCCCAACCTCACACGAATCACACGTGTGAGGTGGCCCCATGTCCCAGAGAAATGGACGGTAGGTGTAGATACACGCACACATCATGCTGAGGTCCCCCTTCCTCTAACGGATGGACGGCGTGCATGAAATACACGCAACATGGTGGATCTCCACGTGGCACCATCTGTAGGTATAGAATACATATACCAAGGTGGGACCCTCCTCACACGTGTAGTACGTGTGGATGGGTCCCACGTCCAGAAATGGCTGGACATGGACAGAGGGGATGGAACACATGCACTACGGCGGGTCATCACCTTGGATGGACGGTGTGGATGAAATCCACACGTCTGCTGGATTCCGTCCAGCCACAGATCAGGTGGGTCCCACACACGTGGCCCACATATATGCATGGATATATATATTACACTATAATATAATGTATAATATTATAATATCCTCAAAGGATCCAATATATATACGTATGATATGATATAATATATTATAATATTTTCAGAGAGCCAAGCGTCCAGACCCTCTGGATGCTTGGACGGACGGTGTGGATTAAAATCATGCACATCATAGTGGCGTCCCACCACCTGTCCAGAAGGACGGTGTAGATGAATCACATCATGGTGGTTCCACAAACAGTGGGCCACACGTCCGGGATCAAGCTGATATTTGTATTTTTTTTCCCATCAGACAGCCATGCATGGCAGGCCCTATGATGGCAGCAAGGTGGGCCCACGCGGTGGACAATATGGATAAAATACATTCATGGTGGCCACACATCTCATCATCACCACAAAAAAAATGAAAGAGAGAGAGAGAGAGACGAGATGGAGGAGTGGCCCCGCCACTATGGGCCCCTCTATACAATGCATACATCAACATGGGCCCCACCATATGTGGTCCCTCAATCCATCAAAATTACACAAATCGACTATAGAAAGCACCCACCTATGATCTTCTCCTCTTTCTTCCGCCAAAGCAAGCTAGAGCTCCAATGGATGGACTTCAACGGTTGAGATGGGCTTAGGATGGTGGGATCGAGTGGTAGGAAGGTGGGCCACACTAGCTTTCTCCCATGGAGCTTGGACTAGGGTTCTCTCATGGGATTTGCTTGAAATGAGAAAATGAGAAAGAGGGAGGAGATGTAAGGGAGATGGGATGGAAGGTATGGGCTCTTTTGACTTGTTGGTAAGAAAGGGAAGGCTAAGCATGGGTTGCCTTGACTTTGGGTAAGGAGAGGTAAGGGTGAGTGATGGCTTGTGATGGGATGTACTTGACATATGATTGATGTGATTGATGGGATATATTGCAGAGATTCTCTTGAAATTCGCAACGCACGGCATTTTTCTCGAACTGAACGCAGGCCCACATCTTCTGGCCCGGGTATCGCCTCAGCGCGTAATATGCGGCATCGGAACCGCGGCGACGGCGCGGTCACAAGGGTACAAGTCTTGGGTTGATCCGACTCTAGAATACGAGATACGACTCAGGGTTACGCGCAAACACCGATAACATATCGTGGGTCGCCAGAATTCAACCGGGAGGACCGCGGAGGCTTACGGAACGGTACAGTTAGGATACGGGTCTTACACGAACCCATTCTCAAATCCCAAAACCCAAACCTAAACCTAAACGTAAACCTAAAACCTAAACCTAAACCTATAACCTAAACTCAAATCCCTAAACCTAGACCTAAACCTAAACCTATAGTCTAAACTCAAATCCTTAAACCTTGACCTATAACCTAACCTAAACCTATACTCATAACCTAAAACTATTCCCAAATCCCAAAACCTATAACCTAAACCTAACCTTTCCCTAAACCTATAACCTAAACACAATTCCCTAAAGCTAAACCTACACCTAATCCTAATCTCAACTCCCTAACCTAAATCTAAACCTAAACTTGAAAATCCAAACTTAAACCCAATCCCGAACCTGAACCCGATTTCCTTAACCTAAACCATAACTCATTCTCAAATCCAAAAACCTATAACCTAGACCAAAACCAAAACTTATAACCTAAACCCGAACCCATTCTCAAATCCCAAAACCTATAACCTAAACCAAAACCAAAACCTATAACCTAAACCCGAACCCATTCTCAAATTCCAAAACCTATAACCTAAACCTAAACCTTAACCTAAACCTATAACCTATAACCTAAATCAAAACCAAAACCAAAACATAAAACCTAAACCTAAAACCTAAACCTATAACCTATAACCTAAATCAAAACATATTACTTCTCCCTAAACCTTAACCTATAACCTGAATCAAAACCAAAACCAAAACCTAAAATCTAAACCTATAACCTATAACCTAAATCAAAACATATAACCAAAACCAAAACCTATATCCTAAACCCGAACACAGTCTCAAATCCTATAACCTATAACCTAAACTTAAAACCTATAACCTAAACCAAAACCTATAACCTAAACCTAAACCAAAACCTATAGCCTAAACCCGAACCCATTCTCAAATACGAAAAACCTATAACCTAAACCTAAACCTTAACCTAAACCGTTAACCTATAACCTAAATCAAAACCTATAACCTAAATCAAAACCTATAACCTAAACCAAAACCAAAACCTATAACTTATAACCTAAACCAAAACCAAAACCTATAACCTAAATCCGAACCCATCCTCAAATCCCAAAACCTATAACTTAAACCTAAACCGTAAGCTAATCCTATAACCTAAACTCAAATCCCTAAACCTTAACCTATAACCTAACCTAAAACTATTCCCAAATCCCAAAACCTATAACCTAAACTAACCTTTCCCTAAACCTATAACCTAAACTCAATTTCCTAAAGCTAAACCTATACCTAATCATAATCTCAACTCCCTAACCTAAACGTAAACCTAAACTTGAAAACTCAAACTTAAACCTAATCCCGAACCTGAACCCAATTTCTGAAACCTAAACCATAACTCATTCTCAAATCCAAAAACCTATAACCTAAACCTAAACCAAAACCAAAACTTATAACCTAAACCCGAACCCATTCTTAAATCTCAAAACCTATAACCTAAACCAAAACCAAAACCTATAACCTAAACTCAAACTCATTCTTAAATCCCAAAACCTATAACCTTAACCTAAACCTATAACCTATCACCAAAACCTATAACCTATAACATAAATCAAAACCAAAACCTAAATCTATAACCTATAACCTAAATCAAAACCTATTACTTTTCCCTAAACCTTAACCTAAACCTATAACCTATAACCTAAATTAAAACCAAAACCAAAACCTAAAACTTAAACTTATAACCTATAACCTAAATCAAAACATATAACCAAAACCAAAACCTATATCCTAAACCCGAATACAGTCTCAAATCCTATAACCTATAACTTATAACCTAAACCAAAACCTATAACCAAAACCAAAACCAAAACCTATAGCCTAAACCCGAACCCATTCTCAAATCCAAAAAACCTGTAACCTAAACCTAAACCGTTAACCTATAACCTAAATCAAAACCTATAACCTAAACCAAAACCAAAACCTATAACCTATAACCTAAACCCGAACCATTATCAAATCCCAAAACCTATAACCTAAACCCGAACCCATTCTCAAATCCCAAAACCCAAACCTAAACCTAAACCTAAACCTAAAACCTAAACCTAAACCTATAACCTAAACTTAAATCCCTAAACCTAAACCTATAGCCTAAACTCAAATCCCTAAACCTTAACCTATAACCTAACCTAAACCTATACTTATAACCTAAAACTATTCCTAAATCCCAAAACCTATAACCTAAACCTAACATTTCCCTAAACCTATAACCTAAACTCAATTCCCTAAACCTAAACCTAGACCTAAACCTAAACCTATAGCCTAAACTCAAATCCCTAAATCTTAACCTATAACCTAACTTAAACCTATACTTATAACCTAAAACTATTCTCAAATCCCAAAACCTATAACCTAAACCTAACCTTTCCCTAAACCTATAACCTAAACTCAATTCCCTAAAGCTAAACCTACACCTAATCCTAATCTCAACTCCCTAACCTAAACCTAAACCTAAACTTAAAAATCTAAACTTAAACCCAATCCCGAACCTGAAGCCGATTTCCTAAACCTAAACCATAACTCATTCTCAAATCCAAATGTAACACCCTGAAAATCGGGGGTCGTGCATACGCTCGACTCCCGAGTTCCCGGGGTCACTTATATCCAGTTTTCATTAATATGCGATTAATCCAGTCTAAATGCGCATTCTGGAACTTCCTGGAACATGAAGCACAACCACACAAGTCTACTGAAATAGAAGAAAATCAATTATACTTATATATACATACCTAAAAGAATACAAACGGGCGCACAAGGTGACGCCCAACAAATTCATAAAAAGAATAATATGTCAAAAAGAATAAAGCTGAGCCCTCAGCGCGGTGATCCAACGACCCATCTACTGATCCGACGGGGTCCTGCTCATCAACTGGAAGAAGAGAACCTGTCTTCCTCCTCAAGGCTCGCATCGTCAGGCTCCACGAAGTCTGTATCACCTGCATCTATGAACGGGTCTGGTTGGTGTTTTAAAACACCGTCCCAGAGTGGGAGTGAGTGATCAACTTAGTGGGTGCTATTAACCTTAAGTTGCAACAAGCATCAATTATAATAAGAATTTAATGAAAAGCAATCAATCATAAACATCTATCTAGTCTTGTTAATGTGCATGGATGCAGGATGATATGATGTATGCCCTCACCACAACGCTCCCTCGTGCGACAACATCTAACGATCGCCAATGCAACACTCCCTCAGTGCGACCTCGACTGCCGAGTCGCCAACCTAGCTAATACCATGCAATGATGATGTTAACCAGGTTCTTAGTTAAGTCCATTCATCCAGCAGATTTGGGAATCTGATACACCCCACGTATCAAATGCCCTGAACTAGTTGCGAGGCCAAGACCCCCCAATGTGTGAGGCCGAGACCCCGCGATCCTTGACCCCATCGGGTTTCCCCCATCCCCGACTTCAAGCACATGGGGGTGCTGAATGTGGGGTCGCTCGCGGTCACTACGGGGAGGCGCGTCACCCCAGCGTAGGCCGACAGCTCGGACATAGTGTCCCATTCCACCATGCCCGGCTCACGAGGCTGTGGACTAATTCCGAGTGGGTTATTGTTGGGCTACAACGGTTATAGGGTGTCCCAGGTTCCATACAAGTGTGAGCAAACATGGTTAAAAATCATGGTTGGCCAGACAGTAGGCTAGACCGCACGAGTCCAGGCAAGTGCATGTCGGAACGACATCGGGTGCAAGCAACCCATGTAGTCTAACTACAGTCACCCACACGCACTCGCACAAATCCATGGGTTTAGCCTCAAGGCGGTCCTACCAACGAGACCGCCTTAACTTTCTCCGTTTTCTTGGCCAACCCTAGGGTTTGGATGGTGGTCCACAACATGTCAACGGACAGGGATATCAACTAACAAAATCATCATCATGTTCTCATACCTCAGTCATATAATCCATATTCACCTAATAAGCAAGCTAACAATTTATAAGCAATGGTGCATGTGTGTTGGGTGTGTTAGTAAGGAAATTGCTCACTTCCTACAACTCATGTAAACAAATTACACATGAAGTAAATAAGGCATGCAAGCTATAGGGCATCATCACGTGAGCAATCATATGAGCAATCCAACAGTCATCATCAAATTTGCACCAAGTCATGTAAGAAGCAAGAACAACGTCATGTGGGGAAATCAAATAAACATACAATTCCAAACCACTCTAAATAAATATAAATTCCTAGGTTCCTCTATATTCTCTAAATGCATCAAGGAAGCAGTCAAAATCATTAAGCTCATATTAAAATTAGTGCTAGGCCACCTAGGAGTAATAGTCCGCACCTTAAGAGGAGATTTCCATTCTTTGAGATCTTAGGGTTTGGGGATTTGGGTAAAACCACCATTTCCTAAATCAAAATCAAGAAGGCAACATTAATGCCTATAAATCTACACTAAGTTGCTCTATTGAAGGAAAGTATACCATTCTTACCTCCTCTTCTTGGCATGGTGGGTTTGGTGGAGGTTTCCTTGGAGAATAGGTAGAGAGTTTGCAAGTTTGAGCTTCCTTGGGCCCCACCTCCTACCACATACTCTTTTCCTTTCTTCTTCCTCTCTCTTTCTCCTCCTTTCTCCTCTTTCTCTTCTCCCTTTTCTCTCTTCTCTCCTTCCTTCTCTAGGGCAATTTCGTATGGGGAGAAGGGTGCCCCAAATGAGGCCCTTTTATAATGCCAGTTTTGGTAAAAATGGCCCCAAGTGTTGGGTTTTTACTATATTAGACCTATGAGAGGGTTTTTCTAAGCTCTAGGGCCCACTAGGAGGTGTACAAGTCAATATACATCGTAGGATAGCTAGCTCTAATGATGATCTACGTATGGATATGATTGGCCCGCCATTTGGATGCGCCGATCGACAGATATGATAAGAAGTCTGTTCAACGGTCACCGATAGTCGATCAGGGCCGCAGCTATACGGATATGAGTAGGGAAATATCTTTACTCCATGGGTAAAGTTTGGTCACAAACTGACGGTCTGAAATCCTCAACTTTGCATAAGAGTGGACGACTCAATTCACTTAAGTTCCAACTCCTTCCTTTAGGGTATTTGAACTTCTCATGCACTCGTCCTTCTGCTCAAGTTGACCGGTTCTGGACCGTACCCAGGTCCAATTCCCGCGATGGACGTCAAGCCCAATGAGACGGACATTATTCTATAGTTTTGGAACTAGTGGTCCACCAACGAGCGGTCTAGAGCTTGTTTAGATAACTAAGGCAGTTCTGGTGGCCCTCTAACCATGAAATTTATAAGATAGGTATTCCTTGGCCCGATGAAGGGCCATGCAAAATTTGGGGATGATCGGATATGGGGTTTGGTCGCACGGGTCTGATTTGCGATCAACGGTCACCGCGCCATGATCGGGACCCAGATTTTGTGGGCGGGTGTAGAAAAATACATTAGACCCTCATCGTAAATTATGAAGAAATCCGACGGCTGAAATGCCTTACATTTCAGTTTTTATTTACACGTGCCAGATTCCAATTTTGGCATTGGTGGGGCGCATCTGGCAAGTGCCAGATTACACTTCTGGGTGTCCACTGGGTCCGTGGTCCGCGATGGTCCCCAAGCCCAGTGAGATCTATGCTCCCCTCAATTTTTATAATTTTCTGACCTTCTCATGTCGCGGTATAGCCCGCACGGGCTGCTGCCAAGTGTAAATGGCCATTTGACTTGACGGCACGCACTTGGCCCAATCACAACCCGACTGCTCTACTCTAGTGGGCTAATCCTAACTTAATTTAATTATGGCACCAAACCATGAGTAGTTTAAACGAACGGTCCTGCGGCAAATCCTACGAGGACGCCTCAGTACACTGTTCTGGTTGGACGGGACGTTACATGATTAACCGGACTTGTGCGGTTCTTCACTGGTACACCTTGTATAAACTGACATTGTGTGCTAATGGTCATTAAGTAATATTTAGGTTGATTAAATAAAATAAAAAGTAAAAAATAAAAATTGATGAATTTTTGAAAATCCAAAACAGTGAAAATCAAGGATGTTACACCAAAAACCTATAACCTAAACCAAAACCAAAACCAAAACCAAAACTTATAACCTAAACCTGAACCCATTCTCAAATCCCAAAACCTATAACTTAAACCAAAACCAAAACCTATAACCTAAACCCGAACTCATTCTCAAATTCCAAAACCTATAACCTAAACCTAAGCCTTAACCTAAACCTATAACCTATCACCAAAACCTATAACCTATAACCTACAACCAAAACCTATAACCTAAACCCGAACCCATTCTCAAATCCCAAAACCTATAACCTAAACTTAAACTTAAACCTAAACTTTAACCTAAACCTATAACCTATAACCTATATCAAAACCAAAACCAAAACCTAAAACTTAAACCTATAACCTATAACCTATAAGCTAAATCAAAACCAAAACCAAAACCTAAAACCTAAACCTATGACCTATAACCTAAATCAAAACATATAACCAAAACCAAAACTTATATCCTAAACCCGAACACAGTCTCAAATTCTATAACCTATAACCTAAACCTATAACCTATAACCTAAACCAAAACTTATAACCAAAACCTATAGCCTAAACTCGAACTCATTCTCAAATCCAAAAAACCTATAACCTAAACTTAAACCTTAACCTAAACCGTTAACCTATAACCTAAATCAAAACATATAACCTAAACCAAAACCAAAACCTATAACCTATAACCTAAACCCGAACCCATTATCAAATCCCTAACCCGAAACCAAAACCTATAACCTAAACCCGAACTCATTCTCAAATCCCAAAACCCAAACCTAAACCTAAATCTAAACCTAAAACCTAAATCTAAACTTATAACCTAAACTCAAATCCCTAAACCTTAACCTATAACCTAACCTAAACCTATACTTATAACCTAAAACTATTTCCAAATCCCAAAACCTATAACCTAAACCTAACCTTTCCCTAAACCTATAACCTAAACTCAATTCCCTAAAGCTAAACCTACACCTAATCCTAATCTCAACTCCCTAACCTAAACTTGAAAATCCAAACTTAAACTCAATCCCGAACCTGAAGTCGATTTCCTAAACCTAAACCATAACTCATTCTCAAATCCAAAAACCTATAACCTAAACCTAAACTAAAACCAAAACTTATAACCTAAACCTGAACCCATTCTCAAATCCCAAAACCTGTAACCTAAACTAAAACCAAAACATATAACCTAAACCCGAACCCATTCTCAAATCCCAAAACCTATAACCTAAACCTAAACCTATAACCTATCACCAAAACTTATAACCTATAACCTATAACCAAAACCCGAACCCATTTTCAAATCCCAAAACCTATGACCTAAACCAAAACCAAAACCTATAACCTGAACTTGAACTCATTCTCAAATCCCAAAACCTATAACCTAAACATAAACCTTAACATAAACCTATAACCTATAACCTAAACCAAAATCAAAACCTATAACCTAAACCCGAACCCATTCTCAAATCCAAAAACCTATAACCTAAACTAAAACCTATAACCTAAACCCGAACCAATTCTCAAATCCTAAAACCTATAACCTAAACCTAAACCGTAACCTAATCCTATAACCTAAACTCAAATCCCTAAACCTTAACCTATAACCTAACCTAAACCTATACTTATAACCTAAAACTATTCCCAAATCCCTAAACCTATAACCTAAACCTAACCTCTCCCTAAACCTATAACCTAAACTCAATTCCCTAAAGATAAACCTATACATAATCATAATCTTAACTCCCTAACCTAAACCTAAACCTAAACTTGAAAACCCAACCCGAATCTGAACCCGATTTCCTAAACCTAAACCATAACCCATTCTCAATTCCCTAAAGCTATAACCTATAACCTAAACTTAAACCTAAACCTAAACCTAACATAAACTTATAACCTTTCCCTAAACCTTTAACTTAAACCTAAACTTAAAACCTAAATGTATTCTCAAATCCTTAAACCTAAACCTACACCTAATCCTAATCTCAACCCTTAACCTAAACCTAAACTTGAAAACCCAAACCTAAACCCGATCCCGAACCCGAACCCGATTTCCTAAACCTAAATCTTAACCTATAATCAAGTTCCCAAAAGCTATAACCTATAACCTAAACCTAAACCTAAACCAAAACCTATAACCTAAACCTTAACCTATAACCTAAACTTAATTATAACCTATAGCCTAACCTTAACCTAAACTTATAACCTAAACCTAAACCAAAACCTATAATCATATGGCGAGACCATTTCTTTTGTGTCAATTTCATTCCTCTTTGAGTTTTTTTTAAAAATTCATTAAGAAAAAAAAAATGGTTATACATGATGCACTTCTTTCACTGTCTTTCTTTTCCCCAATGGGCATTCTAATTTATGAATGACATGACTGTTTGTAGGATGATGGAATATACGAAGCTGTTGAAATTTCAGGGTGAAGTCGAGCACATTTCTCTAATGAAGCCAAAGATTTATATTTTCAGCATTATTGTAATTGTAACTGCAATTGATTATAATTTTAATTGATTGAATGAAGGATTGTAATTGAATGAATGAATGATGTAATTGATTGAATGAAGGATTGTAATTGAATGAATGAATGATTGTACAGGTGGTAATTGAATGAACAAAGGATTTAATTTTTCAGTGTACAATATAGCTACGGATATTGACCGTAGCCACTAATCAGACAGGTGTAGCCTTTTCAATTTTGGCATATTGCTATGGACTTTCAGCTACAAATAATATCCATAGCTGTTTGAAAGTTTTCGCTACAGATATAATTGTTACGGATTATATCTGTAGCTGTTTAACCTATAGCTACGGATTAAATCCGTAGCCATAGGTTCCAGACCTATTGTTACGGTACCTACGACGATGGTCGTGTTACGGACTAGCTACAGACTAAAACCGTAGCCATAGGCCTATGGCTACGGATTTTATCCGTAGCCTTTGCCCCTTTTTTTGGTAGTGATAATTCATGATCATGTCAGTATTTCTGCTTATTCCGATATGGTACGATTTATGGATTACCTGTACTTCCGGTATTGTATGAGTATAATATTGTATTGAATACTTGGCACTTACCTTGTGCACACACTTACACCACCCTTTAAGCTTTCTATAAGCTTATGCACGATAGATGCGTGCAAGTGATGTTAGGTTGCAGCAGTGTCGAGCTTGGAGTGTGCAGCGGCCTTCTGGAGCATGATTTTCGATTGATGTATTTTCTTTTCAGCATTGTACTCAAATTATTATATTAGTGGATATGTGATGATGATGTTGCCTTTGTGAATTGGGTAATCTTGTGGTTATGCTTATTACGAGTTAAATATATAAAAAAAATTCTCCTTGTAAGATCCCAGGATCGGAATCTAGCTTATGGACGATAGGAGCCGAGAATGGGGTACTATGGAGGCTGTCGGCACCGGATTCGGCGATCGGGATTCTTGTGAATCCAATTTCTGAGTTTGGGACGTGACATGAAAAATTTTAAATTAGTGTGCATACTCATGAAAATTACATTGAAATTGAGCATCGACAAGAAAAACAATCTAATAGATCCTAAAGGGCTTCTTACAAGTTTTAAATACTTGACTCATACTAGCCTAAACATCTTGTATATTGTGATATTATAAGTTTTAAATACTTGACTCCAACAATTTGCTCTTTAGTGAATTTGACCAACCAGTTAATGAAATTGACCGAGATTTACATGAAATTCTCTTCGGTGAATTTGACCGAGCAATTAATGAAATTGACCGAGCCGGTTGATAAAATTTTCCGTTACATTACATGAATCTGTGTAAGTTCCCCATCATATTTTTATGATATCTCCGTCAAATTTATGAATTTCTCGGGGAATTTCACCAATCATGAACCGAGAAGTAGGTCAAATGGACCAATACCTTTCACAATTTGGATTTATAGTTTGCTCAGTACGCTGAGTTAACTGAGTTGGGCACACCCAGATCCATAGCTCAATTGACAGACTGAGTGGAGATACCTCGTGTCAACACTTGAGTTCTTGGTATCGATCCCTAGTGGGGGTGGCTAACATGGAGTGTGTGTACTGACATGTGTGTGTACTAATAAGCTAACCCAAAAAAAAAAAAAAAATTAATAGTAAAAAATAATAATAATAAATAAATAAATAAAACTGAGTTGGGCCTGCCTTGAATGTACGTCGACTATCCACGACATTCATCTGTTTTTCCATCTAAAGTAAGGCTTTCAGCCCAAAATGGTGGCATATCGAAATATCAAGTGGATCACAGCACAGGAAATAGTGGTTCCATCGTAGAAACCTTGTTATGCCCCCACAATGATGTTTTACTTGTAATCTATCATGTTCCTAGGATGATTTTTGCATGGATGAACCAAAAACCAAGATATGAGCATCATCCAGCAGTTCAATGGCCTACAAAAAATTTACACCGTTTAGGTAAATATACCACATTATAGCTGTAGTGCGTACTTTCTTCTATGAAGGGACCATTTTCAGAAAAACGCCCTAATGCTGATGAATAGAGAGGGTGGGATCCAGCTAGACCGTGGTGCGATCCAAGCAACAGATTCAGTGGTGGAGTTTTCGTCTCTTTTTTTTTTTTTGAAAATGGAGCGAGGGAAGGGAGGGAGAGGAAACGACGCAGCAGTGAAAAGTGAAATGGAGGGGTAGTTTCGTCCTCAAATTTGCTGTCCGCACGTGCTAGTCTAAGTTGGTAACATAAGTTTGTATTCCTTCATAAAAACCGTTGGATAAAAGGTTTTGTCTACAGTGGTCATTTTCCCAAAAGAAATGGGCTTTAAAATGTTGTGGGCCATATACTGGTCGTACATTAGGAAATTTCTCGGAAATTAACTTACCAGAGCTCTGTACAAGGGTACATATCAGCTAATGCACACGCCACACCAACCATGACAACATGGTACATATATGAAAAATCAAAGCCATTCATCATGTGGAACCCACTCTATATATGTTATTTCCAAAATATAAAGGTGGTCCCTTTTATAAATGTTCCATGATAATAGATATAAGTGGACGGGTTAGAAAACTTCAAGAGAATTTTCACAACCGTAGATTTTTTCAGATAATTGAGATCCACTTGACCGGTGGGACCTTCTGATGGATGGATACGATATTTCACCAGTGTGCCTTGCTGGCATATGTGGTGGTGTTTGCATTAGCTGACTTGTGCACGCGTGCGGACGTATCAAAGCTCCACTAACCATTGTCGAGGGAGGACTATCTTTGTTTTTATTGAGAAATAATCCAGTGCTCCCTCGGAGCATTATATAATAAATTTCTCATTGCTATATTAGGTCACTTTTATGATCTAATTTATCGATCTGGACCGTCCATTAGATGCATCATTAATTTATTGGACTAATATATGAAAATCATACTGATCAGATGATGCGGACCATCTGTAAATTAGAAATTTTCTTTTAACCATCCATTTTTCAATCCATTGGTGGTATGGTTAGGATTGTACGATAAATTTGATTCTTTAGAATCATAGCCAACTCATGCGGCCTCATAAACGAATGGATGATATTGCCGATTTTGAACTGTGTTTTTACAAACAATCTTAATCGTCCATTTTATAAGCTTTTGATAGTATGTTGACAATAGTCTATTTGATTTTAATTTCTTATCAGTAGCTCTTGAAACCTATCCTGAGGCTAATGGACAGTTGAGATTGATAGATCACGCTGTCCAAGTGTCCCAATGCAGGTAGGAGCACTATAACTGGTAAGAACCTGAGAGCACTGAATCATTTCTACTTTCACTTTATTTCTGTCCATCGAGGTGTTCGTTTACAGCTGCGAGTGGACTTTCAAATACAAAGCTTTCTTTCCGGCAAACGTCTCACTTGTACGGAAAATCCAAGCTGTTGAAAAGTGGGCCGTAAAAATCAGACGGATCAACTCGATAGTTTGGTTGTGCCCGTACATTGACTAAAATCGATTTTGACGGTGTAACCTATATGATGAGTGATCCATTCTGGTTTTAGCCATCAGATGGTTTCTATGGTGTGGTCCACCTTTTGCACGGTTCGGATTTTCTATATAAGTGGCATATTGGCAGGAAAGAATGCGCTGTATATGAAAGGTCACACACACATCGTTGCATGCGAGCATATCTCATTTCTAAGGTATGGCTCATTCACGGCGAAGATCAGAATATCAACGGTCAGGATTGCCTACATGGCCGCAACGTGTACGGCTTTCATGGAGCAGCGTATATTTCTCTCAGGAGCACTGTAAAAACCAAAGGAGGTATTGTGCAAAACTCGGGCCAAGATATTGCACAGTACGTTCGATGTTTCCATTTGCATGAGTGGGGCCCACGGTCCAGTAATCCAAACCGTCGATATCATGGGACCCACTATGGATAGCCCATATATAGAATATTTGGCATTTTATTGGTTGAATGGGAACCGTTGCTGCATTTCTTTCCCAACCGTTTATTGGTGGACCGCTTATAAGTAGGTTGAGGACCTTTCTCTCTTGCAGATGTTTGGTATACTATTTAGAATGCGTTATGATGTCAATGGGCCCCACTCTTACAAACTAAATCAACGATCAAATGCTGTTTGGGGCCCACCACACGCGATGTACGTACGTGGAATCCAAACCGTGCATCTGCTGAGGAAGCATGCATGAATTCTTTTACTACAGTGTAGATTCCTACGTGGGGCCCACTTATTATCAACAAATACCACTCCCTTTGGTGGATTAAACTGACGTGGATTCTACGGATATGAAGACATCAATCAACAAATACCAAATGATTTAAGATAGAATGAAGTGCTGATGCCAATTCAATGGATGAGAACCACTAAGGTGGGTGGAAACATGATTACGGGCCCACCATGATGCATGTATATTACATCCATGCCGTTCATTTGTTTGTTAGGTCATTTAGGGCATGAACCCAGAAATGAAACAGATTCAAATTTCAAGTGGACCACACCATAGGAAATATTAACGGTGATCAAACGTCCACCGTTGAAAACTTGCAGGGGGCCTCAAATTTTTTGGGTCAAGCTGATATTTATGCTTTCCCTTCGTCGAGGTGTGTGTGACCAACAGGTTGGATGGGAAATAAACATCATTGCGGGTCTTAGGAGGTTTTCAACGGTGAGCGTTCAATCACCACTGTTTCCAATGGTGTGGTCCACCTGAGATTGGATTTTCTTCATTCTTGGTATCATGCCATAAAATGAACTAGAAAAATGGATGGATGGTGTGGATATAAAATACACATCACTGCGGGCTCCACAGACTCAGATCTATAGACTTGGTGGTTCTCAGATGCTCTGAATCAGCATCCACGTTACCCGTTACTCAAAGCTAACATGATTGGATGATCATAACCATGAAATGAATGGCATTCCAGAATGGGAAGTGGATTGGCTGGTGTACCATACACCACCGGCCAAATTGATGTGTTGACGTCACCAAGTTCTGTGGGTCCCATCATGAGATATATGTTATATCCAAACCGTCCGTCCATTTGGTGAGCTAGTTGTAAAGCTTGATCCGAAAAATAAAACAGATCGAAAGATCAAGTGGACCACACGCTAAAAAAACATTGGGAGATTGAACTTCTGCCATTGAAACTCTTTTGGGATCACGGAAGTTTTGGATCAATATGATACTTGTTTTTCCTTTTCATACATGTATTTGTGATCTTATGAACAGATTAGATTGGAAAGAAACGTGATGTGGCCGTACGAATGTATTAACGGTTAGAAACGCTACTGTTATTTGTGATGTGGTCCACATAAGCTTTGGATATGACTCAATTTTTGGGCTCATCATTTAAAATGATCTAGATAAATGGATGAACGGTGTGGATATAGTAAATACATCATTGTGGGCCGATGTAACTTTGATCTAATTTTGGACCGTTCGTGCAACTCGGATCTCGAGGAACGTCAGCGCTCGTCTGCGCACGACACGTACCCACACCATCCAGGTCGGTGGTGCGTGGCACACCAGCCAATCCGCTTCCTCCAAAATGGACGGTACAAGGAAAAACAGTATAAGTGATTGCAGGCACTTATTGGAATGATGTGATTGGATAATGTTGGGTTCCTCTGAAATCCGTGGTAGACCCCACCTATCCAATGGTCGATTAAGATCATTGGCGTGGGCCCACATCCAATTAGCAACATAGTAAGGTACAATAAATCCGTACTGGAATTTCGGTCGTCCAAAAGGATAACTTTCAAAAGGACAAAAAAAAAATAACTTTTTTCAAAAAATGCACCAGTTGGAAATTCCATGGCAAGAGGATTTGGATCAATGGCCATGATGCCTCTTAATCCTAACCACGTGCGGTGGAGATCTTAGGCAATCAAGTATTTAAAAACCATTTTACTGTATTATTATTATTATGTGAAATGTTCCTAATTGCATCTGTTGAGATTGGGCAATCTAATCAGTCGTTTTGAACTGTCCATGAAGTCCACGACACATTTCATGGGCTACCATGCAAAAATCACACGGATTGGGTGATCCAATCCATCTTTCATTTGGTAATTTTAAATTTTTTATTATTATTTTTTTCTATATCCATCTCTTTTCCAATCTATGGATGAGATGGTTGTCATTGTCACCTGATTTTGGATCAACATATGCAGTTGATCATGAATGTATGCACACCGATGGACCTGTAAAGGCTAAGGAAATGTAGATAATGGGAAGTGACAGTAATCAACTGTAAACCCTCCGATACCTAAGTTAGGTACATAAACTTAAATTTATGGTTAGATTGTGGGTTTTTCACTTACTGATGGTAATAGGCTCATGGGCTGTTCTGAATCTGTCACGTCGTAATGGGATTTGCTTGAGAGTTCCTATTTCGGTAGGAAACTGCTCTAGCAAGTGTCGTTGATCCTGCCTCGTGTCACGTCATAATGGGATTTGCTCGAGAGTTCCTATTTTGGTAGGAAACTGCTCTCGTAAGTGTCATTGATCCTGCCTTGGCCATTGTGATCTTTGGCTGAGATCAAGCCAGGCCCTCTTTTTCTAGATTTGGTTTGTAATCCCCTCTGGATTACTTTACCTTCTTAGCGGTGGTCGGCTGGGTCAGCTTGGAAGGTGAAGATAGCTAGGATCTTGAGCTCCTTGCACTAGGATAGTGGCATGCTAGCTATGAGAGAACCAAAGCATCTCTGTAATATCAATATTACTATTGTTGCTATTATTATATTATCCCTTTGGAAGGAGGAATATTGTATGTGTTCCTAAGAAAAGCAATTCATCTATTTTTTGACCTCTCAAAAAGGCATGAAAATTGAAAAGAGATGTAGCTCTAGTTCATTAAAAAATGATATGATTTTTGGCGCAAGAAGGGATTGATTCGTATTGGCTTCACTTTGGTTTTGTTCCTTTTTTTTTTTTTTAAAAACAATAATGAGTTGGGGTCTTTTATTTTATCTTGTTTGGCTTTATTAATGTACTTTTAAAAAAAATCCAAAAATTACTTTTTTAACTATTAACATTGTTTGGTTACCCACCAAATTAATTGATTAAAGAAAAATACTTCTTAAGACGTGTTTTTTCTGAACTGACTAACCCATTTTTTAAGGCATTTTTATTAAATCATACTACTTAAATCGAAATGAGAGAATTATTACCTGCCAACAACTCTAGGTGGATGAATTATAGACCTTCATTCAGACCTTTTACCATGATCATGGACATTTTCTTGTATTAAGCTTATGGGAAGTTTCCCTCAATTGTTGAACTATGCCTTTGATGTTTTCCTACAAATGTTGGATTTTCAAATCATATTGCTTATGTTTGGCATTAGACATCGCCAAAGCCATATCTGATACTAGAATATTATATTCATTTTTAATAAATAAATGGTCAATGGTTCACTTCTAAGGGAACCTGTTGATAGATGTCTTAAATCTGTAATTCAACAGTCTGTCGATGACAGGTTCGATGCCATCAAGCAAGTTTTGATGCCATTAAAGTCGGCTCGATTCCATCGATATTTTTCGGAATAAATCAAATTAGTTATTGGACACTTTAGGTGTCATTTTCAATGCCATCGAAAGTTGTTCGATGTCATCGGTAAAATCTATATTTTCATGTTTTGCCGTCGGAATATTTTGGTGTTATTCCAATAACATTGAAGTGAGTTCGAAGTTCCATAGAATGTGTCATCAAGCGCATTGCGGAATTATACAGATTTGTGAATTTACGGGATTTGTTTCCTATTTCAATTGGGATTCTTCCAAAGGCCATATATTTGGGTGTAATCGGGGTTGAGATGTATTTAAGGGCCTGTTTGGTTTTCTCGTTTACAAGTAAATGGCGGTAGGTGTGTCATCATTATGAAAGACCGTCGTTTGGTTTTTTCAAGAAATACAGGTACTTGAGTAGATTTCAAAATCGCTGTAATTGAAATTGGTAGATCGCGCCATATCTCAGCCGTCGTGCATGTAGCCAAGACAAGAGGACGTGTCGCCAACGTCCTACCGAAATGACAGTTTCAGGTTCCCATGGTCTGCAGGAGTATGAAGGCTAGTCGTTTAGTCATTTTGAGTAGATAAATACATATATGATATTTTACTCCTCTTCTTCACCACCAATTGGATGAACATGAGCCGTTGATCCTTGTGATTTTCAAGATATTCTTGAGGCACCAAGAGCATGCAACGTGTATTAAGATATATTCTAAGTATCATTGATATAAGGGAGCCACCATGTCTCTTAATTCACCTATCATGTGCCCACATAAGGGGGATGACTATCCGAGAGCTTCAATGCATTTTATGGGATTATATACATATAAAGGTCCAATGCGGTCAACCTCGTGGGAAGTCCTATGCGGTCAACCTCGTGGGAACTTCCCATGAGGTGCTGTTTGGGCCCACCGTGAACATCTACTCCGTAAGTCATAGGCACCATTCTATGGTGGGCTTAGGGCCTAAAAATCAAGTCAATTCATGACTTGTGTGGGCTACACCACATACAGAAGTTGAGAGGGGTTACCTTCCATTAAAACATTTATAATATAATTTGTTGGGCCCATTGAGATGTGGTTCACAAATCCAACTCATCCATTATGTGTGTCCCACTTGGATGAGGGGTCAAACCAAGTTTCAGACGTATCTAAATTTCAAGTGGGCCCCACCAAGTGCTTTTATATGTTTTAGGAATGTCATCACATGATTTTAGATGGTATAGCCCACCTGAGTTCCGTGTACGACTGATTTTTGGGATATCCCATAATTTAAAGGGGACCATCAATTGCACGATGTTGATGTTCGACATAAATCATGGTGGCCTCATGGGATGTTCCGATGAGCTGGACCGCATAGAACCATTTCCCAGATATATATATATATATATATATATATATATATATATATATATATATATATATATATATATATATATATATATACACATGTGATTTTTTTTCCTTGGAATTTGGACCACTTACTATTTTGCTTTTAACAATGCATTTGATAGCCAACAATTGAACGGCCAAGATTGCTTGATTGGTTTGATTTTAGAGACATGCTCCTTCGTATTATGGCCTTAGTCTTTAAATGGCCTGCATGACTCTATCATTTTTTAAATGGTGGTGAACTATCGCAAGGGATTTATAAAAAATAAATAATAAATAAAAAACCAAAAAAGTAAATTCCTTTGGCTTTCAAATTAAAGAAAAAGCTGACATAAAGTCATGAATGATCCAAATGTTGATATATTGCAGACAAAAGATTACACCGGGAAGGTAATGGTAACCATGTGATTTATTATTATTATTATTATTATTATTATTATTATTTCCTATTGGAATTTGAAATTTGGTTCACTCACTATTTTATTCGTGACCATCCAATTCAGATCTATAAATTGGGTGGTTAGGATTTCCTGATAAGTGTGATTATAGAGATATGATCCATCCACAATGTTACCCACAGTATGGGTGTTCTCTGTGGCCATTCATGAGTATAACATTGTGGAAACGGATTGGCTACTCCCCTGCCGGTGCTCTGTGAGCCCCACCATGACATGACATATGTGTTTCATCCATTTTTACAGATCGAAAAAATGAGAGGGATGTAAATCTCAGGTGGACCACACCACAGGAAAACAATAGTGATAGGATATCCACCGTTAAAATCCTCCTAAGGCTCACTGTACTGTTTATATGACATCCAATCTGTTGATTACTTCATACACACCCAGATGAATTGAAAAAACAAAGATCAGCTTCATCCAAAACTTTTATGGCCCCCAAAAAAGTTTTTAATGGTCAACATTCATTCAAAACTGTTCCTGTAATATGGTCCATTTGAGATTGGTATATATCTCATGTTTTGTCTCATACTATAAAATGATCTAGAAAACTAGATGGACAGCATGGATGAAACACATACATCATGGTGGGCCCTACAGAGCACTGACCATCAGCCACTCGGCTGGTGGCAGGGGGAGTAGCCAATCCGTTTCCTAACATTGTGGGGCCATCAAGATCAGCCGACACAATGGTGGGGCCCACCTGATGAGTAAAGTGGCTTGATTCTTGTGCTAGGTAATCTTTCATGACAATGCATACTTTTTTCATGTTATTAATGTCATGCATCCACTCCCTCTGCAAAAGCATTTTTCCGACTATGGAAATCATAAGCTATGTGGGCTCCACCATGATGTGTTTCCTAAATCCACTCCTACCAATAGTTGAGTGATCCAATTTTAGGTGTAGAGGAAAAAAAAGCCATCTTATCTCTAATTCGGTTGGGCCACATGATTGAAAATAATGTATAGGGTGATGTGCACCCTCCAAACGGTTTCCCTTAGCGTGCCTCACTTCATTCATAGATTGTACTGATTTTTGGGCCAGGACTAAATTTTTGTATGGTGTCTAATGTTTAGGGTAGATTTCACATAATCATCACGGTGGGCCTCATATAAAATCAATGATGGACGTCTCTCTCATAGTTGATTTTTTACATGGCCCACGGTGATGATTATATGAAATTGTGTCAAATTATTAGATGCCACAAAAAAGTTGGGCATGAGGCCCAATAATCCATATAACATGTGGGGCCATACCAAAGGAATCGGTTAGTGGGTGACATCGCCCTGTATAATGTTTTCAACCTGTGGTCCACCTAAATAACCAATGGTGATGGTCTTTTAGCTACGCACCAAAAATTTGGTCATGCAATTGGTGATCAGAGTAATTTTTGATAACAGATCATGGTTGGTTTCACCCCACAATTAAAAAAAAAAAACCACTTAGATATAACACACACACACACACACACACACACACACACACAAACAAACACACACACACACACACACACACACACACATATATATATATATATATTCTTTAAATAATTGGGAGAGTGAAGCTACTGTTGATTTTTGGCAACACTTACCCTATTGTCTATGTCTAATCTACTCTAACCATTAGATGTGTAATCTTTCGTTAGCGCACGCACAAAAAAAAAAAAAGGGGGTTAATATATAATTCAGATGGGCCACATTAAAGGAAACAACTGAGAGAGACATTCGACATTAATTTTTTAAAGGTCTACCATGATGATTATGTGAAATCTACTTAAACCATTAGATGCCATACAAAAATTTAGTCATAGGGCAAAAAAATCAAGACAATCGGCCATTCGTTATGTGAAATCTACTAAAAATATTTAAAAAAAAAAAAAAAAAAAAAAAGAAAAGAAAGGAAGAAGAAAGATTCACACCACCCATAATGTTTAACCTCATGTCAAGTGTGGCTCATGTGATGATTGCATCCTCTTGATATTTGGAGCATCTGATCATCTTAGTGGTACACCTAGTGAATGGGTTGAATGTTACACATCACGTGGGCTCTACTATTATTCCCTCCATCCATATGGAAAAAGTTAAACAAGAGGGCTTTTTTTTTTCTTTCTTTTTTTTAGAGCAAAGTTAAACTTTTAAAAAAGTTTTTCATTATATTTGTAAATGGACTGTTTATAATCAATAGTCATAAGAATCTCCTGTCATTCTGAACGTGGCTTACTAATAATGTATGACATGCATCTCAACTGATAGTGAGTAAAAACGATTACAGGAATCTCCTGTAATCCTGAACGTGGCTCACTAATAATGCAATATGTGCGTCTCAGCCGATAGCGAGCGAAGAAGTAAAGATTTTCACATGTGAAATGACATTTTTACCCATTTATTAAGGGCCTACATCTACTAGACATGCATTATCATTTGGCCACTTCAAGGACTCCTATAATAGTGTTTGTTTTCATGGTGGAGGCTGTGGGATGGAAACCCACAAGTTCTATACTGTGATTAGCTTGTGAGAGACTAAGGGCCTGTTTGGGCATTTGTGTCAGGGTGGTTTACGAGGGGTAGGATTATAAAATCTTCCCCTATTCCTTCCCACGTCTGTTTGGGCAACCGAGCTACCGTCCCAGCTTACACTTCCAACGTCTTCTGTCAGAGGGGCGAGATTCGGACGATCCCGCGAGTGGGATTCGGAGGTTTACTTCTATTTTGCCATTGCTCAAGCTGTCAAGCATTTTCAACAGAGGTTTGCTATACCTACACACATTTCTACATGCGGACACACGTGCGAACCAGCTATGTAATTTGGTTATCGAAACCGTAAATCATGAGGAATCCACCTTCTAGATCATCTATGCAAAAACGTATTCCAACCAACCATTAGTCAAGTCACGCGTATTCAAAGAATTGGATGGTCGGCGTTTATCCTTTTCATGCACTTGAGCATTTGTACAAGTGAACTATTGTGAGACCCTCCCATATACACACGTTCAATGGGGAAACAGATCGGCTACTCACCCTGCCACTGGCCAATGGCTAGTGGTCGGTGCTCCGTGGACCCCACCATGATGTATTTGTTTCATCTGTTCATCTATAGGTTGACATGTGCCAATATGGAGTGCATGCGAAAGATCAGAGCTCTCCATGTGGTTGCTAATAATGCCCAGATCTTCTCGGGTAGTAACACTTAGCTAGGTCACAATGTACAAAAGGAACTTTTCTTAGCCGTCCATTTGTTTTGTAATCCGTGGCCCACCTTATCTGCGAATTAGTATGAACTTCTTCGAAGTATATCTAAGTAGTGTATTTCACCTGATGGAAAGATCCGATCTTGTACACATATCCTATGTTAGCATGTGTGTGGGCATGTAGATGGGCATAGCTACCACACGGGTGGAATCAGCAAACCGCCTCTTTTCAGAAGCTGCTTGACGGTTTCGTATCGTACTCGCTATTTCACTACATATAAACCGATGCTCTCTACCCAAATCTCCGTGGCCTTTTCAAACAAGCGAAGAAGAAAGAAAGAAATAGAATTCCGATAAATCATGATTCGGTGAAATCGTGATATTCCTATATTATAGGTTTGTGTTTTTTTTCCTCTTTTTTTTTTTTTTTTTTTTTTTTTTTTTTGCGTTTTTTGGGGTGCGTTTTAATGCACTATTTTTCATGATATTTTGCCATTTTTGGAATTTGTAATTGTAATAAAGTGCGATTTCCTTTGTTGGAAATTCTACTGAGAGTAGAAAGTCCAAAAAAATCACGATTTTTTTTGTGGGCCCACTGTGATGTTTTTCTGACATCTACTTCCTACATCAGTTGCAACGCCTCATCTTAGGGCTTGGGCCCAATGATCAGTCAGATCTAAAACTCAGGTGGGCCACCCCACAGGAAAGAGTTGGGATCAAGAGGCAAATTTTAGAGATTTTAAATAGGATCAAGAGGCAAATCCAAGGCGGACATCAGGTAGGCCCCACCTTGGATGTGATTGTGTCAAAAAGCGAGGCCCATCCGACAATCCCCGATGATGATATTGAGTATTAATTGTGGACCGTTGATGAAGCTCATCTTAGTTTTTACCGTATATTGTATCCCATGGGCAAACCAAACAGCCCCGCCGTGGTATCCTATGGGATGAAAGGAATCCCATGAATTCCAAACATAATATCTGATCCATCCTAGGATAGAGGTGTATACTTCTATCCCAGACAATCCACTGTCTATCATAAATGCTATTGTCAGCCCAATTCCATCCCATTTAATCCACCCTAACGCAAATGCCCAAACAGGCCCTAAGGTCGAAGCCTTTTGAATCTGGTGACTCGACCAAGTTAGCATGTGAACTCAGTGAGTCTTGTTGATGCGAGACTGAGTTGTATTGAGGAGGATGTTTGACAGTGACTCGACTCAGAATCCCCTTTATTTGAATTGACTAGATGACTCTAATCAATTGATCTGGACGGTCTACACACATCTCATGGTGGGATGTGGATTGGCTAGTGGTTGGTGCTCTGTGGGCCCCACCATGATGTATGTGTTTCATCCATGCCATCCATTCATTTTTTTTCCAGATTATTTTATGGTATTAGACTAAAAATGAGGTAGATCCAAATCTCAAGTGGACCACATCGTAGGAAACAATGTTGATTGAACTCCCACCATTGAAAACTTCTTGGGCCCACAAAAGTTTTGCATGAAGTTGATGACCTAAACAACAGGTTGGATGTCAAATAAGCACTACAGCGGGCCTTAGGAAGTTTTTAATGACGGGCATTCAATCACGACTGTTTTCCTGTGGTGTGGTCAACCTGAGATTGAGATCTGCCCCAATTTTTTTTTTATCAACCATTAGAATGATATGAAAAAATGAATGGACAGTATAGATAAAACACATGCATCATGGTGGAGCCCACAGACTACCAACCACTAACCACCTCACTAGCCAAACCCCGTCCCTCCTGGTAGTACAGGACAAATCTAGACATTGAACCAATGGCCTACAAAATAGACGGTCAAAGTTGGATAAATGTTCAAAGAAAATATAAATGATTACTTTTAGTAGACAATCTAACCTTTCCATTCATCACTAGGAAATCAGACGGCTATAAAAAGAAATAGGCAAATGATTGATTGATCGAGCCATTGGGCGGGTGGGCCAACATGTCCATGCTGCATCTTGTGGTCTGTCAGGATTAATCTAACGATCTTCATTGGACCATATGATTTTTGGGTCATTGGATTGAGGACAGAATGATCAAATTGATTTTTGTGCAATGCGATAGGGACCATCGTTTGGACGTTCTAGCTTGCATGATCAGTGTATACCGCAGTGGAAATTGACAACTTCTCATGTGACCATGGACACCACCTTTACAAATAGAGAAATTGCATTCCAACAGTAGGAAAGCTATTTGCATTGTTGTTTTAAAACTCAGTAACTCAGACTTGAATCTCACCTGAGTGAACTCAACTTGTTTAGAAATCAAGCCGAGTCGTTATGGAACTCAATGTGCTGGACTGAGTTCACACCCGACATGACTCATGGAGTCAGCTCGGCTACTCAGTCGACTCAAACTACCTGGCATGACAAATATCCTATCATCACCGTCATGGTTGTCATCTAAACAATGCCACAAAAGAGGGTGAAACATGAAGAATTTTGAGGAGATCAGCCATCCTAGTATTATTCTCCTTAAGCATGTGAAACTAAGGAGTTCTAATGGAATCTGGTTTACTAGTATTGGTATATGATCGAATTCAAAACTCATAATTTTTTAAGTATATTTTAGAAAAATATTATTTCTAATTTAATTATTAAATTTTGAGTTGAGACAAATTGACTTGATTGGATATCAAGTAAAGTTGAGTTTTTTTAATTGTTTTTTTTTTTAAAAAAAAAACCTATAATTTGCATAAATGTGACGCAGGGGAGGACATGAGGTTGAGCACCGTCTTCCTCAAGAGGATAACTATTCCGAATCTACAGAACTTCTCTGGACTCCTCACAAAGACTTCTCGAATCCACGAGGAAAGAAATCAGAAAATAGAAATAAATTCTAATAAATTCGAAATTGATTAATGAATGAATAAAAACGAGTTCACAACCCTTTAAATAGGGGTACCAAGCAATGAGAAAGAAATCAGAATCGAACTATAACTCAAACTCTTAGAATCCACGACTTACTATAAATAGTAAACTTACTATTTACAAACGGTCATGATGTCTACTAGTGCGCAAGGTTTTCGGCCAAAAATAGTAAGTGTCCTATTTGGCTTCACCAAACCGTTCTCCTAATTATTCTAAGCTCTTTTCATGTTGGGCCTAACTCCTAAAGCCCGACGGATGAAGAGTTATAATTAAACTAAAACTTACTATTTATAGTAAAAACAAAATTAAAGCAGGGAAACGACTGTCGATCCAGGGATTTTTCACAATTTCGGGCTGCGCAACCCGGCGTAGTGAGGTTGGTTGGCTAAAGTAGCTCGTTCTACTCAAAATCATATATTTTACGTCAGGTAACTCATCCCAGATTGCGAGATACGCCCGATTTAAGGTTTGATGGTCCGGATCACTTTTGTCGTCGACCGGGCCTTTTCTAATCCATCGTAGCCATGAAACTGTCCCCGACCTGCTCTACATCAAAATGTCTATCAATGGATATGGCAGATATTTGCACCAGCCAAGAAACCGGTCAATCTTAAGGTTTGTTTGGATTTGGGTAAAGTTATATCATGAATAGTAGTCTACGACCAACTTTCAAGGTTAGCTAGTTATGGATAATGTTATTATTGATTAGTTATATCATTTTTTGTTTTCCAAATACCTTGAAACACACACACCAAGTATGTGAAATTTATTTTAATGTATGTTTAAATAAATATAATTTTCATGTGCACCAAAATTATAAAGTGTTATTGGCCAAAGCAAATTGCATGTGCCTAAAAGTTGTGATGGGCGAAAGCTATGTGAGGCTTATGGAGATGCTGGTGGTAAATCCAATTTGTCCATTAGTTTTGCAAGACCATAATAGGTTAGGAATCTAAAAATCAAATTGATCCAAAACTCACAAGAGCCGTACCACACGAAACAATGGAGATTGAACCCCCACCATTGGAAGCTTTGTGAGGGCTACAAAAGTTTATCTTAGAAGTAATAACCTTATGAACAGCTTGGATGGCATATAAACATCATGGTCAGCTCCAGGAAAGTTTGGAGGATGGATGTTTTGGTTTCCACTGTTTTGTTTGGTGTGTCCTACTGGAGTTTTGGGTTTGACTGAGTTTTAGATTTCTATCCTATCATGGTCTTGCAAAACTGATGGATGGAGTGATTTGTCATGAGCATGTATGTGAGCCTCACAAACCTTCTAGAACTTACTGACATTGCACCCATGGTGTTAGGGTCCCATATCAATGGATGTGAATAAACAAGATAAAGGTTACATGCAATTAATGTCTGATGTTTAGATTATTGATTCTTGTGCCTGTTTAGACTGAAAGGTTGATTAGAAAAGAAGAATACGAACTAGTAGTGGCCACATATGCCAATTTCACATGGATTGTTGATTACCCCTATTAATTTGTACGGTTAGATTGAGTGGTAGACTGAGTGAAAGATACCTCCTTTCAACACACTGAGGTCTTGGTACCGATTGTGTACTAATAAGCTAACAATATATATATATATATTCATTTGTACGGTTAGACTTTGAGACCACCTTACCATTGAAAAGATAAAGAAAGTGAAAAGAAGTAGACTAATGATATAGCCTGCTGGTGTCTTTTTAAGCTGTGGTATCTTATATGTTTTTTTTTTTTTAATTTGGACCGTTCAACTTGACAGACCCAGGCGCCCGAGCTCAGCCGAGTATGCTTGTTGAGTCATGAGAAAGCTCACTCCTAAGAGTGACTCGTCCTAACCCATCAAGACTCATGAGTCAACCTAGTGAACTAGACATGGGTTACTGTGACTTAAGCCTAGACATACCCAATCAGGCTATTTTCTTTTGAGGCAAGAGGGAGATTTGAACTTGCACCTTGGCCGAGAGGAAGTCGTATTATCGTAGTTTCAAGACCCGACTGAGTCCTATTCGACTTGTCCGAGTCGACTTAAACTCAATCAGACCTTGTTCTGTTCAATACCATGAGTTGAAGTCGTCACCCTTGACTAAGGTGAGATGAGCCTCGATCTGGCTGAATGAGTTGGTCCAAGTTGCCGTGTCTTTTAACCATGGTTAAAAGAATACACACAAGACTTGAGTTTGCATGCATAGAGTGAAGGCTGGCATATTCAAGCCATTGTAGTGATGTGAAAGATGGATTATTCCGACAAATCTATTGAAAGATCCTAGCTATCCAATTTGATTATTTCTATTGAGTCGAGACAAATTGACTTGATTAAATATCAAGTCAAGTCAAATCAAGTTTTTTTTTATTTTTTTTTTTATTTTTAACTATGATTTGCATAAGTATCAACAAGAGATATGGATTCGACTCTCTCCTCCACATTACTAATACATATGGTTGTGGGTGATTGCATGTAGCTAGAGAGAATAGTCTCGCTTCAAAAGAGATGGAGACACCTTATGTCTTTAAAAAAGAAAAATTAATTATTATTATTATTTAAAAAAAAAAAAAAAAAGATATGTCAACCATTTGCATAATCCAAGACACCAGCTAATCTTATGGGGCCTTGTATGGATCTAGATCTATGGTATATTGTCAAGGTTAGTTGATAATAAACAATGCTATTGTTGACTAGTCCATATGTGTGTGTGTGTGTGTGTGAGATTGTCATGTGGGGTCCTGGCTCTCACTCTCTTGTGGTAGAGTCACAGGAGTTTCAACACCTGGTCAAGGGTTCGAGTACCCATAAGTGGTGAAATTCCACTATGGCATGAGTGTGTGGTGGTGTGTATGGGTTAAAAAAAAGAAAAGAAGAAGTGTGTGATTGTCATGTGCACCAAAATGATAAAAGTGTTGTTTATATATGAATTCTTATAGTTGTATGTTATGTGGGGCCCACAAAGATGTTTGTCGCAAATCCACTCCATCTGCCAGTTTTGCAAGACCACAATATAACAAGAATATAAAAATTAGGTAGGCCCAAAACTCATGGAGCAATGCCATACCAAACAATGGGGAATAAACACACATTAGAAACTTTGTGGGGCCAATGAAGTTTTTTATCATGATGATATTTGTGCCTATAGTTTCTTTAAGTGGTAATAACTTTATGAACGGCTTGGATGACATATAAACATCATGGTCGTCTCCAAGAAGGCTTCAACGATGGATGTTTCCATTTTCACCGTTTCATTTCGTATGGCCTACTTGAGTTTTGGATATACCTAATTTTTAGATTCCTACCCTAGTGTATTCTTGCCAAACTAATGGACGGGATGGATTTATCGCGAGCAGCTCTGTGAGCCCCACACATCTTTCACCTATAGAAACTTTCTATACTTTGGGGCACATGCAATCTACTATTGTCGTTGACAAGTAGTTTCATATCTTCATCATTGATATTTAATCTACAGTGTTATGGTTATATATTAATGAATGTGAATCGTTGTAATTAATGTCTCATGTAATGTTTATCCAAAAGTACATTAATTAATTAATTAATGGACATGTATATATACTTGCTCATGGTTATTATCCTACATGCAACTTTGCTAAATCCAAACAAAACCCTCAAATGAAGGGTGGAAAAGCGTGGATATCAAGCTGGTCCACTCGTCAGGTGGGCCACATGGGTCTATTTCATGTGGATGGTTGGTTATCCATATTCATTTGTACCTTTCTTGGTAATTCCTGTGCAACCGGCATTGGGTTGGACTTTGATACCCTCTCACCATTAAAAAAGGATAAAGAGAAAGTGAAAAGAAGCAGACTAATGATATAGCCCGCTGGTGTCCTTTTTAAGCAGTAGTATCTAATATATTATTTAAATTTGGACCGTTCAACTGGACAAAGCATGTCTCAAAATTTCCACAAATGGAACAATATTAACCATCTGATTTTTCTTTTTCAATCTGGACCGTTCAACATCTTTTTTAATATCAGATTGATGGGTGGCCCATCAGGCTTCTGACCTCACCCGTTGTGGACCTGATTGTAGGCCTAACAAAAAACCAACCTCCACGTGCCTTAATTTATCAATTTTTTTGGGTTTTCTAAATCTTGATACACTTGTGAAGTGTGTGAACCTTCATGGGTCTTCACCATTATTCATCTTATATAAATAAGCTCATTGATCTGAGCCATCTATCATAATGGCCACCTCTCGAACAGGCCATTGCTTGAATTGGGGCTATAGTGACCACTTCTTCATACTTGATGATGCCCATTAGTTGAGCGAACAATACATTTTTGGCCCACTTTGAAAAGTTTAGGCCGAAAATGTATTAACCATCCATTGGTTTTTGGTGGTCCACTTTTAGAACGGCTGATTCAACATGGTTTCAAGACTTGAGCGCGTCTTGTTCGACTTGTATGAGTCGACCCAATCTGGTTGGATACCATGAGCCACCTCCAACAAAGGTTACTTAAGCCCCGACCTGACTCGACTCAGACCCAATGAGTCGGTCCAAGTCACTGAGTCTTTTAACCATGGGTCTTATGCAGCCCACTTACAATTTTTACTGAGAAGGCAGGGTCCTAACCAGTGCACCATGCATTTATAACCATTATTGTATGTGTTTTGTTATAATTTTAGGTATTTCCACTGTATACCTTTGTTTAAGACACTAATTTTCTTTGTTACTGATTGACATGAGACTTCCTTGTTGCTAGTGAAGTTTGCATGTGCAAGGCTAAGGGTGGCATATCCAAACCATTGTTATGATTGCATCACAAACGTTGAATTATATCCACAGAATCTCCTGAATTGAAAGATCCCAACCATCCAATCTTTAACCTTTTACCTCCTTAAACATGATTGGTTGGTTTTTCTTTTTTAATTTTACCACATCTCCTATGGTTTGAATCACCAAACCATGAGTCCTATAGTGTAAACTTTGGGCAAAATAAGAAAGTTTCCTATTAGTTACTTCAGGGAAAGTGTGCATGTATGGAGAACATTGGAGAGAGAAAAAGTAGAAGAAATTGAAAATGATAAGAAAAAAATTGAAAATTTTATGGTAAAAGTTTAAGACACATGCAGAGAAAGAAAGAGTAAAAAATGCAGATTATATTAATTACGGGTAACCTATATCTACTTTTTTCTATATTATGGATCACTTGAACATTAAATCTACCTTGCTTCAGGGTTGAATGGACACGGCTAGTGTATTGACGTTGCTAATAAAGACGAGCTACTAGACGGTCCTTTGTGGGCCCCACCATAATGTATGTATTTTCTTCATGTTGCCAATCAACTTTATCTGCTCATTTTAGGACATGAAACAAAATATGAGGTAGATACGAATCTCCAGTGGACCACATCATAGGAAAAATGTTGATTAAATGCTCACCATTAAAAACCTTTTGTGGGCTACTAAAGTTTTGGATTAACTTGATATTTGTGTTTTCCGTTTATCTTGGTTGCATGTAATAGTGGTCCTTAGGAAGTTTTTAATGGTCAAAGTTCAATCACTACTATTTTCCTATGATGTGGTCCACCTTAAACTTGGTTCTACCTCATTTTGGGTTTCGTTTCATAAAATAAGCTAGCAAGATGTATGGACGGCATGGATAAATCACATAAATGCTTGTGGGGACCATATAGCACTATCTAGTAGTGAAGTTGATAATAACATGCAATCTATGTTCATCTGCTAACACGAGCCAACAAAACATATATACAACGTGAATTTCATATAGTCATGACACCCACAAGCTTTTATTACAAAAATTTTCTCCCATTACACCCTGCATGAGCTGCCCGTATCATACAATTTGAGTGGCTAGCCTACATCAAATGGTTGAAAAGAAGAGGGTAGAATCTAACCCGTTTCATGCTTTTTGTGAATGAAATTTGAACCATGTATTTAAGATACATATTTAGTTCTTAACATAAATTTAAATTTATTTAAGATATTTTCACTTATCAATGTTCATAGTTTTCATTAATTATAGGTGTTAAAATTATAGTTGTACACAAACCGTGTTAGCTTAGTTAACTCACTTGACTCATAAAAGCTTGATTCAAATCTGTTCAAAATTGAGTTCAAGCCGACTTAAGCTGATTTTTGAAGCTCGGAAAAAATCCAAGCCGAGTTCAAGTTTGAATAGACTTGGATTGAACTTCAACTCGAATCAAACAAGTTCATGACTCGATCATTTTGATATTGATGTTGCTCACCAAATATTTGATAAAATGACTCAACGAAATGTTATTTTGAATGCATACATTCAACTGGTGGTAAGGAAAGTATGCATACAAAACAAATCACTATAAAAAAAAAAAAACCCATTACGTGATAAACTATCCTTATATCTTGATTTTGATGCTGCCTATAAAATGTTTGATAAAATACATGTAAATTGTTGTTACTATTTTGTATATTGTGAGAAATTTAATGTGCACTCTGTGCTTGAAAAAATGTTGAATAGGATCGTTCTTGTCTTGAACTAGCCCAAGTTGTTGAACAAATCGAGCCAAACAGAGTTCGAGTAGGAATCAACTAGTGGCAGAGCCAAGCCGAGCTGTGCCAACCACAACACACGTGCAACCCTAATTAAAATGTCTGAAAGTTGCCTATTAATTATTGAATATCAAGTCAAATCAAGTAAAGACCATTCCACTGGTTGAGTTGGGGTGACACCATTGTGACATATATATCTAAGACTTTAAAAATCTTAAAATTTTAAATAAATATTGTGAAAATATTGAAATATTTCATCATGAGATTGGAAAGTTTAAAAGTTGCCTAGATTTTAAAAATCTCATAAGTTTTTAACAAAATACCAATTAGATGACGTGACATATATATTTATTTAAAATTATAAAATAATTTATTAATTTATAATAAATATTTTTAATTTTTTAATTTTAGCGTGATTTTCATGATAATGCCACGAGAAAATAAAAATTATGAAAATCTCACGGGAAATTGCCAAACCATGTCATTATGATGTAGACATTAAGTGGAAACAAGGTTTTTTTGGCTTTTAAACTACAGTTCAGACAATCTAATCAGTTTGGGTTTTGGCCGAATCCTTCAAAAATAAACGGTCTGTGCTCAGGCTGACAGCCTAAGATGATGATGATGAATGATCCTAATTGAATGATCATGGTCTTTCCATCCATAGTAAACTCTATAATTTGGACGGTCTTGATTTGTGTGTATGTATGCCGTCCATGCAAAATGAGACATCACAATTTAAAGAAGCGGCAACTGGTTGGACTTTATACCCTCTCACCATTAAAAAAGGATAAAAGAAAGTGAAAAGAAGCAGACTCATGATATAGGCCGCTGGTGCCGCTGGTGTCCTTTTTAAGCAGCAGTATCTTATATATTATTTAAATTTGGACCGTTCAACTGGATACAGAATGTCTCAAAATTTCCACAAATGGGACAACATTAACCATCTGGTTTTTCTTTTTCAACCTGGACCGTTCAACATCTTTTTTAATCATCAGATTGATAGGTGGCTCATCAGGCTCCTGAGCTCAGATGTTCTAAGCCTAACAAAAAACCAACCTCCACATGCTTTAATTTATCAAAATTTGGGGGTTTTATAAATCTTGATACACTTGTGAAGTGTGTGAACCTTCATAGGTCTTCAGCCCTGTTCATCTATAAATAAGCTCATTGATCTGAGCCATCTATCATAATGGCCACCTCTCGAATAGGCCGTTGCTTGCGCCGGGGCTCTGGTGACCAGCTCTTCATACTTGATGATGCACGTTAGTTGGACAAACAACACATTTTTGGCCCATTTTGAAAAGTTTAATTAGGCCGAAAATGTATTATCCATCCATCGGTTTTTGGGTGGTCCACTTTTAGAATGGCTGACTCAACATGGTTTTAAGAATTGAGCACGTCTTGTTCGATTTGTATGAGTGGACCCAATCCGGATCGATACCATGAGTCACCTCCGAGTAAGTTAAGTTAAGCCCCAACCTGACTCAACTCAGACCCAATGACTCGGTCTAAGTCACTGAGTCTTTTAACCATGGGTCTTATGCAGCCCACTTACAATTTTCACTTAGAAAGCAGGGTCCTAACCAGTGCACCATGCATCTATAGCTATTATAGTATGTATTTTGTTATAATTTAGGTATTTTGACTGTAAAACTTTGTTTAAGACAGTAATTTCGTATGTCAAAGCCACTGTTGTGATTGCATCACATTCGATAGATTATATCCATGAAATCTCTTGAATTGAAAGATCCCAGCCATCCAATCTTTAACATTTTTCCTTCTTAAAAATGATTGGTTGGTTTATTTAAATTTACCACCTGGTATGGTTTGAATCACCAAACCATGAGTCCTCTAGCCTAAACTTCAGCTTCGGGGAAAGTGCACATATAAGGCATGAATGGAACAGACTGGAGAGAGAGTAAAATTTTGAAAATGGTAAGAAAAAAATTAAAAAATTTACTATAAAAGTTTAAGATATATGCAGAGAAAGAAAGAGTAAAAATGCTCATTATTTTAATTATTGGTGACCTATCCTTACTTCTTTTTTTTCTATACCATGGCTCACTTGAACATTAAATCTACCTTGTTTTAGGGTTGAATGGACACAGATTGCAAATTAACACTGCTAGTAGTGATGGGCTATTGGATTGTCTTTTGTGGGCCCCACCACGATATATGTATTTTATCCATCAACTTTGTTGGTCCATTTTAAGATATGATACTAAAATGAAGCAAATATAAATCCCAAGTGGAATACATCATAGGAAAAAATGTTGATTAAATGCTCACCATTAAAAACTTATTTGGGGCACAAAAGTCTTGGATTAACTTGATATTTGTGTTTTCTATTCATCTGATTGCATGACTTAATTAACAGCTGTTAGATGGAAAATAAATGTTATAGTGGGCCTTAGGAAGTTTTTAATGGTGGGAGTTCAATTACTACTATTTTCCTATGATGTGGTCCACCTTAGAGTTGGATATGCCTCATTTTGGGTTTCATTTTCATAAAATGAGTTAGCAAGATGGATGGATGGATGATATGAATAAATCACACAAATGATGATGGGGACCATATAGCACCATCTAGTAGCAGTGAAGTTGCTACTCATAATAGCATGCAAACACGAGTTGGCAAAACACATATACATCATGAATTTCATATGGTCTTAGAGCTAGGCATTGAGTCGAGTCGGACTAAGTTAAGGATGACTCATCTCGATCCAGTTTTGAAATAGGCCCGACCCAAACTTGATCTGAGTCCGGTCTGGCCTGGACTGATCCGGACTGAGTCCGATCCGATCAGAAATACCAAGTCAGGTTGAGTTGGCATCGAGTCGGAGTGAGAGCTGAGGGAGGCAGAGACTGAGAGAGTGGATAGGAGAGAGAAGGGGAGGAGGAGGAGGAGGAGGGTGATGGTGGTGGGTGGTTGCCGGGCTTGGAAGATGAGGAGGATGAGAGAGAGAGAGAGAGAGAGAGAGAGAGAGAGAGAGGCCAGGCATGGAAGATGAGGATGAGAGAGAGAGGTCGGGCTTGGAAGATGAGGAGGATAAGTGATGTAGAGCAGGTCGCGAACAGTTACATGGCCAAGATGGATAAGAAAAGGCCCGGTCGACGACAGAAGTGATCCGGACCATCGAACCTTAAATCGGGCGTATCTTGCAATCCGAAATGAGTTATCTGACGTAAAATATATGATTTTGGGGTAGAACGAGCTACTGAAGCCAACCAACCTGCTAGGTCGGGTTGCGCAGCCCGGAATTGCGAAAAACCCCTGGATCGATGGTCGTTTTCCCGTTTTAATTTCGCTTTTACTATAAATAGTAAGTTTTAGTTTGATTATAACTCTTCATCCGTTGGGCTTTAGGAGTTGCGCCCAACGTGAAAAGAGCTTAGAATAATTAGGAGAACGGTTTGGTGAAGCCAAATAGGACACTTACTATTTTTGGCCGAAAACCTTGCGCACTAGTAGACATCACGATCGTCTATAAATAGTAAGTTTACTATTTATAGTAAGTCGCGGATTCTAAGAGTTTGAGTTGTAGTATGATTCTGATTTCTTTCCCATTGCTTGGTATCCCTATTTAAAGGGTTGTGAACTAGTTTTTATGGATCAATTAATCAATTTCGAATTTATTAGAATTTATTTATATTTTCTGCTTTCTTTCCTCGTGGATTCGAGAAGTCTCTGTGAGGAGTCCAGAGAAGCTCCGTGGATTCGGAGTAGTTATCCTCATCACGTTCATCCCCGCGTCAATAAGGGAGGGAGAGAGATTTTGGGATCGGGTCGGGATAGAGTGCGGCGGTCAGGGTTAGAGAGTCGGGTTTCGAATTGAGTCGGGTCTAACCGGATTGAGTTTCGAGTTAAGTCGGGTCTAACTAGATCGAGTTTCGAGTCGAGTTACTAGGTAACTCGAACTCGACTTAGTTTGAATTCGGATTAGGCAAAACCTACTCGGTTTGGACCGACTCACCTGTTCGAGTAGGGTTGAGTTGGATCTGAATGAATCAACGAGTTGAGTTAACGAAATTGAGTCGTCTAGTGCCTACCTCTACATAGTCTTGACAATTGACATCCATAATGCTTTTATTGCTCAAAATTTCTCCCAGTACACTTAGCATAAGTTGCCCGCATCATACAAATTAAGTGGCTAGCCTGCATTAAATAATTGAAAAGATGAGGTAGAATATCAGTTGTTCCATACTTTTTATGAGTGAAATTTGAACCATGTATTTAAGACACGTTTTCTCATTTTCAAAATAATTTTAAATTTATTTTAAATATTTTTGCATATCAATGTTCATAGTTTTCATTAAATGTACTGCCAAAACGTTAAAAGTTGTCTATAGAAAATAATAAGATTAATTCAAATTTAATTATTAAATAGCAAGTCAAATCAAGTAAAGACCATCTCCACTAGTTGAGTTGAGGTGACACCATTGCGACGTGCATATGTAAGGTTTTAAAAAATCTTAAAAATTTAAATAAATATTATGAAAATAGCGTGATAATTTCATTATGCAATTGGGAAGATTTAAAATCGCTTAGATTTTGAAAATCTCATTTTTCTAAAAATACCAATTAGATGATGTGACATATATATTTATTTAAAATTATAAAATAATTTATTAACTTATAATAAATATTTTGAATTTTTTTATCATTGCGAGATTTTCATGATAATTCCGTGAGAAAATAAAAATTGTGAAAATCTCACGTGAAATTGCCAAACCAAGTCATTATGTTCTAGACATTGAGTGGAAACGAGTTTTTTGGCTTTTAAACTACAGTTCAGACAAACTAATCAGTTTGCGTTTTGGCCAGATCCTCCAAAAATAAACGGTCTGCGCTCAGGCTGACCTGGACAGCCCAAGATGATGATGAACGAACCTAATTGAATGATCAGGGTCTTTCCATCCATAGTAAATTCTATGATTTGGACGGTCTTGATTTATGTGTATGTATGCCATCCATGCAAAATGAGACATCACAGTTTAAAGAAGTTGTAGTGAACTAACACCATAGTCTTTCCGAAGAAAAGGAAAAAGAAAAAGAGGAAGAGAAATGCTCGAGAGCTCTCAGAGAGCACCATACGCTATGGTGCTCCTGGTTGCATCAGTTCTCTTTTATACCCAAATATATTGATCGGAACCGTTGATTATGTCCTAAAAAATATCTTATCTTTTAATAAGAAAAAATAAAATTTATCTGATGATCTAAGCCTTCAGTGACTTGTTCTTGTTTTCTTTAACGATCCTTTTACTAAGAAGAGAATGTATGGATACATTATATAAAAAAGTAATTATTTAGTAAAAAATCAATCCATTATGGTCCCTAATAAATGGATGGATCAGATTGTTGATTAGATCTATTTTGTGTGAAAAATATTGAACGTTCATATTAAATTACATTGATCAAATGGTTAATATTATTCATATTGATTTGATAATTATATGGTAGCCAATAAAATGAATAATAAATCTAATGAACGGTCTAGATCAATTTATTGAACTACCTAAATATCCCAATGAAAGTAGAGGCACTACACCTTATAGTGCTCTAACAGCATTGCAGCATTTCTAAAAAAGAAAAGGACAAAAAACTCCCTTCCAAAAAACAAAACAAGAGGAGATATTTTATTTAGAGAATTGATATATTCACCCATCCCATTTCATTTCTACACACCTATTATTTATTTTGGGAGTTGAAATAGTACAAAATTGTACTTTTGGAAATCAAAAACTACAAAATGGTGTATTCAAGCAAAAGGTAGGGGTGACTAGCAGCTCCCATTCATTTCACACTGTCATTTATGTAGGTTCTTTCATAGGTTTTCCTACACTGTAACAGACCCTCGCTGCAATTCATGCAAGCTGGCCATTCCTGTTGCTGCTGAAGAGATATTGTTGCGAAGATTTGCAAGATGGGCAGTGAGATTAGAGCTCTACCAGGCCATAAATCTCTTGAAAAAGGGCTGAAATTCAACACCCAACTCAGGAATTTCATTGCTTGTAGGTGAGTCTCTTCAAATACTCCTTCGGGATTGCATCTTTCTTTGGTTTTATGGAGTGGGTGCTGATTTCCTTCTTGGGTTTTGCTTCTTGAGTGGTTTTTTTTGGGTGGATTTTGGTTAGAAGGGTGAAAAGATTGCATTTTTGATTGGTGGGATGTGCTTGTTTTCTTGCATTTTTTTCACTTGTGGGATCCACAAGACTGCACTTTTTGAATGGTGGGTTGTGTTTGCTTTCTTGAGTTTTCTCTTGCAGAACTGGAAACATTGCATTTTTGTTGTAGGTGGTGTTGTTCACTTCATTCTCTTCTTGTAGAAGTCAAAAGATTGCATTTTGATTGGTGGGTTACTTTCTTGATTTTTCTCTTACAGGAAAAAAAAAACACTTGCAATTCGTATCGTGTGTTTGTTCACTTGCTATTCTTCTTACAGAAGATGGAATTTGGAATGGTGGATTGTTCTTTTTCACTTGATTTTTTCCCTTCTTACAGAACAGAAAAGATTGCATTTTGACTGGGGTGTTGTGTTTGTTCACTCGCTATTCTTCTTACAAAAGCCAAAAGATTGCATTTTGATAAGTAGGGTGTTTTTTTTTTTTTCTTGAATTTTCTCTCACAGTACCAAAAAGATGGAATTTGGAATGATGGGTTTTGCTTGTTCTCTTGATTTTTTTACTCTTACAGAACTAAAAGATTGGATTTTGATTGGTGGGTTGCTTTGTTTTTTCTTGATTTTCTCTTAACATGGTGTGTTGTGTTTGTTCACTTGCTATTCTTCTTACAAAAGCAAAAAGTTGCATTTTGATTAGTGGGGCATTTTTTATTTTCCCTTGAATTTTCTTACATGGGAAAATAAGATGGAACTTGGAATGGTGGGTTATGCTTGTTCACTTGATTTTCTTCTTACAGAACCAAAAAAATAAAAAAATAAAATTGCATTTTTGATTGGTAGTGAGTATTTTTTTTTCCCTTAATTTTTCTCTTACAGAACAAAAAAGATCGCATTCTGAGTGGTGGGTTGTTTTCTTTCTATCTTTTTTCTTTTTCTTTTCTTTTTTCCACTTGATTTTCTTTTTTCAGAGGTTAATGATTGCATTTTTGGGTGGTGGGTGTGTTTATCTTCTTAAATTTCTCTTACAGAAACTAAAAAAGATTGCAATTTGGGCAGTGGGTTGTGTTTGTTCATTTGGTTTCATCTCACAGAACCCAAAAGATTGAATTTTTTACTGTTGGGCTGTGTTTGATTTCTTGATTTTCTCTTACAGAACACATAGGATTGCTTTTTTTGAGTGGAGGGTTGTGTTTCTTTATTCTGATTTTTTTTTCCTTTTTTTTTTTCGCCCTTTAACTTACAGAACCCAAGATATTGCTTTTTGGGTGGTGGGGTTTGTGTGCTTTCTTGATATTTATCAATAGGACCCATTTCAAGATTCTGATTTTTCATTTTATTTTTTGGGAGAGAGAGAGAGAGTGGTGGTTGCTCTAGCTTGCAATTTTTTTTTTCCATTCATTTTATCAAAAACAGGGAGAAGGTTTGCATTTTTTATGGTACTTCCATTTTAAAATTTTTGCTATTTCCTTGGTTGTGGCTTAATAGCTGTTTCTCTTATAGGATGCCACATTTAGATTCTGATTGGTGAGCGTTATTGACATGTTTTGAGATTTTTGTTTGTTTGGTTGGTTTTGTATGGATGGAGTGGTTGTAGTTCTCCTTCATGAGTCCTGTTTATGTTTCAGCATCTTCAAGGTTTTTATTTTTATTTTATAATTTTATAATTTTATTTTAATAAATAGTAGCAGGCATGATTTATTTGTTTTTTTAATCTTTCGATCACTTTTGGGCTTTTGGGAAGGAGTGGAAAGATTGCGTTTTGAATGGTGGGATGTGTTACCTCTTGATTTTTCTCAGAAAACCCAAAAGAATGCATTTTGAATGGTGGGATGCGTTACCTCCCGTGATTTTTCTCACAGAACCAAAAATCTGCATTTTGGTCAGTGGGTTTGTGTTTTCTTCAAATCTCTACAACATAACCCTGTGAAAAAGTAAGTGTTGGTTGTTTTACCAAGCATCTTTTTTTTTCCTGATTCTACAGAAATAGACATTGCAATTTTGATTGATTTTGATTTTGAGTGGTGAATCTTTGTTAAGTATCCTTTCAAGATTTTCTTTATTGATTTATTTTTAATTATTGTGAAGGAGTCTTTTGCTGCATGCACGAAGTGCTCCATGTGTTTGCTTCGTTCTTTCATCATCCCTTTATCTTGGGTTGTTTTGATCGTGTTTTTCACAAGCATCATTTCTCCACTTTTGTGCATTTTTGAGATGGAGGAAATATCACTTGGTACTGATTTTGGCTTGTTTCTTCCATGGGAAATCTCATAATGGGTTGAAATGTCCAAGCCATCCATCAGGTGGACCTCGCCAGGTCTATGTTACTACCCAAAGATAAAGGCGGTCCATTTAGAAGGTGAGCTGGGATATTAGAAATAAGACAGTTTAGAAGTCTTAAGCTGTTTTTTTTTTTGCCATAACCATACATGTTCAATTAATTGTAGCCCACTTGACTACTTGACCGATCTGATTCTTGGGATGGGGAACCTTCATAATGGTACCCTTGCGATGGATGGCTTGGATATTGTAGCTGTCCGCCATGCTAGTATATATGGTGGCGTGTGCATTAGCTGACTTCTACATGTATGTGGGCTTAGCAAAGCTCTTAATGTTTAGAGTTTTATATCTGGCCATTTGAGCCTTTTCGTCTTCGGTTGTAAATATAGATAGCATGAGACATTTTGGGATTAGTTCCATGCAGTTTTAGTGGAGAATGGACATGAACAGAACTTCTGTGTTAAGAAGCCTTCACTCTGGTTCAACACAGTCAGAAGAATCAGCTTTGGATCCGGAGAGAAACTTCTACAGCCACCCCAACTTTCATTCTTCAAGTCCACCTCCTCTCCAGGGGTTCACATCGGGCGGTCAGCATTCTGAGAGCAATGCAGCCTACTTCTCGTGGCCCACCTCTACTCGATTGAATGGGTCAGCTGAAGATCGGTCGAATTACTTTGGGAATCTTCAGAAAGTGGTGCTACCCGAAAATCTTGACCGGCTGCCGACGGGGCAGCAAGCTACTACGTTGCTTGAATTGATGACTATAAGAGCATTTCACAGTAAGATCTTGCGTCGTTACAGTCTTGGTACAGCAATTGGATTCCGGATTCGACAGGGTATGTTGACTGACATACCGGCTATTCTTGTCTTTGTCGCCCGAAAAGTTCACAGGCAATGGCTCAGCCACATTCAACGTCTGCCTTCTGCTCTTGAGGTGCGTGAAGGGATGTGGTTTGTATCTTTCATCATCATCATCATCATCATCATCTTAAGATTTCTCCCAGCTGTTTGGTCAGCTTTTTAAGTGGTAGATTGGCAATCGCTCTATATTGCCTGCCAACGCACATCACCTGGTCGATAATTTCTACTATTTTCCTCCCTACTCAACAGGATTCCATATGTTCTTTTGAGGATTTGCTTTAACTCATTTTTACTATGAATGTTAAGTGGGTTTTCTCTCTCTGATAGGGACCAGGTGGTGTATGGTGTGATGTGGATGTAGTGGAGTTCTCATATTTCGGTGCACCTGCTCCGACTCCCAAAGAACAACTATACTCTGAGCTTGTGGATGGCTTACGTGGAAGTGATCCTTCCATTGGTTCAGGTTCTCAGGTATTCTTTGCATCTTCCTGGCTAACTTCTCTCCCTTTCAAACTCGTATAATGATTAAAAAAAAGTGCTGGTTTTGTAGATAGCGCAGATTCCATGAGACTCCTTTTGGAGAAAAGCTTGTTATTTCCTAGATTTTTGCTTTAAGTAGACATGGTTTTGCAAAGTGGATTGATAAGAATAAGGATAACGGGCAGCTTTGTAAAAAAGGGTGGAACTCAAGTCAACCATTCAGATTCGGCCAAGTTTCATTTTCTTTTTTTAGGGAAAATAACTAGCACACGTCTGTTCTTTGTTTCCACTTCCAAAATCTACTCTAAGGGCCTGTTTGCATGGCACTTAAAAATGAGTTCATCTTATTTTAGTTATTCGTAAGTACATATTAGTGATTGTATTTGTTTTTGGTAAGGATTAAAAATAATGTTGATAACCAACCATCATGATCTCTAATGCATAATTACGAATAACTAAATGAGATGAACTCATTTTTAAGGGGCACCCAAACAAGTCCTAATATTGTATATTTGCCAGTTGTCATCCACCTTTTAGAAGTATTTGATAGATGACACTTATGCCTAACTTCCGTCCCATGGAGGTTAAATGCTCTTTCTGATTTTGCCTGTGCTCTAGCTTCCCTTTGAGCCTTCTTGGCATCCATGACTCGGTATTCGTATTGGCTGATACTGCCATATTGTATCCATATCGGCCTGATACGATACGTGATGTGAGGCCGAAATGATCCACTCGAAAGAAAATGGGAAATGATCCACTCGAAAGAAAATGGGCCACATCAGCTTGTGTCGGGCCATTTAGGCACCAATACGGGCAGATACACCCATGGAGGCCCAAATATGATTTTTTTTTTTTCCATTTCAACCATGGAGGAAGCTTAGAAAGTCATTTTAGACTAGATTTAGGCCTATTTGGAGGATCAAACAAAATATTTGAGTGGGTTTCGATGAATCAAAGCGGAATGGGCCATTATGTGAAAATTGGAAAAAAAGGGTAAACGTTCACCTTTTTCCATGTTTTTATCATCTTTTTGTTGCATTTCAATGTAATGGGTCCTAGTTCAGCGACTTATGCTTGATTTGCGTTCATTTAGGTTGCTTTTGGTTGACTTTCAACAAGTCAAGCTGCCAGACAGCATTCTTATCGAAGGATGGTCCGATACACCATTATATAATTGTGGCCGAAAGCATTAATGTACCATAACCCAGGCCGTTCATATTGTGAGCCCCATGTTTGGTGGGTAAACGAAAAATGGATTTATTGGATGACCTAGCTTTACTGTTTCATTTTGACCATCCATTTGCTACTGACAGATCAGGTACCTAGGATCAACCATATAGCAGCGTGGATGGCAGCGGAGCGGATTTATCCTGACTGCCGGTTTAGGGCCTATGCTATCTTAGGCGATGATGTAGTTATCGCATCTAGTAGGGTTGTGTTATAAATTTTGGGTGGTGCCCCATCAACAATGGGGTCCACAGTTCTAATAGTTTGGATATATATATATATTTTTTTTGCAACAATTTATTATAATTTGGATTAGTGTAGTTGTGCCATGTATGGATCAACAAACCATGCCACCATTTCAAATAACTCATTGACGGCAACTGGTGTAGGACACGTAATAGTGAGGAATTCTAGGGTACTTTTGCCCATCAACCATATAGTGAACTTCGGTTCAGGATTCCATCTAATTGTGTGACTTTTGAAGCATATGCCATCAAGATTAGGTGCCAACAGATGGATGGTCTTGATTGATGTCCCCCCGTCATGCATGCAGTGGAAGGGGGTTCTACCATATAGTAGTTCTACTTGAATCTATTGAAAGAGTGCATCTGGACCATATTATTGTTGTTAGAATCTATCTCATGCAAACTTGAAGCCCATGGAGGAGTGTGTTTTCTTAAATACTTCAAACCCAAAATAGTCATGCATATATGCAATTCTTGAGAAGAACTTGTACATGTGAATCTAAAATGAGGAAATTTGAGTAAATTTCCCTTTTTTCGCCAAAATTGTTAATCCTTGAGCTGGTTGGCTAAGCTAGCAAGTTTATTTGCATGGCCTTATGCTTGAGTTACAAGAAGATTTCAGTTTCTTTGAAATCTTCTCATTTGATCTTCCTCCAATCACCCAACGTAGGCCTGGGCCCAGCAAAATCATAATCTTGCATGGGTTGATGCAGGACATGGAAATTAAGCATGATCAGGCTTAAGATCATACTAAATTAGAAACAATCACACAAAATTCCACATCCCACATAAAGTCAAGCACTTAATCAAGGGGAATCTATGCGGGTCCAGTCCTACACATTTAGGGTTGGATCAATAAAAATTATAAGCCAAACAATACTTAAAGGAGAGTAAATTCATCCACACATGCACAAAAATATTTCCCAAATCCAAGGGATTCACGGATTTCAATTCGGGGAACCCTAGGGTTTAAAAAAGGTATGAAAATAGGGATTTAGGACAATCTAGGGTTAGGGTTAGGGAAATCAGGTGAGGGAGGAGTGAAAGAGAGGAAAGAGAGAACCTGGAACTGATTCCGCACGTGTGGACAGCTAACCCACCTGACACACGTGCGCTGGTGGTGGCCCGTACGTGTGTGGGGCCCACAAATCAGAAAAAGGCCAGCTTGGACTTGGTTGGCCAGGGGTGGGCCACCTTCCCTTCAAGTTTCAGGCCAAACGAATGATCGGTTTGATCACGGTACTCCGCCGAAGTTTCAGCCCTTCTGCAGATCCAGATTTTGAAATTCTACTGTAGGGGGAGAATCGCTGTGAAAGGATAATGGATTTGATGATTGGTTGGTCGTAGGAGATGGTGGATATTTGTTCACTCCCCAAGTATAGGGTTGTGATGTAGTAATAAACTCGGTAAGACCGAGGTCGAATCCACAGGGACTGATACCTGTACGTTATATGAAACCAAGTAGAACTAGAACTAGACTAAGATGCTATCTAAATCAAATAAAATTTAGGGAATAATTGTGGAATAATTATCTAAAACTTTAAGGAATTCAGAGGAAGGGAACTAGGGTTTCAGAGGATCCACTTGTAGAGATCAGGGAGATCTTATGCCTGCGTCAAGGATTATGGAATTCAAACTGAACTTACTTGATCTGATTTTCAAGAGATGAAAGGTATATGAATTAGAATGGATTCCATCATCAAACCATGCCCAGGAGACAAAGTAAACAACAGAATTAAACTAATTACCAACCAACCAACAACGTATGAAGATCAGGAAGGATACTTTCATCCTACCATGCCCATGGGACAATGATGAACAACAGGGGTTCCTGACTTCATAAACATAAAAAAAAGGAAAAGAAATACTCAAAGCCATTGCAAATCCATTGTAATTTCAGTCACAACAGACCATAAAGGACTAGGAAAAATATTCCTTGAATAATCAAATATAGATCAAATTCAGTTTATGAATTAAAGGCACAAAGTAGACTCTCCCATCTTGCTACAGGCTTCACCTCTTAGCCCTAGCTAAGAGGTTTAGCCACACATGATATGGGCTAAACCAGAAAAAATTAATAGAATTATAAAGGAAAAAAAAAAGAAAAAGAACCAGAAGAGAGAGAAAACAGCTTCTCCTTTTTCTTCCTCACGTTCAAGACCCAAAGACCCAGCACCTTCACGTTCTTCAATCAGCCGCACAGCCTCCCCTTCTTTTCTTCCTGCTGGCGTCCTCACGCTGCCAGCAGCAAACCTTTGCACTGCAGCAGCAACACTCCTTCTTAGCAGCAAAGCACGTTCAGCCCCCCCGCCTACCGCAAACCGTTCCTCCTCTTTTATTTTCCACCTCCCGTAGCTCTCTCCGAATCCTTTCTTCCCTCCTCGGACTGTCGCCCCTCTTTTCCTCATATAGAGCAGGAGGTTGTGCGGAAGGTCGGAGTCCGCGGACGACTTGGCTGCGGAGACGCCCTTTACGCACAACAGCCAGTTCGGAGTCTTCCCCTATTTTTCTTCTTTGCTTTCCTTCCAAAAGGACAACGTCCTCTGGGAGCACAATCTGCCGCAAAAACCGGACGGCGTCGGTTGCGAAACAGAGTGCGTTACGTACTTACGCTGGCTGATGGTGGGGCCCACATGGCTTTCGTTTTTGGAAATCCACACCGTCCATTCATATCAGCTCGAAAAAACAGGTAGGATTCACTATTTTTGGATAAAAATCGGTGCGGTCCAGGGATGATTTCATTCAGCCGTCCGTCGCACGTTTGGGGCAGCTAGAGATCAATATCCATTGTATCGTCAAATTCTGTCGCCTAGGACTTAGTGAGCAGGCCGTTATGAACTCGATGAATGGCTTGGATTCTTTATTTGGCCAATGGGTGGGGCCCACAGGAAAGAGCCGCAAGATTTTCTTCCTTCCGCAGGGAGGAATTTGAATTGGAGAAGGAGAGCTCGGTCAGCGCTTGCTGACCGAGGTTTGGATGCCCGGTGCACCTGCATAACTTGTACATGCACTATCTGTATGGGTCCCACAGAGATGTTTGTGAGAAATCTACTCCGTCCATCCATTCTGTCATATCATTTAAGGTGTTGATTCAAGAATTGAAGCATATCCAGATGTCATATGGGCCCAAAATCGACGGTTTATGGGCTGATCTATCCGTTGGGCCACTTTTACTAGGATCCAATGGCTGCAATTTTACGTGTACGGTTCATTTATGGTCCTCAGGCCACGTATGGAGTTTTGAACCGATCAGATGGTGGGAACCTTATGATCTTGCATTCTGGACACTTTTCAGGCTACTTGAGCTTCGGTTTCTCGATTTTTTCGAGTCCCTGATGTATAATTCTGTTGATCTTGGGTCTCTGGAGTCCGTTCCATGCTTTGGTGTCATTAGAGCGTTAAGTCCATGCTTTAAGCACCCTTTTCGGTCCAGGCTCGTACATACACTCTGCATTACAAACACGATTAATCAGGCCATTAAGCGGTATCATGCGTGTAAATCTATGCACTAAATGGGTCTGATATGCAATATTTGACCCTCAACAATATTGATGGTAGGAGATGGGGGCGAATCGGGATGGGTGTGGCTTTGCACCACGGTAGTTAGCCCTTTGAAGAAGGAAGGGTTTCACACCCAATTGGATTTCCACAACTCAGAGAATTAGAGAAGCAGGAAAACACAGAATTTTATTCATAATATTCAATGAAAGAAGCCCATGGAGGAGTGTGTTTTCTTAAATACTTCAAACCCAAAATAGTCATGCATATATGCAATTCTTGAGAAGAACTTGTACATGTGAATCTAAAATGAGGAAATTTGAGTAAATTTCCCTTTTTTCGCCAAAATTGTTAATCCTTGAGCTGGTTGGCTAAGCTAGCAAGTTTATTTGCATGGCCTTATGCTTGAGTTACAAGAAGATTTCAGTTTCTTTGAAATCTTCTCATTTGATCTTCCTCCAATCACCCAACGTAGGCCTGGGCCCAGCAAAATCATAATCTTGCATGGGTTGATGCAGGACATGGAAATTAAGCATGATCAGGCTTAAGATCATACTAAATTAGAAACAATCACACAAAATTCCACATCCCACATAAAGTCAAGCACTTAATCAAGGGGAATCTATGCGGGTCCAGTCCTACACATTTAGGGTTGGATCAATAAAAATTATAAGCCAAACAATACTTAAAGGAGAGTAAATTCATCCACACATGCACAAAAATATTTCCCAAATCCAAGGGATTCACAGATTTCAATTCGGGGAACCCTAGGGTTTAAAAAAGGTATGAAAATAGGGATCTAGGACAATCTAGGGTTAGGGTTAGGGAAATCAGGTGAGGGAGGAGTGAAAGAGAGGAAAGAGAGAACCTGGAACTGATTCCGCACGTGTGGACAGCTAACCCGCCTGACACACGTGCGTTGGTGGTGGCCCGTACGTGTGTGGGGCCCACAAATCAGAAAAAGGCCAGCTTGGACTTGGTTGGCCAGGGGTGGGCCACCTTCCCTTCAAGTTTCAGGCCAAACGAATGATCGGTTTGATCACGGTACTCCGCCGAAGTTTCAGCCCTTCTGCAGATCCAGATTTTGAAATTCTACTGTAGGGGGAGAATCGCTGTGAAAGGATAATGGATTTGATGATTGGTTAGTCGTAGGAGATGGTGGATATTGATGGTAGGAGATGGGGGCGAATCGGGATGGGTGTGGCTTTGCACCACGGTAGTTAGCCCTTTGAAGAAGGAAGGGTTTCGCACCCAATTGGATTTCCACAACTCAGAGAATTAGAGAAGCAGGAAAACACAGAATTTTATTCATAATATTCATTGAGAAAAAACTTACAAGGGGTGTCTATTTATAATAAAACCGTATACCCTAAAACTCGCGCCATGTGCGTAACCTATTACTTAGAGATGAAGTAACCACAAATAACAACTAATCAAAGCAATCTAAACCGTCCATGATATTCCTAATAACAAAAATAACCAAAACTCAAAGTACTAGATCGTTTAGAATAGTGGGCCATGATCATGAGAATCCATGGTGGGATTCACATGATGATCGGGTCCACTCCAAGGGACCAAAACGCAGTCCTCTAGTAAGGAGGCCCTCCCTGGACGTCATCATTGATCCAAATCGACGGTGGGGTCCTCTTCCTTGCATACGTGCGTAGGGGGGCATGCATGTGCGTGTGATGTCCCCATCATGGGCCCAAGTTCAAGACCAACCCAGGCCTAGTGCATTGACAATTAAGGTTGAAGGTTGCATATGGTTCCTTTATATATATATATATATAAAGGTTCCTGGGATAATGATGAACCACAATGAATAAAAAGAACACTATTAAACATGGGAAATCCGGAGTTATTGTTTGTACCTTGGTAGGTTTAGCATCAAACATGCAAAGCATTGAACCTTGTATGAGCATAACGTTATGCCACGTTTGTACCGAGCATTGCATCCAATATGTTTCGAAGAATCACTCCCCTAAGTAGAAAATCTCCCTATGCTTAAAAACCTTAGATTTTCATTCCATTATCCATGTAACTTGTTATATACTTTTCCCATTCTAATTATCCATTACTTTCAATTCTAGCCATCTATTTTAATAAAATATTTGTAACTCTAAAATATCCATGATCTCGTGACAACGATATAGGCCTTCTGTGAATGGGTCAGATCTTTCAGTTCAAGTCGGAATTTTATGTTCCTGGGTTTGTTTGGAAGCTAACTCAATAGGCTTTCAAATGTGACCAATTTTTGTATCATTTGGACATTGTTTGCTACCTGAAAGTGGACCTGAAGATAAGTAACGAAACAAATAAAGGGGTGGGTCAGAAAATTTGTGTGATCTACTTCGGTAACTGGATTGATCATGGAGCCCACATGCTGTAACCCATCCCCATCATCACATCTAAGATCAAGAGATGGTACACGTGATTTCTAAGGATGACAAAAGAGGCTGTTAGATACATGTGTGGTCTGTCTGAGACATGGTGATATATCCCAGTCTAAGACTGACTCTATTTGGACTGAAACTAGAGTCGACTTGGTTTTGGTATGTCTTGCATGAGTCAAAGCCTCAAATGGCCTGAAAATAGCCAAAAGAGGCTGAGTCATGATGAAACCGATTTGGTTCCTTCAAACCAAAGTTAAGCCAACGAGTTGACTTGGTTCCGTCCAAACCAAATCAGTTTGTTCAAGAATGAAGTCCAGTTGATGAGTTGGCTCGGTCTCATCTGACATTTAAAATCATGGTCCAATCAGATTGGTGGGCCCCATGTCCTATGATGGGCATATGTGTTTGTTCACACATTTGCTTTGTTCACTCTTACGCATCCATGGGTTAAGAATAGTTTTGAATTTTTTTTTGTTAGCAGTTGCTGTTTTTGTTTAAACTTGCTTAGACGGCAACAGGTGGCGTTTTGATTGAGTTAGGAAAATGGTGTGTGCAAGGCCAGCATATACCAGGCTGTAGGTATGTGTATGGCTAGAAGATGATTAAAGACTCTTTCTTTTAAAACTGTGATGGGTTAATTTGTGATGTGATGCTTCTTTTTAATCTAGTGGTTTGATGCCCGAGCCTATCTTCTCTAGTGATGAGATGCCTTACATTTATTCTTTACTTTTTCCTCATGTTTCTGATCTCCCTCAATTCCCACAAGTGCTTTCTTGCATTAACAGCCACTGTTGTTACTGTTACGGTACGGGCTGGGAAAAACCCCAACTGTAATGGCCTTAATGGGCCTTTTTTCCCCCCTCCCGTACCAGCCGTTACGCCCCCGTAATTCATAGCGGTACCCACCATTACCATTACGTAATGGCCGTTACATAACCATTTTTGGATACCATGACATCGACTATCGAGACTGAAAATCCAGTACGTATGGTCTGGATTTGTTTCTTTGAATTCAGGTTCAATTTTCCTCTTCAAACCGCATCACACCTTCACCGATTAGATAAATTGTCGAGTCCACTCCTAGGCTGCATCAGTGTAGTATTATCTTGTGTGTATGGAGATTAAATTGCAGTTTATGGGCCCAGTCAGGTGGTGGGTGCTTTTTGACTGTAAATGGTGCCAAAGGTTATCGACCAAGGCATTCATAGCATCCTGCTAATATACACCTGATTGTCTTTTGAGTTTGATGTGAATATATGTTGTGTCAGGTTGAGACATTTTTTGCTTATCCATCAACCCATGGAAAATGATTCCAAGGTATTGCTGCTTATATGAGAAAAGGATTTCATTGAGATAGTTTCCTTGGTACTGGTGGAACTTTGATTGTCTTTGCTACCCTCATTTAAGTTCCTAGTTGAACAAACCTGATAGGTGCTAATTGTGCTAAGTTACCGAAATTACTAGAATATTATATTTTAGATACCGATTGGTTGTCCTATCAAGTTGTAGCTTGTAGGAAACCAAGCCAACAAGGTAGGCTTTGCATTTGGGGTGGCTTGGAATGCGGAACTGGCATTGAGCAGGCTTTTGGTTTCCTGCTTTTTCTGCCTCAAATCACGAGTGATATATGTATGTGAAGGTTCTGAACACATCTCATGTGCAATTTGGCACAACTTATTGTGTATCCTTGGGAACTGTGAACTTCAAACACACCCTTTTGTTTCAAGCTCCGTTCGTCGGGAACTAGGAGCTTCCAAAAGTACTCCTCCCCTTTAGTTTCAAGCTCCACTATAGGCAGACGATCCATCGTGAAACTAACCATCATTGCAAAACAACCAGTTTTGTTTAACGTAGTCTGGTGGTTCCCTACCACTCAAACTTACGGTTGCATACATTTGAAGAGTGGGAAAAGTGCAAAAAATGTGAAATGTGGATTATGGAGATGATGGCGGGGTTGGGTTGCTACTGTTGCTCATATGAAGTCACAATGTAAGTGCTAGCCCGCGAATGGTTTAAGTTAGTTGTGTGGCCCATGTTAGTCAAATATATGTTGGGAGTCGAGTATTTGATCAAATATTTTAACATGGTTGCTACCATATTCTTGTATGGAATTCTTCTTTCTCGTCTATAGTGCCATCTACAAATCTTAGACACGTTTTGACTCTTAGATTCAGCCTCTCGACGTGTTATGCATTAGCTTTGTTTGTTGTTATAGTTCAATGTGATTTGTCCTCCGGCCATCTGGTGGTTGGATAAAAAATCAAGTTCCTGAACCTTGGAGGTTTGCTTTTCTGTGTGACGAGATCCATGCCAGCGTTGGGGGTAAACATCTCTTTTTTTCCTTTATCACTGATGATGGTAATCGGTCGGATGTTCTGTTGGATAGAGAGGATGCCCACCAAGAGTTGTGTATGGGATCAGTCCCTCTTTTGTAGTTGTGCTTTGCCTTTTTTCTTCATGTTCTAGTTCGTGTCTCACCTGGCAATAACCTCAATGACATTGAATCAAGGGTTTTCCCCCCATTTTCTGAATTGTACTAATAGTGGAAGATTAAAAAAAACACTAACAGAATTTGTCTTTTCTTTCGCACAAAATGATTAGGCGCATGGGAAGGGTTTGGTAACTCTCCAAAACAAGCAGTAGAGAATGATTTGATGATAATAATGTGAAGAAAAGAGGAGAATATTGAGAGAGAAGGAAGATGAGAGTTTGGGAGAGATGTTGTGTTAGGCTTGCTTGCCCTAACACATAATATTTTATTATAATAAAGCATATAGTACACCGCAGGAGAAGAGGGAAGTGTGCACATGCACTTACACTAAAAGGGCCACTAACCACATACACAATACACTAGCATTCTCTATACTCCCCCTCAAGTTGGAGCATAGATGTTGATCATGCCCAACTTGTCACGAACACGATGAAGAGCATCTCGACTCAAGGACTTTGTAAGAACATTAGCAAGTTGATCCCCAGATCGAACAAAAGGAGTGACGATTTCCTTAGAAGCTACTTTCTCCCTAATAAAGTGACAGTCAACCTCAATATGCTTGGTTCGCTCGTGGAAAACCGGGTTACGAGCAATATGGATGGCCGCTTGGTTGTCACAGTGAAGAGGAACAGGATCCGAAGGAGGATAGCTAAGTTCTTCAAGAAGGTTGCGAAGCTACACGAGTTCACACGTCGCATGAGCCATAGCACGATATTCTGCTTCAGCTGAGGACCGGGCAACAATTGACTGCTTTTCGCTCTTCCATGTTATAAGATTGCCACCTATGAAGGTATAGAAGCTGGATGTAGAGTGGCGATCAAAAGTACTACCTGCACAATCAGCATCGGAATAGCCAGAAAGATGAAGATGACCATGCAATTGAAAGCGGAAGCCAAGACCCAGGGTTGATTTTAGATACCGAAGTATGCGGTAGATAGTCGTGAGATGGGAAGTATGGGGAGCTTGCATGAATTGGCTAACAATGTCCACCACAAATGAGAGATCTGGGCGAGTAATAGTCAGGTAAATAAGTCGGCCTACAAGTCGTCGATACATCCCGAGATCAGTAAGGAAAGCACCATCATTTGGTCGAAGCTTCTGTGAAGTATCCATGGGAGTGGTAGCAGACTTGCACCCTAACATGTCGGTCTCCATGAGAAGATCGAGCGCATATTTTCATTGTGACAAGACCAATTTGGATGATGAGCGACCAACTTCAATTTCGAGGAAGTAGCGAAGAGGACCAAGATTCTTGATCTCAAACTTGGTCTTCAAAAAATCTTTGACCACCCTCATTCCAGCAGAATCACTACCGGACAGAACAATATCATCAATATAGACAATGAGAACCATGATGCCCGCCGATTGACGACATATAAAGAGAATGATCGGCATGACTACGAACAAAGCCGAACTCCAAGAGAGCTTGACTAAAATTTTTGAACCATGCACGTGGGGATTGTTTGAGTCCATATAAGTGCAGGATTGTGAGAAGCAACAAAGCCAGGAGGTTGATGCATGTAAACTTCCTTTGCAAGGTCCCCATAGAGAAATGCATTCTTAACATCAAGCTGAAACAAGGGCCATGATAAATTAACAGCCAAGGAGATCACAACGCGAATCGAATTAAGCTTAGCCACCGGAGAGAATGTCTCGAAGTAATCCACACTATGAGTCTGTGTGTAACCCTTAGCAACAAGACGGGCTTTATAGCGATCAATGAAGTTGCCTGGAAGAAACTTGATCGTATAAACCCATCGACAGCCAACAGGTTTATGTCCTAAAAGAAGTGACACAAGGTCCCAAGTATGATTCTTCTCAAGAGCAGATATTTCTTCTATCATTGCCTTCGTCCAGTCAGGACTTTGAAGAGCATGTGAGAGAGATCGAGGAATAATCTGTGATGAAAGGGAAGCTGCAAACGACTGGAAAGACGGTGAAAGATGATCATATGAAACGAAATTACGAATGGGGTATTGAGTATAAGATCGTGACCCTTTGCACAAGACAATGAGAAGATCTAAAGTTGAGGTAGGAGAGTCACCTGAGCCAACATCCAAAGTGAGCGGAAGGGTGGATTGCTGAGCATGTGAAAATTTATCTCGACGATGATACACCCACAGAGGCTTAGGCTCACCCAAATCACCAACAAGATGCTGAATGGAGGGAAAGAGTTTTCCCATGATCACTAATGGAAAGAGGATAAGAGTCATACTCCCCCTGACTCGCAAGAGGATCATAGAGGGATCGGCTTGGAGCTGAGAAAAAAGAAATATCCTCAAAGAAGGTTACATTGGCAGAGAGATATTTCTTTCGAGTCAATGGGTCGAAACATTTATACCCTTTCTGATTCCGAGTATTCCCTAGAAAGACACATTTAATTGCCCTGAGGCTAAGTTTATCATTACTTTCATCCAAAATTTGAATAAAGCATGTACAACAAAAAACTTTAGGTGGTAGAAGAAATGGATTATCATGAGGATACAATATAGTAAATGAAGATTTGTAAGACAGGATATGTGAGGGTATACGATTAATAAGAAAAGTAGCAGTTAGAAGAGCATTACTCCAAAAATGTTTAGGTAGATGCATACCAAGCAGAAGGGTGCGAGTAACTTCAAGAAGATGACGATTCTTTTGTTTTGCAATACTATTTTGTTGAGGCGTGCGAGCACACGACGTCCTAGACAAAATACCACGTTCCTACAAGAAGGACAGAAAGGCAGTAGACATGTATTCCCCTCATTATCAGAATGGAGGGTTTTAATGGAACATTGAAATTGAGTGCACACTTCATGATAAAACACTTTAAACGCATCAAATACTTCACTTGTAGATTTCAAAAGATAAATCCAAGTCATGCGTGAATAATCATCAATAAAAGTAATAAAATATCTAAATCCAAAAGTGGAGGTAACCGGAGCTGGTCCCCAGACATCCGAGTGAACTAGAAGAAAATGTTGAGATTTCCTCCCAGAAGAGGTAGGAGGAAACGTAACACGATGATGTTTAGACAATTCACAAATATCACAGCATAACGGTTTAGTGACAGATAAGGAAGGAAACAAAATTCTCAATCTAGCTATGGATGGGTGGCCTAAGCAGCAATGCCACCGAGTCATGGACTCTCGATCCAAAGAAAGGGTACTAGAAAGCGGCAACGAGTGTATATCATCGAGAAGATAAACGCCTTCTCGCTTATGCCCCCCACTAATCACTCTCTTCGTCTGTAGGTTCCGAAACAAACAATAAGAAGGGAAGAAGGTAATGGAACAATTTAATGATTCAGTAAGAGAGCTAACAGACAATAAGTTTAATGGAAAACGAGGCACATGCAAGACTGATGACAAAGACAAGGAAGAAGAAAAAGGGATGGAACCAATCCCAGAGATGGGAGTTTGGGTTCCATCTGCGACTGTGACATATTGAGTGTGAGGAGAAGGAGAATAAGAAGAAAATTACTAGTCATATGGGAGGAAGCTCCAGAGTCTATGACCCAGGAGGTAGGAGAGGATGACGCAAGAGGGGCAGTACCTAACTGGGCTGAAGCTGCGTAAGATGGCTCAGGAATATCACGAATGTGAAGCCGCATAAGGGCATCATATGCAACTCGAGAAATGATAAGAGACTCCCCTGAAGTAGACTGCTCAGCTGTCGGGATTGAAGACTGTCTCAGGAGCAACTGTGGATGCAATAGAAGCAGTGACATACGTAGGACGACCATGTATCTGCCAGTAATAATCAACGGTGTGATTAGTTCCACCACAATGTGAACAAATGTGGGAACTATCACGTCCTCGTCCACTTCCACCACGACCACGAAGACTATGGCTGCCACGACTGCGATCTCCCTTGCGACTTCTACTACGACCACCAAAACCAGAAATGTGCTCTAAACTAAAGGATGGTACCCAAAGACCAAGAGAGGACTGATCGCCAGCAAGATGTGCCGAAAGCTCGGTTGACACAAATGAATGAGAAGGAAGAGTAGAGACAGTAGCACACTGATACATGTCATAGACTGTCGTCAATGGGGGAAGAGGATCCTGCATAACAACTTGATCTCGAACATGAAGATAATCAGAATTGTGTATTGTGTGTGTGGTTAGTGGCCCTTTTAGTGTAAGTGTATGTGCACACTTTCCTCTTCTCCTGCGGTGTACTATATGCTTTATTATAATAAAATATTATGTATTAGGGCAAGCAAGCCTAACACATCTTTCCCAAACTCTCCTCATCTTTCTTCTCTCTCAATATTCTCCTCTTTTCTTCACATTATTATCATCAAATCATTCTCTACATGGTATCAAAGCAGAAAGTCCTATGTTCGACTTTCGAGAGCAGCAAATATGCCTCGCTAATATATTATTCTCCCATGAGGGGTCAGGAAAATCAGGTCCGGCCCAGGGACCAGGAAATTAAGCCTAGCCGTATGTTGATTGCAGCCAATTGTCATCTCCTAGATTAACTTCGATAAATGGATCCTAGATGTCCGCTTTGTTAAAGTGATAAAGTCCCTTGATATACATTGATACACCACACTCCGACAACTTAAGCTTTTGGAGTAAATGGTTGTTTGACACAAGCCATACATAAAATTATGGGTTAAAAACTCTCATGAGGAACTAGTCATCTAGTCAAAGAAAGCCAATTAAAACTCACAGGTGATGATAGGTATTATACCATTAGGGTGGTGGAAGATGACCCTCCTAAACCTACCTTTGAGCTGGTTGTGGTATGATATTACCCACATATGGGATTTGGGCCTCGTGTCTTTCATTCAAATATTTTGGAGTTTCCTTCTCACTGATTGAGATCATTGAATGTACTTTGTGCCCCCCCCGATATACATTGATACACCACACTCCGACAACTTAAGCTTTTGGAGTAAATGGTTGTTTGACACAAGCCATACATAAAATTATGGGTTAAAAACTCTCATGAGGAACTAGTCATCTAGTCAAAGAAAGCCAATTAAAACTCACAGGTGATGATAGGTATTATACCATTAGGGTGGTGCAAGATGACCCTCCTAAACCTACCTTTGAGCTGGTTGTGGTATGATATTACCCACATATGGGATTTGGGCCTCGTGTCTTTCATTCAAATATTTTGGAGTTTCCTTCTCACTGATTGAGATCATTGAATGTACTTTGCGCCCCCCTTTTTTTTTTTTTTGAGAGAGAGAGAGAGATGGTTGCTACTTCCAAAATAGGCATGCTTTAGTGGAGGAGGTTGTTAGGAAAATAATTTTGATGTTCTCGGCTGGGCCTCTAATGTAGTGGTGGTGCGCTTTGCCTCTTTTCTTTTGTTTTTTGCTTGTATTCTTTCCCTATCATTATGGTGGGCGTTCTAATAAATCTTTTGTTACCTCTTAAAACAAAAAAAATTAAGCAATTGAGATTGTCCCTTGAGCGTCAAGAAGCTCGTTTTGAACACTGTTGTAGTCTGATGGGTGATGCAAGAGATGAAGAATTATAACAACTTTGTGGGCAAGTTGAGAAATTAACTATGCTCCTTGAGCATTAAGAGGCTCGTAGTGAATACATTCATAGGTGTGCATGATCATTCAAATGACAAGTTCAATTTCAATCCCTATGCCATTGGGCCCACTTGTGAGGAGCCATTGGAAGTGCTCTTTCTAAAAAAGTTTCCAAAGCATTGCCCATGCCCAAGAGTTGATGGTGTATGGTTTGATTGAGGATATGATCCTTGATGGAGTGGAATGGTGGAACATGATTCGTGTAGCCAACACCAATTAGTTGAGATAGGGTTTAGATGATAATGATGATGATGATTGCCCATGCATAGCATAGTGACTATTTATAACTCGACTTGTCCGACTTGGTTCGGACTGACTCACCCATTCGGTTCGGGTCAAGTCGGATCTGGACGAGTCGAGTTAGCTGGATCGAGTCGTCCGATGCCCACCTCTATGTGGCACATATGGAGGCATGCTTTATTATTATTATTATTTTTATTTGGATTTGCATGTAATAATTTCCATGCACTTGGTATATATGTGCGGTCGTTAGAAATTGCCATCTTCTTGGAAAGTTCTAATTTAGAGTTCCTAAGAAACTAGGCCATTGTTAGTGTAGTTGGAAGTTGTATTAGGTGTAAATATTTGATATTATGATAGATTGGGTTAGTAGGATCGTTCTTTTATAAGTGAGTGTTGGGAGGGTCATGGGGTGTTGAAAATAATCTCTCTGTTAGGGGAAGTAAAATCTTCTTTTGGTTGAGCATTACTCCCTGGTGATACAGTTTTATCTTAATTTCCCCTCTCTTGTTCTTTTCTCCATCAGGCATCAACACTTTTTATGGTTGGTTTTGTTATATTCTTTATTTTATTTGGAAGGATAATGATTTTAATGAAAGCTGTCAGGCAATAACTCAAACAGCAAAAATACAAAATCTAAAAGGAAGGGAAAAATTACAGCCCCAATAATGATTGAGCAAAGGAAACATCGCAATGGCTGACAAAGCCTGCCCAATTGATTACATCCCAAAAAACTTTTTCCCAAGACCCCGTTCTATTCCTAAAACACTGCATGTTACATTCCGCCCAAATGTTCCAAAGAACTGCAAGCAAACACAAGCGCCATAAGGCTTGGCGATCTTTGGCCATCTGAATCTTGTCCCAAGACTGGAAGAAAGATCGATTGAAGGAGGCATCACCCAAGCAAAACCGAAAGCTTTAAGGAACTGGTTCTACACCTGACCAATGAATGGGCAATGGGTAAATAAATGATCAATTGATTCTGCATCGGCCATGTACACCAGACAAATGTTGGGAAGAATCATAGCCCTCTATTGAAGGTTGTCTACGGTTAGAATGCGTTTTCTCTTCACTAACCAAGCAAAGGAAACAACCTTAGGGGGAGCTCCATAGGACCAAAAATCATGGGAGAAATCTCCATTTGAGTCATTCCCCACATTCCTAATTTTTTAATAAAGAGATTAAACCGAAAATTTCCTGGAAGGAGAGGCACTCCACACTGGGGAAGGGTGGATATTTTGAAGCCGCTCCATCAACCTCACAAAGTCCACCTATTCCTCTAGAAATCTCTTCAACATGGAGGACACTAAATTCCCCCACCTCCATCTAGGGAAAAGCAGCTGGCCATAGATATGTTCTTAGCGGAAGATAATCTGGCCAAGGATGGGAAATCCTCCTTCAAGGGCGAAATACCACACCACATATCCTCCCAAAATCTAATACGAGCACCATCTCCAAGAGAGAAAGAGAAGCTAGATCTGACTAGAGGAGCATCAGAGATGATAGCTTTCCATATACTTGAAGCTCGATAATGCGAGGATTTTTTGATATCCCAGCCCCCCTCCTCCAAACCATATTTAGCTGCGACAAATTCCCTCCATGACTTGCCTTCAACATCCATGGCTTCAAGGTCTCTATTTCCCTCACCTCCTTCAGCCAAAGGGTTACACACCTCTTGCCGCTTTAATAAATGAAACTTATGCCTTCAGCCCCATGCCATAGAAAATCCGTCCGCATCTTGTCTAGTTTATCTAAGACCAATTTTGGGCATTTATATATGGATGGGAAATATAACAGGAGATTCGAAAGAGCTGCCTTGATGAGAGTAATACGTGCCACCAAAGACATATGTTCTTTTATTATTCTTCTTTCACACTTGGGTATCCATTCGGGGTCTAACACATGTCTCTTTCGTCTGTCTTTTGTGCTCTACGTTTTAATTGCTAGAACAGTGCCATAACTTTATCACAACTGGTGAATAATCTGTCTGACCATGATAAAAGGTTTTAGCCTTCAGGTTGAGTTGCATTTGATACTTATAGCAAGGTATCGTTTTTTGTGATTGTTTTCATGAGGAAGTTTAGTAAACAACCAGTAAAATTCCGCTGGATATTGGTTGAGTCGTCATTATGGTATGTCTTAATTAATAATCATTTTTTAGTGATGTATTTGATGTTCTTGGAATCAATCTTATACACTTATAGGGCGGTATATACCCATACATGTAATTTATGTTGGTTTCACCCATGGAGGGGAGTTCTTAGACATGGAGTGCCTACCCAACCACTGACACATAAATAGAGTAATATCATATGATAAACACATTATTATATAAAACGCATTCGCCTATGAAAGCATGAAGTATAGAAAATATCTACATAAATATAAATGCATAATTTCCATCTAATACACAAAAGATTAAAATCGAGTTCTCTCTCCTAATAGCTGTGTTGTTATGTTTTACACAAGGTTTAAATTTTGTTCTTTATGACTCTGTTTTGTCCGATTTGTACCGGTTCTGGTCCGCAATGAAATGAGTCACCAGATCGATATCTGACCAAAATGGACAATTCGGGGCCAATCATACTGGTTTTAGTCTCCAGGAGAGTTGCAGTCCAAAACAGCCATATTTAAAGCACGGGTTTGACATCCTTTGAATGTGCCCGACATGGCAAATTTTTGGAAACACATATAATGCACCATTTGGAGTTTATTGGTTGGGTTGTTTGGGTGCTGTTATTGTAAGGTGAAAGAAACATTCTGAATTCTCGTGGTTTTTGACTTGAATCTTTTCATAACTCATCAACTCCTACTTGCACTTTTCCTTCTTCTGCTCAGGATGCACAAGAAAGTCGTAAGAATGTGTGGAGCTGTTTATGTGATTATGCACCGACATTTGCGATGATTTTCCTTCTTCTTCAAAGCCTTTTTCTTTGAAACCGAATTCTTTTGATTTTTTTATATTTTTTTTTGTCCATTATTCTGACCTTGCACTTCATTTGTGGATTCTTGTAGTACATACATCATCTTTCGTTCTCTTCCCTTGTATGCATTATTGTATTCACATGGATTCTCATATACCGAAAGTGTTTGAATTGTCCTTTCTCTCATATTCTTCTAATGTCAAACGATCCAATGTGTCCATTCACATATACTTAGGTTGCAAGTCAAGAGACATATGGAACTCTGGGCGCTATTGTGAAGAGCCGAACAGGCAGCCGTCAAGTTGGTTTTCTCACAAACCGGCACGTTGCGGTCGATTTGGACTATCCTAGCCAGAAGATGTTTCACCCATTGCCACCCAATCTTGGGCCTGGTGTCTATCTGGGTGCGGTGGAGAGAGCCACATCATTCATCACCGACGATCTTTGGTATGGGATATTTGCTGGAACAAACCCAGGTAATGTGGTTCCATGGTATTAATGCTGCTATTGTAGTTCTGCATTTGTAGTGGTGCTGATATTTATTTAAGAGCTTTGCTGAGCCCACATTTGCTAAATCCAATCCATCCATTAGAGGGGTATCACTACCTACATGCCCTAGCTCAAGAATAAGGTCGGTCCATGAGTTGGGTTTGAGTGTACAGCTGTGAAAAACATCGCTGAAGATTTCTAACCCGTCCACCTGTTTCCAATACCGGGGCCCACCTCTGTGTGGACCAGATTTATTTTTGGGCAAAAATCTATACAGTCAGATCACCCTGATGGTTGGCTTGGATTTACACCTATCTGCCATGCTGGTGCATGTAGTAGCATGTACATGATCTGCCTTCTATATGCATGTGGGCTTAGGAAAGTTCTTTATTTAATAGGAAGAGGTTAATAATAGTGTTGTAGGTGGTAACACACAATAAGATAGGATCTTTGTATCTTGAAGGAGGTTTGCTACATCCACAAGCATGTAGATCTGTGCCAGTTGACATGCTTCCACACGCATGCAAGATCGAGGCCGTCCATCAGGTGGGTCCTGCCGTGTATGTTCTCTGCACCATGAATCAGGCTCATCCACTCATCAGGTGGGCCATACTGTATGAAACAAATTGTTAGCTAAGGTTACTAGGCCAAATATTCTTTTAGACATTCTTTTGTTTTGTAAACCATGGTCCATGCCTGATTTTTGATTGCTAGGGGATCAAATGGTTGGACCCAGCTGATGGACAGCTAGGATGTTCCAAAGAGGTTCCAGGTCAGCACATTGGGCGGCAAATAGAGGGTATTGTATCTACATCAGCACAGAATAAGCAAACAGCCCCTATAAGTACCCATAAGCTAGGAAATATTGAAACATGTAAAAATTTGACAGTCTCGTCTTAGTAAATTCTATGCGTGCGGCCCACTTTATGGTGATCTATATCATTCATACGATGGGCCCAATGGTAGATGGGAGATGCCCCAAAATCTCCCTATCCGACAACCTGCACTGTTCATTTGGGCCCTATTAAATTGTAGACTTGGTTGTAACTGTCCATGCCCATTCAGTGGCAGGATCATCCGATCATTGGTGGAATGGGACATGGTCCAGCCTTGATGGGACCCACCAGATCATGTTTCTTTAGATCGAGTGTCATATAATAATTCAAGGATAAATCATATTCATTGCTTATTTGACCTTTTGCCAATGCTTTCTACTGATTGCCGGTTTCATGGCATTCTAATCCCCACACATGCGTATTACAATTCCGTGCACCTGCAGAAACATTTGTTCGAGCTGACGGAGCCTTTATTCCCTTTGCTGATGATTTTGACACCTCCAACGTCACCACTTTGGTGAAAGGCGTGGGCGAGATCGGCGATGTGAAGACTGTGGACTTGCAGGCGCCAATTAACAGCCTCATTGGGAGACAGGTGGTGAAGGTAGGAAGAAGCTCCGGATTGACTACCGGGACCGTAATGGCATATGCTCTAGAGTACAATGATGAGAAAGGGATTTGCTTCCTCACCGATTTTCTCGTTGTGGGTGAGAACCAACAAACTTTTGACTTGGAAGGTGACAGCGGCAGCCTCGTTCTTTTAACAGGCCAGGGTGGTGAAAAGCCGCGGCCCATTGGGATCATATGGGGTGGGACAGCCAACCGTGGACGTTTGAAGTTGAAAAGTGGTAATGGTCCGGAGAACTGGACTAGTGGAGTTGATCTTGGGCGTCTTCTAGATCTCTTGGAGCTCGATCTCATCACAACCAATGAAGGTCTTGAAGGTTTGTGCTTCGTCTTGTTCTTTACAAGCTTGTTTTTTTAGTGGAAATATAGTGATGAGCTATGCTCAGTCCCCACACTCCCTCCATACGAGGTCATGCGTGTGGAACATCCAAGCTGTGCATCGGGTGGCCTCACCTTGTAGGTGGCCTGACCTCGAAGCCAGGCTCAACCATGGGTTGACGACTCATCTTAGTTGAGTTGGACTCGGTCAAGTCCAACCCAGTTTAGCACATGAGTCAGCATTGAAATATACCCGACTCGGCTGAATCCTGACTCAACTGAGGACTGTACAAATTAGCCCGAGTCACCGAATCTTTCAGTCCATGTGGTTGACTCATCAAGTGGGCTGCTCATGTATGATACGATGGATGCTTTAAAAGAATTGATCAGGGTCCACCATCAACGTACATCTGTGGTTCACGTGTTGAGTGGAAATGATTTTTTGGGCTTGATCATCTACACAGTGGAGCCCAACTGATGGACAGCTTGGATGAGTGGCAAACGTGCCATGATGGCATTCATGTGTGGCTGTAGAGTTTCATGTCGGCCTAGCAATACATGTAATGGTTGTTTGCTCGATGGAATTCATGGCAACGTCTCACCTTTATCACTTCACTCTATAGTCTAAAAACTCGAAAACTCAACTCAGTATCTGGCCAGGTCGGGTGGACTTAGAGATCCGATCAAGACTTTTTTCATCACAACTTGGGATTTAATGAATATTTAGTGGATGTTTTGGGTAATGAATAATGATGCATATTTAAAATTGAGCTAAGTACAAAAAATGGCCAAGATGAGCAAACCAACAATGCATGGCCTGTTGGTGGATGTGTTCGGTTCTCTTCCTTGAGGTTGCGGAAGACTTCGAGTCATTGAGCTGACTGGGTCAGTGGGCTGACTCGATGAGTCTTGCTGTGTCAGAACCAAGTCGTGGCCATGAGCGAGTTTCCTAGTGACTCAGTTCAAAATCTCATCGAGTCGGGTTGACTCAGCTGAGTTTTGAGTCAAATCACCGAGTTTAGAACTGTTACTGCTCTCCATACTACATGCTTCAACAAAGATTTGAAAACGTGGCACGCCGATCTAGTGATCCAAGCAATTCATATGTTAGGATCCACCTTGGACCAAAGTTAAAATCATTCCAATTAGATCATGATTTCTATTGTTTGATTGGTTACCAAGATGGATGATAGAGCAAAACGTTGGAAATGCTTATGGTCAATGTCAAAAGCCCACTAATTGGAGTAGCAGGTTTATCCATTTCATTTGTGTGAGATGAGGTACAAATGTCTTTAGGGGGGGGGGACCAATTCCTGATAATCAATTGTGGAAAATAACTTCTCAATAGCAAAAGATAATGAAATCTTGATTTCAATTGAGTTGTATGACAACCTTCACCTAAAATCTTAGGCAGGACAACTTTATGTTACGACGTCCTTGAATCCAATATTTCAAAAGAATAAAAGAAGAGAATAAGATTATCAATCACCACAATACACAAAAAATTATAGTGGTTCGGTGTTTAACATACAATTACTCCACTCCCAAAATTACTACACGTAATTTTGGCTTTCCACTATTTTCAAGGTTTTCATAAGATCACTTTAATAACCTCTTACAATTCTTGTGATTTTTATGGGCTTACCATAATAAAACCTCAAGTGATTTTCACAGGTTAACCACTACACAACTGATGAGATTTCCAGACAATTTCAAAAAACCCAAAATGAAAGTAATATATTGAAATCAAATACATATTTTCTCGTAGACGAATGTCGATGCGGAGATACTGATGAAACCTTTTAGAAGTAGATGCTTCAATCAATGTAGCGATCCTCTTTTTTTTTTTTATGATGATGAATCAATGTATGCTCAACCAGAAAGGATCTATGGATATATAATTTTTCAAGGAATAAAACTCTAAAAGTTGTAGATTCAATTATCTAATATCAAGTTGAGTATAACTTACTCACAAATTGAATTTAAAGCTGGCCTAAGCTCCCAAAAATTCGAAAAAACTGTATTGCTGTAAACTTGACCCGAGTCACCCTACGGCTAACTCGAGCTGAGTTCAGTTGGCCGAACACAGGGTCGGGTTGGCCGAATTTCCAACAGAAACAACAATATTCGTTGCTGAAAACTTGACTTACGCTGATCTCTTGACTTACCGCTGATCTCGGGCTGACCCGAGATGGTTCGGCTGGCTGAAGGTGAGGTTGGACTGGCTGAACGCCCTCAGTTTATCATGCAAAATTTCCATAAATTAAAGTTTGAAAAACCATGATAATGCACTATGTTCTAGGGTCTTTTTTAAGATCATTTTTATCTGTAGGTTGGCATACAATTGATCTTTCTGTTGAAATCATTCTGAACCTTCTATTCTCGGGATGTTGAGTCGTGCTTTTGAAGTGTTAAAGAGAATTGAAGTACGTTGAAGATCCATACTGTATTTTGTCTATAAAATTTGACGACTACATGTTTGCTTGGAACATTAGCACTTACAATCTGATACTTGGACCGTTTCCCATTCATGATTAGGGGTGTACATCGAATCGAACTGAGTCGAGTTGGCCTTAGCTTGACTCAGCTCGGCTCGGTCCTTGAGCCTGACTGGCCAGCTCGGGCTGAGTTCGAGCCAAGATCGAGCCGAGTTCGCCATTGAGGCATTTCCACAAACACTTGGACTTCACCTTCAAAATCCCTTTGTATGTGAAATAGAAGCAATGGTTTTACAAGTATTTTATCAAACACCTTCTAAGCAACATAAAAACAAAGAAAAACCAAGAAAAAAAAAAGAGTATTTGTTTCACGTACATACCTTCCTTGCCACCAGCCACACTTTGTTGAGTCATTTTATTGAACACTTGGTGAGCAACATCAATGGCAAAGTAACTGAGTCACTAAACGGGTTCGATCCGAGTTCGATTCGAGCTGGATTCGATCTGAGTCGAGTCGAGCTGGGGCCTGCTTGAACTTGGCTCAAACTCATTTTCGAGCTAAAAAAATCAGCTCGACTCGGCTCAAACTCAGCTTCGAACCGAGTCGAATCGAGCTTTTTCGCGTTGAGTCGAGCGAGCTAACCGAGCTAGCTCGGTTCGTGTACACCCCTATTCATGATAGGGCCCACCGGATGGCACCAAATCACTAGGTCATGTGCCATGTTTCCAAATTCTTATGGGAACATACTAACAACACCAATGCATGGTTCACATGACAAACAACTACTTTTTAGATAAAATATTCCTCCTTTTTAAAGCTGGATTTTTTTTTCTCTGAGACATTCCACAGTGTACTCAGAGCACTATAAGTTATAGTACTCCTAGTTGCATTGGGACACTTTGACAGTCCAATCAATTGATTTAGACTGTCCATTAGGTCCAACATAGATTTCTTGGGCTACCATGCAAATATCATACCAATCTTATAATTCTAACCATTTTGATCATTAGCCTCTAATATGGACGGTCAAGATCATCAACGCAAAAGTAGGTCCTGTCAACAATTTGATCAGTCTATTTGTTGGGCTCCATAGATTGCTTATGATTTTAAAGAGTCACTTTTGTTAGGCAATCCTAACCGTCTCATCCACCGCTCAGAAAAAGGAGGGCTACAAAAATTATGACAAATCAGTGATGGATTTTGATCAACCAATCAGTATTCTTTTTGCATAGTGGTCCATGAAATATGTTCCAGACTCAATAGACAGTTCAGATCAATTGCATGGACTGTCCAAGTGACAGATGCAACTAGGAGCACTACAGGCACTGAAGCATCTCTCTTTTTCCCCCTCTGACTAATTCTTAATCATGATTTCTGTTTAATAGAAGCAATGCAAGAACAAAGAAGCGCATCAGCGGCAGCCATTGATTCGACGGTCGGGGAATCATCTCCCGCAGAAGGCACATTGCTGAAGGACAGGACTGAAGAGATCTATGAGCCATTGGGTTTTAACCTCCAACATATCCCCATGGAAGTTGCATCCGGGTCGGGAATAAACCCACCTTTCATGCACGCCGAGTTCCACACTGACGGGGTCGACACTGCAGCGAATGTGGAGCACCAATTCATCCCGAGCTTCACCGGCGGCTGCACGTCTCCTATGCATCAAGACCACCACCAAGGCAATCCCAAGTCAAACAATCTCTCCGCGTTGAGGAACACTTCCGAGGAAGACCTTTGTGTTTCTTTGCATTTGGGCGAACGAGAGCCCAAGCGACAGTGTTCCGAACCCACATTTAGGATGGAAGAAGCGAAATGAAGCCACATACCACACCAAAACATTGGACCCCATGTGACTCTTCGTGGGTCACGATTAGGACTTGAAGAAACATACTACAGCAATGGATTGATCGGTTTGAGTTCGTGGGGCCTTTAACCTATTTTGCATCTACGTGCTAGCTCGGACCATGGGGTCCCCATTTCATCAGAAAAGAGTATTTGGGGCCCATGCTTGATCAGAAGGGAAAATTGGGTGGTTGGGAAATGGTGCCATCAAAAGGTCAGATCTCCAACTAGTTTAATCATCATGCGGTTTTTGCATTTCTAAGCATATATATATATATATATGGATATGCGGGTCATACAATATTTAAATATTTAATAGAAAATGTTCACAAGAGAACTTGAACAGTTATATCTTGCAGTTATATATATATATATATATATATATATATATATATATATATATATATATAGTGCATTATACTATGTTTAATAGAAAATGTTCAGGAGAGAAATTGGATGGCTAGGCATGGCAGGTCAAGTTCCATTTTGATGTATTCGAAATGATATTTGTTAGGAATTATTTAGTTTGTATTTTGGTGCACAAACTCAAATGTTATGAGCCTGAAGTTATCAAAACTAGCATCGTGATTGTTTCTGTAAAAACTAAAATTTGAATTTTATTAGGAATTTTGGGGGAATCTAGTGTAAGATCAATCTGAGGTGTATTGCCGGAGGCGTATACAACTGAACTGCCATGTAGGAAACGAGAATGAACTTTTGGGGTTCTGGATTTAATGGATTTAATGGTTGTGTATTGACATAAATTTGTGGTTGCCCGGTTTGGACCGTGTGGATCGTAGGATTGTTGTTGGACCTACTTCTAGGAGTAGGCCATTGGATGGTTTGTGTAGAGAGAACTAAAAGCATGGACCTGGAAAACCAACATGGAATCCTTGGGAAATTTGAAAATTGGGGATTTGTTGTCTGGTTTGTAGTGAAGTTTTTCATGGAAGGTCAATTGTGGAATGATAAGAGTTCTCTCGTAACCATGAAAATATTTACTAGATATTTTTTTGACAGAAGTTGATATTCACAGATTTTTGAGGAAAACCTTAGAAATGGAAAAATGATTTCCATAGCTGCTTTTTCTTCTCAAACTGCAAATGCATGTAAAATGTGGTAAATAAGTAATGATGGCGTACTTGTAATTTGGTGTGGGTAAAGATTGTTGATAGGTACATTTTTTTGAAAGAGTGTCACATAAACTGTGGGCCCCAACATGATGTATGTGTTTCATCCATGCCGTCCGTTCATTTTGTTAGACCATTTTAGGGCAAGAACCAAAAAATAAGGTAGATCCATTTTAGATCATTTTAGGGCAAGAACCAAAAAATTAAGGTAGATCCAAAACCTCTTAGCCTCCAATAAATTTTCAATGTTAGGCGTTCGATCCTCACTATTTTTTGTACTTTGATCCTCTTGAGGTTTGGATCTACCTTATCTTTGGGCTTATGCCCTAAAATGATATGAAAAATGAATGGACGGTGTGGATATAACATATACTTCATGGTGGGCTTACTTGTTATACGTTGAGTTTTACTCGATTTTTGAAGTGAAATTTCACCCTAAACTAAACATGAAACAGTAGTCATAATTGCTTCTTTACCACCTTTTACATGGATATGCATTTAACTAGAAGTAAATATCTAAACAAGGAAAGAGTAAATAGATATGAAAATTGTTTTCTTTTCCTAAGTTTTTAATGCTCCCGAACATGCCATAAGAGCCTATTTGTATAGAGAGAATTCAAAACAACATGGACATAGAAAACTCTTACAAAACCCCCCATGTAGTCATCCAGCAAATTGGAAATTGTGGAATCCAACAATGAATCTGTTGTTTTATTGAATTCGTCATTTTTCATGGTAATGTTAAAAAGTCAATGGTTAAAGACCTATTTGGATAAAGAGAATCCAAAACAACACGGACATAGAAAACCCATAAAAAACTTCCATCGAGACGTCAACAAATTGGAAATTGTGGAATCCAACAATGTTTTCGATGTTTTTTTTTTTTTTTTTTGGATTTATAGTTTTTCATGAAAATGTTAAAAAGTCAATGGTTAAAGAGCCTATTTGAACGTTGAGAATCCAAAACAACACGGACACAGAAAACCCCTATGGAGTCCTCAACAAATTAGAAATTGTGGAATCCAACAATGAATCTGTTATTTTGTTGAATTTGCAATTTTTCATGGAAATGTTAAAAAGTTGGTAGTTAAAGGGCCTATTTGAATAGAGAGAATCCAAAACAACATGGACATAGAAAACTCCTACAAAACCACATGGAGTCCTCAACATAAGAGGAAATTATGGAATCCAACAACGATTCCATTGTTTTGTGGGATTTATAGTTTTTCATGGAAATGTTAAAAAGTCAATGGTTAAGGAGCTTATTTGGATAAGGAGTTCATAACAACATGGACATAGAAAACTCCTATGGAGTCGTTAGCAAATTGGGAATTGTGGAATCCAACTATGATTCCGTTGTTTTGTTGGATTTGCAGTTTTTCATAAAATTGTTAAAAAGTCAATGGTTGAAGGGCTTATTAGAATAGGTAGAATCCAAAACAACATGGACAAAGAAAACCCCTACAAAACCCTTACGGAGTCCTCTACAAATTGGAAATTGTGGAATCCAACAATGATTCTGCTGTTTGGTTGGATTTTTCATGGAAATGTTCAAATGTCAATGGTTCAAGGGCCTGTTTGGATGGAGAGAATCCAAAACAAGATGAACTTCAAAAAACCCCTGTAAAACTCTCATGGAGTCCTCAACAAATTAGAAATTGTGATCTTGTTGTTTGGTTGGATTTGCATTTTTTTTATGGAAATATTAAAAAGTCAATGGTTAAAAAGATAATAATATTTCTCATGGTGGAGCCTACATTTAACAATATATATATATATTGCAAGAAAATATATTTTTCTATGGTAACCTTCACTTTTTGCGAAGCCATTTATGACTCTTTAGCAAAATGCCATTCTTTTCTCTTTGGAAAATTACAAAGAAATTTCGATTGAAAGAATAGAATAAAAATAAAAAATTCATGCTGGGATGGAAATGGGCTTGAAGCCAGACCTAGCTTGGCCCTAGCCCAGACATGGCCCCATGTGCCATGGTCCTACTTGGGATGAAAAGGCCCTGCCCTTTGACCACCCTTCCCGACCCTGATTTTCATGCCAAATAATGGTCATGGTTGGGCTTATTATTTCAATGGTATGGATATCCTGCACGAGTAGGCTTGTATGGCCGTCAATGGGTCAGGCGACTCCACTGTATGAATGCTGTAGCATGTATGTCTGTCAATGGGCCCTGCGACCCCACTGTGAGTAGAGCTGGTCATGGGACAGACTCCACGCGTTCAGACCCGACTCGATCCGAACCAAGTGGGTGAGTCGATTCGAATCGAGTAGACTTTGTCCAATCCAAACTCAAACCGAGTCGAGTTTAGGTCACCCAGTAATTCAACTTAACTCAATCCGAAATCCAACTCAGTATTGACTCGACTCTATCCGAAACCCAACGCATATATATATATATATATATATATATATATATATATATATATATATATATATATATATATATATATATATATATATATATATATCTGTGTGTGTGTGCGCGCGCGCCCCAGATTTGATGTTTCATATCCGAGATGCCGTGTAGCTGACGGAGAGGCTGCAATTCCGGTAGGTGCACCTAGGTTTTGAGTTGTGATTTCAGCCTGTGGATACCCATTGCACCCAGCCTGACTCAACCCCAGGTAGGACTCAGTCCGGATTAGTCCAGGCTAGACCTAGACTCGGACCCGGTCAGGCATCATGGACTTGGTACTAAGTCGGGTCGAGTTCGGGTCAAGTCTATTTTAAAATCGGATCGAGTCGGGTCAGTCCTAATTCGGTCTGAATCGACTCGATACCCCGCTCTAATTGTGTGAATGGTTTGGGCTGGGCTCAGGCTAGGTTGGGCCATTCATTATTAGACAAGGGCTTGCCCAGGCCAGGAACTAGGCCTCGCTTTCAAGTTTGAGCCCAGCCCTTGGCCCATTACCAGCTCGAGTTTCATGTTTGGAAGTTCTGTGTGCCCATGCTTTAACATGTTCCATTTTCCTGGTTTCCCATTCATGGCGTCCACTGCCCCCCACTGCTGAGATAAATGTTCCCCAGTGCTCTTAGAGCACCATAAGTTACAGTACTCCTAGTTGAATAGGGTAACTTAGACAGTTCATTAGATCGATCTGAACGGTCCATTAAATCTAGAACACATTTTAAGTTCTATAATGCAAAAACAATACCGATCAGATGATCAGAGCCATCATAGATTGGGCCTTTCTTTTGTACCCATCCTTTTTCCAACTCATGGATGAGATGGTTAGGGTTGCCTAACAGAAGTGTCTCTTTAGAATCATGAGCGATCCATGACGGGAGCTATCAAATGGATCAAATTGTTGGTTGGACCTATATTTATATAAGCGATCTTGGCCGTCCATATTAGAGGTCATTGATCAGATGGTTAAGATCATTAGATCAATGTGGTATTTGCATGGTATCCCAAGAAATATGTGTTGGAACCTATTGGGCGGTCCAGATCAATTGATTGGAGTGTTTAATTATCTTACTGAGCGATCAGCCTCTAATAATTTTCCATCTGGTGAATTTTCGGTGCATGAGCTAGAGTGGGGTGCACCAAAGGTCTCGATCACTTGATAGTGGGCCCGAGTCGTTGTTCTTGTTGGATATAGGCCTGTGGGGCCCACTTGTGGGCAATCACTAGTCAGTGGGTCCCACACGTCCCCATCATGGATTGCGTTTTTTATTTTTCAAAAATCGCCCTTATCAGACAATCACAGCCATCAATTTTCTTCACTCTCTAGTACTTAATATTGACCGTCAACCGTTTTCTTCACAACCATTTCTTCGAAGTCCACCATTCAGATGGCTAGAAATCACCCGATCTATTAATAATTTGAACCATCTTGCATCCATAGTAGGACCCACTAGATGGACGATCCAGATTTGACGGATCGTCTCCCTGGAAACAAAGCTGACGGAGGAAATTGTTGCTTGGGTGAAGTTTTTGTTCCACCAGTGCCAATTAGCTAAGTGGGATTCATGGTTCAGTAATCCACACCGTTGATATGATGGGCCTGGCAGTAAAGTAGATATGATCCACATAAAAGGGTGGTTCTATAGAACTGACGTTGTGGATTTGGAAAGGGTAAGCCCTAAGTCCTAGAGGGGGGTAAATAGGACTATGCCAAATAAAAAATAAATGCGAAAAGATAACTCAGATAAAAGAAATCTAAAACAACCTCAAATGCACAAGTATTGAGAGATTGATACAAACATTGTTTTAAGGATAATCTTACATCAAAAACTAATGGCTTATGGTAGGACAATCCGATTTTTAGAACGTTAGTAAGTATCAAAAATTCAAATTGATACAAAGGCTCTTAGGAGTTTCAACTCCCAGTCAAGGGTTCGAGTACCCATAGGTGGTGAAATTCCACCAGCGTGAGTGTGTGGGGTGTGTGTGGGTGTGTTAATAAATAATATATATATTAAAAAAAAAAAAACTGATACAGAGGCAAAGGAAATAAATCTTGCTATTACAACAATCACCACAATTACATAAAATAGATATAAGCATTCACACACATAACCAGATACAATCATCTACAGCAACACCACGAATTATAGTGGTTCGATGTGTACACTAACTGTTCGTAAACAGCCACACCTACTCCACTCCCAATAACCACAACCCACGTAGTATTGGCTTTCACTAAGAAAGAAGGTTTTCCAAGGTTCACCTTATAACCTTTACAGATGTGTTTTTCAATGGGCTTACACAATCAAAAAAACCTTCACACTGAGATTTTCCTGGCTGATCTCAGTTAAAACCACAAAAAGAGATTTTCCTGGCTGAATCTCTCAAACCACAATACAAAAAATAAAATCAATACTTATCTGAAGAATGATCTTCGATGTAGCCTGTAGAATTGTCTCTTTGTAGATGAAGATGTTCAATGTTCAATCTCACAGAAGAAGGGATTATAGGTCTAGATGAATTTTAAATTAAATCCAACCTTAAGCTACTTGGATTCAATTTCTTGGATCACACAAAGGGTTAAATCAAAATCCCCTTTATATTAACTAGAATGGAATCAAGAGATTAAGAAATTAAGAAATCAAAAAGCTATTAAAATGATTTATAAATACCTCACAATAGTGAGGACTAATCTCTCAGAGTGGTGGCTTGAATTGGCTTGGAATGAATGAAAAAATTTGAGAAATGTCCTCAATTTATAGGTTGGAATTTGGTTCCCTTGACAGGTTTAAGGTTCGGCTCGACTGGTCCTAGCAGAACTAATTTTCTAAATTTCTGGCGCGATCGGATAAAACAGACTCTCGATTGGTCGAGTGGCTCGGTTGACTGGTCGAGTGAATTAAATTAACGTTATTGGAGTTCGAGTCAAGCCCTACTCTACTGGTCGAGCAGGTCTCCACGACCGGTCGAACGGGTTACTCGACTGGTCGAAGACCAAACGACCTTAGCCGATTTTTTGAGTAAAATTCTGGATTGGTCGAGAAAAACCTTAGACTGGTCAAGCCAATGCCTGGATTAGTTGAACACTAACCAGGACTAGTTGAAGTAAAGCCTAAAATAAATACTATGAACCAAATTAAACATGCAATGTTAATGACCTAATCCTAAGGTCTTTCTAGAGTCATCTATACCTTAAATGTGAGTATTGAAATTGAAACATTGGTCGCTTTGGTAGATATGATACTTTGAAGCACATGAAGCTTGACCTCGTATACTTTAGCTTATGTCTCGAACTTGTATCTTGAGCATTTGACTTGAGGCTTAAACTTGATCAAATGTATTTGAGCTTAAACTTGAGCTTGAACTTAAGCTTGAGCATGTGATCTACTCAAACTTGAGCTTGAGATAATGCACTTGGACTTGAGTACTTGGACTTAGTGAACTTCAAATTATTTTCGTAGTTGAACATACAAAATTGTAGCACACTAAATATCGATGTAGATAACATGAAGCTCATCTTCGAATGAAGGTGAACTTTCCATCTATTTGAACTTGAAGGTGAACATTCCATCTATCAAAATAAGTCAAACATTCCGAAGTGTTTTGGCACAATAAAATTTGATTATACAGGGTGCTAGATTTACAACATAGCACTTACAGGATCATTCGGCAAGCCCATCAACCTGATTTTTTTAATAAATATGATCTTTTATGACGTGGACCACCTTCTGAACGGCTCGGATGTTCCACAAAAACTGACCGTTGGCTGTAAAAGAAAAAGGTTTTATGTTAAAGTTCTCACAGGGTTCGTGCATGTGATCCTCAGAGTGAATTTGATATAATCATCACTGTGAGCCCCTTAAAATAAGGGTGAGCGTCTCTCCAAACTGTTTCTTTTGGTGAGGCCCACCTAAATGAGGGGTCATCTTAATGTTTTGTCTTTGGCCTATCGTTGGATTACACATTTAATGGGTAGAGTGGATCTCATATACACATCGTGGTGGGCCCTTAAAAATTAAGGGTGTCCGATCCTTCAATAAATTTTAAAATACATCAGCAGAGATCTCTGTTTTATAACATATGGGAGAGACAATTACCTTTTTTAACAGGTCCCCCTTGACAACGGCCCACCTTGACTGAATGTGAAATCCACTCTGCCCATTAGACGTGTAATCCAACATTAGGCCCAAGTCCAAAAAATCAGGTTGACATGTAATTTAGATGGACCACATCAATGGAAATAATTCAGATAGAGACATTTACCCTTGATTTTACATTGCACTGATGATTATATGAAATCCACTCCAACCATTAGATGCCACATAAAATTTAGACCATTGGTTCAAAAATAGGCCCATCTGTGATTCAGGTGGGACCACAATAAGTGAAACAGTTCAGAGGGTAAGCATTGCTCTATATACTAATTCCAACCATGTGGTCCATCTCAATCAGGGATGGGGCTGTTTTTCAGGTCCTAGGCCTTACATTGGCCGATACGTCTGGTGGTCCAGGTGGATTTCACTTAAACACTACGGCGGAGCTCACTCGAGTATCAGACTCCTTTGCTCACATGGGCACCCTAACTTCAGAAATTGACCGTTGTAAACGCCACCGTTTTACTAGAGTCTTTTTAGAGCCATCTCAAACTAACAACACCAGTGTAAACCTCTCATGTACGGACAGACTAATTAAAAATGAAAGCACCCCTGCTGTTCAAAGAAATAGCTTTAAAAAGCAGGGGGTATTTTCGTCTTCAATTAGTCTGTCCGTACGTGAGAGGTTTGGACTGGCAATGTAAGTTTGGGAGCGTTTGGAAAAGACGCTGGGTAAAAGGTGGTGTTTAGAGTGGTCAAGTTCTCCCCCAACTTCCATACTTCCACGAGGAAAAAAAAAGCTAACTGAAGGTAGGGATGTCAAGGGCCGGGCCTGGGGTAGTTTTTGAACTATTTTAGGCAGGGCCGTCGGGCTGGTAAATTCAAAATTCCGATTTTGTAAGCTCGAGCCCGGCCCTTTAACACCCCTAGGCAAAGACATAATTTCTCAAAAGGGATACTTAAAGAGAAATTTATAATAAACTACCTAATTGACATGAATTTACATTTCGGTACCTTTTTCAATAGCTACTATAGTAGTCAATATAATTATTGATCATTACCTTTCCTCGTGGGGACATACCAGCAGATGAGTTGATGATTGGGTGGGTCTCACCATAATGTTTATGTAAAATCCACCCTAACCACCAAGAGCCCATGAATCAACTCCATGCGTGATTCAAGTGGGCCACATGATTTAATACAGTGTACAGGGCAATACTCACCTTCCAAACGATTTCCATTACAGTGTCCTAAGTCAATCATGAATGTGTGTTGGGAAATAGGTCTAAATTTCTATGTGGAATCTAATGTTTATAATGGATCATATATAATTATCATGGTGGGCCTTGAAAAAGTCAAGGGTGGATCATCTCACTCCCAACTATTTTCTTTGGTGTGGTCCACCAGCTCATAAGTCAGCCTTTTTTTTTTCAAAGCCTAATATTGGACTAAGTATCTAATGGTTGAAGTGGTTCTTATATAAACATCATTGTGGGCCCAACAAAATAGAGACAACATCCCATACAATTACTTCTTCTTCTTCTTCCTCTTCTTCTTTTTTTTACTTTCTAAATAGTCTTTATATCTTTCGTCTTTCATGTGCTCATGTTCCGGCCTTTGTTGGTAAGGGATGCTGGAGAGGGGACGCTCTGACTTCAATTTTTTGTAAGGCCCTTTATGATGTATATACAAAATTCACTCTAACCATTAGATAAGTAACCACAATTTAGGCCTACAGCCAAAATATTAGATTGACTAGTGATTCAAGTAGGCAACATCAAAGAATATAGTTGGGAGAGACACGAACGGCCTTGATTTATACGAGTCTCACCATGATGATTATATGAAATCTATTATAACTATTAGATGTCACACCAAAATTTTGATTAGGGCTTAAAAATCTGGACCATTCATAATTCAAGTGGACCATACTTACATATGTAGTTTTGATGGCAATTGTGGCCTTATTCACTATTTCCAATCTCGTGGTCTTGGATTGGATAGTAGTGACTTATGGGCCGTTGGCCTAACATGATGTGACACATCTAGTGGTCAGGATAGAATTTACATAAACATCACAATGGGGCCTCTACCCAAGCAGCTGACCCATTTGATCACACACACATCCAACTGGCCATTAAAGGAACGTAACCAAAGGTAGAAGGATGATAATTATATTGATTAATAAGGCAACTTTTTGAAAAAAGTTTTAGAATGTAAATTTTATATTATTCAGGTAGTTCTTTATAAAATTCTCTTAAAACATTGGGGAAGCTTATTGAGGACCTCTTTGGGAAAAGGCATCCAAATATAAATTCTACATTAAATAGGTGGTTTTTTAATATATAATTTCTTAAAATTTTAAGGAATTTATAAAAATAACTACCTAACTAATATGGAATATACATTCCAATACCTTTTTTCAAAAAGGTTTTCAATAAGCTACTCATTAACCATATACCTCCCCCCACCCCACACCCCCCCTCCCCTCCCCTCCCCCCCTCCGGTCTATCACCTCATTTTAGGCTAAGATCCCAAAAATCAGCTCCACTGTGACACATGATTGGAAAGTATACATGGAGACACTTTCCCTCTAAATTGTTTTCATTAGTGTAGCCCACATGAATCAAGGACATGCATGATTCTTGGTCCACAAGCCTGAAGTTTTGTGTGGCATCTAATGTTGAAGTGGATTTCGTATAATCATCACGGTAGGCCCTATATAAAATCAAGCATGGGCATCTCTTTCCCAAATGTTTCCATTGACATGGGCCATCACAATGATAAATCAGCTTGATTATTTTTTCTTAATCTCTAAGCTTGATATAGGACTAAATATCTAATGGTTGGAGTATATCTTACACAAACAAAACGGTGGGCTCTATCAAAATCAAAAGTGGCATCCAATATAATTTAATTAGTTTTTCTCTGAATACTCTCCCAATAGTTGGAGCGGTACTCCCCAACTTGATTTTTGGTAGGGCCCACTTCGATGTCTATGCCAAATACACCTTGACCATTAGATGCCTAATCCCATTTTAGGCATAGAACCAAAAAATCAGGATGACTTGTTATTTAAGTGGGCCACAACAAAGAAAACAATTCTAAGATAAAAATATACCCTTAATTTTTACGGGGCCCACCATGATAATTAAATTAGGGTAGAGCCCACCCAAGCAGCCAACATAAGGTAGTGGAATGATAAATATATCAACAAGTGAGGTAGTTTTTTGAAAAACTTTCCGAAAAGAACTTAGCAAATGTACTTTAATTAGGTGGCTTTTTGTAAAATTCTCTAAGTTTTTAAAGGTCCTTGACTTGGATTGCAATTGGGTTGTAATTTCTGTCCTATTTAAGGGCCAGCCCATTTAGACCTGATTTGGGTTTTGAATCTAGGCCGTTGGTTGACTCTGGACCTGAGTTGTAAACCCACTTTGCAACAAATCCTATGATTCCTCGGTGGTTGGTTGGATTGGACGACTGTATCAAAGTCATCCCAACGTCACCTTAGACCGATTTTAGTGGGCCATGACTCAGATATGGGACCCATGATAGTGAAATTTCATGAAATTTGGTGGAAGCTGATAAGGTGCTAAAAGAAAAAGTTAGTGGAAAAGCCTGATTTGACCTCCAAAGCAAGAATTAAAAAATGGCCAAAACACGTGGGGTGTCTACTAAATCCAGACCGTCCATTCAATAGGTTCAGTACATACTAGGGGACGCAGATTTCTTGTTAAAGGCAGAAGTTACTGCACAAGGAAAGCTAGGTGGGTCCCACCGTGATGTTTGTGAAAAATCCACCCGTCCATCCATTTTGCCATATCATTTTAGGATATGAGACAAAAAATCAAGTGGATCCAAAACTCAAGGAAGCCATATATGAGGGAAAACTGGGGAAAGAAATGTCTACCGTTGAAATCTTCTTGGGTCCACATTGATTAATATATGTCATCCCAACCATTTATAAGGTCATCTTGCCTGGCCCACTTGGCTTTTGGATCTACCTAATTTTTTATTGCATGTCCTAAAATGAGCTCGCAAAACGGATGGATGGTGTGGATTTTTCACAAAAATCACGGTGGACCCCACCTAGCTTCCAGCGCAGGATCCCATCTACTTCCTAGGTCATGAGCAAAAAAATCGAACTGATCAGACAATCTAACCATTCAATCTCTGGTATACAAGTGGACCCAAAAGGAAATGGGCCACATTCTATGATTGGATGGTCAGGATTATCTTATCAAGGCAGATTTTTGTTGGTAGCTGGCACTAGTTACGGTGAGTCGACCAGGTGGACTGAGTCCCAGTCAGTCATAAGTCTTGAACTTAACCGAGTCAAGTTCACTCATCCGAGTTTTGAGTCGAATCACTGAGTTGATTGTGGTCCATTGATCACTTTAGATCCAAAAGACACAGACAGATGTCATGGTACATCAAATCATGAATGTGGTCAAATCCAACGGCTCAGATCATTTAGTTTCACTGGTTGATTAAATTCCCATTGAGGAGAATCGCCACACGTGTGCTAATATGGCACGTACTCTAAAGCCGACTAAATCGCATGCCGATCTGGGCCCACCACAGATGATCCAGGCCAGTCATCAGGTGGGCCCCACTAAGTATGAGTATGGATGATTAGAAAGAAATCACCAATGGCTTGTATTAAGTGTACACATCTGGCCTACATTGAATGGACCTTTTTGGATTATGGAACAAGGCAACTTTCAATTGGGCCACACCTATAGTACATGGTCTAGATCTCGGCACACGTGTGCTGCATTGTCACGTGTATGTGAATCGCTTTTGGAGATTTGATTGTGAAATCCCATGAATTCTGATGGAAGTTATTAAAGTAAAAAGTGGGAGGAAATGGCCCACTAAAGGACGTGGATTGCGGGAGTGAAGGAATCTACGCTGTGGGGTCCACCGTGATGTACGTATTATATCCACTCCGTTCATCCGTTTTTTCAGCCTATTTTAGGTTATGAGCCCAAACATGAGGGACATCCAAAGTTCAAGTGAACCACAAGAAAGGAAAGAAAGGAGACTAAAATCCTACGGTTGAAAACTTCTCAGGGACTATAGAAGTTTTGGATCAAGATGATATTTATTATTATTTTTTTTTTCATTTCATCCAGCTCGGAATCAACTTAAGAATGGATTGGATGGAAAATAAACATCATGGTGGGCCCTAGGAAATTTCAACATTATCCCCACTCTTTCCTGTGGTGTGGCCCACCTGAGATCTGGATATGCCTCATGTTTGGATTCATGCACTGAAATTAGCTCTCGAAACAGATGGACGGCATAGATATAACACATACATTACAGTGGCCCCACAGAGCTTAGCCATGCAGAGGCAATCCGCTGCCCCACACTAAGCATCAAATAGAGAAAATGACAATGAAAGCCCCAAAACAATAATTAAAGAAAGTTAGGATTAAGGACTACTTAATTGGTACTAATTACATAGTTAGGGCCAGCTAATAGAAATGAAATAAAGGGTTTTTAACCAAAATTGGACAAGTGAATTTGTCCGATCGGGACCGTTGCCTAACATATCCGCGTCGGTGTCGGCTACTGTACACCCGAAAAATACGCTAATAGTAGCTGATCATGGAATGAGAAATCATGATGCAGTCTAATCCGACAGCTCAAATCATCTGGCATTACTTGGGATCGACGGCAAGTAATTCAATAACAATAGCGGTGGCCGTAATGTCAGCTATTTTTTTCCATAACGGCTGTTACGGCTGTTAATATGTACTAGTACCATTATGTAATTGTCATTAATCATTTTCTAATACCTTGATCGATGGTTTACTAAATTAATGAGGAAAAGAGTAAACATGAGACGTGATTTTGTGGATTAACTATATACGGCAACCTGTTCATGAACATCTGTGAGATATATATATATATATATATATATATATATATATATATATATAACTCGACTGAGTCAACTCAACTTAATCAGATTTTTGGGTTGAAGGTGCTCTACTTGGTCAGATTTGGGCTTAGTAAAAACTTGATTTGGTCATGACTCTTGTCAAGACTCATTCTAGACTCAGTGAGTCGACTCAGTCTATTCCTTTGGATGACTTGTGAAAAACATTATCAAAACTCACCAAAATTCAACTAGACTCGCTAAGATTGTAGAATATAAGTTATAGTGCTCCTAGTTGCATTGGGACAATTAGAAAGTCCAACCCATCCATCTAGATTGTTAATTAGGTCCACCTGTTCATGAGATATCTATGGATCATTGTACACCCAAAAAATACTCTAACGGTCACCGATCATGGAATGAGAAATCATGATGCAATCTAATCCAACAGCTCAAATCATCTGGCAAAACTTGGATCAACCTCAAGGCATTCAATAATGATAACAGTGGCCGTAACGGCAGCTATGTTTTTTTCATAATGGCTGTTATGAACCCTTAATATGTACCAGTACCATCATGTAACAGACATTAATCATTTTTTAATACCTTGATTGATGGTCCTTGATCGTTGGTGACTAGATGAATTCGGATTTTCAATTACTTAATTACTCAGGAAAAGAATAAACATGAGAAGCAGTTTTGTGGATTTAACATATATAGCAAACTGTTCATGAACTTTTGTTGGAGAAACTTATATATATATATATATATATATATATGTGGGAAAAGGTTCTATGCGCTCAACCTCACTATGAGCTCCCGTGAGGTCAAGCTGTGTGGGCCCCACCGTGATGTGTGTCGACCATCAACACCGTGCATTTGATGGGTACCCTCTAAATTATGGGATATCCCAAAAATCAGCCGTATACGGAACTCAGGTGGGCCATACCATCTAAAATCATGTGAAACACCGTTAAAACATATAAAAGCACTTGGTGGAGCCCACCTGAGTTTTAAATGCTGCTGAAACTTGGTCTAAACCCTCATGCAAGTGTGACACACATAATGGATTGGCTGGATTTACAAACCACATCTCGGTGGGCCCAAAAAACTGATTATGAATGTTTTAATGGTGCACGGCCCCTCCCCACTTCTGTATGTGGTGTGGCCCACACAAGTCACGGATTGACTTGATTTTTGAGACCTAGGCCCACGATAGAATGGTGCATCTGACTAATGGGTTAGATGTTCGAAACGCATCACGGTGGGGCCCACATAGCTCAACCTCATGGGATGGACTCGTGAGGTCGAGCGCATAGTACCTTTTCCCTATATATATATATATATATATATATAAGCACTTGACTCGACTGAGTCAACTCAACTCGATTAGATTTTTGAGTCGAAGGTCCTCTACTTGGTTAGATTTTGACTTGGTAAAAACTTGATTTGGTCATGACTCTTGTCAAGACTCATTCTCGATGAGTCGACTCAGTCTATTTCCTTAAACAACTTGTGAAAAACTTTATCAAAACTCACTAAAATTCAACTAGACTCACTAAGATTGTAGAATGTAAGTTATAATACTCCTAGTTGCATTTGGACACTTAGAAAGTCCAATCCATTGATCTAGATTGTAATTAGGTCCACCAGATCATTAGATATCTATGGATCATTGTACACCCGAAAAATACGCTAACAGTCACCGATCATGGAATGAGAAATCATGATGCAGTCTAATCCAACAGCTCAAATCATCTGGCATTACTCGGATCAACGGCAAGGCATTCAATAATGATAATAGTGGCCATAACAACAACTATTTTTTTTTTTTTTTCATAATGGCTGTTACGACCCCTTAATATGTGCTAGTACCATTATGTAACAGACGTTAATCATTTTTTAATACCTTGATTGATGGTCCTTGATCGTTGGTGACCAGATGAATTCAAATTTTCAATTACTTAATTACTCAGGAAAAGAATAAACATGAGAAGTGGTTTTGTGGATTAACTATATACAACAAACTGTTCATGAACATTTGTTAGAGAAATTTATATATATATATATATATATATATATATATATATATATATATATCTATATATATATCTATATATATATATATAAGTATATAAGAGCTTGACTCGACTGAGTCAACTCAACTCGATTAGATTTTTGAGTCGAAGGTGCTCTACTTGGATAGATTTCGACTTAGTAAAAACTTGATTTGGTCATGACTCTTGTCAAGACTTATTCTAGACTCGATGAGTCGACTTAGTCTATTCCTTTAGACAACTGGTGAAAAACCTCATCAAACCTCACCAAAATTCAACTAGACTTGCTAAGATTGTAGAATGTAAGTTATATTGCTCCTAGTTGGATTGGGAAACTTAGAAAGTCCAATCCATTGATATAGACTGTTCATTAGGTCCACCACCCACTTCAATATTGACTACCATGAAAATATCACACGTGAAAATATTAACCATTTGATAAAGTGCCCTAAATATGAATAGTCAAGATCATTTATTCAAAAATAGGTTTAAGCAATAACTTGATCCATATATTTTTTAGGGGACCATCATGGTTTACTTATGATTCAAAAGAACCACCTTTGTTAGGCAATAGTAACCATCCACATGGACAATCGAAATTAATCTCATGAACTAAGTGTTGGAACGCACTGTCTAATACTGAGCTATGTTATTGAGTCTTAGACTAACTTGATAGACCTTTGATGCATTTAAGTTTAAAATTTTTTAAAGTATGTTTTGAGCCATCTCAATTGCTTAAACATTGCACATACAGATTATTTGGGAGCAGGCATCTGGTTAATGCTGGATCGCATTGGTGGGCCATGCTCAAAAAATTTCAAGTGATTAGATGTTCGAAATTATTCCAATAGCAGAAAACTTTTCCCTGGTGAGGGAAGTCATGAACTATGATTCACCATAAGAAAAAGAAGAAGAAAGGAAGTCCACTGACCGGATGGTTAGGATTAGTCAATCAATCTCATTCATTATCACAACAAGATCTGATTTATAGATTATGTCTTTATCAAAATTAATGCTGGTATTTTTGTTTGGAAAAATCCAAAATGTGAATAAGAAAAACCCAAGTGAAATCTTTGAGAAATGGAAAACCATATTCTAACATTATTTCTGTTGCTTGTTGTGGTGCATTGTTTTTTGTTATATATATATATATATATATATATATATAGAGAGAGAGAGAGAGAGAGAGAGAGAGAGAGAGAGAGAGAGAGAGAGAGAGACCTTTTTACCTTCATTACCAAGTGTGTCGCTTCATTTTAATTTTAGGGTCTAAAAAATCAGCTTGGTCTATACCTTAATTTGTACATGGCCTGGTGAGATGCATAAGAGAAATCCACTTAGGCCATTAGATGTATGATTCCAAATTAGGTACGTGAAAAAAGAAAAAGAAAAAAAAGGTTAAAATGTGATTCAGTCGGCCCTACTAAAGGAAACAGTTGTGGAAGAGATCCCTACCCATGACCTTTTTTAAGGACACAACGTGATGATTAAATGAAACCCACTCCAACCATTATATGAACTACTAAATTTTCGATCCATGGGCCAAAAATCAGCTCTATATGTGATTCAGGTGGGCCACATAAAGGAAAACAATTTGGAGGGTGGATGTCACCCTTCATAGCATTTTCACTTGTGTGGCCCACCAAAATCACGGATATGGCTGATTTTTTTGCCCTAGGCTTAACGGGGGTTGTTGCATTGGATGTACGGAATGTAGTTCACATACACATCACAGTGGGGCCCACCTACGCCAGTCAATGCAATGGAGTCTAAAGTGCTTATCTAAGGTCCAGTTTGCACGAGGCGTGTGCATATGTTTTAAGAGGTTAATATATGACATCGTAGGATTTTATTTGTTGGATTTGGATTCTTTCAATCACCAAAATCATTAATATAGATTGAGAATATGTAAATAAACATTAAAAAAGTAGAAGAAATTTTAAACAGAATATTTCAATCTTTTGATTATTTGAAGGTTAGATAACGATTGATATTGAAAATAAAAGAGTCAAATTATTAAAGATTGAAATAATTCAATTTTAATAACTTTGATTTAATCTCTATTTACCATACAAACTCAGGCCAATCATATTAATGACTTGGATTATTGGAAATAACCTGATTCAAAGACTAATATTACAATAGGTCAAAAATGCATGTATTCCAGCAAACCTTTTTCTTACACTATGAAATACTCAAGTGATAATGTTTGGAGACTTGTAGCCTATTAGAGGTATCATTAATTGGTGGTCTCCCATAAAGAAAATGCTCATTGATCATAGTACATGAAATCATAAAATGATCAAATCCAATTGCTCGAATCGTACGGTCTCGATCATAAGGCCCATCAGGTGGGCTGCACTCAGTGTGAAGAAAATGAGCCGTACGTTAGAGTCAAAATTGCTGATTAATTACACCAAGCCAAAATGATGATTGGATGGTCGAGATTTTAGGACACAATACGTTCACATTGAGCCCCCACCTGATGAACGGTGTAAACCTTGAACATGTGTTCCATGTTAGCATGTGTGCCATAATTCACCTCTTCAATCTCTCTTCGCGCAAATTATTGTGGCATTTCTCTTCATAGAAGTTATATTGTCAAATCTTAAGAATTTTGATAGAAGTGGTTAAGGTGCCAAAATCAAAGTGAGAGAAAATGATACACTAACCATCAATCATGGAAGAAAAAAACTGACTAAAGCCTCAAAAGCAAGGATAAGGTAAGAGCTTTGCTGAGACCACATGAATTATGGTGGACCATCCACATGTTCCCACATGTGCCAACATGACACATGGGTGGGAAATCCGGTTGGTCCACCAGATGGATGGGTTTGATTGTATATATGCCCTCTTTCCCAAAAAAAGAAGAAGAAGAAGAAGAAGAAGAAAAGGAGACGAACACACCTAATGGATGGCTAGGATGGTTTTGCATGCTAGTGGCAGAACGTATAACAAACAACATGTATATGGTACTTATTTACTCCGTGGGCTTGATAAGCTTCCTAAAGAAACTTAGATTGAGGATTTTTAATAATAAATGTGGAAGACTTCTATTAAGTGAGTCCATGTGACCAATGGTTTGGATGATCTAGCCGTTGGATATATTTAGATTATTTAGCTAGTTTTATAATCTTTATAATTAATGAATAGATGATTAGTTATTCTGTCGAGTGTTCATAAGTGGAATATTATAGAGTAATTATTGGACATTTGAACCGTTTGGGTCCACCTTTGATGTGCATGTAGGATTAAACCTTGTATTTGGTGTAACTCATTATATAACCTACATTAATTGAGTCGACCCAATCTAAAACTTAGGTGGGACACACCACACAAATAATGCATAAACAAAGATCAAGATAAAGAATATATGATTTGATTTTTGACCAAATGCATGTTTGACATGAATAATGAAATTAGATATAATTCACCCATCAATTTAACTGACAATGGTAGTTTGTATAATTTAGAGAACTTGAATAAAGCTCGTATTTTACATGTCTATATACATGATCATACAAATATAAAGCCATACATGTGCAATTAACTGCCATCGAAGCTGCCCAAGAATCAAGTTGACTAATCAAGTGGGCCACAATTGCAAAACAAATGTATGCTCTTGAAATCTTTAGAAAAGTATTCTAATTCATCCACTTATTTCCAATATTGGGGCCCACATGCTGACTGGACTGGATTTTTTTAAACATGTAAAAGGTCAAACAATCCTGAAGAATGGATTATGGAACTGGCACGTATGTGACATTCTGGCACGTGTTGTATGTATACGAGCTTTATTGCACACGCGTGTGGCTTGGCAAAGCTCACATTAATTAGAATTCTCGAGTGTACTAATACTTTGATTAATGAAATATGTGTCGTCCAAGGACCTTGATGCAAATGGACACATCTAATCTACAAAACAGATGCATCATAGCCTTACACGTGTCCTTGAATGCGCCTTTACACCCACACGAGGGGTATGGCATGTGAATGATGTGTGGATGCATGTACGTGCATGTGCATGGAGCCTGAGGTTTGCTGAGCGTACATGCGTGTGTAAGAGAGGTGCATATACATGCCACCAGATTGCATACGCGGCAAGCCGTGTGCGAGATCCAATCCGTCCATCGGCCCCTGCCACTGAACAAAATGTCAACAGTGCTAAAAACAAAAGGACGGCTTAGAAAAACTTGGCAAAATAGTTTTACCCGTCCATTGGTTTTGGAAACCGTAGCTCAAGTATTTGGTGGGCCAAAATCAAAGTGACTGAGAATGATACATTAACCATCAATCATAGGAATAAAAAACTGATTAAGAGCTTGTCGAGACCACATGCTTTAAGGTGGACCATCCGTGTGTCCCCACATGTGCCAACATGGGATGGGAGATCCCATTAGTCCACACATGATGGACGGCTTGGATCCAACACATGTGGTACAATATATAACAAACAACATGTAGATAATCCCCCTTATACACGTGTGTCGGGACGTATGGTAATTTTGGGACATTTCAGCTGTTTGGTACACCCGTGATGTGTACGTAGAATCGAACTGTACATCTGGTGTGACTGCTCATATTCAGCCGACATTCATCTGGCCGTCCCAATCTAAAACTTAGGTGGGCCACACCACGTGGGCAATGTAAATCCAAGATAATGCATGTAAGGTTTGATATTTGGTCAAATGCGTGTTTGACACGAATAATGAAATGACTGGAGACAGTTCAGCCGTCAATCCAGATTGCAACGGCACTTGTCGTAATTTATTGGAAGCAGATTCCGTCCTGCCCGGCGTGGATGGTTATCAGTCCTGGCATGGACCTGTGAGGCCCAACGTGCTGTATGGATTTCATCCAAGCCGTTTCTCCATTTTGGAAGATCATTTTAATATGTAAGAACAAAATTAAGGGATATCTGAAACTAAAATGGCCACACTATTTGTATTAAACGAACACCATTAAAAACTTATTAACTGACATAGAAGTTTTGGATCAAGCTGATATTTGTTTTTTCCCTTCATCAAGGTCTATTTGACCTTATGAACAGATTAGATGGTAAATAAACGTCTTTTCGAGCCTTAGGAGGGTTTCAACGGTGGGAATCAGTATCAACGTTGTTCCCTATGGTGTGGCCCACATGAACCTTGGATCTACTTATATTTTTGGATCATAATTTAAAATAATCTTCCAAAATGGATAAACAGAGTGAATAAAATCCACACATCACAATGGGCCCCACAGAGTTCCTGCCTGGACTGATAACTGTCCAGCGGTGCAGGACGAAATGTGTTTACTAACTTATTAGACTTGAACGTGGCTAGTATTTTGTAAAGTCAAGAGATGCAAAAGCAGATAAAATATACAAACGCATGCGTAACGTGCACGTTAGGCTTTACTGCACACGTGTGTGGCTTAGAAAAGATGTGTAGTTGGATAAAACCACACGTGTGTACAATAAAGCCCATGTACCAATATGGCATGATAGGTTCGAGATCCAATCCATCCATCGGTGTGACACCACTAGAGTGATGCTGCTCTAGTCCTAGAATCAATTTGATCCATTAATCAAGTGGACCACAGTTGCAAAACAAATGTACGGCTCTAAAAAACTTGACTGAGTTATCTAGCCCATCTATTTGTTTTAAATATTAGGGCCCACATGATGATAGGATCAGATCTTATTTTAGACAAAACACGTGTGCTATGTCAGACTATCTGATGAATGGATTATAAATCTCGCACGTATGTGCCAGAAGTGCCATTCTGGCACGTCTTTCGTCTATACCAGCTTTATTGCACACACGTGTGCTTTACAATACTCGGGTGTCTTCATGATACTTGGATTATTGAAATCTGTACGTTGTTCAAGGCGGCTAATGGAAATGGACACATCTAATCTACAAAACAGATGCGTCATAGCCTAACACGTGTCCCTGAATGCGACTCCACACCCACACGAGGGGTATGGCATGTGCATGATGTGTGGATGCATGTACGTGCATGCGCATGGAGCCTCAGGTTTGCTGAGCCTACACGCGTCTGTAATAGAGTCCATCTACATGCCGCCCAGAGTGCCAACGTGGCACATCCGTGCAAGATCCAATCCGTCCATTGGATTGATCGTACGATGAAGATGGCCTTTCACTGAACAAACTGGCCAAAATGCTAGAAACAAAAGGACGGCTTAGAAAACTTGGCTAAATATTTTTACCCGTCCATTGGTTTTGTAAACTGTAGCTTGAGTAATTGGCGGGGCGCCAGCCACGATTTTTGGTCTGAAGCATCTGCATGGTGGGACCCATGACGGACGGATCTCGCACACGTGTGCCACTTTGGCACATGGGCTGGCATCTACATGTGCTCCCTTGTACACGCGTGTGGGCTTCACCAACCTTCATGATGTGATAATTTTCTGCAATAGTTAAGCTTTTTTTAAAATGATTTTTTATATCTTAATCTCCTTATTATATATGCGACGAGTTTTATACGATACTCGGGCTGTGTATGAGGCTCGGTACTCGGGCACTCAGAAATTATACACGTGGCATGTATTAACTCAAACGAACCGACTAGATTGTTCAACCCATTGTCTTCCAGTGACATTCGGAAGATCTTATTGGTTGAACAATCCCAACCATTGATTCGTGGACACTTGTTAGTGGCAATAGGACCGTTGGATACTTTTCATTTTTGACCGTCTAATAAATGTCCACCAGTCCGATAAATAATCTTAATTTTTGGTTCATCATGCATGTATACTGGGAAATAGATAATTTGGACGGTTTAGTTTGGCTAAGCCTGCGTATCATCCATCACGCTTTGCCAGAGTATCACAGCTTTTCTCTCACTGGATTTCATAGAGAGCAGGTTGGTGCATCAATCCGAACCATCCATTTAGCGGGACCTATCATAGCCGCATCATTTTTGAGAGATGATGCCTATCTAAAAATCCTTTACGTCATTTTCTTCTCTTTCTGGTATTGAATATCAACCATTCACCTATTTTGTTATCTACCGTTGCTTTGAGGGTATGTGATTAGAATGCTATGATGATCCCATCTATGTATGTCCTGGATTTCTGCCATCTACGGTAGGAGCATCCAGATGGACGGTCCTAAATAATATAAGTCATCCTGCCACATGTACTATAGAGAGATGGATCTACAGTACTGCCGTTCGACCGTCTCTACGGCATTTGGAAATCTCTCCAGATACTGTAGAGAAATAGGCCCAACCATGAAGCTGTGTGGGCCACATCAAATGCCCATTGATTCAAAATGTGTGGCCCAGATGATGAGTGGAACGTCCTGATTTTTCTGAGAGGCAATCTTCACGGTGGGCTCCACCATTTTCATGGTACTGATGTCACAGGCAAGTAGCATGTTGGCGGTAACTGTAGTACGGTACACAAGTTGTGATACCTTGTCTGTCTTGCTGTCTTGCATATCAACGCCACTCGGGCCTCGGGAGAAATTTACGACTGTGCACCCCACCTTTTTTCCAGTGGTTTTTATGATTCAATACAAACTTAACATACGCAATTGGACCTCCTCGTACGGACACCGAATTTGAGGACGAACCCCTGCCTTCCTCTGGCTGGCGTGCAGAGACGAGCGCTGACGGACGGTCCGGCTCAGGTGGGGCCCAATGTGATGTTTGTGAGAAATCCTCTCCGTCTAAGTTCATTCATAGGGTCACAAAGACCTAGATGAAGAGGAAAAACAAATTTCATAATGATCCAAAACTTCTCTAACCCCTAAAAGGGTTTCAATGGTAGACGTTCAATTCCCCACTGCCTTTTACAGTGTGGTCTACTTGATAGTTAGATCTATCTTATTTTTTGTCTCAAGCCTTAATATGAGCTCTCTAAATAGATGGACGGTTTGGATATAACACAGACCTCATGATGGGACCCACAAAAGTAATATAGCAAAAAAAAATAAAATTCTACGGACTTTTGTGCTGCGGCAGTCTGACAATTTTTTTTATTTTTTTATTTTTTTATTTTTACAAGGAGGACTTTTTCCCCTTTACATTTTTCTCTAATACATAATTATGTAAATATGTATATATAAGTATATAAAAATATTTTTCTATCTTTTAATTCATTTCTTTGTCTATTTATTTAAGAAGCATATCTCCTAAACTAAAATGATTTACTTAACGTACCACATATGATTTTAGGGCAGGAGAAGCTAATTTAGCCAACCAACCTAGTTATATGCCAAGATTCCATCGGGTCGATGGTTGAAATTCCATTTCATTTAGTTCATGGTCAATTTCAATCACTTCGCGGTTAAATTGGAAATTCAGTGGGACAAACATGAAATTGAGCAGGGAAAACTAGAAATTTAGCGGGGAAAACATGAAATTGAGTAGGGAAAATATGAAATTAGGGCTGAAAGTCAGGCGAGTTGGTTCGGGTTGGTGCTCAACCCAAACCCAACCCAAGGTTCCTATACCTAAACCTTGACCCAACCTAACTCAATCTTGGGTTGAGAATTCTCAACCCAAGCCCAACCTAAGAGGGCTCGACGGGTTGATTAGGTTGGTCGGGTGTATACGTGCTAATATTTCCGTAATTACATTAGTTTATTATATTTCAATATAAAACTTATTTTTTGTATCTATGATTTTATTAATTAAATACATGATTATTCATCATAAAGAACTTCATTTTTTTCTTTAAAAAACCAAGCTAAAACATAGGACTACTCCTTTAAAAAGTCATGTAGCATAGCACGCAATCTATTTGGGAGAAAGAAATCCGGCATATCTTGTTAGCTTGAGTCATTGAAAATGACGTCGACAAATGAGACCCGACATCACTAGTGTACCTTTTACACAAACAATCCACACTCAATTATAATTTATAAGCAACTAATATATTGATCGGGTTCGGGTTGGGTCAGGCAACCTGAGACCTCAACCCAAGCCCAACCTAAGTTTTATCGGGTTGGTGTTTCTATAGCCCAAGCTTGAGATCGGACCCGATATATCCTACCCGAACCCAACCCAATGTCGGGTTGGTCACGGGTCGGTCGGGTTGAACCTGTCCAACTTTCAGCCGTACATGAAATTGAGCGGGACAAACTAGAAATTCAGCGGGGCAACACATGAAATTGAGTCGGGCAAACATGAAAATCAGTGGGGCAAACATGAAATTAAGCGGGGGAAACTAGAAAATCAGCGGGGCAACTAGAAATTCAGCGGGGTAAACTAGGAAATCAACGGGGCAAACTAGAAAATCAGCCGGGCAAATTAGAAAATCAGCATAGGAAATTAGGAAATCAGCAGGGGAAACATGAAAATCAGCGGGGCAAACATGAAATTGAGAGGGGGAAACTAGAAAATCAGCAGGGCAAACTAGAAAATCAGTGGGGTAAACTAGAAAATCAGCAGGGCAAACTAGAAAATCAGCGGGGCAAACTAGAAAATCAGCGGGTCAAACTAGAAAATCAGTGGGGTAAACATGAAAATCAACGAGGCAAGCATGAAATTGAGTGGGAGAAACTAGAAAATCAGCGGGGCAAACTAGAAAATCAGCGGGGCAAACTAGAAAATTGGCGGGGCAAACTAGAAAATTAGCGAGGCAAACTAGGAAATCGGCTGGGCAAACTAGAAAATCAGCAGGGCAAACTAGGAAATCAGCGAGGCAAATATGAAATTGAACAAGGCAAACATGAAATTCAGTGGGGGCAAACTAGACAATCAGCGGGGCAAACTTAACAGATTATTTCATGGCTTGAGCCGATAAATCTAAACGTATCCAATGTTCAAATGGACCATACCAAATGAAATTTTGAATTGAACTTCTATTGTTGATCATTTCTTAAGGGCTACAGAAGTTTTGGATCAAGCTTATAATTGTTTTTTCTATTAATCCATGTCTGTATGATCTTATGAATAGATTTGATAACAAACAAACATCACTGTTGGGCCCATTATGGTTTCAACGGTGGAAATCATTGTGCCCACTGTTTCCTGCGGTATGATCCACTTGATCTTTTGATATGCTTTAATTTGGGGCTAAACTGCTAAAATTAGATGGAAAAATGGATGGACGGCGTGGATATACTACATACATTCAATGTGGGCCCAACTGAGTTTACTTAGTACAATGGGAGTGTACTGACTAACTCAGTACGCAATCCGATTACGCTTGTTATGCTCCACAATGATGTTTTATTTGTAATACATCATGTTCAATACCCCTCCATTTTCATCGGAATATGTATACACCAAAACCCTATATGTGGGAGGGAACCTAGACATTGAAGGAGGGAACCTCGACATTGAGCGGGACAAAGATAAAATTGAACGGGCCAAACATGAAATTCAGCGGGGGAAACATTAAATTCAGCAGGGAAAACATGAAATTTAGCAGGGAAAACAAGAAATTGATCGGGGAAAACATGAAATGTGGAATCCCGCTCAGTTTGCCCCGCTAAATTTCATGTTTGCCCCACTGATTTCCTAGTTTGCCCCGCTGATTTTCTAGTTTCCCCCACTAATTTCTTAGTTTGTCCAGTTGATTTTCTGGTTTGCCCCTCTGATTTCCTAGTTTGTCCCACTAATTTTCTAGTTTGCCCTTCTGATTTTCCTAGTTTGCCCTGCTGATTTCCTAGTTTGCCCCGCTCATTTTTATGCTTGTCCCGCTCTTTTTCATGCTTGCCCTACTCATTTTTCATGTTTGCCCTACTTAATTTCATGTTTGCCCCACTCAATTTCTTGTTTACCCCGTTAAAATGGATTTTCAACCATCGACCCAATGAAATCTTGGAAAATAACTAGGTTGGTTGGCTAAATTAACTTCTCTTACCCCAAAATCATATGTGGTATGTTAAGTAAATCATTTTAGTTTGGATCCTTACTCTTGCTCGGGTGGTAGACGCTTAGGAGTTTCAATACTCGGATGCACTCACACTAGTGGAATTTCACCACGTATGGATACTGGAATGCTTGACCGAGTGTTGAAACTGCTAAGAGTCTACCACCCAAGCAAGAGTAATAATCCTAAATTAGAATGATTTACTTACAGGGAAAATTTTGGAAAAAATTTGGTTCATGGTGCGACCTATTAGATGATTGGCTTGGATCACCAAACCATGTGTCACAATTGAATAAACTTTAGACCCGAGAGTACTATTCATATTATCTTGTCAACGATCATATCATTTCTCTCCAAGTTTTATTGTTGGATTTGATTTTCATGTTTATTTGAATAGGTAGGAAACCATTATGAACTCACAATCATACGGTTGATTGAAAATGTAAAAGCAAGGGAGAAAATTAAAGAACACAATTATTTATGTAGTTTGTCATGAAAGTGACTATGAGATTATCAAGTAGAGTTAACCATATTAAGATTACAAGTAAGAGTTAACTCACAATTCATTTCTTTGTCTATTTATTTAAGAAGCATATCTCCTAAACTAGAATGATATACTTAACATACCACATATGATTTTGGGGTAGATGAAGCTAATTTAGCCAACCAACCTCCTCAAGCACTATTACACTACCATAAAGAGAAATATCAGTACAGAGTATACTCCTAATGTAACAGTTACCTAAGGATAGCCTATCATGCTTAAAAGGCTAAATAGATTACCATACATGTTAAAAAGGCTTATATGACATAGTCTCAAATGTATCATCAGACATGTTTATAGAATGAAAGTTCCATGGAAGCTTTATTCATGTATTCTCAACCCTGCATTTGGCCCTTGAGTTAAATTTTCAGAAATTGATATTCTAATGGATTCTACAATTGGTTAAAACAATTAGAACAATGGGATATTTAAGGTGTAAACTCAGGTAACAAAAAGCTTCTTAGTTGGGTTTCTTTCTCAAGGTCCTTCCAAACACTGAGTGAATTTGGAAAGTGACTACAACTACATATTCAACCAAATGCTAAGGTTTGCACATAACTAGCCTTTTCAAGTTAGGTTTGTGTAGTTCAAACGCCAGCTAATGACATATTCTTTTCATTTGGCTTGGCGTATCCCTTCTTTTACTTCTAATGAAATTATTACTTTGTATACCTACAGTAGTAGATAAGTAGCTTATTTGAGATAAGTAAGCTCGGTAAGTTTGGTTTAAGATCAATTACAAGCAACTTTTTTACTTAAAGTTACATAATCACTTCAGCTAGGTAAGCTTGGTTTAACATACAAGTATTGACATATATCGAGAGTGTCTCGATAATATGGAGATTTAATCTTCGATATATCAAGTGTTGCTCGCTAATATCGACTTTGCCTTTGAAATGTTCAGCATTCAACACTGAAATTTTAATAATTTCTCGATATATCGAGTATGTCCCGATAATATCGACGTTCAAATCTCGATATATTGTTTAATTTCGTGTTTACCCCACTCAAATTTCAGTTTTCCCCGCTTAATTTCAAGATTGCCCCGCGGAATTTCATGTTTGCCCCGCTGAATTTCTAGTTTGCCCCACTCAATTTCCTGTTTGCCCCACTCAATTTCTTGTTTGCCCCGCTGAATTTTGTGTTTGCCCTTCTAAATTTCTAGTTTACCCTGATCATTTTCATGCTTGCCCCGCTCATTTTCTCGATAAATTGTTTGAAGCTCTTTGAAAATGAGCGGGGCAAACATGACAATGAGCGGGGCAAGCATGGAATGTAGTGGGGCAAGCATGAAAATGAGCGGGGCAAACATGAAAATGAGCTGGGCAAGCATGAAAAAGAGCGGGGCAAACATGAAAAAAAGTGGGGTAAGCATAAAAAGAGTGGGGCAAGCATGAAAATCAGCGGGGGAAACATGAAAATGAACGAGGCAAGCATGAAAATCAGTGGGGCAAACATGAAAATGAACAGTGCAAGCATGAAATTCAGCGGGGCAAACATGAAAATGAGTGGGGCAAGAATGAAAATGAGCGGGGCAAGCATGAAATTTAGTGGGGCAAACATGAAAAATGAGCGGGGCAAACATGAAAATTAGAACTCCAAAACTGAAGAGATTCTCAAAGAGCTGAATTCCAATACTTTAGTATATGATTGATCTCACAGTTACCATTTGTTAAATTCTGTGGTTCTTTCTTGCTGCTTTGTCTTATGAAGTGAGTTTGGCGAAGTGTTGCTCCTTTTGGACTCATGTACTTGAAAATAACCAAGCTGCCCTCCTAGACTGCCTCCGGCGATGGAATTTGGTTAGTAGAGAAGGATAAACTCTTTATACCAGATGACCTACAACTGAGGAAAATGTATATGAGTATATGGAGGCACACCATCAGCATCTCTGATTTAAACTCTCTGTTTTTTCATGCACAATGGCCTAGTTTTTTCATCAAATGATTCTTCAAGGTGAGTCCCTCCTTTAGCATGACCCTCATGTCCTAGGCAGATGATAAGTTTACAGGTTAGATGGACTGTATTGTAAGCTATCCAACAACCGGTTGTAGGAGATTATTACTCTTAAAGAAAAGATGTTCAAAGTTTTAAATTCATTAACAAAATCAGATAGTTTGCCCCTCTCATATTTCAGTTTGCCCCGCTATTTTTCTAGTTTGCCCCGCTCATATTTCAGTTTGCCCCGCTGTATTTCTAATTTGCCCCGCTCATATTTTAGTTTGCTCACTGTTTTTCTTGTTTGCCCCGCTCATATTTCAGTTTGCCCCGCTGTTTTTCTTGTTTGCCCCGCTATTTTCATTATTTGCCCCGCTCATATTTCAGTTTGCCTAGCTATTTTTCTAGTTTGCACCGCTCATATATCAGTTTGCCACACTGTTTTTCTAGTTTGTCTCACTCATATTTTAGTTTGTCCCGCTGTTTTTCTAGTTTGCCCCGCTCATATTTCAGTTTGCCCCGCTGTTTTTCTAGTTTGCCCCGCTCATATTTTAGTTTGCCCCGCTTATATTTCAGTTTGTCCCGTTGTTTTTCTTATTTACCCCGCTCATATTTCAGTTGTCCCGTTATTTTTCTAGTTTACCCCGCTCATATTTTAGTTTGCCTTATTGTTTTTCTTGTTTGCCCTGCTCATATTTCAGTTTGCCTCGCTGTTTTTCTAGTTTGCCCTACTTATATTTCAGTTTGCCCCGCTGTTTTTCTTGTTTGCCCCACTGTTTTTCTAGTTTGCCCGCTCATATTCTAGTTTGCCCTGTTGTTTTTCTAGTTTGCCCGCTCATATTCCAGTTTGCCCTGCTGTTTTTCTAGTTTACCCCGCTGTTTTTCTTGTTTGCCCTGCTCATATTTTAGTTTGCTCCGCTATTTTTCTAGTTTGCCCCGCTCATTTTCATGTTTGTCCCGCTCGGGTGGTAGAATATTAGGAGTTTCAACACCTGGTCAAGCGTTCGAGTATCCATAGGTGGTGAAATTCCACTAGTGTGAGTGTGTGGGGGTGTGTGTGCGTGTGTAAAAAAAAAAAATCATTCTAATTTAGGAGATATGCTTGTTAAATATATAGACAAAAAAATGAATTAAAAGATAAGAAAATATTTTTATATACTTTTATATATATTTTTACATAATTATGTATTAGAGAAAAATGTAAGGGAGAAAAAGTTCTCCTTGTAAAAAAATAAAAAATAAAAAAATTCTAGAAACTGCACCGTGGCAGTTTGTAGATTTTTTTTTTTTTTTTGCTATATTGCTTTTGTGGGTCCCTTCATGAGGTTTTTGTTATATCCAAACCGTCCATCTATTTGGCGAGTTTATATTAAGGCTTGAGACAAAAAATAAGATAGATCTAACTATCAAGTGGACCACACTGTAAAAGGCAGTGGGGAATTGAACGTCTACCATCGAAACCCTTTTAGGGGTTATAGTTTTGGATCATTATAAAATTTGTTTTTCCTCTTCATCCAGGTCTTTGTGACCCTATGAATGAACTTAGATGGGGAGGATTTCTCACAAACATCACAGTGGGCTCCACCTGAGTTTCTAATGGTTGACACTCATTCAACACTGTTTCCTATAATGTGGTACACTTGAGATTTGGATATACCTCATTTTTGGTCTCATATCATAAAATGATCTGGAAAAATATATGGACGGCATGGATGAAAAGAATACATCATTGTGGATCCCACAGACCACAGACGATATGCCATTAGCGGGTGGCAGGAGTACCCAGTCCGTTTCCATGAAAAGGAGGGGTATTTTCGTCCTGGAATTTATCGTCCGTACGAGGAGGTCTAAGTGCGTATGTTAAGTTTGTATTGCTTCAAGAATATCCAATGGATAATAGGTGGGGTCTACAGTCGTAAATTTCTGGGTCCTCGGCTAGAGGAATTATATAATAGGTGGGTCTGCATCTTTTTCTCAGTACACACGCGTTTCTAATTCTGACAAGTGGGGTCCATGATTTCGTAATCCAGACCGTTGGTCTGTTGAGTTCTGCTGTCCAGGGGAATAATCCAAAACTATCCTGACTGGTAGATCCAATAGACCAAATGGGTCCCAGTAGTTTGAATTGAAAACCCATTTGTACACTTGAAGAAATATGCACCTGCTATGAAAATCTGTCCAATCTCTCACATGTGGACCCTACTCTGTAAAAGACATCCGACGGCTGATAAGCTCACTTGATGAAACTGATAATTAAAAGCTGTCTGATATTGATCACAGGTGGGGTCCACCACTTGAAACTAATTAGGCGGGGTGTCAATAAAAGTGGTCCTGATCACATCATAATATATAATATATGGCTACCACGCCTCACAGATTGTCGATCTTAACTCTTAAGACATGTGCTTGTGTCTCTCTCACATCACACTACAGTAGCAAACTACTCGCTAATTTCTCGGGATATTTCCATATTTAGCTGTTTTCTCACGATATTATCAAAAAAATCACTGAAATAAAATACTAAAATATTTATTCAAAATTAATAAGAAAGAATTAGGTACATAGGTATAGAATGGATTATTTTAAATCATAATAATTTCAGGATAATTTTCAGAAAAAAATTAAAAACAGCTTATATTTTGAAAATATCACGATATTATCGCGATAATATCATTGGTTTAGTTTTCCGTGAAAAGATCGCGAGATTCTTGGTGGTATGCTGTTGCAATGCATCGTACGCTCGTGCTCCTACGCATGCCTGCGAAAACAAGTGGTGTACGGCGCGCATTCACGTATATGAAAATGTCCAGATACAGAACATGTGGGCAGGGTGGATCCCTGACTATGGGGCCATCCTGATGTATGTTTCTTACATCCACGCCGTCCATCTGTTTTGAAAGCTCATTTTAGGGTATGATCAAAAAAATGAAGCAGATCCAAATCTAAGTGGACCGCATCAAAAGAAACAGTGGTGATTAACCATTAAAAACTTCTTGTGGGCTATAAAAGTTCTGGATCAAGCTGATATTTGAGTGGTGCCTTCATCCAGGTCTTTGTGACCTTATCAACAGGTTGGATGGAAAATAAACATTCAAGTGCTCCCCTATAAGTTTTTGATGGTGGGCGTTCATTCACCATTGTCTCCTGAGATGTGGTCCACCTGAGGTTTAGATCTGATTCACCTTTGGGACTATGCCCTAAAATGAGCCGTCAAAAAGTATGGACAGCATGCCACATCACACCAAGCAAATGAATTGTTTTAACCATCAATTAACTTTACACTTTATGGCCCACATCACACCAAACGGATGGACGGATGTAAGGCACATATATCATGGTGGGACCCACAATCAGGGATCATCCACTGAAGCCTCGTTCATGTGCACGAGAGCTGAGATTTCAGGTGGTTGGAAGATGCTTGTATCTTCTTCCTGAAAATTTGCATCCTGAGGTGGGCCATGATGTATAAAGTTAATTAATGGTTAAAACAAATTTTCTTAGACATTCATTTGCCTGGTGTGATGTGGCACATTTGAAGTGTGCAATTTCCTAATTCATAGAACATAAGAACTAGATAGTGTAATCCACATGATATATACATAGCACAATCTCTCCCTAAGCTTGTATGGTATTGACGTCTACATGTGATGCATGTGAATGTACGATTGTAGTGATAAGTCGTGTTTCTATTGTCAGTTTTATGTAGTAGTTGTATTATAGAGGTAAACTTGTCGGGACACGTTGCAGGAGAGATTAGGGCATGATTTGCCTTTAAGAAAGCGACTTAGTGTATACCTCATTTGGCTGTTTGCATAATAGGTTAGCTTATTTATCTTTGGGTTTATTTCTTCTCTCTAAGGACACTAGTTGTATATCCAACTAGTTGGCATGGGGGCTATTATGGTATTTGTATGACATCTTGTTGGTTTATTAAGGTGGATGCTCCAAAAATCAGAATCAGAGCTGTAAACAAATGAAGTTAGCTAGGCTAACTCACTTAACTCGACTTGAAAAAGCTCGATTTGACTCGGTTCAAAATTGAATTCGAGCTGAGTTCGAGCTTGTCTGACCTCGGATCGACAAATCAATCCCCAACTCGAATCGACCTCGGATCAAACCAATTCAATGACTCAGTTATTTTGATATATATTGATGTTGCTTACCAAGTGTTTGATGAAATGACTCAACGAAGTGTCGATTGGTGGCGAGGAAGGTATGGATATAAAACAAATACCCTTGTATCTTGATTTTTCATGTTTCCTACTGAGTGTTTGATGAAATACTTGTAAATTGTTGTTGTTGTTTTACATACTATGAGAAATTGAATGTGCGCTCCATGTGTTTGAGAAAAAGCAGCACATGCTTGATCTTGGCCTGAGAACTCGGCTTAAATTGACCTGAGCTGTTGACCGAACTGAGCCGAGCCGAGTTCGAACCGGGGTTAGCTAGTGGTTGAGCCGAGTCGAGTTGTGTCAAGCTCGACTTGGTTCGAATCATGTACAACTATTAGCAGGTTGTTCAAACCATCAAATGGGACACACCATAGAAAATCATGAACAACCACCCAAAAAACTCCACGTTCATGTGGGGCATCCTAGTTTCATGTTTGGATGGACTTGATTTTTGAGGCATCCTATTTTCATGATGGGACAACCTAAATGGATGGGTGAGATGTCACACAAAATGTTAGGGGCCTTGCACACAACCTTAAGATCTAGCCTTCCAAAATAAACTAGAATTATGGGATAATAAAACAATTAATTAAATCAAAGCATAAACCACACCACACAAGAGATTTTTACGTGAAAAACTCTCAAAGAGGTAAAAACCACGGGACCTCGTTCAGATTAACAATCCACTATGAAGTAGAACATTACAACCTTTTTCACTCACGCAGGAGTAGATAAACAATAAGATAATAAAAGAAAAATGGAGAGATCTTACCAATTATGAGGACATGAAAGCGCTGAGATATAGTAGATCACCTCTACGAGCATAACCTCCATTCCACAAGCTTCCTCTCTCTCTTTTTCTCTCTCTTACATACCTTTAATATCCCTAAACCCTTTAATAAACCCTTGTAAAACTTTAGAAAACCTTCTTGCATTGCCTAGAAAGACCCTAGGCACCCATATTTATAGATTTGGAAATCCCTTTTTGCAACTCTTGTGAAACTACCTCTAATTTTCACAGTCCACACAAGATTCGGACTCAAATTTGCGTAAGCTCGACTAGTTGAGCAGAGTTCTCGACTGGTCGAGCACTGTTCACTCGACTGGTTGAGCCGACCCTCGACTGGTCGAGTACTGTTCACTGAGCCCCCTAAATTTTGAGTCGAGTGACTCTCGACTGGTCGAGCACTGTTCACTCGACCGGTCGAGCAGCGCGGTGAAACACTCCAATTTTCAACCACCTGCACTATCTCTCCTCTGAACTGAGGAGGAAAATCCCATCAAATCTCTCCCTTTCCGACTCAAGAGGAATTCACCTTCTTCAAGCCAGCCTGGTTTCTACAAACCTTAAACTTGTCCTTGAGCAAAGCCTTGGTCATCATGTCTGATCTATTATCATCCGTGTGGACCTTCTCAAGCTGTAATACCTTCTGTTCCAAAGTATCCTTGATCCAGTGATACCGAATCTCTATGTGCTTCGACTTGGAATATTGACTTGAATTCTTGCTTAAGTGTATAGTACTTTGACTATCGCAATAGACCACGTGATGCTCCTGCTTCAGGCTAAGTTCATGTAGGAACCTCTTCATCTAAAGCATCTCTTTACATGCCTCTGTGACTGCAATGTACTTGGCCTCTGTCGTCGATAATGCTACGACCTTTTGTAGCTTGCTCTGCCAAGAAACCACTCCCCCTGCAAACGTGAAATGTATGAACCCCGATGTAGACTTCCTAGAGTTTATGTCGCCTGTCATATCTGCATCTGTGTAGCCTTCTAACACAGGTTTTCTGTCACCATAGTATAGGCTCAACCTGGATGAGCCTCTTAAATACCGCAGTATCCATTTTACCGCTACCCAATGCTCTTTGCCAGGATTGGCAAGATACCGGCTGACAACACCAACCACATATGTTATGTCTAGGCGTGTACACACCATAGCATACATCAAACTTCCTACTGCTGACACGTAGGGTATCTTCTGCATCTCTTCCACCTCTGCCTTCGTCTTGGGACACTGTTTGTCTCTCAATCTGAAGTGACCATCCAGTGGAGTACTGGCCGACTTCGCTGCATTTATATTAAACCATTCTAGGACTTTCTTAATATACTACTCTTATGACAGCTAAAGCTTCCTGCTGCTTCTGTCACGGGTTATCTCCATTCCTAGGATCTGTTTAGTTGGGCCCAAGTCTTTCATCGTAAACGACTTGCCTAACTCCTGTTTCAGTCTGTCGATCTTCTTGATGTCTTTTTCCATGATGAGCATTCATCAACATATAACAGCAGAACTAAGAAATCACCATCTGAGAACTTTCACGTGAACACACAGTGGTCCGACTCCATTCTGTCATACCCATGTTGTAACATGAACGGGTCGAACTTCTTATACTATTGTCGTGGAGCTTGTTTCAGCCCATACAAGCTCTTCCTTAGCTTACACACCATCTGCTCCTTGCCCTTGACTTTGAACCCCTCTAGTTGATGCATGTAGATCTCTTCTTCCAGGTCACCATGGAGAAAGACAGTTTTAACATCTAACTGTTCTATCTCCAGATCCATGCTAGCCGCCAACCCAAACAACACCCGTATGGATGTCATCTTCACCACTGGTGAGAATATCTCCTCGAAGTCTATGCCTTTCATCTGACCAAACCCTTTCACCACAAGTCTGGCCTTGAACCTCGTCTGTGAATTCTTCTGCTCAACCTTCTTTCTAAACACCCACTTGTTGCTCAAAGCTTTCTTGCCCTTAGGTAATTTTACCATATCATAGGTATGGTTCTTATGTAAGGATTTCATCTCCTCTTGCATAGCTTTCAACCACTCCCCCTTATGCTCGTCGGCTAGGGCCTCAGAATAATCTTCTGGCTCTCCCCCATCAGTCAGCATAATGTACTCATGTGGCGAGTACCTCTTGGACGGTTGTCTGTCCCTAGATGACCTCCTCACCTGTGGCTCAACAGGTGGATCAAGTGGGGGATGCTCCCCCGGTCCATCTTCTGTAGGAATTCCCTCGTCCTTTGCACCTTGATGTACTCCCCCGTCATCAGGCACCACGGGAGGAATAATCATATCCATGTCTTCTAGCTTAGCTGAACTAGGCTGGTTCTTCTCTAACTTACCAATGTCTTCTATACACTGATCTTCAAAGAAAATCACATCTCTGCTCCTGACGAGCTTCTTCTTGGTCAGATCCCACAATTTGTAACTAAACCTTTCATCACTGTACCCCAAGAACACACACTATTTGATCTTCATATCAAACTTGGACCTCTCGTCCTTTGGTACGTGAACGGATGCCCTACATCCAAACACCCTGAAATGACTGTACGATGGATCTTGTCCAGTCCACACCTTCTCAAGTACTTTTCCATTCAACAGGGCTGATGGAGACCTATTTATTAGATACACTTCTATATGCATTGCTTCTCCCCAGAACGTCTTGGGCAATTTCGCATGGGATAATATGCATCTGATTCTCTCTACAATAGTGCGATTCATCCGCTCAGCCACACCATTATGTTGGGGGGTCTTGAGAACCATCTGTTCATGCCGTATACCTAGGGACTTATAATACTCATGAAATTCACTGATGTATTCACCACCATTATCAGTGTAGATGCACTTCAATGATATACCTGTCTCTCTCTCGACCATAGCATGAAATAATTTAAACACACCAAGGACCCCGTCCCTGGATTTCAAAGCATAAAATCAAACCCTCCTAGATGCATCATCTATAAAAGTAAAAAAATACAATGCCCTACCCAAGATTTTTGTCCTCATAGGACCACAAACATCAAAATAAACCAAATCTAATGCATGCAATTTATTAACATGAGAAGCAGATTTAATAAATGAAACTCTATGTTGTTTCCCTGATAAACAATCAATATAGGTTTTGAAAGGTATACCTATCACGTCTGGAATGAGCCGCTTCCTCGCTAGTACCTGAAGCCTTTTTTCACTCATGTGGCCTAGACGCCTGTGCCACATGTCAATAGCTAAATCTTCCGCTACGTTCAATCCACCCTTGCACGCATTGATACTTACCTTGTAAATGGTGCAACACTTCTTTCCTCTGGTCATGATCAATGAACCCTTGATGAGCTTCCAGCATCCACTAACAAATCGGCTTTCATAGCCGTCATCATTCAACCTTCCCATTGACATCAAGTTGAGGCGAAGGTCTGGGATATGCCTCACATCCCTGAGAACCAATGTGCAGCCCACATCGATCTTCACACAAATATCACTGACCCCTACGATCTTCGATACGTCAGAATTTTCCATCTTTACCGCCCATAGTCACCTGACTTTTAGCTTGTAAAAAAATTTTCGCATGGAATTGCATGAAACGAGGCTCCCGAGTCAATCACCCAGTCGGTGTCCTGACTCATAGCCGTGAGACAAACATCATGATCTGCTGAAAGAATAACTACAACGTCGCCATCTAAAGCGACCGCAGTGGAATCTAATTCATCTTCCTTCTCCTTTCCTTTTCCTTTCTTGTCGTTCTTATTCTTACGACATTCATGCTTATAGTGGCCCTTCTTGCCACAATTCCAGCATTCAACATCCTTCCTGGTACTCGACTTGCCTCTTAATTTATCTCTGGCCTTCTCGCCCTTCCTGTTCTTTTCTCTCCCATGTTCCTGTGTCATAAGAGTCTCTTGCTGAGTTGACCCCTGAGACTTCCTCCTTGTCTCCTCATTGAAGAGACAACTAGTTACCTATTCCATGGATATCTTTCCGTCTGGCGCGGAGTTACTTAGACATACCGCCAATGTCTCTCAACTGTCAGGCAATGAACTAAGTAATAGTAAAGCCTGCAATTCATCATCCAGGACCATCTTCATAATGGAGAGCTGGTTCACTATATTGCTGACCTCATTCATGTACTCGGCCACAGAACCACCATCTTTGAACTTGAGATTCACAAGTCATCGTATCAGGTAGATTTTATTACCAGCTGTCTTCTTCTCATACAGCCCTTCCAATTTCAGCCATAGGCTAGCAACTGAGGTCTCCATAGACACATGGTGGAATACGGAATCGTCCAGCCATTGTCTAATAAACCCCACCGCCTTCCAATCCAATTTCTTCCAATCATCATCAGACATCTTTGGATTTTGCTGATATGCCTAAAATTGGAGAATGTAAGTTCTTGCAACAAAGCAAGTCCTCCGTCTTAGCCTTCCATATGGTCCAGTTAGAACCATTGAGGCTGATCATCCTTGATGAGCCACCTTCCATAATTCAAAACCGATCCTACTCCATTCAATGAACTTAGCCTGATACCACTTTGTTGGGGGCCTTGCACGTAACCTTAGGATCTAGCCTCCTAAAACAAACCAGAATTATGGGATAATAAAGCAATGAATTAAATCAAAGCATAAACCATACCACATGAGATTTTTACGTGGAAAACCCTCAAAGAGGTAAAAACCACGGGACCTCGTCCAGATCAACAATCCATTATGAAGTAGAACGTTACAACCTTCTTCACTCACGCAGGAGTGGATAAACAATAAGAGAATAAAAGAAAAATGGAGAGCTCACCGATTACGAGGACGTGGAAGCACTGAGATATAGTAGATCACCTCTACGAGCATAACCTCCCTTCCACAAGCTTCCTCTCTCTTTCTCTCTCTCTCACACCTTTGATAGCCCTAAACCCTTTAACAAACCCTTGTAAAGCTTTAAGAAACCCTCTTGCATTGCCTAGAAAGGCCCTAGGCACCCATATTTATAGATTTGGAAACTCCCTTTTACACCTCTTGCGAAACCGCCTCCAATTTTCGTAGTCCGCACAAGATCCGGACTCAAATCTACGTAAGCTCGACTAGCCGAGTAGAGTCCTCGACTGGTCGAGCACTGTTCACTCGACTGGTCGCGCACTGTTCACTCGACTGGTTGAGCACTGTTCACTGAGCTCGCTGGACTTTGAGTTGAGTGACCCTCGACTGGTCAGGCACTGTTCACTCGACCAGTCGAGCAGTCCACTCGACTGGTTGAGCAGTGCGGTGAAACACTCCAATTTTCAACTGCCTGCACTATCTCTCCTCTGAACTGAGGAAGAAAACCCATCATAAAAATCATGTTAGCCCCACACACAATTAGTTATATGTGAGCATTTCTCTAAGTGTGTGCCGCAGGCATTCGTGTGTGTGTATGAGTAATGCTCACATGCAATTAGTTGTATGCCCAACTAGTTGGCATGTGGGGCCCACCATAATGTTTATATGACATCTTGCTCATCCATTGAGATCATCCCATCATGAAAATCAGATGCTCCAAAAATCAAGTTGATCCAACTATTAGGTAGGGTATATTATAGAAAAATATGAAACAACACTTAAAAACTCACATTCATGTTGGGTATGCCATTTTCATGGTTGGATCGTCTTGATTTTTGAGGATCTTATTTTTATAGTGGGACAACCTTGTTAGACAAACTAGATTTCATACAAACACCATGGTGCCCCCCACACACAAGCTAGTTGGACATAAACTAATTGCATGTGAGCATGTGTGTGTGTGTGTGTAATGAGAGAGAGAGAAAATCTCAAGAAGTCCTGAGACCACAAGTTATGGTCCACCCAATTGATAACTTCCAATCTTTAATTTATGTGTGACATCTAATCCGTCCAATTGGTTTGCCCCCATCAATTTCCTTAGTCCAACCGATGATCACTAGTTATGATTTACCCAGTTGATAACCTATAACCCTTAATGTGTGTGTGACATCCAATCCATCCAATTGGTTTGCTCTATCATAAGAATTTCCTTAGGTAAATTTCAACTAAATCCACTCATTAAATGGACCAAACCTATATATCCCTATTTACCAATAGCTAAAAATTATTTTCTATAATGTAGTCCACCTCATGAGGATATGGGGCTAATTTTTAGATCAGATAATCCTCATGTTGGGGCTAACCTATTGATAGGGTTAGATGTCGCATTCACTTAATAGGTTGGAAGGTTATCTGCTGGGTGGACCATAACTTGTGGTCCAACTGATTAGACTTATAACTTGTCATATATAATTTTAAGATGAATGCATCCTAACAAGGGTGAATGAAATATAACAAATTGGTTTAGAAATATTCAACAAAAATATACTTTGGCAAAGTTATTATTGATATGTGAAACATTGAAAAAAAAATGAGTAAAAATAAACAACTAGTTATTTGCTAACAACATGTTTAGATATTGTATCTAATTAACTTTGTGATACATTGTATGTATGAAAGTTTATATCCATTCATATTTATGATCTATTTTGTAAGTATGAAAATTTTAAAAAAATCTATGATATGTTTAAATCCAAATATAAAATTGGAGTAAAGATTAATAAATACGCATATTGGTAGGTTTTTTAAATATCTATAGTCAATGATGGATCTATTGTTATTCAAATTAGGGGTACAATGTGGGGTTGAAGTGAAATCCAATCCATTTAATGATTAGGGTTATATTTTTTGTCCTAAACCAAACTTATTAAAACATGGGTCAAGTCCGGGTAAGGTTTAATAAGTTGACTCATTCATTTAAGGGGTCAAACTCGAAGATATAAAGATTTAAAACTTAACCCATGAGATTCATGAGTTTAATTTAAGTTGGGTCTGACATGATCCTAGGTCACACAAGGGCATTTCGAAATGATCCATACGTGATGGGTGTCCTAAATCTTGAACATGCATGCATTAGTGGCATGTGTGCCATGAAGTCTCATCCATCCAAGCGTCTAGACTAACAATAGCATTCCTTAAGCATGGGCTAGGTTTCAATTGACCAATTTTAGGATGGTCGCCAACCACAACCCATTTAAAAAGGTCTATGTTGGGCTAAACCCAAACCTAAACCATTTAGTAATTAACTCTCTAACCACTCCTACATATCCAAATTTTCTAGTCATATTTGTTTAATTTCAAGTTAGGACTGATGATGCGAAACGTTGAACCGATCTTTTTGTACTTTTAATCCAAATAACAAATTAACTAGTAAAATTAAAAAGACTTGTAAACAATGTCACCTGACTTGTAAATGTAAGTTTTAAAAGATTAAACCCATATTAAAGAAGGAAAAAAATACAGTCAATAAGACCTTCTTAGCTATTTGTGGATATTAACTATGTTGATCTTAAGTTCATATAGGGGGAAGGTTCTCTTAGTTAGGCTTGACGATGGGTTGGGCTCGAGCCTGAATATTAAACTGGTCAAGCTAGTTTTTTAGTTAACACTATTCAAATTTTTAATTTTACTGGGGCAGGCACAACTTATTGTTGGCCTTTCTTTTATCCATTAATGCCTTGAGTTAAAAAAAAAAAAAAACTACTATTAGGGTGGTTGTTAAATAACATTTCTTTTTTATTTTACTTTTTAAAGTAAAAGGTGGGAGCTCATCACTTATAATTTTAATGATATAAAGAGATTTTATATCTAGCTATGGCAAATGCTAATCCAAGCCATAATCTTAATATAAAGAGATTTTAATACATTGTTTGTTAAATATTATTTATTTCAAACAAGTCATAAAATATAAATAGTTTTATCACTAAAATAAAACTTATGTAAGGAATTTTCTACTTATAATGTTTTTATGTTGTACACTAAAAATAATAATAAAGATTTTTTTTTAGTTACGATATATATATATATATTCTATTAATTATGATATAGTATATTACTAAGTCTGAGTTCATCATTCCTTGTTCATTCCAAATAAGGAATTTCCTATTTGAAACATGGTTTCTAGATGTGAAGCTCATTGTTGGTCTATCCAAGCCAATGATCTGATGGACCCATCATGGCTGGTTCATGTCCCCAATAAAACCTCCAAACTAGAAAATCCTAACTATCAAATATTTGACTCTCCTTCATTGAATGTGGTTTGTTCAGGCATTTCTTTTTAACTATGTATTTGCATGCCAACAGTGGGTTAGTTAGAGCTGACCCAATTGAGAAGATATTTGGAAAATGGTTCATTAATGATGAAGGTTGTCAAATCAATGGCTTGGACATACCAACTATGCCCCACATCTACAAACCAAGTTCCGAATTAAAAAATAGTTGTTTAAAACTAATAGAGAATTCAGCTTCTATATCATATAATACTAATTAAAGTAAAGAAGATTAAAAAGTCATTCGTATACTCAATTTAAAATAGTAAGAAAACTTTTTTAATGTGTAGAAATGACTTTTGAATCATTGGAATAATACATTATTATAATAAATTAACTATGACAAGATGAGGTAAAAATTAGTTTATTATTTTACACTCACATATGTATATATCTAATTAAAACATGGGATGGAGAATTATCTGTTATTAAACTATATATTATAGAATTTATTATCCACTAAAACTTAAATGCTTAAAAGTGATCGAAGAGGAAAATATACATCTAAAGAAATTGATAAGTTTTGTTAATTATTGGTATAAATATAGAGTAACTACTCCACATTCACTACAACAAAACATAATTATTGAATGAAAAAATAGAACATTAATCAAAATTATTAATAATATATAAATTAATTTAGCATTTTCTTCAAATCTATGAAAATGATCACTTTTAACACCTTCTTGGCAACGTAAGTACTGACTCTACATCTCAATAACTTACTTGAAATTTAAATTACCTTCGGGTGTGTATGTGAGGTTTTCTAACCTTATATAAAATTACTTGGCATTAATATTCAAAACTTAGAAAAATAAACCTTTGATTACATTTTCATTATGTACTCTCATCTTCAATCACTTTACATGTGTCACATGTATAAATAGCCATGCATTCATACACTACATGTGCCATGTGCCGTGTGCCACTATCCATGTTCGAGAGATTGGCATGTGCTACATTGCATCTCAAGTAATCCACAATTTCTACATATATCATTATTACTTTACTAATCCATAATATATCCCCACATGCCAACTTGCCTAATGGATACAAGAGCCACATATCTAACTTTAGTGGATGTATGGATAAAGAAAATAGATCACAATTTTCTTCTAAAGAACTTCCCTTTATTCCACAAGAAGAGAGAAATATCTAAAGAGGTGAAATTAATACTATTGATAAAATATTTGTTTACAAAGCCTTTTCATATGACCTATATAAGCCATAAATCTTAAATTCATAACTTTTCTAAAATAATAAATTTACTAAACATAGTAAAAAATTTCTAAACATACTTAAATTCTTTATCATAATTAAAACAATGACTTTAAATACTTTTAGAACTCTTGAAAATCTCAAAATAGCAAAAATCATATCTTGTTAAAAATAGTAAAAAAACTAACTTAAAATTCGAGATTAGCTTCCTAAAATAACCTATTAAAAAACATTCATGGACCAATGGCCTCTAAAACGGGCTAGTAAGTAGAACTAATCAATAGCTTTTGAACAATATAAAATATGCATAGTCGTTAGAATCTATAATGTACGTTGGACCCTTAATCGAAGTTTCTAGCCTAATTTATTTTGATTCTATTTTAGTTATTTTCATTGACTCTGTTTTACACCAAATCATTTTACTTAAAAAATTAAGCTCATTATTGAGTTTAGAATAATAGTGCCACATTCTAATGATTTACCTTTGTAACACATCTTTTTTACTTTAACATCAACTGGTGGTGAGGGCCTACATGTCAAATAAAAAAATTTATTTATAAAATATAACTTTATAAAGTGAAATCTTATATTTTATTTTATTTTTATGATCTTTGTGTCTCTTTATACTTTGGCTTTTGTTAAGAAGGTAAATGAGTGTTGATCTTTATCATGATGGCCATCAAAGTGATCATCTCCTTCACTATAGAGTTTTCCTTAATCGTCAATTCATCTATTCTTTTTATTGGGTCATTTGTCAACTAAAGTTTTGACTTGATCATAATTTTATCTAGGCCAACTATCAATCCATTCATAGATTCATTCAAAAATTCAATAGTAGATTCCTCTTAGTGCGATGGCACATGTTGTTACACATTGAGAGCAATCAATCCATCCTTGGACCCATCAAGTAATCTGAAGGTATATTCCTCAACAAATACTTAGTCTGCATAGATTTCACTCTTCTTCTTCATGCATCCTCAAGGGGCACTTACTTTATTCGTATATATTTACTTTTCTTTATTTTAAAATTTTTATATTTCTTTTTAAATATTTGATTGGCTCAAAAAGAAATTGACTTCTTAAGCTAGCCTCACTTTTGTAGATTTTTAAAATACAGTTTAATGTGATAACATGACCATAAACTAATTGATACCAAGCTCCCTTCAACAGTTATAAGTCATTTGTTGGTGCGAGTATGTTCACAATTCATACCTTCAATCATATAATCAATCATCAGTTGTATCTCCTGCATTAAACATTAAAATTTTCAAGGAAATGCCTTAAACTTTACGGTAGTCACATAAGTATTATTTAGAGCACCATCGGAAGGATTCTTGTCATTGTTGGACTAATACCCTAGAAAAATCATTGAACACATAGGAGTGTGGTTGCACAGAAGATTGAGTCCTCAAAATACCCTTAGAAACTTGAGATTGGACACATGATCATTGACCGAAAAAAGTTGTGATTCATGAATCTTAGTAACCTAATGTATCATGACTGTTACAGATGCATGAGACACACTTATAGACATCACATTATAAATGTACGGTAATCTTATGTAAGGGGATAGACTTATGTTAGGATAGTCAATCTCCACTATTAGGCCAAGTAGATATGGTGTGCCTTTTTCCCTTACCCATATAGGAGTGTATATGTGACATGCATGTAAAATTCATGGTAAGACCTTCAGACACTTGTATTGGTAGGTTGGAGACCATCAAGTCAATAGTCTAAAAACTCATTAGCCTGGACTATAATTAATTAGTATTAGGACTTGATGATGTATAAAAGATGATCAATCCTTAAACTTGAAGATGTATAAGAATTATGATTCTGATTAGTCAATTTTAGCTCTTCTTACGAGGTTCGTGTAAGAGCAATAAAGAAAATAGACGTCCCTAAGTACTTCCATTAAGAGTTGTTGATTCTTGCAAAAGCTAACAAGGAATCTACAAAGTTTAACAACTTTGCAATGGCTTTTAACCATTGATGTTTTAGTTTAACCATTAAAATATTTTTTATTGCACTTGATGATGATAGGATAGTTCACTGTGTCATCAGTATGAAATATAGATATTTAGTAGATGGCTATGATAGTTAAAGGATTAGATTATGAGATGCATAAATAAGGTATTTAACGGACTTCCTTCACAATTAATAAGGTACACCAAAGTTTATAAGATAACATAGTACCAGATTTTGGTGTACGCATGAAACTTTAATTTATTCTTATATATGATCTTATCCCAAAGACAACCTTGGACATCCCTGCTTGAGCGTCATTAAGTGAGAGAGAGTTGTGCTTAAGAGAGTCTTCTCCCATCTCCTCATCCATCATACGCATGTGATTGTATAGGGTTCACTTGTATAGACAATATGAATCTTCCTTATCCCTTACCAAATGCATAAATGACGTCTCTCTGACCTCTTATATTTGGTATAAATCGAATTGAACTTGAAAATCCAATAGTCGTCTAATCTATCATTAGATACCATAATTGAAGGAAAAACATCACTCTAATACAACTAATGTAACAAGTGCATAGATAAATAGAAGATATCACCATTTTCTTCTCAAAAATACCCTTGAATCCACAATGAGAGAATAATTCCTGACACTGAGAGATTAAATTTATATTAAATTAATTAAAAGTTTATTTACAAATCTCTTTCACATGAGTTATATCTTCTTAACTTTCTCAAAATAGTAAACATTTCTAAAATAGTAAATGACTTTTAATCTAATTCAAATTCATTATTCAAATAGGGACTTTAAACTACTTCACAACTCCTGAAAACCTTAAGTAAGAAAAAAATAGTAAAAATTATAACTTATTGAAAAATAATAAATTTTAACTTATAAATTAAAATTTACCCCTAAAATACATTTTTTCTTTTTGAAAAAAGTGATTGGGAAAGAATTGCCTTTGGCATGGCTAACATGTAGAGCTCATTGATAACTTTTTAATCACATAATATATGCATGAAATGAATAATTAGTTATAAAGTTATTTCCATTGAAAGCTATAATATACGTAAGATCCTTGATCAAACTTTCTAACTCAATTTTTTTCCCGATCCTACTCCATTGAATTGTCTTTGACTTTGTCCTACATCAGTATACTTATTAAATAGAGTAATTCAACAAACAACAGATAATATAACAAAATAGTTCAATCGTACAAGCCTATTCAAACACCCATGATTGGATAGATTTGTTCAAAAGTTTTATTCAAATGCAACTTCCATGGAAACCGAATTAGGCTAAAGCCATAAATTAGTAAGTCACTAGTAACAATAATTGAACTTGAGAACTATAAATAACAAGAATTAATTTTAATAGAATAAAATAACTTTGAAAGTAATGCACTAATATTTAGTAGAAGTTTTCTCCAAATCCTATTTTTACGGTACAAACAAGTGTATATAAATCTAATAATGTGAAAAGGATATTGATATATCAAATGCATTATATAATTAATATGAATGAGATATACATAAGGACAAGAGCACCCTTGATAAACAAATCTAGATGACCATGAACATAGGATTGACTTTAATGAGAATTAAGATGACTCACAATAGCACTTCTTAAAATTAAGATAAATCACATGTTGGTTTGTCCACAAAACTTTTTTGCCATGGTTGCACAAACTAAAAGTTCAAGATTGCTCAATACTTTTATTTATACACATAGATTTCTATCTTGTTATTTAAAAAAAAAATAATAATAATAATAATAATAATAATAAAGATTCAATTTTTTTATGTAGATTGAAATAAAATATGTTGGTCATTTATTTTCCCTTGATTTTATTACTTTTCTTTATAGTATTATTCATTCCCACATGAAAAGTTTATAGGTGCAGAAAAATCATACATTATTGCTCCTCTTGTAGCTTTAAACCAAATACTAATACTTTTTCTAATGCTATGTTTTTTATATTAATTATATATTTTTTATTTGAATTATCAAAATTTATTAATTAAAATTGTATTCTTTCGACAATGGTTCAATTTTCCGGCTATTACCAAATGTGTTCGACATTATATGACATGTCTCTCAATCTTAGGTACATTTTAGTGGATATGATCATTCCTATCAATGTTTTAATTAAAATGAGAGATTTATAAAAGAATTTTGGGATTAGGTGTTAAACAAGCAGCGAAGTTGATAGCAATCTTTCTACTTTTCAAAGTTAATTTCAATTTTTGATTCTAAGGTAAAAGTATAGTGCTCTTTTGGAGTTATTAATTAGTTAAGGCGTCCAACACTTTGAATTGATCATTAATTTAATCAGGTTCTTGTATTTTAGAGGCGAACATTTTGATGCTTGTTTTATCAAAAGATTTAATATAAACGGGTGTGATTCATCTTAAAGAAAGCAACCTAATCCAATACCTTCTTTCAACATATTTCATATTCTTTCCATATAGTTTTATCTCAACTGGACATAAATATGTATAATTTTCATGAGTGACTTCATGCATACAATACAACTTTTCAAGATATGTTTTTCATAAAATGCAAATACAACTTAATGCTTGCACAAGCTCTTATACGTCTATAATTGCAAAAGGATCTAAAATTACCTTTGAACCTTTATATATAAAATAATTAACTCATCTACCTTTAGATATACAAGTTCTCTTAGAGCATTATAAGTTAGGGTGCTCCTAGTTTTACAGGTACACTTAGCCTATCCATTGATCTAGACTGTTCATTAGGTCCAACACACATTTCATGGTATACCATCCACACATCTTTCTAATCCAACATTATTAGCCATTTGATCAATGGCATTTGGATTGATGATCAAGATTGTTTGCATGAAAATAGGTCTGATCAACAATCTAATCCTTCTATTTGTTCAGGGCCATCATGGATTGGTTATGATTCCAAATAATCACTGATGACGAAACTAAGTTCACATCAATGATGGATTGGATCACCTGATCAGTGCAACTCTTGCATGGTAGATGATGAAATGTGTTATGGACTTAGTGGACAGCTCAGATCTATCAACTGTGTCGTCCAAGTGAACTGATGCAACTAGCTAGGAGCATTACAACTTATAGTGCTCCAGCACTAGAGCATTTCTCAAATGTGGAAATACCCACATTTGAAACAAACAAGTTAGAAGAATATTCAACATGAGTCGTCCTCACCCACTCGTGTGAGCCATCAGGACCGTTCATTCAATTGATCACATGGCTGTGAAGTGTGTGTACCATCACATGATAACTAATTAGGTGGTGAGACTAGCTAGACCACCACCTGCTAAAAGATAACGTTCCCACACTTGCAACTTCTGGCAGAATTGAATGGCTGAGAAAATGTGCCGTACCATACTTCGGTGCGGCGCTTTCACAGTACCATTCCAGTAATATCTTTGGCAGCCTTCCACAAGTCCATACAACATTATCTAATGCTTAGCCCTAGAGTTTGTATGGTATGATCAGTGGTTCAGTAATCCAAACTGTTGATATGGTTGGACCACCATGTTTGGATGGACCATATTCACCCAAAAAGATGGGGAAATATTCTAACCCTTATTAGGAAAGAAAATATAGCAACGGTCCACATTCGACTAAAACAAGGCAAGAACATTAACAGATTGGATCTTCCAATATGAGAAGTTTTTGTGCACAGACCATACACCGTGGGACCCGCCCTATCAACAGCTTAGATTACTGACAGTGGCTCCACTGATACAAATTCACCACGAGTATGTATAAGGTATTATAGAAGGCCGCATCTCCAGACACATATGTCCAACTAGTACACGTATGTATGACATCCAACCCATCCAACAGATTGGCCTCATCATGGAGATCAACTAATCCAAAAATCTGACACACAATTATCCAATTTTTTCTAAGATCTGCCTTCATGATTATCAGATCCGTCTGATTTTTTCATCAAAGTTTATTAATGGTGGGACCAACCTTTTGTACGGGTTGGATGTAATACCCAACTCACACGCTGACATATATGCGCTGATTGACGGCAACACCATTGTCCAACTAGTTGTATGTAACATAAATGAATTTAAACCTATTTGGGTTTAACATTTTATCCCTAAAAATTAAAGCTTTTCCTTTTCTTTTTTTACGAACATTTAAAAATAGTTATTTAAACAATTTCTTCTCAAAATAACTCCCTGATTTCCCCAAAGTTCTCCTACACATTTTATTACAATCATACAACCTCATTACAATATTTATACATTTATTCGCAAAATGCCATTCACATGTAGCATTAATTCCTGATTCAACCACCCATGAGATTTCAAATTGTCTATGCTAGTTATTTGGGTATTAATTCACACATGCTCCCACATGTGACCCACATCAGTGTGAAGTCTTGTACAAGCAAAGGGTAATTTTGTAATTGTCCTCAACATAAATATTCATGAGAAACCCTAAATTGGGAACTGTTCATCTTCAAAAAAAAAAAAAATCTTCTGACTATAGTTACACACCATCTATTCCCATAATCCTCTAATCATCAAGCTTCAAATTTACAAATTATTCCCAAAATACCCTTGTATGCAACTAGTATTATAGTACAACAAGCATCCACTAGATATGATTCATATATTCCACATCAAAAAATTCAAGAAAAAGAAGGTAAGAAAGTACAAAAGATGTGAAATAAGAAATACCTCCCAAATCTTGAGTAGAAGGAAGTGAGGAAGAATGAGAAGATGCTGTAACTGAGTAAAACTCCAACACCCATATCAGGAATTTCATTGTTGGTGATTGAATGATTGAAACTGCAAGATGATCTGATGGACCCACACCACAAATGCACCATGGATTTATTTGGCTAAGTTAAGATTCTAATCTAATTTGGTTTTTGGACCCTTTCAAACTACGACGTTCGGATACATACACAGACATGGGTACAAGTTCTAGGTAGCCCATGTGCCACATTGATAATTTTAGAAAAAAAGAAGAAGAAGAAGAAGAAGAAGAAGACCCGATTCCATGGATAAAACATGCCGACACACGGCACACTGAGATTCGAACACCACATTTTGAAAATGTGGATTTATCATAATCTCATTTTGTAAAATGTGAGCAATTCGCGTTGACTATTATACTACCTTAGAAGTATCCATGAAATATTTAGTAGCATCTATCATTGATGCTGATGCCATGAACTTATACAAGTATTTGGGTGTTCTAAATATAAAAATTACATTTTCAAATACTAAAAAATGGAAGGACTCTTGCAGGAAAATCGATTGTTCAGATGGGAATTTTTCTACCTACACATGAAATGATCAGTTGATTGATCCATCTCCCACTTGATTCTAAGAATTTAGTATGTTTATTTATCATAAAATACTAGATTAGATGAAAGGTTAGCAACCAGTGACATGCTGAACACTCATCTATTTATCCATATGGAGAAAAATGTGGCCACAGATGTGTGAGAAAATGAACTATTAGATAGAAAAAGACCAAGAATCTACAATGAATTGACACTTGTGACCCAAGTGATTAATGGGTCAGCCTGAATTTTGGGTCTGCTTGAATTTTGGACCACTGCATATGTTAGGATGAGGCCACACACAATGAACGGCTCGGATCTTGCAAACAAGTGCCGCGTTGGCACATGTGCCCGTGAATAGACTCTTCTATCTTGATTTGTGTGGCCCACCTAAGCATTTCTCATCTGTCTATTGGTACTACTGGGTAGAATTAGAGAGCCGTAGATGGTAGGATTCTAAGTTGGGAAACCTTAGTTGAGGTGCAAAGATGGGATGGTAAGAAGAGGGTGTACTAACCAGATCATGCTGGCAGCTTCAATCTCTCAAGCCAACAAAGCCAAGATAGGATAGAAACTTGAGTTGTAAAGGGAAGGAGACTCTTAAAGCTTCATATCTTTACATTGCCACAAAAGGAGAGGCTGCAACAAGAGCCATGCATGTTGTTGGGAGAGAGAGAGAGAGAGAGAGAGAGAGAGAGCTTTAAAAAGGGAAAAACACTCACGAGAGAGACCTTGTGACTCTCTTTCTCATCTTATATACATGCACCTCTCATCCATTGCACTAAGGCATACATACATTGTTTTTTTTTTCTTCTTACACCCCCTCCTCTCTCTCTCTCTCTCTCTCTCTCTCTCTCTCTCTCATACATAGTTTGTTTTTTTCCCTTCTCTCTCTCACATACATAGTTTGTTTTTTCCTCTCTCACTCTCTCTCTCCCCTCCAAATTATAGCCGGCCCCCATGAGCAAAAGTGCCAAACCAAGCAATCAGAACCATTCATTTGTTGCACCCCGCTACAAACGTACATAATACCCAAAAACCAACAATTGGATGATCATGTGGACCCCACTACATCTTCCAAACGTAAAAGGCCATCCATTCACATTGGATGGCTAGGATTCTTCAACCAACATGATACTTTACTATGGACCATTCATTAACCCATACTATGAATGGCTTCGATCACTTGGTAGCGGACGGTGTACATTGCATGGTCTACAAGTTTAGGTAGTCCCATAGACTACTGAACCAATCCTCTTCTTTAATACATTAAAAATATATAAAAAAATGGCCAGGGTGGTGGAATCGGGTGGGAGCATGATTTTGTCTTTTGCTTTGGGTGGTTCCCATGTCTTTGGTGTCAATGGTTGACAAACAACGACATCTAGACAAGCCCATAGGGGTGGACCACACCTCTTTTATTCTAGGTTTTTGGTATGGTCACATGGCTCTCTTTGTAAGTTAGCTAAAGCTGTTGGATCTTGATTTCATTAAGGATCTGTAATTATCTAAAACATTTTAATTTTATTACTTTTAATGTTAAATCTCAAGCATTAATTTATCACCCCAGATTTTATAGATGGACCCATCTCCACCTTTGATCAACAAAAACCGTTGGATCCCTGATCAGATGATCACAACCCATGTGGACCCACCTATGTTCAACAATGGCCTTTGGATATCTCCCTGATCAGATTATCATAGATCATTATTATACTCTTAATTGTAATTATTTTTTCGGTCGATCCTACCATCTACCATGGTCCACCGATTTAACGGTGTTGATCGATCATAGATGGGCCTTTTTGGGCTCATGCAGGAATTTGTACTGTGACAGTATACGTGCTCTTTGTACTGGATCATTCCTGCTTTTACTGCTTCTTGGACAATAACCCCCTCCTTATAGTTTTTATTACAAACCACCCCTGATTTTAAAGGTAACTCCTCAGTGCCACTTGTGTGAGGTAAAAAACAAAAGAGTGGTGTTAAACTTTTATATAATTCCCATATTGCCCTTATACATGGCCAGCTACCTCTGGAACCCTAATACCTAGGTTCAAACCGTATTTCCATCCTCTCTAGTAGACCCCTTATTTCCCACATGGGTGTCAGTGTGATTTTTAATACAAGGTAGTTTTGTCATTTTCTGGAAAAAATAGTTCTTCATGTAAGGGTAGTTTCGGCATTTTTTTGAAATAGGCTTTCACATAAGGAAAGTTATGCAAATCAACATGGTTGAATTAATTTAATGAGGGACTTTAAATAAAAGACAATTAATTTAAGGACCAGGATGCAACACCCAAGCTAATAAGGCGGTGATATGTAAAAATCCACTGGTAATGGGATTATGTGGGGTCCAGTGATGCGTTCACAAAATCCAATCCGTCCATAAGATGTATCACCTCAGAAAGTCTCTAGAGCCCAAAAATCAGACATCCAAAACCCAGATGGGCCATAGCAAAGGGAATATGCTGAGAGGGAACTCCTACGGTTGATTATCGTGGGGACCCGTTCTGTTGTTTATATATACTCAAGGCAATCCAGACCGTTGTCCAGATGAAGGGTCGTGCCAAGATTCAGGTCGGTTTACGACTCAGGTGGGCCCTTCTGGAATTCAACGGTGGGCATTCTCTCACAACTTCTTTCTTTTGTTGCGGCCCACCTAAGTTTTGGATCTGGCCGAATTTTGGGTTTTAGGGTTTCGAGGTCACGCATCAGATAGATGGGTTGGATTGAGAAAAAAACATCATGTGGGCCCCACATCTGCAAGCTACCACTGGAGGGTTCCCCTATTTTTGTTACAACCCACCCCACACTTTTAAAGATGCCTCCTCAATGCCCCCCGACGTGAAAGAAAGGAAATGGTCCTTAATAATAAAACTTTCATAGATGTCTTTCTATGATATTTGGGTTGAAGATTTTTCAACCGCACACGTGGCATCATTGCACGGAAACCCATACCGTTCAAAATACTATCTCAAACTTGGATGGACTATAGCAATCAATCACACCACGAATACAATGATAGCCATCCGACTTTGACATTGGCATTCGGCCGTTCATTATTTTACTTTTAACTATACATTTGATAGTCATTAAATGAGTGGTTTGTATGGCTTGATTACTGTGATTCTAGACATATGCTTCCTCCACAATATTTTCCATAATTTGGATGGTTTGGATAGCCTCACAGGAGTGATACAGACGAGTAAGGATGAGTTCGCACTATTCTTAAAATTGTGGTGAACTATTACAGGAGCCTACCACCTTATTTGCTTCCCATACATCCCAATGTATATCCATAGATATTTCTTTTAACTATATGCGTTGGATGGGAGCACGTTTCAAATCATCCAACCGTTGATGTGACGAGATATAGAGCTAGTAATAATCGTATCAAAAATCTTCAAGATTATAAAATCTTAAACTTGACATAGAAAACAATGGTTAACGAACGGTCCATATGCAAAGGATAAGAGTAAATGATCAAAGTGGTTGAAATATTTCAATCTCAGAGTTTTTTTATCCTGTTGATCGTTAGGCCCATCATTTAAACTGTTTGTATCGTTGAAACATCAACTCAGATACAGAAAATACAGCCGCGACGCATCCTGTTAATATACATCCACATATTTGGACCAACAGTCAGCACAAGGAGAGGATAAAGAGTGAATACAAATCAGGGCCGTTCACTAGGTGGGGCCAACATTGAATATATACTATGCAACAAATTAGTCTAGTCCCCTTACAAGGTGGGCCACTCTTATATGAGGGAAATGGACGGGTAGAAAAAGCTCTTTTTTTAACCAATGGGCTGTATTCAATTATACACAAGAACAAATGAAAATTGTACACGATTATGACTGGGTATTTTCATGATAAGCCCAAATCAGCACATGGTCCAGATGTCATACGTTTGTCACAAATTGGCAATAAGGGGGTTTGCTGGAACCAAAATAAAATTAGTAGGGGGCTGATCTTAATAAACCTTTTGAGAAGCGGCTTTTGGTACTTTTCCCTTATGATAATTTTTTATGAAAAATATTATAATTACAAATACACCATGGGCCCCTACTCATGCCCAAGGAGTGAAATGTGGGCCCATATTCAGCCAGCATGTTTCATTTAAAATATTCAAGCTAGGACTAGAGTTGTACAGAAACAAAGTTAGCTTTATAAAATCACTCAACTTGGCTGGAAAACATTCGACCTCCGAGCTAAGTTGAATTGATTTTTTGAGCTTGAAATAATTTTAAGCCGGGTTCGAGCTACACCGAATTCTACTCAAATCAGCTTAGAAATTGACTCAAACTTGACTCGGTTCAACTTAGATCAAGTTCACTTAATATAAATATTTATAAAATATTTATATATTTAAATAAAATATCTATATTATATATATATAATTTATTAAAAACTCTAAAACTCGAACTCAGCTTGTACTCCTGAACTTGAACTCGGCTTGAAAGATCGGGCTCAAGCTCGACTCAAGCTTAGCTTGAGTTGACTAAAGTTGTTGACCGAGCTAAGCCAAGCGGGTCAATTAAACTTGAGGACTGAGTCGAACCGAGTTTGAGATATGAGGACCGAGTCGAGCCGAGTTTGAGATAGGTAGCCCGCTGGCCAAGCCGAGCTATACCAAGCTCCACTCAATTCAGCTCAAATACAGCTATAGCTAGGACATTGGTGAAACAGGCCCAAGCCGGGCCCACAAGCTCATTTGTGAAATAAACTCGGATGGATATAAGCCATCCAAATCCTTGTAGATGTTCCACGTGTCACATGTCATGTGTCAGGTATCTCTATAGTTTTGTGGACCCTACCGTGATGGACCGTAGATCTCTGTACCTCGGGACGGCCAATTCATGAGTGAAATCAGATGGTCAAGATCATTCGGTCGTGTGAATTTCAGGCAATGCTACATTCACAACAGGGCCCACGATTTCAACGGTCCAGAACCGTCGACCATGTATGTGTACAAGACAGTACAACTTTAGAAAATGCCAACAGGTTCTTCTATTTTAATCAAGTACCCCATTTACAGCATGATGTTGACTTGGACCCAAAAATTTTAATCAGATGGCCCACTTGGGGTGGACCCATTTCAAAATTTAATTTTTGTAGGCCCAGGCCCAGACATTTAAGAGCCCTTGATTAGGTAAACCAGGACATGGAAGTAAAGGCCATTTCATCTAATTATGATTAAGTTAAGATTCAAAGAACCCTTGGTCACTTTTGAAAGATGGGCCCATGGCCATGATTAACATACTAAAATGAAATCCATAACATCATGAGTGCATGTGATCATGGTGTCCTTCAAACATGAGGCTTGAGAGAGCCGACATGTCGACATGTCGGCGGGCCGCGTCTTGTACTAATGGTAGTTAATTGTGGGGGTTTGATTAGCTCTTGAAAGCAATGCATGCCCCCCGGGATCGCCCCGTGCGTCTAGAATCAAGGGGGGCCGTCGGTCGTGCTGCCGACACGACGTGGATGATTTTTTTACGGTTGTGATTTATTTATGCACGTGGTGGGTTTGATTATGTGATGTGATGTGATTTAGATGATTATATATGGGGTTGTGATTTATTTCATATATATGACATGGTGATGTATGTGATTATTTCGTATTTATGGACCACTTGGGGGTGCCCGCATGATTCGTTGATTAAAGGCTTGGTTAGCTTCTCGCACAATGTAAGTGATGGTGCATGAGTGTGTATTATTACATGCATGATGAGATGCACATACATTTAATGTCTATGTCCATCTTGATGTATGAGATGATTAAGATGAGTTATACTAGATTTTTTTAAGGTGGGTCCCACATCAGCTAGATTGTGTGATCATGTAAGCGTCTAGAGAGGATTGATCATCAAAAGATCAAGGAGATTAAGAGTGATGATCTCGACCATGAAAATATCTGGATCAAGGGCTGTAAACGATTTCGACACGGGTTAGATATTGCAATATCCATATCCAATATCTGACTTGAAAATCAGACACCACCCGGATTAGGTATTACCTTACTGTGGGGCCCATCTTAATTATGGATTGTATATCTACGCTGTCCATCTGTTTTTCCAGCCCATTTTAAGACGTTATCTTAAAAATTAAGCAGATCCAAATCTCAGGTGGACCACACCACAGGAAACAATGGTAATTGAAAGCCCACCATTAAAAACTTCCTAGGGCCCACCCTAAAATTTCTTTTCCATCAAACCCGTTGATAAGATCAACCACACCTGGATCACGTCCTAACATGAGCTGCAAAAACATATGAACAGCGCCGATATATAAAAAATTCATCAAAATGGGCCCCACACGGTAAGGGTAACCCATACAAATTGAGACGTTGTTGAAAGAAGTTTGATATATGGATAAGGATTTGGATGTTGTCCGAAAAAAAAAAAAAAGTTAGATATAAGTCAAATAAGAATATATCCAAAGAAATTAGATATAAGTTAGATAGTTAGGTAATCTACTATTTCGCTAATATCTAATTTTAAAAATAAATTAAATACCTAATAAAATTAATAAATATTCCTAATAAAATAATAATTTTCATAATATAATTAACTGGTGTTAAGCTTCAAAATCATAAAGCATTAAAAAAAATTACCAACTTTGATAAAAAGATAAAATAAATTAACAGAAATAGTTAGTTGCGATATCAACCTCATCATCCATGCTAATGGTAGTCAACACCATTAAATTTAATATATCATATGTTATCTTTATTTTTGAGTTGATAGTATTATTAGCTGAGTAAATTATAAAAATATCCTCGAGTAATTTGTAACGCCCCAAAAATCGGCACTCGATTACAGAGACCTCGATCTCGAGTTCCCAGGTGTTAACCCAATAAGAATGCACATATGACCTTATTCAGATTCACATTCATTCTACACACGGATAATTAGAATAACACAATTAACTTAGTGGATCCAAAGTGAGGTAGAGATAACGAAAGATTCAAAAGTATAGGACTAATAGTTAAAAATACAATTTCAATAGTGGCGATCACCCAAAATGGGGTTTATACGAGTCACAATATATATACCCAAAACAGTTAAAGTGTAAAGCTTTTAGTTTACACCCAATTCTTCAAAGCATAATAGCAGTAACACAAGCCGATCTAATCCTATTCGTCTGAGGTCTCACTGGTACCTGCATTAATGATATGTCTGGTTGGTGTTTTAAAACACCGTCCAATATGAGAGTGAGTAGCTAACTCAGTGGTTTTATTTGTTCTAAGTCACACATGTTATCAATCCAATCAGCACAGGGAATGATAAAACAAGAAATCAAACAATTTCTAAATACTCTTGTTAATTGCGCATATGAAAATATAATATGATGCATGCTCTTTCCAAACAACACTTTTTCCCAAGCGACTTCAATGTCTATTTTGCATATGCCAACACTTCCTCAAAGGCGGCCCAACGCCAAATCGCAAATCCTATCTAATGCAATGCAATGAATATGCATGTTAGTTGAATAGTTATTAGGTTCCATTCATCTAGCATATCGGGAAAGGTAGGGTACCCTCATTTTACCGTGATCTCAACTGAATTACTAAGCTCGAGGCGGCCGAAGCGGCTCCTTACCTGTGTCCCTTGATTCGTATTTGGGTTTATCACCTATACGACAAGTCCCCAATCAATGCGAGACTAACACTAACCCGACCTATCACTAAAGACCTGTATGACACAATCAGGACACACAGGGTTAGGTGGCCCATCGATGGCTGGAGGGCACCCCACAAATGATATAAGAGTCATCACCCAAAAACAAATGTGGAGCGGTTGTGGCATCATCACAGCTTGATGTACTAGGCTCATAGTCTTCTTAGCTACTCATTAGTCACTAAAAGGAGGCTCGTCACCACAGCATAGGTCAACAGCTCGAACATAGTGTCCCATACAACTATACCCGACCCATGAGTCTTGTGAATCGTACCACTAATAGTTATAAGTAGATTCATTCAATGGGAACGGGGTATCCTAGATTTTTGGTGTTGTCACACATTACAAACATAAGCGCTCAGTCAAATTTTAAGCTAGTTCAATCAACTTAGGGCACTCCGGCTCGACCGGCATTAGGTGTGGGCATCCTATGTTGTCCATCTACTGTTGGTCGTCTGTGTTCGACTCGGGTCAACCGAACAAGTCTAGGGTGGCCGACCTAACTCGGGCCTCCCCTTAGTTTAAGCGGTTAATCGACTGACCCAATATCATAAACAATTCTAATATCAATATGAACCTAGCAACTCATCGTGCGATCGTTGCGAGGTTTCATAAGAATTATAAATTCAACAAACGTAAATACTTGCATTTCATCAAACATGTGAACCTCAATAGAGTAATACATTCACTAGAACATTTAATCAAACATGTGAACATCAACAAATCAACACATTCATTCGAGCATTCAATCAAACATGCGAGCATCATTAGAATAACACTTTTAATCACCTAGACATTTTATCAAACATGTAGGCATCCATAAACAACCAATGACACATACTACAATCAAACATAAAATATGGACATGCTAGCTATTTACAAACCATTCAGCACAAGACATTATTAACTAAGACCCTCAAGGGTTGATAAATGAAAACTTAGGTATAATGGTCCGCACTTTTGCAATGATTTGCCCGACTCAAAGTGCTCCTAGAATTACGAATTATAGAGAAAATTCACCAAAGCCTAATCAATTATACAAACCATAATAAAGACTAGAAAATTTAACCCAAAAGACTAGATTAGAGAATATAATCTATTTCTTATCTTCAATTGCCGCCAAGATAATTCCATAAAGGATCTACGAGCAGTAACGTGAAGGTGAATATGCACAAACCCTCACACTTCCAAGATCCCTCTCTCTCACTCTCTCTTCCTTTCTTCTTTCTCTTCTCTCCTCCAAAGCTAGGCTCAAAATTCGTATGGGAAGAGGGGGCATGAAATGAATGGGTATTTATAATACTAAAAATAGTGCAAATGGCTCTAATGGCCCTTTATTCATTATATTAATCCTGAATGAGGTTATTTCTCACTAATGGAACTCGATGGAAGGCATATAGGTCAATCTAAGTCATGGAATAGGTGTCCAATAATGCGATCTAAATAAACGATAATCGGGCGTACCAATCAACTGGGAAGGCCTTAACTTAGATCAATGGTCGCTGATGATCAATCGGGGCCACGGTTATACGAATATGTGTGGAGAAATATCTTTAGTCGATATCTCGAATTTGGTCATGAAACGACGGTCCGAAAGTTATAACTTTGTGAAAAAGCAATGGGCTAGTTTCACTTAAATTCCAGGTTTTCACTTAAGGTATTCATACATCTCATGCACTTGGCTTGCGGGTTCAAATTGAGCAATTCAAGATATGACCTCGGCTCGATATCTTGTGATGGGCGTCAAGCCTACTAAGACAAATGTCTTTTTATAATCTCGGGTTTAATGATTCACTAACGAGCGGTCTATAGCTTAATTGGATAATCATAGCATTTCTGGAATGAATTAGGTATATAGATTTATTGTGCATAATGATTAAGGTTTGGATTAACTAAGCTTATAGTATGACCTATTCACAATTAACGAAAATGACAATTCGGTCAAAGTCACTCTAAACCATTAGTTCTTAGGCTAAAATGATAATTGGTTCACTTTGGTTTATTAATTAAGATCTGACTCCTGGTTGTCTCTACTTTAGGTAGAACTTTATTTAGTCACGGTTGTCTCGATTAGTCAGTTATAGGTCGGTTAGATTTGGGTCATAGATGAATAAATTATAAGGATAGACTTAATATTTAAGTGATCGGGCGAATTCGTTGACTTCCTACGGTTGATTAATCAAATTTGTGCGGTTCTTTACAGCTACTACCTGCGTATAAATTAACATCAAGTATTAATGGTCAGTAAGTTACAACATAAATTAATTATAATGAAAATTTCAAGAATTTTTTGAAATTCAGAACAGCGAAAATCTGAGATGTTACATAATTAGGTAAGTGGGTATGAGGGATATGTTGGCCCACTTCGAAGTTGAGTAATGGATAATTGAATAATCCAGTAATTTTTTTTTAATGGGTAAAAAGTTAATATTTATACTGGATTTCTCGGGTTAGATATGTCAGGTAATCAGGTAAATGGATATTTATTTTCGAACCTATCTAGATTTGTATTGATCTCACCGTATGTTGAAGAGGTAATGCTACTTTGATGTGTATTCTTAAAATTATATATTTAGACTCTGACTAGATTAAACAATATCCATTGGATCTATGAAATCAAATAGATCGTGGATTATGGGACCCACGTCACAATATAACGACCCAAAGCTTTCTTGGCATGAAATTTTGAGTCGATAGAATGGGTCCATTAAAAGACTAGATATGATTACACGAAAAAGCTAGATTGACTTGACCGTTGGTTATTTATATCAAAGTGCATTTAGTTGTACCAAATATCATATGAAATTTTCATAATATTTTGCCCAAAATTTAATAGATTAATCATAAATTTTTGTGATATTTGGTGCAATCGGATATGAAATATTTTCTAAAATGATTTTGATTAGCGATTCCAAGGAATGACCAGATAAGCGAATAACGGCACACCTCGATCTACCGTTGGATTTAAAGCATGGGCTTGTATGAAATTAAATGGGCCCCAGCAGATTAACGGATCAGGATGAACGGATTAAAGATGGGACATGTCATTAGTAATCCCAGACATGAATTTGGTGCAACATCATTATCCCTGTAAGCACTCCTTGAAAGTGAACTGTGTGAGTTCACATGGGCCACTTTGGCATGCATGTGAAAGATCTGTGCCATTCATCCGTTGGATTGCAAGCTGGTCCACTTATCAAGTGGGCAACGAGTGTATGGGTGTACAGAGAAATGGACATGGGCCAGGGTTGGATCCTCAATTAGGAAAGATTACCCAATAATCCTCTCCGTTCGATCATCGGATGATTTAGAGTACGGTCCGGATCAGTCTTGGGTTGTTGCGAGAAATGATCTGAACCATTGAGCGTTGTCCCATGCGTGTGTAGAAGGTGTGACAGGTAAGTATCCAAGCATATATTTTATTTCTTTTTAAAATTTAAAAAATCAACGGTGATAGATTTGCTGACCAATTCATTGATGATGGTTTGCATGCTTTCTCTTGTTGCAAGGGATTTAAGAAAAACCTTCTTGTTGGGTTTGTTTGACACTGGGCCCAGTGGGCCTTAGAGGCCTTAGAAGCCTGTTCTTTGTAAAGTGGGTCCCACCATAAGAGGCACATGAACACCGTAGATCGCATCCCACTGTAATCTGTGGAGCTACTAGTAAATTGGCCTAGAACCGTCCATTTAGTCCCATATGAATTTATTGGTTTTTCCACAAGCCCAGCTGACATCAGTCCATTGCAGTTCTATCCTTACATCGTGGGACCCACCTTGTGAATCTTGTGGGATCGATTCTTTGGCTGATCACATCACATTGATTTCAATCGTCAATTATTTAGTGGAGGATACGCTCTGTGGGCCCACTGTGATGTTTGTGACATCCACTCCACTCATCAGTTGAGACACCTCATTTTCGGACTTGATCCCAATAATCAGACCAATCCAAAGCTTGGGTGGGCCACAGTGGGTTATGGATGCCCACCCACATAAACCTGCTTGGGTCCCACCTTATTATTGATATGCCATCCAACTGTTCATCTGATGGACCCCACAAGGATGAAAATTCATCCCTGTTGTAGTTGTGATTTAGAAACCAATGTGAATCTATCTATGGATGACATGAATGGTATCCCGTGATATTGATAAAGTAGACCGTAGATTATGATGACAATGGGTGTAAGATGGATAAGTTATAATGTCATGGTAATACTTTAAATATAAATAAATATGAGTTAGGAGAGGAATTCCTCAAATTGATCTGTAGAACTTGAGTGTACGAAATAGTCATTGACCAAGACTGAGTGATTTAAGTATGTAATAGAATACTAAGTAAATTTTATGGAGCCCAACGCCACACACACACACACACAGATATATATGGAAAAGGTTCTATAGGGTTGAGCTCATGGGAACTCCCCGTGAGGTCGAGCTGTGTGGCCCCCACCATGATTTATGTCCAACATCTACCCCATCAGTCAGATGTACCATTCCATAGTGGGCCTCGGGCTTAAAAATCAAGTGAATCCGTGACTTGTGTGGGTCACACCACATACAAAAGTTGAGAGGGGTTACCCTCTATTAAAATATTCATAATCATATTTTGGCCCCACCGAGTTGTGGTTCACAAATCCAGCCCATATATTATGTGTGTACCAATTGGATGAGGGGTCAAACCAAGTTTCAGATGCATCAAAGTTACAGGTGGGCCCCACTCAGTACTTTTATATGTTTTAGGCATGTCTTCACATGATTTTAGATGGTATGGCCCACCTGAGTTCCGTGTACGGCTGATTTTTGGGATATCCCATAATTTAAAGGGGACCCATCAAATGCACGGTGTTGATGTTTGACATACATCATGGTGGGGCCCACAAAGCTCGACCTCATGGGGAGTTCCCATGACTCGACCGTATAGAACCTTTTATATATATTATCCTCGCCTTTCATATGTTTTATCGGCTAATTTTAATGCATGAGCTAAAAAAAGTTGAAGCATATACAAAGCCAAAATGGACCACACAATAAGGAATGGTGAGGACAATGACTCCTACCATTGAAACCATCCTAGGGCCCATAGTGATGTTCATCTGTTATCCAACTTACTGGGAAGGTCATATATATGAAGGGGAAAACACAAATACCAATGGGATCCAAAACTTTTGTGACCTTGTATTAGGTGGATATAGGTGGTATGGAATTGCATTTGGTCTCATGCAAATTTCATCTGGCATTTCAAAACGGGAAAGGATTAGATTAATCCCCGTATCATATCATCCAAAGAAGATAGTAAATACCACCGGATTTCTGATGGATTTCAAAATCCACTATATTTGTGGGCCTCACATTGGTGCATGTGTTTTATCCACACTGTCCATCTATATGTGCCCTTTATGTGTGACTTTCAAGTTGCATGTGTATAGGTGATCGACATCAGTTGTGAAACTTGGTCCATTGATTACAATTCCATAATCTATCAAATGTAGGCTTCACTTAATATAAGTTTATTTCCCAAGAGAAGATTTTGATCCCAAATGTGGGATTGGAAAGTCAAAATACCATGGAATTTCTAGACATATAATAATTGTGCAATAATGGTTTTAATCCCATCTAATGCAATTCCATATCATTTAATCATAGGGTGTAAACAGACCTAAGAAGTTTCAACAATAGGCATTCAATTCCCACTCTTTTCCATGGTGTGGTCGACTTGAGCTTTGAATATGCTTCAATTTTCAACCCATGCACTAAAATAATCTGTAAAAGTGGATGGATGATGTGGATAAGACACATGTATCACGGTGGGTCCCCACAAAGTTTACTCAGTGCGCTATTAGTGTGCTAAGTAACTCAGTACGCAATCTGCATCCAAGTTATGGGCCATGGATCTCAATACCCTACTATGTTATGACCACCTAACAGGTCATAGGACAAACACGCGGTTATTATTACGAGGTTATCTTATATGAGATGACTGATGACTAGTTAGGATGGAAGGCCTTTACTATCGGGCACGATAATGAGTCGATGTGCCTTTGCCCTACCTCACATTGGAGTGTTAGTGTGCCATGGGAATAAGTTTTTGATTTTCGACTTGGGTGCTTGCATTGATGGATTAAGTTTAAGTTTCTAGACCGAGAGGCCCTTTCATGCATGGATTGTGATCAACTTGGGGATGTGCTAACTTTAATTAGTCCTCGAATCCGAAAACATATGAAAAGTTCAAGGTCTTGATTATTACCTATGCTTTGACTCACATTAAAATGTCATCATATAACCAACAAAGGTGGGTTAGCTAGGTATATCCATCAAGGTTTGATTGAGACTCACATGATCCAACAAGAAATCTATTAGATTCTTAGGAATAGTTTATGGCTTAAATCTTAAAAATTAAATGTTTATTAAGTGGTTATTATAAGAATTATATAAGGTGGGCCTTATTGATCAACGGTCTAGATTATCCTAAAGGTTGGATAGTGTGATCGGGTGCACCAATGGGCCCCACTAAGTGGAGATACATCCAAAATTCGTGTAAGAGGTTGTGTGCTATTACTGTGATACAAACACAATGTTGTAAAGGGATTGGGACTGCCAATTCGTGTGGAGCCTTTTGGGGAGAGGAGTTTTGATGGGTTTCAAACTCCTCTACCCTCTATTAGTATAAAACAGAGCTGGGTCCCCAATCCTTCACCACTGACAGTAGCAAAAGCCCATCGTCACCTCTCTAAAGGATGAAAGGAAAGGAAGATCTCGGCATTCCGATTTCACTGAAATATCAAATCAAATAGGTAAGTCATCTTCTTCAGATCTCCATATCCAGTGCATAGCTAGGTTCTATTGACAATTCCGCATGTTAAAGACTACAATTATTTCATTGGGGCTAATACTTAAAAGGCTTAAATTTTGAAAATCATATGTTTATCAAGTGGTTATTTCATTGGGGCCAATACTTAAAAGGCTTTTGAATGTTTTGTAAATGTTTTCACCTTCTAAGAAAGTTTTTATTACACTTGATAGTGATCTAATAGTTTAAATCTAGTTCAATTTACCTTACACGTGATAGGGTACGATCAAAAGATTCAATGATGGAGCATATGAAATATTGGAGTGTGATAAATTATCATGATTGGAGGTTTCCTATAACCTTAATTTCTTAACATATTGATGTAGAGCGGGTCGCGGACAATTACATGGCTAAGATGGATCAGAAAAGGCCCGGTCGACGACAGAAGTGATCCAGACCATCGGACCTTAAATCGGGCGTATCTCGCAATCTGGAATGAGTTATCTGACGTAAAATATATGATTTTGAGGTAGAACGAGCTACTTTAGCCAACCAACCTAGCTACATTGGGTTACGCAACCCGGAATTGCAAAAAACCCCTATATCGACGGTCGTTTCTCTGTTTTAATTTCATTTTTACTATAAATAGTAAGTTTTAGTTTAATTATAACTCTTCATCTGTTGGGCTTTACGAGTTGCGTCCAATGTGAAAAGAGCTTAGAAAAATTAGGAGAATGGTTTGGTGAAGCCAAATAGGACACTTACTATTTTTGGCCAAAAACCTTGCGCACTATTAGACATCACGACCGTCTATAAAAAGTAAGTTTACTATTTATAGTAAGTCGCGAATTCTAGTAGTTTTAGTTGTAGTTTGATTCTGATTTCTTTCCCATTGCTTAGTACCCCTATTTAAAGGGATGTGAAGTCATTTTTATTCATTCATTAATCAGTTTTGAATTTAGTAGAATTTATTTCTATTTCTTGCTTTCTTTTCTCATGGATTCGAGAGGTCTCTTTGAGGAGTCCAGAGAAGTTCCATGGATTCGGAATAATTATCCTCTTGAGGAAGACGGTGCTCGACCTCACGTCCTCCCCTGCGTCAGAAATGCATAGTTCATTTTCGAGGGCAATGTACGGTGGGTCGGGCAACAATCCAATGAGTGGTGCTCCAGAGAATTTACCTTTAACGGCGGCAGCTTTCCAAGCAACGCAACAAGAGAATCGGCAAGTCATGTAAGGGCTACAGGCTTCCATGGACCGCATAGCGGATCTCTTGAAAACCCTAGGGTAACTTCGTATTCCTGGTGGTAATCCTCCACCGCCAATTGCTAAAACTCGTAATCACCCTGATCGCAGGATAGTACCGGCAGTGCATCCAAGGATCATTCATGAGGACGTGAGCTCCGGTGAGGAGGAGATCGACGACATAATCTTCCAACACCCCAGACAAGGCGGCGATCGAGTAGATCGAACAGATCGAGAATTTAAGATGCGGGTTGATGTTCCTAACTTCAATGGCTAACTACACATTGAGGATTTTCTCGATTAGCTGTCTGAAGTTGAGCGATTTTTTGACTATATGGACATCCCTGAAGCAAAGAAGGTCAAGCTTATAGCTTACAAGTTGAAAGGAGGAGCTTCAGCTTGGTGGGAATAACTGCGACTCGCACGAACCAGGCAGATGGAAGCACCAATCCGCACATGGCAGCGGATGAAGCAGCTACTACGTGCCCGATTCCTCTCTAGCGATTACGATCAGGTATTATTCTAATAATACTAAAATTGTCGACAAGGTAGTCGTCGGTGAGAGAGTACGTAGAAGAATTTTACTGCCTGGCGGCGCGTAATGATTTGATCAAGACTGAATCACAGTAAGTCGCCCGATTCAATGGTGGATTGCGTATGGCGATCCAGGATCGGGTCCAAATGCAGTTCGTCTGGACGATGAATGATGCGATCAAGTTGGCTATCGGGCAGAAGCATAACTTGAACATCCTAACACATGGACCTATCTTACCTAGAGCTGGGCATTGGACTGAGTCGGACCGGATTGGGTCCTACTCGACTTAGGATCGAAATCTGGAGGGCCGACCCGAACTCAATCCGATCCAGAGCCGAGTCCGGGTCATTTGACTCGAACAGATCCTAATCCCTCCTGGCCTGAACTGATTTGAGTCCGTCTCGGTCAGGACAACCGAGTCGGATCGGATTAAGCAAGGTTCGGATCGTCATTTTTTTCAACGGTGTGGAAATCATTATTCCCACTATTTCTTATAGTGTGATCTACTTGATTATTAGATATATTTAAATTTTAGCATCAATTCCTAAAATCATCTGAAAAACTGATGGATGATTTGGATAAACCAAAAAAATTCAAGACAGGCCCTCATAGTTTACTTAGATAACTCAGTACGAAATCAACTTCTAATTCTATAAGTACTTGCTGTCTATAAGCTATAGCTCCTACCAGCTATACAGTTGCTCTATGTACGTGTCGTGTGGGCTATAGCTCCTACCAACTATACAGCTGCTCTGTACGTGTCGTGCGAAGACGAGCACTGACGCTCCTCGAGCTCCAAGTTGTACGAACGGTTCAAAGGATATCAAAGTTACATGGCCCCACAGTGATGTATTTAGCAAATCTATACCATTCATCTATTTTTAGAGTTCATTTTAGAGCATTATCCAAAAAATGAATCATATCCAAAGATCATCTGGACCACACCATAAATAGAAGCGGAGATAATGATTTTCATCGTTGAACAATTTGTACGGCCCACCATAGCGTTTATTTTCATCCAATTTGCTCGTAAGGTCACAAAGACCTCAATGAAGAGAAAAAACAAATTTCATATTGATCCAAAACTTCTGTGAACTCAAGAAGGGTTTCAATGGTAGACGTTCAATTCCCCACTACTTTCCGTAGTGTGGTCCACTTAATAGTTATATATGTCTTATTTTTTGTCTCAAGCGTTAATATGATATTGCCAAATGGATGGACGGTTTGGATATAACACATACCTTATAATCAGACCCACAGAACTTGCTAACGTTACACCCGCAAATCCACTTCGTACACCAGCCAATATGCTTCCATCAACTAGCATGTAAATAATTATATGCCAACCATGCCTGCTATGACTCTCTCTGTCTTTCTCTCTTCCGTACATAGCTTTATACCATTTCTCAATGCATTTCCCTCTCCGACAGAGAAATCCCATAGAGCTCCAAAACCCAATGACTCTCCATATATATTTCTCTCTAACAGAGAAATCCCATAAAGCTCCAAAACTCACCACAAGACATCTAGCTAGCCTTGTTCTTGCCTTCTTCTTCAACAAAAAGGGAGAGACAGATATAGAGAGAGATAAAGAGAGATAAAGAAATAGAGTTAGGACTCAAGTGTACATTGGGCAGGTTTTTTTAGTGCCAAACGAAAAGCCAAAGATGCATGGAGAAAGAATTTTGCAAAATTGAGGGATATTTACATCCCGGGTCGGGTTGGTTCGGACCCTTTCTGTCTAGGTTTTCGGATCGGTTCTGTTCAGATACACCCCTATCCGAACCTGATCGGAAAAACGATTGGATCTGGATGGACAGATTCGATCAGGGCCGATCTAAGCCGTCGGTTCTATTTGGAATGGTACCGAGTCAGGTCGGATCCACCGGATTGAGTCCAACTTACACACCTCTAATCCTACCGCAAGGATCACTGCGGCAGGTCCACTCCAGGGAGCTCCACAGCCTAAGGGGAAAGAGCCCGTAGGAGCACGCACTCAACCTCCTACGTTTAAGAACCGAAATCAAGGAAGCAGGCAAGCTAGACTCTAAAGGGGCGTATCGACTGCTGCTGGTCCAAGTAGAATCTTGAACCCCTATGCTCGGCCAAGGCCTGACAACTGCTATCGTTGTGGCCAACCAAGCCACCTATCAAATACTTGTCCCCAACGAAAAGTGGCAAAGCTCGCCATCAAAGATGGTAGTGCTAATAATGCCTATGAAGATCCAGATGCAGAAGAACAGGAGCATACCACCGAGGACGAGGCAGATGGTTCAGGATGGGTTCAGCAAGATCACGGTGAGTCACTCGTCGTGAGGCGGCTATTATATGCGCCAAGAAAAGAAGTGCATCCACAGCGGCATACCATCTTTCGCACTAGGTGTACGGTAAATCGAAAGGTTTGTGACGTGATCATTGACAGTGGAAGCAGCGAGAACATCATTTCCAAGGTCATGGTGGAAAAATTACAATTGAAAACAAAGCGTCATCCCTCCCTATATACAATCGGTTGGATCAAGAAGGTCAGTAAAACAAAGGTAACTGAACGGTGCATCATATCATTTTCAATTGGCAAACATTATAAGGATGAAATAGTATGCAATATGGTTGACATGGAAGCATATCACATACTACTCGGTCGACCCTGGCAATCTGATCGTGATGCCACTTATAAAGGGAGAGATAACATATATATCTTCGTCAAGGATGGCCGGAAGACCATATTGGCCCCTATGGATCCAGAGGGACCACCTAAAACTTCTAAAGTGGAGGGTCATTTTCTCTTAACCATACGGGACTTCGTGGAAGAATCGAAAGAAACAGGACAGGCTTATACATTAATTGTGAAAGGGGAAGAACTCGAGCCTATCATCATCTTTGAAAGAGTAAAGCCCTTGTTACATGAATTCAAAGAAATCTGCCTGATGACCTTCCCGATGGGTTACCCCTTATGCGGGATATCCAACACCATATTGACTTTGTCCCTGGGTCCAGTTTACTTAATCATCCTCATTATCGAATGAGTCCGAATGAGTGTGAGATTCTGTATGGACAAGTAGAAGAGCTGATCCGTAAGGGTCTTCTTCGAGAAAGCATGAGCCCATGTGCCGTACTAACTCTGTTAACTCTAAAGAAATATGGGAGTTGGCGCATGTGTGTCGACAGCTGGGCCATCAACAAAATCACCATAAAATACAGGTTTCCTATACCACGATTGGACGATATGTTGGACATGCTAGAGGGCATAAAAATATTATCTAAATTGGACCTAAGGAGCGGCTACCATCAGATTCGAATACGGTCGGGTAATGAGTGAAAAACGACATTTAAGACTAAGGAAGGATTATACGAATGAATGGTCATGCCCTTCAGTCTTTCGAATGTGCCTAGCACATATATGAGATTGATAAACCAAGTTCTAAAACTTTTCATTGGGTGGTTCGTTGTGGTTTATTTCGATGATATTTTGATATACAGTCAAGATGAAACCACCCATATGAAACACCTCAAGAAGGTCCTTCAAGTGCTCAATAAAAATAAACTATATCTCAATTTTAAAAAGTGTAGTTTCATGACTGATAGCCTATTATTTTTGGATTTTGTCGTAACATCCACGGGCATTTGGGTGGATGAGGAAAATGTGAAAGCAATCAGAGAATGGCCAGTTCCCACAAATATTCACGAAGTGCGAAGTTTTCATGAACTGACAACATTTTATTGTTGGTTCGTGAAAATTTTCAGTACATTTTGTCACCAATCACAGATTGCATGAAGAAAGGGCAGTTTCAGTGGACTGACAAAGCCGACATGAGCTTTGCCGAAATCAAGCGCAAAATATCTACGACCCTGGTTCTTGTACTTCCTAACTTCGACAAACTGTTTGAAGTCGGATGTGATGCCTCATATGTCGAGATTGGAGGAGTTTTGTCTCAAGAAGGTAAGTTGATAGCCTTCTACAGTGAGAAACTTAGAGATGCACGCAAGAAGTGGTTTACATATGAGATCGAGTTATACGCAGTGATCCAAGCACTACGACACTGGCGAAATTATTTGATTTAAAGGGAATTCATACTTTACACGGACCATCAAGCTCTCAAATTCATTAATAGTCAAGCTAACATTAACCGTGTGCATGCTAAATGAATCTCATTTTTTCAGGAATTCACGTTCATGCTAAAACATAAGTCAGGGCAATAGAGCAAAGTATCCGATGCGCTGAGTCGCCGAGCAACTTTGTTAGTCACTATGAGCAATGAGGTTATCGGGTTCGAGCGCCTCAAAGACATATATGTCGACGACGACGACTTCAAGGACGCACGGGTTAGATGCCAGGAAGGTCACCCTGGCGACTTACATATGCAAGAAGAGTTCCTTTTCAAGGGAAATCGACTTTGCATCCTGAACAGTTCGCTAAGGGAACAGATAATCTAAGAGCTACGTGGAGGTGGCCTCAGTGGACACCTTGGGCGAGACAAGACACGAGCTCTTATAGAAGAACGGTATTACTGGCCACAATTGGTACGTGATGTGGGAAAGACAGTCCAACGTTATTATATTTGTCAGACCTCCAATGGGCAATCTCATAATACGGGCCTCTACACCCCATTTACCCGTGCCTGACGGCCGTTGGGAGGATTTATCTATGGACTTTGTACTTGGTCTCCCACAAACACAACGCGGCATGGATTCAGTGTTCGTGGTAGTAGATCGTTTCTCCAAGATGGTGCACTTTATTCCATGCAAGAAGACTCTCGATGCAACACACGTGGTGAATCTATTCTTCAGAGAAATTGTGCGGTTATACGGAGTTCCCAAGACTATTACTTCTGACCGCAACACGAAGTTCATAAGCCACTTTTAATGGACTTTGTGGACTCGATTCGATACACGACTTCAATTCAGCAGCGCTTACCACCCACAAACTGACGGACAAATGGAGGTTGTGAATCGCACGTTGGGAAACCTCCTTCGATGTATTTCAGAAGAAAAACCAAAGCAATGGGATTTGGCTTTGTCTCAAGCGGAGTTTGCATTTAATAACATGGTGAACCGCTCGATAGGGAAATCCCCGTTCCAGGTTATTTACGAACTAGTACCTCGCCACATACTAGACTTGGCCCCTCTGCCCAAGCTCTCAGGCATGAGCATTGCAGCAGAATATATGGCAGACAAGATCATAGGCATTCATGCGGAGGTACAGACCAAGTTACATGCCTCGAACGAAAAGTAAAGGGAGTAAGCGGACAAGCATCAGCGACAAAAACTATTCAAGGTGGGTGATCAAGAAATGGTCCATCTGCGCAAAGAAAGATTTTCGACCGAAACGTACAACAAGTTGTTGAATAAAAAGATTGGACCGGTACCAATCATCTAAAAGATCAATGACAATGCTTATGTTGTTGATCTTTCAGATGACATGGCAATCTCACGGACTTTCAATGTCGCGAACCTGACCGAGTATCATGAACCAGAGCATGACGAGAACTCAAGGACGAGTCCTTTCGAAGTGGAGGAGACTGATGTAGAGCGGATCGTGGACAGTTACATGGCCAAGATGGATCAGAAAAGGTCCGGTCAATGACAGAAGTGATCCAGACCATCAGACCTTAAATCGGGCGTATCTCGCAATCCGGAATGAGTTATCTGATGTAAAATATGATTTTGGGGTAGAACGAGCTACTTTAGCCAACCAACCCCGCTACGCCAGGCTGCGCAACCCGGATTTGCGAAATACCCCTAGATTGAAATTTGATTCCCTGTTTTAATTTCGTTTCTACTATAAATAGTAAGTTTTAGTTTGATTTTAACTCTTCATCCTTTGGGCTTTAGGAGTTGCGTCCAATGAGAAAAGAGCTTAGAAAAATTAGGAGAACAGTTTGGTAAAGCCAAATAGGACACTTACTATTTATAGTAAAAATGAAATTAAAACTAGGAAATGAATGTTGATCCAGGGGTATTTCGCAAATCCGGGTTGCGCAACCCGGCGTAGCGAGGTTGGTTGGCTAAAGTAGCTCGTTCTACCCCAAAATCATGTATTTTACCTCAGATAACTCATTCTAGATTGCGAGATACGCCCGAGTTAAGGTCTGATGGTCTGGATCACTTCTGTCGTCGACCAGGCCTTTTCTGATCCATCTTGGCCATGTAACTATCCGCGACCCGCTCTACATCACATATAAACCCTATCCTAAAGTAAGAAGAACAAATATAAGATAGCCTTGAACATCTCCACTCCATCCGCATCACCTATAGAGAGAAAAGGAGAGATTTCATCTCTCCCTCGTTCTACAATATCACATGTTCCACGCTTGTGGGGTCCACTTTTTGGATGGCTTTGTGAAACTCCATTGATCTTATTGTAAGGGTTGATGTGTAGCGATAGATTGAAGAGAGACCTTCAAGTTGAAGGAGTGACATTAACAAAAATGATAGTTTTTTGGCGATATTGTTCAAGTAATCTTGGTGGTAAGATTTACAGTTTGATTCTTAGAAATTTAATAATATCTTATCAAGAATTCTTGGGGCTAAAAATCTAAACTCCAAATTTTAAAATCTTTTGATCTTCTGTTGCATTTCAAAATCCTAATAATCCAAAAATTCAAATTGATTAAAACCTCTTGTGAGAAATGTCGTGTGAATTAAATGTTTTAGGTGCAATTATACATTTGCCTCGTGGTGTGGCCCACTTTACTTTTGGATCTATCATTATTATTGTTATATACTGGAAAGAAATATAGTGCAATAGATGAACAAAATAAATTTTACATACACCGTGGTCAGCTCACAGAGTTCGACAACAACAAGTGTGGTAGAGGGATTCACACCACAAGAAGTGGGGATGGAAAATATTAGGTTGAAGCCTTCTTAGGTTAACTATAGTTATTTAAAAAATATATATAATATTTTTAAATATATGATTATCATTTTAATAATGGAAAGAAGTTTGAGGTGCCAGAACACCTAGCATGTGTCAAAATGGCACACATGTGATCTAATTCATCCATTCAATTGGCCCGATTATATAGGTGCCTTTATTGATGGTTGCCCAACCTGACTTTAAGGCAGGATCCAAAGCCCCATTGGATACCAAGGCCTAATCGGATCCGGGTCCAGTTCTTGGAAAATTAAGACCTGGATCCAGACCCGAAACCCATCAAACCAGGCATGGAACTCTATGACCCGGTTCAAATTGACCGTTGCCAGTCGTCCACAATCAAAGTAGACATGTTGGCCGCCTGATGAATGGACCAGATCATCTAACACATTAAGACCAGATGATAACTAGTTATCCAAGGGCGTTGTGCGATTGTTGAAATTCCCACCAAATAAACGATCCTGGCCATCAGTTACTGCTCATAATCCATTTTCATCCATATGGTATGACGATCTTCCCTTCTTTTTCTGATTTCTAAACATGACCCACCAAAATGATGGTCTAGATCAACCTCCTCTCCAGCCTTGTGCATGGATGGGTCTCCTGCACACACCTGAGGTAGGCCTGTGTAGCTGGGTCTGGGATGCAGGCCTAGGTCGGGCCCACCGTGATGTTTGTGATAAATCTACGCCGTCTATCTGTTTTGTGAGCTCATTTTAGGACATGAGATTAAAATTGAGCAGATCCAAGACTCAAGTGGGCCATACTAAAGGAAAAGGTGTTTGGTGAAATTACCATGGTTGAAACCTCCCTCGGTCGAAAGTGATGTTTATGTGACATCCACACCGTTCATAACGTCATTCCCAGGGGATGAACTGAAAACATAAATATTAACATGATTCAAAACTTATGTGGCCCCACGGAGATTTTCAGCCCACTTGAGTATTGTATCCAGCCCATTTATGACCTCATTACCTAAAATGAGCTCACAAAATAGATAGACGGTTCGGGTTTCTCACAAATATTATGATGGGCCCCACCTAAGTTTCCAGCTAAGGAACTTCCTTTTGTAGGAAATCCGCATCCCTGGGTGTGGAGAGAGGAAGTCACCGGTCCCTTTGCATGTCACATGCAAACAAAACTGTTGCATGGCTTGGATGTCTCATGCACCCGTGTGTGATGGGCACGTAGCTGCCTGTTAGTGTAGTAAGTCTCCTCTATCCCTTACATGGTACACATACCGGGGTTTTTTGGGGACACTGATTGCATGTTGCAGAGGGCCAGACATAGAGCTGGGCAGAATCCAACCCGATCTGATCCAAACTGAAGGCTAGGATCAGGTTATATTGAGTAGGCCCACTTATATTTGACCGTTCATCGAGTCAAGTTTGAATCAGTGGCCAATCTGAATCGATCCGATCCGCACACTGTTCATTCAACAGTGTTTCCTGTAATGTTGTCCACTTGAGATTGGGATATACCTCTTTTTTAGTTTAATATCATAAAATGATCTAAAAAGATAGATAGACTGCATGGATGAAATAAATACATCATTGTGGGGTCCACAGCACCGACCACCAGCTATTGGCGGGTGGCCAGGGGAGTAGCCAATCCATCCTCCCAGAGTCAAAGCTCATCACTAAAGGTGCATCGAGCACCGAGCTCTATCAGATAAAAGAAGGTGTATTCACGTAAGCAAGTTATGGGGTATGTGTTATATGCACGCGCGAGTTTTGTGAGTCCCATCATGAGCTATGTGTTATATCGAAGCTGTCCATCCATTTGGTGGGCTCTTCTTAAGGCTTTAGCCAAAAAAAAAAGACAAATCTAAAGATCAAGAGGACCACACTGCAAAAAGCAATAGGGGTTGAACATCTACCATTATTACTCTTTTAGGGGTCATAGAAGTTTCGAATCAATATAAAATTTGTTTTTCTTCTTCATCCATATAGTTGTGACCTTATTAACAGATTGGATGGAAAATAAACATTATGGTGGGCCCTACGAATTTTTTAACAGTGAAAATTATTTTTTTTTCAAAAAAATAAAAATAAAACCGAAGATTGATTTGAACCGTATCCAACCCGATCTGACTCGGTTTCCCTGACCGAGTCGGACTTGGTTCGTGTCAGGCCAGCAGTGTAATGGATCGGATCGAGTCAGAGTACCCGGACTCGGTCCCAGATCGGATCGGATCGAGTTCGGGTCAGTGCATTGAAAATTTCAGACCGAGTCAAGTTGGACCCAATCCGGTCCGACTCGACTCTATGCCCACCTCTAGCTAGACACCTCTTCAATGTGACAAGATGTAAATTAAAATACATCACTTTTTTTTAATATCATGTTTCACTATCTAATAAGCGCACATAAAATACAACTATAATAACTTATATGTATTTCGTGTAAATAAAGTAATTGGTATATCTCGAGCTTGAAACAAATTAGGGCTTCAAGGATCCGAACATGATGTATGAGTTTATCCACATGGTCCATCCATTTTACCAAATCATTTTAATGTATAATTGCAAAAATGAGGCAGATACAAGGCTCAAGTGGACCACACGGTGAGAATTAAATGCCCACCGTTAAAAAATTAAAATAAAAATCCGGAGGTGTAAAAGTTTTGGATTAAACTGATATTTGTATTTGGCCTTCATGACCTCGTAAATAAGTTAAATTGCAAATAAAACATCACAGTGAGACGTCGTAAATAAGTTAAATGGCAAATAAATATCACAGCGAGCGTTATGAATATTTTAACAGTGAACATCAATATCACCACTGCTTCCTGTGATGTGGTCCACTTAAGCCTTGAATCTACCTGATTTTGGGGATTATATCCCAAAATGATTTGGTAAAATAGATGGACGGTGTGGATAAACCCATACATCATGGTGGGCCCCTAACAGCACCAATCTCTTTTGAAACATGATCAGATACTATATAACTTAAATATGATACACCCAGATCCATAGCTCAACTGGCAGACTGAGTGGAGATACCTCGTTTCATCACATGAGGTCTTGCTATCGATCCCTAGCGGGGTGGCTAACATGAGTGTGTACTAACAAGCTAATCTTGAATATGATAGAACATTCTCTTGGAACAACATATCACGTGTGGAAATCTTTTCAAACAGCATAACATGTGTGTACGACATCTGATCCGTAAAAAAGGTGGCATAACATGTGTGTACGACATCTGATCCGTAAAAAAGGTGGCATAACATGTGTGTACGACATCCGATTGGTAAAAAAGGTGGGCCATGATCATCTGACCGATCGACTCAACGACAGGGAGATAACATCAGAATCAACGGACAGCCAATAAATGATTCTTTGAACTAGTATGGCCCACCCAATAAATGAATTTTTACTTCAAGCAAAAATTACAGTGTGGCCTACCTTTTGCACGAATTGGATCATGTGACACTCTGGCAGATGCGTAGATGTATCATAACTTGTGCCAGTGTATTTAATCATTTATCTTGATTTTCAAGCTTGAATTTCCCTAAGCAAATGGTCACTGGAAACCAAAGCATTGGATGAGGGCGTGCCCACAACTAACCGAACACAATGTGGGGGGAAATTTGCATCAGATCCAAACCGTACATCTGGTCCCCACCACATTTTCACCATCGATAGATAAAATCAGCCCAATCCAACTTTGCCGCCCTAAGTAGGTGTAAGTTCATGCCTAAAAATTATAAATTTACGTGGTGTGGCCCACATGAGTCTTTAAATGTTCTGATTTTCAGGTGGTCAATTCATTCCAGTGTGACGCATCAGATGAGTGGATTGGATGGCATACAAACACCATGATGGACCCCAAACACAATTTGGACGATTTTAATGGTGTGACTTCCCCTCTCAGCTGTTTTCTGAGGCGTGGCCCACTTCAATTTTGAATCTGCCTCATTTTTGGCCCCAAATACAAATACAAGAATATTTGCATTTGGTTGGGAAGCAGAGCATGCTACAACAACGTATTCGCCTTTGCATTTTCTTTTCAACAAGAGAATATAACTTCTTGTTTTTTCTTCTTCTTCTTTCAAAAATTCAAGCGAAGGGAAAAAAGTGTTTGTCTGACATGAGGTTGAAGGGGTGGGGAAGTTTTCCTTCGTGGGGTTGCCAACTAAAATAGTTTCAAATGTAATGGAAAATAAAAAATAAAAAAATCTAAGGATTTGCTTCCCTTAATGATAATGTCAGCTTAACTTCTACTTATGTCATATGTTTGGTTTTAGTTTACCTCTAATTGAAGTAGGCCATGACGTGTTTGGATAGTGGGAAAGAAAAAGAAAAAGAGAGGAAAAAACTTTAGTAAGAAAACTATAGTGATTATCTAAAGATGATTTGCCAAGATATCCAATGAGCATTGATTTTCAGGAATTCCATTTAGGGTTTATTTGATTTTTTAGGTCAAAAGTTATTACGTTGTAAATGGTAATGATTATTTAAATAAGTAATTACAATATCGCTGGATGTTGATGGCCAACTTTTTTAATACGAAAATTGAGGACAAGTGCCAAATGGATGTCTACTGTGATGTATGTGGCTTATCCACACTGTTCGTCCGTTATATTAGCTGAATTTAGAGTTGTGAACACCCCACCTTAAGTTGATAAGCTGATAAAGTTTGAATGAATGGATGGACAACTACACTCTGATTCTAAACCCTAACCCTAGAAGCCTAAACCTTAGGAAACTTGGTCCTAAGCCCCAAACTCAGCTCATTCAACCCATTCAACCTGAAAATTAACCCTGTGAACCCAAAACCCCAAAGCCTTAAAGTCGACTCGGCGAGTCAACTCACCTGGTCAGCCTACTCAAGCCGGCAAGCCGATAACCCAGACAACTCACCTAGTCAAGCCGAAAACCAAGTCTGAACCCAAGCCCAAAACCAAACTCAATCGGAGAGATGATCGAAATCTCAAAACAACAACCCTCATGGTAGATGCTCCACATGCTTGGAGGATGATCCCTGCCAAAGTGGGGAGTCCAAGTAAGGACCGACAACAGCCTAGTTGACGTCGTCCACGTGGTACTCTCACTCTTTCGGGCAACATCCCTCAAACATGTGGGTTCCTCTTTTTTCGAACCTTAAGTGTGTGGCTGAGGTGTATTTACTCCAATGTTTATCTCCTTACTCAAAATTACCATTTTTCCAACCCATCCAATCCATGAGATGACGGCATGTGGCAATCTCTAATCCCAGCCATTTAAACACATTTTACCCCTAAGATCATCATGAATTACAAGAAAAATCAGAGTTTGAGACTATAAATAGCCTCCTTCCCTTCTCATTTAAAAAGACACCAAGCTTCAGAGAGCCTTATCATTTCAGAGAAGCTCACTCATTAGCATTAGCCATTCTTCTACCAAGGAGAGAGAGAGAGAGAGAGAGAGAGAGAGAGAGAGAGAGACTAGCCATGGTCTGGTCTAGCCTAACCTAGCCAGAGTCTAAACCTCTTGAGTCACCCAAGTTCAAATCTGAGCCACTCAATCTCGCTTTCATGATTACCCGTGCACCCTTAGATACCTTAAGGGGGCTATTTGATTTTCGATTCTTTGTGGTAAATACAGGTAAATGTAAATAATCATTATTTACATTTTCGCCTGTAAGACTGTCGGGTGGAAGTAGTAGTTGGGTGATCCTGTTTGCTTGCTCCCGTGATGGCTGTAAATAGGGTGAAGACTTACCTGACGCTGTTTGATTTGTAGCTTGCAAATGACCTGCAAGAGTACGGCAGTCGTTGGATGGAGTGTAATAGTTTTCGCCACTACGAATGACCTGCAGGAGTACGGCGAATTTCGTACATGACGCGGATTGGGTACTAATCCCTCACGTCCATCTCTGAGGAGCCACTGTGCTGTATGTATTTTATCCACATCGTCCATCTGTTTTTAAAGAAAATTTTAGAGTAGGAGCTCAAAAGTTTGCCATATCGAAGTCTCAAATGGACCCATATAGTGGGATTTAACGCCTGCCATTAATAATTTCTTAGGAGCCTACGGTGTTTCATGACATCTGATATTTGTGTTCCCACGCATCCAGGTATATGTTAACCTTTTGAACAGGTTGGATGACAAATAAAAATACCATGGGCCGCTCGAATGTCTCAACAGCGAATGACATTTTCACCACAGCGCCCTGTGGTGTGGCTCACTTGAGCCTTGGATCTGCCAAAGTTGGGGCCTTATTCACTAATATGATCTGTCAAAATGGATGTACGGCGCGGATAAAATACATATATAACGGTAGTGAATTGGAGCTTCCTACATCCGTGGGGCGTTCAGCGAAGCTACAATATTTCTGTATGGATGGCTCTGGGGTGAGTGATCATACTTTATGGTTTGGGATTTCATTTTGTACAACTAGAGCCTACTTTTCAGTGATTCAGTCTATTCTTCCACGCCATCCATTAGTTGTGGCTCACTGTCCACTGTCCCGTGTACTGTCCTTGTACAAAAATAGTCCAGTCTGCTCATCCAATGGGCCACAATGTTAGCCTTAAATTTTCTTCTTTGTCCACGTTATTTAGTAACTGTAGCACATATGATCAGTATTATGCCTCAAAATTTTGCTAGGAGATCTACATGGTGGAAGCCGTCTGATTGTTGGCTTGAATCATGTGTAGGCCATGCTTGCATATGACTCCCCTGTAAATGTGAGCAGTAGTTGAACGGTGTGGATAATCCCCTGCATGAAGGTGGCTCCTCAGAGCCTCTATCAGTTCCTAATATATTAATTTACCACTTAAGAATTTCCAAATCAAAAAAGCAAAGTCATAGAAGACCATTAAAACATGTTCTACAACAACATCATACATGTGAATGCATGTTGGACATCCACCACTACAAGTTTAATGGTTCAGAGAGATGAGGTGAACCGCCATAATGACAATCAATACACCTAGTAGAAACAGTAGTGTAGTACCGTCGTCTTCATTTGAACTGTTCTCCGCCTTCAGAGGTGGAGGGTTTGAAGTTGAGGCTTCATTATATAAGGTATCATGACGGCTAATATAATTAACTTCAATTTCATGACCATGCATAGCTTGATGTATAACCGTACTGTCATCGTCACCAGTCAGGGGTGGAAATTCTCGGTTTGGCATCTCTGGATGTTGTGGTTTTGCATGAAAAGCCTCCCATGCACAGACCGCCAATTCCTACGACTTGTACGATTGGAATAGCGCCCGATGGAACCCATCTACCTTGGCATTACACGCCTCCCAAGTAAAGTAAATATCATGTCTTCTTCCCCTAAATACAACGTACACCTTTCCCATCTAACATCAAAAAGCAACTTTCATTAGAAAACAGATTCATATTTCAATATTAGTGTAAATAGAGACATTAGAGAGATTGCAAGTAGACGTTAGATGTACTGTAGAAATATATTGGAGTTACTACTTCGACGATAATGTAACATGTGATAGCAAATGATCGACCTATTAGATGTTGCGCAACGTGAAATATCTAACATAGTAAATGGCAAGCAACACAGAAGACAGATAAGAGTACTATCTCTATTAGAAATTAAACCAGCATAGTAAAGCGTTAATTATCCTGTGGTGTAGCATCACAATATTAAAGTCAAATTGTCCAAAAAAAAATAGAAAGCAAGTCTCAAATGATTTTCAGTGGAGCATTCAACAACAACTCCTCCGCAAACTCATATGGGTGCCCAAAGGCTTCACTGGTTGGACATTATCAACATCCGGAGAAAATTCAGCCTCTTATGATTGGGCAGGTTAAGGAAAGCAGCACCATATTCTTCCTCCTTGGAAAGTAGTTTTGTTGCGAAAAGTACTTCTTGCCCGTTCAGTCCATCCAACTGCTCCAGCTCTGGAATGATAACAACCATTCTTGTAAAAAAAATTTCTTTTGTCATATTTGTTGCAATCGATTGCAGAGCTTCAGCCTTGTCAGTCAAACCGTGACCAATCACATCAGTTAGATGTGTAGCCCTCGCCCTCTTCCTGGAGTTTGCACTGCTGTTTGTAGTGTTGGAGTTATTTCCCTTTGCAGGTGGAGTCGAATGTGGTATATTGGCGGCTTCACGACTGTCCCACTCCCAATGGATAGTTGGGCCATTGTCCCCAAAATCGTCAGACTCAAGATCAACTAATGTGGAATTGAAGTCCACAGTCTATGTCATCGGATCATTTGGATTCCTTAGGCTACAAAAAGAACCCGTGTCAAAATTATAATTTTCAGTTGCACATCTTTTACTAGTGGCACGATCGTCTCCAAAAATGTACTCTAGGTCATCATATCCCAGGTTCCGCACACCGACGTCGGCTTGATCCGAAACCTATATCTTGGCGACCGCGCCGTCGCCGCGGTTCCAACGCCGCGACTTGCGCACCGAACCGATACCCAGGCTAGGAGATGTGGACCTGCGTTCATTCCGAAGAAACGCCGCGCGTTGCGAATCTCGAGGGAATCTCTACGATATGTCCCATCAATCAATCAATCAATCAATGTCAAGTACAAGTCAAGTCACACCTTACCCAAGTACAACAACCCATCCCTCTTTCTCCACAAAGTCAACTCTCTCTCTCTTCACCCATCCCTCTTTTACCCATTTTTCAAATCAACCCATGCTTCATTAATTACACCCATCACTCCATCACCTCATATCACCCATCACTTCTCTCTCTCCCTCATTTCTTCCAAGCAAAAAAAAATTCACATGTCCAAGCTTCCCTCTCCCTCCCAAGTGTGGTCCACCTTCTTATCTTCCATCTACACCCTCTCATCTCTCATCCACACCATTAATCTCTCATCATCCACCGTCCAAGGAAAAGGCAAGGAGCGTTTGAGGCCAAGGGAGCAAGGAGGAGGCTTAAAGGTGGGTGATCCACCGTTGAAATCTTGATCTTTAGGGCCCACTTATTGTGGGACCCATTTTGATGTATGTGTTGTATCAATGGAGGGCCCATAGTGGCAGGGTCCCTCCTCTCTATCTCACCATATATTTCTCTCTCTCTCTCTCTCTCTTGTTGTGATGGTGTAGATCCCACCAATATGTGTTATATCTACCCCGTCCATCTACATCAGACGGTGTGGCCCACTCTATTGCAGGTGATGATCCACACCATCCATTGTTTGGATGGGCCCAATGCATTTATATATATATATATGTTATATTTTATATATTATATATATAATATATATAATATAATATATATATTATATGCATATATGTTGGTGGGCCACATCTACGTGGGACCCACCACAATAATGTGTTTATGTATGCCGTCTAGCGTCCCTGGACGCTGGACGTTGGCAAACAGTGAAGTGTTAACTGACATGGGAGGGTACTACCAAGTTAACCAAAGAGAAAGGAGAGGTGGGCCACTCATGCAGGCCCCACCTTGATGTACATACAAAATCCAAGCCGTCCATTTCGTTCCCCAGATCATTTTAGGCGTTGAGCCAAAAAATGAAACCGATCCCTTTTCTTGGTGGGCCATACCATAGGAAACGGTAGTGTTTACCGTTGAAAACCACCTGGATCTTTTTATTCGCCAGAAACAGGCCGCATATTGGACTCTGTTTGACTGTATCGAGCCAAGGAATGCAATGAGTGGGATAGATTTCCTCGATGTGGGCCCCACCTGTGAAAAACCACAGAAAACCCGGTTTAAAAAAAACAGAAAGCAGCAGAAGCAGCAGCGCTGCTGCTGTCAAAAGACGCAGGCAGCGCCTGCGGCTGCGCTGGCCGCTGATGGACGGACGGGCTGGGGGTCACGGCCCCAGCTGTGGGCCCCACTTTGATGCGTTTCGTCCATCAGCACCGTGCATTTGATGGGTCCCCTTTGTCCATGGGATGTCTCCAAAAATCAGCCGTAAACGGAACTCAGGTGGGCCATACCATCTAAAATCATGTGTAGACATGCCTAAAACTTATAAAATCGCTTGGTGGGGCCTACCTAGGTTTTGGATGTTGCTGAAATCTGGTCTGGACCGTTAGTCCAGTGAGACACACATAATGGGTGGGCTGGATCGTGGACCACATCACGGTGGGCCCCAGATTTGGGTGGCTTCTCAACCGTTTGCATGATAAATAAACATTACTGTGGGCCTGGTCCACATGACCCCACGCGACCCTATCAACCGGTTGGATGGAAAATAAATAGTATGGTGGGCCCTTTGGTCCACGTGGCCCTATCAACTGGTGGGGTGAAAGATAAACATTACAGTGGGACCCCCCCCCTGACCGTGTGACCCTGTTAATTGGTTGCATGGCAAATAAACGTTAAGGTGGGCCCCAGTTTCCCAAGGTCCACGTGACCTTATGAATAGATTGGAATGCAAATGAATATTATAGTGGGCCCTACCTTGGTCCACGTGATTTTATGAACAGTTGGGTGGGAAATAAACATTATGTTGGGCCCTAAATTGGGTGGAAAATAAATATTATATTGGGCCCTAGGCTGGGTGGAGAATAAGCATTATGGTGAGTCCTACTTAGAACCCACCTATGTATGTATTGTAATCCACACCCTCCATTAGTGTGGGCTCCATCATGATGCATGTGTTTTATCCAACTGTCAAACCATTTTGGAGATAATTTAAGGCCCATTGTTGAGGCTCATCTTCATGTATTGGTGGTCCTTGTTGAGGCCCACCTTGATTTGTATTAGGCCCATATTATGAGGCCCATTTGATGTACTGGAGGCCCATGGGTCAAGGCCCAATAGGACGTACATAAGGCCCATTGTAGTGTGATTCCACCATGATATATATATATATATATATATATATATATATATATATATATATATATATATATATTGATTTTATAATGGGCTATACCTTGGGAGCAATGATGGTTTGATGTCCACATTATGAGGATGATGTTGGTTAGATGTCCGCATTGTCACTCTCTCCCTAGGGCCCATTAATAGGCCCATACCTGTAGTATATAGGCCGTCTAGGCCCATCTTCATTTTGATCAAAGCCCATCACCGCATAACATGCTTAGTATAGATTCATGATTCATGATCATACGCATCATATGTAAGCCTAATATGAGAAGTGATTGATCATAGCATATGCTTTCGGGCAGATCGTTTATGGGCTCCCGGATAAGCGGAGTCGCCCCACATGAGCGCTCGGTACGCGCAGGATTGTTGCATGTTTGGTAGGGTGATTCATGCACTTGCATTTGTGTGATCATGATCATTGTATGCCCTAGCAACATCAGGGCCATAGCCTCCACAGACACATCGTGGGTGGCTGGGTTGGATACCGAAAATGTTTGGTTCTAGCATACGGGCGCCATAGATGTCCCTAGGTGAAAATTCCTAAACCCGATGGTACCAGAGGATGACTCCAACGTCGAGACCGAGTGGATATATGAGCGCATGAGGGCCGAATACCAGGAGGCCACGTCTCCCACTGTGTCGTGGTCGGTTGGAAAGGAGTGTGGCCTTACTCGCCCGAGGGTAGGGGGCAATACTAGGCTGAGTTTGACCAGCTCATGAATGGGTCCGCTATCGACGTGTCGGATAGGTATTGGCAGACTATTGGCCAGGCGGATAGTGAGGTTTCTTACGCTCACTTGGACTGTGCGGCTAGGAGAGCGACAGTGCCATTTGGAGTGTATTGAACCCCGGTGATTATCCAGAATGAGAATTGTACTGATATATGATGAGGATTGGCATGTTTGAGTTGCATCTCGCATCGCATAGCCGTGTTATGGCCGATAGCGTTCATATCTTGCATCGCATAGCCTTGGTACGGCTGATTGTATTCATGTACTCATCATAATGATTCCGCATTACTCTGACCTTGCATTTTGAGCACGCTTATATTGCGCACATACTTACACCACCCTCTAAGCTTTCTATAAGCTTATGCACGATTAATGCGTGCAGGTGACGCCAAGACGCAGTCGCAGCCATACTCTTACTATAGTTGGAGTGTGCAGACGAGCTTTAGAGTTTCTATCTTTTGCATTATCTTTGTATTTCCCCTTTCAGACGCATTGTACTCAAAAGTTTTTTTTATCATAGTGAATTTTGTGGTGGTGTTCTTGTGGTTATTGTTCGTGGGTTATGCTTTTGGTTACGCTTATTATGAATCAGACTGATGATTATAAATCCTCCTTATAGTATCCCAGGATCAGAACCTGGTGAATGGGTGTTGGGAGCCGAGAATAGGGTTCAACTGATGTGGAATTAAGGTCCACAGTCTGTGTCATCGGATCATCTGGATTCCTCAGGCCACCAAAAGAGCCCGTGTCAAAATTATAATTTTCAGTTGCACATCTTTTACTAGTGGCACGATCGTCTCCAAAAATGTACTCTAGGTCATCATATCTTGAACACGGCTTACCACGAACATGTTGTGCGTACGGGTGTGACTATTAAGAAAATAAGAAATTTGAATGTCAAGTTAAGGGATAAATAGTCGGCCTAAATTACAATTGAAATTGATTTAAAGGTTTGAAAAATAATATTGTCTAACAAACCTTTATGTAGTCGACCCAAACATCATCCGTTGCTACCACCACCTTCAAACCATCATCCCACCCGAAACCACTAGCACTGCACAGATCCCGTATTGTAAAGTACAATTTTTTCACAATACGTAAGCGGTTAATGACGTTCTTCAACGTGAGAATGATCCCCAACTTATCTCTGATGTTGTCAACACATGGTTTGTACGTCTCCTTCTTAAACCCATGCTCACTCTTCTTCCCATTTGCAACCTGCTCCACCAGACTATCGATAAGACAGTTGTCCATGAGTTCTGTCCAGCGAAGTATACCGCCAGGGGAATGCGCTTCATCTACAGATTTTCCCGCATTCTTCTTTGGTGTCCTTCTTGGTGTTGTTGCTGCATTGCATCCGGTAGCCCACTTTGTGAGGGTGGACGGTTGAGATCTCGCATTCATTGGAGTTGATGAGGATGAATCTTCAAGTATCTAAAAAAAATACACATGTTTGAGTGAAATGAGAGGAACCACCTGAAGGTCTAAAGTGGCCAAAATGTTCATTGTAATATTGCCTATGAATGTGATGATCAAAATATACAATGAGTAATACGGCAAAAGAAAACAATAATCCTCAGGACATCAATTTTTTTTCAAAAAAAGCAAAATTGAAAAATAGCTTATACCCTTTGACTCACTGTACTATAATCATTCCACATCCTCTGTGCAATGCTGTCACAAAATGCCATCCATGCATCCCTCTGTCTGAGGGGCATTAAGCACATTGCGTAGGTCATCGATAGCAGCATTCTCCAACGTTGATGGTGACAGTCCTACATCACCATCTCTTGATGTACTATCAGCATCCACAATTTCGTCATCCCCCGACAAATGAATAAAATTGTGAAGGACACAACAAGCAAGCAGAATCTTGACCTGTGTCACTATTAGGTATTGTGGAGCCATTTTTAGAATGAAAAATCTAGACTTTAATACCCCAAAGTAACGCTTAATAACATTTCTGAGTTGTGCATGGTGATAATTAAACAGCTCTTTTACATTTGCGGGATTACATTCGGTACGATATTCATTGAGATGGTAATGGACACCTCGATATGGAGCCATAAATCCAGGAGAATACGCATACCCAGCATCCACAACGTAATATTTCCTTTCACGTACGGTAAAATGATCATGTTCATTGGTCAAAGCACTTTGTAGGACGCGTGCATCTGAAACAGATCTCTACCAACCCGCAAGCATGTAGACGAATTTCATATCAAAATCACAAACCGCCATTACATTCTGAGAAATTATTCATTTTCTATTACGGTAGACGCCACTCTCATTATTAGAAACAAATGCAGGTATATGCGTCCCATCTATAGCACCAATACAATCCTACGGATGCATATAATGAAAAAAATCATTATTATTTATAAGCTGAAGAAACGCTATTACTTCAACGACGAAATTGCTAATCAAGTGATAAATTACTAACCTGAAAGTAGTTATTCCAATTTGGATTACTGGTAATCTGAGGTGGAGTTTCTAGACCGGGTAGTTGTACATAGACAGGGTATAAAGACACTATAGCATCTAGAACCTGATTAAAATAACGACTCATCGTTTCACCGGACCATATGAATCGATGTCCAATGACTCTGCTACGCACATTATGTCCTAACGTGTGGAGAAACATCACAAGTTGTTCTTCCATACTTACATGCTTCGCATCGTTTAATTTATTAATATCTCGTAGTACTGAACATAGGTGGAAAAAAGTCGTCCTTCGCATTCTCAACTGAGAGATGCAATCGTTGTCTGTAGCCCTAATTATTCCGTTGATGATCCAAGCTCGTTCATTATCCGCACGCCTTGGTGGATTCCGAAATAAATAGTTGCGACAATATTCTCCGGCTGCCATAGCTGCTGACACAGATGCAAATATAATTGCAAACATATTCATCTCCTCTTCTGTCCATTCGCTTGGATCCATTGTCCGGAGATTGTAGTATCTACACAACATCATCCCCCAAAATCAAGGCTCTGGGTTCCTTCTTGTATATGTTAATTAAATGCAAGTTTGCGTGACCTTATCGACAGGTTGGATGTAAAATAAACATGATAGTGGACCCTAGGAAGTTGTAATGGACAACGTTTAATCAGCACTATTTTCCTGTGGTGTGGTCCACTTGAGATTTGGATCTGTCTCAATTTTGGGATCCAGATCTAGAATAATGATCCAAAATGGGCGTAGCTCATTATTTAAATTTTTTTGGCAAGCTTTGTAGATAGGACTGACGGTGGGATGGGCCTAGATCTGCACAAATCCAGCCCTTTCAAATATCGGGACTGAAATGAACAACCCGCCTGATAATCAGGCAATTCTTTCCTGCCTGACCAACCACAGAACTCTGCATGGCCCACCACTGTCAGTTGCACTTGTGGCCCACCTGAAATATGGGCCAGGGCATCGTACGTTGCCGACCTGAAGAATGGTCGATATGTAGCACATGTGCCATGTTTGGCATCTGTGTGGGACTGGGTTCCGGTGGACCATGTTCCACTCTGGGAGGAGGGTTCGAAAAATCTCCCCAGAATTGATCTGCAGATCTACTAGTGTAGCATCCGTGGGTGGAATCCGGACCATTCATCATGTGTGCCATATTCCAAAAGTTAGGCTGGTGCGGTCCGCATTGTGCAATGGAGGGCCAATTTTTTGAACTGATCATTTCCTCGTGTGATCTTCATTGAGTGAGCTGGCGTAGCTTTGGGTCGGGGCACATACACGCTGGGGCGTGCCCACTGAAAGGCATCGATCATGCACACGTGTCCGCGAGTAATTTTAGCCATTGATTTTGGATCATCCAATTTTTAGGCCCTATCATGAATGGATGAGTGGGTCATCCTGTTCCTTCTACCATTGTCATCTTTATTTTCTACCGTTAAGTTATGGGCCACTGATCAGATGGATGGGCGTAGCTCAGTACAACCTTTCACTAAAATAATGATCCAAAATGGATGGACGGCGTGGATAGAAAGTTTTAATGGTGATCCATAATGATCCTAATTTTTTGGGATCTTAGCTTAAAATGATGTACTAACGAAGATCAATGAGGTAGATAGAATACGTACATTGAGGTGGGCCCCAAAGCGCCTTGCCCGGACGGAATACAGTCCGGGTGGAAATAGGATTGCGTACTGAGTTACTCAGTACACTTTTATCGTACTGAGTAAACTCAGATGGGCCTACTATGAATGTATGTGGGTTATCCACGCCGTCCATCCGTTTTTACAGATCATTTTAATGGTTGAGTCTAAAATACAAGCATGCCCAGAGGTCAAGTGGACCACACCGATGGAAACAGTGGGCATAATGACTTCCACCGTTGAAACCTTGCTAGGGCCTACGGTGATGTTTATTTGTCATCCAACATGTTCATAACATCACACAGATATGGATGAAAGGACCACACAAATATCAGCTTGATCCAAAAATTCTGTGGGCCCGAGAAGTTTTCAACGGTAGAATTTCAATTCACATGTTTCCCGTGGTGAGGTTCACTTGAGATTTGGATATATGTCATTTTTGGGCTCAAGACATACATCTATCTTTTAAAATGGATGGATGGAGTAGATAAAATACGTGTATCATGGTGGACCCCACAAAGTCTACTCAGTATGCTTATCGTACTGAGTTACTTAGTACGCAATGCGTTTCGGTCTGGGTGGGGGCCTTAGCAAATCTGTGTCCATATCCTTTGTCGTACAGGGTTTGGAACACAGATTGGCTAATCCCCTGCCACCAGCCACTGGATTATGGTCGGTGCTCTATGGGCCCACCATGATGTATGTGTTTCACCCATTTATGGCTACGTTTTGAGATTCAACTGACCTGTTGAGAGGATGAAGAACGGTAGGAAACCGGCAACTCGTTTTACCTGTTGCAACAGAAGATGATAAGTAGGTTGCATTCGTACTGAAAAATGAAGAAGACGATCCGGATAGAACAGAACACATACCAGGAGCCCAGTGACGGTGGAGGGTGATTGTTAACACGGACGTTGTGATGTTTTTATAACATTACTCCGTTGCAGGCACAGTGATTATTTACTCCCGAGGAACAGATTCATATTTCAACCCATCCGTCTCACGTCACTGGTGAAAAATGATGGCTACGGGTGATAGCTGTTTGTAGTAGTAGGCTACGATGGAGCTTTAGGTGGGTGGAAGACCCTCCATCTGATCTCAAATATGGCCCACCATACATGTGTTTGCTACAATCCATGCCGACCAGTATTTTCGTAATAAGGATTAAGCTGTTTAATCCAAAAATGAAACTTCCACCACGACGAAGTGGATCACAATATAGAAGAGCCCAGTACAAGCCGATGCAACCATTGAAGGAGATGGGAGACCCAACTCCTACATCGCAAAACCGTCCAGGGTTAACCCATAAAATCAGCCACCTGGTGTGATGGAGGGTGCGGATCTCCTTTGTCGATGACGGTGGACCCCACATGAAGCTTCCGAACACCCCGTGCGTTGCATATGCGTGCACCGAGCCATTACATACGTGATTTCGTTCCAGTGCGGATAACCATTGCATCTCTTCCGCAGGAAGAAATCCTGTAGGAAATCTCACTTTATATTCAAACGGCGGAAATATCTCTGACAGCCGTAATTCCGAGAATTTCACGGGTGAATTGTGAAATCAAACAAGCCCTAAACCTCTATCAGTTTCATCAAATCAATGCATCGACATCGTGCAATGTTCGTTCCCTTCTCAACTCCATGCTCCTCATATACATTAGCATCGTAGTGCATTTTCATCATTTTTATGCATATGACTGGCGGGCATATACTTTGTGGCTTGTCGATATAATCGTATCATGCCCATAAAAAACCTTAGCCAATTAGCCGTCGTTTTAGCATATACATTGCATTTCATCATTTTTCATTATATTTGACTAGCGGGCGTATGCTATAAGACCTAATAATATAATCACAGCAGGTCCACCATAAACCTTAGCCGATTGGCCGTCATTTTATCATAAGCATTCATACAGCATCAAGTGTCCTATACATACACACACCCTATACTTAATCGTTTCAAACGTATGCTCTGCGGCTTGTTGATATAAGTGGATCCTGCCCATCATAAATTTATATCAATCAATCACTAATATCATTGCATTGCATTACACTTTCTATAAGAAAAAACTATCATTATTCTTCAAAAATTAGTCAGATCTTGTGAAGTAAAGACCATACATCCGAACGAGTAAAGTGGGTGTCCAACACCTTCCCTCTTTGTAACCCTGGTTCTTTACTTGGAATCTCTGGAACGTAAACTCACGAGTTATCTTAGGATTAAGAATTTTCAGGTGCATTTCTACGGGATCTAATCGACTGCAGAATTGTAATAATTGGTTAGTGGTGATTATGGCCAAATATAACACTTTCACCCCTTAACAAAAGCCCTCGACCAAGGTAGCCAGTGGGAAAAAGGGAGTAGATTTCCCGAACCCTCGGAAATTGCGCTCCCTCCAGCGTCCACAAGGGCATAAACCTAAAAATGAGGTAGATCAAGCTGATTTTTGTGTTTTCTCCTTATCCATGTATGTGTAACCTTATGAACAGTTTAAATGACAAATAAACATCAATGTGACCCCAGCGAAAAAGATAACTTTCAATAGTGCACGTTTTATGAACACCATTTCTTTTTATGTGGGCCACTATTTAATTTACCTATTTTTTCAGCTCATGCCTCAAAATGTTATGCTAAAATGGATAAACAATACATATATGTCAAATATTTCACTATACAACCTATAATTTTAAGTCAATTTTTTTGATCGGTTTTCAAAGCAAAAATACAATTGGATTATCAAACAAGCTAAAAAAGTAATCATTATCTATTTACAGTGCATTTACAATTGAGGTTTAAAAAAAATCAAATAGGAGGTCTCAATTAGATAACATATATGAAAATCCAAATAAAAGCTCTTAAGAAAGTCACCTTGTATTTCGTGTATGAGAAATTGAGTTTCCTATTTCGTCATGATTGCACTCTCCCAATCTAATGTTTCCAGTTTCCTTTTGATATATAAATATGGTGAAAGGTCCCATTATAAAAAAAGGTCATCCATTTTCTTTTTTCTTTTCTATTTTATTTTCCCATCATTCAAATGGCCCTTAAGATTGCAATTTCTAGCCATAATGATTTCTAAAGGGTTGTTTAGTTGTTGGTTGTTATTCTTAGCTTAATAATCCCCTGATTTTCACAAGAAACATGTTTTGTTTGCTCATTTTCATTGGTTTTAATTAGGGCTGAAAGTCAGGACGGTTAGGTCGGGATGGTGCTCAACCCTATCCTAACCCAAGGTTCCTATACCTTAACCCTAACCCAACCTAACCTCAGGTTGGGAATTCTCAACCCAAGCCCAACTCAAGCGGGCTCGGTCGGGTGGATACATCATACATGCTAATCATTTGTTATTACATTAGTTTATTATATTTCAATACATGTCTTATTTTTTGTATCTATGATTTTATTAATTATATATGTAGTTATTTATCATAAAGAACTTCATTTTTTTTTCTAAACAAACAAGTAAAATATAGGATAATTACTCCTTTAAAAGTCTTGTTGTGTAGCACACAATCTATTTGGGAGAGAGAAATTTGACGTATCTTGTTAGCTTGAGTCATCGGAAATGACGTGGAGTAATGAGACCTGGCGACACTGGAATTTCCTGTGCCTTCAACACAGACGATCCACGCTTAATTATAATTTATAAGTAGCTTATATATTGATCAGGTTTGGGCAACCCGAGACCTCAACCTGAGCTCGACCCAAGTTTTATAGGGTTGGTGTCTGTATAGCCCAAGCCTGAGACCAAACCCGATACATCCTTTCTGATCCTAACCTAATGTCGAGTCGGTCACGGGTGAGTCGGGTTGAACCCGCCCTAGTTTTAATATATATTTATAAGAAATCTATTCCCCAACTTTTCCTTATAAAACTTGCCCTAGGTTTTAGACTTTTTGTAAATTATTCAAAAAACTTGGTACATAAACCAAACAAAAATTTAATCATTTTTCAATAAATATTAAGCCAACTCTAACATTCCTTGGAAAACATCAATATCAAGGAATGAATCTAAAAAAAAAAACTAAACATGCTTAGGAGGGATGACAATCAAGGGTGGGACCCATGTAATAGACAATTTGGATAGATGTTCATACCATCCGTGGTGGACCAATCATTTTCCTAGCCATTTTATTAGGATCACAGGCAAAGTGATACTTTGAGATGGATGGTCTACCTCCTACATTCCCATCATAAAAGCAAGCATGGCTCTGGGTAAATTGATCTAGGACCGCCCATCTAGTGAGGCCTAGATGGACCATACAAAAAAATCTTAGTCACTGACTTTTCCATGTAACCACTCACCACCCAATAAAGCCCCCTTTTATATCTTTCATCATCCATCTTGTGTGTGTGTGTGTGTGTGTGTGTAAACCAAGATACATCAAAATCAGGGACTATTAGATAGATGGTGTCCATTCACCTCATCCAGTGCCATGAGGATAGGGCAATCCTAGGGTACCCGACATATTATTATGCCATTACATCACAAAGGGTAGGTAAATTATCGTATACCACATTATGTTGTGACCCACATACCTATTTGTTGCACAAAAGTGGGTTGCATCCTGCTCTTACCTAGACGAACATGTCCACGCAAAGGCTCTGTAGGGCCCACCATGGTGTGTGGGTTTTGTCCATGCCGTCTATTCATTTTGCCGGATCATTTCAGAACATAAGGACAAAAATTAGGTAGATCCATGGCTCAAGTGTACCAGAAGTGGACTATGCCATTGGAAGCAGTGGTGATAATGATACCCATAGTTGAAACTTTTAGAGCTCATGGGGTGTTTATTTTCCATCTGATATGTTCATAAGTTCGAGTAGACCTGAATGAAGAGAAAACACAAATATTAGCTTGATCAAAACTTCCGCGGCTTTTAAAAAGTTTCTAATGATTGGCATTCAATCCCTACTATGTGGTTCACTTGAGCCTTAGATCTGCTTAATTTTTGGGGTCACGTCCTTAAACGATTTGATAAGATGAACTTTCCTTTCATCAATAAGCTCCCCTTTTCAACAAAAAAATAAAATAAATTCCTAAAATGATTTAATAAGATGAATGGATGGCATCAATAAAGCTCATATATGGGCCATGTGGCCTCACCCAACACAATGCATCCTTGACCCTTGTGGCCCACTTGGTGTATTTATTGTATATCCACAGTCCACCCATTTTAAAGCTCACCGTAGAGCATGAGCCCCAGGGGATTGTTTGAAAATATGCATTGCATTGTATTAGATGAAATTAACACTATTATTATACAATGATTACATGTCTAGAAATACTGTGGTAATTTGCCGGTCCAATACCATGTTTGGTATCAAATTATTCCTTTCAAGAAACATCATATTTTGTGAAACTAGTGCCCAGTGGATGTTAGAATTGAAATCAATGAACTGGATTTCATAATTAATTTCCGTCACTCATTTTCATATGCAACTCGAGCATCACACTAAAAGGGCGCATATGAATGAATGGTGTGCATAAAACACATGCATCAACGTGGCCCCATAGATGTAGTGAATTCTTCCCATTTGTTCCAAAAACATAATGAAATTTATGTCTCATCAAATGCAATTCAATAACATATAATTTTGAAACCAAATAGGCCCTAAAATGAAGTAGATCCATATCTAAGTTAAATCAAACTATAGAAAATAGTAGTGATTGAACACATATCATTAAAAATCACTTAGGGGTCACATTAATGCCCAAACATTCTAGGCCCACATCAATGTCCACGGCAATGTTTATTTTCCATCTATCCTATTGATAAGGTCACACAAACTTACATGAAGGGAAAAAAATCAGCTTGATCTAAAACTTCTGTGACCCAAATGAAGCTTTTAATGGTCAATCACCGCTATTTCTTAGTATATGATATACATGAGATTTGGATCTGCTTCATTTTTTTGGGCTCATGCCCTGTAGTAATTTGGCAAAATAGATGGACGGCCTGGATATACGATGCATATATATTTAGGTGGTCCAACGGTCAAGGCCGCACCTAATCCGGTCCCAGCCCGGACGGAGTCCTTCGAGGTGGGTATGCTGGACGCAAACCGCTTCTTTGTTGCACGTGGCTCCATCTAAGAACCGCGCTGGAAGTTTCCTATAGCATGTGCGGGTCATCGTATGGTGGGCGCAGGTGTACGTGTGAGCATGCACCTTCTCATGCACAAAGGTCCAATAGTCTCGTGTGGGGCAAAGAGGCACTCGGTCCATCATAGTTTCCGTGTTTCTCATGTCCTATCCAAGATGAGGCCCACCTATTGAACGGATGGCATCACTCGCATGACAAGTGCCCTACCGCAGGAGCACAGTTCAAATCGTCGTCCCTCGTTTCAATTTTTTTTCCCTTTCCTGAAACAATGATAAAATAAATAAAAGTCAAAGGAAAGGGATGTTTTTGATAGTCTGGTGATTTATGACGCTTGATACACGCACGCTGAAAAAAACACTGTAAATTGTAGTCCGCTGTCTCTACGTCAGTCGGACGCTGATTGCGTACTATCCTGCTGACTCTAGCCACGAACGGGCAGTTTTGCAGGCGGGCTTACCGTGATCTATCTATTTATCCTGCCGTTTATTTCTTTTCTCAGGTCTTTCTAAGGTAGATGCACAGAAATAAGATAGATCCAACGTTCAAGTGCACCCACCACATATGTAACTCTCGCATTGAATGCAATTGGCATTTAATGCTTCATGCATTTAATACAACCCAAGCTTATTATTTGATGCGGTCCACTTCATTCATGGATCTGTCTTAATTCTCCGTCTTAATTGTATGTACATGCATTAAAATGATTTGAAAAAATAAATGGAAATTATGAATTAACATATGCATCACAATGGGCCTGCCCGCTAAATTGATCCTTTGGAGGTAGAAACAAGTAGGGTAGTATGCAATCTAAGTTAATAATGTCAGTCTCAAAATTAATTTGGTCAAACTTACCCAACTTTGATTATCGACACTTGTTTATTGAAATGGATGTACATTAGGGGCCGTTTGGCACAATGGAAATCCCCGGTTTATTTCGCAGCATGAAGTAACTGCGAGTTCAAATCTAGGGGGTTTCAAATCCCCCTCAAAGAGGAGTTTGAAATTCACGGTAATAGCTTGGATTACACCTAAATCCTTTCAATAGTTGCAAGTGTAACACGTGTCACTATATAAAATCCCCCTCAAAGAGGAGGTTTGAAATTCACAGTAAAATCTTGAACAACATCTAAAACCTTTTAATAGTTGCAAGTGTAACACATGTCATTATATTATCATTCTATGAGACACATAACCCACTAATAATATCCAAAAACAATTAGATTATTAACTGCATTACTATAATTACTTTAATATATTGATTAACATTGTCCAAATATTGTCCATGTAAATCATAGGTTAAAAATTATTAGTTAGTCGCTTGGACATGGCCTTGTGTCTGTGGCTCATTTGAAACTTGAAATTTCATCATTTTCAAACAAAACATATATTTTAACGAGCTTATTACAACATTATATCAAAAATTACATATATCACTAATTAGATATATTAAATTTATTTTAGTACTTAAATTCAAACCCCAATAAATATGCCATCTATAGCTATTTTTAGATTAAAGTTTCCCAAATCAGGTCCAAATACACTAGAAGGATTTCAAATCAGGGGGGTTCCAAATCCACACTCCCAAACAGGCGGTTGGTACCACCACCGTCCCTCCCTAAGTAGGGAAAGTGGGTCACCATTATGTACAGGTTTTATCTAAATCACCGGTTCATTTTGCCCAATCATTTTAGGGACGCAGGTTAGATACTCAAGACTTGCTACTGAAGTGATGTCACTAAACTCGATAGGCCTAACCATGATGTGTGTGTGATATCCACACCATCCACTTATTTGAAGAGGTCATTTTAGGAAAAGAGTGGAAAAAAATGAGGCAGGTCCAAAGATCAAGTGGACCTCACCATGGAAAACAGTATAGAAAATAGTGGGACAGTGACATCCATTGTTCAAAACTTCCTACGAGCCATGGACGTTCTGGATGAAGCTGATATTTGGTTTTTCACTTCATCTACTGTTAAGTTATGAATAGCTTGGATCTCAAAAATACATCAAGTTGGGCCCTTGAAAATTTTCAACGGTGAGTGTCACTGCCCCACTGTTTGCTGTGGTGGGTCTGCTTGTACTTTAGATATACCTCATTGTTTTGTTCATGCCATCATGGTGGGGTACAGCACATACATCATGGCGGGATACACATAGCTTGGTGACGTCACTTCAGTAGCGATTTGGCTACTGGCGTTGTCAGTATCTAATCCAAATCCCATTTTAGTATAACACGGAGGCAGATGCACAGCACCATACCGGGGAAAAGCATTGAAGATTGAAACTCTCCACCGTGATGGTTAGTTACCATCCAACCTGTTAAAAAGATCACATGGGCGATGATGAATGGAAAACGCAAATATCAGCTTATCCAAAACTTATCTAGGCCCTAAAATGTATTTCAACGGTAGGTGTTTAATCCCCATTGTGTGGTTCCTTTCATCCTCAGAACTGGCTTATTTTTGAGATTGTATCCTAAAAAGATATTGGAAAATGGATATACGGTGCGGATAAGACCCATCCATAACGGTGGCTCCTCATAGCCCCCGTCCGTTCCTATCTATAAACCTGTTCGCTTGATTTCAACAAATTGTTTTGAATTAATTACTTGTATGACACGTATGTAAGGGCCTGTTTGGGAGCGTGGATTTGGAACCCCCTGGATTCGCAACCCCCAAGGATTGGAAACCCCCTGGATTGGCAATCCTCTGGGTGTGTTTGGTACCCTTGAGTGTGAATCAACTTTAATTCAAAAATACCTATACATGGTATATTCACGGGGGTTTAAATTTAATTACTAAATCAACTTTAATATCCTCAATTAGTGAGATATATAATTTTTGACACGGATGGTTGATGATACAGCACCATACCGGGGAATATATGTTTTGTCTAAGAGTGATGAAACTCTCCAAGTCGTGATGGTTAGTTACCATCCAACCTGTTTAGTGACTAACCAACGATTTTTACATGGGCTGATTGATATGAATGTTTGAAAACGACAATATTTGCAGCTTATCCATAGAACAATGTATCTGAGGCGCCTAAAATCGTATTTCAACGGTAGGTGTTTATGTGCCCATTGAATGTGGTGTCGACTTTCATTTATACAGCAACTGGCTTCAAATGATTTTGAGATTGTATCCTAAAGCTCTCACTTGGATTACAATGGACCTCATACGAGTGCGGATTGAAGACCCATCCATAACGGATTGGCTCCTCATAGCCCCCGTTGCGTTTCGCTGCCTATACAACCTGTTCGCTTGGATTTGAAACCCCCTCTAATCCTCTCCAATCCCCTCCAATCCAAGGTGCCAAACGACCCCTAAGTGAATTTCAAAGAGCCAGCGTATCATCGCTCGGCCAGAGTATAAAAGATTTTTCTCAGAAGAAAAGGTCGTCTTCTTCGTTACATTCTTTGCTGTCTTTACCTTCTCTTCCCCTCCCTCCGGCCTGCACCCACCAACCCAACCTTCCGTACAACCTAAGATCCCAAAAATACCCTTATCCTTTCTAAAAAAATCCCCCAATCTTCGCTCCAAATCCCGATTCCCACCCTCACCTCTCCAAAATCCTCCCAATTTCTCAAAACCCCCAAAACCCTTTCCTCCAAATTCCTCCAAATTAGGGTTAGGGTTTTGAGATTCTGATCTTTACAGGAATTTATTTTTGTAATTTGAATTTTGCCGATGGCGGTCGTGTTGGAAGACTTAATTCATTCGATTGAGATATGGTTGAAGCTGATCAAGAAGGAGCAGACTTTTGTAAACCCTAATCTCGATCCGGTCCTCCTCGTCCCGGGAATAGCTGGATCGATACTGAAAGCCGTTGATGATGCTAACGGCAGCGAAGAGCGGGTGTGGGTTCGGATTCTCAGCGCTGATCGTGAATTCTGTACGAAGCTCTGGTCCCGGTTCGATCCTGAGACTGGTGAGTGATTTTTTTTTTTTTTTTTTTGGTGCAAAAAAATAACTTTTTCCTTTGAATTTTGAAAAAAGAAATATGTTGAATTTTGAAATTGAATGCTGTTGCTTTTGTTTGGGATGTACATGAATTCTTTATCTTGAGGTTTACCCATGATTAAGGATAAAGTGTTAGGTGTGCAAGCAGCGGCCTGGAACGTGTGTGGCCCACCTATGCTGATCCGTGCCTCTTATCAGGTGGGCCCTGCTGTGGAGATGCATTTTCTTCAAAGTCGGGGATGAATGTATCGGCAGGTGGGCCATATGCGTATGAAAGATTGGAAGGTTAAAGTGAAATTCACTGATATTGGCATTCAAATTGCATTCCTGGCCCACCTGATGCTTGGGTCTTGTTTTTAAGAGAAGGAATCAATAGAGTGGTGAGCCACCTCGGCGCCTACTTTTAATAAAATTCCAGTTATCTTTAAAAAAAGTAAATAAAATAATCTATAGTGGGGATGGGTATACTCCTGAAGTAGGCATGTGTGGTTGCTTGCCTACAGGTGTAATTGACCATAAATGGATGATGATTATTGCTCGTATTAGATGAAATATTTGTTATTCTGATGGAGTACAGAGGATCATACTTACACATCCGCTGCACACGTGGCATACATGTAAGTTGATTGGGACTGTCTGCATCTTGGATCTGTTGCAGATGAGGTGCAGACCAAGGGCACATTGCTTTGATAGCACCACCAGAAGGGAAAAAAAGTGAAACGGCTAATGTTCCGAATTCAACAGGTGAAATAGGATGATTATGAATTGTGTCCCACACGGTCTGACTTTGGATGGTCTGGATTGGCACTTGTTTTTGTCATATCTATGCTAGAAGCGTGTGTCTATATGATCAACATACTTCGGCCAAGAATGATATGGTCTATATTCCCTCTTTTGATGGTCTGGATTGGCACATGTGTTTGCCTATGCGTGGTCTAAGTGTGTGTATGTGTCATCCAACAGTCTCTGCCCTTGGATGGCATGATCTATATTCCCTCATTTTTATAATGAGTTGAGAGCTTATTTGCCAGGATTGGGGAGCTTGTGATGTTTATTAATGGAGAATGACGTGTTTGAATTTTTTTTTCGTTGGTATTTACGGACTTGGGACAAATACTTATGGAATGGGAAATACAAACTGTTATACAGAAAATTGTATAATTGAAAATGTGTGCATGCTTGTGGATCTCAGATTTTGATGGGTTTTGATTACTTGACCCTTTGTTTGTTGGTTGGCAATCTGGGTCTCGTTGCTCTTGAGTTGGTTGGAAGTGTTGAGAACAGGAAGATGTCATCCAGGCGGAGACTGAGGTGGTGGTTATGCAAGCGGCTCACTCTCAACTATATTCATATGTCATTGGGTGACTCTTTAGCATAAGAGGCCTTCAGTTATGGCACTTGGAAAATGAGATTAGTTACAACACTTGTGAAATGACACTTGATTACACTCTTGAAACTGAACGAACAAAGTTTCATACTTTCATTAATGTTTGCATCTAGTGTACAAACTTACAAGCCATGTTTGGTACAAATGCAAGGTTGGACATGATGACTTATAAAAGCCACCAACATGACCATACAAATCCGTAAGATAATAAATGTTATATCTGAATTATGTGTTGTACTCCAATTTCAGTAACAATAGTAGTGGAAACGAGGAACTAGTTGAGGATTGTTGACCAAGAAGTATCCCAAAACGACCCTTTTTTATATTTTGGCTGGATAATGTGAGATTAACTCACGCTAGGGCCCCCTTGTAAGAAACATGCTGCATCGGAACTTGGGTGTAGCGAGAAATGGGCAAAGGTTGGCTAGGGTGTCCCCAGAAGCGATGCGTTGCAAGAGTGCTTAGTTGCTATGAGAAGCAAGCAAGGGTTACTACGACATTCTGCCCGCACGCGGGTAAAGAAGCTAGTCCAGGAGAATAGGATCCGTCTTGCAACATGGAATATAAGAACATTGACAAGTAAGAGCATGAAGTTAGTAGATACAATGAAACGAATGAGAGTTGACATAGCTTGTGCTCAGACCAAGTAGAAAGGGGCCAAAACTAGAGAAATTGATGGATTTACACTTTGGTATGTAGGAAGGGACACTACTAGATTTGGGTAAGGATAGTGGTAGATAAAGATTTAAAGGATAAATTGATAAAGTTTTAGATATTAAGAGAGTAAGTGATGGGATTTTATTAATAAACCTTGTGTTAGGAGAAGAAATAATTAATGCTATGAGTGCATATGTGCCATATGTAGGGTTAGATGATAGAATCAAGAGTTAATTCCAGGAGGATATAGAATTATAGATGGACTAATTGAAGAAATTCTGAATGGAGAGGATATTTGTAGGAGGAGATTTAAGTGGTCATGTTGTAATGGAAAGTAGAGGATATGAGAGGGTATATGGAAGAAGAAATGAGATGGGGGAAGCTATATTTGATTTTGCTATTGCATACAATCTAGCTTTAGCAAACACGTACTTTAAGAAGAGAGATGAATATTTAATAACTCTTGAAAGTGGATCATATACAAGCCAAGTTGATTTCTCTTTACTTAGGAAGATAAGCATGGTGTGCCGTAAAGGCCGTTACGGGGCCGTAAAGGCCGTTACGTATAGGTTACAGTGGCAACCGTTACGTGTTACGGGGTCGTAATGGCCGTAACAACCGTTATGGGAAAAAAATGACTCGTGATTGCCGTTAACGGCATGTTACATCCCCTATAAAGGCCATAACAGCTCCGTAATTGTCTATTATGGGGCAGATACAGGTTTTCCATACTTTTTAATTAACATTACGGGGCAAATATAGGTTTTTTGGGATTTTTTTCAATAAAAAAAGAGACGGTAATGGCCGTTACGGGATGTATTGTAAAGGTAACGGTGGTGGCCGTTACGGCCACCGTTACCGTTACATAACACCTTGAAGATATGACAATCAATATGTAAGGACTGTAAGGTGATATTTGGAGAGAGTTTTGATTGCACAACATAGGTTAATGGTTATGGATTTTTATTTTATTTTTCCTGAAGGGTAATAAGAGCTTTTATTCAAAAGGCGCCGAGCTAGCACTACAAATTACAAAGAAAGTAGAAAATCTAAATTTCAATCCTCTAAATTTTTTATATTTGAAGCCCATTCTAAAACAAAGGATTTAGCCCTTAGAAGAGTGTCTTATTCCTTGCTAGAGGCATTACGAAAGCGTCTACTATTTCTTTCCCCCCAAATCGCCAACCAAATAGCCAAAATTGTCATCCTCCGTATGGCGGTTTTCACTTCCCAATTCTTAAACCATGTCAACTTGTGAGTAACATCTCAACTGACTTAGGCATTACCCAAGACATGCCAAAGGAAGTAATGAATTAGCTCCACATTTCCGCAGTGGCCTTGTAGTGAATAAAGTGATGATTGATCAACTCTGCAACGGCCATACACATGACACACGTTTGGAAGAAATGTAGATCTTCTTTGAAGGTCATTGATGGTGAGAACTCTCTTCCTTCTAACCAACCAACTGAATGCCGCAACTTTCGATGGGGCCCCGTAGTACCACACATGGGATGCATAATCACACCGATCAACCATAGACGAGGAACGCAAGCATTCTTAGAGTGTCCGAACCGAGAAACGACCTGACTTATTCTTGAGCAAAAGCGCTCATTTTGGAGCGTACAAAGTAAGCTTATCCAGAAGCCTCACAAGCTCTCCTACTTCCTCATCATCTTAAAGATGGAAGAAAGGAAATGAAATTAATAAGTGTCCAAAAACTAGGTGGTGGAATTTAAAAGGAGAGGAAACAATGTTATTTATAAGTGAATTGATGGAAGAAGGAAATCGGAATGTTAAGGAAGAAGTAAATGTTATGTGGAATAAGATGGTTGAGTGCATTAAGAAAGCGGCAAAAGAAGTTTTAGGAGTATTTAGAGGGAAAAGGCAATCATAGAAGGAAACTTGGTGATGGAATGCCGATGTGCAAAAAGCTATTAACGAGAAATGTGCATGTTTCAAAGTCCAACAAGAACTAGAAACAATGAAAATCCTGAACAATATAGAAATGCCAAAAGATTGTTGAAAAGTAGTGAGGCTAAAATTAAAGCTTATGATGATCATTAGGTTTAAAGCTTATGATAATCTTTACAGTAGATTGGGGACAAGAGAAGATGAGAAAGATGCCTTCAAACTTGCAAAAATGAGAGATAGGAAGAGTGGGGACCTAGATCATGTTAGTTGCACAAAGAGCAATGACTATAGTTACTACTCAAGGACAATGAGATGACCAAAGGTACTAGTTAAGGAACAATGAAAGGTGGAGAAGCTATTTTCAGAACTTGTTAAATGACAATCACTTTAAGAGCTTAAAGATAGAAGGAACCATCAACTTAAATAATGTCCGAGTCCATAGATGCTTCTGTAGGATTAGGATATCTGAAGTGAATGAAGCTTTGGAAAGATGAAAACAGGAAAGGCCCTTGGACCAGATGATATTCCAGTACAGGTTTGAATTTGTATGGGAAATACTGGCTTATTTTGGTTGACAAAGTTGTTCAACGATATTGCAAGATCGAAGAAAATGCTAAAAGAGTGGAGGAAAAGTATTGTTCTACCTATTTATAAGATTAAGCTATTGACTATCGTGGTATTAAACTTATGAGCTATACTATAAAACTTTGGGAAGAAGTTATTGAGCAAAGACCAAGGCATGTGATGAGTTTATCAGAAAATCAGTTTGGTTTCAAGCCAAGGAGGTCTACCATAGAAGCTATTTTCTTACTTAGACAATTGATGGAGAAATATAAGGAGAAGAGGAAGGATCTCGACATGGTCTTTATTGACTTAAAAGAAAGCTTGCGACAGGGTCCCTAGAGAGTTAATTGGGTAAAGGAGTTTCAAGAGGATATATTTACATGATTAATGATATGTATGAGGGAGCAGTAACAAATGTGAAGACCATTAGTGGAGAGACAAATGCAATCCCAATTACTATAGGCTTGCATCATTGGTTGGCATTGAGTTTGTACCTTTTCGCATTGGTTACGGACGAGTTAATGAAGCATTTACTGGAAGAGATCCCATGAATGTTGTTTGCAGTTGTAGATGACATAGTTTTGATTGAGAAGACAAAGTAGGGCATAAACACAATGCTAAATTTATAGAGAGGTGTTTTAGAATCTAAAGGATTTACAATTAGTCAGACTAAAACAGAGTATATGGAGTGCAATTTTAGTAACAATAGGAGTGGGAATGGGGAATTAGCAAAGATTGCTAACCAAGAAGTTCTCCAAAATGATCACTTCCGATATCTTGGGTTGATAATTCATGAGAGTGGAGAGAATGAGAAGGATATTCCCCATAAAGTTCAAATGGGTTGGAAGAAATAAAGATGTCTTGTCACGCCTCAAACTCGGGAATTGGACTCACAAAATTCCCGGCCGCCGAATTCAGTGCCGATAGCCTCCGTAGTACCCCATTATCAGATCCCAACTCTCATATGCCAAGTTCCGATCTCGGGATTCTACAAGGAGGATTTTCATGGTGATTTTATTTATTTATTTTGTAAAGGAGCATAACCATAAGTGTACCCAAGTCACAAAATAACATTATCATCATATATCTACTAATATAATCTTTGAGTACAATGCTGGAAAGGAAATACAAGATATAATCAAAACTTAAAAGAACAGGCTCATGCTTTGGGCTCAATGCTGCTGATACGCCTTAGCATCACCTGCAGTGTAAACAAACGTGCATAAGCCTCCTACGAAGCTCAGAAGAGTGCGTGTGTGCACGCACAATGCATATGACAATAATACAAAATCAAAGTATGTGGAAGATGATGGAGGGCTAAGCTGCCAAGTCCATGAATTCTGTTAGCCATAACAAGGCTATGCAATGTAAGGCATACATGGTTGATGTCATAAGCTAGAGATGTAACACAAGTATGCCAATATTCAACTAGACCACGTATCAGTACGGTTTGTCACTGGAAATATCACCGGTGTCTAGTACACTCTAACACTGGCTGCCGCCCCATTGAGCGCATGACCAAGTAAGTGGAAAAGACTTTACTATCCGCCTCATTAGTGGTATGCCAATGTCCACTTGGCTTGTCGATAGCGGACTCATTTACGAGCTGGTTAGACTCAACCTAGCTTACAATTCCCTACCCTCGGGTGGATAATGTCACACCTCTTTTCAACTGACCACGACACAGTGGGAGACGCGACCTACTGATATTAGGCACTCGGGTGCTCATGTTATCCACTCGATCTCGACGTTGAAGAATCCTACTGGTACCACAAGGGTTTAAAAACTTTGACGTAAGGACATCCATAATACCCTAATGCTAGAACATATATTTCCAGTAGCCAATCCGGCCATCCACGATAGCCCTGTGGAGTCCACAACCCCGATGTTGCTAGGGCGTAAAAGTGATTGTGACATATAGATTCAAAATACATTGTCATACTATCCAAGTCATTCACCAAACCTGCGCGTATCGTGCGATCATGTGGGGCAACCCTATCTCACATGGGGTCTCCTAAGTATCTCAAGCCAATAGGTGTATGCTATGATCAATCGTCATCCACAACAAGCATGCAAATTATGTGTGTGGGCATATTAATGGGTATGATATCCATTATACCAGACATGTTATCTGTGTGTCCTACCAGGCTAAATACACCAGCATGTTATCTGACATCATGAGATAATCGGCCTTAATTGGCACATCATATACAAAGAGTGAGAACCGAACGGCAGACCCCACTAGAAATATAGAAGTCTGTGGTGTGGCCCACGTTAGACTAACATCGGCTCCTCATGTAGCCTGTAAAGCATGGATAAAATACATATACCAAGGCGGGGTCCATTGGGAGTGACCCGGATGGACACCCACATGTACAACATGTGTGCCATTAGGCTACCAATCTATTTGGGCATATGGCCCACTGATGATATTCCAAAACAATCAAATTATCAACGAAATCACTATAATTACTTTAATAGGATGATCTACATTGTCTGAACATTGCTGACGTAAACCGACGGTTATAGATTGATGGTTAGTCACTAGGATGTGATCCTGTGCTTATGACCCATCTGAGTATCATAGCATAACTTGAGAATACCTGCGAATGACATCACATATTTGCTAATGGTCTTAGATTAACTACTGTTTACTGCGTGATTGTTGTGAACTTAGAATGATTAGAATCCTAATATTGAAAATTTTGAAACACACCCTAGGTTTCCATTGCAATGTAGTCTAAATTAGCATTCCCATTTGAGAACTTAGCAACTTTAAACATAACACCCTGGCAAGTGTGCCTTGTGTAAGGTTTGTTTGTTGAGAAATTTCAAGGATGAAACTTTTTTGTTAGGAGGGTAGAGTTGTAAGACCCGTAACCCTATGAGACCGACCGTATGCTTCGTTTTTGGTGCAGCACGTTCCTGGTGGAATGGATCAGCAAGCTTCGATTATAACCCTATTTCTGTATCACAATGACTCGAGACTTGTACCCTAGCGACTGCGTAGGTGTTACGATTCCAACGCCGCACGACATGCTCTATTGTGACACCCATATTAGAAGTTGTAATTTTTGGCGTAATCCGAGGTGGACCGTGTAGCACATGCGTGGCGCGGGCCCCACTTGTACAAATCCCAAAGTAGTCCAATCAATCCATCAATCAATCAACCCATCAATCTATTACTCTCTCTTCCCTTGAGGTCAAATGCTACACCCCTACCCTACAAAAGCCCATCATTTCTTCCCATTTCTAGCCCTTATCTCCTTTTCTATTTCTCTCTACGCAAAATCTCCAACAATAAAAATCTCTGAACTCACGTATGGATTTCTTCCATTTATTTTTTTCAAGCATTTTAGAAAGAAAGAAAGAGATGGGAGATTAAAGGGAGATTACTTTCCTTTGGACCGATCCTCTCCATCCATCCTTGCCAAGGGGTTTTGAAGGAACCATCCGAGCCGTTGAATCGATGTGAGTGCATGGGAGGATCAAAACCTTCAATTTCTTTGTGATTTATCTGTTTTTGGTGAGCCCACAAGGGTAGGACCCACCTTGATCATGTGTGGAGTGTATGGTGGACCCCATAGTGGCGGGGACCCCATCAAAAGTAAGAGAAAGAAAGGGAAAGAGAATGGAAAGAAGCAAGGGAAGGGGATCTGGCCATTGGGGTGGCCCCCGTCAAAAACAGATAAATCACAAAGAAATGGAGGGTTTTAATCCTCCCATGCACTAACATTGATCCAACGGCTCGGATGGTTCCTCCAAGACCCCTAGGCAAGGATGGAAGGAGATGATCGACCCAAAGTAATCTCCCTCTAATCTCCCTCCCCCCCCCCCCTTTCTAAAATGCTTGAAAAAAATGAATCGGAGAAATCCATGTGTGGGTGGGGGGATTTTTATTGTTGGGGATTTTGGGTAGAGAGAGAAATAGAAATGAAGAGAAGGGGCAGAAATGAGAAGAAAATATTGGAGAAATGATTTGCTTTGGTAGGGTAGGGGTGTAGGCTTTGACTTTAGGGGAAGAGAGAGAGTGATGGATTGATTGATTGGACTACTTTGTGATTTGTGTAAGTAGCATGCGTTGAGCGGTCCACCTTGGATTACACCAAAAACTGCAACTTCTAATATGGGTGTCGCAATAGGGCATGTCGCATGGTGTTGGAAACGTAACGCCTACGTGATCGCCAAGGTACAAGTCTCGGGTAGTTGCGGTACTGAAATAGGGAAATGATCGAAGCTTGCCGATCCGTTCCATCGGGAACGTGTTGGCACCGAAAACAGCACATATGGTTGGTCTCACAAGGTTACAGGTCTTACATATCCCTCTAGAGTTTTACGTGATCGTCATGTGCCCCTTAAATTGAAAGGGAAATATTATAAGACGGCTATAAGACTAGCTATGCTTTATGATATAGAATGTTGGGCAGTTAAGAAACAACATGTCCATAGGATGGGTGTAGCTGCAATGAGGATGTTGAGTTGGATGAGTGGCAAGACAAGGAAGGATAAATTAGAAGTGAATGCATTTGAGGGAATTTAGGACTAACACCAATTGTTAACAAGATGAAGGAATCTCATGTGCAATGGAGATCGAGAATTGTGCCGATTAGAAGGATTGAGTTCGCACAAGTTGAAGGCTCTAAAAGGGCAAGGGGAGGGCCCAAAAGGACTTGGGTGGAGGTAGAAAAGACTTGATAACCTATGGTCTAACTTTTGGCCCTTGATGAAGTGGAATGGTAGAAAAGGATTCATGTAGCCAACCCCAGTTAGTTGGGATCTTCTTGTGAGGTCTATCTCTGTGGGCCCCACCGTGATGGGTGATGGACATCCATCCCATCAATCAGATGCACCCTTCTATGGTGGGGCATTGGAAAAAAAAAAATTCAGGCCAATCCATGACTTAGGTGGGCCACACCATATGCAACGTTTAAGAGTGGATGCTCGCCTAGTGAAACCCTCCTGATTGTATATAAGGCCCAATGAGATGTGATTTGGACATCCAGCCCATCCATTGTGTGTGTCCAACTTGGATGAGGGGTCACACCAAATTGCAGGCCATTCCAAAACTAAGGTGGGCCCCGCCAAGTGCGTAGATGTTTTAGCCATGATCTTCCATGGTTTTAGATGGTGTGGCCAAATTGAGTTCTGGATACAGATGGTTTTTGGCACATCCCATAACCTAGAGGGGACTTACCAAATGCACGGCCTGGACGTCCATACTCCATCACACATCAGCGTGGGGCCCATAGAGCTCGACCTCATGGGAAGCTCCCAATAGATTGACCTCATAGTACCATTTCCTTAGATAATGTATGCATGTATATATGTATGTATTAAATTTCGTAAAGGAGGCCATTTGAAAACAGAATTTGAATATGTGGACTTACGAATCGTAGTGATGTCTAAGCTTTAGAGCTTAGTTCAGAAGTTTTCTAGAAGTATGAATAATTTGGCTGAAGCCTACCTATGCCAATGATTCATGTTACTTTCTACGATCAAATATAGAAACACAACCACACGTTAAAAAAAGAGAGGGTGAAATGTAACTCTTGTTGCAAGTTGTCACTCTGTGAAAGATGAAACTGCTTGGCGTAGGATGGAACCAACTCGTGCTGTTATCTTGATTCAATATGGCTTCCTTTCTTTTGTATGTCAAACATGCATGTTTTGTTAAGGATATTCTAATTTCTTAAATTATTGAATGTTGCAATATGATGTCTGGAATGTGACTCTAATAACTATCCAAGACAGCATGGACATTGTTATCTTTTGTCTTTCCGCCACAGCCGGATACTTTTTACTGTCATGATTTTATATGAGAGATGTTGAATGCTTTTGAAGCTGATATGGAAGATGTTGAATGCTGTGGAACAGGTAAAACCGTGTCGTTGGATCCAAAAACAAGAATAGTTGTTCCTGATGACAGATATGGGCTTTATGCGATAGATTGCCTGGACCCTGATTTGGTATGTTTCTTGCTTCTGTACAACATGTATGTTCAAACTGTTCCAATAGTGCTTAAACTATTAGCTCTTAGAAGATTCCCTTTTCTTCTTCCTGTTTTTTTTTTTTTTTTTTTTTTTTTTTTAAATTTTTTTTTAAATTTTTTTATTATTATAAAAAAAATTAAATTCTTCTGTTAGATTTGTTACTAAATGTGTCATTATTTATAATCATTTAGAAGTCTCAGGGTACTGATTCAGAATTTAAGTCAAGGATGCTTGGTTATGTGAAAGTTGCAAATGTCTAAATATTTAAATTTCAATTTGTTTTGGAGTGTAACGTAATCCTAATATATTTTTCCATAGAAACTTGGTTACTTGTTTCTTTCTTTTTCATTTTTTCATTTTTACTTTTATTGGTCATCTCTCATATGAGGTTATTTTACTGATGGAGCATTTTCTTGCATTCTGTTAAATTGTAGATGTTAAAAAGGATTTGCTGCATCACTTTCTGCTTATTAGTTGATTTTACAGGCCTCTCAAAAAATGAGTGATTGTAAAGGGTGTGCACTTAGTGAAATATATATACTTTTTACGCTGTTGTGATCTGAGCATTATTTTGGTTCCTCGAGCGTTCATTCATTCAAACTAAACTTGGCATCTGCTTGGATTTGTTGAAATATAAATTGCGGAAACGCCATTTCCATGAAAATAGTGTTTCTGTTGTTATTTATTTATTTATTTCAATTTCTTGGAAATGCCATTTCCATTTCTCTCTCATTTCCTGAAAAATGTTCCTTTTTCGCTTCCTTGCCCAGACTTAAGAAATGTTATTTCTAAGAAAATTGAGGGAACTGAGAGGAAATGGCCCCTCTTTTTATAAAGTGCCCCATATGGTAGTCACATATGCCACCGCCATTCTAAGTGCCCCGCATTTCCAACCATCCATCTTCAAGTGCCCCATATGTGCAGCATGTGCCATCATTCATCTTAAAGTGCCACACGTGCTATTATGCCATGTGTGCAACATGTGCCATCATCCATCTTTTAGGGCCTGTTTGGTTGGATGTATTTCGGAATTGCAGTGTATTTTACACTTTTTTAGCATTAATTACATGCTACATGAATTTGTGATGGAAGGGATGCTGTATGACATTGACAACAGCAATTTTTGGTATGGAAAACGAGATGGACTCTGTGGGGCCCGCCATAATGTATATGTTTTATCCACGCCATCCATTCATTTGGCTAGATCATTCTAGGGTATGCCTAAAAAAATGAGATAGATCCAAAGGCACTATGGGAAGAATATTTAAATGGTTAGCATTCAATCTCCAGTATTTTATGTAGTGTGGTGCACTTGATCTTTGAATCTGCCTCATTTTTGGGCCCATGCCCCAAAATGATCTGTACTAATTAATGGATAGAGTGGATATAACACACATATCATGGTGGGGCCCACCAAGCTTTGGCTTCAAATTATCATGAAATCTGATCCGGGGCAACTCCTCTGCATTTTCAAACACATGTGGTGTTGTTTGATGTATGCATTTTATGCTGATTTGAGAGAAATTACATGAAAATACATGTAATTACATCAAACCAAACGGGCCCTTAGTGATCCACTTTTCAATGTACCACGTGCAAGATGTGCCACCCCCATCTTCAAACGGCAACATGCGCCATATGTGCTATTGAGCAACATGCGCCACATGCGCTATTGAGCAACATGCGCCACATGCCTAAGCTGTCAATGGGCCCGGCCTGGGCCTATGTGCGACATACGCAACATGTGCCATTGACCACCTTCCAACTGCCCATGTACAATAAAGTGCCTCCAATGTGCCATGTTCCACAATCCATCCTAAAGCACTATACACATGCCAATGTGTCACGTGTACGAGATATATAGGACCATAGGTACTCATCTTCAATTGTGTCAATGTGCCATTGTGCCCCACCCACCAATGTGCCACATGCGCAACATGTGCCATGTACAATCCCTCATCTTCAAGCACCCCACGTATGCAAATGTACCACAGGTGCTATTGTGCCATGTGCTGCCATCCATCATTAAGTGCTCCACATGTGCCACACGTGTTAGCATGCCACATGTATAACACGTCCCACCCTCCATCTTCAAGGATCCCACATGTTGCAATGTCCCCAGTGTGCCATTGTGTCACGTATGACAATGCGACGCGTGCCCCAATACATTTTCAATGCACATGTGTCACCTTCCATCTTCGAGTAAAACTTTCATGAAAAATCTTTCTTTCTGAACAATAGATTTGGTAATAGAGATTTTTTTTTTTTCAAGAAAATCTTGTTAAAAATCAATAAAGGGAAATGACATTTCATTTCTCACTATTTTCTAGAAATGTTGTTTCCCAAGAAACTGGTGTTTCCCAAGAAACACCATTTTCCTGAAATTTTTTACCCCAAATCCAAATAGGCCATTAAGGAATTTGGAACTTGGTGGCTAGATTTGTTTCATAAACCCTGTTGACTTCTTTCCTAGAAGCAGCAAGCCCCACCATATTTAGGTTAGTACTATCGTTAGTACCTTATTGAAGTGTGCACTTTATGAAGAAATTCTTATCCAGTCATTTCCCATTGACGCATGATGTAAGCTGTCAGCAGCATGATTTGGTTTCGCAAATGGTGTGGATCTGACATGTTGGGCATGTAGGGAATAGGGATCGAAGCCACTAAGCATCCAAGATTTCTTTTAAAATTTTGAACATTGACGAAAGAAATTTTTATTAAAGAAGCAAGAAAGAAAGTTTAGTGATCAGCCTTGGCAGTGATCGGTTCTTCACCTAATCAATTCAAGGGCCACCCTTAAAAAAAAAGCAAAGAAAAAAGGGAAAAAAAATCTGCAACAGCAAGCCAAAAACAGAAGATCACAAAGCAGAAAGGCAAAAAGCAAATGGCCCAGGCCCATTTTGTATCCATAATGGGCTCCTCTCTCTTTTAGACAGCCATAATATCATCATAAGAGCATCCTTGAATATTTGATCTAGCAGGTGCCCAGTCCACAATCATCGAGGTAGTATTGCGATTGACAGTTGATCGATTTAGATTCTCTTTAGAATATGCGGAGTTTCTATTCCACCACATGCCTAGTTCACACAGTAGGGAAGCTTCCTCCAAAGGAGATTCCTTCTCTACCCACTCTTCAACCATTCATCAACCAGAAAAGGGCACCATTAATGGCCCAGTTCACCCTAAACCAATGTAAAAAGTGTTTACTCCCTTTTCCATCTTTAGCCACCGTGTTTAATTTTGCTTTCGGGTCATGTCTTTTCTTTGGTTTGGGGTTGTGCACGAATATGATTAGGAGCTTTTGTATTTATTTTTTTCTTGAACTCTCATTGAATTTGAAGTTAGGAGATTGCCAATGAAGTTTAAAATTTTGGTCTGTTTACTAACATTGTTGATTAAGCACTTATTTATTCATCTCCATTTTTAGTGTTTGTTTGGTTATTGCCAAGTTGATGTAAACATTTGGATTTTGGATCCAAAACTATCACAGCATCGCTCGTCACTGCAGATCAACTTGATGATCAGTGTCCAGCACTCCGTGACATTGGATACAATTTATTTATGTTGTCATGTATACTGTTTAACTTGTGTGATTGCGTGTATCCGCAGGGATTATTCTCACTTCAAAAAAGAGGTGGGGACACCCCGTGTGTTCAAGAAAAAATGTATATTGTTTAACTTGTGTGAACTATTTAGTAGTAGATGATATAAACTTATGCATATGGCCTACATCATAACATACTTGATATTTGTTTTACAATGGATGATACTAATGGACTGGAATGCTATACATGCTCTAAGTTGTGCTCATTTTGATATATGCTGTGGCATGATAGAGCGTCAAACATGCATTGTACTGCAAAATACCCATTATTCATTTTCTTCTTTAAACTTTAAAGTGTTGCCCCTTTTCTAATTTTAATTTCTAAAACATTAAATTGTTGTGCACCTTTCTTGGAGCCAGGTCACCTCCGTTTTACCAATTGAGACCTCTTATACATGTTTGACTTGATTCCAACACATGTATCTTTATGAAGGTGACATAGATTTTCGAGAATGCATATGTGGTTTTGAGAGGTTTTCCATTTAAAACTCAAAAAAAAATAAAATTGTTTGTTTGAAATAACTGTCAAAATGTTACATGAAATTAAGCACAGCTAAAAGAAGGTTTGGGCGAATGGTCTTCACCATAGGTTTGCTCCCTATAGGTGAGGGTTCGATTCCCCTCCTTGGCTTTACCTGATACACGTGGTTGTGGGTGATTGCGTGTATGCGCAGGGATTAGTCTCACTTCAAAAAAGAGGTGGGGACACCCTGTGTCTTCAAAAAAAAAGAAAGAAAAAAAGGGCTGACATAAATACTTTTGCTTTTACAATAAAAAGGCTAATTGATTACTGTTTTTGGTAGGAAAGGTTGGTTTGTTATCATATACTTGAAATGCACGGTAATCACCTCTCTTGATTAAATGCTTTATCTGATCTCTACAACTAATGTCTCAATGAGAGAAGATCATGTATTAAGAAGATTTTTTTCTTTCAAACTTGCCTCTTGCAGATCATTGGACGTGATTCTGCAGAATATTTCCATGATATGATAGAGGAGATGATTAAATGGGGTTTCCAAGAGGGTAAAACACTATTCGGATTTGGCTACGATTTCCGCCAGAGTAACAGGTTTGTATTGCCTCTTTTGATGGTATTTTATTTGGAATTATATGATTTAATGCTTTCTGTAAATATGTTTGAAAGGAACAGAATGATAGACTCTTTGGTGATGAAGTTGATCTTGTTGGTGGGATTGTGTACGATGAACTCATCAGCACCATCTAAGCCTTTCTAATCAGGCCAGCTGATCATCCGACTGAGGCTTAGATATGGTCGATGATTCATTTAAGGGTTCGGATTGAAGGTCAGGACCTAGCCAACCATCCAGATTGAAGATGTAGACCGTGCCAAGGGTCTGAATTGACCGGATTGTGGATCAGGGTTATATCAAAGCCATGATGACAGATCTGGACCAAATCAATGGTCCAATTGGATGATGGGATTTCTAGATCCAATCTGATTGCCCATCCAATCAAGGTTGAAAATTGGTTCTGGTCTGTACTGTGTTGTGTCACTACTGAAACTGAGCCTTATAGGGCTGATACAGGTCAATACTAGCACAACGTTCATGGGCGAAACAGGTTGCTATTGGGCAATATATTTCAGTTTTAGCTGATACTTTAAACCTTGCACCCAATGGTCAATCAAGTGTCTTTAAAAGATAAATGCAAACCACAGAATTTTCGCTATTATAATAATTGTACAGCCCTAATGCACATACTGTTGTTTATAAACTCCATACCATCTTTTATATGCGACAACAGTTTATTAAAAGAAAAGAGAGGACTATATCCATTAAGAATAATAAGAGACACCAACGAACAGGGAATGCTTGGCCATTCCACTCTTAGCCAAGTCATCCGCAATAGCATTAGCATCTCTGGGAGTAATGAAAAAGAGACTAAACAAGGAGCACACATCCCATTAATTTCTTTTAGACTAAAAATCCGCTTTCAAGGAGCCTGAATGGAATCCACTTCGGCAGGAGATGGTGCTCTTAGAGTTCCCTTCTAGGGAACCCATAAAACTCTTCGCCAAAACTCAGACCCACCTTGAGTGCTTCCAACTTTGCATGGTTGGAGTCTCCCACTCTGCAAAGCTCCATTTAGACCCCCATACGATTGGTGTCTATAGAGTCTCGCATTATTTGGAAAATTTTCCTTTTTGGATCCTTATTTTGTCCGTTTTTATTAACAACAGAAACAATTTATGAAAGGTTAAATTTTGGACCAATTGGCTGAGGAATTTTTATGTTTCTTTATATAACCATATTGAGAATCTAATGAGGAAGGTTGCTTATATGCCAAAGAGGGTGCCTCGAAGATATCATTCTGTTGTGGGGAGTAATTTCCATTTTTAGAGCTTTGAATACAATTTATACCTGCTTTTATTATCGTATTAGTACAATGTTTTTACTACAAAAATAAAAAATATAGAAATAATTGAATAATCCAAATATAGTAAGCACAATCAATAAATAAGCTAATCTTTGATGCTTTTGTGAAATGTAAGTACATGTTATAGACATTTAGTTATTGTTTTGTGAAGATGCTTCATCCGCTGTGTCTCCAGCTACCTAAGTTTTTTGTGAACCATCAATCTTGAACATAATTTACATATGCAGACATGTAGGTGGGATTAGCAGAACTTCTTATATTGGGTGAGTGCTAATATAATTAGTGTGATTGCCACAGCGTTCTTTTGTTTGATCTACAACGATCAGATTTCTCCAGTACTACTTGCTTCGCAATAACTGCTATCTATTTAGTTCTGGAGATGGTTTAAATTATTACTATAAAGTTATTGCACTTTATATGCATTGAAATTCTTAAGCCTATTTATTTTTAGAGATCTGAATTTAGTTTTTCTCATGTATAGATTGTCAATTAATTTGCAGATCATTGCAGCAAAAGGTTGTCTAGATATGTTTTTTTTTTTTCCTTTGTTGCAAACTAACATTTCTTTGAACAGTTCTCTACTCGAAATTGAGAATTTCTGAGATATCCCTCTTTGTTTTTTCCTTGCAGGTTTCAGGAAACGTTGGATAGCTTTTCTGCAAAGTTGGAGTCAGTGTACACTGCTTCAGGAGGGAAGAAAATAAATATTATCACTCACTCTATGGGGGGTCTGCTGGTGAAATGCTTCATGGGTCTACATAGTGATGTAAGGATGTATCAGTTACTTCTCCTAACCAGTGAATGCAGTATCTATAGTATCGGCTGATATATCAGCTGATATTATCGGTATCGCACGAGCCCGATACGAAACCCCACCTAAGTTCATGTTTTTGGGATATCGGAGATATTATCACGATGTATTGCACATTGTGATATATTGTCGTTAATCTTCGAAAAAATTGTGATATATTATCGATATGTCCGGTGTATCAACGATATCAATGATAGGAGACCAGAAAAAATAAATTGGAAAAAAAGTTCCTCTTCTTCTTCTCTGTCCTGTTTTTCTGTTCTCCTCTTTTGCTTTTCCTCTCTCTCTCCCTCTATATATGTGTGTGTGCGCGCGCGCGCGCGTGTATATATCTGCAGTCTGCAGCAGTCATTTCGAAATTAAAAAAAAAGGTTGCAAGCCTTTATTACTTCGGCAACGCGTCACCCCATGTTAGGCAAAGGGGTCAGCGACTCAGGTGGGCCCCACCTTGATGTTTATGTGAATTCCAATCCATTCACCCAGGTGTGTCACCCCATTTTAGGCTCAGCGCCCAAAACTCTGCCCCATTCACGATTTAGGTGGACCACATGATTGGAAACAGTGTATCGGCAATGCTCACCCTCAAAATTATTTCCCTTGGTGTGGCCCACGTGAATCATGGATGAGCCTGATTTTTGGGCTCCATTTCTAAAATTTATTGTGGCATCTAATAGTTGGAGTGGATTTTATATAATCATCATGGTGGGCCCTATAAAAATTAATGATGGACGTCTCCTTACCAACTGTTTCCTTTAGTGTGGCCCACCTGAATCACGGGCCAGCCTGATTTTTTGTCCCTGTGCCTAAAGTGAGATTACACTTCTAATGGTCGGAGTGGATTTACCATACTGCATCATGGTGGGCCCCGAAAAAAATGAAGGTGGGCCTCCTTGATTTTAGCTAATATATTTTAAAATTTTACGGACCCCTTGATTTTTCATGGGGTCCATCTTGATGTGTATGTGAGATCCACTTGGACAATTATGAAATCGGATTGCGTACTAAGTTACTCAGTACACTTTTATTGTATTGAGTAAACTCTGTTGGGCCCACTATGAATGTATGTGGTTTATACACGCTGCCCATCCGTTTTTCCAGCTCATTTGAGGGTTGAGCTCAAAATTGAAGCATATCCAAACCTCAAGTTGGTCACACAACAAGAAACGTTGGGAATAATGATTTCCATCGTTGTAGCCTTGCTAGGTCCCACAATAATGTTTATCTGTCATCCAACCTGTTCATAAGATCACATGCATGGATGAAGGAAAAACACAAATATTAGCTTGATCCAAAACTTCTGTGGTCCCCTAGAAATTTTCAACAGTAGAAGTTCAATTCACACAGTTTCTTGTGGTGTGGTCCACTTGAGCTTTGGATATGCTTCATTTTTGGGCTCAACCCCAAAAATTATCTAGTAAAATGGATGGACGAAGTGGATAAAATACATAAATCACAATGGACCCCACAAAGTTTACTCATTACGCTTAGCATGCTGAGTTACTCGATACATTGTCTACTTCCGTCCACTATATGTGCAATCCTATGTTAGGTCCACAGCCAACAAATCAGGTTGATGTGTGATTCAAGTGGGCCACACCAAAGGAAACAATTGGTGGAGAGACGCCCACCCTTGATTTTTACAGGGCCCATTGTGATGATTATATGATGAAATTCACTCCAACCTTTAGATGCCACAACAAAATTTAGACATGGGGCCCAAAAATCATGCCTATCCGTGATTTAGGTGGGCCACACCAAGGGCAATAGTTTGGAGGGATAGCATTGCCATGTACACTATTTCCAATCGTGTGGTCCATCTAAATTATGGATGGGGCTGATTTTATTAGCCCTGGTCCTAAAATGGGGTGACACATCTGGTAGTCGGAGAGGATTTCACGTAAACATCATGGTGGGGTCCACTTGAGCCGTCGGGATCCCTATTATTTATTTAAAGGCATGCACAAATTGTACATGTGAATGCTTGCACTCAGAAATTATATGCATGTCATGTATTAACTCAAATTAAATCAATTAATTGTGGAACCACTTATGGTCCCAAGATTGTTTGAATGATCCTGACCTTTCATTCGTGGACACTTGTCTATTGAAATAGGACCATTGGATATTTTTCGTTCTTAACTGTCCAAGAATCTCATTGTCTTATGCGGAAATAGACTTGATTTTTGGGTTAGGAGACATAAAATGGACACCTTAATTTCAATTGGTTGTACGCCACGTGTGCAATTTTTAAAAATAATTAATCGATTGTGTTTTCATACATGTCTTCTATGATTTATAAATTATATTAGTTGATTTTGAATATAGTTGCATCACTTTGTAATCTTTTGATTTCTAAGTGTGCAATGATGTCTTTTTGGGCATCCCTTGAAGTGTCATTAAAAAATTTGACCAATTTCCTAGTGTTTCCCAAAAACAGCGACACATTACGTGATACATCTGATATTTCCCATGTGATAACTGATATGTTTTCATATCCCAAGGGTGCGATGCATCCATTGATATTGATGCTGAAAACATTGCTCCTAACCCTTGTTTTTTGGAGCATCCATTTGCGCTTCTGTTCTGTACCATGCTTGTGTAGGCACTTGCACATTCATTATTTAAATCATGTAATTTTCATTCCACATTCTTTGTTCCTCTGTAGGTTTTTGAGAAGTATGTGAAGAGCTGGATTGCAATTGCTGCACCATTTCGGGGTGAGTAATATGCTCATGGTTTATGATCTCTATATTTAGTGATGGATTGTGAAACAATATGAAATGGAAAATGGACACTTAATTGGAATAGTTAATATAAATTGTATGTACTGGGTTTCAGACATTGTCTCGAAATTCTTCAATGTAATTGCCGAGATTTTCTCTCGAGTAATAAAATTATATTAACAAAAATGAGAAGAAAAAGGAGAAGAAAAGAAGGGAGATATGTAAAGAGGCTGATTCTTATATCTCCTTTAATGTTTTTATAATGAATCCCTAAGCATAAAAGATACAATAGGATCATCAATGGAAAAGACACCATCACCATCATCTAAGCCCGATCTCAACTACTTGGGGCTGGCTATTCGATTCCTGTTTTGCCATTCAACTCTATCAGGGTCCATATCCTCCACTATAACAATAATACATACAAGCATGCATGTACGTACACGCACACAATCTCCTAAACTCCCCCTTAAGCTAGAATGCAGATGTCACACATGCCTAGCTAGTACACAATCGTCTGAAGTTAACAAGAAGAGATGACCTCGATGAGAATATCTGCTAATTGATTGTTGGACTACACATACGGAGTATATAGCAATTGGGAAGAAATCTTCTCACACACGAAGTGACAATTAACGTCAAGGGGCTTTGTTCTCTCATGAAATACAAGATTAGATGCACTATGAATAACTGCTTGGTGGTCACAATACAATTGACTTGTGGAACTGGAGTGGTAAAATCAATTCCATTCTACTGTGAAGGTTTTGTGTGCTATGGGAGTCTCTTTAATTGCCCGCATTCCTAAAATTGAAGGGGCTTATGAACTTATGGACTTTCGGTCAGTAAGTCATTTGGAAGCCCCCAATAAAATCTTGGCAAAACTGCTTGCCTCCAAATTATGTCCCGTTCTATCCACGATCTGAAGCTTAGGGGGCCTTTCTTGCTAATAGATAGATTTTGGACTGTACCTTGTTGGCCCATGAGTGTATTGATTCTCGGCACATATCTGAGGAAGGGGGTTTTGTTTGCAAATTAGATATAGAAAAGGCATTTGACCACGTCGATTGGAATTACCTAGACTACATGTTGTGTAAATTTGGTTTTGGTTGGAAATGGAGGGGATGGATTTCAGACCGTCTTTCATCGGCTTCCTTCTCAGTCCTGGTTAATGGCTCTCCTAAAGGCTTCTTTCATGCTTCTAGGGGCCTCAGACAACGGGACCCCCTCTCCCCCCTTTTGTCATAGCACGGATCATCTTAGTCGTATGCTTTTTAAAGGGACCTCCGTAGGTTACTTCAAAGGGTTCAATGTAGCTACTTCCCACCACCCCATCTCCCACATTCAATTCATAGACAAGACTTTGCTATTATGTGAAGCTTTTGAATCTATTGTTTTTAGTTTACGTATGGTCATCAGATGTTTTGAAGCCATTTATGGGCTCAAGGTTAACCTTTGTAAAAGTGAGATGCTGGGCATTAACATGACTAGTGATTCCCTCTCATACCTTGCGGAAATCTTTGGGTGCAAAATTGGATCGTTTCCTTCTAAATACTTGGGCCTTCCTCTCTGCATTGGGAAACCTCCCAAACACCTTTGGGATGTTGTTCTAGAGAGAATGGAAAGGAAACTTGCCCTTTCGAAAAACAAATGCTTATCCTTGGGAGGATGCCTTACTCTTATCAAATTCTGCCTTTCCAACCTCCCTTCCTACTTCCACTCTCTATTCTGATGCCTCAAATCCATTATCCTAAAGATTGAAAAAACTAGAAGAGATTTTCTTTGGAATGGAAGCTCCCCTCATCCCAACTTCATCTCCTTGGTCTAAGGTCTGTAGACCTTACACTCAGGGAGGGGCTGGGATTAGAGTCCTTTTAGATGTTAATTCTGTCCTGCTGGGAAATGGCTTTGGCGTTTCGGACCTAAGGCGGGGTGTAGGTGGAGGGAAGCCATTGCTACTAAGTACAGTGTTGAGGAAGGTGGTTGGTTCACTAAACTTTCCTCCCTTTATAGGGATTCTAGCATTTGGAAAGCTATATTAGGTGTTAGGGAAACCTTTACAGAGGGAGTCTCTTTCAGCTTGGAAGTGATAGATAATATTTTGGCTGAACAAATGGGTTTCAAACAGTCCTCTTGCTGATGCTTTCCTCAATCTGGCCAACATCTCCTCTAACATCTCAATATATACTGCTGATTGTTACTCTTAAGTTGTTCAGGAGCCTGGTGCTCCCCTTGCAGAAGAAACCTTACTAAGATGGAGACTGAAGCCTTACTCACTCTCATTCACCTCTTATAAGGGATTCAACCATCTCCAGACCACGATGATAGCCTAGCCTGGACCCTTTCCTCGTCCGGGAACTTCTCAACAAAGACTTTCTACAGTCGCATCTCAACCTCGTCCTCTCCTCAAGTTCAATCATTCTCCTCCTTCTGGACTTATAAAGCTCCTCGAAAGTTGCTGCATTCACTTGGTTGCTTGCTTGAGGGAGAACGCTGACCACTGACAACTTACAGAGATGTGGAATGATCCTCCCTAATGTCTACCCTCTTTGCCTTAGAGATGCGGATTCTATCTCTCACCTCTTCCTCCTTTGTGCTTTCTCATCAGCCATCTGGATCGATATCTGCTCGAAGTTCTCAGTGGTGTGGGTGATGCCAGGGTGTATCCCCTCGTTCCTGCAGGCCTAGCATAGCCCAGGCCTTGACAAGGACTCCGCTGCTTTTTGGAGACTCTCCGGGTTGGCTTCCTTATGGCTTGGCATAGTGGGGCAGAGGAACCAAGGATGGGAGTCGTTGAGTCGCTCTGGAGAAGCTTGTGCTTTGGGAAGTTTAGAAGGAATGCAACAGCAGGTTGTTTTAAGATAAGTCTAGGCTCTGGAGAAGCTCGTGCTTTGGGAAGTTTAGAAGGAATGCAACAACAGGTTGTTTTAAGATAAGTCTAAGCTCTCGAATGCTTCGCTTCTTAAAATTCAGCAGTCTATTGTTGAATGGTACCAAGTGGTGTAAAGTGTTAAGGTCAATCTGGGGTTATGTTGAATGGTACCAAGTGGTGTAAAGTGTTGAGTTCTCCTCATTCGGATTCGAAGAGATATGGGTGTTGATTTGGTCAGTTCCTTTAGATCTATGGAACGAAGGTTTCTTCTTTGCCGTGGCTGCTCTGCTTGGCACCCTTGTTCAAGTGGACCCCAAAACTCTATCGGGAGGAGATGGGTGTCATCAGGGTGCTGGTGTGTAGGAAGAAGCGGATGCCAGCTCCATCAGCTATCCAGATCCTGACTGAAGAGCCCGTTTTTCATTTTCCTGTTCAAATGGAGCGCAAAAACGATCCGATCCAAAGATGGGGGAATCTATGGAGATCCAGAGAAGGGGCTAAGATTGCCGCTGTTAGTGGAGTGGACGGGGAGATGGAAGATGGTGTACGGATTGCATGCTCCGCTGGAGTACCAAACCTGAAGGGCAGTCTAGCCCGACTTTCCACAGACCTACCATACAAAACGACTGATACTTGGCATGAAAATCACGCTTTCGATCCTCACGTGGAAGATGCAGACGCTATCGTGCAGAACGCCTTACCTTTTATCAGCGTTCCTGACACGTGTCGAGCGACTCTCCCAGAAGAAACTGGTAACAACAAATGGATGGCAGAGATTCCTTCGGATATTAACCGTTGCCACATGGAAAGCTCGTGCGATTCGTGCTAACTTCCTCTTATTCCTTCGAACATATGGAACTTCACTTGACAGATGACATTCATTCACAGACTCCTCGCGCATGTTCAACTCTCACCCCTATTGATCCGAAAGATCTAGACGATCGGTCTCCCACGCTTTAAGCCTCCCTCAATCTCAACCTTCCCACCTGGCCTCCCCCTCTTGCAAATAGGTATGTGAATTGTTTGGGGTCTCTGCCCAATTTCCTCAGGAACATAGACCTCCAGATTCCGCGGCGAGAGACTGACTCGTCTCCCTTCTCCTCCCCCCCAAGGGATTTGGTCCCTACCGAATCTCATTCCGTCGTCTCCATCCCTCCGACTGAATGTGACAGATTGATAATCGGTTTCTCCCCGCGAGCTGCCTTTGATCCCCAGAGCATGGAAGATTCCGTTGTTGTTGCCTTATTTCAGGAAGGAACAGGAGGCCACATAATAGACGCTGAGCCGCTCTAGTTTAGAATGGGCTCCCCATCTCAAGAAACGGAAATGGAGGTTGCGGCCGCGAGATCAGAACCGGCGGCCTCCATACAAAAAAATGGTGGATCAGAGATGCTATGGGCCACATCGGAAGATCCTTAGGCCTCTCTTTCGGGGATCATCCTGATGATTTTTTGGCTCTTTTCCACTGCATCGAAGCTCGTGGCAAGCCTCTGAAATGTCAAAAATCTCCAAGAAAATTTCATGCTAAGCCCATCAGAAATAGAGAGTTGTAGAGCCTCCTAACCAGTCCTGGACATTGTTTGGAGCCCACAAAATGTGTTATCCGTGGTGGTCGTAGGGGAAGATCGGTTCCAAAATGAAAATTCTGTCATGGAACGTTAGAGGCGTGGGATCCAAGAAGAAGCGCTGTCTGATAAAAGATATCACGGGAAGAAGCAAAGCTGACATTATCTGCTTCCAGGAAACCAAATCCCCGTTTTTTCGATTTCTCTTTTGAATACGCTTTGGAAAGTTCGAAATGCTAAATGGGAGGTGTCAAATGCGGTAGGTAGTGCGGGTGAGATTCTTATTGCATGGAATTCGGAGATATTGTCGATGGAACGTAGTCGGATTAGTGAATTCTCGGTTTATGTGGTCCTAAATCAGATTGGATCCAATTTTTCCTTCCTCATTTCTTCGGTCTATGGTCCTAATCATGTTGACGAGAGATCTGATTTTTGGAATATCTCGTGCTGCCAGGGAAATTTTCGACAGTCCGTGGTGTATTGGAGGTGACTTCAATATTACGCGGTATGCGGAGGAGCGTTCTCAGCCTGGTCGAGTTTCTGCTGCGATGCGGTCTTTTTCTCGCTGGATTGATGATCATGAGCTGATAGATATTCCGTTATCCGGCTCCAGATTCACTTGGTCAAATTTGCGTGATTCGCCTTCTCTCGCAAGGTTAGACCGCTTTCTTGTTTCTGCATATTGGACCGAAATTTTTCCGAATGTTTCGCAGACTTCTCTTCCTCGGCCAACGTCTGATCATTCGCCGATTCTTCTCTCTATGGAAGAGGAAAACTGGGGCCCTAAGCCGTTTTGTTTCGATATTTCGTGGATGAAGATTGAAGGTTTCGATAAGTTCATTTCTGACTAGTGGAAGGCGATGAAGGTCGATGGGTTCGCAGGCTTTAGACTAAGTAAAACGTTGAACATGTTAAAGACTAATCTTAAAGCTTGGAAATCAGATTTTCTTCTCAAATGGTAGGCCGAAGCAGATGACATTTTGGGTCAAATCCACTCCATTGATGCTGCTTATGAAGATGATCTGACAGATTGTACATTGTCGTCCAGATGTGCTGAGCTTATTAATGTTTATTCAGCTCGGGTTTTAGAGGAGGAGATCTCTTGGAGACAGAAGGCTAGGGGTAAATGGATAAAGGAAGGCGATAAAAACACTCGCTATTTTCATGCTATTGCGAGTGCTCGGGCAAATGTTACTAAGATAAACTGTCTTTCAATAAATGGGGAGCGCACAGAAGACAAGCAGATGATTTCTGATGAGGCCATCTCTTTTTTCTCCAATCTTCTCAAGTCAGATACCCATCACAGGCCTACCTTCGATTTTCTGCCCATGGATCGGATCTCTGAGTTGGATGCTGCCTCCCTGGAAGCTGGCTTCCTCCCTGATGAGGTCAAACTCGCTATCCAGTCACTGTCAAGGGACAAAGCCCCGGGCCCATATGGATTTCCTATCTTATTTTTTCAGCATTTCTGGGAGCTGTTGTAGGGGGACATCCTTGATTTCGTTAATGAATTCTATGAAAGAGGCCATTTGTCAAATGCGCTCGGGGCCACTTTCATAGTTCTCATCCCGAAGGTGCAGGGGGCAGACTCTCTCCATAATTTTAGGCCTATCAGTCTTCTCGGGAGTTCGTACAAAATTCTCGCAAAAATTCTCGCCAACCGCCTTCAGGGAGTTATGGACAATATCATTTCCCACCAACAAAGTGCCTTCATCCAGGGTAGACAAATTATCGATAGTGCCCTCATGGCTGCCGAATGTCTGCGCTCTAGCCATATATCCGGGTCAAGAGGAATCTTATGCAAACTCAATCTTGAGAAGGCCTACGATCACGTTGATTGGAATTTCCTCCTATACATGTTAAAACGAATGGGTTTCGGTGATAGATGGTTAAATTGGATCAAGGCTTGTGTCAGCTCAGCTATGTATTCGGTCCTCATCAACGGATCCCCAAAAGGCTACTTCAAAAGTTCTAAAGGCCTTTGTCAAGGAAATCTGCTATCTTCGTTCCTTTTTCTTATTGTGGTCAAGGCTCTATCGTGTATGCTAAGAAACGGCTAGGCGGAAGGTATTATTGGAGGTTTTCAAATAAAAGATATGGAACATCCCATCTCTTATATCCAGTATGCCGACGACACGCTCCTGTTTTGCGAAGCCGACTGGGATAAAGTGGGCAATCTTCGTACAACTATTCGTTGTTTTGAGGCAGTTTCAGGTCTGAAAGTTAATCTCAGCAAGTCGAAGCTAATAGGCGTTAATATTAGCGACTCCGACACTCGCCGTTTTGCTGATTTTTTTGGTTGTACCCCTGACAGTCTCCCTACAAATTTTGTCAGCCTCCCCCTATGTATTGGCAAGCCCCCGATGGTATTTTGGGACAAAATCATTGATCGTTTTGAGTTCTACCTCGTGAGGTGGAAATGCGGATATCTCTCGCCAGGGGGCTGGCTCACATTGATAAAAGCGGCGCTCTCAAATCTGCCCTTATATTTCATGTCCCTTTTTAAATGCCCCGCAAAGATTCTACATACCCTAGAGAAGCTCAGACGGGACTTCCTGTGGCACGGTAGTGAGGATCAAAAAAAATTCCATTTGGTTGCCTGGACAGATGTTTGCAAACACTATTAGGACGGAGGCGTTGGAATTAGAAATCTCAAAGCTATGAATCGCGCCCTCCTAGGCAAATGGTGGTGGAGACTTGGAGTAGAAGAAGAAACCCTATGGAATAGGTTGATCAAGTGTAAATACGAGAAATCGGCTCAAGGTTGGTGGACAAAGGGGGTGTCTAAGAGTAGCGTTTTTGCTGTTTGGAGAGGAATTATATCTTATCATAGAGAGGTACAAACTCATTGCCATTTCTCCATGGGGAAAGGGGACAAAATTCGGTTTTGGGAGGACATTTGGGTGGGCTCCCAGGCGCTAAAAGAGGAATTTCCAGATATGTACAGGTTAGCCCCAAATCCGTCTATAACAGTGGCCGATTGTTACTCTATTCAAGGAAATGCCGTGGTCTGGGTTCCCCTCTGCAGAAGAAATCTTCATGATTGGGAAGTAGAGTCTTATGTGAAGCTTCTTCAGCGGATAGGAAACTGCCATCCCAATCCGGATCAGCATGATAAGCTTGTGTGGCCCCTTGACAGCAATGGTCTGTTCTCGGTTAAATCTTTGTATCGTTTTCTAGATCAGAAGACTGAATCTTCAAAAGTGACGCTTACCACGAAGATCTGGAAATACAAGGTCCCTCCAAAAATCGCTGTCTTTGGGTGGTTTGTTGGAAAGAGAAAAGTGCTCACTATTGATAATCTGAGGAAAAGAGGGATGATATTATCGAACGTTTGCATCTGCTGCCTATCAAACGAAGAAACGGCGGACCATCTATTTGTTCATTGTCCTTATTTCAATTCAGTTTGGTCAACCATCCTCTCCAACTTCGACGTTTCCTGGTCCTTTCCTAAATCCACTGATACTGTCTTCACGGCCTGGCATGGAGTCCCCCTGGATAAGAACAGAGCTATGGTGTCGAGAATCTCTCTTCTGGCTGCTTGGTGGGCCATCTGGGAAGAAAGAAATTGGCGTTGCTTCAGAGACGAATCCCATTCCATCGTCCATGTGATCAACAGAATCCAGCATTTCCTCTCTGAATGGGCTTGTCACTCTATTCTTGTCGGCACTCAGCTTGGCAGGGTGTAGCTGTTTTCGTGGACTGTTTTTGCTTCTTCTGTTGGTGTCTTGGCTGGGCTCTTATTTGCCTCCTTTTTTGTTTTTTCTGTTATTCTTTTTATTTTTTGTTTTGTTTTCTCTGTTTCTGGGAGCTCTCAGTTCGCTATCTCAGCGGTCTGTATCCTTCCTTTTCTTTTAATGAAATCTTCGTTGCCTTTCCAAAATAAAAAATAAAAAATCTGGGGTTATTTTGTAGGGGATTCAAGGCTTTGTTTATGCTGAGTTTTGGGTTGATAGCTTGTCATCTTTCAGCTCTTTCAATAAAATTTTGGAAACCTTTAAAAAAATCATATGGAATTCACTTGCACAATCTGTCAGAAAGATTTCATATTGTTCATTTCTTTTAATCTCTTGATAGACGAACAGGGTTTAACACTTGCAGAATCTCTCTCTCTCTCTCTCTCTCTCTCTCTCTCTCTCTCTCTCTCCCTGCATTGGCTATGTGTTTGCATTTGTTGATATTGTGATATTGAGATTCCTGAAATTTCATTGAATAATAATGAGTGCCGCCTTTTGGCACTCTAAGTGGAGGAAACGGATAAAGTAATTAAGGCAATATATTGTTTCAGTTGTCCTGTATGGTTATTAGATTGTTGACTCGGCTGCTGCATTATATCATCTACTTCTCCTATTTTGGCATTTTTCTGCTACCCTTATATATAATCCACAAGGAACTGTATTTTGAAGGATGCATGATGAAATGTGTTTGTATGCCAATAGGTGCACCTGGGTATATTACAACCAGTCTCTTGAATGGAATGTCTTTTGTGGATGGATGGGAGCAGAGCTTTTTCGTTTCCAAATGGAGCATGCACAAGCTGGTATATCCATCTTCATATGCAATCTGAAAGACCTTTCGATTGGTAATCTGAAATGATTTATTTGTTGATAGGGATCTAGTTTTATTGAGTTGTTGGTGTAAGATCTGGTTTGGTCATTGTTTTCATTGTCCACCATCACATTGCTTGAGGAAATAACTCATGCTGCTGTATGCAAGTGTTCATTAGGTGCAGTGTCTTAGAGATTCATTTCCGTAGTTTTGTTTTGGGCATTTAACTTGGCTTGAAGTTAGTCTTTATAGACTCTAGAATTTCATTCATTTTGCAATTAATTGGTTATTTATTGTTTGACATCAGATTTTTATGCATTACAATAAAAAAAATTTATTCCACCCACACACTCACGCACTCACACCCCCACACACTCTCGCCCACTCGACTGCAAGGGATGCTCAAACCCGTAACCTTGTGTTGAAATTCCAGAGAGTCTACGACTGAGTCACGGCAACAGTTGCATGCATTATAATAATTAATGTGGTAATAGCACTAGCCATATCATATCATATCAGATCATTTTACACTATGCTACATTATGTTGTATTATAATGTCTATGGATGCTCCACACTCATTCCATCTTTGAGGAGACCTATGTTCTGCCATTCCCATTCCATTTTCACCTGTGGCAAATATGACATGGGGCTGCAGATTCTCTAGGCAATCATGGTATTGAATGGTGTGGTGTTTTACCTTCCTCCGCATCTTTCTGTCTTCGTATGTTTTCTTCTTCTTAGTAAGGGTTCCTAGATGAATGGATATATTTTCAAGAGAGAGGGAGGGTGTGGTTTGTGTGTGTGTATGAACTCTGCTTCTCTATTCCATTCTCTTACACCTGCTTTTGTCTCCTATTTGTGGAAAATATGGCATGTGGCTGGAGATTGGACAGCTAATCATGGTATTAGATGTACGAGCCTAGAAATCAATCCTAAATGTCTGAGAATAGCAGGGCGTCTGCCTACTTTCTTTCTTTTTTTTCAATCATAGTCATAGATGCTACTTTTGACTTCTTTCTCTGCATATATCTGTTTTAACACGTCAGTTTTCTTACATGCTTCTGTTGACTGTTTTCAGGCTGTGTTTTTTACCAAGACCTATTATTTCTCTGTTTTCCTCCTGCACAGACTGACTGAACTGATTGGAGAAACGTTATGTTTGATTTTTTTAATGGGGTTTGGATATTCCAAAATATTACATAGATCAATTTTTTTTGTCAGTATTTTGAATGCTATTTAATATTGTGTTTGGGATTTTTCTTTTCATTCACCCAAATCGCCATTGACCCAAATCACCATTGAGATCAATTTTTGTGATATGAGGATTGAGCACAATGGATATTTTGTGCTGTTTGATGTTGAAAATCCCATGGTGACACTGCCTAAGGCACTGGTGGATTTCCCAAATGGCACGATAAAAGAAACAATTATGTGGTAGTCAAATGGGACAGAAAAGGATTTTGACTGCCTCTCAAAACGCACACACCAAATCCTTGTTTATGGTATTTGGGTAGAAAAATCCCGTTACTTCAGTTCACTTGAGGCTTTGAGGAGTTCAATATACATCGGTTCTGTTTATTACAAACTCGAGTTCAATGTTTTATGTTTAGAGTTGCATGTTTTTTCTGGGTTTTCCACAACTTTGGATTTTGAATTTTAGTGTTTTGCTTGTTGGGGTTTGAAGTTTTAAAGTTTCACAGGATTAGAGATGGATTTAGGTTCTGACAGGTTAGGTTCAGGGTTTTTAGAGCTCTCTCTCTCTCTCTCTCTCTCTCTCTCTCTCTCTGCATCTATTACTCTTCTTCAATAAGTTGAATTACTCAATAATAATACCCAAAAAAAAAAAAAAAAAAAACAGCCATTGATACATTGATATAGCTTGGAGAGAGTATCATATCGTACATGCATCTATTACTCCTCTTCAATAAGTTGAATTACTTAAGAGTAATACCCCCCCAAAAAAAAACAGCCATTGATACATTGATATAGCTTGGAGAGAGTATCATATCGTACATGCTTGGAGGTTTATAGCATGCAATAGCTTTAAAAAACTAGCCATTTTAGTGTGGGAGTCTGACTTGGCCTTTCATACTCAAGGAAGTAGGGGAAAAGAGATAGTAGAAACAAGAAATGAATATGATAAACTATAATATTAGATTGCAATGACAACGTGATTAAAAGATGGGATGGGTATTTACATCTTGATTTGATCTTAAAATTTTAAAAGTTCATTTGTGTGGTGCACTAGATTAGTACCTGGATCTGGATTGATTTAGGATGGGTAGATTTTGAACAATGAGGTTTTGACATAAAGATTCAATATTTTGGGATCCCTTTAGAGGATAGCTATTTGTCTTTCTTAAGGAGATTAGAGTTCTGAAGATCTGGATTTTGAAAAGGATTGTACAGCTGGGATTTGCGTAGGGAGAGGTTATGAACTGGATTTCTTAGAATTTGTGTATTTAGTTATGTAGGTTTGCCTGCTGTTGACCTTTTCCTTTGTAGTAGAGATGATGTTGTATGAACATCAAGTTTGAAAAATGCTACTAGCTTCCATTGTTTGATGAAATTTTTAATCTCCCGTCTTGGTTAAATAGTTCATTTAGTCATGTTCACAAGGAAGGCAGTGAAATTGCGGATTACTTTATAATGAAGCGGGTTTTAGATGTTATCTTTGTATTGGGGATTTGTGGCCTTGGTATGATGTTTCTTCTTGTTGATTTTCAATTAAATAATAGTTATCCATTAAAAAATTACTAAATTTTAGGCAACTTCAGTTCGTCTGTTGAGAGTTCCAAGTCTAGAACTCCTTTGTCCTGTTCTTTGGTTCTATCCTGCATACTTTGAAGTTTGTTCCATTTCAGTCATGTATGTATGTTCGCATACTCAAATGTCAAATGAGTTTTATACAAAAGTAGCTGTGGCATACAATGTGAAGACCCACATTCCATTAAATATTCCATAAAATGCACATGCAGGTGACCAGTACCCACAAATAGAAAAAAAAAGTTTATGCATATTATTATTTATCATGTTTCATGACGTGCCAATTAAACTACTTGACATCATCAGTCATAAAATGAGTGTGTATTATGCAAATGTTGTGTATGTTTATTTATTTTCTGTCCATGCAAAATTTATTTCCTTGCATTGATATACATTTGTTGCCGAAAAATGCTTCTATTTCAGTTGATTGAATGCCCATCAATATATGAGTTGATGGGAAGCCCCAATTTTGATTGGAATATCACTCCACTTCTACAAATATGGAGAGAGAGACACACTAACGGTGAGAACTCGCGTACTATGCTAGAGTCATATGAACCGGAGGAAGTCATTTCCATTATGAAAGAAGCTCTTGCGAATAACAAGGTAAAATCACTTTAAGATTATGCCTCTTAAGATAAGTTTCTATGATATTTGAATAATGTTTATTCATGTGGATTTCATCAAGCTAAGATTCTAGTAGGTCATTTATTAGGTCTAGCAAAGGGTGTTGCTTGCAAAAGAGTATTTAGATGATCCTCAAGCTGAGGATATATACTGTGCTTGGATTTTGAGTTTGTACAAGTAGGACCCATGGGGAAGTTATCCCAGACGTATTTTGTTCTCTATCGTGGATGAACAATGCCTAAAAAATCTCTCAGATTGGAAGATCCTAGCAACCAATCTTCTGCCTTTTTCAGTTCATTGTGGGCAATTTCTATTTTTCTCTTAACCGTCTGTTTGCAGATGAAATCGAAAGGCTATGATTGTCCTACCAAGAAAATTTTGGGAGATGTTCCATCCATGGTGGGGCCGAACAGATCAAGGGTCTAGATCACTGTACCATGGGCTCTACTTGCAGAACATCCAAATACGCTTATATCCTCGGTTTGAGATTCATATAATTCAGTATCATTATCATTTTTTTAATTTAAATTTTATTAATTCCTGATCATCATTATTGTTGCCTTGTCCTAGCTTTTCAAGATTGGCTTAACGAATCCTATTTGGCCAATAACAAGATTGAAATAGAATTCTCATGATTGATTGGCAAATGTTTGATGACTGTCCAACAACTCAAGCAAGAACTGGCAAGTCAAAATTAATAGTGAATAGTTTGAGCCCATAGCTCAATTGTAGATGGGGAGTATTTCAACATTTTAGGTTTTGGTTTCAAGCCTTGCTTGCCTATTAAAAAAACAGGTTTGAAGTTGAAGACCTGTTGCCCACTAGATGCCAATGTCCTCACCTGGCATGGGCTTGGCTAGCATGTTGCAACGAGCAGAGTTTTTGTCGTGTTCCATATGCTAGAATGAGCCATACGAAATGCATGATTTTTATTCCAGTAATGATGAATAATTTTCTTACATTGTCTTCTTAGCATCTGAATTATGTTGTTTAATTGTCGGATATCTGTCCGCTGCATTGTTTCATGACAAACCTTGACTAATTTGCTACCCGCTTGCAGGTCAAGTGTGATGGTGTGGAGCTGTCTTTACCACTCAACCTAGATATATTAAAATGGACCAGTGAAACTGAAAAACTCTTATCATCTGCGAAGGTTCCCCCAACAGTTAAATTTTACAATATATATGGTACAGCCAATGAAACGCCTCATAGTGTCTGGTAATGCTTCTCTCAACTTCTATTGATGTTTAACAGGCTTCCGTAAGTCTGTCTGGACCAGTGTTGTCCTATGTGGTCATATACATGGTTATGTGATCGCATATGCCATTTGGTGACGATAGTGGCATATGCAATTTTCGTACCGTTGAGCATTATCTGGTCACATGAAAGCCAAAATTATGCGAATATGCCGTCCTATGCTAAGTATGTGATGGCATAATGTCTCCCTTTTTTCTTTTTCTTGGCTTCCTTTTTTCTCCCTTTTTGCCTATAAATAGGCACTCCCACCCTTCCATTTTCCTCTCTCTCTCTCTCTCTTTCTAATAATCTCATTCTCTCGTAACTCTCTTTTTTCTCCCTCTCTCTCACTCAAGTACTCTTGTTCTCTCACAACTAGTTATCTCTCTCTCTTTCTACTACTCTCATTTTCTCTTGACTGTTGGTTTTTTTCCTTCACATTTTTTAGTATCTGTATTCATTTGAGTACTTGTTAGTTGACTTGTTAATGTAATATCATTTGGGTACTTTTTAGTTGACTTGTTAATGTAATATCATTTGAGTACTTATTAGTTGACTTGTTAATGTAATATCATTTGAGTACTTGTTAGCAGTGTTTTAAAAATCGACGATATCGGCTGATATATCTTGTATCCCACCTGTGTGATACGAAACACACAAGTAGTGGGATATATCTCACATGTTCGTTCCAGTGAGCATTTTTTTATTTTCGATCATTTTTTCTGTAAATCATGTTAAATCAGTGTCAAATTGTTACAAATTCATGATTTTTCATGTTTTGCATGGCATGAAAAATCATGGATTGGGAACTTTGATTTCGAGATTTGGAGAAGAAACGAGTTGTGGAAAATTGAAAAAAAATCAAAATCAAACATGTATGTAACCTAATCTAGTGATTCTTCTTTTGCTTTTGTATGTATTGCCTGTGTTTCCACACATCTTCTTACATTTATCAATGATATGAATAGACTTTGAATATACTTGCATCAATTCAGTTAGACAACGCATATATTAGGACCCCATACAAAGAAAACCTATTATGTGCACTTGTTTATTGTAATGTTTTGATTTGTAAGTGTGTATTGATGTCTTTTTTAACAATCACTGAAATGTTGTTGAAAAATTCGACCAATTTCCAATGTTTCCCCATGTTTACAACAACAGTGATACATTACACGATACAACTGATATATCCCATGTGATAATTGATATGTATTTGTATACCAAGGGGGCGAAACGTAACACAATACTGATATTTCGAACATTGCTTGTTAGTTGACTTGTTAGAGTCTAATAGTCTAATTGATGTAATAAATATAACAAAATTTTAATGAAATTGGTGATAAACTATGGAAAACAATTCCCTACACTTATAGTATTTTCTTTTACATATTTTACATTTAAAAAATAAAAAATAAAAAAAAAAATCCATTTTCCTTGGATTTTTTTTTTCTTCCAAAAATGAAAAAGACTTTTGGGGGCTGTGCGATCGCATATGTGCATGGCCCCCTTGGGCCGCATGCGATTGCTCATGCCATTTGACAACATTGGTCTAGACATGAGTTGCATGCTACTTTAATTAATTAATTAATTTTTATTTTATGTTTTTTTTTGAAGCAAGCATCTTACTTTAAAATTTGATGGTTTATTTTTTTATTTTATTTTTATAAATCTCAAATCTGATGGTTATGCAGTTTTCTCTAGCATCCTACTCTCATCTCTTTTGTTTTATGAATGAATTTTTTAGCAATAAAAAAGAAAAAGAAAATGATAATATGATGGTTTATGCTGCAGAGTTAATTCAAGTTGAAAAATGCATATAAGAACCCAACCATGTTTGTAAATTTTGTATCCAAATGTGGTACAGGAAAATCAAATTGTGGATGTTAACATCGTGCAGTTTTGGCTTCTTCTTCTTCTTCTTTTCTTGCAAGAAATAAGTATTCTTTTGATTGGTAGGTTGCCCTTCTGTCCCTAATGCCAGTTTTATTGCTCTGCAGCTACGGGAGCGAGGAAACACCTGTTACGGACCTACAACAACTGCTGTCATTGCAGGTTGTTTTTGTAACATAATGATAGTGTGTTACAATGTATATATGTTAAGGTTTTGAATGAAGGTAGTGGTGATATTGGCCTGGCCCAAAAACGATATAATATAGGCTGGCCCATATCGGTTGAATTTTTTTGGTACAAAAAAATAAATAAATCTTGAAAGAATAATTAAAAAATAGGAAAAAAATGTAAAATACCAGAATCTATCTTGTTGTGTTTTTAACATGTATTTGATGGGGTGTCGGTCACTCTTTAATAAGAATGTTGTCTGTCAGCTTGACTTGCTAAAATTCAACCAAATAGGTCCCAATCAGACGCAAATCAAGCATGATTTGGTGGGTTAGGTCCCATTAGATATGAAATCAACAAAAAGAGGATGAAAACATGAAAAAGTGATGATTTACCCCTCTTCCAATATTTCCAAAAAAATGGTTCATTCTGCTTCGATTCACCAAATCGCACTCAAATCGTGTGTTTTGATCTTCAAAAATAGGCCTGGATCTAGTCCAAAGTTAGTTTATAAGGTGCATCCATGGTTCAAATGTAGAAAGAAATGAAAGAAAATTTGCAAGTAAAAATTTCAAAATAGGGCCTTTTCACTGTATCTGCTTGTATTGGCCGCGGCCCTTGTATTGGTCGCAATTTTCCTCAACGGTCCAGTTGACCCCTACATCGTGTAACAGGGATGGCCGTTACAGTTGCAATACATTCAAAACCATGACTACAGATATCAAGCAATTTATCTCAGTTTTGTTCCGGTTCAAACTTTTGTTTCTTGTTGCTTTTCAATTTTTGATGTTTTGAGGGATGGTAATCATGGTAACTTTTCTATTTAGACCCAAGGCTATGCATAACGTACCCGGATTTTCAGTTTCTACAAGTCAGGCCCATAGTAGAGTTTTCCAGACCATTGCGATTGCCTCACCAGGGATGGACTGTGCTCCCAAAAATACCCAGATTGGAAAATCCTGGCCACCAATTGTGAGCCTCTTGTCAGTTGAATGTGGGCCATTGCGGTATCTCTCTTATTAACTGTCTATTCGTGGGCAACAAATTAAAAGGTCAAGCAACCAAGGTTCGAAATGTCACCTGATACTTATCAGGTGTTCATACCCAAAATTCACACTAATCAACCTGTTTGGCTGATATGACTGGTACAAATTGATATAGGCCAATATATCAGGTACTCAATAGTGAATACTTGTAAAACTATTTTCCTCTCTTCTTTGTTCTTTTGTCTTTTCTTCTCTTAGAGAAAGGGGCGGAAGTTCCTTTTTGTTCCCCTCCTATAGAGTTATAAACTTTTTTCCTTTGGAAAGAGTTATGAACTTATAGCATCAATCAAAAAAAAGTAGTCCATATGTTACCCTTTCACACAAAAACACAGTTCCATGTATTAATTGATCTACAAAACTGAAGGCAATGGGGCCAACGAGAAAATTCTAAGTTCAGCATTCATCATTGGACAAACAGACAATGACAGCCATGCCACAAGTAGATAGATACATGCATAAAAGTGTACTGAAAATAACAAATAAATATCAAAATAGGGAGTTTCCATCTTTTCTGATTTATTCCATATTTGTTTCAGACTTTTTTACTTAAAAAATGACACCGGCAAATCTGGGTGTTCAGTTTTTATATGGCTGGTATGGGCACTGATGCCGATATTTAGAACGTTGGAGGCTTGGACGCAACAGACCAATGGTTCAAGTCACTGACAATATATAACGCTTGTCAGAAATGAGAACCTGAGCATGCTGTGCGAACCCTCAGGTTGAGGGTCCTCGAATTCCTCCACTGTTCTTTCTATGATAGTGAATGAGATTAAAGTGCCCTTTTGCCCTTGCTATTGGTTTGTGGGTTTTCTTTCTATCCATGGTTCATGTGTTTAACCCTGAATATTCTGTACGAAGATCCTATGTACCCAGGCTAGGTGGTGCCTGCAAAAGAAAAGTTAGTTTGAATTTAATAGGAAATTAGTTCAACCATTGCTATGATAACCTGCCTGGGGTTTGGGCGAATGGCTAGCGTTGTGGGTTTGCTCCCCATAGACGCTAGTTCGATTCCCCTCCCCGTGCTTTACCTGATGCATGTGGTTTGCAGGTGATTGCGTGTATACTCAAGGAATAGTCTTGCCCTGAAAAAGGGGCGGGGACACCCTGCCGTCATTTAGAAAAAAAAAAAACCATAGCTATGAATATTAATCGGGAGGCTGTTGTAAAGAAATCTTTCTTCTTCTTTTTTAAAGGAAAAGTTAAAATGGAGGCTGTTGTAAAGAAAATCTAAAATGGCAAGGGTAAGGCCCAAAAGGATGTCTGTGGAGGTAGTAAGAAAAGACTTGATGACCTAGGGTCTAACGGAATTTTTGGCCCTTGATAGAGTGGAATGGTGGAATAGGATGAGTAATTGATCCCAATTAGTTGGGATGAGGCTGTGGTAAATAAATTGAGAATCAGAAACAAAACTATCATTTTATTAGTATATGTGCGTATATTGTACAACTTGCATATTTCTTCTTTATCATCCTTTGCACATCTAATTTATTCTCGGATATTTTCAGGCTAAATACACATGTGTTGATGGTGATGGCACAGTTCCATTAGAATCGGCCAAGGTTGGTCACTTCAATATTCTGAATGATCTTTTCTCATTTGATGAATTACCATTTTTTTTCTTCTAACATGGAAGCTTAAATATAAACGATCTTTAAGATTTGGGTTTCATTACTAGGACTTGTGATTTTCTTTAGGATGAGTATCAATTATTTGATTATGTCATTACTTTTCATCATTAGGGTTCTATGAATGTTTTGATGTTCTTCCACAATGCTTTGATTTGATCCTTTCATATCCCACAAAGTGGATCAAGTTGATGCTATATTAGGCATCATTTTTTCTAGATCTCAGTTCATGGCCATGATTTCAATTTCTAGGACTAAGCATTTTTTCTTAGATTTACTCGTGTCATAAATATGAGCTAAGAATTGCTTCCCATAACTCGTCCGCATCCTAGTGTTTAAAACTGTCTCAGCCATGCGACTCAAACTCTCAGCATCTATATTGTGCTAATGGTGCATCTGCCAATGCTTTGCAACCCAAGTCCGGACTTCGTTGTTCCATATGAAGAGCATCAGTCAGAAATCTTTCCATCTCTTGTAGTGGTAAAACACATGGTTTGAGCACTTATTTCCAACATGGATTGATTAAGCAAGGTTATTTTAGGGGAGAACCAAAAGGTAGTTTAGTTTCCATTCCCCAGACTGTCAAAAAACAAAATTTTCTTTTTTCCTTTTTCATTCAACCTCTATGATGGGATCGTAGCTTAGATTTGTGCCAAGGTTTCAAACAGAAAGGAAATAGGATCTTTATCTGAATACCATCTTTGCTAATCTTTCAGAAATTATGTTTCTGATAATTGAACACCATTATAGGTTTAAAATAGATCAGCAAATATCTGAAATAGGAAGTCAATGTATCCACACACACACACACAAAAGAAAAGAAAAGAAAAGATTGTCAATGGTAAGCACTCGACTGTTGTTCACTGACCACACAAAGGCCGCTATCTTTGGGGGAGCGTCGTAGCTCCACACAAACTCTGAAGGGTAAGGGCCTGAAAACACATCCTCTGAAGAGAGGAACCTATAAAAAGACCGGACAGAAAACTTGCCTGAATTTTGAAGGGTCCACACCAAAAAGTCATCCTCCCCATGGCACAAATAAACGCCATGGCATCTAGCCGATGCCCTTACAAATTCATCTGTCTCCTCATCAGAGATATTTCTTCTAGAAAACAGGGGATCACACCGTCTCCATGCCAAGAGACGAGAAGCAACTAGCCATCGAAGCACTAACATTCGACTCTAACCTTACCAAGCCAACCAAGGAAACACGGCACGGAGCAGCACTCGCCCCCTTTTTAAAACTCTCCCCCACTTTTTCTATATCCTTCCACAACTTGGAAGCTCTATATAAGGATGAGCTCTTGACCCACCAACCCCCCGCTTGAACCCCATACTTGACTGCTGCCACCTTTCTTCATGGACTATTTTCCTCCAACCCAAACTCCCACAACCATATAACCAACAAAGCCCTATTTAGTACTTCCAATCTTCTAATCCCAGCCCCACCTTCTTGGATTGGCCTACAAACCTCACCCCACTTTAAAAGGGGAAATTTATGAGATTCAGAGGACCCTTGCCACAAAAAATTCTGCCTCAACTTGTCCAAACACTCCATGACTGCTATCCAGTATTTGAATAAGGACATGAAGTATATCGGCATATTATACAATGCTGCTTTGGTCAAAGTAATCCTCCTCGCAAGTGACAAATACCTGCTCTTCCATCTAGACAACTTAGCTTCAACTTTCTTGATGATGCTATCCCAAAGGTGCTTTGGTAACTTGCCGATACAAAGAGGGAGGCCAAGGTACACGGGAAAAGAGCCGACCCCACACCCAAACACCCTCAATAACCAACCCAACTCCTTGGGAATCTTAACCCCAAAATTTCACTCATTGAGATATTGACACTCAACCGGCACCACTTCAAAATATATTGCGTTGAAGATAACTTGCATCATCAATCATGGCATTAAGTGCTATGGTAACCCAGTACAACAATGACACCTGAATCATGGTTGAAAATATCTAAATGTATTGCATTGTATTGTATTGTATGGGTGATTCATCATGATAATTTCTTCCAGCTATATAATATGAATATCCATATCGTCACATTAGAAGTTTGGACAAGGGCTCTAGATCCTAGAGTCGTAGAACCAATATGGAGTATGTGGAGTGCTGCCTTAGTTAGAATAGTTGTAGAGCAAGGCTTTAGCCAAAATCAGTTGTTGAGAGATTTCTCAAACTGCTATGCTTTGTTGAAAAAAAAAAAAAGAAAAAAAGAAGAAGAAGGCTGTTTCCTTACCTTTGCTCTGTTATTTAAAGTGAGCGAGGATCTCTCCAACCCAATGATAGCTAGATTGATGAGTGGAGATGTGTCTCTGGAGTTCTTGTGATCATTGCATGCGTATGAAACTCAAGGGAACATTCTATAAGGCAACCATTCAACCAGCTATGCTATATAGGCAGAGTTGGGCAGAGATTGTGTGTTGCATGGATAAGGATGTTTAGATTGATGCATGAGAAGTCTGCGAAGGGTAGAACTGAGGATGAAGTTATTTGGTAATTTGGCGATGCTGGGAATGCTGTGGTTGAGATTGGGAAATGGTGAAAAGTTCGCATCTTCGTAATATTCTAGTGGAGAAATATGGACTGCTGATAATGGATGGGATGTTAGAGTTGCATCTAGCAGGGGAATGGATCCCCCATTTGACATTCAGTTTCTTGGACCCAGGAATTTTGTTCCAGGCACCTGCATTGCAGAGTGGGTTCATGCATGAATCCTAGATTTTGGGAACGCATCTGGTGCACAGGCATTTCGCTAGCAGAGAATTTCACCAATTTATATTCCCTGTTAGTTGACAAAGGAGTTCTGGTGTATAATTCATATCAGGGGATGCATGGTTTGGTGTCTGATCTTTCACCTGGACCTAAGAGAAGAAATTCTAGCCTTCCCAGACTAATGGATTTCTTAAAGTCTGTTTATATTCCTCTCTCGCATGAGGATTGGATGATTTGGGTTCGATGGTTGGTTCTCTATCAAAATTGTTGGCTTGATCTCTTTTCACTGGAGACTGTAACAGATCTAGGGAGTTCTGAAAGTTTGGTCAGCTGAGCTCCCATCCCTCTGAAAATCAGAGCATTTGTTTAGACCGTTGGCCTGGACCAAGTTCTGACCATAGATCATCTAAAATTTTGGGGGATCATTATGGCAAGCAGGATTTAATTATGTTGAGCTATTTAAGAATCAGCAAGTCATCCCCTGGTGCATTGACATATGGTATGGATGGAAGTTATCTCAAAATTCGATATGAACTGGGCATTTCTAAACTCAGTCTTGGATGCTGTTGGTATATGGTTGGTGAGAGCTTGGGGTCCCATTGGTTGCATGCTCTTGAAAACAGTGGGCCATTCCACTCTGTGGTCCCTGTGGCTGGACACGAATAGGCGGGTCTTCACCAGTAAGTCGCGTTCAGTCAGTGCAGTGATCGGAAAGATTTTCAAGCTTCTGATTAACTAGGCGAGGGTGGATGATTCAGCTGCATCCTGAGATGTTGATTTATAACTGAGCTGCAGCCATCCAATGCAGCTGGAAACAACATCCAGTGTTTGTTCCTTGGAAGAGCTGCACTTTGGGAACTTTTTAAGCCAAATTTTGATGGAAGCGATCTTGGTAATTGCAGCCTACAGGATAGCAAATTTCTATGGAATTCAATTGCCTTCCGTTATAGTTGTAGGGGACTATATGGGGGATCCTACCCATGGAAGATTGCAGACATGGTAGAGGAAATTTGAGACCTATGTGGGACCCTCTAGATCTCCTTTGTTCACGATCCCAAAAGAGGCAAATGATGCTGGCAATCTTGCCAAATGCAGTGTGGACAGATCTGGGCTCATCACAGAAGTGCGCTTAATCGTTGCTTGGGGTTTTGGTCTCTAGTTTTGTCTTATTATGTTTGCTTGGGCCCCTGTTTTTTTTACAGGTGTCTGGTTTGGGGATCTCAGGGAGGGAGGGAAGTATGGAAAAGGAAGGGCAGGAAAGGAGGGGAGGGGTCCCTTTAAAAAGAACTACACTTTCCTTTTTTCATGTATTATGAGTTTATTAGTTGGGGGCCGCCTTTCACTCTTTGGGTGTTGTCAATGGTGGAAGGGCAATGAATGAACACTGAGTCTTCACATTAGCAATCCGAGGCCCATGTGATAGGCAAAATATCAAATGGCTAGGATCCTCAGCCGAGCAAAAGACACTGGTAGTTTTGCCCATGCATAGTGACTTTCCTCATTAAAAGTTAGGAGACATTAGACATACCTACAGCTCGGAATATTCATTCCACGAATGCTCTCTGAAGGTGCATGTTTTTTTTTTTTTGTTTGTTTTTTGTTTTTGGTTGCAGGCAGATGGGCTTGATGCAGAGGCAAGAGTTGGTGTCCCTGGTGATCACCGAGGTATAATCTGCGACCGTCACGTTTTCCGGATACTCAAGCATTGGCTGAAGGCTGGGGACTGGGACCCTTTCTACAATCCCATAAACGATTATGTAATCCTACCCACTGCATTTGAGATTGAGACACACAGAGACCATGGTCTGCAGGTGACTTCAATGAAAGAAGAATGGGAGATCGTGCCAAGAGACGACGACAATGGTGACAACAGCGATCTGGCTGAACAGGTGCCATTAGTGGGCTCCATATCCGCTTCTCATGTGGGGAAGGACAAGTCTCGTGCAGAGGCCCATGCTACCATCATCCTTCATCCCAGGAATGAAGGAAAGCAACACGTCGAAGTTAGAGCAGTGAGTGTGGCCATGGGCAGCTGACAGGTCCAAAGGCACTGGACCCTCTAAGGGTTTTGGGGTTGGGGTGTGGTCTGGTTTTGTACAGGTAAAAGGTCTGTGTAATGTATTATATGTGGACTTCTAAGAACTTTCAAAGACTATTTCAAATGGCCATGCAAAAGGCATTGCCACCCATCTATGTGGGCAGACTGCTACATATATCTAAGTTTGTACATGAAATGAAGATATTGATTTAAGATGTGCATTAGGGGCTGTTTGGATGCCTGTAAAATCCTTTGTTTTGAAGGGTTTTCCAGTGTTTGGATGGCTGAAGTTGCCTGTAAAGTGTTTACAAATTACAAGTTCTACTGTAAATAATCTATAGTTGAACTCTCTCTCTCTCTCTCTCTCACACATGTTTCAGATTACAGGCAAAGGTCTTTACACCTAGAACACATTATACATAGCAGTACATGATGTTTGATACACATGCATGCTGCGTTGGTTCCACCATGATATATATAGTACATCCAATCCGCCCATCATGTGCGTCCCTTGATGCACTCCTTGAGCCCAAATGAGAGGCTGGTAGACCATCAAGAGGGCTGCATGACAGGGAACTATTGGGATGGGATGCCGACTATCAAAAACCTTCCAGATTGTTTGTGGGGCCCATTGCATGACATGTACTGTATATCCAATCCACCCATCATGTGCGTCACTTGATGCTCTCGTTCAGCCCAAAAAAGGGGCCGGTCAACCATCAAGTGGACCGCATGACAGGGAACTATTTGGTTGAAATGCCAACTATTATAAACATTCCAGCTTGTTTGTGGGGTGAAAAAATTACCAAAGTAGACTGTCTTTTAGGGTAATTATTTTTCTCGCTGGTGGGAAAGTTTGTCAACGGAAGAGGATTTTTAGGGTACGGACGGATGAAAATACCCCTCGGGCCCATCGGGTTCAGGTAAGAAGCAGGTGAAAATGGAGGGTTAATTTTGTCCAAAATATGTTGTCCGTACAAATAAGGGTCTACTTTGGTTATCTATGTTTGTGGTATGTCAAGACCGGTAAGGTAGGTAAAAGGTGGTGTCTACAGTCAAAAAATTACCCTTGTGGGGCTCATTGCGACAGTTTAGGATAACCAGTCTTAAATAATTGAGCCCTTCGTGGGATTTAAGGATTTTGGAGGGATTTTTTTTTTATCATAAGCTCCGCATAGTGTGAATACTCATCTTATGCAATCACGTCCTAAGTACTACTTGGTGTGAATTCCCATCTTGTACAATGTGTAAACGCTTGACTAGTTAGTGAGATAGATGCGGATTGGTGACTGTGGGGCCCATCCGTTTTTTCTAGCTCATTTTAGGGCATGAGCTAAAAAATGAAGCAAATTGAACGCCCACCATTAAAAACTTCTCAGGGGAGGGTGCAAAAGTTTTGGATCGAGCTGATAGTTGTGCTATCCCTTCATCCTGGTTTGTATGACCGTGTCAACAGATTATATGGCAAATAAATAATTATTGTGGGCCTTGGGAAGTTTTTAATGGTGGGTATTTAATCACCAATGTTTCCTGTGGTCTGGTCCACCTGAATTTTTTTTTTCTGCTTCATTTTTTGGGATCATGCCCTAAAATGAGCTGGCAAAACAGATGGACGGTGTGGATATAAAGCACATCATCACAGTGAGCCCCACAATCTTTGGATCCATTGAATATTTAGGAGTAGCTCTTTTACCTCTAAACAGTTTACCACTTGAAAGCCAGAATAAGATAGCATATAAAAAACAATTACAACTGAAACTCTCTGCAACTTAAAAACCTTACATGCATCCAAATGATCCCTTGTGCCACTGCTGAGGGATGTCCGAGCAAAGGGATCACCTCATTGATGGACCATGCCTTATGGGATGTTCCTGACAGTTGTGTAGATGTTCGTTGATTGGATGGTTAGGATCCTTTTATAGTTTGTCATTACTTGTGATGTACGGTCCATCGATTCGATGGATGGGATGTCTGCATGGGTTGGATGGTAAAGATAGTTAATATGCCAAGCTCTGGTGTATGTCGACACAGGGAAAAGCTGTCCACAGCAAAGTTGATTTTTTATTTTTTTTATTTTTTTGGATTGGTTAGGGAGGATCCATAGGGTCCAGAATCTCCATCATGCATATGGGGCCCATTGTTTGGAAATCCCACCGTCGGATGCCCTTGCTTTGGATTAGATGCTCCTAAAATATCTTAAAGACTGGAAAATCTTGCATTTATTAGATCTTTTGGTTTATTTTGCATTGAATGTGGATGGTTGCTGTAGTGGTTGGTACTATAAGGTTGAGGTCAAGCTGTGTGGGCTCCACCGTGATGTGTGTCAAACATCAACACCGTGCATTTGATCGGTCCCCTTTAGGTTACGGGATATTCCAAAAATCAGCTGTATACGGAAATCAGGTGGGCCATTCCATCTAAAACTATGTGAAGACATGTTTAAAACATATCGAAGCACTTGGTGGGGCCCACTTGAGTTTTGGATGCGGCTGAAACTTGGTCTGACCCCTCATCCAAGTGGGACACACACAATGGATGGGCTGGATTTGTGAACCACATCTTGGTGGGCCCAATAAATGATTATAAATGTTTTAATGGGAGGATAACCCCTCTCAACTGTTGTGTGATGTGGCCCACCCAAGTCATGAATTGACTTGATTTTTAAGCCCGTGGCCCACCATGGAATGGAGCTAATCAAATGGCCCTTTACCCCTTGAGTGTAAACACATTGCATTATTCTTTGTAACCGTCCATTTGCAAGCTTCTACTAATTAACGGTTGCTTGAGCATCAGCTAATTGAGCACGCTTTCTCACTTTGATCATGTGTAGGCATCACTAGCTTTAGTGATCTAAGCCGTTTATATTGTGGGCCACATCGTAGATTGACCATGTGCCAAAAATCTAGCAGATAGAGATATCCTGATCCTTCTAATATTGCTTTAATTTTAGCTGGGTCCACAGATATCTCTTTCTCTGACACAACAGATCCCAAGAATTTTACTCCATGCTTCCCGAAGTCACATTTTAACAACTTGTTATACAATTGATTTTCCTTTAACGTTTGTAGAGCGGTCCTGAGATGTTCCTCATGCTCCTCATGAGTCTTAGAATATATAAGAATATCATCGATGAATACAATAACGAATCGATCTAAATAAGGTTTGAATACCCGATTCATAAGATCCATAAATACTGCTGGAGCATTTATCAATCCGAATGGCATTACCAAGAACTCATAGTGCCCGTAACGAGTCCCAAAAGCCGTCTTGTGCACGTCTTCGTCCTTTATTCTCAACTGATGGTAACCTGACCTCAAATCTATTTTTAAAAAAAACCTTGCTCCCTTAAGCTGGTCAAATAAATCATCAATTCTAGGAAGAAGATATTTGTTCTTGATTGTTACTTTATTCAACTGATGATAATCGATACATAATCTCATAGTTCCATCCTTCTTCCTTATAAATAAGACCGGTGCTCCCCATGGCGACGTGCTGGCTCTAATGAATCCCTGATCTAACAACTGTTGGATCTGATCTTTTAATTCTTTTAATTCTACCGGAGCCATGTGGTAAGGTGCTCTAGAGATGGGTGCATTTCCGGGCATTAGATCGATACCGAAGTCCATATCTCTCTTTAGAGGTAACCATGGAATGTCCCGAAAAACTTCTGGAAACTCCCTAATCACGGGTATTTGTTCAATCCCTTCTTCTGATTGCTCGATTCCAACAATAGCTGACAAATCAATCGGCGCATTCCTTCTTCGTGTCCCACAGAATTTCAGTGGAGATCGTCCTTCTATGTTCAACGTAATCGTCTTCCTGAAACAATCTATCTTGGCACGATACTGGGACAACCAATCCATTCCTAAGATGACCTCATATTCCTTAATAGGCATAATTATGATATTTGCTGGTAGTATTTCATTTTCAATTATGATGGGGCATTCTTCACATATTTGCTCTAAATTCATGGACTTACCGAGAGGGGTTGCTACGATAATTTTCTTATCTAATCGTACGGGTGATATACCAAGTGAGCATACGAAAAAATAAGATATAAATGAATGTGTAGCTCCTTAATTGAATAATGCTCTAGCAAGAGAGGTGTAAGCCAAGATAGTACCTTCCACCACATCATTAGTAGCTTCAGCACTATGTTGAGGAGTGATATCTACAGGTTGTGCTGGGTCCTCATAAGCAGAAGCAGTAGTCTCATACATCTGTGCAGCAGCATCTTAAGGTGGCATTAGATCATCATAGCTTCGATTTGGATCCTCATACTCCTGAACTTAGGATGGATCATTTGTGAATGAAGATAGAGTGTAAACACGTCCTTGAGCTTGAAGTCGGGGCGTCTGACTTTCTGGCCTCAGTTGCTGATATTGGGGAGGCTTAACCTGTTGTTGCGATTGTTGAGGTGGTCTCGGATAAGCTTGAGGGGGTCCAGGTTGCTGAGATCGTGGATGTAGCTGTACATGCCTCTGAGGATAAGGTTGTGATGGTCTCGCAGCTGGCTGAATCATCTGAGGGGGTGGCGGCGGAGGTCGTTGATACGAAGTAGACGGTGCATAATGAAGAGGCGGCCTGTAAAACGATCGTGGTGGTCCTTAATTCCCTGGATATTGATGACGAGGTAGTAGAAGACAATGGCGGGCAGGATGGCCCACGTTTCCGCAATTATGGCAAGTCCCAGTGAATTGTGTTAAAAGTTGCATAGTGGCATGCCTGGGTACTGATGTTGGCATCATCTTCTGCCGCTTAGTTGCTTCATGTTGTGTGAGAGATGAATGAGGCGTGGTCCTGGCTCCACTCCTCATGTTCTTCCTCGGCTCGCAGTTCTTCCAATGCTCATCAAAGTCTTTTTCTATTGCGCTAGCGCGTTCCAGTGCTTCTGCATACGTTTTAATGAGAAATGGCGTCGGTCGAGTACAGATAGAAGGTTTCAGTCACTCAACAAACTTCTGCTCTTTACGAAGCTCATCCGGTATGAGAAATGTTGCAAATCGTGCCAACTCTGTAAACTTTGCATCATATTATGCACCGTCATATCTCCTTATTCTAATTTCATGAATTCTGTAACCTTTTGAGCACGCACATAAGCTGGAAAGTATTTATTTTCAAATTTTGTGCAGAATTGGTCTCATGTCCACCTTTCTATTCCCGGGTTCTCCCTGATCGTAGATTCCCACCAATGATCGGTTTTTCCTTCTAACATATATATTGTTAATTCAGCTTTTTGTTGCTCGTTACATCTCATAGTTAAAAATTTTTCTCCATCTGCCTTTTTCAACCCTCAACTTCACTTGGGTCAGACCCACCTTTAAACGTAGGCGGTCTCTGCCTCTTAAACTTTTCCAACAAGGACCCCGTCCCTTCAGGGGCTACATGTGTTGCTTGAGTCTGCTCCTGAGATTGAGTTATAAGCACTTGTGTTCCCATAAATGAGGCAAATCCTTTCATCGCCTGGAGGATCTTATCAATAATTGCTCCTTGCTTGGCTGCATCGGGTACTTGAGTCTCCGATGCGGCCCCGAAGTTCATACTTTGATCCATCATAGCCTGGGATAAATAAAGGGAATTATGAATTTTACTAAATAATTTTAAGATTATAAGAAATTAGATGGTTCAATGTAGGCATACATGAAGATATAAGAGAAGTTGAACTAAGATGTAGTTTAGAACTATATGCAGAAATTTCTTGTCATAAGGGTGCTATTTTAATTGATATTTTTGATATTTTCAGACATTATTTTAACTTGAAAATTTTTATGTAGATATATATAAGTCTACCATACCCCTGTAAAATTATTTAATATTTTGAAGTCTATAAAATTTTTAAAAATTCAGAGAGTACATGTTGTCCAGATTTGAATGATTTCTGGACTAGTTTTTCTTAACCTCAAATACATACATGAAGGGTCAGTATTTTTAATTTTTAACTATTTTTTTATAAAATTATACTTATCAAGCTTCAATTGAGTTTTTGAATCACCTCAATCGGAGTTTTACTTAAATAGTTATGATTTTTCAAAATCAGACATTTTATATTGATTATTGCTGCCCAACCTAAGAAATAGTTAGAAAATTCTCAGAAAATTCCTAATGTCCAGATTTGATTTTGTATGTTAATATACAGCCTAAATGAGATCTAAGTATTATGTTACAATAGATTAAAATGTCCTATATATGTATTCTAAATTTCTCATCTCCTAGTTAAGGCCATTTAGGAAAACTTAGAATTAAATCTCTATTTTAAGTCTAATGTTTAAGATCAACCTGGCTCTGATACCAACTTTGTCACGCCCCAAAATTCGGGTACCCGAATAGGGTGTCCAGGACCTGAATTCCAAACCCGTGACCTATATAAAAAAATAAAAATAAATAAAAATAAAACGATAAAGTATGACAATTTCATATGCATTTCATTTTTTCCCCACCATAGCCCAAAACTTTAAAATCCAAACACAAATTAAGATAACTAATTACATAATCTGTTATTATATCGATGCATAATTATTTAACTTAACTTGAAGTAAGAAAATTAAGTCAAACATTAATACATTCAGAGTTCTAAAATAAAATAAAATAAAATTTATCCTAAGTAGAATGACATGCCATGTGCATCCAACCACATTCCATGCTCCACTACTAATAGTAGTACCCTGCATCTTCAAAATATTCATAACCTGAAATGGTTAAAACATAATGAGTTGACAACTCAATAGGATCACATCAATCCCGAGTTGAAAGTCTCACAAATATTACCAAATTTAACCTCAACATATTAATCAAAATAAGGCAAACATTGGATGTAAAATCATAGTTAATAATTTGACATTTATGAATATTAAATAAATAAATTGTTTAACATAGCTTTTCTAAAAATATTAAGATTTGGAGTGGACAAAACACTCATGTGTGTTGATCCTTTTAGGGGATGACCCACGGCAGAGCACCGATGTTGATCCTTTCAGGATATGACCCTCGGTAGAGCACCGGTATAACCTTTTAGGGACAAAAGCCCAGGGCAGTGTACTCGTATGTACTGATCCTTTTTGGGAGTCACCCAGGGCAGAGCACTCGTATCGATCCTTTTGGGAATGACCCTAGGCAAAGCACCCGTGTCGTGCTGATCATTTCGGGAATGACCCTGTGCAGAGCACCCATAAGATTCATTGCATTAAAAAAATAGTTTACATAAAATGCATCTAACTTTCAAGGAAATATGATAGATATAGTGTCTATGTTCACATAATGAATATTCATTATCACCACTAGATAATATAAAATGAATATATATATATATATATATATATATATATATATATATATATATATATATATATATATATATATATATATATTTGCATTGGTTCAGTCAAATAAAGGATATCTCAATGTCTAGATTATATAAGGCAATTACTTATGAATTTTTCAATAGGAAATGATCACGTACCTGATATGAAAATATATATTTAATGTAGGTCCAATTTCTACGTAAAATAGTTTTGGGCTCTTGCTAGATTTCAACTCGAGAGTCATTTGATATAGTTAGCCACTAGGTTGATATCTGAGACACGGTATTTGATTTCCTCCAATGGCAGATTGTTGTCTAGCAAGGATTTGAGGACTTCAATTCTTCCAACTGATGGAGATCAATACTGAGGAGCTTGGTGCAATGAAAGATCGAAGTTCTCAATGTGTTTTACTGGTGGGTTTCAGAAAATTTGGGTCTTGACTTTCGGCGGTTGGTAAAGACAAGAAAACGGAGGAGAAAGTGAGGAGATTGGAGCTTTTTTATTAGTTCTCTGAGGTGGGGAGGTGTTGGAGAGTTGTGGAGCATTGAATGAGGGAAGAATAACGGCCACAATTCAAGGAGAGAGCATTACACGAATTGTCCAGTGCAGAGACGTGTGCGGCATTGCCACTAAAATGGAAAGTCCCCGTAATAGTTATGGAATTCTGGGCTGGTGAGATGAGGTGAGATCTATAGATGCATCGGATGTAAAAATCTACAACGTCCATTGGTTTTATACCAATAAGATAAGACATGATGTTTATAATTAGTTTGATCGAGGTTTAAGGTAGGCCACACCAGAGGTTTCTGGGCAAGAGATATCAACGGCTAAGGTTAAACAGAGGTGTCGTTCCAATGAACGGTTTAGATTAAGGAGTGGGTCCTACCGTGATGATGGCATGGATGGTCAAATGGGTTCATGTGCACAACTGAACCGCAAAGAACAAGGAAGGAGAGAGAGAACCATGTTTTTTTTTTATTTGAGAGTGGGCCCCACAAAAATGATGTGATAAATCCACACCATTCATTAGTTTTGCCCATCAAAGTTAGGGCATAAGCCCAAAAATGAGGGCCATACACAGCTCATGTGGGCCACACCAAAGGCAACAGTGGAACCCACCGTTTAAAAGGGATGGAGTATTACAGGGCCAGTGACGTGTTCACTTAATCCAACCGTTCATAAAATGCATCTCCTCGGAAAGCTCCCAAGGCCCAAATCTCAGATGGGCCACTGTACACTTACTCATGCCTCCATGGTGGACTCACAAGAGTTTCAACAAGAGGTCATGGCTTCGACTACCTAGTGTGGTAGCCATCAGCTACTGGTCGGTGCTTTGTGGGCCCCACCATGATGTTTTTGTTTTATCCACACTGTCCATCCATTTTCCCAGATCAAATGAGGCAGATTTAAATATCAGGTGGACCACACCACAGGGAAACAGTAGTGATTGAATTTGCACCACTAAAAACCTCCTAGGGCCCACTGTCTGGTTTATTTCACATCTAACCTGTTGATTGGGTCATAATGACCTGGATGAAGGGAAAAAATAAATATCATCTTGATCCAAAACTTTCATGGCCCCCATGAAGTTTTTAATGGTGGGAGTTCAATCAACACTGTTTCCTGTGATGTGGTGTACTTGAGACGTGGATATATCTCTTTTTTTGGATCATAGCATAAAATTATCTGATAAAATAGATGGAAGGCGTGGATGAAAAAAATACATCATGGTGGGGCCCACAGTGCACCGACCAGTAGCCAAACGGCCTCCCATATTGAGAAGGCCTACTGTCGATTACAGTGAGGAGCCCACCTTGTTGCATATATATAATCAAGTCCGTTCAGACCCTTCATCCAGTCCTGATAACTTCTCAGGACAAAATTCAGGCTGTTTTACGACTCATATGTGCCCTTGTATAATTCAAGGGTGAATATATCCTACCAGATCGTTCCTTTACATGTGGCCCACCTTAGTTTCTGATGGTACTTATTTTAGTGTTGTAAGGGATTTATTAGGTGGCACACCTTATAGACGGATTAGATTCCATGAATACATAACGTGGGACTCACATCTTCCCGAGGTACTACCATAAAATTCAGGCTGTTTTACGATTCAGATGGGCCCCTGTATAATTCAAAGGTGGATATAACCTACCAGATCTTTCATTTATATGTCGCCTACCTTAGTTTCTGATCGTAATGATTTTAGTTTTTTATGGAATTTATTAGGTGACTCACCTTATCGACGGGTTAGATTCTGTAAATACATAATGTGGGCCCCACATCTTTCCGAGGTACCACCGTAAGCTTAGGTGGTGCTGGTACCACTGGAGCGCACCCCTATGTAATATGACCGGCTTACCCCCTCTTCTTCTCTTTTTAACGGCTAAGAACGGTTCCTTACTTTCGCGCCACTACAAAAATAAAACATTCAAATGCCAACGGCTACAATTTTCAAACCATACCCATGCCCTTTTTTCCTCCAAAACTCTCACAGCTTTCTCTCTACACCACCCTTCTGCAACAATGCTTGGATTCGAATTCCCTCCAAACAGGAAAGATCCTCCACACCCACATCCTAAAATCCGGATTCCTCTCCCTAATCTTCCTCTCCAACCGTTTGATCCAGCTCTACTTCAAATGCAGTCGGGTTCCTGACGCTCGTAACCTGTTTGATGAAATGCCAGATAGAGACTCCTTCACTTGGAACATCATGATTTCTGGCTATGTAAAATCCAGAAACATCGAACAGGCGCGTGAGTTCTTCGATGGATTTGTTTCTAGAAATGACATCTCTTGGAATACCATGATTAGAGGGTATGTTGAAGAGGGTAATGGATCCAGAGCACTCGATTTGTTTAATAGGATGCTTTTGGAAGGGCAGAGACCGACTCACTTCTCAGTGTCAAGCGTTCTTCGTGCCTGTGCTGGATTGTTATGGTTGAAGTGTGGGAAACAATTGCATTGTCAGATTTATCGGTTTGGATTGGAGGGAGATGTCTTTGCATGCACTTCTCTGGTCGACATGTACTGCAAGTGTAGGGAAATTCAATATGCTCGTCGTGTGTTTGATAGGATGACAGAGAGGAATGTTGTTTCATGGAATGCGATTCTGACAGGATACTCCCAAAATTCATTGGGGGATGAATGTTTAGGAATGTTTATCAAATTCTTGGAGTTTGGGCTGAAACCCGATCATGTCACGTTTGCGGTTGTTTTGAGCTCGACTGCAGCTTTAGCGAATTTAGCACATGGGAAGCAGCTACATGGGTTTATTGTCAAGACCCAATTTGACTCCAATGTGTTTGTTGAGACGGCATTGATAGATGTTTATGCCAAGTGTGGAAGTGTAGGTGATGCTCGTCTGATTTTCAATATGATGGCAGAACGGAATGCGGTTTCGTGGAGTTCTATGATTATTGGGTATGCCCAAAATGGTTTTGGGAGAGAGGCTATTTGTTTGTATAAAGAAATGTCGGGTTCCGGAATCAAGCCAGGTGCAATTACGTTCGTTGGGGTTCTGATGGCCTGTAGTCACTCAGGGCTTGTCGATGAAGGCCGTAGGTATTTTGAAATCATGCGGACTGTTCACGGAATAGAACCCGATAAAACCCATTACACATCAATGGTAGATCTTCTTGGACGTGCCGGTTATTTGAACGAGGCAGCTGAATTGATTGAGCATATGCCATTGAAACCAGATGCAGCGATTTGGGGCGCATTGCTAGGAGCTTGCCGGGTTCACAGGAATTTGGAGATGGGAAAGGCTGCAGCTTTGAAGGTGTTTGAATTGGAGCCGCAGAATGCATCAGCTCACATGTTGCTTTGTCACATTTACACCGAATGTGGTGTATGGGATGAAGCAGCGAAAATGAGAACGAAAATGAAGAATTTGGGCATCAAGAAAGATCCAGGTTGCAGTTGGATTGAAGTAGGCAACGCCGTTCATACGTTTGTAGCAGATGATGATTTCCATCCACAGATCGAGGAAATAAATCTCGCATTGAAGAAACTGATCGAACAAATCCAAGAAGCTGGCTATGTAAACCATTTGAATCTGACATTTAGTTGTGACGGAATAGAGGAAGGGAGGCAGTCGTACCATAGTGAGAAGTTAGCGCTTGCCTTTGGGCTTATCAGCACCCCTTCTGAGAAGGCAATCAGGATCATGAAAAACCTACGAGTTTGCAGCGATTGCCATTCTACCATGAAGTATGTTTCTCAGATTTCAGGCCGTGAGATCATTGTAAGAGATGTCTGTCGGTTCCATCATTTTAGAGATGGGAAATGCTCTTGTGGAGATTACTGGTAAGAAGATGATTGCTACTTGTCCCCATGCATCTTTTAATGTCAAATACATGCACCACACCGGTAGGGTCGTTGACTGGCCAGGCCTGGACTGAACCAAAATCAATTTTCTGAATGGGGTTAACCCAACTGGTCATGTCCAACGATGTAGAACCACAAGCTTCTGGTTCGGTAGATGGTGTAGCGATGTTGAGCTCTGAACATCCTTCCCTCTTGTCTTCTCGTTGGCGGTGGCTGAGGAAGCAAACGTGTGGACTGCTATGAGTTAGTGGCCAGCCACGTTGTTTGGAATCTGCTCGAAGAAGAAATCCAAATGAGGCAGAAGTATCACAGTTTTGGAGATGATGCACCTGCTTTCTTCTGTGAAGATAAGATCAATTTAGAGAGGATTTTTTTTTTTTTTTCCGTGGAGATGGGACCCATTCAAAAAGTTCTCAGTCAAGTTGATGGCTTCAAAGGTAACCTCACATCGGGGTTGACAAGGTGGATTTGGAAGTGTAAATCCCTTCAGAGATCAATAGTCTTCGCATGGCTCATTGACAGAGATCACATCCTAACTGTCGATTGGTTAAGGCGCAGTAGCATGATTATAGTCAACAGATGCTGTTTATGTTTGAGGAACAGTGAAAATGTCAATCACCTATTCATCTGCTGATGTTTCTTGCAAGTGGTATGGAGCTGGGTTTTGAGGCAATTGAAGATGGTATGGTCCATGACATTCTCTATCCAACAGTTACTCAATTCGTGTAGAATCAGCCATTCGTGCAAGAGTCGGAAAATTCTTTTGCAGCTTTGCTTTGTGGTAGTTCTTTGGACGATATGGAAGGAATGAAACTGCTGCTTGTTTAATAGAATATGCTTGTCCACTTCCACTCTTGGCTGGAAGTGGCCAGTCATAATCTTGTATTGAGGGAAGTTCCCCCCTCTTGAATGGCTTTCTTTGAATTAGCTTTTGGCTGTTTTGGCCTTCGGGCCTTTTTGTTTCTTAATAAAATGTCTTCTTTTCTGATTAGAAAGAAAAGGTCTGGTCTAACCAATTCAAAATCCATGATCAAGGGATTAAAGAAACTCGGTGAATCCTTTCCACTTGTTTCATAAACTACCGGCTACTTTCCACGGTTGAACCCATTTGAGGGATGGCTTGGATCTCACACCCATGTGCCATGTTGCTACATGGGGTGGCATGTAGTGAAGTTGCCTTATGCTCTCATGTGGATGTAGTAAACCTCTTGCTAGTAGATATATATTTAGACACTGATTAATGAGACTGTCACAACGTGACTTGTCATCCCACACAGGGCACACGATGTTGAGGATTGGATTTTTTAATTTTTGCAAACGGAATACTCCTATTGAAATCTTCTCTTGGACTGCAGGAAATTTTTGTGATCAATGCTATCTTATATTATTCAGTAAGAAGATTCAGATCGATTTTGTAATTATGTATTCTGTCGGACGGCTAGAATACCAAACAAAGAAGAAGAAGAAGAAGAATACTAGTTGTTTGGCTCCTGGGAATCAGTTTCTAGTGAGGGGCTGAAGTTATGTTTGGGTATTGTGAAAGGGTGTGAAATGAATTCCCATGGGAGTCCAATTCCCAAAAATTTCCAAATTTATGATTCTTCATCATCATCTAAAGCATTATCCCAATTAATTGGAGTCAACTACATGAATCGTGTTCATGCTATACCATTCCATTATATTCGTGGCATGCCTTCAGTTAGATCATAGGTCATCAAGTCTTTTCATACTACCTCCATCCACGTGCTTTTTGGCCTTCCCCTTGCACTTTTAGAGCCTTTTAACTTTACTGGTCATAACCGCCCAATTCTTGGCTTCCATTACATATGACCAAACCATCTAAGTCTACTTTCCTTCATCTTATTACCTATTGTCATTGCTACTAAATCCCTTCAAATGCATTCATTTCTAATTCTCTCCTTCCTCGTCTTGCCGCTCATCCATCTTAACATCCTCATTTCAGCTACACATCCTATAAACATGTCGTTCCTTAACCACCAACATTCCATCCCATAAAAGCACAGCTAGTTATCTTTAAATTTTTGGAATCCAATTCCCAAAATTTCCCCATTTATGATTACCATCCTTAAATCCATCTAACAATCACATTTTTGAAAAGGATAAAAAAGCATCTCCTCTCCTAACTACTCTCTCCCAATATCCAAGCATAAAAACTAGATTATTGAGAATTCCCAGTACCCAAACACCATAGAGAGGATCTCTTTACTGGGAATTTGTTTCCTGAAAACATATTCACAACCTCTTTTAAGATCGAGGAGTCAGTGATTCTAGAATTTACGAGATGTTAGACTGGTAACCTAGAAAACCATGTGAGCCCTAAATTCAATGTTCATATGGATGTGATAGGGAAATCTATGTTGCAAATCATGATGACCAGATATCCTTGGTGGACAAGTTGTGGTTCCTAGGGGTGTACACGAACCGAGCTAGCTCGGTTAGCTCGCTCGACTCGACTTGAAAAGGCTCGATTTGACTCTGTTCGAAGCTGAGTTTGAGCTGATTTTTTGAGCTCGAAAAATTTTCGAACTGAGTTCGAGCTTGCCCGAGCTCGACTTGACCCGGATCGAACCCAACTCGAATCGAACTCGGATCGAACCAGTTCGATGACTCGGTTACTTTGATATTGATGTTGCTCACCAAGTGTTTGATGAAATGACTCAACAAAGTGTGGCTGGTGGCAATAAATGTATGTATATGAAACAAATACCCTTTTTTTCTTAATTTTTATGTTGCTTAGAAGGTGTTTGATGAAATACCTGTAAAACTACTGCTGTTGTTTTACATACAGTGAGATTTTGAAGGTGTGGTCCATGTGTTTGTGAAAATGTTGCACATGCGAACTCGGCTCGATCTTGGCTCGAACTGGCCCGAGTTGCTAACCGAACCGAGCCAAGCCGAGTTCGAGCTGGGGTCAGCTAGTGGCCGAGCTGAGGCCAGCTCGACTCAGTTCGACTCGGTGTACACCCCTAGTGGTTCCTTAGTTAATTGATAGTGTCACCTCGAGCACATGTGAGTATGGGTTGAGCGGAGGTTTGATTGCTTGAGATGTCCTTGAGAACTTGCGATTAGACATGCGGTCGTTGACTGGGGAGAGTTGTTGTCCATGGATCTCATTACATTGATATACCTTGACCGTCATATATACTGGGGACACACTTGTGGACATCATGTTATGAGATGTACGTTCATCTTACATAAGGGAACTATCTTGGGTTAGGAAGAACAATCCCACTATCTGGACTAATAATTTAAAAGTTAAAGATTCCAGTAATCCAAAATCCCATCAAGTAGAAGTTGTACATTTGTATAAGGGGAGAATAATGGCTTGTGCCTTCCTTCTTCATAATTAAGGCTTTTACTTCGAGTCCATGGACATAGGCCACATGGAGTTATTCAAACCCAAACTATACATCTGAACCCCTGAGTCATCACTACAATCTTTAACTTGTTGTAAATTTCGAGATTTTGGTTGTGGTGACTCATGAACCCTTTTCATCCTCCCGCGACATCCCTTGAGGTGCATTCCATCCATTCGTTCCACCCATCTATTTAGTTGAGTTGGGCTCAAGCTGTCTTTAAGAGCCTATTCACCTAGCTTGAGTGTGGCTTTACTCAACCAATTTAGGGTTTCAATGGCACTTTTGTCATATATTATCTAGGATGAGATACACCTAATGATCAATCAAAATCTTGCACAATAGTGAGTGGGCTTAAGTGTGGGTCAAGGCTAGCATGTACATTATCATTATGGGCTAAGCTCGGACCTATTGTTTTGGTGGGTACGGCCTAGGTTGAGTTAGGGCTGGGATTGGAGAGACCTCAACCCGACCATTGATAAGACTGAGATTAGGTACTACCTCTCGTGTACTAAACTCGACAAAGGCATGATGTGTCGGGATTTGATTGGACAACAGCCCCATGATGGAGGGTGCACTACAAGAAAAAGCGCTATACAGGGCACCTATTTTTAGGGGCGGCCATATATAACTGCTGGTGATCATTGAAATCATTGGCAGCTGTCCAAAAGCGCCCCTGTTTTTTGAAACGTGGCTGCCAGTTAAAGGATGCAATTAAAACAGAAAACTCGGAGGGAAATTTTCAGATCCGTCTTTTCATTTCCCTCTTTTATCGCGCACACACACTCCCTCCTCTCTCTCTTGTCCGGCACACTTCTCCCTGCCCTCTCCCTTCCCCGATCTCTCTCTCCCATCTCACTTGTCCCTTTGCCTTCCTCAATCTCTCTCCCTTCCTCTCCCTCCATCTCTCGATCTCCCTGATTTCCCTCCCTCCATCTCTCGATCTCCCTGAACTCCCTGAAAGCAGTCATTGATCGATCTTCCTCCAATAGCTGATGAGAATAGAAGAAATAAGAGCACACGAAGTGAAAGGTACTCTCTCTTTCTCTCTCATTTCCTCTTTTAATGGCCAGAAATTGGGCAGCAACCATGGCAGTGGCAGCCATATCCGCCGTTGTCCATGGCCTCCTACATGTTTGAAGAAATGCTTCAACTAAGAATCCCTAGAACTGTCTCTCCATCTCCTCTGAGGTTTCCGATCCCCACTGCAGCAAACCTTTTTCTTTTCTTCTTTTGTTCATTCTCTTTTTCCTTGCCTCTGTTTTGTAAAGCAGGTTGAAAAGGGTCTGCTAATCTCATGAAACCTAGAAGGGTGTCTGCTAACCCTTGTTTCCAAAACCACAGATTGTATCATTAGATAGAACAGAAAGATTATATAATCTTAGAAAGCCATACCATGGAAAAAAAAAAATGTACAATCTTAGAAAGCCATACCATGGAAAGAACAAAGTGAGTTGCGAGGCCACATGCTACCATTTCAGCTGCATCCAACCTTCTGCTAGTGAGACCTATGTATTCCCTTGGAAGACATGGATAAATGGGTTCATAATTGAAAGTTCCAGCATAATGTAATGTTCAAGGAGAAAGATTTGCCAAGCCCAATATGTCTAACCTGGGACAGGTGCAAGATCTAGCCCATTCTATAAGGCTAGCCATAGATATCCCATCCCAAAAATCAGGCCAGTCAACTCATCCGTTGTCCATAGTGTCAACAAATCAGGGGCTTAATTTGTTGAGGTTTCTTTATCTGTTCATTTGTTTTGAACATTGTAGAGCACCTCATTAGTGTCTGGCCAGATTTTCAGGATAGATAATCTCCGCGGGGGGGTGGCTGTATGCCAGGTTGGCCTTGCCATTAGATGGGATGCCTAATACTCGCGTGTGGGCTTAACAAACCTCTTAGTAAGAAACATGCTAAAATATGATCTTGATCAACAAAGGATGCTTCTGAAGAATTTTGCAAGAAATCAATGATAAATGTTTCTCTCTATGATTACCAATTGTTGCCACTGCAATCTTCTTGGGCTGCTTGTGTTCCAATTTCAAAACCGACAAAAGAATATATTGGGTTTTAATAGTTAAATCATGTTTATAACCAACTTTACTAATGTAGTCTTGTCCTGTTTATTCTTGGATACTTCCCAAAATTTCCAGTGTAATCATGTTAATGTTTAAGAGAGAGGAAGAGATGAGCATATCATGAACTACATAAAAACAAGTGAGCTTTGGAGAAGATGGGTGTCTACTGTGGATGAAGAAAATATGTTCTATTTAAGTTCAGAAAGTTACCCAAAAAGCCTGGGAGTCTAGATAGAAAATAGGATGAACCCACATCCGGGAATAATCCTAACAATGTTTCTGGCATGGAAAATACCTGCACATATCAACAAGGTAAGATTGTTTATTTAAGAAAGGAGTTTAAGTAACAATAACCAATCAAATGCTGGTGATCATACAGAAAAAACGAGAAAATTCAAAGATGAGACCCCCATCAAGTGCTTACTTGCATTGTCTATTAGTAGGTTATAAGTTAAGCCCAGATTCATCGATTATAAGAATTTGCTCTTTTTCATGGAAAGTAAATACCTGAGAAATTATAAGGATTTTGTATAGTGCAGGCTCTAACATGTCCTGCAAATGTCTCTATATGGGACAAGATGTGTAAACTGTTTGATTTAAAAGCTAAGAAGAATATCAGAAATAGTTGCTTCTTTTACTGATTGTATTGATTTGAATCCTGTTATACATTAGCCAGATGGAGAGCAATATACCCATTAGTCTTCATATTATTCTCTGTCTTATTAAAATTCCACTCAGTAAAATTGATGAACTACAGAGGTTCAATGATAACATCATCCAAGGGGGTCACACATGAAACCTAATGCTTAACCCCAAACATGAGAAAGTTTAATTCCTATTTGAGAACATCAGCGTAGTTTGTATTGTTCTTTCAAATCAAGAACAAAGCAAAATGAAATCAGTGGTTGCACCAACTAAATCAATCCAAACATAGCCAGCAGGTGTAGGACAACTAACCATTGCTCTAAAAGCTCATAACTGATAGAGCCCCACTCAAGCCCGGTGTGAGGAGTCTCGACAACTAATCACTTGCTCTAAAAGCTTGAATTGATAGAGTATGGTGAATCAATCCCTCTATCTCATAGCCCAAGTCCCACTTCGCATGGGTCAAGCCCTCGGCCGAACCCCTCGTGAGCCCCCACTTCACATGGGTCTCACCTCACACGGGCTGCCCACCCTAAGTTTGCCTCCACTTAACACAGGCCACCCCACTCAAACCCGATATGAAAATGCCCTGCATTAAGTTCAGTAAATATACAAACAATGCCTCAAAAAGAAACTGAGTTATATTACAAAATACCATATGCTATGCTTTCTTTCAAACTTCTGCATTCAGATGTGGCAGGTGATAGGCACATATATGTTTCAGCAGAATCTTTTCCTATGCTCATAAAAAAATAAAAAAATAGAAATAAATAAAATCTCAGTTTACCATATGACGACAATGGAACAACATTTTCTACTCTCCGGTGGTTTGGATCAATCTTACCTCGATAGTGGATCGTCCTAGTATGAGGTATGGTAAACCACTAATACTTCCAAAAATTAAAAAGTGGTACTATAGGGGTAGGATCATGTGGTTCCCTCAAGTTCATTCACTAAAGGCCTGTTTTGGGTTCCACCTAAAAATGAGGTCACCTCATTTTAGCAAATTGTAATTTATGTATTAAAGATCATGTTTCTTTCCCATGGGGATTAAAAATAATCTTGATAAGCAATAAACATGATCTCTAATATACAAAAGTTATTATTATAGATTCAACAATCATATATTGTATTATATGCATGCTATTGCGTAAACCAAAAATATAAATCTGTCCATTATAACTACAAGTGGTAGACTAAGCGAAAGATACCTCGTTTCAACACTGAGGTCTTGCTCCAATATTGCTTGTATGTTAAATGCATGTAGTAGATAGTACTAGGTTAATTGTTTCAATTCTACTTGTGCATATTTTGAAATTTATTTCTTCAGTTTAAATACATTCTGTTATTAGTTAGGTAAATGATGAATATTTGTTGTGATTGATTATGGAATTGGAATTGTTTAAGAATAGGATAATCAGTTGCCCATTTGAGAGTTTCTATGTGGCCAAGCATAGATATAGTGTGCTTTTGGATAGAAATTCTCAAATTGTCCCACGTATGGACAGTTCAAGGTTGGATAGATTAAAATACTTCGGTTCCATTATTTAAATGCACATGCTTGTTTTGGGTTGTATCTGTCCATTTCTCTCTGGTTACGTTTCTTGCATTTATTTCTAATATCAAATATCCTCACAATGTGTGGATAATTGGCGTGGGAATCAAATGCAAGATTAACGTATCTGCAGAGACATGGGGAGACGCTGCCGGAATTTTGGCGTGCGCATTTAAATGGGAACTTGAAAGCATTAAAATCTATCTGGTCTTGGATGGGTGATTGATTTAGTCAGTCAATTAGATATACCATTAGTAATTCTTTAAGATGCCTAAATCATTGTCATTTGGGGGTAAGCTGTCGTTGATTAGTATGTAGGTAGGTATCTCGTTTGAAAAAAAAAAATTATTATGTAACTTGGCTTCCTTTGCTAAATGAACAGATGATAATGGGGCTTGTTTAAATTATATTAGGAAGCTTTGTCAGGCCCAGAGTGTATTTTCACTAACCCGTCCGAGTGGCTAAGGAAGATAGTTATGGATAAGAGTTGGATTCATCTGCCAAGGTACCCATTTAGAAACTTCTCATTTTAGTTGTTGTGGCTTAGTGGTTAAGATGCATTCTTTTGACATATCCTCCAATTTCATTGGATGATTTAGGGTGAGCCACGCATACTTAAATGGAACTGCGAAATTTATAGATTTTGCATTTTCAAATGCAAGTAATAGAGGGAGGATCCGATGTCCATGTAAGAACTGTAACAATAACTTTTGGGTGTCTTGAGAAGTAGCATATGATCATATCGTGTGTGACAGATTTAATACAAGTTACACCTACTGGCGTTTCCATGGGGAAGTTACGTCTTCTTCCATGCCTGCTATCACAAATGTCGTAGGTGATAATCCAGATCCACACGATGATATGCACGGATTGTTACATGATGTGTTCGGTATTTCAAATTTGAATGGTGAAGAGAGTGATGCGGGCCACACGCCATACAGACCTACACAGGGACAAAATACTAAAGCACAACAATTTTTTAAATTGATAGAAGATGCTGATCAGAAATTGTACCTAGGTTGCAAGAAATTCACTAAGCTTTCTTTCGATGTGAAACTATATCACATAAAGTGCCTTGGTGGATGGAGTGATAAATCATTCACCATGTTACTTGAATTGTTGAAGGATGCTCTTAAATGTGCCAAAGTCTTTCTATGAAACCAAGAAGACTATTGGGGAGTTAGGCCTCAAATATAACAAAATTGATGCATGTCCCAATAATTGTATGTTGTACTGGAAGGAGGCCATCAATGAGCAATCATGTGCTATATGTGGTACTTCCAGATGGAAAATGGCTGAACATCAGTCAGATGATGGGGGATCTTCTTCATCTATAAAGGATCAAAAAATTCCAACTAAGATATTGCGTCATTTTCCCTTGAAACCAAGGCTTCAAAGGTTGTTTATGTCATCAAAACAGCTTCCTCTATAAAATGGCATGAAGTAGGATGCACCGACGATGGAATATTAAGGCATTCTGCTGATTCCCCAGCTTGGAAAACTTTTGACCACAACCACCCAAGCTTTTCTTCGGACGATCGTAATGTTAGAGTTGGGTTAGCAACTGACGGTTTCAATCCATTTAGGACAATGAGTATTGCTCACATCACATGGCTTGTTATTCTGATACCATATAACTTGCCACCATGGATGTGTATGAAGCAACCTAATCTCATGTTGTCCTTACTTATTCCTAGACCTTATGGACCCGGTAATGACACTGACATGTATATGTAACCTTTGATAGATGAGTTGAAGGAATTGTGGGAGGTTGGCGCAGACACTTATGATGCCTCAAACAATGAGACATTTCGATTGCGTGCAGCATTGTTGTGGACTATCAATGACTTCCCTGCATGTGCAAACTTGTCTTGATGGAGCACTAAAGGACGTCTCGCTTGTCCTTGTTGTAATAAGGACACTTCGTCTAAATGGTTAAAAAATGGTCGAAAGTTTTGTTATATGGGTCATCGTCAATTTTTAGAACATGATCATAGGTTTAGAACTAATAACAGATCCTTTAATGGCATGGAAGAATTTGGCGAGGCGCCAACTCCACTATTTGGTTCTGATGTGTTGGCCCACTTGCAGGGAATTAATGTCACCTTTGGGAAGAAGACTGTAGGCAGTTATGGGTATAAGAGAAGAGGAGAACACACTGAGGAAGAAAGATATAGCTACAAAAAGAAGAGCATTTTCTTTGATTTGCCGTATTGGGAGCATAATCTATTGCGTCATAATCTGGACGTCATGCATATTAAAAAGAATGTATATGACAATGTGCTTGCGACGCTGTTGAATATTGCAGGGAAAACAAAGGATAGTGTAAAGGCACGTCTTGACCTACAAGATATGGGTATAAGACAAACATTACACCCAAAACAACTTTCATCTAACAAGACATATTTGCCACCCACATGCTTTACTATGTCACTAAGTGAGAAGGATGATTTTTTCAAAATCTTAAAGCGGGTGAAAGTTGCAGATGGTTATGCAGCCAATATTTCACGTTGTGCGCATCTCAAAGAGCGCAAAATTTCAGGACTCAAGAGCCACGACTGTCATATTATAATGCAGCAACTACTTCCAATTGTGAGACGAACAACATTACCTAAGAACGTAACCTCAGTCTTACTTGAATTGAGCGGTTTCTTTAGAGAATTATGTTCCAAAGTTGGTCGAGTAAGAGACTTTAACCGATTGGAATCTCGAATTGTGCTAACACTTTGCCATTTAGAAAAGATCTTTCCACCAGCTTTTTTTTGATATTATGGTGCATTTGACCATTCATTTAGCGGGCGAGGCAAAAATAGTTGGACCGGTACAATATCGATGGATGTACCCCATTGAGAGGTGCATATTAATGTTTAGAAATTAAAATTATTTGCCATGCTATGCTAGTCATCCTAATCGACCATATATTTTTAAACTTTTTAATATTAGTGATCACAGATATCTGCTCACATTAAAGTCGTATGTGCGTGATAAAAGTCGGCCCGAGGGATCAATTGCGGAAGGGTACTTGGCGGAAGAATGCTTAACATTCTGCTCGAGGTACTTGCATAGTACAGAGACAAGGTTCAATCGACCAATATGGAATGATGACTATGGTAACACTTTATAGAAGAACAATCCTCTATTTTCCCACAAGTAGGTTGTGCATTAGGGAAGTCTGAGGATTGTGAACTGGATAAAGTTACATTTGCACAGGCACATCGATATGTCCTGTTTAACTGTCATGAACTCAGCCAATTTCTTGAGTAAGCCAACTATAGGACTTAATTTATACATAGATAAATTTACTCTTTTTTTTTTTTTTGCTAAAACTAATGACTTTTACAGAGAACATATGAATGTTGTTAAGCGAATGAATCGTCGTGCACGGCCAAGGGACAGAACGCATTCACAATGATAAATTTTATAAATGGTTTAGTGATCGTGTAAGTAGTCAATTTGATAAGTTTAAGGACATGTGCATGTTTTTTTTTTTATTATTCAAACATGAGCTTTTGAATGAATATTTTCGGTATCTGAATAGGTTGAACAGTTGCGCCTTGAAAGGAATGAGCAGGTTTCAGAAGACCTTAGATGGCTAGCTCGGGGTCCTAGTATGGCAAGAAGATATAAGGGTTTTATTGTAAACGGCTTCAGATTTCACACCAAAGATTGTGAGAAAAAAAAAAAAAACTCAACATAGTGGAGTTGTTGTGACTGCAAAGACATCAAGCTTCGCAAGTGCCAATGACAGAAATCCTATTGCAGGAGGTGTAACATACTATGGTGTATTGACGAACATCATAGAACTGGAATATTGTGGTACTCGGAAGGTTGTATTATTTAGGTGTGATTGGGTTGATGTTCTATCTCAAGGCAGGGGTGTTAAGAAGGATGGGTTGGGGTTCACGCTTATGAATTTGAAACGATTATGCGATACAGGTCAACAATTGTCTGATGAACCGTTTGTGTTCGCATCTCAAGCTGAGCAGGTGTTTTACGTACAAGACCTCGTTGAAAAGGATTGGCATGTTGTAGTGAGGACGAAACCTAGAGACTTATTTGAGATGCATAGACAATAGTCTGCAGATGATGTTGATACATTCTTAGGCATATCGCCCTGCGATGATCAATGTTTGGAGGACCCGAGTGATGACACTGTTAGCTGGGAAAGGACAGATGTCGATGGTACAACAGTTGTCACATATTTACCACCCACCCAGCCGATGGTAGAAGAACAAATAGATGATACTGAGTTATCTAATCCCATTGGAGACGACATTTTGTACAATAATTGATTTCTTAAGTACCATGTTTTCCTAATGTATGAAATAGAAATTAAAATGTCTTTTTTCATATGGTTATGTTATTTATTTATTTAAAATTGAATTGTCTTATCAACATGCATCTATTCACTAATGTGACGCAGGTTCTTCTTAAGACATGAAACGTGCTCGTTCTAAACGCACGGCTAGGCTACTGATAAGCCTTATGACTGGTGGCATCAATTAGCCTCAGCTACCCGAGACTGATGTGGGTCCCTCCTAGCCTCAGTTGCCCCAGCCTATAGCGGGTCCCTCCAAGCATCAACCTTCCCCGGCTACATTGGGTACAGTCCAGCCTTTGTTGCCCGAGTCTGCAACGGGTCCTTCCCATCCCCAGCTTCCCCTGCCTATGGCGGGTCTCTCCCAGAGTTTGCCTCAAGATCCACACCAGATAGTTGATTCATTAGAGGATGCTTCTAGTGGTATGTTATGCATTGGTCCTAAAATCCTTAAAAATTTAATGTATTTTTTGCTAATGAACTATACAAGTCCGCATATTATTTATGTGCATTTTTTTTCAACAGATTTGACGTTCACGAAGAGGAGTCGAGACCCCACACAATGCCATCAAGTTTGGAACATGCGTGAAGGGCAACGCATTTTTATTACCACCAACAATCTAGGGCAGCCCGTTAATGAAAATGTTAGCAAGCTGACAAACTTTTTGGGGACAATAGCATGTAATGGGGATTACGCACCCCTTACATATTCTAATTGGAGGGTAGTGCTAAATGAGAAGAAGGATGATATGTACGAACTTGTCATGGTAATGGTGATTTGTTTTTATGTATTTTATTATCTATTTTTTGTTCATTATGTGATTGTCTGCTTTGTTCATGTGATGCAGTCCAAGTTTCAGTTTGACAAAGAGATTAAATCTTGGGTGTTGACATCAATTGGTAAAAAATGGAGGGACTATAAGTGCGAACTGAAGAAATTCCACTACTGGCCTCTTGATAATGATGAGGCACGGCTAGCAAACCTCAATGAGCATGTCCATATGGATTAATAGAAGGCCCTCGTTGAGTTTTGGAACTCTGAAAAGGGAAAGGTATGTGATGAGTAGCTACTGAAACCTTCACGTTATGAAATTACACAACTGTCTTTTACTGAAATTTCATAAATTAGTCTGTTGATGTGTCACATTTTAGGCCCGTAATATGATAAATACGGAAAATCGGAGAAAACAACGCATCGGCCACGCTGTAGGCACGAAGCTTTGCGCGAATACGTGATGAAGAGGTAATTTTTTATTAATCACCTGATAATTTGATGTCAATCTATTTCTGATATATAACTTATTTAAATAATGATAGAGAAAGAAGAGGGCCAATGGGGAGGATTTGACCCGAGCAGATATGTTCTTGTTGACACATATACGTAAGAATGGGATGCCTGTGGATGAGGCCTCAGCAAGAGCAATAGTATGTATATGTATCTTCTTATTTTGTTTAATCTTTTAGCAATATAAAATCTAAATTGGTGATTTTTAATTGTAAGAACAATTAAATGAACGAACTTCGCAGCAGCCAGAGGCTTCACAGAACAGCACTGCCAGGAAAGATATATTCTCGGAAGTCATGGGTGACGAACGACATGGCCGTGTTCACACTTACGAGTTAGGTCCCTCTCCTTCTGATATATGGGGCACAATATCCCACAGTGTCCAGTCCCAAGGGAAGGCCTCCAATGCTCAGAAGAGAGATGAACAATATGAGGGATTGCATGCTAAAATATCTTCCCTAAGAGAAACTATGGCTGATAGAGATGCTCAAATATCTTCACTAAGAGAAACTATGACAACATTTATGGCTGCCATAATGAATCCAAGCATTAATCTAGCTACATTATTAGGTGTTTCAGCTAATCCCAACTTGAACCAACCCTCCTTATCATCAAGCCACTTGGTTCCAACCCCTCGGGTAATTATAATATATACATGTATATTTTTACTTGTAATATGTTTTCAATTATACATAGTTCGAGCTGTATACGATGATTGACATTAATTTATCATTTGTAGAGAGACTTGGCGAATAAGGGGAATTCTACGAGTTGCACTAATGTGACTCAAGTTCTTCTTAAGAGTATTGTAAGGCCTGGGGATACTATAGCTAAAGGAACTGTTTTGAGCACGGATCCATTGACAAAAGTAGGGGGCAAAAACTTGGAGTTGGTTTCTGGGAAGTATCTGTTCAAGTGGCAATGGCACGTGATGAGGATTTGATAAGGACCCATGGACGCTATAAAACAATAGGGGATGCAATTGGAACGGGTATTGCTTGGCCCACTACTTTATGTATGGTAATTTTTATTTTTTTATTTTTTTTAAGCAATAGAACTTATTGTATGAGATTGTGAATAGTAATTGATTTATTTTTGTTATTTTTTATAGGTTGTAGACAGAAATGGATGATGACTACATGGGAGAAGTTTTTATTAAGTATTTTGGAACTATAAACATCTTTTGTAAGTGGGGGTACTAGGGATCCGTGGTTTCAAACTTTTGGATTGAGTTAGACACATCTAAACAGTTTATTTTTATCTTAGTTTAATTACAGAGGGCACATCTAAACTCATCTAATCTCTTTAATTTAATCTTAGTTTTATAAGATTATGATTTGTGATTTGAATTTTGCATTTGGATGTCTTTAATTTAATCTCTTCTGTTTCTTTTCTTTTTACATGTGGTCACTTGGTCATCATATTTGTAGTGTAAGAGTTCCTATCATACCTTTTAGTAAATTTGCATATAAGTCTTAGGCTCCATTTGGTCATCACATCAATCTTTATGAATATAATTTTTTCTCAAACCAAATGGAGCTTAAGCCCTTTTTTAACTCCGCCAATGCAACTTCTTGCATTGCCGGTCCCAAGCCCGGGTAAAGGAGGGAAAAGGGCGTCAAGGTGAGTTGTGTCATTTTCTTCCATTTTATTTTACATACAACGTTAATCTTCAGGTCACTCGACTAATTTTCAAGTCACTTGACTAATTTCAGGTCACTTGACATAGTCGGCATGGCCCACGCTCCGTTTGGTTGTAAGTGAAATTGATCTATGTACTTTCATATGTACTTTCCCTATTTCAAATGTTATGGTCAACAAGAATAGTTTAGAAAGGATTGATGGATGAGCAGGCAGGTAACATGAAAAGGTCAATCAAGGACCTCTTTTCAATCCCTATGGTCTAACATGCTTGCCGCTTGGAAGGTAGCTGTGGGTCTTCAATTCCCATCTCAACAACTCCAACATCTCTTCCAATCAAATATCCCAAACATCAGCCACCAATAATCTGTGGATGTTGCCTTCCACTTCGATCCAGCTGCAGCCGGGTGGCTTCCTCATCCCACATTTCCTCATAAGGGCCCTCACCTTCGCAACATCCTCCCACTTCCTAGTCTTTGCATACATATTGGAAAGCAGCAAATAGTTCCCCGCATTCTCTGGTTCCAACTCCAGTAGATGCCAAGCTGCTTTCTCTCCCAACTTAATGTCTGAGTGGATTCTACATGCATTCAGCAGGGGCCCCCAAACACCTGCATGAGGTTGGACTGGAGGCATCATTGTTGTGATGATTCTGTATGCTTCTTCTATGTACCCGGCATGTCCAAGCTGGTCAACCATGCACATGTAGTGATCTGCAGTTGGAGGGATCAAGTACTCGTTTCTCATGGACTCAAAGTAGTGGCCACCCTCATCCACCAGACCCGCATGGCTACAGGTAGATAAGATCCCAATGAAGCAAATACTATCGGGCTTTAACCCCTCTTCTTGAAGTTGACGAAAGATCTGGAGGGCCTCCTTGCCACGCCCATGGACACCAAACCCCTCTATCATGGAGCTATAGCAAACCACGTCTTTGTCCTTCCAACTCTGAAACAACTCGTAGGCCCTGTCAGGGTCCCCACATTTGGCATGCATGTCTATGAGATCTGTCACAGTGTGTACATTCAACAGACCACGGCCTGTTGTTCTCAGGTGTCGGGTGCTTTGGTCATGGATTCTTTTCTGGGTAATTTTCAGGAAGCCATATTTACAATGAATCCTGAAACCACACAGGTATTCTGCATTTCCTCCATTCATTTTCCCCTGTTTCAATGGTGCTTATTGACATGTGTCATGCATCTGTTACTTCTTTCTGAGGGTATTTATTATATCTCTTGGGCTGTAGTGTGCTTTATTTTTTTTCCCCATGACAGAACTGCTATTTCTTTCCTAACAGATGGAGATGCTCTTTTGCTCCACTGTGGTTGGGCTTCCTTTCTTGATTCCACCCATGCTTTTAACGGGAGAGCTGTTCACAGCCTGGAATTCCTGCTCTCAGGTGAGATCCCCCTGCCTATTATTTCATGAGTAAATACACGATAATTAGCTTCTCATTGTTAGCAATGCATTTGGTATTTTGCAGGTTGACACGAAGGATATTCTCTTCATATGCGGTGGTGCTTTTCTTGACTTAGAAAAGACAATCTCAGAAAGGTATACGGTTAAAATGAGAAAACCAACTAATGTGCTTGCGCTAATTGCCTTGCATTGGTAGTTCATTTATGGAAATTTAACTTGTTTTTGTCCATGCCCAGGCGTCAAGATTCTTCTATAGTGTTTGGAGCCCGGGTACGTGCAAACATGAGGGCTGGTGGTCTAACAAATGCTGCTGTGACATCATCTCTACTAGAATCAGTGAGTTCAAAGCAGTTGCTACTGGACTACTTGTTGAGTAGACATTGTCTGGTGCACCAGTCCATACAGATGGGTCCCATGGTTTGGTGATTCAGATGGGTTGATTTCGTGGGAATCACTGTGGATGGTAGATGTCTCAAAAAATCCTAAATTTGGTGATCCTAATTCTTAACCCTCAAACCATTGGCCTTCAAAGGGGTGGTTAAGAAAATTTAAATGGCTGACATCCAATCTGGAGGATTTTTTGTTGTAGAATTTATGATTTCATAGCTTGTTTATGGAAGCATTTTGATTTTGTTTATTTACTTACAATAGGCACTCAGACATTGGTGAAGCTGAATTTTCTAAATTCCATTCTGGTACCAAACGTGGCGATATTGTTGGTGTCACTGGATTTCCAGGTTGGTTGGTTTTCATTTATGTTCTTCAATTCTAGCTAGCAAAACTTTTCCTGTATCTTATCCTTTGGGTATTGGCTGTACTTGCATGTCAAAATATTGATTTCTTCCTTTGTAAACAGTGACACTTGAGCTTTGTAGGAGAAAGTGGATCACTGATTATGTTAGACTTTTGGTATTTGCAAAGGAGTGGAAAGCAGCAGCAATGTGTTCAAAGTCTTTTGAATAAAAGTTCATCTATATTGTGATAAGCTAAATATTTTGTTTCCACAAGTGCGTAGCATGGCTAATGATATGTTGGATGCATGAGCCACCCAAAGTATGGATTTGGGAGTCTACTAGGGGGCATCTAAGAATGGTGATTAATGAACTTCCTCTCCCAGAATGTGCGTGGTTTGGAGCATAAAGATAGGATGCTAATCCTTATGACTGTTGGTCAGGGAAAGGAAAATTGACGTGATGATGATTTAGGAAATGTAATGGGTAAAAGATCTGGTGATATGCTAAAATTTCCAACATTTGTGGTAGGAAAATGATTTTTTTTTTTTTTTTTGGGTAATACTTGTATGCTTTGATGAAGTACCCAAGCAAATCTCTATCTTTTCTGTTGATGCAAATCAGGGTGGAATTGGTCTGGCTGGCTTGTCTGCTGAGGATCTAATTGTCTGGCTGTCTTGGAAAATGATAGGATCTAATTGATGCAAATCTTTTCTGTTATGATCATATTGGAAAATGATCCTGCAAATATTTGGAAGGATCCAATATGCAAATCTTTTCTGTTATGATCATATCCAAGGGAGCTGCTCGCATGTCTGGCTGTTTGCTTGTTTCTTTTTGCCAATTGTCTTTATTTGATGGAAGTGGTCTTCATGTATGTAGGGTAGTTGTGCTACACCAAAAATCAGGCCTTTCAAACTCTCGAGTGGGCTCCACCTGTTAGATGGGCTACAAGATGTCACTGCTCCTCATCAAACGACTTCCGCCAAAGGTTGCTACTCTCATTTGTTAGCAGTTACAGAGGCATAAACTGTGTGCATAGATTTTTTATGTGGGTTAGGGATGGATTGGTTTGTTGCATGGAAGGGAAAAAAAGTTTGCATTTGAGATGGGTTTTCTGAAAAGAAAAAAGTTCTACACATTGTTACTTGCTTCATGATTATCATTTCATTGTGGTTATACTATAGTCGATTCATGAACTGTTGTTCAATTTAATAATCTTTCTATGCATCCATGTTGGATATGATGTGCTAAAAAAACACTTGGCTCATATACTACCTTCATTTCTTCTGTGAAGATTCCACAACAAGCAATTGGGGCAACCATCAAGCATCACATTTGCCAAAAAAATGGGTCTAATGTAAGTTCTAATAGTCCAAATACCCACCCTTGTGACTTTGGTGCTGCTTATTATAAGAATATTATATGACATGGTTTTGCGTCATGTGAAATCATGCTTCTATCACAGTGAACATTGTTAGTTTTTTTTTTTTCCTCGTGAAATTGAAAGTACTTTTGGACAGGGATCCTATGGAATCAGGATTAAGCTCTAATCTCAATTTTGACAACCCATGCCCTCCATGTCAAATTTGAAGGTTCTAGCAGCCCTATTCTCATTTAAATCACAATTTTCAATCATTTAGTTTCTGTTCTTTATTGAAATGCCAATGTTTGTTGTAGGAGAAACAAGAAGTTATGGGATTGAGAATGTAATGGAGGATTTAACTGAAATTTGTGTTGGTTTGTTTTCTATAGGGATTTATCCGGTAACTTGCTATGTGGAGATATTCCGTTCTCGATAACTAGGTTCAAACAGCTTGAGGAATTGTTAGTATCATGTCTGCTTTTATTTGGTAGATTGGTCATTATCACGAATCTTGCTTGCCCCTTTGTAAGGGATAGATTGGTCATTTATGGTGATGTTACTATGTAGGACATTGAAGAACAATCAGTTAACAGGGCCTATCCTTTCAACCCTTTCACAGATGCCAAATCTCAAAACTCTGTAAGGTTGCGGTCACTTATATTTGAGGTGCTTGTTCTATTTTGTGGTTTATGCTTTCTAATATCTACTTGAAAACATTGAATTGTTTTTTTTTTTTTTTTTCCTTCCTTCTCATTTGGGTTTTCTCAGTTACTCATTTGCATTGGGGGTTTGTCTGATAGAACATACCTGAACTACAATTGTTTGTTTCCAATGGTGTGGATTTGTGTGTACAAAGTGATTTTAATGGGTCCCTTGCTATTTAATTTTTTTTAGGGATCTTGCTCAGAATCAGCTCACTGGTGACATTGCGAGTCTGATTTACTGGAATGAAGTATTGCAGTATCTGTGAGTACTTCTCCACTCTGTGTACTCCATGTAAATCACAATTTATAAGTCTATCTCAAATTAGTTCTAGTTCATCTAGTAATTTGGTATGTTTTGGAGTCGCCCATTATTGTGACTACACTATGGGTTGTGTTATGTTATGTGATGGCGACTTTAATTCTTGTTATGTAAGATGGACATTGACCGTTATGATATCCAGCATTCCTTTTGGTGTGGGTGTTGTTCTTGTTCTTTCTTCAATTGTTTATGGTCTATTGATTGTTATGACTTCCAGGGATATTTCTTACAATCAAATCATTGGAGAGATTCCTTACCACATTGGTTTTGTGGCAACCTTTTGCAGCGCTATTTCCATTTTCACCGGCACTTTTTACATTACCGGCGTTTGTTACAAATTTTATCTGTGCTTCACAAAACTTTTACTGGCGTTTTTTACAGCTTTAGTAGCGTTTGTACAATTTTGCAGGCGCTTCGTAAACTTTTAGCGGCGCTTTAGGAAGTTTTTTACCGGCACTCGTACAGTTTTAGCGGCAGTCAACAAAAGCGCCGCTAAAGGATTCAAAAAACGCCGTTAAAAATCTATGACCGCCGCTAAAAATGTTACGTCGCGGTAAAACATAGCGCCGCTCCGTTTAGCGGCACGTATCCGACCGCCGGTAATTCCCATACCAGAGGTTTTTAGGACTCTTAGGGGCAGTTTTGGCTGCCGATAAAGCCTATATTTTCTTGTAGTGGGGTGACTTGGTTGGAATCTTGGAACCAACTGTATGGGCAATACCCTGAGCATGGGGCCCACCTCGATGTATGGGTTGTATATCTACATTGTTCATCCGTTTTGCCAACTCATTTGATCGCATGAGCCAAAAAATGGAGAAGATACAAATCTTAGGTGGACCATGGCACAAAACTAGTGGTAACTGCTAAAGCATGTTTGTGAGCTACAAAAGTTTTGGATCAAGCTGATATATATGTTTTCCCTTCATGTATGTCGGTGTGACCTTATCAATGGGGTGGATGGTAAATAAACATTACAGTGGGCCTTGGGGAGATTTTAATGGTGGGCATTCAATGACCATTGTTTCTTGTGGTGTGGTTTACCTAAGATTTGTATCTGCTTTGTTTTTTGCCCATGACATAAAATGAGTTTGCAAAATAGACAGACAACATAGATATATAATGCATACATTGAGGTGGGCCCCATGGTCAGGGTACTACGCACATTGTTGGTTTCGGGATCTAGTCAAGTCGCGTCTCATGATGGAAAGTTCAATGTTTCACATGTTTTCGAAATTGACAAATGCACCCAGATGTAGATGGGCAGAGCTCTAATCGGCGCCTAGGCTCATGAAAACTATCTGCGTGTTGAGTTCGTGTTGCTTCTTCATGATTAAGATCCACACTGCCCACTATGGCCTACATGCTGAGGGGTCCCATGATTGTAACTATTTATGATGTACAATTCATGATATATCAGACCTATTAAAAAATTACCCTAATCGGATTCTTTACACCTAACTTAACATTATCAAATCCGATGGCTAGAAAGTCGACATGTGACAACACCGCCATACGAAAGATTAGGGCAAGATTTCTTTTAGCCACTGATACAATCAATAGAAGAAAATCATGAGAGACAAAGATGATCATTGCCTTGGGACATGTGTCAGACAATCAAGAATACTAGAAGCATGCAACTATCACATAAGCACATGGCGGAATGTGAAAAGGCCATGGTTTACATAGTGGCCTGATTCTGATTACGATTCTCTAGCAACCGCCCTATGTATCTATAATTCTCTAGCAACTGCCCTATGTGCCTATAAATTAATCAAAGAACAAAGAGCTCCAAGCTCACGCCAATCTAATACAACTCTTTTATACAATACAACATTCCCTATCGTTCAGCCCTCGTGGACACCTATCCTAGTTAAATTTAGTCTCGAGCTAACTCCACTACTAGCCAACGTAATGCTTTAGAAGGCATGGACCATTTAGATTACTTATCTCTCCACTTGATATCCACGATCACATTGCTAGATCGCTAAGAAAATCTAAAGTTTCGAACAGAAGGCTAGTAGGACTTTCTTGCCCGTGTGCTTAGATATTTCATCGGTTGTCTCGCCTACAAAGTTTGACTCTTCAACAAATAGATTGCCATGTTATCATGGTCGTCTCACTTACAAAACCCACTTGAGAAACGAATAGATAGTCAAATTACGACAGTTTCACCTACAAAGCGAGGTCCTAAGTGACAAAGGGATAGTTGTTGGCCACCGCTACCTCGCCTACGAAGTTTGGTTCCAAGAGACAAATAAACTGTCACCCTACCGATCGTCTCACTTACAAAGTACGGTTTCGAGTGACGAACATATTATCGTTTACTCACAACCGTCTTGCCTACAAAGCCTAAGTCGAACCATATGATAAACAAACTCTTGAATTTTCACCCAAGATCGATCGCATTACTTATGAAGTGTGGATTGTGCCAAACGATGAAGGTCATCCTGCAAACCATGACTGACTTACCCATAAAGTTCAATGGAGTGACTAACAAACTATTGTTGCCAACAATCATCTTGCCTATGAAGCTTAGTTGAACAACAAATTAATCATCGTGCTTGACGATTATCTTATCTATGAAGCCTGGTATTTTTTCAACCAAGAAACAGATGGTCGTTGATTATTTATTTTCCTTTTCTTTTTATTTATATTAGTATATTTATCTAAATATCAAAAGAATACTTTCAGATTAAGGACTATTTATTTCTTTTTAGTTTTTCTATATTATTGAATTGTTAAAGTCCTTTCATTACATAAGGTAAAAACTTTATTAGAATCATGAATTCTTCCCTTTGTAAACAACTAGATTTTATTTAGTTAGTAGCTGAATGATAGCTTGGTCTCTTTGTCACGCCCCAAATTCGAGGACGGACAGCTTCCGTGATACCCCGAATTCGACACTCGACTTCCATACACCAAGTCCCGAGTTCGGCGCCCCACAAGGAAGATTTTTGACTGAATATATATATATATATATATATATATATATATATATATATATATATATATATATATATATATATACACACACATATATATATATATATATATATACATATATATATACCAAGCACTACTCTCCAATAGAAATCCTGATTGTTACAAGTACAATGCTTTCCAAAAGTACACAACGTCAGCATTGTCAAATCGAAAAATAGATGCAATGCATCAAGAAAGCAAAGTCTTTCAAGCTACTCCAGCCCTGAAAAAAAAAAGAAAATAGGAGGCTTAGGCAAAAAGCCTAGTGAGTACACACGTGTGTGCAGTGTGTCCTACATGCAAGCAAGATAAATATGCTACAAGGAAATCATACCACAGCCATAACTATATTACGTGCATCCGTAATCACATCATCATCATCATATTGTCATGCCATAATTATACAATATCGAAAGTACTGACAAGTCCATGAGTCATACAATATCAGAGTATGCAATATAAATTAGCTATACAAATGAAGAGTTATAAAGAGCCAAATATCAGATGTCGAGGATGCAATTCAATATACAATTCCGGATGAATTCACAAATATCGTCAACCGTATCTAAATACTGAAACATAATAACTTAAAATGTTAAATGTTACTAATGTAATGCAATATGTGGTGCGAATGAAATGACTATGCTGGAGTGAAGTCGGGATGATAGTACGTAGTATCGCAGACTATGGGGTCTATCATAAAGGACTTCTATCCAAACTAGTCCCATACCTAATTTGGATAGTCAGACTCAATGTGGTAAACTCCTGATCTCAGGTTGGTCGCGCGCCCCACCGAAATCCTGGTCATTGCGAAGGTACACGTAACAAATAGTTACGCACCACCAGCCTCGAGTGGATCATGAATGAATGAATGAATGAGTATGCAACTCCTGCTCAATAAGTCCACATATCAGTACAGTTCATCTCTGGGATCATCACCGGGGTCTATTACACTACGTCAGCTTGCCGCCCCTATCCGAGCGCACAACTGGGTAAGTGGAAGAGACCTCACTATCCGCCTGCCAATATCGGGCCCAGCTCGTCGATAGCGGACCCATTCTTCAAGCTGGTCAAACTCAACCTAGATATTGCCCCCTCACTCAGGCGAGTAAGGTCACACCCCCTCCCAACCGACCATGACACAGTGGAAGACGCGGCCTACTAGTATACGGCCCTCATGCGCTCATATATATCCACTCGGTCTCGACGTTGGAGTGTCTCCTGGCCACGGAGGTTTATAAATTTTCACCCAGGGACATCTATGGCGCCCGTATGCTAGAACCAAACATTTTCGGTGTCCCATTTGGCCATCCACGATACTCCTGTGGAGGCTACGGCCCTGGTGTCGCTAAGGCATACAGTAATTATAATGCGAGATGCATAAATTATACAATCCAGTTATGCATCAATCCTGTGCATACTGCGTGCTCAAGTGAGATAACCTCCGCCTATCAGGGAGTCTCATAACAATCTACCCAACGACACATGCAATGGTCAACCACATCTCATAACAAACATGCAGATGATACGTATGGGCATGTATAATGATGCTATGCTGTTACATACTCACAATCAGTATCAATAACCTGCCTCAACAATCGGCTTCGACAATGTGGATGTTTAACCAACATTGCCCCCAAGGAATGGCCCACATAAACATCAATACATACATCATGGTAAAATCACACATCACATCGGTCCTCAGATATATCGCTTTGGGTCTCACACGAGGGCCGCACATTCATCGCATTGGGCCTCACTCATGGGCCGCACATTCATCGCATTGGGCCTCACTCATGGGCCGCATATACATCACATTGAGTTGTATCATATGGGCCTTACACATCGCAATGGGCCTCGTCACATGGGCCATGAATACATCACATCAGGCTTCACGACCCATGGGCTTCAAATACACAATAGGTGAGCCTTACACATGGGCCTCAAATACATCACAATGAGCCACAACCCATGGGCCTAAAATACATCACATTGGGCCTCGCCCATGGGCCTCGAATACATTGCAAGTGGCCTTAAATTATTTCACAAGTAGGCCACATACCTAGGCCTAATTCACATCACTATGGGCCACATCACATGGGCAGAAAATACATCACAATGAGCCTCATCATATGGGCTGAAAATATATCTCAATGGGCCTATGATCAATCTGTCACAAGCCCTAAGTTCATGTACCCAGGAAATTACACCATCGGCATAGTTCATGAGTCTAAGTAATCACACAATTTCTGATATGCCCACATGGTCTTATGGCCATTCCATTATCAAAAGTTTGTATGGTTGAGTGGCCACACAAATGCCACTCTACTGGTCATAATAAGGGACTTAAGGTGAGATGGTTACTTATTATTATTATTATTATTATCCCATATTTCGTATAATGGGGCAACCGCTTTACTAAATTTTCACGTAGCAGGGCGGCCAGTACCACAATTTCACATAGTTTAGTAGTCACCAAAGCACTACTTGATCATATGGTTGGGCTACACATTACCCACATACCCACATGATTTACGGCTATCCACATCACGCATGATCACAAGATTTATGAGTTACATATTTAGCACCATTTTGTCAAATCTAGTTATCACTCATCCCGTCAGTGATCATATGGTTAATGGCCACAACAATCATAAATCTACTTAAACAAGTAGTCACACGATTGCCCCAATTTTCATACAGTTAGGTGGGCTATAAAAATCAAGCACTCACATGTGGTGGTCCACACAACTTCTACCAATCCACACTACTAGTTAGGCCACCCAAGATCCCAAATTCCTATAGTGTAGTGATCCACATGATTCCTACCAATTGGCAGACTAAATGAGGAATAACTATTACAATAGGCACCATGAAAACGACTTAGATTGCCGTAAATATATAGGCAGCCCCGCACTCTAAAATGATCTAATCAAAATAGATGAATGGCTAGTAAAACATGTATATTAGGTGGTTCATGATCGATTAAAAGGAATAGATGGATAGATTTCTCACAAACATTACTATAACTCTAGGAAATATTTAACGGTAGACAAGTGATCAATATTGCTCCCGTGGCATGAGATTTGGATCTGATTAGCCTATGGAACCATACCCTAAAATGATGAGGATAAACCGATGAAAGGCATAGATCTACATCATACTACATAGTGGAGTCCATGGCCAAGGAAGCATCCCAACATATAAGGGCATACTAGAGCCTAAGAATTTCCAATGGTTATTACACTGTTTCTACTTGTGGCATGGCCTGGCCCACCTAAAATTGAGTTCTACTTCATCTTGTGTCCACGGGCAAGAGGTGGGCTCACTTCCTAAATGACTAGAAAATATATAGGCAGTGTGGGTATACAACACATGCACCTAGGTGGGCTTCACATGCATCACATTATGTCCAAGGAAGCTTTCATTGGTAAGCATGCAATTCACTTTCCTTATTATTATCATTATTATGTTTTGTATAATTGTGGGTCTCATTGACATGGTGGGGTTCACCCCATGAACAGTTCATATAACAAACAACATCATAGCTGATACCATCCACTAGATGAATGACATGGATATAAGGTACATACGTCGAGTGGGACTTGTGACACATGGATGGTCTAAATGATGGTCGACTGGGATGTAAAATACATGTAATGAGTTGGCTCCATGATCTAATGGCTGACTCAACTTTGGTGGCAGTCACACATCACAGTAGAACTCAAATGATTTAATAGTAAGGATTTTTATTCACACTATTTCTTATAATGTGGTCCACCTAAAGTGTGGATCTACCTCATTCTTTTACTCATGACTCAAAATGGTTTGAAGGAGTGGATGAATGGCCCAAATATACTTTTCATCACCATGGTAGCCTCAGAAAAATCTAAGTATTTTAAGTACAATTTCCACTGTCCAAGTGGCATGACCTACCTGAACTTTTAATCGGCCTGATTTCTGGGACCATGCAATAAATGGGGCTAGAAAGATGAATGAATAGTGTTAATTTAGCACATACATCATGGTGTGGCCATGATCGGCCCACAAAATTTTACCCCAAATGTGGGCGTCCGGGGATGACGCCACCGCCTTCACACCCATTATTTTATTTTAATATTAATATTACTATTACTATTATTAGTATTTGTATACTTCTAATCAAGTGTGTCACTTGAGAGATCTAGTCCATTCATTGTGTCTGTCCCACTTGATGGAGGGGTCAGTCCAAGTTTCAGATTCATCCAAATTTCAGGTGGGGCTCAGCAAGTGCTTTTATATGTTTTAGCCATGTCTGCACATTATTTTAGACGGTGTGGGCCACCTAAGTTCTTTGTACAGTTGATTTTTGGCGTGACCCATTTTTAAGAAGGGACCCATCAAATGCACGGTGCATACGTTTGACATACATCAAGGTAGGGCCTGTGGTGGGGCCCACTTCTTTCCAGCGTCAACAGAGACACTGCTTGCTGTCAGACGCTGGCAGCAACAGCGTCATTGCTGTTTTGCAATTTTATTTATTTATTTTATTTTTTTTTTCATATTTGGGGCCCATAACATGACGATCCAGTCCGTCTATTGCGTGTGTCCCACTAGGTTAAGGGGTCATTCCAAGTTTCAAATACATCAAAATTTCAGGTGGGCCCCCCAGAAAGTACTTTTATATGTTTTTGCATGTTTTCACATGATTTTTGATGGTGTGGCCTACCAGAGAAATGTATTGGCTTCATTTTTTTGGCTCAACGCCTAAAATGATCTGGAAAATTGAATGAATGGCGTGGATTTAATACATACATCATGGGTGGGGCCTGCTGTTGACCCATAGCCCCAGCCCCTTTTTACAATGCAGCTGGGACACTGCTTCTGCTGGACGCTGGCAGCAGCGTCTCACTCCTTTTTTTTTAAATTCATTTATTTATTTATTTTCTTATATATATATATATATATATTTTTTTTTTTTTGTGCACATGTGTGCATGGGTGTGTGTGTGTGTGTGAGTGTGTGGCCAGCCTAATGGGCCACGCTTGGATGATTTGAATGTCATACAAACATTTTTATGGGGCCCACTATTAATGGGTCCCACATGGACTCTATAATAAATTTATTTTATTTTATTTTATATGTTTTCTCCTATCCATCCACATCATCAATAACATCATCATCATTATTGCAATTTTCTTTACCATCAATCATACTATTTTCATCATCCACACAATTAATAACATCATTATGATCAACATCATCTCCACCATATAAAAACACAACAAAAACAAAATAAGAATTAGCAGGGTGGGTGTACTCACCTTGATGAATTAGATGGATGGTTGAGATGGATGGAATGGATGGGATTGATGGAGTTGATGGCCCACCAAGATCACTCCTCTCTCTCTCTCTCATATGGAAAAAAATGGTGAAATGATAAGGGATGGAGGGGTATTTATAAAGAAATGGACAAAATTTTGGTTAAGTTAAGCTAATGTGATTAATATTATCTTAGGCTAGGATTATGATACTTAATTCATGCTTTGTAATTAATGGTGGATTAAAGGAGCATGGAATGACATGGTGTAGTGATGTCATGCATAGTGTATAGCATGGAGAAAGGTTGACTTTTCATGCACATGAGAGAGAAGAGGTATGGGTGTGTGACATCACACACATGGGTAGAGATTCTCTCACTCATATGTGGCATGTACATGTGTGCATGACATGTGTTGTGCACATGTGTGGAATGAAATACATGGTGTCATGCGCACATGATACACTTATTATTATTCACAGCGTATCTCACTAACGGAGTATCATACCGACGCACGGGTGGTACCTCCACGATCACGGCGATGGGGCGGTTGATATGAGATAGGTTTCAAGGTCTTGAGGTCCTAGTCAGTTGGGTGTGTACTATGAACGGCTAATCTAGGTTTAGCTAAGGGCGTAGATTATCATATACATATATGCATAGAAACTGGTACGGAATGGACGGGGTATTACACTCCTGGTCTATTGTACTTGACCATGCCCACACTTTACACACCATAAGAACGACTGAAGTATAGCCAAACAAAGATAATCATGACCATCACCATCCGTAGATACCTTTAAAACAATAGGAAGAATTTTAACGGCTGCTATCAACTTAAAAAATAAGAAAAATTCAAATGTTAGGATAAACGATTATCATGGTCGCGGGGTAATTTCTTATTCTTCATCGCTGTAGGTAGAACATGTAAGGTTTAGATCATTCAACCATCTTAGTATGTGGGCCCCACCAGGCTGCCTAACACAATGAGACGCGGATTGCCCATGGGCCCTACTCATCAGAATATAAAAGCTATGTGTATTGTGGATAGATGCAACCGATCACGCATTGAATAAATCCTGTCCCTAAAAGTTAAGATTCTTATTGAATATTATGGCAGGCGCTTATTTTCCCATGTGCTAGCTATCTCAGCATCATGAGAGGAAGAGTGAGCAGGTTTCAGGTAAGAGACATCATTGCATCTCTTTAAAATAACCATGATCTATCCATACAAGTGGCCCTTAGTTTACGATCCAGACCGTTGATTTGTTCAGAAATCCCAACCAATTGCATACAAATAGATGGTCAATATATATATATATATATATATTATATTTTAAAAAAACATTATGCAGATTTCATTCCTATCATAAAGGAGGTTGGCCTATCTTTTTTTTTAATTGTCTCCAAAATAATAAAATAAATTAAAATTAAAGATTAATAATACCTCTCAGAAACCCATTTACTGGTCCTAGTACTCCTCCGGCGACGTTTGCTGGTCCTCCTCCGACGTTTGTTGGTACCAGTACTCCTCCCGCGACGTTTGCTAGTCCTCTTCCGGCGACGTTTGCTTGTCCTCCTCCGGCGACATTTGCTGGTACCAATACTCTTCCGGCGACGTTTGTTGGTCATCCTCCGGCGACGTTTGCTGCTCCTTCTATTCCTCTGTCTACTCCTCCTCCGGCGACGTTTGCTGGTCCTCCTCTAGCGACATTTGCTGCTCCTTTTATTCCTCCATCAACTCCTCCTCCGATGACGTTTGCTGGTACTTCTATTCCTCCGTCTACTACTCCTCCAGTTGCATCTATCCACAATACACACAACTTTTATAAAAGCATGTTTGTGAGCTACAAAAGTTTTGGATCAAGCTGATATATGTGTTTTCCCTTCATGTACGTTGGTGTGACATTATCAACAAGGTTGATGGTAAATAAACATTACAGTGGGCCTTGAGGAGATTTTAATGGTGGGCGTTCAATGACCATTGTTTCTTGTGGTGTGGTCTACCTGAGATTTGTATTTGCTTCGTTTTTTGCTCATGGTATAAAATGAGTTGGCAAAATAGATGGACAACATAGATATATAATGCATACATTGAGGTGGGGCCCATGGTTAGGGTACTACCCACATTGTTGGTTCCGAGGTCTAGTCAAGTCGTGTCTCATGATGGAAAGTTCAATGTCTCACATGTTTTCAAAATTGACAAATGCACCCACTTGTAGATGGGGCAGAGCTCTAATCGGCGCCTAGGCTCATGAAAACTATCTACATGTTGAGTTCGTGTTGCTGCTTTGTGATTCAGATCCACACTACCCACTATGGCCTACATGCTGAGGGGTCCCATGATTGTAACTATTTATGATGTACAATTCATGATATATCAGACCTGCTAAAAAATTACCCTAATCGGATTGTTTACACCTAACTTAACATTATCAAATCCGATGGCTAGAAAGTCGACATGTGACAACACCGCCATACGAAAGATTAGGGCAAGATTTCTTTTAGCCACTGATACAATCAGTAGAAGAAAATCATGAGAGATAAAGATGATCATTGCCTTGGGTCGTGTCAGACAATCAAGAAGACTAGAAGCATGTAACTATCACATAAACACATGGCAGAATGTGAAAAGGCCATGGTTTACATAATGGCCTAGGAGAGTGTGTAGTCAAATAGCTAGTTAGTGGTAATATATTCCAGAAGAAGTGGTGGAACGTGATTGGCTACACTTGTTAACGACTGGATCGAAATATGAAGATCATGATAAGTCGTCCTTAATATGGAAGCATAATCAGTCATGTCTGTTGAATAACCAATCAATCTAGAGATAATCATGGAGATTGATTCTGACTACAATTCTCTAGCAACTGCCCTATGTGTCTATAATTCTCTAGCAACTGCCCTATGTGCCTATAAATAAATCAAAGAACAAAGAGCTCCAAGCTCACACCAATCTAATACAACTCTTTTATACAATACAACATTGCCTATCGTTCATCTCTTGTGGACACCTATCCTAGTTTAATTGAGTCTCAAGCTAACTCCACTGCTAGCCAACGTAATGCTTTAGAAGGCATGGACCATTTAGATTACTCATCTCTCCACCTGATATCCACGATCACATTGTTAGATCGCTAAGAAAATCTTAAGTTTCGAACAGAAGGCTAGTAGGACTTTCTTGCCCGTGTGCTTAGATATTTCATCGGTTGTCTCACCTAGTTTCGAGTGATAAACATATAATCGTTTACTCACAACTATCTTGCCTACAAAGCCTAAGTCGAACTATATGATAAATAGACTTTTGAATTTTCACCCAAGATGGATCGCATTACTTATGAAGTGTGTAACGTGCCAAACGATGAAGGCCATCCTGCAAACCATGACTGACTTACCCATAAAGTTCAATGGAGTGACTAACAAACTATTGTTGCCAACAATCATCTTGCCTATGAAGCTTAGTTGAACAACAAATTAATCATCGTGCTTGATGATTATCTTATCTACGATGACTGGTATTTTTTCGAACAATGAACAGATGGTCGTTGATTATTTATTTTCTTTTTCTTTTTATTTATCTTATTATATTTATCTAAATATCAAAAGAATACTTTCAGATCAGGGATTATTTCTTTCTTTTTAGTTTTGCCATATTATTGAAATGTAAAAGTCCATTAATTACATAAGGTAAAAACTTTATTAGAAGCATGAATTCTTCCCTACGTAAACAACTTGATTTTATTTAGTTGCTGAGTAGATAGTTTGGTCTCTTGGTCTACTGTACTTGACCACGCCCACCCTCTACACATCATATGAACGACTGAAGTATAGCCAAACAAAGATAATCATGACCATCAGCATCCGTAGATACCTTTAAAACAATAGGAGGAATTTCAACGGCTGCAATCAACTAAAAAAATAAGGAAAATTCAAATGTTAGGATAAACGATTATCTTGGTCGCGGGGTAATTTCTTATTCTTCATCGCCGTAGGTAGAACATGAACGGTTTAGATAATTCAACCATCTTAGTATGTAGGCCCCACCAGCCCGCCTAACACAATGAGATGTGGGTTGCGTCCTACCCATGCTCGTCTCCAGCTGGGAACGGGCGGGATCTTTGAGTGGCCACCGTGTTGTATGAGCCACACCATCCATCTAATTTTTCGTATCATTTTATGGTATATGCCAAAAAATGAGGCAGATCTAATGCTCAAGTGGACTAAAAATGAGGCAGATCTAATGCTCAAGTGGACTACACAATGGGGATTAAACTCTTACCGTTCAAAATTTCCTGGGGCCACAAAAGTTTTGGATGGACCTGATATTTGTGTTTTGTCTTCATACAGGTCTATGTAACTTTATAAATAGGTTGGATGGCAAATAAAAATCACGGTGGAACCTAGAAAAGTTTCAACGGTAAGAATCATTATCACAGCTGCTTCCTGTGGTGTGGTCCATTGATCTTTGTATCTGCTTTATTTTTGGGTTTAGTCCCTAAAATGATAGAAAAAATGGATGGACAGTGTGGATAATATCCATATGTTACGGTGGCCACTCAAAGCTTCCCAGCGGTAGATGGGCGGGGGTAGGACGCAATCTGCGTCCAACACAAGGATCCTGAGTCTCGCCACAGAAACAAAAACGAACTTGGTCAACTAAGCTCGCGCGTGTGAAGTAGAGCTAATGTACAAGCCACACACGTGCCAACATGGCACCTAGGTGCGAGATCCAAACCATCCATCAACTTGGTCACAAATAAATCTAGTCCACCCATGGGGTAGTCCCTAAGGGCCCGTTCGGATTGGAAGGGATTGGATGGTATTAGAAGGGATTGGAAGTTAAATCCCGGGATTGGCCGGGCGTGCCAAACAGAGTTGGTGATCCGATCCAATCCCATACAGCTTAAGACAATCCACTGACAACACCTTCAATACCTTTAAATCCCATCCAATCCACCCTAATCCGTTTAAATTTGCCTGGGACGTGTTTGGTTCGTGGGATTGGATGGGATGGAAAGGTTTAATCCTAGGATTGGCCGGGCATGCCAAACGGACTGGATATAGCAATCCAGGATAGAGCACTACCACGGATCTCAAGACAATTCACTGGCAACACCATCATTGCCTAGAAATCCATGGCAACCACCCTAGCACCATTCAATCCCTTCCAATCCACCCGGCCAAACGGGCCCTAATACTGAAAACAGGTGAACGAATTAGGAAAGTTCAGCCAAGATTTTCAGATCCGTAAGTTGGACATGGCTTCGATGGATCCCTGACTTTGGGCCCCACCTTGATGCATGTACCTTACATCCACTTCATGCATCAGTTTTGACAGCTCATTTTAGCTTATGTCCCCAAAGATGAAGTACACAAGTGATTAACCATTAAAAGTATCTTGTGGGCCACAGAAGTTTTGGATCAAGTTTATATTTTTACGGCTCATAGTTTTCAACGGTCAATCACCACTACTTCCTGCTGTGTGGTCCACCTGAAATTTGGATCCGCTTCATCATTGGGATCTTGCCCTAAAATGAGCTGTCTGATGGATGGACGGCGTGGATGTAAGGCACATACATCACAGTGGGCCCCACAGTTATTTATCCACCAAAAGCAGCGTTCACTAAGTTTGTTTAGATAAATGTGGCCCACCTGACCAGTGGATCAAACTGATTCGTGAGAATCGTTATCAATTTAAAGGTGCCGTTCTGATGGATGGATTGGATCTTGTAGCTTTCGTTCGTGCTGGCACGCGTGTGGAGTGTACGAGAGCTTATATGCACACGCGTGAGACCTTAGCAAATCTCGACCTATATATACTTATCTTCCCCAACATTTCTAGGGTTTGTGGGAGAAAGGAGAATCATCCAAAACCCCATTTCTAGCGTTTGAGAGAGAGAGAGAGAGAGAGAGAGAGAGAGAGATTCTAGGGTTTGAGAGGGAGAGGATGGTGAAGTTCTTGAAACCCAACAAGGCAGTGATCGTCTTGCAGGGCCGCTTCGCGGGCCGCAAGGCCGTGATCGTCCGTTCCTTCGACGATGGGACCCGCGACCGGCCGTACGGACACTGCCTTGTGGCCGGGATCGGCAAATACCCGAAAAAGGTCATACGGAAGGACTCAGCTAAGAAGACGGCGAAGAAATCGAGGGTGAAGGCATTCATCAAGCTCGTCAACTACAATCACATAATGCCGACTCGTTACAACCTCGATGTCGATCTCAAGGACGTTGTCACCGTCGACGCACTCCAATCCAAGGACAAGAAGGTGACGGCCGCCAAGGAGACGAAGTCCCGCTTTGAGGAACGGTTCAAGACCGGCAAGAATAGGTGGTTCTTTACCAAGCTCAGGTTCTAGGATTTCTTTTTGTTTGTTAGTTGCGGTAATTCTAATGATTTGAGCTTTGTTTGTTAGATCTTTGGATCAGATCGATGAAACTGTCAATTGGGTTTTTTTAGTTGGTTATTTGGATTATTGAAGTTAGTTTTGAATTGGGTTTTATGCTAGTTTGATCATATATTTATGTTGAAATGATGAAATTTTGATCAAGAACCGTTGGTTCTCCAACAAGCTCAGGTTGAAGGAGGCAGCTGCACTGGGATTCATCATATAGTGAAAAGATGAGACTTTTTCCTTATGTTGTGTTGTTCTTCGTTCTGTGCTTTTTGTTTTTGTTTTGTTTTTTTTTTTCCTTTTCCTTTTTATAGGTTTTGTATTGGTTTGATGGAGAATTTTGAATGGGTTAACTTTAGTTTTTGTGCATGGTTTATAGGATCTTCAGATCGAGTCAATGTAACTCTGAATTTGGTTTTTGTTGGTTTCGATCGTTGAAGTTTTCTTTTGAAAGGTAACACTACCAGGGATTGAACTCTGGATCACTCACACACACTACACTGCCCCTACCAGCTCATTTAACAAGCAGGAGACTGGATTGTTGGAGTTAGTTTTGAATTCGGTTTTATATTTGTTTATTGGGGTTCTTCTACTGAATAAGTTGAAGCTGTGAAATGGTTGATGTTGGATTTGATTTTGGAGGTTGTGTTTTTGTTCCTGCTCTTGGGGAGGGGGGTTTTGATTTGCTGGGTTCTTGATTTTGGTTTTCATTATATCACTTTATGCTAGTTTGATTGGGTAATTTGAACAGCAACTTGAGCAAAGTTTATAGGATCTTGGGATCGAATGGATTGAACTTCAACTGGGTTTTGTTGTTTTGGATTGTTGAATCTAGTTTTGTATTGGGGTTTGTGTTAGTTTGATGGGAACTTTGGATGGGTGGGCATACGTGTTATCTTGGACTGTTGAAGTTAGTTTTGAGTTGGGTTGTTCTTGATTTTGGCATTCATTTTATTGATTTCTGTCAGTTATATGGGATAATTCAAATGGGAACTCTTTTGGCTGGGTTTGTAGAATCTTCTGAGTGAATTGATGGTTGAATTTTATTTTTGTTATTATGGAGAGTTGAAGTTTAGTTTTGAATCGGATTTTATGTTTGTTTGATGGGCTGCTTCCATGTAATCTAATGCCAGTGTTGATTAGATTTTGGAGGTCAGTTTTGATATTTGATTGCATTGCAATAATGCTAAATTTTTTTTTTCATTATTCGGATTTTTGGAGGTTTATTTTGATAATTGTAGTATAAGATTAAGCTACTAAATTGGGGTTTCCTTCTCGATTTGATGGAATGATGAAGCGGGTTGTTGTATTGAAATGTGGAGGTTAGTTTTGGAATAGTCACGGTATGTTTGATGCAATCATCTGATTGTGCCATTGAAGCGGGTTGTTGTATTGAAAGCGGGTTGTTTGAGTAATGTTTTAATTTTGGAATGTTTAAGCGTGATACTTTGATACAGTCATCTGATTGTGACAGTGAAACTCTGAGAAGTGTCTTTGCTGTTTTGAATATCGGGGGGATTGCATGTTAGGAGATGCTTCTATTTTTTTAGATGTTTTTTCAACTTGATTTATGGAGGAACAAAAAATATTGGAAAGAGGATTTTGTTTGGTGAATATTGAAAACAGTGTCTACTGATAATGAGTTTGGGGTCAGGATCACCTGCACATGCTGTATGTGAACTAATACAAACTGCTTGATCATTCTGATCAACATGTCACATGTGTAGAACAGGATTCCTGCCAATTGAGGGAAGGAGTTAAATGAAGTTAGTATTGAAATGGAAGTTTAGTCTATAGGATATTCAGATTGAATCAACATGTCACATGCATTTGCTGTATGTGAACTTCTACAATCTGCTTGAGCAGGATTCCAGCCAATCGAGGGATGGTGATGAGGATATCCAAGCACCATTCAGAGCGTACTAGAGGAGGAGAGCTTTGGCCCCAGTTCTAGCATCTCTATGTTGGATGATTCATTATATGGAGCCCAGATTGAGTACGTAGCGTGCTGGAAGACTCCACATGCATGTTTATGCATCTTTGAAGACCCCACATTGGGAAGATGCATGTGTGCTGCATATAGGAGCCTATTGAACACATCTAGACCGTTGAATTGAACGGACACTTTTATCGGACCGTTGATCATTGGGCCATCTTGGCCATTGGCATAATGGGGAATTAGTTTAGAGTCTTTAGACATCATGAGACATTAGTTTACTTATTTTCGTAGTTATTTTATGTGTTGTTTTCTGTTTTAGTTGATTCATGGGGTATTTTGCATATTTTATAATCATAAGGGTTTTTTTTTTTGTTTTTTTAAGAAAAACACCCCAATTAGTCTATAAAAGGGTTTGTGTGAACCTTGGAGCATTATTTTGCATTGAATGAAATTTACCTCTTTTGCCTTTGAGCAACAAGAAATCCCCTGTGAATGGAGATGGTTGGAGCCATGGAGTGGTTCCACTATTCTCTCTCTTGTTCTCTTCTTCTTCAAGGTATTATCTTCCCTCTCTCTCTCTCTCTCTGATGCAGGACATGAAATTCAAGTATGGTGCAAGATTTTCAGGCTTTAGATCCCACTAGTTCATAAACAATCACACAAAATTCCCCATCTCACACAAAAGTTCAAACACTCAGTCAAGGAGAATCTTATGCGGATCCAGGCCTACACATGTTAGGGCCGGATCAATCAAAATTATAAACCAAACAAGAATCACAGGAGGGTAAATTCATCCACATGTGCACAGAAATAATTCCCTCAATCCAAGGGATTCAAAAATTTCAATTTGGGGAACCCTAAGGTTGAAGAAAGGGCAAAAAATTGGGGATTTGAATAATTTAGGGATTTTGGGTGAAAGAGGAGTGAGAGAGGAGAGACGAACCAGAAAAGTACCGCACGTGTGGACAACAGCAATGGCCCAGACGTATGTGCGTGTCATCCCGGCCGCATGTGTGGGGCCCACTATTGAGAAAAAGGCCAGCTTGGCTCTGGTCGGCTAGGGATGGATTCCAAAACTCCTAAATTTCAGCTCGATCCGATGCACCGTTTGTGCGTGGTGCTCCGTCGAATTTTTAGCTCTCCTGCAGGGCTAGATTCTGAAAATCTGCTGTAGAGAGAAAAACGGCTGCAATAGAGGATGAATTTGAAGCGTAGATGATTGTATGAGGAGAGAAATATGGATGGAAGAAGGGAGTGAATCGGGATAGGTGTGACTTCGCACCACGGTAGTCAGCCCTTCAAGGAAAGGAGGGTTTCACACCCAATTGAATCTCCACAAGTTAAAAATTTAGAGGAGCAGAAAAACGCAGAAATTTTATTATTCTTCAATGAGAAAAAAAGGCTGCAAGGGGTACCTATTTATAATAAAACCCTATACCCCAAAACTCGCGCCATGTGCGCAACGTATTACTTGGAGATGAAGTAATAAAAAATAATAACTAATCAAAGTAATCTAAACCGTCCATGATATTCCTAATAGCAATAATAAGCAAAATCTAAAGTACTAGATTAATTAGAATAGTGGGCCACGATCATGAGAACCCATGTTGGGGTTCACATGACTATCGGGTCCACTCCAACGAACCAAAACGCAGTCCTCTAACTAGGAGGCCCTCCCTGGATGTCATCATCGATCCAGATCGATGGTGGGGCCCTCCTTGCGTACGTGCGTAGGGGCCTTGTGCGCGTGATGTCCCCATCAACTCTCCCCGGCTGCGAAGATTTCGCCACTGGCGAAATAAAACTCCTGAACCGCTCCAAGATGTCAGGATCAAGTCTCTGAAGCTCCTCAATGAGCCACGTACTGTCTGAAGCTGGGCGTGACTTCCACTTAACCAGGTACTTCTGAAACCCACCGTCCGACGTTGATACTATCTGATGGTTCATAATATCTTCTCATTCCTACCATTAATCTAAAGTACTAGATTAATGGTAGGTATGAGAAGTAGAGGCTGGGAAGAAGGGTTGGGAAGAGGCCATGGATCAAGGGACAAGTCTGGGGAATCAGGATGGTTGGGCGAAGAGCCGGACAAAGCATTAGTGGTCCCTTGAAAAGTAACTAGATCCTCCACATTAAATGTGAAACTAATTCCCATGCAAGGTGGAAGATCTACCACATACGTATTGAGACCATTTTGTTTTATAATTTTGAAGGGTTCAGCGCTACCCGCTTGTAATTTGCGAACAACCCCCTTAGGATATACCGCTCGGGCCTAATGCGGATCATCATTGAGTCCCCTACATTGAATTCCTTGAAACGTTTATGCTGGTCTACAGAAAATTTGTAATGTTCATTACTAGTAATGATCTTTCGCCTGATTTCTTAATGCAATGAATGGATGTGATGTGCAAAGGACTCTGCAAACTCTGATGGCCTATGGGACAATGACATAGGGACAAGGTCAATAGGCTTCTTAGGCTTATTACCAGTAATGACTTCAAAAGGACTTAGACTTGTGGACCTCTATTGACAGAACTATTGAACGCAAACTCGGCTATAGGTGTCCCACGTCTTGGTATGCTCCCCAACTAAACATCTGAGCAAACTCCCTAGGTTCCTATTGATCACCTCAGTCTGACAATCGGTCTGAGGGTGGTAGGCAGAAGAAAATTGGAGCCAAGTATTCATCATGTGCCATAGTGTCTTCCAAAAGTAACTCATGAATCGCATGTCACGGTCAAACACTATGGTTTTTGGTAACCCATGCAGTTTGACGACCTCACCAAAGAACAGCTTGGCAACATGGGATGCGTCGGAGGTCTTAGAACAAGGGATGAAGTGGGCTATTTTAAAAAAAAGGTCCACGACAACAAATATGAAATCGTGTTTCTGAATAGTCTCGGGGAGTCCGAGCACGAAGTCCATACTGATGTCCTACCAAGGGATGAATGGAATTGGTAAAGGTGTGTATAATCCTATATTTTGCTTTTCTGCTTTGCTAGTTGACAAACACGACATTGCCCTATAATTTTGGCCACGTTTCGCTTAAGGCTTGGCCAATGAAATCCATCCTCCACTAGGGCAATGGTCTTGTCTCGATCGAAATGACCCGCGACCTCTCCTGAATGTAACTCCCAGACAAGAAAATCGTGGAGGGAGGTGCGAGGTATGCACAAGCAGTCACTCCTAAACAAATATCCGTTTAAAATCAAGTACTCACTGCTAGCTCCTGGCAGACTCTCTAACAATGATGCGTGCACAACTCCAACATCTAGACACTCAGAATAATCTTCTTTGATGCGCTCGAGGCCCGTGACTTCAACACTCATGGAATTGAGTAACCCGACTCGACGACTCAATGCGTCGGCAGGCTTATTCTCTAAACCGGCCATGTGCTTAAGCATAAAAGTGTACTCTTGAAGGAATTGAACCCACTTGGTGTGCCTAGGGTTTAATTTCTTTTGAGAGTTCAGATATCTTAAGGTCTCGTGATCTGAGAATAGGACGAATTCTTGCGGCAATAGGTAATGACGCCAATGGCGCAACGATTGCACTACTGCATAGAACTCTTTGTCATAGGTGGAATACTTTTGTTTCGCCTCATTCAGTTTCTCGCTAAAAAAGGTGACAGGGTGCCCTTCCTGACTAAGTACTTCTATGTCGACTCCTGACGTGTCACATATGACTTCAAAAGCTTTTGAAAAATCCAGAAGTCCTGTGACTGGAGCTTCGGTCATCTTGACCTTTATCTCATTGAAGGCCTTTGAGGCTGCCTTTGTCCATTGAAACTCTCCCTTTTTTATGCAATCCGTGATGGGAGCCATAATGGAATTAAAGCCTCAAATGAACCGCTTATAAAAGGTGGTTAAGCCATGAAAGCTGCGCACCTCGTGAATATTGTGGGGTTTAGGCCAATTGATGATAGCCTTGACCTTCTCAGGATCCGCCAATACGCCCTCAACTGCACAATAAAACCTAAGAAGATAACACTACTAGATGTACAATTTATCGGCTCTAAGGGGGTGTTTGGAGCATGGGATCAGATGGGTTTATGTGGGATGGAATTACCAAAATGTAATGATTACACTGTGTTAGGGATTGTCGTCTAATCCCATGGCTTGGAGGCCATCCCACTTCATGTTTGGGAAACGGATTGGCTAGTCATCTTGCCACCACTGGTCGGTGCTCTATGGGCCCCACCATGATGTATGTGTTTCATCCACCATGATGTATGTGTTTCATCCATGCCGTCCACCCATTCTTCCATGTCGTTTTCTGGTATGAGCCCAAAAATGAGTTTGATCCAAATCTCAAGTGGACTGCACAGTTGACCCGAGGAGGTTTTTAATGGTGTAATTCAATTACTACTGTTTTCCCATAGTGTGGTCCACTTGAGATTTATATCTGTCTCATTTATGGGATCAATCCCTAAAATTATATTTAATGGATGGACGACATGGATAAAACACATACATCATGGTGGGGTCCACATAGCATCGACCACTAGCCACATGAAACCCAAAGTAGGATTGCAAAAACCCTTGCCCGGCGCCAACTCCAAGAAGGGGCTTCACAACCCATACCTTATGTGAGTCCCAAACAGGACATTACAACGTTCCATGGGATCTTAAAACCCACTCTCACCTAATCCCAGTTAAACCCATGCGCTAAACGCCCCCTAAGGATCCCACAAACCTGCCTCAAATGGTTGAGGTGGTGTTCCTTGGTCATGCTATGAATCAAGATATCATCAAAGTATACGACCAAGAACTTCCCCATGAAGGGCCTCAACACTTGGGTCATCACACGCATGAAAGTGCCTGGGGTGTTAACCCAAAAGGCATAACTAGCCACTCGTATAGCCCATCCCTCGTCTTGAAGGCCGTCTTCTACTCATCACCAGGGCATACACGGATTTGGTGATAACCACATTGAGGTTAATTTTTGAGAAGATAATAGCATTGGCCATCATATCCAACATGTCATCAAGATGCGGCATGGGAAATCGATACTTGACTGTGATTTTGTTGATGACCCTACTATCAACACACATCCTCCATGTGCTATCCTTCTTAAGTGTAAGAAGGGCGGGCACGGCACACGGGCTCATGCTCTCTCGAATGAAACCCTTTTCTAGGAGCTCATCAATCTGTCTCTTCAACTCTGCATGCTTCTTTGGGTTCATTCTGTAATGAGGGAGGTTTGGTAGAGTCGCCCCAGAGACTAAATCAATGGCATACCCTATATCCCTCATAGGGGGAGGCTCATTCGGCAGATTATCAAGAAAGACATCACGAAACTCATGCACTACTTGAATGATCTCAGTGGGTAACTCTAAACTAGCCTCTGGTATACTTTCCCTAGTCACAAGGGCGTATACCATCAAGTCCACTTCAGTTTCTCGCTCAAAGTCTCTGGCATTCAGAATATGGAGAGACTTGAACTTGGACTTCGACTCTTTCAATTCTTTTGAACCGCTCACACCACTCTACGTGGTAGACTCCTTTCTCGTGGTGTTCTTAGGTGGAAGTGGATTTAACTTGACTTTCTTGCCCTCAAACAAGAATGTACACATTCGAACCACCAAATATGGTGACATTCCTGTCATAGAGCCAAGGTCTACTTAGAATGATATGGCCCACATCCATGGGAACTATATCACACCAAAACGTGTCTTTATAAGATTCAAACTGAATAGGAATAAGACAACGGTGTGAGACTGGAATGGAAGTTTCGTCAACCTAGGACTCTATAAGGTTGAGGATGTGCTTCAAGCTTCAAGCCCAAACGGTTCACAGTGCTAATTGATGCCACGTTGGCACAACTACCACTATCCATGATCATCTTACAACTCTTTTCCTCACATTTTGCATAAGTATGGAAGATCGTGTTGCGGCGCCAATCGTCAGTGTTCTTGGCTTGAGCAAGGGCGCAACGCACAACCGCGGGGGTCGCAGACTCTTGCGCTCCCTCTTCCTCATCACTAGGGGTTTCTATTGGCTCATATTCTTCTTTTTCGCTGTCACTATCTGGGGGCACTACTTTTATTTGCCCATCAATAAGGAGCACTTTGGTGCCCTCTCTTGTGCTGCACTGGTGGGTAAAGTGACCAAACCCTTGACACCTAAAACACCCAGTTGCTCCACTCTTACGTGAGCTAGACCCGATAACTTCTTTACCCTTATTATCCTTGGGCTTGGGCTGAAAATTACTAGAAGGTTTGCTTTGGTACCCGGTGTTAGGCTTAACCCCAGAAGGGTTGGCCTTAGCGTCAGAATCGTGAAACTTAAATTGCCTTCCCATAGATGCTTTGAGGTATTGCCCAACCTCCAACACTACTCGATACAACTGTTTAATAGTGTCTATGTCTCTGGCGAGCAATTCTCTCCTAAAGGCGTGTTTGGGCGGTGGGATTAGAAGGGATTAGGTGGGATGGGATTTCAAAAAACATAATTATTACCCATTGCAGGAATTGTCCCCTGTTGCCATGGGATGAGATTAATTCCATGCTTTGTTGGTAATACGGTGGTACATTGAATGGATATACCCACCATCATTTGAAATTACTGAGAATAACACGTGTTATATCTAAACCGTTCATTCGTTTTGTAACCTCATTTTATTACATGGGCCTAAAAATGAGGTAGATCCAAAACTTATGTGGCCCCAAAGAAGTTTTCAATGGTAAGTATTCAATCCCCGTTGCTTTCTATGGTGGGGTCCACTTGAGCTTTAGATTTACCTGATTTTTTGGCCCATGCTCTCAAATAATCTCGAAAAATGGGTTGACAGTGTGGATATAGCCCACACATCATGGTGGCACCTACATAACTTGCTAACATTGAATGAAATTGGCACGAGACCCAATGCAATTCCATCTATAGCTTTTCCGTTCTTCCCAAACATGGATTGGAATTGGCACAGACCAGATGCAATTCCATCCCACCTAATCCCTTCTAATCCCACTGCCCAAACACGCCCTAGTGTTAGTACGGAGGCCCATTTTAAATCGAGCAAGGGTGAGTACGGGATTCTCATCAACTTCACACCTGGTCAAGTACTCTTCGAACTTCTCAATGTATTCAGCCACACTCATGGAACCTTGTCGAAGAGACCGCCATTCCTCAATCAACTGTAAGCGATAAGAGAAGGGAGGTACTTCTCCTTAAGTGTTTCTTTCATTTCTCCCCAATGGACTATTGAGAGCTCCCTCACTCTTTCTTTCTTTCGCTCAACAGTAGCCCAAAACCTCTTTGCTTGACCCACAAGCTTCATCTTGGCGAATCGAACTCGACGAGCATCCGGCATGCCATACCATTCAAAATAGTGGTCCATATCTGTCAGCCAGTCTAAAAAGGCTTTAGGGTCCAAGTGGCTATCAAAAGTAGGGTCATCTACTCTTAACTCTCTTGAGGAGTTGCGCATCTGGGTCATATTGTTCATGATGCCCCTCGCGGGGTGGGTGCATAGGTGCGCAGCGATGATCAATTCCTTGGCTAACTCCATTCCTCGGTCTAACCTCCTGACCAGTTGCCTGAAATTGGGCATCTTCCCCAATGGTGGGGTTTGTTTCGACCGAGGTCTTTAGTTGGGTAGCGCGCACATTAAACTGCTCAAAGCGTTGGTCCATACGTTGTTCCAAGCGCTTACCCAAAGACTCAAACTGCTGGGTCAGCTTGTTCATTGACTTTTGCAATTGCTCCATGTTTAGTGTAGGGTGCAAGCCAAAACTACGACCTGTACGTGTGGGCATACAATTACTAACTCAATCTAAGGACCTCCTACTACGACTATATGCACCTAGATAGGACTAAATGCTCCTATAGGACTCTATATGGAGATAACGACACTGTACTACTCAATTTCCAGTAACCTATCTGTCCAAAAAAATCTGTCAACAGAAAATCCAGTAAAGAGATATGCAGATTTTCTGATAACAGAAAATTTAGCAGTTTATATCAGAAATTATGAACCTCTAATCGACTCTATATGATGATACTTAATGCATAATGGACATAAATAAACTAAACCCTAAACATGTAATGCATTCCCCTATAAAAACCTTGTTCTCTGATACCAAATTTGATGCAGGACATGAAATTCAAGTATGATGTGCAAGATTTTCAGGCTTTAGATCACACTACTTCAGAAACAATTACACAAAATTTCACATCCCACACAAAAGTTCAAACACTCAGTCAAGTGGAATCTTATGCGGATCTAGGCCTACATATGCTAGGGCCGAATCAATCAAAATTATAGACCAAACAAGAATCACAGGATGGTAAATTCATCCACACATGCACAAAAATAATTCCCCCAATCCAAGGGATTTAAAAATTTCAATTTGGGGAACCCTAAGGTTGAAGAAAGGGTATAAAATTGGAGATTTGAATAATTTAGGGTTAGGTTTATGGATTTTGGGTGAAAGAGGAGTGAAAGAGAGGAGAGAGACGAACCAGAGAAGTACTGCACATGTGGACAACAACAATGGCTTAGACGCACGTGCGTGTGATCCCGGCCACATGTGTGTGGGGCCCACTATTTAGAAAAAGGCCAGCTTGGCCCTGGTCGGCCATGGGTGGACTCCAAAACTCCCAAATTTCAGCTCGATCCGATGCACGGTTGGTGCGTGGTGCTCCGCAGAAGTTTCAGCCCTCTTGCAGGGCTAGATTATGGAAATCTGCTATAAAGAAAAACGGCTGCAATAGAGGATGGATTTGAAGCGTAGGTGATTGTATGAAGAGAGGAATATGGATGGAAGAAGGTGGGGGCGAATCAGGATAGGTGTGGCTTCGTACCATGGTAGTCAGCCCTTCAAGAAAGGGTGTGTTTTACACCCAATTGAATCTCACAACTCAGAAATTTAGATGAGCAGAAAAATGCGAAAATTTTATTAATCTTCAATGAGGAAAAAAGACTACGAGGGGTGCTTATTTATATTAAAATTCTATATCCAAAAACTTGCGCCATGTGCGCAACGTATTACTTGGAGATAAAGTAATAAAAAATAACAACTAATCAAAGCAATCTAAACAGTACATGATATTCCTAATAACAATAATAAGCAAAACCCAAAGTACTAAATTAATTAGAATAGTGGGCCACGATCATGAGAACCCATGGTGGGGTTCACATGATTATTGGGTCCACTCCAACGAACCAAAACGCAGTCCTCTAACTAGGAGGCCCTCTCTGGATATCGTCATCGATCCAGATCGATGGTTGGGGCCCTCCTACTCGCGTACCTGTGTAGGGGGGGCGTGCGTGTGCGCGTGATGTCCCCATCACTCTCTCTCTCTCTCTTTCTACTTTCCCCAATCTCTCTATTCCTCTCTTTTAATTTTCCTTTTGTCTTCCTCAAAACCATACCCCAATCAAAACCTAATCCATCTAAACCTCAACTCAATTAAGCCCTAACCCATCCAACCCTAACCCTACCCACCCTGACTCAAGCTTGTGTTCGTACAACCATATGAACATACGTGTACGACTGTTCGTTTGGATGACCCCCTTGTTCCGTGGCCCTCTTGCTTCATCTCCCTCATTCCTCTCTATTCCTTGTCCTTTACTTCAATCCTAAACCTCGATACCCTGGTTCTCGGAACCCTAATTCTCATTACCCTAGATCCCCAATTCCCAAAATCTAAAACCCTAAACTTAAACCAGTTTAACCAAACTTGAAAACCAAGTGAGTCCCTTTGAATTAAGAATAATCCCTCTGCTAGATGGAAGCTCTACCTTCCATAGATCCTAGTCGATTCATATTTTGTTAGATTTGCATTGCGGGATTGTTAACGGCTTTGAACTAGAACATGTTTTGTTACTTAAATTTTTTAACTTTGTGATAGAGTAGTTTATTTTGTGTTTGATTGATCATCTGTCCTATATCAGACAGAAGGAGTTAAATGAAGTTAGTACTGAAATGGAAGCTCAATCTAGTGGATATTCAGGTTGAATCAATGGAACCATAAATTGTTTTTATTATTATTTGGAAGTTAGTTTCGAATCAGGTTTGGATGTTGGTTTAGATTGTGGAGATTAGTTTCGATATCCGGATAGAATTTGATGTAACACTAAATTTATTTCGATTTATGGAGGTTTTTTTTTGAATTTTTACCACAAGATTCCAGAGGAATCTATATTTTACCAAATAATGCCTCACAATTGGAAAGTTCGTTGAGGTCGAGGTGCTCTTTTAGGGATGAAATTACAAAAAATGCCCTCAAAATTTTCTTTTAAAAGTAATAAAATTCAAGAATTGTGGGGCCCACGTGGTATGTGTATACCATCTAACTCGTTAATCATATGAACCACACCATGGTTATAACACGAACAAAACATCATGTCAATCAGATCATCAGATGGGCTACACTTGAATTGGGATATTTTGAATGGTGTATGCTACTTTTTACAGGTTGGCCCATCATATGATTAGATCTGCTGTATTTTTGGTTTGTCTAATCATAATGTTGGTGTGCATCTGTTGGATGGGTTGGATGTGAGACACATACCACGTGGGCCCCACAATTCTGATTTTTCCACTTTGTTGTAAAGAAGCAAGGGAGGGCAGAAACGTAGTTTCTCCTCTTTAAAAACACTGCTCAGGTATATTGGTTCCTAGAGGCACCATTTCGTAAAATCCAATTCCTTGTGGAATTTCACAGTAAAAATGCCCCTTTTTTGTTTTTTATATAATGTTAGCTTGAGGTAAAGGTTTATAACCGATGCCGCAAATCCCCTTTTTCCTTTATTTATTTATTTATTTATTTTACATATGTTTAATTTGGGGTGAAGGTTTCGAACCAAAATATCGGGTATCGTTGTTGACCGTTGATATTGGATGCGAATTGCCGGCAGCCCTAAGCTATATGGGGCCCGCTATGATGTGTTATCTCTACTCCATCTCTCCGTTTTGCCAGCTCATTTTAGGACATGAGCCCAAACATGAGGCAAATCCAAAGCTCAAGTGGGCCACACCACAGGAAACAATGGGGATTGAACATCCATGATTGAAACTTCTTGAGGCCCACAGAAGTTTTTGATCAAGCTGATATTTGTTGTTTCCCTTCATCTAGTCGGAGTAACCTCATGGATGGGTTGGATGGTGTATAAAATCATGATTCATGCTAGGAATTAGTTCGACTAAAACCGAGCATACGGAGTGCAATTTTAGTAACTATAGGAGTGGGAGCAGGGAATTAGTAAAGATTGCTGACCAAGAAGGATTCCAAAATGACCACATTCGATATCTTGAGTCGATAATTCATGAAAGTGGAGAGATTAAGATGGATGTTGTTTATAGAATTTTGGTGGGGTGGAATAAATGGAGGCTTGCCTCTGGTGTTTTATGTGATTGATTGTCTTGTGCCCACGCAGACTGAAAGGGAAATTTTATAGGAGGGCTATAAGATCAGCCATACTTTTTGGGACATAATTTTGGGCAGTCAAGGAACAACATGTCCATAGGATGAGTGTATCTGGAGTGAGGATGTTGAGACTATGAGTGTGAAGACGAGGATAGAATTAGAAATGAATGCACTCGAGGGAATTTAGCAGCAGCACCAATAGGTAACAAGATGAGGGAAAGTAGATGGGTGGTTTGATCATGTGCAATGGAGTCTGAGAGCTCCACTGGTTAGGTGGTTTGGTCTTGGCAAAGGAGAGACCAAGAACTGCGCTGGTTAGGAGTGAATCGGTACAAGTTGAAGGCTCTAAAAGTGCAAGGGGGAGGCCCAAAAAGACATGGGAGGAGTTAGTAAGAAAATACTGAGCTATTTTCTAACTGAAGTTATGGCCCTTGATAGAGTGGATTGATGGAGCGGAATGGCAGAAAAGGATTCATGCATCTGACCCCAATTAATTGGGATAAGGCCTAGATGATGGTGGTGTTGGTGGTAGTGCATGCTAGGAAGGTTTCCATGGTTGATGTCTTTATGCCCAGCGTTTCTTGTGGTTTGGTCCACTAGAGCTTTGGATATGTTTCATGTTTGGGCTCAAAATGAGCTGGTGAAACGGATTGACTGAGTTGATATAACACTGACTCATACATAACGTAGGGCCCCACAAAGCTTAGGGTTGCAGGAATCCCTTGCAACTCCCAGCTGCTGGCAATCTGCGCCCATTGATGTTGCCCTGTATTGGCCTCTTTTGGGCCAATATAGTTGCATTGTTCATGGAGTGTCGATCATGGATGATACTGGCACATGTTGCCCAACTGGTCCATATTGGGCAATGTGTGTTGGTTAGGGATGATGTCTTAAACCTTGTTTGAGATTAAATTTGAGAATAAAACAAAAATGAGGTTTGATTGGATAGAATGATGAAATGGGTTGTTGATTTTATTTGTGTGTGGAGGTTTGTCTTGGTATGTTTAGCTTGAATTTGTTTCATGCCATCATCAAAATGCAACTAATGAAATTTTGTATAGGGTTTTTGCTCGTTATAATTAGTTTGTAGACATGATCACATGCATGAGCTGCATGTGAAAGAATTCTCACAAACAGATCCCGTCTTTCCCACCATATCATGTGTAGAACGGCCCAGCCATTCAAAGGTGGGCCAAACCAATAAGATTGCCTGGGAAATGATTAGAAAATTACAAAAAGTGAAACCATTTATTTTGAACAACAAAGAGCAATTAATCAGCTCCAACAGCAAGTTTTCCAACAAGCCTCACAAGGAGCTCTAGAAAACCCTGAATAGTTGTTCGAGCAGCAAGTTACATTCACGCACATCAGTGCTGATATTGGCATGGGCCATGAACGAAAGAAATAGCTGATTAGCCTTACTATCGTGGGCATTTTGTTTTTGTCCCTTTGTTTCAAAAACAGAGTTAACTGAAAATCAGGCTGTCCATTCACAAATGTATGTTGGCATGAATGCACCTTTTGTCACAAGAACATGCCTATGTTGTTAGATATCCAAGCCATGCATCGAGTAGGCGTCACAGTTAAAAATCTGGCAGGTCGACTCATTAGGTCTCTTGACAATATATATTAACCCTGAGGTCCATAGCATGGTCACAACTATTACCTTATTCTCTTCAATATGGATATTTTCTTGGATGAACTGTGCCAGTGCACCTTGTCCTCGGTGCCCACCTGTTTGCCTCTGTAGACCAAGAGTCTTGTGGATGAAACTTTCATGAGATGCGATCCGTCCATCAGGTATGATACATCCTTTTAAAAAAATGGTGCCATGAAATGGGCCACACAGTGTGAATTTGGAGGTTTTGGGTATAGTTTTTTGACTGGGCCCACATTAGCATTGAATGAGCTTGATTTTTGGGACAGCTATGTTTGTTGGAGTATCACTGGATGATCTAACTGGATTTGTGTGTTTGGATTGGCACATTTCAGGCAATGGGCTTCTCCCAATCCTTGTTTGGTGTAAGACTTCTCTTAGGTTTATTGTTACCTACTGGTGACATTTGGGCAGCTGTTAACCTATTAGAAAAACTAATTTTCAAGTTGGAGAATGTCAAGGGGTGGTGCCATTGTGTAGATGTTTCCTTTTGTTGAAGCTTAATTGAGGTAGGCTCTGGTTAGTGCTCTTTTAGGTTGCCTCTATTTAAGGGGAGCATGTGTAGAGTGTGAGATCATCTTATGAGGATTTTTAGGTGAGAGATTCCTTGCATAGTGGAAGAGTGGGAGGGAGAGAGGTAAGCCCTCTATTTCTTATTTCTCTTGTTTTAGTGAAGAATAAAACTCCAAGAGTAGGATGCGTGGATTTGGGTTTGTTAGAAGATGAAGGGCCGTTTTGGTTGAAGACGGAATGTGGGGATTTGGGTTTGTTAGAAGATGAACGGACCTGTTGGTTGGGAGAGACAGAGATGAGATGATGCTTTTGCAAACCTAAAATTGGTAAATTATAATGTATCTGGCTTGGCCAGATTTGTGCTGGACTGTACATGGTCGAAAGCCTGATGGGCTAGACTGGCCCATTGACAGCCCCCCCCCCCCCCCCCTCTCTCTCTCTCTCTGTGTGTGTATATATATCTTGTGAAGCCTACTTGTCTACATAAGGGGAGCATGTATAGACAGTGAAATCGTCTTACAAGGATTTCATGGTGGAAGAGTGGGAGAGAGGTAGGTAATCTTTTTGTTTCTAATATCTCTTGTTTTAGCCAAAAGAATAAAGCTCCATGTTGCTGTCCGAGGACTTTTCAGTTATGTTGTTGATTCTTGCTTTTGGATTTTCGTTTGTTTTGTTTTTTTTTTTTAAAACACACACACACACACACACACACACACGCTGTAGTGGGCTTTCACCACCTATGTGAAACTCCCGAGAGTCTACCACCCGAGCAAGAGCAAGGATCCTGGTTTTTTCTTTTGTTGTTTAGAGTTGCTCACATCCAATATGTGTGGGTTGTTTTCCACAACTACTTGTTACTTAAATAGGACCATTATATTTTTCATTTTTTAAAAAAAAAACATTCCACTGATGGCTATATTAGTCAAATAAGAATAAATTTTCATATATGATGGATCTGAATATGTCCCATAGTTTTGGAAAGTTTAATTTGATATGCTTGTATGTTACTTGTACAATTTCTATGTGCCCATCTATCACTAGTCACACTCTACTGGAGTTCTCAAACGGGAAAAAAAGGCTGCAGGAGGTTTAGTAACTGAGAAAATTGTGGGCCCACTGTTTGCAAGTCCGAGGGCTAAAATCAGAAATTTTGAGCAATTCGAATTTCGAACCATGAGACACTTGTTTTGTGAAATAGGACCATTGGATCTTTCCTTATTAACCATCCAATAAATGTCAACGAATCCAAAGGTTATATAATCAAAATAAGCGTGATTTTTGGTACATTGTACATGAAAAGGAGACTCAACTCAAGATCAGATCCAGCCATTTCGTTGAATCTTATATGCTATAACGACCCACCATTAGAAAGTTACTCTTAATGAATGATTGAGACTATCAGCATCTGAAAATAAATGTTAAGAGCAATGAAAGGAGGATTTTTAATGGCTTTCATTCAACTCGGAAAAAGCAAAAGGTTAGGATCATTGTTGAGTTGTGGTTAAGTGTCAATAGCTTATTTATGTCAGTATCTAATATACGGACCGTTCAAACCATAAGACCATCTCAGCAATGTGGCCAGCTTGTGGTAATACGTGCAGGATCCGTATCATCTCTTAGTCTCTTTACTGTCTCATAAGCTTTGTGGATTACGCATGAGGCCCACCGTGGGTTGTATGCTTCGATTGTGTAACGAGGCATATGAGCCCACATTGAAATATATACAAAAGCTCTGGTGCCACACCACAAGAAACAATAGGGATTGAACGTCTATAGATGTTTTCGATCAATTTGATATTCATGTTTTCCCCATATCTATTCATCCTGATCCATGTGACCCTACGAATAGATGACAAATAAACAATGTAGGCCCTACGATGGTTTCAATGATGGTGGACATCATTATCTGAAACACATACATCATGGTGGGCCCTACAGAATGTCGCACAGTTTAGCCCCACCATGAAAGTTTGGATGCCTCGAAATCAAGCCAATCTAACTATCATAGTCGTGGGTCCCACTTTGTATTTGGTATGCAGGATAGGTGACCCACATGGATTTTATTATTATTATTGTTTTATATTCCAATTCCTCAGCTCATGCCTGACCTGACCCTTTGTACGGTCGGTCCTGGCAGGCGCTCTGTGGGGTCTACTAAGATGTTTTTGTTTTATCCTGCCCTTGTCCATCTATTTTTACATGTCAGGGCATGAGCCCCAAAGCGGACTGCACCAATGGAAGCGGTGGGGATTGAGATTAAGCTAATATTTATGTTTTCTCTTCATTCTGGTCTATGTGACCTTATGAACGGGTTGAATAACAAATAAACATCATGGTGGGCCGTGGGAAGGTTTCAACGTTGGGCATCATTGTCACTACTGCTTCCTGTGATGTGGTCCACTTGAGGCTTTGATCTGCCTCCTTTTTGTGCTCATGCTCTAAAATGATTGGATAAAGCACACACATGAGGATGGGTCCCTTGGAGCCCATGCCAGGACCGTTCATCTCTTGCTAGGTCCTAGTGGGGTATTACCCAATCCATGTGCACTCCGTACATTTTGCCGGCTCAATTAAGTCATGAGCCCAAAAATGAAGGAAATATAAAGCTGGAGTAGACCAAACTATAAGAAACGATGGGATTGAATGCCCACCATAAGAAACTTGGTGGGCGTTCAATCAACATGTTTCTTGTGACGTGGTCTACTTGAGATTTGGACATACCTAGGAAACGACCGTATCATCGTCCCTTTTCCTTTTTTACATCAAAATGACGGAAAACATAATTAATAAAGGAAGATAAAACAGCTACGCATCTCTCTGGTTACCACTCCAAAGCTGAAGCGGATGCTTAGCATACTGAGTAAACCCTGTGAGGTTCACCATGATCTATGTATTTTATCTGTTTCGTCCATCCATTTTACTTGATAATTTTATGACTTTAACCCAAAAAAGAAGGATATTCAATGTTCAAATGGACCACACCAAAGGAAACACTTGAATTTAGCTTCTACCATTGAAAATTTCTTATGGGCCACATAAGTTTTGGATCAAGCTTGTATTTGTTTTTTATGATTTTATGAACAGGTTGGAAGACAAATAAACATCACTGTTGATTTTATGAACAGGTTGGAAGACAAATAAACATCACTGTTGATTTTATAAACAGGTTGGAAGACAAATAAACATCACTGTTGATTTTATGAACAGGTTGGAAGACAAATAAACATCACTGTTGATTTTATGAACAGGTTGGAAGACAAATAAACATCACTGTTGGGCCTAGCACGGTTTCAGCTGTGGACATCATTATCCCCCATTGTTTCTTTTGGTATGATTCACTTGATCTTTGGATACGCCGCAACAGCAACATAAGGCAATACAACTGCAAGGAAAAAAAGGAAAAAGATGAAAAAGGAAATTCAAGATATAAGTGAAAGATCATGATCATGATCAGGTTTGTGGTTGTGGGCCCACACTGATCTCAAATGATCAGACGCCGTGGGTAGTTCGCTGCACACCAAAAATCCATGTATGGCTAGTATGGTGAAATAAATGATCCGACGGTGATCAGATGGTGGGCCCACGGCCTGTTAGATGTTCACACCAATGAAAAAGATTTTATTTATTTATTTAAAGAAACAATTAAAATGGAATTAGAGTATACTTACCATTTTTTCCAAAATCCATCGTATCTGCTAACTCCCACATTAACACGTTGGCGGGGGCGGGGGTACCCAGTGCTATCATTTGTGGGATATCCCATCGGATATGTGGTGGCCGGTGGCGGATAGACTGATCAATCAAAAGGGTCATGAGAATGAGATGATCATTAATCCAACGGCGGATATAATTCAAAAGAAACTAAACAAACAATTCATGAATGAAATGACCATCGGTCTGTTTTCCTAACATGGTTTTAAAACTCAATATTGGTGGCTGATTCATCAGGGACCAAAAACGAGTCGACTCTAGCCGAGTCGAATCTTTAGACAAAAAAAAAGAGAGTAGAATTTATTGAAATAAATAAACATCATCCACCTATTTATGCACCAAAAATTACAAAAATTCTCCAAAAAATTCCAAAAGCTTGATAATTTGACTCGATCGATGACTTGGGCTAGTCTAGCTGGGATCAATGAGTATTTTAAGAGCCTGCCCTTGGAAAATTGATTCATCTATTGAGAGGCGGAATTTATATTTGGGTCTTGTAGAAATGAATCAAAGAATTTCAATTTTAAGAATTAATTCCTTTTATGATTTTCATTTTTAAGATAGGTTGTAAAATTTTTAAAAATAAATTTCCATCAAATAGTTATTTTTTAAGAGAGAGAAAGGGAGAGCCTCTCCACTTCATTAAGATATCAATATCCAAACACAAACTGAATTTTAAAAAAAGCTTTGTAATTGAGTTTCACCTGTAAAGGACTAATATAGGGCCAATGCTTTTTTTCCCCCCCTTAATTTTTTTAAAAATAATTACAACTTTTTTATGGCTTAACTGAATTTTTATGACCACTGTTGTCATTATTAAATATATTTATCAAAACACCATAGGAAAAAAAAAATCCTAATATCAGTAGTAAATATTTTTATTCAAATATCATTAAAAAAAAATCTCTTATAACAGCATCTCAAATCTCTTAAGAATTTGCCCTAACTAGAATGATTAACATGAATGAATTTAGAGAAAGTGTGAAAAATGAAAATTACCTTGTGAGTAAAGGAGAAAGAAATGGAGAGACAGCGAGAAGTAGAGAGATTATGAATTGGATGTGAAGTAGATGTGAATTTATAAATGAATAAGTCGGTTAGTGCTAACAATACCAGATGTAGTTAGCGGAAGAATGGCAACGCATAGGTGGCAACGCGTAGGTCCTGGCAGGCGCTCTGTGGGGTCTACCATGATGTTTTTGTTTTATCCTGCCTTTGACCATCTATTTTATAACAGACGGGTTACGTGAGGCCCATGTCACCTACCGTAGCAGTGATGTGGCGAAATTTTATTGGTGGGCTGTACGCGGTACTATCAGATGGTACATATTCGAAAAACAAAAAAAAATAAAAAATGAGAGGGGATTAACAAAATCGGGCCCTGATGTGGGGCCACCTTGATGTATTTATTGTATATCCATGCGTCCATCCACTTGGACAGTTAGTGGCTGAGCATGCCGTCCATCTTGTCTTGGAAGACACCTGAACATATATATTTTTTTCTTTTGAAAAGTTGACTCATTCCATATATAATTACCATTCTAACACGCTGCTGCAGTCAATGACCACACATCTTTCGCTTCATCCGTTTTTTAAGTCACATCATTCAAGCTCCTGTCATGACACAATCACGTGGACTTCTTTTATAGATCGTGGGCGGCAGCAAGTACCGTCACTGGGAGTATTTAGGTCCGGACGAAATCAAGAAAACAGGTCACAATTCCTTTCGGGACTTGTGATTATTCTGCCGAAAAGATTACTAAAGATGTCCTAGAACCTTTATTGTTTTACAGTTAGCTGTCTTGCTTGCAAGGTCACCTATAATGAAAGTTGGCTGCCCCATATATCTGGCATACGTAATCTTTATATGCATGCACCTGGAAATTGCTTGCGTGGCATATATGTAACTCAAAGTACACCAAAATCGTGGGACTCATTTAGATGGGTCACAAAATAAAATGAAATTCATGTAATGCAATGAATCTTAACTGGTCAGCTTATGAGAAATAATCTATGGTCTGCAATTCAAGAATCAAATATCCATTAATCAGTGGGTACGAAAATCCAATCAATCTGATTCTATTTTTGTGATTTATCTATTGTGGGGCCCACAATTTGGATGGTTAATTTTGAGTTATGGATATTGGACGTGTGATTTGGGATGCATGTGTATTAACCATTAGATTTGGTAAGATATTACTATCTTCCGAACTAAAATAAATAAATAAATAGGCCATCATAGTCCTTTGTGTTTCTTTAATGTGAGGTTGGGTGGGGTGAGAGTAAATGGGTAAGCTGCTCTGGTGAGCCTCACTGTTATCTCAAATCGATTCCGACCACAAGATGCATCACCTCGGATCTAAAAATTACTAACATCCAAAATTCAGGTGGATCAGATGATTGGAAATAGTATATTAGGAAATGGTTGCCTTCGAAACTATTTCTTTTGGTGTGGACTACCTAGATAACTAATAGACTTGATTTGTAGACCCGGGCTTAAATTTTAGTGTGGCACCTCATGACTAGAGTGGATTTCATATAATCATCACAGTAGGCCCAGTAAAATCACAGGTGAATGTCACTATCCCAACTATTTTATTCAGTGTGGCCTACCTAAATCACAAGTCGATTTGATATCATGGCTTTGAACCTAAAATACAAACATGCAATGGATATCATATGCACTTCATGGTGGGCCACCAAAGATAAAATCCCAACGTCCTTGTCCAGGTGAAAGGATTTGGATTGGCCACCATTCTTGATTTTGACGTGATGCTCACGTAAAAACCACTCAGCCGTTATATATTTAATTTCATATGATGTCCATAGACAAAAAAGTCAAGCTAACGGATGACTATGATGGGTCACACCAAATGAGACAGCTGGGATATTCACATATTTTCAATCATGTGCTCCACTTAAATGATAGATGAAGCTAATTTTTGGGCCTTTGACTAATATGGGGTGAAGCATATGGTCATTGATTTTACATAAACTTGACAGTGGGGGCCCATTTGATCTATCCATCCATTTGATCGTCGCGTGGTGGAATGATAATTATATTCAATGAGGCAGTTTTTTGAAAAAAAATTGAAAGAGGTACTGGAATGAAATTTTAATAATATGTAGGGAGTTGTTTTGTAAGATTCCCTCGCATCCCTTCAACGACCGGCAAGCGGTCATGAAACGCAGTGTTTCCAACAAGAAGGGTTGGAAGCAAGAACTTTCCTGTTTGTTGCGCGATGGATCTACTATGGTTCGTTGCAAACTGACAGTAAACTTGACTGCATCTTCAGTGAATCCAAACCGTTGAAATTATAACATCTAATATTGACGGCCAACGGTAGACAAATTGCTGATAAAAGGGTGACGTGCTTCGAGTGATAGTTTCTACAGTATTCTTAGGTTTGAGTTCGTCCAAGTGATGCTCATGGTTCAATGATCCAAACCATTCATTTGAAGAGATATCCGATGGCCCATGCCCCCAAAATTAATTGGTGGCCGTGAAGGGTGGCAATCAACCCAATAAAATGCAAAGATTCCATGTCCAGGATCTTCCGATATGGGAGATTTTAAACGCATATACCATCGAAGCTGGACCCACCACATAAACGATTTGGATCTCCGTGATGAATGGAGAGATTAATGGGATCGCATGATTAATAGATGGCCGTCCATTTTAGTGCACTATTCCAAAAACGAATAATATATAAACCTCAGGTGTACCACAACGTAGTAAACTGTTGTAATTGAACGCTCACCATTAAAAACATCATAGGCCCACTGCGATGCTTGTTTTCCATCCAATCTGTTCATTAGATCAAACAAGCATGGATGAATAATAAAAAAAATCAGCTCCATCTAAAACTTTTGTGGCCTCAAGAACTTTTAATCGTGAACGTTCAATCACCACTATTTCCTCTGGTATGGTCCACCTGAGGTTTGGGTCTGCTGCATTTTTACAATATTGTAATAAAATGAGATGAAAAAACAGATCAACGGACTAGATATAACATAAAAACATCACAGTGGACCCTATGATTAAGGATCCACCGACCTCGTGGTATCCACCGAAGCCGCGAACCTCCTTCCTTTTGTCGTGCTGGCTTCTTCTACGCGTGATAGCCGTCCCTCCATACTTTATAAGTATGCATTTCCTATAAAAACCGAAACCACCTGACCATTGTTCCATCACCGCATGTTTACGTATCAAATTTCCAAAAAATCCCTCCTTTCACCTTACTATTTTTTATACCGGGAATTTTCTTAACCTTGCTCTAATACCACCTATAGATGCCTTGTGGACCCGATTCTTCCACCTCCTGATGGCCTGCTTTGACAAAATACAAAAAACACAAAGAGATAATTAATTAATAATAATATTTGAATGGCCTTCTTGCGAAACACTCACGTCTATTGTCAGATACTTTCAATTTGACTGGAACAGGGTCGGTCGATGTCGAGAAACTTCTACTTCTAAGGATAGTTGGACGTCTCAATTTGTGAGCAGGAGATTGCTATATATATTACAACTTTGGCCTTTGAATTTAGGGTCCTCTTCAATCATTCATGTGCTTGATGGGCCTAACTTTGATTGAGATACCCAAAAATCAAAAGGAAATTTTACTACTTTCACATTTTTTTTTAAATTTTTTTATATATATAGAAAATAAGCTATATAATCTTGAAATAGCCAAGGAGTTACCCATATTTCAATTTTTGACTTTTTCTCAGCATCATCCATCCATGATATAACCCTATACGAACGGTTTGATCAGTTATTGAAAACGACTGAATCCAACTTCTGACGGTTTGATCAGTTAATGAAAACGACTGAATCCAACTTCTAATGTCCTGACGTATTACTGTACAACACGTGGAAATGTACTTTATCAAAACCTTTTATTATATTTTGGGTGTAATTAGTGGACCACCTAATCCACCCTTACCTTTGAAAAGGGAATTTAAAAAAAAAAGAAAAAGAAAAGGATAACACGTGTTGCGTATATAAAGGATACAAGGATCAAACGCAACTGTCTCCACTTTGATAGACATTAACACGCGTAAAGCTGGAAAGATCATCAGGTGGATCCCACCCATCAGTGGGCCATAGCCCAAAAGTACAACAATTGAATCTGAACCATTGGTTCCCTCTTTTTAGCCATCCTTGTCCCCCACAACTCGAGGCACGGATTCGGTACTACCTTCACCAGGACATATCTAGAGACGGATGGTCATGTCAGCGACTCTGTGGGGCCCACAGTGATGTATATATTTTATACCAGCTGTCGATCTATTTTTATGGATCATTTCAGGGCATGAGCCCAAAAATAAGTTATATCGAAGGCTCAAGTGCACCACACCACAGGAAATAGTGGGCTTTGACTCCTACGGTTGAAAACTTCCTAAGGCCCACGGTAATGTTTATTTTCCATCCAATCTTTTCACAAGGTCACGTAGGCCCGTATGAATGCAAAACATAAATATCATCTTGATCCAAAACTTCTGTGGCCCTCAAGAAGTTTTCAACGGTAGGATTTCAATCTTAACTTCTTTACGAGGTGTGGTCCACTTAAACCTTCAATATATCTTGTTTATGATCTCATCCTCTAAAATGATCTTTCAAAATGGATGGATGGCATGGATAATACGTATATGCCACGGTGGACCCCACAGAGCCCCTGATAGGACCGTCCGTCTCTAGCTAGGTCCTGGTGGGGTTAGTACCCAATTCGTGCCCCACAACTCCTTCGTTCAAATGGTTAGGATTCTTCAACTACTGGAGGAATTGGGCCATGGCTCATAAGATTAACGGTTCAGATTTGATACTTATGCGCCCTCAATGCGTCTCCTTGAGTTGTTGTGATTGCTGCGTGTTTGATCGAATATATATCGTTGCCAGCATGCTTACGACCTTGGTTTCGTGTCCCGGTAGCCATCTATCCATCTATCGGGAGTGGATTAGATGCGGCCCCGGCCTCACCCAGGACAGTGCGGCCCTTACGTTGGGGCCCATCTTGACGTGTGTAATCTATATCCACACCGTTCATCGATTTTTTCAGACCATTTTAGATCATCAGATTAAAAATATAGCAGATCTAATTTTCAGGTGGACCATACCATAGAAAACAGTGGTGATTGACCATTAATGGGCCACGAAACTTTTGGATCAAGCTGATATTTGTTTTTTCCCTTCTTCTTAGTTTATGTGACGTTATGAACAGATTGGATGGTAAATAAACATTACGGTGGGCCCCAAGAATTTTTTTAATAGTAGGGCGTTCAATCTCCATTATTTCCCATAGTATGGTCCACCTGAGATTTGTATCTTCATCATTTTTGGGATCAAGCCCTAGAATGATCTGGGAAAACGGATGGATGGAGTGGATATGGAATAAATATATCAGGGTCGGCCCCACTGTAAGGGCTGCACTGTCTTGAGTGAGGCCGGGCCGCACCTAACCCGCTCTCCCATCCATCCACCCAATCTTCAATGACAAAAACTGATCCGTGATTTGCACGTGACACAGACAACAACTTGTACGGTGGTTAAGTGTTCTGCGAGGAATTCTACGGTTTTGATGCATGAAAACATGTCTAGTCATTGATGGGCCAGTTTGTACATGTGGGAGCATGGTTTGGGTTCCTGACTGTTGATCTGAAGGAATTCCTGATGGACGGGTGATTGTATGAGTATTATCAGATTACAGGATTATAACTAGGGTTGTACATTGAGTCCAACCGAGTCGAGCTCCAGCTCGACTCGGGTCAGCCACTAGCTTAGCTGACTTCAGCTTGAACTTGGCTCGGCTCGGTCCTCAAGCTTAATTGGCCAGCTCTGCTCGGTTCAGTCGCTAGCTGACTTCTCTTGGGTTTATTGTTACCTACGGGTGACATTTGGGCAGCTGTTAACTATCAGAAAAACTAATTTTTAAGTTGGAGAATGTTAAGGGGTGGTGCCATTGTAGATGTTTCCTTTTGTTGAAGCCTAATTGAGGTAGGCTTTGGTTAGTGCTCTTTTAGGTTGCCTTGTCCATTTAAGGGGAGCATGTGTAGAGTGTGAGATCATCTTATGAGCATTTTTATGTGAGAGATTCCTTGCATAGTGGAAGAGTGGGAGGGAGAGAGGTAAGACCTCTAGTTCTTATTTCTCTTGTTTTAGTGAAGAATAAAACTCCAAGAGTAGGATGTGTGGATTTGGGTTTGTTAGAAGATGAAGGGCCGTTTTGGTTGAAGACGGAATGTGGGGATTTGGGTTCGTTAGAAGATGAAGGGACCTGTTGGTTGGGAGAGAGAGAGATGAGATGATGCTTTTGCAAACCTAAAATTGGTAAATCCTAATGTATCTGGCTTGGCCAGATTTTTGTTGGACTGTACATGGTCGAAAGCCTGATGGGCTAGACTGGCCCATTGACAGCCTTTCTCTCTCTCTCTCTCTCTCTCTCTCTCTCTCTCTCTCTCACTCTCTCTCTCTTGTGAAGCCTACTTGTCCATATAAGGGGAGCACGTATAGAGAGTGAAAACGTCTTACAAGGATTTCATGGTGGAAGAGTGGGAGAGAGGTAGGTAATCTTTTTGTTTCTAATATCTCTTGTTTTAGCGAAAAGAATAAAGCTCCATGTTGCTGTCTGAGTACTTTTCAGTTATGTTGTTGATTCTTGCTTTTGGATTTTCGTTTTTTGTTTTGTTTTATTTTTTTGTTTTTTTTGTTTTTTTTACACATGCACACACAACCCCACACACTCACGCCGTAGTGGGCTTTCACCACCTATGTGAAACTCCTGAGAGTCTACCACCCGGGTAAGAGCAAGGATCCTGGTTTTTTCTTTGGTTGTTTAGCGTTGCTCACATCCAATATGTGTGGGTTTTTTTTCCACCACTTGTTACTTAAATAGGACCATTATATTTTTCATTTTTTTTTTTAAATTTTAACATTCCACTAATGGCTATATGGTCAAATAAGAATAAATTTTCTTATATGATGGATCTGAATATGTCCCATAGTTTTGGAAAGTTTAATTTGATATGCTTGCATGTTACTTGTACAATTGCTTTGTGCCCGTCTATCACTAGTCACACTCTACTGGAGTTCTCAAACGGGAAAAAAAGGCTGCGGGAGGTTAAGTAACTGAGAAAATTGTGGGCCCACTGTTTGCAAGTCCGAGTGCTAAAATCAGAAATTTTGAGCAATTCGAATTTCGAACCATGAGACACTTGTTTTGTGAAATAGGACCATTGGATCTTTCCTTGTTAACCATCCAATAAATGTCAACGAATCCAAAGGTTAGATAATCAAAATAAGCGTGATTTTTGGTACATTTTACATGAAAAGGAGACTCAACTCAAGATCAGACCCATCCATTTCGTTGAATCTTATGCTATAACGACCCACCATTGGAAAGTTACGCTTAATGAATGATTGAGACTATCATCATCTGAAAATAAATGTTAAGAGCAATGAAAAGAGGATTTTTAATGGCTTTCATTCAACTTGGAAAAATCAAAAGGTTAGGATCATTGTTGAGTTGTAGTTAAGTGTCAATAGCTGATTTATGGCAGTATCTAATATATGGACCGTTCAAATCATAAGACCATCTCAGCATAGTGGCCAGCTTGTGGTAGTACGTGCAGGATCCGTATCATCCCCCAGTCTCTTTACTGTCTCATAAGCTTTGTGGACGAGAAATTTACGACTGTGGACCCCACCTTTTATCCAGCAGTTTTTTGGAAGCAATACAAACTTAGAATACGCACTTGGACCTCTTTCGTACGGAGTTGGAATTTCAGGACGAAAATACCCCTCCTTTTGACGGAAACGGATTCGGTACTCCCCCTGCCACCAGCTAATGGCGGACGGTCGGTGGTCTGTGGGCCCCACCATGATGTATACTTTTCATCCATGCCGTCCATATATTTTTCCATATCATTTTATGGTATGAGAACAAAAATGAGGTATATCCAAATCTCAATTGTACCACATTACAGGAAACAGTGTTGAGTGAGCGTCAACCATTAGAAACTCAGGTGGAGCCCACTGTGATGTTTGTGAGAAATCCTCCCCATATAAGTTCATTCATAGGGTCACAAAGACATGGATGAAGAGGAAAAACAAATTTCATAATGATCCAAAACTTGTGTAACCCCTAAAAGGGTTTCAATGGTAGACGTTCAATTCCCCACTGCCTTTTATAGTGTGGTCCACTTGATAACTAGATCTGTCTTATTTTTCACCTCAAGCCTTAATTTGAGTTCACCAAATAGATGGACGGTTTGGATATAACACATACCTCATAATGGGACCCACAAAAATCGGTGGGAATCACAACAGGGAAGAAAGAAAGAAAGAAAGGAAAAAAAAAAAAAAAAAGGAACCAGCGAGTTGGGGTCGACCGGGTTGGGACCCGACGACCGGGTCATAGCTGGGCCTATGGCTACGGATTATAATTGTAGCCATAACCATAATGCTATGCACTTTTTTCTCTTTTTTAATTTTATTTTTATTATTTTTACTTTTTACATGGAGAACGCTTTCCCCCTTATATTTTTCTATAATACATAATTATGTAAATATGTATATATAAGTATATAAAAATATTTTTCTATCTTTTAATTCATTTCTTTGTCTATTTATTTAACAAGCATATCTCTTAAACTAGAATGATTTACTTAACTTACCACATATGATTTTGGGGTAGGAGAAGCTAATTTAGCCAATCAACCTAGTTATTTCTAAGATTCTATCGGGTCATTGGTCAAAAATCCATTTCATTCAGTTCGTGGTCAATTTCAATCACTTCATTGTCAAACTAGAAATTTAGCGGGGCAAACATGAAATTGAGCAAGGCAAACATGAAATTGAGCAGGGAAAACTAGAAAGAACTTCATTTTTTTTTTTTTTATATATTTCAATATATGACTTATTACATTAGTTTATTATATTCCAATTACGTGCTAATATTTTTGTTATTACATTAGTTTGTTATTTCAATTACGTGCCAATCCATTACGTGCTAATATTTTTGTTATTACATTAGTTTATTATATTTCAATATAGGACTTATTTTTGTTGTCTATGATTTTATTAATTATATACGTGATTATTCATCATAAAGAACTTCATTTTTTTCTTTTAAAAACAAAGCTAAAATACAGGACTACTTTAAAAAGTCATGTAGCATAGCACGCAGTCTATTTGGGAGAGAAAATCCGGCATATCTTGTTAGCTTGAGTCCTTGGAAATGACGTGGACAAACGAGACCCGACATTTGCCCCGCTGTTTTTCTTGTTTGCCCCGCTCATATTTTAGTTTGTCCTGCTGTTTTTCTAGTTTGCCCCACTGTTTTTCTTATTTACCCCGCTGTTTTTCTTGTTTGCCCCGCTCATATTTTAGTTTGCCCCGCTGTTTTTCTAGTTTGCCCCACTCATATTTCAGTTTGCCCCGCTGTTTTTCTAGTTTGCCTCGCTCATATTTCAGTTTGCCCCGCTGTTTTTCTAGTTTACCTCGCTCATATTTCAATTTGCCCTGCTGTTTTTTTAGTTTGCCCCGCTCATATTTCAATTTGCCTTGCTGTTTTTCTAGTTTGCCCCGCTCATATTTTAGTTTGCTCTGCTGTTTTTCTAGTTTGCCTCGCTCATATTTCAATTTGCCCTGCTGTTTTTCTAGTTTGCCCCACTCATATTTCAGTTTGCCCCGCTGTTTTTCTAGTTTGCCCTGCTCATATTTCAGTTTCCCTTGCTGTTTTTCTAGTTTGCTCCGCTCATATTTCAATTTGCCCTGCTATTTTTCTAGTTTGCCCCACTCATATTTCAGTTTGCCTCGCGGTTTTTCTAGTTCGCCCTACTGTTTTTCTAGTTTGCCCCGCTCATAATTCAGTTTGCCCTGCTATTTTTCTAGTTTACCCCGCTCATAATTCATTTTGCCCCGCTTATATTTCAGTTTGCCCCGTTGTTTTCATGGTTGCCTAACTCATTTTCATGCTTGGGATGAGGAATGACAGAATCACTCTGAGATGCATGATGAAGAAGATTGAGAGTGATAAAATGAGAACATCCATACACTACTGCACATCATAAACTAAAGCGGAAATACTTTCATTGATAATCTGAGTTAGTCCATTGTTCCCATACATACCTAACCAAGTGAAGAACACAAAGAGAAATTTTCAACTGTACGACCAGTATATGGGCCACAACCTTTTTAAGCCCATTTCTTTTTAGTTGCCAAGAATACTCCCCAGGTGTACGAACACCCTTGTACATGATGAAAATGCCCCTGCTTTAAAACAGACGCCCCTTCCAACGCTGCTAGCCCCATCTCCACCAAAAATCTGATTATTTCTTCTCTCCTCTCCCTGCTCCTTCATCCTATTCGACCGAATCTGATTCTCCGATTACTTCTCCCCCTCTGTGACTGTCCACCTTCCAGTAAAACCCTCTATTTTCTTCATTTTTTATTTCCCCTTTGTCCGGTCGAGAATACTGACCCCACCAAGTTATTGATAGGTCCAAATCCTGTGATTTTTAAATTTAAATTGAGGCTTAAATATTGCGCATTATCTAGAAAGGACAATGACATCTGAATAGCCAACATTTTAAAGACACTACATGATTGTTTTGGAAGTGGAGTAAGATGATTTGGGACCACGATTGTTCAGGTTTGAGTTGATGTGGTGAAAGTGGAGGGATTCTCAAACTTGGTGAATGTATGATGGTTCTCTGGTTCTCTTCTTTTATAAAATTTCATCATCTTAAAAAAAAAAGAGTTCTGATTGCCTATGTCGTTTCGTTCTGTTTAAAAACATCATAACGTTCAATTCTACGGATATTAGAAATGCCAATTGGATTGTGCATTTGTCGGAACGGTCACTTGATATCTACCATTTGATGACCTTGGGCAACCGTGAATTAGATTGTTAAAACATGATAGAAATGATGTAGATCCAGAGCTCAATGGGCCACATGATAGAAAACAGTGGAGAATGAATGCCATGACCATAAAAAACAGTCAGGGTCGACTTGGTCTGACCCGGTCGACCCCAACTCCCTGGACAGTTACCCGGTCGACCAAGTTGTGACCCGGTCGACCCCATTTAGATAAATTTCACCTAAATGGGGTCGACCGGGTAACTGTCTAGTGAGTTGGGGTCGACCGGGTCAGACCCGGTCGACCCCGACTATTTTCCATTTTGACAGCTTTCAATCTACACTGTTTTTTATCACGTGGACCACTTGAGCTTCTTATTTTGAAGCGAATTTGGAAACATCATTTTCATCAATAAAGAAAGGGTCACTTTCATCATCTGGTGGAGGATCTCAAATGGAGGAGGTGGGCCACCATCTTCCAAATGAGAATCTCTATTTGCATGAAGGGGGAGGAGACAGTAGTGATTTAGAGGGTATGTTATTCCACCAATCAAGAGTCTTGATTTTCTTGAAGGGGAAGAAGGAAATGGTAATGTATTGGAGGATATGTTACTCCATCGATTCAAAGATAAAGGGTCGCAATCATGTTCTGGTGAAGGATTCCAAGTGGAGGATTGAAATTGACCACGAACAGCGAAGTGATCGAAATTGACCACGAACTGAATGAAATGGATTTTCGAGCATCGACCCGATGGGATCTTGGAAAATAACTAGGTTGGTTGGCTAAATTAGCTTCTCCTACCCCAAAATCATATGTGGTAAGTTAAGTAAATCATTATAGTTTAGGAGATATGCTTGTTAAATAAATAGACAAAGAAATGAATTAAAAGATAGAATTTTTTTTTAATATACTTATATATACATATTTATATAATTATGTGTTATAGAAAAATGTAAGGGGGAAAATGCTCTCCATGTGAAAAATAAAAAATAAAAAAAAAGAGATAAAAGTACATAGCACTACAGTTATGGCTACGGTTATAATCCGTAGCGATAAGCCAAGCTCTGACCTGGTTGACTGGGTCCCAACCCGGTCGACCCCAACTCGCTGGTTTTGTTTTTGAGTAAGCCGGCCTATGACAACGGATTTAGCGGCCTCTATGGCTACGGATTATAACCGTAGCCATAGGTACTGCGAATCTGTAGCCATAGGTACCTTGGTCCAGATACCTGATAAACTGGGTCAGCTAGTTGGGGTCGACTGGGTTGGGACCCGGTCGACCGGATCGGTTGTCTTGCCCACTTGTTTTTTTAGATTTGTCTCATTTTTTGTCTTATATCATAATGAGAGTAGTCAATTCATTTTTTTAGATTTGTCTCATTTTTTGTCTTATATCATAACGAGAGTAGTCAAAATGATTTGACATGAGAACCACATACCTTTCAATAGTAAGGAATTCCTACCCTAAGTTGTTGTGGGCAATCTGTATCCCTTTGGATTATAAGGAATTCATCTAACCCTACGTTACAGGCAAGTTGCATAACTTTTAGACAATTTAGTTTGCATATGGCTCAATTGAGTTTCAAAACTCAAGATAAACTCGACTCGACTCGAACCACTAGCTCGAGTCGAACTCGACTCGAAAGCTTTGGCAAACAAGCCAAGCCTCAATGTTAAGCTCAAGGGCAAGCTCGAGCTCGAGCATAGCATAGACGAGTCAAGTCGAGCTTGGCCCACCTCGACTCGACTCGGCTCGATGTACAACCCTATTTACAGATAATGTGCAATAGTTAGGCCTCAAGTCCAGTTTAGGCATGATTTTGCTGGCATGTGAGTGATGTAATCATGCATCAATGAGCTATGCCCTATTCTCAACAATAAATACTCGAACATGTCCTATTTCACTCGGTATTGGATAGTGGCATACTTGCATGCATGCTTAGCGGGCTCATCTAGCACTACAAGCTTTAGATGTCCTGCTTGTGTAATTGGTCACATTTTCTTCTTGAAGAGAGTTGTCATCTTCAAAGAAGCACGCCTAAACCCCGTTACGAAAACATAAAATTTAGCGGGACAAACTTGAATTTCAGCGGGGGTAACATGAAATTAAGGAGGGCAAACTAGATAATCAGCGGGGCAAACTACAGATTTAGCAAGGCAAATCATTAAATTTAGGGGGGCAAACTAGAAGATCAGTGGGGCAAACTGGAAAATCAGTGGGGGAAACTGGAAAATGAGCGGGGCAAACTAGAAAATCAGCGGGGCAAACTGAAAAATGAGCGGGGCAAACATGAAAATGAGCGGGGCAAACTTAACAAATAATTTTGTGGCTTGAGCCGAAAAATCTAAACATATCCAATGTTTAAATGGACCACACCACATGAAATTTTGAATTGAATGGCCTCATTCCATAGCTCTTTGCCTATCCCGACATTACTCAACTTACTTCAAACAGGTTCATCTGTTCAGCGGCAGATTTTCACCGTAAAGATACTTAACTATTGTACTTATTAGGAACATGGGTCAAGGCGGACAAGGGAAAGACCTAAAAGAACCGGGCTCGGGGTGGTAAGACAGGCCATTCACTTACCAGGGCTTAAATCCTGGTCTTCTGACTTAGCAACTCACACCAACTCATTTGGTTCTGAGTCGAGTCACAGCTCAACCAGGTTAGTTTTTTTTTTTTTTTTGGGGGTCATTATAGTGAACCAGATTAGACTCGACCAAGTCCAAGTCGATTCAGACAAGTTAGCAATCCATGGCTTGGACTGGAATGATGGGTGAAACATGATTAACAAAGCCAACCTAAACAGCTATGACAATGATAATTAATGTTAGTCGTGGTGATGGTAGTGGCAGTGATGGTGATGGTGGTGACGGTGATTATGATGATGACTACTTAGGGACATCTTTGAGCAACTCACCTGCCCAATGTTGTATGAAATCATTCGCAAGAGGGAAAGGGAAATATCTTTAGGTTTGTACTCTAAAAGCTCCTTATTTGCAGAAATTGCCTTTCCAACGCTGGAAGCAATGGTTGATGCTGAGAACCCAATCTGCAATGATCCAAAATTTCGAGGAATCATTCACCATTCTAATATGAAAATTGAGAAACCAAAATAGATCCTTAGCAACATCTTGGCCTGAAAATATAACACACATAGTTTCATTCAATTGAACCATTGTTTAAATTAGTAATGTCGATTGCTAGCCGAGCTGATGCTATACATCTTTCCATACAAATTAATGCAATGATTCTTGTTTCGGAGACCAGATGGATGAGCAAATCAATTTCAGTAACCTGCTACCTGATCAAAACTTACAAATGCTACCATCAATCTGAAACCAGGAACATTTCACAATAAGCATTTGTAGTCAGGAATCATAGGATACTAAACTTCAGCAAACATACAGTTCGTTGAGGTGCAGCAGCCCAGACATGTTGGGTCTATGAGTGCTTACGTGATAAGCCCTCTGTGGATAGGAGAGGAATCAAATCTCCCAGGCTGCAAGATCCTAATTCTTTGATCAAAGGCCTACATATAAACAGTAAAGTGTAACTGTTGAAAGAATGGATGAAGATCCTCCAACCTCAAAGATTTTTGGGGCATCCCCCATCCACAGCAAGGTCCATCAGATTAATACTCTAGATCAAATCAAGGGCTCCACATGCATGAATTCCTGTGCCCCAGGAAACGGTAGGTTTCTTGAGACTCTTATCCTGTAATTTCACAATATCAACATCTTAACTCCCATACCATCACTACCCATGTAGAGTTTTAGTTTTTATGTAACTTCACTTAGAGAAAAGGTCTAGGTAGAAAAGAAAAGAACAGGATATACCTTGGAATAGTCCATACCACCATAGATGTCTCCAACAAGCATGTCTATTGTTCTATTATCTCCCTGTTGACTCAACTCCAGCAGCTCAAGTATTCTAAGTAAGGGACTAAATTTGGGTCCTGTTTGCATGTACCCTTGAATGAGAATTGAACTGAACAAGGCCCAACCAACTGCACATCTATATAGTGCATCCCGCAAAATGCAGATGGCAAGATACATTAAACACTTCCAACAAATATGAATGTGAGGATAACAGATCAGACCCGTTACCATCACATTCTCAATCTGGGTAGTGGATGCACGGGGTCCCCGCCTGCAATTCAGGTATGCCCAAACTGGTCCATAAGCTAGATGACAAACAACAATTCTAGAATTTGAAAAACATCAAAACTACCTCTTGCACTTTGTTAAAAGCCTTCCCACAATGGGAGCGTACTGACTAACTCAGTATGCAATCCGATTATGCTTGGTACGCCCCATAATGGTGTTTTATTTATAATACATCATGTTCATCGGATTATGTAATACCCCTCTGTTTTCATCGCAATATGTATACACCAAAACCCCATATGTGGAAGGGAACCTAAACATTGAGGGAGGAAACCTAGACATTCAGCGGGACAAACATGAAATTGAACGGGACAAACATGAAATTCAGCGGGGAAAACATGAAATTCAGTGGGGAAAAAAAGAAATTGATCAGGGTAAACTTGATATTCAGCGGGGGAAACATGAGATTCAGCAGGACAAATTATTAAATTTAGTGGGGCAAACTGGAAAATCAGCGGGGGAAACTAGAAGATCAATGGGGTAAACTAGAAAATCAGCGGGGCAAACTAGAAAATCAGCATAAGAAACTAGAAGATCAGCGGGGGCAAACTAGAAAATCAGCATGAGAAACTAGAAGATCAGCGGGGGCAAACTAGGAAATCAGTGGGGCAAGCTGGAAAATCAGCGGGGGAAACTGGAAAATCAGCGAGGCAAACTAGAAAAGCAACGAGGCAAACTAGAAAATCAACGGGGGAAACTAGAAAATCAGCGAGGGAAACTGAAAAATCAACGGGGCAAACAGAAAAATCAGCAGCGCAAACATGAAAATGAGCGGGACAAACTTAACAAATAATTTTGTGGCTTGAGTTGAAAAATCTAAACATATCCAATATTCAAATGGACCACACCACATGAAATTTTGAATTGAACTTCTAATGTTGATCATTTCTTAGGGGCCACCGAAGTTTTGGATCAAGCTTATAGTTGTATTTTCTATTAATCCACATCTATATGATCTTATGAATAGGTTTGATAACAAACAAACATCACTGTTGGGCCGACTATGGTTTTGGCAGTAGAAATCATTATGCCCACGGTTTCTCGTGGTATGATCCACTTAATCTTTTGATATGCTTCAATTTGGGGGCTAAACCCCTTAAAATAAATGGAAAAATGGATGGACAGCGTGGATATACTACATACATTCAATGTGGGCCTAACTGAGTTTACTTAGTACAATGGGAGCGTACTGACTAACTCAGTACGCAATCCGATTACGCTTGCTACGCCCCACAATGGTGTTTTATTTGAAATACATCATGTTCATCGGATTATGTAATATCCTTCCATTTTCATCGCAATATGTATACACCAAAACCTCATACGTGGAAGGGAACCTAGACCTTGAGTGAGGGAACCTAGACATTCAGCGGGGCAAACATGAAATTGAGCGAGGGAGACATTAAATTCAGCGGGGAAAACATGAAATTCAGTGGGGAAAATATGAAATTGATCGGGGCAAACTTGATATTCAGCAGGGGAAACATGAGATTCAACAGGGCAAATCATTAAATTCAGCAGGGCAAACTGGAAAATTAGCGAGAGAAACTAGAAGATCAGCAGGGTAAACTAGGAAATTACCGGGGCAAATTGGAAAATCAGTGGGGGAAACTGGAAAATCAGTGGGGCAAACTAAGAAATCAACGGGGCAAACTAGAAAATTAACGGGGCAAACTGAAAAATCAGCGAGGGAAACTAGAAAATCAGCAGGGAAAACTGAAAAATGAGCGGGGCAAACATGAAAACGAGCGGGGTAAACTTAACAAATAATTTTATTGCTTGAGTTGAAAAATCTAAACATATCCAATGTTCAAATAAACCACACCACATGAAATTTTGAATTGAACTTCTAATGTTAATCATTTCTTAGGGGCCACAGAAGTTTTGGATCAAGCTTATAATTGTATTTTCTATTAATCCACATCTGTATGATCTTATGAATAGGTTTGATAACCAACAAACATCACTGTTGGGCCAACTATGATTTTGGCGGTAGAAATCATTATGCCCACTGTTTCCTGTGGTATGATCCACTTGATCTTTTGATATGCTTTAATTTGGGGGATAAACCCCTTAAAATAAATGGAAAAATGGATGGACAGCGTGGATATACTACATACATTCAATGTGGGCCTAACTGAGTTTACTTAGTACAATGGGAGCGTACTGACTAACTCAGTACGCAATCCGCTTACGCTTGCTACGCCCCACAATGGTGTTTTATTTGTAATACATCATATTCATCGGATTATGTAATACTCTTCCGTTTTCATCGCAACATGTATACACCAAAACCTCATATGTGGAAGGGAACCTAGACATTAAGGGAGGGAACCTAGACATTCAGCGGGACAAACATGATATTGAGCGAGGGAGACATTAAGTTCAGCGGGGAAAACATAAAATTCAGTGGGAAAAATATGAAATTGATCGGGGCAAACTTGATATTCAGCAGGGGAAACATGAGATTCAACAGGGCAAATCATTAAATTCAGCAGGGCAAACTGGAAAATTAGCGGGCGAAACTAGAAGATCAGTGGGGCAAACTAGGAAATTAGCGGGGCAAATTGGAAAATCAGCGGGGGAAACTGGAAAATCAGTGGGGCAAACTAAGAAATCAACGGGGCAAACTAGAAAATCAACGGGGCAAACTGAAAAATCAGCGAGGGAAACTAGAAAATCAGTGGGGCAAACATGAAAACGAGCGGGGTAAACTTAACAAATAATTTTGTTGCTTGAGCTGAACAAGCTAAACATATCCAATGTTCAAATGGACCACACCACATGAAATTTTGAATTGAACTTCTAACGTTGATCATTTCTTAGGGGCCACAGAAGTTTTGGATCAAGCTTATAATTGTATTTTCTATTAATCCACATCTGTATGATCTTATGAATAGGTTTGATAACAAACAAACATCACTGTTGGGCCGACTATGATTTTGGCGGTAGAAATCATTATGCCCACTGTTTCCCGTGGTATGATCCACTTGATCTTTTGATATGCTTCAATTTGGGGGCTAAACCCCTTAAAATAAATGGAAAAACGGATGAACAGCGTGGATATACTACATACATTCAATGTGGGTCTAACTGAGTTTACTTAGTACAATGGGAGCGTACTGACTAACTCAGTACGCAATCCGATTACGCTCGTTATGCCCCACAATGGTGTTTTATTTGTAATACATCATGTTCATCGGATTATGTAATACCCTTCCGTTTTCATCGCAATATGTATACACCAAAACCTCATATGTGGAAGGGAACCTAGACATTGAGGGAGGGAACCTAGACATTCAGCGGGACAAACATGAAATTCAACGAGGGAGACATTAAATTCAGTGGGGAAAACATAAAATTCAGTAGGGAAATATGAAATTGATCGGGGCAAACTTGATATTCAGCGGGGGAAACATGAGATTCAACAGGGCAAATCATTAAATTCAGCAGGGCAAACTGGAAAATCAGTGGGCGAAACTAGAAGATCAGCGGGGCAAACTAGGAAATCAGCGGGGCAAACTAGAAAATTAGCGGGGGAAACTGAAAAATCAACGGGGCAAACTAGGAAATCAACGGGGCAAACTAGAAAATCAGCGGGGTAAACTAGAAAATTAGCGGGGCAAACATAAAAATGAGCGTGGTAAACTTAAAACATAATTTCGTGGCTTGAGCCAAAAAATCTAAACATATCCAATGTTCAAATGGACCACACCACATGAAATTTTGAATTGAACTTCTAATGTTGATAATTTCTTAGGGGCCACGGAAGTTTTGGATCAAGCTTATAATTGTGTTTTCTATTAATCCATATCTGTATGATCTTATGAATAGGTTTGTTAACAAACAAACATCACTGTTGGGCCGACTATGGTTTCGGCGATAGAAATCATTATGCCCACTGTTTCCCGTGGTATGATCCACTTGATCTTTTGATATGCTTCAATTTGGGGGCTAAACCCCTTAAAATAAATGGAAAAAATGATGGACGACGTGGATATAGTACATACATTCAATGTGGGCCCAACTGAGTTTACTTAGTACAATGGGAGCGTACTGACTAACTCAGTACGCAATCCGATTACGCTTGCTACGCCCCATAATGGTGTTTTATTTGTAATACATCATGTTCATCAGATTATGTAATACCCCTCTGTTTTCATCGCAATGTATACACTAAAACCCCATATGTGAAAGGGAACCTAGACATTGAGGGAGGGGACCTAGACATTAGCAGGACAAACATGAAATTGAACCGGACAAACATGAAATTCATTCTACCTACTGTTTCTCATAGTATGATCCACTTGATCTTTTGATATGCTTCAATTTGGAGCTCAACCCCTTAAAATAGATGAAAAAATGGATGGACGGCGTGGATATACTACATACATTCAATGTGGGCCCAACTGAGTTTAAAATATACTTGTGCTGGGGTCCTTACTCTTGCTCGGGTGGTAAACTCTCAGGAGTTTCAACTCCTGGTCAAGGGTTCCACTGCCATAGGTGGTGAAATTCCACTAGCGTGAGTGTGTGGGGTGTGTGTGCAACGTGAGTGTGTGGGGTGTGTGTGCAACGTGTAATAATAATTAAATAATATATATATATACCTGTCCTATGTGCTTTCTTCGTTGGACCCACCATTTTCAGAAGAAAAGACAAAATGCTGATAAGGGGCCAACAAAAAGGGTGTTTTGTTGGGTCTTTCTACCGAAAATGCAGTGAAGAAATGGGGGGTGAAAGCAACGGTAGCGAAAGTGACAGTAGAAAGGGAGAGGAAAAGCAAAGAGAGGAAATGGAGAGGAAAAGCCGTTTCCGTCAGGAGGAGGGGTATTTTCATCCTGATATTCCGATTGCGTACGAGGAGGTCCAAGTGCGTATTCTAAGTTTGTATTGCTTCAAAAAACCATTGGATAAAAGGTGGGGTCCACAATCGTAAATTTCTCTTTGTGGATTACGCATGAGGCCCACGGTGGGTTGTATGCTTCGATTGTGTAACGAGGCATATGAGCCCACATTGAAATATATACAAAAGCTCAGGTGCCACACCACAAGAAACATATACAAAAGCTCAGGCGCCATGCTACAAGAAACAGTGGGGATTGAATGCCTATAGTTGAAAACTTCACTGATGTTTCCAATCAATTTGATATTCATGTTTTCCCCTTATCTATTCATCTTGATCTATGTGATCCTACGAATAGATGACAAATAAACAATGTAGGCCCTACGATGGTTTCAATGATGGTGGACGTCATTATCATTATTGCCACTTTTCTCCGTGGTGCTCATTATCATTGTTGCCACTTTTCTCTGTGGTGTGCACCACTTGAGAGATTTGGATATGCTTCAGTTTTTAGGATCATGCTCTAAAAATGAGACGGAGAAATGGATGGATGGTGTGGTTGAAACACATACATCATGGTGGGCCCCACAAAATCGTCGCACAAGTTAGCCCCACCATGAAAGTTTGGATGCCTCGAAATCAAGCCAATCTAACTATCATAGTCGTGGGTCCCACTTTGTATTTGGTATGCAGGATAGGTGACCCACGTGGATTTTATTATTATTATTAATTTATATTCCAATTATTATTCCAATTCCTCCGCTCATGCCTGACCTGACCCTTTGTACGGTCGGTCCTGGCAGGCGCTCTGTGGGGTCTACTATGATGTTTTTGTTTTATCCTGCCCTTGTCCATTTATTTTATAACAGACGGGTTAGGTGAGGCCCATATCACCTACCGTAGCAGTGATGTGGCGAAGTTTTATTGGTTGGCTGTACGCGGCACTCTCAGATGGTACATATTTGAAAAACCAAAAAAAAAATAAAAAATGAGAGGGGATTAACACAATCGGGCCCTGATGTGGGGCCACCTTGATGTATTTATTGTGCGTCCATCCACTTGGACAGTTAGTGGCTGAGCATGCCGTCCATCATGGATCCTTTGCCTTTGGAAGACACCTAAACATATATATTTTTTTCTTTCAAAAAGTTGACTCATTCCATATATAATTACCATTCTATCACGGCCACATCTTTCGCTTCATCCGTTTTTAAAGTCACATCATTCAAGCTCCTGTCATGACCTAATCACGTGGACTGTTTTTGTAGATCGTGGGCAGCAGCAAGTACCGTCAGTGGGAGCATTTAGGTCCGGTCGAAAGCAAGAAAGGTCACAATTCCTTTTGGGCCTTGTGATTTTTCTCCCGAAAAGAATACTAAAGATGCTCCGGAACCTTTATTGTTTTACAGATGGCTGTCTGGCTTGCAAGGTCACTTGTAATGAAAATTGGCTGCCCCAAATATCTGGCGTACGTAATCTTCATATGCATGCATCTGGAAATTGCTTGCGTGGCATATAAGTAACTCAAAGTACACCATAAAAAACGTGGGACTCATTTAGATGGGTCACAAGATAAAATGAAATTCGTGTAATGCAATGAATCTTAACTGGTCAGCTTATGAGAAATAATCCATGGTCTGCAATTCAAGAACCAAATATCCATTAATCAGTGGGTAGGAAAATCCAATCAATCTGATTTTATTTTTGTGATTTATCTATTGTGGGGCCCACAATTTGGATGGTTAATTTTGAGTTATGGATATTGGACATGTGATTTTGGGATGCATGTGTATTAACCATTACATTTGGTAAGATATTACTATCTTCCGAACTAAAATAAATAAATAAATAGGCCGTCATACTCCTTTGAGGTTGGGTGGGGTGAGAGTAAATGGGTAAGCTGATCTGGTGGGCCTCACTGTTATCTCAAATCGATCCCGACCACAAGATGCATCACCTCATGTTAGGTTAAGGATTCAAAAATTACTAACATCCAAAATTCAGGTGGATCAGATGATTGGAAATAGTATATTAGGAAATGGTTGCCTTCGAAACTATTTCTTTTGGTGTGGACTACCTAGATAACTAATAGACTTGATTTGTAGACCCGGGCTTAAATTTTAGTGTGGCACCTCATGACCAGAGTGGATTTCATATAATCATCACAGTAGGCCCAGTAAAATTATAGGTGAATGTCACTATCCCAACTATTTTATTCAGTGTGGCCTGCCTAAATCATAAGCCGGTCTATTATCATGGCTTTGAACCTAAAATACAAACACGCAATGGATATCATATGCACTTCGTGGTGGGCCACCAAAGATAAAATCCCAACGTCCTGGTCCAGGTGAAAGGAATTGGATTGGCCACCATTCTTGATTTTGACATGATGCTCACGTAAAATCCACTCAACCGTTATATATTTAATTTCATATGACGTCCATAGACAAAAAAGTCAAGCTGACGGATGACTAGGGTGGGTCACACCAAATGAGACAGCTGGAATATTCACATATTTTCAATCATGTGCTCCACTTAAATTATAGATGAAGCTAATTTTTGGGCCTTTGACTAATATGGGGTGAAGCATATAGTTATTGATTTTACATAAACTTGACAGTGGGGCCCATTTGATCTATCCATCCATTTGATCGTAGCGTGGTGAAATGATAATTATATTGAATGAGGCAGCTTTTTGAAATTTTTTAAAAAAAGGTACTGGAATGAAATTTTGATAATATGTTGGGAGTTGTTTTGTAAGATTCCCTCGCATCCCTTCAACGACCGGCGAGCGGTCATGAAACGCCGCGTGTTTCCAACAAGAAGGGTTGGAAGCAAGGACTTTCCTGTTTGTTGTGCGATGGATCTACTATGGTTCGTTGCAAACTGACAGTAAACTTGACTGCATCTTCGGTGAATCCAAACCGTTGAAATTGTAACATCTAATATTGACAGCCAACGGTAGACAAATTGCTGATAAAAGGGTGACGTGCTTCGAGTGATAGTTTCTACAGTATTCTTAGGTTTGAGTTCGTCCAAGTGATGCTCATGATTCAATGATCCAAACCATTCATTTGAAGAGATATCCGATGGCCCATGCCCCCAAAATCAATTGGTGGCCGTGAAGGGTGGCAATCAACCCAATAAAATGCAAAGATTCCATGTCCAGGATCTTCCAATATGGGAGATTTTAAATGCATATACCATCGAGACTGGACCCACCACATAAACGATTTGGACCGTCGTGATGAATGGAGAGAGTAATGGGATCGCATGATTAATAGATGGCCGTCCATTTTAGTGCACTATTCCAAAAACGAATAATATATAAACCTCAGGTGTACCACAACGTAGTAAACTGTTGTAATTGAACGCTCACCATTAGAAACATCATAAGCCCACTGTGATGCTTGTTTTCCATCCAATCTGTTCATTACATCAAACAAGCATGGATGAATAATAAAAAAAATCAGCTCCATCTAAAACTTTTGTGGCCTCAAGAACTTTTAACCGTGAACGTTCAATCACCACTATTTCCTCTGGTATTGTCCACCTGAGGTTTGGGTCTGCTGCATTTTTACAATATTGTAATAAAATGAGATGAAAAACAGATCAACGGACTAGATATAACCTAAAAACATCACAGTGGACCCTACGATTAAGGATCCACCGACCTCGTGGTATCCACCGAAGCCGCGAACCTCCTTCCTTTTGTCGTGCTGGCTTCTTCCACGCGTGATAGCCGTCCCTCCATACTTCACAAGTATGCATTTCCTATAAAAACCGAAACCACCTGACCATTGTTCCATCACCCCATGTTTACGTATCAAATTTCCAAAAAATCCTTCCTTTCACCTTACTATTTTTTATACTGGGAATTTTCTTAACCTTGCTCTAATACCACCTATAGACGCCTTGTGGACCTGATTCTTCAACCTCCTGATGGCCTGCTTTGACAAAATACAAAAAACACAAAGAGATAATTAATTAATAATAATATTTGAATGCCCTTCTTGCTAAACACTCACGTCTATTGCCAGATACTTTCAATTTGACTGGAAAAGGGTCGGTCGATGCCGAGAAACTTCTAATTCTAAGGGTTGTTGGACGTCTCAATTTGTGAGTAGGAGATTGCTATATATATTACAACTTTGGCCTTTGAATTTAGGGTCCTCTTCAATCATTCATGTGCTTGATGGGCCTAACTTTGATTGAGATACCCAAAAATCAAAAGGAAATTTTACTACTTTCACATTTTTTTTAAAATTTTTTTTAATATATAGAAAATAAGCTATATAATCTTGAAATAGCCAAGGAGTTACCCATATTTCAATTTTTAACTTCTTCTCAGCATCATCCATCCATGATATGACCCTATATGAACGGTTTGATCAGTTAATGAAAACGACTGAATCCAACTTCTAACGGTTTGATCAGTTATTGAAAACGACTGAATCTAACTTCTAACGTCCTGACGTATTACTGTACAACACGTGGAAATGTACTTTATCAAAACCTTTTATTATATTTTGGGTGTAATTAGTGGACCACCTAATCCACTCTTACCTTTGAAAAGGGAATTTAAAAAAAAAAAAGATAAAGAAGAGGATAACACGTGTTGCGTATATAAACGATACAAGGATCAAACGCAACTGTCTCCACTTTGATAGATATTAACACGCATAAAGCTGGAAAGATCATCCGGTGGATCCCACCCATCAGTGGGCCATAGCCCAAAAGTACAACAATTGAATCTGAACCATTGGTTCCCTCTTTTTAGCCATCCTCGTTCCCCACAACTCGAGGCACGGATTCGGTACTACCCTCACCAGTACATATCTAGAGACGGATGGTCATGTCAGACTCTGTGGGGCCCACCGTGATGTATATATTTTATACCAGCTGTCTATCTATTTTTACGGATCATTTCAGGGCATGAGCCCAAAAATAAGTTATATCGAAGGCTCAAGTGCACCACACCACAGGAAATAGTGGGGCTTTGACTCCTACGGTTGAAAACTTCCTAAGGCCCACAGTAATGTTTATTTTCCATCCAATCTTTTCACAAGGTCACGTAGGCCCGTATGAATGCAAAACATAAATATCATCTTGATCCAAAACTTCTGTGGCCCTCAAGAAGTTTTCAACGGTAGGATTTCAAATCTTAACTTCTTTACGAGGTGTGGTCCACTTAAACCTTCAATATATCTCGTTTATGATCTCATCCTCTAAAATGATCTTTCAAAATGGATGGATGGCATGGATAATACGTATATGCCATGGTGGACCCCACAGAGCCCCTGACAGGACCGTCCGTCTCTAGCTAGGTCCTGGTGGGGTTAGTACCCAATCCGTGCCCCACAATTCCTTCGTTCAAATGGTTAGGAATCTTCGACTACTGGAGGAATTGGGCCATGGCCCATAAGATTAACGGTTCAGATTTGATACTTATGCGCCCTCTATGCGTCTCCTTGAGTTGCTTGTGATTGCTGCGTGTTTGATCGAATATATATCGTTGCCAGAACGCTTACGGCCTTGGTTACGTGTCCCGGTGGCCATCTATCCATCAATCGGGAGTGGATTAGATGCGGCCCCGGCCTCACCCAGGACAGTGCGGCCCTTACGTTGGGGCCCATCTTGACATGTGTAATCTATATCCACACCGTTCATCGATTTTTTCAGACCATTTTAGATCATCAGATTAAAAATATAGCAGATCTAATTTTCAGGTGGACCATACCATAGAAAACAGTGGTGATTGACCATTAATGGGCCACAAAACTTTTGGATCAAGCTGATATTTGTTTTTTCCCTTCTTCTTAGTTTATGTGACGTTATGAACAGATTGGATGGTAAATAAACATTACGGTGGGCCCCAAGAAATTTTTTAATAGTAGGGTGTTCAATCGCCATTGTTTCCCATAGTATGGTCCACCTGAGATTTGTATCTTCATCATTTTTGGGTTCAAGCCCTAGAATGATCTGGGAAAACGGATGGACGGAGTGGATATTGAATAAATATATCAGGATCGGCCCCACTGTAAGGGCTGCACTGTCTTGAGTGAGGCCGGGCCGCACCTAACCCGCTCTCCCATCCATCCACCCAATCTTCAACGACAAAAACTGATCCGTGATTTGCACGTGACACAGACAACAACTTGTACGGTGGTTAAGTATTCTGCGAGGAATTCTACGGTTTTGATGCATGAAAACATGTCTAGTCATTGATGGGCCAGTTTGTACATGTGGGAGCATGGTTTGGGTTCCTGACTGTTGATCCGAAGGAATTCCTGATGGACGGGTGATTGTATGAGTATTATCATATTACAGGATTATAACTAGGGTTGTACATTGAGTCCAACCGAGTCGAGCTGGCCTCAGCTCGACTCGGCTCAGCCACTAGCTGACCTCAGCTTGAACTTGGCTCGGCTCGGTCCTCGAGCTTAACTGGCTAGCTCTGCTCGGTTCGGTCACTAGATGACTTCTCTTAGGTTTATTGTTACCTACGGGTGACATTTGGGCAGCTGTTAACTATCAGAAAAACTAATTTTCAAGTTGGAGAATGTTAAAGGGTGGTGCCACTGTAGATATTTCCTTTTGTTGAAGCCTAATTGAGGTAGGCTTTGGTTAGTGCTCTTTTAGGTTGCCTTGTCCATTTAAGGGGAGCATGTGTAGAGTGTGAGATCATCTTATGAGGATTTTTAGGTGAGAGATTCCTTGCATAGTGGAAGAGTGGGAGGGAGAGGTAAGCCCTTTAGTTCTTATTTCTCTTGTTTTAGTGAAGAATGAAACTCTAAGAGTAGGATGCGTGGATTTGGATTTGTTAGAAGATGAAGGGCTGTTTTGGCTGAAGACGGAATGTGAGGATTTGGCTTCGTTAGAAGATGGACCTGTTGGTTGGGAGAGAGAGAGATGAGATGATGCTTTTGCAAACCTAAAATTGGTAAATCCTAATGTATCTGGCTTGGCCAGATTTGTGCTGGACTGTACATGGTCGAAAGCCTAATGGGCTAGACTGGCCCATTGACAGCCCTTCTCTCTCTCTCTCTCTCTCTCTCTCTCTCTCTCAGCCTACTTGTCCATATAAGGGGAGCATGTATAGAGAGTGAAATCGTCTTACAAGGATTTCATGGTGGAAGAGTGGGAAAGAGGTAGGTAATCTTTTTGTTTCTAATATCTCTGGTTTTAGCCAAAATAATAAAGCTCCATGTAGCTGTCCAAGTACTTTTCAGTTATGTTGTTGATTCTTGCTTTTGGATTTTCGTTTTTTCTTTTGTTATGTTTTGTTTTTATTTTTTACACACGCACACACACCCCCACACACTCACGCCGTAGTGGGCTTTCACCACCTATGTGAAACTCCTGAGAGTCTACCACCCGAGCAAGAGCAAGGATTCTCGTTTTTTTTTTTGTTATTTAGCGTTGCTCACATCCGGTACGTGTGGGTTTTTTTCCACAACTACTTGTTACTTAAATAAGACCATTATATTTTTCATTTTTTAAAAAAACATTCCACTGATGGCTATATTAGTCAAATAAGAATAAATTTTCATATATGATGGATCTGAATATGTCCCGTAGTTTTGGAAAGTTTAATTTGATATGCTTGTATGTTACTTGTACAATTTCTATGTGCCCGTCTATCACTGGTCACTCTACGGTGAAAAAAAGTTCTTAACGGCATCATTGTCGCCACTGATTTTTGTGGTGTAGTTCAAGTGAGGTTTGGATCTAGCTCATTTCTTTACTCATGCTCTAAAATGATCTGGAAAAATGAACGGACGGTGTGGATATAACACATACGTTAGGTTGGGGCCGTACAAATTTTCCATGTAAACACACCACCAGGTCCACGCAATCCGCATCCGAAAAGAAGGGATTTAGTGTGGGTAGTGACGCCTCAAGCTCTCTGTACAGGTCTGTGTTGTGGCTCCATCATGATGTATGTACTCTATCCACTCCGTCCATTCATTTTACCAGCTCATTTTAGCATATATTCGAAAAACGAAGTATGTATAAACCTCAGGTGTACCACAACGTAGTAAACAGTTGTAATTGAACGCTCACCATTAAAAACATCATAGGCCCACTGTGATGCTTGTTTTCCATCCAATCTGTTCATTAGATCAAACAAGCATGGATGAATAATAATAAAAATCAGCTCCATCTAAAACTTTTGTGGCCTCAAGAAGTTTTTAACTATGAACGTTCAATCACCACTATTTCCTCTGGTATGGTCCACCTGAGATTTGGGTCTGCTGCATTTTTACAATATTGTAATAAAATGAGATGAGAAAACAGATCAACGGACTGGATATAACATAAAAACATCCCGGTGGACCCTACAATTAAGGATCCACCGAAACCCCGAACCTCCTTCCTTTTATCGCGTGGCTTCTTCCTACGCGTGCTTATAATATAAGTATACATTTCCTATGAAAACTGAAACCACCTAACCATTGTTCCATCACCCCATCCTCTCCTTTCATCCTAACCTTTTAATCCATCCAACTCTAACTCCCTCTCTCAATCTCTCTCAAACATGAGTCACTACGAACAACATCAAGGTCCACAAAGTATTTTTCATTTTTCACACTTTCTTTAAATTCATTCATGTTAACCATTATGGTTTGGCCTAGATTTTTAAAAGAATTGAGATTTTATTATAAGAGATTTTTTAATGATATTTGAATAAAAATATTTAATATCAATAACGGTGGACATAACTATTAGGATTTTTTCTATAGTACTTTGATAAAGATATTTAATAACGATAACAGTGGCATGGCAGTCAGATTTTTGTATAATATTTTTAGAAAGATATTTAATAATAATAACGGTTACTGTAATAACCAGCTATACAGCTGTTATAATATAAGCCATGAACAGCTGTAATTATTGAAATTTTTTTAATGAAAAAAAGCATCAGCCTTATATTGGTCCATTACACCCTGTAACGGGTGTTACCGAAATTAAAAGTCAATTACAATTTTTTTTTTTTTTTTTTTTTGAAATTGGGCATTAGGACTCATATTGTATAACGGTCACCTACAGTAATTGGTTTGTATACAAAGAAAGCTATTCTTGAAAATTCACTTTGTGTTAGCTATTGGAATCTTATTAGAGGAGTGGAGAGGCTCTCTCTATTTCTATCTCTTCAAAAATAATTATTTAATAAGAATTTATTTTCTAAAATTTTACAACTCATCCTAAAAATAAAAATCATAAAATGAATTAATTCTTAAAATTGATTTAATTCTACAAGACCCAAATACAAATTCACCTTCTTATTGACAGAATCCATTTTCCAAGGGCAGGCTCTTATGTAATTTTTGGTGGGATTTATGTAATTTTTGGTGCATAAATAGGTGGACGAATTTTATTTATTTCAATAAATTCTACCCTCTTTTAGTTTTTATTTTCTATTTTTAGATTTGACGCTGCTTGAGTTGACACACGATTTTAGGCCCCGATGAATCAAACATCAATATTGAGTTTTAAAACCATGATAGAATAATAGACCCATGATAATTTTATTCATGTATTGTTTGTTTAGTTTCTTTTGAATTATATCGGCTGTTGGATTAATGATCATCTCATTCTTATGACCCTTTGATTGATCAGTCTATCCGCCACCGGCCACTGCATATCCTCCGCCTGGCCAAGCCTACCCACCTCAATCATACCCTGGCACCGCATACGTTGCTGCACCACCGCCGATGGGGTACCCCACGAATGAAGGGTCTGGGTACCCCCAACAGCATGCTCCTGTGGAAACTAAGACCAGAAGTGATGGATTTTGGAAAGGATGGTAAGTATACTATAATTCCATTTTAATCGTTTCTTTAAATAATTTTTAAAAAAACTTTTTTTATTGGTGTGATCATCTAACAGGCCGTGGGCCCACCATTCGATCACCATCCTATCATTCGAGATCAGTGTGGGCCCACGACCATAATTTGTGGGTCCCACCCATTAGACCTGATCATGATCTGAACACCAATAATTTCTTATGATCTTTTCACTTATACCTTCAATTTCTTTCTCTCTCTCTCTCTCTTTTTTTCCCTTGCAGTTGTGCTGCCATATGTTGCTGTTGCGTCTTGGATGCGTGCTTTTGAGGTGGCGACCAGAGATGCGTGACTGTTTTATCTTCCTTTATTATTTATGTTTTCTGTCAATTTGATGTAAAAAAGATAAAAAGGAGGATGATGTGGTCGTTTCCTCCTGGAGATTGTATTGTTTTTAAATGCATTTATATGAGATGGTTAGTTCTAATTATTTGGAAAAACAACATTGATGGTCCATAGTTCAAAAACTTGAAACTCTGACTCGAATCAATGTGGGCCAGGTTGGGTCAACTCAAATACTTTAGTGAGTCTTTAAAACCACAACTCCATTCGGTTGGAGTGACATTTCACCATTAATCACAACTCATTCGTTGATTTTTCAACATCAGTTGGTTTGGACAGATCATTGATAGATCACATAAGTTTGGATTCATAAGCAATGACGGTTGTCCTATAATTACTCACTTTTACTACAGCTCATGTGGGTTTTCCTAACCAAGCTATTACCCATGTGTCATTTGCTCATTCTTCAACCGGCATGGAGATTCTCCTTCCATTGCTTGGGAGCTCACGGTTTCACGTTCTGTTTCACTTTTCTAACGGGTATTTTTCACCTTTTTCTCGTAGTACTACTTTGTTATCAATTATTGTATTTAGCATGACAAGGTAATTCTTCCTAATTCACAAGGAATTCCATGTGCCTGACTAATGCTACTTGAGTCAGAACATAAGTATTGCTTTTGCCAATTCATTATATAGCATTAGTGAACACGTGATAGATCCTTATCACAAGTGGACCATACCATGGAAAGCATTTGGAATAATGATGCTCACAGTTTCAACCTTTCTAAGGCCTACCATGATGTTTGTTTGCCATCCAACCTTCACAAGGTGATGCCAACTTGGATGAAGGAAAAAAAATGAATATCAGCTTGGTCCAAAACTACTATTACTCCCGAGAAGGTTCTAATGGTGGGTGTTCAATCCCTGTTGTTTCCTATAATGTGGTCCACTTTAGCTTTGGATTTGTCTCATGACCTAAATTGGGGAGCAAGAATGGAGTGGACATAACAGATCCATTATTAGAACTCCTATGCCTTTCCTAGTTGGACAAAAAATGACTAGGTTCAAAGAAATTAAAGACACAACAATAGGTGGCCAACTTGTTGATACTAATCCCTAGTAGCAAAGGCTTTGTGAGGAGCGTTGCTTGGCTAGAATAGAAAGGTCAAGTTGAAGTTTGGGAGATACTTGTTATAATGATCGGCATACCTATTATAATGATCACAAATGAAGTACCGGCATGCATTATCAAAAAAGGACCCATGCTGGCGCGCAACAATGTGGGCCTATGGAGCTTAGGATTTCGAGGTGTCCAACTTTCATGATGGAGAGCCAACCTGCTTTACCAGTTCCACACAGATTTGGTAGTGAGCAAACTTGCTCTATGGCACTCACCATGATGTATATGTTTTATCCACGCTTGTTTGGTTTTCAGCTTAATTTAGGACATGAGCCCAAAATCGAAGCATATCTAAAGCTTAATTGGACCACACCATATAAAACAGTTGGGATAATGACATCCATGGGCAAAACCTTCCTACGGCCTGGTGATTTTTATTTGTCATCTAACCTATTGGTAAGTCCACACAAACGTGGATGAAGGGAATGATCCAAAACTTCTATGGCCCACAACTTCAATTCCCCTTGTTTCATGTGGTGTGGTCTACTTAAGCTTTAGACATTCAATTTTAGGCTCATGTTTCCTATGGTGTGGTCCACCAAAGCTCGGGTTGGGCTTGGGCAGGATGTTTCAAGTTTGGTCTCGTGCTTGGGCCATACAAACCCAAACCCGATAAAATTTGGGTTGGGCTCGAGTTGAGGTCTTGGGTTGTCCAACCCAACCCAACCCAACCCAACCCGAACCCGAACCCGATCAATATATAAGATTCTTATAAATTAATTATAATTGACTATGGATCATCTGTGTTGAACGCACAAGAAATTCCAATGCCGTCGGGTTTCATATGTCCACGTCATTTCCGATGACTCAAGCTAACAAGATATACCGGATTTCTCTCTCCCAAATAGATTGCTTGATATACAATACAACTTTTAAAGAAGTAGTTATCTTATATTGTAGTTCGTTTGTTTAGAAAAAAATATTCTTTACAATAAATAACTACATGTATAATTAATAAATTTATATATATAAAAAATAAAACTTATATTGAAAATATAATAAACTAATATAATAATGAAAATATGAGCGTATATCTACCGACCATCCAGCCAACCCGACCAACCCGTCCAAACCCGCTTGGGTTGAGCTTGGGTTGAGAGTTCCCAACCCGAGGTTGGGTTTGATTGGGTTAGGGAGTTGTCGCCTCTGTCGTGACTGAGGATCCACCATGTATTCGACCCCCGCTGGAGCTACACACCGAATGAGTTCATCGTTGATGTTGTGGAATCTAAGCTATGGTAATAACCCAAAGAAATATCCTGTGAATGGACAATTAAGATTGTCTCTATCTGCAGTTGAATTAGAACATTGAAAGGAAAATTTGTAATGGCTCATATTTAAATATAAAAATCAAAGGCCAACCTTATTAAGGAAGAGTAAGTATAAAACGATAGCTTAAGAATGATACTAAATGGAATATGGACGGTTCACATCATCATAAAATCTCATAATGTGGGCCCAGTGGACGGTAACACATGATGGAATCTGAGTCGCGCCGGACGCCAAACGAACTCGAGCCAAGGTTTGTTTGTTTGACCTACTATTCGCCAAGACGAAACTCATAATTGCCAGGCTGTCGTTTTTTATGTGAGAGCGGATTTGGTGTTACCTGGGGACGCGGATTTCCTGCGAAAGCCTTTCGCAGGAAGTTCCTGCGCAAGGATGCTGCGTGGGACCCACCGAGATGTTTGTGTAAAATCCACCCCGTCCATTCGTTTTGAGAGATTATTTTAGGATGTGAGACCAAAAATTAGATGGATACAAAACTCAAGTGGGTCACACCAGAGGGAAAATTGGGAAAAGAAATTCCCACCGTTGAAACCTTCCTGGACTCCATCTTAATGTTTATACTCTCTCCAAACCGTTTATAATGTCATTCCGAATGTGATGAAGTGAAAACACCAAAAATATATCTTGATATAGAACTTTTACGGCCAAAATAATGATTCAACGGTTCTCACTGAATACCCAATGTTTCCTCTCGTGTGGCTCATATGAGTGCTATTAAATCTATTTTTTGGTCTCGCATCCTAAAATGATCTCTCAAAACGAATGGACGGGGTGGATTTTACATAAACATCTCGGTGGGTCCCACACAGCATCCTTGCGCAGGAACTTCCTGCGAAAGGCTTTCGCAGGAAACCCGCGTCCGTTACCTGGGTAACACGTTATTGGGCGTTTGCTTGACCTTGGGGCTCATATTCATGCATGTGTTGTATATCCAGATCATCCATCCGTTTTTTTAGATGATTCTAGGGGATATTTCCTAAATTGAAGCATGTGCAAATCTCAAGCGGACCATATAATAGTGATTGAATGCCTACCGTTAAAAACTTCCTGGGGGCACAAATTTTTTGGATCAAGTGGATATTTGTGTTTTCACTTAATCCATGCATGTGTGACCTTACCAACGGGCTGGATCGATGTGGAACGGGTAGTTCCATTCAAATCCGAATTCGTTCCGGATCGGGTTCAAGTTGGTCCTGATCCAATCCGATCCGATTGAATCCCATTCGAACCGATCCAATCCGAATAGGATATTTTTAGTAATATTTATTTTTTAAAATATTTTTTTATTATATTTTAAAACTTTTAAATATTTTTTAATTTTTTTCCCGGAGGAGTACGGAAGTATTTTCTTATGTGAGATGTGGGAGAGAGATTATAATCTGTAGAAAATGCCATGATTCTTCAATCGTACACGTGGCAGACCTGTACAGAAATCTAAACCGTCCGAATTTCTAATCCAACTGTGGATAGAGCACAACCCAAAAGGCACTCTAAGATTTCAATATTAACCATCTGATTTTTTCCTTTGAATCTGGACCATTTACTATTATTAATAGTACGGAAAATCCGTGCGTGCCTCGCTTATGTACCTACCGAGGTTGCTTTTCTCTGACGTTGGAGAATCGACTTGACGTGCATGAAATCTACACCTTCCATCAGGTTTACCAACCCCTTGTTTGGTTTTGGTTTTGGTTCCAAAGAAACGGGATGAATCAGCACTCAAGTGGGCCATCCCATAAATAATACCAAAACAAGTAAATTCACATGGTATGGCCCACCCGAGTTTTGAAATACAGTGATTTTTGGGCAATTCTTTTATCTCGATGAGGCAGATCAGATGTATGGATTGGATGGTGTATAAACACTCCGGTGAGCCTTACATAAATTAATTGTGGGTGTCCCATCTCAACTGTTTCATTTGGTATGGTCCACCTGAGTGTTATATAATTGGAAAATTTGGATTCGATGGTGAACATGAGGCAACGTTCCTGATGGACGGAGTGGATCTTATTAAAGTTCCACCACGTTGGCAAAATCAACCCAGCAAGTAGCCACCAAGCCGAAGCATGTCCGAACCGATCCGACTCGGTTTCCTGACCGAGTTGGACTTGGATCGGATCAGTCCAGTGAGTTTTCGGATCGGTCTGAGCCAGGCAACCCGGACTCGGTACCGGATCGGATCGGGTTCGGGTCAGGCCAATAGCATTTTGGATCAGTCTGGGTTGGACCCAATTTGATCCGACTCGGACCGATGCCCAACCCTACTTTGTATTTGGCATGCAGGATAGGTGACCCACATGGATTTTATTATTATTATTATTATTTTATATTCCAAGTATTATTCCAATTCCTCAGCTCATGCCTGACCTGACCCTTTGTACGGTCGGTCCTAGCAGGCGCTCTATGGGGTCTACTATGATGTTTTTGTTTTATCTGCCCTTGTCCATCTATTTTTACATATCAGGGCATGAGCCCCAAAGTGGACTGCACCAATGGAAGTATTGGGGATTGAGATCAAGCTAATATTTATGTTTTCCCTTCATTCCGGTCTATGTGACCTTATGAACGGGTTGAATAACAAATAAACATCATGGTGGGCCGTAGGAAGGTTTCAACGGTGGGCATCATTGTCACTACTGCTTCCTGTGATGTAGTCCACTTGAGGCTTTGATCTGCCTCCTTTTTGTGCTCATGCTCTAAAATGATTGGATAAAGCACACACATCTGGGTCCCTTAGAGCCCATGCCAGGACCGTTCATCTCTTGCTAGGTCCTAGTAGGGTATTACCCAATCCATGTGCCTTCCATACATTTTGCCAGCTCAATTAAGCCATGAGCCCAAAAATGAAGCAAATATAACACTGGAGTAGACCTAACAATAAGAAACAATGGGATTGAATGCCCACCTTGAGAAACTTGGTGGGCGTTCAATCAACATGTTTCTTGTGACGTGGTCTACTTGAGATTTGGACATACCTAGGAAACGACCGTATCATCATCCCTTTTCCTTTTTTTACATCAAAATGACAGAAAACATAATTAATAACGGAAGATAAAACAGCTACGCATCTCTCTGGTTACCACTCCAAAGCTGAAGCGGACGCTTGGCCTACTGAGTAAACCCCGTGAGGTTCACCATGATCTATGTATTTTTTCCGTTTCGTCCATCCATTTTACTTACATAATTTTATGGCTTGAACCCAAAAATGAAGCATATTTAATGTTCAAATGGACCACACCACAGGAAACACTTGAATTTAACTTCTACTATTGAAAGTTTCTTATGAGCCACAAAAGTTTTGGATCAAACTTATATTTGTTTTTTATGATTTTATGAACAGGTAGGAAGACAAATAAAGATCACTGTTGATTTTATGAACAGGTAGGAAGACAAATAAAGATCACTGTTGGGCCTAACACGGCTTCAGCTGTGGAAATCATTTTCCCCCGTTGTTTCGTTTGGTATGATTCACTTGATCTTTTCCGCGGCAGCAACATAAGGCAATCCAACTGCAAGGACCAAAAAAGGAAAAAGATAAGAAAGGAAATTCAAGATATAAGTGAAAGATCATGATCATGATCAGGTCAAACGGGTGGGACCCACAAATTGTGGTTGTGGGCCCACACTGATCTCGAACGATAGGACGCCGTGGGTAGTTCGCTGCACACCAAAAATCCATGTATGGCTAGTATGGTGAAATAAATGATCCGACGGTGATCAGATGGTGGGCCCACGGCCTGTTAGATGTTCACACCAATAAAAAAGATTTTATTTATTTATTTAAAGAAACAATTAAAATGGAATTAGAGTATACTTACCATTTTTTCCAAAATCCATCGTATCTGCTCTCTCCCACATTAACATGTTGGCGGGGGCGGGGGCAGGGGTACCCAGACCTATCATTTGTGTGGTATCCCATCAATATGCGGTGGCCGGTGGCGGATAGACTGATCAATCAAAGGGTCATAAGAATCAGATGATCATTAATCCAACGGCGGATATAATTCAAAAGAAACTAAACAAACAATACATGAATGAAATGACCATGGGTCTATTTTCCTAACATGGTTTTAAAACTCAATATTGGTGGCTGATTCATCAGGGACCAAAAACGAGTCGACTCAAGCCGAGTCGAATCTTTAGAAAAAAAATAAAAGAGAGTAGAATTTATTGAAATAAATAAACATCATCCACCTATTTATGCACCAAAAATTACAAAAATTCTCCAAAAAATTCCAAAAGCTTGATAATTTGACTCGATCGATGACTTGGGCTAGTCTAGCTGGGATCAATGAGTATTTTAAGAGCCGGCCCTTGGAAAATTGATTCATCTATTGAGAGGCGGAATTTATGTTTGGGTCTTGTAGAAATGAATCAAAGAATTTCAATTTTAAGAATTAATTCCTTTTATGATTTTCATTTTTAAGATAGGTTGTAAAATTTTAAAAAATAAATTTCCATCACATAGTTATTTTTGAAGAGAGAAAGGGACAGAGCCTCTCCACTTCAATAAGATATCAATATCCAAACACAAACTGAATTTTAAAAAAAAAAGCTTTGTAATTGAGTTTGACCTGTAATGGACTAACATAGGGCCAATGCTTACAAGTTTTTTATGGCTTATATTATAACCATTGTAAAGCTGGCCATTACTTATTAAATATCTTTATCAAAATACTATAGAAAAATCTGACCGTTATGACCACTGTTGTCATTATTAAATATATTTATCAAAACACCATTGGAAAAAAATCCTAATATCAGTAGTAAATATTTTTATTCAAATATCATTAAAAAAAATCTCTTATAACAAAATCTCAAATCTTTTAAGAATTTGCCCAAACCAGAATGATTAACATGAATGAATTTAGAGAAAGTTTGAAAAATGAAAATTACCTTGTGCGTTAAGGAGAAAGAAGAGAGACAGCGAGAAGTAGAGAGTCTACGAATTGGTAGACTGAGTGGAGATGCCTTGTTTCAACACTTTGGTCTTTGGTATCGATCCCTAGCGGGGGTGACTCTCATAGAGAGATGAGTTTATAAAAGAATTAAGGCGGTTAGTGCTAACAATAGCAGATGTGGTTGGGGAAGAATGACAGTGCTAACAATACCAGACGTGGTTGGTGGAAGAATGACAACGATAGGAGCGACCAAGACGGCGTGCCGCAATTATGTCATTTTGTACTTTCGTTAGACTCTTTTTTTTTTTTTTTTTACACGCTACCAGGTGTTGAAACTCCTGAGAGTCTACCACCGGAGGATTACTCTAGCGATTCATCACGGTGATCCAAATCGTTGCTGTGGTGGCTCTGGCAGCTTTTGAATAGGAGTGGATAATAATTTGGACAATATAAAAACATTTATGAATAATTGAATAGTTAGAAAATTTTGAATTTAAAAAATAAGAAAAGATATTTTTCTTATTCCGTCTTTTCTTTAATTTATCCTTCGTACTATTGTTTTTTAGTATTAGTTAAAATGCTCCGACATAAATAGTAATTGAATGGTTAGAAAATTTCGAATTTTGAAAATAAGGAAAATATTTTTCTTATTCCGTCTTTTCCTTAATTTATCCTTCGTACTATTATTTTTAAGTATTAGTTAAAATGTACTACTGACACAATAATAAATTACCCGGTATACACATTTACACACGCACCTAAGTGTGAACCACCGGAGTAAGAGTAAGGACCCCAGTGCGTCCTCTCACATGCACCTGATAAGGCTGCCAACTCACGTCGCGTTCATTGACCAATTAGAACCTTCCCATTTATATTCAAACACCATAGTGGGCCCCACACGTCAATTTGCGTGCGAGCATTTCTCCATGGACTAGGTCTCAAACACCGAGAGGAACATTGATATTTTGTGGACCTTAGTTTCGTTGAACTTTTGAGAAAAAAATGAACCTCCATGACATATGGTGGGCCCTAAGATAGTTATTAACTGGTTGGAAGGAAAATAACATATGGTGGGCCCTAAAAAAGTTTTTAACGGCATCATTGTCGCCACTGATTTTTGTGGTGCAGTTCAAGTGAGGTTTGAATCTAGCTCCTTCCTTTTGTCGTGTGACTTCTTCCTACGCGTTATAGCCGTCCCTCCCTAGTTTATAGGTATGCATTTCCTATAGAAACCGAAACCACCTCTCCATTGTTCCATCACCCCATCCTCTGTTTTCATCCTAACCTTTTAAACCATCCAACTGTAACTCCCTCTCTCAATCTCTCTCAAACATGAGTCACTACGAACAACACCAATGAATTTAAAGAAAAGTTTTTGACCTTATTAACTGGTTGGATGGAAAATAACATATGGTGGGCCCTAAAAAAGTTTTTAACAGCATCATTGTCGCCACTGATTTTTGTGGTGTAGTTCAAGTGAGGTTTGGATCTAGCTCATTTCTTTACTCATGCTCTAAATTGATCTGGAAAAATGAATGGACGGTGTGGATATAACACATAAGTTAGGTTGGGGCATACAAATTTTTCATGTAAACGCACCACCGGGTCCACGCAATCCACGTCCGAAGAGAAGGGATTTGGAGTGGGTAGTGACGCCTCAAGCTCTCCGTACAGGTCTGTGTTGTGGCTCCATCATGATGTATGTACTCTATCCACTCCGTCCATTCATTTTACCAGCTCATTTTAGCATATTATTCTAAAAGCGAAGTATATATAAACCTCAGGTGTACCACAACCTAGTAAACAGTTGTAATTGAACGCTCACCATTAAAAACATCATAGGCACACTGTGATGCTTGTTTTCCATCCAATCTGTTCATTAGATCAAACAAGCATGGATGAATAATAAAAAAAATATCTCCATCTAAAACTTTTAACGGTGAACATTCAATCACCACTATTTCCTCTGGTATGGTCCACCTGAGACTTGGGTCTGCTGCATTTTTACAATATTGTAATAAAATGAGATGAGAAAACAGATCAACGGACTGGATATAACATAAAAACATCCCGGTGGACCCTACAATTAGGATCCACCGACCTAGTGGTATCCACCGAAACCCCGAACCTCCTTCCTTTTATCGTGTGGCTTCTTCCTACGCGTGATAGCCGTCCCTCCACACTTATAATATGAGTATACATTTCCTATGAAAACTGAAACCACCTAACCATTTTTCCATCACCCCATCCTCTCTTTTCATCCTAATTAACCTTTTAATCCATCCAACTCTAACTGCCTCTCTCAATCTCTCTCAAACATGAGTCACTACTAACAACACCAAGGTCCACAAAGTATTTTTCATTTTTCACACTTTCTTTAAATTCATTCACGTTAACCATTATGGTTTGGCCTAGATTTTTAAAAGAGTTGAGATTTTATTATAAGAGATTTTTTAATGATATTTGAATAAAAATATTTAATATCAATAACGGTGGTCATAACTATTAGGATTTTTTCTATAGTACTTTGATAAAGATATTTAATAACGATAACAGTGGCATAACAGTCAGATTTTTGTATAATATTTTTATAAAGATATTTAATAATAATAACGGTTACTGTAATAACGAGCTATACAGCTGTTATAATATAAGCCAAGAACAGCCTGTAATTATCGAAATTTTTTTAATGAAAAAAAGCATCAGCCTTATATTGGTCCATAACACCCTGTAACGGGTGTTACCGAAATTAAAAGTCAATTACATTTTTTTTTAAAATTTATTGAAATTGGGCATTAGGACTCATATTGTATAACGGTCACTACAGTAATTGGTTTGTATACAAAGAAAGCTATTCTTGAAAATTCACTTTGTGTTTAGCTATTGGAATCTTATTAGAGGAGTGGAGAGGCTCTCTCTATTTCTCTCTCTTCAAAAATAATTATTTAATAGGAATTTATTTTCTAAAATTTTACAACTCATCCTAAAAATAAAAATCATAAAATGAATTAATTCTTAAAATTGATTCAATTCTACAAGACCCAAATACAAATTCACCTTCTTATTGACAGAATCCATTTTCCAAGGGCAGGCTCCTATGTAATTTTTGGTGGGATTTATGTAATTTTTGGTGCATAAATAGGTGGACGAATTTTATTTATTTCAATAAATTCTACCCTTTTTTATTCTTTATTTTCTATTTTTAGACTTGACGCGGCTTGAGTTGACACACGATTTTAGGCCCCGATGAATCAAACATCAATATTGAGTTTTAAAACCATGATAGAACACTAGGCACATGATTATTTTATTCATGTATTGTTTGTTTAGTTTCTTTTGAATTATATTGGCCGTTGGATTAATGATCATCTCATTCTTATGACCCTTTGATTGATCAGTCTATCCACCACCGGCCACCGCATATCCTCCGCCCGGCCAAGCCTACCCACCTCAATCATACCCTGGCACCGCATACGTGGCGGCACCACCGCCAATGGGGTACCCCACAAATGAAGGGTCTGGGTACCCCCAACAACATGTTCCTGTGGAAACTAAGAGCAGAGGTGATGGATTTTGGAAAGGATGGTAATTTGGTAAGTATACCATAATTCCATTTTAATCGTTTCTTTAAATAATAAAAAAAAAAACTTCTTTTTTTTTATTTTTTATTATTGGTGTGATCATCTAACAGGCCGTGGGCCCACCATCCGATCATTCGAGATCAGTGTGGGCCCACAACCATAATTTGTGGGTCCCACCCGTTTGACCTGATCATGATCTGGACACCAATAATTTCTTATGATCTTTTCACTTATATACCTTCAATTTCTTTTTTTTTTTTTTCCTTGCAGTTGTGCTGCCTTACGTTGCTGTTGCGTTTTGGATGCGTGCTTTTGAGGTGGCGACCAGAGATGCGTGACTGTTTTATCTTCCTTTATTGTTTATGTTTTCTGTCAATTTGATGTAAAAAAGAAAAAAGGAGGATGATATGGTCGTTTCCTCCTCGAGATTGTATTGTTTTTAAATTCATTTATATGAGATGGTTAGTTTTAATTATTTGGAACAACATCTGGCGTCCAATAAGATTGGACCATGTACCTTGATGGTCCATGGTTCAAAAACTTGAAACTCTGGCTCGAATCAATGTGGGCCAGGTTGGGTCAACTCAAATACTTTAGTGAGTCTTTAAAACCACAACTCGACTCGGTTGGAGTGACATTTCACCATTAATCACAACTCATTCGTTGATTCTTCAACATCAGCTGGTTTGGCTGGATCATTGATAGATCACCTAAGTTTGGATTCATAAGCAATGACGATTGTCCTATGATTACTCACTTTTACTACAGCTCATGTGGGTTTTCCTAACCAAGCTATTACTCATGAGTCATTTGCTCATTCTTCAACCGGCATGGATATTCTCCTTCCATTGCTTGGGAGCTCATGGTTTCACATTCTATTTCACTTTTCTAATGGGTTCTTTTCACCTTTTTCTCGTAATACTACTTTGCTATCAATTATTGTATTTAGCATGACAAGGTAATTCTTCCTAATTCACAAGGAATTCCATGTGCCCGACTAATGCTACTCGAGTTAGAACATAAATATTGCTTTCGCCAATTCATTATAGGGCATTAGTGAACACGTGATAGATCCAAATCACAAGTGGACCACACCATAGAAAGCATTTGGGATAATGACGCTCACAGTTGCAACCTTTTTAGGGCCTACCGTAATGTTTGTTTGCTATCCAACCTTCACAAGGTGATGCTAACTTGGATGAAGTTAAAAAAATGAATATCAGCTTGGTCCAAAACTTCTATAACTCCCGAGAAGCTTCTAATGGTGGGTGTTCAATCCCTGTTGTTTCCTATAATGTGGTCCACCTTAGCTTTGGATTTGTCTCATGCCCTAAATTGGGGAGCAAGAATGGAGTGGACATAACAGATCTGTTATTAGAACTCCTATGCCTTTCCTAGTTGGACAAAAAATGACTAGGTTCAAAGAAATTAAAGACGCAAAAATCATATAGGCGACTGACCTGTTGATACTAATCCTTAGTAGCAAAGGCTTTGTGAGGAGCGTTGCTTGGCTAGAATAGAAATTAAGGTCAAGTTGAAGTTTGGGACATACTTGTTATAATGATCGGCATACCTATTATAATGATCACAAATGAACTACCGGCATGCATTATCAAAAAAGGACCCATGCTGGCGCGCAACAATGTGGGCCTATGGAGCTTAGGATTTTGAGGCGTCCAACTTTCATGATGGAGAGCCAACCTGCTTTACAAGTTCCATGAAGATTTGGTAGTGAGCAAACTTGCTCTATGGCACTCACCATGATGTATATGTTTTATCCACGCTTGTTTGGTTTTCAGCTTAATTTAGGACATGAGCCCAAAATCGAAGCATATCTAAAGCTTAATTGGACCACACCATATAAAACAGTTGGGATAATGACATCCATAGGCAAAACCTTCCTAAGGCCCAGTGATGTTTATTTGTCATCTAACCTGTTGGTAAGGCCACACAAACGTGGATGAAGGGAATGATCCAAAACTTCTGTGGCCCACAACTTCAATTTCCCTTCTTTCATGTGGCATGGTCTACTTAAGCTTTAGACATTCAATTTTAGGCTCATGTTTCCTATGGTGTGGTCCACTTAAGCTTGGGATATGCTTTAATTTTGGGTTCATGTCCTAAAATGAGTTGGAAAAACAATGGACGACGTGGATGAAACCCATACATTAAGCCCACTACAATAAAGAGTAATGAGGGCCTCATTACGTGATCCAACTTCAAGCGTACACCACGGTAGGCCCCATACGTAATCCATAAACCTTACGAGGGAGTCAAGAGACATGTAAAGGAACCAGATCCTGCATGTATCATTACACGTTGGGCCAACATGCTGAGATAGTCTTATGATTTGAACGGTTCATGTCATGACTCAGATTTTGGGTACTTTTCGTGTTCTTCGAAACCGAGATCCACGTCATGATTTGTACACTAAGTGTACTTAAATTATTTGATATGCTTACACAATTCGTTTAGCTAGTAGTACTACCATAGATCTAACTTCCATTCATATTCAGTCATATCTCATTAATAAAATATTCACTATCAATTCCAATAATCAGTTATTAACATATTTAAGGACCCTCACATTCGGGGTCTTATACAATAAAATAAACTTGTCCGACAAACTTAAAATAAATAAATAATAATCCAAGAACATCAAATAAAATTAAAATGATAATCATGGTTGATTTAGGGCAGTAATGTCTTCATCTGTCAAGTATGATCACGTGTCCCTTGGGTCCTTTTCTAACTCGACCACGTACTCTTATTCTTGAGCCACTAGCTCACCCTCAATTATATCTATATGGTTTTTCATCAATACAATATAAGCTATCCAGGCCTAGTAAGAAATCTCGATATGATTCTTTATATATATCAAATTAGAATATAACAACAACAATCATATACAATATAAGTTCAGAAAAAAAATGCAAATATTATACAATGCGTGAATGTATGAATGCATTAAGTGAAAATTAATTCACTTGCTTGAGTTGGAAATCCATTAACTCGCATTTATCCCTTGGAAGGCTTCTACCATTTGTTAGGCATAGGCAAGACTTGCATTTTACTCATTGATTAGGCTTCCACTAATATAGTGGGCTTTGGTAACGAGTCTACCAAGTATACTATGCAGGAAAGTCCCCTGCGAATTTAGAACATATCGTGCATACAAATGATGGATGCACAAGCATATCAAGTAGTCGTGAATAATATATTATATGATCATTTTCATTCTCATATTTGAATCATTGTAATTTTTATGTTAACTGATTACATCATCATAACCATCATACATTTAACAAATCCGATCACTAGTTGCAATTATATAGAAAGTTAGATTATAAGCTCACTAACATAGTAAATCAGATGTATATTGGATAAATCACATAATTAATAATACAACAATCAAAATTATAAGTTCAATCAAATCCAATAAATATCAAAATAACAAGGTTAAAGCATACATACAACACATTGTTAATGAATCTATTTTAACTTAATGGATGAGAAACACATAAGGATTACTCACATTGATGCAATAAAGATGATTTCATAAATCAATGATTTGATTTGAATTAAAATTCTTTAAAATCACATAAATGAAAATTATTTTCTAATCTTAGTAGTTCATATGGTGGGGTTCACCTTTGATCGATATAAATTCATTTAAATAATAAAATATCTCATTTAAATGAATTCATAAATTAGGAACCAATATTGTAAATAGTAATGTGTTGTTAGAATTAGGCCCTTGGAATTTTTATAAATTCGGGTTGTTTTCAGTAATAATTCTGAAAGTTGAATTTTCTAAAGGTTCGGAGAGCATTATGTAATATTTTGAAATTTTATGGCATAACCTTGACTTCGCGAAAAAATCTATTTTAGTCCCGAAATTATGAATTTTTACACAATTTGTGATGATTTACATGAAATTTTGGAGATTTATCTACATTGATTATTTAATGTTCAAATTACATTTAACAGATAGATCAAGGTCAACCATTGATCGTCACTTGATCAATTTCAAGGGCAACCGATGATTATCTTAAGCCAACCATCCATATATTAATTTACTATAATTCATAATGATCACATTAATTGGTCAGTGCGGCCCACTAGATGGTCAGATTGATCATTAAATTTGGATGTCGTTGTCATCTGATGTCTGAATTTTGATAGTCGGTTCATATTGAGTTAGATTTCAATCATCCAATGGTTCCATATAATAAATCAACATATGATTCATTGTATACCATTTTCTTATATCGTTGCAGTCATCTAATGGTCCAATCGATCTGAAATTTAAGATTTTAATTAATTTTATTCTTAGAAATATGATGAACGGTGAGGATTTAATCATACATTTTAAATTATGTCATATAATTCTCTATGCCAAGTTGAAGCTTGTGTAGAGAATTACTCTTCCGGTGTTAATTCAATTTCTATAAATTAAGGAAGAACATTGGTAAATCTATGATCGGTATGATCCACTAAGGTGTCGAATATGTTTGATTCTTGAAATCATTACATGATTGAGTTTTGGAAAACTCGTGAATTGTATAGATTATATCAATCGTTGTCCATCATGAAAAAATCTCACCTGATAGACATCAACCCTAAAGCCATGCGCATCAGTATACATTTTCACGTGAATGAGTTAAACGTACATAATGAATGCTTCATTAATTAAAATTGTCTAATATATAGATCAATAACGAATTAAAGTACTGCAGAAATAAAATAAAGAGAAGGTCATTGTACTAACGAGAGATAAGAAGATAAATAAAATCAGATCGGCGGATTTCTCTACTATGTGCTCAACCGCATGTTACCTTATTATGAGGTCGAGTGCTGACACTATGCTAGCGGTCGGATGGTGAAAGTTTCAAAAGAACAGTGAGATTTTATAGGGATAAAGGTGAGATTTTATAGGAGAGTGGAGAAACAAAATCGGTGAAACTGGCTCTCTCTCACGTACATTTCCTACGGAAGCGTCTCGCATGAAGGCCATAGAAACCTAGGTGGGGCCTACCGTGGAGTTTTTGAGAAATCCACCCTATCCATATCATTTTAAGATATGATCCAAAAAATAAGTCAGGTCCAGGGATCAAGTGGACCACAAGTTGGGGATTGAACGTCCACCATTAAAAACTTCTTGGGAGATGGAGAAGTTTCGCATCAATTTGATATTTGTGTTTTCACTTCATCCACGTCTACATGACCTTTTGAATAGGTTGGATGGTAAAAAAACATCACGGTGGCCTTAAAAAGGTTTCAATGGTGGGTGTCATTATCATTGCAGCTTCCTTTGGTGTGGTCCACTAGAGCTATGGACCTACTTCATTTTTAAGATCATACATTAAAATGATTTGAGAAAGGCAATGAATGACGTGGATAAAACACTTACATCACGTTGGGCCCCACAGAGCCCTGCCAGATGGATTACCGTTCAGGCGGGACGCCGATTGCGTCCTACCCCTGCCTGGACAAGGCTCTGTGGGGCTTACTGTGAGGTAAGTGTTTTATCCACGCCGTTCATAGTTTTTCTTAGATCATTTTAAGATATGATACAAAAAATGAGGCAGTTTTAAGGCTTAAGTGGACCACAAAGTTGGGATTGAACATCCACCATTAAAAACTTCTTGGGAGCTAGAGAAGTTTCGGATCAAGCTGATATTTGTGTTTTCACTTCATCCACGTCTACATGAACTTATGAATAGGTTGGATGGTAAAAACTCATCACGGTGGCTATTAGAAAGGATTCAACGGTGGGTGTCATTATTTGTAATGCCCCGAAATTCGAGGGACAAGTAGGAACTTGGCTCTTGAATTCCCGAGTGCCACATGTACCCTAATGGGTGTCATATGCATGTAAATGTGGGTATCATGAAATCAAAGAGGATTAAATCAAACATAAAGCAACTGATCATTAGAGATTTAAGTATAAACCATTCACAAATCCAAGTGCTACTAATAAAGTCATAAACCAATGCAAACCCTATAATCCAAAGAAATAAAATATGCATTAGGGAACTAGTCTCATCCTCTCATCACTCCCTGGAAAGGGTTGGGCCCTGGCCTAGACCCGAGATCATCCATCGAGCTAGTAGAGTCCGCCAAACGTCTGGAAATACGTCCGTTCCTCGTCGTAGTCCACACTGACATCTTCCAATGCGTCTCGCTCCAAGGTTCCTGCATGTATGATAGATTTTAGTTGGTGTTTTAGAACACCGTCCTAAAGTGGGAGTGAGTAGCTAAATCAGTGGTACCATTAGCAATAGATTGCATAAATAATCATGCATAAAATAGATTTAGTAAACAACATATATTATAAATTCATAAATACTCTTGTTAATGAAATGTATGGTTTGTGAAATGATGCATGCCTCTCACCACCAACACTCCCTCGCGCGATAACATCTAACGATTCTAATGACCAACACTCCTTCAGTGTGACCTTGACTGCCGAATCACCAAAATAAGTAATGTAATGTTATGAACATGTTATCCGAGTTAATTAATTACGTTCATTCATCCAGCAGGTTGGGAAAACTGGAATACCCACTATCAAAAAAGAGGTAAAGGATACAGACCATGTTAGTTTTTTTCTATGGATTTAAATCTCAGCTATATTTACTACGGATTTAATTCGTAGCTAAAAATGTGCCACACCATTAATACTTAACGGTGGTGTAAGGGGCTCTATAGGGCCTAAAAAAATATATGTGTTCTATCTAAGTCTTCCATCTATTTTGAAATATTATTATAGGGCATGAAACCAAAAATTAGCTAGATCAAAGGCTAAAGTGGACCACACGGTAGGAAACATGGATATTAAATCACATGTGCTTCATATGGTGTGGTCCACTTGGGCCTTCAATATACTTTATTTTTGGGATTATGAACTAGATTATTTTAGTAAAATTAATGGACGGAATGGATTAAGCAAATACATCATGGTGGGCCCCATGGAGCCCCTAAGAGGACCGTCCACGGCCCTACGCCCAAAATTGGGCTCGCGCTCAAAACAGAGCCGCGCCCAAATCTTCCCCCATCTCTCTCTCTCTCCCTCTCTCTCTCTCTCACTCCATTCCTTATTTCATTCTCTCATCTTCCTCCTCCTCTCTCTCCATTCCCTAATCCCCTCTCTCTCTCTCTCTCTCTCTCTCTCTCTCTCTCTCTCTCCGTTCCCACCGTTAGCGCCCTCGCCGTCTCCCTCTCCCTCTCCCTCTCTCGAGGTCCCTTGTCCTCGTCGTCTCCCTCTCCCTCTCTCGAGGTCCCTTGTCCTCGTCGTCTCCCTCTCCCTCTCTCAAGGTCCCTCGCTCTCGCTGTCTCCCTTTCCCTCTCTCGAGCTCCTACACCTTCACTCCTCCTTCAATAGTACTGGATCTTCAGCAGCGCTGCCTCCACCGGTTCTCCCTTGCCTTCCCTTCCCCTAATATTAAGGCTTCTTCCTCTTTAAAGGTTCTCTCTCCCTTACATTTCTAGGGTTTTGTTGATTTCCTTGTTACTGCGACTTGAATATGAGATTAAATGCTTTTTAAAAAAAATATTATGTAAAAGCTCTGTACAATCAATGAATGCATGTTTGGATGTGTCAGATCCATATGACCATATCTCGTTCCAAGTGATGCAGTTGATGGGCAGTCAAATCTTGGTAGGACAAGGTTGGATCACCATACCAAGGGCCTAATTTGTAGAATCTCCCATCAGGAGTAGGGAACATAAGATCAATGGTCTGGATCACCATACTAAGGGCCTAATTTGTAGAAATGGGTTGATTGAAGCATAGGCATAGAAATCAGGCCCAAGCCTTTCTAATAGTGGGCCATGCCAAACTCCTGATGGGTCAACTGTCCCTACCCATTTTACCGGTTAGACCGTAACTTGTGTCCATGCCCATCAAGGTTTTAAGACTAGGTTGAGTGTCTTTGTGTGCATTCTTTTATTTGGGGCTGACCTTAACTCATGCTCCTAACCAGCATTACTTAGTCAGTGAATGTGGATGGTCCATCTGGTGGGCCACACTGTTGATGAGTTGTGACAGAAAAAATAAGAAGAAAAAAAAAAGCATGCCTATCAATCAAGCACACGGACACTGAAAATAGAAAATGTAGGATTCATCATTTTCATATTTCCCTTGTTTCATGGGCCACTCTTGATAGGCCCACTAAATGAACCATCTAGATTCGGGGACCCTACTCCAATGTAGAATTTGAAATGGTAACTAACTGGGAAGATCTTATTGTTGTTTCATTTAGAGCCATGCTAATCAACCATACACGTGGAAAAAGTGGGCCATGTACACACTGATTGGGCCACCCAACAAAAGCAATGGCTGCTAATGATATTTTGCAATAAGGAATCCACCATTGATTCGTTGGCATATGAATTAGATATCATGTCATGAAGTGGGCCCATTTCACGTTTGTTGGCTATTGCTGAACAGGGGGAACATTTGGATGCTGGCATGAAATTACTGAGGCTGTTGCGGCACGAAAGGGCCCTCCTATCGATGGTCAGTCTACTGTTCAGCTCCAAACAAGGTATGACCATGTGGCATCATTTGTTTTACTAATCTGTTCTCTCCCAAAGTAGATGAAATTGCTTTTATTTTTTAGACTTTTAGTCATTTTGTTTTAATGAAGCATTTTCACCTTATCTTGTGTGGCAGCTATTGATTGATGTGCATTCAATGAATATTGCTTTCTTTCTAGACAGTATTTTCAATTGGATCACCCTGTACTATCAATTGGATCAAGCGAGTTTCTTTTGAGTGCCAAGGAGGACATGAAGAGGTCCAAAGGTAGTTGATTAGATTGGACATCATTCACAAATCAAAATGGGCCTACATGTAGAATTGTACGTAGGTCAAACTCAAGCTAAAAAGCTTTATAGTGGATCAGCCTACTTGCCTACTTTTAATGAATGGTGCAAAACACACATGCTCGATTAACACTTTTGTTTATTGCTTTTTCTATCTGTTCTCAAGGTTCTTTTTATTATTATTTTTCTCTCACTTTCTAGCCGGTTTTCAATGATGTGTATTATTTTTAATGTTTTTTTTTTTTAAAAAAAAATTGAAGGCCATTAATGAAGCTCTCAGATGTGGGAACATAGTCAAGTTTGTGCACCGAAAGGCCCTCATGGATGTCAGATTTAAAGGTAGCATCCACCTGGACCTTTTTTTGTAGATATGTTTATAGAATCATGCATGTAAGAGTACATTTATTATAATGTTCTCACAATCTGTATTAAGAAACTCAATTTCTGTGGTCCAGATTATTCAATTCCATGTGAATGGAAGGTCCTCCCAGTTTTCAGTGCCGTACATTTAGACATATCTCTTCATGGAAGTGTCCTTGAGTTCCATCCTTGGAGATGGGAAGTAATTACTATTACTTTAATGATGATGATGGTTATTTTAGTTTGTGGGGTCCACTATTTCACTCTCTTGATTGATGATGGTTATCTTGGTTTGTGGGTCCCAAAAGCATCTAGTATTGTATACACAAATGTATAGGTCTATAACTAAAAATTAGAAAGGATGGGTAGATTTACTCCAAGGAACTTTGGTTGATTTATTTAATGAGAGATGCTCACATCCAGCTCGTTGGACCAAAAGTTACGTACCACTCACATCCAGCTCGCTGATCCTGCTCTATTTGGCCCATCAGAATCTGATGAATTCGCTGGGGCCTTAGCCAAGTTTTGAGCCGTTCTGCTTGCATATCTCCATTTTATTCTATTTTCTCAGCTTCTGATGAACTTTGGCATATCTGATGTTGGAGACGCACCAAATGCAAAATCATTAGATTTTTTTATTTCATTCTGGTTACATTCAGTTGAATAAAAAAAAGTTTGTTACTGTTTCTAAGACGATTCAGAATCTAAGAAGTGAAGCCACAAAGTCAGATGATATATTTTTGCATGTCCAAGAAATTCAAGAATCCGTCAGATTTGCATTTTTAAATTATTGCCCAGATTTTGCAGGTGTGCTTAATTGTCACAATTTAACATTTGGGGCCTGCAAAATGTGTTTTTTGTGAGTTAGTTTTCGGTCTAGCACAGGACCAAAAAGTTTTTTTTTAAGGAATTGTAGGATACTCGTCCTGAGGCTTTGCACAGTATATGTGGCTTTTCAGATCTGACAAGTTGGGTCCATAGTTCAGAAATCTCGACTGCTGTTCAGTTGTCATCAGTTTGAATGGACTATCCTGCAAAATCATCCTTGATATGACAATTCAAAAGCTTTGGTTTGTAGCCTACAAATAGATGGTTAAGAAGAAAAGTGCAGTGACAGTCCACATTCAACTGACAATCCTAAAGCTTTGGTTTGTAGATAGAGTTGCTGTTTTGCATTTTAGTTTTTCAGGTATGTATGTTTTTGTTCCAAATTGATTCTTGTGCCTGGAAAGTATACTTTTTTCAGCTAATATTAGGGTTGTAGATCCAGCAAGAGAATTTGGATCTCAAGGATTTGCTCTTTAATGAAATTATTATTTTTCAAATAAAAAAAAAAAAAAAACGAAGCATGAAACAGATCTTACTTTTTAACTAGAAGCTAGTGTTAAAGAGTATCATGTAAAAGGAACATTCAGGACAAAGATTGTTTGTGAAGAAAGATATTTCATCTTCCATTCATCAATAGTAGTAAAGGCACTTAATATGAAGTTTTAAGTTTTGGGTTCATATTTTGATTACAGGAATTTTCTTGTATCTTATATGTAAATTTTGATACAGGTGCGTTTGGTTGCACAAACCATCTTGCAATATCATGAAATTGCACCAAATTAGACTGACTAATCATGAAATATCATGATGCTTGGTGCAACTAAATGCACCCTCAATAAGAATTACGTGGTTTAAACGAAAATAACTCATGTAGTCTTTTACTGTCATCTATTAGTATTGGTTTTACTTTCCACTCATTCTTGTACCGATTGTGAACTGAATGGCAGAGCTCCAAACAATCAGCTGTCAATGGTTCATCTGATTCGAGCAGTTTCGGTAAGTATGTTGCTCATCTAATTTTTTTTTTTTTTTTCTGGAATAATTTCGGTATTGTTCATCTGATTTTTTTTTTTCCTGGAACAGTTTCGGGTAAGTATGCTGTTCATCTGATTATTATTATTATTTTTTTAAATTTTTTCTGGAATAGTTTCGGTGAGTATGCTGTTCATCTGATTTTTTTTCATGGTAACCTTAATCGAGTTACTTATTCTGGTTTTGCTTGTGGACTGCAGAACACTATATTGAGTCCCACTCCAAGTATATTTTGAAAGGATTTATTTGATATGTTGGCAGAGTATTAGTATTATCATCCATGCGAATACCCAGTGCACATGTGTCTTTCACCACTAAGAAATCATTCTAAATGATTGATCCCACTTCCTGTCATTGTGGCCATCAAAACTAATAAATCACTTCGTGTGTTTGAAGGCTCTGTCCGGCCACTGCAACTACAATTTTCTTATGTTATATAAAATACGAGGAGTCATGGCTATCCTTTACTCAATAGGCTTATATCTTACATAACAACAAGGTAAGATCTCACAACTTCTCCATTTTTTTACTACACAATGATGCAAACACCTTTGTAGGTTCGGGCATTTGCAGGTTGGCCTGGAACTCGGGTCCAGCAGCTTCAAGTAGTCCTTGATGGTTCTTCCTTTTGCTCCCCTTCCCATCACCTTTGATAATGTTAGATATTCCGTAGACATGCCACAGTTAAACCACAAACTTCAAATAAATGATAGATTCATGTGATGAAGTCAAAATCTTCCTTCTTCTCAGACAATCTATTGTGAAACTGAGAGAATGTAAAATCTGTAGGAAATGAAAGCTCAAGGTTTTCTAGAAGATGAATTAGAGCTTTTGAAGGGAGTAAGTGGAGCTTTCAGGCCAGGAATACTCACTGCTCTGATGGGTGTCAGCGGCGCTGGTAAGACTACACTGATGGACGTGTTGGCCGGAAGGAAGACAGGTGGATACATAGAAGGAAACATCACCATATCTGGCTACCCCAAGAAGCAAGAAACATTCGCTTGGATATCGGGATAACTGTGAACAGAATGACATCTCTTCTCATGTTACAGTCTACGAATCTCTCGTTTACTCTGTGTGGCTTCGGTTACCAACAGAAGTAGATTCTGCAGCATGAAAGGTTGGTGGCATAATTGTCATTCTCTTTTATGGGTTCCTTGATATATGGTTGGGCGTCGGCCAACTGATAAATTCGATGGGTGCAGATGTTCATTGAGGAAGTCATGGAGCTTGTAGAGCTAACATCATTGAGGGAATTGCTGGTCGGGCTACCTAGTGTGAATGGGTTGTCGACCGAGCAGCGAAAGAGGCTGACTATTGTTGTTGAGCTCGTCTCCAACCCATCTATAATATTCACGGACGAGCTAACGTCTGGACTAGATGCCAGGGCAGCAACCATCGTGATGAGTGTAGCACAGCACGCCAACAACGCAGTGAACCGAGATCCAATCTCCGGTCTCACCCATAAACGATAAACAAGAAGAAGTATAATCTATGAATAGAATCAAAGCATTCCAAACAAACTACAAGATAGAATTTACGTGGAAAAACCTCAACAAGGGTTAAAAAACCATGGTGCAAAACTTTCACTATGAGAAAAACGAAGATTACAAGTAATATACTAACCTTTTCCCTTTAGATGTGTAGAGAAAACCCTTGCGCACACATTAGAATGCTTCCCATCACCCTAGAAAAGCCCTAGGGACCCCTATTTATAGTTTATACAACTTCCCTTCAGCACTCTTGTGAAACCGCCTCAAATTTACAAAGTCCGTATTAAATCCGTAAACGAATCTGCGTAACCTCGACTGGTCGAGCATGGGCCTCGATCGGTCGAGCACCTTGGACTAAAAAATTGCAGCCCGCTGGACTTTGAGTCGAGCGAACTCTCGACTGGTCGAGTAGGCCACTCGACCGGTCGAGCAGCCCACTCGACTGGTCAAACGGCCCTGTCCAAATGTGGCTCCATATTTCAATAATCTCCCACTTGGAGACACATCGTCATAATCCTTCGTTTTCTACATCCGAAGTGCACCACCTCCCCGTCTTCAAGCCTGAAGACCAATCAAAGCTGAACATATATAGCTTCAGCTTCTCCCGTGTGACTACCTTGGTCAGCATATACGTAAGATTCTTACTTGTATGAATCTTCTCTAGATCAATCAATCCATCTTTCAGTAATGAACGTATGAAGTGATATCTGATGTCAATATACTTAGTCCTTGAATGAAAGGCTGAATTCTTAACCAAGTGTATTGCACTCTGACTGTCACTGTACAGCTTGCAATCTGCTTGCTTCTTTTCCAACTCTTCCATGAAACCTTGCATCCACACCATCTCCTTGCATACTTCTATAGCTGCAACATATTCTGCTTCCGTTGTACTGATATATACTATCTTCTTTAATTGAGAGACCTAACTGACTGCAACACTGTTTAGAGTAAAGACATACCCTGTAGTGCTTCTCTGCTATTGATATCTCCTGCCAAATCTGAATCTACGTAGCCTTGTAACTTGATTTCCAATCCTCCATAGCACAACCCTACATCCTTAGTACCTAACAGGTATCTAAAGATCCAATTCAGAGCTTCCCAATGTTTCTTCCCGGGGTTGTTCATGAACCTGCTAACAACTCCCACTACTTGAGCAATGTCTGGCCTCGTGCTCACCATAGCATACATGAGACTCTCAATTGCTGACGCATATGGGACTTTAGCCATGTAGTCCCGTTCTTCATGTGTTTTCGCACCTTGCTTCTTAGAAAGCTTGAAGTGATTCACTAATGGAGTGCTAACTGGCTTAACACTTCCCATACTGAATCGATCAAGTACCTTGGCTATGTACTCTGCTTGTGACAAAACCAGTTTTTTATTTTCCCTGTCATATTTTATCCTCATGTTTAGGATTTATTTTGCAGCTCTTAAATCCTTCATGACAAATTCTCTAGACAGTTGTCTTTTGAGATCTGAGATGTCCTTCTTGCTGGATTCGACCACAAGCATATCATCAACATATAGAAAAAGGATGATGTACGACGTATCAAACTTCTTTAAATAGCAACAGTGGTCTACATGATATCTCTTAAAACTATTTCCCGACATGAAACTGTCGAACTTCTTGTACCATTGCCTCGGGCTTGCTTCAGGCCATATAGACTCTTCTTTAGTCTACACACCTTGTTCTCCTTTCCTGGTGCCATGTATCCTGTCGGTTGATGCATATATATCTCTTTTTCAAGGTCTCCATGAAGAAAGGCTGTCTTAACATCTAGTTGCTCTAGATATAAGTCCTCTGTAGTCACTATACTCAAGACCATGTAAATCGTAGACATTTTTACCACTGGTGAAAATATTTCAGTAAGTCGATACCTGCCTTTTGTTGGAATCCTTTCACAACCAATCTGGCTTTGTACCGTTTCGAACCATTGTACTCCTCCTTCAGTTTGTAAACCCACTTGTTATGAAGAGTTTTCTTACCCTCAGGTAGAGTGGCTAGCTCCCATGTACGATTAGACTCAAGTGAGTTCATCTCATCATCCATGACCTGCTCCCACTTAACCCGTGTATCTGATTGTAATGCCTCTTCAAAACACTCTGGTTCACCATTATCTGTCAGTAGTAGATAATATAAGGAGGGTGAGTATCAGACCATGAGTCTCCTCTCCCAAGTAGACCTCCTCACAACTGGTGTCTGTGGCTCTGCCTCACTATAATCTTGTGCATGTTCATCATGTGACACTGTAACACCCGTGTCTAGTAACTCTTCTAACTCTACGAATTCTTTCTCATTGGCCTTATTTTGTTACACACTTTCCTTATACATCACTTTTTCATTGAAGACTACGTCTTTGCTTCTGATGATTTTCCTGTTCTCTTTATCACAAAAATGGTAGCCAAAATCAGGCTGGTTGTAACCTATAAACATGCACTTCCTAAACTTTGTATCCAGCTTGTTTCTGTGCTCTGCATTAATGTGAACATATGAAGTGCAACCGAACACTCTGAGATGTGCAAGGTTCACTTCTTTCCCAGTCCACGTTTCTTCTGGTAGCCCACCATCCAATGGTGCTGGGGGACTTCTATTGATGAGGTATGCGGCAATATTGACAGCATCTGCCCAAAACGGTGGGTATCATTGTCCTGCTGTTTTCTTTCTACACTAGTCTACTAGAGCTTTCGATCTTTCTCGTTTTTTGCCTAATGCCCAAAATGATCTCACAAAATGGATGAACGGTGTGGATATAACACATGTATCATGTCGAGCCCACAGAAATTTTCCCTGAAAACACTCGGCTGACATTTTCCACGTGTTTACACCGCGGACGTCCACGCAATCCGCGTCCAAGAAGAGGGGCTCGAAGTCGGTAGCGACCCCTATCTTACCAATATGTCGGTACAGGTCGGTGTTGTGGGCCCTTCTACGATGTATTGATTTTATCCACTCCGTCCATTTATTTTACCAGATAATTTTATTGCATGATGTTAAAAATGAGGCAGATCTAAATCTCAGCTGGACCACACTACAGGAAACAGTGGTGATTGAACATCCACCACTAAAATTTCCTAGGACCCACTGTAATATTTGTTTCCCATCCAATCTGTTAATTAGACCGCCAACCTGGATGAATGGAAAACACAGATATCAGCTTCATTCAAAACTTTTGCAGCCCTATGAAGCTTTTAATGGTGGGCATTCAATCACCTTTGTTTCCTGTGCTGTGGTCCACCTAAGATTTGGGTCCATTAATATTTTAGTATCATGACATAAAATTAGATGTAAAAACAGATGAACAGTGTGGATATAACATAAATATATCACGGTGGACCCTACAATTAAGTATCCACCGACCTCGTGGTTTTCCAGATAAGCCACGAAACCTCCTTGCTTTTGTCGTGTGATTTGTTCCTACGCGTTATAGCCGTCCCTCCATTCTTATCACAGAAGTATGCATTTCCCATAAAAAACCACCCAACCATCCTTCCATCACCCCATCCTCTCTTATCATCCTAACCCTTCAATCCATCCAAATCTCTCTCTCAAGAAAAAATGAGTCACTATGAGCAACACCAAGCTCCACAAGGTAATTTTCATTTTTCATACTTTCTCTAAATTCATTTATATTAATGATTTTAACTGGGCTCATTGAAGTCTTTTAGAAATTTTAGTAAAAGAGATTTATTTTTCTACTCAATAATATTTGGATAAATGCATTAAATAACGGTAATAACGGCGTAACAATCAAATTGTTTAGTATTTGGTGAAGATATTTAATAATGATAACGTTGGCCATAACGACCAACTTTACAGTGATATAAATGGCAAGTTTACGACGGACTAAATCCGTCGTAAAACTAAATTAACGACGGACTTGGTCCGTCGCTGTTTACTGGGTTTTTTTTGCGACGGATAAAATTCGTCGTTAATCTACGACGGATAAAGTCCGTCGCTGTCCGTCGCAAAAACTAAAAGATCAGCCTCTCAATTTGGAAAATCAGTTGGCATTAAAAATATTAGCGGCGGATAAGGCCCGTCGCTAATTTGAGTAAGCGATGGACCTCAAATCAGCTTGCTTTTGAACTTCGGAAGTTAGCGACGGACCAAATCCGTCGCTAAAATATCTGTAAAGAAAAAAAAATACGATCAATTTTTTTTTTTGGATCTTGCACCTGATAGTCATTCCAAAAATAATTCACAGATTATTTAATAAGAATCCTATTCACAAAATTGGTAAGAACTCAATTCGAGATTGAGTTCTTCTGCCTTAACAGATTGCAAGCCTCTTTTTTATTTCTTTCATCACAAAAATCACTTTGTTAGTTGAATTTGGTGAGTGCAGAACCTTTAGCCAACTCTTATGTCGTTCCAATGTCCCTCCATCTAAAAGAGTCATGACAATACATGTCTTCTGTTCTGAATCATGTTCTGTAGGCCTAGCAGCCAACATCCTAGCAACTTTCGTAACCTTGCAGCATTACAATAAAAAACATGAATATAATATTAGCAACAAGATAATATCCTAATATCATACTGAAGAAAATCTCATAAATAAATAAACTTGTCTTACTTGCATGCCTAGTTCTCTAGTGGGCACGACTATCAGTGCCTGTGTCACAAATCTTCGAACATCTATGACTGAATAACAAGTATGCTAGTGTCTTCCCTGAACCTGTCTAGAGTGCCAATAAAGTAATACATTAGCCTCATCAAATAAATCATAACTGATAGATCATCTATTGCAGGAGTCACAAGAAGAATACTAAACATTGTTGACTACTTATTTGAGATAGAGTAATCAACCATAGCTTCCAACATATTAAATTTTCACACATGCATGATGATGGATGCAAAATTCTAAACATTGGCGAGCAGTACATGGAACTCTAGAAAGATTCCTGACTACTGCCAATCATATGCATAGAACTATAGTAGTATATGTACTCAACCAGAAGATGGGCCAACCTCTATGTTTGCCGGCCATACAGGAACTACTGTTTAATTTTGTTGAACATCTAAACAGGAAACACCTTTCAACTGGTTGTGCGTTCTATTCATAACAACAATGTTCAACCAAATTGAATGGCATTTTTTGTTCAGCCATCGACCATACTGATGAATGGACAGTGAATAACTGATTCACTGATTCGTCTTCCGATATACAACGAAGACAGACATTTATGGAGTTTTTAAAGGTGATTCAATCACAATTGTTTCATATGAGTAAATGTGTCAAATTAATATATTTCAAACATTTCAGACATTGGTTATGTAACATCTCGAAAAAATTTGTACAAAGACCTGAGTACCACCTCAGGCAGAAATTACCCAGGACCAAAACCTTTAGAAAATTAGGTTAATATTAGCAAGTGTTAAACTAGAGTACTTATGAAATTAGTACTAATCACTTGAAATATGATCTGCAAGACCCAAAACGTGCAGTATCATGGACGCTACGTTACCCTAAAATCTAGAATCCGTCCTTAAACCCAGTTGCTCTCGGGAGCATCTTGAAACTCCGTATTGGACTTGAACCGCACGTCGAAAGTCCGATAACCGCAAAACTATACCGTTATGACCGCATGACTGGACTTGACAACGCCCTTGAAAATCAAGTCTTAATTGTGTCTAGAAATGCACAAATTAAGCTCGGAGCGAAGAGTGAGAAATGTGAAAATTTTTAGAAATAAAAATCCGAATTTAAGTAATTTGAGTCGTGTCGCTTGTGGGCCAAATACAAGGATTCAAACCGTCAGAATCTGACCCAAATACACCCTCGGATCAGGAGAAATGTCCCACACATGTTGATGAACTTGTGGCCCTGATCGAGTGACCGTGACCGTTGAACTGAAACTGGTCCGCCACGGTCGATCTGTAAATCTGATCGGAACGAAAACTCAGCCTAACCTAGATCCATGGCCAGGGAGCTTAAGTCCGACCGTGCATGAAAAAGGGGCCACCAGAAGTGTTCTGTTGGACCGAAACAGTCCGTATTTGGATATAACCTAAGTATACCTTGGCCTTGGGGCCATTTTCATCAAACCTGGGCCTATATAAGGACCTTAAACCCTCTCTCTCTCACCCCATACGAATTTAAGAAACCCTAGGAGAGAGAGAAGAGAAAAGAGAAAGGAAAAGAGAGGAAGTGAGAGAGTGAGTTGGAAGTTCTTCTTGGGATTCAATCCCGTTACTCCACGCACTTAGCCACCCCATCTGTATCACAAATCCGGCGTTTTCGACAATGTACTTGGGTAAGAAAACCTAACCCTAATCTATTTTAGGGTTTTAAATAGTGTAAGTTATGAAATAGCTAACCTAATTTATGCTATAGGTTGCCAATTTGCCGTAGACAAAGACTTAGCTTTAAAACTGAGTTTGTTACGAGTCTACCGGCGAAAGTTGCGGACTATAAATGTATAGGTTATGGTTTTCAAGGCTTTCAATGTCGGTTAATGGTTTCTTATTGATGTGAGTGCTATTTCACATGCCAAATGCGATATTTGTTTCGCGTTTTAGATATATATGAACTATATGGAGTCTAGTGTATTCTAGGTATTTGTAGAACAGGTCGTATACGTATGGAATTTGAATGTGTGTTTGCCATGATTAATTGTCATGTTTTTATGCTAGTTGTATGTGTAACAACTCATTGGCGAAAGGATTTGCCCTAGGATGTGCTATCACCAACATATGTCATGTATGTTGGAATATATAGTCTAAGTGTTTGTAGAAATGTCTGAATGAACAAGTGTGTAATATATTGTACTTTATATGGGCGTTGAGAAGAGATTCTCAACTACCTTAACGATGTGTATGATTTTCTCCATTTAACTTATATTCTTTGTCTGTTTTACTTAGGCACTGCATATGTGTGGATTCATGTTTAAGTTGAAATCCATCAAATGCTCACATGCTCATAAGATTGAAATTGTTGATCTATTACTGTTCTGATAAGCTTGTATGATTATCTGTTATAATTGAATGTGTTTGGGACTACAGAATAGTCCAGGCAATCGGTAACAGGCATTGAATAGGTGACTGAGGTTGATTTCGCCACATAGGACGTGTTCGATGAACCCGAGTCGTACCTTGGTTGTCGACAGTGGTTAGGCCACATGGAGTGCTTACGTACTTCATGTCGGTCAATTCAACGTGCGCTCGTACTAGTCGAGCTCGTCAAGTAACCCGATTGACCCGATGTATGTTCACCATCTATGAACGCTACTGCTTGAATCTAAGGTACCAAACTCACTAGTGAAAACTCTCTAAAACCTTGGTACCTCGATCCGCTAAGACTCATGAGCTGGGCATGGTGGTATGGGACATCGTGGTCGAGCTGTCGGCCGATGCTAGGGTGACGAGCCTCCCTTTAGTGACCAGTGAGCAACCCAGACTCGTGAACCGAATACGGTGGTATGAGACACTGTATTCGAGCTGTCGGCCTACATTGATAAGGTGACAAGCCCTTTGTAGTAACCTCGAGCGTACACTAAGACTGCGTAGAGGCGACGAGCCCTTACGTAGCAACAGAAGTACACTAGGCCTGCACTGATAAGGTGACGAGCCCTTTGCAGCGACCTAGAACTGCAACATCGTATGAGAATTACTTGGAGTAACGACCCTAGAATGGATCATCGTTTGAGAATTGATATAAGGGAGGTACCTTAGCTTCCCAATTCTGCTGTATGAAAAGGACTAATAAGAACTTGGTAATCACGCTCATGCACCACATTATATGTGCCGTTTGACGATGTGTAGAGAGCACGAAGAAGTGACTGACATGCACAACCGTTAAATGAAGATCGTTGAGGGAGTGCAGGCGAGAGCATGCATCATTTATTCATATCATCCTACATTAATCAGAGTATCTAGGGATGTTCGATTGTATTACTTTATCATTACTGCTTGACTGAATCGATAACATGTTAACCTTTGCTTTATTGTTCCACTGAGTTGATCACTTACTCCCACGTTACGGGACGGTGTTTTTAAACACTAACCAGACCCTGTTGTAGGTTCAGACGATGGCGCAGCCTGCGAGGCGGAGCCGCACTTCGAGGATGATGAGGAGGCATTCTCATATATGCACTATTCAGCTGGTTTATATAGACCGCTCTGATCGGCGGGGCTTCAGGGTTATTCTTGTAGTGGACTATTACATTTTGGCATTTTGTATTTTGAAACCAAACATGTAATTATTAACTGGATAATGCACACATACTTTGGGGACTTATACTGATTTGTAAACTTATATATATTCGTTTCAGTCTTCCGCTTGCGTATTACAACTATCCCTGGATTATGTATTACTGTTTTGACTTAATCTTATTCATGTTTTATGCACTAATACAGAAAATATTTAATCATCATTAAATATATTGCATAAGTGATGCGTTGAAACTCGGGAGTTGGACTTTTACTCGACCCCCGATTTTCAGGGCGTTACAGGTTAACAAACAAGTTATTTTAAATTCACTATTAGTTTTCCAACTTCAGATTCAGACTTTGGATTTCAGATTTAACAAATAGGTCCTCAGCCAGCAAATAATTTTCAACCTGTTATAAAGTGCAAGTGAAATCCAACCGTTTGGATACATTGACCCCACCATAACCTAGTGCAAAAATAAGCACTATCCATTCATTAAGCAAGCCATACCATGAAATTAATTTGAAGACATTGATGATAGAAAAATACAACTGTGGTTGATTCATCTAAGACATTGATCCAAAAATTTCAAAATTATTTCAATCGGTCAACTCTAACCATGCAAATATAATTAAAAATGTACGAACAAGACACCTTCAATGAAGGAAAGGTCAACAATCCAATGGCTAGGATCTTCCAATTTGAGGAATTTTCGGTCCATTCGTGATCAGGGCCATCTACAAACTGAGTTTCGCAAGTTAGGAATTGCCTGAATGGAAGCCAATAGGAAACTCAGCCTCTATTATTTCATATTTTATTTTGAGCGAGTTTCGTTTAGTAATATTTCAAGAAAAACGTAAAAATCTAAAAATCTCAGGCAAAATTCTCAATCCGAGAAATTGCCAAGTGATTTTGTGAGTATGGCTACAGTCCACGTCTGCCACTGCATATTAAACGCTGGCAAGTCATCCACCATACAAGTGACACCAACATACATCAATGCACGGCATCTGCATCTCACCACATTGAAGCGATCTCAACCATCTGATTGGTAGCCAGCAGTTCAAATCAAACAGGCCAAATCAGGTGGTTAAGGGTGCTTTTCGATTGATGTGATTTATGGGCAATGCTCGGTGAAGCAACATACTGTACAAGCAGTTGCATCCTGTCAATCCATCCCAAAGATATGAAAAGGGAGTTCTACTCCATCCCAAAAGCTTTAAAATGACATGTGGGACAGCCAATCCTCAGATTTGGACTGCCACCATTCATTGCATGCCATAATGCAAAAATCATACTGAAACTCTTATAATGTCAGCCACGTTGTTTATCTAATCATAATTCTTCTCTGGAATCATAAGCAATTCATGTTGGGACCCTACTAAATATATGTTTCAAGATGGTGATTGGATCTGTTTTTTTGTCTCTGCTCTAACCTTTTGCTGTACATTTTTCATGCTTGTTATTGATTAGATGGTTGGAATTATCACCATGGCCAGCAAATGGAATAAATGGACAGCCTAAATTGATGATTGGCTGTCCCAATATCCTCATTAAAAAGCTTTGAGGACGTTACTTAGAATCTTTGCAGACCATGTACATGTCTTGTAAAGAAAGAGAGAGATCATGAGTGCAATCCGAAGTCTAAAGCCGATGATAGTTACAAGATGCAAATTGCAAGCGTTTGGGTGTCATCAATTCCAAAAGCCATAACTGATAATTTACGCACACCCCAAGTGTTTAAAAGTGGTCTGCCAAAGGCTTCTGCACCCATACATGCATCCATGATAGCATGCACTCTAGAAATATAAAGGTTAGGTAATAATTATTCATTTACTGCTTATTAACACTACAAATTAGAAAAATGAACAGGCCCTTGGCAGTCTTTCTATACATAAATTTTAAAATCTTATACATGTACTATATGCCTCCACCTTTGCGTCATCGGTACATATACGTCCCTGTTGATTTAGATGATGATACTCATGCTGCATATGATGCTCGATACACATGAGCACTCAGAAATTGCACATGTGGAATATATAACTCAAATAAAATTGAATAATTGTGCAGCCACTGTTACCAAGTCTCATTCCTAAAGCACTGACCATTTCTAGCTCCCCAAATAGCCTAAAAGACTACCATAATAACTAATCTCCACATAGCCCTCCCAAATTTATTCCCACCCCCCTGCAGCCCACAGAAGATCTTCCACCGACATTGGCATCACCCACTCGACCTTAAACAACGAGAGAAAATGGTCCCACACTCTACGAACAAAACCGTAATGAATGAACATGCGATCAATCCATTCCCCATCCTCTATGCACATGAGAAAAATATTACGGAGAATCGAGTGCCTTTGGAGATTGCCAATGGTAAGGATTCTCTTCCGACCCACCAACCAAACAAAGACTGCTACATGCACAAGAGCACCATAAAACCACTGGTGGAAAGGTTGAGGCAGCCGAAGGGTATCCTGCAACTATGTAATCAAACTAAAGAACGACTTACCTGAGAACATGCTAGAACTTTGCCTCGACCAAAGAATGGAATTCGCATCCTAAATGGGTGGCACGCCATTCTTCAGAAGGTCCAAAAGGCCAACCAACTCCTTTAACTCCGAATCGGGCAAATTTTGGTGGGTAGGAGTCCAAACTATTGAATTTCCCACTAGTGAGAAGCAATCTGTCACCCGAATGAACCGATCTATGGCAAGGTGCGCGAGTATCGGAAAAAGGGCTTGTAGAGCACATTCACCACACCAAATGTGAACCCAAAATTTGAGATAACACCTTGATTATCTGAGATAACATTTGAGAGGACCACCTTCAATCTCAATGCCAAAATCTTATAAGAGCCTCCTATGACACTTGTCGGTCTCAAATCTTTTAACTTCTTAGCCCCGTCCACCTTTTGTAACACTCCAGGTTTTCAGGGGCCGTGTAGGAACTCGGCCTCCAAATTCTCGGGTGTCGCTTATATCATAATTATGGTGATTTGTATATAAATAATTTTAAATGAGCAATAAAGGAATCAGCTAGAACATAAACCACAACCACAACTAATCTACTGAATTAAATGTGACTAAGAAATACAAGTCTATAGGAATATCAAACGGGTCGCACAAGGCGTCGCCTAAAAAATTTATAAAATAAATGTCCAAAAGAAAAGTTGCGCTAGATCCACAGCTCAACAACCCATAATCAACCTCCACAGTATACGACAATCCTCCCATAAGTTGGAAGTAGGAAAGCTCCTCTTTCCTATCCATGTTCACCTCGCTCGGCTCGTCGAGCTCCGCCTCACTTGCATCTAGTAAAGGGTCTGGTTGGTGTTTTAAAACACCGTCTCAGAGTGGGAGTGAGTAGCTAACTCAGTAGTTACTATTAGCCTTAAGTTACAACAAGCATCAATTATATAATGAATTTAATGAAAGGCATACATTCACAGACCCCTAACTATTCTTGTTAATGCATATGCATGTATTATGATATGATGTATGCCCTCACAACAACACTCCATCGAGCGACTTCATCTAATGATCGTGCATGACCAATACGCCCTCATCGTGACCTCAACTGCTGAATAGCCAACCTAACTAATGCGATGCGATCATGATCGTGTTAGCAGAGTTTTTAATTAATTCCATTCATCCAGTAGATTGGGGAAGCTGGTACACCCCACATATCATTGCCCTCAATTGATTTAGAGGACAAGGCCCCTCAATGTGCGAGGTTAGGACTCTGCGATCCTTGATCCCATCAGGTTCTCCATTCTCAATTTCGAGTACATGGGGAGTGCTGAGAAGAGGGATTGGTCGTGGTCACTACGGGGAGGCTCGTCACCCCAGCGTAGGCCGACAGCTCGGACATAGTGTCCCATTCCACCATGCCCGACTCTCGAGTCGGTGGATCGGTTTCAAATGGTTATCAATAGGCTTCAGTAGTTGAAGAGTGTTTCAGATTCCATACAGGCGTGAGCAGACATGGCTAACAAACATGGTTGGTCAATAAGCGAACTAGACCGTGTGAGTTCAGGTGAGTATGTGACAGTCGACATTGAGTATAAGCGACCCATGTAGTCCAACTACTAACGTACATTGGCATTCGCCCAAACCTGCTGGTTTAGCCGCAGGATGGTCTTACCAATAGGACCACCTTCTCCCACTTCAGTTCCCAGACCAACCCAGGGGTTTTTGACATTCAATAACACTTCAACGAATCAGAATTCATCATCTAACACAAGTGATGTCATGCACTCATATATTAAACATATAAATTCAGATTTTTCTATAATTGCAACTACGAACAATAATATGAAATAAATGCGTATGTGTATTGTGTGGGGTTAACGAAGAGATCAAGAGCTATACATCATTCATAGGACAAACATACAACAAGGATTTATGTAATCATGCATGGCACAAGAAAGGTTATACTAGGATCATATATGAGATGAACATACCATACTAAATCAAGCCTAATCATGTTTGTAACGTCCCGTCCAAACCAGAACAGTGTCCTGGGGCGTTCACGTAAGATTTGCCACAGGACCGTTCGTTTAAACCACTTATGGTGAGGTACCACAAATAAATTAATCTAGGATTAGCCCAATTAAATAGACCAGACAGGTCATGGCAGGACCAAGTGCGGGCCGTCAAGCCAAATAGCTTGTTTACACTTAGAAACAGCCCGTGCGGGCCATTCAGCGACCAAGGAAGGTCAGAAAAATCTAAAATTTTAGAAAACTGAAGATTTTACTGGGCTTGTGGTCCATCGTGGACCATGGACCCAATGGACATCCAGAATTGGAATCCGGCACTTGCCAAATGCACCCTACCAATGCCAGAATTGGAATCTGGCACTTATAAATAAAACTGAGATGTAAAACATTTCAGTCATTGGATTTCTTCAAAATTTACAGTGAAGGTCTAATTTATTTTTCTACGCCCGCCTACAAAATCTGGGACCCGATCGTGGCACGGTGACCATTGATCGCAAATCGGACCCGTACGGCCAAACCCATATCTGATCGTTCCCAAATTTTGCATGGCCCTTCATCGGGCCATGGAGCATCTACCCTATAAGTTTCATGGCTAGAGGGCCACCATAACCTCCCCAATCACCGGAATGGACCCCACAAGGCCATTTAAAGATCGGAACCGTATGATCAAACCCCGTATTCGTTCATCTGTTTGTTCCCAAACTTTGCATAACCCCTCATCGGGCCATGAGGCACCTACACACCAAAGTTGGTGGTCAAGGGATGTGTTAGGGCAGTCCCTAACACCAATAGGGAGTCCCAGAGGGCCATTTTGGGCATTTGGGAAAACTTAAGGCCAAAGGGCCCAAGTCTAGGAAATAAAGCCCTAGCTTTCTCATAACCCCCTCCTTTACTACAACCACCAAAGAGAGAAAAGGGAGAGCAAGAGAGCAAAGAGGAGAGAAAGTGAGGGTGAAGAAGAGAAAAGGTGGACCTTAGATCGAGGTGGGACCCAAGGGAATCAACCCTTTCAACTTCCTACCCCTCTTCCACGAATAAATCCTCCACCACGACCGCCCTTTCGTCCATTGACCGTCTAGGTAAATTCCTCATCCCTTGTTCTTGAAACCCACGTGTTGAGAAGGGATTGACATGGATTTCTAACATGTAAGTGCTTGCTTTAGGGATTCTGGCCGATCGACCTCAAGCCCTCATTCCTAGGTCATTTTTTCAAGTCTACAATGATCCGAAGGTCCGGACTATTATCCTTAGGTGGCGTAGCACCAATAATACTACGAGTCTAATGATTGTGATTGCTTGGATGATGTATTTGGAGAATCTAGAGAAAACCCTAGGAATTGTATGTTTTGTTAGAATTGTATGGAATTATATATTGGTTCTTATATGATGTTGTTCTTGCCTCTCACATGATTTTGTGTATGGATGATTACATGTTCATGCCTTGTTTGATTTTTCCTATATGGTCTTGCTTCATAGTATGTATGATTCATTACTCTGGTGCATATGATTCCTTAAGATAAAGGAAGTGCTTAACTTCCTCACAAACCCACACAAATCACATGCATGTTTTATGATGATGATAGTTTGCTTGTTAGGAGTATCGGAGTTGTATGATTAATATGCATGAAAATATGATATTGTTATGCTAGTTAATAACCTGAATAGTTGGCATGTTATGGGTCACTATCACACCCTTGGGTTGGTCAGGAACATGAGGAGATATGGTAGTCCCATCGGTAGGACTACATTAGGGCCTGACTTGTGGGTTTGGGCGGGTGTGTGTAATGACCAGAAAAATTTTGTGCCAAGACCCGAGTACTACCTCTATTTTCCTTAGAAGTTATTTGTGGGTTAATTAGCGTTTAACTCGATTGCTTGTGAAATTAGCAACAATCACTTTAAATTTGATCTGCAGGGATCAAAACCTGTAGAATCGTTAGCGCTATGTTACTCTGAAATCAGGGATTCAACGCTAAATCCAGTTACTCTTGGGAATTTTTAGAAGCTTTGGATCGGACCTGGACCGCGCGTCGAAAGTCCGATAGTGATGATCTTAGACAGTTATGGTCACCATGTTGGACTTGACCATAACCTCAAAAATCAAGTCCAGATGATGTCCTGGGTCGATTTGATTGAGTCCGGAGTGAAGAGTGTGAGAACGATGAGAAATTAAATATGATTTTATGAAATTTGAGTCGAGTCGCTTACGCGACGATTTTAAGCAATCTGACCGTTGGATTCTGACCCAATTTCACCCTTGGATCAGGAAAGATGGCCCAGGCATGTCATTATGCTTATGAACCTGATTGAGTTTCGGTGACCATTGAATTAAGTGTGGTCCACCACGGCTGATCTGTAAAGCCGATCGGTACGAAAACTCAGCCCGACCTAGATCCATGGTCAGTGAGCTTAAGTCCGACCGCGCGTGGAAAAAGGACCACCGAAAGTGTTCCGTTGGATCGAGAGAGGCCTGATTTGGTTATAACCTAAGTATACCTTGGCCCTGGGGCTATTTTCATCAATGTTAGGCCTATATATAGACATTAAAACCCCCACTCTCTATCCCATACGAATTTCCTAAACCCTAGCTAACAGAGAGAGAAGAAAAGAGAGAGTAAGTGAGAGAGAAGTTGGTGAATCATTTGAGATTCTTTCCTGTTACTCTACATCCTTAAACCATCACTTTTGAATTGTTATTCCGGCGATTCTAAGTTCCTTCTTGGGTAAGTTAACCTAACCCTAATCTGTTTAGAGCTTAGAATAGTTTATGTGTTGTTGTAGCTCATTTCTATTCTTGCCTTAGGTTATCTAGTCGACGTTGAAGAAGACATATCGTCTGAATCAGTTTGGTGTGCTTTTTCTGGTTTAAGGTACAGACCATATTCGTATAGGGTATGGTTTTTAAGGCTTTCAATGTCAGATAATGGTTTATTGTTGTTATGGATGAAATTTCACATGCCAAATACTATGTTGAGATTTGTGTATTCTATGTGTATGTAGGAAGTATCGTATACATATAAAATACGAACATGTGTTTGCCATGATTATTTGTCGTGTACTTGTGCTAATTGTATGTGTGTCAACTCCTTGGCAAAAGGAATTGTCCAAATGCATGTATTTCAACATGCGTCATGTATGTTGAACTATGTATTCTAAGTGTTTGTAGAAATGTCTGAATGGTCTACAGTGCAATATATTATCCTATTTGCAGGCGTTGAGAAGCGATTCTCAACTCTGCTATTGGTGTGTATGATTTCCTACATGCAAGTCACATTCTTTGTCGTTTAACTTCAAGTATTACTCATGTGAAAATCCATGTTAAGTTGATATTCTTTAACTGCTCATATACTACATGCTTTGAATCGTTGTTCCATTACTGTTCTAAATTGTATATGCATATCTATTATAATGGAATGTGTTTGGGACTATGAAATAGTCTAGGAAATTGGTAATCGGCCTTGAGTTCGTGGCTGAGGTTGCTTTCGCCACGAAGGATGTGATTTGACGAACTTGAGTCGTATTAGAGTTGTCGGCAGTGGTTTGGCCACACGGAGTGTTTGTGCACTCTATGTCGTTCAACCCAACGTGCACTCGTGCTAGTCGAGTTCGTCAAGTAACCCGATTGTCCGATGTATGTTCACCATGTATGGACGCTATTGTTTGAATCTAGGGTACCAAACTTACCGATGAAATCCCGTTAACTGTTGTACCTTGATCCGCTAAGACTCATGAGCCGGACATGGTGGTATGGGATACCGTGGTTGAGCTGTCAGCCTACACTGGGGTGACGAGCCTCCCCGTAATGACCAGTGAGCAACCAAACTCGTGAGCCGATTATGGTGGTATGGGACACTATATTCGTGCTGTCGGCCTACATTGATTGGTGACGAGACCTTTGTAGTGACCTCGAGCATACCTTGATACTGCATTAGGGCGACGAGCCTTAGAGTAGTAACAGAGGTATGATAGGCGTGCATTGATTGGTGATGAGCCCTTTGCAGCGACCTAAAACCATATGATCCATGGCCAGTGAGCTTAAGTCCGACCGCACGTGGAGAAAGGACCACATGAAGGAAATCATACATTAGCTTCCCAATCCTGCTATATGAAAAGGACTAATAACAACTTGTAATCATGTTCATGCACCGCATTTGCATGTGCGTGGAAGTCGTTGGCACTGCGGGAGGATGTCATGCGTAACGTAAGATGAAGACGCCGAGGGAGTAAGGCGAGGGCATGCATCATTTATACATACATCCTTGTACTAACAAGAGTAATTAAGACATGTTTAATTGTTCTGCTTTATCATTACTGCTTGATGGAATTGATAACATGTTAACCTTTGCTTTATTGTTCCACTGAGTTGATCACTCACTCCCATGTTCTGGGACGGTATTTAAACACCAACCAGACTGTCTTAGATGCAGATATTGATGCGACCCCTGAGGCAGAGCAGGAGTTTGAGGATGATGAGGCCGCATTTTCTTTTATGCAGTTCTCAGGCGGGTTCTTGTGAGCCATGTCCTAATGCGGAGAAATTCTGAATTTTCTTTTGGAATAGATAATGTCATTTGATGCTTGTATTTTTGATAGCAACACTTGTAAGTTTGACCTGGTATGTATACGTATTTCAGGGACTTGCATATGTACACCCATATTTCTTTAAGTCTTCCGCTTGCATCTATCACTTATCCCCGAATTATGTTTGCAGTTTGGCTTAATCTATTCCATGTTTTATGTACTCATGCAGACAACATACATCCATCATTAAATATGTTGCATAAGTGATGTTTTGAAACTCGAGAGCTGAGTTCTGCTTGACCCCCGAATTTCAGGGCGTTACAGTGTGTATGGGTGACAGTAGTTCGACTACATGGGTCCCTTGTGCCCGATGTCACTCGTCACGTGCTCGCTTGACTCGTGCGGTCCAGCCTACTTACTGACCAACCTTGTTCGTAACCCTGTATGTTCACATATGTATAGAACCTGGAACACCCTACAACCGTTGTAGCCCATCGATAATCAAATTAAAAACTGGTCCACTGCCTTGTGAGCCGAGCATGGTGGAATGAGATGCTGTGTCCGAGCTGTCGGCCTACGCTAGGGTGTCTCGCCTCCCCGTAGTGACCACGAGCGATCCCTTTCTCTCGGCACTCCCCATGTTCTTGAAGTCGGGGATGAGAAACCCGATGGGATCAAGGACCACGAGGCCTCGGCCTCACACATTGGGGGGTCTAAGCCTCACAACTAGTTCAGGGCATTTGATATGTGGGGTGTAACAGAATCTCCAACTTGCTGGATGAATGAACTTAACTAAGAACTCGGCTAACACTATTGCATTACATCGCACTAGCTAGGGTGGCAACTCGGCAGTCGAGGTCGCTTTGAGGGAGTGTCGTTCATATGCGATCGTTAGATGGAGTCGCTCGAGGGAGTGTTGTGGCAAGGGCATGCATCATATCATCTATTATGCATATGCATTAATAAGATTAGATAGGCGTTTATGAATGACTGCTTTTCTTTAAGTTCATAATATAATTGATGCCTGTTATACTTAATACTAATAACACCCACTGAGTTGATCACTTACTCCCACTTTGGGACGGTGTTTTAAAACACTAACCAGACTCGTCCGTAGATGCAGGTGATGACGAGTATGAGGAGCCCAGCGACGCGAGCCTCGAGGAGGAGGATGAGTTCTCCTACTTCCAGATAATGAACGGGTCTCCGTCAGCTCAGTAGATGGGACATTGGATCGCTGAGTAGCAGACTCAGCCCTATTCTTTTGGACATGATATTTTTATGATTTTTGTTGGGCAATGCCTTGGCGACCCTTTTATATTCTTTTGGACCTCTATATATATATATATATATATATATATATATATATATATATCTTTTCCATTCCAATAGACTAGTTGTGGTTGTGTTTCATGCCCCAAGTAATTTCAAGTTGTGCAATTAAGCTTGATTAATCATAAAACTATAAAATTGATGATAAGTGACACTCGGGAACTTGAGAGTTGAGTGTATGCACGACCCCCGATTTTCAAGGCGTTACAATGTTGAAGAGCAAATGAAAAACACTCAATCATGTCATGGAATTTAGTAAAATCATATATGGGATGAACATGCCACACCAAAATCAAACCCAATCATGTTAAAGAATAAATAAACAACACTTATTCATTTCATGGAATTTAGGGAGAACCTATCATGTAGGGTCTTGGCTAGGCTCTCTCTAAATTATTCAAGCACCTCATCCTAACATTCATAATCATTAAGCTCATAATAAAATTGGTGCTAAGCCATTTAAGGATAATAGTCCGCACCTTGTGACGAACCGCTCGATTCATGGCGCCCATAGGGTTATGGTGTTAGGAAATCATCATTGAAATGTCTAATTAAGCATATAAGCTTGTAAGAATTGGAAGGAATCAAACACAAGACCTAAACCTACAAACATAATTCAGTACTTACCTTCAATCGTCGCTGAATCGACACCAATGAATGACAATGTTGCTTTAAAGGGGATGAGATGGTGAAGGTGCACAAACCCTCATGCTTCCAAGCTCTCCCTCTCTCTTCCTCCTCTTTTCTCCTCTTTCTCTTTATCTCTTTATTTTCTCTAGGGTAAATTCGTATGGGGAGAGGGGTGTCCCAAAGAAGCCTTTATATAGGGCCAGATTTGGTGTAAATGGCCCTAGGGGCTAGGTTTTTACTATACTAGCCATGTGGGAGGGTCTTTTTGACCTCTAGGGCCCACTATGGGCGTATATATTGATATACACCATAGGATAGTTAGCCCTAATGATGATCTACGTATGGATGTAATCGGCCCGCCATTTGGATGTGCCGATCGACAGATATGATTAGAAGTCTGTTCAACGGTCACCGATGGTCGATTGGGTCCGCAGCTATACGGATATGAGTAGAAAAATATCCTTAATCCATGTGTGAAGTTTGGTCATAAACTGACAGTCTAAAATCCTCAACTTTACATAAGAGTGAACGACTCAATTCACTTAAGTTTCAGCTTCTTCCTTTAGGGTATTTGCACTTCTCATGGACTCATCCTTTAGCTCAAGTTGAGCGGTTCTGAACACTACTCAGGTCTGACTCTGGCGATGGACGTCGAGCCTAGAAAGACGGACATTATTCTATAGTTTTGGAACTAGTGGCCCACTAATGAGCGGTATAGAATTTGTTCGAAAAATCGGGGTATTTCTGCAATGAATTAGGCATTGAGATTTCTCGTGGGCAATGATTAGGGTTTGAATTAACTATGTTCATAGTGTGGCCTATTTATGACTAGTGAAAGTGGAGATTTGGTCATGATTATTCTAAACCGTCGGTTTTAGGCTAAAAGAGTAACGGGGTTGATTTGGTCTATTAGTCATGATCCAGGCCTTATCTAACTCGGCTTCGGTTAGATCTTTAATTTAGTTATGATTGTCTTGATTAGTTAGCGATGTGTCGGTTATATTTTGGGCCCTATGTGAGTAAATCATGAGGCTAAATTTGATGTTCAAATGATCGGGTAGATTCGTTAGCTTTCTACGGCTGATTAATCGGACTTGTGCAGTTCTTTACTGGTTCCACCCGTGTATCAACTAACATTGAGTGTTAATGGTTAGTAAGTGATAATATAAGTTAATTACACAAAAAAAAATTCAAAGATTTTTGGAAACCAAAACAGTGAAAATCCAGGATGTTACACCTTTGGAATAAGAGCAATAAAAGTGGAGATCATGTGGAAATCAAGGTTACCGAGTCTTGGCCTCCCCCACTTATCAGCGGTTAGCAACTTTGCATAAAATGAGACTATTGAGCTATAAATCATGGTTACCGTGATTTATTATTATTATTTTTAAGTAAAAAAAAATGCATCGGCCCATGTTAGTTCTTCACGCGCCTATAACGACTGTTACGACTATAGGTGTACATCGAGCCAAACCGAGTCGAGCTGGCCTCAGCTCGACTTGGCTTGGCCATTGGCTGAACTTAGCTCGAACTCGACTCGGCTCGGTCCTTAAGCCTGACTAGCCAGCTCGGCTTGGTTTGGTCAGCAGCTCAGGCCAGCTTGGGCCGAGTTCGAGCAAAGATCGAGACGAGTTCGCCATTGAGACATTTCCACAAACACCTGGACTGCACCTTCAAAATCCATTTGTATGTGAAACAGAAGCAATGGCTTTACAGGTATTTTATCAAACACCTTCTAAGCAACATAAAAACCAAGAAAAACCAAGAAAAAAATGGGTATTTGTTTCATGTACATACCTTCCTTGCCACTAGCCACACTTCATTGAGTCATTTTATCAAACACTTGGTGAGCAACATCAATGGCAAAGTAACCGAGTCACCGAACTGGTTCGATCCGAGTCGAGTCGAGCTGGGGCCTGCTCGAACTCGGCTCGAACTCATTTTCGAGCTAAAAAAATCAGCTTGACTCGACTCGAACTCAGCTTCGAACCGAATCGAATCGAGCTTTTTCAAGCCGAGTTGAGCGAGCTAACCGAGCTAGCTCGGTTCGTGTACACCCCTACTTACGACCATTACAAATCAATTATAATTTTTTCTTTTCTTTTCCTTTTTTGAAATTAGGCATTATGGAGTCCGTATTGCATGACATGCACCTCCACTACCCGGTTGAGTACAATGAAAGCTATTCTCAGGAATTCAATTTACAAGCTATCTTAAAATTGGGAATCATAAAAGGAATCAATTCTTAAAACTGAATTTTTGTTGAAATTCAATTCCAAAAAACCCAAAGACAAATTCAGCCTCTTGGAGTAGAATGCATTTTACAAGAGCCGGCTCTTAAAATACTCACCAATCCCAGCTTGACTAGCCCAAGTCATCCATTGAGTCTAAGTTTGAAGCTTATGGAATTTTTTGGGGGATTTATGTAATTTTGGTGAATAAATAGGTGGACGACCATTATTTATTTCAATAAATTTTACCATTTTAAGTTTAAAAAAAAAAAAAAAAAAAAACCTCGGCTTGAGTTGACTCAATTTTAGTCCTTGACGAATCAACCACCAATCTTGAGTTTTTAAACCCATGTTAGGATAATAGACCCATGATCATTTCATTCATATATATATATATATATATATATATATATATAACATCACCATTGGATTAATGATCATCTAATTCTTATGGCCCTTTGATTGATCAGTCCATCCTCCACCCGGCCAAGCCTACCCACCTCAATCGTATCCACTGCAGACGGAGGGATACCCTCCCACCGCACCACCGCCAACGGGGTACCCTTCAAAAGATGGGTCTGGGTACCCCCAACAACATGTTCCTGTAGAAACTAAATCTCAGGTGGATCACAATACAGGAAACAGTGGTGATTGAACATCCACCTTTAAAATTTCCTAGGACCCACTGTAATGCTTGTTTCCCATCCAATCTGTTAATTAGATCACACCAACCTGGACGAAGGGCAAACAAAGATATATCAGCTTGATCAGCCCCAGGAAGCTTTTAATGGTGGGCATTCAATCACATTTGTTTCTTGTGGTGTGGTCCATTTTGTATTTGGGCCAACTTCATTTTTTATATAATGCCACATTTTTTATATAATGCCATAAAAGAAGATGGAAAAACAGATGAACGGTGTGGATATAACTAAATACATCACAGTGGACCCTACAATTAAGTATCCACCGACCTAGTGGTATCCAGCGAAGCCACGAACCTCCTTCCTTTTGTCGCGTGATTTGTTCCTACGCGTTATAGTCGTCCGTCCATTCTTATAATATAAGTATGCATTTCCTGTAAAAACCACCCAACCATCGTTCCATCACCCCATCCTCTCTTATCATCATAACCCTTCAATCCATCCAAATCTCTCTCTCTCTCTCTCTCTCTCTCTCTCTCTCTCTCTCTCTCTCTCTCTCTCTCTCTCTCTCTCTCTCTCTCTCTCTCTCTCTCAAACATGAGTCACTGCGAGCATCACTACGAGCAACACCAAGCTCCACAAGGTAATTTTCATTTTTCATACTATCTCTAAATTCATTTATATTAATAGTTTTAGCTTGGCTCATTGAAATAATAAAATGGGTCGAAATTTTAGTAAAAGAGATTTATTTTTTTATAATATTTTGATGAAGTTATTAAATAACGATAACAATGACCGTAACGACTAAATTCTTTTATAGTGTTTAATGAATGTATTTAATAATGATAACGGTGGCCGTAACAACCAACTTTACAACTGTTATGACATAAGCCATAAACTGTCTATAATGATTTGAATTTTTCTTTTAAAATGGATCTGTCCATATTAGTTCTCCACATGCCTATAACGGCCGTTACAATTAAATTTTAGTAAAAGAGATTTATTTTTCTATAATATTTGGATGAAGTTATTAAATAATGATAACAAGGACCGTAATGATTAAATTCTTTTATAGTGTTTGATGAATATATTTAATAATGATAACAGTGGCGATAACAATAAACTTTACAGCTGTTATGACATGAGCCATAAACTGTCTATAATTATTTGATTTTTTTTTTTTAATGCATTGGTCCATATTAGTTCTTCACGGGCACCGTCACGACCATTACAAATCAATTACAAGGTTTTTTTTTTTTTTTTTTCATTTTTCTTTTTTTGAAATTGGGTATTATGCGGCCTGTTCTGCATAACGGGCACCTCCGCTACAGGGTTGGGTACAATGAAAGCTATTCTCAAGAATGCAATTTACAACCTATCTTTAAAATGGGAATCGTAAAAGAAATCAATTTTGAAAATTGAATTCTTATGTAAATTCAATTCAAAAGAACCCAAATACAAATTCAGCCTCTTGTTAGTAGAATTTATTTTCCTAGGACTGGCTCTTAAAATGCTCACCAATCCCAACTTGACTAGCCAAGTTATCCATTGACTCCAAGTTTAAAGCTTATGGAATTTTTTGGGGGGATTTATGTAATTTTTGGTGCATAAAATAGGTGGACGACCATTATTTATTTCAATAAAATTTTCCATTTTAAGTAAAAAAGAAAACTCAGCTCAACTCGACTCAATTTTCGACCCTACGAATCAGCCACCAATCTTGAGGTTTTAAACCCATATTAGGATAATAGACCCATAATCATTTCATTCATGTATTGTTTGTTTAGTTTCTTTTTTAATAATATCCACCGTTGGATTAATGATCATCTGATTCTTATGCCCCTTTGATTGATCAGTCTATCCTCCACCCGGCCAAGCCTACCCACCTCAAACGTATCCACCACAGACGGAGGGATACCCTTCCACCGCACCACCGCCGGTGGGGTACCCTACAAAAGATGGGTCTGGGTACCCCCAACAACATGTTCCTGTGGAAACTAAGAGCAGAGGTGATGGATTTTGGAAAGGATGGTAAGTATGGTCTAATTCTATTTTAATTATTTCTTTGAAATTATTTATTTTTTCATCAAACAGGCCATGCGCCCACCATTCGATCACCATTGATAAATTAATTTTCGGTGTGCATCGAACTACCCAAGTGGTCCGATCATTCGAGATCAGTGTGGGCCCACGACCACAATTTGTAGGTCCCACCATTTTGACATGATCATGATCTGAACACCATTAATTTCTTATGATCTTTTTCACTTACTGTGAATTTCCTTCCTTTTTTTTCTTGCAGTTGTGCTGCCTTATGTTGCTGCTGCGTCTTGGATGCGTGCTTTTGAATGGTGACCAAAGATGTGTGGATGATTTCTCTTCCTCTATTATTTATGTTTTCTATCATTTTGATGTAAGAAAGAAAAGAGGATGATATAGTAATTTCATCTTTGGGATTGTATTATTTTTAAAATTCGTTTATGAGATGGTTAGTTTTATTTGTAAAAATATCACCTGACGTCTAATAAGATGGACCATGGAGGTGGGCTCGACCTTGATGGTCCATGGTTCAGAAACTTTAAATTTGGGCTCGATTCTATGTCTACCAGGTTGGGTCAACTGCTCCCGCTAGTCTTGAAAACTGATAATAATTGAATGGACAATAATAATAAAAAACCGTGCAACTACGAGTAAAAGCCAATAAAATACAATTTTAAGCACATGAGTAAAGCCTGCATCAATAGTAAAGATTCACCAAAATGCACAGTGAATAAACCTTGACACACAAAAAACATCGAAGTTGATATAATCTCCTCCAAAACAGGTAGAAATTGCCTAGAGTCTTAGTCATGGTTGGATATCTATGACATGCACGAGTTTGAATCTCCTTAGGGCTTCCCTGTGCAGTCTCTGCAGCCTAAAGAAGGCAATAATGTCAAACCCAGGCCACTTGTAGCTCACAACATACTAAGTACACAGCAATATGAAATGGTTACCTTAAATTGAAAGGACTCATCCAGGGACTGTAGATTGTCAATAGAGAAATATCCAGCCAAAAAGACATCAATTCCTTGTCTAACAGAATAGGGAAGGGTCACAACTCCATATAATTCCGGTTTTCCATAGAAGCAGCAAATGTAATCAGATAAGTAATCTAGGATACCAAGGTCATGATCCACAATACCCACATAGGTGAAGAAGGAAAACACATAGAGAGTTACTGTTTGCATTAATTTTAAAAAAAATCATTATTCATCAAAAGAAAATCTCAGCATAATCAAATAAGAAACAACACAGACCTATTAGGTCTAAGTAAAGAGCGAATGACTTGTGCAGCTTCGAGCCTCTGTTTCACATCAAGGAAATTTGATGGCTCATCAAACATGTGTATGTCTGCATTCTGTACTATTTCTAATAAAATCTATATTCATGTGGTCAGAGCTTTTGGACCAGGGTATGTTCACGATGGGAGCCACGTCAAAATGGATGCCTAGATCTCACACGATTGTATACCCTTTTCCAAGGTAGGCTGGTGATATGAGAATAAGAGCATATACACTGTCTTGGAAGCTCCTTTTCCAAGGATTTCATTGTATTGTGGCAAGAAAGAAATTCAACCCAATATTTAAAACTCCACCCCAAAAATAAATAAATAAACAAAAAAGAAAAATAGCAACAACAACAACCATCACAACAAGAAGAGGGAATGAGAAGATTGTGTACCCTTCCATATCTACCAATGGGATCAACTTCAACAAAATTAATCGGAATCAAGTTCAGGAGATTTTAGATCCATCATTCTAATCTCTCACTACACCAATGGCTCAGATGGCATGTTTGCTGCATCCTATAAGGATGGACTGTATTACTTTGAGAACAAAATAGAAAGCAATTCCTTGATGATCAATCCCTGTGCAATCTAGCAATAGAAACTGAAGCAATTTCTTTGCTTGTGGTCGTTTCTGCTAGCAAAGCTTGGATTACACTATAAAAGGTTTGGTACCATTCATCATGTGAGGCCTGTATCCTAGATCGTACAGTTTTGTAGACTTCCACGGTCCTCCCGGTCGAATTCTGACGACCCACGATTTGTAACCGGCGTTTGCACGTGATCCTGAGTCGTATCCCGTATTCAAGAGTCGACTCAACCCGAGACTTGTATCCTTGCGACTGCGTCTTCGCCGTGGTTCTGACGTCGCGTCTCGCGCGCCGAGGCGATACCCGGGCCAGGAGATGTGGGCCCGCGTTCAGTTCGAGGAAAACATCACGTTTTGCAAAACCTAAGAGAAATATATCAAATCAATCACATCGCATCACATGTCAATTACATGTCCTATCCCCAAGCAACCCCTAAAGTCAACTCTCTCTCTCTCCACCCATACATGTAAAGTACCCCCATCACTCCATCCATTACTCACCCATCTCTCCCTCTCTCTCTCTCTCTCTCTCTCTCTCTCATCTCTCTCTCCCTCATTCTCCAAGCAACCTACGTCCAAGCTTCCATGAGAGAAACTAGTGTGGCCCACCTTCCTACCTCCCATCTCTACCATCCAAAGTCCATCTCAACCGTTGGAATCGTTCCCTTGGAGCTTTAGAGGCTATAGGCGAAAGAAGGAAGAGGAGATCAAAGGTGCATGTTTATAAGCATTTGGTTTTGATGATTTGAGGGCTCACATATGGTGGGACCCACCTTGATGTATGCATTGTATAGGGAAGGCCCATAGTGGCGGGGTCCCTCGCCTTCTCACGTCTCTCTCTCTCTCTCTCTCTCTCTCTTTGATTGTTTGATGTGGCCCACTTATTATGTGCCTGCATGATTCAAACCATCCAGCCATTGGGCCACCCCTGTTGCCTAATCTAGATGAAGGGAAATCACAAATATCAGCTTGGTCCCAAGTTGTGGGCCACGTGTAGGTTGGACCCACCTGCCGATTGCATTTCATCCAGGCTGTCCGTCCGTTGGACGTCCAGAGTGCCTGGATGAAGGATAACACAAATAACAGCTTGATCCAAAGCTTTGGTGGGCCAACGTGGTGGCCCACCTTGATGTGTGCATTGTTGTATTCACTCTGTCCATATCTAGACGGTGCAGTGAGGGGCTGCCCATGATTTATGTATTTTAATCCAGGCCATCCGTCCATGTATGGGACGTAGGGTCCACCCTGATGCACGTGCTGCATCCAACACGTGGGACCCTCATGGTGTGGTGCTCGTTTGCACTGTCCATCCACCAGGGACGGGACCCACATGATATATATATTTTATCCATGCTGCCCAGCACGTGGGCCCCATGCACGTGTGGACTCCACCGTGATGTATGTCATCCATCCACACTGTCCAATGCTTTTGACGGTGCTGGACACCGTGAGAAGGTGGTGCCACACCATGATGTATTAGTTTCATTTGGACAGTGCTGGACCGTTTGGACGGTGCCAGGCACACCTTGAACGTATGTGTTTCATGATGGCCGTTCATCTATAGGCCCACTTGCAGCGTACAGGGCCCACCTTGATGTATTTATTCTATATCCACTCTGTCAGTCCGTGGACTCACCTTGCTGGATATATTGTATTCACACTGTCTAGTATTCTGGACGGTGGAGCCAGGCCACACGTGTGGCATCCACACCGTCCAGACCTTGGATGGTGGGACCCACCTCTTATGTATATGTTTTGTATCTAATCGTCCATCTGGACGGTGGGTCCCATGCAGCAGGTAGCTGCTGCTAGCCTGTACGCTAGAGCATTGAGTATAATATAATAATAATATATTATAATATAATATAATAATAATATTATATTATATTATGGTGGACCCCACATGGGACCTACCTGATGTGGAAATGGATTGGATAGTGTACCTTACTACAGCTACTTAGCTGATGGGATTGATGTCAGCAAGTTCTGTGGGTCCCACCTGTTTGACGACAGCAAGTGTTGTGGGCCCAACCATGATGCATATTTTGATCCTCACTGTCCAGAATGTTTGGACGGTGCTGTCCTGCCCACATTAATGTATTTATTTCATCCACACCATCCAGATTGTGTTGGGCGGTGCCGGACAATGTTTGGACAATGCTGATTTACATAGACAATGTTTAGACGGGGCTGGATAGTTTGGACGGTGCAGTGGGCCACACCTTGATGTGATTGTGGCCCATCCATGAGGCCCACCTTGATGTGTTTGTGGTCCATCCATGAGGCCCACCTTGATGTATTTGTGGACTGTCCATTAAGGCCCACTTTCATGTAATGCATATTAGGCTCATATGAGAGGCCCATGGCGATGTATATGAGGCCCGTGGATGCGGCCCATTTGATGTATATGAGGCCATTGGTGCGGCCCATTGATGCGGCCCACTTGATGTATATGAGGCTCATTGGTGCGGCCCATTGTGATGTGTATTAATAGGCCCATGTCATGCGTCCCATTGTGATGTGTATTAGGCATATGTCATGTGGCCCATTGTGATGTGTATTAGGCCCATGACATGCGGCCCATTGTGATGTGTATTAGGCCTAGGTATGTGGCCCGTGTGATGTATTTGAGGCCTAGGGATGTGGCTCGTTGTGATGTATATGTGGCCCATTTGATAAGGCCCATTGTGATGTATTTGTGGCCGGTATGGCGAGGCCCGATGTAGTATATATGTGGCCCTTGAGTGAGGCCCAATGCGATGAATGTGTGGACCGAAGTAATGTGTGATTTCATTATAATGTATGTAATGATGTTTATGTGGGCCACTGCTTGGGAGCGATGTTGGTTAGATGTCCACATTGATGGGCAATGATGATTAGATGTCTACATTGTGACCTTCCCTTGGGCCCATTGTGAGGTCTATTCTTGTTATGAGTAGGCTGTCTAGGCTCATCCTTGAAATGAGAAGAGTACACCATCATCTTATAACATGCTTAGTATAGCTTCACGATCCATGCCCATGCACATTATATGTATGCTCGATATGAGGAGTGATTGATCATAGTACATGACAATAGGTAGATTATTATGGGACTTCCTGATAGGAGTTGTTCACATGAGCGCGCGGTACGCGCAGGTTTGATGCATGATTGGATGATATAACTCATGCATCTCGCATTTTGTGATATGACCACCGTACGTCCTAGTGACATCATGGTCGTAGCCTTTATAGGTATATCGTGGATAACAGATGAGACACCAAAAATATGTTCTACATGGGGTGCTATAGATATCCCTGAGTGAAATTCACTAAACCCTCTTGGTTCCAGAGGTTGCTCGAACGTATAGACCGAGTGGATGCATGAGCGCATGAGGGCTGTATACCGTTAGGCCGTGTTTCTCATTGTGTCGTGGTCGGTTGAAGGGGGTGCGGCCTTACTTGCTCGAGAGGAGGGGGCAAAGCTAGACTGAATTTGACCAGCTCGAGGAATGGGTCCGCTATTGACGAGTTGGGCCCGATATTGACAGGTGGATAGTGAGGTCTCTTCCACTCACCTTGTTGGGCGTGATGGGGCGGCAATCTGGTTTGGAGTATACTAAACCACGGTGATGATCTCAGATATGTACGGTATGATATGTTGACTTATCAAGCAGGAGTTGTATACTTAGCATTTTACTCATTCATTCATTCATTCACTCACTATCCACTTGGGCTGGTGGTGCGCAACTAATTTGTTGTGTATCTTCACAATGACCAGGATTTCAGTTGGGACCCGCGACCAACCTGAGATCAGGAGTTTACCACATTGTGTCTGACTATTCAAATTTAGGTATGAGACTAGTTTGGATAGAATTCCCTTGTGATGGACCCCATAGCCTGCGATACTACGTACTATCATCCTGACTTCACTCCAGCTTGGTCACCGCATATTGCATTGCATCCGAAGCATTTAGTATTTTGGGTTGCCATGTTTTTGCATTGATATGGCCGTTAGCATTCATGCCTTGCATCGCATAGCCTTGGTACGACTGATGACACTAATGGACTTACCAGTATATTTTCGCTTACTCTGATATGGTATGATTCATGATCTTGTCAGTATTTCCGCTTACTCTGATATTGTATGATTTATGGCATTGTATTGCTTACTTGGCACTTACCTTGCGTATACACTTTCACCACCCTCTAAGCTTTGTATAAGCTTATGCATGATAGATGCGTGTAGGTGGCGTTAGGTCGCAGCAGGGTTGAGCTTGGAGCGTGCATCGGACTTTTAGAACTTTGATTTTTGATATATGTATTTCCCTTTCATCATTGTATTCAACTGTTTATATTAGTGGATATGTGATGATGATGTTGCCTTTGTGATTTGGATAAACTTGTGGTTATGCTTATTACGAGTTAAAAGTACATTAGAAAAATCCTCCTTGTAGGATCCCAGGATCGGAATCTGGCGTATGGATGCTGGGAGCCGAGAATGGAGTACTACGAAGGTTGTCGGCACCGGATTCGGCGATCGAGAATTTTGTGAGCTTGGTTTCCGAGTTTGGGGCGCGACACATCGTGTCTTTAGAAAATCCATTTTCCTTGGAAATCAATGGCAATGTGCTCTTTGCAAGAAAAACAGTTAAGAGCTTCTTGAAGGAAGTCTAGGATTTTCAAGTTACATTAAGAGCACCCTTGCATATGATTTGTTTCCGAATGAGAATGTGTTGCTACTTCTATTACAAAGTCTGAATCTTTTTGTTTTTATGTTTTTCTTTGCTTTGTCCAGTTAGAAACAAGAGGGAAAACATACATGGTCAAAATGTCTACAGTCTGAATCTTCCTATTCTGTTTGGAGGATTACAGTATCCTCAAACCGGTAATCTTGAATTGACGGCTTGCGTTAATTCTTGAATTGACGGCTTCAAGTTTCATTGACAAAAACTACAAAATCCAATAATTTTATGCAACTCAAATTCAATGGTAGAGTGAAGAGAACCATAACATAGTACAGCTACTCATAAAACGCAATTACTCTTACCTCGACCTGGCGCTGTAGTGGTTGAATGTAATTTATTATCTCATCAAGCACCGATGCTTTGCCAATCACCTGAACAATGCAACGTTTTCATAAGTGTACTCTTCAGCAAAACTTAGAGCGAGGCTGCTCAAATGGGCTGGTACTACTACCTACGTGACTACGTCGAATCAATTGGCAAAGAAAGCTAAGGAAGAAACAACTCTTCCCCAAGATTTATTCATATACATAACCAATCCATATTCATTACATGTCCGGTTAGAAAGTCCAACATATGATACAACTGGAAAATAAAAACCCACACCTTATTCCATCCAGGAACCAGATCTTGGAGAATCTTCATACGCTCGTTGATCTTCTCTCCTAGCCTGTTCAATAGACAGATTCAAATCAGGGAGATTTGTTCAATTGGTATGCATCTCATGAGGACCGATATTTTTCCTCTCAAATGTTTTTTTTTTTTTTTAATCCTCACACAAATTTACCATATATGTCAAAATTTTTAAAAATGTCCACCATCAGAACTCGCACAGATGTTTTCAAAAACCATCAGTCGTAATCCCAAACATTTCAAAAACCGTTGTTGGGTATTCTAGAAAAAGGCACAAAGAGAAGAAAAAATGCCTACCCTCTCAGCCAGACTCTGACTATCACTAGCTTGACCCCTTCTTGCTCTCACATGGATGTAATCTTGCTTTGCTGCCTCTGAAGATTGAGCACTTTGTTCGACCAGCTTGTTACCGTTGCCTGAACTTGCTTCCACCTCCGCTTTTGAGTCCTCGTTCTCTTCTCCGAGTCCTGCAACTTTGAGCCGCTTGCCACTAGAGTCTGTCTGCTTAAAAACATAACCAAAAAACACATCTCCACCAATTAAACCACCAATCTCATATAACTTGTTTATCAAAAAACTCCAGGTTCCAGACACCATGAACTAAATCATACCGAAATTATACCTTAAGTGCAGGTGGTGTGTTTGAATAATGATCAAGGACAGTCATGAACCCAAGGTGTTTTGGAAACAAAATGCCAGGAAATAATCAGTCATGAGAAACTAATCATGTTTTCCATATTACATCCAAAAAGCTATCCAGCAACGCTTGATCAAACGTAGAGAATTGCAAATACCTCATCCAACGAGCTATCCAAAAGCTCAGCAAAAGCTATGGAAACAGAATGCTAGGAAATAAAGTTAAAAGTACCCAAAATGGCTACTCCTTTTAACTGAATCTAAAGTTCAATGTAATTCTTCAAGAAACATATATATATATATATATATATATATATATATATTGCAGAAAAAGGAAAAATAAATACTATTTATGATGATTGTAAAAGGTAAGTTTACCTCTAAGAGTCCACTTGTGGCTGGTTGCATTTGAATGTAGAAACATTGTGGACCCTAACATGATCCATTTCAGCTATAGAAAATAAAAATAGCTACCTTTTGGAAGTTTTAGGTGTGAATCCCTAACTTTGTTTTTATTGTGCGACTCCACATTCCATATGTTAATAACATAGCAATAGCTAAATACAATCTGTGTGCTGCAAAAAACCATTCTCAGAAGGTTAGGAGAGAGCCCACCCATGAAGGGTGACATACACCACAGACTATAATGACGCTTACATAATTAAGGAATGACTTTGTTTGTGCTGCATGAATAACTCTATGGTGAAGATCAGAGCTGCTACAAACAAGAAAAGAATGACAAACCTCTACCCGAAGAATCCGCATCCTAAAAACATCAAGGGACTGCCTCTCCATATCCTGAGCACCCATGCAGATAATGCACTGCAAACCAAATCTTGCTGACTAGACAATGCTGACTGGCGAATCTACTATGTAACCCAAAGTGATAAAATCAAAGGCATGGACACCCGCAATGATGACATAATAAAAGCTCAATTACAATGAGAGAACAACACAAAGGACAGTCAGTAACCATACTCAGAACAATGCTCTAGACTCACTTTCATTTCATGGAGTATTGAAGGTTTTACCATAAGCAAAGAGAAGGGGACTCATCCATTAAGACATTGGAAAATGGAATTTGAATGGAGTACCGAAACTTAGAGGCTCCGTCATCATGCTTCTATCTTGGCCTTCAACAAAATCCACATCAAGAAACAGAGATGGGATCCAATTCCCAACACTACTGAAAGAATAGTATCCATTGCTTGCTTTTTAAGAACAAGAGTAAGTCTAGGGTGAAAAAGTTTCATTTTTTTAATTTTTTTTAATTAATTAATTAATTAATTAAATTATTTTTTTTTGGGTTAGCTCGTTAGTACACACCCATGTCAGTACACACCCTCCATGTTAGCCACCCCCGCTGGGGATCGATACCAAGACCTAAGTGTTGAAACGAGGTATCTCCGCTCAGTCTGCCAGTTGAGCTATGGATCTAGGTGTGGGTGAAAAAGTTTCATGCTTCAAAGCAAACAAAATATTTTGGGCCTAAGGAAGTTTTTAATGGTAGGCATTCAACAACATGTTTCTTGTGATTTGGTCCACTTGAGATTTGGACCTACCTTTTTTTTGACGCATGCCATAAAATGATATGAAAAAATAAAATAAAAATGAATGAACAGTCACGAGTTGCTTCATGAAAAAAAAAAAAAAAAACATGAATGAACAGTCACTAGTTGCTTCACTGCCCAGCATAGAAACTCCAAAGTTTGGATCAAGCTTATATTTGTATTTTTCCTTCATCCAAATGAATAGATTGTTAGATGGGAAACCGATGCTAGAAATTTTTTATTGGTTGGCACTTGAATGAGATTAAGAGAGCTTAATTTTAAAGGGAGAAAACTAGAGTTTTCGCATCTACAAGTTGTTCAGTCTCTTATAACTTTTTTGTTACCGTGGATTGCTTGTTGCTTGATGTTATGTTTTTTTCTGCAAGAGATTTTCAACACAAAATTAAATTTATGTGTTCTCTGTAGTTGCTTGATGCTGTGTTTTTTTTTATACAAGAGATTTTCAACACAAAATTAAATTTATGTGTTCTCTGTAGTTGCTTGGTGCTGTGTTTTCTTCTGCAAGAGATTTTCAACACAAAATGAAATTTATGTGTTCTCTGTAGTTGCTTGAATTGTTATATGATTCCATTTGAAATTGCTTCTGCACGGGATAAATTGTGTTAGGGCTTGTCTCATCCTTAACAAGAACCTCATTGTTGAAATACACCCCGTCTACCACTAAGCCATGGAAAGTAACCTATATTGGATCTACCTTTGGATTCATGCCGTAAGATAAGCTGGTGAATCAGAAGGACAATTAGATATGACATACATCACGGTGGGTCCCACAGAGCTTAGGGCTGCAGGAATTTTCTCCAACTTACTGCTGCCATGTCCATTCATTACTATAATGATTGTCAATTCAATTAGTGGAAGACTATTCTAGTTGATGTAACCCCACCCATTATGTCCAATTGATTATTATCCATTCAATTATTATCAGTTTTCAAGACTAGCGGGAGCAGTTGACCCAACCTGGTAGACATAGAATCGAGCCCAAATTTAAAGTTTCTGAACCATGGACCATCGAGGTCGAGCCCACCTCCATGGTCCATCTTATTAGACGTCAGGTGATATTTTTACAAATAAAACTAACCATCTCATAAACGAATTTTAAAAATAATACAATCCCAAAGATGAAATTACTATATCATCCTCTTTTCTTTCTTACATCAAAATGATAGAAAACATAAATAATAGAGGAAGAGAAATCATCCACACATCTTTGGTCACCATTCAAAAGCACGCATCCAAGACGCAGCAGCAACATAAGGCAGCACAACTGCAAGAAAAAAAAGGAAGGAAATTCACAGTAAGTGAAAAAGATCATAAGAAATTAATGGTGTTCAGATCATGATCATGTCAAAATGGTGGGACCTACAAATTGTGGTCGTGGGCCCACACCGATCTCGAATGATCGGACCACTTGGGTAGTTCGATGCACACCGAAAATTAATTTATCAATGGTGATCGAATGGTGGGCGCATGGCCTGTTTGATGAAAAAATAAATAATTTCAAAGAAATAATTAAAATAGAATTAGACCATACTTACCATCCTTTCCAAAATCCATCACCTCTGCTCTTAGTTTCCACAGGAACATGTTGTTGGGGGTACCCAGACCCATCTTTTGTAGGGTACCCCACCGGCGGTGGTGCGGTGGAAGGGTATCCCTCCGTCTGTGGTGGATACGTTTGAGGTGGGTAGGCTTGGCCGGGTGGAGGATAGACTGATCAATCAAAGGGGCATAAGAATCAGATGATCATTAATCCAACGGTGGATATTATTAAAAAAGAAACTAAACAAACAATACATGAATGAAATGATTATGGGTCTATTATCCTAATATGGGTTTAAAACCTCAAGATTGGTGGCTGATTCATAGGGTCGAAAATCGAGTCGAGTTGAGCTGAGTTTTCTTTTTTACTCAAAATGAAAAATTTTATTGAAATAAATAATGGTCGTCCACCTATTTTATGCACCAAAAATTACTTAAATCCCCCCAAAAAATTCCATAAGCTTTAAACTTGGAGTCAATGGATAACTTGGGCTAGTCAAGTTGGGATTGGTGAGCATTTTAAGAGCCAGTCCTTGGAAAATAAATTCTACTAACAAGAGGCTGAATTTGTATTTGGGTTCTTTTGAATTGAATTTACATAAGAATTCAATTTTCAAAATTGTTTTCTTTTACGATTCCCATTTTAAAGATAGGTTGTAAATTGAATTCTTGAGAATAGCTTTCATTGTACCCAACCCGAGGTGCCCGTTATGGAGAACGGCCCCATAATACCCAATTTCAAAAAAAGAAAATGAAAAAAAACCTTGTAATTGATTTGTAATTGTCATAATGGCCGTTATAGGCTCGTGAAGAACTATTATGGGCCAATGCATTAAAAAAAATAAATTCAAATAATTGTAGACAGTTCATGTCATAACAGCTGTAGAGTTGATTGTTATTGCCACCATTATTATCATTATATACATTCATCAAACACTATAAAAGAATTTAATCATTACGGTCCTTGTTATCGTTATTTAATAACTTCATCCAAATATTATAGAAAAATAAATGTCTTGTACTAAAATTTAATTGTAACGGCTGTTACAGGCGCGTGGAAAACTAACATGGGCCGATGACAGTTGTAAAGTTGGTTGTTATGGATACCGTTATCATTATTAAATATATTCATCAAACACTATAAAAGAATTTAATCGTTGCGGTCATTGTAATTGTATTTAATAACTTTATCTATATATTATAGAAAAATAAATCTCTTTTACTAAAATTTCGAACTTTTTATTATTTCAATGAGCCAAGCTAAAACTATTAATATAAATGAATTTAGAGAAAGTATGAAAAATGAAAATTACCTTGTGGAGCTTGGTGTTGCTCGTAGTGACTCATGTTTGAGAGAGAGAGAGAGAGAGAGAGAGTTTACGATGATAAATAAGAAAGGATAGGGTGATGGAAGGATAGTTCGGTGGTTTTTATAGGAAATGCATACTTATATTATAAGAATGGAGGGACGTCGATAACGCGTAGGAACAAATCACACGACAAAAGGAAGGAGGTTCGTCACTTCGCTGGATACCACTCGGTGGATACTTAATCGTAGGGTCCATTGTGATGTATGTACGTTATATCCACACCGTTCATCTGCTTTTTCATCTTCTTTTATGGAACTATATAAAAACGAAGTTGTCTCAAATACCAAGTGGACGACACCACAATAAACAAAGGTGATTGAATGCCTACCATTAAAAGCTTCTTAAGGCTGCAAAAGTTTTGGATCAAGCTCATATCTTTGTTTTCCCTTCATCCAGGTTGGTGTGATCTAATTAACAGATTGGATGGGAAACAGACATTACAGTGGGTCCTAGGAAATTTTAATGGTGGGCATTCTATTACCATTGTTTCCTATAGTGTGGTACCCCTGAGAGTTATATCTGACTCATGTTTAACATCATACTATAAAATTATTTGGTAAAATAGATGAATGGAGTGGATAGAATCGATACATCATAGAAGGACCCACAAATCCGACCTGTACCGACATATTGGTACGAGAGGGGTTGATACCGAACATCAAGCCCCTCTTCTTGGACGCGGACTGCGTAGACGCGGAGGTGTGTTAACGCGGAAAATTTCTGTGGGATCCATATTATTTATGATTTATGCTTAATATCCACACTGTCGACTCTTTTTGTGAGATCAGTTTAGAGCATGAATTAAAAAATGAGGCAGATCCAGAACTCAAATAGGCTAAACCAATGACATGCACCGTTTAAATCTTCCTAAGGCTTATTATGATGTTTATTAGCCATCCAACCTGTTCGTAAGGATGAGGGGAAAACACAAATAGTTTATCCAAAACTTCTGTGGCCTAAAGTTTTCAATGGTATGCATTCAATTCCTGCTGCTTTACGCGTGGCAGGACTTAGTGACGTTCACACCACGCAATCCGCTTCCAAATCTCAAATGAGGTGGCGGAAACAGAAGTAGATATTACACGGACGGACGCCGATTGCGTCCTACCCCTGCCGGTCTCCAGCTGGGAAGGGGAAGGAGCTTTGAGTGGCCACCGTGATGTATGGGTCGTATCTACACCGTCCATTTATTTTTTCTTATCATTTTAGTATATGAAAATACAAGGCTTAAGTGGACTACAGAATAGAGATTAAAATCTTACCATTAAAAACTTCTTGAGGCCACATATATTTTGGATGGAACTGGTATTTGTGTTTTCTTTTCATCCGGGTCTATGTACATTTATGAATAGGTTGGATGGAAAATAAATATAACGGTGGGCTCGAGAAAAGTTTAAACGGTGAGCTTCCTGTGGCGTGGTCTTGAGCCTTGGATCTGCCTCATTTTTTGGCTTATGGTTAAAAATGATTAAAAAATAAATAAAAATAGATGGACGGTGTGGATAAGACTTGTGCATTCCGGTGGCCGCTCAAAACTACTGCCAACTGCGAGCTGGAGACAGGTGGGTTAGGACACAATCCGCGTCCGATATGACACATATATCGTGGTCGACCACAGAGCTTAGGGCCGTAGAAATTCCCCCCGGCTTCCATGAGACACTTATTTGGTGAAATAGGACCATTGGATCTTTCCTTATTAACCATCCAATAAATGTCAACGAATCCAATGGTTAGAAAATCAAATAAGCGTGATTTTTGGTACATCGTACATCTAAAATGGGACACATAATTTGGAAAGTTACTTTGTATTAATTACATCACACATATCCAATATTTAAGTACCCGAGTATCAACCATCACACGTTTCCAGAGCATTAAAACTTTTCTCAAAGAAATAGCCTGCAAAGAAATCGGATTGTGTACTGAGTTTACTCAGTATACTGAGTTACTCAGTAGGCTCTTATCGTACTGAGTAAACTCTGTTGGGCTCACTGTGATTGCATGTGGTTTATCTACACCGTCCATCCATTTTTAGAGATCATTTTAGGCGTCGAGATCAAAATTGAAGTATATCCACACCTCAACTGAACCATACCACATGAAATAGTGGAAGTTTTGGTTTTCACCATTGAAAACTTTCTGAGGCACAAAGTAATGTTTATTTTTCATCCAACCTGTTAATAAGATCAAATAGAAATGAATGAAGGGAAAAAAAAAAATCAGCTTGATCTAAAACTTCTGTGGCGCCTGAGAACTTTTCAACGGTAGAAGTTCAATTCACACTGTTTACGTTGGTGTGGTCCACTCGATATTTTTATAGGTTTTATTTTGGGACTAAAGCCGTAAAATTATCTGCTAAAATGGATGAACGGGTTGAATAAAATGCATTAATTAAGGTGGGCCCCACAGAGTTTACTCAGTACGCTAAGGGTACTGAGTTACTCAGTACGCAATCCCCTTCCGCCTGCAAAGGAGACTTGCAACTCAAGATCCAGTGTGTGTTGTCACACGTCTGGGCCCACACACTGAGGGGTTTGCAGATCAGAGCCATCCATCCCGTTGAATCTTATGCTATAATGAGCCACCTTTAGAAAGTTACGCTTAATGGATGATTGAGACTATCACCATCTGAAAATAAATGTTAAGAGCAATGAAAAGAGGATTTTTAATGGCTTTCATTCAACTTGAAAAATCAAAAGGTTAGGATCGTTGTCGAGGTGTGGTTAAGCGCCAATAGCTTATTTATGGCATTATTTAATATATGGACCGTTCAAATCATAAGATCATTTCATGTCTCATAAGCTTTGTGGATTACGCATGGGGCCCACCGTGGGTTGTATGCTTAGATTGTGTAATGGGGCCTACCCTGGTTTGAAGACTGGGGGGCCTGCCTTGATGTAAGTGTTTTATCCGTTCATCTGTTTTTGTAGCTCATATTAGGGCATGTGAGCCCAAAATTGAAATATATACAAAGCTCAGGTGCCACACTAAAAGAAACAGTGGGAATTGAACGACTATAGTTGAAAACTTCTTGTGGAACACTGAAGTTTTTGATCAAGCTGATATTTGTGTTTTCCCTTCATCCTGATCTATGTGACCTTATGAATAGGTTAGATGACAAATAAACACCACTGTGGGCTCTATAATGGTTTGAACGGTTGATGTCATTGTCATTATGGCCACTTATACCTGTGGTGTGTGCCACTCGAGATTTGGATATGCATCAATTTTGGAATGGAACCTATAAAGGGAGGCGGATTGCATACTGATCTGTGGGGTGTATTTTATCCAATCCGTCCATACATTTTACCAGATGATTTTAGGACCTATCCCAAAAATAAAGCAAATAAAAAGCTAAAATGGACCACACCACAGGAAATAGTGTGAATTGAATGTCTACCATTGAAAATTTCTTCGGGGCCATAGAACTTTTGGATTAGGGTTTATTTTCCATTCATCCATGTTTTTGTGATCTTATGAGAAGGTTGGATGACAAATAAACATCACCATGGGGCCTAGCAAGGTTTCAATGGTGAAATTCATACTCCCACTGTTTCCTGTGGTATGGTCCACTTGAGCTTTGGATAAACTTCAATTTTAGGCTCAACCTTAAAATGATCTGAAAAAACGGATGGACGGAGTGGATAAGTACATTCACTGTGGGCCCAACAGAGTTTACTCAGTACAATAAGAGCATACTGAGTAACTCAGTACGCAATCCGATTTCCCTGTATAAAGCAAGTTAGCTCCACCATGAAAGTTTGGACGCATCAAAATCAAGCCAATCCAACCATCCCACTTTGTATTTTGTGTGCAGGCTAGATGGCCCACATGAATTTATATATATTTATTTATTTATTTTATCAAGTAAGACCGTGTTATTCCAATTCCTCAGCTCATGCCTGAGCTGACCCAATGTTGGGTTCAACATTTCCAGCACGACCTCAACCAATTCGACATAGCCGAATTTTGTACCGTTGGTCTATATATTTTTAGAGACCCCAAAGTGGAATATACCAAAGGTAGCGGTGGGGATTGAGATCAAGCTAATATTTATGATTTCCCTTTATTATGGTCTATGTGACCTGATGAACAGGTTGGATGCCGAATAAACATCATGGTGGGCCCTAGGAAGGTTTCAATGGTGGGCATCATTGTCACCACTGTTTCTTGTGATGTGGTCCCTTCTGTGCTTGCTCTGAATTGATTGGATAAAGCACACACATCCCGGTAGGTCCGGTAAAACCCATGCCCGGCCTATATTGCTAGGTGCTCGTGGGGGTATTAACCAATCCGAGTGCACTCCATTCATGCATTTTGCCATCATTATTACACAATGATTGCATGTATGGAAATACCATGGTATTGTAGCCATCCAATCCCATGTTTGGGATAAAATTTTTGCCAAGGGAAAACACTACTGGATTAAGCAAAATAATGTTTGGTGGACCATGGAATTGTAATCAACGGATCAAATTCACAACGGATGTTGTTCACTTATATATATATATATATATATATATATAAACTAGAATGTCACATGTAAACGATGTATATGGATGGACAGCATGGATAAATGCATAAAGATCAATGTGGGGCCCACATGTGTAATAGATTTCAAAATCAACGGAAATCATGCAAGGAACCAAATGCAATTCCATGGGACTAATTCCATCCCAACTAATCCCAACCTTTCCCACTTGGACGCTATTTCGCTAGGCTTTTGGCTGGTCTCTGTGGGCCCTACCAAGATATATATGTTTTATTGTATCATTTTTTTTCCGATAATTTTAGAGCTTGATAAAATAAAAAATAAAAATAAAAAAATGAGACAAATCTAAATCTCAGGGACCACATCATAAGAAAACAGTAGTGACTGAATGTCGAACATTAAAAACCTCCCAACACCCACCGTAATATTTATTTGAAATCCAACCTATGATTAGGACATACAGACATGCATGGATGCTGGCAAAACAAATACTAGCCTGATCCAAAACTTTTATGGCCTGAAGAAGTTTTAAATGGTCAGAGTTCAATCAACATGTTTATTGTGATGTGGTCCACTTGAGATTTGGACCTACCTTATTTTTTAACTCAAGCCATAAAATGATATGAAAAAATATAATGGATGAACAACCACTAGCTAACTCACTGGCCTGGCATAGAAACTTCAAAGTTAGGATCAAGCTGATATTTGTGTTTTTCCTTGGTCCAAATGAATATGTTGAGAGGGCAAATAGATGCTAAAAATGTTTTATTGGTTGACACTTGAATGAGATTGAGAGAGCTTGTAAGCCAAGGATGTTGAGAGGGAGAAAATTAGAGTTTTTTTTTTTTTTTTGTTCGTAAGTTGTTCAATCTCTTTAGATTATTTGTCATTTGGTGCTATCATGTCTTTTTTTTTTCAAGAGATTTTTGATGTAGAATGGATCGCCGACACTTTCATGTCCAAGATGGTCCAGAGAAGGCCTGATAAGGGGCAGAAGCCATCAAGACCGTTAGAACATTAAAACAGGCATATCTCGCATACCGGAATGAGTTACTCGATGTCCTATATATGATTTTGAGGTAGGATAAGCTACTTTAGCCAACCAACCCGGATATGCCGGGTTGCCCACACCAAATTTGCGAGATTCCATCATATCGACGGCCGAATTCCATGTTTAGTTCCTTTTTTTACTATAAATAATAAGTTTTAGTTTGATTATAACTCTTCATCCGTTTGGCTTTAGGAGTTGTGTCCAACATGAAAAGTGCTTAGAATAATTATGAGAATAACGTAGTTAAACTATATAGGACACTTACTATAAAAGTAAATTTACTATTTATAGTAAGTTAGGAATTTCTAGGAGTTTTAGTTATAGTTTGCTTCTGATTTCTCTTATATTACTTGATATCCCTATTTAAAAGGTTGTGAAGTCATTTATTTCAATCAATCAATTAAAATTTGAATTTATTAGAATTTATTTTTATTTTCTTGCTTTCTTTCCTCGTGAATTCGAGAAGTCTCTGTGAGGAGTTCAGAGAAGCTTCGTAGATTCGGAGTAGTTATCCTTGAGGAAGACTGTGATCGACCTCATCACGTTCATCCCTGCGTCAATTGGTATCAAAACGAGGATTTCCTTCGGGCCGATGACAAATAATGAAGGTATGAAGCAAAATCCTGTGGATGGTGATACAGGGATTCGTTATCTTTTGGAAAGAATGAAAGCTTTCCACCGAGAGAGTCAGGTGACCGTGTAAGGGCTGCTGGCAACCTTTAACCGTATTGCGGATGCACTAATTCTACACTGAGCCCAATGCAATGCTCAACTGCCTGTGGTCGTTGCACGAAGCAACCCTGATTTTCATATAATACCCACTAATAATGGTGAATTGCAGGCTATCACCGTGAACATCAGGAAGCCATTATACATGCCAAGGGTAGAAATAGATTTACAATAAGACAACATCTTTCGAACGAGGTGCACTATAAGCCAAAAAGTATGTAATGTGATCATCAATGTCAGGAGCAGTGAGAATCTCGTGTCGAAAATAATGGTGGAAAAGCTGCAACTGAAAACAGAAAAGCATCCATCTCCATATACGATTGGATGGATCAAGGCAGTCAATAAAATAGAAGTAACCGAACAATACACTATCTTGTTTTCAATTGGTAAAAATTATAAGGATTAAGTATTTAGTGACGTAGTCGACACAAAAGTTTGTCATATGTTACTTGGTCGATCATGACAAAATAATATTGATGCTATTGCTACGCATAGAGGTCAAGATAACATATTCAAATTTAATAAAGATTTTAGAAAGATTGGCCTCCTCTCTATCAGAGCGGAGAACCAACCCAAAACTTCTAAAGTAGAGGGACAATCTATCACAATTGAACATGTTTTTGTTAAACAATCTGAGGAAACAAGAGATATATATCTATTAGTTGAAAATAAAGAATATATGGAGCATATGAACATCCCGGGGGATTTGAAGCCAGTGTTATAGGAGTTCAAGGCGATTGTGCTTGATGAACTCCCCAATAAATTTCTTCCCATACGAGATATACAAAACCATATTGATCTTGTCAGAGGGATAAGTCTGCCTAATTGTCTACATTATGAGAAGGAATGTGGGATCTTAAAGGCAGAAGTGAAAGAATTAATCCATAGTAGCCAAGTCAAGAAGAACATGAGTATATGTATTGTGTCAACTCAAGAGTCTAATGTTAAATACAAGAAAATGGCTAATAAACATCGACATCAAAAGTTATCTCAGAATCATGAACCAAGCCCCTTGACTAACTCGAGGACAAGTTTTTTCCAAGAGGAAGGGTCTGATGTAGAAAGTGCTTTAGATATATTTCTAGCATGGTTAGACCAAAAGAAGGTGAACCGTAAATTGATCATAACTTTTGATCCGGGCATTATTACGGCGCACAGACGAAGTATCATGAACAGAAGCAGCACGAGAACTCAAGGATGAGTTCTTTTGAAGTGGAGGGGACTAATGTAGAGCGGGTCGTGGACGCTTTCATGTTCAAGATGGACCAGAGAAGGCCCGATTAGAGGCAGAAGCTATTAAGACCGTCAGAACCTTAAAATAAGCATATCTCGCAAACCGGAATGAGTTACTCGATGTACCATATATGATTTTGGGGTAGGACGAGATACTTTAGCCCACCAACCCAAGATACATAGGATGCTTACTATAAAAGTAAATTTATTATTTATAGTAAGTTACGAATTTCTAGGAGTTATAGTTATAGTTTGCTTCTGATTTCTCTCATATTGCTTAGTATCCCTATTTAAAGGGTTACGAACTCATTTATTTCAATCAATCAATTAAAATTCAAATTTATTAGAATTTATTTCTATTTTCTTGCTTTCTTTCCTCGTGGATTCGATAAGTCTCTGTGAGGAGTCCAAAGAAGCTTCGTGGATTCGGAGTAGTTATCCTTGAGGAAGACAGTGATCGACCTCATCACATTCATCCCTACGTCAATTTTCCATATAAAATTCATGTATTTTCCATAGTTGCTTAACTTTTCCTTTCCTTAATGTATTATGTAATTTCATCTAAGGTTGCTTTCGCGCCAGACAAGTCGCATTAGGACTTACCATGTTTCCAACAAATCCTCATTATTGAAACACACTCTGTCTATCACTAAGCCATGGAAAGAGACCTAATTTGGATCTACCTTTGGGTTCATGCCGTGAGATGAGCCGGTGAATCAGAATGACTGTATATATTTGACACATACATCATGGTGGGTCCCACAGAGCTTAGGGCTACAATAATTTTCCACAGCCTACTGCTACCATGTCCATTCAATATTACTTATAAAATATTGTCAATTCAATTATTAGTGGAAGACTATTCTAGTTGATGTAAGCCCACCCATCATGTCCAATTGATTATTTTCCAAGACTAGCTGGAGCAGTTGACCCAACATGGTAGACATAGAATCGAGCCCGAATTTCAAGTTTCTTAACCATGTACCATCGAGGTAGAGCCCACGTGGTCCATCTTATTAGACGTCAGATGATAGAACCCACCTCCCACATGGTCCATCTTCAGATGATAATTTTCAAAATAGAACTAACCATCGCATAAATGAATTTTAAAAATAATACAATCCCAAAGAGAGGAAATGACTATATCATTCTCTTTTCTTTTTTACATCAAAATGATGGAAAACATAAATAATAGAGGAAGAGAAATCATCCACACATCTTTGGTCACCATTCAAAAGCACGCATCCAAGACGCAGCAGCAACATAAGGCAGCACAACTGCAAGAAGAAAAGAAGGGTAAATCACAGTAAGTGAAAAAGATCATAAGAAATTTATGGTGTTCAGATCATGATCAAGTCAAAATGGTGGGACCCACACCAATCTCGAATGATCGGACCACTTGGGTAGTTCGATGCATGCCGAAAATTAATGTATCGATCAATGGTGATCGAATGGTGGGCGCACGGCCTGTTTGATGATCACACTGACGGTCCCGGTATGTTCGATAAAAAAATAAACACCACTGTGGGCCCTACGAAGGTTTCAAAAGTGGTGGACGTCATTAGCATTATTGCCACTTTTTCAACGGTGGTGGACGTCATTATCATTATTACCGCTTTTTCAACGGTGGTGATTTGGATATGTTTCAATTTGGGCATTATGCTCTAAAATGGGATGGCCCCACAGAATTTTCACACCGGTCGGAACCTGTAAAGCAGGTTAGCCCCACCATGGAAGTTTGGACGCCTCAAAATCAAGCCAATCCAACTGTCATCATTGTGGGTCCTTCTTTGTATTTGGTAACCCCTCTCAACTTTTGCACGTGGTGTGGCCCATGCAAGTCACAGATTAACTTGATTTTTAAGACCTAGGCCCACCATGGAATGGTGCATCTGATTGATGGTGTTGATTTTTGACATACATCACGTGGGCCCACACAACTCGACCTCGTGGGAAGTTCCCATGAGCTCGACCACATGAAACCTTTTCCACACACACATATATATAGTAAGACCATATTATTCCAATTCCTCAGCTCATGCCACACCCATCACGATGGGTCCACACAACTTGACCTCGTGGGAAGTTCCCATGAGCTTGACCGCATAAAACCTTTTCCATATATATATATGCCTGACCTAACCCAACTTCGGGTTCAAGATTTCCAGCACGACCCTGACCCTATCCCACATGGCTGAATTTTGGACGGTCCTGGCAGGGGCTCTGTCAGTCCGTCCATCTATTTTTACAGATCATTTTAGGGTATAAGCCCCAAAGTGGACTGCACAAAAGGAAGCAATGGGGATTGAGATCAAGCTAATATTTATTTTTCCCTTCGATATGGTCTATGTGACCTTATAGACAGGTTGGATGGTCCCTAGGATGGTTTCAGCAGTGGGCATCATTGTCTCCACTGCTTCCTGTGATGTGGTCCACTTGAGGCTTTGATTGGATGATGCACACACACCACTGTGGGTAGGTCCTACAGAGCCCATGCCAAGACCGTCCATCTCTTGTTAGGTATTAGTGGAGGTAGTACCCAATCCACGGGCACTCCATTCATGCATTTGTCAGCTCAATTAGGTCATGAGCCAAAAAATGAGGCAAATCCAAAGCTTGAGTAGACCACACTATAAGAAACAATGGGATTGCATGCCCACCATTAGAAACTTAACTCTCTTTGGATGGCCAGCTATTGGCCAGTGCTTGGTGGGTCCTACAATGATGTATATGTTTTATCCATGCCATTTTTTCTGATAATTTTAGAGCTTGATCTAGAAAAATGAGTCAGATCTATATCTAAGGGACCACAATGGATGGAGGTAAGACAAATACTAGTTTGATCCAAAACTTTTAGGGCCTGAGGAAGTTTTTAATGGTGGGCGTTCAACAACATGTTTCTTGTGATTTGGTCCACTTGAGATTTGGACCAACTCATGCCACAATGATACGAAAAAAAAAAAAAAAACATGAATGAACAGTCACTAGTTGCTTCACTGCCTGGCACAGAAACTCCGAAGTTTGGTTCAAGCTTATTTTTGTATTTTTCCTTCATCCAAATGAATAGGTTAGATGGCAAACGGATGCTAGAAATGTTTTATTGGTTGGCATTTGAATGAGATTGAGAGAGCTTCAAAAGGGTGAAAACTAGACTTTTCACACCTAAAAGTTGTTCCATCTCTTCTAACTTTTTTGTTACTGTGGATTGTTTGTTGCTTGATACTGTGTTTTTTTTTTTTTTTTGGCAAGGGATTTTCAACATAAAATTTATGTGTTCTCTATAGATGCTTGAATTGTTGTGTGATTCCGTTTGAAATTACTTCCGCGCCGGACAAATTGTGTTAGGGCTTGTCACATCCCCAACAAGAACTCATTGTTGAAATATACTCTGTCTACCACTAAGCCATGGAAAGGAACCTAATTTGGATCTACCTTTGGGGTTCATCAAGGGTGTGAATTAGAAGGACAGTATAGATATTACACATACATCATGGTGGGTCCCATGCAGGAATTTTCTCCAACTTACTGCTATGTCCATTCATTACTATAAATATTGTCAATTCAATTATTGGCGGAAGACTATTTTAGTTGATGTAACCCCATCCATTATGTCCAATTGATTATTGTCCATTCAATTATTATCGGTTTTCAAGACTAGCAAGAGCACCCAACCTAGTAGACATAGAATCGAGCCTGAATTTAAAGTTTTTGAACTCTGGACTATTGAGGTTAGAGTTGGGCAGAATCCGACCCGATCCGAACCGAACTAAAGGCTTGGATCGGTGCAGTTCGAGTAGGACCACTCAGATCCGATCGTACATCGGATCGAGTTCGGATCGTGGTCAATCCGGACCGATCTGATCTGAAATCCGATTTGAATGGATCGGATTGGATCCAGTCGGGTACTATACAAGTAATACTTTTTATTTTCATTTTTTTACCACCAACCTCTCTCAAACGAAGCCCTAATCCCTCCTCTTTCTCTACCCAAAAAGAGCCGCACCCACCCATCTCTCCTCCTTTCTCTCCCTCTTCCTATCTCTCCTCCTTTCTCTCTTGATCTTGACATCGATTGGACGAACTCAACTCGATCCGACTCGGTTCGGGTCAGGCTAGTAAGGATTTAGATCGGATCGAGTTAGCCCTGCTGGACTCGGTCTCAGATCGAATCGAGTTCGAATCAAGTTCTTGAAAAAATCGGATCGAGTTGAGTTGGACCCAATCCGATCCAACTCGACTTGATGCCCAAATCTAATCGAGGACGAGCCCACCTCCTACATGGTTCATCTTATTAGATGTAGACAATATTTTTCCAAATAAAACTAACCATCTCGTAAATGATTTTTAAAAATAATACAATCCCAAAGAGGAAATGAGTATATCATCCTCTTTTCTTTTTTACATCAAAATGACAGAAACCATAAATAATAGAGGAAGAGAAATCATCCACACATCTTTGGTCACCATTCAAAAGCATGCATCCAAGACGCAGCAGCAACATAAGGCAGCAAAACTGCAAGAAGGAAAAAACGGAAAATCACAGTAAGTGAAAAAGATCATAAGAAATTAATGGTGTTCAGATCATGATCAAGTCAAAATGGTGGGACCCACTAATTGTGGTTGTGGGCCCTCGCCGATCTCAAATGACCGGACCACTTGGGTAGTTCGATGCACGTTGAAAATTAATGCATCAATGGTGATCAAATGGTGGGCGCACGGCCTGTTTGATTATTACACTGACGGTCGAGATATGTTTGATAAAAAAATAAAAAATTTCAAAGAAATAATTAAAATCGAATTAGACCATACTTACCATCCTTTCCAAAATCCATCACCTCTGCTCTTAGTTTCCACGGGAACATGTTGTTGGGGGTACCCAGACCCATCTTTTGTAGGGTACCCCATCGGCGGCGGTGCGGTGGGAGGGTATCCCTCCATCTGCGGTGGATACGATTGAGGTGGGTAGGCTTGGCCGGGTGGAGGATAGACTGATCAATCAAAGGGCCATAAGAATTAGATGATCATTAATCCAATGGTGGATATTATTCAAAAAGAAACTAAACAAACAATACATGAATGAAATGATCATGGGTCTATTATCTTAACATGGTTTTAAAACCTCAAGATTAGTGGTTGATTCATAAGGACCAAAATCGAGTGGAGTTGAGCTGAGTTTTCTTTTTTTTCTTAAAAATGATAGAATTTATTGAAATAAATAATCGTCATCCACCTATTTATGCACCAAAAATTAAATAAATCCTCCAAAAAATCCCATAAACTTGAAACTTAGACTCAATAGATGACATGGGCTAGTCAAGCTGGGATCGGTGAGAATTTTAAGAGCCGGCCCTTGGAAAATAGATTCTACTAATGAGAGGCTGCATTTATATTTGGGTTCTTTGGAATTGAATTTCAAAAAGAATTCAAATTTCAAAATTGATCCCTTTTATGATTCCCATTTTAAAGATAGGTTGAAAATTGAATTCTTGAGAATAGTTTTCACCATTAATTTGTAATGGTCGTAACCGCCGTTATATGCGCATGAAGAACTAATATGGGCTGATACATTAAAAAAATAAATAAACATTCAAATAATTATTTAAGGGTTTTTGGCCTATGTCATAACAGCTGTAAAGTTGGTCATTATGGTCACGTTACCGTTATTAAATACATTCACCAAATGATATAAACGAGTCTAACCGTTACAGCTATTGTTATCGTTATTTAATAACCTTATTTAAATATTATAGAAAAATAAATCTCTTTTACTAAAATTTCGACCCTTTTATTATTTCAATGAGCCAAGCTAAAACTATTAATATAAATGAATTTAGAGAAAGTATGAAAAATGAAAAATTCCTTGTGGAGCTTGGTGTTGCTCGTGGTGACTCATGTTTGAAAGAGAGAGAGAGAGAGAGAGAGAGAGAGAGAGATTTGGATGGATTGAAGGGTAAGATAATAAGAGAGGATGGGTGATGGAACAATGGTTAGGTGGTTTTTATAGGAAAGGCATACTTATATTATAAGAATGGAGGGACGGCTATAACGCGCAGGAACAAATCACACGACAAAAGGAAGTAGGTTCGCGGCTTCGGTGGATGCCACAACCTCGGTGGATACTTAATTGTAGGGTCCACTGTGATGTATTTATGTTATATCCACACCGTTAGTCTGTTTTTCCATCTTCTTTCATGGAATTATATAAAAATTAAATTGTCCCAAATACCAAGTGGACCACACCACAAGAAACAAAGGTGACTGAATAGCCACCATTAAAAGCTTTTAGGGCCGTAAAAGTTTTGGTTCGACCTCATATCTTTGTTTTACCTTCATCCAGGTTGGTGTGATCTAGTTAACATATTGGATGGGAAACAAGCATTACATTGAGTCCTAGGAAATTCTAATGGTGGATGTTCAATCACCACTGTTTCCTGTAGTGTGGTCTACTTGATATTTAGATCGTCCTCATTTTTAAGATCACTCGATAAAATTATCTGGTAAAATCAATACATCATGTGAGGGCCAAAAACTCCGACCTGTACCAACATATTCGTACGAGAGGGGTCGATACCGACTTCGAGCCCCTCTTCTTGGACGCGCCGCGGTGTGTTAACGCCGAAAATTTCTGTGGGTTCCACATTATTTATGATTTATGCTTAATATCCACACCGTCTATTCTTTTTACGAGATCATTTTAGAGTATGGGCCAAAACATGAGATAGATCCAAAACTCAATTAGACTACACCAAAGATATCCACCGTTTAAATCTTCATAGCCCATTATACTGTTTATTAGCCATCCAACCTGTTCCTAAGATCAGGCATACTTAGATGAGGAGAAAACACAAATACGAGCTTATCTAAAACTTCTGTGGCCCTAAAAGTTTTCAATGGTAGGCATTCAATTCCTACTGCTTTATGTGGTGTGATCCACCTGATGTTTGGATCCATTTTATTTTTGGGTTCATGCCCTTAAATAATCCGAAAAAACGGATGGACGGTGTGGATATATCACCTGCATCATGGTGGGGCTCACAGGACTTGCTGACGTGAGTCCTTACAAAGGATGGACGGTGTAGATATAGCACATGCATGGCAGGACTTAGTGACGTCCACACCACGCAATCCGCTTCCAAATCTCAAATGAGGTGGCGTAACAAAAGTTGTTATGTCACGGACGCGGACTGCGTCCTACCTCTGCCAGTCTCCAGCTGGGAATGGGAAGGAGCTTTGAGTGGCCACCGTGATGTATGGGTCTTATCTACACTGTTCATCTATTTTTTCTTATCATTTTAGCGTATAAACCCAAAAATGAGGCAGATACAAGGCTTAGGTGGACTACACTATGAAGATTAAAAATCTTACCATTGAAAACTTCTTGAGGCCACCTAAATGTTGGATGGAGCTGATATTTGTGTTTTCTCTTCATCCGGGTCTATGCAACTTTATGAATAAGTTGAGTGGAAAATAAATATTATAGTGGGCCCTAGAAAAGTTTCAACGGTGAGCTTCCTGTCTTGTGGTCCACTTGAGCCTTGGTTCTACCTCATTTTTTAGCTTATGGCCGAAAATGATAATACTATGCGCTCGACCTCACGAGTCCGTCGCATGAGGTCAAGCTGTGTGGACCCCACCGTGATGCGTTTCGAACATTTATCCCATCAGTCAGATGCATCATTCCATCATGGACCTAGGTCTCAAAAATTAAGTCAATCCGTGACTTTTGTGGGCCACACCACATACAGAAGTGGGGAGGGGCCGTGCACCATTAAAATATTTGGGCCCACCGAGATGTATTTTGAAAATCCAGTCCATCCATTATGTGTGTCTCACTTGGATGAGGGTTCAGACCAATTTTCAGCAGCATTCAAAACTCAGGTGGGCCCCACCAAGTGCTTTTATATGTTTTAACGGTGTCTTCACATGATTTTAGATGGTATGGCCCACCTAAGTTCAGCATACGGTTGAGTTTTGGGATATCCCATAATTTAGAGGGGACCCATCAAATGCACAGTGTTGATGGTCGACAGGCATCACGGTGGGGCCCACACAGCCCGCCCTCACGGGAGCTTATCATGAGGTGAGTGCATAGTACCTTTTCCCTTATATATATATATGGACGGTGTGGATAAGACTCATGCATTACGGTGGCCACTCAAAACTCCTAACCATTCCCAGTTGGAGACGGGCAGGATAGGACGCAATCCGCATCCGACATGACACATACATCATGGTGAGCCACAGAGCTGAGGGCCTTAGTAATTTTCCCCAGCTTCCATGAGACACTTATTTGGTGAAATAGGACCATTGGCTCTTTCCTTATTAACCATCTAATAAATGTCAACGAATCCAATGGTTAGATAATCTAAATAAGCCTGATTTTGGTACATTGTACATCTAAAATGGGACACATAATTTGGAAAGTTACTTTGTATTAATTACATCACACATATCCAATATTTATCACACATATCCAATATTTAAGCACCCGAGTATCAACCATCACACGTTTCCAGAACATCAAACCTTTTCTCAAAGAAATGGCCTGCAAAGGAGACTTGCAACTCAAGATCCAGTGTGTGCTGTCACACGTCGGGGCCCACACACTGACGGGTTTGCAGATCAGAGCCATCCGTCCCGTTGAATCTTATGCTATAATGAGCTACCTTTAGAAAGTTACGCTTAATGGATGATTGAGATTATCACCATCTGAAAATAAATGTGATTTTTAACGGCTTTCATTCAACTTCAAAAATCAAAAGGTTAGGATCGTTGTCGAGGTGTGGTTAAGTGCCAATAGCTTATTTATGGCATTATCTAATATATGGACCGTTCAAATCATAAGATCATTTCATGTCTCATAAACTTTGTGGATTACGCATGGGGCCCACCGTGGGTTGTATGCTTAGATTGTGTAATGAGGCCCTACCATGGTTTGAAGACTGGGGGGACTGCCTTGATGTAAGTCTTTTACCCGTGTTCATCTGTTTTTTTAGCTCATATTAGGGCATATGAGCCCAAAATTGAAATATAAAGCTCAGGTGCCACAACAAAAGAAAAGGTGGGAATTGAACGGCTATAGTTGAAAACTTCTTGTGGGCCGCCGAAGTTTTTGATCAAGCTGATGTTTGTGTTTTCCCTTCATCCTGAAATATGTGACCTTATGAATAGGTTAGATGACAAACAAACACCACTGTGGGCCCTATAATGGTTTGAACGGTTGATGATGTAGAGCGGGTCGCGGACAGTTTCATGGCCAAGATGGATCAGAAAAGGCCCGGTCGACGACAGAAGTGATCCGGATCATCGGACCTTAGATCGGGCGTATCTTGCAATCCGGAATGAGTTATCTGACGTAAAATATATGATTTTGGGGTAGAACGAGCTACTTTAGCCAACCAACCAGCTATGCCGGGTTGCGCAGCCCGGAATTGCGAAAAACCCCTTGATCGATGGTCGTTTCTCTGTTTTAATTTCGTTTTTACTATAAATAGTAAGTTTTAGTTTGATTATAACTCTTCATCTGTCGGGCTTTAGGAGTTGCGCCCAACGTGAAAAGAGCTTAGAATAATTAGGAGAACGGTCTGGTGAAGCCAAATAGGACACTTATTATTTTTGGCCGAAAACCTTGCGCACTAGTAGCATCACGACCGTCTATAAATAGTAAGTTTACTATTTATAGTAAGTCGCGGATTCTAGGAGTTTGAGTTGTAGTTTGATTCTAATTTCTTTCCCATTGCTTGGTACCCTTATTTAAAGGATTGTGAACTCGTTTTTAATTATTCATCAATCAATTTTGAATTTATTAGAATTTATTTCTATTTTCTGCTTTCTTTCCTTGTGGATTCGAGAAGTCTCTATGAAGAGTCCAGAGAAGTTCCGTGGATTCGGAATAGTTATCCTCTTGAGGAAGACGGTGCTCGACCTCACGTTCTCCCCTGCGTCAGTTGATGACATTATCATTGTGGCCACTTTTACCTGTGGTGTGTGCCACTCAATTTTGGAATGGAACCTGTAAAGCAGGTTAGCTCCATCGTTAAAGTTGGACGACTCAAAATCAAGCCAATCCAACCATCCCACTTTGTATTTGGTGTGCAGGCTAGATGGCCAACACGAATTTTTATTTTTTAATTTATTATTTTATCAAGACAGACCATATTATTCCAATTCCTCAGCTCATGCCTGAGCTGACCCAATGTTGGGTTCAACATTTCCAGCACAACCTCAACCAATTCGACATAGCTGAATTTTGCGCTCTGTGGGGTCCATTGTGATGTTTGTGTTTTATCCTACCGTCCCTCTATCTATTTTTACATATCATTTTAGAGCATGGCCCCCAAAGTGGACTACACCAAAGGTAGCAGTGGGGATTGAGATCAAGCTAATATTCATGTTTTCCCTTTATTATGGTCTACATGATCTTTAGAATAAGTTAGATGACAAATAAACATCATGGTGAACCCCACGAAGGTTTCAATGGTGGGCGTCATAGTCACCGCTGCTTCTTGTGATGTGGTCCTTTCTGTGCTCATGCTCTAAAATGGATTGGATAAAGCACATACATCCCGGTAGCCATGCCAGGACTGTTCATCTCTTGCTAGGTCCTAGTGGGGGTATTAACCAATCCAAGTGCACACCATTCATGCATTTTGCCATCATTATTGCACAATGATTGCATGTCTGAAAATACTATGGTATTGTAGTCATCCAATCCCATGTTTGGGATAAATTTTTTGCTAAGGAAAACCACTAGTCTATTAAGCAAAATAATGTTTGGTGGACCATGGAATTGTAATCAATGGACCAAATTCACAATAGATGTTGTTCACTTGTACATATATAACCAAAATGTCACATGTAAACGATGTATATGGATGGACGACATGGATAATCGCATGGATCAATGTGGGGCCCACATGTGTATTGGATTTCAAAATCCACGAAAATCATGCAAGGAACCAAATGCAATTCCATCCCACCTAATCCCAACCTTTTCCACATGGACACAATTTCGCTGGCCAGCTATTGATTGGTGCTCCGTGGGTTTTATTATGATATATGTGTTTTATCCACATCATTTTTTTCTGATAATTTTAGAGCTTGATCAAAAAATTGAGACAAATGGGACCACGTACACCATAAGAAAAGAATAGTAATTGAATGTTACCTTTAAAAACCTCCCAATGCTCGCCATAATGTTTATTTGACATCCAAGCTATTGAATAGGACATACAGACATGGATAGTGGCAAAAAAAAAAAAAAAAAAAAAAAAAAAAAAAAAAAAGAAAAAAATACCAGCCTGATCCAAAACTTTTATGGCCTGAAGAAGTTTTAAATGGTGGGTGTTCAATCAACATGTTTATTGTGATGTGGTACACTTGAGATTTGGACCTACCTTATTTTTTAACTCAAGCCATAAAATGATATTGAAAAAAATAATGGATGAACACCCACTAGCTACCTCACTGGCCGGCATAGAACCTTCAAAGTTTGGATCAAGCTGATATTTGTGTTTTTCCTTGGTCCAAATGAATATGTTAAGAGGGCAAATAGGTGCTAAAAAGGTTTTATTGATTGACACTTGAATGAGATCGAGAGAGCCTATAAGCCAAGGATTTTGTCAGTAAGTTGTTCAATCTCTTTAGAATATTTGTGGCTTTTTTTTTTTTTTCACAGGAGATTTTCAATATAAACTTCAGGTATTTTCTATAGTTGCTTTACTTTTTCTTTCCTTATTACATTATGTAATTCTATCTAAGGTTGCTTTCTCGACAAAAACCTCATTGTTGAAACGGAACACTTTGTCTATCACCAAGTCATGGAAAGAGACCTAATTTGAATGTGCCACTAAACCATGGAAAGAGACCTAATTTGGATCTACCTTTGGGTTGATGCCGTGAGATGAGCCAGTGAATCATAATGACTGTGTATATATGACACATACGTCATGGTGGGTCCCACATAGCTTAGGGCTGCAATAATTTTCCACAGCTTACTGCTACCATGTCCATTCAATATTACTTATAAAATATTGTCAATTCAATTATTAGTGGAAGACTATTCTAGCTGATGTAAGCCCACCCATTATGTCCAATTGATCATTTTCCATTCAATTATTATCGGTTTTCAAGAGTAGCTGGAGCAGTTGACCCAACCTGGTTGACATAGAATCGAGCCTGAGTTTCGAGTTTCAGAACCATGGACCATCAAGGTAGAGGCCACCTCTCACATGGTCCATCTTATTGGACCTCAGATGTTATTTTTCCAAATGAAACTAACCATCTCATAAATGAATTTTAAAAATAATACAATCCCAATGAGGAAATGAAAATATCATCCTCTTTTCTTTTCTTTTTTTTTACATCAAAATGATAGAAAACATAAATAATAGAGGAAGAGAAATCATCCATACATCTTTGGTCACCATTCAAAAGCATGCATCCAAGACGCAGCAGCAACATAAGGCAGCACAACTGCGAGAAGAAAAGAAGGGAAAATCACAGCTGTAAGTGAAGAAGATCATAAGAAATTAATGGTGTTCAGATCATGATCAAGTCAAAATGGTGGGACCCACAAATTATGGTTGTGGGCACACGCCGATCTCGAATGATCGGACCACTTGGGTAGTTCGATGCACGTCGAAAATTAATGTATCAACGGTGATCGAATGGTGGGCGCACGGCCTGTTTGATGATCACACTGACGGTTGAGATATGTTTGATAAAAAACTAAAAAATTTCAAAGAAATAATTAAAATCGAATTAGACCATACTTACCATCCTTTCCAAAATCCATCACCTCTGCTCTTAGTTTCCACAGGAACATGTTGTTGGGGGTAACCAGACCCATCTTTTGTAGGGTACCCCACTGGCGGTGGTGCAGTGGGAGGGTATCCCTCCGTCTGCGGTGGATACGATTGAGGTGGGTAGGCTTGGCCGGGTGGAGGATAGACTGATCAATCAAAGGTCCATAAGAATCAGATGATCATTAATCCAATAGTGGATATTATTCAAAAAGAAACTAAACAAACAACACATGAATGAAATGATCATGGGTCTATTATCCTAACATTCATGGTTTTAAAACCTTAAGATTAGTGGTTGATTCATAGGGAACAAAATCGAGTCAAGTTGAGCTGAGTTTTCTTTTTTACTTAAAAATGATAGAATTTATTAAAACAAATAGTCGTTGTCCACCTATTTATACGCCAAAAATTATATAAATCCCCTGAAAATTTCCATAAGCTTGAAACTTAGACTCAATGGATGACTTGGGCTAGTCAAGCTGGGATTGGTGAGTATTTTAAGGGCAGGCACTCGTTGTAAAATACATTCTACTAACAATAGGCTGAATTTGTCTTTGGGTTTTTTGGAATTGAATTTCAACAAAAATTCAATTTTAAGAATTAATTACTTTTATGATTCCCAATTTTAAGATAGCTTGTAAATTGAATTCTTGAGAATAGCTTTCATTGTACTCAACCCGGTAGCGGAGGTGCACATCATGCAATACTGGCCCCATAATGCCTAATTTCAAAAAAATTAAAGAAAAAAAATATATATAATTGATTCGTAATGGTTGCAACGGTCGTTATAGGCGTGTGAAGAACTAACATGGACCGATGCATTTTTTTACTTAAAAAATTTCAAATCATTATAGACCGTTTATATATAGCTTATGTCATAACAGCTGTAACGTTGGTCCTTATAGCCGACGTTATCATTATTAAATATCTTCATGAAACACTAAAAAAAATTTGATCGTTATGACCATTGTTATCGTTATTTAATACATTTATTTAAATATATTGAGTAAAAAAAATAAATCTCTTTTACTAAAATTTTTAAAAGATTTCAATGAGCCCAGCTAAAACCATTAACATAAATAAATTTAGAGAAAGCATGAAAAATGAAAACTACCTTGTGGAGCGTAGTGACTCATGTTTGAGAGAGAGAGAGAGAGATTTGGATGGATTGAAGGGTTAGGATGATAAAAGAGGATGGGGTGATGGAAGGATGGTTGGGTGGTTTTTATAGGAAATGCATGCTTATATTATAAGAATAGAGGGATGGCTATAACGCGTAGAAATAAATCACACGACAAAAGCAGGTTTCGTGGCTTCGCGGGATACGACGAGGTCGGTGGATACTTAATTGTAGGGTCCACTGTGATGTATTTACGTTATATTCACACCGTTCATCTGTTTTTCCATTTTCTTTCATGGCATTATATTATATAAAAAATGAAGTTGTCCCAAATACCAAGTGGACCACACAACAAGAAACAAAGGTGATTGAATGCCCACCATTAAAAGCTTCTTAGGGCCGCAAAAGTTTTGGATCGAGATCATATCTTTGTTTTCCCTTCATCCAGGTTGGTGTGATCTAATTAACAGATTGGATAGGAAACAAACATTACAGTGGTCCTAGAAAATTTTAATGGTGGTCGTTCTATTACCATTTTTTCCTGTAGTGTGGTCGACCTGAGAATTAAATCTGCCTCGTTTTTAAAATTGTGCCATAAAATTATCTGTTAAATTAGATGGACGGAGTGGATAAAATCAATACATCATGGAACGTGCAAAAACTCTGACGTGTACCGACATATTGGTACGAGAGGGGTCGATACCGACATCGCGCCCCTCTTCTTGGACGCGCCGCGTAGATGTCGCGGTGTGTTAACGCCGAAAGTTTCTGTGGGCTCCACATTATTTATGATTTATGCTTAATATCCGCACCATCTTTTTTTTATTCTGCGAGATCATTTTGGAGAATGAGGGAAAAAATGAGACAGATCAAAAACTCAAGTAGACTACGCCAATGATATCCACCGTTTAAATCTTCTTAGTGCCCATTATACTGTTTATTAGCCATCCAACCTGTTCGTAAGATCACACATACTTAAATGAGGGGAAAACACAAATATAAGCTTATCTAAAACTTCTGTGGCCCTAAAAGTTTTCAATGGTAGGCATTCAATTCCTACTGCTTTTATGTGCTGTGATCCACCTGAGCTTTGGATCTATTTTATTTTTGGGTTCATGCCCTTAAATAATCTGAAAAAACGGATGGACGGTGTGGATATATCACCTGCATCATGGTGGGGCTCACAGGACTTGCTGACGTGAGTCAATACAAAGGATGGATGGTGTAGATATAGCACATGCATGGCAGGACTTAGTGGGAAACGGATTGGCTACTCCCCCTGCCACCAGCCCCGTGGCTGATAGTCGGTTGTATGTAGATCGCACCATGATGTATATGTTTCATCCATTCTGTTCATCCATTTTTACAGATAATTTTAGGGATTTATCCAAATATTGAGAGGGATATAAGTATCACGTGGACCACATCACATGAAAACAACATAGATTAGATATCCACTATTTAAATCCTCCTTAGGGCCATTGTAGTGTTTATTTGATATCCAATCTGTTGATTAGGTCTTAGAGGCCCAGATGAATGGAATAATCATCATTTATCATAGTCATGTGGACCACTGGAATTTTATCACCAGTCATAGCCTATCATAGAGAGAATTATGGTTTTGATGTTGTAGTCAATGAAATCGGATTGCGTACTGAGTTACTCGTACGCTGTTATCGTACTAAGTAAACTCAGTTGGGCCCACCTTGAATGTATGTGGTCTATCCACTCCGTCCATCTGTTTTCTCGTCTAATTTAAGGTGTTGATCCCAAAATTAAAGCATATCCAAAGATCAAGTGGATCATACCACAGGAAAGAGTGGGGATAATGATTTCCACCGTTGAAACTTTTCTAAGCCCCACAGTGATGTTTTTCTATCATCAAACCTGTTCATAATATCATACGGACATGGATGAAGGGAAAACACAAATATAAGCTTGATCCAAAACTTCTATGGACCCCAAGAATTTTTCAACAGTAAACATTCAACTCGATTGTTTCCTTTGGTGTGGTCCATTTGGCCATTATACATGCTTTAGTTTTGGGCTTAAGACCTAAAATTATCTGATAAAATGGATGGACGGAGCGGATAAAATACATAAATCATGGTGGACTTCACAGAGTTTACTCCGTACGCCAAGCATAGTGAGTCATCACTACTCAATCCGCTTCCGAATGGATGAATCACACAGCCAGGTTGGAGGAGTAGCCAATCCATTTCCGACTTAGTAACGTCCACGCCACGCAATCTGCTTCCAAATCTCAAATGAGGTGGCGTACCAGAAGTTGATATGAGTCATGTGACTTGGACGCGGACTGCGTCCTAACCCCGCCAGTCTCCAGCTGAGAACGGGAAGGAGATTTGAGTGGCCACCGTGATGTACAGGTCTTATCTACACCATCCATTTATTTTTTTCTTATCATTTTAGTATATAAACCCAAAAATGAGACAGATACAAGGCTTAAGTGGATTACATAATGGGGATTAAAATCTTACCATTGAAAACCTCTTAAGGCCACATAAATTTTGGATGGAGGTGATATTTGTGTTTTCTCTTCATCCAGGTTTATGTAACTTTATGAATAGGTTAGATGGAAAATAAATATTACGGTGGGCCTTCGAAAAGTTTAAACAGTAAGCTTCCTGTGGTGTGGTACACTTGAGAGTTGGACCTGACTTATTTTCCCGCTTATGGCCAAAAATGATATAAAAAAAATAGATGGATGGTATGGATAAGACTCATGCATTACGGTGGCCACTCAAAGCTCCTTCCCATTCCCAACCGGAGACAGCCGGGTAGGACACAATCCGCATCCGATATGACACATACATCATGGTGGGCCACAGAGCTTAGGGATGTAGAAATTCCCCCCAGCTTATATGAGACACTTATTTGGTGAAATAGGACCATTGGATCTTTCCTTATTAACCATCCAATAAATGTCAACATATCCAACAGATCCTTAGGACCTGTTTGGCCGGGAAGATTGGAAGGGATTGGAAGATAGATCCCGGGGTTGGCCAGGCGTGCCAAATAGACACGGGATCCCTGATCCCCCGGATATAGCAATCCCATGGATCTTAAGACAATCTACCGACATGACCATCATTACCTTTAAATCTCATCCAATCCACCATAATCCCTTCAAAATTGTCAGGGACATGTTTGGTTCGAGATATTAAAAGGGATTGGAAGGTTTAATCCCAGGATTGGCGGGGCATGCCAAACAGATGGGATATAGCAATCCTGGGATATAGCAATCCCATAGATCTTGCACCAATGCACTGACGCAGCTATCATTACCTTGAAATCCATGCAATCCACTCTAATACAATCCAATCCCATTCAATCTGCCCGACCAAACAGGCCCTTTGGCTCGGATGGTAGACTCTCAGGAGTTTCAACACCCAGTCAAGGGTTGGAGTATCCATAGGTGGTGAAATTCCACTAGCATGAGTGTGTGGGTGTTTTTGCGTGTGTAAAAAAAAGCAAATAAATAAAAATGGTTAGATAATCAAAATAAGCCTGATTTTTGGTACATTGTACATCTAAAATGGGACACGTGATTTGGGAAGTTACTATGTAGTAATTACGTCACACATATTCAATATTTAAGTACCCGAGTATCAACCATCACAAGTTTTCAGAGCATCAAACCTTTTCTCAAAGAAATAGTATGCAAAGGAGCCTTGCAACTCAAGATCTAGTGTGTGTTGTCACACGTCGGGGCCCACACACTGAGGGGTTTGCATATCAGAGCCATCCATCCCGTTGAATCTTATGCTATAATGAGCCGCCTTTAGAAAGTTACGCTTAATGGATGATTGAGATTATCACCATCTGAAAATAAATGTGATTTTTAATGGCTTTCATTCAACTTGAAAATTCAAAAGTTTCGAATCGTTGTCGAGGTGTGGTTAAGCGCCAATAGCTTATTTATGGCATTATCTAATATATGGACCGTTCGAATCATAAGATTATTTCATGTCTCATTTGCTTTGTGGATTACGCATGGGGCCCACCGTGGGTTGTATGTGTAGATTGTGTAATGTGGCCCTACCATGGTTTGAAGACTGGGGGCTGCCTTGATGTACGTGTTTTATCCGTTCATCTGTTTTTGTAGCTCATATCAGGGTATATGAGCCCAAAATTGAAATATATACAAAGCTCAGGTGCCACACTAAAAGAAACAGTGGGAATTGAACGGCTATAGTTGAAAACTTCTTGTGGGCCACTAAAGTTTTTGAACAACCTGATATTTGTGTTTTCCCTTCATCCTGATCTATGTGACCTTATGAACAGGTTGGATGACAAATAAATACCACTGTGGGCCCTAAGGACGTCATTATCATTATTGCCACTTTTTCAACGATGGTGGACGTCATTATCATTATTACCACTTTTTCAACGGTGGTGATTTGGATATGCTTCGATTTGGGCATTATGCAAATGGGATGGCGCGGTTGAAGCACATACATCACGGTGGGCCCCACAGAATTCTCACACCAATCAGAACCTGTAAAGCAGGTTAGCCCTACCATGGAAGTTTGGAGCCTCAAAATCAAGCCAATCCAAGCGTCATCATTATGGGTCCCACTTTGTATCTAGTGTGCGGGTTAGATGGCCCCACATGGAATATATACACACACCTCTCTCTCTCTTTCTCTCTCTTTCTCAAAACTTTTAATTTTCGTAGGTAAAGGTTTTCAATTTTTCTAATTACAAAAAAAACCTATGATATTTACCTACGAATATTTTCGCAGGTAAAAGGTTTTTTATATTTCCCCCTACGAGAATTTTCATTTGTAAAGGATCCTACGAATATTTTTGCAGGTAAAAGGTTTTTTCAATTTTTCAGCTACCAAAGAATCGAAAAGTTTTCTCAGTTGAACGCGCTACCGTCACTTACCTACACTTGCGCCTTAAAGGACCTTCTTCACCTTAGCAACCAACCGGTCGCTAACGCTCCCGTCACTTACCACGCCGGTATGCTCATGGCTTCGAGAGAGAGTTTATCCACGAATGAGAATTCGTTCTTCGGATTTAGCAGACCTATCTATTTTCCAGCATCCATCTTTGAATCTTCATTCGACATTTGGTCAGGGTTAGTGATTCACTCCCCTAGCTATTGCACATTTTCGATAATCCATGAACAGGCCCGCTATCGACCCATACATCCATGGATCCAGACATCGCGATCGGAAAAGAATCAATATAAAAAGTACGAATTGGAATGGATCGATATCTTTCTCGAAACAAACTAGGATGAGAATGGACCAACTATTAAATCTTGGATGGAAATTCCTTTTACCTATTTCTCTAGGTAATCTATTATTGACAACTTCTTCCCAACTCCTACTCGGAGAAAGACGATCAAAGAATTCCCAATCAAGGTCCTTGCGGATCGGATCATCCGTATAGGATACAAAAAGAAACTCCAGATATTTGATATCTTTCTCTTTGAATGAGATCTCAATTCCAGCTACGGTTACATTAGATATCTTACAACTAGAATCCCTCTTTTTGGTTTTTTTAATTTTTCAGCTACCAAAGAATCGAAAAGTTTTCTCAGTTGACTTTTACTGAGTAAAAGTCATATTTCCCTACGACAATTTTCGTAGGTAAAGGATGTTTTCATTTTGGTAAAAAGTCATCTTTACCTACGAATATGTTCGTGTTTGTCATCTTTACCTACGAATATGTTCGCAGGTAAAAGGTGTTTTGAATTTTTAAAAGTCATCTTTGCCTACGATAATTTTCGTAGGTAAAGGGTGTTTTCATTTTTTCAAAATACAAACAAACGACCATCTTTGCCTACGAAAATTGTCGTAGGTAAAGGTGTTTTGAATTTTTTTAAAAACCAAAAAACGAAAAGTTTACTTTTACCTACCAACGGTTTCGTAGGCAGAAAAAAGTCTGAGACTTTTACCTACGAATATTGTTTTCCCTACAAAATATTTCATAGGCAAAAATATAATATTTAACTTAAAGATGAGACTTTTACCTATGAAGAAATATTTTATAGGTAAAAATATAATATTTAACTTAAAGATGAGACTTTTACTTACAAAAGATATTTAAAGATGAGACTTTTACCTACGAAAGATTTTGTAGCGAAAAAACGTGTAGGGGACTTTTACGTACACAATGATTTGTAAGTAAAAATATAATCTCTAAGTTAGGTTGTAAATGTATTTAAGACCTTTACCTACGAAATTTTTCGTAGGTACAAAACCTGTAAAATATAATATTTAGATTAAGTTTGAAATAAGGAGACTTTTGCCCATAAAAATTGTCGTAGGTAAAAACATTTCTAAGAAGAAGAAAACATGAATTAAACTTTACCTACAAAATATTTCGTAGGTAAAAGTCTTTTTTCTTAAAAGATTTTCCAGCTCAAAATTCCTGATATACACCTCTTACAATATAGTTCATCATATTCTTCCTGATATACACATGTTATATAATATATTTCATCATAAAAAGAACTACCCTGGACCGTCTCTTATGGGCCTTCAAAGGATGGCCATGGACTGTCCTTTAAAAGGACGGTCATGGACCGTCCCTTATGAGAGGGTCAATATACACCTCTTACAATATAGTTCATCATATTCTTCCTGATATACACATGTTATATAATATATTTCATCATATTCACATTCACATCCATCTAAACCCAAACTACGTAAATCCATCCAAACATAAACTACATTCATCCAAACATAAACTATATCCATCCAAACACAAACAATCTTATCCATATGACGTTTATCCACACATAAATACATATAAGTTTAACATCATAAATAAAATACAAAAAATTATTCATAGCGTTAGGGAATTGAGAATAGGTTAAGGTTTAGGTTTAGGAAATCGAGTTCGGGATCGGGTATACGTTTGGATTTTCAAGTTTATGTTTAGGTTTATGTTAGGGAGTTAAGATTAGGATTAGGTGTAGGATTAGGTTTAGGTTTAGGGATTTGAGAATACATTTAAGTTTTAGGTTTAAGTTTAGGTTTTAAGTTATAGGTTAAGGTTTAGGTTTTAGGTTTAGGTTAAGGTTAATGTTAGGTTATAGGATATAAGTTTAGGTTATAGGTTATAGGTTAAGGTTTAGCTCATAGGTTTTGGTTTAGGTTAAGGTTATAGGTTTAGGTTTATGTTTAGGTTATAGGTTTAGGTTATAAGTTATAGCTTTAGGGAATTAAGAATAGGTTAAGGTTTAGGTTTAGGAAATCGGGTTCGGGTTTAGGTTTGGGTTTTCAAGTTTAGGTTTAGGTTTAGGACTTGAGATTAGGATTAGGTGTAGGTTTAGGTTTAGGGATTTGAGAATACATTTAGGTTTAGGTTTTAGGTTATAGCTTTAGGGAATTAAGAATAGGTTAAGGTTTAGGTTTAGGAAATCGGGTTCGGGTTTAGGTTTAGGTTTTCAAGTTTAGGTTTAGGTTTAGATTTAGGTTAGGGAGTTGAGATTAGGATTAGGTATAGGTTTAGGTTTAGGGATTTGAGAATACATTTAGGTTTTAGGTTAAGGTTAAGGTTTAGGGTTTAGGTTTAGGTTAAGGTTAAGGTAAGGTTATAGGATATAAGTTTAGGTTATAGGTTATAGGTTAAGGTTTAGGTCATAGGTTTTGGTTTAGGTTAAGGTTATAGGTTTAGGTTTAGGATATAGGTTTAGGTTATAAGTTATAGCTTTAGGAAATTGAGAATAGGTTAAGGTTTAGGTTTAGGAAATCGGGTTCGGGTTCGGGATCGGGTTTAGGTTTGGGTTTTCAAGTTTAGGTTTAGGTTTAGGTTAGAGAGTTGAGATTAAGATTAGGTGTAGGTTTAGGTTTAGGTTTGGAGATTTAAGAATACATTTAAGTTTTAGATTTAGGTTTAGGTTTAGGTTTAGGTTTAGGTTAAGGTTATAGGTTTAGGTTAGGTTTAGGTTATAGGTTATAGGTTATAACTTTAGGGAATAGAGAATAGGTTAAGGTTTAAGTTTAGGTTTAGGAAATTGGGTCTGGGTTCGAGATCGGGCTTAGGTTTGAATTTTTAAATTTAATTTTAGGTTTAGGTTAAGGAGTTGAGGTTAGGATTAGGTGTAGGTTTAGGTTTAGGGATTTGAGAATGCATTTTGGTTTTAGGTTTAGGTTTAAGTTTTAATTTATAGGTTTAAGTTATAAGTTATAGCTTTAGGGAATTGAGAATAGGTTAAGGTTTAGGTTAAGGAAATTTGGTTCGGGTTCGGGATCGGGTTTAGGTTTGGGTTTTCAAGTTTAGGTTTAGGTTAAGGAGTTGAGATTAGGATTAGGTGTAGGTTTAGGTTGAGGGATTTAAGAATACATTTAGGTTTTAGGTTATAAGTATAGGTTATAGGTTTAGGTTTAAGTTAGGTTATAGGTTAAGGTTTAAGGAATTGAGAATAGGTTAAGGTTTAGGTTTAGGGATTTGAGATTACATTTAGGTTATAAGTGTAGGTTATACGTTTAGGTTTAGGTTATAGGTTTAGGTTTAGGGATTTGAGATTACATTTAGGTTTTAGGTTTAGGGTTAGGTTTTAGGTTTAGGTTTAGGTTATAGGTTATAGGTTATAGCTTTAAGGAATTGAGAATAGGTTAAGGTTTAGGTTTAAGAAATTGGGTTCGAGTTCGGGTTCGGTATCGGGTTTAGGTTTCAATTTTCAAGTTTAGGTTTCGGTTTAGGTTAAGGAGTTGAGATTAGGATTAGGTGTAGGGATTTGAGAATACATTTAGGTTATAGGTTTAGGTTTAGTTTTTACGTTTAGGTTTAGATTATAAGTGTAGGTTATAGGTTTAGGTTTAAGTTAGGTTATAGATTAAGGTTTAGGGAATTGAGAATAGGTTTAGGTTTAGGTTTAGGAAATCGGGTTCGGGTTCGGGTTTAGGTTTAGGCTAAGGAGTTGAGATTAGGATTAGGTGTAGGTTTAGGTTTAGGGATTTGAGAATACATTTAGGTTTTAGGTTTAGGTTTAGGTTTTAGTTTATAGGTTTAGGTTATAGGTTTAGGTTTAGGTTAAGGTTAAGTTATAGGTCATAAGTTTAGATTATAGGTTATAGGTTAAGGTTTATGTTATAGGTTTTGGTTAAAGTTATAGGTTATAGCTTTAGGGAATTGAAAATAGGTTAAGGTTTAGTTTTAGGAAATTGGGTTTGGGTCAGGATCGGGTTTAGGTTTGGGTTTTCAAGTTTAGGTTTAGGTTTAGGTTAGGGAGTTGAGATTAGGATTAGGTGTATGTTTAGGTTTAGGGATTTGAGAATACATTTATGTTTTAGGTTTAGGTTTAGGTTTAAGTTTTAGTTTATAGGTTTAGGTTATAGGTTTAGGTTTTGGTTTTAGGTTTAGGTTAAGGTTATAAGTTTATGTTATACGTTATAGGTTATAGGTTAAGGTTTAGGTTATAGGTTTAGAAAATTGAGTTAGGCTAAGGTTATAGGTTAAGGTTAAGGTTATAGGTTATAGGTTTAGGTTAAGGTTATACGTTATAGGTTAAGGTTAAGGTTAAGGTTAAGTTTAAGGTTATATGCAAAGCTATAACCTATAACTTATAATCTAGTTTAAGTTTATAGGTTAAGTTTAAGATTATAGACCAAAGCTATAACCTATAACTTATAATCTAAACTTATAACCTTAACTAAAAAACTATAACCTATAACTTATAATCGAGTTTTCTAAGGTTATATACAAAACTATAACTTATAATCGAGTTTAAGTTTATAGGTTAAGTTTAAGGTTATATGCAAAACTATAACCTATAACTTATAGCCTTTTAAGGTTATAGGTTAAGTTTAAGGTTATATGCAAAGCTATAACCTATAACTTATAATCTATTAGGCTAAGGTTATAGGTTTAGGTTATAGGTTTAGGTTTTGGTTTTAGGTTTAGGTTAAGGTTATAAGTTTATGTTATACGTTATAGGTTATAGGTTAAGGTTTAGGTTATAGGTTTTGGTTTAAGTTAAGGTTATAGGTTTTGGTTTAGGTTTAGGTTTTAGGTGTAGGTTAAGGTTATAGGTTTAGGTTAGGTTTAGGTTTATGTTATAGGTTACAACTTTAGGGAATTGAGAATAGGTTAAGGTTTAGTTTTAGGAAATCGGGTTCGGGTTCGGGATCGGGTTTAGGTTTGAATTTTCAAGTTTAGGTTTAGATTTAGGTTAGGGAGTTGAGATTAGGATTAGGTGTAGGTTTACGTTTGGGGATTTGAGAATACATTTAAGTTTTAGGTTCTGGTTTAGGTTTTAGTTTATAGGTTTAGGTTATAGGTTTAAATTTAGGTTTTAAGTTTAGGTTAAGGTTAGGTTATAGGTTATAAGTTTAGGTTACAGGTTATAAGTTATAGGTGAAGGTTTAGGTTATAGGTTTTGGTTGAGGTTAAGGTTATAGGTTTTGGTTTAGGTTTAGGTTTAGGTTTTAGGTTTAGGTTTAGATTTCGACTATAAGTATAGGTTTTGGAATTTGAGAATATGTTTTGGTTAAGGTTATAAGTATAGGTTTATGTTATATGTTATAGGTTTAGGGTGTAATTTAGGTTAAGAGTGTGGTCCCTGCAAATACAGATATAAACAAGATATAAACACAGCTTGTCCAAATGGCCAGGTCCTTCCAATATTGTCTATAGAAAATGGACGGCTTCATTATGGTCATAACAGCGGTTCCCACCTTCCAGGGAACCTGCTCATCCGGATAGCTCCGACGCACATCCGGGTCTGCTCCATTAATTTCGAGCAGATATAAAAATACGGCCTGTCCAAATGGTCACGCCCCTCCAATGTTGTCCATAGAAAATGGACAGCTTCATCATGGTCATAATAGCGGTTCCCACCTTCGACGGACCCCCGCTCATCCGGATAGCTCCGACGCACATCCGAGTCTGCTCCATTAATTTTGAGCAAATACATAAATACGGCATGTCCAAATAGTCAGGTCTCTCCAATGTTGTCCATAGGAAATGGACACCTTCATCATGGTCATAACAGCGGTTCCACCTTCCAGGGACCCCCACTCATCCGGATAGCTCCGACGCACATCCAAGTCTGTTCCATTAATTTCGAGCAAATGTATAAACACGGCCTATTCAAATGGTCAGGCCCATCCAATGCTGTCCATAGGATATTAAGAACAAGTCAAGCAACCATACACAGTCGGGTGATGTTAATGATAATGACGACAATGATGTTAGCATTTGTATGTATGCATGAACCAGCATGTACCTCAAGAAGTCCGATGATGATTTGGAATTTATCTTGAATCCATTGCATGTAAACAACTTGATATCAGTCCCAAAGAGATAGTGGCTGACCATTGTCTGTGCTTATGTTCATACTGAAACAACCATTTCAGTAGAAACTTTGATGTAGTATATGTTAGTGCATGGAAGCAAAATCTAATGATACCAAGAAATGCTACATGAAATTAGTATGAAGAACTCATTAGTTTTAAAACTAGGTAGAGAAATAAATTCACAAGTGAAAGAGAAACTACATATATACAGTATGATGAAGATTCTAAGACTGTTTTCCACAGTTAAAAATATATGTGCCAGAGAATGTAATGGCTGGTTTAAACTCAGTATCAATTTATGATGAAAAAAGAAAATTAAAGAAACTATCTGATTGACTCCCTTCCAATCTGTGATTCTTTGATGAAGTTGGTGCACTTATCATTGACCTGACTGAGCTACTAAATAAAAAATCTGGAGTATGGGCAAAGGTTTTGAATATTGAATGACAAGAGTATCATTTTCAATAAAAGTTCAAGAATCATTTGGACAACCAACTAAAATTAAAAAAACTTTTATGATTATGATTATGATTATGATTCTGATTCGAGGTATTTATATAACAAACTGAATTTAAATACCTTTATAGTCATTCAAAAAAATTATAAGACTTTTGTTTCTTAAACTTCAACAGCCTCATGTACATATCACTATATTTGTTTCTCTGTGTTTCTTAAACTTCAACTTATACCAACTCACTCCATCTAACCATTGCAGTTCTTGGTCTCTCCATTGCGTGTGACCAAACAATCTGTCTACTTTCCCCCCATTTTATTACCTATTGGTACTAGTACTCCCAAATTCCCTGAACGCATTCATTTCTATTTCTATCCTTCCTTGTCTTCCCACTCATTCATATCAACATCCTTGTGCCAGCTACACTCATCCTACGAACACATTCTTCCTTAATTGCACAACATTCTATCCCATGCAGCATAGCTAGTCTTATAGCCATTCTATAAAATTTCCCTTTTAGTTTGACTGTTACACAATGATCACATAAAAAACTCTCAAGGCACATCTCCATTTCTTCCAACCCACTTGAAGTCTATGAACAACATCCATCTCAATCTCTCTACTCATATGAATAGTTGAGTCAATTGATCAAATATCTATTTTATTAATTTATGTTGTCATGGGAACATCATGGGTTAGATAGGTTGGACCATTTTGGAACTGCACAACCCACAAAAAACAGGTTGGGGTCTGGTCCAAGTTCTAGATATTGGTTCCATCTAACATCAAACACCAATTGGGTGAAACTGGCATATATGACATGATAGGAAACCAACAGAAGAGATGGTTGTGAGATTGATGATTCAATTATAACATTATCCAAATAAGCCAATGTATCAACACCAAATGAGAAGCTATAGACCATTATTACTAAAATGAGAAGCTAGACCATAACCTTAACCTATAACCTATAACCTATACCTATACCTATAACATAAACCTAAACCTTAACCTATAACCTAAACCTAAACTTATAACCTTAACCTATAACCTATACTTATAACCTATAACCTAAACCTAAACCTTAACCTATAACCTAAACCTAGTCTTATAACATTAACCTAAATCTATTCTGAAATTCCAAAATGTATACTTATAACATAAACCTAGACATTAACCTTAACCTATAACCTATAACCTATAAACTAAAACCTAAACCCAAACCTAAACCCGATCCCAAACCCGAACCCGATTTCCTAAACATAAACCTTAACCTATAACTCATACTTATAACCTTAACCTAAACCTATTCTTAAATCCCAAAACCTTAACCTATAACCTAAACCTAGACCATAACCTTAACCTACAACCTATACTTATAACCTATAACCTAAACCTATACCTATAACCTAAACCTAAACCTTAACCTATTACCTAAACCTAGACTTATAACCTTAACCTAAAACTATTCTCAAATCCCAAAACCTATACGTATAACGTAAACCTACACCTTAATCTTAACCTATAACCTATACTTATAACCTATAACCTATAACCTAAACCCAAACCTAAACTCGATCCCGAACCCGAACTCGATTTCCTAAACCTAAACCTTAACCTAAACCTATTCTCAAATCCCAAAACATTAACCTACAACCTAAACCTAAACTTATAACCTATACTTAACCTATACCTATAACCTATACCTATACCTAAACCTTAACCTATAACCTAAACCTATACTTATAACCTATTGTCAAATCCCAAAACTTATACTTATAACCTAGACCTTAATCTTAACCTTAACCTATAACCTATACTTATAACCAATAACTTAAACCTATACCTATAGCATAAACCTAAACCTTAACCTAAACTCAAATCCCTAAACCTTAACCTATAATCCAACCTAAACCTATACTTATAACTTAAACCTATTCTCAAATCCTATAATCTATACTTATAACATAAACCTAAACCTAAACATAAACATTTAACTTAAAACCTAAAACCTAAACCTAAATTTAAACCCGATCCTGAACCCGAACCCGATTTCCTAAACCTAAACCTTAACCTATAACCCATACTTATAACCTTAACCTAAACCTATTCTCAAATCCCAAAACCTTAACCTATAACCTAAGCCTAGACCTTAACCTTAACCTAAACCTATACCTATAACCTAAACCTAAACATTAACCTATAACCTAAACCTAGACTTATAACCTTAACCGAAAACTATTCTCAAATCCCAAAACCTATACGTATAACCTAAACTTAGACCTTAATCTTAACCTATAACCTATACTTATAACCTATAACCTAAAACCTAAACCCAAACCTAAACCCGATCCTGAACCCGAACCCGATTTCCTAAACATAAACCTTAACCTGTAACCCATACTTATAACCTTAACCTAAACCTATTCTCAAATCTCAAAACCTTAACCTATAACATAAACCTAGACCTTAACCTTAACCTATAACCTATACTTATAACCTATAACCTAAACCTATACCTATAACCTAAACCGAAACCTATTCTCAAATCCCAAAACCTTAACCTATAACCTAAACCTAGACCTTAACCTTAACCTATAACCTATACTTATAACCTGTAACCTATAACCTAAACCCGATCCCGGACCCAAACCCGATTTCCTAAACCTAAATCTTAACCTATAACCCATACTTATAACCTTAACCTAAACCTATTCTCAAATCCCAAGATATTAACCTACAACCTAAACCTAAACTTATAACCTATACTTAACCTATACTTATAACCTTAACCTAGACCTTAACCTTAACTTATAACCTAAACCTAAACCTATACCTAAACCTTAACCTATAACTTAAACCTATACTTATAACCTTAACCTAAACCTATTCTCAAATCCTAAAACTTATACTTATAACCTAGATCTTAATCTTAACCTTAACATATAACCTATACTTATAACCTATAACCTAAACCTATACCTATAGCATAAACTTAAACCTTAACCTATAATCCAACATAAACCTATACTTATAACCTAAACGTATTCTCAAAGCCCAAAACCTATACTTATAACATAAACCTAAACCTATAACCTAAAACCTAAAACCTAAACCTGATCCTAAACTTGATCTTAAACCCGAACCTGATTTCCTAAATCTAAACCTTAACCTATAACCCATACTTATAACCTTAACTTAAACCTATTCTCAAATCCCAAAACCTTAACCTATAACTTAAACCTAGACCTTAACCTTAACCTATAACCTATAACTTAAACCTAGACTTATAACCTTAACCTAAACCTATTCTCAAATCCCAAAACTTATACTTATAACCTAAACCTAGACCTTAACCTATAACCTATAACCTCTACTTATAACTTTAACCTAAACTTACAACCTTAACCTAAACACAAATCCCTAAATCTTAACCTATAATCCAACCTAAACCTATTCTCAAATCCCAAAACCTATAACCTACACTTATAACCTAAACCTATACCTATAATATAAACCTAAACCTTAACCTATAACCTATACTTACAACCTTAACCTAAACTTATAACGTAAACCTTAACCTATAACCTAAACTTATAACCTAAACATAAACTTATTCTCAAATCCTAAACATATAACCTATAACCTAAACCTATAACCTAACTTAATCTTAAAGCTATTTCCGTAAACTGACTTCAGTATTTTCATTGTAGACATGGATAGAGTTAGATGCGAGCTAAGAACGGGTTTGGCCCAGAGTATAAACAAGGGGTTTAAGAGTTCATGAAATTTGTGCGAAATTGGATAGATTTAAGGAATATGATTAGGTGTCCATGTTGAAAATGCAAGATATATAAGACTTTAGACAAAGTAGAGGACGATTTGTTCATAGTTGGGATTGACCAGGGTTACACTTGGTGGATCTATCATGGTGAAGATATGACCCATAGAGTTGAGCCCACTAAAGTCCTTGCTGACCCAATTGTGTCAAATGACGAGGATGAAGACGTTGACGAAATGCAAGATATCATAGGGGATGTGTTCACGGGAACAACTACGGATATTAATTTTGCAGCGACAAGCAGTAGCCAGGATATTCCTCCAATGGGTGATGTTGAATCAGAAAAGTTTAATAGGCTATTAAGGGATGCGCAACATCTACTTTATCCAGGGTGTGAGAACTTCTCCAAGTTGAATTTTCTTACAAAGTTACTTCATTTGAAGATAATAAATCGTTAGAGTAACAAATCGTTCGACATGTTGCTTGAGTTGTTAAAAGAAGCATTATCGGACGGTAAGACATTACCTAAGTCTCATTACGAGGCAAAATCCTTGATGCGAGACGTAAGCCTTGGTTATGAACTCATACATGTATGTATAAATGTTTATTATATCGGAAAAAGTATGATAAGGCTGAAGAGTGTCATTTATGTGGAGAGTCTAGGTAGAAGCATAATAAAGCCAGGGGTAAGAAAATCCCGCAAAAGTTGTTAAAGTACTTCCCATTGAAACCCAGACTGTAAAGATTGTTTATATCTCATAAGACAGCTAAAGATATGAGGTGGCATAAGGAGAAACACGTTCATGATGATAGTACACTGAGGCACCCTGCGGACTCTGAAGCCTGGTAAAATTTTGACAAGCAATATGACTGGTTTGTAGAGGATTCTCGCAATGTTCGACTAGGTCTTGCAAGTGATGGTTTTAATCCATTTGGTAATATGAGTAGCTCATACAGTATGTGGCCAGTGGTACTTATGCCCTACAATTTACCTCCTTGGTTGTGTATGAAGGAGTCATTTTTCATGATGTCATTGCTTATTCCTGGACCCAGGTCACCTGGGAATGACATTGATGTGTATTTGCGACCGTTAGTAGATGAGTTAAACGAGTTGTGGAGTCAAGGTGTACAAATGTATGACACATTTGCAGGACAGACATTTCAATTGCATGCAACGGTCTTGTGGACAATAAATGACTTTCCCGCGTATGGAAATTTGTCTGGGTGGAGCACGAAGGGAAAGTTGGCTTGTCCTACATGTGGTATTGAGACTTGTTCATTGTCATTGAAGCATGGTAGAAAAACGTGTTATATGGGCCATCGTCGCTTCCTTCCGAGCGATCATAGTTGGCGCAGGAAGACGATGATCTTTGATGGCAAACAAGATCATAGGCCACCCCCGAAAGAGCTATCTGGAGAAGATGTGATGCAACAACTGAGTAACATTGGAGAAGTTAGATTTGGTAAGGCATCGCACTTGAAGAAGAGGAAATGTACAGTATTGGACTATAACTGGAGGAAGAAGAGCATCTTTTTTGAGTTGCCCTATTGGAGTGATCTGAAATTGCGACACAACTTGGATGTCATGCATATTGAGAAAAATATATGTGACAATGTCTTCGGAACATTGATGACATCGAAGAAAATAAAAGACAGTTTCAAGGCTCGATTGGATCTACAAGAAATGGGTTTAAGGAAAGAGTTGTACTTACAACCATATGAAAATTCGTATACTATACCAGTAGCCTACTATACGTTGACAAAACTAGAGAGAAAGCGTTTATATGAATGGTTGAGATCAGTGAAGTTTCCTGATGGGTATGCGTCAAACATATCTCAGCACATAAACGTTATGGACTATAAGGTAACAGGAATGAAAAGTCATAATTGTTATATCCTTCTGCAATGCCTACTGCCGATTGCGATTTGTGGATTCTTGAGCAAGGATATCAGTGCGGCACTGATTGAGTTGGGTAGATTCTTTAAGGATTTGTGTTCGAGATCGTTGAATGTAGATGTTTTGTGTTCGAGATCGTTGAATGTAGATGTTATTAAACGACTGGAGAGGGACATTGCCGTAATCTTTTACAAACTTGAAAGAATATTTTCACCCACTTTTTTCGATGTCATAATACACCCAGCGATTCACTTACCACATGAGGCGAAGCTTGCAGGCCCAATACAATATCGTTAAATGTATCTGATCGAAAGGTAGTAGAACCTATTAAATTTTTATTCATTCCATAAACTATATATCTCTATGTTTTTATACGTATAACATAATGGTTTTGTGTACAGATACCTTCACACACTAAAACGATTTGTGATGAATAAGGCACGTCCAGAGGGATCCATTGTTGAGGTGTACATTGAAAATGAGTACCTGACATTTTACTCCACGTATCTTCGTGGCATAGAGACTAGATTCAACCAAGAAAATCAGAATGCCAATGAAGGGCAGGAGCATGAACAAGGACTCGTATCTGTATTTGCACATAATGTTCATCCTTTAAGATCCATGATGTTTCAAGATATGGACCTTGGGGATCAAGTAAAGGTGTGGTGGTATGTGTTACATAATTGTGAAGAAATAGAGTCGTACTTGGAGTAAGTCTTCCCTCGATTATTGTTTCCTCTACATATGATGATCTTAATATTTCTTTTTGACGACGTGCCATTTATGTGTATAGCGAACACATAGACGAGATGAAGTCCAAATTTCCCAAAAATTATGATCGAATGCATCAGGATTAGTTTGCAGAATGGTTCGCCGAACGTGTAAGATTTCACATTGTATCTCACCACACTTAGTATTTTCGTTGTATTGCACATTATTTCAACCTATGAAAATCTCTAAACAATTATATTCTGTACATGATAATAGATGAAGACGTTGCGCACGAGCAACTCTGCAGATGCGTCTGATGCATTATACTCACTGGCGTGTGGCCCTGACAGACGTGTATCTAGATATATAGGTTGTATTGTAAATGGGATTCGGTTCCACACCAAAGAACGTGAGAAGTACAGGACCACACAAAATAGTGGAGTGGTTGTGAAGGGAACAAATGAGGAGGATGAAATTGACTTTTATGGCATTTTGACAGATATTATCGAGGAGTTATTGTATGAGAAAGCGGGGTACTTATTTAGATGTGATTGGTGGGACATTAGAAATAAGAAGTTGGAAATATAGACTGATAACTACTTTACGAGCGTAAATTTATCTCGGAAGTGGTTTAAAGACGACCCATTTGTCCTCGCCACCAAGCCGAACAAGTATTTTACCTCGCCGACACCAAGTTAGGCGACTCTTGGCACTTGGTGCCAAAAATAAAGCCCATGAACATATTTGACGTTCCCATACCAGAAGTTGAAGATAGCGAGGACGGGCGAAATGACACGTCTAGGGTTGAACAAGCATATCAAGAAGACATGCCATCTAAGGATACAAGGACTGATTCAAGTGTTGATATTGATGTGGTGCAATTAGACAGAGATAATGTGTCACTTGATCATGTTGATGCATCAATAATACGTGATATTGTTAGAGATGATAGCGGTTTCATTGATGACGACGTTGCAGACAATGAGGAGGAAATACTGATCAGCGATAGTGATGGTGAAGAAGAAATGATTTACATGTCATTTTTTAATTCAAATAATTTATGTATTCCATGTATACGTGAAAATTACAAGTCATGATTTGTTCCTTTGATTGACTTGTTTATAATCCACATTTGCAGTTGAGTCAATTTCTGATCATGTCCTCCTTAAACCGGAGCATAGCGGAAGCACACAGCATACTTCATCAGCTGTTGCAAATGGACTTTCCGGTCCTATCTTCTTCTGGTAGGGCTAAAGAGATACCTAGTCTGGTCGATGAGTGTAGGGAGGAATATATTAATGATGACTCAGATGAAAGATTATACCATCTTAAAGAAATTTCACAGCTGATGGAGGTATATAACCATAGGAAACTTGCTATGGAAGATGCAGCTTTGTCACTTGTACATCTGAATGGAGTCCTGAGAGACCAGATTTCTCCTATTGTGACTGTCGAGTTGGCTGTAACAATGTCGAGTGCTTCATGTAACATGACATATGCTTCTGAAGCGTACAATAACTTATGCAGGGAGTACTTCGGATAGTTTACCTCAAAGTTGTTTCGTATTACAATGAAATATGTGTATTTAATATAGAATGACAATGTGTAATGGAATTTTCAATGGTTATAGATTAAAGTTTACAGTTTTATTATATTCTGCTTGCATTATAGTGTAATGGTCTAATCATATTTTAATCATCTCTCTAAGCATAAGCACAAATGCATTGTACCGTCAACACTACTTATATAATATTTTAGTATATTTCACTTGTATTGACATTGTTTAAATTTATAAGTTCGTAGCTCGCACATTTTCAGTGATGGCACTAGGTGGGAGAGTACGTCGTTCGTGCACTGGATCTACCCCTTCTACCCGTAATGCGACGGAGCCAGCATCGCCATCACATGTTACATCACAAGCGTCTGATCCCTCGGTCGTGCATACACCGGGCACTGCATGTAAGTCTAGACATATATTTCTTTTAATAATTTTTATTTATTTTTAAACTTACATATTTCTTTTGCAACAGCGCGTCGTTGACCAGCCAACGAGGACGTGGACCCACGTGTAGGTTGCTTTTAGAGCGACTTACGTGCGAGGGTAGGGTGACGGTAGAATTCTCATAGGACTACATTAGACCTGTTGGGAATAATACCAGACTGTTTACGTCGGAGGTCGATGTCTTATGCCGATCTCTGATCCCTCTACCACCCCCCGTTAGGGAGACGTGACAAATGATGTGCGACAGCTCATCCATCAGTGCCTTCAGGTAAATTTTAGTTTTTTAAAATTTATTTTATAAAAGTTCATTTTACGGTTGAGTTATTTTCTTAATAAGTTTATTGCCTTAATCTATTATTTACGAAACTGTAGGATAAATTTGACTTGGATTTGAGTGTTCCACACATTTTCTATGTCGTCGATGACAAGATCAAGGAACGGTTCAAGGAGTACTGCAGTGAATTACACAAGCAGTACAAGCGGTGCATGAGCCACAAGGAGGGCGCACTGTCCTCACCTCCGCACATGACCCATGATAACTAGCGGATACTCTGCAATAGATTTTCATCTGATTCTTTTCAAGTAATATTTACATAATTACGATATCTTAAGGTAACAATTAAATTCGTAATTAATAACAATGTATTATGAATAATGTATTAAGAGGAGCAAAATAAATTCTGACAAAGGAAAGTTAGAAGTGAACCACGTAATTAGTTCAAAGTCATTTGATAAAATTCGTCACAACATGGTAAGAAATTACTGATAATTATTAAGTTTATATATTCTTTCCATGCATTTATATTAACTCTATTGTCCTTTCGATTGTGCGGCGAGATTTCGTCACTGGATGACTAGCGGATACTCTGCGATAGATTTTCGTCTAATTCATTTCGAGTAATATTTGCATATTTACGATATCTTAAGGTAATAATTAAATACGCAATTAATAACAATGTATTATGAATAATGTGTTTAAAAAATGAGCAGAATAAATTTTGCGAACAAGGAAAAGTTAGAAGTAAACCACGTAGCTAGTTCAAAGTTATTTGTGACATCGTTATAACATGGTAAGAAATTAGTAATTATTAAGTTGATATATTCTTTCAATGCATTTATATTAACTTTACTGTCCTTTTGATTGCGCAGCGAGATTCAGTCACTGGCCAGGAGCCCGGACTAGTAGACCTCTACAGAGGGACTCACTGTCGGAAGGCGACGGGATCTTGGGTACATCCTAGAGCCGCGAGATTTGAGTAAAAATCCTTACATTATAAAATTTAATTGCATTAAATTATAATAATGTCATTTTTAGAGAAAATTCATATGTTTTCATTACAGCACCTTACGCATTACGCAGTCAACCCACTCCTGATGGTACTCAGCGGAGTGAGCGAGAGATCTTGAGTGAGGTGCTTGGCACCTGTTCTGGATATGTGCGTGGGTTTGGCCATGGTACCAAGCTCATAGCACCCGCTAGAGCTGTCTCCATCCAATCCATCATCGTTGGCGAGAGCGCTACCCGCCGAGCTAATATCACAGAGAAAGAGGTTCAGTAGCTACGGGTCGTCGTCCATGACATCAAAGAGCAGCTGGAGAGGCAAATGGAGGAGCAGGAGAGGAGCAGGCGAGGGAGAGGGAGGAGCAGGATAGGAGGATGGAGGAGATGCGGGTGGAGCATGAGCGATGGATGACAGAGATGTTTCAGGCTCTCGCTACACACTTACCCACCGATGCTCCACCACCTTCGCATTCATCTTTGTGATTTTTTGTATTTTATTTATGATGTTAAACTTATATGTATTTACGTGTGAATGAATGTCATATTGATGGATGTATTTTATATTTGGATGGATTTATGTACTTTGGGTTTAAATGGATGTGAATGTGAATATGATGAAATATTTACACCACAGGTGTATATCAAGAATATTGTAACAGGTGTATACCAGGAATTTTTCCTGGAATAGGGAAAAAAAAAGGCATTTTTACCTACGAAAATGTTCGTAGGTAAAAGTATCATCTAGGTTTTTTACCTACGAAAATTTTCGAAGGTAAAAGTATCACCCGGGTTTTTTTTTTTTACGTACGAAAATTTTCGTAGGTAAAAGTACCATCCACGTTTTTACCTATGAAAATTTTTGTAGGGAAAAGTTCAGTAAATATTTTTAGCTACGAAAATATTCGTAGGTAAAACTTTATTTTTACCTACAAAAATATTCGTAGGTATATGTTTTGTAAAATTGTTTTACCTACCAAACAATTCGTAGGTAAAAGTTTCGTAAAAGTTTTTAGCTACGAAAAGACTCGTAGGCAAAAGTTCTATAAATACTTTTCCCAACGAGAATATTCAGAAGGTAAAAGTTTTGAAAATATTTTTAGCTACGAAAGTATTCGTAGGTAAAACGTTTGAAACAACTTTTACCTATGAACAAATTCGCAGGTAAAAGTTTTGTAAATATTTTTACCTACAAAAAATATTCGTGTGAAACTCGGAAACTGGGCTCACAAAATTTTCGATTGCCGAATCCGGCGCTGACAGCCTTCGTAGAACCCCATTCTCGGCTCCCAGCGCCCATTCGCCAAGTTCCGATCCTGGGATGCTCGAGGAGGATTTTCAACACTAGTTTGATTCGTAATAAGCATAACCAAAGGCATAACCTACAAACAACAACCAAAAACTCCATCACATTTTCACTATGATCAAAAAAGTTTACAAGTACAATGAGCATAAAGGAAAATACAACGATAATAAACAAAAAACTCCAAGATGATCTGCGAAGCGCTCCTGCCTCAACACTGCTGCGCTCCAACGTCATCTGCACGCAATGGTCGTGTATAAGCTTATGGAAAGCTTAGAGGGCGGTGAAAGTGTGTGCGCAAGGTAATGGTTATGTAGTATCAGAGTAATACGGAACATGCTGATGAATCTATGAATGGCATGAGCCATACCAAGGCTATGCGATGTGAGGTATGGATGATGTCAGCCATACTAAGGCCATGCGATGCGAAATGTAACTCAAGCATGCGAATCCTCATCTAAGTCCATATATCAATGCAGCTCAACTCTGGAATATCACTGGGGTCTAGTACACTCCAAGCCAGATTGCCACCCCATCGCGCGAAATAAGATGAGTGGAAAAGACCTCACTATCCGCCTGCCAATATCGGGCTTGGCTCGTCAATAGCGGACCCATTCCTCGAGCTGGTCAAACTCAGCTTAGCTTTGCCCCCTCCTCTCGGGTGGGTAAGGACGCACCCCCTTCCAACCGGCCATGACACAGTGGAAAGCGCGACCGTCTGGTAATCGGCACTCAGCGCTCATGCACCCACTCGGTCTAGACGTTGGAGTAACCTCCTGGTACCATAAGGGTTTAGAGACTTATACCCAGGGATATCTATAGCACCCCATGTAGAACAAGATTTTCGATATCCAATCCTGCCAACCACGATATGCCTGTAGAGGCTACGACCCTGATGTTGCTAGGGCATACAGTAACCATATCACCCAATGCAAAATGCATGAATCACGCTATCCAATCATGCGACAATCCTGCACGTATCGTGTGCTCATGTAGGGCAGCACCGCCTATCCGGGAGCCCATAAACAATCTGCCCGAAGGCATATGCTATGATTAATCACTCCTCATATCAAGCATACATATGATGCGTATGAGCATGAATCATGGGACTATACTAAGCATGTTATATGGCGATGAATTCTGTTTGCAACGAAGATGGGCCTAGACGGCCTACACATCACATGTACGGACCTATCAATGGGCCCTAGGGAGAGTCATAATGCAGACATTTAACCAACACTATACTTGCAATGTGGACGTCAAACCACCATTGCTCCCAAGGCATAGCCCGTCGTAAACATCATTACATAAACCATGTTGGGATCACACATTGCAATGGACCTTAGGTACATCCCATTGGGCCTTCAATATATCAAATGGGCCGTATCACATGGGCCTTACATTTGTCAAATGGGCCGCATTAATGGGCCTCACCAACGGGCCTTATGTACATTGCAATGGGCCACACCCAACAAAAGTGGTGGTGATGATTTCCACCATTAAAATTCCTAAGGCCCACCATGAAATATGTTTCCCATCAACCCCTTTCATAATTTACATAGTGATAGATGGAGTGGGGACAATATCAACTTGATGGGAAACTGCTATGGCCCCTTGAAAATTTTGAATGGTGGGCGTCATTGACCACTACTTTGAATGGTGGGGTCCACTTGAATTTTAGATCTGGCCCATTCCTTAACTCCTGGCATAAAATGAGCTTTTGAAATGGTTGGGTGGATGGGATGCAGCACATGTATCATGGTACGGGTCCCACCAAATAGGTGGATCTGACTTATTTTTAGCTCATGCATAAAATGAGCTCTCAAAATGGATGGACGGTTTTGGATGCAACACTTGCATCATGGGGGGGGGGGGGGAAGGCCCACCACCCAGTATATTATATATAATATAATATATAATTTATATATAGTATATACAATATTATATATAATATAATATTATATATATATGCACACACACACGTGCCCACACACACACGCACACGCACACACCCACTGTCCCCCTGTGGGCTCCACGTGGGGCCCACCATAATGTTTATACGCCATCCAACCCATTGATAAGGTCACGTAGACCTAGATGAAGAGTAAAAACAAATTTCATCCCGATCTAAAATTTCCGTGGACCTAAAAAGGGTTTCAAAGGTCATCGTTCAATACCCACTATTTCCTATGATGTGGGCCACTTGAGCTTCATATCTGGCTGATTTTTGGAGTGGGTCCACTTCAAGGAGTGGCCCACCCAATGAACGGTATGGATATCAAATATACATCATGGTGGGGCCCACGAGGGTCAGTGCTCGTCTCATCGTGGGAATCGAGTCCAAGTAGTATCCAGAAACGCACTGTAAGACCCGTGTCCTAATCCGTACCATTCTGTAGCTTCCGCGGTCCTTGGCCAAATTCGCAACCTTCGCACCGATCGGTGTTTGCGCCGCGATCTAAGCGGTCCCGCACACCGACGTCGGCTCGATCCGAAACTTATGTCTTGGCGATCGCGTCGTCGCCGCGGTTCCAACGTCGTGACTTGCGCACCGAACCGATACCTAGGTAAGAAGATGCCGATCAGCGTTTATTCCGAAGAAACACCGCGCGTTACGGATTTCGAGGGAATCTCTACACAATTAGTCCCTCTAATTAACCATAAATGCAACCATGCCTCAAAGTACTTCACCCATTCCCTCTTTTTCCAAAAGTCCACCATCTTTCCACCTCACCATTCCTCTTTTCTCATTTTCAACCTCAACCATCCCTCTTCTCCACCAATTTCAAACTAAACCATACCTCTCATCACTCCTTTCTTACAACCATCACTCCACCCATCCCTCCATCCATTATTTCTATCTCTCCCTCTCATTCTCTAGCAATTTTTCCAAATCCCATGAGAAGTTTCACTCATCCAACACTCCCTCTCAACTTCAAGTGTGGCCCACCCTCTCATCTCCAATCTCAACCATTCATCCTTCATCAATCTCTATTAAAAGTGAAGGTAAGGAGCTAAGGAGTCCAAGGGAGCTAGGAGAAGGAAGATAAGGTGGGTGTTTTTCCATTAATTTAAATTTTAGGGCCCACTTGTTGGTGGGACCCATTTGGATGTATGTGATTTAATCAAGAGGGCCCATAGTGGCGGGGTTCCTCTATCTCACCGTGTATCTCTCTCTTTATCTCTCTCTCATTCTTTCTTTGTAATGGTGTGGATCCCACCGATAGGTGTTACATCTCCTCCGTCCATCTACATCAGACGGTATGGCCCACTCTATTACAGGTGATGATCCACACCATTTACTGTTTGGATGGGCCCAATGCATCTTTATATATATATATATATATATATATATGTTATATTTTATATAATATATATATATATAATATATAATAAAATATGTATTTATATATATATACAATATAAGGTAAACATTAAATGTATATATATATATATATATATATATATATATATATATTGGTGGGCCACATTCACGTGGGACCCACCACATTTTTTTTTGGGAATATATACAAACCGTCCAGCGTCCCTGGACGCTGGACGTTGCAACAATGGGCTTTTTTAAAAAAAAAAAAGAGGAAAGGAGTGGTGGGCCACTCATGCAGGCCCCACCTTGATGTATATGTAAGATCCGAGCCGTCCATGGTGTTCCTCAACTCATTTTAGGCGTTGAGCCGAAAAATGAAGTGGATCCCATTTTCTGGGCCGTACCATAGGAAACAGTGTCCCTACCTTTGATTTGCTCCCCGATGCTCCTGTACATCAGAAAAAGCTCAATATTGGACTCTATGGGTTGGTATCAAGCCACGAAACCAATGGATGGAGTGGATTATCATATCATGGGCATCTAATCCCCAGACCTACCGTTTTCAAAAAAAAAAAAAAAGAAAGAAGCGGAAATGACACACAAATGATATACACGTTTGACGGAAGGGGCCAGGGATCACGGGCCCCAATTGGGCCCCACCGTGATTCCTTTCGACCATCAACACCTGCATTTGATGGTTCCCCATGGATAGCCGTCCACCCCAAAATCAGCCATAAACAAAGCTCAGAGCTGGCCATACCATCAAAAATCATGTGAAGACATTCCTAAACATATAAAAACACTTGGTGGGACCCGTCCGAAATTTGGATGAATCTGCTTGGTCCGAACGGTCAGTTAGGTGGGACTCACACAATGGATGGGCTGGATTGTGAATCACATCTCGGTGGGCCCCAAAAAAAAAAAAAAAAAAAAAAAAAAAAAAAAAAAAAAAAAAAAGGCGGCCAAGAGGCAGGGACCCACGGCTCCATCCGTGGGCCCCACCATGATGTATATTTTGTATCCACACCGTCCATTTGGTGGGCCACTATTCGACATGGACCCCCCTCAAAAATCAGGCCAATCCAACGCTCAGGCGGCCCACATCACAAGAAACAGTGTGAATTGAACTCTACCATTGAAACCCTTTCTGGGTCCAGAAGTTTCAGATCAAGCTGAAATTTGTTGTTCCCCTCCTCCCGTGCCCGTCTGACCAAATGAATAAGTTGGAAACCAAAAGAACATATCATAGGTCCTTACCAAAGTTCCAAGTGACCTAATGAATAGGTTGGATTTCAAATAAATATTATGGTGAGGCCCTAGGCCCATGTGGTTGAGCCATATTGATGTATTTCTGGCCGTTGGGGAGGCCCACCTTGATATATATATAAGGCCCATGAGGTTAGGCCCATTCGACGTATTGGTGGCCCGATGTCGAGGCCCACTGATATATATAAGGGCCATGTTACGAGACCCATTGTTAAGTTTTCAAAGGCTCATGTGTTATGGCCCATTGCAATGTACATAATGCCCACTTATGCGGCCCACTTGACTTTTATAAGGACCTTTTGAGATGGCCCATTTTATGTATCTGAGCACTATGGGTCGAGGCCCAATGAGATGTATATTAGTCCATTGCAATGTGTGATCTCCTATGGTTTGTGTAATGGTGCTTTATGGCGGGCTAAGCCTTGGAAACAATGTTGGTTTGACGTCCACATTGTAAGGACAATGTTGGTTAAATGTCCGCATTGTCACACTCCTTAAGGCCACTGATAGGTTCATACTTATACTCTGCAGGCCGTCTGGCCCATTTCCGTGATACGCAGAGCCCATCCCTATATGCATGTTTAGTATAGATCCATGGTTCATGATCATTCACATCATATGTATGCCTGACGTGAGGAGTGACCGATCATAGCATATGCCTTTGGGCAGAACTATTTATGGGCTCCCTGATAGGCGGAGTTGCCCCATATAAGTGCATGGTACATACAGGACTGCTGCATGACTGATAATGTGACTCATGCACTTGCATTTGTGTGATTATAGTTACTATATGCCCTAGCGACATCAGGGCCATAGCCTCCACAGATACATCGTGGATGGCAGGATTGGAGATCGGAAATATTTGATTCTAGCATACGGGCACCATAGATGTCCCTTGGTGAAAAACCCTAAAACCGAAGGTACCAGAGGATGAATCCAATGTCTAGACCGAGTGGAGATATGAGCGCACGAGGGCCGAATACCAGAGGCCGCGTCTCCCACCGTGTCGTGGTCGGTTGGAAAGGAGTGTGGCCTTACTCGCCCGAGGGTAGGGGCAATACTAGGTCGAGTTTGACCAGCTCGCGAATGGGTCCGCTATCGACATGCCGGATAGGTATTGGCGGACCATTGGTCGGCGGATAGTAAGGTTTCTTACGCTCATTTGGGTGCGGCTAGGAGAGCGACAGTGCCATTTGGAGTGTATTGAACCCCTGTGATTATCCATAGAAATGTACTGATACATGTTGAGAATTGGCATGCTTGAGTTGCATCTCGCATCGCATGGCCGTGTATGGCCGATAGCATTCATATCTTGCACCGCATAGCCTTGATACGGCTGATTGCATTCATGTGTTCATCACCATGATTCCGCATTACTCTGACCTTGCATTTTGAGCACGTTTATAATGCGCACACACTTACACCACCCTCTAAGCTTTCCATAAGCTTATGCACGATTGATGCGTGCAGGTGACGCCAGAACGCAGTCGCAGCCATAGTCTCACCGTAGTTGGACCGTGCAAACGAGTCTGGAGTTTTGTTTCTTTTATTACATTGTATTTCCCCTTTCTGCCGCATTGTACTCAAAAGTTTTTGATCATAGTGGATTTTGTGGTGGTGTTCTTGTGGTTATTGTTTGTGGGTTATGCTTTTGTTATGCTCATTATGAATTAGATCGATGACTTGAAATCCTCCTTGTAGTATTCCGGGATCAAACCTGGTGAATGGGTGTCGGATCCGAAAATTGGGTCCCTGCCTTCCGTCTGCCCACTCGCTTACAGCGCAGGCGCTCCCTGCGCCCTCTTGGCAGTAGCAGCGGCTACTGCTTGTTATATATATATATATATATATTTAAAGAAAAATAATTTTTTTGTGGTTTTTCACGTGTAAGGCCCACATCGGATGAATCCAACCTCGCCATTGTTTCCCTTATCTCAAGACAAGCCAAACAAGCCCAATATTCAATATATTTTGGGGTATAGAAACGACAGGGGATATTTCAACGGTAAACCAGCTGTTTGCCACAATATGGCCCACCCGAAAGTCTGATTGGTCCCATCTTTCAGCTCAACGCCTAAAATGAGCTTGGGAAAAGAATGGACGGCATGGATTGAATACATACATCAAGGTGGGGCCTATAAGAGTGGGCCACCCCATAAGCTTGGAAACAAGCTAATATTTGTGTTTTCCCTTTTTGTCCAGCATCCAGGGACGCTGGACGGTTTGGCATTGCACATGCATTGGGGTGGGCCCTGCTTAGGTGGGCCACCAAATGATGGATGGTGTGGGTACTACACATATAAGGTGGGCCCCCCTTCAAGATGTTTTGGATAAAATACATACCTCGTGGTGGGGTCCATCTAGGTGGGCCACACAACCACATCATCATCACATTAAAAAACAGAAAAAGAGGGAGAGAGAAAGGGAAAGAGAGAGAGAGAGGGAAGGAGGGTGGGACACGCGTGTGATGGAGGGACCCCGACACTATGGGCCCTCCGTTGCAATTAATCATACATCAAGTGGGTCCCATAACACGTGGGCCCAATAAATCAAAGATCAACGGTGGAGATCCCTTCCCCACCAAAATGGAAGGTCTAGATGACCTCTAGCCATGCAAAGAAAATAAACATCATGATGGGGTCCATGGAGAATGGCCCCATCATGGAATGATCATGTGGATCAAGGTGGGCCATCGGCCATACCTAGGGTCCAAAGTGAGATCCATACCATCAATCGGTAGGTCTCACTTGGCCCTTCATCAAAAAAGGAAATCTAGGCCTAATGGAAGCACCCACCGTTCGATCTTCTTGCTCCCTTGGCTTCCTTTGCTCCTTAGCTTTGATCCCAACGGAGGAGATGAGGTTTGGATGGTTGAGATGGGAGATGAAAGGGTAGGAAGTGGGCCACACTTGTGGCTCTCTTGGAGTGGAAGAACTTGGACGTATGGTATTTTGGTTACTTGGAAATGAGTTTGAAAAAGTGAGAGAGAGTTGTAAAGGGAGATGGGTGATGGAGTGATGTATGTAGTGAGTGATGGGTGTAAGAACTTTTTGACTTTTGTGGTTTTTGGTGTAAGGAAAGTATGGGCTTGTGTAAGAAACTTTTGACTTTGGGGTTGCTTGGGAATGGGTGAAAGGGGATGTGTACTTGACATGTACTTGACATGATGAGATTGATTGATTGATTGATTGATGTGACAGGTCATAGAGATTCTCTCAGAATTTGCATGCGCTGCTTTTTTCTCTCACCAAGCGCTGGCCCGGATCTCCTGGCCAGGGTATCGGATCCGTGCGTGAGACGTGGCATCAGAACTGTGGCGATGGCGCGGTCGGAAGGGTAGAAGTCTCATAGGTAAAACTTTTGTAAATATTTTTAGCTACGAAATTATTTGTAGATAAAAGTTTTGTCATAATTTTTACCTACGAAAAAATTCGTAGGTAAAAGTTTAGTAAATCTTTTTAGCTACGAAAATAATCGTAGGCAAAACGATTTGTCAATATTTTTTCCTCCAAAAAAAAAACGTTGGTAAAATCTTTTACCTACGAAAGCAAATCGTCGGCAAAAATCTTATCTTTGCCAATGATTTTTTTTTTTTTTTCGTGGGTAAAAGTTTTTCCCCGGTAAAAGTTTTTGCCTAAAAAAATATCTTTTACCTACGAAAAGTTTCGTAGGTAAAAGTATCTTTTCTTGTAGTGCCTCACTTTATAGTGAGACTGTCATGATTCAACTGTATGTTTATTGCTCGAATGGGCTTTATAAGTGAAACAGTTGTGGTTAGATGATCATCTGTCCATCACAAAGTCAAACATCATAAGGATTATAACCGATGGTTCGCAGGAGACCATTACTCATATATATATATATATATATATATATATATATATAAGGCCATATTATTCCAATTCCTCAACTCGTGCCTGAGCTGACCCAATGTTGGGTTCAACATTTCTAGCACAACCTCAACTAATTCAACACAGTCGAATTTTGGACGGTCATGGCAGGTGCTATGTGGGGTCTACTGTGATGTTTGTGTTTTATCCTGCCGTCCGTCTATCTATTTTTACATATTATTTTAGAGCATGAGCCCCAGAGTGGACTACACTAAAGGTAGTGGTGGGGATTGAGATCAAGCTAATATTTATGTTTTTACCTTTATTGAGATCAAGATAATATTTATGTTTTCTCTTTATTATGGTCTATGTGACCTTATCAACAGGTTGGATGACAAAAAAAACATCATGGTGGGCTCTGGTAAGGTTTCAATGGTGGGCATCATTGTCACCACTGCTTCTTGTGATGTGGTCCTTTCTGTGCTCATAATCTAAAATGATGGGATAAAGCACACACATCCCGGTAGGTCCTGTAGAACCCCTGCCCGGACAGTTCATCTCTTGCTAGGTCCTGATGGGGGTATTATCCGATCCAAGTTCACTCCATTCATGCATTTTGCCATCATTATTGCAAAATAATTGCATGTCTGGAAATACCATGGTATTGTAGCCATCCAATCCCATGTTTGGGATAAAATTTTTGCTAGGGGAAAACACTAATGGATTAACCAAAATAATGTTTGGTGGACCATGGAATTGTAATCAACGGACCAAATTCACAACAGATGTTGTTCACGTGTACATATATATAACCAGAATGTTACATGTAAATGATGTATATGGATGAATGGCATGCATGGATCAAAGTGGGGCCCACATGTGTAGTGGATTTCAAAATCCACAGAAATCATGCAAGGAACCAAATGTAATTCTATCCCACGTAATCCCAACCTTTCCACTTGGACGCTATTTCGCTAGCTAGCTATTGGTTGGTGCTCTGTGGGCCCTGCCATGATATATGTGTTTTATCCACATCATTTTTTTTCCGACAATTTTTGAGCTTGATAAAATAAAAAATAAAAATGAGACAATTCTAAATCCCAGGGACAACACCATAGGAAAACAATAGTAATTCAATGTACACCATTAAAAACCTCCCAACACTCATCCAACCTATTGATTATGACATACAGACATGGATGGTGGCAAAACAAATACCAGCCTGATCCAAAACTTTTATGGCCCGGAGAAGTTTTACATGGTGGGCGTTCAATCAAAATGTTTATTGTGATGTGGTCCACTTGAGATTTGGACCTACCTTATTTTTTAACTCAAGCCATAAAATGATATTGAAAAAAATAATGGATGAACAACCACTAGCTGCCTCACTAGCCCGGCATAGAAACTTCAAAGTTTGGATCAAGCTGATATTTGTGTTTTTCCTTGGTCTAAATGAATATGTGAAGAGGGCAAATAGATGCTAAAAAGGTTTTATTGGTTGGCACTTGAATGAGATTGAGAGAGCTTGTAAGCCAAGGATTTTGAGAGGGAAAAAATTAGGGTTTTTTCATCTGTAAGTCGTTCAATCTATTTAGATTATCTGTGTATATTTTTTTTCACGGGAGATATTTTCCATATCAAATTCATGTATTTTCGATAGTTGCTTCACTTGTTCTTTCCTTATTGCATTATGTAATTCCGTTGGAAGTTGCTTTCGTGCCAGACAAGTCGTGTTAGGATTTATCATGTTTCCAATAAATTAAAACCGCATTGTTGAAATACACTCTGTCTGTCTATCACTTGTCTATTGCTAAGTCATGTAAAGAGACCTAATTTGGATATGCCACTAAACCTTGGAAAGAGACCTAATTTGGATCTACCTTTGGGTTCATGCCTTGAGATGAGCCGGTGAATCAGAATGACTGTGTCATAAGGATCTACCTTTCGGTTCATGCTGTGAGATGAGCCGGTGAATCAGAATGACTGTGTATATATGACATGATGTACATCATGGTGGGTCCCACAGAGCTTAGGGCTGCAATAATTTTCCACAGCTTACTGCTACCATGTCCATTCATTACTTGTAAAATATTGTCAATTCAATTATTAGTGGAAGACTATTCTGGTTGATGTAAGCCCACCCATCATGTCCAACTGATTATTTTCCAAGACTAGCTGGAACAGTTGACCCAACATGGTAGACATAGAATCGAGCCCGAATTTCAAGTTTCTGAACCATGGACCATCGAGGTAGAGCCCACCTCCCACATGGTCCATCTTATTAGACATCAGATGATATTTTTTCAAATAAAACTAACCATCTCATAAATGAATTTTAAAAATAATACAATCCCACTGAGGAAATGAAAATATCCTCTTTTCTTTTTTTACATCAAACTGATAGAAAACATAAATAATAGAGGAAGAGAAATCATCCACACATCGTTGGTCACCATTCAAAAGCATACATCCAAGACCCAGCAGCAACATAAGGCAGCACAACTGCAAGAAGAAAAGAAGGGAAAACCACTGTAAGAGAAAAAGATCATAAGAAATTAATGGTTTTCAGATCATGATCAGTCAAAATGGTGGGACCCACAAATTGTGGTTGTGGGCCCACGCCAATCTCGAATGATCAGACCACTTGGGTAGTTTGATGCACGCCGAAAATTAATGTATCAACGGTGATCGAATGGTGAGCGCACGGCCTGTTTGAAGATCACACTGGTGGTCGCGATATGTTTGATAAAAAAATAAAATTCAAAGAAATAATTAAAATAGAATTAGACCATACTTACCATCCTTTCAAAAATCCATCACCTCTGCTCTTAGTTTCCACAGGAGCATTTTGTTGGGAGTACCCAGACCCATCTTTTGTAGGGTACCCCATCGGTGGCAGTGTGGTGGGAGGGTATCCCTCCGTCTGAGGTGGATACGATTGAGGTGGGTAGGCTTGGCCGGGTGGAGGATAGACTGATCAATCAAAGGTCCTTAAGAATCAGATGATCATTAATCCAATGGTGGATATTATTCAAAAGAAACTAAACAAACAATACATGAATGAAATGATCGTGGGTCTATTATCCTAACAAGGGTTTAAAAGCTCAAGATTGGTGGTTGATTCATCAGGGACCAAAATCGAGTCGAGCCGAGTTTTATTTTTTACTTAAAATGGTAAATTTTATTGAAATAAATAATGGTCGTCCACCTATTTTATGCACCAAAATTACAAAAATCCCCCCAAATAATGGATGACTTGGGCTGGTCAAGTTGGATTTGGTGAGTATTTTAAGAGCTGGCCCTTGGAAAATAGATTCTACTAACAAGAGGCAGAATTTGTATTTGGGTTCTTTTGAATTGAATTTACATAAGAAATCAATTTTCAAAATTGATTTACTTTATGATTCCCATTTTTGAGATAGGTTGTAAATTGAATTCTTGATAATAGCTTTCATTGTACCCAACCCGGTAGCGGGAGGTGCCCGTTATGCAAAATGGGCCTAATAATGCCCAATTTCAAAAAAATAAAATAAAATAAAATAAAACCTTGTAATTGATCTGTTATGATGGTAACGGCCGTTATAGGGTCATGAAGAACTGACATAGGCCGATGCATTTTTATTTTTATTTTTATTTTTATTTTTTAAATTCAAATCATTATAGACAGTTTATGGCTCATGTCATAACAGCTATAAAGTTGGTTGTTACGGCCACCTATCATTATTAAATATATTCATCAAACATTATAAAAGAATTTAAACGTTACAGCCATTGTTATCGTTATTTAATAACTTTATCTAAATATTATAGAAAAATAAATCTCTTTTACTAAAATTTGGACCCTTTTATTATTTCAATGAGCCAAGCTAAAACTATTAATATAAATGAATTTAGAGAAAATATGAAAAATGAAAATTACCTTGTGGAGCTTGGTGTTGCTCGTATTGACTCATGTTTGAGATTTTGAGAGAGAGAGAGAGAGAGAGAGAGACAGAGATTTGGATGGATTTTAGGGCTAGGAGGATAAGAGAGTATGGGGTGATGGAATGGTGGCTGGGTGGCTTTTATAGGAAATGCACACCGATATTATAAGAATGGATGAGGAACCGCCATAACGCGTAGGAACAAACCACATGACACGACAAAAGAAAGAAGGTTCGTGGCTTCGCTGGGTAAGTAAGATCGGTGGATACTTAATCGTAGGGTCCACCATGATGTATTTACGTTATATCCACTCCGTTCATCTGTTTTTAAATCTTCTTTTGTGGCATTATATAAAAATTTAAGTTGGTCCAAATGCCAAGTGGACAACACCACTAGAAACAAAGGTGATTGAATGCTCACTGTTAAAAGCTTCTTGGGGGCCACAAAAGTTTTGGATCATCCATGTTTGTGTAATCTAATTAACGAATTGGATGGGAAAAAATAATTACAGTGGGTCCTAGTACATTTTAATGGTGGACTTTTTCTTGTAGTGTGGTTCACCTGTTATTTAGATCTACATCATTTTTAAGATCATATGATATAATTATCTGTTAAAATAGATGGACGGAGTGGATAAAACTAATACATCATGGAAGAGCCACAACACCGACATGTACCGACATCTTGGTACGGGAGGGGTCGCTACCGACTTCGAGCCACTCCTCTTAGACGCAGATTGCGTGGACGTCCGCGGTGTAAACACGTGGAACATGTGGGGATGTTTTTACATAGAAAATATCCGGGGGCTCCACATTATATATATATATATATGTGTGTGTGTGTGGGAAAAGGTACTATGCGCTTGACCGTGAGGATGTGTAGGCTCCACCGTGATGCGTGTAGACCATTAATACTGTGCATTTGATGGGTCCCCTCTAAATTATGGGATATTCCAAAAATCTGCCGTATACGGAACTCAGATGGGTCATACCATCTAAAATCATATGAAGACATGCCAAAAACATATAAAAGCACTTGGTGGGGCCTATATGAGTTTTGAATGCTGTTGAAATTTAGTCTGAACCCTCATCCAAGTGGGACACACATAACGGATGGGCTGAATTTGCAAACTACATCTCGTTGGGCCCAAAAAATGATTATGAATGTTTTAATAGTGCACGGCCCCTCCCCACTTCTGTATGTGGTGTAGCCCACATAAGTCACGGATTGACTTGATTTTTGAGACCTACGTCCACGATGGAACAGTGCATCTGACTGATGGGGCAGATGTTTGAAAAGCATCACGGTGGGGCCCACATAGCTCGACCTCATGGGACGGTCTTGTCGGCTCAAGCGCATAGTCCCTTTCATGTGTGTGTTATATCCACACCGTTCATCCAAATTGCAAGATCATTTTGGGGCATTAGTCAAAAAACGATAAAGATCGAAAGCTCAAGTACATTACACTATAGAAAGAAAACAGCAGTACAATGATACCCACCGTTCAAATCTTCTTGGGGCCATCATGATGTTTATTATCCATCTAACCTGTTAATAAGATGAAGGGAAAACACAAATATAAGCTTATCCAAAACTTCCGTGGCCCTAAGAAAATTTCAATGGTAAGCATTCAATTACTACTACTTTCTGTGGTGTGATCCATTTGAGCTTTGGATCTATCTCGTTTTTGGGTTCATGCCCTGAAATAATATAAAAAACCGGATGGACAGTGTGGATATATCACCTGCATCATTAGTGGGGATCAAAGGACTAGGTGACGTCACTCAACACAACGGATGGACGGTGTGGATATAGTACATGCACGGTGGACAGGACATAATGACGTCAACACCACGCAATCCGCTTCCAAATCTTAAATGACGCGGCGTAACAGAAGGGCGGCGGAACAGATGACACGGACGCGGACTGCGTCCTACCCCGCCGCTCTCCTGTTGGGAACGGGCAAGAGCTTTGTATGGCCACCGTGATGTTTGGGTCTTATCCACACCGTTCATCAATTTTTTAGTATCATTTTAATGTATAATCTAAAAAATGAGTTATATAGGAGGTTTAAATAGATTACACAATGGGGATTAAACTTTTACCGTTGAAAACTTCTTGGGGTTAAGTTTTGGATGAATCTGATATTTGTGTTTTCTCTTCATCCAGGTCTTTGTAACTTTATGGATAGGTTGGATGGAAAATAGGGCCTTAGCAAAGTTTCAACGGTGAGAATATCACCAATGCTTCCTGTGGTGTGGTCCATTTGAACTTTAGATCTACCTTATTTTTAAGCTTATACTCAAAAAAAATACGAAAAAATAGATGGACAGTGTAGATAAGATTCATTCATTAAGGTGGCTACTCAAACCTCCTGCCCATTCCCAACTGGAGACGGGTGCTTAGGGCCGTAGAAATTCCCCCAGCTTAGGATCTGCGACGTCAATTTATTACTATTTTAGATATTTTTCAATTCAATGATTATTGAAAGAATATCCTGCTTTACGTGTGCTCACCTGTCACGTCCAATTGAATAATTGTCAATTTCCATTATTATCAGTTTTAAATACTCACTAGAGTATTCTATTTGATCGGTATATCTAATTCTCAGGTGAACCAAACCACCTGTCACGTCCAGTTCATTTTAGGGCTTGATCCAAAAAAAATCAAAATAGGCAGGCCTAAGTCTCAGGTGAACCACACCACAGGAGAACAGTAGTGATTGAATGTCCACCGTTAAAAACCTGGTAGGGTCCACTGTTTATTTAACATCCAACCTATTGATTAGATCATACGGACCTTGATGAAGGGAAAAAATGAAAAATAAAAAATAAAAAATTATAGCTTGATCCAAAATTGATCCAAAATTTTTGTGGTCCCTAAGAAGTTTTTAGTGGTTGATGACATTCAATCAACGTTGTTGTTTTGAGTGATGTGGTCCATTCGGGATTTTGATCTATCTCATTTTTAGGTTCATATCCAAACGGATGGACAGTGTAGATGAAACAAATACATCATGGTGGGGCCCACAGAGCACCGGCCACTAGCCTATCCGTGTCCAGTGAGTCCATCCTGAGGGACGCGGATTAGCTAGTGACGGGTCGACTCGCCGCTGAAGTGAAGTCACCAGGTTATGTGAGCCCCACCATGATGTATGTATTGTATCCACACCGTCCATCCATTTGGACAAATCATTTTAGGGCATGATCCAAAGAATGAAGCGGATCCAAGCTAGAGCGGACCCCACCACAAAAAATAGCGAAGAGAGTGACGCCCACCGTTGAAACCTTCCTAACGTCCACCATGATGTTTATTTGAGATCTAACATGTTCATGTGTTAACGCAGACATGAAAGAAGGGAAGACAAAAATATCAGCTTGATCGAAAACTCCTGTGGCCGCTAGAAGTTTTTAATGGGGCGACTTGATCTAGCTAACTCAACTCGTCCAATTTCTTTCGATCTGACTCGACCTCAACCGAATGGATGAGTCAATCCGAGCTGAGTAAGCTTCACTCAATTTGAACTCAAACTGAGTCGAGTTTGAGTTACCGAGTAATTCGGTCTGAAACCTGACTCGATGCGAAACCTCACTCGACCCAACTCTCTAACCCTACCCTGACTCGATCCCAACCTCTCTCCCTCCCTCCCTCCCTCATCCTCCTCCTTTTCCAAGCCTGACAACCACCCACCACCATCACCCTCCTCTTCCTTCTCTCTACTCCCTCTCTCCCTCCCCCATCCTCCTCTTCCTCTTCCAAGCCCGACAACCACCCACCACCATCACCCTCCTCCTCTATCTCCTCTCCACTCCCTCCCTCATCTCTCAATCTGACTCAGTGCTAATTCGACCCGACTCGGTCCAGATCAGTCCAGGCCAGATCGAACTCAGATCAAGTCAGGCATGTTGGAATCGTTATCTATTCGGATCGAGTTCGGGTCTGGCATATTTCAAAACCAGATCAAATCGAATCAGCCCTAACTTGGTCCGACTCGACTCGATGCCCAGCTCTACTAGCGTTGGTCACCCCACGTTAGGGCCCACCCGCTGAGGGGTTTGATAATAAATTTTAGAATAATGAAAAGAGGATATTCAACGACTCTAATTTCACTTCAAAATCAAAAGGTTAGGATCATCTTTGAGGTGTGGTTATGCATTAATTGCTTATTTATGGTAGTATCTAATATATGTACGGTAACACCCAATTTTTTAATAAAACATATATATATATATATATATATATATATATATATATATATATATATATATATATATATATATATATATATATATATATATATATATATATATATATATGAAAAGGTACTATGCGCTGGATCACATAGTACCTTTCCATGAGGTTGAGAGCAACATAATAGTGGTTGGATGCTGAAAATTCCCAAAAAAAAAAAACAAATGGTGAGATTTTATAGGAGTGGAGAAACAAAACCAATAAAACCAGTTATTAAAATACGACTTTGTATATTTCCTGCAAAAGCCTTTAGGGCCTATTTGGATTCGCGTATAGTATTGTATTGTATTCTATTTAGGTAATGTTCATGTATACATTGGACAGTTTTTAGAATACATTCAAATCAATAAGATATTAATCACTGTTTGCATAGGAGGTATTGTTTGGCATAGTATACAATACGTTATACAGATCAATGTTTGGATAGGACGTATTATGTTTGCGTATTGTACAATCTTAATTGGGTCGGGTGGCCTGTTTGACGTAAGGAACTTTCTAGCCCAGATGATTTTCACGTTGAAATGTACTAAATGAACGGTCCCGATCTTACACTGCATAGGTACCAGATATCTTGTAATCGTACAAATTTCAAACTTTCATCCGCTACCGAATACAGCGCAATGAATACGAAGTATTGACGGCAACAGAACCCACTAACAATACTCTACCGTCGGTTCAAAAATTTAGCTGGAGTTTGTATTCGCACACATGGGATTCAACTCCTATTCACTCCAATCTAAATGGGGTAGACGTCAAATCATAACTTCTAATACGATACAATACATCCCAAAACACGTATCCAAACAGGCCCTTAGCGTGAAGTACTGCTCTAGAAACCTAGGTGGGGCCTTTCGTGGATTTTTTTTGAGAAATCCACCTCGTCCATCCGTTTTTCCATATCATTTACGGGGTTGAGCCTAAAATTAAACCAAATCCAAGTCTCAAGTTGATCATATCACAAGAAACAGTGGGAATAATGATTTCAACCATTGAAATCTTGCTAGGCCCCACAATGATGTTTATTTGTCATCCAATTTGTTCATAAGATCATACAAACATGGATGAAGAGAAAAAACAAATATAAGCTTGATCCAAAACTTCTGTGGCCCCCAAGAATTTTTCAACAGTGGACGTTTAATTCAACTGTTTCATGTGGTGTGGTACTTTTGAACATTCTATATGATTAATTTTTGGACTCAAGCCCTAAAATTATACGGTAAAATGGATGGACGGAGAGGATCAGATACATAAATCAGGGTGGACCTCACAGAGTTTACTCGGTACGCTAAGCGTAGTGACTGACTCACTGCCCAATCTGCTTTCGTTAAACGGGGGCGCAGATTAGATACTGACAGGTTGAGTAGTGAGACTTGCTACTAAAGTGACGTCACCAAGTTCCGTGGGCTTCACTATGATGTGTGTTTTGTATCTACACCTTCCATCAACTTGGAGAGATCATTTTAGGGCAATATCCAAAGAACGAGTTAAATCCAAATCTCCAGTGGAACCCAGCACAGAAAACAATGGGACAGTGACACCAACCATTAAAAAACTTTTAAATGCCATAAAAGTTTTAGATCAAGCTGATATTTGTGTTTTTCCTTCTTTCATATCTTTTTTTTTAAACTTTGGAATGGGTTGGATTTCAAATAAACATTATGGTGGGCCTCAGGATAGATTCAACTATGGGAATCACTCTCCCCACTGTTTTCTATGGTGGGGTCCACTAAAGATTTTTATTTACCTCATTCTTTGGCCCATGCCCTAGAACGATATCTCAAAATGGATGGACGGTGTGGATACAACACATACATCGTAGTGGGGCCTACAGACTTGGTGACGTCACTTCAGTAGAGGACTCTACTAAGCCTGTCAGTATCTAATCTGCGTCCGTCAAACAGGCCCATTCCAGAAAAGGATTGGCTACTCCCTTGCCACCAGCCAATGGCAGGTGGTCGGTGCTCTGTGGCCCCACAATGATGTATGTGTTTCATCCATGCCGTCCATCTATTTTTTCTAAATCATTTTTATGTATGAGACCAAAATTAAGGTATATCCCAAAATCAAGTGGACCACAATACAGGAAACAGTGTTGATTGAGCGTCGACCATTAAAAACTTTTTGGGATCCAAAAAAGTTTGGATCAAGATGATATTTGTTTTTTCACTTCATCTATGTCTGTATGACCTAATCAACAAATTGGATGTCAAATAAATAGTACAGTGCGCCTTAGGAGGATTTTAATGGTGGATATCCAATCACTATTGTTTTCCTGTGGTGTGGTCCACTTGAGATTTATATCCCTTTCATTTTTGGGATAAAGCCATAACATGATATGTAAAAATGGATGAACGACATGGATGAAACACATACATCATGGTGGGGCCCATAGAGCACCGACCACCACCACCGGTCTAGTGGCAGGGAGAGTAGCCAATCCGTTTCCACCTGTTCCGCACCGACGCAAAAGAAAGAGGGCGCGGATTGCGTCCTACCCCCACCCAGACCGTAATCGGTCGGGGCAGGGCTTTGTGGGGCTTACCGCGATGTAAGTGTTTTATCCACGTCGTTCATCGCTTATATCAGATATTTTAAGGGATGATGCTAAAAATGAAGAAGGTACGCACCTCCAGTGGACCATACCAAAGGAAGATGCTGTGATAATGACACCCACCGTTAAAACCTTTCTAATGGCCACCGTGATGAGTTTTTACCATCCAACCTATTCATAAGTTCATGTAGACGTGGATGAAGTGAAAATACAAATATCAACTTGATCCAAAACTTCTCCAGCTCCCAAGAAGTTTTTAATAGTGGATGTTCAATCCCTACTTTGTGGTCCACTTAAACCTTAAAACTACCTCATTTTTTGTATCATATCTTAAAATGATCTAAGAAAAACTATGAACAGTGTGGATAAAAACTTACCTCACAGTAAGCCCCACAGAGCCCTGTCCAGGCGGGGGTAGGACGCAATCCGCGTCCCGCTGGAACGGTAATCCGTCTGAGTAGGGCTCTGTGGGGCCCAACGTGATGTAAGTGTTTTATCTACGTCATCCATTGCCTTTCTCATATCATTTTAAGGTATGATCTTAAAAATGAAGCAGGTCCACAGCTTTAGTGGACCACACCAAAGGAAGCTGCAATGATAATGACAGTCATCATTGAAACCTTTTTAAGGGCCACCATGATGTTTTTTTCATACCATCCAACCTATTCAAAAGGTCATGTAGACGTGGATGAAGTGAAAACACAAATATCAGATTTATGCGAAACTTCTCCATCTCCCAAGAAATTTTTAATGATGGACGTTCAATCCCCAACTTGTGGTCCACTTGATCCTTGGACCTGACTCATTTTTTAGATCATATCTTAATATGATATAAGAAAAAGGAATGGACAGGGTGGATTTCTCAGAAAACCCCACGGTAAGCCCCACCTAGGTTTCTAGGGTAGGACCTTCATGCGGGACGCTTCCGTAGGAAATGTACGTGAGAGAGAGCCGGTTTCACCGGTTTTGTTTCTCCACTCTCCTATAAAATCTCACCGTTTTTTTTTTGAAACTTTCACCATCCGACCACTAGCATAGTGCCAACATGCGGTCAAGCGCATAGTAAAGAGATCCGCCGATTTGATTTTATTTATCTTCTTATCTCTCCTTATCACAACTCTCCCTCCTTATCTCATAATCTTCCAACAAACCATTTCCTTTTAGGAGGGAGCATATGAGAGCGAGAGTACTAATAAGACTCAATAACCAAAGAAAGAAAATTGTAGAAGAGAAAAAAATAATGAGAGAGGAGGTGGGAGAGAGAATTTTAGAATTCGCCTATTCAGGTTAGTATAATGATCTTTACTTTATTTTATTTCTGCAGTACTTTAATTCGTTATTGATCTACACATTGGATAGATTTAATTAATGAAGCATTCATTATATATGTCTAACTCATTCACATGAAAATGTACACTGATGCGCATGGCTTTAGGGCTGATGTCTATAAGGTGAGTTTTTTTTATGATGGACAACGATCAATATGATCTATACAATTCATAGGTTTTTCAAAACTCAATCATGTAATGATTTCAAGAATTAGACATATTCGACACCTTAATGAATTATACCGATCATAGATTTACTAATGTTCCTCCTTATTTTATGAAAATTGAATTAACATCAGAAAAGTAATTCTCTACACAAGTTACAACTTGTCATAGAGAATTATATGACGTAATCTAAAATATATGATTAAATCCTCGCCGTTCATCATATTTTTAAGAATAAAATTAATTAAAATATTAAATTTCAGACCGACCGGACCATTAGATGGGCTGCAACGATTTGAGAAAATAGTATACAATGAATCATATGTTGATTTATTATATGGAACCATTGGATGATTGAAATCTAACTCAATCTGGATTGACTATCAAAATTCAAACATCTGATGATGACGACATCCAAATTTGATGATCAATCTGACCATCTAGTGGGCTGCATTGACTAATTAATGTGATCATTATGAATTATAGTAAATAAATGTATGGATGGTCGGATTAAGATGATCATCGGTTGTCCCTTGAAATTGATCAAGTGACGATCAATGGTTGGCCTTGATCCATCTATCAAATGTGATGGGAACATAAATAATCAATGTAGATAAATATCCAAAATTTCATGTAAATCTTCATAAATTGTGTAAAAATTCATAATTTTAGGACTAAAATATATTTTTTTCGTGAAGTTAGGGTTATGCCATAAAATTTCAAAATATTACAGAATACTGCTCGAACCATTAGAAAATTCAACTTTCAGAATTATTACTGAAAACAACCCGAATTTACAAAAATTCCCAGGGCCTAATTCTAATAACACATTAATGTCTACAATATTGGTTCCTAATTTATGAATTCATTTAAATAGGATATTTTATTATTTAAATGAATTTATATCGATTAAAGGTGGACCCCATCATATGAGCTAGTGAGATTAGAAAATAATTTTCATTTATGTGATTTTAAAGAATTTTAATTCAAATAAAACCATTGATTTATGAAATCATCTTTATTGCATCAAGATGAGTAATCCTTATGTGTTTCTCATCCATTAAGTTAAAATAGATTCATTGACGATGTATTGTACATATGCTTTAACATTGTTATTATGATATCTTATTGGATTTGATTGAACTTATAATTTTGATTGTTGTATTATTAATTATGTGATTTGTCCAGTATGCTAGTATAACCAATGATCTAATTTACTGTGTTAGTGAACTCACAATCTAATTTTCTATATAATCGTAACTAGTGATCTAATTTGCTAAATGTATATAATTATGGATTGATGGTTATAATGATGCTATCAGTTAATATGAAAATTACAATGATTCAAATATAAGAATGATAATGATCATATAATATATCATTCACGACTACTTGATATGCTTGTGCATTCATCATTTGTATGCACGATATGTTTTAAATTCGTAGGGGTCTTTCCTGCGTAGTATGCTTGGTAGACTCATTACCAAAGTTGTAACAACTCGTTATTTTTTAAATGGTGAAAACTAAATCCCACTCTTTCCTTTGGTGTGGCCCACTTAAGCCTTGAATCGGCCTCATTTTTTGGCCCATGCCATATCATGAGTGGACAATACTGATGGATGGAGTGGATTTTTCATGACATTTTCAACAAAAACAAAACAAAACAAAACAAAAGTGACATGCATAAGCACATCACCTAAAACCAATCCCACTTCCCGATTTTCTCTCTCCTCTCTTTCTTCTCTATGATACAACTACACACCTGAACCCACCATTAGCTTCAGCATTAGACTTTGACCGAAGATAATGCCGACTCTTCTCCATACTTGATGAGAGACAAGCGACATCTGTAAGCTTCCAACCACAATACCCATTAACCAAGTTCATTGAAGCTTCAAAATCCACCTTCCTTCAACCCGTGGGACTCATCTGAGCCATCCGGAACAAACGGCACGTTAAAATCTATCTTATACAAGAATCCGCCATTGAAGACCGCGACATCTCCTTTGTTAAGTAGCCACCACATGATCTGCATGGAGCACTATTTCAGATTCAAATCAGAAGTCATCTATGCCTTTCAAGTAGTGTATGAATGCCAAATCTGAGACAAGATCAACACCAACGTGTAGAGTCCAAGATCTAAATGAAATCGACACTCAAACGATCGCATTGGCGCTAACTTTCCTTGTGCCACAAAAACTCGAAAGCCGTGTTTTCTGAAGACACATGTGTACGTCCATTGAGGCTTCAGATATCCCATCACGAGAAAGAGATCAGATATAGAAATAAAAAGAAAAATGAAAGAAAATGAATCAATGAGAGGAAGAGATAGTCAAGCGTTCCAAGTCGTTTAACTTGTTGTTCTATCCCATCTGAGTTGTTATTCCAGCGTAGTATTTTGGACAAGATCAGAAGAATGAATTAGAAGAAAAGGCTAGAGGAAATGAGAAGAAAAGAAAGAGGGAAGAAAGAAAAGCAGACAATTTCATCGAATTAACTCAGCGAGTCAACCCGATGACCCGCTGGTCCGATCATCCGAGCTGATTCCAGATTCCAACTTCAAGCCATTTATCAGCTAAGTTTCTATCTCCATCTTTGATTTTATACATTAGAGTAGCCTTGATTCGAGTCGACTTACCGAGTTAACTTAGTGATTTAATATGTTATATTTCTTATATTTTAAATATTAGATAATTAGAAATCTTATTATAGGTCTTAATAAATTATCATGTACAATTTGTGTAGGGAAGCAATTATTTTACATTGAAAACAATTACTGAGTGCTACTAGTTTGAATGTGTTGAATTGAGTTCATGAGAAAGCGGATTCAGACCATCTACATATAGAATCCATCATCACATCAAATCTATTACTCTAATAGTAGGTAGGTGATCTTCTCTGTTGAAAATTTTAGGTTAACATATAGATTGATTTGGTTATTTATTATGTATTAAATTTATTTGATTATTGTCATTAGTTGCAGATTATTTTATTTGCTTCTTAATTGCATATTATAGAAGTAATTTATTTGAGTTATTAACTGACTTCAATTAATTATCGTTATTGCAATTATTTCATTATTATCGCAGAATGTATAATGTATTTAAATTTACGGGTGCTTTGCCCCAAAAGGATCACCATATTATTTTTATGGGGTGCTCTGCTTAGGGTCATTCCCGAAAGGATCGGCACAGTACTGATGCTCTGCCCAGGGTCATTCCCGAAATGATCGGCACGGGTGCTCTGCTCTGGATGATTCCCTAAAAGATATGCACACACGAGTGTTCTGCCCTTGATATTTACCCTGAAAGTTTATTCACCAGGTGCTCTGCCGAGGGTCATTCCCTAAAAGGATCAACACACACGGGTGCTCTGCCCTGGATTGAACCAAAAAGGATTTTAGATGAATGTATTATCTTATTTTGTTATTATGAAAAATAAATTATTATTGTTATCATATAAAATGCTGATTTAATATTCGTAATTGATCCTATTTATTTTATTGAGTTGTATTGGTGTTAACATAGAATTTTCAAATTTGAGAAGGATGTGACCCTGCGAGCCGTCGCGCTCACACCTTTATAAATTATTTTGCAGGGTTTGTATATGAAAAATCAGTTGGGCAAGATTGAAGACTTTTTTCCTTATTTATTTAGAAATTAATTAAAGTTCAATGTATGTTGTTATTAATTATTTTTTATATCAATGTAATTAAATATTCAATGATTGATTTGTGGATATTAGTTAATGATAATTACTTTGACTCATTTTAGTTACTCTGATTGCCGTAAAAATCATAAAAATATTATGGGTTGTGGTGTATATTTTGTTTAAAGTCAACTCACAGTCCTAAAATTCGGGTTCGGGCCTGGCCAACTCGGGTTCCGAATTTCGTGGCATGACAAATTGGTATAAGAGCTTAGGCTTTAGATTCTCACGAGGACCTTTGATATATGTTACACTAATGGTTAGATTAAGCCTAGGCTAAAATCAATTTAAGGGCCTATAATAGAAAATGAATTAGAGATCCAAATATAGGAATCTTTACTTTTGTGATGAAAAGAATATATATATATATATATATATGAAACCCTTTGTATCTGTATGACATCAAATATGATATTATATAGGCTTGACATTGAACTGACAATCCAAAACTGGACCCTAAAAATTTTTTAGCCCATTACGGTAAGTTGGATAGCAATAGTAAGTAGTAAACACCTGAATTATATAAATCATAACTAATTAATTATAATTCCATTTAAGGTGATTCAAAATTTTAGTCATAGATTAATAAGTGTAGTTTTATATAAAAATAATATAAAAATACGATTCTTGGTTTCTCCTATACCAATTTTAATTGATATGTATACTAGTCAGAAATCATCTGCTTCTTGGCAGACCTAATTTTCCAAACTTTAAGATTTTTTGTAAACTTTAGATTAAGCTAAAATTTTATAGAGTTATAATAGACTAATAGATGCATCTTTATAAAAATCTTTAGATCAATCCAATACCTTAAAATACCAGAAATATTAGTAGGAACAATATCCTCAGAATCTGAATTTTTTTACACTACAACCTTAGTACATATCACAGCTCTTATTCTTTTTATCTTCATGTGTAAGTCTTTTAGACCATTTAATCTTCCTTGCAATCTTACAAAATCTTCAACGTACTAATATTAATAAAAAAAATCTTTATCCAATCAATAGTAGATTATATCTGAGCGATACGAGTCACAACACTTCATCATAAACGCCTATACCCGATGCCCTTGAGAACATATTAATTGCGAGTAAGTAGTTAAGTCGTAGGAGATCTTTAAGTCTTAGTAGATTATTAGGTAGGATAAAGTTAGTAAAAGAGTTAGACCGGACTAGGATCACTCGTTAGCCTACTACAATTAAGGATATGAAGATCACCTTGCACATTTATGTCGAGCACCTTAACTCTAATACCAGTATGGTTTTCATTTTCACCTCGACAACTGCTATATTTAGGGACTTAAGGAGCATCTGCGCCTCAATGTCAACAATCGCCTTGTCTTCACCAAACACAGAGTCAAGGACCCACACTCAGCGAGTCTACTGACCACCTCCATAGCATGTGCCGTCATCCATGCACCGACAATCTCCAATATACTCTTCAGCACAACCATTCATTGAGTTAATCTTCGTCGTATCCACAAGGATCACCATGACAATTTTGACAACTGCATCAACGACCTCCACCATGGTCACAATAGCAAGGGTCATTTACAAGACATTTTAGGGCCACCTCAGCAGCCACATCGACAAGTTAGACCACCTAACATCAACAGACATGTCCAAGGAGCCATGCGTCATGACCTCAAGCTTATGGATACACCTAGTCATGACACCACTCTCAGACAATATAATTCAACCTTACGGGGACACACCTCAAAAATACAAAGATACATCTCGAGGTTATGAAGACTCAACCCCACCCCCGAACGACGTGATGCAGGAGTGCAATGTCACTACACTATAATGCAAGGACTCAACACACAAATGAAAAGATTTCGATAACTAAGCACTAAGATTCAATCTGGTGTAAGATCACACCAACCATTGAACAACAGATCAAGTGAAGAAGCAGTGGACATCATTGACCCTGCACTAGGAGCCGTAACATTTGAAGTTAGCCACAACATTCAGAATCGCAACCATAGCGCTTGAAGACTCAATCGCATGAACAAGTTCTCAATGGCCATACCAAGTATCTCAGCAACAACCTTCGCCGTACACGTCACATTGTAGTCATATCAAGGACCGCGTCGACAATCTCAACAACTACCTCAACCATATCAACAACGACAACAGTGAAAGAATCATAGGTCTTCACGACGCTCACATCAGCCCAAGGATAAACTGTCACACCACCAGAGAATAAGCAAATTTAAACACATGGGTGCGTCAGCCACCATTTGAGGGAATGCCATAGCTAAAGGAAGTGACAACACCAACCGCACCATTCATGATGAGATTTAAGTGTAGTCGATGATGTAGTAAATTTCGAGGATGAAATTTTGTTGAGGATAGAATGTAACAACCCATTATTTTTTAAACAATGGAAACTAAATCCCACTCTTTCCATGCTTGAGCGTCGAAAAGTCCTCGAGCGTTACCAAGAAGAGTAGCCCGATCTATGCATGTGTACAATACAAATCTCACCATTCTTACCTTACACCTACACCGGAACATGAATCTAACCATCGGAAGTGACGCCCATTCATAAAACCCTTAAACTAGCAATAAGTACAATAACACTGTTGATATAGACCCATGATCACATGGTTCCCACAACTAGTTGGATATGAAAATGTTATACCGTGCCTTTATACCATAATGTAACCGTACACATAAAAAAAATTAAAACCCTTGATTCATTGTAAAAACTGACTCAATAGACAGATCAATCTTTAACAATAAAATCTAGGGCCCTGATCTTTGAAATGCCTCAAATTCGAACTCAGCTCCTTAAATTCGATAGGTAAACGAATGGACGGTGTAGATTGGTCACTCGAGTAGCACAATGGGCCCGCAGAGCTTGTGTGTGTGCACCACAGCGGTACTATCGCCGTGCACCGAATCAGGGAGGTCGGCCAGCGTACGCTGACCCGACTCCGGCTCAAAACCGGATACCCTGTTTTTCGTCGCCGCACGCAACGGACGGGCCCTGTCCGTTTTGGGAGGTGTTGTGGGCCACCATCATGGGCCACTTGGAAAATTCAGACCGTCCATCTTGTAGATGAGCTCAGAACCGTCAGAATCATGCTGACCAAGTGCGCCTATGTACGCACACGTGCCTGTATCAACAGCCCGTTCTGCTGCGTTCAATCTACCGCAGCATGTTTAATCCCGTGAGGCTGCGCCAAATGCAAGTCGAAGTGGCCTATCCCAGACCGGAATTCCATCACGCAGCTGTGGAAGGCATGGATTTCGTAATCACCAGGGAGTACGGGCCCCACAGACCCCACCGTAGTCTCCCTTACGCACAAGAACGTGCGTCCGAGCCTCTCGCTGCGCAGGAGCGGAAGCTGTCTTCGAACGAGACTCTGCTAGAGTTTGAACAGTCAACCTATAAGAGGGGGCGTGCTGTCCAGAGGAGAAAGAAAGGAGAAAACGTGAGAAAGAGAGAGGGAGAGAGAAGACGTGCAACCGAGCAACGGTTTCGGTCAGCCAGGCCTGCTGCTGTGCAGCAGGGGAGGAAGAAAAGAAGGAAGAGAGAGGAAGTAAGAAAGAAGGAAAGAAAAGAAAGAAAAGAAAAGAGAGAGAAAAGAGGGAAAGAAAGAAAGGAAAAAGGAAAGAAAGAGGAAAACGAGAGGAGGAAGAAAGAGGAAAGGACTGCAGCAACTCACTGAGTGTCGAGTCAGTCCAGACAGAGGTGAGTTCATACTCGGTTCTTTCTTCCCTCTAAATTCTTCCCTTTCCTTCTTGTCCAGCTGGTGGATTCAAGATGACTAGGATCGAGTTGAAACGAGCCGATTTGACTAGAAGATTTGAGTGTAGACTCGAGTCGAGATAAGGTTAAATTCCTTGAAATCATAGTCATACAATCACCTCGGTTAAAACTTTAACCTGCAACACCAATCCACACTCGAAGAAGAAACAAACCTCGAAGGTGAGGGTTTTCATCTTTTAGGCTTACTCTAATTTAAGTTGATGATTGAATTCTGCCTTTCTCCTGCTTTCATGAATTTGAATTTGTCTTTACATGTAGCTTATCTGGTCTTTACATACCACTTTAAATCTTTCATACTATTATATGTTTCACATCAATTATGGGGCTCTTTCGTGCCTCCTACGATATGAATTATCATGTATTTCATGTTTACATGTCCTCTGAAAATTTTCCTATCAATTAATTTATTGGCCCTTTCGGGATTATGACATGTTGTCACATATAAGAGAAGTTCTTTGAAGCTATGTGAGGCCATGGGTACAAGCCTTGCCCCTGCCTCATCCATTATTGAGTTGGCCCTGCCACTCGTCTTTATATTTGAGTTGGCTCTGCCACTCATCTCTTTATGTCAAGTTGACCATTGTCACTCTTTTCTTATATTTGGCCTCGTGCCGTCTATTATTAATGGCATGGGCATGTGTCTTGTCATTCCAGAACCTCCCTGATTCAGTTTATATTCTTTATGATCTATTTTTATAAGTTCAAGTAATGTAAAGTATCATGACTAGTGATTCGGTTATCTTGTCATGGACGTAATGCATTATGGGTAGCGGCCCTCTTGGTCGGCACATAATTCCGTGGGTTGGCTGGCATGGTGCACAAATCGATGTATGTAAATCGGTATATGTGTTACATCAACTTTTGGGATTGGATGTCGCAAATAGTCGCTCCATGAACATATCGTGTTACGTAAATCCCCCAACCGCGTGTTGTGTTGCCTTGAGATGTTCGCATAAATCCACGTTAGTGTTGGCCATGCCGGCGAATATCCGTAGTTATGGGATGCGGGTCGAGCCGGGTGTCCTATGAATTATGCTTCACATCGTGATGATCACTATGTATGATGAACCCCACATTGCACCTCTTGTAGGCAGATTGCGCATGCTAATATCTCATGTATTAGAGGAGTATCAGAATCATTACGTTACTTTTATGAATCTCTTGAATTATTGTTAATCTTGAAGGATGATCATCACTATGAGTAGGGCATTGACCCTCTCCCAACCGTATAGATGATGCAGGTGACGAACAGATGGAAGAACCTAAGGATCACCAACTTGAGGAAGAACACGATGAATAAAGTAGAGGATAGGAATTTAGTTTTACTTGAGTTTCTGCCATTCATGGAATTTATGTTGTGCTCCTATTATGAGAGCCTTGAACAATTTGATTATTTTCTGTTGGGATAAGGAAGACAGTTAATATCATTCTTATAGCTGGTTTCCATCTAAAGTGTATTTGAATGTGATGTCGATAGGAGAAAATCTCAGGGCAAGTCCTTGGGACCTTCTCACTTTACAATATTAACACCTGGTTTTCTCGGGCACGAGTACAACCCATTATTTTTTAAACAGTGGAAACTAAATCCCACTCTTTCCTTTGGTGTGGCCCACTTAAGCCTTGAATTGGCCTCATTTTTAGGCCCATGCCATATCATGGGTTGACAATACTGATGGACGGAGTGGATTTTTCATGACATCTCTGTAGGTCCCACCCTATTTTCAAAAATAAAAAACAAAAGTGACGTGCATAAGCACGTCACCTAAAACTAATCCCACCTCCCGATTTTCTCTCTGTCCTCTCCTTCTTCTCTATGATACAACCACACACCCGAACCCACCATTAGCTCCAATATCAGGCTTCAACCAAAGATCATGCCGACTATTCTCCACACTTGACGAGAGACATGCAATATCTGTAAACTTCCAACTATAATACCTATTAACCAAGTTCATTGAAGCTTTAAAATCCACCTTCCTTCAGCTTGTGGGATTCATTTGATCCATCTAGAACAAATGGCACATTAAAATCTATCTTATACAAGAATAAGCCATTGAAGACCACGACATCTCCTTTGTCAAGTAGCCACCACATGATCTGTATGGAGCACTATTTCAGATTTAAATCAGAAGTCATCTGGGCCTTTCAAGTAGTGTATGAATATCAAATCTGAGCCAAGATCAACACCAACGTGTAGAGTCCAAGATCCGAATGAAATTGACACTTAAATGATCGCATTAGCGCCAACTTTTCGTGTGCCACAAAAACTCGAGAGCCGTGTTTTCTAAGGACACATGTGTATGTCTATTGAGGCTTCAGATAGCCTCCATCAAGAGAAAGAGATCAGAAATAGAAATAAAAAGAAAAATGAAAGAAAACGAATCAGTGAGAGGAAGAGATAATCAAGCGTTCCGAGTTGTTTGACTTGTTGTTCTATCCCATCTGAGTTGTTGTTCCAGCGTATTTTGGACAAGATCAAAAGAATGAATTAGAAGAAAATGCTAGAGAAAATGAGAAGAAAAGAAAGAAGAAAAAAAGAGAAGCAGATAGTTTCATTGAGTTAACTCAGCGAGTCAACCCAATGATTCGCTGGTCCAATCATCCGAGCTAATTCTAGATTCCAACTTTAAACCATTTATCAGCTAAGTTTCTATCTCCATCCTTGATTTTATATGTTAGAGTAGCCTTGATTCGAGTTGATTCACTGAGTCAACTTAGTGATTTAACGTGTCATATTTCTTATATTTTAAATATTAGATAATTAGAAACCTTAGTATAGGTCTTAATAAATCAGCATGTATGATTTGTGTAGGGACGCAATTGTTTTACGTTGAAAATAATTAACGAGTGCTACTAACTTGAATGCGTCGAATTGAGTTCATGAGAAATCAGATTCAGACCATCTACATGTAAAATCTATCATCACATCAAATATATCACTTTAATAGCAGGTAGGTGATATTCCATGTTGAAAATTTTAGGTTAACATGTAGATTGATTTGATTATTTGTTATGTCACGCCCCAAACTCAGAAAACGGGCTCACAAAATTCTCGATCGCCGAATCTGGCGCCGACAGCCTCCGTAGTACCCCATTCTCGGCTCCCGGCACTTATACACCAGGTTCCAATCCTGGGATGCTACAAGGAGGATTTCAAATCATAAGTTCAATTGTAATAAGCATAACCAAAAGCATAACCCACGAACAATAAACACAAAACATCATCACAAAATCCACTATGATAAAAAACTTTAAGTACAATGCATCTGAAGGGAATACAAGATAATGCAAAAGATAGAAACTCTAAAGCTCGTCTGCACGCTCCTGCTGCTTCTATGCTATGGCTGCGTCCTGACGTCACCTGCATGCATCAATCGTACATAAGCTTATAGAAAGCTTAGAGGGTGGTGTAAGTGTGTGTACAATATAAGCGTACTCAGAATGCAAGGTCAGAGTAATGCGGAATCATGATGATGAGTACATGAATGCAATCAGCCATACCAAGGCTATGCGGTGCAAGATATGAATGCTATCGGCCATAACACGACCATGTGATGCAAGATGCAACTCAAGCATGCCAATCCCCATCATATATCAGTACAGTTCTCATTCTGGATAATCTCTAGGGTTTAGTACACTCCAAAAGGCACTGCCGCTCTCCAAGCCGCACAGTCCAAGTGAGCGTAAGAAACCTCACTATCCGCCTGGCCAATAGTCTGCCAATACCTATCCGGCACGTCGATAGCAGACTCATTCACGAGCTGGTCAAACTTAGCCTAGTATTGCCCCCTACCCTTGGATGAGTAAGGCCACACCCCTTTCCAACTGACCACGACTCAGTGGGAGACGTGGCCTCCTGGTATTCGGCCCTCGTGCGCTCATATATCCACTCAGTCTCGACATTGGAGTCATCCTCTGGTACCATCGGGTTTAGGAATTTTCACCCAGGAACATTTATGGCGCCCGTATGCTAGAACCAAACATTTTCGGTATCCAACCCAGCTACCCACGATGTGTCTGTGGAGGCTATGGCCCTGATATTACTAGGGCATACAATAATCATGATCACACAAATGCAAGTGCATGAATCACCCTACCAAACATGCAACAATCCTGTGCGTACTGAGCGCTCATGTGGGGTGACTCCGCCTATCAAGGAGCTCATAAACGATCTGCGCAAAGGCATATGTTATGATCAATCACTTCTCATATCAGGCATACATATGATGCGTATGATCATGAATTATGGATCTATGCTCTACATGTTATGTGGTGATGGGCTTTGATCAAAACGAAGATGGGCCTAGATGGCCTACACACTGCAAGTATGGGCCTATTAATGGGCCCTAGGGAGAGAGAGACAATGTAGACATTTAACCAACATCATCCTTATAATGTGGACATCAAACCATCATTGCTCCTAAGGTGTAGCCCACTATAAAATCAACACATATACCATGGTGGAATCACACTACAATGGGCCTTATGTACGTCCTATTGGGCCTTGACCCATGGGCCTCTAGTACATTAAATGGGCCTCATAAATGGGTCTCATATATATACATCAAGGTGGGCCTCAATGACGGGCCACAAATGCATCAACATGGGCCTAGTCACATGGGCCTTGCATACATCACAATGGGCCTCATAATATGGGTCCTATACAAATCAAAGTGGGTCTCAATGAATGGCCCACAAACACGCCAAGATGGGCCTCATCGCATGGTCTTAAAATAATTTCCAAATGAGGGGACGCGTTGGATGAAACACATGCATCACGGTGGGGCCCACACTAATGAAGGGTGTGGTTTACAATACATACATAAGTGGGTCCCATGTAGGGCTTACCATAATGTTTATTTCTCATCCAACCCATTGATAAGGTCACTCAGACCTGGGGCCCACAGTAATGTTCATTTCCCCACCCAACCAAGGCCCACTGTTTTGTTTATCTTCATCCAACCTGTGCATAAGGTCACGTGGACCGGGGCCCAAGGTGATGTTTATTTGCATCCAACCTGTACATAAGGTCACGTGGACTAGGGGGTAGGGCCCACAGTGATGTTTGTTTGCCATCTAAACTGTTCACGTGGACCATGGGCCACGGTAACGTTTATTGCCATCTAATCCATTCATGAGATCACGTGGACTAGGGCCCACCATGATGTGGTTCACAAATCCAGTCCACCCATTATGCGTGTCTCACCTGGCTGAGGGTTCAGACCAAGTTTTAGCCGCATCCAAATTTCAGGAAGGCCCCACAAGTGGTTTTATATGTTTTTGGCATGTCTTCACATGATTTTAGATGGTGTGGCCCACCTAAGTTCCGTATACGGCTGATTTTTGGGGTGGATCGTAGCCAGGAGGATGGCCCACCAAACACACGGTGTTGATGTTTGAGACGCATCACGTGGGGCCCACAGCTGGAACCGTGAGGCCCAGCCGGTCCATCCGTCGTCGGGTGCAGGCAGCACCTGTGGCGCTCTAACAGCAGCAGCAGCGCTGCTGCATGCTGGCTCTTTTTTTTTTTTTTTTTAATCTGTAGGATTTTTTAGAGGTATGGCCCACATCTGAAAAATTCAATCCATTCATTGGATTCTACGGCCTCTGACTGGCTAAATGAGACCAATATGTAATATATTCTCGGTGAATAGAAGATTCAAAGTGTTTTTTTAACGGTATTACCGCTGTTTCTTATGGTATGGCCCGCCCAAGAATCGGATTGGTCCCAAATTTTGGCTCAACCCCTAAAACGGTCTGAGGAGAAGGATGGACGGCTTGGATTGTGTATATGCATCAAGGTGGGGCCTTCATGAACGACCCACCCCAAAAGTAACTTTTCCCCTTTTTTTTTGTTAGTACACACCCGCGTCAGTATACACACTCCATGTTGGTTACCCCTGCCTCACGTCCAGCGTCCAGAGACGCTGGACGGCTGGGATAAACACACTGCCATGGTGGGTCCCACATGTACGTGGCCCAACGGTTTGGACCATTTGATATTTATATTTTCCCCCCTCCATCCGGGCCCGCTAATGGGCTGGATGGGGTAGATCCAACACACCCGTCAGGTGGGTCCCACATGAAGATGAATGGCATGGATAAAATTTAAACTTCATGGTGGGACACACACAACAGATGGGCCACACACCCATTCATCATCACTATTTTACAAAGAAAGAGAGAGAGAGAGAGAGAGAGAGAGAGAGAGAGAGAGAGAGAGGAAGGACCCTGCCACTATGGGCCCTCCATTGATACAACACATACATCAAGTGGGTCCCACAACAAGCGGCCCTAAATTTTAAAATTTACGGTGGATCACCCACCTCTAAGCCTCCTCCTTGCTCCCTTGGCCTCAAATGCTCCTTGCCTTAGCCTTGGATGGTGGATGATGGGGTTTAGATGGTTGAGATGGAAGATGAGAAGGTGGACCACACTTGGGAGGGAGAAGAAAGCTTAGATCTTTTGGGGTTCTTAGTTGCTTAGAGAGATTTTTGAGAAATGAGTGAGAGAGGGAAGTGATGGGATGATAAAGATGGGTGAGGTGTGATGGGTTGGGTTGAAAATTTGTAAAAGTGGTATGGTTGTGGTTGAAATTAGAAAAAGAGGAGTGGTGAGGTGGAAAGAGAGTGGACTTTTGAAAAAAGTAGGGATGGGTTGTTGTACTTGAGGTATGGTTGTACTTGACATTGATTGATTGATTAGACATATCGTAGAGATTCCCTCGATATTTCCAACGCGCGGCGCTTCTTTGAAACAAACGTTGGCCTACATCTCCTGGACTGGGTATCGGTTCGGTGCGTAAGTTACGGCGTTGGAACCGCGGCGACGACGCGTTCGCTAAGATATAAGTTTCGGTTTGAACCGACTTTGGTATGCGGGACCAGGTTTAGGATCGCATGCAATCGTCAGATACGGTGCGAAGGTTGCTGAAATTTGACTGGAAGGACCGCGGAAGCTAACGGAGCGATACGGACTAGGACACGGGTCTTACATGTTATGTATTCAATTTATTTGATTATTGTCATTAGTTGCAAATTATTTTATTTGCTTCTTAATTGCATATTATAAAGGTAATGTATTTGAGTTACTAACTGACTTCAATTAATTATTGTTATTGCAATTATTTCCTTATTATCATATGATGTATCATGTATTTGAATTTACAGGTGCTCTGCCCCAAAAGGATCACCATGTTATTTTTATGGGGTGCTCTGCCCAGAGTCATTCCCGAAAGGATCGGCATGGGTGCTCTGCCCTGGGTGATTCCCTAAAAGATATGCACACGGGTGCTTTGCCCTCAGTATTTACCCTAAAAGTTTATTCACCAGGTGCTCTGCCGAGGGTCATTCCCTAAAAGGATCGACACCGGTGCTCTATCGATGGTCATCCCTAAAAGGATAATACACACAGGTGCTTTGCCCTGGATTGAACCAAAAAGGATTTTAGATGACTGTATTATCTTATTTTGTTATTATAAAAAATAAATTGTTATTGTTATTATGTAAAATGTTGATTCAATACTCGTAATTGATCCTATTTATTTTATTGAGTTGTATTGGTGTTAACGTAGAATTTTCAATTTTGGGAAGGATGTGACCCTATGAGCCGTCGCACTCACACCCATATATATTATCTTGGAGGGTTTATATATGAAAAATCAATTGGGTAATATTAAAGACTTTTTACGTTATTTATTTAGAAATTAATTAAAGTTCAATATATGTTGTTATTAATTATTTTTTCTATATCAATGTAATTAAATATTCAATGATTGATTTGTAAATGTTATTTAATGATAATTACTTTGACTCCTTTCAGTTACTTTGATTGACATAAAAATCATGAAAATATTGTGGGTTGTGCTGTATATTTTGTTTAAAATCAACTCACAGTCTTGAAATTCGGGTTCGGGCCTAACCAACTCGGGTTCCGAATTTCGGGGCATGACAAAAGCCCACTATATTAGTGGAAGCCTAATCAATGAGTAGATGTGAGTCTTGCATATGTTTAACAAATGGTAGAAGCCTGCCAAGGGACAAATGCAAGTTGATAGTTTTCCAACTCAAATTGTGAATGAATTTCTACTTGATGCATTCAGCATTCACGCATTGTATAACATTTGTATTTTATTTTTTTTGAACTTATATTGTATATGATTGTTGTTATTATATACTAATTTGATATAAAGAATCATATCGAGACTTTTTATTAGGCTTGGTCAGTTTATATTGTATTGATGCAAAACCATATAAATATAATTGAGGGTGAGCTAGTGGCTCAAGAATAAGATTACGTGGTCGAGTTAGAAAAGGACCTAAGGGACACGTAGTCATACTTGACAGATAAAGAAATTGATGCCCTAGATCAACCATGATTATCATTTTAATTATATTTGATGTTCTTGGATTATTTATTTATTTTAAGTTTATCGGACAAGTTTATTTTATTGCATAAGACCCTGAATGTGAGGGTCCTTAAATATGTTAATAACTGATGATTGGAATTGATAGTGAATGTTTTATTAATGAGATATGACTGAGTATGAATGAAATTTAAATCTAAGATAGTACTACTAGCTAGACGAATTATGTAATCATATCAAATAATTTAAGTACACTTACTGTTCAAGTCATGACGTGGATCTCAGTTCTAAAGTATACGAAAAGTACCCAAAATCTGAGTCGTGACATGGACCGTTCAAATCATAAAACTATCTCAACATGTTGGCCCAACGTGAAGTGATACATGCAGGATCCGGTTCCTTTACATGTCTCTTGACTCCCTCGTAAGGTTTGTGGATTACGTATGGGGCCCACCATGGTGTATGCATGGAGTTGGATCGTGTAATGAGGCCCTCATTACTCTTTACTGTAGTGGGCTTGTTGTATGGGTTTTATCCATGTAGTCCATTGTTTTTCCAACTCATTTTAGGACATGAACCCAAAATTGAAGCATATCCCAAGCTTAAGTGGACCACACCATAGGAAACATGAGCCTAAAATTGAATGTCTAAAGCTTAAGTAGACCACACCACATGAAACAAGGGGAATTGAAGTTGTGGGCCATACAAGTTTTGGATCATTCCCTTCATCCACGTTTATGTGGCCTTATCAACAGGTTAGATGACATATAAACTTCACCGGGGCCTTAGGAAGGTTTTGCCTGTGGATGTTATTATCCCATCTATTTTATATGGTGTGGTCCACTTGAGCTTTAGATATGCTTCAATTTTGGGGTTATGTCCTAAATTGAGCTTAAAATCAAACAAGCGTGGATAAAACATATACATCAAGGTGGGTGCCATAGAGCAGGTTTGCTCACTTCAAAATCTGTGTGGAACTTGTAAAGCAGGTTAGCTCTCCATCATGAAAGTTGGATGCCTCAAAATCCTAAGCTCCATAGGCCCACGTTGTTGCGTGCTAGCTTGGGTCCTTTTTTGATAATGCATGCCGGTGGTTCAATTGTGATCATTATAATAGGTATGCCAATCATTATAACAAGTATGTCCCAAACATCAACTTGACGGATCTATTCTAGCAGTCCTCACAAAGCCTTTGCTACTAAGGATTAGTATCGACGGGTTGGTCGCCTATATAATTGTCGTGTCTTTAATTTCTTTGAACCTAGTCATTTTTTGTCTAACTAGGAAAGGCACAGAAGTTCTAATAACGGATCTGTTTTATCCACTCCATTCTTGCCCCCCAATTTAGGGCATGAGACAAATCCAAAGCTAAAGTGGACCACATTATAGGAAACAACAGGGATTGAACACCCACCATTAGAAGCTTCTTGGGAGTTATAGAAGTTTTGGACCAAGCTTACATTAATTTTTTTTTTCCGTCATCCAAGTTGGCATCACCTTGTGAAGGTTGGATGGCAAACAAACACCACGGTAGGCCCTAGAAAGGTTTCAACTGTGAGCTTCATTATCCCAAATGCTTCCTATGGTGTGGTCCACTTGTGATTTGGATCTATCACGTGTTCACTAATGCCCTATAATGAATTGGCGAAAGCAATATTTATGTTTTGACTCAAGTAGCATTAGTTGGGCACATGGAATTCCTTGTGAATTAGGAAGAATTAATTACCTTGTCATGCTAAATACAATAATTGATAGCGAAATAGTGCCTCGGGAAAAAGGTGAAAAGAACCCCTGAGAAAAGTGAAACAGAATGCGTAACCGTGAGCTCCCAAGCAATGAAAGGAGCATCTCCATGTCTGTTGAAGAATGAGCTAAATGACTCACAGGTAATAGCTTGGTTAGGAAAACCCACATGAGCTGTAGTAAAAGTGAGTATTCATAGGACAACCGTCATTGCTTACGAATCCAAACTTAAGTGATCTGATCTGTCCAAACCAGCTGATGTTGAAGAATCAACGAATGAGTTGTGGTTAATGGTGAAATGTCACTCCAACCGAGTCGAGTTGTGGTTTTAAAGACTCACTAAAGTATTTGAGTTGACCGAACCTGGCACACCTTGATTCGAGCCATAGTTTCAAGTTTTTGAACTATGGACCATCAAGGTACATGGTCCAATCTTATTGGATGCCAGATGTTGTTTTTTCAAATAATTAAAACTAACCATCTCATATAAATGAATTTAAAAACAATACAATCTCAAGGAGGAAACGACCACATCATCCTCCTTTTTTCTTTTTTACATCAAAATGACAGAAAACATAAATAATAAAGGAAGATAAAACAGCCACACGTCTCTGGTCACCACTCAAAAGCACGCATCCAAGACGCAACAGCAACATAAGGCAGCACAACTGCAGGGAAAAAAAAAGAAAAGAAAGAAATTGAAGGTATAAGTGAAAAGATCATAAGAAATTATTGGTGTTCAGATCATGATCAGGTCAAATGGGTGGGACCCACAAATTATGGTTGTGGGCCCACACTGATCTCGAATAATCGGATGGTGATCAGATGGTGGGCCCAATGCCTGTTAGATGATCACACCAATTAAAAAGATTTTTTTTATTATTATTATTTAAAGAAACGATTGAAATGGAATTATAGTATACTTACCATCCTTTCCAAAATCCATCACCTCTGCTCTTAGTTTCTACAGGAACTTGTTGTTGGGGGTACCCAGACCCTTCATTTGCGGGGTACCCCATCGGCGGCGGTGCCGCCACGTATGCGGTGGGAGGGTATGATTGAGGTGGGTAGGCTTGGCCGGGCGGAGGATATGCGGCTGGTGGCGGATAGACTGATCAATCAAAGGGTCATAAGAATGAGATGATCATTAATCCAACGGTGGATATAATTCAAAAGAAACTAAACAAACAATAAATGAATAAAATGATCATGGGTTTATTATCCTAACATGGTTTTAAAACTCAATATTGATGTTTGATTCTAAAATCAAGTCAACTCAAGCCGGGTCGAATCTTAAAATAAAAAATAAAAACTTAAAAAGGGTAGAATTTATTGAAATAAATAAAAGTCGTCCACCTATTTATGCACCAAAACTTACAATAACCACCCCCCCCCCCCCCCCACAAAAAAAAATCCATAAGAGCCTGCCCTTAGAAAATGGATTCCATCAATAAGAAGGTGAGTTTGTATTTGGGTCTTGTAGAATTGAATCAATTTAAAAAATTAATTCATTTTATGATTTTTATTTTTAAGATGGATTGTAAAATTTTAGAAAATAAATTCTTATTAAGTATTTATTTTTGAAGAGAGAGAGGGAGAGAGAAATAGAGAGAGCCTCTCCACTCCTCTAATAAGATTCCAATAGCTAAACACAAAGTGAATTTTCAAGAATAGCTTTCTTTGTATACAAACCAATTACTGTAGGTGACCGTCATACAATATGAGTCCTAATGCCCAATTTCAAAAAAATAAATAAATAAATAACAATTTGTAATTGACTTTTAATTTCGGTAACAGCCGTTATAGGGTGTAATGGACCAATATAAGGCTGATGCTTTTTTTCATTAAAAAAAATTTCAATAATTACAGGCTGTTCATGGCTTATATTATAACAGCTGTGTAGCTGGTTATTACAGTAACCGTTATTGTTATTAAATATCTTTATACAAATATTATAGAAAAATCTGACCGTTATGGCCCCTGTTATCATTATTAAATATCTTTATCAAAGAACTATAGAAAAAATCCTAATAGTTATGGCACTGTTATCGATATTAAATATTTTTATTCAAATATCATTAAAAAATCTCTTATAATAAAATCTCAATTCTTTTAAAAATCTAGGCCAAACCAGAATGGTTAAAATGAATGAATTTAAAGAAAGTGTGAAAAATGAAAATTACCTTGTGGAGCTTGGTGTTGTTCGTAGTGACTCATGTTTGAGAGAGAGAGAGAGAGAGAGAGAGAGTTGGATGGATTAAAAGGTTAGGATGAAAAGAGAGGTCGGGGTGATGGAAGGATGGATTATAAGGTTAGGATGAAAAGAGAGGATGGGGTGATGGAACAATGGTTAGGTGGTTTCGGTTTTTATAGGAAATGCATACTTATGTTATAAGTATGGAGGGACGGCTATCACGCGTAGGAAGAAGCCACACGACGGAAGGAAGGAGGTTCGCGGCTTCGGTGGATACCACGAGGTCGGTGGATCCCCACCGTGATGTTTTTATGTTATATCCAGTCCGTTGATCTGTTTTCTCATCTCATTTTATTGCAATATTGTAAAAATTCAGCAGACCCAAATCTCAGGTGGACCATACTAGAGGAAATAGTGGTGATTGAACGTTCACCGTTAAAAACTTCTTGAGGCCACGAAAGTTTTAGATGGAGCTGATCTTCTTTTTTTAATATTCATCCATGCTTGTTTGATCTAATGAAAAGATTGGATGGAAAACAATCATCACAGTGGGCCCTGTGATGTTTTTAATGGTAAGCGTTCAATTACCACTGTTTACTATGTTGTGGTCCACCTGAGGTCTATATCTACTTCTTTTTTGGGGTAGTGCATTAAAATGAGCTGGTAAAATGGATGGACGGAGTGGATAGAGTACATACATCATGGTGGGGCCACAGAACAGACCTGTACAGAGAGCTCGGTACTCGAGGCGTCACTACCCACTCCGAATCCCGTCTTTTCGGACGCGGATTGCGTGGACCTGGTGGTGTGTTTACATGGAAAATTTGTATGGCACCAATCTAACGTATGTGTTACATCCACACCGTCCGTTCATTTTTCCCTATCATTTTAGAGCATGAGTCAAGAAATGAGCTAGATCCAAACCTCACGTGAACTACACCACAAAAAGCAGTGGCGACAATGATGCCGTTAAAACCTTTTTAGGGCCCACCATATGTTTATTTTCCATCCAACCTGTTAATAAGGTCAAAAAGATATGGATGAAAGGAAAAAAAACAAATATCAGCTTTATCCAAAACTTCCGTGGCCTTGAGAAGTTTTCAATTGTAGGTGTTCTATCTCCGTTATTGTTAGTGGTGTGGTCCATTAAGATTTTAATCTATCTCATTTTTGGTATTATGCCATAAAATAATCTTAAAAAATGGTTGAACGGTGTGGATATAAAACATACATCATGGTGGGTCCACAGAACTTTGTCACGTCAACACACGCGGTTGGTCCGCGTCTCTCTTTTTACGCGCTAACGTCACACGTACGTTGGAAGCGCCGAAGGCCGGTTTTTGCGGACGCGGATTTCCTGCGAAAGCCTTTCGCAGGAAGTTCCTGCTCAAGGATCTGGGTGGGGCCCACTACAATGTATGTGAGAAATCCATTCCGTCCATCTGTTTTGAGATCTCATTTTAGCCGTGTGACAAAAAATGAGGTGGATAAAAAACTCAAGTAGGTCACACGAGAGGGAAAATTAGGGAAAGAAATTTCTACCGTTGAAATCTTCCCAGTCTCCACCTTGATGTTTATATGTTATCTAAACCGTTTATAAGGTCATTGTGAATGGGATTAAGTGAAAAAACCAAAAATATAGACTGATACAATAATTTTTTGGGCATACAAATGGTTCAACGGTGCTCACTGAATGATCACTGTTTCCTCTCGTGTGTCCCATTTTAATTCTACATACACCTAAATTTTTTATCTCAAGTCCTTAAATGATCTCGAAAAACGGATGGACGGATTGGATTTATCAAAAACATGTCGGTGGGCCCCACCCAGCATCCTTGCGCAGGAACTTCCTTTCGCAGGAAATCCGCGTCCGGTTTTTGCGGCCAAACAGCAAACGTGGACCAGTCAGAGCCGTGCTGCAATGAATAGGACCTGGTTCATTGACACTCTTTAAGGTTTCCATATTTTGGACCGTCCATCTGTGGACTTTACTTTCGTTGAACTTTTGAGAAAAAATGAACCTCCATGAGCATCTATAGTTGTAGATTGCAGCCCTCAGAATGGACGGCCAATACTAATATCTAGGAAGATATATTAATCATGCGATCCCATTACTCTCTCCATTCATCACGGCGATCCAAATCGTTGCTGTGGTGGGTCCAGTCTCGATGGTACATGCATTTAAAATCTCCCATATTGGAAGATCCTGGACATGGAATCTTTGCATTTTATTGGGTTGATTGTGACCCTTCACGGCCACCAATTGATTTTGGGAGCATGGGCCATCGGATATCTCGCCGAATGAATGGTTTGGATCACTGAACCATGAGCATCACTTGGACGAACTCAAACCTAAGAATACTGTAGAAACTATCACTCGTATCAACTCACGCTTTTATCAGCAATTTGTGGCCGTCTATACTAGATGCCATAATTTCAACGGTTTGGATTCATTGAAGATGTAGTTAAGCTCACTGTAGGTTTACAACGAACCATAGTAGATCCATCGCGCAACAAACAAGAAAGTTCTTGCTTCCAAGTTCCAATCTTTCTTGTTGGAAACACGCGGCATTTCATGACCGCTTGCCGGTCGTTGAAGGGGGATGCGGATTGCGTACTACCCCCGCCCGTCCCTAGCTCCGAACGGGCAGTTCTGTGGGCGGGCCCACCGTGATATATCTCTACATCCAAGCCGTCTATCCATTTTCTCAGATTAATTTAACGCATCAAAAGAAAAATGAAGCAGGGACCACACCAAATAATAAGCTTGATTGCATTAAAATGCACAAAGCATTAAATGTCAGTCGCATTAATTGCAAGAGTCATTTGTGGTGTGGTCTATTTAACCGTTGTATTTGCTTCATTTTTGTTTTGATGCGTAAAATAATTTGAAAAAAGGGATAGACAGGTTGGAGGTATAAATACATTACGGTGAACCCACCCACAGAACTGCCTGTTAGGAGCTAGGAACGGGCTTGGGTAGTATGCAATCCGCCTCTATTAGATAATAGGGAATCTTACAAAACAACTCCCTACTTGTTATTAAATTTTCATTCCAGTATCTTTTTTTATTTTTTTATTTTTTCAAAAAGCTGCCTCATTCAATAAAATTACCATTCCACCGCGCTGTGAGTAAATGGATTGATAGATCAAGTGGGCTCCATTGTCATGATTATGTATAATCAGCGACCATGTGCTTCACCCCATGTTAGGCAAAGGCCCAAAATTTAGCTTCATCTATAATTAGATGTGTACATGAGTTGAATTGAGTTGACTTGCTGACCTCAGCTTGAACTCAACTCGACTAGGTCCTCGAGCTTGACTGGCCAGCTCGGCTTGGTTTGGTCAGCAAGTAAAGGCCAGTTCAAGCTGAATTTGAGCCGAATTCGCTTGTGTAGCATTTTCACAAACATATGGATGTACCTTTAAAATCTCACTATATGTAAAATAACAACGGTGATTTTATAGGTATTTCATCAAACACCTTCTAAGCAACATAAAAATCAAGAAAAAAAAGAGTATTTATTTCATATACATACCTTCCTTGCCACCAACAACACTGCGTTGAGTCATTTCATCAAACACTTAGTGAGTAATTTCAATATCAAAGTAACCGAGTCACCGAATTGGTTCGATCCGAGTTGGGTTCGATCTGAGCTGAGCCCAGGCAAGCTTGAACTCAGTTCGAAAATTTTTCGAGCTCAAAAAATCATCTCAACCCAACTCGAACTCAGTTTCGAATCGAGTTGAATCGAGCTTTTTCGAGTCGAGTTGAGCGAGCTAACTGAATTAACTCGATTCCTGTAAAGCCCTATCTATAATTTAAATGGACCACATGATTGAAAATAATGTAGAAGCAATGCTCATCCTTCGAAATGTTTATATTATTGTGGCCCAGATAAATAAAAAATGTGCCTAAACCTTTCACCTGGACAAGGACGTTGGGATTTTATCTTTGGTGGGCCCACCATGATGTGCATGTGATATCCATTGCATGTTTGTATTTTATGTTCAAAGCCAAAATATCAAACCGACTTGGGATTTAGGTAGGCCACACTAAATAAAATAGTTGGGATAGTGACATTCACTTATGATTTTATGGGGCATACCATGATGATTATATGAAATCCACTCCATTCATGAGGTACCACACAAAAATTTAACCCTGGGTCTAAAAATCAAGTCTATTAGTTATTTAGGTGGGCCACACCAAAAGAAATAGTTTCGAGGGCAACCATTTCTCAATATAATGTTTCCAATCATTTGATCCACCTGAATTTTGGATGTTAGTAATTTTTGGATCCTTGACCTATCCTGAGGTGATTCATCTTGTGGTTGGGATCGATTTGAGATAACAGTGGGGCCCACCAGAGCAGCTGAGCCATTTACTCTCACCCCACCCAACCTCACATTAAAGAAATACAAAGGAGCATGAAGGTTCATTTATTTATTTTAATTTGGAAGATAGTAATATCTTACCAAATGTAATGGTTAATACAGATGCATCCCAAAATCACACGTCCAATATCCACAACTCAAAATTAACCATCCAAATTGTGGGCCCCACAATAGATAGATCACAAAAATAGAATCAGATTGATTGGATTTTCCTACCCACTCATTAATGGAGATTAATTTGGTTCTTGAATTTCAGACCATAGATTATTTCTTGTAAGCTGACCAGGTAAGATTCATTTCATTACACGAATTTCATTTTATTTTGTGACCCATCTCAATGGGTCCCACGATTTTGACGGTGTACTTTGAGTTACATATATGCCAAGCAAGCAATTCCTAGGTGCATGCGTATGAAGATTAGGTCTGCCAGAATATCAATGTTCCTCTCCGTGTTTGAGACTAGTCCATGGAGAAATGCTCACACGCAAATTGACGTGTGGGGCCCACCATGGTGTTTGTATATAAATTGGAAGGTTCTAAATGGTCAATGAGGGCGACTACCAAGGAAGCCTCCTTGAGATTATCGAACCATTTATAGGATTTGAGGCCGGTTCGATCCTGTGGAGTTGCCCATATCATCTCCAGCCCCCACGTGTGGTGCGTTGAGGGGGTATGCATGTGTTTTATATTTACACCTTGGTCTTAGCAACTTTGCTCCTGGGATACAACAATTCTATTTAAATAAGGTGTATATTCGATCTTATCCACATAAATTCAAACTTGCTCTTTCTTATTCATCCATAGAAAAAATGTAAAGAAAAAACTAACCAATGGCTAAATTAATAAGAGGAGAAAAAGAAAGCTTTTTTGGGGACATGGATTTTCTTGTAAAGCCTTTAATGGAAAGTTCCCGCGCAAGGATGTTAGGTGGGGCCCCCTGCAATGTATTTGAGAAATCCATTCCGTCCATCCATTTTGCGAGCTCATTTTAAAACGTGCGACAAAAATTGAGGGGGATGCAAAACTTACGTACACAAGAGGGGAAATTGGGGAAAGAAATTCCTACCGTTGAAACCTTCCAAGGCAGAATGTTTATATGCTATTTAAACCGTTTACAAGGTCATTCCCAATGGGATGAAGTAAAATCACGATAATTATAGCTTGATACAAAACTTTTATGACTATAAGAATGCTTCAACGGTTCTCAGTGAATTCCCACGGTTTCCTCTCGTGTGGCCCACTTGAGTATTGTATCCACTTCATTTTCGGTCACATGTTTTAAAATGAGCTCACAAAATGGATAGATAAGGTGAATTTATCACAAACATCATGGTGGGCCCCACCCAGAATCTTTGTTCAAAAACATACTGTGAAAGGCGTTCGCAGGAAATCCGCGTCCATTTCTTGGTTCGTCGAATGAAAAAATCAAATGCTTTTATAAAGAGATAGGTTAGGGCTGGTGGCCATAAAGTGCATGTGAGGGGACGTGAGTTGGTGGCCATAAGGTGCATGTCAGGGGACGTGTTGTGTATGACCGGTAATTTATTATTGTGTTAGTGCATTTTAACTAATACTAAAAAACAGCAGGATGAAGGACAAATTAAGGAAAAGATGGAATAAGAAAAAGATTTTTTCTTATTCTTTAAATTCAAAATTTTTTAACAATTCAATTACAAATATTTTTATATTGTCCATTCCCATTTTATTATTATGGTAAACCACTCGATGATTATGATTAGGCCATGCATCTTTGGCCCAGCTCGGCCCAACCATGACACTAGGCATAGATTTCAAGTTCGGGCTCAACATTTAGCCGATCGGGTCACCTAAACTGTTACTTAATTACCTTAACAACTACTAAACTCGAAGGTCTTTAGTTGTCAATTGTTTTCATTGGTTTTTTATAAGTGATCCATAGTACTACGCATTTACCATCCAACTTATGAATTATGTGAGTGATGCTATGATGATGAAATGCCCTAGACATCAAGGCATAAAGTATCATAAAGTGGGCCACCACATATAAAACAATTCAACAACCATCTAAAAATCTTTTAATGAACATGGTAGCCTGCTTGATGGTTGAATCAGCTTGATATTTGGGGTAGCTAATTTTCATTATAGGTGACCTTGCAAGTAGGGCTGTACACGAACCGGGTTAGCTCGGTTAGCTTGCTCGACTCGACTCGAAAAAGCTTGATTCAACTTGGTTCGAAATTGAGTTAAAGCCAATTAGAGCTGATTTTTTTTAGCTCGAAAAAATTTCGAACCGAGTTTAAGCTTGCCGAAGCTCAACTTGACTTGGATTGTACTCCAACTCGAATCGAACTTGGATTGAAACAGTTTGGTGACTCTTGCTTTGATATTGATGTTGCTCACAAAGTGTTTGATGAAATGACTCAATGAAGTGTCAGCTGGTGGCAAGGAATGTATGTATATGAAACAAATATTTTTTTTTCTTAATTTTGACCTTGCCTACAAGGTGTTTGATAAAATACATGTAAACAACTGCTGTAATTTTACATACAGTAAAAAATTGAAAGTGCGCTCTATGTGTTTTTGAAAATGCCGCGCATGCTCGATCTCGGCTCAAGCTGGCTTGTCAAGCTCGAGGATCGAGCCGAGCTGAGTTTGAGTTGGGATTTGCTACTGGTTGAGCTGAGTTCGAGCTGAGGTTAGCTAGTGGCTAATCCTAGTTGAGTTGTACCAAGCTCGACTTAGTTCGACTCGTGTATACCTCTACTTGCAAGCAAGAAAGCCAACAATAAAACAATAAAGGTATTGGGACATGATAATTAAGTGTGGTGTGCTTTAGTAATCTTTTAATGGGAATAATCACATGCATGTTAATTACCTTATTTTCACTCTAGGCCCCACATGTGATGTTTTATGAAATCCAAATCGTACATCCAATGCACGTACTAAAGTATTGAACCATACATTGAGAGAAAATCCCTATCAAAAGTTCAAAGGGAATACACCATAAGAATCAATGTACAATCATACCTTCTATTTATGCGATTGTCCCTTCACCTGTTTCATGGGTTGATGACATATACACAACATGGTGGACCACACGTTCTATGGTGGATCTCCCACTTTCCAATGTCCACCAATTTTTCCTTTGGAGTATACAGCAAAACCAATTTCGATATATCTGATTGCATTCGATTTTCAAAAGTTGTTGACATTATGGATTCATTGGTAAATGGAATAAGAGGAAATGAGATTTAAAGTTGTAGTATATTTTGAAATCTCTCCATTTTATTGTAACTCCATTATAATTGGAGTGAAATGCATTTTCTAGCTTCACTTTTAAATGCAAATGAGCTGTATAGGTCGGTCAAGTTGAGAGGGACAACCTTGGGAGGCTATCAAAACTTATGAAGAAATTAAAAATTAGACATTACAAGGACCTTCTGTAAATATTTTTTTTCCTAATTGAAAGGACAAGTCACATCTAGGAGGGCTCATCTAACCTTATCAACGTCTGCGGTCCAACCTTATCCAAGTGAGCGGCCTGAAGTACGACTCCCCCTAGGTTACGAAGCCTAATGTATGCACAATACACATCTATTAAATCAGGAGGATCCCTTACGTCTACTTCTACTCAACTATAAATAAGGGATCTCAAGTGATGAAAGGTACAAATCTCAGGCGGACCATACTATGGAAAACAATGGTGATTGAGCAACCTACTGTTAAAAATTCTTGGGACCCACCATAATGTTTATTTGTCATCCAATCTGTTCATAACGTCACATAAACTAAGATGAAGAGAAAAAAACAAATATCAGCTTGATCCAAAACTTTTGTGGCCCATTATTGGTCAATCACCACTATTTTCTATGGTATGGTTAACCTGATATTTAGATCTGCTTTATTTTTGAGCCGATGATCTAAAATGGTCTGAAATAATGGATGGACGACGTGGATATAGATTACATACATTAAGGTGGGCCCCAAGGTAAGGGCCGCACTAATCCACTCCCGATAGACGGATGGATAGCTACCGGGACACGTAACCAAGGTCGTAAATATTCTGGCAACGATATATATCCGCTCAAACACGCAGCAATCACACGCAACTCAAGGAGACGCATGGAGGGCGCATGAGTATCAAATCTGAACCGTTAATCTGATGGGCCATGACCCAATTCCTCCAGCAGTTGAACAATCCTAACCATTTGAACCAAGGAGTTGTGGGGCACGGATTGGGTACTAACCCCGCCAGGACCTAGCTAGAGACGGACGGTCCTGTTAGGGGTTCTGTGGGGTCCACTGTGGAATATATGTTTTATCCATACAGTCCATTCAGTTTGAAAAATCATTTTAGAGTATGATCTCATATAGGAGATAGATTCAAGGTTCAAGTGGACCACACCACAGAAAACAGTGATGATTGAAATCCTACCGTTGAAAACTTCTTAGGGGCAACAGAAGTTTTGGATCAAGCTGATATATATTTTTTTTCATTCATAAGGTCCTACGTGACCTATGAACAGATTGGATGGCAAATAAACATCACCGTTGGCCTTGGGAAGTTTTCAACGGTAGGAGTCAAATCCTCACTACTTCCAGTGGTGTGGTCCACTTGAGCCTTAGATATGGCTCCTTTTTTTGGCAACTGCCCTGAAATGATCCGTAAAAATAGATAGACGGCGCGTATTAAACATATACATCACGGTGGGCCCACAGAGTCCCTGACATGACCGTCCGTCTGTAGATATGTACTGGGGAGGGTAGTACCGAATCCGTGCCTGGAGTTGTGGGGGACTAGGATGGCTGAAAAGAGGGAGCTAATGGTTCAGATTCAATTGTTGTACTTTTGGGCTATGGTCGGCAGATGGTGGGACCCACCGGATGATCTTTCCAGCTTATATGTGTGAATGTCTTATCAAAGTGGAGACAGTTGCGTTTGATCTTTGTAAACTTTATATACGCAACACGTGTTATCCTTTATTTTTATTTTTTTTTTAATTTCAATTTTCAAAGGTAAGAGAGGATTAGGTGGTCCACTAATTACACCCAACATATTAAGAAAAGGTTTTGATAAAGTACATTTCCACGTGTCGTACAGTAATATGTCAGGACGTTAGAAGTTGGATTCAGTCGTTTTCAATAATACAAACCGTTCATATATGGTCATATCATGGATGGATGATGCTGAGAAGAAGTCAAAATTGGAAATATGTGCAACTCCTTGATTATTTCAAGATTATATAGCTTATTTTCTATATATATAAAGTCAAAGTATTAAAATTTCCTTTTGATTTTTGGGTATCTCAATCAAAGTTAGGCCCATCAACCGCATCAATCATTAAAGAGTACCCTAAATTCTAAGGCTAAAGTTGTAATATATAGCAATCTGACCTACTCACAAATTGAGACGTCCAACTACCCTTAGAATTGGGAATTTCTGAATAGGATCGAGCATGTCTATTGATGGCATTGACTAATGCCGGTTGGAATCTAATGGTCTATTGATAGCATCAAAGGACCCTATTCAAGTTAAATTGAAGGTATCTGACAATAGATGTGAGTGTTTAGCAAGAAGACCATTCAAATATTATTATTAATTAATTATCTCTTAGCGTTTTTTGTAGGTTGAAGAATTGGGTCCACAAGGCCTACTATAGGTGGTATTAGAACAAGGCTTAGAAAATTCCCGGTATAAAAAATAGTATGGTGAAAGGAAGGATTTTATGGAAATTTGATATGCAAACATGCTATTTTGATATGTATCTACGATAATTTAGTTCAACTTGTTTTAAGATTATTTCTAATATGCATCTTAGACTTTGAAAGTTTTAGTCATGTGTATAGCTTTAGCGATGGAAAAGATAACATTGGCTAACGAAAATGGAGAATCAAAATAAATGTATATCTCCAAAAGTGTAACCTTTAGGAAGTTATTAGCGGTAGCCGGGTAGATATGCTAAGGAATGATCAATCAATGAAAATATGAAAATAGAAATAAATAAATAAATAAAACTAAGAAAAACCGTAGTTTTGAAAATCATTATGTGCGAAGAGCTTTAGATATACATGGAGAATTTGGTGTTAAGGTAGTGACTCTTCTATTGCATTAAGGTGATGGCTTCTATAACCAACACATAATATGTTTCTTATATGGAAATGACATCCTATTAAATAACTACTTGTTCTAAAAGTTAGAACTGTTAGAAGATGGTGTATCAATATAAATTGAGGAGCTTTAACATTCCCTTGCACGTGCGATGTGGAACTCCACACGGGAACATATTGGGCAAGGGTGGAGGTGGAGTGATACTCGTACTATAAATAGTCCTTTGGGAGAATATATTACAAAGGCATTATTTGTCGAACACTTAACTTTCTGCTTTGATACTATATCATGCAATTACTTGCTCTTAAAGCTTGTACCATTAGAAGATAGTGTATTAATGTATATCTAAGAAATTTTACACATCCCATCAGTACAGCTGTATGAAACCTAATTTTTTTTAAGGCTTTAAGCAAGCTCTCTTTTTATGAAGAGGAACATATGTAAAAAGTGATCGCTATTTTTTAAGGTATTCCCTAGTAAGAAATTTCTTATATAGTGGAAGAGTGAAAGAGGGAGGTAAGCATAGTAAGTATTGTATTTTTTTTATTTTTTATTTTTTATGTTTTAAAGAAAAAGAAAACTTCATGTTGCTTGTAACATCCCATATTTTGTTAATTTTGATTTAAAAAATACATGAAGATTTTTTGTTAGAATTAGTTTATTTTGTCACTTATTGACCTTTAATATTCGATCTTAGCCTATGCGTACATATTTCTAGTAAAAAAACCACACAAATTTGATTAATTAATCATAGGAAGCTAATGAATACTTCTGATCACCAAAATCTTGGGGCTAACCTTCTGATCTATTTATCTAGTGCCCAAATCTAGGCAACTCACTATTAATAAATCAGAAGTAACTGTGTCTTAATGAAGATTTACGTAAAATTAAGATAAGTATGAATTAGATTTTGATTATCTCATGTATATGAACCAAATCGACGAAATTACCCTTTTTACATAAGAATCAAAGAATTATGGTGATTGGGACTAAATCGCCATTCATGCTAATTGTGAATATGTCATACTATGAATTTTGCTAATCCAAACCCTAATCATCATGCACAAGAAATCTCACTGCCCAATTTATTTTAGAAATTCTCTAATTATCCAAACAAACTCTATACCACTTGTTAGTGGGCTGCTAAACCTAAAACTATAAAAAGACGTTCACCTTAGTGCGCTTGACGTTTATCACGGAACAAAACACAAAGATCGCGTCTCAAATCATTCAACTTTGACTCTCAAAGCATGCGCATGAGATGTACAAATACCCTTAGAGTTTGTTAGGAACTTAAATTAATTGTCCTCAACCGATCTTTACCAAAGTTATGGCTTTCGGACCATCAAATCGGGACCAAATTTAAGGCGGTAACCTAATTAAATATCATACACATATCCGTGACCTCAATCGATGATCGGTAACCATCGAATTAAGTTCTAATCATACCTATTGATCGACACATTCAAATTGTGGGGCAATCAATGCCTTGCGTAAATCATTATTAGGGATAAGTATCCTACGATATAGATTGAGCAATAAACTCCATAACGAACTCCAAAAAGCTAAAAACAACCTCTCATGAGGTTATAATAGCAAATACTTAAGCATTAAGGTTATTTGCACCACATCTGGCATTATAAATACCTATTTTTTTCATTCCCCCTCTCTTCATAGCAAATGAGAGAGACAAAAATAGAAAAAGAATAAGAGAAAGAGTGAGAGTGGGAGCGTTATGACATTTGGATTTAAGATTCTTTATGTGTAACACCCAGTACTTTTCAGTACTCGAGTGTTACCATTTAATTTAATTTAATATAAATACAAAAAAAAAATACAGCCTAAATATATATACTATGAAATGTTATTTATATATTTTATAAATATTTAAAATTCATATTAAAATGATATGTAACTATAATCCATATTATACGCATATACTTACAACATAAATTACAAACTATAGAATTTGTAATACATAAAAATAAAATGTACTGGAGAAATTTATAAATGAATAACATATTTCAAACAATTTAATGACTTATATAAAATTTAAAACCTAACACACACACACACACACACACACACACACACACACACACATATATAAAGGTACTATGCACTTGACCTCACGAGTTCGTCCCATGAGGTCGAGCTGTGTGAGCCCCACCGTGATGCGTTTCGAACATCTACCCCATCAATTAGATGCACCATTCCATCATGGGCCTAGGTCTCAAAAATCAAGTCAATCCGTGACTTGTGTGGGCCACACCGCATACAGAAGTGGAGAGGGGCCGTGCACCATTAAAACATTCATAATCAGTTTTTGGGCCCATCGATATGTGGTTTACAAATCCAGCCCATCCATTATGTGTCCCACTTGGACGAGGGTTCAGAACAAGTTTCAGACGCATGCAAATTTCAGGTGGGCCCCACCAAGTTCTTTTATATGTTTTAACGATGTCTTCACATGATTTTAGATGGTATAGCCCACCTGAGTTCCGTATACGGCTGATTTTTGGGATATCCCATATTTTAAAGGGGACCCATCAAATGCATGGTGTTGATGGTCGACGCGCATCATGGTGGGGCCCACACAGCTCGACCTCACGGGAGCTTATCGTGAGGTCGAGCGCATAGTACCTTTTCCATATATATATATATATATATATATAAATTTTTGCTTACTAATATTTATATAATTTATATATATATTAACAATTTGTGATAATATAAATTATATATGACGAAATATATAAAGGAATAAATAATAATAATAATAGTAATAACAATAATAATAATAATAAATGTTAAATTAAACCTAATAAAAACATTTAATATTCTAAAATCATAGAACGGGTTGTCCCAGTCACCTAAATAAATTCTTAAGTACCTTTTAACCGTTGATGATCGAATTGGAACCCATCTGACCGTCGTATTTTGACACGTGGGCCAAATATGGTCCCAAAAGATGTACGATGGGATAAATGTTTTTTGATGCAGGGAGGATGTGACGTCGAGCACCGTCTTCCTCAAGAGGATAACTATTCCGAATCCACGGAACTTCTCTGGACTCCTCACAGAGACTTCTCGAATCCACGAGGAAAGAAAGCAGAAAATAGAAATAAATTCTAATAAATTCGAAATTGATTGATGAATAATTGATAATTCCCTAATGTGTCTCCTTACACCATTAATATAGGAAAAAAATAAACTAAAATTCGTAATTACCAAAAATAGTAAAATTCTAACTCTAATAAAAATCCTAATTATAATAAAACTCTTCTAAGGCCTAATTTCTAAAAATAAAAATTGCAAATAAACTTTCTCTAGAAGAGTCCTAGTATAACTAAAAGTTATTTCTAAAAGGAAAGAAAATCTAAAGCTCTAAAAATATTTAAAAAATCGGAATTACTAAAAATAGTAAAATTTTCCTAAAAATTCGTTTTTGAGCTGAAAGCGCGCCTTTTTTTGACGAAACGGACAGATGCGACCCACTTTGTGGGTCGGTTCACCTCAGATGGCCCATTTCAGTAAAGATTGATAGGATGTGTGCCCCATAACAATACCCGAATCAAAAGTTATGGTTAATTCACCGTCCATCTTCTTTTGTCTCAACCATGCTGGGAACGTATCTGTGAGACGTTCTACATCACTTATGAATATCCAATGTGGTTTGGAACGCTCTAATGGGACCCATGAACTGATTTAACGGTGTGGATGAGTCACCACCATCACAAATAGGGCCACACGTGGTGCGTGTGCACCTTACAAGTGTGGTGCGCTACGTGCGCAGGATGAAACGAAGCGGTCAACCATGCATTGACCGATAACCCTTGTAAAATTCTTCCCGCCGTTTCAAGTGTTTGAAATTGTAAACTTCAAGCCCCAATGTGGACCACCCTAACCATTTTTCGGACGATCCAAACCGTCCATTTTACTTTCGTAGGTCCACTAAACAAAATGGTATACATTCTTAGGCCCATGTTTTGGAGCGGTGAATATCATCCTCAACCGTCCAATTCCTTGATGTGGGGCTGAGATTCAACGTAAGGGACCATCAGGTAACTTGTTGGGCAAGCCAACATTCCATAGACCAGAGGTTTTCAGCCTCCCTCCTTGCCAGCTGAGAGAAGTCCTCTCACAGCCCAAAAATGGCTAGGCAATTAAGAAAGAAGAAAAAGAAGGTTTTCTTCTTTTGGATAGTGGTGGCTGTCACACTTGTGACCGTCCGATGGGCCACGTGGCTTCATCACAGCCCTCCTGAATGGAAGGTACGAGAGGAGACGAAGGAAATTCTCATCTCATGAGAATGGGGAGGAAAAATAGAAGAGTTCTCATGAGATGAAGCAAGATCTCATCTGGGATCTGAAATGTGGGCCCCACACCGCTAATGGGATCCATCCAGACCAATCAAACGGTCTGGATTGCCCTGAGAACCCTTAGATAAAAATCCACCATTGTTGGGTGGGTCATCTTCCTCAAATACCCACCCAACCACAAACTCGAGATGGGCCCCACCAGGCCTAGAAATCGTACTTCTAGGTAGCCCTGGATGCCACCAACGCATCCCCAAACGTGGACGGTCCCCACGCGCAGCTAGCATCCGATCCCAACCGTGTGTGGAGAGCTTCTCTCAACTGTCGGATACACCTCTCCTAGCCTATAAAGGGAGGCTCAGCTCTCCCAGATTTTCACAGTAATAAAGGAAAAACGAGGGAGAGAAAGAAAGGAAAGAGAAAGAGAGAGAGAGAGAGAGAGAGAGAGAGAGGGTGGGGCGTGAGCAACCTCCCAGATTCGGCCAGGTAATGGTTCTGCCCTTACCTTTTTTCCTTCTATTTTCTTTTTTTTTTTAAAGATATCAACCATGTTGGTAGCCACGTTTTTGGGCCAGGAAAACGGACGGTGGGGCGTGAGCAACCTCCCAGATTCGGCCAGGTAATGGTTCTGCCCTTACCTTTTTTCCTTCTATTTTCTTTTTTTTTTAAAAGATATCAACCATGTTGGAGGCCATATTTGGGCTAGGAAGCTGGCCATAGGTGAGCTTGGGCAGAGCAAAAAACGGACTCTGTTGAACTGAGAATCGGCCTTCATCAGGCCTAGATTTGGGCTGCAAGCAGTCCCTTATTTAGGCCTTGCAACGGACTAAAACGGGCTGTAAACGGAACCGTAACAGACCCTTGGATAGGCGTTCAACCTCAGTTAAAAACACTGCTTAAGATCAGCTTGCAGTCGTGCCAACCCCAGGCCATGTTTGGGCCGAAACCGACCCCAATAGGAAGTATGTAGATAGCACGGAATGCCATCTGATATCAGCTGACTGTCGATGGGATATAGCTGGAAACACAGCCTTGGAAATGACTGGAAAATCAGTCTAAATACAGCTAATTTTCAGCTTAAAAACAGTCAGAATACCACCTGCAACCTGCTGAATTTTCGGTCTGAAAACAGATCCCGAATGCAGCTGATTTTCAGCTTGAAAATGGTCAGAAATGCCCCCTGAAAACCCACCTTATATGCAGCTGAAAGCCGCACCCTGCAGCAGGTGGGCCTCACCACATAAAACTCAGTGGGCCGCACCATTTAAATAGGTGGGCCAAACGTAAGGATCAGGTGGGCCACACGTAAAGAACAGTGGACCTCACCATATGTTATAACAGGCCACACAAGCTGGGCCATGGCCGGCCACACAATGAGCCTGGACTAAGCCCAGCCTCGGTTTGGGCCCATTTTGCATGAATTTGGGCCAAACTTAATAGGCTGAAAAAGGGCCTGAATAGCCACCTGATTGTGATATGGAAGTGGGCCTCATCTTCATTGAAAGTAAGCGGGCCTGTGTAACTAGGAGTCTTCAAAATCATCCATTAAAGTCGGTTATTGACCTCTTGTTGGAAGTGACCCTAGGAGTCAATCAAGTGACGTTGGATCGTGGATTGATCACTAAGGAAGACGGAACTACATAAGGGAATCCAAACCGAAAGGTGATGATTCTTTCCCTTAAGTTTTTCATTTTCCCATTAGCTTAAGTTATAGTTTTTTTTATTTTAACTTGTAACTGATATCTCCATTTCATAGTCACATGTGGTAATTGTTAGAATTAAATTGTTATATTACATGCTTAATGTTTATCCTGCATATTTATTCATGCTTGCGGATTATTTGTGGATTGCTTATGAAACTTAAACTGGTACACCAGTGGGAAACCCCCACCTATATATGTACACCCATACTTGGGATGTAACCTGACTGGTTGTGATAGTAATGGACCTTCAGCTTAATGGTTATTGAATGGTGGTTTAAATTAACCATTGATGTGGGCCTACCATCTAAGGTTGTTGTGTCCAATGGTTTTCAAGGATGGTCTTTTATCGCATGGTTTTGGTTTTGGTATTTTCCTTACGTGGCTTGTTTTGATGTCGTCCTATGTGGCTTTGTTCTAGTATTTTTCTTACGTGGGTTCGATGTTTTATACTATGCAACCATGCGATGGTAAGCCCCATATACTGTAATATGATTGGCCACTAGTTGACGAGTTCCATTAAACATCCGGTAGTCTCATGAGCCGAGGATGGTGGTATGGGACCTATGCCCAAGTTGTCGGCCTAGCTGGGTGACAAATCTCCCGTAATGACCATTGAGTTACTTAAATTGGCTGATTGTAACTGGATTAATAACGGCTGGCTAATCATGCATTCATAGCATATTAGCGATGACGGATGACTATTCTAGATGCTGTAGCACATGCCCTAAAGTTGTTGGGGTATCGTTTCGCTAACTCCCAGACCATCGACTATCGACCCCTGTTCCGACTGGATGATCATTCCTAGGTCGATGATTACATGGGTGACAAGCCCAAGTCTGACTGGATGTGCATCCCCAGGTCGATGTGCATTCACGCATCCATGCATTTAAAAATACTACATCATGTGTTGTTTTGATTGCATTGTTGTTTTATAACTATGCCTACTTAATGCGGCGGTGTGTAATCTTGAGGGGAATTCACACTGAGTTAGCCACTCATCCATCAAATATACAACCGTATAGGTAGCACAGGTGGCCCAAATGATGTTCACATTCATTTTAGTGAGGAGCAGCCTATAGTTGACAAGGGTGCATGTTTCTATTTGCTAAGGATTGCTACAGGATTTCACAGTTCAAGATTGTTGCAGTTTACCTTGTTTCACATATAATATTATATCATTTTGTATTTGTAAGAATGAGAACATTGGTTTGTATAAGTCATTATGGGCAGCTCTTGTATATTTAAATGGTAATGCAGACTTTTCTTTATGTTTGATTTGTCCATAGTACGTTCATCTGCTTACTTTAATAAATGGAAAAAAAATGTATACTCGAATTTGACCGTCCTTTAAGGTTAACACTCGGATTTTTGGAAAACCGATCATATACTCGGGTCCTGAAAACACGGGGCGTTACATTATTCTTGTGAGTTGCTAGTACTCCAAAAAGCCGTAGTAGTCGCTGATTTCTCCGTTGAATCCACCCTATTTGGACTCAGAGGTAAAAAATGAATCCTACTTTCAAATTTCAATCCCCTTAATATTAGAATTTCATGAATCTTACCTTAGCCTTTTTGTATGGTTTAGGGATCAACGTTTCTTCAAAACTCTAATCCTAGGAAGTCAGATATTGAAAAATCTCTTCCTAAGGTGCAAACTATTCTTATCGGTTTCATTTTGTCATTCCTTAATAGTGTTAGATAATAATTTTGATTGTTTATAAAATTCATAGCTATTTATGTTTGAATTGTTTTATTATTTGAACCCTAATATTTTGTTGGTAGCCAATATGTTCGATGAAATACTCGAGAAATATGAAACTCTTGCTGTTAAAATTCTTCTATACTACTTGATAAGTGTATTGATTCCCGTTAGCTTGTATTAAGATACGTTGGATTACACTAATTTGTACATGAGTTATATTGATATATCCTCAGGGAGTATTAATTTGTGTTGTTAATATATGTTGGTTCATATTGATGTACATTAGATTATGCTGATTTGTACATGTGTTTAATTGATATACCTGATACGGTATTGAGTTAATTGGTGATTATAATTATGTATTGCAAATTTGAATTCTTGTTATGTGCATCGAACCTTGCAAATTGCTTAAGTGGATGGTCCGCTCCGGGGTGTCTATCCTAGACTTATATAGTCGACCGAGATTGAACACAGATGACCGACAATAGTTGGAACTATGAGGGATGTTTTGCACCCAATGCTGAATTTGCTCGGTGTTCTCCTTAGATGATCCAATCAGCAAAGTAGATCATTTTTATACTTGGTCATTGTATAACATCTAATAGAATCTAGGATACCATTGTTACCATTAATTTAAGTCAATTCATAACTATTAATGCGTTATGATCCTACAAAGACTCATGGATCAGTCATGGTGGTATGTGATACCGTGTTTAAGCTGTCATCCTATGTTTGGATGACATGTCTGCCACATTGGTAAAAAAGTGGGTACTGAACCTACCAGTTGGTAAAACATTGGGTGACAAACTTCCCCGTAGTGTCCATTGAGCACTAATGAAGGCCACAAGCCTACCGTATTATTGAAGGATTTGATGTCGTGTCTTTACCAAATTTTTATTTGGGTGATGACCCTTACATTATTTGTGATCATACGTCTTTGAACGTGAGCCCTTACTATTGTTTAATTGTATAGGTTGGACTTTCGGGTGACAAATCTAAAGCAGTATCAAGGGACACTAGTGAGGGACCGCTACGTGCCGTCATAAATCACGTGATTCATTTAGCGTCTTTTGATAGAATGAAGGTATCATAGCTTTGCCAACATGCTGTTTGAAGTAGAAATAATAATTACGTTACTAATCATGCATATCATGGTAAACATTGGTGGGTTGTGCTACAGGCCAACCATTGCACATATAATTATCGTCTTTGCTTATGATAATGTCAATATGAAAAGTTTACAATTGTTGTTGTTCCCGGGCCATACATATGCATATCATGTCATCCATGTATTTAAATAACTAATTTAAGATTTGCTTATTTTGTAATGTATCATTACCTATGCTTGATTGTGTTGATAATATGTATAACTTAAGAAAATAGAACAACTCGATTAGCCACTTACTTCCACCTGGGACGATATTTTAAAACAAATATCTAGCGATATTATTGATGCAGGTACCACTGAGGTCTCATATGTGCAAGCATACATCAGCTTACTTCATCGACGATGTTTTTGAGGTGTTAGGTGAAAACAGAAAACTTTATAGTTTATTCATTTTGGGCATGTACATATTGGAGTCCGCAGCTAGGTAAATTACGTAATTCAGTTTTGTTAAATGTATATTGTGACTTATGTAATCTCTATTTACGAAGACATCATTTTTAGAAATGTATATTTTGAATATTTGTCATATGTTTATGTGTTGAGTTATTTCTACTTAACTTTTGATGCCACTAATTTAAACATATTCTAATTATTGATCATGGATGGATGTTAATTAGACTGTGTGGGCATGTGGGAACTCACCTATATACATTTGTGCTAAGTTCACACCCAAGAACTCAGGATTAGAGTCTCTATAACTGGGTGTTGATTTTCGAAGTGTGACATTGCTACCTGATAAACATAAGCATACTATTAAATCATGTAAATTTTTATGCCTCTTATATATTATTTTTCTCTTTGTTTTTTAGGTTTTAGTTTGACCATTTTCTTTTATAATTTTGCATTGCCTGTGCAAATCGTCTACATGTATCATTCCATAACATTTGGTTTATCCATCTCAAGTTTAATATAAACTTAAGAAGCATTCTTTAAAAACTAATATCCCACAGGTGCTTACAAACTACTAAATACGTAGCTCCAAGCAGATGATTGGAAAATTAAAATTATACCACTCTATTTTAAAAAGTTAAACAACATTCAAAGTGAAAGATCCTGAAACACTTATCATATTTAAAAATACATAAAACTGAAATTAAAATTGTCAAACCATTAAAGCCATCTCCAAACCATCCAAACTGCTTATTGTGGAAGGATTCCACATCAATCCTTCTCTAGCCATCAGTGACAACATGGGAATGTAGCATATAAGCCACACAATCTTATTAGAGATGTTCTAATCATTATTATTATCATAAACCCAAATCCTTCACTTTAATAATAGATAGAGAGATAAATAGATAATCAACCTGTTGCCTTTGAGATGACAACTTCATGGATGAGTAGGCCACCCTTCCATCTTCCCCTCCATATTTCATAGAGGCCGAAGTGGAGCTTCTCACCTCCTGAGGTATCATTCTGCCCCACTTCAAAACAAAAATCATCTGGGATTCTCTTCTTGTCAGTGGGACCCATAGTGCTCAAATTATAGCTCTTCCATTTAAATCCGCCACTCCCGACCTTAACCATTAGGTATATGGGGCTGCCGGCCCAGCCGAATGCATCCGGCTTCAAGCTTAGAGCGAAGCTGATCTTATGTTTCCCGGGATTTAGCTGATTAAGTTCGACCGAACCACTCACTTCCAACCAACACACTTGTAAAAGCTCGGCGTAGTCTGTCTGGCTACAAGAATGAAATGAACAAATATATATATATATAATCACCAATAAAATCTAATGAATATAAAAACATGTGTGCTTATTGAATAAATCTTATAAGCTGTATGTAATATAAAGTCAAGGCCACTCATCAGCATTGGTTTAATAGTACTATTGTCAAGATGGTTAGGACTGAGAGATGCTAAAGTAACATATGGCCCACCTGCAATTTGAGTGGTTCATATCGTAATTGGACCACCCATAGATTGGATCAATCTTCATGCAGCCAATCATAGTTTGTGTAGATTAGACTAATAATTTGGATATAAGCATATTTATAGTGGGGCCCACTTGATTAGCGGCAGGGATTTCTCACTTGTGTGCTATGTGTCCCATGCACCTCCTCAACAATTTGCCTCTGATGCCTGAATCACCTTCGCATTCTCTCAGTATGATTTTTTTTTTTTTTTTTTGTAATTATAAATCTCCTTAATGGGCCATGATGAATGTGGGTCCCATAGTTGGGCCTTCCACATCTAGCCACACGATGATTGGGAGATTGAAAGATGACAATGTGTTTGATTATTAGCCGTTGGTTGGATCTGGACCATTGATGTATTTTTTTTAGCAGCCCTTTTTAAGATCTAGTAGTCAATGGGCTAGGATGGGCTTAATCAGGCATTGAAAAGCCCAATTGAGGCCCACTTGTTTCTTGTGTGCCCATAATTAGTTATTGGGCACTGAATTAGGCACAGTTGCATTTCAATGGGCTTGATCTGTAATCCAAGTGGTCCAATGTCAGATCATGCCGACCGCCCGTCAAAGCCAATCTGGCCCATTGAGAGATCTAATTGTAAGTGGTAGATCAAATGGCCATGATCATCAAATCCTGGAGAAACCTTTTGCTGAACATTTGCATGGGCCCATCAAAACAACGGCCCTGATCAACGTACAGTGAGCCCCATCGGCAAGGATCGATCCTCTCACCTTTGCGGTAATCGCCAATAGCGGGGGTCTTTTCCCCATATGATATCAAGACTTATTGGTTTGATCACCAGATCGCCATCCTGCATTCACATAAACATAAACAACTCTTAAGCACGTGTCTACACACGTGTGCTTCACCATGCACGGGGCTAAATTCTCCCTTAATATACACACGTGTGTTTATGCATGCCAACATGACTGTGTGTGTAGGGCTGTCAATAGGCCAGGTTCGTTCTGGTCAAGTCCTAGAGTTACCTAACCTCGTTGGCCTGGATCTCGTTTACGAGTGTCCATTGGGTCTTTGGACCTGGCTTTTTGAGTTAGGTTTGGGTTGGACCATGTCAAATGTGGACGTTTACATGGCTGGGCCACTTGAATGGATGGACTAGATCACACACGTCTTCCAGTTTGACAAATACAACATGTTGTGACTTGGTAAGCATGTGTGTGTGTATGTGGAAAAGGTTCTATACAGTCGAGCTCATGGGAACTCCCCATGAGGTCGAGATGTGTGGGCCCCACCATGATGTAGGTCAAACATCTACCCCATCAGTCAGATGCACCATTCCACAGTGGGCTTAGGGATTAAAAATCAAGTCAATCCGTGACTTGTGTGGGCCACACCACATACAAAAGTTGAGAGGGATTACCCTCCATTAAAACATTCTTAATTATTTTTTCAGTCCATCGAGATGTAATTCACAAATCCAGCCCATCCATTATGTGTGTCCCACTTGGATGAGGGGTCAAACCAAGTTTTAGACGCATCCAAATTTCAGGTGGGCCCCACCAAGTGCTTTTATATGTTTTAAGCATGTCTTCGCATGACTTTAGATTGTATGGCCCACCTGAGTTCCATATACGGCTGATTTTTGGGATATCCCATGAGTTAAAGGAGACCCATCAAATGCATGGTGTTAATGTTTGAAATAAATCATGGTGGGGCCCAGACAACTCGACCATATATATATATATGAGTCATGCTCCCCTGCACACCTACACGTGTGCACCTTTGCACACGTGTCATGGGTGTCTAATTTGAACGGTCCATGTGATGCGGAATCCTATAAAACCCTATGTGAAAAATTTTCACCCCGATCTAATATTCTGGTGGGCCATAGCAAAGAGAAATGCAAATCAAGGGAGAAAACTGTTTTCCTTTTTCATGGCCCATCAAAGTTTTAGATCAAAGTAAAACTTGGGCCTGGAGGGTTTCAGGAGGTGCTGCTTCAAATGAACGGTTCAGATTTTGGATCCACATCATGTATGATGGGTTCTCAGTTCGTACGTAGTACGTACGAACTGGTTCGCAGGTAAGCGTTTCGGGGTGTGTGTGTGTGTGTGTATATATATATATATATAGAAGAGAGACAGAGAGAGAGAGAGAGAGGAATGCTCACATGTTCATCAGTTCTCACGAGAACTCATTTCCGGTTATATAAGCCTATAATTTGAACTATCCACACGATGCAGCACCCTATGAAACCCGCAGGGTGCAACTTTCACCCTGAACCAAACTTTCACAGGCTAGGGTAAAAAGAAATAATTTCCTCCAGTGATTTCCCTCTCTTTCATTGTGGCCCACCAAAGTTTTGAATTAAGCTAAAAGTTAGGCCCTAGAGTTTCATAGGATATTACATCACATGGACAGTTTAGATTTTGGACTTATATCACCTTAAATGAGTTCTCATAAGGTCCGCACCCAAATGTGAGAACTGGTGCACAGATGCATTCCTCTCCATATGTGTGTGTGTGAGAGTCATGCTCACCTGTGCACATACACACCTTTGCACACATGTTATGTGTCCAAAATCCAAACGGTCCATATTATGTAGCAACCCATAAAACCCCTAGGGCTTAACTTTCAACCAGATCGAAGACTCTAACAAGCTATAGCAAAGAAAGAGGCAAATCAATGAAGATAGTTGTTTCCTTTTGGCATGGCCCACCAAAGTTTTAGATCATGCTAAAAGTTAGGCCATGAGAGTTTATTGGGGTGCTGCATCGTGTGGCCTGTTCAGATTTTGGGCTCATTTCAAAGTGGGATGAGTTCTCATACTATTCTCACAAGTTCTTGTGAGAACTAGTACACAAGTGAGCATTTCAATATACACAGAGAGAGAGAGAGAGAGAGAGAGAGAGAGAGAGAGAGAGAGAGAGGCCTGCTTGCACAAATGTCATAGGGACAAAATTCTGAATGGGGGCACCCCTTAAAACCTCATGACCCTACTTGCAATGAGAGATGCAAATCAATGATGGAAATTGTTTCCTTTTGTCATGGCCCACTAGAGTTTTAAATCAGACTTAAAGTTGGGCATGTGGGGTTTCAAGGGGTGCTCCATCGTCTGAAATGTTTAGATTTTTTGCACATGACACGTGTGCAAAGTTGCAAATCTAAAACTCTATTGCACAGACTCGAACTGGGTTGACAGACTGACAAGATTTACAAATGGGCCTAAATTTTAAGCCCAAGCCCATCTATGAAGACTAATACTCAACCCAAGCCCAGTTGGAGGGTCTAGCCCGGGCCATTTACAGCCAAAGTTGAATTGATCACTTCTCCATCAACATGCCACTTGTGTAGGAACCCAATACCATGAAAATCAGGATGATCTGCTTAGTAGGTGGGCCACACTTGTATGCAGAGTAAGACCATCAGTTGTCCAATAATATCAACAGTGTGGGCCACCTGATTATCGGACCGGCTATATCTTTTGTGTCAGGTGATCTTAAAGGTGGGCCTACCATTTTCATGGTTCTGATTTTCCATGCAAGTGGAATGTTGAAAGAAACCATGGTGCAGTACCACAAGTTGTGGTACAGTGCCTGTAGGTGATGAGACTTTGATTTGCATGTGCGACGCCCGCTCATCCACTAGCCGTCGCCCATTTGGGTCAGCATGCGGATACAGGCAGATGATCGTAGCCATCCATCTTTTAGGTGAAATACTCTCATCGTGATTAGTAGACTGATGCATGGAAAATAGATGGTGCCGATCATCTGTCCACCTCTGCATGTGGGCCCATCGGCTGGGCGATGGATGGGCACGAGCTGCCATAGATGGCACGCTTGGGGGCCGCTACGTGCTAACATGGTGCACGTGTATGATATCTGAGCCATTCTTCGTATGGGGACCACATCCAACACGCTCCAAGACAAAACTCCGGAAGCCCACTCATCAGGTGGTCGGCACATGTGTGATAAAATCTGACAGTTGACAAAACACGATCAGCGACCCATATTCAACATACTGGTGGTGCCGGAATCATCAACGGACATGCTTGGTCTTTGGTATATGGATGTCCACTGTGGGTCCCCACGTGATGAACGGTCCAGATCTCGCACTGCCTGTCTCGTTGGCAAGCGTGATGCCATGTATATCAACGGTGGACATTCACCAGGGCAAGATAGACGGTTGGATGGTTACCTGTCTTGACGGGCTATAAGGGATACCTTTGTAGTGAGATTGAGAAGTCATGGTGAGATACGACGCTTCACGTTCATATGCGTTTTGCTCTTTATATAGGAGAGGGGCAGAGAGAACGAACGGCTGCAGTGCATGGATATGGAAGCTGATCAGGGCCCATGGAATAAAGGTCTTTAACTCCAAAAGCGACTCACATAAGAGATGAATCGCGGGCACGTGTGGCAACATGGCCCAAGTGGACCATCTAAGTGGTCTGGATCAACGTGTAAATTTCGTATCCCAAAATTCAGGATGTCCCACATAACAGGTGGGCCACACATGCACGTGTTGGATATTAGTCTAATGGTGATTTTCCTTCTGAAAAATTCCTATCTGACGATTGGATCAGTCTGATATATGGATCAGAGCATTCTTACGATTATGAACGTAATTAATGGTCCGGATCTCTCACAAATATATTATGTACTCTTATAGGCCGCGAATCACTAATTAATTGTCCTCGCGCGACTCCTCATTGTTTTTCCAAAATTGAACAGAATCAAGAGGTTTTCCATAATACATCTCGACGTATTGCTATTGGATACATGCCAACTTTATTTTTTGAAATTTAGTACCATATTTAAATGATCCTAACCGTTTATATGATGCATCCAACTTGGATAGGTTACACAGGATAATAAAATTAACTTCTTAAATTTTATAAACTTTAATCATTTTACTATTTTCCATTGAAAATGGACGGTTTACTAATCATTTAAGAAAATTAGATGCTTTTTATGATTAAATCTGAGATTTCTTTTGTGCATCATTCATCCATAGTTAGGCCCACCAGTTTAACGATTGAAAATAGACATATATAGATGATAATATCCTGAGGTATGCTAATGCAAGACGTGGGGATGTATTCTAGGAAACCTTACAGAATCAACCAGGACACGTCCGCCGTCGAAATTCGAATATATCAAGTGGAGAAACCGACGCTACATAAGAGCTTCGGTGCGCCCACACGCACCTCCCCACATACATCCCTACACGCGTACAAACGTGCGAAACATAGCATATGCAGTGCCCATCTTAGCCGTTTATTGGATGGGCCCCTCAATTTTTCCTGCGTAACAAAATTTAGGCCATTCGTAGAATAATGTGGGCCCCACATGCACGAAAATAATGGATGGTTCTTGTTGCTAATGGCCAACATTCGACGCTCCTGTGTCAGTCTCCTAATAAATGGAAGGGCCTGTTATTTCATCCAGGTCATTTGAAAGGTGGGGCCATCCGGATGCATGGTGAGGATGTGTTACACAACGTTAGCATGTGTGGATGCATCTAAAAGAAAAAACCACTACTTTTTTTGCGAGTATACTTGTATTTTAAGGGATGACTAGCGTGTGGTGCGCTTCATCAGAATCTTCAGAAATTTGGGACTGTGGACCCCACCTTTTATCCAGCTGTTCTTATGAAACACAACAAACTTAGTTTGGGAACTTAGACCTGCACGTGCGGACACTGAATTTCAAGACGAAAATACTCCTTTTCACTGTTGTGGCTTTTCCTCTCCCTTTCCACTGTTTGCTTTTCCGCTCCCTTTCTAGTGCTGCTTTAACTGCCGTTGCTTTCACCCCCTTTCCTCATTCCATTTCCATAAGAAAGACCAAAAAAAATGCAAATTGTGGGCCCCCTTTATCAGCATTTTGTTTTCTTCTGAAAATAGTCGGTCCAGTGAAAAAAGCACGCACCACAGGTATATTTTAAACTCAATTGAGCCTACATTGAATGTATGTAGTATGGGAAACGGATTGGCTACTCCCCCTGACACCAGCCCCGTGGCTGGTGGTCGGTGCTCTGTGGGCCCCACCATGATGTATGTGTTTCATCCATTCCATTCATCCATTTTTAAAGATCATTTTAGGGCTTTATCCTAAAAATAAGAGGGATACAAATCTTAGATGTACCACACTACAGGCAAACAATAGTGATTGGATATCCATCATTTAAATCCTCCTGAGGCCCATTGTACTGTTTATCTGAAATCCAATCTGTTTATTAAGTCATAAAGACCCGATGAATGCTAAAAACAAAGATCATCTTAATCCAATACTTTTATGGCCCCCAAAAAGCTTTTAATGGTCGATGTTCATTGAACACTGTTTCCTGTAATGTGGTCCAATTGAGATCGGAATATACCTCATTTTTTGTATAATATCATAAAATGATCTATAAAAATAGATGGACGACATGGATGAAACACATACATCATGATGGGGCTCACAGAGCACCGAATACCAGCCATTGGCTAGTGGAAAGGGGAGTAGCCAATCTGTTTCCTGTAGTATATCTACGTCGTCCATCGGTTTTTCTGTCTAATTTAAGGCGTTGAGCCCCAAATTGAAGCATATCAAAATATCAACTGGATCATACCACTGGAAACAGTGGGCATAATGATTTTCTAGTTTGCCCCGCTGATTTTCGAGTTTACCCCGCTAATTTCATGTTTCCCCCGCTCAATTTCATGTTTGCCCCGCTGATTTTCTAGTTTGCCCACTCAATTTCATGTTTGCCCTGCTGATTTTATAGGTTGCCCCGCTGAATTCATAGTTTGCCCCGCTGAATTCATAGTTTGCCCCACTGAATTTCATGTTTCCCCTGCTAAATTTCATGTTTGCCCCGCTCATTTTTTAGTTTTTTCCGCTGAATTTTCTGTTTCCCCCACTGAATTTCATGTTTACCCCACTCAATTTGCAGTTTTTCCTGCTGAATTTCATGTTTCCCCTGTTGAATTTCATGATTTGCCTTCCTGAATTTCATGTTTCCCCCTCTGAAAATCAAGTTTGCCCCGAACAATTTCATGTTTTCCCCGCTGAATTTAATGTTTCTCCAGCTGAATTTCATGTTTGCCCCGTTCAATGTCTAGGTTCCCTTCCTCAATGTCTAGGTTCCCTCCCACATATGGGGTTTTGGTGTATACATAATCCGATGAACATGATGTATTACAAATAAAACATCATTGTGGGGCGTAGCAAGCGTAATCAGATTGTGTACTGAGTTAGTCAGTACACTCTCATTATACTAAGTAAACTCAGATGGGCTCACATTGAATGTATGTAGTATATCCACGGCGTCCATCCGTTCTTCCATCTAATTTTAGCGGTTTAGCTCCAAATTGAAGCAGATCAAAAGATCAAGTGGATCATACCACGGGAAACAGTGGGCATAATGATTTCCACCGTTGAAACCATAGTGGGCCCAACAGTGATGTTTGTTTTTTATCAAACCTATTCATAAGATCATATAGACATGGTTAATAGAAAACACAATTATAAGCTTGATCCAAAACTTCTATGGCCCCTAAAAAATTTTCAACATAAGAAGTTCAATTCAAAATTTTCATGTGGTGTGGTCCATTTGAACATTGAATACATTTAGATTTTTGGGCTCAATCCATGAAATTATCTGTTAAGTTTGCACCGCTGATTTTCTAGTTTGCCCCGCTGAATTTCATGTTTCCCCCGCTCAATTTCATGTTTGCCTCGTTGATTTCCTAGTTTGCCTCGCTGATTTAGTAGTTTGCCCCACTCAAATTCAAGTTTCTCCCGCTGAATTTCTAGTTTGCCCCGTTGAATTTCTAGTTTACCCCGCTCAAATTCAAGTTTGCCTTACTGAATTTCTAGTTTGCCTCACTCAAATTCAAGTTTCCCCCGCTGAATTTCTAGTTTCCCCCGCTGAATTTTTAGTTTCCCCCACTCAAATTCAAGTTTCCCCCGCTGAAATTCAAGTTTGCCCTACTGAATTTCTAGTTTGCCTTGCTCAAATTGAAGTTTACCCCGCTGAATTTCATGTTTGTCCCGATGAATTTTCAATTCGCCCCGCTCAAATTCATGTTTGCTCCACTGAATTTCATGTTTGTCCCACTCAATTTTACAGTTTGCCCCGCTGAATTTTCAGTTTGCCCCGCTGTTTTTCTAGTGTCCCCCGCTGAATATCTAGTTTGCCCTGCTCAATTTCATGCTTGCCTCACTTATTTTGATAGTTTGTATTGCACAATTTCTGGTATATCCTCGCTCAATTTTTATCTCTATTTCATATGAACGTTGTTCAAATTCATGAAATGCTACACTATTTTCAATTATTTATGATTTTGTACACTATGTTTATGTTGTGAATTTTATGTTTGATATGTTTTTCAATTTCATCTTTGCAAGTGACGAATATTCTGTTGTAATCCCCAACCCAACCTCTACGTGTACACTGAAATGTTGGTTTGAGAAGGTGAAGGGTAGATTGGAAAAGCACAATAGTCGGCTAAATTTGTTTAGCCAATCCCCTTTTGCAATCCTATTACATGTTACATCCTTTAGATTTTTAGGGGCTATATTTCACCTTCTTTTTCAACGATATAAAGGTGATCTAGTATTTGAGATCAGGGGGAGACGAGTGCAGTTTACCGAGATGGACTTCGCCCTCATTACGGGCCTTAAGACTGGAGATCTTACTGTACCGAAAAATTGTTGTACTACGAGTACATTAAGAGACAAATACTTCAAGCAATATCCAATATTAAAGAAGGACCTAATGGACGTGTTTGATAGATTAGTTGACACCAATAAGCATGAGGATGTTGTGAAGGTTGCCCTACTCCTGGTTGTAGAGTTCTTTCTTAGGGGAACCGAACCGAAAATCATGTGCAACATTGATTATATTCACCTGGTGGACTCGCTAGATGATTTCTATATCTATTCTTGGGGTAGTTTGGGATACTATACAATGTCGCAAGGAATAGAATCTGGGGTTGCCGCATCAAGTGCCCCTTGGTACACTGTATGTGGTTGCCTCCTTCCTCTGTAAGTAAGAACACCTTTCATTTTTTATATGTTTATCCTCTATATTCAATTATGAATTTTTAAGCCGGTGTAATTTCATTCTAACAGGTATGGTCAGTAGAGATACTACCGACCCTACAAGAGTGTATTGTTTCATATGTTCTCTATCAAATTCCACGCTTCATTCAATATCGAGGCTAGAAGGATTGGCGGTACAACAAAATACATGCTATTCTCGAAAATAAAGCTGTAAGTTAATATATTTCTCCGGCATTTACTTTGCTTAATTCTAACAGGTATACGCTTTTATATTTAACAATACTCTTTGTTCTTTTACAGACATCAATAATAATGAAATTAGAACCAACCCTACGAGAATGGGAAACAGATGTGGTTCGCTCGGTCCGTGAAAGTTTCCAGGTAAGATGTTATGAAAAATGAACTATATTTTTTCTGCTTTTATAAAGGTATTATTCCTCTTACATATCCATCATTACATTTTGTAGCTCACTAAGACCCAGGAAGATGAGGAAGAGGGTAATGAGAATGATTATGAGAAGGAAGACGAATCAGACGAAGAGGGTAAAAATGTTGAGAAAGGTGTGGAGGAAGAGGGACCGAGGGGGGCTATTATTCTTATGGAGGAATTCCGGGTTGAGAAGGAAGAGTTGAAGAAGGAGAGAGAGGAATTGAAGAAAGAGAGGGAAGAATTGAGGAAAGAGAAGGAAGAGTTGAGAAGGAAAGAAGAGAGGGTTGATGAGAGGGAGGCGTTACTGAAAGAGAAAGAAGCATTGAAAAGGGAGAAGGATTTATTTTTTGAAGAGAAAGAAAAGTTAGCGAAGGAGAGAGAGGAGTTTAATAAGGAGAAGGAAGATTGTACGATGGAGGACGAGGGTGAGGAGTTGAAGAGAAGGGAAGAAATGATATTAAAGAGAAAGAACGCTTCATGCATGGGGAATTCGATGTGCACTCGTTTGGTATCGCCAAGGGTAATGTATTAGATGCATCCACTTCTCATCCCGTCTATCAGAGGAGACCCAAAAGGGTACTGAAGCCATCAATTTATAAGGTTTCTCTATACTTGTCCCTGTTTGCATTTAATACAACCCCTGGTTTAGTTCCCAAACTCAAGGCTGCAACAACTTTTACCACTACTCCGATACCATTTCCTCTATAGATGGATCCATTCAGGATACTATCTGCATAGCAATTGAAAGAGGTAGAGGATTGGTATGAAGCGAACAAGGCCACAACAGCCGAGTTATGGTTTGGTACAATATGGGTGAAAGATGCGTGGGTTGATAGCGTGGTATGCATTACTAATTTATTCTATATATGCATTGATTGACATGTAATTATTTGTTATATTAATATATGGTTAAATCGTACTATCCTATTGATTAGGCTATCTATAAATACATCGATTTCCTTGAGAAGAGGCGGACCGACCTGACAATAGCATATCCTCAGGATTGCAAGTTCTGTCCAACGTTTTTTATGATGACTATTTAATTCGGACAATACTTAATATGTTTTACTTTTTCAGCTTCTTACATGTATTGATCTTTAATCATGTTTGTCTGTAATAACCAATGCTTAAGAGGTGTTTGCCGGTTTTAATCGCATACCGGGCATCGAAATCAGCGTCAGAATAGGCTGAGCTAATAGCCGAGCTAAACTCGGCCTACGCAATTGCTAAGCAGCGAGATAAACCATACACCAAAGCGATTTGGTATTATGAACGGGTAATGCACTCATCCCAGAACTTCATATGTGACTGTTATGTGTTCTATTCATTTTTTACTAATATATTATTTTTTGAATCATGGACAAGTGCATGCGCCCATAAACCATGAAAATTCACATTGGTTTTTACTGGTCATATATCCAAGAGAAAGGGAAATGGTTATTGTGGATAGCTTAAGCACAAATCCATTAATAAAGTACAAGCATACGATGAAGAAGATGACCGATGCACTCCCCATTCTCTTCCATGTCATTAGACACAACACTACGCTTGAAATGGACTGTTAGAGTCGATGAATCAGTGCCGAAGTAGGACAATGGTTATGACTGCGGCATATTCGTAATGAAATACATCGACATTTTGTGTAGCGGTCTCACCTTGGCGAGAACAGACATGCAAAAATCCACTGCCGATCGGAGAAAGTCAATAGCATATGATTGTTTGTCTCTAGTTTGTAGATGATATTTGTCAAGGGCATAGGAGCAATTTTGTTAAAATGTTGTACTATATACATTGTATTTTATACATTGTTGAATATACATTGTACATTGTTGTCCCACTCATGTACCATTTCCTGTTATATACATTGTGTTATATACATTATTGAATATACATTGTACATTTGCTATTTTTTTTATCTTCGGTAGGGTGATGTGAAATGTCACATACGGGTTGCATCTACAATCCCTGAAAAGGCTCAAAATTTTCCCTCCCTCATAGGTTTAGTTTGCCTTGGTGAATATTATGCTTGCCCCGCTCAATTTCTAGTTTGCCTTGGTGAATGTCATTATCGTCTTCGATTTTGATTGGAGGCATTGATTCGTTAGTGCAAGGATTCAATACTTTCATCCTAATATCACAATCTTCTGGTCTGCTCTTAATAATCTTGTAAATTCTAGATCGAACCTCCTCGTACGTAGTCTCGAGAAGTAGCGTCATTTGTTTTGAAGTTCCACCCGTGTACGAGTATCACCTGTTTTCAAATTCTAACTCCCCGCTAAAAGAGCACATAATTCTTGCAGCCATTATCTGAAAACCAATACAATGGCACATTATCAGTGAATCATAAATCAATGGAACCTTGTAATAAGACAAAACTCGATTAAATAATGAAGGACCGACAGCTCAGTTTTTATTATAGATGAGGATGATAAAGAGCTAAAGGAAATGAACAGTAAGCTACGCGTTTATATTTCAAAAAAACAACCAGATCTTATACGGATTAGGACTTCATCGTTAACGAATGGTTTCAAGTGGTGCTTGTTTAATTTTGTGACGCTATCTATCATGCCATTGAGCGAGGGAAGCATTATCAGTTTGACCGGGGCACACATGAAATTCAGCAGGGCAACCTGAAAATTGAGCGAGGCAAAATAGAAATTCAATGGGGCAAATAAGAAATTCAGTGGGAGTAACATGAAATTCAGCGGGGCAAACTAGAACTTTGGCGGGGCAAACATGAAAAACAGTAAGGCAAATCATCAATTTGAGCAGGGCAAACATGAAATTTAGCAGGGGTAACATGAAATTCAGCGGGGCAGACATGAAATTCAGTGGGGCAAACTGAAGATTCAGCGGGGCAAACATGAAATTCAGCGGGGAAACATCAAACTCAGCGTGGCAAACTAGAAAATCAGCGGGGCAAACATGAAATTCAACGGGCAAACATCAAACTCAGCGTGGCAAACTAGAAATTTAGCGGGGAAAACTGAAAAATTCAGCAAGAAAATAACCTTACATTAGCGCGGCAAGCATGAAATTGAATGGTGCAAACTGAAAATTGAGTCGGACAAACTATAAATTCAGCTATGCAAGCAAACATTAAATCGAGAGAGCATAGCATGATATTGAGCTGGGCAAACGATAAATCAAACGAGCAGATCATGATATTGATGTGGGCAAACGATATTTCAAGCGAGCATAGCGTGATATTGAGTTGGGCAAACATTTCTTTGAGCGAGCATAGCATGATATTGAGCAGGGCAAACATTAAATTGAGCGAGCATTGCATGGATATTGAATAGGCAAACTGTAAATTGAGCGAGCATAGGATAATATTGAGCTAGGCAAACATTAAATTAAGCTATCCTAGCATGAAATTTATCGAGGCAAACATTAAATTGACCTTATCTACCATGAAATTAAGCTAGGCAAACATTAAATTGAGCGATCCTTGCATGAAATTTATCGATGCAAACATTAAATTGACCTTATCTACCATGAAATTAAGCTAGGCAAACATTAAATTGAGCGATCCTAGCATGATATTTATCGAGGCAAACATTAAATTGACCTTATCTACCATAAATTAAGCTAGGCAAACATTAATTTGAGTGATCCTAGCATGAAATTGAGCAGGGTAAACATGGAATTCAGCAAGCCTAACATAAGATCAAGTGAGCCCTAACCTGGAATTGAGTGAGCTTCAAATTAAATTGAGTGAGTTTGACATGAATTTGATCGATCAATGCATAAAATTAACTAACCCTAACGCATGAATTTGACTAAGCCTAACACATGGAATTGACCGAACTTCGCATGCAATGCCATTGTACAAGTGTAGCGTTTTTTTTTTCAAGATCTGTACCACTGACTGCCGTAGTACCGGTCAAATATAGGTTGAAGAGAGGTGCTTTGGAGTGAGGGAATATTTTTAACCTTTTCCAGGAGATGCAACCAGTTCATGGGATTTCACGTAACCTTACCCATGATGAAAAATGGCAAATGTAGAATGATGATATCTAGATGGATATCTAGATGATTCACAGATATTTCAGTAAAATGAGAAGAAAACCCTTCGTACTTCAGCTCTTCGTTCCAAGAGAGTGTAGGGCTGGAAGCACCTGTTTTTTTGCGTTAAGGGGAGTAAAAGCAACGCTGAAAGCAATGCAGTGAAAAGAGAATGGAAAAAGGAGGGGTATTTTTGTCCTAAAATTCGGTCTCCACACGTGCAGGTCTAAGTTCCCAAACTAAGTTTGCAGTGTTTCATAAAAATAGCTGGATAAAAGGTGGGGTCCACAGTCCCAAATTTCTCCAGAATCTTCTTTCTCGTCCACGGTCTATTAAATGGTGGCAACTCATCCAAGGTACACGTGGCATAACCTTCCCTAACCAGAAGTCTGGATGATGGGCCACTTTAGATAATGTCATAGCCCCGAATTAAAAGTTACGTGGATTCTGACTGAGTTGGCACTCAATGGAATGGAATATGGCAGATGATCAGTGGGCCAAATTCAACGGTAGGTATTAGTCTTTTGGTGTTAGTTCGATTTATACGAAGTTGCGGACACTTTCATGTCCAAGATGAAGCAGAAAAGGGTCGATCATAGGTCGAAGTAATCAGGATCATCAGAACCCTGAAATAGGCATATTTCGTAAATTAGAATAAGTTATTAAATGCACTATATATGATTTTGAGTAAGAGTATCTACTTTAACCAACCAATCCCGGGTTTCCTATGCCGAATTTGCGAAATTACACCGTATCAATGGTCTAATTTCTATTTTAATTCCGATTTTACTATTTATAATAAGTTTTAGTTCCATTATAACTTTTGATCTATTGATTTTTAGGAGTTGCGCCAACACGAAAAGAGCTTAGAATAATTATGGGAATAATGTAATTTGGCCAAATTGGATGCCTTAAATTTTTGGCCGAAAACCATGAAGTCTAGTAGAAATCATGATAATCATGACCGACTATAAATCTATTTATAGTAAGTCATGATTTTAAAGGGTTTGAGTTGGAGTTTGATTCTAAAACTTTTTCCTAGGTTTGGTATCACTATTTAAAGGGTTGTAATTCATTTTTATCATCAATCAAGCAATTTTTGAATTTGTTGGAATTATTTCTATTTTCTTATTTTTTTTCTCATGGATTTGAGGAATCTCTGTGAGGAGTCCAAATAAGCTCCATGGATTCAGAGTTGTTATCCTTAAGGAAGACGATAATTGACCTAATCACATTCATCCCTGCGTAAATTAGTATCATAGCAAGAACTCCTCTCAGACCGATGACAAATAACAAAGTAATGGACCAAAATCTCGTGGCGATGATTCAGGAACTTGCTATCTTTAGGAAAGAATGGAGGCTTTCCACTGGGAGAGTTAGTTGACCATGCAAGGATTATAAGCAACCCTCGAACGTCTTATAGATACGCTAATTCCGCCCCAAGCCCAAGGTGTTGCTCGGCCTCATGTGGTTGTTGTACAACACAATCCAAATTTTCATAAGGCACTACCAGTGGTGAATCGTAGGGTTAGCCCAGATGAGACAAGCTCTAGCGATGAGGACATTGATGACGGTTTTTCTCGACAACCAGTCCAAGCAGGCAATCGACTAGATCGTGCTGAAAGATACTATCAACGTAAGACCGAACTTCCTAGTTTTAATGGCTTATTATGTATATAAGATTTCCTCGACTGACTGGCCAACGTAGAATAATATTTTGATTACATGGACGTGCGAAAAGGTAAAATTAGTAGCATTCAAATTAAAATCTAATGCTTCTGCATGGCAGGAGCAATTACAACTTTCACGTGCTCGACAAAATAAGGCGCCCATCCAATCATGGACACAGATGAGACTTCTTCGATCATGATTCATCCCTAGTGATTATGAGCGGCATTATTCCAACAATACCAAAATTGCCGATAGGAGAATTGAACCATCACAGATTACACCGAATAATTCCAACGGTTGACAACGCAGAATGACCTGTCAAAAACCGAATCGCAGTAGGAAGCACGATTTATAGGTGGGTTACGATCGACAATTCAAGACTAAGTTCAAATGCACCCGTTCAGAACCGTGGATGAAGTGGTTCACTTGGCAGGTATAGCAGAAACGCAGCTTATAAGAGTCTCTACTCGGACTTAAAGCTAACCATGTCTGACCCGATCCGGTGGATCCGATCTGATCCGAACCGAACCGATGGCCTACATTGATGCAGATCGAGTAGGGCTATCCAGATCCGACAGTTTTTCGAATCGAGTTCAGATCATGGTCAATCCGAACCGATCTGATCCCATCTGACCCGATTCGGAACCAATAGTGGAAGCTTTCATACAAAAATGTATTCCTAAGCTGCACAGACCATGAAATACTAACAACATCAGTAGCAAAAGGAAAATGGGAGACGATTCGGGTTTAGAAGAAGTCAGAAGGTATCTATTTCTTCAGTAGCAGAAGGAAAATGGGAGAGGATTTGGTTTAGAAGAAGCTAGAAGGTATCTATTTCATCAGTAGTATAAGGAAAATGGGAGAGGATTTGGGCAAAAGTTTGAAGCGAGAAGGACAACACGTCACGTCAGTAGCTAAATTGCTACTGAAGTTATGTCACCAAGCCATGTGAACCCCACCATGATGCATGTGTTGAATCCATGCCGTCCAACCATTTGTGGAGATTGTTTTATGGCATGAGAAAAAGAATGAGATAAATCTAAAGTTCAAGTGGACCCACCAAAGAAAACCGTGAGATCAGTCACACCCACCGTTGAAACATTTATAAGGCGCACCATCATGTATTTTTTAGATCTAGTGTATTCATAAGTTAACATAGAGATAGATGAAGTGAAAACAAAAATATAAGCTTAATAGGAAACTTTTGTGGCCCCTAAGAAATTTTGAACGGTGGATGTCACTGTCCCCACTGTTTTCTATGGTGGGGTCCACTTGAACTTTAGATCTATCTCATTCTTTTTCTCATGCCATAAAATGATTTCTCCAAATGGATAGACGATATGGAGACAACACATGCATCATGGTGGGGTCCACAGAGCTTGGCGACGTCACTTCAGTGTATCTAATCCGCGCCCATACTGAGTATTGAGTAACACGCAGTCTGATGTCGTGTTTCACACGACACCAACTGGTGCAGATACGTGTCGTGCGAAAACGAGCACAGACGCGCATCGAGCTCCGAGTTGTACGAACGGGTCAAATGAGATCAAAGTTACATGGGCCCCACAATGATGTATTCATTATATCCATATCGTTTATCCATTTTTCGTGATCATTTTAGAGCATTAGAAAAAAAAACTAAATCATATTAAAATTCAAATGGACCACACCGAAAATAGCAGCAAGGATAATGATTTTCACCGTTAACTCAATCTGAACCATACCCAACCCGATCTGACTCAGTTTCCCTGACCGAGTCAAACTCGGTTCGGGTTAGGCCAGCCGTGCATCGGATCGGATTGAGTCAGCTGACCCAAACTCGGTCCTAGATTGGATCGAGTTCGGGTCAGTTATTGAAAATTCAGATCGAGTCAAGTTGGACCCAATCCGGTCCGACTCAACTCGGTGCCCACCTCTACTCGGACTATCCTTCAACTCAGTCTTCCATGACAGGTCCCGCACAGGATTTAGTGCTGGCATGAGGAAAAAGAACCAGTAAGAGGACGACCTCGGCCTCCTACAACCGCAAACCGTGACATAGGGAGGCTCATATAGGCCTCAACGTGTAGCACATACAACAGTGGGCCCGAGTAAGATTCTAAATCTTTATGGTCAGCCAAAGCCGAACACTTGTTACCGTTATGGCCAACTGAACCACTTATCAAACATATGCCCTCAACGCCCCATAACCCTCTTGACCAATAACAGGGGGCACTGAAGATGATGCAGTGGAAGAAGGCCCTAGATTTAATGAAGATGAACAAGCCATTGAGGAAGGAGTTAGTGATGAAGAATGGTTAGCCGAGAATAATGGTGAATTATTAGTCATGAGGCGATTATTGTACACCCCACAAAAGGAGTTATATCCACAGTGGCACAATATATTCCGTACGCGATGTACCATCAATGACAATGTCTGTGATGTAATCATAAACAGTGGCAACAGCAAGAACATCGTCTCGAATATGATAGTGGAAAAGTTGCGGCCACCAATGACAAAGCATCATTCCCTTTACTTGATTGACTGGATAAAAAAGGTGAACGAGACCAAGGTAACCGAACAATGTACTGTCTCGTTTTCAACTGGTAAAAATTATAAGGATCAACTACTTTGTGATATGGTTGACATGGAAGCATGTCATATGTTACTCGGTCGACCTTAGTAATCGGACCGTGATATGACACACCGAGGGCGAGACAATGTTTACGTCTTCATCAAGGACGATCGAAAAATGGTCCTTGCCCCTATAGCACCAGAGAACCACCCTGAAGCTTTTAAAGTGGATGGGAGTTCTTTCTTGACTATTCAAAATTTCATGAAGGAATCCAAGGAAACCAGTGAAGCGTATGCCATGGAGGTAAATGGCAAGGAATCGAAGCCCTTAAATATTCCTCCAAGTTTAATGTCGTTGCTAAATGAATTTAAAGAAATTTGACTAGATGACCTTCCCGATGGGTTGCCTCCCATGCGAGAAATTTAGCACCATATCGACCTTGTCCGCATGTCCAGTTTACCCAATCGTCCTTACTATGGGATGAGTCCGAAAGATTGTGATATTCTTCATTGGCAAGTGGACAGACATCCACAAAGTATAGAGTTTTTATGGATTGGTGACATTCTATCGTCGATTCATGAAGAATTTTAGCACCATTGTGTCACCAATTATAGATTGTATAAAGAATGGACCATTTCAATGGATTGACAAAGCTGACAGGAGATTTGACGAAATCAAGCACAGATTATCCACAACCCCAGTTCTTTTACTTCCCAACTTCGACAAATTGTTTAAAGTCGAATATGATACTTCATATGTCATAATCGGGGGATTTTTATCTCAAGAAGGAAGGTCGGTAGCCTTCTACAGTGAAAAGCTTAGTGATGCACGCAAAAAGTAGTTGACATATGAACTTGAGTTGTACGTAGTTGTTCAATCAATGAAACATTGGCGGCATTATCTGATTCATAGAGAGTTTGCTCTATACACTAACCATCAAGCCTTAAAGTTTATTAATAATCAGGCTAACATGAATTGTGTGCATGCTAGATGGGTTGCATTTTTGCAAGAATTCATGTTCGTTCTCAAGCACAAGTCAGTGCAACAGAACAAGGTGGTTGATGCATTTAGTCACCATGTATCACTACTTATTACAATGAGCAATGAGGTGGTTGGCTTCATTTGTCTTGCGAAGCTATATATCGAGGACGAGGACTTCAAGGATGTATAGATGAAGTGCCAAGAAGGTTATCCCAGTGACTTACATATGTAAGATGGTTTCCTCTTCAAAGAGAATCGACTTTGCATCCCCCAAAGTTCTCTGAGGGAGCAGATTATTTAAGAGCTACATGATGGTGGCCTTAGTGGACACCTTGGACGAGACAAAACGTAGGCTCTTGTGGAGGAGCAATATTACTAGCCGCAATTGGTATGTGACGTGGGTAAAACAGTGCAACGCTATCATGTTTGTCAGACTTCCAAAGAGAAATCTGATAATACGGGCCTCTACACCCCGTTACATGTGCATGACAGCCCTTGGGAGGATTTATCTATGGACTTCGTGCTTAGTCTCCTACGAACATAATGCGGCAAGGATTCAGTGTTCGTGGTGGTAGATCATTTCTCAAAGATTGCGCACTTTATCTCATGTAAGAAGACTCTGGACGCAACACATGTGGTGAACCTATTCTTTAAAGAGGTCGTGCAGCTATATAGGGTTCCCAAGACCATTACTTCTAACCATAACATGAAGTTCATTAGCCACTTTTGGTAGACTTTGTAGAGTCAATTCAGTACACAACTTCATGTCAGCAGCACCTACTACCCACAAACCGATAGGCAAACTGAAGTTGTTAATCGCATGTTGGAAAACCTCCTTCGATGTATTTTAGGTGGCAAACCGAAGCAGTCGGATTTAGCTTTGTCTCAAGTGAAATTTGCATCCAATAACATGGTGAACTGTTCGACATGGAAGTCTCCAATCCAAATTGTTTATGGTCGGGTGTCTCGCAACACATTTGACTTGGTCCATTTGTCTAAGCTCCCGGGCATGAATATTGCAGTAGAACATATGAAAGATTGAATCATGGGCATTCATGTGGATGTACAAGCCAAGTTGCATACCTCATACGATAAGTACAAGGAGTAAGCCAACAAGCATCAGCAACAAAACGTGTTCGAGGTGGGCAACCATGTTATGGTCCATCTATACAATGAGAGATTTCTGACCGAGCCTATAACAAGTTGAAGAATAAGAATATTGGACTAGTACCGATCATCCAAAAGATCAATAACAATGCTTACATTATTGTTCTTCCGGATGACATAGAGATCTTACGTACTTTCAACGTCGCAGACCTAACCAAGTATCATGAACCGAAGCGAGACAAGAACTCGAGGACAGGTTCTTTTGAAGTGGAGGGGACTGATGTAGAGCAGGTCACGAACACTTTCATGTCCAAGATGGACCAGAAAAGGCCCGATCGCAGGCGGAAGTGATCGATATCATCAGAACTCTAGAACAAGCATATCTCGCAAACCAGAATGAGTTATTCAACGTACCATATATGATTTTAGGGTAGGAGAAGCTACTTTAGCCAACCAACCCATGGGTCTCCCATGAAAAATTTCCAAGATTCCACTAGACCAATGGTCGAAAATCCATTTTATTTCCATTTTTACTATTTATAATAAGTTTTAGTTCAATCATAACTTTTGATCCATTGAGTTTTAGGAGTCGCGCCTAACATGAAAAGGGCTTAGAATAATTTGGGGAATAACGTGGTTAGGCCAAATTGGACACTTATTATTTTTGGCCGAAAACCATGAAGTCCAATAGAAATCATGGTTGACTATAAATAGTAAGTTTACTATATATAGTAAGTCACGATTTTAGAGAGTTTGAGTTGGAGTTTGTTTATGAAACTTCTTCCTAGGTTTTTTATCACTATTTAAAGGGTTGTAAATTCATCTTTATCATCAATCAAGCTATTTTTCAAATTTATTAGAATTATTTTTGTTTTCTTATTTTTCACTCTTGGTTTCGAGGAATCTCTTTGAGGAGTCCAGAGAAGCTCGATGGATTCAGAGTAGTTATCCCTGAGGAAGACAATGATCGACCTCATCACATTTATCCCCGCATCAGTTTCATATTATGCGGAATGTGCTGTGAGACCCATGACTTGAATTGACTAGGGCGCATGCCATGTTTACATTGGATGAGTTGCCACAGCTCAATATAATGTTGTTAACACACACTGTATTCTACCGTTTGCATGGATTTACGGAAGCGTCCCTGCATGGACAGACTCTGTCTAGTGACCTAGAGTTGTACACGAGTCGAGTTATCTCGGTCAGCTCGCTTGACTTGACTCGGAAAAGCTCGACTCGCTTTGATTCGAAGTTGGATTCAGACCGAGTTAAGCTGGTTTTTGGAGCTTAAAAAAATTTCGAGCCGAGTTTGAGCTTGCCCGAGCTTGACTCGACTTGAATCAAACCTCAACTTGAATCGACTCATATCGAATCAGCTCGGTGACTCGGTTATTTTTATATTGATGTTGGTCGCAAAGCGTTTGATGAAATGACTCAATGAAGTGTTGTTTCAGGGTGCATACATTCTCCGCGGGATCAGTTGGTGGCGAGGAAGGAATGGAAACAAAACAAATCATTATAGAAAAAAAAAATTACATCATAAAATTGCCCTCATATCTTGATTTCGATTTTGCTCACCGAGTATTTGATGAAATACTTGTAAAGAGTGTTACTGTTTTGCATTCTCAAAGAAATTAAAGATGAATTTTATGTGTTTGAGAAAATATCGCACAGGCTCGAACTCGGCTCGAACGGGTTAGAGCTGATGACCGAACCGAGCCGAGCTGGCCAGACAGGCTTGAAGACTAAGCCGAACCGAGTTCAAACTAGACATTTTCCTTCACGTGGTGATCCATTACTCGTTGCGTTAGAAGTATGTACCAAATGACAAAGATATCCTCCCCTGGAGAGCTTCTTTTCATGCATGTGAATCTCATTCATCTAGTAGGTTTCTCTGCTATAAAAATTTAATGCTCAAAAATCAGGCTAACTCAATCAACAGGTGGGCCACAACAATATAGAATTAGAGAAAATCTCCAAATTCACATAACGGTCCACATTATAAAAAATAATGAAAAACCACAAAAAAAAACAAAAAAATAAAAAAACTTCAAATTCACGTAACTAGTGTTATAAAAATGTTGATTAATACACACACACACACACACACACACACACACACACACACACACACAAGGGTATAAATAGTTTGTAAAAAACCATTTTTTGGTGTTTTGGGATAGTCTCACATTAGAAAAGAGGAAGAATAAAAGTGAGTTTATATGAGAAATGTGAAGTACCATAACGTTTATTTGCTTGGTCCGCGGTGTATCGGGCTTGCGTGTTTCAGCGCTTCGCACGGAAACACCCGCACGCACGCTCGCGCACGGGCACAGGCTCGGGCTCAATCTCATTTTCGATCTCGGGGGCTCAGTGCAAGAGCTTGGGCATGTGAGGCAGTGTGGATGTAAAGGCGTTAGTGGCGCACTTTGCACATATTAAGTCTGATCATGCAGAAACTGATACAAGTGGCTAGCCCAACAGCTATAAACGGCTAGCCAGTGAGTCTAAACGGTCAGTATGCAATAGCAGTTACACCACATGCACAATGGTCAAAAACTACCAATAACAACTAGTTTCTCACCAGCAGGTAGTAACATTCACATGGATTAATGGCCCTGGACCAAAACGGTCAGCCACCCTAGCCTATATATACGGTACCTGGATGGGTCTTCAATCCATCAAAAACACTCAAATCATCCTCGTATGAACCACAAAGAAAAATAGCAAATAGCGTACTCTAGCAAGTCAGCAAGGTTCATATGAACCTTAGCCGGAAGAACTCATACCAGTGCAGTGGTCTAAAAAAAAAAATTATTTCTCTTTCTGATTCTATGATTTTTCCCTTTTAATTATCTGCCAGAAATTTGTGTACGGAGTTCCATTAGTGGTTCTTCGTATCTGTAGATCCACACCCAGGCTCATCATATCCTAGAAGCTGTTTGTCTGGAACCTTTGAGCATTCTCAATCTGATTGAGAAAAGGCAAATAACGCTTTTGGGATAGCGTTCTCATATGAGCTTAAGCCGTCCTGATATTTTCGGTTTATCCATTTACAGAAAATATTATTTCTATTTTTTTTAACAAGTGCAACACCCGATGGTTGGATCAACCAGAATTTGGATGTCCCATTTCCATGGTAAGTGACCATGCTAAGTGGTTGAATGAAGTACGTGCCCTATGGTGGGCAACACGTCTCGCATTTAAGATAGAGGTAAAACCGTCTACTTCAGAGTGGTTCTCTTTCAACGTATATGAATGCGTGTAGTTTAAAAGCACTATTTGCATGGGGATCATATTTCTGTTTGAACGACCCCAAATGAGTTCCGGGAGGTGGAAGCTATGTGGGCCCACTAGGATGTCTATCAAATATCTACTCTGTCTATCAGTTTCGCAAGATAACATTAGGGTAGGAACCCTAAAATGAGGCAGATCCATTACTGGAGTGAATCACACTGCATGAAAAGGTGGAGATTGAACACCCACCATTGAAACGTTGGTGGGGCCACAAAAGTTTCAGATCTGGCTAATATTTGTGTTCTCAGTTCATCCGAGTGAGATGATGGCATGTAAACATCATGGTGGGGTCGAATAAGGTTTCAATGGTGGGTGTTTTCATTCTCACCCATATGGTCACATGGCACACCTGAGTTTTGAATCCGGTTTTATTTTGAGCCTGTAAAACTGATGGACGGAGTGGATATCTCACTAACATCATGGTGGGCCTCGTATAGCTTTTGCCCACATAAACTTCTTGTTGGCGCATATAAGAATTAAAGCTGGGCATTGAGTTGAGTCGGATCGATTTAGGGCTGACCCAACTTGATCCGGTATTAAAATAGACCTGACCTAAACTCAACCTGACTCGGTATTGAGTCCAGCATACCTGACCCGATTTGAGTTTGGGTTTGTCCTAGACTAATTCATACCAAGTCATGTTGGGAGCAGAGGGTATCCATGGGCTGAAATCACAACTCCAAAATCTTGGTGCACTTGCCAGTACCAAGTTGAATTTCGAGCCCAGCCGAGTCAAGTTACTGGTGTACCAAAGTCTATTCGGTTCGATCGAGTTGAGTCTGAATGAGTTGGACAAGTCACGTTTGCCGAGTCAAGCTGTCTCATGCCCAGGTCTAGGCATAGTGCCATGCATGGAGAGGATTCAGGATTGAATTATTTCAAACCATTCATCATTCCACCCTTATTGTAGCAGGGCTGGCCTTGCCCTTACCCTGACCAAGGCTGCCTTAGGTCAATTAAGGCCAGGGCATGGGCTCAGGTGACTAGAGCCGCGCCAGGGCCAACCTCAACTAAACCCATTAAATTGTGGGGCTCGCCATCGCTACATCACTGCTACTAAATTAGAATGGTTGAACAATCCTAGCCTTTGATTTTTGGCTACTTGTTTGTTGAAATATATAACCATGGATATTTTCAATTTTAACCATTGAATACATATCCATCTATTCGATACTCGGATGATCAAATAATTTTTATTTTTCATTCAGGACACATAAAAGTGACCAACATTATTTGGACCATTTGAGAATAGGTCGAGGGTGTTGGACCATTTAATTTCACTCAATCTTTTTACTAAAAGCTAAGATATGGTCATAGCTATGTTAGTAAAATAAAATGATAATATATTATAAAGAGAGAGACATCAAACCTAAGCTTTGAAAAAGAAATCATTTTAATAGTTATTTAAGGGTGTGTTTGGTTGCACCAAATTTTATGAAACATCATGAATTTGCACTGATTAATCATGAAATTTCATAACATTTGGTGCAACCAAACGCGGCCTAAACCTAATATCAATGAAATGGGATATCAAAAATAAATTAAGGCCAACATCTATGGAAATGATATTTTGGAGCATCAGTTCTTGAAAATTGATTGCTTTTAGAAATGGTGTTTGGTTGACACTGTTTGTTTCACCATTTTTTCTAAAGAAAATATATTAATGTAAGAACCAGTCCACTGAAACGGAATTTCGACAAGTGAAATGCCAAACAGCCCATAGTTTTAAATTATTTTAATTCATCGTTGAATCCAACAAAACCTTTGAATCCAATTCCACAATTATATTCCATAGTGAAGTCCATCTAAAAAGCTCCAATTCCCACTGTCGTGCAGCATTGAAAGTCTAGATGAGCAAAATACCAAAAATCCATAAATATTCCATATGATTCTCTTCCAGCCATGCTCTCGAATTTCTTCTAGATGAGCCATCAACATTTAATTTATTATAATTTATTGAACACTTGAAAATGCATGACAGCAACATTTATAAGTAAGACAACCAAGCTCTTAATAAAGTAAGGCAGGGTCGAATATAAAAGTTTCCTTGGAACATTATGGTGGGCCCAACATGTTGATTTGTACATTATAAATGTTTGTATTGAATCTAGCCTCAAAGTTTAATTTTAGTTGGATGCCTTTAATGCAATTTCTAAGTAATATATAAGTGCTCGCTTGTCAGAGTATTAAAGTTCTTCTCTTCCAAAACATTGACACATTCACAAGTTGACAGCTTCGGTGAAAATTTTCGAGCCGACGATTATGTCTAATCCATTTGTTAGGTGGGCTGCACAAACTTTCGAATGAGGAGAAAAATTCCTCTCCTTTTCTCTTTTCCTCTTTTGCTTTCCGAAAGCATGATCCGAATAAAAAAAAATGGCTACATATTTAGGGAACATTTTATAAAAATTTGATGGCACACACCCACTAGCAACATTCGGTATGTATGGAGCGAATGCGAAGGTGGGCCACATCATGGGTTACTAGGATGTTGGTCCGCATCACCTCACCATCTCCTTTCGAGAATTGTAGTGGAATCTTTTACACTTGTAGAGTTGGCATGTGAAATGCTCATGCGTACAGACAAAACGTTTGTAAATAAGATTGTTTTGTGCCTGTCAACGATCCAGTGGATCCCACATGTCGACTGGTTTGGTAATTGGAGCTGATCAATTTGTGAATTGTATGTTATGCGGCCCACTTTAAGAAACTTTAAAGGATGATTTTGACTACCACTGTTTCTAGATGAATTTAGATCGATGATACTTTAAGAAACTTTAGCTGAAAGCAAAGGAAATAGTTTTTCTTATTTGATTTGCCTCTCTTTTGTAATAGCCTATTAAAGTTTTGGATAAGGTAAAAGTTGGGACATGGGTATTTAATGGAGCACTTCATCATGTGGACAATTCAGATTTTAGTCTAATATTATCATAAATGAGTTCTCAATATATATATATATATATATATATATATATATATATATATATATATATGTGTGTGTGTGTGTGTGTGTGTGTGTGTGTGTGTGTGTGTGTGTGCGCGCACGCGCGTCATGCTCACCTGCGCACCTACACACATGCATACCTTTGCACACGTGTCATAGGTGTCTAATCCGAACAGTCTATGTGATGCGGAATCTCATGAAATCCTAAGGGATAAATTTTCACCATGATCTAAAATTCTGGTGGGCCATGGAGAAGAGAAATGCAAATCAAGGGAGGAAACTGTTTTTATTTTTCATGGCCCAACAAAGTTTTGGATCAAAGTAAAAATTGGGCCTAAGGAGGTTCTGCTTCACATGGACCGTTCTAAAAAATGTTTGAGAGAGTTCAGTGAGAACTGGTGCGCAGCTGAGCAATACCAAGACCTCAGTGTTGAGAGGAGGTATCTTTCACTCAGTCTACCACTTGTGCTATGGATCTGGTTGTCCCTCCTTTTAGTTGTTGTTTTGTAGTATGTAATTTTCCAGACAACCTCCATCGGCTGCAGATCAAGGGTTGGGATCAACAGATATCCCTAGGACTGCCCTGCTTGGATGGGTGGGATTGAATGGACCATAATAAGACCATAAGCTGTTTATTCATTTCATCAGGTCAATGGTTTGGATCAGCGACCTGCACTGCTTGGATGGGTGAGATTGAATGGGCCATAATAGATCACTGTTTGATTGATTGTCCCTTGATACTGGTGACATCACCGGATAAATGGCTTGGATGGCATATACTCAGCACTGTGGACCCTACATTCCACGTCGACTTTTTTACGATGGGCGTTCCTCTCCCAACGTCCCTCACCGTTCCCTTTGATGCGGCCCACCTGAGTTATGGATCAGGAAGAATGGTGGACTCCCCCGCACGTAAGATGATCATTGGCCATTGAAAAAATAGCCAACCTGCTGCATTCAGCTACTATAGCTCCCATACATTCGAGTTGCGTGGGGCCCACCATGATGTGTAAACGACATCCAACCCGTCCATTAGATGTACCTCCAATATTAAGCGTAGGTTCAAAAAATCCAGACTGATCCATAACTAATGTGGACCACACCAAAGGAAATTTTGAGGGCTTTCGGATGGAATGTGGGGTCCACCGTACTGTATATAATTTTTAATAGGGAATGATTCTCAGGATTTAGAGTGACAATGGGGAGCTTCACCAGATGCACGGTTTAGATTCCACATAAACATCAGGCGTGGTCCCCACACAATTTGAAACGCGGACGCGGATTGCGTGGTGTACCCAACATCATGTTGCTACGCAGTGTCAGGACACTGTGGGTCCCACTGTGATATGTGTGTTTTATCTACACCGTCCATCCATTTTTCTACCTCATTTTAGGTCTTAAACCAAAAATCAAAGCATATTCAAGGCTCAGATGAACCACCCCACGGGAAACAAATGCCAACTGTTGAAATTTTATTGTGGACCACAGAAGTTTTGGATCAAGCTGATACTCGTGTTTTTCCCCTCATCTAGCTCTTTATCACATTATGAACAGATTGGATGATAAATAAACATCATTGTGGGCCCTAAGAAGGTTTCAACGGTGGAAGTCATTATCCTCACTGTTTCCTGTGGTGTGGTCCACCTTGAGATATATATATGCTTCAACTTTAGGTTCTTTCCCTAAAATGAGCTGTTAAAACGGATGAATGGTGTGGATAAAACCGCATGCTATCACTTCGTGTTAAATTCTCACTGCATCGATGTTCTCACCGTGTTGATTGTTTCAGCTTGGGGACCACACGTTTGAATTCTCACCGTTTTGATTTGCTTTTGATGTGGGAATCACACGTTTAACGGCCCACCGCGTCTTGCTTTCGGCATCCGATGCCGTGAGTCACGTCGGCAACATACTTTCCAATTCTATAATCCAAATTTGTGGGGCCCACCCACGATGTTCCTATAGCATCCACTCAATCCATCAGTTTCTCCAGCTCATGGTAGGATAAGAGTCCGAAAATGATGAAGATCCATAGCTTAAGTGGGCCACACCACAAGAAACAATGGTGATTGATTGCCCACCATTGAAACCTTCTTCAGCCCATAGATTTTTGGATCAGACTGATATTTGTAATTACCTCCATCATGTTGGGAATAACCTTATGAACGGGCTGGATGGCATAGAAACATCACGGTGACGCTAGGAAAGGTTTCAATGGTGATCGTTTCCATCCCACTGTTTCCCGTGGTGTGGCCTACTTTAGTTTTCTAATCAGTTTCATTTTCGGCTCACCTCATAACATCAGTAGGAGAAACTGATGAACGGAGTGGATGTCACGGGGACATCACGGTGGCCCTACAGACATGCTTCCATTTCATTCAAAGAGAAAAACTTTGCTACTCTGGGAGACTATGAAGGATGATACGCATACACTTGGTGATGTCACTTCGGTAGCGAATATGTAATCTCGCTAGTGAAGCCGACAGTAGCTAATCCACGTCCGTGTTTACAAGGGATCTTACTCATGGCTCAGTGGTATATAGACTGTGTTTTTCAACGATAAGATAGACAGATAATGGCACACATGCTTGCCATGTGGCAATGAAAACATGAACTCGGCTTTGATAATGACCGTCCGTACTGGTCCGTAGAGTTGGGCATTGGGCGAGTCGAATAGCCTGACTGGACTTGTTGAAACCCAAAGCGCCGCAAATCTAATGGGTGAGTCCGTCCCAACTGAATAGGCTTCGCCCAACTAATAGATGGACAGCATGGATGAAACATATACATCATGGTGGGGCCCACAGAGCACAGACCACCAGCCATTGGCTGGTGGCAGGGGAGTAGCCAATCCGTTTCCGGGTTCCATGGTTCCTTATGATGTAGCAAACTCACACCATAGCATAGCCCACATTCCTCTCTCTAAGTTGGGCTTTGGCCTGGATTGGGTGGGCCTTTCTCTTGGAATGTGTTTAAAGAAGCCCATCAGAACAGGGACGGCCTTGATCTTGAGTGATGATTACTAATTGAGCAAGTCTCAAACGTGTATGATTGCTTCAACATGGGGCCCACATGCTTAATGGCCCATCTCGTCTTCCTTTTGAATTCTTGTCGTGTTGATTTCTTTTACATGGGAATCATTCGTTGATGGCCCACTACGTCTTCCTTTAATTATTCGATGCCCAAAGTCACTTTCACATCATTCCCTTATCCTTGATGTGAAGGTTGATTCGACACTAACCTAACACTTTTTTTAGTACGAAACCACGTACCCTGAAAAGGGATCGACTTCCTTCTGGAAGTAAGATATTCTTCGCAATGATCGACACGGTTACTCCAGGTTGGAGGCAAGATGGAGAAGTCAAATCGACGATTCGAAGTTTGGAGGAAGACTTCCATTTTTAGGTAAGTCATCACAGGCAGTGGTTGAGTCAGGTGTTTAGCAAAAGGACCCAGAGCTCCCCTCCAGCCACACTCGTTGCGGCAGTTGTTGTCGCTACCGATGCTGCTTCGGATATATCTTTGACTTTAAAATTTAAAAATTAAAATTAAAAAATAAAAGCCCTTTTTTTTTTCTTTCTTTTCTTTTTGGGCTCAAATTCACGTTAGGCATGCCACGACAGAATGCTACCTGAATCGAACTTAATGCTTTGTGACCTTAAGCGACGAAATACAATGGCCATCCATTCAGTCACTGATTATAAAAAATCAGGCAATTGTTAATGGAGAGGATTCATCCTTTTTGTCTTCGGAAAAAGAACTTTCAATTAAACATGTAATAGTTTATACTATTCAATGATAACATAATATTGCTAAAAAAGGTAAAAATTAGGCCGAAGCCGATAATATTAATATACCTAAAATAACTACAATTGTTGAGAAGGAAAATAAAATGAAAATAAAAAGAATAATTAACGATAATCTGCTTGTTATCTGGTGAAATACCAGGCTTGTAATAAAAAAGGTCGCTAATGTTAGACAGGCTCACATGCCTTGTATACCTTGTATAATTCATTTCCATAGGTAGAGGATTCTGATTTTATTGTTTTCCTTGTATAGATGACTATAATATCTATATATTCAACCCCTTTGGGTTGTCTCAAATACAGAAAACCTTTTGACTTCTCTCTGTTTTCACTGTTTACATGGTATCAAAGCATTACTGATTCAAATCTGGCACCCCCTTCATCACCGGCACCACCTCCTAACAGATCTGACCGCCCCTACAGCATCACACAACCAGTCCGGCCATTCTCGCTGCGTCCGGCCACTCCTACTGCTGCGTCCGACTGCCCTTGCTGCTCATCCGCTCGCCCCTGCTACGTCGTCTAACCGATCTTCCGCCCTTCCGCACGCCCCTCTACTCTCAGCCCTATTGTTGTTGCGCCAGATCCAAATCCAGATTTTTCAGATCCAGCAACCCCTGTTGCTGTTGCTATTGCACCAGATCCAGATCCAGATCCAGCAACCCCTGTTGTTGTTGCTATTGCGCCAGATCCAGATCCAGAAATTGCAATCCCTTGGGTATCTCCTTCTGCTGCCCGCTGTGATCCTTCTGCTGCAAGGTACATTCAAAACCTCCTTCTGTTGCGACTCTTCGCTTGGTTTACATTACTTCAGATTTATGGACAATGACTCATCCCGCACAGAGGCCCCACGTTGTAGTTTTGATGGTACCAACTACTCTCTATGGGCCATCCATTTTCAGAGCTTCCTCAAGGGTCGTGGTTTGTGGAGACTAATTGATGGATCTGTTACTATCTCCACTTCCACAGATGCCGACAAATTAGCTGATTGGGAAATAAAAAATGAACGGATTATTACCTGGATTCTCAATTCGGTCGATCGGTCCATTGTTATTGGCCTCACACCTTACCGCACTGCTAAGGCAATGTGGAAGCATCTCTAGACAATTTATCAACAGAGTAATGCGGCTCGGTTATACCGCCTGGAACAAGATCTCGTTAACCTTACTCAGGGTGACGACGGTAATCAATCATTTTACTCCAAAATTGTCACAATTTGGACAGAGATGGCTATGATGGATCCAACATTTCCTCATGACTTTAAGATATTCCAAACTATGCGCGAGAGTGCACAAGTTCAACAGTTTCTTATGAAGCTACGTCAGAAATTTGAGCATTGTTGGGCTGCTCTTTTGAACCGTATCCCTACTCCTTCATTGAATTCGGTTATTAATTATTTATTGGCTGAGGAACAATGAGTGAAAGTTCTTTCTCTTCCTTCCTCAACTCCGATATCATCTGATATGGTACTTGCTGTGTCCACCACTACACCAACTCATGGTTCCACTCCTTTGACTTGTCACGGCTGCAACAAAGTGGGTCATGTCGTCGCTCAATGCAAAGAATGGTGCTTTTATTGTCGATGGACTGGTCATGGTATTCAGGACTATTGTACACGTGCCTATGCATCTTCTCTCGGTCGTGGACGTGGTGATCGTGGTCGTGCTCTTTCTGCTACTGTTGCCGCTATTTCTTCCGAGCCATCTGTTAGTGATACTACATCTACTGTTTCTACTGAAGATTTTTCATCACCTTTGACTCCTGCGATGCTCCAGCAAATCGTTCAAGCTCTTTCTACGGCCGGTATGTCAGGTATACCCCCATCTTCTACATGGTTCTTCGATTCGGGTGCTTCCAATCATATCACTGGTGTTATATCCCATCTTCGTGACATTCGTCCCTACACCGAAAATCAGGCCATTTCTACTGCGAATTGCACTAGACTACCCATTCAGTCCGTTAGATCATTGACTTTCTCTCCTTCTGTCTATCGCCAATTCACCCTTCATGATGTGTTTGATATCCCTAACCTCTCCTCCAATTTAATTTCAGTTGGTCAACTCACATCCAATAACTACTTAGTCATATTTCTTCTCAACTGTTGTTTTGTGCAGGATCTGGCAACAGGGAAGGTACTTGGGATGGGTAGGCGGCATGGTCGTCTGTACGTACTGGACTTTGATCCATCTGTCACTCCGACTCGTTGTTTCATTTTTCCATCTTCATCAGATATTTGTTCGGCAAATAAATTGTGAAAACTGTGGCACTTTCGCTTGGGTCATCCACATTCCAATTGGTTAATTTAGTTATTTTCTTCTGGCATGTTAGGGAAAATTTCTTTTAATTAAAAAGATTTAGATTATTCTTGTTCATCTTGTTGTCTTTCAAAAAGTAAATGTATTCATTTTCCTCTAAGTACTACAAAATCATATTCTATGTTTGAACTAGTGCATACGGATGTCTGGGGTCCTTCACCAATTATGTCTCTCTCTGGGTTATGATACTATGTTATATTCATTGATGATTTCACACGTTACACCTGAATTTACTTTCTGCACTCGAAGTCACGGGTTTTTGAAAAATTCAAGATATTTCACTCTATGGTGGAGACTCAATTTCGGGTTCCAGTTCAAACTCTCCGCTCTAACTCACGGGGGGAATATCTCTCAACAAATTTTTGTATATTTCTTCAGAGTCATGAGATTATTTATCAGACCACTTGTTTTGATACTCCACAACAGAACGGGGTGGCTAAACAAAAAAATCGTCATATTGTTGAAACTGCCAACACCCTGATGACAACTATGAGTGTTCCTCATTCTTTCTGGGCGGAAGCAATGTTATATTCAGTCTACTTGATTAACCGAATGTCAACCAACGTTCTGAACAGTAAATCTCCATACTTTGTTCTCGCCGACTTACCTCCTGCATATTCCACATTTCGTGTTTTTGGTTGTGTCTGTTATGTTCACCTGGCTTCACGTGAGCGTAACAAACTATCTCCAAAATTGATCAAATGTATGTACTTGAGATTTGAAGAAACTCAGAAGGGTTTTTGATATTATGATCCGGTTTCTCTTCGTATTCGGGTTTCACGACATGTTTTTCTTGAACATATTGTCTTTCATTCATCTCTTCCTCCTCCGCACGCCCCAAACTCTCCTAGTCTAACCACCTTTCCTGATATTCCTTTTGCCTCAGGTACTCTACCTCGTCCGTTGCAGGTTTACTCACGTCGACCACGTATAGATCCACCACCTATTACTCAACCCGAACCTACTGTAACTGTTGTAATGCCTCAGGTACTCTACCTCGTCCGTTGCAGGTTTACTCACGTCGACCACGTATAGATCCACCACCTATTACTCAACCCGAACCTACTGTAACTGTTGCAGATCCTGAACCTACCTAGATACGTCATTTCGTTCGCTCTTGGCCACTTGCTCAGATAGATGTGAAAAACGCTTTTCTTCATGGAGACCTCCAAGAAACAGTATATTTGAAACCTCCTCCTAGCTCTTTAATCCCTGACAATAAGGTATGTCGCCTAAAGAAAACCCTGTATGGCCTCAAACAGGCACCTCGAGATGGTTCCAACACTTTCACAATATTGTTACAGGTGTTGGCTTTACTCAAAGTAGTCATGACACATCCTTATTTTTGCGCACCACAACTCGTGGAATTGTCATTGTTCTCCTCTATGTTAATGACATACTTTTGACTGGTAGCGATGCTACTGGCATCTCAGCTTTAAAGGAAGTTCTGCAATCATCCTTCAAGATGAAAGACCTCGGCCATCTAACATACTTTTTGGGGATTGAAATTTCACGTTCTAAACATGGGATCCTAGTCAGCCAGTGTAAATATACCAAGGATCTTCTTGCCTTGGCATCATTGACGAATCAGAAGACAGTTCAGACTCCCTTAGAATTTAACATGCAATATAACTATGACGATGGTGATCTCCCTGCTCAGCTTGACTTATACCGCCGTTTGGTTGGGAGTCTGGTTTACTTAACTATGACTCGCCCTGATATTACTTACGCTGTCCAAGTCGTCAGTCAATTTGTTTCTGCTCCTCGGACTCTTCATATGACTGCAGTGTTGAGCATCCTACGGTACCTACGTAGAACTCCAGATCGATCATTGTTTTTCTCCTCCACGGTGACTCTGGACCTTCGTGTTTATTCGGATGCTTATTGGGCCGGTTGTGCTCTCACACGAAGATCTACCACTGGCTACTGTGTTTTTCTCGGCACTTCTCTCATCTCTTCTCTCAACTCTTAGAAGTGTAAAAAGCAGGCCACTATTTCCAAATCGAGCACAGAAGTCGAGTATCGGGCGATGTCTGCTGCGTGTAGTGAGCTTGTCTAGTTACGTGGACTTCTTACCGACTTGAACATTCCTCTACAGAATCCTACTCCACTCCATGTCGATAATCTAAGTGTCATTTAGATTGCCTCTAACCCGGTTTTTTATGAACGGACGAAGCATATTGAAGTTGACTGTCACTTTATCCGCGAGAAATTTCAGTCTGGACTCATTTCTCTTCTACATGTCGCATCCCATGATCAGATTGCTGACATTCTCACCAAGTCCCTCACTTCTGCACGTCACTCACTTTTAGTTGGCAAACTATTAATTGTAGATGACCAGCATTAGTTTAAGGGGGGATGTTAGACAGGTTCACATGCCTTGTATACCTTGTATAGTTCATTTCCATAAGTAGAGGATTCTAATTTTATTATTTTCCTTGTATAGATAACTGTAATCTCTATATATTCAACCCCTTTAGGTTATCTCAAATACAGAAAACATTTTGGTTTCTCTCTGTTTTCACTGTTTACAGCTAGGATTAAAAGTTGGATCACCTACTTAGTTGACTTCATGGCAAGACAATCGTTGGAGACAATAGTCTATTCATCACACACCTAAGCTTCGTTGGGTGAGATGATCATAGTTCGCAAAAAAAGTAGTCATCTTTTCATATCTCGATTGGTTTCGTAGCAAGGTGACAATCATGACAATTGCTTATTTATTACTCATAACCAGATCCTGTGGCAAAGCGGTCAATGGCAGGCAGATCTTTGACAAACCATTCTTCCTTCATAAGGGTAGGCTTCATGACGAGACAATTGTTGGAAATGACAATTCGTTCATTACCTTGCACAATGGCTGAGTCGGTCCTGATTAGATGATCAACCATTCATTAGTCAACCACTTACTTCTTCACGAGAAAGTTGATGGGGTGACAACATGTTCGTTGCTTTGGGTCCTAATCCATGGCAAGATGGTTGTGGGAACAACCATCCATTGTTAATTGGAACCTCACTTTGTAGAAAAGTTGTCGTGATTCGACCACATGTCTATCATTCGACTAGTCTTCGTGGCAAGACAGTCGTAGTTAAACAGCAGCCTCTTCGTTGCTTCAATGGAACTTCATAGGAAGGTGGTCGATGGCATACTGGCCATCTGTTCAAGACCTAGAGATCTTTTTAGGTCCGACAATGTAATCATCAACATAGGGTGGCAAGCTAACTAATTCTAATCTAATCAATTCAGATTGATTTGCAAAATGACACTAGCTAACAGTGGATGAATTAGATCGATGATAACAATGATAAGTTTCCATAGCAGACGGATAAAGAATGGGCAACGTGACGCTAAAAGATTGTTGTATTGGTAGTGGTGTGGGCTTTGAGCTTTTCATTCTCTGCTGAATTCATAGAAGTGTAAGGCAGTTTGTTGAGAACTCGTATTGGAATCAACCATCGCGATCTTCTCTAGATTGATTTGCCAATTAGTAAACATCAGTGATTATACTTCTAACTAAAGACGAGTCTTCGAGATATTTATGTAATTAGCCAATCATTTGGCAAGCATAGTTGATTATATTTTTATCTTGAGATGACACTTGATAATCTTCACATAATCAACTTGTTTCCAGACATACGTGGCCAATTATATCCTGCAATGTATCACTATCGACTACCACCTTAACTAATCTTCACATATTCCACTTATGGCTCCACGTATGTTTAGCCACTTGTCTTCAGCCATGTCGTGAGAAAGATCACCATCACTTAAAAAAATGGTTGTGAGCATCCTCTTTAGGCCATTACGGAGCACATATCCTCACTTGTTTCCTTGCATTTCAGGATCTCCTCCTGCCGATCACATTAGTTGTAAATATCTTATTCAGATATTCTGTATGGTGATGCCGCCACATGTCAAATTTACTAACAGTTGGATCCTTACTCTTGCTCCGGTGGTACTCTTAGGATTTTCAACACAGAGTCAAGGGTTTGAGTATCCATAGGTGGTGAAATCCGACTACGTTGTGAGTGTGTGGGGTGTGTGTGGGTGTAAAAAAAAAAGGACCACCATGCTCGAAATCCTCAAAAGATAACTCCGTGCTCATTGGCCTACACATGCATCGAGACACTAGTATGCATGGATTTTCGACTTACATCCATATGTCATTGAGAGCTCGCTTTAGCGTATAGAATGAAATATAGGATGGTAAAAATTGTCGTTGTACTTTTTTTTAAAACACACCCACACATGCACCTCAATTGGTACACTAATCCATTAATGCACTTCGATTTTGTGTGTGTGTGTGTGTGTGTGTGTGTGTGTGTGTTTTTTATCTTTTTACTGACTTTTATTATTATTATTATTATTGATACATAAGCAAAGCTGGGCTTGAACTCAAGCGGTCTGTCTACGATTGACAGACAGACTCGAACCCTAAGTACAAACAATACTGAAATTTTGAATGACGCAAGTGCTTCTAAAAGGCAAAATTGCTGTTTTACCTTCAAGTGCTCTAAAAAAATGCTCATATGGAAATGTCTGTCTCGGGGATCTTTCCTTTTCATTGTTTTTGTGCAGCATTTTAAAATAAATAAATAAAGCATTATAAAAGAAGGAATGATTAACACATACAAACAAATAAAATTAGTGTCCAAGGACCTTTTACAAGACTGCTTGTGTTTCTAGTGCTGATCTTGTTGACATTTTTCTTCCAACAATAGAAGTTTTGAGCACCCTAGTCAGAAAAGGTTTTAGTAGTACTAGTTTTTGGGCTATATTAGTGATTAAAGATCCTCATTCAACCAATAACAGGCTCCAATGATCAATAATCAGACCTCTTATCCACAATTTCTATCCTAAGACAGTAAGATTTTCCAAGATCCATATTTTTGGGAAGTCTCTGAAGTAGAGCAGGGTGAGGTAGAGCAGGTAGATGCATTCTTAGCACAGCTGGATCAAAAGAACCCTGAATGAAAGCAGAAGTAGCCCGTCAAAACCAAACCCAGTTCTATGTGAGGCATGACATAACTCAGCCCCAGGCATGTCCAGTTTGAAGAAATTTATTCTGGATAGAGAGAAATTATCATTCGAATGGTCGCTAACCATAAAACAGCCATAACTATTAATCCGGGCATCATCACAAAATGCACAACCTATCGATCTTTATGTAATGGTGTCTTAGGGGTCAACTAACCTGCTACACCAGTCGAATTCGTCCATTTCGCAAGAAAACACATCTTCAGTGTCCAAATCGAGATTTTAAGAAAATTTTACTACTTTTGGTCATTTCCGTTTTTGTTATATTCTTACTCTTGCAACTTTAGAATTTTCATCTTTTTTAGAAGTTGTTTGTAATAATACCAGAAATGCTCTGGTAGGGCCTTATTGAAGGTTTCTATTTTTGGCAAATTTAGCTTTTGAGAGAGATTTTGCTGTTTAGGGTAATTTCTATTCGAATTAGGGTTTTGGGTCTTCCATATAAGTAATGTAATGGAGCAATTCAAGATTATTGTGCAATAAAATTACTAGAATTTTCTCTCTTACTTCTTGTGGACTCCAGAACTTGCCCTATGGATTCAAGGTCTTGATTACTTGAGAAAGACGGTGATCTTCTTCATTATTATATCATGCTCTTCCCTGTGTCAGTCCCGCAACATCTCATTGTTCAACCAAGCTGTAAATTTAAAGGACTCAAAAGACCATTTTCAATCAGAAGAGTTCTAGTGTCAAGAACATGAGCTTGTTTGGTAAGCCGTAACCATGGCAAAACAAAGGAATTCTTAATCATCATTTCCACTGTTGAGGTATGGATTCCAAGGAATTCTTAATCATTATCTCAAAAGAGTCACTTTGGATTTGGACGCATGATTCCTTATGCAAATCAAACAACAGAAATCAATTATTACACTTTTACCTTCTCTTCCATGGATTCCCACTTCTCAAACAGGCAATGTAGTGAAGTTGATGTGGTGGCTAGTGGATTATATACTTGGAAGCTCAAAAGAATCAGCATTCAGTGTTGAATCTCCATCACTTACCAATGCAACAGGTTATGCTCTTGCTCAACGATGAAAGATCTTAGACAGTGTCATGGAAACTTTCTTTTATGCATTCTATAGGCCAAATGTAATCTGAAAATTTGCATTGAACTTGTTATGGTCGAGCTTTGCTAAGCCCACAAGCATGACAAACATGCCACCAAACGTGTTGGAGTAGTTAACAAGTGCAATATCCAGGCCGTTCATTAAGTGGGTCTGGCTGTGTAGATGTTCTCTCCCAAAAATAAATCTGTTCCACTCAGCAGGTGGGCCACAATGTCAAAAACAACCAAACAGGAAAGAAAACTTAAGTGTTTTTTTCATCCATATGTTTGTTTCCTAAACTGTGCCTTACTTGGCGAGCAGATCGACCTGGTTCTTGGGTGAGAGCATCTACATGATGGCATGCCTCGATGAATGGATTGCATCTCGTACCAATACATTTATGGCATGTATGATCTGCCTTGTACATGTGTGAGGGCTTAGCGAAGCTCAGGAACACAGCCCACCGATCTCACAATTTGGCAGTTTGAGACCCCCTCTCACAGAACCAATAAGATGAGAGAGAGAGAGAGAGAGAGAGAGAGGCCTATGTGGATAGAGTACAACTGTTCAACAAAGAAGTATATAGACAGAGGGGAGATGGCAATTCTAAGAAGACGAATGCTCCAGTGCTACCCATACCACCATGAGCTTATGGTGGTACCGGGCAGATACGGGGCCTGCATGATGTATATATCACATCCAATCAGTTCATCAGATCCGTCACCTCAATAAGCCCCAGGGCCGAAAAATCAGCTCTATCCAAAACTCAGGTGGGCCACAGCACAGGAAACAATGTGGGAGGGGATGCCCACCCTCGATTTTCCCAGGGCACACATGAATTGCAAAACCAATTTATGTTTGGCCTGACCCTTCATCCAGGGCAGATAAAGGGTCTGAATGGAATAGATTCCAAACAAAAAACACCGTGGGCCCCCATGCATATCAAGGGTGAGTGTCCCCTCCCAATTTATAACGTTTTGGTGGCCCAACTCAGTTTTGGATCAGCATAAATTTTGGGCCCTGGAGTATGGTTTGGATGTTGTGAATACCTAACACATCACATGGGCCCCACAACAGCCCTGTACCACTGTACTTACGGTGGTACTGGTACGACTATAGCGAGAGGGGTGCATTCTATGCATCATCACAGCTCATAATGGAACTTCAAAGGTAAATTTGCAAATTCTCCTGAACATAAAATGATATGTAAACATAACATGACAGTTAACATGATCATATTGGGGGTAATAACATACATTTGGGGAATAAATATCACACGGACATACCTTTGTCTCCAATCCATAAGCTGCCAATACAGTGGAGGTTGGCCCATTTACTACATCACCCCTTTTCTCTCTTTCCAAATCAGTCTATCACTTCTGTTCCTTGGTAGAAGAAGAAGCCAAGTCATCTTCTGTTACAGGCTTATGCAACTGCATTCATTCACACAGGACTCATAAGATGGCATGAAATATTTCCCCAACTCCTTACTACATTTATTGCCATCTAAAGTCCTGTTATGACCTATAAAAGAACATACATTACAACATCCATATTTTAAATTCCAATTTGGCTATCCATGTATACATGCATCCATATATTCATGCACGTATACATTGACAACTAACACGAGCTTTGCGTGCTGAGAAATCAATGCACTTGTCATCAAACAAAAGATAGGTGATGGAAAACAAAATGCATCAGCATGAGGTGGATTAGTATGTATCTGCGTGCACATTACACAACTCTCTCTCTCTCTCTCTCACACACACACACACACACACACAAAATCCATAGTTTTAGAGACTATGCGCCAATATGGGCATTGAGAAAAACTTACAGCATTTGCAACAGAGAACCAATGAAAGAAACGAACAAATGCATCGTCCTTGGAAGGGAGATTGTCATGATTCCAGTATGTTATATTTTGAAATTTCGCACGTGCCTCCCAACAGTTGGAATCCCCTTCAGAAGTTTCTAAACCTTTTGCCCTCTTCCTTTTATTTGATTGATCAACTGGACTCTTCCTCTCTAAGACAAAGCCTGCACATTATTACATTAGCTCACAAAAGGAAGAAAATTACAAAAGAACTGAAATCTGTCATAACTGAAAATAGTCAATGCTAGATCATGACATATCATGCATAGACACAAAAATGGATAAGCACTTCTGAAAAATCATAAAGAATAAATAGGTGAATGAAAACATGTATATGTGCACACCAGTGTATTAAATAGCGTTCGTAGCGTAGCGGTAGCGTACGCTACGTAGCGTAGCGTAGTGATTTCGCTACATAGCGTCAGAAATAGCGTTTTTCCCCTGTAGCGTGCGCTACAGGGGTCGTAGCGTACGCTACGGGTATGTAGCGTGTAGCGCAGGTAGTGTACGCTACCTGTTTTGTATTATTTTATTTTTTTTGTTTTTCCAGTGCAGGAAACAGTGGTGAACTCACACCACAAGCAAACTTATGTTAAAAAACCTAATTCTAAAGGGCTTCCACCCCCAAACCGCAGCAGCCGACGCAGCTGCTCTCCCCACCCTTGCATTTGGAGACCCAAAATCTTCTCACAGAGCAGATCCGACACTGCCGACGCTGATTCTCTCCCCACCGTTCAATGTTGTGGTCGAAAGTCAGCTGTCAGGCGCAAATCGACGATGCTGACGTTGCTCATCCCCACTTTTCAATCGTGAGTTGGAAAAACTACTTCCAGAGGCAAACCGATCGCTGTGGAGCTTCAATATTTATAGTTTTCAGCGATTCAATCTCATCTTGAGATAAAAATAGGTACGCTCCTTCCTTTTTTCTTTTTCTTTTTTTCTTCTTCTCCTCTTCCTTCTTCTCCTTCTTCCTCTTCTTCTTCTTCCCCTTCTTCTTCTTCTCGGACTGCTGCGGTTGCGGTCGCAGCCGTGGATTCTTCTTCTTCTTCTTCTTCTTCTTCTCTCTCTCTCTCTCTCTCTCTCTCTCTCTCTCTCTCTCTCTCTCTCTCTCTCTCTCTTTTCTTTCGGTTTCCCCCTCCTTTTTCATTTCCGGCATCGAAAATGGAATAGACTGACAGCCACGCACTTATTATTATTTTTATTTTTTTTGTGTTCTGCGGTGCACGTTGAACAGTGCACTTGCACTATTTTGTTACACGGTTCCCTGTAATGTTTATTTTCCATCTAACCTGTTAATTAGGTCACACTGACATGGATGAAGGGAAAACACACATGTCAGCTTGATCTAATACTTTTGTAGCCCCCAATAAATTTTTAATGGTGGATGTTTAATTATTGTTGTTTCTTATGGTGCGGTCCACCTGGGCTTTGGATTTGCCTCATTTTCGGGCTCATGCCCTAAAATTATTTGGCAAAATGGATGGACGGTGTGGATATAACACATTTATCACGGTGGGGCCCAAAAAACTTTGACACTTGTGTGCTACACTTCACAATCCGAGTCCCGCCTAATTCGGGCCCTTAAAAAATTGTACATGAGACATGTATTAACTTAAAAATAATAAGACCTTATCCATCAACTTCTTACTATTTAATATTTATCATATATATATATATATATATATATATATATATATATATAAATTAAAAAATAGAAGTATTGTGTAGCTTACGCTACACGCTACGCTATTTCGCTACACGCTACGGAGGGTTGAACGCTACGCAACACGCTACCGCTATTTAAAACACTGGTGCACACTAGTACATGGAATATTTGAAGCACGACACAGCAGAATTTTCTGGACTGCAGTATACATTTTTGCTCTATCATGTTTTCAATGATGAGGACCTGGAAAAAAGGAAGATTAGAAATAGCATGGTCCAGTCCATGGGCGAAGTCCTTTGTCCTTTGCAGGTAGCGCAACACTTTCTTAACAGTTATCCAATGGTTCATCCCAGGATTGCTAAGGTACCTGCCCAACATTCCAACCACAAAAATAATATTCAAACGCGTATAGACCTAAGCATACATGGTGCTCCCTACTGCTGATGCATATAGAATATCTTTCATCTTGTCCTTCTCTAGGTAATTCTTAGGACACTAAAATTGGTCAAACATGTCACCTTTTACGATAGGTGTTTGGCCAGAAGCACAACCTTTTACATATTAAACTTTTCGAGAACCCTATCAATATAGGCCCTTTGTGACAGGCCAAGCAGTCCACGTGATCTGTCCCAGCTAATCTGAATGACGATGAGAAATGATACATTACCAAGATCTTTCATCTCAAAGTTGAGACAGAAATTTCTTAGTCTCACGCAACAGTCTAATATCACTATTGGCCAACAAAATGTCGTCAACATACAAGACTAAAATAATAAACTTACTCCCACTCACTTTCACATATATAAACTCAGCCGCAGTGTTTTCAATGAAATCATATGAGGAAATGACTTCATAAAACTTCAGGTACTACTGTCGTGATGCCTGTTTCAACCCATAAATGGACTTCTTAAGTTTGTATATCAGATGTTCTGAGTCTTTGGCTTTGAAACCTTCTAGTTGCAACATTTATACGTTCTCATTTAGGTCTCCATTAAGAAATGCAGTTTTCACGTCCATTTGATGTAGCTCTAAATTCATATGAGCCACAAGAGCCATAATGATTCTAAAAGAATCTTTCTTGGGCACAAGTGAAAAAGTCTCATTAAAGTCAATGCCCTCACGCTAACTGAAACCATTTGCAACTAGTCTAGCTTTGTACCTTTCGATATTGCCCTTAGAGTACCATTTGGTTTTGAATACCCACTTACAACTAATCGGCCTAATCCCTTCAGGCAATTCAACAAGGTCCCAAACTTTATTATCCTTCATGGATTTCAATTCATCCTTCATAGCATTGAACCAATGAAAAGAATTCGCACTTTGTTTGACTTGTGAAAAAGATACAAAATCCTTTTCAACCTCAGTGTCAAGTTCATGATCCTACAGATAGACGGTATAATCATCTGGAATCGCAAATCTTCTCAATATGTGATTGTCTTAAAGGCTCATTATTCTGAATTGGGTTTTATATTTCATCATCAATGAGTTGTATTTGAGGATGTACATGGTCATCCATAAAAGATCTCAAGGTCCGTTGCTGGATGAATGACTATGCTACTCTGGATAATTGTGGTGGGAATCACAATCTGCTCTTCCTCAAACACAATGTTTCTTAGGTTTGTGCTCTCACTATCTTCAGTACTCTCAATAAACCTAGCATTTGCAGTCTCAATGACTCTCATGGAATGGGATGGACAATAAAATCTGAATCATTTGGATCTTTCTGGGTATCCAATAAAGAAGCAACTAACCATTCTAAGGTCAAGCTTTCTTTCATGCAGGTTATACGGTTTGGCTTCTGCAGGACAACCCCATACATGAAAGTATTGTAAACTAGGCTTTCGCCCTATCCATAATTCATATGGAGTTTTCATTACAGTCTTACTTGAGACTCTATTTAGGATATGCACAGTTGTTTTCAACACATCACCCACAAATATTCTGGCAATGTTGAATTACTAATTATAGACCACACCGTGTCCTTTAGGGTGCAATTACGCCTTTCTGCGACATCGTTCTGCTCTAGAGTACCATACATGATTTATTGGGCGACGATGCCACAATCCTATAGGTATCTAGCGAATGGCCCTAGATTACGTCCAAATTCATCATACCTTCCGTGGTACTCACCACCACAGTCGGATCTGATGACTTCGAACTTTCTGTCGAGTTGATTCTCGACTTCAGCTTAATGTATCTTAAATATATCTAGGGCATTTGATTTGTCGTTAATAAGGTATAGTACTCGTAACAAAAGTAGTCGTCAATGAAAGTGATAAAATACTTTTGCCCATTCCAAGATGTTATAGGGAATGGTCCGCAGATGTCTGTATGAATCACTTCCAAGAGTCCTAGGCTCCTAGTGGCACCATTTTTCCTAGTTCTAGTCTGTTTACCTTTAATACAATCTATGCAGACTCCAAAGTCTAAGAAGTCCAAAGAGTGAAGAATTCAATCACGCACAAGTCTTTTTAATCTCTCACAAGAGATGTGGCCTAATCGTCTGTGCCATTACATGGAGGAATTTTCACAATCTAAACTTCGCCTGATGCCTTTAGTGTTTTCACATAAGCAGTTAATACTATGAACATGTGAAACATCCAAATCTAGCTGATAAAAGTTATTAACTAAAATACTAGAACCAATCACAACTGAATCATAGAAAATACTCTAATTTTCATTGCTAAATTTTAAACTCATAACTATACTTGTTTAAACGAAAAATGAAAACCAAATTGCGCCTTATAGAAGGCACACAAACAGTATCTATTAAATCAAGAAAGTGTCCTAACAATAACCTAAACCTAAAGACTCCAATAGCTTCCACATCTGCTCTAATGTTGTTCCCCATATAGACCGATCTTTCTACATCAATTGATGTCCGACTTTGGAGCATATCCTGTATGGAATTACATATGTGAATAGTTGCACCAAAATCTATCCACCAGGAGTCTGTGGACATATCAGCTAAATTAGATTCAAAACAGACTAAAACTTAATTATTACCCTTAGAAAACGAGTCATTCTTTAAATTGTGTGCAATCCTTCTTTCGATGACTACGCTTCTTGCAGAACAAGTAGCCATCTTTAGGACCTCGCTTTTTCTTCTTTGTTTTTCCCTTAGAGTTAAGCTGATTACCATCCGAAGAATACCTTCCTGAATTGTGCTTCATTTCTTATTCCCCTTTCGTCCTTGACCAGATGTGATTAAGTGTGCACTTTGTGTCTTGCTCAACCTTCTAAGTCTCTATTCTTCCTGAACACACTGAGATATCAGTTTGTTCAAGGAACATTTTTTCTTTTGGGTATTATAGTTGATTTGGAATTGACCAAACTGTGGAGGTAGGGAGTTCAGAATTAAGAAAACCAGGAGTTCATCCTTGATCTTAAGGCCCAATGCGCTAATTTTGACCACTACATCGAGCAATCCACCGATGTACTACTTGATGTTTCCTTGACCGTTATAGGTGGCTTAAGTCAACTTATGCAGAAGTGAACTCAGCTCAGCTTTATCCAACTTCATGAATCGGTTCCATATTTTGGTCAAGAACTCTTTAGCTTTCTCAGTGTTGGGCATGACACCCTGCATGGTCTCAGAAATTGAGTTCTTTATAATCTTAAGACACATCTTGTTCGACTTGGTTCAGGCCTCATAGTAAGCCTTTTCTGAATTCGTACTAGAGTCATATGGAATGGGAGGCTCAGCTTCCTCTAGGGCCATATCCAAGTCCATGCATCTTCCATTTTTTATAGTTGGACTCAATAAGCAAAGGTATAGAATTGAATTTTCCTTTGGACAAGGCCTTAGGTCTATCGACGCACTCTTTCTTTAGACTATATAGGCCCATTTTAGATAAATATAGGATCTAATGTCTTTAGATGATATGCACCATTGAAATAATTATACTTGGACCATTTTAGAGCAAGTAAAACCTTAATGAATAAATTGATGGTTAGTATGTTTCACTTGATACTTACACTAGGTAATTTAGTATACATGATTACATACATCATTAAGTTTTAATCTGACCCGAAATAGGGCCATTGCCCATTTGTTTGAGGCTGATATCAAGTAGTTGACCATTTAGAATTTAATCCAATCATCACTTTAGAATATATATTTGAGCCTATGGGTAGTCAACATCAGCCGTATTTTAAGTCAAATTAGAACTTTTACAAAATGGTCCATTGTGGGCATGACCATGTAGCAACCCTTTAGTCTGGAAGTGGGGATTTGAGCTGGTTGTGTTAGCCACCAAAGTGACCTCAATTGGTGAAAATCTTTGCTTCCAGACTTCAGTAATGGAATTCAAAGACCTTCCATTAGGATTGCATTCACTTGTGTTCATATTCATAGTAGGCGGTGGTCAGAACAAAGAAGTATCATCGCTTGGCAGGATATGAGCGAAATGAAGTGATTGGTGATGGTGATATAAGTTTGAGAGATTCATTTTACCCCAAGGTGATAAATGTCTTAGATTTATTTCACTAAGCATTGGTCGGCTTCATGTTCAGTAGAGCCTCTCGTATGTCGTAATTTCGCCCAAAGGAGGAGTCATGATGATACACCGGGCTCTTACTAGAATTTAATGATTACGGCCCATCATCATTCTGGGTCATTTGATTGAAGGCTCAAATTAATTGAATGTTTATACATGCATAACGTTTATGTTTTACATTCATGTAATATTATGTGGGACTTGTTTATTTTTTAATGTGATGACTGTTTACAATGTTCCAAACCAATTCAGTTCTACAACTTTGCTTACTGAGTCCAACTATCAAAAATGGAAGTCATCCGTTAAAATAGTCCTAAGCTGCATGGACTTGGATCTGGCACCGGAGGAAGTTGAGCCTCCCATTCCATCTGACTCTAGTACGAATTCAGAAAAAACTTACTACAAGGCCTGGACCAAGTCGAACAAAATGTGTCTCAAAATCATAAAGAACTCGATTTCTAAGACCATACAGAGTGTCATGCCCAACGGTGAGAAAGCTAAAGAGTTTCTAACCGAAATAGGAAACCGATTTATGAAGTTGGATAAAGTTGAGCTAAGTTCGCTTCTACATAAGCTTACTCAAGCCACCTATAACGGTCAAAGAAACATAAGGGAGTACATCGGTGGATTGTCCGATGTAGTGGTCAAAATTAGCGCATTGGGCCTTAAGATTGAAGACAAACTCCTGGTTTTCTTAATTTTGAACTCCCTACCTCTATAATTTGGTCAATTCCAAATCAGCTATAATACCCAAAAGGAAAAATGGACATTGAACGAACGATATCTCTTTGCGTTCAGGAGTAATAGAGACTTAAAAAGTTGAGCAAGACACAGAATGCACACCTAGTGACATCTGGTCAAGGACGAAAGGGGAATAAGAAAATAAAGCACGATTCAAGAAAGCATTCTCTGGATCCTGCAAGTGGTAATCAGCCTAACTCTAAGGGAAAAACAAAGAAGAAAAAGTGAGGTTCTAAAGTTGGTTGCTTCTTCTGAAAGAAACCTGGTCATCAAAGGAATGATTGCACACAATTTAAAGAATGACTGTTTCTAAGAATAAGAATCAAGTATTAGTTTGTTTTAAATTCAATTTAGGTGATATGTCCATGGACTCCTAGTGGATAGATTCTGGTGCAACTATTCACTTATGTAATTCCATGCAGGATATGCTCTAAAGCTTTGATACCAATTGTTATACCTGTACTGCGGAATTGACGGATCATCTATGCATCCATAATAGAGATTCAACACAATAATCTTAAGGCGTACTTGATTTGGCAAAACATTCCCAATGCCTCAATGTCACTAACAAGAATCTTGATTTTCCGCACCTCACACCCTCGGGAGAATCTCTCAATTGGTTTAGGGTTTTCTCTTATATGTCGGTAAGGGAGACCAAGACATGTATTTATAGAAAAGATGACGAGAGAAGCTTACCCATCACACTTCTCTCCTCTAGGGTCTCCACACCATAGGTTTTCATATCTAACTTAATAACCTTATATAGGGACCACGGTTCAAGCATCTCTTCAAGCATCTCGCCCCACACATATTTACAATGATCACAACTATAGTGGGGCCCATTGAATCGCTCAATCTGAATAATCCAACAGTTAAATATAAACCGATGATCATACGTGGCCCATCTGATAAGAGTCTTACACGTTATCCATGTGCTCATGTGAAACGTTGTGTATTTCTCTCATGTTAATATACTATTTCTACCTTCTATGCCCCTTAATTTCTCCACTTTCTACTTTGTATCAAAGCAAGTTTTCTGACCGAATCGCAGTCTATGATAGTAGGTTCCATTGTTGACATCATCAAGCCATAAGCATGATGTCAGCAAAGTATGGCCAGGCAGACATCTAAGTAGAAAAGTATACAATCTGGAAGAAGATGATTTTAGAAGAATATTGGTTTTTTTTTGCAATTTTTTGATAAATTTTAAATGATTTTTTGTCAGAACCAAAAATAATAATAATAATAATAATCAATTTTCATTTCGCCAAAGATGTAGTTTTTCAGTGATTTTTTGAGAAGATTTTTCACTTACATCTGAATTAATTGTAAATCTGCAATCCCCACAATCAAGTTCCATTTGATTCCACGACGATTTGAAGGAGCCATGACGTTTCTTATGGGGAAGAGTCACTGGACAACCTGTTTTTGGACCCATCTCTTGCTGAATTTTGGTTGAGTACTCCATCTCATGGTGTTGTGGTTATCCTGGAGGGGTCTATACTCATGTGTGTAAGTGTTAGGCAGCGAGATGTGTTAAGTGTGCATATTAGCTGTTGGAGCAGCATTTGGCCACACGGGGTATTATACAATTCTCTAAAATTTTATGAGAGACATTTTCAAGGATGATTGGTGGCTGGAATTTTGTAGTGGGTGGAAGCTCTCCTTCATGGTTTGAGGCAACATAACAGGTGTAGATGTACCAAGTGAAGGTAAAGTTTTTTCAGTGTGATACAAAGCACACAGACTGTTCGACATAATGCTCAACTAATTTAACATGGAGGATTTCTGCAAGAATTGGAGCTTTCATTTTCCATTCATTGTTTCTTCCATTATCGAGCCTTTGTTATCAATTATGGATGAGTTCACATGTTGGGCAGTGTTGCACGTATCTTCACATGCCGCTGTGGGTGTAGTCCCCCTCTCAACCCTTGTGAATGTCGATAACTCGCCCGTTGTGCAGTGTTGCACGTGTCTTTAAGAGGATTTTGCATGTGAATTGCAGTTTGGCCACGGCCTTTTATTTGAAGTTAAGATTCAACATTTGACAGAAGCTCAATCTACAGAAAAGCAGCAATTAAAAATCATGTATCCCACCATGTTGTGTTTAAAGAGGAATTATGGCCTTATGGATTGCTTATGAATCCAGAGAAGCACTTTGGTTAGATGATGCCAACCATTCAATATAGTGCTTGAAAAAACAAAAGGTTAAATGACCAACATTTCAAAGGGCCAACATCAACTGATTGGTGTGATTTTTGCGACATGTCCTACCAACTGTGGTATGGAATAAATTGGCATCCATATCCGTGATTGGATTTTCTTACATGTTACCTAAAAGTTTTTGGCATGAACTCTGTACTCCTTAATGGACATGTTGGCATTCCCCAAGGAAGGTTTTACCAAAACCATTTGGAAAATTCTAGCTCAACACTGAATCATAATTCATATCCGCCCATGTTGTGGTACATAGATATGATCATAATAACAGTGCCCTCAAAGTATAAGAGCTACTGAGCTAGGCATGGGCATAAATGCAGTGAGGAACCTTCTAGCTACAGTTGAGAAGACTTGAACCAAGGAATTCAATACTAGGTGATGATAATACAGTCATCATCTCACTAATAAGGTATTCACAATAAATTTCACTCAACTTCGATTGGACCTCCACCCACTAGAATTGATTTGCGTAATGGTTTTTTAGAATCTTAGCGCTAAGAAGATCTTTTTTATTTTATATAATAAAACTTGTATTAAAAGGAAGAGAAAGAAATCCCAACTTTCAAAGAAGGACAATCAACACCTTTTACTATTTGACCAAGTCGTAAGTTTCTCAAGACAGCAGCAGCAAAAATTGTCTGACCTAAGAGCTTTTCTATGAATCATGAGAAATTTTATTAAACTGGAAAGAGAAGACAGAAACAGAAATACACGGACCAACAGCAACCACACACTCAACTCACACAACTAGCTAGGAGAAACGCATCTGATGTTTAACCTAGAAGTTAAGTCCCGAATTCCATTTGAAAATAAAAGCAAGTCTCCAAAGTTCTGCATTGGCGTCTTTCGGCCAAAGAAGTCACGTTCTTCGAATCAAATTAGAACACTAACAAACAGAAGCTGATAATAATCAAAGCCCCTCTGGAAGCAGTTTTGCCTTCTCTTCATTAGAGTATCCCACCCCAACACAGCCAGAGAAAGACATCATGACTGTTCTATTACAATCTCTAAGAGGAAAGTAGTATATGAGCGTAAACAACACAAAGAAGTACATCACCTCAATCTAAAACCATACACATTGCAAATATGCATGAAATTCATTGTTCTGATGGGCCTCAATGTTGAGAACTGGAGATGCCATAGCCCAAAAAACCTTGATCAGACATATAGTTGCAGAAAGAGTCAAGCAAAGCGCCAGCACATTTAGGTGCGGGAGCAGGAAGCGTCTGTTTCAAAATGTTTTCAAGCATAAATAGGTAGGAAACAGAAGCAAGTGCACAAGTCCAAATGCAATTCCGAGTAGGAGTGATACCTCCTTGGGACATGCTTAACCATACTACAATTGCCAGCCTATGGACGGAACAGCTGTTAAAAAAAAAAAAAAAACAAGATGGGGTGGGGGAGGGGGGGGGGAGGGGAGGGGATGGGATGGGATGGATGGGGGATCTAGGATCATCCAATCAATGCATCTGTCATGTGTATGCTGCTGTACGGCAGCCATGTGTATTATTCTAGATTGAGAACACAATCTTATTATGTATATCACTGACACACAAGTGTGGCTGAAAACAAAAATAAAATGGGAGGCTTTGTTCTATTGGACAAGATGAACATTTGCAAAATTCACTAAAACAACTCACAAGTGGAAAACAGGCAAACCAAATTTCTACAACCCCCAAAAAAAAACAAAAAAACACTGAGAGCAAGTCAAAAAAGAGAGTCCACAGCACCAGAAGATTTTGGCTACATTTTAGAAATTGGCTAAAAGTGTTATTTTTTTAGTGGGTTTTGGACTAATATTATGAAGATTTTCATTGTCATCATTTCTTGGATGGGTTGCAGAGTTAGTCACCTTAGTTTCTCCCACCCTTCAGTGACCTGCACCTTTCATTTATTTGGCCCCATCAAAATTTAGCCCATCAGATTATCCTAAAGCTGACTAATTAGTGGCTTGTGAATTGACAGTGACAAAAAGATATGAAGCAATCCACATCTCCACCAATAAGAAAGTTAGGATCATCCAATGGCGAAGATTTTAGAGTATGGCCCCTGCCAGATGAGTAGTCTAGATCACCAGCAATAGAGATCACAACCTGAACAGACTACACCAATCAAAAACGCCATGTTGTGAGCATTGAACATTGCCACTTTTCTAGTACTTCTTCCGACTTTTATGATTTTTAAAAGAAAACGTAAACACCAATTCCAAAACAAAGTGGAATCGCCCAATCTCAATCAGGGCCCACCCAATCCCATAGAACAGGCCCCACCCAAGTCCAATCCCAATCTTCCGCATCCCCAAACCATTTTGAAGCAAAACAAGACTTTCCAAAGGAATTCCAAGAAACCGCTAAGAAATGCATAATTACCACAATACCCTTCTGGAATAGGAATCGTCGCACCCTGCAATTTCCGCCCTCGGAATGAAGCTTCCTCTACATCTAAACCATCAACAACGATGCCTGAGCCGCAAAAAGTCAAAATCAGAGAGAGAGAGAGAGAGAGAGAGAGAGAGAGAGAGAGATGGAAATTGTAATGTTACCAGTCTTTTTGGGCTTGAAGTAGTCGGAGACGGGGCAGGGGCCATTGAGCTTGATGCAGCAAGGGAGATGGTGGATCTGATCCGTTAGATCGGGGATTGGACGATCTGGAGGACTGAGATCTATCCGTCCTGCTATTCCATTTCTCGGAAGAGCGACAGAATCTGTTGAGTCCTCCATCGATCCGACTAGGAATGCAAAACCCTAACCGTACTAATAATAAAAGCGGATTGGAATCGCAGAGGTATATATGGGTCCCCACTTCCCGCGTCTTTTCAAACTCGAGCATGTGCGCAGCACGTGTGTGAGAAGGAGGAGATCCTACGATGTTCGATCGAGCATTTGCTCGTCCCGAAAATAGAGACTCGGATTGCGTTCTAACCAGCGCACTAAGTAACCTCTATGGAGCCAGTGGGGCCCACTGTAATGTATGTTTCTTATCCATACCGTCCTTTCATTGTATCAGATCATTTTATGTTTTGAGACTAAAATTTAAGCATAAAAGAATTTCAACGGGACCACACCACAATAAACGGTAGGAATTGAACGCCTGACATTGAAAACTTCTTGGGGGCCAAAGAAGTTTTGGATCAATCTGGTATTTTATTTTATTTTTTTGCTTCATCTATACCTTTTTGACCCTATTAACAGATTAGATTACAAATAAACATCACTGTGGGCCTAGGAAGGTTTCAACATTGAACATCATTATCCCCACTGTTTCTTCTGGTGTGGTCCACTTAAGATTTTTATATGATTTATTTGTTGTATTATGATATAAAATGGTCTTATAAAATTGATGGACGGTATGGATAAGATATATAAATCACGTTGGGCCCCATATGGTTTACTAGCGTACTGAGTTAGTACGCAATCCGCGTCCCGGGGAAACGGATTGGCTACTCCGCTGCCACCAGCCAATGGCTGCTGGTCAGTACTCTGTGGGCCTAAACATGATGTAATTATTTCATCCATTCCGTCCATATATTTTTTCAGATCATTTTATTGTATGATAGAAAAAATGGGATATATCCCAATATCAAGTGGACCACATTACAGGAAACAGTGTTGAATGAGAGTCGACCAGTACAAACCTTTTGGGGGCCATAAAAGTTTTCGATCAAGATGATTTTTGTTTTTTCCCTTAATCCGGGCCTGTATGACCTAATCAACAGATTAGATGTCAAATAAACAGTACAATGGGCCTTAGGAGGATTTTAATGTTGGATATCCAATCACTATTGTTTTCCTGTGGGGTGGTCCACATGAAATTTATATCCATCTCATTTTTGGTATAAAGCCATAAAATGATATTTAAAAATGGATGAACTGAATGGATGAAACAAAAAAATCATGGTAGGGCCCACAGAGCACCGACCATCAGCCACCGGGCTGGTGGCTGGGGGAGTAGCCAATCCATTTCCGCTTCCTGGTGAACCAGATTTTTCATATGGTGGGCCACAATGGCCGATGGGAGTGTTTCCCACCTGTATTGCTAGCACTCATGTATAGCTACCTAGACCATCCAAATTGTGGGCCACGATGTGGATGGATACTATATCTTAAATCAGAGCTATCGAGCAATCATAACCATCCAAGTGGTGCTATCAAATGGATGGTTAAGATTAAAATAGTGAGCAGTCCAAATTCATCTTCTTAGTGTAATTTTGTACTTATACTCAATCCACATTTGAACGAGCGATTTGGACGGTCTAGATTGCCACACCTACCATCACTGATTCAGGATCGATTTGAATTCCGAATAGTTATTGGCCTTAAAATGTGGGCCTAGATCCAACTTCTGGACTTCAACGCTTAAACCCAAAACCAGGCCCAAGTAGGGTAGACCCATGGGTTGAGCCATGGTTATACCATGGAGACGAACTGTAGGCACAAATATCATCATGATCATACTGTTCTGTTTCATGTGGTACACCTGAGTTTCGGATCTGCCTCATCTTTGGATTTCTCTACTATTAGCAGCTTGAGAAACTGATGGACGGAGTGGATTTCTCATGAACATCTCACTCGACCCCAGATGAAACTAACATATGCACCAAATGTACAGTGCAAACATGGGCTGTCGAATATGAGTGGATTCTCAGCAAAAGCCTTTCAAGTTGCTGCGCATAGGTGGGGCCCACCGTGATGTTTGTGCTAAATCTACCCGTACATCCGTTCTGTGATATCATTTTAGGACTTTAAACTAAAAATAAGAAGTATCCAAGACTAAAGTGGGCCGCACTAAAGGAAAAGGTGGATATGGAGATTCTCACTGCGGAAACCTCCCTGGGGTCGACAGTGATGTTTACATGCCATCCATACCGTTCATAACGTCATTCCTGATGAGATGAACTGAAAACAAAAATATTAGCCTGATTCAAAACTTCTGTGGCCCACGAATATTTCAACTGTGTACATTCAATTCTCACGTTTTTGGCCCACTTGAGCATTGGATCCCGATCTTTTTTGTCCCATGTTCTAAAATGATCTCACAAAACGGATGTACGGTGTGGATTTCATACAAATATCACAGTGGGCCCCACCTAAGTTTCCAGTTCCTGTGGGCTTTAGCAGGAAATCCGCGTCCTTCATTTTCTTATACATGCGGCTCACCAGCCGGGCGCGGATTGGTACCGCCCCACCAGCACCTAGCTAGAGACAGACGGTCCTGGCAGAGGCTCTGTAGGGCCGACCATGATGTATGTGTTTTATCCACTCCATCCATCCATTTTCACAGATAATTTTATGGAAAGAGCCCAAAAATGAGGCAGTTCGAAGGCTCGATTGGGCCACACCACAGGAAGCATTGGTGACATTGACACACCGTTGAGGCCTTCCTAGGGCCCACCGTGATGTTTATTTACCATCCAACCTGTTCAAAACGTCACATAGACCTGGATGAAAGGAAAACATAAATATCAGCTTGATAGAAACCTTATGTGGCCCCCAATAAGATTTCAACGGTAAGTTTTCAATCCCCAATCTCCCGTGCGTGGTCCACTCGAGCCTTCTATCTGCATAATTTTTGAGTTCATCGACTGAAATTATCTTTCAAAATGAATGGATGGCATGGATAAAACATAAACATCACGGTGGGCCCTACAGAGACACTGACAGGACTGTCCATCTCTAGCTAGGTCTTGGTGAGGTAGTACCCAATCATCATCCCTCACCAGCCTAACTTTTGGACCATGTCTTGTTCAGTGGGCCCCACGTGATGAATGCTATGAATTACATGGTTTTAAGATTCTGCAAATTTGATCAACTAACTCAATCCTGAATCGAGCCACTCGACCGAGTCAGCCCACTTTTCTCATGCCGACTCATGGTGCCGAACTGGATCCGACTCGACCGAGTCGTCAATCTATGGCAAATAGCCACTCACAATCTCTCTAGTCTGATTACATCTTCATCCATCAGTGAAAGAAAAGATGCTGAATGCTCTCTCCTACTTCAACAAAATGAAATAATACAAGAATTCCCAGGTGGATTTTCAAATTGATCTCTACTTGCTCTCCTAACAAACACCAAATTGAAAAATTACAAAGTTACAACAATTAGCTCGTGGCATGAATCCACAAAAATGAAAATCAATGCCGGAATTATTCTCTTTCTCTGTCTCTGCTCTCAAGTTTACCAGTCGAAGAAACTGGGCCCCGCCCGCGTAAGCAATTCCTTTCCGGCGTCCTTCCCCATAGAAATCATATCTTCCAGAGCATAAGGACCGGTTCTTGAGGTTTCAAGGACTGGAAATACATGGTAAAAATCCTTTAAATGGAACGGTTGCAGTTAATAAGAACAAACGAAACAAAGATTTCTGTAGATCCAGCAGGTTGGGTTGATTCGAAGATGCAACCCCTTGAAATTTAATAATTATTAATTTAAAAAATAAGAATAAGGATAGGTAACTAATATAGTTAAAAGATAAATAAAATCCATTAACCGACAACAAATAATTGAATGGTGCACTAGTTAGGTTTCGATTCCCTCCCGCCCCCATTTTTAATTTTATTTACATTCATGCATGACTCACCAAGGACTCAGTTCGAGTCACCGCAGGTCGTGCCAAGTCGAAAGAGTGGTTGAGTTGACTCGACGAGTCATCCCGAATCACGTTTGAGTCAGGCCCAGGATTGAATTTCCCGGCAACTCGGCTCGGAATCTTGCCGAGTGGAGTTGACTCATCTGAGTTTTGAGTCGACACGGTGAATTTTAGAACCAAGCTAAGCACGAATATTTTGGTCATCAAGCGTTCGATCTCAGTAGACATGGCACACATGTATGAGTCAGGCCCACGATTGAATTTCCCAGCGACTCGGCTCGGAATCTTGCCAAGTGGAGTTGACTCATCTGAGTTTTGAGTCAACCCAGCGAGTTTTAGAACCAAGCTAAGCACTGATATTTTGGTTATTAAGTGCTCGATCTCGGTAGACATGGCACACATGTATGAGATTTGGACCATTCATAAGTTGGGTGCCACCATAGACGATCGTTATGGTAGAAGCCACAGATTATCCTAGCCATCGACCGGAGGAATTTTACCAATTTATTTGTTGACCATTTTTGAACTCTTTTCTCTGACTGCTAAATTGCAATCCTCAAAAGTCATCCAATTAGCGGCTAGGATCTCCTAACAAAGGCTTCGAAATCAGTTTTGGTCTAGTGAATCAGTCACCACCAAAATCGGGGTGTGTCACCCTGTATCGCCCGGTTTCAGGCTTGTAGCCAGCTGATACAGCTGTATCTTCAATGAACGAACCCGATTCATCTCGGCTGACACATACCAGTTTCGGATGATACTTCACACCTTGCTCCTAACTCGAGTGATTCCAGGATAGTTTAGAATCTCCGGAACTCTTATATGTGTGCCACGTGGATAGATATCCAGTGCTCGATAACAGAGAAACTTTCTCATGAACTCATGTAGCTCAAAAAATAAAATTTAAAAACAAAAACAAACACACAGTTACCTCGTGTTCCATCAGGTGAAGCAACCAACCCTCTAAATATGCAGTTTCCATCTTTGCCCCGATATGCATAGCCGGCTATTGGGGTGCGACATGACCCGTCCAAGGTCTCGAGAAACGCCCTTTCACATGCAACAGCCAACCTGGTTTCCTCGTGATTCAATGAAGCTATGTAATTAGCCTGCAAGCATTAAAATAGCAGTTTTGTTTAGCCACTTTCCATAAATCCACTCATCCAAGAAAAGAGATCAAGCAACACAAGGTTTATGAAATATTTGCATATCATAGGATAACACATCTTTGTCACCTCATAAATGGTTTTAAAGTCGAATTCATCATCATCATCTAAGCCTTATCCCAACTTATTGGGGTTGGTTATAGGATTTGTGTTCCGCCATTCCACTCTACCAAGGGCGATTTAAAAGTCCCTTTTTTTGCGATTTAAAGTCAAATTCTTTCAAATTTTACAGAAAATACCATTTTAAAATGGTGCAATCCATCCTTGTAGCTAAATAACTTGGAAGGTTTTTCTTTCCTTTTCTTTTGAAGGATAGATAATTTTATTAAAGAGAAAAACAAAAGATTTTCTTAAATTATTTCTTTGGAAATGTTCACAATATCACATTCTCAAAATGCCAACATTCCACAATATATTGTAAAAATATTAATTAGAATAAACCAATGCTGGCATTCTAAAAATGGCAACATTTTCACAATATGTCATAAAAATATTAGTTAGAATAAACCAATGGTTTGAAATCCAAATTTTGATGCAATCTTGTTTAGGTTTTGAAATAAAATGAGTTTTCAAGCTCCATGGTTTTTGTTAGATCATCATCACTATCATCATCCTAGCTTCTCTTCTAACAGTTTGAGGTCAGCTTTTAAATGGGAATTGGTAAAAGTTGTATGATTGGCTGCACACCAAACACAAACCTTCCTCTTTAACCTGGGCTATTGGAGCTAGCCATAGCAAAAGACTCACACTGATACCACTTACATGCCAACATGGTCCCACCTAGTATTGATCCACAACCCGACTACTACATGGATGCCCAGAAGGTGAGAAAGCAGTGTCATGGAAGGATGGTTGCTAGGAATAGCCAAGCACAAAGTATAGAGAATGCTAGTGTATTGTATTTATTGTGTGTGGTTAGTGGGCGGCCCTTTTAGTGTAAGTGCATGTGCACACTTCCCTATTCTCCTGCAGTGTACTATATGCTTTATCATAATAAAATATTATGTGTTAGGGAAAGCAAGCCTAACACATCATCTCTCCCAAACTCTCCTCCTTCTTCTTCTCTCTCAATACTCTCATCTCTTCTTCACATTATCCTCATCAAATCCTTCTCTACTTGGTATCAGAGCAAAGATCCAGGCATTCCGCATCCAACAAGTTGAGAGGCAACACGTCACCTTGCTGACGTCAACATTGTACGGACGCATGGACTCTGTTTGAGTTAAAAGTTTAGGGGTTTGATAGATCTTGATTTTAGAAGATTTGTCATGATTTTTTCAGAATTTATTGAACCTCATCTCATGGTATTTTGGGCGAAATAGAGAAATTCGAAAATCGGTTCCAGATTCCGTTTTTCTTCAATCTACCTCAAATCGGTAAGCTTCTCTTTGATTTCTTTGCTCAAGATGGACCAAAATCTTCCTCTCAAGCTATCCATGGTGGATTTTTTACTTAAAGATAAATGTTTGAGAGGTTTTTAACCTCAAATGGGCATGCGGCTGGGCCGTTTTTCACTCGGTCAGGCCCTATTTGACTGTGTTTCATGGTATTTTGGATGATTGATATTTGTTTGAGGTTTATCTCTTGTTATCTTGAAGGATTGAGTGAGATAGAATTGTTTGAATCAATCTTTCTTGGCATAGGGGGTCTCTTGGCATAGGTTTATTTCTCTTGGACTCTACTATGGCTGACAAAGGGCCCTCATCTCTTGGCATAGGGTCTCTTGAATCCAACCCCTTGCAGATTACTTCCATTAAGTTGAATGATGACAACTATCTTCAATGGGCACAATCTGTAAAAGTATTTTTAGGAGCCCGTGACAAGTTGTCGTATATTTTGAATGATCACCCAAGCTTTACAAATGTCACCTACAAGTCTTGGACAAAGGAGAATTATCAAGTTATTGCATGATTGTTAAATAGCATGGATTCCTCGATTAGCCACTCAGTGATGTTTTTATCCTCGGCTAAAGGCATTTGGGATACGCTTCATGACATGTTCTCAGAATCTCAGAATTTTTCACAGGTATTCCAGCTTATTCAAGAAATTGGTCGGTTTCAACAAAACTCCAAATCCTTAAAAGACTACTATTCGACGCTTCGGGGTATGTGGGATGAGTTGGATATGTATCAGCCTCTTCCTTCCAAATGTAAAGAGGATCATGAACATGCTCATAAGCAACGGGATGATACTCGTATCATGCAGTTCCTCGCTGGGTTGAGTTCTGATTATCTTCACGTTCGTGATCAGGTTGTTATGCAGGATCTTCTTCCCCCATTGACGACAGTCTATGCCATGTGTCAGCGTGCTATGGTCTCTACTCTTCCTTCTCATTCATTTGTGCCACCCGAGTGTTCAGCACATCTTGCTAGTGATCAGTCCTCCCGGGTACCATCCTTGAGCTCAGGGCGCATTTCTAGTTTTGGTGATCATGGTAGAGGCCACGAGGGAGATCGCAGTCGCGGCGGCCATAGTCTTCGTGGTCGTGGTGGACGTGGACGAGGACGTGATGGTTCCCGCATTTGTTCACATTGTGGTGGAACTAATCACACTATTGATTATTGTTGGCAGCTACATGGTCGTCCTACGTATGTCGCTGCTTCTGTTGCTTTTGAGACGCAGTCTTCCACCCCGACAGCTGAGCAGTCTACTTCAGGGGAGTCTCTTATCATTTCTTGGGCGGCATATGATGCCCTTATGCAGCTTCACATTCGGGATATTCCTGAACCTTCTCACGCAGCTTCGGCCAAGTTAGGTACTGCCCTTCTTGCGTCATCCTCTCCTACCTCCTGGGTCATCGACTCTGGAGCTTCCTCCCATATGACTGGTAAGTTGCAATTCTTTTCTTCTTATTCTTCTTCTCCCACTCAGTATGTCACAGTCACAGATGGAACCCAATCTCCCATCTCTAGGATTGGTTTCATCCCTCTCTTCTTCCTTGTCTTTATCCTCCGTATTGCATGTGCCTCGTTTTCCATTAAACTTATTGTCTGTTAGCTCTCTTACTAAATCACTCAATTGTTTTATCACCTTTTTTACTTCTTATTGTTTGTTTCAGGACCTACAGACGAAGAGAGTGATTGGTGGGGGGCATGAGCGAGGAGGCGTTTATCTTCTCGATGATACACCTGTTGCCGCTTCTAGTACCCTTTCTCTAGATCGAGAATCCATGACTCAGTGGCATTGCCGCTTAGGCCACCCATCCATTGCTAGATTGAGACTTTTGTTTCCCTCCTTATCTGTCACTAAACCATTATGCTATGATATTTGTGAATTGTCTAAACATCATCATGCTACGTTTCCTCCTAGCTCTTCTGGGAGGAAATCTCAACATTTTCTTCTTGTTCACTCGGATGTCTGGGGACCAGCTCCGGTTACCTCGACTTTTGGATTTAGATATTTTGTTACCTTTATTGATGATTATTCCCGCATAACTTGGATTTATCTTTTGAAATCTAAAAGTGAAGTGTTTGATGCGTTTAAAGTGTTTTATCATGAAGTGTGCACTCAATTTCATTGTTCTATAAAACCCCTCCATTCTAATAATGGGGGAGAATACATGTCTACTGCCTTTCTGTCCTTCTTGCAGGAACGTGGTATTTTGTCTAGGACGTCATGTGCTCGCACTCCTCAACAAAATGGTATTGCAGAACGAAAGAATCGTCATTTTCTTAAAGTTGCTCGCACCCTTCTGCTTGGTATGCATCTACCCAAACATTTTTAGGGTGATGCTCTTTTAACTGCTACTTTTCTTATTAATCGTATACCCTCACGTATTCTGTCTTACAAATCTTCATTTACTATATTGTATCCTCATGATAATCCATTTCCTCTACCACCTAAAGTTTTTAGTTGTACATGCTTTGTTCAAATTTTGGATGGGAGTAATGATAAACTTAGTCCCAGAGCGATTAAATGTATCTTTATAGGGTATACTCGGAGTCAGAAAGGGTATAAATGCTTTGACCCATTGACTCGCAAGAAATATGTTTCTGCCGATGTCACCTTCTTTGAGGATCTTTCTTTTTTCTCATCTCCAGGCCGATCCCTCTGTGATCCTCTTGCACGTCACGAGGAGTATGACTCTTATCCTCTTTCCACTAGTGATCATGGGAAAACTCCTCTTCCCACTAGTGATCATGGGAAAACTCCTCTCCCCTCTATTCAGCATCCTGTTGGTGATATGGGTGAGCCTAAGTCTCTGCGGGTGTATCATCGTCGAGATAAATCTTCATAAGCTCAGTCATCCATCCTTCCGCTCACTTTGGATGTTGGTTCAGGTGACTCTCCTAACTCGAGTTTAGATCTTCTCATTGCCTTGCGCAAAGGGTCACGATCTTGTACTCAACACCCCATTAGTAATTTCATTTCATATGATCATCTTTCACCGTCTTTTCAGTCGTTTGCAGCTTCCCTTTCATCACAGACTATTCCTATATCTCTCTCGCATGCTCTTCAGAGTCCTGATTGGACAAAGGTGATGATGGAAGAAATGTCTGCTCTTAAGAAGAATCATACTTGGGATCTTGTGCCACTTCCTATAGGCCATAAACCTGTTGGCTGTTGATGGGTTTATACAATCAAGTTTCTTCCAGATGGCTCAATTGATCGTTATAAAGCCCATCTTGTTGCTAAAGGTTACACACAGACTCATGGTGTGGATTACTTCGAGACATTCTCTCCGGTGGCTAAGCTTAATTCAATTCGCGTTGTGCTCTCCTTGGCCGTTAATTTATCATGACCCTTGTTTCAGCTTGATGTTAAGAATGCATTTCTCCATAGGGATCTTGCAGAGGAAGTTTACATACATCAACCTCCTGGCTTTGTTGCTTCTCACAACCCTGCACTTGTATGTCAGTTGAAGAAGGCTCTTTATGGACTCAAACAATCTCCACGTGCATGGTTCGATAAATTTAGTCAGGCTCTCTTGGAGTTTGGCTTTGTTCGTAGTCATGCTGATCATTCTCTCTTTATATATTGTCAATCGACGGGCTTCATGGTTCTCATTGTCTATGTGGATGATATTGTTTTGTCCGGTAGTGATTCTGCTGGAATGAGGAAGGTCAAAGATTTTTTGAAGACCAAGTTTGAGATCAAAGATTTTGGTCCTCTTCGCTACTTCCTTGGAATTGAAGTTGCTCGCTCATCATCCAAATTGGTCTTGTCACAACGAAAATATACGCTTGATCTTCTCATGGAGACTGGCATGTTAGGGTGCAAGCCTGCTACCACTCCCATGGATACTTTACAGAAGCTTCAACCAGATGATGGTGCTCTCCTTACTGATCCCGAGATGTATCGATGACTTGTAGGCCGGCTTATTTACCTGACTATTACTCGCCCAGATCTCTCATTTGCGATGAGAATTGTTAGCCAATTCATGCAAGCTCCCCGTACTTCTCATCTCACGGCTGTCTACCGCATACTTCGGTATTTAAAATCAGCCCCGGGTCTTGGCCTCCTCTTTCAGTTGCATGGTCATCTTCATCTTTCTGGCTATTCCGATGCTGATTGTGCAGGTAGTACTTTTGATCGCCGCTCTACATCCGGCTTCTATACCTTCCTAGGTGGCAATCTTATAACCTGGAAGAGCAAAAAACAGCCAGTTGTTGCCCGGTCCTCGGCTGAAGCAGAATATCGTGCTATGGCTCATGCGACGTGTGAACTTGTGTGGCTTCGCAATCTTCTTGAAGAACTTGGCTATCCTCCTTCGGATCCTATTCCTCTTCACTGTGACAATCAAGCGGCCATCCATATTGCTCGTAACCCAGTTTTCCATGAGCGAACCAAGCATATTGAGGTCGACTGTCACTTTATTCGGGAGAAAGTCGCTTCTAAGGAAATCGTCACTCCTTTTGTTCGATCTGGGGATCAACTTGCTGATGTTCTTACAAAGTCCTTGAGTCGAGATGCTCTTCATCGTGTTCGTGACAAGTTGGGCATGATCAACATCTATGCTCCAACTTGAGGGGGAGTATAGAGAATGCTAGTGTATTGTATTTATTGTGTGTGGTTAGTGGGCGGCCCTTTTAGTGTAAGTGCATGTGCACACTTCCCTATTCTCCTGCAGTGTACTATATGCTTTATCATAATAAAATATTATGTGTTAGGGCAAGCAAGCCTAACACATCATCTCTCCCAAACTCTCCTCCTAACTCTTCTCTCTCAATATTCTCATCTCTTCTTCACATTATCCTCATCAAATCCTTCTCTACTCAAAAGGTATAATTAGGAACTTCACCAAGAAGCAATAAGCCAAGCAATCATGAGAATTCCTGTTTGGAATTTGATTGGCAACTCCAAATAGCTAGGCAAGGCTATGAGGATGATGATGATGACAATGACAATGACCTTCACGATGTTGTTGTTGTTGATGATGATGATGATGACGACAACAACGTACAATGCATTTCCATAGCTCACCACCAAGCCCGCCAGCCAGAGAATAAGAATCTCATCAACCCATGCTAATTAGCACGCACACAATTCCTAATTGGACAAGGTTCCCCAAAGATCAACCATCAATGGCGAGCTTCTACTACAGACACTAGACTAGCTTGGCGGAGCATGAGGCTTGTCAATGATCAACCTCCAATTTTCAGATGATATCGGATTTGAATATTCCTTTGAATACTTACCAAAGAGAAACTCGAATTGATCAGAGACATTTTCACTTTCATAACTTAGACAAGACCTCTTCAAAAATCCAATAGTTCCTTTCTTTCAGTAGACCCCACATGATTGCAAGTGGAAGCATTCTCCATAACACTTTCCTCTATGCCTAAAAGACTACTTGGACCACCCACCTATAAGGATCACAAATGAAGAGGGAAGAACCCACTCAATCTTGAATAGACTAAAAAGGTAGGCCCATGCGGTATGAGCAAACTCGCAATGAAAATAATAATAATAATAATAATAAGGCGGTCAATTGCATCTTACCAACACATGAAGCACATGAAAGGAGGACCAATTTCTTCCTTGGAGGTTATGTGTTGTAAGAACCTTGTTCATTATCGCACCTAACAAAAAGCCTCAACCAATGGAGGAGAACAAGATCCCCAGTCCCCACACCCTAACCAAGGATGTTTGGGGGAGGAAGTTGGACAAAACTCCATTCGGAAATTCTTAGACGAAACGAGGTTGTTAGTAATTAGCACACAACACAACACAAACACACTCATCTTCCACAAATGGCAAAATACTGCCTATTAAGAAGTTCAAGAAGCAACCGCCATATCAATCTCATGGGTCCCACTTATTTTGAAGGGATCGAGGCTCCCACATGGTTTTGCCCTCCGCAAGCTCATAGGAATCGTCACAAGAGTGTTAGGCATTGCCTGAGGGTAAAGTCTAGGGAATCTAGATGCAAGTGGAATTCTCATTGAGTAAATATATCTTCCCAAATCAAATCCTATTGCCACAACTCACTTTAAACACAACACCCTTACTGAAAATTTGACCAACGCCTACCAGCATTTGAGACAAGTTTCCAAAGGAAAGAAACGCCGCCCCTTTTAACCACACCTGGGGACCATCCTCTATCGGATTCACCATATTCCAACAAGCAATCGCTTCTCTCCAAAGAGACTCTTGCCCTTTGCTGAACCTTCACGATCCCTCTGCCAAAAGAGACCAATTCTTCTGAACTATTCTACCACTGCTAAGACCTCCATTTGGCCTTTAGACCTCTTCTCTGTATGAGTTCTATAAGGTGGGCCTAATGGATCAATGGGCTGGATCTAATGGTTGGATATTGTGATCAAGTATATCGGTGAGCCCCACTAGAGTTGTGATCAATATCAAATTCTTGTAGGGGTGGTGCGCTTGGACTGTGACGCATGCACAGCGTTAGGATGGACTTGGAATCCTTGCAAATGTGTGGAGCCTTAGAGGAGTAGTAGTTCCAGTGATTTTAAACTCCTCCATCCTACGACTACTTAAGCAGGGCTGGGTCCTCAAACCTACACACGTCTAAGGCTATCTCTCCCATCCCATTGCTTCTCTAAAGTTGTAAGGTGCAGAAAATCGTATGCTTTCAATTCAGTTATTTGATCTCTATTTACAATGAATAGTTCAATCCTCTTCAATTCTGCAATTCTAGTTTACATTCTCAACTCACAAGATGAAATTTGTGACCTCATTGTGGCCCCACCATAAGAACTCTTTCGATCCTTCCAAGTTTCCTTGCCATTGCCACCCTCATAAGTCGGTTTTCTCTTCGGCGGGGCATTGGTAGTGTCAAGGACTTTGGTTTGGGGAACCATCAAATGGGATCCTCTTGCTTTTTCCTCCCTAAATTCAATATGCAGACCATTTGAGGTCCGCCAAAAAATATTCTGAACATTAATTTGCCAGGACTTCAGAGTGCAAACCTTATGTGGTTACTTCTTTTTTTTTTGAAAGATGAAACCTGATGTGGTTACTTCATCTCCCCATACTAATATATAGGGGAAAGATTCAGCAAAACCGTAAATATCTAAGTTAGCTATCAAGCATTCAAAGTTCTAATGTGGCACACTTGTATGAGATCCAGACCATTCATCTATTGCGCCCTACTATGGATAAGTCATATGCCAAAAATCAACTGATCATATGACCCTGGCCACTGAATCAAGGACTTTTGGCCATTAAATGTTCACTAATAGCTGGAAATTTTTTTAACCATCCAATTATAATCTGCAAAAGTCATCTGGTAAATGGCTAGGATCACTGGACTAATGTATTTGTTGGGTTGTGCCGAACCCGTGGTGGGGACTAACAGATGAATGGTCCGTCCAGATTCCTTATATGTGTTCCACATGTACAAAAAAGGAGTGATTCACAACTCAGTTATCTATTTGTGTTAAGCAAGTGGTACTTCCTTTAATATATAATAGACAATCAAATATTTCCTAACTTTCCACTATCATTTCCAACTACCGAGCTGGAGTATACTGAATAATTTCTTTTTCACTCGAGTATGGGAATAATGGGTTTAGATATCACAACATGATGAACTTGTGTCTACATAAGAGAATTATGCAATACGTACCATCTTATCATCGTTGCTTCTACAAGCAATCCCAATAGCTCCTTGAGCGATTGCAGGAAGCATTTCATCAACGGAGAGAATGGAAGTGACGTTTTCCGTCATGTCTAGACGTCTGAGCCCGGCCAATGCCAATAAAGTTGCTTGGACCTCCCCTTCACTAAGCTTTCTCAACCGTGTCTGAACATTGCCTCTGAAGTTTACCACCTGCAATAAGAGAATTGAATAGACAGGTTAAATAAAAGCTATGGAAAATATGCAAGGACCCTTATCATAAATGGGGCCAGCTTAGCCACGATTACAACTGATGGGAGTAAAAGAAAGAGTTACAACTAATGAATATGTTCTGTTCAACACAGAATAATGATAATTTTTAGCTTGATAAAAAGAGCTTTGCTAAGCACCACATGCAGCAGATGTGTCCACGTGGGAAGTGTGGAACATCCTGGCAGTGCATGAAGCGGCACACGCAATGAAAATGACCATATGCCAGTCCACTATTCAGGTAAGCCACACATGTATGTTGAATGTGGACCATTGGCAAGTATTTAATATATACATATATATATATATATATATATAGAGAGAGAGAGAGAGAGAGAGAGAGAGAGAGAGAGATTTTTTGTATGGTCATCTTCACGATTGGCCCACTTATGCACCGTTCTGACATCATACACACTAACCTGGTTGATGCATGGGGTGAGACCGGAGAAGGCCTAGCAAACCTCTAATAAAGCAATTGTCATCTAAGGCTTCTGAATGGCAGTAATGGGAGTTCAAACATGGTCACTCAGCGCAATCCACAACAGGAAGGATATGCACCCAAGTTTCTCAAACACACTCAACGAAAGCCCACAAGGTTTATTCTGAAGAGGAATTATATAATCTTCAACCCAAGGATATGCATAGGCAGCATAGCATACCCGGCCTTTCAGTTTCTACATGTGGGCCCATGGTTCTGGGATCCACATCATTGTTCTGTGACCTCACCAAAGATAGAAAATCCTTAAAAAATCTCCCTGATAGAACAATGCTAACCTTTTAATGTGGGCCATCAAACAGTGTTTTTTCTTCTTTTTTTTTGGGAAAGATACCAGGGGCCAACAAATAGACAGTTAAGAAGAGAAACACAGCAGCTATCCACATTTAATAGAAAAGGCCCAACATTGGTGGCTAGGAGCATCTGATATGGAAGATTCATGTGCCATGGTCCAGTCAAAGAGGGCACAACAAATGTCTGGATCATTGAACAGGTCCCACCTGTACAAACTGGAAACTAAAGTGTATCGTGACTAACCACAAGTCAGGGATCCTATAATTCCTCTATTTTGAAAAGCCATGGGGATGCAATTAGCAAATACGCATACAATATGCATATTTGCCTCTTTTTTACAAAAAAGAAGAAGAAGAAGAAGAAGAAGAAGAAGAAGAAATGTTTTGTTTTTTTGTGTTAATGATAGTGGATACTGCCCACTGTTCTCTCCAATGTACGATGCCCAATTGGCCCATTGACGGCTTCCCATTAACATCCTACCATTTTTCAACAGACTAATTTGTGCGCCCACAATACATGCACTTCCTAGGTCCACGACCTCCTCCCACTTCACCCCGACCACATTGATTACCCCTGCCATTGCGCTACCACAACCTCAACCAATAAAGGATGCTAAAGTAGAGTTGTCACAATAGATATCCATTGAAGGGCGAGCATATACTTCATTCAAAGATGGCACATCCTTGACACCAAGATCTGTGCACGAATAGGTTCATACTCACGTTTCAACCAGATAAGAACTTGGCTGCATGAAACTCCTCTCGTTGTTAACGTAGCTTCTCCAAATTAATCATAAGGGGTTAATACACATTCAGCTCCTCCCGCATTCCTTTAAGTTTGGAATAATATTCACCTAGCTTTTTGTCACCTTGTTGGAGCTCAAATATTTCTTCATATAACTAATACATACGAAAGATATTTTTATTGGATGAATATATCTCTCATAATGCATCACACACTTCCTTTGCAGTATCCAAAAACATTGCATCAACACTGATAATGATTCCATACTGTTTCACAGCCATGTCAGAATTTGAGCATTCTCCTGGATCCATCATTCATATGTACTAGAACTCTCATTGGGTTTCTCTACAGTCAAGTATTTCGATTTTCCTTTTGTCGTAAAAAATATTTGGATGGACTTAGACCATTGGAGATAGTTCGTTCCATAATTTAATAGAGGTTATTTGGACCCCTAAAAAATCGAATAGATTTATGATTCCAATTCTTGAATCACTTCTCACTTCCACAGTTCCACCTGTAAAAAAGGGACTAGAATATATAATGCAAGCTCACGAACATAGGTTGACCTTCTGCGACCTATGAAAAATCAACGTCTATGCTTCACATGGTATGCACACCACACTTAAAGAGAATAGCCAACCCACATGTTCCAAGTTCCAACCAATCACAAGAGTTGATGATCACAAACACAGAGTTTGATGAAGGCAATCGGCCCACACGTTCACACATCCCATGAGAGTCAATGATCACAAATAATTCATCCCCTTCTCACACATGGGCCATTACAAAGGCTCAGCACAACAAAAAGAAAAGAAACCCTAGGTTTCTTAAAGGATTTTCAGCACAAGTGGGATGAGAGAGCCTAAAAATAAAAAGAAACAAGGATGGGGTGGATGGAAAAAAGATGGATTGGATCATAACATGTAGCACAATCTGATCGTTATTGTAGCACGGTACCGTAGCTCGTGAAAGAAAAGGAGAGGAGAGAAGAGGAAAGCCCTAATTGAGTTGGACCTACTACAAAACCATGCTATAGTAACAAGCAGATTGTTCTACATTTTAAAGGTAACATAAATTTTATTAAGAGGGATGCCAAGATGATGCAAACAATACAGCCTAAAGGGGAAAATTACAGCACTAGACAGGAGGAATTACAATCTTTCAACCAATGTAAGCAAGAAGCCCATTCCACAACATATAACATCGCCTACTATTAACCCGCTCCCCTGTATTGTTCTCATTTCAAAAGCCCGTCCCATTTCTCTCCCTTCTGAAGGCTAACTCCATGTTAAGCCATGAAGAAAACACCATGTTAAGCTATGAAGAGCCCACCAACAAAACTTCGCCCAAGCTATAAAAAGCCCTAAAGGAAGCTACTCCATACAAAGCGCACAAACATGCAATGTATGAAAAGATGACTGACCGACTCAGCATACGTCATACACATAATACAAATGTTCGGGATCACCATTGACTATTTCTAAAGGTTATCCACTATCAGAACCCTCTCTGATGCAGGACAATTAACCACTTACTCTAAAAGCTCGAATTGATAGAGCGTGGTGAATCAATCCCTTTATCTCATAGCACAGGCCCCACATCTCATGGGTTGGGTCCTTGGCCGAACCCCCCTCGTATGCCCCACATCACATGGGTTTCGTCTCACACGGGCCGCCCACTCCGAGTGTGCCCCTGCATCCCACAGGCCACCCCATTCGAGCCCGGTGTGAAAATGTCCTTGCATTAATCACCCCCGGTGAGGAGTCTCGAACACCAGACATCCCCCTCTGATACCACTTTGATGCAAGACAATTAATCACTTGCTCTAAATGCTTGAACTGATAGAGCGTGGCGAATTAATCTCTATCTCATAGCCCAGGCCCCACATCTCATGGGTTAGATCCTTGGTCGAAACCCCCTAGTAGGCTCCACATCACATGGGTTTTGCTTCACACGAGCCACCTGCCTTATATGGGCCGCCCACCCCGAGTGTGCCCCTGCATCCCACAGACCACCCCACTAGAGCCCGGTGTGAAAATGCCCCTGCATTACTCTCCCTACCGACTAACCATCCGAAAGTTGCAACCTTCTAAGGAGGGGGGGGGATTAACAGCATGCATACCATGTGTCTCTTGGGGCCCGTCATTCCTACTTTAAGCTTGAAGTGCATAGAAGGAGAAAACTGAAAAACACCATAATTTCTTCTTTTCTTTTCTTTTTTTTTTCTTTATTCTTTCTTTTTTTAAGATTAAACACCCTGATTTCTCCCTCCACCAAATCATCCTATCATGTTCCCCTCACACCAGGTGACATGGTTGAATACAATCCAATAGTGATACAAACTCCACCTTGTCATTAAGAAGGAACCTGCGACAAGGGGGAGACCAAATAACAGACTCCCTACAATAAGATAAGCATAGATCAACCTTGATATTGCGTTCCGTGGACAAGCAGGCCAATCACAAAACCGCAGCTTACAAGGAACATTCCCTAACCCACACATGCTCCCAAAAGTGAATTTCCTCCCCATTGTCGACGAAAAACGCCCCTTCAATAAACTTAGGTTTCACCAAAGAAACCCCTTTCCGGATAGCCAATGCTCTATATAGTGAGGAATCCCTCCTACAACCTCCATCCTGGTAACCATACTTATCAACAATAGCCTCCCTCTAAAGGGCCCACTTTTCCATCCCAGACCTCCACAACCACTTCCCCAACAGCTCAAGATTCATTCACTCTACATCCCTTATGCTAGCTCCTCCTTCATACGATTTACACACCTTCCCCCGTCCTAGTAAATGGAATTTTTTTTTCTTCTCTTCTGACCACTACCACAAAAACCCTTGCCTCAACCTCACCAACCTGTCCAACACCAGCTTCAGGCATCGAAATAAGGACACGAAGTAGATTTTCAAGTTCGACGAGGCTGATTTAATGAGGGTTATTCGGCCACCAAGAGACAGGTGCCCAATCTTCCACCTCAATAATTTCCTCTCAAAAATTTCCACTAATATGTCCCACAAATGTTTAGTCATCTTCCCTATGCACTTGGCTAGACCAAGGTAAGTGGAGGGGAAGGAGCTCACCATGCACCCACAGATTCCCACTAGCTGCTCAACCTCCACCTTGGATATGCACACATCCATCATCCCGCTCTTAGCGATATTGATTTTTAGCCTTGACACCACTTCAAAGCACTTTATAATCATCCTCAGCTTGTCCACCATGGTAACATCAACATTGCAAAACAAAATCTTACCATTAGCTTGCAAACAATTCCTTTCACCCCATCATTGTATCTCGAATCTATGCACTTGTGGGCAGGGAGAGCACTATCCAAAATTTATCATCCCATTACAAAAACTACTTAAATCTTTGATATGACACTTGCCAAAACTACCTTGAATCTGGAAGCGAAAAGTTTAGCAAGAATCTTTTATAGGCCACCTATCAAGCTAATAGGTCTAAAATTCCTTAGCCACTCCACACCTGTGACCTTCGGAATGATAACAACAAAGGATGCCCCAAGTTCTACCAACAGCCAACCAACCCCTCTTAAAAAATTCTAACATGAAGCTCAATCCATCTTCTATCACAACTTCCAAAAAAACATGGAAGAACCCCAAGGGGAATCCATCCAGGCCGGTGCTTTATCCCTATCCAATGAATTCACTACAACCTTCACTTCGTCTTAAGAAGGTTTCTACGCAAATCAGCTTCTTCCCTTGATAGACTCTTGAAAGAAAGGCTATCCAGCTCTGGTCTCCACCCTTCGACGGATGTATCGCACCCTTGGGATACGGAAACATATCAGGTATCACATGAGAAATATCGGATGTATCATGTAATGTACTGCTATTTTTGGGAAACATTGGGAAATTAGACAAATTTTTCAATGAAACTTTAGGAGATATTAAAAAAGACATCATTATACACTTAGAAAGATTACAAAAATCAAGCACACACAAGTTTTCTTTGTATAGTATACTAAACTATGCGCTATCAGATAGAAATGATGTAACCGCTTTAAAAATCAATTCATATAAAATGATGAATAAAGAAATCACTAATATTTCTATAGTTTGTATCACTCATTGGCACATTCAATGTACTAAATAATGACATTAGATATGCTCTACAAAATATGGTGCATTTATTTAAAATATTTTTATTATTTTATAATTTTTTAAGAAAACAATAAACAAGTGTGGTTGCTGTTAACATCAGTTTGCACTCGTAAATACAAAATATGAGGCATACATAACATCTAATCATCTAATTGTTTTCAAATAAAATAACTTTTAATTCATTTTCAACATTTTTTAATTAAGAATATATTTTTTTAATTTCAAAAAGTTCTGTTAATTTGGAGATCAACTTCCAAGCACTGTAATGTGATTTCCTTTAATTGCAAGTTAAATTGATGAAATTAAGAAAATTTCAGATTTCCCCCAATTTTCCCCAAATTCAAAAATCAAAGGTCAAAACCCTTGATTGAGCAAACAAAACATGCAAAATCGTGAATTATGAACTTCATTCCATTGATTCCAAAGAATTTAAACAAGAAAAAGCTGTTCAAATTCGCAAAAACTCGCCAATTTGGGTTCCGGTACTACACACTCTCCAATTTCAATTTCCGCCACCAAATCCCCTTTCCTCTCCAAACAATCAAAAAGGACTGGTTGAAATTTCCTTAGGAAGGTAATGAAAGGAAGGAAAAAAACAAAAAAAACAAAAAAAACAAAAAACAAAAACAAACAAAACAATATTTTAAGGATTTTTTTGTTTATCTTTTCAATATTTTCGCAAAGGAGACTGACACACTTAAGGTATCATAGATGGATTGCAATACATAGTGATACATTGCGATACATTACAATACATAAGAATAAATTGCAATATATTGACCAAAACTAGGAAGTTTCCCAACTGAAGGCCAGTATCGTATCGATACTGTGAGACATCGATAACATCGGCCGATATTATCGATACTACAATCATTACATGTAACCAAGGGCATGCACAATATACTTGGTTTTGCGGTTTGTACAACTAGGGCCCATCGTTTGGTGATCCAAATCATTGGTCTCTTGGGCCCCACTGAGGACGAACCATGCCCCAATATAAGACAATCATGACCTTTTGATTTGTCACCTATAAATAGATGGTCAAGGATAGAAATACAACAATGGCCACAACTGAAAAACAACCCGACATGGTGACTAGGATCTTACAATATTGGACATCTTTGGGACATGATCCGTTAATGGGTGTCTCAACAATGGACGAAATGGATAACTAAATCATCGACCACACAACTACCAAAACCAAAACCAAATTATATTTTGCATATCCTTAGGTCAAAAATTATTTAGTTCTTCTATTTCCATGTGCAAGCTGTAGATAAACTCTCCTTTTTTCCTTTAAAAAAATGACAACTTCGTTAAGGCAAAAACAACAAGAAGAAGAAGAAGAAGCAACCCTACATGAGTGGCCCCCATGTCACTCAACTACCTAGCTTCCAAGAACAAAGGAAAAAAAAAAAAAGAGGGTGGGCCCCCCTACCCTTAACAAAACCCCTTAACAGTTTGCATTACAAATTTCCCCAATCTCTCAAGAGGTCCTACAGGGAATGACCTCAAAATCCTGTCTAATCAAAAGCCCAATTGATAATCATGAGCTGAATCAGTCTCTTAATTGAGGAAACAAATGAGGGTGTATCCTAAAAATTCTATTATTTCTCTCTTTCCACAAACACCACGGGATCCCAAAGAACACTGCCATACCACTTCACCAATTCATCCCCTACAACATTATTAAAAACCCAAATCACCCCAAACAGAGAAAGGAAGGAATCCTAAACCTATCTCGCCATTGAACAATGAATGGGTAGATGGTTTGTGGCTTCTTCTTCTTTCCCACACATGATGCAAACGTTGGGAAAGTACATGTTCCTCTTCTTCAAGTTATCCATCATTAAGATCTTATTGGCCATAGCTACCCATGTTAGGGCATGTTTGCATATCACCAATTCTATTAAAATCAATGGAAATGGAAAAGTTTTTCCATTTGATGTGACAATTTGAGATGTTTGAATAGCAAAGAACAAGCAAGATTCCACAAAACAATCATTGCACTTTTACATAGATTGGATTCTTTAGCACAAGAAACTAGGTGATTGTTGTCTCACAAATATGAAATTTCCACTTAATATCCAAACAAGACCCTTTTGATAATGGAATCCATGTTTCAATAGTGCTCATGAAAATAATCATTGTCTAATCATTACCTTCTCTTTTCTTTTCCCTTGGAATACATGTATCCAAGCATGGCTTTAACTCTTGGACATGAGCCTTCCACACTTTTGCACAAGGCGAAGCCACCTCACAACGTCAACAAGACTGAAAAGAGAATTAGATAAGAATTTGCCATCAAACAACCATCTCCACACTTGGACATGAGCCTTCCTATTATCATATGAGATATCAATATGCAGTTCACTCAATTTGTTCACCAGGTTAACAAAGAGAGCCAACTCCTCTTTAGAAAGGTTTCTGCCAAGGTATTCAATAATGGTAATGGTGGTGGTTGTAACAGTTGTTACGGCCAATTTTTAAAATAAAAAAATGTATCTCTTTTTCGTAATGCGTAACAGTTCCCACCTTTACTGTTGCATAATGGTCCATTCTTTAATACATTGATTTCCACATACATAATCTAATAGACCTTCCTCCCATTAAATCATTACAGCCTTGAATTTTTCTTCTTTGTCAATCACAAGCATGATCAGATGAGTCACAAGCTACATCATCTAACCATGCATCCTTCCAAAACCCAACCTTAGCCTTTGCCTACCAGGAATCAAATGTGCTTAAAAAAATTCCTTCCCACCTCTTCTCAAGATATCCCATTCTCACCAACCATAGCCCCTACCTACCTTGCTAATAGCTTTCTACACCATGGAACCCCTTAATCCCTAGCATAAAACTAGAAACCATTCTCCTCCATAAAAGCGATAGTTCCCAACAGCCACATTTCTCCATGGAACTTCTGGCTCTTCACCAAATCCCCACCACCATTTGCTCAACAGTGCCCAGTTCGGCAGTTCCGCTGTCTAATATCTCCAATTCTAAGGTGTCCCCTGTACTCGATGGCTTTTTGACCTCCTTCCAATTGATAAGGGGAAACTTACGGCCCTCCTCTCTCCCCTCCTATTTCCTTTGAAGCCACCCAATCTTCAAAGCTACTGCAACAGGGATCTTGAACAACAAAGAGAAATTTGAGTCTTGCGAGTACAAGGATATCAAGCTAACCATCTTATTAGAGATAAATTTACTTTAATGTTATGCAATATATCTAATCTATACCAAATGAGACAACTCTTGCTCCAACCTTTCGCACTTTCGGTTAAATGCCTCCTCTAGGAGAGTTTGCACTCAACGCGTCAATCTTTTTTGGAAGCAGGCAACAAAATCATGGAGATTCTAGACAAAAGGAAACGTGCATAAAAGGATAGTTAGGACATGTTTGGATGTGGAATCCAAGCCGGAAGAAAGGGAAAAAAAAAATAGTTATCCAATGCTGATTTCCATGAGAACTATTGAAACATGGATTCCAATTGAGTTCTTGTTTAGGTGCAAGTGGAAATCTCATATTCCTCTCACAATACTCACCTAATTTCTTTGTGCCAAGAACTCAAATTATGGAAAAGTGTAATAATTACTTGGCAGAATCTACCATTTTCTTTGCTATCCAAACAACACAAATTGTAACATCAAAGGAAAACCCTTTTCCCTTCACACTATTTGGCATGGAAACCATGGTTTCTAAACATGGCCTTAAATATTGCAAGAGACTCACAAACACAAACTTAAAAGCAAAAGAAAAGAAAAAAAAAATGAAAATGTACGTGCACAACACTCATCTTGCAAAAACCAGTACAAGAACACAGGTAAAGAGGGAAAAAAAAAAAAACAGTGGGAGAAGCTCAGATCTCAATCAAAGGGCAGGAAAAAGTACAAACTATGAGAAGTGTGAGCCCTACATGCTGAAGTAGGATTTTGAATCCTGCTCTCTCTGCATGTGCCGATGAATCACAAGTGTGAGATATGCGTAGTTCATCAGGTAGACTCTATCATGCATGTGCTGTGGCCTGGAAATCAGACCAGTGTGACCACCAAGTAGGCTACGTGACCACAGAAAATACCTAAAGGAACCAGCGTGACACATCTGATGACCATACCTACTACATTTTCAGGTCAGCACACACACAAGGATCCCCAACTGATGAATGGCCTTGATCTCACACATGCATGATGCAACACTGGCACATGTGGATGGTAGGATCGGTGATCCTTCTCTTCAGAGTAGCCTTAGCAAATGACTTTTATAGTGCCTAGACCAGTTGACTTTCTATCATGTATTGGCAAAGCTACATCTTCAAGAAATGGGTTATTATTGTTCCTAGCATATGCAACATGCAATAAACAACATTGAATAAAGATCTTACCTTGAGTGATGGATATCTATAGAGTACTTGAGACTGTCTGCGGAGAGAGGCACTACCAATAACACTTCCCGCTGGAAGCTCGGCTAAAGAAGTTGCAGTCAAACAAATAAATGCATCCCGGACATCCTCTCTGGGAAGGTTGCATGGTAAAATCATCCCATCTGGAAAATATGTGGGCACATCCTTCATCGAATGTACAGCAATATCAATTCTATCATCTAAGAGCGCCTCATCTATCTCTTTCGTAAACAGGCCTTTGCCACCAATATCTGCAAGCGGTTGATTTAGAATTTTATCACCCGTTGTTTTAATAATTACAATTTCAATGGCTCCATCTTCGGCTAGCTCTGAGTGAGTTGCCATGAGCTTGTCCCGTGTCTCATAAGCCTGGGCAAGGGCTAGCGGGCTGTCCTACATAAGCAATAGAAAGAATATCATACGATGGAGGCCAAGTGAACCCAAAACATTCAGCGGAAGACAAACAATCACCTGGTTATAGAAATTTGAGCAGTCATTTTTTTGTTTTTGAAGAGAGAAATTTGAGCAGTCATTGAGTTCACATCAATCCAGAATGAGAAATGTGAAGTCAACCAACAAGAACCAGAATTTTTTGAATCCCACCCTTGCCATATGTGGCAATGGGGCGTGTGAACAAGAGCAGTTCACCAGGTGGACCCCAGAGTCTGTGTCATATACCAAAAATTGGCAGGGGTGGCCATAAGGTTAGCGACAACCAAAAATGGATGTCAAGGAGAAAAATGAACAATGGTTAAAATTAGATATATACGTTGATGAGGCCCACCTGATGACCAGTTTCGCTGGACCAGCCTGATTTTCAGGCCTTGGTACCCATGATGGGACCCATCTGAGTAACAGCCTAGATCTCACACACATATGCCGCATAGGCTGGTGAGAGTGCGATTCGAAATCTTGTACACCCTACTTTGCAAGTAATCTTTGTAGCAGTTGTTTGGTAGATTAAGAATAAGAATAAGCAGGCAAAGTTATGATACTAAAAGAAACAATCTTCGAGAATCTATTGACGTAAATCAAGTAAACCAATGTTGAAAACGTTATGCAATACACCAATTAAAGCTTCCCAAATGTTTCCCTAAGACTAAGATACACTACATGACAGATGCAATATTTCCCAATATTTCCAACAATACTTTTGTATCCCAGGGGTGCGATATTGATACTTCGAAAATTCAAGAAATGTTTCCCAATTGCACTTAACCTTCCTGATTAATATTGAAACAAAACCAATTTTGACCTTAAGTTATATCAGAAACCCATTTCCAAAAATAACTTGCTAACCAAGGGACTAACCAACTCCAAGTAACACTTAACTTCTATTAGTTACCTTAAGTTATCAAAACCACAAAGTTAGGGCCACATCCACACTATATATAACACAAGTAGCTTTTGGCCAATTTTAACCCTACAATTAGTCGTGGGGAGGAGCATTAAAAAGTAGCTTTTGGACGTAGCAGGCCCTTCAACCAAGGGTTTTTTTGTCTTTTCAATTCATTGATGAGAGTAGCCTGCCCCATTTCTCTTGTTGTTTGCGTGTAGCTTGTGCATAAGCTTGGTATCAGGGGACATGCAACCAGTGTTTTAAATAGCCACACTAGGTAGCATGTAACTGACACTACGTAGAGTAGCTTAGCTTAATGGTATGTGACATGCGAGAATAGCTTGTGTCGCATGTAGCCTATGCTAGATGCTAACTTACATACGCCACACGCTACATAGCCTACGCTATACGCGACATAGCTTACACTACAAGTTATTTTTCACTAAAACAAAATTCAATTTACATTTTCAATGATTTGTTATAAAAAAAAAAATAGTTAATCTTTTCAATGATTTTAGTAAAATCAATAAAAGTAACAGAAAAACCATAAGGTTGCATTTGGCTCATCACCATTTCAGGGGCACAGAAAAATAATTTGTGATTTTGGATTTTCTGTTCTTCATAGAATTACCAGCAAACAGAAGAATGGGGCCCTTTTATGTTGCAATTGAAAGAAAGAGCTCATCCAGATCCACAAAGGTATCATTTCCTGATATTCGGAAATGCTATTATGAGTTAAAATTCTGACAATTGAGAATTTCTTTTCTTGCAGCCTAAAGCAAAACTACTTCAGTATACCCAATACATGAAAAAACAAGAGAAACCCAAAACAGCTCTATCCTTTTGAAAAATGAAAATATTGTAAAAAAAGGAGAATACCTGAGCATGAAAAATGAGACATACCCAAAACATCAATGACTACATACAATAACTAAATGAAGCAAAATTTAAACCAAAACAACCCAAATCAAGACAAATTAAGACACGCACAAACCAACTCTACCCTCAAACATTCAAAAATTAAAAAGAAAATGAAAACAATAGAGAAAAATGCCTAAGATTTCCTCATCCATGACAAAATAACAGAACCCAAAAAAAAAAAAAAGGCTCCATCCTTTTTAAAAATCAACATTAGAAAAAAGGGAAAATACCTTATATGAGAAAATGAGAGATATCCGAAACATAGATGACTACATACAATAAATTAGTAATCAAAATTCAAACCAAAACAAGACAACCCAAGACAAATTAACACACACAACAGCTCCACCCTCAAAACTTCCAACAGCGTTTTTTAAAAATGGCAAAGCAAAAATGCCCAAGATTTACATCTATATAGATGCCTCCTCTTACCACACCTATCTCTTCATGGAATTGCAATCATCTCCGTTTGGTTTAGCAGGGAGACTAGTGCTAGCTCGAGACTACTATAATACAAGAACTAGCTCGTGTCCTGAGCGAGACTCTATCCAGATCTATGGATCTCCCCAGCATCCAAGCACCATCCAAATCCGCCACTCGTTTGGCAACGCCTTCTTTTCTATGAACCCCCACCACTGAATGATGAACTTTGCCAGTCTTCACCTCCGACCCGACCAGGAGAGAACACACGGTTCCACAACCATGACAAAATAACAGAACCCAAAACAGCTCTATCCTTTTGAAATTAAAAAATAATAACAAATAATAACTTACCGAAAGAAAAATATGAGAGATACCCAAAACATTGATGACAACATACAATAACCTGTATGAATCAAATTCAAACCAAAATAAGCCAAACCAAGACAAATTAAGACACACCCAAAACAGCTGTATCCTCATACCTTCAAAATTTTTAAAAATAATAATAACAAGGCAAGGCAAAAATGCCCATTACTTGCACACCCATGACAAAATAACAGAAACCCAAAATAGCTCTATCCTTTTCAAAAAAACAAAAAAAAAATGCAAAAATAGGAAAACACCTTGCCAAGCGAAAAATTAGAGACAACTGAAACATCGATGCAACATACAATAACCTATATGAATCAAAATTCAAACCAAAACAAGCCAAACCAATACAAATTAAGACACACCCAAAATAGCTCCATCCTCAAACCTTCCAAAAAAAAGTCGAAGCAAAAATGCCTAAGATTTCCACATCCATGACAAAAATAATAGAAACCCAAAACAGCTCTATCCTTTTGATAATTTAAAATGTTCAAAAAAAGGGGGGGAAATACCTTCCCAAGAGAAAATTGAGAGATACATGAAATAACCTATATGAATCAAAAGTCAAAACAAGACAAGTTAACAAAAACCCAAATCAGCTCTACCCTCAAACCTTCAAAAAATTTCAGAAAAATGAAAAATTCATTAAGCAAAACTACCTCAGATTTCCACACCCATCACAAATCAAAGGAAACCCAATTCAGTTATACCCTTAAATTAAAAATAAAAATAAAAATATTAAAAAGAGGAAGAAGAGAGTGGAAAAAGAACAATGGATATACCTCCCTCTTGTACCGATTCTGATGAGAGAGACCTTAGTCTGCGGCTGCTGCTCAACAGCCACAGCTGCTCTTGTCACCAGAACTTTCCTTGTTGCATGTAGGAATGTTGGTGGGGGGAGCCCAAGTGGTGAAATGCACCCGGGGCGCATGTTAGCAGGAGGGGAAGGGAAGAGAGTGTTGAAGCTCACCATTGCTGCCGCTACCGCTGTTGCTGTTGATGCATTTCGTTTGGGTTTTGTTGAGAGAGAAAGAGATGGGTTCGGGAAGCAGATAATGTCAGTTTTGGATTAGCCAATCACATCAGATTCTTCCTACCAAGAAAGAAAATGTCAACCCTCTCTCTACACACTCATTTTCAGCTCTAATAAGTGGGGCCCATTTCTCAGTGATCTAGACCGTTGGGTTGTTGGGACAGATGGTGGATGAACTAATACTCAAAGGGTTACCTTGTTAAAACAATCTTGATCTGTCCAGTTGTCGCTGATGAATAGACGGTTTAAAAGAGAAGTAGAGCAACTGCCCATGCTCGACTGGAAAATGACCAATATTGGGAATTACAAGGAATTATGGCTAAGCAAACCAATGGTCTGGATTAGCCAACGATGGGCTGGCTTGTGGAAATTGAGAGCATGTGTATGATGTAGCCACGAGCATTTTCCAAAGGATGGAAAGTGGGCTGGAATAGCCTTCACGTGGCCCAGGTCCAGCTCATGTGGGCCTAGCCTTTTGGGCCTGATTGCCATAAGTGTCTACTTTGGGCTCAGTACGACCCAGCCCTGTACGACAAGGGCTGAGTCCCTAAACTTGGCCTGGTGGCCAATCTAAGGCTTGAAATAGACGCCCATGTCCATGCGGACCAATGATGAATGGCCTAGTATAATCATCAAAAAGGTCAGAGTTGCATAAAAGCATAGTAATTTACAATCATTCGTACACACTCGTAGTTTAAAAGCACTTTTGAATTTTTGATCATGTTTCCTTGATTAAATAAAAAATTTAAAAAGAAAAAAGCCATTCTTTTACTAGCAGGGCATTTTCCACTTAACCGCCCCATAGATGTAGGGTTATAGCCGAGGCCTCTTTAGCCTGATTAGGGCTAAGCCCAAGCAAGAGCTAAGGCTTAGGAAACTAAGGCTAGCATGACCCATCGCCATCCCTAATTTTATTATAAGAAATGCTCAAGTGCTCGCAGAGTGCGATAAGTTATGGTGTTAATAGTTGCATTGGAACACTTTAGTTCAATCCATTGATAGAGACTATGTAGCAGGTATCATACACATTTCATGGACTATCATGAAAACATAATAATAATATAACAAGTATTAATCATTTAATTAATGGCCTTAAGCATGGATCATCAAGATCATTTATATAAAAAAAGGTTCAAGCAACAATTTAATCCATTCATTCGATGAAGGCACATGGATTGTTTACAATTCTTGAGCCATACTACTCATCCCATCCATGGCTCGGAAAAGGGAGTTATAGAAAATAAAGTCAAATAAAAAATGAATTGGATCATCAGTGATGGCTATAATCTCTGACATAGATAAGGGCTCTAATATTGATCAACCCTCTTACGGTTGATGATTTTACAGTGACTTGAATTTATGGTGGCTAGAAAAATACAAGTTTGTCATGTAGACTGAATTCAACGAGTCCCAATAGAGAATCTTTGAATCTATGGTGGCTACAATCTCTGACACAAATAAAGACTGCAATATTTAACTCTCTTACAGTCGATCAATTATTTTACAATGACTTGTATTAGGCCGATGTGTAGATAATTATATTTCTTAACATGTTCTTTGATTGTTTTGTTATTAAATAATTAAAATTTTTCTTATTGATCATTAACGAGACTATTCTTTCAACAATTTTGTCTGAATAATCTAACTTAAGTTGAAACAAACCCTTCTTGTAGATTTCTTTAAGTGGTATAATATGTATCTTCCAAATTTGAATAATTTTTCCTGTCTACAAAGCTCTTTTTTTTTTCAGAATTTTTAACAGAATCGTTATATATTGTCGATGACCTAGAAGAAAAGTAGCTAGCACCGGATAAAGATCTCGAGACTTTGTCCATTTATCTTATGGCTTGTATATTCTAGTGGCCTGCTAATGTCTTATGTCAAAAACCCCATCCACACCTATCGCCTGTAGGGAATCGCGAAGAAGCAAACTTGAATTCAATCAAACAAGATGAAATAAAATGTAGACAAAATATGTAGAGAACACATGAATTTTACGTGGCAAAAGCCACATGAGAAGAAAAAAACACAGCATAAAGCAACAAGCAATCCACTATAAAAGCAATATTATAACAGATAATGCACTTACAATGATAAGAATCCCTTTGAATCTCCCAAAATGCTAGCTTTTATTTTCTAGAACCCTTAGGAATGTCTTAGAAATCTCTTAGAATGCCATAATCCCAATTACACTTGATATAAATGGCATCGCAGTGGAATAGGGAACAAATTGCGCACTTACGTAGAATCGCATGTACTATCGATCAAAGTGTCAATCAATCGACACTGATCGAGCACCCTTTGATTGATCAAGTAAACCAAAGCTCGAGCGATCGAACTAGTCCAAAACTGTTCAAAGAGTAAAAGGGATTTTTCTGAATATTGTGGATGGATCAACCGAACATGATCCAAGCTGTCTAGTGAGCAATCTGTCTAATTACAGGGAGGTCCAATGGAACGAGCAAGGCAATCGATCGATCGATGCCATTATTTTTGCACAGATTGAAGACATCAATTCAACAATCTCCACCATGGATTTAATCTGCATGCTCCATTGATCTGTTATCATCACCATCTATAATCGCCTTCCATCATAACTTTATCATTGTTTCTCGTACACACTTCGTCTTGATCAAACCTTCGCCAATCCCAGATAAGTTGAACATAATTAGAACTTCTCAACGAGATCCACCTTCGTAAGCATGTCGATCAGATTCACGCTTATATGGATCTTCTCTAGAATCACGTCGCCTTCCTCCAACACCTGTCAGATAAAATGATGAGAAATATTAAGATACTTATTGCGTGAGTGATAAACTAAGTTTTTTACCAAATTAATCGCGCTTTCACTGTCATAATTAATTGGCACGGCTTCCTATTAAAGCTCAAGCTGATTTATCATTCCTCTCAACCAAACACCTTATGCGAATGCCATTGTCACTGCCATATACTCAGATTCGATTGTGAAAAGAGCAACCAGAAACCGAAGCTTCAACATCCAATTGATTGCTCCACCCACTAGAACAAACAAGTAGCCGAAAGTTAACCTTCTATTGTCTATATTTCCTGTATAATCGACATTTGTATAACCTATTAGTTTCTCTTCTGTTTTCTCAAATATTAAGACGTAGTCCACCATATCTCATATATACCTAAGTAACCATTTCACTGCCTCCTAATGTTATTTCCCGGGGTTAGCCATGTGTTTACTCACAACACCCACTGCATGTAAAATATCAAGTCTCATAAAGACTATGACATACATCAAACTGCCAACTGCACTCGAATAGGGCGCATAAGATATAACTTGTTTTTCTTCATCTATAATAGGACATTGTTCTGAAGTTAGCCTAAAGTGAGTAGCATAAGGTGTGATAACTAGTTTCACCTTGTCCATACAGAACTTAATTAATACATTCTCAAGGTATTCTACCAGTAATAACAGTAGCATGCTCATCTCTATCTTTGTGAATATATATACTGAGAATATTCTTTGTAATTATCAGATTTTTCATTTCAAATGTCCTTGACAACTGAGTCTCTAACGTATCAATCCCATACATGTCATGGCTGGCAATTAGCATGTCATCTACATACAGAACCAATACAATGAATTGTCCATGACCTAGTATCATGAAATAAATACAATGATCATATTCACTTATGGTAAATCGTTGACCCATCATGAAAGTATCAAACCTTTTGCACCATTACCTAAGCGACTATTTCAGGTCGTATAACAGCCCCCTCAACCTGCAAACTTTATTCTTTACCTATTATATTTCGAACCTTCTAGTTACTTCATGTAAATCTGTTAACTCCCAATGTAGGAAATCAGTCTTCACATCTATTTGCTCCAATTGTAGGTTGTACTAGACAACTAAAAATCTGATAGATACATACTTGACAACCAGTGCGAATATCTTATAGAAGTCGACGCCTTCTTTCTGAGCATATCCCTTCGTAGCCATGCTTACTTTGTACATTTCTTGTTTTTTCTTATAAATTCATTTAGACCTAATTGCTTTACTCTTAACGAGAAGCTCCACCAGCTCCCATGTCTCATTCTTGTACAAAGAGTCAATCTCATCTTGCATCGCCGTTATCCACTTTTCAACATTTAGGTCATCTAATGCTTCCTGAAATGTAGACGGATCCTCATAATCCGTAATGAAAGCAAATGCAACATTCGAGTCATCTCTGTATTTAACTGATAATTTGCGATCTCTCGACGGATTTTTTCTAAGATGTGGATACTCCACTTGCTCATGTACCTTTGTCTACGGCTCAAGCTCAACATGTGTATTAACTTTTTCAATCTCGACATCAATGACTGCTAATTTTTATGGTTCCTTGTGTCCATCCTATGGAATAAGGAATTTTCATCAAACATGACATCTTGACTAATTATGATTTTTCGAGTAACCCAGTTATACAGCTTGTATCCTTTCACTCTATCACCATAACTTATAAAAGTACACTTATTTGCCATATGGTCTAGCTGATCTCTCTTAACTAACGGTACATGAGAATAAGCATAATAACCAAATGCACGCAACTGTGAGTAGTCTACATCATGACCACTCCACACTTCTTCTGGAATCTTACGGTTTATTGTCATGGACGGGGACCGATTCATAAGATAACAAGCTGTATTAACGGCCTTAGTCCATAATTCATCATCCAATGCACCATTGCTCAACATACTTCGTGCTCTCTCCAAGAGAGTCCATTTCATCTATTTCGCCACATCATTCTACTCAGGTGTGTGCATTAATGTATTGTGCCTTACAATCCCCTCATATTAGTAAAATTAATTGAATTCTTTTAAAGTGAATTTACTACCACTGTCTATTCTTAAGACTTTCAATTTATGTCATGTCTATTTCTCAACTATTGCTTTCCACACCTTAAATGTGGCAAACATATCGGATTTATTTTTAATAAAATAAACGCATACCTTCCCTGAGTAGTTGTAAGACCCGTGTCCTAGCTTGTACTATTCCGTAGGCTTTCACAGTCCTTCCGGTCGAATTTCGGCAACCCTCGACCTATATCCGACGTTTACACGCGATCCTAAGTCGAATCCCACGTATCAGAGTCGACTCAACTCGAAACCTATACCTCTGTGACCGCCCCGTCGTCACGGTTCCAACGCCGTGACTCGCACACCAATCCGATACCCAGGCCAGGAGATGTGGGCCCGCGTTCATTCTGAATAAACATCTCGCGTTGTGAATTTCGAGAGAATCTCTACAGCATGTCCCATCAATCAATCAATCAAGTCAAGTACACTCCATACCTCAAGTACAAGCAACCCATCCCTTTCCCTTTGCCAAAGTCAACTCTCTCTCTCTCCATCCATCCCTCTTTCACACAAATTTCAACCCAACCCATGCCTTCCCATTCCCATCCCTTACAACAACCATTTCATCCATCCCTTTCGTCCATTATTTCTCTCTCTCTTTCTCTCTCATTTCTCAAACCTCCCAAGCAACACCTAACGTCAAAGCCCTCTCCCAAATCCAAGTGTGGCCCACTTTCCCACTCTCTCATCTCCCATCTCAACCATTCATTCATCATCTACCTCCATCAAAATTGAAGGCAATAAGCATAGGAGTCCAAGGGACCGAGAAGAAAGCCGATAGGTGGGTGATCTACCTTTGATTTTTAATTTGATGGCCCACTTGCGATGAGACCAAATTTGATGTATGTATTACAATCTTATGAGGGGCCCATAGTGGCGGGGCCCCTCCATCACACCGTCCTCTCTCTCTCTCTCATTGTTGATGGCCCACCCAATGGTTTGCATATTTTATCCATGTTGTCCATTTAGTGGACCGCACCACAGTCCACTTGTGGGGCCCACCCTGCTGCCTGTCCATATGGACAGGCCTTGACGAAGGAAAATAACAAATATCAGCTTTATTTCAAAGCTATGGTGGGCCACACGTGTGGACCCACCTTGATGAATGGGTCTCATCCTCACCGTCCAGCTGCTGGATGGTGGGACTCCACCACGCTGCAAGTGTTGCATTCATACCGCCTATCCACTACATTGTATGAGTTTTATCAATACCGTCCATGTGGGACCCACCTAAGATGTACGTGTTTGCCGTCCTGGACAGGGACGTGGGTCCCACATGCCATGAATTTTATCCGTATTTTCCCTCCATGGGACCCACATGATGTGTATACTTCACATCCTCACCGTCCAGTTATTTGGACGGTAGGAACACACCGAGATGTAGGTGTTTTAAGCGTCCGTCCAGCAGCAAGGGGCTGCTGTATCTAACGTCAGTTCTGACAGTACCAAGAGGTAGTGTTATATCCTGACCATCCATATGTTTTGTGTGTGGGCCCACCCCACACGTGGCACGTGTGGGGGTGGGACCCACCTTGATGTATTCATTTTATATCCACACCGTCCACTACTTGGACGATGGAAACCCACCTTGGTATATGTGTTATATACATACCATCCAGCCATTCTTCATATGGTGTGGGACCCACCTACACGTGTGACAAGTGTGGGGTGGGACGCCTTGATGAATGCATATCTACACCATCCGTTTTGGACGGTGGGTCAATACTGAAGCGGCAGCAAGTTATGTGGATCTGACCTGGAGCTTGCATTGAATCCACACTGCCATTCCGTGTGGGGCCCACCCGTGTTGTATGTGTCTTATATCTATTCCGTCCGATGATCTGGACAGTAGGGACCACCTAAACGTATGGATCCACATCGTCCACCTGTTCTGCACTCATGTTGTCCATTTGTTTTACATCCAGCCATCCAATCAGGTGGGACGCTGCTGGTTGAGTTTCATCTTTGTCGTCCACACCACAGAACAATGGGACCCACGTAGCTTGTAGCTGCTGCGATGTCAGCAAGTTCTGTGGGTCCCATACATGATGTATGTGTTGTTGATCTACACTATCCACATGTGTGGACCCCACCATGAGGTATGGGTTTTATCCAAGCCGTCCCACTGTAGGACCCCACCTTTATGCATGTATCGTATTCACACCGTCCATCTGTGGGGTCAACCACCATCCACAGGGACGGTGGGGCCCTGACTTGATGTATGTATTATATTTACTCCGTCCATCTATATTAGGCGGTTTGGATTATGTCGTGTCATCCCACTGTGATGCATTTGTTCATCCACACCGTTCAGATGATCTGGACGGTGATGAGGACTCCACCATGATGTTTGTATTTTATGTCCACGCCATCCTTCTGCCAGTCCCACCTTGATGGATGTGATTCATCCACACCACCTGGCAACATGATAGGGCCCACCTGTGATGTACGCTTGAGGCCCATCTGTAATATATTTGAGGCCTACTTGTGATGTATATTTGAGGCCCATATGTGAGGTCTAATGTGGTGTACATCAGGCCCAAGTGATGGGGCCCGTTATTATGTATAAGGCCCATGTTAGGGCCCACCTGTTGCGCATTTATGGCCCATTGGTGCGGCCCACTTGATATATATGAGGCCCATTGGTGCGGCACACTTGATATATATGAGGCCCATTAGTGCAGCCCATTGGTGTGACCCCCTTGATGTATATTGGCCCGTTGGTGCGGCCCATTGATGTGGCCCACTTAATGCATATGAGGTCGATTACAATGTATGATTACTCCATGATGCATGTAATGATGATTATGGTGGGCCATGCCTTGGGAGCAATAATGGTTTAATGGCCACATTGATGGGCAATGATGGGTTAACGTCCACATTGTGACCTTCCCTTAGGCCTTATTAGGCTCATTCTCATCATTCTCTAGTGGGTTAACCCAAACGATTGGGCTCAATTGATATTACTTGATTCATCATCGGTTGTCCATCCATGGACCCCGCCTTGTGTGTAGGCCGATTCCGATTATCGAGGCCGATTCCATTTATCGAGGCCGATTCCGATTGTCGAGGCCGATTCCGATTATTGAGGCCAATTCCGTTTGATGAGGCCGATTCTGTTTGTCGAGGTCGATTCTGATTATCGAGGTCAATTCCATTTGGTCGAGACCAATTCCATTTGTCGTGGCCAATTATCGAGGCCGATTCCGATTGTCGAGGCCGATTATCGAGGTCAATTCCGTTTGTTGAGGCCAATTTCGATTATTAAGGCCGATTCCTTTTGGTCGAGGCCGATTCCGTTTGTCGTGGCCGATTATCGAGGCCTATTCCGATTGTCGAGGTCGATTTCGTTTGGTCGAGACCGATTCCGTTTGTTGAGGCCGATTCCGATTATCGAGGCTGATTCTGTTTGGTCGAGACCGACTCCGTTTATCGAGACCGATCTTCCGTTTGTCGAGGCCGATTATCAAGGTCAATTCTGATTGTTGAGGCCGATTATCGAGGTCGATTCCGTTTGTCGAGGCCGATTCCGTTTGGTCGAGGTCGATTTTATTTATCAAGGCTGATTCCATTTATCGAGGCCAATTCCGTTTGTCGAGGCCGATTCCATTTGGTCGAGGCCGATTCCGATTGTCGATGCCGATTTCGTTTGTCGAGGCCGATCCCGATTATCAAGGCCGATTCCGTTTGTCGAGGCCGATTCCAATTTTGGAGACCAATTCTGATTGACGAGACCAATTCTGATTATCAAGGCCAATTCTAATTGTCGAGACTGATTCTGATTGTCGAAGCCGATTCCGATTGTCGAGGCCGATTCTGATTATTGAGGCCAATTGTCGAGGCCGATTTCGATTGCTGAGGGCGATTGTCGAGACCCATATGATGTATATGCGGCCCATAGTTAAGACCCATTGTGATGTGTATTCGTCCTGTGTTTGAGGCCCAATGTGATGTATATGCGGCCCGTGTTTGAGGCCCAATGTGATGTATATGCGGCTCATATTTAAGGCCCGTTGGGATATGTATTCAGCCGTGTTTAAGACCTAATGTGATGAATATGAGGTTTATGTGATGAGGCCCATTGTGATGCATTTGAGGGCAAGGCGATGAAGCCCATGGTGTTGTATATTAGGGCCTTGTGCGAGGCCATGGGTCCACTATATGTTAGGCTCTATGTGGGTCATTCCTTAGGGGCAATGTTGGTTAAATGTCCATATTATCGAGGCCGATTGTTGATGCCAGTTATTAATATCGATTATGAGTATGTGACAGCATAACATCATGATACATGCCCATATGCATCATCTGTATGTTTGTTATGAGATGTGATTGACCATTGCATATGTTATTGGGCAGGTTGTTATGAGACTCCCTGATAGGCGGATGTTATCTCACATAAGTGCACGGTATGCGCAGGATTGATGCATGATTGGATTGTATGACTCATGCATCTTACATTGTGTGTTGTGACTACTGTACGCCTTAGCGATATTAGGATCATAGCCTCCACAAGCATATCGTGGATGGCCAGATGAAACACCGAAAATGTTTGGTTCTAGCATACGGGCGTCATAGATGTCCCTGAGTGAAAATTCTTAAACCTCCGTGGCCAGAAAACACCCCAACGTCGAGACTGGGTGGATATATATGAGCACAAGAGGGCCAAATATCAAGAGGTCCGTCTCCCATTGTGTCGTGGTCGGTTGGGAGGAGTGGCCTTACCCGCCCAAGAGTAGGAGACATTGCTAGGCTGAGTTCGACCAGCTCATAAATGGGTCCGCTATCGACGTGCCAGGTAGATATTGGCTGACTACTGGCCAGGCAGATGATGAGGTCTCTTCCACTTGATGGTCGTGCGTTAGTGAGCGGCGATTTGCATGTAAAGTGTACTAGACCCCGGTGATGATCCCAGAGAAACACCGTATTGATATGTGGACTTGTCGAGTCGGAGTTGTGTATTCATTCATTTATTCATTCATTCACTATCCACTCGGGTTAGTGGTGCGCAACTAATTGTTGTGTATCTTCAAAATGGCAAGGATTTCGATTGGGCGCGCGACTAACCTGAGATCAAGAGTCTACTACATTGAGTCTGGCTATCCAAATTTAGGTATGGGACTGGTTTGGATAGAAGTCCATTGTGATGGACCCCATAGCTTGCAATATTTCGTACTATCATCCCAACTTCACTCCAGCTTAGTCATTTCATTCGCACTGCATATTGCATTGCATCATCAGTATCTAATATTTAACTTACTGTCCCCACATTGCATACCTAATCTATATTGATTCATCAGTATATGATATTATTTTTATTATATTTTTGCATTGCATAGCCTGGATAAAGCTGATGGTATTTATGGGCCTATCAGCACGTTTTCGCATTGCTCTAATATCATATGATTTATGGTCTTGCCAGTATTTCTGATATTGTATGATTTATGGGCTTATCAGTATTTCCGCTTACTCTGATTATTCTGATATTGCTTACTTGGCACTTACCTTGTGCACACACTTTCACCACCCACTAAGCTTTCTATAAGCTTATGCACGATAGATGCGTGCAGGTAGGGCTATACACGAGTCAAGTTAGCTCGAAAAGCTTGCTCGACTCAGCTCGACTTAGCTTAGATTGACTCAGCTTGAAAGGCCGACTCAAGGCGAGTCAAGCTTGTTTACTAAAGCTCGAGTTGAGTTCAAGCCAAGTTCGACCATGGTGTATTTCAACTTGACTCGACTCGAACCTCGAGCTCGAGCTCGACTCGGCTCGAGTAATATATTTTAATAATATATATTATATTATATTAAATATATATATAATATATTTAAGTTTTTTTTTAAAAAAAAAGAGTTAAAACTTAGAAGTTGTTATTAAAAAACCTTATCCGACCCTACCCGTCCCCATTCCCTCTTTTTCTTTCCCTTATCTTACTGAGGTAAACTCGACTCGACTCGAGATAAACTCAACTTGACTCGAACCACTAGCTCAACTCGAACTCGACTCAAAAGCTTTGGCAAACAAGCCAAGCTTCAATGTTGAGCTCGAGGGCGAGCTCGAACTCGAGTATAGCACGGATGAGTCAAGCTGAGCTTGGCCCACCTTGACTCGACTCGGCTCGATGTACAGCCCTATGTGCAGGTGGTGTTAGGTTGCAGTAGCGTTAAGCTTGGAGCATGTAGCGGACTTCTAGAGCTTTGATTTTATCATATATATTTCACTTTCAGCACTGTATTCAAATGTTTATATTAGTGGATATGTGATGATGATGTTGCCTTTGTGATTTGGGTAAACTTATGGTTATGCTTATTATAAGTTAAATGTACGTTGGAAAATCCTCCTTGTAGGATCCCAGGATTGGAATCTGGCGTATGGATGCTGGGAACCGAGAATGGGGTACTACGGAGGCTGTCGGCACCGAATTCAGCAATCAGAAATTTTGTAAGCCCAGTTTCTGAGTTTAGGGCAAGACAGTAATCATTTATGAATGTGACAAAAATTGCTGAGCCCCGACAAAAATAACAAGCGACAAGCCTCATACATATGAATGTACATGCTTCAGCACACCCTTACATACATGCTTTCTAATCTTAAAAGTTAAACGTAATTGTTTACCATATATACAATGCTCGCATATATTGAGATCAATGCTTTAAATACATGAGTAAAAGAATGATCAGAAAGTACCTTCATACCACACTCGCTCATGTGGCCTAAACATGCATGCCACACACATGCCAATGTAGACTCCACTATAGATGTTACAACTCCACCTGATAAAGTATTCTCGATCAGCTTGTAAAAGTTTATCGCTCCACTGCTCTTTCATCACAATGAGTGCCCCTTTGAAACTTTAAGAACACGATCAAACCCAGTAAACTTACACCTAAGTACCTCTAATGCCCCAAGAGATTAGATTCTTCTTCAGGTCAAAAACGTGTCAGGCCTCTATTTGGATATGCTCTGCCCCATCAAACATCTTAATGCGCATCGATTCGATACCAATAACTTTATAAGCAATGTCATTCATTGTCCATAAACACATTTCCACCGTCACACTTGTTGTAACTGGTGAACCAATCTTACTGAAAAGTCATGTAATATGAAGACCGCATATCCAAAACCCACTCGTTGCTAAGATACCCGGATTTGGATGCAGTCAGAACATCACCACTACCATCTCCCTAGTTGGATTCCACTATGTAGGCTTCATTCGATGTATTATTAGATTTATCTCCCTTATGAGCTTTAGGATTCCGATAATCATTCTTCATGTGTTATATCATCCCATAATTCTAACACTTCATCTTACCTTTCCCTTTCGATTTGAATGTTGATCGAGAATTTCCCTGCTCCCTTCAGAATTCCTCCCCCTAGCAACCAACGTATCCACAGGGAATTTTACGTGAAAAAACCCTCGTGAGAAAAAACTGCGGCTTAAAGCAACAAGCAATCTACTCTCAAAGCAATATTATAAGAGATGGTGCACTTTCAATAATGAAAACCCCTTCAAATATCCCAAAACACTAGCTTTTCTTTTACAGAACCCTTAGAAATGTCTTAATAATCCCTTAAAATGCCCTAATCCCGATTATATATATATATATACACACACACACACACACACACACACACACGCATCACAACCGGAATAGGAAATAAATTACACACTTATGTAGAACCGTGCGTGCCATTGATCGAATGTTAATTGATCGACATTAATCAAGCAACCTTCAATATATTGAGCAGAACAAAGCTCAATTGATTAAACTGGTTCAAAATTATCCAAAGAGTAAAAAGAATTTTTTTTGAATATTGTCGATCGATCGACCCAATGGTTTGATCGATCGAACATGGTCCAAACTATCCAGTGAGAGATATGTCTAATTTTGGGGAAGGTCCAATTGATCGAGCAATGATGTCGATCGATATAGCAAGGATGTCGATCGATTGATGTCCCTGTTTCTGCACAGATTGAAGACATCCATTCACTATCCCTAGCAACGAACGAGCTTAAATACTATACAATAAGCAACATCAAACTCAAGAGTATAAATTTCATAAGGATAAACAAATTGAGCTAAAAACTTTTTCTGAATTGGCTATGATACCAAGATATGAGAGTGATCAATTTAGGCTAACAAACTGAACTTCATTAAATAAACTATCTTTATTATAAACTTATGAGGAATACTTATATATAAATATTACAATAAATTAGACGTTTAAAAAAGACAAATAGTTGAAGAAGATAATCTCTCAAAATTCTCAGAAGACACTTTAAAAGTAAAATACACATATATAGTTTAGATCTCTCTACTTCGAGTGATGCCTAAGTTCTGCAACTTGTTCTTCTTTTATAGAAAATGATATGAGGCTTAATAATCTAGCCTTATTGTAGAGAGATTTAATTGTACTATAATAATGTTACTAGAGTTAGGACAACCTCACTATCTTCAAGATAAAGAAAAATATGAAAAATAAATATAAGACATAAAAATAGTAGTTAGAAAATGGTACTCTCACTTCATGGCCAAGATAAAAGTAATTATTCTTGAAACAACTGGGTTAATAGACTCATGAGCAGATATTAACTATATGAGAGAATAATTAATTTTTTCAAAATATTTTGAGAAAACCTCTCCAACAGTAAGCAAGCAAGTAGAAAAATACTTTGAATTGAATTTAAAATTTTCAATGCTCTCATGTAATAATAATAATAATAACTTGCTTAGAAACTAGCTTCCTGCTCATTAAAGGCTTAAAACAAATCCGAATTCTAAGAATTTTATTTTTCACCATGACCAAACCATTTGGTATTGATCTAGACAGAATCCATACTATTATGGAAGGAAAAGCAATTACTTCTAAAATATCTCTTATAAAATGGCTTAAAAAAAGATCAATTTCATCACCTTGGAGTTGTCCAACCTTTTATGTTCAAAATGCAGCTGAACTTGAAAGAAGAACCTTACGATTAGTCATTAATTATAAATTTTAAATAAGACTTTTCATTATAAATTTTAAATAGGACTTTTCAATGGATTTAATATCCAATTCCAAACAAGTAAAACATTAAAATCTTTTCTAAGTTTGATATGAAATCGAGTTATTAGCAAATCCAAATTAAATTAGAAGATCAAAATAAGACAACTTTTATTGTCTCATTTAGACAATACAAATAGAATGTAATATCATTCAGATTAAAAATAGCTACTACTAAGTTTCAAAGAGTAATGTGTTTATATGAATTTTTCTATTTTATATATATATCATATGTTGATCTTCTCTAAATCTATTAATCAACACTAAAAATATTTAAACGCGCTTATCAAAATAATAAAACAAAATGGACTGGTAGTATCTAGAAGAAGAATAAAACTATTTCAAATATTTTTGAGTTATAAAATAACCAAAGGTACACCATAATCTACATGGTTTTTCAATTCACAAATAAATTTTCAGATGAGATTAAAAAATATATCTCAATTACAAAGATTTTTGGATTGCCTAAATTCTGCTTTTGATTTTTATCAAAATCTTGCTCAACAACGAAAAATGTTAACAAAAAAGTTAAAGAAAAAACCCTCAAGCTTAGTCAATCGATCATACATAAGTTGTTCAAAGAATGAAACAATAGGTTAAAATCTTTCACGCATTACTATTCACAACCATAGTGTAGAAAAATTATCAAGATAAACTCTTCTGATGTAAGATATCCATGGTAAATACTAAAATAAAAAATAAAAAATAAAAAATAATGAGCAATTAGTAAAATTCATATAAAGTTGCAGAATCACATTAAACAAAAATACTCTACAATTAAAAATAAAATTGTATCCATCACCCATTGCATCAATAAATCCGCTATTATCTTCTAAACCAAAGATTTCTTCTTAGAATCAATTATAAAAGTGTTTAAGAGGTATTTAAAAGGGATGTTAAAATTTTAACATCAAAGCATAGTTTTTCATGTTGGCAAAGCGTCTTAGCTATTTTTTATTTTAAAATTGAATTCATAAACAGCTTGACTAACTATCTTCCTGACTTTCTTACTAGAAAATAGTTGCAGAAAAAGTCTCTTTATGAGACATAGAAATACTGATCATTGGCGCAGGACCCCTAATGAGGAATCCTCTTCTTTATTAGGTCTAAACATAATTACCAAAAGATAATAGAAAGCAATGGATCTTAAACTATTTATTCTCTAACAGTTAAATGAAAGGCTAATAACCCAAACACTATATTATGGGTTTTTAAAAAAATCACATAATATCCATTGAACATAAAGATGTTCCATATCTACTTCATTAAATTATATCAAAATATTTTTTTCCCAAGAAATAGAATACCTAATACCTATCTTGGTAATATTGGAAGCCGCGAAAGCAAACACCGAGTAGAAGCACACAAGTGAAAGATAAACGTAAACAAAGCATCCACAGAGAACATGCAATTCTACATGGAAAAATCCATGTAGAGAAAAAAACACTCGGCACAAATCAACAAGTAATCAACTATGAAAATGAATTATAAGAGATAAAATCAACTTACAAATATGAAAACCCTTCTCAAAACCCTAGCATTCCCTTAGAACAAGTTCGTCATTACCCTAATCACGTTTAATACTTATACATATAGTGTTATATATGAAATAGGAAACAAATCGCGCAATTACGCAAAACCACGGGCTTCATTGATCTAACCATCGATTGATCGACATTGATCAAGCAACCCTCGATCGACATATATCTTTAGTTGTGGCTTTTATCCATAGCCTATAACTTTTTTTTGGGCAGTGTGTCTGGATAGTTAATTTGATTTTTTAAAAAAAATAAAAATAAAATTTTCTAATCGATCGAATCTTAACAGTCAATCAAAATTATAAAATTTTTATCCAATGAATAAACTCATATATTCAAGGTATTATCAATCGATCGAAGCCGACTCAATTGATCGAAATCTCATATTCTAGCATAAATTAGAGACACCAATTTCAATAGGTAAAACTCAAGAATATTATTCTATAATCCTTTAGGACTTTCACAATGTTTAAATTAAACACTTATGTCGAAGAAACTTCTTAAAAATTACCTATTCAAAAGTTACAATATTTAATATAATTTCTCTTTTAAAAGGAGAGGCACTGACCAAACTCCGTAAGCCCACAAAACTAAGATATTCTTTCTTTACTGCTGTTGACTTGTCGCTGTGTGTGACTCATGTTGGGCTACAGCTTATTGGAACCCGAGCTATATTCCATAGGAATTTGACATTGATAAACTCTGCAAGGCTGGCCTGGCCCATCTCATTTGCAAACTGGCTAAGCCTGCTGTTGCACCTATGAGCTGCCAGACTCCATACGTGCTAGCATCCAGCCATCCATTGCATCATATGGGCCCTCAGCTGGTCAGCAATCTGGCTCGTGAAGTTCTCACGTGGGTTAAGACTACAATATCAGCACGGAACGTATTTTCTACGGTTAAGATTCTTATATTAGTTCAGAACCATTTTGAACTGGTGACTCATCTTTCTCTCACCTTGCCCTGATGTAAAGCTATCTAGACCGTCCAATTTATGATATCCATTGTGGATGGAGTATATCTCCAAAAGCACACTGACTGCGCAATCCTACCCATCCAATTAACACCTTTCAAATGGATAGCTAAAAGTGACACAATAAGTGGTTCAAACTCAAATGGAAAATCAGATGGCTGATATTATCTTCTAACTATAGTTTTTTCGCTTATGAGCCATCCAAATCTGGGTTAGAGATTTGGACGGTATAGATGTCGGTAAAACTGTATCGTGTGTATGATTGAAGTGTCACCACCATTTTCCAAATGATTCTAAACTAACATGGAAGGCTTTCCTATTTTAGTAATCACAAGCGTAAAATTTCATTTTCGTGGTTTGGTTTGTACGAAAGGCAATCATCACCGCACATTTCAAAAGCGATATGTTTTATCTTGCATGGCTTACACTCATGTCTACGTTATTTTGAAGAAAGATGATGGCATACAACACGGGCATGCAAAGCTTACCATACTGCATCAGCTTTCCCGCCAACATGTCACACGTGTAGGATATCCTAACCGTTGGAAAGGAGGGAACCATCACTAAAATTACATGGAATGAAAATTACGCCGACCCAATTATCAGGTGGGCCACAGTTACATGTTGGGTCAGTCATCAGCTGTTAAATGATGTCAACGTTTGGCCCTTTTAAAGAGTGGAACAGCCTAATCTTGGCACCAGGTAGTCTTCACGTTGGGGCCCACGTTTTGGACGGATCTGATTGCATTGATGGTAACAACGGTGTGGTATGGTAACCCTAACAGGATATGGTTGTATGCACCATTATTCATTATTAAATGATACTGAACATGAAAACCTTATTAGTTGAATCTTGAATGGTTTGCACGCAATGTATGATTGTTTGTACCAAATGCAATTATCAAATGATTTTGGACAATGAAACCTATGGTTTTAGATGATCCAAACCATTCACATGATGGGCCCCATCATGGATGGCCAGATAGGAGGGATAATCAGTAATGGAGTAGCAGATTAGGTGCGCCCCTGGCCTCCCCCAACATGGTGCTGCCCTGACCAATCCAATTTTATGGAAGACAGAAAATGAAACTTGTACGGTCAGATCTATTAAGGAGCTGGGCCTAAGGTTTTTTTGGGCTAGATTTCGAATTGCGTGGGCTTGACCCATCAGCTGGCCCTATTTTTAATTTTGTGTTTGATAGTTTTAGACCATTGATGATAAGGTATTTCATAACTGCCATAACAGCCACCACCATTATTGTTATGACATCAGCTGCCTTTTTAAAAAGAATAAAACACGTTTCAATCCTCCCGTTGTAGCTGTCAATGGACTTTTTAGGCACATCAAGTATATGATGGTAATATATGGGTGTGTTAAGTTAACCAAATGAAGGCCATAGAGGCTCCAAAAATCAAGCTTATACAGTTATTATGTGAGCCATCTTATAAATAGTAATAAAGGACCGCTGAAAAACCTTTGGGCCTGTTTGGTAATTTTGAATTAGGTGAGATGAAATTGTATTTGGCCCCGTGTAAATTTCATCTTGCGTTTGGGGAGGATAGGAAGGGTTGGGATTACATGGGATGGAATTGCACTTGGTCCGAAGCAAGATTTTCAATAAATTTTAAAATAGACTACATATGTGGGCCTCACATTGATGCATGCATTTTATCCCTATTGTTCATCCATGTATGCCCCTTACACATGATATTTTAGTTTTATATGTGTACAAGTGACCGACATCCTTTTGTGAATTTAATTTGGTTAGTTGATTACAATTTTATGGTCCACCAAATAGGTTTTTGCTTAATTTAGTGTTTTTCCCATAGCAAGAATTTTATTCTAAACATGGGAATTAGACCACCAAAATGCCATGGTATTTCTAAACATGCAATCATTGTACAATAATGGTGTTAATCCCATCTAATGCAATTCCATATCATTTAATCTCATGGACCAAACAGGCCATTAAATTCATATGGGTGACTCACATGATCGTTCGATCAGACAGATTTTAATGACTTTGAGGTTAGAATGACTATGCTAAATGGTAAATGAGTTGGATGCCATACAAACAACACCGCTGAGCCCATCCACGACCCTTAAAGCATAAGCTTCTTCCATTGAGAACTTGAAAAGGGATCACTCAAAAGATTTAATTTCTAGCACCAGATGTCTATTGGATACACATTCATTAGTAGCTTTTTCTTTTCTCTTTTTTCTTCTTCTTCTTGTTTTGTTTTTTTTTTAAATTTTTTTTCATTTTTATAGCAACAAATCAACTAATTATCTACCAAATGTTAGTCCACCCCCTTGCATATCAAAGGTGAGCTTTCATGATGTATGACCCACATTGAAGGTGGAGCCCACAAAATGAATGGTCCGCGCATTAAAGGTGGGCTCCACATGATGGGAAGTGGGCATTGAAGTTGGGCCCCACATGATGGTGGGCTACACATGATGGATGGTTCACATCAAAGGCACGCTCAGCATGACGGGCAACCAACTTTGAAGGTGGGGCCCACATAATAGACAATCCACATCAAAGATGTGCTTCACATGATGAGTACTAGACATTGAAGATGGGTCCACACATGATGGACACTTAACATTGATGGTGGGCCCCACATAATGGATGGTCCACATCAAAGGTCAGCTCCGAATGATGAATGGCCCACATCCAATGATGGCCCCGCACAACAGCTGCCCATTTCAAAGGCGGGGCCCACACGATGGACAATACACATTGAAGGTGGGCTCCACATGATAGGCAAGGGACATTGAAGATGGCCCCACATGATGGACAATTGACATTGATGGTGAGCCCCATATGATGGATGATCCAGATCAAGGTGGGCCCCACATAGTGGATGGTCCACATCAAATGTTGTCTCCTCATGATGAATGACCCACATCCAAGATAGGCCTTGCATGACAGGCTTCCCACTTCAATGGTAGGGCCCACATGATGGATGATTCAAATTAAAGGTGGGCCCCACATGATGAGCAATTAACATTGATGGTGGCCTCACATGATGGATGATCCACATTTATGTGGGCGCCACATACTAGACAGTCCACATCAAAGGTCGACTCGTAATGATGAATGGTCCACATCCAAGGAGGGCCCCACATGATGGATGATCCACTTTGAAGGTGAGGCCACATGATAGGTAATGGACACTGAAGGTGGGCCCTACTTGATGGGTAATTAGCATTGATGGTGGGGCCCACATGATGGATGATCCACATCAAGGTGGGCCCCACATGATGGACAATCCACATCAAAGGTTGACTGCTAATGATGAATGGCCCACATCCAAGGTGGGCCCGATTGATGAGCATCCCAATTTAAAGTTGGGCCTTGCTTGATGGATGTTCTACATTAAAGGTGGGCCCCACATGATGGACAACCCATATCCAAGGTGGGTCATGCATGTGGATGGTTCACGTTGAAGATTGGGCGAAAGTGGCCCAACATAATAAACGGTCCACATTAAAGATTGGCCACATATGATGAACAGTGAATATTAAAGGTGAAACTTGCATGAATAAGTAAGAGATTTTAATGGAAGAGAAGAGAGAGAGGAGAAAGATTATGGAAGAAATTTAAAAATTACTTATATGATTTTTGCCTGATATCGTATGTTATTTACTAAACATCCTTATATTTGCTAAATAAATAGAAATTAAGATAAACTAGTTGAGGCATCTTATATCTGTTGAATAAATAGAAATTAAGATAAGCTACCTGAAGCATAAGTAGCTTAAGCAAAATAACTTACTATTAGTTGAGGAATAAGTAGCTTATGCAAGATAACTTACTACTACTTGAGGCATAAATGACTTAAGCAAAAGGACTTACTATCCAGACGGCCCCAAATGTCTCATTTGGAACTTCACATGCCCAAATTTAGAATGAGTATTTGCAAAATATTAGCCTAATGGCTAAAAAATGAATAAGATTGCAATTCCTTTCATGAGAATGATACAATGCAATATGATGAACTATTATAGGGCAAGTCGCCTATCAACAAGTAAAATTTTCACAATTATGCATTTGTATAGTGTGGACCACCTTTATTTTTCATTTTTATAATCTACATAATGGTTTTACCATTTGCTGTAACATCGCAAAAAATTCCGTACAAAGACCTAAGTACCACCTCAGACAGAAATCACCAAGGACCGAATCCTTTAGAAATTAGACAAAAATTATTAAGTGTTAAACTAAATAATTAATGGAATTAGATTGAACTACTTTCAATACGACCTGCAAGGCCCAAAACTAGTAGGAACGTTAACACTATATTACCCAGAAACCTAGGATCGATCTCAAAACCCAGTTGCTCTCGGGGGCGCATTGAAACTCCGTATCAAACCTGAGCCGCAAGTCGAAAGTCCGATTACCGCGAAACTATACGGTTATGACTGCCTTACTGGGCTTGACAACTATCTCAGAAATCAAGTCCTAATAGTATCCAGAAGCGCACAACTTGAGCCCGGAGCGAAGTGTGTGAGAAACGTGAATATCTTTAAAAAATGAACTCAAACTTAAGTGATTTGGGCCGTTCGCTTGCAGGCCAAATTTAAGGTTTCAGACCGTCAGATTCTGACCCAACTACACCCTCGGATCAGGGAAAATTTTCAACACATGTCAGTGTACTTGTGGCCCTGATCGAGTAACGATGACCGTTGAACTGAAACAGGTCCTCTGCGGTTAATCCACAATTCGATCGGACCGAAAACTTAACCTGACGTAGATTCATCGTTAGGGAACTTACTCCGGATTGTATGTAGAAAGGGGGCCTCCAGATGGGCTCCGTTAGACCGAAACAACTACTCTTTGGCTATAACCTAAGTATATCATGGCCCTAGGGCCATTTGCATCAGTTTTAGGCCTATATAAGGGCCTTAACCCACCCCTCTCTCATTCCATACGAATTTCAAACCTTAGGAGAGAGAAGAGAGGAAAAAGAGAAGGAGAAAGTGAGGAGAAGAGAGAGAGAGAGAGAGAGAGAGAGAGAGAGAGAGAGTTAGAGATCGTTACTAGGCTTCGATCCTACCACTCCACATGCCGAATCATCCTTCCCGTATCGCTATTCCAGCGATTTCAACTCCGTTCTTGGGTAAGAAATCCTAACCCTAATTTGTTTGGGGGATCCAAATAGAGTAAGTGATGAAATAGCTAACATATTTCATGTTATAGGTTGTCATTGTATCGTAGACAAAGGCATAGTGTTCAAACTGAGCTCGTTACGAGTTTATCGATGAAAGGTGCGGACTATAAAAGTTTAGATTATGGTTTTCAAGGCTTTCAATGTCAGTTAATGATTTATAACTGACTTGATTGCTGTCACATGTGCTTCGATGCAATGATTTCCGTATATTACATATATATATATATATATATATATATATATATATATATATATATATATATATATATATATGAACTATGTTGAATATAATGCATTCCATGTGTTTGTTGAAATGTTTGGATGAATATGGAATAAGGATTTGTGCTTGATATGATTATTTGATTGAAAATACATGATTGTTGTACTTGTGGCAATTCCTTGTGTAAGGATTTGATACAATATATGATATAACTAATTTATTATGTGTATGTTGATATGCGTAGTCTAAGTATTTCATAAATTGCCTGAATGAGAAAATGCTTGTTAAGATGTATTTAATGAGGGTGTTGAGATATGATTCTCAATTACCTTATTAATAATTACAGTTTTCCTCATGTAACTTATCTCGCTATTTCGTGATTTATGGATAAAATGCTTATGTATGTTAACCTGTGCACTATATGTTTGATAAAATGCTCAAATGAGTGTTGTACATAGATTGTTTGTTAAATCCCTATATGATTATCACATGTCTCCATATGCTGCATTTAAGTATGATTGGGACTACTATGTAGTCCAGGAATCGATAACAAATCCTGTTTAAAAGGTTGAATTAGTCTCGCTACATTTGATGCGTTCGGTGAATCCAAATCGTACGATGATTGTCGACAGTGGTACCGTGTCGATTAATTCAGCGTATGCTCGTACCAATCGAACTTGTCAAGTAACCCGATTGGCCTACTGAGTGTTTACCATGTATGAACACTATTGCTTGAACCTAAGGTACCTCTTACCAATGTAAAGACCCGTTTCAACTATGGTACCACGATCCGCTAAGACTCATGAGCCGGGCATGGTGGTATGGGACACCATGGTCGAGCTGTCAGCCTATGCTGAGGTGACGAGCCTCCCCATAGTGACCAGTGAGCAACCCAAACTCGTGAGCTAAATACTGTGGTATGAGATACTGTATTCGAGTTGTCGGCCTACACTAACGCAGCCTGGCTGTGGTCCCCAGTCGGGTTGGTGGCAAGCCTTCGAAAATAAACTGTCAGTTGGTAAGGCGTTGGTAAAGTGATTTCGAGTACAAAATAGGCCCACCCCGGCACAGCCTGGGTGTGGTCCCCAGTCGGGTTGGTGACGAGCCTTCGAAAATAGACTGCCAGTTGGTAGGGCATTGGTGGAGTGACATCGAGTGTGAATTAAGCCTACGCTGAGGTGACGAGCCTCCCGTAGCAACCTACAGTGTAAACTAGCGAACTTGCTTATCGTATGTGATAAACTAGGATTGACGACCCTATATGGATCATTGTTTGAGTTAATAATATAAAGAGAGTTACCTTAGCTTTCCAAACCTGTTGTATGAATAAACTTAATTAAGAACTTAGCTAATCACGCACATGCACGGCATTTGCATGTGCCTTTGGCATTGGAGTTGAGCACAGAGGAAGGGGTGCATATCGCGATCGTGAGATGATGTCGCAGAGGGAGTGTAGGCGAGGGCATGCATCATTAACTCATATCATTCTTGCATAACCAGAGTACTTAGGAATGCTTGTTGTATTGCTTTATCATTACTGTTTAACTGAATTGATAACATGTTAACCTTTGCTTTATAGCTCCATTGAATTAATCACTCACTCCCACTCTGGGACGGTGTTTTAAAACACTGACTAGATTTTGTTATAGTTTCAGGGGATGACGAGACTTACGGGATGGAGCCTGTCTTCTATGATGACGAGGGAGAATTCTCATAGATGCAACTCTTTGGTAGGTCTATTAGACCTGGAGTTGCATATCGGGGTTACAGGGATATGGATAGATGACATTACACTTCACCATTTTGTATATTTTGGAACTATACATGTAACTGTTTAACCTGGTGACGTTCATACTTTGGAGATTTACAATCACTTATATGCTTTATATACATATCATAGTCTTCCGCTTATGTAAACTCATTGTCTCTAGAGTATAATATGTTGTTTTGGTATAATTTCACTCATGTTTAATGCATTAATACAGACAACATTTAATCATCATCATCTATATTGCATAAGTGATGCGTTGGAACTCGGGAGTTGAGCTTCTGCTCAACTCCTAATTTTTAGGGGGTTACATTTGCCCAATAGAATTGATCTCACACTTATGTGTCATGCATGCATATTTGTAGTTGACTGTACACGTGCATGGTGTTACGATAACAGTGTTATAGCATCTGTGATTACTGCAATAAAACGTTCTACAAGCCTTTTGTTATTTCGTTCTCCGAATCCCGGACAAGCCCCTCCCTGACGTACTCTACGGCTTTGGCTCCCTCCTCTGCGAACTAATACCTATCATACAATTCAGGTAATGGGAGTACGCCGGCGAAAGCATACAAAGATAGTGACACTTCCATCGCTTAGATGACAGGCGATAGGGCGCACCACAGACTATTGACGCTTTTATTACCGTGCATACATGAAATGAATATAATTGAGATGGATATGGTTATTAGACTTTTTGAAGGTATTGATCTCTTAGAAAGTGAAGACAAGTTGGATATAAAATACATTATAAGGCCTAACTTGTCTGATTTTTTATAAATGTAGAATATTGTCATGGTTAGGGGATAAGTCGGGATAAATCCATAGGCTACAACGTATGGTGTGAGTATTAGGTGTGGTGAGTTTCTAATGTAGGACATTGTCCATTGTGTTCATGTGTACACAATGACTTGATCTTGAAAGTCAAATTAGATTTTAATGTTTGTTATTAACTTATAATTCCTTTTAATGTTTGTTATTAACTTGTAATTCCTATGCTTCTTACACTTGTTGTCACACTAGTGGGGGCCTAACCAATTACTTTAGTTCACAAATGTGTGAGCATTTTAGATGGATCACGATGAGTTGGGTGATCAATTAGGTCTCCTATAGGAATTTGAATTCTCAATAAAAGATCTAGTGCCCTCATGGGTATGGCCTTATATTAGGAATTGAAATGAGTGACCAACATCACTAGCCAAATGTGCTTTTATAAAGTGTTTTGATAACAATTGATTTCAAAATCATTGTATGTATTATTTTGTAAAATTAACGATTTTGATTTATTTTTGGATTGATCAATCTTAGCTGTGGGATATGGTGAGCTTTAGGACTCTAGACCTTAAGGTTGTGGCATGAGATAGGGTGCTAGCATATGTAGAATAATATGTGTATAATATCATGAGACATGTTCTAACATACATCCTTGTGTAGTGTATATAGGAAACATCCGAGGTTTAACTTCATAAGAGTCCTATGCAAGTGAAGTAGCCTACTAGGATTGCCAAGTAAGAATGGCCTACAAGTCTATAGATACGAGGAAATAGTGTAAGAAGCCATAAGAAATGAAAACGTGCCTTTCGAATTTTATGTGATCACCGATCCTACTAAAAGGAAATTTTTATAAGATAGTCGTAAAATCAATCATATTTTATGCAACAAAATGTTAGGCAGCCGAGGTACAACATGTGCGTAGGATGAGGTAGATTAAATGAGGATGTTGATATGGATGAGTATAAAGACAAAAAATGATAGAATTAAAAATGAACGCATTCGAGGGAACTTTGGAGTAACACTCAAAAGTCATAAAATGAGGAAAGAAGCCTCAAATGGTTTGACCCGCAATAGAGACAAAATTGTGCTGGCTAGAAAGAGAGGGTTTCTACAAGTTGAAGGCTCTAAAAGGGCAATGACAAGGCCCAAAAGGATGTAAGTGGAGGTAATAAGAAAATAGTAAAATGACCTATGGTCTAATGAAGTTTTAGCCCTTAATAGAGGGAAATGATGGAGGGGGATTCAATGTAGCCAGCCTCAATTAATTTGGATTAGGGTTAGATGATGATGATGAGCTGAAGAAGTTCTATAGAGTTCCACACCCTATGAAAGCCTCCTTGCCACACAGAGTGGAAACCTTAGGGGACAAGCGTCGATCGCCTACTCCTTTCTTCATCAAAGGAATGTTTTCACATTTGTGTTAAATCATGCATGATTAAAAGTAGATCTGCTTTTATTTTGATTGCTTTAGCCATGCATAAATTATTTCACATGGTTTAACAAAACTCATTTTTCTTCTTTTCTTTTTCTTCTTCTTCTTCTTTTTTCCTTTTTTTTTTTTTTGGCTCTAATACTATGTGGAAAAACAAAGCAAAAGGAGAAGCAGAAGAAAGAAACAACATGGTGGCTACAACACTAACAAGAGATGAATAATACATCCCTAAAAAGGAAATCCTAAATTAAACAAAACTAATAAGGGCATGGATGACCTAATATTGATGGATCAAGTTGATTTACTTGCCGACGAATTTTGACATTGATTAAAATGTGGAAAGAGGCGCAAATATCTTTCATAATGAGCTAAACTTGTTGATCTATCATTGGTCTAGGGCTTGTGCAATTGCATGTTCGCACATGTTGGGGGGACGTATGATTTAGACTATTAAAACTAGAGAGAGCTTCGATTATTCACTGATTATTGTATTTTATTTTATTTTTTGTTTCTATTAGAAGAATATCTTTTCTTGGATTGGGTATGTTAGGGCATGTTTTGGTCCTAGGATTTGATACAACTACGTGTAGTTGACGATTCTCATTTGTTAGCTACTCCTCAAACCTACAAATTTTATAAAGAAATGAGGCATCAGCAAGTGTGAAAAGTACAAATGGATGGCTAGGATTATTTAAAGGCAGACATGATGGAGCACATCTAAATCTACTCACTAGAGGCCAGTTTAAAACATCTAAGGTGAGCATAACCCGGGTGGAAGTCTTGCAACAATTTAATGTTGCATTGTTGGGCTAAGCATTGTGAATTTCTCTTTTGCTTCTTAAAATTTTCTGGCTTATAAATTTTTAAAAAAATTAAAATTAAAAAATTAAAAAACATTTGGTTTGCACTTTTTCATTCCCAAACTTATCCTCAAAAAACAAAAATATTCCACTTTTAGTTGGAGAATGTAAAATATAAAAATTAGAACAGAATTTTAGACTTTTCAGGTTTCCCGAAGAGGAGCATCAACCAAACAAATCTTTAATCATTTCCAAAAAATCTAAAGAAAATTCTAACATTTCCCATAAACAAAAAATCCAAAAAATAAAATTCCCCAACAACCAAAGTGCGACTCCAGTGACTGCTCACCGACTACACTCCATTCTCCAACCATACACATGATGCATTTGTATGACAATTACAGCTGCCCAAATCACTGACCCAACAGTGGATGGAGCATAACAAAAATTTACATTGAGAAAGAAAGCGTGCAACTTATTAAAAAAAAAAATTATATATATATAAACATAATAGCAACCATCTAATTTTGGCTTTGGAATTTGGACAACTCACTATTTTACTTTTAACCATACATATGTTACCTGTCGGTTCAATGACTAGGATTTCGTGATCAAGTATAGTTAGTGACATGCTTCGTTGACAATGTGCCCCACAGTTTCGATGGTCTGGATAGCCGGAGATGAGTGATACATGTAAGGATGAAGTCTCACCAACATTTTCAAAATGGAGCCCAAATATCAAAGGAATCTCTTTACATCCATGCTTTAATACAATATGGAAAATATCACTGCCTCACCATTCAAAATAGACCAACATCTATTTACCAAAATGCAAGAAATTCATGCTACTACATTGATCCTAGTACTATTATTACAAAACAAAATCTAATTTAGCTTGAAAATTGCAACCTTGTTTATGGCAATTATTCCTAAAACACCATTTTCTGGCATTTATTCCCCAAATGCCCCATAAGTAGATTGCAAAATTTAAGAAATCACATCCACTCATTTACAGAATGAAAAACTCACCATCCTAATTGGTACACTTATATCAAGATTTAAAGTACCGTCCGAACCAGAAATCCCTGCCTCGATCATTTTCAGAATCTGCCTTCTCACAAGAGATGATACGGGTGTATTGGCATGATACAGAGCTGAAACAGAAGGCAGAACAATGCAGGGCAATATGACCTGTATCTGTGATGAATGATATGATCCACCAAAACCAAATCTTAAACCTTCGCTTAAATAAGCTTTATTCCCAGCCAAACCATAAAGGCCATTATGTAAAGAAAACGATGGCAACCATTACACATTACAGGGCATAACTACCGTTATATCCCCGTAATGGCTTGTTACACCCCGTATCGGTCCATTACAGAGCCGATATAAGCTTTTCAGATCTTTTTCAATAAAAAAAGGGATTGTAATACCTTGTTCCCAGCACGTTTTAATACTTTGACCATTTGTTCTCAAAATGCCCCCACCAGGTTAGATTGAATGGTTTGGTTAATGAAATGTGGAAATTGCCCCTAGAAATGTTTCTTCTTCCATCATAACCAGTCCAAAATCAATACAAAAATACAATACAGAATCTGCCACAAGTTTTCATGTAATTGTAACACATACATAATAAAACACTACAAGACTAGGGTTGATATATGGTGTACAGAAAAGAACTGACAATACATATCAGATTTTGATTCAAGGAGCAGTGCCTTCTGTACAGAGTGACTCTTGTATGAAGGCAGGCCAATGACACTCGGCCTGATCACATTCGCCTAAATGGTGTAGAACAATCTGAATAGGAGTAGGGCCCGATCCAATGACATTTAAGCCAATCAGCATATCATCTTCTGAGTCAGAAAGAGCCTTCCGGGGCACGCAACCAGCATGACACTTGAGCAGTCATGCTCGTATGCAGATAGAAAATAGCCTGAGGAATTTACTTGAAGCTGGGACAGTATGACAATCCATGCACAGGCATACAGCAACTGCACATATGGAATCCATAATTGCCGGAGGATCGAAATTACACGACCCTGCTGTAGATGGGTGCTCACCAAAAAAGGGGGTGGAAAGGCCAAATGATTGGTCGTAGATGTCAGGTCGGCGTCCATCAACGATTCAAAATGGGGAAAAAAAAAGTGTTAAAAATCAACAAAATGTTCATGAATTAGCACCAATCAGTAACAGCAGGGTCCATGATTTGGATGGTTTGCATACCAACAATTACAGTGACCTTGTGTGCTTCGGATCGTCGTACTAACTCCTCATGGTAGTCTGATTCTCTCAACTCTCAGGATCAGTCAAGTAGACAGGGCTCTCGTTTTCACAATTAGCGGAAGCAAAAGATTCAGCTGACTGTGAGTGCCCTGATGACAGGGTAGAAATGGTGTCATCAGAATCGGAGATTTCGTCATGCATGACCATGTGGTCCTCATCGCTTTCAGATGACTCGGACCCCGATGTTCTCAGCAAAAGCTTGTTTATCGCTGCCTTTGCAGTGTCAACAAACCATTCATCCTCAGGAAGGGCACTAAGAAAAGCATTGGTGCAAGTTAGAAAATCAGTAGAAAATTAAAAGAAAACAAACAATATTTGATCGAGCATTTGCTTGGTCCAACAGACTGCATGTGAGGCCCACCTTTTGGTCATCCAAATCATTTGTGTGATGGGATTCATGGTAGATGGGTGATACCCCAAGAATCTCCCATGTGAGTTGATCCTAATGGTCTACCACGGCACAGTTAATTGTGGACCACCGGCTAGACCCATCTGATAGAAACATACCTGGGGCATGATCCATCCCTTGATGGGACCACCAATAAATGGCTTATATCACCGAATCCCCCACACATATGATTCCTGATAGAGCCCAGTAAACAAACAGACCTTATTACCAAGAGGTGGGTTCCACTTGTACCATTGCTGGGTGGGGTCGTCAAACTGAAACACGCCCTTTGTTTCGAGCAAGCATCCTAGAATACCTAAAAAAATTAAGAGGCCCATCTACAGTGTTTGTAGAATAAGCTGATTCTACAAACATTGCGGGTGGAACCCACCAAACCCGTCCAAAAGAGTCACCTAACCATCAAAGTGGGGCACCCCAAAAATCAGACCAATCCAACCATCATGCGGCCACCAGGTGAATTTGGAGGTTTTTAGGTGGTTGTCCATTGCTTCCTATGGTGTGGCCCATCTGATGATTGCATAGGCCTGATTTTTTTGGAAATCCCATCATAGTGGTGGCCTGGTGGGGCTCACCTGATGCTCAGGTTGGATCTCACATAAAAACAACATGGTGGGCCACCCCACAGAAAACAAGAGACCACTAAAAATCCTCCGATTCACATGGTCCCCCAGATGAGGCCAGATTGGCTTGCTTTTTGAGGCATCCCAATTTTATGGTGGGCGACCTTTCTAGATAGGTTGGGTGTCATGAAATCATCTCTGGGTCCCACGCACAAAAGTTGTAGAACCTTTTGTTCGTTCTATTGAAGAATCATACAAATGGTTGATTCCCTTGTACATCAGGTTGTATCTCACATAAAAACAACAGTGGACCGCACCACAGAAAACAGTGGACAACCACCAAAAATCCTCCGATTCACATGGTGGCCCAGATGAGGCCAGATTGGCCTGCTTTTTGAGGCGTACCAATTTCATGGTGAGGCAACCCTTCTAGATAGGTTCAGTGCCATGAAATCATCCCTGGACCCCACGCAAGAGTTGTAGAATAAGCAGTAGAGAATGGTTTGATGATTATAATGTGAAGAAAAGAGGAGAAGATTGAGAGAGGAGTAGACGCAAGACTACTATACACTAACATTCTCTATATAAGCTTATTCAACAAATGTTGTCAAGGATCCGGCCTCGGAAATTAAATAGTAAAAGAAAACAACGAGTGTAGATTGACAGAGACGTACCTTTGTGGGTCTATACCTCTCACAGAGAATGTCCGAATGGCACGTGCAATTATGGCTGACACAATCTGGTGCACATGCCTAGATGGGTAACCCCCGAAAACCGCAATTTCAACAATGAAATGCATATCGAGAATCAACTGAAGCAGAGAAAAACGTTAGAAATCAAGGCATTTCAAAAATTGCTAAATGCAGTGCATATGTGAATACTAATATGGTATGCTTTTCAAAGAGGATCAATAAACTGCCATTCCCACCATAGAAATGTACAATTGACAAATAGATTAGGTGATTGGAACTGGCGATCTGGTGGCCCATCAGGTGGATGGGCTACAGGCTATAATAGCAGTCGGGCAATTCTGACCAAACCACTAAGCAATCAACAACACGATGCAAGTAAACCATGCAATTTTGGAGTGCCTTACCTTGACAGTAGGGCTGTCAACAGATACCAGACCCGTGGTAGCAAATGGACCCTACCCAATTTTAATGGTCCAGGTTCCATCTTTTGGAACCAGGTTGGGTTCAGGACACAGCCTTTGGGCAAGGTTAAAAATCAGGGGTGGGTTTGGGTTGGGTTCATGTGATGGACAGGGTTAAAGTTGGATTGGGTCAGGTCATATATATATATATATATATATATATATATATATATATATATATATATATATATATATATATATATTGATGATTCTAGCAATGAATAAGATCCCTAAGCTCGGAACCAGTTTACATACCATGCACGTGTCAAAAGGGTACACGTGTGCGCAATCTAACCCATCCATCAGGTGGGCAAACCATGTAAATGCTCTTATTTGTCCTAAACACAACTCTAAATATAGATCCAAAGACCTGATGGGTACCTGAACCCAGTGTTCGTAATATCGATACTATCGGCTGATATTATCGTTATTGATGGCCAGCGATATGAAACCCCTAAGAAGTCTCTCAGAAATACAAAAAGTCCCCGGAATCCGATGTATCGTGCGATATATCGCACAAATATCGTGCGATATCGCCGATATCGATTATATATCAGCATTTATCATGATTTTTGCCTTGATTGTATACACGATATCGTTGATATTCGTCAATATCTTCCTGTAGCCACCTACCATTCCACAAATTTGAATATATATATATATATATATATAGATAGATAGATAGATAGATAGGAAAAATATTTCTTACCTCAAATCTGCTTGAAGGGGTGGCCTTCAACTGGATTTGGTGGGCCGACAACGCCAGATAAGCCTAAAACCCTTTTTTTTTCCTTCCTAAGAGAATCGCTTTGAAAGAAGCTAGATTTCCATCGAGGTTTTTAGGATTTGGGTACGAATTTTGAAAAAGAAAGAAAGAAGCTAGAGAGATTATTTGGGGATTTTGAATGGATTCCAAATTGCAAAGCTCGCGAGCTGCGCTTTTAACGGAGAAGAAGACGGGTTTCATCTATTGATTCGAGTCCCTCAGGGATTCGGTGCAACTCCAGTTTCACTTAAGATTTTGTAGGCCTTACGGTGAGGCCCACCTTGATGTGTATATTTTATATCCATTCCATCCATTTGTTTTGAGAGATCAATTCAAGTCATGGTACAAAGAACTATGCATATCCAAAGCTCAAATGGACCCATCACAGAAAACAGTGAGAATTGAAAGCCTACCATTAAAAACTTCTTGCGGGCCACAGAAGTTTTTTATCACTCTGATATTTGTGTTTTCCCTTAGTCCATATCTCCAGTAACTTATGAACAAGTTGGATCTCAAATAAACATTATGGAAGGTCCCACCGTAAGTTATCAAATTTCAACGGTGGACCTCACTTTCCCCACTGTTTTCTGTAGTGGGGTCCACTTAAGCTTTGGATCAGCCTCGTTATTTGGTTTATGCCCTAAAATAATCTCTCCAAATGGATGGACGGTGTGGATACAACAAATACATCATGGTGGGGCCCACATTCAAGGTACCACCCACATCGCTAGTTCCATGTGTAGCGTGGATTGGGGAGTACCAACCCACTCCAAACGTGGTTTCGATGGATCCACTTGATGGATCCTTAACTGTGGGGCCAACTGTAATGTATGTGTCTTACATCCACACTGTTCATCTATTTTATCAAATAATTTTATGGCTTGAGCTCAAAAAAGAAACATATATAAAGATCTACTGAACCACACCACATGAAACATTGTGAATTAACTGTCTACCATTGAAAATTTCTTAGGGGCCATAAAAGTTTTCAATCAAGCTGATATTTGTTTTTCCCTTCATCTAGGTCTGTGTGACCTTATGAACAGGTTGGATACTTCTTTTTTTAGATTTTATGATTTAAAAGTATGTATTAAGGTAAAATTCAACTATTTCCTCAATGTTTCCCTATATTTCCCAAAAAGTGCGATAAATTACACGATACAAACAATATATCCCGTGCGATAACCGATATGTATCTGTATCCCTTAGGAGCGATACATTGCGCGATACCGATATTTCGAACATTGCCTGAACCCAATCAGATCTGAGTCTGGGTCTTCAAGAGCTAGACCCCAACCCAAAAGGACCTGAACCCGGTTAGCCCAGGCACGAGTACTATAGGACCCAACCTGAACCCGACCTGTTGACAGCCCTACCTGGCAGTTAGGACATAAGGGTGTAAAGTGAGCTGATGGATTTGGATTTACAGTGTTTGACTTACAGAAGGTCCAACCCAAGCAGCAGTGCACATACTATAACTCCACTTCTCCCAGAGACATTAATGATGCTCAGCCAAACAAAATGGCTTTTTTTTTTGGCCCCAGAATCATACAGGTAACAGCACAGGCTCACTTTTTGGTGATCGAGACCATTCAACTGATGGATCGCACTATAGATGCCTGCCCCTTAAAAACCTGCTCCATCAGATCATCTTAACTTGGCCTGTAACTGGATGGTTTGCCCAATGGCAACAATGGAAAAAAAAAACCCACAGAATCGTATGGCTAAGATTTCTGATGAGACGATTTCTGGGAGATGACCAATCATGACGGGACCATCCAGATGAATAGTTAGGATCACAGAAAAGTGAGGCCCATCCATACAGTAGCGTTGACATCACTAAAAATGCTGTTTCCCTTGACCGAACAGCGTATACTTCTTCCAGGTCTAAAATGAACCCGAGGAACAGAAGCAATTCAAAAAAGCGGTTGGAAGAACATACCTGCTGCAGCCCGAATGGCTGAAGACGAGCAGAGTCATCCTCAAATACACCCCAGAACTCCTGCTCATCTGATAACCACATTACAACCGTCTCTGTTACTCTGGAAAGTAATATTTTCTGTATCTTTTCTTTCCCGAGTAACACGTGCCCAGCAACAATTGCTAACTGCTGCAACTTTGCAAATAATGCCTGAAGCCACGACCCAAAAACAGTAATAAAAAGGAAGTTAAAGGAAGGCCATTTAACAGGACATCATGAAGCATAAAATCATTTTGGGAAACTTCTAGGTCAGCAATCTTAACTAATTCCTCATTTTCACTCCTATTATTACTAAAGTTGCACTCCATATACTCTGTTTTAGTCCGACAAATTTTAAGTTCTTTAGATTCTAATGCATCCCTCCATAAATCTAGCTTTGTGTTCACGCCCTCCCTCCTCTTGCCAGTCAAAACTCGTCGGTTGTAATCACTCATTGATTGTAATCAACATATGTACTAGACTATTAGATAGCACTTGATTGTAATCAACTTATGCAATAGTCTATTACATTACGCCTGCCGGAGTTGTCCTCTCATAGCTGGTCCCAAGCCTAGATAAGGAGGGTTACTTCAGGTTGGCAGCCGGCGTCAAATTTATGCCATTACTTCTGTCATGAATCCAAAAGCATACTACTCAAAATGCTTAAATAATAAATGCAGCTAAATTCAAATGCGTGTTTTCTGTGAAGTATTAAGCAGTAACACATCACATTATACATGGCATTCATGCCCGACAATCCAGACCATCGATTACAGAATCCATTGTCAATGGATCGGGACCCAAAAATCAGTATGTGGACAATCTCAACCATATAAGGTTTCATGTTTAATTTGGATCACTGACCATTTTCTTTTAACCATCCATTTTCATGGCTGCCAATTGGACAATTAGGATTCTTTGACAGTGTGACTTTTGGCTATGCCCCATCCATGATCCGGATCCACCATTTTGACTGTGAATTCTCATGAATTTATGCTACACTGGTAATTTGTGGAAAATGCACATTGTTATGATCCAGATCTAGCTACCATTGACCACAATGAGAGGCCTTCTTTTAGGAAGGGTTATGTTTTAAAGAAGATGCAACTACGGACACGCATTGTCAGTGCCATGAGACCAGCGATTCACACCACAACAAAGCATCTAAACAATTCACGATAATTCAAGAAAATAGACCACCTGGAATGGCAATGAAGGTAGTGGGTCAGAATCCCAGAATAGATCCTCTGCTTTTCCATTTAAATACATGTGTGCATCTAACCGTGTTTTGCCTTCTCTAGAGTAGATGAAATTCAAAACATACTGCCGACAGAAATGATCCCGGATTTTATCCAATGCGTGTTGGAGTTGACGCTTCCAATCTTTAAGTTCCACAGGATTGCTAGATATAGTATTTTCAGTGGGCCCACTTCCCGGTTCTTTTCCTTCACTTTGTGGGCCACAAATCCTGGATACCACCATTGGTAACAGTTCATCCGCAACAGTAAATGCGGTTCCCAAAAGTGCAAGCTGTTGAGCATCAGTTTCAGCCCTGAAATGTATGTTCTCTTTCTGCTCTGCCAGGATATCATCTTCAGATGGACCAGGAAGGGCTTTGATCAAAGTGTCTATGTATTTATCAAACAGTTGAGAGAGCCTCTGTAAGATGGTTCCTCCAAAACGAGACATTGTCACTGGGGTTAGCTGCTCTAAAATATCCTGTGAAAGAAAATTAGGGATGATAAGTTAAGAATAAAAATGGTAAACGGCAAACATTTTAGAATAGGTGGCAAAAGAAATATAATATTTCAGACCCCAAGCAAGGCTTCAGTCACTATATTTGAACCCAAAATATATTTGACGGTGCAGTGAGCGGTGAGATCTACAATCTCCCAATCGCTCCTTCAGACAAAGTGTAGGCAGATTCCTCACCTTTCATTGTTTACATTCGAGAAATAGAAGTCTTTCTGGAAAGAGAAAAAGGAAAGGGCTCTAGAGTGAATAAGCCTCACTTAGTCATTTTGGCTGAAACAAGTTGGACCCAGTGTTCAAAATATCGGTATCACGTTACGTATCACACCCCTGGGATATGGATACATATCAGTTATTGCATGGGATATGTCGGCTGTATTGTGTAATGCATCATTGTCGTTGGAAACACGGGGAAACATAGGAAAATTGGTCTAATTTTTCAATGAAACTTCAGTGATGGTTAAAAAGGACATCAATACACTTATAAATCAAAACATTACAAAAAACAAGTGTACATAATAGGTTTTCTTTGTATGGGGTCCTAATCTATGTATTGTCTAACTGAATTGGTGCAATTATATTCAAAGTCTAGCTCATATAATTTATAAATGTAAGAAGATGTGTGGAAACACAAGCAATACATTCAAAAGCAAAAGAAGAATTAATAGATTAGGTTGCATACATGTTTGATTTTGTATATTCCAAAGTTCTCATACATGTTTGATTGTCTCCCTCTTATTGTGAGTTTTAGGATCTAAAGATGGGGAGGATGATCGGTGGAGGGCATGAATCTAATGGACTCTACAATCTCAAGAGTGAAACGACTGAAGCTAGATGATGGGGACATCAGAGGACGTACTCAAGTGTACTAGAACAGAGACCACCACCCACATTAACGCGGCTTTCTTTGTGGATGGGAGACGAGTTCCAAATGGGGGCGCGCCATTTTGAAGACCCCACATGCATTGGACATGCATCAGGAAGACACCAATTTGGGATGATGCATGTGAGCTGCTTAGGAGACCATTTTATTCATAGGATTTTTATTTCGAGTCAATCCGACCGTTGGATCTTGTCGATCAGGCCATCGAGCCACCCCTTGGACTCTAATCCTACTTCCTTTATATTTTTGTTATTTTTAGGATTTATTTGATGGATAAGATTGATAATAAGTGTTTTAGTTTTCTTATTTTGGATGATGAGGCCATTTCACTTAAGTGAGTGACATAGTTATAGTAATTCCAAAATTTTAATTATAAAACGGGGGTGGACGTCCAACCCTAGTGGAGTTATTGAGAAGAAAAAGAAAAAAAAAGAAAGATAACCTCTCTTGTGTGAAGGAATTTTCCTCCTTGTGGTTTAGGGTTTGTGAGAAATGCTCCCTTCCAATTGAATTGTGGAAGGGTAGAGGCTTATTTGGTGGTGGATTCCCCAAGGTGCATCCATACTCTTTCTCTTCTTCAAAAGGTATTCTTCTTCTTCTCTTGTCTTCCTCCTTCTCTTGTCTTCCCCCTGCCCCTTCTCAACCCATCAAAACCTTAATCAATCCTTCCTCTCTTTCTTCTCCTTTACCTAGCCACGTATGGACTTGCATGCGTCCATACAGGCAGCCACGTGTGGGCCCCCGTTTTGGGTTTTCCCTCTTTGATTTCCCCCCAAAACTCTCTAAACCCTAGATCCTTTGAATCCCTAAAAACCCCATTCCTAAATCTCCATCCATGAATACAAAACTCTCATGAAAATCAGGATTTTTTTGTGAAACTTTTCCCAAACCAGAATTTTGCTTGCATCATTGTCTATCCACGTGCTTGTTGCACGACCCACACTATATTGGAAGTCCCTACTTCCAAGTGGGCCATTCTTGAATTATTTTATATTTTCGTGCACCACATATGTGATAACCTAGGACCTTCGTATTATAAATCTGAATTTTCGAATCTATTATGTGGCTATGTTTGATTTTACAAGTTGATTGCTAAAATTAATGTGTAAATTGATCTCTCATCTTGCATCCTAAGGTAGTTTCCATCATCCTACACCACTAGAATTGCAAGCTACATCTCTCCACATCAATGGCATTCCAGGCTTGGGCATCCATCCTTAGCTAATTTGAAGAGTCTTGTCCCATCTTTGTCCTATATGCCTAAGTGAGAATGTGAAGCTTATGAGTTAAGCATCACAGAATGTTTTTTCTTTCTCGTGAAGATAAAGTTGGTGATAAACCATTTTATTTAATACATTCAGATGTACGGGGAGGCGTTCATATTTCTAGTTTATCTGACTTTAAATATTGTCTCTTTTTTTTTCTTTTTTTTTGAAGACACAAGGTGTCCTCACCTCTTTTTTGAAGTGAGACTAATCCCTGCGGATACACGCAATCACCCACAACCACATGGCCAAGGAGGGGAATTGAACCCTCACCTATAGGGAGCAAACCTATGGTGAAGACCATTCGCCCAAACCTCGTTGGGTTTAAATATTTTGTCATTTTTATGGATGATTGCTCTATAATGACTTAGTTATATTTGATGAAAAATTGTTCCGAGGTGTTTATGTGTTTAAAGAATTTCATGCTCAAATCCAAACTCGAATTGATGCTAAAGTGTGTTCTAAAATCAGATAATGCCAAGGAGTACAGATCAAAAAAATTTCACTCCTTTCGTGGGGCTCCCCTTGTGCATAGGCTTGCCTCCTAAAAGGCTTTGGGAGAAGGTTATATCCAGGTTTGAGAAATACCTTACTAGATGGAAATGTCGCTATCTATCCCTGGGAGGGCGTCTGACTCTTATCAAGGCCGCTCTTTCCAATCTTCCGTTATATTTCATGTCGCTTTTCAGATGCCCGGGTTCGGTGTTGGCTATCCTTGAAAATTTTAAGGCGTGATTTCCTTTAGCACGCAAGGAGGACAAGAAGAATTTTCATCTTCTTAATTGGAAAGAGGTGTGTCATCATATTTCAGCTGGTGGATCAGGGGTTAAAGATCTAAAGGCTATGAATCGGGCTCTCCTCGGCAAGTGGATTTGGAGATTAGGGGCAGAAGAGGGGAGCCTTTGGAATAACATTATTAAATACAAATATGGGAGATCAGTTGGTGGGGGGTGGACTAAAGATTCGTCCTCCTATAGGGCGTTGGCTATTTGGAGGGGTATTTTAAAGATAAAAAAGGAGGTGCTCAAAGGTGTTGGTTTCGTTCTTGGTAATGGGGTTAACATTCGATTTTGGGAAGACATTTGGGTGGGGGACGTGCTGCGAAAAGTAAGATTTCCAAACATCTTTCACCTTGTTCCCAACAAAGATATCTCTGTGGCTGGATGTTATTCGGCGTCCAACGGTAAGATAGAGTGGAATATGGTTTGCAGAAGAAATCTGCATGACTAGGAGATTAGTGAGTTCGCGGATCTTTTGGAATGTATTTACGCTGCTAATCCTATTCAGTCTTGTTCAGATAGCATAATATGGAAACCGGAAAAATCCAGCAGGTTCTCAGTCAGATCTCTCTACAATCTGCTCCATAACAACCTGGACATTATTGATCTCCAACAGTCTTCTCACATCTGGAAATATGCTGCTCCCCCTAAGGTTGTGGCTTTTGGTTGGCTAGCTGGCAAAAAGAAAATCCTCACGGTAGACAATTTGAGGAAAAGGGGGATGGTTATTGCTAACATTTGTTTATGTTGTATGCGGGAAGAAGAATCAGTCGATCATTTTCTGGTGCACTGCCCCTTCATTTCCTCGATATGGTCAGATTTTTATATTCAGTTCAACATCAGTTGGTGCGCCCCTGCAGCGGTAAATCATCTTCTTCAAGCTTGGGATCATGTCCATATTGGGAAGGTTAGGACAAGGCTTTTGGAGGATGGCTATTCTTGCCGTTTGGTGGTCGTTTGGGAAGAAAGAAATAACAAATGTTTTAGGATATCTCCAACTCCGCAGGGGCTGTTTCCTCCAAGGCAAAGCGGAGTTTGATCGAATGGGCTACTCATGTAGATTCCTTGAAGGGTTGTAATTTTCTTTTTTTAGGAACTTAGTTGAGTCTGCTATCTCAACGGACACTCTTTTCCTTTTTGCTGTAATCTTTTTGGTTTCTTAATACAATTCGTCATCTTTCAAAAAAATTATTTTTCACTCCTATCTCTTATCTTATTATGTCATTCATCAAACGTCCAGTGCACACACACCACAGCAAAAAGAAGTTGTTGAGTGTAAAAATCGTCATTTGCTTGAAGTAGCTAGGGCATTATTATTAGACATGAAGGTTCCAAAGAGCTTTTGGGGTGATGCCATTTTAAATGCATGTTATCTTATAAATCAGATGCCCTCGTCACTATTAGGAGGTCAAACTCCTTTGTCTGTCTTGTATCCCCAGTGTCCATCCTTTTCTCTTCTTTTGGATGCTTGTACATCAATTTGATCATGTCTGTGATAAGTTTGAACCCAAAGCTATAAAGAGTGTATTTCTGGGGTAGTCAAATACTCAGTGTGACTACAAATGTTATAATCTTATCACCCGTAGACGATGTGTCCATGGATGTCACATTTTCTAAAACTACTCCATATTTCTCAGATGATGGGAAGACATTGCAATATTCCAAAAACTCTACCACTCTTCCTGTGGTGACGTGCACAGATGTACTTAGAAAGCAAGCCACAGAATCACATCCAAATCCTCCACCGTTGCAGGTATACTCAAGATATTGCAAGAGAGGTACTGAAGCACCTGGTAATGTGCCCTCCATCAGTTCTACCAATCCATATGAAGATCCGCCTAGTAACGGGCCTCCACTAGACTTGTTGAATGAAGTTAATCAACCTATTGTTGTTCAAAAGGGTATACGTTCTTGTACTCTACATCATATTTCCAATTTTGTTTCCTTGAATGGTCTATCACCTTCATGTCGACAATTTGTTTTGTCCTTGTCATGTGTTTGTCCCTCGATCGTTTCAAGAGGATCTATGTGCTAATGTGTGAAAAAGAGTTATGGAAGAAGAAATGGTTGTGCTTCATCAAAATCAAACTTGGACTTTGGCTAACTTGCCTGCAGGCAGTGTTGTCATTATCGTACAATTCACGATACAAATCGTATGATTCGTATCGTATCATATGGTCGTACGCTATGAATCGAACGGCCGAATTGCAAAATCGGTAGAATCATATGATTCGTATCTAAATCGTATGATTCGATAACTCACACGTAAAACCGACAGCGTTCGGTCTAAAGATTTAATCTTCTTTTTTCTTTTTTTCTTTTTTGGTTTTTACAATTTTTTTAGTGTTTTTGGTTTTAAAACCTAATTAGGCCCCACCTTCATTAGAAAAACATATATTTTGCAACTTTTAAGAGGTTTTGGGGACTTTTGGAGCTTGTAGGTCATAAGAAACCTAGAGAAAGAAATCAACATATCTTTTTCATTGCTCAACGGAATCAAATGCCGCTTGTTGCATTCGATTTCTACGTTAAAATAGGTATGAATTCATGTAAAATATCCAGTTATTCCTTTCTATTTCATTTCTTTCATATATTGGTGAAAATATGGATTTTACGGAAAAGAAAATTAGAATATTTAGATTTTTTTCAATTTTTTGCAGTTCTTTTTTAGGGCTTTTGTGTTTAAAAGTTATTTATGCCAACATGCATTATAAATATCACTACTTTTCTTTCTTTTGAGAGATAGTGGTGAGATTTGGAGTTTATGAAGGCCTAAAATAGTTTTTTTTTTTCAAGAGTTTTCTCATTTATTTCAAAATTTCACTAGTTTTCTCATTTTTAATCAATTTATAATCTTCTATATTTGTGTGGGGCTTAAATAGTTTTTTTCCCTTAATATGTAGGCTTGTCACTTGTGTTGCCAACTTGTCGTGTTGGTTTGTTTTGAGCATTGAATGAGAACGGGGAAAATATTATTTTTTGAATCATATAGAAAACTTGTATGTACATAGGATGGGAAAAGGAATTATTTTTTGAACTTGATTATTACATGAATGATACTAGTACAACACATTGATAATGAATCAATAATGCATCTTCTTCTTTTTTTGCTTCTTTTTTTTTTTTTTTGCATATTCATGACAAAATGGATGATTGATGTGTTTTTTTAATATTTTTATTTTTATATAATTTATATTTTTTTTATGACATGTCTTATGAAAATCTGGAAAAAAAATATCTTACAATTTACGATACGATAACGATTACGACAACATTGCCTGCAAGAAAACGTGTAGTAGGATGCGGATGGGTATATACCGTGAAGTACAAATCTGATGGCACTGTGGATCGTTTAAAGGCCCGTTTGGTGGTGAAAGGATATACTCAAACTTTTGGAGTTTACTCTGAAACCTTTTTCCCTAGTGGCCAAGCTTCATTCAATTCGTGCAGTGATCTCTATTGTTGCAAATTTAGATTGGCCCCTATATTAATTGGATGTAAAGAATGAGTTTCTTTATGGTAATTTACTTGAAGAAGTGTACATGGAGCAACCGCCTGACTTTGTTGCTCAGGGGGAGTCTAATAAAGTTTGTCGGCTAAAAAAAGGATTTATGGGTTAAAGCAGTCTCCACGTGCGTGGTTTGACAAATTTAGTAAAGTGATAATGCAGTTTGGGATGAAACGTGGTCATGTTGATCACTCGGTCTTTGTTAGACAAAGTGAGACTAGCACTCTGGTTCTTGTTGTTTATATGGACGACATCATCATTACTGAAAATGATGGTAATGGCATATATGAGTTTAAGAAGTTCTTGCAACAACACTTTTGTACAAAGGAATTAGGTTATCTTCAATACTTTTTGGGTATTAAGGTAGCTCGATCAAAGTTAGGAATTAATTTGTCGCAAAGGAAATATGATATGGACTTGTAGAAGAGACAGGTTTACTAGGGCTAAGCCGGTCACAACTCCCATGGACGCAAACACTAAGTTAAGTACAGGTGAAGGAAATTCATTTGATGATCCGAGAAAATATCGCTAGTTGATTGATAAATTGATCTATTTAACTATTACACGACCAGATATTGCTTATCTAGTCAGTCTAGTTAATCAGTTTATACAAGCCCCTCGTGTATCTCATATGGAAGTTGTGGTCTGCATACCTAAATATTTGAAGGCCGCCCCAAGCCGTGGAATTCTCTACAAGTGAAATGGACATCTTAGAGTGGAAGGATTTTCTGATGCAGACTAGGTTGGATCTCCTTCAAATAGGCGATCCACCACAAGTTACCATACCTTTAAAGGAGGTATTCTTGTTACTTAGAGAAGCAAGAAGCAACGAGACGTTGCCTGTTCTAGTACCAAAGCAGAGTATAGAGCCATGACCCATACCACGTGTGAACTTGTGAGGCTGAAGACATTGATGTGCATGTTAGGTTAGTGGTTGATACTTCCATGAATCTATATTGTGATAATCAAGTTGCGTCACATATCACCAATAATCTAATTTATCATGCGAGGAGCAAGCATATTGAAGTGGATTGCCACTTCATTAGAGAAAAGGTCGCAAACAAGGAAATATCCACACCGTTCATCAAATATGAAGATCAAGTTGCTGACATGTTCACAAAAGCTTTAAGTTGAGCTCATCTAGACAGGTTTTTTGACAAGCTAGGCATTTATGATATATATGCTCCAGCTTGAAGGGGAGTGTTAGAATGGTCACACACATGTGGACACATGTGATGTGTCCACGCGGTCATCCTGTTGGGGTTCAGTCCTTTCTCATTCATGTTGAGTGTACATGAGTCTTTGAGTCTTTAGTAGTGTGTTTCTTTATATTTCTTTCTATAAGGGTATTCTTGTAATTTCAACTCCTAAGTGAAAGCCCTAGTAATAAAACAAAAGAGATGGGCGTGTGGAGCTACTTATGCTCTCTACTCTCTCTCACGTTATCTCTCTCTTATCCTTTCATTCTTCTAGATCAACAACAAAGTACAAATGTTCCAATGGACGAGGAGAAATGTTGTGTTTGTGCAAGATACGAGCAGCCAAGACAATACGATAATGAATCTTAATCTCCCCATAAGTGCCAATGTGGTAAATGTGCATAAGATCTGGGGCCCCAAGGCCCCCAACCGTATGCATCATGGCCTAAGAGTCAGGCTGATTCAATATTCGAGTGGACCACACGTTTATGAAAAAAATGGAGGATCAAAACATCAGCCAGCAATTCACATTCGATGATTCAATATGCATGTGCAACACAATTTATGGCTGAACATGCCTGATTTTCCGGCCAGAGGACAAACAATGTGAGGCCCACAAAACAATTGGCCCAGTCTCGCACACATACGCCATATTGAATGAGTGTAATCCTGCTATTATGAGTAGCCATGGCAGGGCTCATGAATAACATTGCAATCTACTTCAATAATGGACAAGCAATTACAAAACAAAGAAAAATTAACTTACTCTAACAATGGACATGAATTTTTGTCCACCATTGGTTAGCATAATACTGGATGGAGCAGCCGAAAGTGGTGACTGGAATTGAGGTGAAAAGGGCACCACATCACCATCTCCTGCTAAATCTACTACGATTTTTCTTGCTCTTCTGAAATTCATTTCTAGGACCTCTTCAACATATGGATGCAAAAGCACAATGAGCAACTTAGAAAATTTAAGCCCTTGCGATTCCAACATCGAGCAGTGACTGAGACTGGCCTGAACACAGATGCTTGCAGCACGGAGAGCAGAACCACTCTCAGAAGACGGCATATTTTCCTTCACAAGATGTACAAAAGACTCCAGTTCCCACTCAGCCCACTGCACGAGCCTATTGGTATACATAGGCACATCACCGAATATCGCAGTTGATTCTTTTGCCGCCAGCAAGATTGTAGAGAAGACAAGCTGGGATAGAGTTGCAGCATACGTCTCAGAGTAAATAGAACATGAAGGAAGAAAAGCCTCGATGTCCTTCTGAAGACGAGATCCATATGCTTTCAGCAGGAATTGGTGTGCAGAAGGACCTCTCCCAAGTCTAAGTAAACCAGATAAAGCTTTCTTCAGCTCAAGCATGCTAACAGATGGCTGCTCGGCAATCTCAAAAAGCTGGTCCGCAAGCATCACCTTCCGTTTCAGGAAAGCAACCTTATATGAGGAGACTTCGGTCGATGAATCATCTCCAGATTCGATCAGCTCCAGATGACTTTTCTCTTCTGCATCTAAAGCTGATATTGCTTCTTCAATTTTATGCTCAGCCAAGAGGACGTCAATCCTCTCTAAAAATGTTGCCTTGTGCTCCTCTGCTTCATTATGCAAGAGATCTGCTTCATTATGCAAGAGGTCTTGCTCAGCTTCACAGTTCTCATTGTTGGCTTCATGCCACAATTCCAATTCTCGGCAGACACCACTCATCAAATCTTGTACAAGAATTCCTTGAGCAGATATGTGCTTTTGCAAATCGATCAATTCGTGTTCCATTTCTATGACCTCCTCCGATATCCTGCATATAGTGCAAGCATGAAAGTGGTTAATGTACTAGTCAACATTCCTCGAGTATTTGATATGTGAGTTAACCAAACGCAGGAATCAATGTTTTAGAAGGTGAAGGGAGCAAGGCGTCTAAATAGGGAATATAAGAGGAAATTAGTGAAAATATCATTTTAGAAAAAAAAATCCACAAGAATTCAAGCACAGTTAATCAGTATATGTTAGTGTATACCATACAATTGAATACAACATTTAGTATGTATTCAACATATCCATGCATTCAAATTTTAAACATCCCTTGTGGCTCATTTGGAAGCTTGTAAATGGAGGTAAATGGGAAATGAATTGGAGGTAAATGAATTGGCAGTAAATGACATAGTCAGTTGTGTTTGGATGGGAGTAAATGAAATGCATTTGAAATCCAAATATTCTGTTTGGATGGTAGTAAATGGGAGGAATTAGAATGTATTGGAATTTTTCAATCTATTCATAGGAACATATGTGATATCCCAAATTAACTTTAATATCCCAAATTAGTGTACATATATAATATTTGATAGAATGATTGTAATAAGCCCATTGAAATATATACTTTAGCCAAAAATGAGAAAATTTCAAGCCTCGGGTGGGGCACAAGCGTAAGTAGCACAAGCAACTTGCCAACATTTTTTAACCATCCATTTAGATGGCCAACCTTTGGACGGTTTGGATCATTCTATTGGTGTGATTGTAGTGACGTGGCTGATAATTGGATCATCAGCGAGCAACGTGTACAGCGGACACCTGCGTGGCGACACCTTTGTTTATACGTCTCTCCAAGGAGCCCAAAAAGGCATTTCACCCCATTTACTTCCAAATATCTCCTTCAAGAGAGGATTTCATTTACGGCCTATTTACTCCCTATTCATTTCATTTCCATTTTCATACATTTACACCCATCCAAATACATCTCAGAGGCCATTTACCTCCATTTACTCCCAATTCCTCCCATTCACCAAAACAGAAGGAAAAGAGAATCATTAAAACACATTAAACAGTAAACACTAAGGAAAAGAGAATCGAACTACATAACTCATTCCTCCACCATGTAAAAAATTGAGGTAAGAAAGATGATTTTCTTTATTTTTTGAATGGCAAGACTTTTTTAATTGATAGGTAAAAAAAAAAAAAAAATAGCAATCACATGAATGGAATGTCTATTTCAATAAAAGTTCTTTGGCCATTCCCACTTAGAAAGGCAGATGGTATGTGTGGGAGCCATTGTTCGGAGTACCCTCAATATTATGGAAATATCCTTGATATTATCTGTATCCCCAACTCGGCGATACCAATAACACTGGTAGCTATACCGATATCACTGGTATTATCATAAATTCCAGGTATTGGCATGCATCGCTAAGTATCGCCAATGTATCGCCAATATTTTCAACTATGTAAATTCCAAGTGTCGCTTGTATCACCAATGGATTGATATTGCCAATGTATCGCTCATATTTTCGACTATGTAAATTCCAAGTGTCACTTGTATCGCCAATGTATCAGCGATATTTTGATAACATCACCAATGTATCAATATCGCCAAAAATCTTTTTATTAAAAAAAATTCTATTTCAAACCTTTTTTATGAGCGCATGGTTGTATGCAATGTTAAAATTGTCAACGATAATATTGCAATATTATTGTTATCGTAACATGGGCGATATCAAGACTAACAATCTTTTGTTTCCTTTCCAATTGTCGAAGATATCTCAACGAAATATCATGTGTTTTCGATATTCTGAAATACCGATAGACATTTGGATGGAAGGTTAGATGATTGGATAGATAAATGGGATGGTTGAATTGATTTCTTAAGACAACACATGCTTTAAAGGCCCCATTAAATGGAAACTTATATATATGCTTCTTTTTTTTGCAATTTTTATTTTTGAATATGCAAATATGTGTATTTTAGCATCTCATGTAGTTTCTCTGAAAAATTCCACCGTTTTCCCCACGTTTCCCCGCATTTCCTGTTATCGGCGATATCAATATTGTTTCTATATCCCCAATGAGAAAAACTTGTAGCGATGCTGATAATTCAAACACTAGTAGGAGCCAATGTGTTTGAAGTGTCGTCAAACATCAAAGAACATTTCACAAAAGGAACTGTAAAATAGTGGAAAGAGAGATGGAATAGAGAAGAAGAAAGAGATAGGAGAGGACAACGTACAGAAAAGACAAGCTGAAGTTCCCCCAAAAACACACACACACACACACACACACACACACACACACACACACGAACGCACAAGCCATATCATGTTCATTAACAAGAACCAACAATATACTATACAATCGACCAACCAACAAATTAAAATGCTCTAAGGACTATCAAATAGCCTTTATTATTTATCAATAGGACCAATAATAAAAATAAAATAAATCATGACATTTATTACCTGAGAAAGGCCAAGTACTTCGAGTGCATATTCCCACACAAGTTTTCCACTGCATCTTTCAAATCCAGAAGCTCGGAACAAAGCTTCCGGATTCCCTGTGTAGAAACGAATGTTATAACATAAATCATGACTCAGCAACAGCCTTCTAGAAGACAAAAGCATTCGGTATCATAACCATGCTAAAAAATGAACATTAAGAAGTTAAGAAATTGATGTCAAGCTAGCCTAAGGATAGCTACGGCCTAAAGACATGGATTAAAATTTGATCGAGTTCCGTTTCAAAAAACAAAAAAAAATTGATCAAGTCAAATATACTAGAGGAGGAGAGCTCCCATTTCTTTATGGCTAGGTGATGCATACAAGGGGCCCCATGGGCCCGATTCGAGTGCCTAGCCCATTAAAGACCATGCATAATTATGCATCTTTGAAGGCCCCGCACTAGGAAGACGCACGTAAGCTACTTACTTGGACCATTCCAACCGTTGGATCATCGTCATTGGACATCTTGATAGTGGGCCACAAAATAGTTTAGTTTATTTAGTTGTTTTTATGTTCTGTTTTATTTTATTTTTTAGCTTATATTTTTGCTAAGATCAGAGAGTTAGGAACAAAATTTATTTTATTGAGCGTCTTTTTCTCTCTTTTTTGAAGGATAACAATCTAATTTTATTGAAAAAAGAAAAGAGAAAACAGAGAAAGAGAAAGCTAGACTGCTGAGATAGCCGACCAGTTAATCTCCTAAAAAGAGTAAGTTACAATCCTTGAATTTATCAATTGAAGAGGCCCATTCGACTAATAGATGAGTCACCCTGAGAATTGTAGCCTCCACTGATTTAGAAGTGACATTAAAGCATCTTCCATTCCTTTCTTCCCACACGGTCCACCAAACGGCCGGAAGGGACATTCTCCATAGTTTTGATCTATGTTTCCCACACCTCACTCCATGCCAGGCTTCAAGTAGGCCATTAGCTGACTCCGGAAAGGTCCAGGGGACCTTAAAGGAGGCTAGAATTGCAATCCAAATCCGATATGTGAACTGACAGTGGATAAAGAGATGATCCACCGTTTCTTCTTTAGCCATGCAGCAGAAACAGATGTTACTGATGATCATACCCCTCTTTCTCAGATTGTCTACTATGAGTACCTTATCCTTGCCAACCAACCATCCAAAAACCACAATCCTGTGGGGGGGGTGGGACTTGGTATTTCCAGCCATGACATAATGATGTCACTTCGATTGGAGGAGGGCTGCTGGCGAGATGACTATAAAGAGATTTCACTGAGAATTTTCCGTTTTTGTCCAGACGCCATGCTAGACTGTCAGCTGCGTACTGATTCGGATTGGTGTTGTAAATCCAATTGAGGAGGGCTACGTATTCTTCAATCTGAGAGCATCTTTTGTGTGTGTGTGTGCGTGTGTGTGTGTGTGTAAAACTTTTATAAGACCATATAAGGCTTGGAGTCCACACCCTGAATATGTGAAATAAATTTCTCCTTTCTATTTGCTTTGAGATGAAGCAAATCTCTTGCGATTGGAGTGAATTGATGTGATGTCGATGAGCGATTTCAAGTTATCCTTCTCTTTCATTCTCTTTAATCAAAACATATTTCTTATCTTCTCTCTTTCCCTTTCTTTCTAGTTCTTTCTTCTTCTTCTTTCTCCATGTACAAATAATCCCTACTACTTTTGTTTTTTTCCTTCTTTCAACACTTACATCAACAACCTAACCCAACCCAAACTCCACCCAGCATGCTCCCTCTTAACATAAAACCGTACGGTCATATCTGTCCATACCCACTTGTCTGTACGGTCAGCCTTACCCTTTCTCTCATCCTTTTGTTTCTCCTGTTTAACCATAATCCCTGAAACTTGATTTCCTACGCTAGTTTCCTAAAATCCCAAGTCTCAAACCCTAATTCTCACAAACCTAATTCCCCAAAAACCTAACTCTCAAAACCCTAATTCCCCATAACCTTACTTCCAAACCCTAATTTCCAAAATCCAATTCTCAAACCCTAAAGTCCTAACCCTAAGCTACCCAAACCCTCACAAACCAAGTGAACCCCTATGAATTGACAACAACCTCTATGCTTAGATGGAAGTCCTACCTTCCATAGATCCTGATTATTTGGTATTTTATTGGATCTAAATTGCAGGACTATCGTATGGCTTGAATTCGAACATGTTACGTTGCTGAATTTTTAAATAAGACAAAATTTGTTAGGTTAGCTTTATTTTATGCTTTAAATTGTTCTAGTTAATCCGTTGATGATCTCATTGCATCATTCTGGGCTAGGCCATCCGTCCTGCATCAAGGAGCATTAAGGCAAACAGACATCGTGTTCAATTTCGGAGTTGATTAGATGGTGCATTGTGTTTTTGGCGTCATGCCATCATGCTGCTTATGTTTTTTCGTGATTGTTGAGCTTGCTCACAGTCTTAGATTCGTGATCTCTAGCATTTGGCTAGAGGATTGTTGAGTCTTTCCCGCAATTTCTTTCTTTTTTTATTGATCCATTTGCTTCCCTTTTGGGGTTTGCACCGTAGGCTTGATTTTCTTAGATGGCTCACAGTTGGCCAGTGTATTTTTTATGTGGCCCATCGCCCTATCCAACGAGGTCGATCTATTTTTTTTGTGTTGTTGTTGTCCTTTTTTGGCTTCTTCTTTTTTTTAACGTTTATTCTTATTATTTATCATATTTTCCTCTATTTTTTAATTAAAAAATAGAAGTATAGTGTAGCTTACGCCACGCGCTATAGAGGGCTAAACAATACACAATACACTAAATGCTATTTACAACAATACCATCAACCATTTTCCATCTAACCATCCATTGTGGTCAGCAACCAAACATTGCATTGTAAGCCTATGCCCCTTGCACAATGGAGGCCCTTATTGTAATAGTCTACATTAGCGGGTAAGTACCCATCTTCCATCATGGATGAATTGCAACAATGTACTGCTTGCTGGCCAATGAAATTGGAATCTAGCCTTAGGGCCTGTTTGTTAACTCTGAAAAATATTACTTAATGTGGAAATGAGAAAATGCTCATGTTAAGTGTTGTTTGTTAACGCCGAATTCGGAAAGCGCTACGTGATTTTTCATTGATTTTTTTCGGCGACAAGGGTCTGGCTTAATGGTGAATACAGAATGCGCTCCATGAATTCTTTTATTAAAAAAAATAAAAAAATGCTTCCAAAATTACCGCTCAAGTTACTATGGAGATTTTTCCTCTTATGGATAGTTTGCGTAGTACAAAATCAAACTTTTAACATGTGGAACTTCTTAGCCCCCACCATGATTTATGTGTTAAATCCACACCATCCATGAACTTTTTCAGATCAATCTAGACCATGAGCCCAAAAATGAGCCACATATAAAGCTCAAGTGCACTACACCGTAACAACCAGCGTAAATTGAATAACTATTGTTGAAACCTTTTTACGGTCCAATATGACGTTTATTTCCCATATAACCTCTTCATAAGGTCACATGGACCTGTATTAAAAAGGGAAAACACAAATATCAACTTGATCAGGTCTTTCTGTGGCCCTAAGAAGTTTTCAACGGTTGGCGCCCAATTTCCATTATTTTCTAAGGTGTGGCCCATGTGAGCCTTATATCTACCTCCTTTTTTGTCTTATGCCCTCGAATGATATGGAAAAGTGGATGGACGGTGTGGATAAAACATATACATCACGATAGGCCCCACAGAGCCACTAACATGGCCTCCCTTCTCCGCACGAGAAGTGGCATCGGTGGATCCCATGCGGATGGCGACCGCTGATTTCCTGCTAAACCCTTTCCCAAGAAGTTCCTACGCTGGGATGCAAGGTAGGGTCCACTATAATGTTTATGAGAAATCCAAATCGTCCATCCATTTTATTTTATTTTTTAGAGGTAACGATTTCTTTATTAAAAAAGAAAATAGAGAAACAGGAAAACAAAAGTAGAAAACAACGAGTAGAAAGAGGGGATACAACTCGCTGAGATAGTGAGGTGACTCCCCTCAATTACAGAACAAGTTACAACCTTGAAGATTAACGAGAATGGAGGCCCATTCAGCTATATAATGTTGAACTCTCAGTATCACTGAATCCACCAAGTTAGAGATGTCGTTAAAGCATCTCTCATTCCTTTCTTCCCATATGGACCACCAACTGCCAATAGGGACATTCTCCACGCTGTTTGCTTTTCCTTGCCAAAAGAAGGACCATGCCAAGCTTGGAGGAGCCGGTCCGTCGCATTAGAAAAAACCCAGGAAGTATGAAAAGATTTTAAGATTATTGACCAAACGCTAATGAAGAATGGGCAGTGAATGAATAAGTGATTGACCGATTCTTCATTATCCATGCAACAGAGACAGATGTTTGTAAGGATCATACCTTTTTTTCTCAGATTATTGATAGTCAGGACTTTCTTCTTGCCAACCAACCAACCGAATGCAGCAATTTTGGGAGGGACTTTATACTTCCATACCTGAGCCGTCGATGAAACAATGGGAGAGGAGTTGATACTGTCGAGGAAAGTGTATAAAGAAGCAATTGAGAACCTTCCACATCTATCTAGTCTCCACACTATCCGATCAATTTTTCGAGCTCATTTTAGGACATGCAACCAAAAATGAGAAGGATCCAAAACTCAAGTGGGCCATACGAGATGAAACAGTGGGGAAAGGAATGCCTATTGTTGAAACCTTCCTAGGCTCTACCTTGATGTTTATATGCCATCCAAACCATTTATAAGGTCATTTTCACCGAGATGAAGTGAAAACACAAAAAACTTAGACCGATACAAAACTTTGGTGGCCATATAAATGCTTCAACGTTGGTCACTAAGTCCCCACCGGTTCCTCTCGTGTGGCCCATTTGAGTTTTGGATCCACCGTATTTTTGGTCGCATGTCCTAAAATGAGCTCTAAAAACGGACAGACGGGTTGGATTTCTCACAAACAACGCAATGGGTCCCTCCCAAAATCCTTGCGCAGCAACTTCTTGCGAAATGCTTTAGCAAGAAATCCGCGTGCCATGGGGATTGCCCACTAACGTTACCAGCAGAGAGGACCATAGTGGACAATGCTCTTTGTGTCCCATCATAATATATGTGTTTTATCCACATTGTTCATCTATTTTGTTATCATTTTAATGCATTTCCCTAAAAATGAGACAGATCCAAATCTCATGTCGACCACACCACAAGAAAACAGTGATGATTGAACGGACACCATTAAAATCTTCCTAGGCCAACTATAATGTTTATTTACCATCTAACTTGTTGATTAGGTCGCACAGACATGGGTGAAGGAAAAACACTATTTAATAGCCACCTCACTGTGGTAGCGTCAATAGGCAATCCCCATCACAATCCACCACATTACTGCTAACGCGCAGTGCCAGAAGGCAATTCACGTCTGGATCCACCCTACTAAAGACGGACGATTATGTCTAGGGCTCTATGGGGCCCACTGTGATCTATATATTTTATCCATACCGTTCATATATTTTGAAAGATCATTTTAGGGCATAATCCCAAAAATGAAACAGATCTAAAACTCAAGTGAATCATACCACATGAAGCAGTGGGGATTTAAAGCCTACTGTTGAAAATTTATGGGGGTTTTGTATCAACCTGATGTTTATTTATTTTTCCTTCATACAGCTCTATGTGACCTCATAAACATGTTAGATGGAAAATAAACATCATGATGGGCTGTAGGAAGCTTTCAATGGTAAGAGTGAGAGGAAAATTGGGGAAAGAAATTCTTGCTGTTGAAACCTTTCTAGGCTCGACCTTGATGTTTATAGGCAATCCAAACCGTTTACGAGGTAATTCCCATTGTGATGACGCGAAAACACAAAAAACTTAACCTGATACAAAACTTTTGTGGCCAAATGAATATTTCAATGGTGGTAACTGAATTCTAACCATTTCCTCTCGTGTGGCCCACTTGAATTTTTGATCCACCTAATTTTTGGTGGAAAGTCCTAAAATGATCTCACAAAACGGATGGACGGGGTGGATTTCCACAAAAACCATAGTGGACCTGGATGAAGGAAAAACACAAATACAAAGATAAAAAAAGTTCTTTTGGATATGAATATTGAATCAGAGAATGATATGCCTGATTGCTATTCCTCCCTTGGAAATGATATCGTTTGGAACCCTCCCAGCAAAAGGAATCTCCATGACTGGGAGATGGAAGCCTTTGCAGCTCTCCTTGGTTGTATCAGCAGCTGCAAACCTGTCCAGAGCTATGCAAATAGGCTTGTTTGGAGACCGGACAAAAAAGGTTCATTCTCAATGAAGTCCTTATACAGTTTCATTGACAGGAAAGCAGATGGTGTAGGGAAGTCCATGACTGATAAAGTGTGGAAATATAAAGTTCCACCAAAGATTGCATTCTTCAGCTGGTTGGTCGGAAAGGGCAAGGTTCTTATAGTTGATAATTTGAGGAAAGGGGGAATGATAATTACTAACATTTGTCACTGTTGTATGGCTGACAAAGAATTGGTGGACCACTTGTTTATTCATTGCCCCTTTATCAGCAAGGTTTGGTCAACAATCTTACTCTCCTTCGGTGTCTCTTGGTCTTTTCCAAATTTGATGGGCTGATTACTTAAAGCTTGGCAAGGTGTTTCTCTAGGTAACCAAACATCCACAGTCTGGAGAATGGCCATTTTGGCCATGTGGTGGTCGGCGTGGGAAGAAAGAAATGGGAGGGTTTTTAACGATGTATCCAGATTGGTGGGCTCCATAGTTATTAGAGTTCATAGGTATATTATTGAATGGGCTTCTAATGTGGTAAACTTAAAGGGTTGTAATCTATTACTATCTGGAGGGTAATCGAATCGCTATCTCAGCGGGCTAATCCCCTCTCTGTTTCCTTCCTCTCTTTTAATGAAATTTTTGTTATCTCTCTATATATATATGTGTGTGTGTGTGTGTGTGTGTGTGAGAGAGAGAGAGAGAGAGAAGAAATTGCCGCCACACTTATACATACAAATTATTGATGTTTTTTTGCTCTGTTTTTTATGGATAATGATAAGTACTTCAGTTTATTTGAATTAAATGGATATTAACTTAATGATTTTATTTTTATTTAATAAAAAATAAATTCTTCATAATGTAAAACATCTCCAAACAGGGGATAGGGGCAAATGTGTCAGATTAATAGATTTCAGACGTTTCAGACGTTTGTTAACAAACATGTTATTTCAAATTCAATACTTAATTTTCAGACTTCGGCAACCGTTACCAAACAAGTTTTTCGACTTTAGATTTAGACTTCATATTCAGATTTCAGATTTAGGCTTCAGATTTCAGATTCAGGCTTTAGACTTTAGATTTAACAAATGGGCCTTAGAATGAAATGCATATCCCATGAAGCCCTGGAAAATATAATACTATCAAAGTATATGGTCTTATCAAAAAACCATAAACGCATGCATTAATACTATTGATTAAGCTAGAAAAGCAAACCATAAAAGAGTGCAAATTGTTGATGCCCCTACTTAAAGCACCACATAAAAGTGCAGCAGCCATGCTAAAGTGGCACATGTCTGCAGGATCTAGAACGTTCATTGGGTATCCCTGTGGTGACCATTCCTTAGCCCAAAAACCCAGTCCATCCATTTATGAAGTGTGCCACGCATGTAGGAAGAAATAGATGGTTAGAAAAATGATAACCAACCAACATTTGACGTGCATTGCTTTCCTGATGAGTGAACTGACCTCACTTTAGGATAAGACACACCTCATCAGAATCACCTTGCAAACGTCCAAGATCAAGCACGCATGTTACATTGCCATGTGGGGTGAGTTTTGTGTTTAATGCTTGTAGAAGAGCCTTTGAATTAGAATGAATCACCATAAATGTGGGTCACTTTGAATAGAAGAATTATAAATGCTCAGGCCAAAACATTGTACAGTACCATACAGGCATTCATTTTGTCCAATTGGAGGCAAGTGGGGAATATGAGGGCCTGTCGTGAATGGCACATTCACCTAAAAAGGACCGGGATTGGAAGAACCCTGACCCTTAGATCGTCAGCAAATAGAAAATAAACAAGAAAATACAACGATGGTTCAGATTCAAGTATTCAACCAAGAAAAGGACAAATACTATACAGCTAAGAAGCCCCAAACTTGGGGCCATTTTCTCAGTGAGATCCAGCATATCAATAGTTCAGATCACTGAACCATGGGCCCGCCTTTTCGAACTAGAAGCCCAAAAAGTACTCTACAACATCTTGGCCCGAGCATTGTATAAACACTTTCAGACATGTATGTATTTGTTGCTAAAGCAATGAAAAATCATACATTTCACGGGATATGAGAGTTCCCACTCATTCAAGCTTCTTTGGGGCTCACTGTGATGTGCAACATGAGGAATCCAAACCATACCTCCAGGGTGCGGCCTTACTCATACTGCGTAGACCAAAAATCAGGCGGACCCAAAACTCATGTAGGCCACACCACAGGAAACAATGTAAAGTCACACCTAAAACCCTAAATTCATGAGGTTTGGCCCGCCTATATTATGGAATAGCCTAAGGATGTATCTTTATCTTGGCGGGCGCATCCGACAGCCAGATTGGATGGAGTACACAGCATGTTGGGCCCCACACGCAATAACGCAAATTTCTAAACTGGGCGTCCCACTACCCACTGCTTCTCAGTTTCCCCAGCGGCAGAGCCCACCTGAGTTCTGCATTGGTCTGATTTTTGAGGGGGACCCATCTCATCTGATAGACGGTTTGGATGTCTCACATACATCATGGTGGGACCCACACATCCGAATGTCTGTGATCATTGATTAATTCCCCATATTTCATTACGAATGTGTGAGCATGTATGAATGCATGCGTGCATGTATGTATGACTAAAACAAAACAGCATCATCTATTGATTGAGATTGCAAATGGGGGAACTTCATTTGTGTTAGTTTTATAGAGATAGAGAGAGAAGGGGTGAAGTACGCACCCTTTCGGTGTGAGATTGATAGATTGAGTTGATCTTGGATTGAGGGGTAATGCATTCGTGGGTTGGGAAATCGTCTTCTTCTTCACTGCTACTCTCCATTCTCTCTCTCTCTCAAAATCTCTCTGCAAATCTCTCTCTGAAAATCTCTCCGCAAATCTCTCTCTCTCTCTCTCCCCCTCTCTCTCTCTCTCTCTCTCTCTCTGCAAATCTCTCTTTCTCTCTCCGAAAATCTCTCTGCAAATCTCTCTCTCTCTCTGACTTTCTGAGAGAGGGGGATCGAGGTTTTGCAATTCGCTTTGGAAAGCAGATAGCGTACTGGATAACTCAATACGCTACAGTGGACTGAGTACACTGTGTGGGGCCCACCGTGATGTATTTTTCTTATCCACGCCGTCCGTCCTTTTTAAAATATCATTTTATCGCATTATTTCAAAGTTGAATAATATAAAAGTATCGAGTGGACCACACCACAAGAAACTCTGTGAATGGAACGTGTACCGTTGAAAACTAAAAGGTGGCCACAGAAGTTCCGGATCAATCTGATATTTGGGTTTTCCGTTCATCTATTTCTGTGTGACCTTATGAACAGGTTGGATGACAAATAAATATCACTTTGGGCCCTGGAAAGGTTTCAACGGTGGAAATCATTATTCACACTGTTTCCTGTTGTGTGGTCCACTTTAGCTTTGAGTATACTTCAACTTTAGGCTTGTCGGAGAAAATGAGGTTTTAAAACGGATGGACGGCGTGGATAAGACAATTATGGGCCTCATAGTTTACTCAGTATGCAATCCGCTTTCTTTGCTGAGAAGAGTTACTATAGGATACTCACGCTGCGATTGATGCTTGATACACAGGCACTCGGAAATTGTACACGTGTCGTATTTAGCTCAGATAAACCGTCTAGGTTGTGAGTCCCACTGACTTCAAGTAAACGACCAATAAGATCATATTGGTTGAACAATCCTAGACTCTGATTCGTGTACACTTGTTTATAGATATAGGTCCTTTGCCTATTTTTCATTTTTAACCGTCCAATGATACCCATCAATTTGATAGTAATATAAAAAACTAAGATTAATTTTTAGTTCCTGACACATTTATACTGATTAGTGTATTTCGACGGTTTAATTTGACTAATTGCATTCCACATGTGCAACTTCTAAAAGTGCTTGAGTATCATATATTTTAGTCCGCCAGAGTATCAAAGTTTTTCTCTTAGACATGAAGAGTTGTATGATACTCGCAAAGCGTATGACGGTTGATACACTGGAATTATACACGTGGCATATATATCAACTCAATAAACCGACTAGATTGTGGTGCAGATCACTATCTTCGAGTCAATCAGATTGTTTGAGCAATCCCAACATCTGATTCGTGGACACCTGTCTGTGGAATAAGAGCGTCCAATATTTTTGATTTTTCATTTTTGAATATTTTTCATTTCTGAATATTTTCCATTTCGGGTGATGTGATCACAAATGAGAAATTTACGACTGTGGGCCCCACCTTTTATCCATTGGATATTCTTGAAACAATACAAACTTAGAATACGCAGTTGGAACTCTTCGTACGGACGATAAATTTCAGGACGAAAATACCCCTCCTTTTCACGTAAACCTCCTTTTCACGGAAACGGATTGGGTACGCCTCCTGCCACCCGCCCAAGACGGATAGTCAGTGGTACGTGGGCCTCACCATGATGTTTGCTTTTCATCCATGCCGTCCATATATTTTTTGAGATCATTTTATGGTATGAGACCAAAAATGAGGTATATCCAAGTCTCAAGTGTACCACATTACAGGAAACAGTGTTGAATGAGCGTCAACCATTGGAAACTCAGGTGGAGCCCACTGTGATGTTTGCGAGAAATCCTCCCCATCTAAGTTCATTCATAGGGTCACAAAGACCTGGATGAAGAGGAAAAACAAATTTCAGAATGATCAAAAACTTTTGTAACCCCTGAAAGGGTTTCAATGGTAGACGTTCAATTCCCCACTGCCTTTTACAGTGTGGTCCACTTGATAGCTAGATCTATTTTATTTTTCGTCTCAAGCCTTAATATGAGCTCGCCAAATAGATGAACGGTTTGGATATAACACAAACCTCATGATTGGACCCACACATGCAACACAGTAAAAAAAAAAACCACTGACAGTCTGTCTGTGGGTTTTTTTTTTTTTACTTTGAGAACTTTTTCTCCCTTACATTTTTCTCTAATACATAATTATATAAATATGTATATATAAGTAAATAAAAATATTTTTTTATCTTTTAATTCATTTCTTTGTCCATGTATTCAACAAGCATATCTCCTAAATTAAAATGATTTTTTTTTTTTTACACACCCCCACACACTCACACTAGTGGAATTTTACCACCTATGGATACTCAAACGCTTGACCGGGTGTTGAAACTCCTAAGGGCCCGTTTGGCCGGGTGGATTGGGAGGGATTGAATGGTATTAGGGTGGATGGCATGGATTTCTAGGTAATAATGGTGTTGTCAGTGGATTGTCTTGAGATCCATGGGATTGCTCTATCCCTGGATTGCTATATCCAGTCTGTTTGGCACGCCTGGCTAATCCTGGGATTAAACCTTCCCATCCTTTCCAATCCCTCGAACCAAACACGTCCCAGGCAATTTTGAATGGATTGGATGGGATTTAAAGGTAGTGATGGTGTTGTCGGTGGATTGTCTTAAGATCCATGGGATTGGGATCGGATCACCGACTCTGTTTGACACGCCCGGCCAATCCCAGGATTTAACTTGCATTCCCATCCAATACCATTCAGTCCCTTCCAATCCGACTGGCCAAACAGGCCCTAAGAGTCTACCACCCGAGGGAGAGTAAGGATCCAAACTAGAATGATATACTTAACGTACTATATATGATTTTGGGGTAGGAGAAGTTAATTAGCGGGGCAAGCATGAAATTCAGTGGGGCAAACATGAAATTCAACGGGGCAAACATGAAAATGAGAGGGCAAGCATGAAAATTAGCGAGGCAAACATGAAAATGAGAGGGCCAAACATGAAAATGAGCAAGGCGAGCATGAAAAGAGCGGGCAAACATGAAAAAGAGCGGGGTAAACTAGAAAATCAGGGGAAACATGAAAAGCAATGGCAAACTAGAAAAACAATGGGCAAACTAAAATATGAGCGGGCAAACTAGAAAATCAGGGAAACATGAAAATCAATGGGAAAAACATGAAATTCAGTGGGCAAACATGAAATGCAATGGGCAAATTAGAAAATCAATGGGGAAACATGAAAAGAAGCGGCAAACTAGAAAATCAATGGGAAACATAAAAAGTAGCGGGCAAACTGAAACATGAGTGGGGTAAACTAGAAAACAATGGGCAAACTAGAAAATCAGGGAAACATTAAAAGTAGCGGGGTAAACTAGAAAATCAATGGGAAACATGAAAAGCAATGGGCAAACTAGAAAAACAATGGGCCAAACCGAAATATGAGTGGGGCAAACTAGAAAATCGGGGGGACAAAATATGAGTGGGGCAAATCGAAATATGAGCGGCAAACTAGAAAATCAATGAGGAAAAAGAAGAAGAAATATAAATTATAATTGAGTATGAATTGTTTGTGTAGAACGTACACTAGTGACATTGGGTCTCATTTGTCCATGTCATTTTCAAGGACTCAAGCTAACAAGATATGTCGGATTTCTCTCTCCCAAATAGATTACGTTCTATGCTACATGACTTTTTAAAGGGGTAGTCCTATATTTTAGCTTGGTTTTTTAAAGAAAAAAATGAAGTTCTTTATGATGAATAATCACGTATATAATTAATAAAATCATAGATACCAAAAATAAATCTTATATTGAAATATAATAAACTAATATAATAATGAAAATATTAGCATGCATACACCCGACCAACCCAATCAACCCATCGAGCCCTCTTGTGTTGGGCTTGGGTTGAGAATTCCCAACCCAAGATTGGGTTGGGTTAGGTCAAGGTTTAGGTATAGGAACCTTGGGTTGGGTTAGGGTTGAGCACCAACCCGAACCAACCGGCCCGACTTTCAGCCCTAATTTCATGTTTGCCTTACTCAATTTCATGTTTTACCCACTAAATTTCTAGTTTTCCCCACTCAATTTCATGTTTGCCTCACTTAATTTCATGTTTGCCTTGTTGAATTTTCAATTTGACCGCGAAGTGATTGAAATTGACCACAAACTGAATGAAATGGCTTTTCAACCATCGACCGATGGAATCTTGGAAAATAACTAGGTTGGTTGGCTAAATTAGCTTCTCCTACTCCAAAATCATATGTGGTATGTTAAGTAAATCATTCTAGTTTAGGAGATATGCTTGTTAAATAAATAGACAAAGAAATGAATTGAAAGATAGAAAAATATTTTTATATACTTATATATACATATTTACTTAATTATATAGCCCACTATGCAGTATGTGTGAAACCACCTCCCTCTATCAGGTCAAAACACCTATTTTCACCATTAGCTATAGGGTCCCACTGACCTTAATTCACTAGCTTCTTTTTCTTTTTCTTTTTTCGTTATAATTCCTACGGCATTTTGTGGGTCCCATTATAAGGTACGTGTTATATCCAAACCGTCCATCTATTTGACGAGCTCGTATTAAGGCTTGAGACGAAAAATAAGACAGATCTAGCTATCACCTAGATCCATAGCTCAACTGGCAGACTGAGTGGAAATACCTCGTTTCAACACTTGAGGTCTTGGTATCGATCCTAAGAGTGGGGCAAGCATGAAAAAGAGCGGGGCAAACATAAAAATGAGCAAGGTAAGCATGAAATATGAGCAGGGCAAATTAGAAAAACAATGAACAACCATCCAAAAAGGCCACAATAGACAAAACAATGGGCAAACTAGAAAAGCAGAGGGGGAGACAAAACAATGGGCAAACTAGAATGCACGGGGAAAATATGAAAAACAATGGGGAAAACTAGAAAAATAGTGGGAAACATGAAAAACATGGGAAAAATGGTGAAACAGGGGAAACATGAAAAATAACGAGGAAAACATGAAAAACAGTGGAAAAATATGAAAAACATGAAATCTATATAAGTTAAGACAAACATGAAAAAATGGAAAACATGAAAACAATGAGGCATGTTTTTCATGTTTTCCCCATTTTTCTAGTTGTCCACTGCTTTTTATGTTTCCCATTGCTTTTCTAGTTTCTTTGCTTTTTCATGTTTCTCCCGCTATTTTTCATGTTTCCCATGCTTTTCTAGTTTGCCCTACTGCTTTTCATGTTTCCGCTACTTTTCTAGTTTGCCCCACTGCTTTTCTAGTTTACCCCGCTCATACTTCAGTTTCCCTACTGTTTTTCTATCTTGCCCCACTCATATTTCGGTTTGCCTCGCCATTTTTCTAGTTTACTCTGCTATTTTTCACGGAAATACCCCTCCTTTTCACGAAACGGATTGGGTACTCCTCCCGCCACCCACCAATGGCGGATCGTCGGTTCCTGGGCCCCATCATGATGTATGATTTTCATCCATGCCGTCCATATATTTTTCCAAATCATTTTATGGTATGATACCAAAAATGAGGTATATCCAAATCTCAACTATACCACATTACAGGAAACAGTGTTGAATGAGCGTCAACCATTAGAAACTCAGGTGGGGCCAACTGTGATGTTTGTGAGAAACCCGATAAAACTTAGGTTGGGCTTGGGTTGAGGTCTCAGGTTATCCGACCTAACCCGAACTCGATCAATATATCAGTTACTTATAAATTATAATTGAGTGTGGATTGTTTGTGTAGAAGGTACACTAGTGATGTCGGGTCTCATTTGTCCACGTCATTTCCAAGGGATCACACCACGAGAAACAATGGGCATAATGATTTCCACCGTTAAAACCATAATGGGCCCAATAGTGATGTTTGTTTGTTATCAAACATATTCATAAGATCATATAGACATGGATTAATAGAAAAAAAAGTTTTTGATTGATCCAAAACTTCTATAGCCCCCAAGAAATGATCAACAATAGAAGTTCAATTAAAAATTTTATTTCGTGTGGTCCATTTGAACATTGAATAAGTTTAGATTTATCAACTTAAGCAATGAAAACATCTGTTAAGTTCGTCATGCTGATTGTCTAGTTTGCCCCATTGAATTTCATGCTTGCTCAATTTCATGTTTAGATTTTCTCTTTCCAACTATCCTTATAAACTTCGTGTGTTGGATAGGTTCTGACGACCCTTGACCCAAACCCTAGGTTGAAGCATTTAATCGGGTTTTCTCTTTCCAAATATCCGTAAAAATGTTATACATATGTTATATTTGAGGATTATATAAATATGCAAACCCACTGATGTGTATTGTGTTCGACGAAATGCCTGTGTGGGCCTGATAATAACATTACTTGCTAAGTATGGTTGACAAAATGAGTTCAAACTTGGTTTTGCTAAGTGAGGTTGACAAAAAAGAAAAATGCCATCAGGATTATTGTGAAGGAAAAAAACTAAAAACACATTATAAACTCACTGTTGTGACTTGACCCGGTCGACCCCATCTGGCTGTAATGGCCATTGACCCGGTCGACCGGGTCTACCCGGTCGACCCCAACTCACTGTTTTGACCTGACCTGGTCGACCCGGTAGACCCGGTCGACCCCATCTGGCTGTAATGGCCATTGACCCGGTCGAGTCAGAGCTTGGCCTATCGCTACGGATTATAACCGTAGCCATAACTATAGTGCTATGCACTTTTTTTTCTTTTTTTTTTTAATTTTTTACATGGAGAACATTTTTCCCCTTACATTTTTCTATAATACATAATTATGTAAATATGTATATATAAGTACATAAAAATATTTTTCTATCTTTTAATTCATTTCTTTGTCTATTTATTTAACAAGCATATCTCCTAAACTAGAGTGATTTACTTAACTTACCGCATATGATTTTGGGGTAGGAGAAGCTAATTTAGCCAACCAACCTAGTTATTTTCCAAGATTCCATTGGGTCGATGGTCAAAAATCTATTTCATTCATTTCATGGTCAATTTCAATCACTTCGCGGTCGGGTTGGATCGAGTTGAAAGTCGAGTGGGTTGGTTCGGGTTAGTGCTCAACCCTAACCCAACCCAACCCAATCTTGGGTTGGAAATTCTCAACCCAAGCCCAACCCAAGAGGGCTCGACAAGTTGATTGGGTTGGTCGGGTGTATATGTGCTAATATTTTTGTTATTACATTAGTTTATTATATTTCAATATAGGACTTATTTTTTGTATCTATGATTTTATTAATTATATACGTGATTATTCATCATAAAGAACTTCATTTTTTTTCTTTTAAAAACCAAGCTAAAATATAGGACTACTCCTTTAAAAAGTCATGTAGCATAGCACACAATCTATTTGGGAGAGAGAAATCCGGCATATATTGTTAGTGTGAGTCCTTGGAAATGACTTGGACAAATGAGACCCGACATCACTAGCGTACCTTCTACACAAACAATCCACACTCAATTATAATTTATAAGTAACTAATATATTGATCGGGTTCGGGTTGGGTCGGACAAACTAGAAAAACAGCGGGGCAAACTGAATTATGAGCGGGGCAAACTAGAAAAATAGCAAGGCAAACTAGAGAAACAGCGGAGCAAACTGAATTATGAGCGAGGGAGTATGATAGAGAAGGATCTATCATGATATGATAGAGTCCTTCCTCCAGTGATATTGTAGTAGGGAAGAGATAGGATCTGGACCATTCAACTACTGGACCCTGTCATTAAAGGATTTTGGTTAAAAAAATAACACAAATAGTTTTTATGAGACATCTATTTAGTGGGCTCTAGATAGACGGTTATAAACAAAGATTGTGTAGACATTTATCAGTAAGAAGGGAAAGTGATGGCTAGGATTTTCGGATCCTCGTGATTTTTGAACCATGGACCATCCATGGAAGAGAGAGTGGACAGTCTCAATCCACTGTCTTCCCTCCCACGTGTACGGTGGAGGGTACTGTATTGTACTATGATAGAGCCGACTCTACCGACAACTGAAAAAAGAAATGCTTGTGGTGATTCACGAGAGGAGAGAGACGATATCAACGTCAGCACGCTTGGCGGCGTGGCACACGTGTGAGAGATCTGTTCCAACCGTCCATTTTCATCGTACATGCGTGGCCCACTTAGTAGACTGGGCCTAAGTAATGAGTCCGAAATTTTATAGGTTTACCCATCTATTCATGGACGCCTATATCCTACACAAGTGTCGAGTTTCACGTGTGCTGTGATTCACGTTTTAAATCTTTTCACGCCTATACCCAACCCCCTCGCTACCTTAATGCATGTGTTGTATATTCACGCCATTCGTTTAAGGGCTGTTTAGATTTATGTATGAGATTGTTTTACATTGTCTTTTTATTAGGACAAGGTATTCATAAATACAGTTTTATACTATCTAGGCTGTAAATCTATATAGGTCCTTAACTTGCTTACTCATTTTAGCTCAAGAACTTAAAAATTAAAAACATCCAAACTCATTAAAAACTTTCTAAGGCTCACTATGTTATATATTTTATATCTAAATATGTATATATAAGTATATAAAAATATTTTTCTATCTTTTAATTCATTTCTTTATCTATTTATTTAACAAGCATATCTCCTAAATTAGAATGATTTACTTAAGTTACCATATATAATTTTGGGTAGGAGATGCTAATTTAGCCAACCAACCTAGTTATTTTCCAAGATTCCATCGGGTTGATGATCGAAAATCTTATTTCATTTAGTTCGTGGTCAATTCCAATCACTTCGCGGTCGGGTTGGTTCGAGTTGAAAGTCGGGTGGGTTGGTTCGGGTTGGTGCTCAACCCTAACCCAACCCAAGTTTCCTATACCTAAACCTTGACCCAACTCAACCCAATCTTGGGTTGGGAATTCTCAACCCAAGCCCAACCCAAGAGGGCTCGACGGGTTGATTGGGTTGGTCGGGTGTATACGTGCTAATATTTTCGTTATTACATTAGTTTATTATATTTCAATATAGGACTTATTTTTTGTATCTATGATTTTATTAATTATATACGTGATTATTCATCATAAAGAACTTCATTTTTTTCTTTTAAAAACCAAGCTAAAATATAGGACTACTCCTTTAAAAAGTCATGTAGCATAGCACGCAATCTATTTGGGAGAGAGAAATCCGGCATATCTTGTTAGCGTGAGTCCTTGGAAATGACGTGGACAAATGAGACCCGACATCACTAGTGTACCTTCTACACAAACAATCCACACTCAATTATAATTTATAAGTAACTAATATATTGATCGGGTTCGGGTTGGGTCGGGCAACCTGAGACCTCAACCCAAGCCCAACCTAAGTTTTATCGGGTTGGTGTTTGTATAGCCCAAGCTTGAGATCGGACCCGATATATCCTGCCCGAGCCCAACCCAATGTCGGGTCGGTCGGGTTGAACCCGCCCAACTTTCAGCCGTACATGAAATTGAGCGGAGGAAATTAGAAAATCAGCGGGGCAAACTAGAAAATCAGCGGGGCAAATTAGGAAATCAGCGGGGCAAACTAAAAAATTAGTGGGGCAAACTAGAAAATTAGCAAGGCAAACTAGGAAATCAGCGAGGGAAACTAGAAAATCAGCGGGACAAATTAGAAAATCAGTGGGGCAAACTAGGAAATCAGCGGGAGAAACTAGAAAATCAGCGGGGCAACATGAATTTGAGTAGGGCAAACTAGAAAATCGGCGGGGCAAATTAGAATATCAGCGGGGCAAACTAAGAAATCAGCGAGACAAACTAGAAAATCAGCTGGGCAAACTAGGAAATCGGCGGGGCAAACATGAAATTCAGCGGGGCAAACTAGACAATCAGCGGGGCAAACTTAACAGATAATTTTATGGCTTGAGCCGATAAATCTAAACGTATCCAATCTTCAAATGGACCACACTCATTTTCATATTTGCCCCGCTCATTTTAATGTTTGCCCAGCTCTTTTTCATGCTTGCCCCGCTCTTTTTCATGTTTGCCCCGCACTTTTTCATGCTTGCCCCGCTCATAATTCAGTTTGTCCCGCTGTTTTTATAGTTTGCCCCGCTCATACTTAAGTTTGCCCCGCTGTTTTTCTAATTTGCCCCGCTCATAATTCAGTTTCCCCCGCTGTTTTTCTAGTTTGCCCCTCTCATAATTCAGTTTTCCCCGCTGTTTTTCTAATTTGCCCCACTCATAATTCAGTTTCCTCCGCTGTTTTTCTAGTTTGTCCCGCTGTTTTTCTAGTTTGCCCCGCTCATAATTCAGTTTGCCCTGCTCATACTTAAGTTTGCCCCGCTGTTTTTCTAGTTTGCCCCGCTCATATTTCAGTTTGCCCCTCTGTTTTTTAAGTTTGCCTCGCTCATATTTCAGTTTACCCCACTGTTTTTCTAGTTTACCCAGCTGTTTTTCTAGTTTGCCCCGCTCGGGTGGTAGACTCTTAGGAGTTTCAACACCCGGTCAAGCGTTCGAGTATCCGTAGGTGGTGAAATATGTATATATAAGTGTATAAAAATATTTTCCTATCTTTTAATTCATTTCTTTGTCTATTTATTTAACAAGCATATCTCCTAAATTAGAATGATTTACTTAACTTACCACATAAGATTTTAGGGGTAGGAGTAGCTAATTTAGCCAACCAACCTAGTTATTTTCCAAGATTCCATCGGGTCGATGGTCGAAAATCCATTTCATTTAGTTTGTGGTCAATTTCAATCACTTCGCTGTTAAACTGGAAATTTGGCGGGGCAAACATGAACTTGAGTGAGGCAAACATGAAATTGAGCGGGGCAAACTAGACATTCGACGGGGCAAACATGAAATTGAGCAAGGCAAACATGAAATTAGGGCTGAAAGTCGGGCGAGTTAGTTCGCGTTGGTGCTCAACCTTAACCCAACCCAAGGTTCCTATACCTAAACCTTGACCCAACCCAACCCAAGGTTCCCATACCTAAATCAGCGGGGCAAATTAGAATATTAGCGGGGGATACTAGAAAATCAGCGGGGCAAACTAGAATATCAGCGGGGGATACTAGAAAATCAGCGAGGCAAACTAGAAAATCACCGGGGCAAGCATGAAAATCAGCGGGGCAAACTAGAAAATCAGCGGGGGAAACTGGAAAATCAGCGGGGCAAACTAGAAAATCAGCGGGGCAAACTAGAAAATCAGCAGGGCAAACTACAAAATCAGCGGGGGAAACTGGAAAATCATCGGGGCAAACTAGAAAATCAGCAGGGCAAACTAGAAAATCAGCAAAGAGGAATTTTATGTTGAGAAGGTGAAAGAAGCAATAGAGATGGTGACAGATGACTATGTGAAATTAATAGTAGATTGGTTAGAGGTTTATAGAGGGGTCCCTTCCATTTTAGATGAGAATTTTTATGTGTCAGCTTGGTGGAAGCTGCCCTTCCATGAGTTGGATTTTAGGTATGGGAGGCCCACCTATGGTGGCCCAGTTGTGAGTGGAATGGATGAGTTTGTGTTGTTGCTCTCTGATGGTATTGGGGTGAGGAGAGGTGGAGGTGACAATGTATAGATGGCCTTAGAATAAGAGAAGATGGAGAAATTCATGATGCATGTGTTCGAGATGTAGTCCTTTCCTTATATATTAAATGTTGGTATACACGTGAAATAGGTAGTGTCCTTATCATGTGTATGAGTTGTACTGTAGTGAAAAGAGTACAAACTATAGTGTTTGACTATCCACTTTGTTGGTGTCCTTGTACAATGGTTTGATTACAGTGGTCCACATCTTTGTACAGAATGCATAGTTTTTAATTTTCACAAGTGGGAGACATTTTTGGGTGATGCAGAACAATTCATTGGTCAGTTGACTTCCACTGAGGATGTATCAAGGCACAAAGCGACATATATTCACTATAAAAGAATAAAATTACAGGAGATAGAGATTACCCGATTCGAACAAGTTTTGAATCACCTAAGCTATAAGCTTGAAACCCTACGAACGAATTAGAAAGCTCTTGATACCTCATATTCTTGATCACACCCATATATATATATATATATATACACACACACACACACATACATACATATACATGGCATCTAGGTGAATCACAATCGAAATAGGAAATAAATCCCGCACGATCGTTCGATGAAACATTCGATGACACTTCGATGGCATCGAACATCTTCGATGTTATCGAACTAACCAAAATGTTCTAGCGACTAAACATATATTTTCAGATTTTCTCGATAGGACTTTGATGTCATCGACGGTTCGTCGATGGCATTGAACCTCTTTTAATAGCTTTGAGCAGGACACCAAAAGTGTCCAATAACAAATCGTGAGATTTTCGTATTTTAGTCAGTATTGCACTAAAAAAGAAGAGAAAATGGGCTTTATTGTTACACACTGTCAGCATGGCGATTCATATGTAGGTGTAGCAATTATATATGACACAGGCAAATAGCAAAATTGTGTTTGCAAAAATGACGATTCATATGCTTGACCCGCTCATTTTCATGCTTGACCCACTCATTTTCATGCTTGCCCCGCTGATTTTCATGTTTGCCCCGCTGATTTTCTAGTTTGCCCCGCTCATATTTCAGTTTGCCCCGCTGATTTTCTAGTTTGCCCCGCTCATTTTCATGCTTGCCCCGCTCATTTTCATGTTTCCCCCGCTGATTTTCTAGTTTCCCCCGCTCATTTTCATGTTTCCCCCGCTGATTTTCTTGTTTCCCCCGCTCATTTTCATTTTTCCCCGCTAATTTTCTAGTTTGCCCCGCTCATATTTCAGTTTGCCCCGCTGTTTTTCTAGTTTGCCCCGCTCATATTTCAGTTTGCCCTGCTGTTTTTCTAGTTTGCCCCGCTCATATTTCAGTTTGCCCCGCTGTTTTTCTAGTTTGCCCCGCTGTTTTTCTAGTTTGTCCCGCTGTTTTTCTAGTTTGCCCCGCTCATTTTCATGCTTGCCCCGCTAATTTTCATGGGTGATTTCGTCATGTATAAACCACATAGTTTCCTTGTTTGGATGAAACTTTTGTTTTGGAGTTTTTGGGGTCTGAATCTTTCTTTCTGCTCCCAATTGAAATAGGGTTTGAGAACACAAAAAATGACGCGTTCACAGCTTTTACTCGTAATCTTCATATGGTTAACTCTACTTGATAATCTCATAATCACTTTCATGACAAACTACATAAATAATTGTGTTCTTTAATTTTCTTCATTGCTTTCACATTTTTAATTAACCGTATGATTGTGAGTTCATAATGGTTTCCTACCTATTCAAATAAACATGAAAATCAAAGCCAACAGTAAAACTTGGAGAGGAATGATATGATCGTTGACAAGATAATATGAATAGTACTCTTGGGTCTTGAGTTTATTCAACTGTGACGCATGGTTTAGTGATCCAAGTCAGTCATCTAATGGGTCGCACGATGAACCAAAATTTTTCCAAAATTTTCCCTGTAAGTAAATCATTTTAGTTTAGGATTCTTACTCTTGCTCGGGTGGTAGACTCTTATGAGTTTCAACACCCGGTCAAGCATTCGAGTATCCATACGTGGTGAAATTCCACTAGTGTGAGTGCATGGGGGTGTGTGTGCATGTGTAAAAAAAAAAAAAATCTAGTTTAGGAAATATGCTTGTTAAATAAATAGACAAAGAAATGAATTAAAAGATAGAAAAATATTTTTATATACTTATATATACATATTTACATAATTATGTATTAGAGAAAAATGTAAGGGAGAAAAAGTTCTTCATGTAAAAAATAAAAATAAAAATAAAAAAGAGAAAAAGGTGCATAGCATTACAGTTATGGCTACGGTTATAATCCGTAGCCATAGCCCAGCTCTGACCCGGTCAACTGGGTCCCAACCCGGTCGACCCCAACTCACTGGTTCCTTTTTTTTTTTCTTTCTTCCCTGTTTTAATCCCCACCGATTTTTGTGGGTCCCATTATGAGGTATGTGTTATATCCAAACCGTCCATCTATTTGGAGAACTCGTATTAATGCTTGAGATGAAAAATAAGACAAATCTAGCTATCAAGTGGACCACACTGTAAATGGCAGTGGGTAATTGAACGTCTACCATTGAAACCCATTTAGGGGTTACAGAAGTTTTGGATCATTATGAAATTTGTTTTTCCTCTTCATCCAGGTCTTTGTGACCCTATGAATGAACTTAGACGGGGAGGATTTCTCACAAACATCACAGTGGGCCCCACCTGAGTTCCCATCGCCCGGACTGTCCGTCAGCGCTCTTCTCTGCACGCCAGCCAGAGGAAGACGGGGGTATTTTCGTCCTCAAATTCGGTGGCCGTACGAGGAGGTCCAAGTGCGTATTCAAAGTTTGTATTGCTTCAAAAAAACCACTGGATAAAAGGTGGGGTCCACAGTCGTAAATTTCTCTTTCTTTCCAATATTGGACACAGAAACTACGTGGGGAATAATATTAGGGATGCTGATTGTGCACTGAGTGAGCGTACTGAGTCATCTATAGGGCCCACCGTGATATATGTTTCTTATCCACACCGTTCAACCATTTTATCAGCTCATTTTAGGGCATGGTCTCAAACTTTAAGTATATTCAATGATCAAGTGGACCACACCACAGAAAAGAGTGAGGATAATGACATCCGCAAGTTGAAACCTTCCTAGGGACAGTGATGTCTATTTGTCATCCAACCTATTCATAAGGTCACACAACCAGTAAATAAAGTCACACACATGAATGAAGGGAGGACACAAATATCAGCTTGAACCAAAACTTCCGTGGCCCTGAGAAGTTTTCAACATTCAATTCTTATGGTTTCTTATGGTGTGGTGCACTTGAGCTTTGGATGTGCTTCAATTTTAATCTCATGCACTAAAATGAAATGATAAAATAGATGGACGGCATGGATAAGAAACACGCATCACGATGGACCCCATAAATTTTAGTCTATGCTACTCTAGGTCCAATATCTATGTGTAATTTATAAGTAATTATTTGAGTGTGCAAATTCTAAAGTCTGCTTATCATCCCTAAGATTGTGGAGTATCAAAGCTTTTATCATTTTATATAGTTGTGTACTCCCTAAAGGGATTGTTTGTATTTAAACTCTACCAACACTAGTTCTAACAAATAAGATGCCACAACATGTCACAATACTCGTATGGAAATCAAAAAAAACGTGTTCACATAGCGTAGAAAGAGACCGTAAGGATCTAAAAGATGCCTTTGCTAGATATATATGACACGCTAGATTTCCACAACACCTATAAATACACCTACCACCAAAACCCTAGAGGCAGTTCGTGGTCAAGAGATATAAGTTATGCGTGTGTAAAAGAGCATGTGTAACCCAGTGTAACACTGAGGTGGCAATGTATGGTAATGTTGGGAAGCGTAGAAGTATGAGTCCTCAAAATCTAACGGTCTACACATTATAGAACCCTTACAAAGCAGAAGATTAACACTCCAATGGCCCGCTTATCTACTACTAGAGCAAATGGATCTATTCACACCTCTGATCCTACGGTATAGATGGCTCAGGATCACGATCTATGAATTAGATCATCCCAATGACAAGCCAAAATGGACAGATTACTGTGCACACTATATCTTTCTGTATACTCTCGGTATTTCTTATCTTTTATTTTATGAGAGACTCTCATCATTTTATAGGAAAAAATGAGAGATTGGATGAAACCAGATAATCCGGTCATATCCTTATCTCCCATCTAAAATCAAATTCAAAGTTGAATTTGAAATATAATAGAAAGGAAGAGGCCAGAAGAAACTTGAACTTATGGAACCCACCCACTAGTGATTGCTCACAAGTGGGCCCCACTGGCCTACGTCTACTATCTCCCACTTAATTACATTGTGGGATAGGCAAAAAAATTTGTCCATCTAACTCACCTAATAAAAATCAAAGACCAAGCATTGCGATAAAAAAAATCAGAGGCGTGGGACCAGCTGGATTACCGTAATCTTCTCACAGGTGCTTAAGTACTAAGTAACCACCTAACTAGTGCTCAATAATTCAAGCTTTGCAATGTCTGTCCTAGTTCGCATGACTATACCGGATGGAATTAACTCCCGTTCTGGAGTACTCGGCCAACATACGTACTTATCCAACTTATCGAGTTATTCTAAAAACTTGATTTTTCACAAACTTTGACTACAATCGATTTAAAGCAATACTTATATATATGCTTTTAAGAAAAAATATTGTTTACAAGATTCCATTAAAAATAACTCGATACTGCTGGCGGATAAGTCTTCAAGTGCGTATTTATAGTTCTAGAAACTTGGTATAGCTGTCACGGGATTTTCCCCACATAGATGTGTAATTTGAAATTAATCAAGCCATTTTCCTAGCGTAACTGAGTCTGGGCAATCAATAACCTTTCGTCATAGTACACTAAAGTAGCGTCACTCAATCTCATCCTCATATACACAAGAGGAGGGTAGCTAAGGACACAAAGAATGATTAGATCGAATCAAAACAATCAGTAGGTAAAAGGTTCCAGCACGTGGCTACAATCCACGTCGTAAAGTAGACAGTACTAGGTGTTTGTTGGGTCTACAATATGTAAGTCATTCTACATGAGATATGACTCATCTCATAACCTCGTAACTTACCTATAAATTTAGGTCATAATATTGATCGCATGAAAAATGAATGATGTGATTATGTTATTTGACTTTATCGGTCTCATCTTCAATCTTAAAATATTGTAGGTGGATACGACTCACTCATATCCTCATCCTTTATTATTCACAGTAAAGAGAAGTTCATACCTCAGTATATGAACATGGCCCCAAATGTACCTCTCTTGTACATTCAAGATTAGTTAACCCGTGCGAGTGGGTGACCGGCCTGCGATAAAAAAAGAAATCCTACATGATCTCAAAGTAAATGTTAATGATCTACTTAGTTTATATTAGTGTTCAATACCGAAAAAATAGAACGTGTTATTTATTAATGAAAGATCAAAGGTACTACAAAACAAGTATATCAGTCAAACTTTCCTCAATCCCATCTGCCTGACGTGAACCTTAAATAGATCTCTAAATATAGGTTTCGTCATGGGATCAGCCATTATCTCTTTAGTAAGAATGTAACTGAGGGCAATCTTCTTATCTCTCACTTAATCACGGACGTAATGATACTTGATCTCAATGTACTTAGACTTTTAGTGGTGTTTAGGGTCATTTGCCAAGTCAATGGTAGAAGTATTGTCTATCTTCAGTGATATAGGCTGACAAACACTCGGTACAACATCTAGACCTAATAGAAATCTACGAACCCAAACACACTCTTGGATTACAGCAAAACATGCAATGTACTCGGCCTCTATATATGAAAGGGTTGTGGATATCTGTTCCTTACTCGACCATAAGATAGCTCCTCCCTCAAGTAAGAATACATATCCTGAAGTAGACTTTCCCTCGTCGGTGTTGTTATCCCAAGAAGCATCAGAATATCCTTTGAGCTCGAGGATTGTGCCTTCATAATACAACATTAGGTCTTTTGTTTCCCTTAGATAGCAGAATATACATTTGACGGCTTGTCAATGAGATTGTCCCGGGTTACTCTGATAACGGCTGACTATACCAACTGCATAGCTGATATCCGGTCTGATGCAAAGCATAGTATACATTAAGCTCCCTACTGCGCTTGCATAAGTTACTGAGGACATAGTCGATTTATCGGCTTTAGTCTAGGGATACGATTTTCTGTCTAGCTTAGTAGCTTTATCCATAAAGGTCTCAACAGCTTTTGAATTTTTCATCATGAACTGCTATAAGATCTTTTGTATATAAGTGGCTTGAGACAAGTCTAAAAATTTCTTAGGGTGATCCCTGATGATTTTTACCAAAAAAAAAAAGTTGGCTTCACCGAGGTCTTTCATCTCAAAGTTCGAGAATAGCCAATCTTTAGTCAATATCAACAATTGCATGTCATTACCAACTAGCAGGATATCGTATACATATAGAGATAGTATTAGAAAAGATCTTCCAGACCATTTCATGTATACACAATGATCTTCTTCACTCATCATGAATCTAAAAGTAGTGATGGCCAAGTGGAACCTCATGTACCACTGCCTTGAAGATTGCTTCAGCTCATAGATAGATTTCAACAACTAGCAGACTTTCTTTAGATGCTTTTTGTCCACATAACCTATGGGTTGTTGCATGTATATCTCTTCGTCCAAGTCACCATTTAAGAATGCGGTCTTTACATTCATCTGATAGAACTCTAAGTTTAAACTTGAGACAATAGTTAAGATCATGTGGATTGAGAAGAACTTTACAACATGTGAAAAGGTCTTCTTGTAATGAATGCCTTCTTTTTGTGTAAAACTTTTAGCAACTAATCTTGCTTTATACCTGTACATTGTACCATCTGCATTTCTTTTGATATTTAGTACCCACTTATTACCTCTCGTTTTGCGATTGGAAGACAGATCAACAAGTTCCCAGACTTTATTTTTTTCCATGGAAGTGATCTCTTCGTCCATAACATTCACCCAATCAGCCGAGTTAGAAGATAATAATGCATCCTGATACGAATCAGATTCATCATCATCAACCACAACGCAAGAGAATGTTAACCCCTCGATATCGAAGTATCTTAGGGGAATCAATCATCTTTCGCTTCGATGTAATTCAGGTGCCTGTTGAGATGTCCTCCTACTGTCCTGATGAACTATAAGAGCATCATCATTATGAGAAGCAAAACTCATACTCTCCTAAGATACATTGGGTATTTCAAAAAGTTCTATTGGAACTTTTTGCTTCATTTGGCTGGAGTATCTATCTTCGACGAAGGTCACATCACGAGATTATATCTCAATCCATCGTCCATGATCCCCATAAACTAGAACTTATCCCTTTAAAAGCATATGGCACCTTATGAACACGCATTCAATGGTTACACTATCAAGTTTATCTCTATGCAAAGTTAGCAGCAAAACATATCCCAAAGACCCCTAAGGGCGTAAGTTGGTTAGAGAAGGAATCCTCCCAGACCATATCTCATATGGGATATTGGGAATGGATTTGGATGAGACTCTATTAAGGACATAAACGGCTGTTAACAGTGTATCTTCCCAGAATGTAGTAGAGAGATTGGTTTGTGCCATCATTAATCTAACCATGTCCAATAGTGTCTTATTTCTTCTCTCTGCAACACTATTTTGTTATAGAGTGTAAGCTATTGTGTCATGCCCCAGACTCGATAACCGGACTCGTAAGGAACCCGATGGCCGGTTCTGGCCGCAACAGCCTCCGTAGTACCCCATTCTCGACTCCTGAGATAGGTTCCGATCCTGGGATCCTATAAGAAGGATTTTAACAGCAGTATAATCATTCTAATACGAGCATACCCAAGATCACAGCAAGTACATCTGAGAATAACAAAGGGCACACATCAAAAAATCCATTAAGAATTTGAACTTTTACAAGTTTACATCAGGTTCAAAATAACATATAGAAGGTAATAAGGAAAGATAGAGAAATCAGCAACACTGGAGTCCTCACTGCTCAACTCTACTTCACGCTCTGCTGTTAAGACGCCTACCTAGAGTCTCATGTACGCATCAATCGTGCATAAGCTTATAGAAGCTTAGAGGGTGGTGAAAGTGTGTGTCAATGGTGCAAAGAAGAATAGTAGGAGATACAAGGAAAGAAAAATGCTCAATGAGAATATCACCAGCCTTACCAAGGCTTATCATGAATACCATGCAATGAGTACTGAGAGTCATACCAAGGCAATGCATGAAGGGGCTTACATACAAAATCTTTGTATGTAAGTGTTTTGTTACACCTGAATCCAAAATTCACTCATTGGATATAGTATCAACGGAAAAGATTTCAGAACAAACGCCTACATACAAAGTATCTTGTGACTTAGGAATTGCCGTCTTTTTATGAGCACACTACTGAGCATAATAGCCAAAATTTTTGCATACAAACCAGACTAAATTTGTCTTTTTTTGCTTATTCTTTTCATTCCCTTTCTTGAAATTTGGAGGAGGTGTTGTGGTCTTCTTTTCTTGGTTATTCTTTTTCGCCTTCTTGCGAGCTTTGAACTGTTTCTTTTTAGCTTTCCGCTTTTGGGTCTCTGCTACAAATGCATTGGCTGAACCTGGCTGAATTGCATTCATTTCAACCTTACGTACCAAGTAGCCACAAAAGTCTCTAAACGTAGTGATATAATCAATATGATTTAGAATTCTTTTGATTGGGGCCCAAGATTCAGGCAAGGAACGGTACATGGTTATTATCTTTTGATTTTCAGTCAATTTACACTCAACATTCATAAGGGCACCTATCTTTTGCTCCATCTTACGGATATGATCTTTGATGGGGCAGCCGACTGACATCCTATACTCCTGGAATTCTAATTTCATAGCCCGAACTTTCGCATCTGACTTCTACGCATAAGCATTTGTTAGTGCTTCCCAGATTCCCTTAGCAGTGTCATGCACTTCATACGTAGGTATGAGTTCTTTGTGCATAGTGGTAAGAAGGACATTACGAGTTGATCGATTCTGTTTTCGTCACTTATTATAGCGAGTCATTGCAACCTTATGTTCTTGTAAATTTTCATTTTCAGCCAATATGGGTTCCTCTTGAACCTCATCAAGTGTGTGAGATAAGTCATTCTTGTTCAGAAGGCTTCATACTGCGCGGGACCAGTCTTCGTAGTTGTTACCGTCGAATTGTTGTCCTTTAAACTGTTCAGCGATTAACGCTTTGGTAGCCATCTCTACATCGCATCAAGTATCACTACTTAGTTATGATCTAAGGTATTGACACTAATCATCAGCATTTCTACGTGTTATATAAATTTTCAAAGTATAAAAGTAGTCAACGCATCTTAATGAGATCTGAAAATCCACATACCCGTATGGGTGGTGTAGAACATTTAAGTTCTCTTTTTAAAATAAAAGTAATGCGTTTATAAAATTATATTTGTATAACGCACAACTTTCCATTACAGGTTGCATGCATCATCTGGTGGAGGAGAATTAACTCTCACTCAAGTTATACACAACCTAATTATATGTGTAGGGAGCATTCCAGTACTAATTTTTCTATTTGCTAGTGAAAAATGGGCTTAAATCTAATCAAATCAAGCCAAATTATATCACACAAGTAAACATTATCATCAAAAAGAAAAAAAAGGCTAAGATATGAAGAGAGTTATATTTTCACTAACGATCATGTCCATTAGCGATAGATCCGATCATCACCGTTAATGATCATTGTTGATGATGGATCCTTTCATCAATATTGATCATCATGGTTGATTATCGTTTCGATCACTAATGATCTTTAGATCACTAATTCTCAAAGTAGATTTTATCTACACCATCCATCCATTTTGGTAGCTCATTATAGGCATTAGCCCAAGATGGAAGTATATAATAAGCTTGAGCGGACCACACATTAGAAAATAGTGGGAAAATGGATTCACCATTAAAACCTGCCTGGGACCCACAATGATATTTATTCGTCGTCCAACCAGTTGGATGAAGGGAAAACACATACTGACATGATCTAAAACTTTTCAATGGTAGGCTTTCATCCCCTAAAATGAGTGAAAGAACTGATGGACGGCATGGATGAAACAAATATATAAAGGTGGCCCCCATAAGCCTATGTCCAACATTTGGTTCAATCAATGACCCAGCACAACTTTTAGGTCGGTGCTTTAACAGTGAAGTGCCTCACAAGTGTGGCATTCATGCACATCTACTACAAATTGTATCCTTGATTTACAATATTTCCTGTGTTCAATCAATACATCTGGAACGCTCATTTAGTCCAACATACATTTCTTTCGTACAAGGAAAGACCCACCGATCAAAATAGAGTATGGCGAGTGACCGGCCGTTCACAGGTCAATTCCATGGGATAGATCTTGAGTTGTAAAGGACTGCAAGTGCCCCTAACACATTGGCAGCATGGGATGGACTGTTAGTGCCCCTAACCACTTCCCTTTCAAGGACTGTGGGGCTAACCAAGTTAAATATGTAAATCCACATAGTCCATTTAGTGATTACCTTTATTTAAACCACATATTTAAAATATCAACCCTAGTATAGCTAAGGTCAGCCACACCAATGGTACAGTGTCTCACGTGAGTTTTAAATCAGGCTTTCATCCTTATTAGATATAATTGATTAACGGGTTTGATGAAAGATACACACAACGCACGATGACCTCATACACAAACAATGGTTGACATCCCATCTTCATTGTTCCTCGTGTTGTGGCCCACTTGATTAGTGGATCTGCCTCATTTTTAACCCCTTATCATGACATGATATAAAGAAAATAATGAACGAAGCGAATCCCCAAGAAGGCATCATTAGTGGACCCCACCTATCCAACCCAAGTGGAATAGAATCTATCCACAGACAACCAAGAATGGGTTATCACATTAATGGGTTTTATCCCATCTCTCTATGTAACGTCTCGAAAAAATCCGTACAAAGGCCCGAGTACCACCTCAGGCAGAAATCACACAGGACCAAATCCTTTAGAAATTAGGCGGCAATTAACTAGTGATAAACTAGCTTATCTGTGAAATTAGCACTAATCACTTTAAATATGATCTGCAAGACCCAAACCGTGCAGAATCATTACCGCCGCATTACCTTAAAACTTAAGATCAATCTCAAGTCTCGGTTGCTCTTGGGAGCGCTTTGAAACTCCGTATCAGACCTAGACCGCACGTCGAAAGTCCAATGACCACGAAACCATACCGAAGATGACTGCCTCGTTGGACTCGACAACTATTTCGGAAATCAAGTCCTAATTATATCCAGAAACGCACAACTTGAGCCCGGAGCAAAGTGTGTGAGAAACGCGAATACCTTTAAGAAGTAAACCTAAACTTAAGTAAACTGAGCAATTCACTTGTAGGTCCAAATATAAGGATTCAGACCGTCAGAATCTGACCCAATTACACCCTTGGATCAGGAAAAATTTTCAACATATGTCAGTACACTTGTGGCCCTGATCAAGTACCTGAGGCCGTTGAACTGAAACTAATCCGCCACAGTCGATCTGTAAATTCGATCAGACCGAAAACTCAGCTTGACCTAGATCCAATGTCAGGGAGCTTAAGTCCGACCGCACGCAGAAGAATGGCCACTAGAAGTGCTCCGTTGGGCTGAAACAGACGCCTTTTGGATATAACCTAAGTATACCTTGGCCTTGGGGCCATTTCCATCAGACCTGGGCCTATATAAGGGCCTTCATACGAATTTGGAAAACCCTAGGAGAGAGAAGAGAGAAAAGAGAAAGAAAAAGAGAGAAAGTGAGAGAGTGTACTGGCGTTTGTTCATGGGATTTACTCCTACCACTCCACACGCTTATCTATCGCGTCTGTAGTGATATTTCGGCATTTTCGACAGCGTACTTGGGTAAAAAAACCTAACCCTAATCTGTTTTAGGGTATCATATAGTGTTAGTGGTGAAATAGCTAACCTATTTCATACTGTAGGTTGCCGTTGTGCCGTAGACAAAGACTCGGTATACAAACTGAGTTCGATACTTGTTTACCGGCGTAAGGTACAGACAATAAATATTTAGGTTATGGTTTTCAAGGCTTTCAATGTTAGTAATGATTTATGACTGGCTTGATTGCTATCACATGTGCTTAGATACGAGGGTTTCCGTATAATACACATATATGTGAACTATGTTGATTTTAAATACATTCCATGTGTTTGTTGAAATGTTTGAATGAGTATGGAATTATGATTTGTGCTTGTCATGATTTCTTATTGGGAATACTTGATTGTTGTACGTATGACAACTCTTATATGGAAGGATTTGCTATAATGTGTGTTATAACTAATATATTACATGTATGTAATATGTGTAGTCTAAGTGTTTGATAAAATGCCTAAATGAGAAAATGCTTGATGTAATGTATCTAATGAGGGTGTTGAGATAAGATTTTCGATCCCCTCATACGTAGTTACAGTTTCCTGTGTGAAGCCCATCTTACTACTATGTGATTATAGATGAAATGCTTATGTGTGATAACATGTGTATGATGTGGTTGTTTAAATGCTTAAGTAAGATTTATATTTACACTGGTTGTCACATGCTATTTTGAATTATTATATGTGAGTGCGATTGTTTGGAATGTGAGTGGGGCTACGATGTAGTCCAGACAATTGGTAATGGTTTACGATGGGTGGCTGAATTGATTTAGCCACGATGGATACGTTCAACGAATCCGAGTCGTACGTCGTTTGACGGCAGTGGTTAGGCCACGCGGAATGCTTACGCACTCCATGTCGATCAAGTCAACGTGCGCTCGTACCAGTCGAGCTCGTCAAGTAACCCGATTGACCCGATGTATGTTCACCATGTATGGACGCTACTGCTTGAACTAAGGTACCAAGCTCACTAGTGGAAAACCCCTTTAACCTTGGTACCTCGATACGCTAAGACTCATGAGCCGGGCATGGTGGTATGGGACACCGTGATTGGGCTATCGGCCTACGCTGGGGTGACGAGCCTCCCCGTAGTTACCAGTGAACAACCCAAACTCGTGAGCCGAATACGGTGGTATGGGACACTGTATTCGAGCTATCGGACTACGTCTAAGTGACGAGCCATTCGTAGTGACCTCGGGCATACTCTAAGACTGCGCAGAGGCGACGAGTCTTTCCGTAGCAACTAGAGTATAAACTAAGCCTACACTGATCAGGTGACGAGCCCTTTGTAGTGACCTACAACCACAACATTGTATGAGATTTGTTAAGACTGACGACCCTAGAATGGATCATTGTTTGAGAATTGATATAAGGGAGGTACATTAGCTTCCCAATCCTACTGTATGAAAAGGACTAATATGAACTTGGTAAGCACGCTCATGCACCGTATTATGTGTGCCTTTGGCGTAGCAGGTCAAGCACTGAGGAAGTGTTTCATGCCGTGATCGTGAGATGAAGTCGCTAAGGAAGCGCAGGTGAGGGCATGCACCATTATTTCATATCATTCTTGCATTAATAAGAGTACTTAAGACCTGATTGTTGTATTACGTTATCATTACTGCTTGACTGAATTGATAACATGTTAACATTTGCTTTATTGTTCCACTGAGTTAATCACTCACTCCCAGGTTACGGGACAGTGTTTTAAACACTCCTTAAGTAGTTGTTTTGGGGTAATTAGTGCTTTACTCGATTGCTTGTGAAATCCGCATCAATCACTTTAAATTGTATCCGCATGGCTCTAAACGTGTAGATTAGTGAGCGCTACGTTACTCTGAAATCTGGGATCCATCGCTAAATCCGGTTGTTCGGGGAATTTTTGGAAGATCTGGATCGGACCTAGACCGCGCGTCGAAAGTCCGATGGCGATGATCTTAGGCTCTTGCGGTCACCGAGTTGGGCTTGATCTTCACCTCGAAAATCAAGTCGATCCGATGTTCGGGTCGATTTGATTGAGTTCGAGTGAAGAGTGTGAGAATGGTTGGAATTTATTAAGCTTTTATTGAAATGAGTCGAGCTAGCGACGATTTTAAACATTCTCGACCGCTTGGATTCGACCCAATTTCACCATCCGATCGGATAGTTGGCCCAGGCATATCCTAGTGCTTGTGGACCCGATCGAGATTCCATGACCGTTGAATTGAGTGTGGTCCGCCACTACTGATCTGAAGAGCCAGTCGGTAAAAACTCAGCTTGACCTGGATCCATGGTCAAGGAGCTTAAGTCCGACCTTTCGTGGTTATAGGCCCACCAGAAGTGCTTCGTAGGCCTATTCTTGATGAAAATAACCCCCGGGGTCAAGGTATACTTAAGTTATAACCAAAGTAAGCCTTTCTCGATCCAACGAAGCACTTCGGTGGGTCTATAACCACGAAAGGTCGGACTTAAGCTCCTTGACCATGGATCCAGTCAAGCCGAGTTTTCATACCGACCGGCTCTTGAGACCGTGGCGAACCACACTCAATTCAACGGTCACTAATCTCGATCAGTCCACAAGCACTAGGATATGCCTGGGCCAACTATCCCGATCGAGGGTGAAATTGGGTCGAAATCCAACGGTGAGAATGCTTAAAATCGTCGCACAAGCGACACGACTCAGATTTCATAAAAGCCTAATAAATTCCAACCGTTCTCACACTCTTCACTCCGAACTCTATCAAATCGACCAAGAACATCGGATCGACTTGATTTTCGAGGTGAAGATCAAGCCCAACTTAGTGACCGCAATGCCTAAGATCATCGCCATCGGACTTTCGACGCGCGATCCAGTCCGATCCAGATCTTCCAAAAATTCACCGAACAACCGGATTTAGCGATGGATCCCAATTTCCGAGTAACGTAGCGCTCACTAATCTACACGCTTTAAAGCCATGCAGATACAATTTAAAGTGATTGATGCGGATTTCACAAGCAATCGAGTAAAGCGCCAATTACTCCAAAACAACTACTTAAGGAAAGATTAGCACAAGAAAATCCAAGGTCGTTACAATCTACCCCCTTAAAGAAAATTTCGTCCTCGAAATTCATACCTTCATATAATCCTCGAGGATCGGAGGGTAGGTCTTCCCGACCTCGCTTCAAATTCCCAAGTAGCCTCTTCCACACCATGATGCGTCCATAAGACCTTCACAAGAGGGATAACCTTGCTACGCAACACCTGCTCCTTCCTACCGAGAATACGCGTCGGTCGCAGACATAAGTGGCATCCTCACTTAATTGCACTTGCTCCCAACCGATAATATGCGAAGGATCGAGAACGTACTTTTTCAACATAGAAACATGAAATACGTTATGCACGCCGCAAGAGGTGTGGGCAAAGCAAGGCGGTAAGCTACCGCTCCCACTCGATCCGAACTTGAAATGGACCAATAAATCTCGGCGCCAGCTTCCCCCGAACCGCAGAACTCCCTTCATAGAGAGACCTTCGAAAAACATGATCTCCCACTACAAACTCAAGCGGTCGACGCCTCGTATCCACATAACTCTTCTGCTACTCTGGGCAGAAGTCGACGCGAATGATGTCAACCTTCTCGGAAGTACCTGCACCAACTTTGGGCCAAGCAAACTACGCTCACCAATTTCGGCCCAACAATGGTGCTCTGCACGGCGACCATACAACGCCTCATAGGGAGCTATGCCGATACTCGCTAGAAACTATTATTATACGCGAACTCGGCATATGAAGACAATCATCCCAATTGTCTTTGAAATCCAAAACACAAGCTCGCAACATATCTTTCAAGACTTGATTTACCCGCTCCGTCTGCCCATCTGTTTGCGGATGAAACGCGGTGCTGAACTTCAGTTTCACACCCATCGCTTCCTGGATCGAGTCCGGAAGATAGATGTAAAACTCGTGTCTCTATCGACACAATCTCCAGGGGAATCCATGCACACGCACTATCTCCTTGATATACAACCTAGCCAACTCGTCTGCAGAGTAAGTGACTCGATCGGTAAGAAATGCGCCGACTTCGTTAATCGATCGACGAACACCCAAATAGAATCAAATCCCTTTCTCGTCCTCACCCATAAATAAAATCCATAGAGATGAAATCCCACTTCCATTCACTATGGGCATGGGCCGCAACAACCCAGGAGGTCGGCGATGCTCGCCCTTGACTGGCACCTGAGACAACGAGAAACAAATTCACCAATTGACCTTCATATTGTCCCACCAATAAGACCTCTTCATATCCTCGATACATCTTCGTGCTACTGGATGCATCGCAAGTTTAGAACTATGGGCTAACTCGAGAACCTCACGCCTCAAGTCAGTGGATGTCAAGAACACATAACCGCCACGAAAACGTAGGCCCCCATCGAACTAACACTCCGGTCGGAGTTCTCATCTGTACCAACCCGCTGCCTTATCTTCATCAAAAGCTCATCATCCGCCTGAGCCGCAACGATCCTCTCGTCGATAACGGCCGTACACGAATGTGTGCGATAACCTCATACGGCTCAACCACCGTAAGCTTCGCTCAAAATCGCGCACGAACTCCAACATATCCCACTCTACTATCATCACGGAGCCGCAAACTCCAAAGCCTTCTTGCGACTCAACGCATCCGCCATAAGGTTCGCCTTACCGGGATGGTAAGAAACATCGAACTTGAAGTCCTTCAATGTTTCCATCCATCTCCCGCCTCATATTCAAATCACGCCGCGTGAAAATATACTTAAGGCTCTTGTGGTCGCAAAAGAGCTCGAACTCCTCACCATAGAGGTAATGTCTCTAAAGCTTTAATGCGAAGATGACAGCTGCTATTCCAGGTCGTGCGTAGGGTAATTCTCTTCGTGTTTCCTTAACTAACGCGAAGCATAAGCAATCACCCCGTCCTTCTCATAAGGACACAACCTGGACCAACGCGAGAGGCGTCCGTATAAATAATATACTTAACCCCTTGCTCGCAATACTAGCACAGGGCGGACGTCAACTTGTCCTTCACTCCTGAAAAGCTAACTCCGCCGCTCACTCCAAGCAAACTTCAAATCCTTCCGTGTCACCGCGACAACGGTCCGGCAATCTTCGAGAAGTCCTGAATAAAGCGTCGATAGTAGCCTGCAAGACCCGGAAAACTCCTCACCTCAAGAATGTTTGTCGAGGTCCTGCACTGCAACTACCTTGGCAAGGTCGACGGCTATCCCGTCCTTGGACACCACATGTCCCAGGAACTTGACTTCCTCTTTCCAGAAATCACACTTCTTGAACTGTGCGAAAAGCCGATGCTCCCTAAGAGTACCCAAAACCGCTCTTAAGTGCTCCTCGTGCTCGTCCTCGCCGAGTAAATCAAAATGTCATCGATAAAGACAATGACGAATCGAAACAGAAATGGTCGAAACCCTGTTCATTCGATCCATGAACACGGCCGGTGTGTTCGTCGACCGAACGACATCACAAGGAACTCATAATGAACAAAGCTGGTCCTAAAAGCGGTCTTCTGCGCGTCCCCATCCTGACGCGCAATCGATGATACCCTAACTACAGATCAACCTTCGAGAAGTACCGCGCCCCCTTCAATCGATCAAACAGATCATCAATCCCGGGCAAATGGTACTTATTCTTCACGATTACGATTCAACCTACGATAATCAATACACAATCGCAAGGAACCATCCTTCTTCTTCACAAATAGCACGTGTGCTCCCCAAGGAGACACACTGGGCCGAATAAAATCCAATTCCAAAGAAACCATCTATCTGCTTCCTCAACTCCTCCATTTCGCTGAGGCATCCGATAGGTGGGTAAAGAAATGGGCGCCGCACTGCATAAGATCGATAGCAAAATCAATCTCACGCCGAGGAGGTAATCCAGAATCGACTCAAACACATCTTCAAACTCGAACTACCGGCGTACTAACCAACGCCGACTCACCGAACTCTCCAACAGAGAAGAATAAAAATCAATACGAATAGGGTAATTGACCTGAACTGGGAAAGTAACAGTCTCGCCCTCAGGTCCATGGATCGTCACTATCTCGCTTCACAATCAATCTCAGCTCGCATCCTCGTGAGCCAATCCATACTCATAATAACATCGTAGTGATAAAGCGGTGCGACTAGCAAATCAACACGGATCGATCCACTTCCCGGATCGACCAAACAATCCATACAACGCTTGCCCAAAGCAGAGGACATCCCCGTAGCGGTAGTAAGCGTCACTCCTTGCATAGAAACAGATCTCAAACCCAAACGCCTAATCGCCGCATAAGAAATAAGAGAAGTAGTGGACCCCGTATCCACTAACACAGAACGGAATACCTTCTATATGCGCTGTCACCTCAAAGGACCTTGGCACCAAGTCAGACATAGCGCTTCAGATGAAAGCGCATGAACACGAGCCTCCCTGACGATTCGGTGGAGGAACCATGGGCTACCGAGGTGGCCTCGAAACCAGAACCTGCAGTCCGAAGGATGGATGAGGGCCGATCGAAGAGGAGGAGGAGAAATAACCGAGGCATCGGACGGCTAACCCTCTGCGGTGGAGTAAAACCACCGGCTCACATACGGAAAAGCATAAACTGTCCAAGTGCCCCACCTTCCCACAATAAGAACATCTCAGATCAGCTCTCATCTGCTGAGCGGGCGGCGCTGAACGCCTAGGAGGAGAATCAACACGCGGCCTCTTGCCGAGGAAAGGTGCACCCTGAAAGTCCGGTCACGGCCTAGGAGGCATCGGTGCTCGCATGTGGGACGCTCTATCTCCGTCCTACTCTGCTCGCAAAGACATGCTCACCAGCTCCGCATATGAAGAAATGCTGGCACAGCAAATCTTCGATCGGATCTCAGGTCGCAGCCCCTCAGAAAAATGTCGCATCCTCATCGGCTGATCACCCAGGATCAAAGGAACATACCGCCCCAACTCAGTAAACCGTTCTACGCCCCTCATAGACTCCATGCGACAATTTCGCCAACAAGGTCCTACTGACGAGAGCTCGAGGATCGAGGTCCCGCTCGTCTGGAACTCACGCGTGGCGGACGTGCTGCGGCGGTACCTCTTGGCCTCCGTGCACGGTTGGGCGGCTCGGCCCGGCTTCATCCACGGGCGCTTTCTTCTTCCCCATCAAGGAAAGAAGGGAAGAAATGGAAAAGATGGCCGTCACAATCTCAAAGAGGGCCATGAGAAATGAGAGAAAGAGAGAAATAGGAAGATGGTGAAGCTTCCACACAACTATTAGCCAAATAGGGAATGAAAGGGCTTAAATGAGAAGGGAAAAAGAAGAAATCAGCAATGGAATAGAAGATTTGAGAATGGGGTGATGGGTTTGCACGAAAATGGGAGGAAGATGAAGATTTGGGAGAGATTTGAGAGCGTGTGGAGAGGTTTTGGAAGAACAGGAAAGCTTGGGGGTGGGTTTTGTGCAGGAAATAGGTACCAGGAAGGGTTTTAAAATGAAAACCATGGAGGGGTGGGCCACACAAGCCCCATGAACGATTGGCCCGCGTCGGCCCGGCGACCGGCGATCCCTCGCCGAACCGGCGATGGCATCGCCGGTCTCTGGACATATCGGTGATGCCTCGCCGATTTGGCGAGGCCCTCCTGGTCCCCTATGGTCCAAAACATGTGGTCCCCCCTTGGGCCCCACTAAAAATGCCCCGATTGGCCCCTTGCGTAGTTTGACGCCTATCGGGTCATTCTGACAGAAATCTGATTCAAATAGCGATTTCTGAACGGTTTAAAGTTGTAAAATGGGTAGATAGTCCGTCTACACTCATTAATAGAGGGTCTAGAAAAGGTTTCGGGTGTGTGATCAGGTAAGAGTACAGACTCGATCTCAGCAAAGGTTTTCAAGAAACTTTCGCCGATAGAAGCTACGGAGCACAAACACAAAGCGATGATAGACCCGCACCCAATTACACTACAGTGGCGACAACGTGCGGTGTGTGACCATAACCCAGGTCCGGTTTAATCCAGATCATGCTCTGATTCTAGGTTGTAACGCCCTGAAATTCGGGTGTCGAGCATAACTCAGCTCCTGAGTTCCAAAACATCACTTATGCAACATAATTAATGAGAGATGTATGTTGATTGTATTAGTGCATAAAACATGGAATAGATTAAGCCAAAACACAGATATGATTCAGGGACAAGTGAATAAAGCAAGCGGAAGACTTATAATAAAATGTGTACAAGTGTAAATCCCTTGAATTACATATACAACCAGATCGTGTAAAAGTATTATTTAACAAAATTATAAGTATCAAATTACATCATTTCAGTTCCCAAAATATAATCCCAGAGATCCCGCGCAATGACCAAGGCTCGCTGAACCCGTCTGAAAACCGCATATAGGAGAAGGCAGCCTCGCCGTCATCTCCCGCTCTGCCTCAGACGCCGCATCCACATCTGCAACATCGAGCCTAAGACAGAGTTTGGTGGGTGTGTAACACCGCCGTAAACGTGGGAGTGAGTGATCAACTCGTGGAACAATAAGGAACTGGTTAACATGTTATCAGCTCAATCAAACAAGAATGATAAAGCAGGATAAGTAATTAAATCCTAAGTACTCTTGTTAATGCAAGTATGAATGCAATATGATGCGTGCCCTCACGCGTACACCCTCGGCGTCTTCATCTTACGTTACGCATGACATCGCCTCAAAGTGCGCCACATTTACAAAGCACATGCAAATGCGGTGCATGGATATGATTACCAAGTTGTTATTAGTCCATTTCACACAACAGAATTGGGAAGCTAAGATACCTTCCTCATATCACCATCCAAACAGTGATCCATACTAGGGTCGTCAATCCTAGATATCTCATACGATCATATAGTTAAGGTCGTAGAAAGGGCTCGCCACCAATCAATGCACGCCTTTCATGCCCTTACTACCACAGATCGGCTCGTCACCTCCTTGCGGTATCGAGGTCACTACAAAGGGCTCGTCACCAATCAATGTAGGCCGCTACTGCTTGAATCTAGGGTACCGAACTTACCAGTGAAATCCTAATAACCATGGTACCGATCCGCTAAGACTCATGAGCCGGACATGGTGGTATGGGACACCGTGGTCGAGCCGTCGGCCTACGCTGGGGTGACGAGCCTCCCCGTAGTGACCAAATGTGCTATATTGAGATTTGTGTATTCGAAGTGTATATATAAAGTACCGTATACGTAAAAAAAACTCACTTGAGATTGCCATGATTATTTGTCATGTATGTATGCTAGATGCATGTATGACAACTCCTTGGTAAAAGGAATTGTCTAAGTGCATGTATTCCAACATACGTCATGTATGTTGTTCCATGTATGCTAAGTGTTTGTAGAAATGCATGAATGATCTAAGTGTAACTTATTACACTTGTTGCGGGCGTTGAGAAGTGATTCTCAATACTCCTATGGATGCGCATGTTTTCCTTTATGCAGTTACATTCCAAGTTATTTAAATTCAAGCATCTCCTATGCTTACATTTATGTTAAGTTGATATTCTTCAGATGTGTATGTACCATGATTTGAGTTGTTGATCCATTACTGCTTTACATTCCATATGAATATCTGTAGTAGTGTAAAGTGTTTGGGACTATGCCTTAGTCCAGAAAATCGGTAATTGACCCTATATTCGTGGCTGAGGTTGCTTTCGCCACGTAGGACGTATTAGACGAACCCAAGTCGTATTAGAGTTGTCGGCAGTGGTTTGGCCACGCGAAATGTTTGCACAGTCTATGTCGCTCAACTCAACGTGCGCTCGTGCTAGTCGAGTTCGTTAAGTAACCCGATTGTCCGTTGTATGTTCACCATGTATGGACGCTACTGCTTGAATCTAGGGTACCGAACTTACCAATGACATCCGACTCCTTGGTAAAAGGAATTGTCTAAGTGCTTGTATTCCAACATACGTCATGTATGTTGTTCCATGTATGCTAAGTGTTTGTAGAAATGCATGAATGATCTAAGTGTAACTTATTACACTTGTTGCGGGCGTTGAGAAGTGATTCTCAATACTCCTATGAATGCGCATGTTTTCCTTTATGCAGTTACATTCCAAGTTATTTAAATTCAAGCATTCTTCCGCTTGCTTTATTCACTTGTCCCTGAATCATATCTGTGTTTTGGCTTAATCTATTCCATGTTTTATGCACTAATACACCAACATACATCTCTCATTAATTATGTTGCATAAGTGATGTTTTGGAACTCGGGAGCCGAGTTATGCTCGACACCCGAATTTCAGGGCGTTACAACCTAGAATGTGTGTTGGATCTACTTGAAAATCTAGATAGATAGACTGTTGAAGTGTACCACTGCAACTCAGAGCACTGAAACTTATAGTGATTTAAAAGCACTATAGTATCTCTCAATAATCTGTTTGACAAATGCCGTTCTAATCAATGGGCTTCAGGGCTTATACTTGTAGTGGACCATCACTTTTTAGACATTTTGTATTTTGAAACAATACTTGTAACTATTTGACCTGGCAATGCGTTCATACTTTGGGGACCTACAATGATTTATATATTTTATACACTGATCATAGTCTTTCGCTTGCGTAAATTCAACTATCCCTGGAGTATGGTCTACTGATTTAGCTTGATCTCATTCATGTTTTATGCACTAACATGGACAACATCAAATCATCATTATCTATGTTGTATAAGTGATGCGTTGGAACTCGGGAGTTGGGTACCCGCTCGATCCCCGATTTTCAGGGCGTTACACTCTATATGTGGGTCGTCCAATCCATAGGACCACTTAAAATTCAGGCCCATGGCCTAACATTATTTTACAAAACTAATAAAGGGAGTGGATTTATCGACAATTAATCACGGTAAACCCCACCTTGATTTTCTCAATCGAACCGGAAGCAAAAGCTTCTGCACGCTTTAACATTACACTATTTTCTCGCACTCAAGAGAACTTCTACCGAAATTCTCTCATCCAGGGAGAATCCGACTCCAACACAAGTCCTCAGGAATGTTGGCGGAGTCTATGAGAACATGGGGGGCCATGATGTAGTTGGTAAGTCCAATGCATGTCTGTCATGAATACAATGCAAATACGCAGAATGCATGTATGTATATTTAAGATTGCATGTGCATTTAAGCACTGCTGAGATGGATCTTAAATTTCATAAGTAACTCAGATAAGAGTAGCTGTAGCAAATTTAGAAGGAAATTTGAAAGATCCAATCTTAATTTTTTTGAAAATGGTATTTATTCACCGTACACATGGCTTTACGTGTATGGAATCTAGATCATTTAAATTGATAGGTCATGGTGGTGGGTACTGTCTACAGCAGTCCTGTCCAGGTCCAAATTTTACACGTGCACATACATCCATGTGAGCCCAAATTTGGTGCATATGTGCACATTGAGAATTATAGTGTGCATACTGATCTAATACCATTCGAAAGTCATAATTAGGATTCCAATCCAAAAAAATAAAGGAGGGCCACTTACCTCTTTAGATAAAAATAATCGGACATTCGTTGTTGATTGCTCTGATACCACTTTTGGGAAACATGGAAGTGTGAGCCCTCAAGATCTGACGGTCTATATGATATGGAACCCTTATAAAGTAGACGATTAACGCTCCAACGGCCCGCCTATCTACTACTGGAGCAGATGGATTTATTCACACCTCTGATCCTACGATATAGATGACCCTAGATCACGATACATGAATTAGATCATCTCAAGGACAAGCTAAAATGGATTAGATTACTGTGCACACTATATCTTTCTGTATACTCTCGGTATTTCTTATCTTTTATTTTACGAGAGAGTCTCATCCTTTTATAGGAAAGAATGAGAGATTGGATGAGACCAGATAATCCGGTCATATCCCTATTTCTCATCTAAAATCAAATTCGAAGTTGAATTTAAAATATAACAGAAAGGAAGAGGTCGAAATAAGCCTAAACTTATGGGACCCACTCACTAGTGATTGCTCACCAATGAGCCCCACTGGCCTACGTCCAACAGGTAACACATGACAATATATGTTTGGCCATACATATAAAAATCTACCAGTTATCCATTAAGACAAGAAAGTCATCAGGAAATAGAAATAAAGGTATATGCAACAATAGAATGGTTAGATAACCTTGTCTCAAATTAGAAGTATATTAGGCCAAAGCCACTAGTCAATCGGCTAATCAACTTCAAAAGCTAAGGGATCATAAAGAGGTATGGATAAGCTGACGCAACGGAGATGGGCAAACATACTCAAATGTGTCTCATGATTTGTGTAGCTTGATTCAATAATGTATGAGGTGGACTCGGAATAGTGCATTTAAAAGACTTGGGGTTACCATTAGCTAAAGAAGGCTTATAATCTACAGTTAGCTAGACCCGTATAATTGCATTGGGTTAGGGAGTTGAATGTTCACAACCCTAAGTGTAGAGTCGCGATGTGGTAATAATATCAGTAAGACTGAGGTCAAATCCACAAAGACTAATCTCGTGTGTATTTTGAAAGTAACTAGAAGTAGAACTAGAGAAAGATCTAAGTCTAAATTATGAATAAAATGAAGTAGTTATGAGGTATTTAATTTAAAACTTAAGAATTCAAATATATGAACTTAGAACTATTAGGATGTTTCCTTATTTGATTCAAGGAACTCAATTGAAATCGGAGTCCTATCTTATCCAATTGGAAAATATATCAATCAAATCAGATCTGAACTTCCATTGACCTGGTTCTTAACGGATGAGAGTTGTGAGGATTGGAAGTGATTCCATCATCTGACTATGCTTATGAGACAATGGTAAACAACATGATGTATTGATCCCACAACCAAATATAAGAGAATTATGAAGGCTATAAGAGATTCCATCAGCCAACCATGCCCAAGGGACGATGGTGAACAACAGGATTTACTAACTTCACAATCTCAATTCAGAAAAAGAAGATACTCAAAACTATTACAGATCCATTGTTATTTGAGTTACAAAAAACCATTAAAAACTAAAAGTATTCCTTAAATATCAAATTATAATCAAAGAAGTTCAATAAAAATAAAAATCAAACAAGAAAAACACCCCGATCACGCTACAAGCTTCATCCTTTAGCTTTAGCTAAGGGATCTAACCAACCATAGACATAATTGGATTCAAAACCCTAGAAGAAAGTATTAAAAACTAAGAATAAGAGAAGAAGAAACTCTTGGATAACAACTCTAACCTTTTGCTTTGCTCCTCAAAATCCTAGATATCTCAAAAAGACTTAGGAAACCCATATTTATAGGCTAGTTTCTGCAAAATCGCAAAACCGCCTCAATTTTACATTGTCCGTGTAATTCTGCGTAATACTTCGATGTCATCGAACAGCCTTCGATGTCATCAAAGGGGTTTGAATCCAGAAGTCACGCATTTTCTCATTTCATACTGCGTAAGTCTCTGTGTCATCAAACCTTCATTCGATGTCATCGATAAGTCCTTCGATACCATTGATGGGTCTTCAATCCATCGAAAAAGTGTCCAAAACAGTCCAACGAGTTGCTTCAAATTCTTCAATAAATTCGATGCCATCGAACAGTTTTCGATGTCATCGAGCATCTTCTTCGAGTTATTGAACATGTCTTCGATTCATCGAGAATTGCATCCAATATGTCTAGCAACTAACTTGACTTTCCTGTGAAAATTCGATGTCATTGAGTTGTATTCGATGTCATCAAATGATGGTTTCGATGTCATTGAACATTAGTCAATGACACGGATTGTGAAGTGAATTTCAGCACTCTGTTCTTCCGACTTCCTTCATTCTTCACTTGGTTTTCTTGGATCTTGGGGTTTTGAAATCTTCAATCTCGGTCTCTAAAGATCCGTTCTTTGCTTTGACAGTTCTTGAGTCTTAAATCTATACTTTTAGCATTTTTTTCAATCCAAACTCTAACTCACCTTGCAACACAAACATGTATAAAATATACTATTAAGCATTATCATGTTCATAGAACCAAGATATAAATGGAGAAAATATGCAATATTTGAGTCTTAACATTGAAGATTCTCCAACTTAATATGATTCCTGCGTAAAGCTTGCAACAGGAATCCTAAGGACCTCAGTGATAATATTTTTAGGGATTTTTGAGGTTCCAAAAAGCCTTATATTAAAAAGATTATCCTGGTTACCAACGGTATAAGACACCGACTAACGAGCCACTACTCCCCCATGTGACCACCAACGAGATCACAATGCCTCAGCCTAATATATATATTGGAAGAGATGGTTGCTACAAACATATATGGAAATTAACGCATTGTATGAAGGATGTGACAATATGTGTCAATAACTAAATATATTATCACTCTCTCAAGTTATATGCTAGAGAGGTCACAGTGTCCCGACTTAAGTAAACTTAATGAGGTGGTGGCCATCAATAGAGATAAATATATGTAACATGTAGATGATCAGGTGAAAAAAAAATGATTTAAGCAAAACTTGGTTTATAATACACTGAGATCAGAAAATTCAGTAATGTGCAGAGCATACGACCAATAATTATTAAAGCTGAATATATAAGAGAATAAATATGTAAAATATGAACATAAAAAATAAAAGAAAAATAATCAGATTACTGCCAATGCATTTGGAGATGTGGGAGAATGAAGTGAAAGATAAGACTGTAACACCCTGGAAATCGGGGGTCGCCCATCCGCTCGACTCCCGAGTTCCCGAGAGTCACCATATGCAGATGATCATAAATGCGCATTTAATCTGTTTGAGTTGCGCAGTCTGAAGTTCCCTGATCATGAAACATGTACGCACAAGTCTGCTGAAATGAAGAGGCCTCACATATAAATATACAAGTCCAAAAAAAATAGATGTAAATGGGTCGCGCATGGCGTTGCCCAGCCAAAATAACAAAAGAATATGATGTCCAAAGGGATGGGACCGAGCCCGAAACCCAGCCATCCTATCCCGCCTCTCATGCAGGCGGCGAACCCTCCATCAGCTGGAAGTAGGACAGCTCCAGCTCCTCGTCTAGGCTCACCTCGCTAGGCTCCTCCAGTCCTGAGTCACCTGCATCTATCAAAGGGTCTGGTTGGTGTTTTAAAACACCGTCCCAGAGTGGGAGTGAGTGATCAACTCAGTGGGTGCTATTAGCCATAAGTTGCAACATGCATCAATTGTAATAAGAATTTAATGAGAAGCGATCAATCATCAGCATCTTTTTAGTCTTGTTAATGCGCATGAATGCGGGATGATATGATGTATGCCCTCGCCCAACACTCCCTCATGCGACGCCATCTAACGATCACCAATGCCAACACTCCCTCATTGCGACCTCGACTGCCGAGTCGCCAACCTAACTAATGCGATGCGATGCGGTCGTGTTAGCCGAGTTATTAGTTAGATTGATTCAACCAGCAGATTCGAGAATTTAGAACACCCCTCCTAATTAATGCCCTAAACTGGTTGCGAGGCCAAGACCCCCCAATGCGTGAGGCCGAGACCCCGCGGTCCATGATCCCGTCGGGTTCCTCATCCCCGACTTCAAGCACATGAGGAGTGCCAAGAGAAAAGGGATAGCTCGCGGTCACTACGGGGAGGCGCGGCACCCCAGCGTAGGCCGACAGCTCGAACACAGTGTCCCATTCCACCATGCCCGGCTCACGAGGCTGTGGACCGATTTCAAGTGGTTTGTCGTTAGGCTACAATGGTTGTGGGGAGTCCTAGGTTCCATACAAATGTGAGCATACAGGGTTAACAATCATGGTTGGCCAGGCAGTAGGCTAGACCGCATGAGTCCAGGCAAGCGTGTGACAGAACGACATCGGGTGCAAGCAACCCACGTAGTCTAATTACAGCCGCCCACACACGTTCGCCCAAATCCGAGGGTTTAGCCTTAAGGTGGTCCTACCAACGAGACCACCTTAGCTTTCCTTGATTTCTTGGCCAACCGCAAGGTTTGAATGGTGGTCCACAACAAGTCAACGGACATGAGTATCAGCATGCAAGATTATCATGTTCTCATACCTCAATCATATAGTCCAGATTTAACTAATAAACAAGCTAACAATTTATAAGCAATGGTGCATGTGTGTTGGGTGTGTTGGTGGGGAAGTTGCGCACTTCCTACAACTCATGGAAAACATATTACGTATGTGGTAAACAGGGCATCAATCATAAGAACAATCCAACAAGTCAGAACAAGCGATCATCAACTTTCAACGAGTCATGTAAGAAGCACGAATGTCATCATGTGAGGAGTCAAATAAAACATACAATTTAGTACCATTAAAATAGGCTTAAATCCCTAGGTCCTCTCTACACTCTCTAAATGCGTCAACCAACAATCATAATCATTAAACTCGTATTGAAATTGGTGCTAGGCCACCTAGGAGTAATAGTCCGCACCTATGGCTCGATGGAGGCTCGGAAAACGCCCTAGGAGTGAGGGCTTTTGGGTAGAACGGTCGGAATCCCTAAATCAAGCTATTTCATGTTAGAGTTCCAACCAAAATCCATAGTACTACTTGAATTTCAAGAAGGATGGGGGAAAAGCTCACCTAAGCAACCCACGGATGCTTGTTGAGGCTAAGGGAAGGAGTTTCCTCCTTGTAAGAGCGGTAAAGAGGTGGAAGGGTTGGCTTTCTTGGGACCCACCTTGATCTAAGGTCCACCTTGGATCTCCTCCTCCTCTCTCTCTCTCTTCTTTACTCTCCTTTACTCTCTTTCACTCTTGGTAGTTGTAGCAAAAGGGAGAGGGAGTTATGAGGGATAGGGTTTATTCCCTAGACTTGGGCCCTTTGACCCCAAGTTTCCTCATATTCCCAAAATAGCCTACAAAGGACACTTTCGGGGTTGACGTGGCTCTAATGCTCCTTCGGCCACCAAACTCAGTGGGTAAGTGCCTTATGGCCCGACTAGGGCCCGCGTCAAATTTGGGAATAAACGGATAGACGAAAATGGGGTTTGAGTCAAAGGCTTTGACCTTTAAACGGCCCTGCGGGGTCTATTTTAGTGATTTGAGTAATTCTGGTGGTCCTCAGGCTATGAGATTTCTAGGATGAGTGCTTCATGGCCTGATGAAGGGCCACGCAAAATTTGGGGACGATCGGACCAGGGGTTTGACCGCACGGGTCCGATTTGCGATCGATGGTGACCGGCCCACGATCGGGTCCCAGAGTTGGTGGGCAGGCGCAGGAAAATCCATTAGGCCTCCACGGTGAATATGGAAGAGATCCAATGGTCGGATAACCTGGAATCTTGGTTCCATTTGCCAGCGCCAGATTGGTCCTGGCATAGTCGCAGTGCATTAAGTCAGTGCCAGATCCCACTTCTGAGTGTCTGCCGGGTCCGCGGTCCGCGATAGTTTACAAGCCCAGTGAGACCTATGATCCCCTAAACTTATAGATTTTTCTGACCTTCCGGCGTCGCGGTACAGCCTGGACGGACTGTAACTCAGTGTAAATGGTCATCCGGCTTGGCGGCCCGCACTTGGTCTTGCCATGGCCTGTCCGGTACAGGCAAATGGGCTAATCCTAGATTAATTAGCTCATGGCATCCCTGCCACGAACGTTTCAAACGTTCGGTCCTGCGGTAAAATCCTACGTGGACGCCTCAGGACACTGTACCGATTGGACGGGATGTTACAAAGACACTCATCCCAAATGAGATAACCACAAATCTAGGATTCCGACTATACTCTATTAATATTGAGTGGTTAAAATGGCTTCGATGCTTGTGTAAATGAGAACAGAGAGTTTAGATCGATGGGGACATTCTTACTCTTAATTCCACCCTTTATTTATACTAACTAATTAGTCTCTAACTCTTACTAATCATTATCCAAAGCATACTATCTATTATATACTAACTTTCACTGAATTGAACAATTAATATATATAAATGAGAGGGTTGAGCCTTTATCTACAAAGGTTAGTCTCCGACAATTTAGTACTTTACAATAAAGATTTAGTATATGATACACTAATAAATAAATAAATTTCACCAATAATAAGTAACAATAATCAAACTAATTTAATATATAATATATGATAATTAATCAAATAATTTAAAATCCACAATATACGATATATAATCAAATGGAATCAAACGACAACTATTATGAGGTTTTCAATTGGGAAGATCACCTACTTAGTATGAACATAGAGGTCCGATTTAACATCGTGAAGTACATGTGCTTAATTCGGTTGATTCTAGTCATACACAGATCTTCGTAACTTTACTTATGTGACTCAACACGCATCTTTGACGTGCATTGACAAAATCTCATCACAAAACTTCACACGCTTGTCCTACATCCTTAGGTATAAGATTCACAAGTTTCTAATATTAAATACAGTTACTACAACAACTTAACTAAGTGAATTGACTCACTGAGTTGCAACATAAAAATGACATTTAAGGTCAATTCTTAATTAATAAAATAGGAAAGGTGATTACCTGCCAGACATTAAGCACATGCTTAACTTTAACTAGTCTGGTCACGAGTTGACTCGGCTGTGCCTCATCCTTTTTCTTGTATTCATTTCTTTCATTGTCCTTATTTCTTATTTATTTATTTTTCTATTTTCTCCTTCTATTTTTTTATGTTCTCTAAATTTCCATATCATTTCATGTGTTGAACGTTAGAAGTGGAGATTTGATGGTAATGCTCTATTTCTCTTTCTTGCAAGTATTTTCCTAGATTTTCTTTTATTTTTTCCCTCTATATGAATTTGTAGAGAGGTTTATAACCCTAATATTTCTGGAAGTAAGTCAAATCGGAAGATGCGACAAAGACGTGGTTTGTAACTTGTAAGGCCAATGCTATTCTCATGAGCGGTTGAGTTTTATACGCTGCATCAATCATAATTGGACTATAGTTATGATTTCACTTGTCAAATAGCTTCACAATGCATATTAGCGTCCCATTCGTGATTGCATGATTGCAGTTTATTGACGATCTCCAATGGCAAATATTGGCTTGACGTTTTATCTTTCATTTTGAATTTGCTGGAAAGTCAGGATCAATCCCACGATGCTTGTTAATGCTTGAGATTGAAGCTCCAAAGACGTTGGACCGATGGGTTTGGAGGTTTTGCAATTCTTTATATTGTAAGTTGTTGATGTAAAGAACATGGATTGTAGAGTTCGTAACTAGTTATTTTTAGTGTCTGGAGAAAAATATGGTTGGGATGTGCAGTGCGAGGATAGATGGACAGTTATAATCGGAAGATGGGTCCCTCCATGATGACGATGTAAATCATGGATGAGTCGGGTTGTGTGGTATTGAAATGAAGAAGAGGGACGAGGGAGATGGGGCGGTTGCCGTGAGCTGTGACGTGCTAACACACGTTACTTAACAATAAATTTATTTGAATTCGGTATATACGTAGGGTCCAATGTGGGATGTATGAGAAATCTACTTCGTTCATCTGTTTTGCCCAATCATGCTAGGTCATGGGCCTAAAAATGAGGCCATTCCAAAATTAAAGTGGGCCGTACCATAAGAACAATGGAAAGGGGTATCCACCATTGAAAAAAAAAGAGTAAGGTGTTACACTATGCCTGCCAAAATTTTTTTAAAAAAATATATAAAAGCATGACATATAATTTGAAGGAAAATGCTACAACACCCTCGCTGCATTGTAAGTTATAGTGCTTTTACTTATATTCGTTTAGTTGGATAGTTCAATTGATTGATTTGAACGGTCTAATCGACTGATTTGAATTGTCCATTAAGTTCATCATACATTTATAAGACTACTATGCAAAAATCATGTTGATATGACGATTGAATCCATCCTCAATTTTAAGGACACAGATGGGATGACTATGTTTGCCTAACAAAAGTGGATCTTTAGAATAGGAAGCAATCCACAATGCTCTCTAATAAATGGATGGATCAAACTATTATTGGACCTATTTTTGTGTAAATACCCTGACCATTCATGTTAAATAACACTGATCGAATGGTTTATATTTGTCAATTGGTAGGCTGCCGCATGGTCATCCATGAAATGTGTTGGACCAAATGATCAATATACATCGATGGATTGGATAGTTCAGGTGTCCTAGTGCACTTAAATGCAACGGGCACACTTATTACTCATGATGCCCTGAGAGTGGTTGAGCATTTATATAGCATGGTTCAAAATTTTAAAAGAAAAAGAAAAAGAAAAAGAAAAAACTAGCGGCAAGATATTAAGAAGACAATAAAGGAAAATAGGTGCAATTTTTTATTTTTATTTTTATTTTTATTTTATATTGTTGTTAGCTTGTTAGTACACCCATTGTCAGTTCACACTTCACTGCTAGCCACCCCCTCTAGGAAATCGATACCAAGACCCTAGTGTTGAAATGTGGTATCTTTCACTCAATCTACCACTTGAGCTATGGATCTGGGTGTGAATGGGTGCAACTAAGTGCATGCTACATGCAGAGACTAAGAAGAACTAATAAAATGATTTCAACGGTGTGCATTGACGAAGATAAATAAAGAACCAATGGAATGATTTCAACAATGGGCATCTTAATCTCATTATTTTCAGTAGGTTGGCCTACTCAAGCGGATCCAAATTTAGAGTGGACCACACCATTGTAAAAAGAGGTGAATAATCATTAAAAGCTTTTTATAGGTCCCAGAAGTTTGGATCAAACTCATAACAGTATTTTCCCTTCATTCATGACTGATTTTATCCGCAGGTTAGATGGTAATAAACATTGATTTTCTTACAATGGGGTTAGGAAGTTTTTAAATGGCAAGCATTCAAAGATTTGGATATGTTTAAATTTTGGTACCACGCCTTAAGATGGGCTGAAAAAATGAATGGAGGGTGTTGATATCTAACACATTATCAAGGTGGGCCCCACGGTAAGGTAACGCCCAATCCACTACGGGGTTGAAAATGTGGAACATGGAAAACAAGAGTGATGATCCCCTGTATCCTCTGTAACATTGACATTAAAGAAGGGAAAACACAAATATCAGCTTGATCGATAACTTTTGTGGCCCTTAAAAGTTTTTAATGGTGGGCATAACTCTCTCCACTTTTTTATATGGTGGGGTTTACTCGAGTTTTGGATCTAATTAATTATTTAGCTCATGCCCTAAAATGATATCTCCAAATGGATATACAGTGTGGACACAAAACATATATCATGCTAGGACCTATGTAACTAGGTGACGTTACTTTAACAGTCTCACTGCTCAACCCGTCCGCCAAAACCCTGTACCGAAGGAAGCCGATTGTGAATCCCCGTATGGAAGTAAGCGGATTGCGTAGCAGCGTACTGAGTAAACTCTGTGGTACACCATGATTTATGTATTTTATCCGCTCCGCTGATCAATTTTACCAAGTAATTTTAGAACATACCAAAAATGAAGCATATACAATGTTCAAATGGACCGCACCATAGGAAACAGTTAAATTGAATGTTCGCCGTTGAAATCTTTTTAGGGATACAAAAGTTTTGGGATGGAGCTTATATTTGTTTTTTCCCTTCACCCATGCCTGTATGATCTTATGAACAGGTTAGATGACAAATAAATATCACTGTGGGGCCTAGAAAGGTTTCAACGTGGAAATCATTATCCCCACTGTTTACTGTACTATGATCCACTAGATATTTGGATATACTTCAATTTTGGGCCCAACCCCCTAAATTAAAAGGAAAAACGAATGGACGACGTGGATATACCACTTACATATAATGTAGGCCCAACTGAGTTTACTGTGTAGTATAAGAGCCTATTGTACTAAGTATGCAATCCTATTTCCAAATGGAAACCGTCTAAGTTCTAACGTTTCCGTTGGACTTCTCCTCAAATGTATTTTTTAAATATATTAAAAAAATCTGATGGCGTGGCACTTACAGTGACCTGGACCAACAATAAAGCTGGATCGCTGTTTCCACGAAACAGAGGATCCGCACTCGGAAAACAAATCTCCCGCGTGCAAAAGAAAAGAAATAAGAAGGTGGAACGTCCATGTCGGAGAGTGACCGGCGGCCAAGAACTGATAATAGTTATCAATATAAATAATTCAGAGATAGCTCTTACAACCTTGCCGTCTTAGCTCAGCTGGTAGAGCGCGTGGCTTTTAACCACGTGGTCGTGGGTTCGATTCCCACAGACGGCGATTTTTTTTTTATACGGCCCTTACGCACCCAATTCCTTATGAACGGTTTGGATGCCATATAAACATATGGTGCCGTCCGGAAAGCAGAGTTCGTGTTTTTCCGTACCGGTTCATCATCTCATCGCCTCATCCGTCTACAGAAGTAATGATCAAAGGCGACGTGCACGTGGACAGATTGGAAAGGGGATTTTCAGCGTAAATGTTTATCTACATTTTATTTTCTTAATCCTAACCATTCATCAGGTAAATATCAGTTGGAATATGGTATTGGTTAAAAGATCATTGAGTTCATTATTGTAATCCGGCCACACTTATTTTTTAATTAAAAATGAACGGTTAGAAACTAACCATCGGTGTTTATTCAATGCATACATGTCGCACACTAAATGAGTATACCAAATTAAAATTTGGACCATGCCATGTTCAGGTAGGACCCGACCTGGTTAGTGATCGAGATTTCACACATGTGACCACTCTGACACGTGTGCTGTGAATAGACTCTTCTGCGCCCTTCTCTCGCGAATCACCCTGTCACTGTATCAGAATCTGTCCGGTCAAGTTATCGCTCTTTTGCCTCTGCTGCGACGTAGGATCCACGGTATGTCTTCGCTATTGGGGCCCATATATTGATTTCTACAATGATCTTAACCATAAATGTTGTGATTTATGTCTCAAAAGATAGTTTTTACCATCATTTTCTGGAGATGAATTTATAACTTTGAAAATTAAAATTTCAAAATTTCACATTGTTCTTAAAAAATCAATGTTGATGATAATTAATGAACATTATTACAGTAAAATAGTATATTTACAGTATTAAAGTAATTTTAACGGTTCAAATTATTGGACCATCTTAGCATGTGGGTCCCTGTTGGTGGTGACGTACCCTGGACTCTTAGTCGCGACAGAGACAAACAACAAGTTATCGAGTGCACACGTCAACGGATGAGGGCTGCGGTGATAACGTGTCGAGGCGAGAAAGGCGTGCGTTGTTCTCTCCGCGGATACGCTGGCAGAGTATTTATATACTCATGCGCACTTTATCTTTCACGTAGCTTAATCGTAACATAATCGGATCCGTTAAAATTCACCCTACTTTTAGTTTCATATGGAAAATAATCTATTTGATTGTGATAATACAAATTCTCAACGGTTGACATTGGTTTATTAAATCAGGGACGTTGAAGATTCCACTTAACTGTTTATTTCAATGTCATCAATTGAAGATCACGGCCTAAAATCATTGCGTCGTATTGTTTCACAGTATATACTGTGATTTATATCTGCCACGTGTAATTTATTTTTGGCATGTATATGGATGGTTGTAGTCCATCAGAGTATTTAGAGTTTTTCATATCCGGAAGAGCACCGACGACCAAACGAAGTTCCCGTGGATTTTCTGATGCTTCCGACGGACGGAGATGATGATGTGGGGGGCATTCGCTCGAGTGCCACTTTGCAAGTGCATCCACCTCACCCGTGCAAAATACGCACGTGTATAAAATCTCAATCGTTCATTAGTCGTTCTTCACTGATAGGAAGCTGACTCGATCATCATATGGCTACAGATATGCAAATAATCTGGACCGTTGTCAATTAGGCATGACTTTTCTCTATTATAGATGATGTGGCACATTCGAGATTCATGTACGTATGATTTTTTGGAAAATGAATTTTTAGGAGGTTATTCATCAGATTCATGGTTCAGATATCACATAAGCATCCATGTGGATCCCTCATAGACCTTACCTGAACTTACGGTAAGCTCGGTCTCAATAGGAACATTTGATATTTGTATTTGCGGTAGCGGATAAGGTGCGGCCCGGCCTCACCCAAGACGGTGCGACCCTTACTGTTGGGGCCGTATTGATATATTTATTTTAAATCTACGCCGTCCATTCGTTTTTATAGATCATTTCATGCTACCAAACAAAAAATCATATCAAAATATCATGTTTACAGTATCATAAGAAATAGTGGTGAGTGACCATTAAAACTTATTGTGTGCCACAAAAGTTTTAGATCAAGATGATATTTGTTTTTTTTTTTTTTTTGACTTAATAGAGTTTTGTATCAACTTATCAGAAGATTGGATGGAAAATAAACATTGCTGGAACATTACTGTAATCCCTAGGAAGTTTTTAATGGTGGATCGTTCAATCAACACTGTTTCTTATGGTATGGTACACATGAGATTTTAGTCTACTTCATTTTTTTCATGATGCTTTAAAACGTACTGGAAAAACGGATGGACGGTGTGGATTTAGAGTAAATCGATAAATGTAGCCCCTACGGTAAGGGAATCACCTAATCCGGTGCCTGTATTTGCAAAATGTAGATCCGATGTTCAGCAGTTCGGATATCAGACACGTGGGGCCCGAGCTTGTGAAACCGTGTATTTCTCGTTTTCTTGTCGTGCGGCAGAGACCAAACAACTTCAAGTCCAAGCCTCGTTCCTATACAGAAATTCATTTCATCCGATCCAAACGCTCCAAAAATCCTCGTATGCATCTCTCCCTCGCTCTCTGCAATGATTGGAAATAGAAATTTTCAGCTCTGATACCAGTTCCTCTTTTTGTTGGGTGGATTGGGTTTTTCTTGTTCTTGAAATCAGTGGACTAAATTGTAATTTTTGATTCTTTTTCATGAGGTTGAATTCCATGCCTTGTGTTTTGAATTTTGAATTGGGTTTTTGTATATCTGTCTTATGAAGAATTTGGATTGGTTAGCATATATGCTTCTTGAATGAATTCCATGTATTGGGTCGTAGTTTGGACTAATTACACTGCCTGGGGGAGAATGAGCATCAGATCCACCCCGTCCATCAGGTGCACAACGACAATTTCACCATGGATCCAAAATATTAGTGCAATCCAAGACTTTGCTGGGCCACACCATAGGGAATGCTGTAAAATCATGCCTAAAAACTCTAGATTCACGTGGTGTGGCCCACGTCAGTCCTGGAATGCCCTGGTTTTTAGGATTCCATTCATCCTTGTGTGGCGTGTGAGATGATTGGATTGGATGGCGTATTTCTCAAAGTGTATAAAAGCATGCTGTCTTATGTTGAAATTGGGTTGGTTAATGCATTATTCGTTTGGGTATTTGATGTGTTAGGCTGTAGTTCTGGTAGGATCTTGTATTTGTTTGTTTTTATCGTCTTTCAATCATTTTCTTCTAATGATTATTGTTTTGGGTATGCTGTTTGTAATTTTAATAGGATTTTGAAAGTGGGTATCTTGTTTCTTGCTGAAGAGATTGGATATGTTTTAAGAAATTGGTATCTTTCCCACCTTGATTTATTGTCATACACTCATTTTCCATGTTGGGAATTGGAATACACAAAGGTGTAGTGTTGCTGTCTTATCAAGAAACTCATTTTTGCTTCTTGTAAGGATTCTATGCACCGAGTTGTAGCTTTGATGAGATTTAGTATTTTTTATTGTCCTGTCAATATTTTTTTTAATGATTGTTGCTTTGGGTATGTTGTGAGATTTAATGCATTACATTGCAGTTTTAATGTGGTCTTGAAAGTGAATTTTCTTTTTGAATGAAGAAATGGGGTTTTATTGTTATATTTAGGGATTTGATATTTGGACCACCTCGATTGGTTTGCATACACCCATTTTCCATCTTGGGAATTGCAATAATATGGAAGTGCCTTAGGAAAGTGTACTATTTCAAATACTTGAAATGTACAAAAGCGTTGCTGTCTTTTGAACAAATTAGGATGGTTAGTTTATGCTTGTTGCATAGGTTCTATGTATTTGGCTATAGTTTTGTTCTGTGGTTTTAATGGATTATGCATTCTATTATTATTATTATTATTATTATTGTCTTGTGAATATTTTTTGGGATGACTAGCAGGGTGCGATGAAGCTCTTAGTCAAATTATTGATCTGGAGAGTACATTAGGTTCATCCTGCTTTGCAGGGGCCATCATGAAAAATACATGCAGGTCAATGGAACTTCTCCATTTGATAGGTGGCATACAAAAATGGAATCTTGGGATCGAAGAAGGTCCAGTCTTCAATATGAGTTGTACATTCGGTAGAGTCCACTTTGTATCATGTCTCCAAGGAACTGTTTAGATTAGACGACCATAACCATCCTATATGTGTCTTGGTCAATGATTTAAATATTAGTATTGATGCATATTATTTACACCTAGCCGATTACGACCAGTTCGAACGGCCCAAAATATGCCATGTGGCAGTCATGCCACACGTGGTGTAGACGAACTTCAAAGGGAATGAGCTAGAGACGTGTACATGCGGGAATCATTAAATGCTAGAGTCCCATTTAAGTAACTCTCTTGCAAGCATTAAATGTTAGAGTTCTACCAGAAGTAACTCTCTGCAAAGATTCCTATACAAGAGTCCAGTGATGTGAAGACTCCATCAAAGCTTTCTATGCAAGAGTCCAGATACGTGAAGACTCCAGGAAAGCATTCAACGCACGTTGCAAGACTAGAATGGCAAGAGGAAACGTGATATCTTTTGTACACATGACCTAATGCAATGGGCCATACTTATGTGGAAACTCAAGAGGATTTGTATAGCTTGATCTCTTATGCTAATGTATGCTACGCAAGGTCACCGCCTCTTTAAGTTTATAAAAGTAGTGTACGAAGAAGATTGGATAAATCAATTAAGACTGGATCTATAATGATCGGCCATCTATCCAGCCATAGATCATATAAGATTAGGCAATTTGTGAAGGGGATGGTTTGTCCTCTAAATGGTTTCTTTTTTTTGCCTTTCGGTTGAAGAGACTTTAGTATTTGCATGATTGCAACCGTAGTTCAACGATAGAACAATAGAGAAAGAAGACTTGACAATATTTTATTAATAATTTTACAATATGGACACTCATGATTAGCTTGAGGGACGACGATCCGTTCATTGCTCAGCGTGGATTGAGCTTCATAGCAGGACAATTGTGAAGTGCAACATGGTCGTTTGTTCGTTACTCAATCGAAAACAAGCTTCATGGAGAGACGATTGATGGAGGATAGATCTTCGACAATTTGTTCATAACTCGGTCGGAATTGGGCTTTGTGGCAAGATAGCCGGTGGGGTGATAGTCTGTTCATGTACTCAAGTGGGAACTGAGCACATAGCAAGATGGTCGTGATTCGATTATTTGTTTGTTATCTGGTGTGGACCAAAATTTGTGGTGAGATGGTAGTCAGAATTACCTAGCATGTAATAGAAAAGCCTCACAACATTCTATTCAAAATTGAGTGATCTTTCTTGCAATACAACGAGATTCCATGGATGAAGGGTGGAGAAAAACTAAGGATAAAAATTATATCCCTATGCTATGAGTAATGTTGCACTAGCTAGCGATGGGGAGCTAAATTAGAATTTTAAAAAAGAGATAAGCATCCATGATGGATTGATAGATAAGTAGCGTTGCGTTGGGTTTTGTTGTGTTGGCATGTGGCCTAGAGCTCTTCTTCGCGTGCTGCTTTTATAGACTTGGAGAGGCGGTGACCTTGCGTAGCGTATGACAATGTGAGAGATCAAGCTAGTTAGCAGTGCAAATCTTCTTAAGTTTCCACGTAAGTGTGATATATTGTATTAGGCCACTTGTACAAAAGAGATCACATCTTCTCTTGTTGTGCTGGTCTTGCAACACATGTTGGACGCTTTGCTAGAGTCTTCATGTTACTGGACTCTTGCAAGCTTTGTAGAGAGTTACTTTTGGTGGGACTCTAACATTTCATGTTTGCTAAAGAGTTGCTTTGATGGTACTTTACTATTTAATGCTTCCACATGTACACGTTTTTAGCTCATTCCCTTTGAAGTTAGTCTATACCACATATAGTATAGCTGCCACGTGGTATTTTTCGGGCCGTTTGATCTCGTTGTGATTGACCGGGTGTAATTAATGCTCCTTGACATCTCTTTGCATTCGGAGAATGTGAAGAGGCTTTGGTAGTTCTTCATCAAATTTGCTTTTGAGACGATCATTTTTTCTATTGTCCTCCATGATTCCCATTACAAGGGATACCTTGGTCAAATTGGCTGTTGAACTAGCCGTTTCGGTCGTTAAACCAGCCGTTTCGGTTGTTACATCGGATATTTCATCCATTAATTTGACCATTCTGGTCAAATTGGCCGTGAGTTGGTTGTTAATTTGGCAATTCGAGTTGAATTGGCTGTTAGGTATAACATTCTAGCCATGAAATTAGACATTCCGGCCATTAATTTGACAATTCTGGTCATATTGGCCATTCAGTCAGTCATTTTGGTCGAATTGACCATTGTCGGCCATTGTTTGGCCATTGTTGGCTGTTGTTTCTTGCAGCTTAACTACCAACATCATCATTTTGATGGTCAACTTTGCTATTTTGACGGCCAATTTTGTTTTTTGTTGAGGTGTTCCAGTGACACGGGAGGTTGTCCCTTGGATTATTCGACACGTGTATAGTAAGGGTGTGGCACCAGAGGCACGGGAGGTTGCCCTCTGAACTGGTTGGCATTGACGTAATACTGCCCCTTAGGGTATGAGTTATGGGGGTCATACCGGTCATATTGGCCATATGGTTGGCCGTTGGTTGTTGCTTCTCCATCAACTTGAGAAATATCGATCTTAATTTTATCGGCCAAGCCTCAGTTAAAGCTTAGCCATTCTTCCTAAGCCTGGATTCATTAGAGGAATAACATCTTAGGCCAATTGTTAGGAAGTCGCATTCTTTTTATAAGAATTTCCATGAACCTGTTGATGTTCTCAGCATATATTCTCATCTATTCTGAAATTTGTTGCAGGATAGCACGTATGCCATCCAAGAGGTGAATTGTTGTTGGAGGATCTAGACTCATGGATTGCAGTTGCTGGGGGATGATTGACATCTATGCACATATCCTTTTGCAAAGGCCTTCCTTAATCTTCTGTCATTTTTTCTGAGTCAACTAGATCTTCGAACTATATTGTTGAACTGTTGAACTTGTAGTTGCACATGTGTCCCACTGGGCATTTTAGAAAATGGTGTTTGGCTCAAATTCTGCGTACGTGCCGAGCGTGCCAGATCTGGATGCAACTTGATTCGAACCGAAGTCCTTGTGACCCCAGGCGCCGAGATAAACCATTTAAGACTGAATCTGTGAAGATCGACCGTCTATCCAACCACCGATTGTATGAGATCAAATGATTTGTGAAAGAGAGGGTTCATCCTTCAAATTGATTCTTTTTATTGCCTTTGGGTTGAAAGCACTTCGATATTCACGTGATTACAACCGTAGTTCAATAATAGAACAATAGAGAAATAAGATAAAAACTGAAAGTATTTATTAATGATTTTATAATATGGACACTCATGAATAGCTTGAGGGATGACGATCCGCTCGTCGCTTAACATGAACTGAGCTTTGTAGCAGGATGGTTGTGAACCAAGACGTAGCGAGGTGATCGTGATTCGACTATCTGTTCGTTGTATAGTGTGGACTGAATTTTGTGGTAAGATGACACTAGAATCACCTAGCATGTAGCAGGAAAGCCCCGCAATTTTCCATTCAAAACTAAGTGAGCTTCCTTGCGATCTAGCGGGATACCGTGGATGAAGAGTGGAGAGATAAACTAAGGATAAAGACTACGACCCCATGCTATGAGTAGTGTTGCGTTGGCGAGCGATGGTGAGCTAAAATAGAATAAAAGAAAGATAATCGTCTATGACAGATAGCTAAGTAGCGTTGTGCTGAGTTTTGTTGTATTGGCTTATGGCTTGGAGCTCTTATTCGTGCGTTGCTTCATGGACTTAGAGAGGCGGTGGTGTTGTGTGTACAAAAGAGATGATGCCGCCTCTTGCCATTACAGTCTTGCAATATGTGTTGGACGCTTTGCTGGAGTCTTCATAGTACTACTCTTGCATATGAAGCTTTGCTGGAGTCTTCACGTCATTGGACTCTTGCGTAGGAAGCTTTTTAGAGAGTTGCTTTTGGTGGGATTCTAGCATTTAATGTTTGCTAGAAAATTATTTTGATGGGACTTTAGTATTTAACGCTTCCCACATGTACGCGTCTCTACCTCTTTCCCTTTGTAGTTTGTCTACACCACGTGTGGCATGGTTGCCACATGGCGTCTTGCAGGCCGTTTGATCTGGTTGTGATCGGTTGGATGTAAACACCATTGATATTTAAATCATTGTTGTTGGTAAACATACGCCTATAAAAACAGTGGTGTTGTTTGAAAGGTTAGTGTCCTTTGATTGAAACGAGTTCCTTGTGGTGTTCCATGGGAGGTGGGATGAACCTAACGGACGGTCCAGATAAATGATTAGACTGTCCATGTGTCTAGGAGAACTGGGGTGCTCTAAGAGTTGGTGTTTCTTGGGACCACAGGAGCTTTTTCCCTTTTTTAGTGGTTGTTGTTTTGGTATGTTGTTAGAATTGATGTTTTATGCCATAGTTTTTGATGGGGTCTTAAAAGTGGTTATTTTTTCTTGCTGAATGAGGAAATTGGTCATTTTATTATATACATGGCATTAGTATTTATACCCACCTTCGTTTGATTTGCATGCAAACATTTTAAAATTTGTGAATTGGAATATTACAGTGCACTATTTTACTCCCTGAAATGGAAAATGCATCTATGCAAATAAAAATGGGGGGTGCATCATTTATTTATTTATTTTTAATGTTTTTTTCCTAGGGTATCTTGTTATAGTTTCCTGTATCATGTTAGTTGTTTGGTGGGATTTTTTTAGCCAGGTATTTTTGTTGTGGAATGAAGAGTCAGGGCTGTCTTTGTAAAAAGAAAAATTCTTCTGGGTATCTTGTTTGAATTCTATATGATCTTGCAGATTTTTTGGTGGGTTTTGCAAGTGGTATTTTTTATTTTGATGAATTCTATAATGTTGTGCCACATAATTCCTTGCATGTCTTCTGTACAAATTCCCAGTGATAAATTATAATCCTGACAATAGGATGTCTTGTTTGTATCACAGTCACAACAGCAAGAGAAGGATATGCTTGTCAGCGCACCCAAACTGTCATAGTTGTGCGATTGGCTCAAAATATCCATAGCATGCTTGTTATAGTTAGCTAGGTCAAAAGAAGCATTTGGTGCAAAGCCAAAAAAAAAAAAAAAACACTCAGCTTCATGAAATTTTATAAATTCTGTGGTTTTCAATTTTTTGACATTTTTGGAAGATGCAGTTGCTACTCAACTTTAAAAAAAAAAAGAGTTAATTTTATTCCTTGTTATTGTTATTCTTTAACTTCCAGATTGCAATGTATTGGTTTGCTGTTCTTGTGCTGCTGGTTGCTTTCTATTTGTTGACATGAACTTACTGGGCCCTGTTTGGTATATGCCTAAAAATGCATTCATCTCATTTTATTCTACAATAATTGTGTATTAGAGATTTTGATCTCTAATACCTAATGAATCCATATTAAACAGTAACTATGTATTAGACATCAAGATCTCTCATAAATAATCACTGTTAACTAAAATGAGACGAACTCGTTTTTAGGCGTTCACCAAACAGGTCCTTCGTAAAAGTTAACATTCAGTTATACCAATAAATTATGTCACATGGAGTTCAAAACTGTGTATTTGCATGCTCCTGTAATCCAATGTATGTAGTTCAAACTGTTCATCCACCTGATGGATGGCCCCTTGAGTTCTGTATTTGCTTGACTTGTAGTGATTATGACGAGATGCTCTTCTTGAGTTAGCATGTCTGAACAATATGACAATGCTGGAGCAAGTTCTAGCTCGAGCCTGAATAGCAGCCTACAAGATACAGAGGATGACAGGATTATTGCCAATATCCTATCAGAGGAACATGTCGGAGAGGATAGGAGACTTGGGAAGCGTCTATCTCATTTAGATTCCATCCCGGTAAGACCCAAGCTCATACTTTCTTGTAATGTTTCACATATGCTGATTTAATGAATTGCTGTGTCTTAGCTTTTTTCTTCTTTTTGGCTTGATGTCTCTTTGTGTGAAACTCATCTCTGTTCTGGTATTTCTTTCTTAATATTTCTGTATATCTCCTATTAAAAGGTCTAAAAGTTGTTTCTTTTGATTAACATTTGTAATCTGAACTATAAAGATGCCGGTGTTGAACTAGAAGGTTATGTATTGTAAAGGTTATACATGCCTGGCGCATGCTAGTAGTCGTAGAGAGATATGTGCAGTCATGCACAGTACCTTTATTTTTTTATTTCATTTTATATTAATGTGTAGTCATGAGAATTACCATTCCATGCATTGACTATAGTTACCTAATTCACTTAGACATCCCTCGAACTGTGAACTAGTTCAAACGAACAAAATCACAGTTCGATTCACTCTGGTTAGACAGGTTGATCGAGCTAGTCTGATGTAGTTCAATTAGGTGGTTGGGGCTTATTCGAATTAATTTTCAAATTCAGAAATAATGAGAAAGCTTTCGCTGTAACTTGTGAGTGGTGGTTGTAAACAAGAGAATGCCTCAAAATGGTCTCTTGTTTTCCTGGGTTGCATGAATAAGGGTTACAGGAGAGAACTTCAGGAGAGCGAGCCATACACATGCAGATTGAAAACGCACATGTGGGAGACATGTACCTCGAGTGGAAGGCCTAAATCTTGGGCCCTGCCATAGATCTAATAACCCCAAAATCTGCTGAAAAGATGATGGTAATTTGCTGATTCGTGGACCATCTACTGGATGTTAGAACAAAAAAAGCCAACATTCCAAATGGGGGCATGCTCCTGTATATGTGGGATCATTGTTCGTTGATCTAAAATGCTTATATGATGGGCCCAACTATTGATGGAGCATGCATCAAAAGTTTTTAGGAGTAGAAAATCCACACCCTTTTCTTAAGGTATCCCAAAATGATTACATAAAGGACAATTATGTAACGGTAATAGTGGTAACTGTTACGTGTTTTGGGGTCTTAATGGCTGTTATGGAAAAGTTAATCCGTAATGGCCCTGTAATGGTCTGTTAAGGGACCAAAGTAGGTTTTTTTTCGAAAAAAAATAATTCATAATGGCAATTACTGTCTGTATCGTAATGGTAAAGGCGATAGTCGTTATGGCCGCCGTTACCATTATGGAATGCCTTGCCTTTTTTGGTTTGGGTTAAGTGATGACCACTGTTGCATTCTTTCTTAATCACCTAATTTTAGGCATCATATCAAAGGGATGGGATCTTCAGATCCGAGATATTTTTAGGGACATCAACCATCGATTACAGGGCTATCATCAGATCACGGTTTATCACTGGCAGATGGTCCCCATCTATAGAAATAAAACCCTATGGCCTTGTTTCGTAGACGTCGAAAAATGAGTTCATTTCGTTTCAGTTAACGCTAATTATGTATTGGAGATCTTGACCCCTAATACACAATCATTGTTAGCATGAACTCATTATGTATTAGAGATCAATATCTCTAATTCATAACTACAGTTAACTAAAAGATGAACCCATTTTTAGGCATCTACCAAACATGGCCTAAGTAATCTTGTAGCTACATTTATTTTTTCAATGTATTGTTTGAAAATTTTTGTTACTTTCATTGTGGTCATGATAATATAAGAGTTCTTTGCAACTATGATGTAGAATATATTTATATGAATTGATTCTGAGAACTATATGAACTGGATCGAATTATTTCAAACTAGAACTCTACTGGTTTATCGAACTAGCCGAACCCAAATTGCGAAATGGACGAACTAAATGGAGCTAACCTTGCAAACTAAGAAATTTCGAAACTTGTCGAACTGTGAACTATGAATTCGAACTCGAACAGGGCCAACTGCGATCCAGGTAACTATGCAATTGACCTTTCTATTACAATGGGTAACGTCTTGTACTGGTTTATCGAACTAGGCAGACCCGAATTTGGAATTGGACAAATTAAAAATCGAACTAAATGTACCTACCCCTGCGAATTAAGAAATTTCAAAACTCGTTGAGCTATGAACTACGAATACAAACTCAAAAAGGGTGAACTGCAATTCAGGTAACTATGCAATCGACCTTTCTATTACAACGGGTAATAGCTTGGTATATTTATGTGGGACAAGAACTAATATTAATTTGTTTTACTGGAACACATCCAGAGGCTATTGGTTGTACTTGGTTATAGATTCCCTGTTTTGAGATTGTCTATATAATTTAGATTGCTTAATCCCCCATCAATTGAACCATGACTATCTATGTTCGATGCTGTTTGCTTTTGTTCTTGGTGCTGTAACCCGTATTTAGTTCTTGATAGCAGAGCTTTGAAACTCATTAGCAAATTTATTTACTTATTTTTCTGTATTGGATTGGCAGCATACACCTCGAGTTAATGGTGCAATTCCTGATGTGGATGATGCAACCTTAGACCATGAACGATTGTCAGAGAGGTTCGAATATATAATTTCTAATAGATCTAAGTATGGAATTTGAATGAGCGATGGATAATTGTGCGAATAAGATGTTGAATCCTACTTTCCTCATTCGCATGAGATTGATGCAGTTCTTTGGGTGGGTCTCAATGTGTATATGCCGTGGCCCAACATATTTTGGTCTTATCATCAAGCAAACCATATCAGCATGTTGAACATCGACATCTCGTTAGAATTTTTTAAACAGACCAGCTATGTTGTTCATGTACATAGTGGGCTTGCATGATGAAAAGCCTGGATCTTGTACACATTTTTGACATTGGCATGTGTGTGAGAATAGGATTTGACTCCTATTTACACTAGTAGCCCTCGCATTTCTCATCCATTTTTTAAAAAAGTTATGTGAATGGTGTGAGATTTTCTTAGCAGGCATGGTCTCTTGCCAGGCTTTCTTTATCCATCTTCTAAAATGTTTGGCTTTTTATTTATTTATTTTTTATTTCTTTCTTACAATTTTGATATGTTCTTCACTTTTCTATTAGTACACAAACATAAGAACAGATCTGTGCATGTACTTCAGCCTTTTATTATGGTCTAATTACTTCTATTTCGGTGCATGATTTTTTGGGTTTCTCCATCAGATTAGCCACATATGGGTTAGCTGAATTGCACGTAGAAGGGGATGGAAATTGCCAGGTACAATAAATATAACTGTCTATAGGTTAAAAATTTGTACTTACCATCTGTTTTGGTAGGAGTATTAATGGTGAGCTTTGCTAAGCCCACATGCATGTGCAACAAAGCTCATGTACACACCTTGCATGTGCCATCATGGCACAATTAATATGAGATCCAATCCATCCATCAGCACGGCACCACTATATTGATGCCCTAGCCCAAAAATCAGGTTTATCCACTGTTCAGGTGGGCCACAGTTTTCAAAACAAACACATGAGTCTGAAAAGCTTGGCTTAAGTTTTCCTAACCCATGCACCTAGGCGCCCATGCTGATTGGATCAGATTTGTTTTGGGACAAAAAAAAAGGCTGGACCAACCTGATGGATGGTTAGATCTGGCACCTATGTGGCATGTTGGCACATGTATCATGTATGTCATGTATATGAGCTTTATTGCACACGCGTGTTCGCTTAGCAAAGCTCATTAATCACATATTGAGAAGCAAAATGCATTTGTTTATACAATCATCTCTTGCTCTTTTGTTTTGTTAACTCTGCTTTACACTATATTGTTGTGATGTATGAACAGTTCCGTGCTCTGGCGGATCAGCTGTTCCGCAATCCTGAATACCACAAACATGTGAGGAAGCAAGTTGTGAAGCAGGTATTATTCATATACCTCACCTTTTCTCTTTCTAATCTTGTTGACCCGACCGTTTTGATGCTTCTAAAATACGTGGTTCTGCTCTTGGCTCTTCAGCCTAGGGGCAGATGTCATGGCCCCAACATTGACAGACAGTTTTCAGAACCTTTTATACCTCTTCAAATTGATCTAAGAAGCTTCTTGTCGACCATTAGATTTTTTGGGTGTATTCCAGCACATGTATGCTGATTATGGATTGTTTGTCGTAGTTTCTAATTATCCACCTTTCTTATAGAGATTTGGCCCACCTGATGAGTGGACCAGCTTGATTATAAGGCATGGGCCACACCTGACGAATGGCCTGGATCCCACACGTGTGCCGCATAGGAAGTCTGTAACAACCGTCGCCCGGCTTTCAGTAGAATTTTCATAATCATCATCTAAGCCTTATTCCAACTAATTGGGTTTGGATAACACGAATCCTGTCTGCCATTCCACTCTATTAATGGCTATAACTTCAGTTAGACCATAGATTAGCACTCGAATTTCTGTATGGAAAAAAACTATCATATAAAAGTTCAATGATTTGTTTCTAAGGGAGAGGTCTTGTTCTGAGCTTGGGCATGGCGAAGGATGAAAAGGTTAACTGGATTTTTGTCAGGTTTGGGAAGTTATCTTGTACTGCATTCACATGGTAGAGGTTTCGTTGCCCCACAAGTGCACTTACAGACTCATCTCATTTCTTCCCTCTTTCATCTTACCCTCCACTGCGATGCTACTGATAGCATTTCCCTTCTCCTAGTATTGGAGACACCTGTGGAAATACATCATGTTACAGTTCCCTTCTTTAAGCCATAGGGCTCTTTGCCTCCAAGCAATCTTCTCTTGCCGTGATAAATATGTCCATTCCCCCTAAGCTCGATGTTCCTTTTTGTACATAACCTCCTATCATCAATCTTTGCCTCCAAGTAATCTTCTCTTGCCGTGATAAATATTTCCTTTTTTACAAAACCTCCTATCATCAATCTCTTCTATTTTCTTTAGAGTTTCTTCAAGCCTTCCTTACTACAAGATTTGAGCAGCCATTTGTTTTCAAGCTTGAACAGATAAATATGTCCATTCCCCCTAAGCTCGATGTTCCTTTTTGATACCGCGTTAACCAACCACTTGATCTAAAAGCTCGAGCTGTTAGAGGATGGTGTATCAATGCATATCAAGGGACTTTAACACAACACCGGGGAATCTTTGGTGATTGGACCAAGAGAACAAGCCTCTTATGAAGGGCATGCCAATTAACTTCATTTTTCTCACAAAGTCAGCAAATTGTTCATACCTTTTGTGATCTGAGATCCTCCCAAGTCCTAACACAGCATTGAAATCACCCTTCAGACACCACTACATATTTCACTTATTACAAATAATTCCAAGCTCTGTCCATAAAACAATTGTCCGCAGGACCGTACGCATTGGTTATGGCCCACTTACCATCATCAACAACATTCCGGACAAACAGAGATAGAGAAATCCCCTATATATTGATCAACCTTGTCTAGAATATCTTTCTTCCATACGATCAAGATGCCCCTGCGGCACCTGACGATTTTGCTACCCATCGATAGTTCCCTTCACCCCAAATGTCCAAACTTTTAGCGTCATTTATCGCTGTCCATTCCATTTCCTAAATGAATAATGCGTTAGCTTTCCTCCTCACAAGACGACTGTATCTTCGTTTCGTTTTAGGTCACAATCCTCTGATAATCCACAATTTTATTTTCATCTTCACAACCCCATCCCCCTCCCCCCCCCCCACAAGAAAAAAAAAAAAAAAAAAAAACTTACCTGCTCAATCTTCTTTTCACCTGCTTGCCTGTGTAATTACGATCGATGTTGACTTTCCCCATGGGGTATTTTCTGCACCCTCTCCTCTTTCCCCAGGTGTGGAGTGCCATGGATCTTGATCCACAATGCCCCTCGTTGAAATCATGTGCAACTGGGGTGATAAGCCTTTCAGGCTGCTGTTCCCATGTTTACCACTGCCTCAGATGCTCACAATTGGTGACTGCTGTTTGGAACTTAAATAGAATGTGATTGTCAGTCATTTTCAGAGCTTTAACAGGACCTCTAAAAGTGTAATTGGAAAGAGGCTAGACTTCCATTGTAACTTGCAGGTTCTCCTCAATTGCGAACCATCAAAGCTTTGAGGATGGTCTTATTCTCCTCAGGCACTGACTGGTCGGTGACTATGTTCTCTCTAGCCACATTCCTCCTTACTATGACTTTAGTTGGAATCAGCGGGCCCAATCAAACTCCCTTATATTCCCTTATCATGCTATAAGTCTTGTCAGGCAGGATCAAATGGCCCTAAAGGAATGCTGTAGCAAAATACTTCCTGGTGATGAGCGTTTATTCCTTGTCTGCAACCCATGAAAGAGGACTCTTCCTTCACTACATTCGATCTAAAAACAGCTTTACCCCTGGCTATTTTGGCATGCTCCACAGCAACAATCCTACCTTGGCCAATTTAAGAATCAAATTGCATCATTTGTTTGCTCCCGTCGGCTGAATCTAACAAAGGCAATGCTCCTGGGCTTCGCAGATTCTCTGTCCAAGGCAAGGAAAACGTCTTTCAACTGTCTGAAATTGTTGAAGACTCATCTGATGCCCTCCACCTTCAAAGAGAATGGAATTTCGGAGGCATAGGGAGACGAGGTCATCAGACTTTGTGTTTCTCTGGATTTTCTTATTCATTCTCTTCATCAATCCAACCTCCTACCTGTGCCATTCATATCAGCTTGAAGTGTTATGTGCTTGAGATTCATACATTCATGATTTTCACTCCTCTCAAGCCATTGGGTGAATCCAATTGACCCAACATGTCAATCCTCATTGAGTAGAAAGTTCAGGTCTCCTTAGCAACAATCGGACATCGACGCATGAAGATTTAACCATCAGAGTGTGACGACCTCAAAACCGTGCAAATTGTTCTTGTGCTATTTTAGGTCCACGTCAATCTAGATAATGCTTGGAGCTTTGTTTCCACCATTTGTTAGTCCAAAAAAAAATCTCTAATCTTCCATTTTATGATTGTATTGTCTGCGGTTACTCTTCTTTTTGTGATTGCCAGGTTTTGCGACCTCGATAGTTGTGTTGTTTGAGTGTTGTTAGTTTCTTACACACACGCGCGCGCGCACACACAGAGACTGTTCTTGAAGACATTGCTTTGAAATAAGCTTCCATTTGGGTTATGAAACGTTATCATGACAAGTTTCGTCATTTTGTTTTTCAGCTTAAGCATTTCGAGAAATCTTATGAAGGCTATGTTCCAATGAAGTACAAAAGTTACCTAAAGAAGATGAAAAGGTCTGATGCCTAATGTGCCACATTTCCTTGTTTCCTTATATAAAATGTTAAAAATCAAAAATAGTTTTCACTATTCAGATTCTAGTTATTCACACAATTCTTGTGGAAACAACATTTTAATTCATTTTATCTTACAAATTACTGTATGTCTTCAGATCAGGAGAGTGGGGAGACCATCTTACTCTTCAAGCAGCTGCAGACCGGGTAAGATTTCATTTCGATTTTGAGTCCTTTTTTTTTTTTTTTTTTTACCTTGTTCATTTAGGACCTTCTAAAAACAGATCAGGACATGATTTTTTTGGGGTTACTGTCACCATTCACTTCAATACTTGTTGTGGACCATGGAACAGATGTAAGGACGTGGCAGCAACATGTTCTTCTGTGATTGTTGCGATGTGCTGCTGCTGGGTTTCTAGATTTAATGTTGTAGATGATGTTCATTTATGATTCAAATGATAGTAATTCATTTTCTTACAAGAACAATGAGTGGATTGGCACCCATTGAGGACTATATAGAAAAACCTTTCAGTGCCAGAAGTATAGAATGTTAGTTTCATTAACCCTTTTCATTCTATTGGTTCCAGTTGTAGCTCCTGTCAGCGAATAAGCTGTTTCTTGGGTGCAAACTATTAGGGCCTATTTGAATTCGTTGAAATATAAATTGAGGAAATGTGAATTTCATTAAAATGGCATTTCCATTGTTTTTGTAAATTTCTCAAAAATACTGTTTCTATTTCCTGCACATTTCTTGAAAAATGCTCTCTCTCTCTACCTTTTTTTTTTTTCCTTGCCTAGACCAAAGAAAGTCATTTCCAAGAATGAGGGAAATCAGAGAAAGTGATCATTATTTTTATAAAGTACTCCACATGGTAATCACATGTGCCACAACTCATCTTCTAAGTGCCCCACGTGCAACCCTCCATCTTCAAGTGCCCCACTTGTGGCAACGTGCCACATGTGTAGCATGTACCACATCCATTTTAAAGTGCCACACATGTGCCATTGTGCCACATGTGCCATCACCCATCTTTTAGTGGCCATGTTTCAATGTGCCACACCATAATGTGCCATGTGCAACATATGCCACCCTCATCTTCAAATGCCCTACATGTGCCATATGTGTTGTTGAGCCACATGCACCACATGGATGTTGTCCATCTTTAACCGCTTCACATGCACGACATGCACCAATGTGCGACATATGCTAAATGTGTCACCAACCACCTTCAAGTGCCCCCACGTGCAAATGTCCATTCAAGTGCCCCACATGTGCTACAATCCATCTTAAAGCACCATACACGTGCCAATGTGCCACATGTGCGGCATGTGTGACCACCCATTGATAAGTGTGTCAACATGCCACATGCCCCAATTTGCCATGTGCCACATGTGCCACCCTCATCTTCAAGCACCCCAAAGGTGCAAATGTACCACTGTTGCTATTGTGCCACATGTGCTGCCATTAATCTTTAAGCGCTTCATATGCGCCATGTGTCAACATGCCACATTTGCAACATGTGCTACCATCCATCTCAAGCATCCCACACGTGCTAGTGTCCCGCATCTGTAATGCGTCACTTGTAACAATGTGACATGTGCCACCATTCATCTTTAAGCGTTTCATATGTGCTACATGTGTCGACATGCGGCATTTGCAACATGTGTTACCATCCATCTCAAGCATCCCACATGTGCCAGTATCCCAAATATGTGAATGTGTCACATGTGACAATGTGACATGTGCCACAATTAACCTTCAACACACGTGTCACCTTTGGTCTTTGAGTAAAATTTTCATGAAAAATTCCTTTTCCTAAACAATAGATTTAAAAATTTATTGTTTTAAAAAGATAATCTTGTTGAAAAACAATAAGGGAAAATGGATTTTCATTTCTAACTGTTTTCTAGAAATGGCATTTTTCAAAAACCACCATTTTCCTCAAAAAAATTTCCACGAATCCAAATAGGCCCTTAGTAAAATCAAACTTTTTGAAAACCACCATTTTCTATTATTTTGTGTCATTTACATGTTTGATTGCATGCCTAAGTGATGTTGTGAAGATATATCATCTCAGTCTCTTTTCCTAGCAATTTATGTTTGGCTTTTGAAAGGTAGATGGACAAAAGTTCTACAATCACATGCCCACTAAATGTCAACCTTCTTTTACCTGGGCTCTTGGAAACTGACCCTTGCAGAGGCCAACATTGACAATTGCATGCCAATGTGGTCCCACCCAGTACTAACTCCCAGCCCAAATATTCCACGCGCATCCTGAAGGGCAAGCATATTAGGGTCATGGAGGAGCCACTGAGATGAGTCACACACACATGGTTGGTCATGCTTGATTACATGTTAGAGCGGCTGTACGGTGGCAAAATGACCACTGATAACTGATCCATGTTTACCACACACCATGTTATCCCATCTATCATGCTACATATGAAGGGGAATTTTTAAAGAGTTCGGGTTTAGATCATGTAGTTTCTGACAAGCTTGCTGCGCGTTTATAGAACTCGAGGAAACATACAATGCTCTAGTATTGTGTAAGAAAAAGAAAAGGAAAAAAGCGTTGATTGAGCGAAGAAAGAAGAAAAAGGCATCTTTTGAGCCAAACAACTGTACATTTACACTTTCTGCTGGTTCAAATCTCTAATATAGTGGGTCAATGTGGATGAGAGAGATCCCCAAAATCTCTCCTATCAGATCATCCTAACTATCTCATTTCGTCCCCGTTAAATGTGACCATAGGTTACAGTTGCCATTTTCGTTAGAAGTCTAGGATAATCTGAAATGGGAGACACTCTTTAAAAAAATTGAAATGGGAGATATTGTGGGCTGTCAGATCAATGGCTTAGGTTACCAAAGGTGAGTTATTTCTTCAGACATTGGGTTGTTTCCACAATAGTTCAGGTGCACATTAGATCTTTTTAATTTCTTGCTATGTTGCACACTGATGATTCTTGGGCATAAGAACAATTTAGATCTTCTGCATATAATACTCATGAAAAAGTTTCAAATTTTCATCTTTTGCCTTAACTGGTTACAGTCTTGTGTCTATTTCTGTTTCTATATCAACATTCTTCTTCCTAGTTTTGTCTTTGCACTTCTAAGCCTTCATTAAGGCACAGTTTTGTTTCTAACTGAACATTTTAACTTCAGTTCGGAGCCAAGATTTGTCTGCTCACATCCTTCCGAGATACTTGCTTAATTGAAATTGTTCCCAAGGAGCATAATCCCTCAAGAGGTAATGGATACATTCTCCAATTTTTCAGATTTCTAGACTGGCACACATGTTTCGGTTGTCTGTGAAAATTCATATTTTTCAAGAATGAGGTTTGCTAAATTCCAGGTCCCAGATGCACCTTTCTACATGCAGGCACACTTTCCAATGTGTGCCACATAAAAACTTCTAGGCCTGTCTGCTCATTAGGTGGGCTCCTTGTGTATGAAGAGATATACCATACAATGAAAAAGGTCAAACTCAATGATCCATTTTCAGTGTACATTTGGGGGTCCCTTGATATGTGGGCCAGTCTGATTCTCTGGCAGGTCATCCGCATGGTGTGGCCTGCTGGTGAATCGAGGCCATCAGGTCATGCAGCACAAACAGAGGGCCAGGATGGACTGGATGCGTGATATATTCCCTTTACATGAAACCCAATTGGACTGTGGGACCCACAGGTCCAAACATCCCTATGCATCATGCAATTGATAAAATATGGCTTGTTGTTTGTGTACCAACTGTACTTATAACAGAGGCCATATGAATGGCATATAGAGTATTCTAGTTGAAATTGGTTTCTCAAGAGAGATTAAATAGCCGTACATACATACATCACCCAGTTGCTTATTTAGTGGATCATATACAACTGTACAACAACAGTATTCTACACACACACATGCATACATACATACATCACCCAGTTGCTTATTTAGAGGATTGTATATGACCACACAACAGTGATGCTCCATACGGTTGTATACAAAGACTCATACGATTGGTATATATGGAGATGTGTATTTGGACTTTTTACAGTAGCCAGATTCCCTTTTGTGCGAACTGTGCTACATTGTGGAGGTTCTAATAATGTTCAAAGAAAAATGTGGAGGTTTTATACAATCCATACACCATACAGCTGATATATGCACTCCTTATGGGTGGTTTTATTTACAATTTAATAACAGCTGGACACTTCACTCAAATTCTCTATTTGTTCGGTCTTTTATTACTGCTTTAAGACAATTAAGTTAAAGTACTTGTGTGAGCCAATTGGCTTTAGGTCTAGGATTCTTCTAGTTTCAGTAAAAGCTTTGGATATTTTGTATGGGATGTAACTTTGGAGAGTTTTGTATATGTAAGTATAGCTATGCGCACTGAAATCCCCTTTCCAATGAGGATAGTGTGAGAAAGTTTGCTTTTGGGAAGATTTATGGCTTTAGGACTCTACCCTTTCCAATAAGTTCCTAAGACTTCACACCCTTTCAAGCCAAGATACCCTTATCGAAGACTTACATGAAGTGGTGAATAATAAAATCATTAGGTAATTGGTCCTTACAATACTGTAGGAATATGTGGGATTTTGAAATTGAGATGTTGTCTAACCTTCCGGACCTTCCTAATGGAGGAGTTGTTTACGCATTTGAGGATGAGGAAAGGAGTTGGGCTCTTTCTAATTTAACAATATGGCTACACAGCCTCTCCGATGAGAGATCGGGCCATTAGATTGTATATCAGGTCTTGATCACGCCCAACCAATGGTCCTGATCAAAGTTGTCAGATCCAACTGTCTAGATCATAGGCCTAGCCACCCGACAACTAGATTGTAGACCTGGACCTTATAAAAGGGTCCCAATTGTATAAGCTGGTGATGGGGACAAGATTTAAGGGATGATGAGATATCTGGCCCTGTTTCAGTGTTCTGATGAAGCGTGAGAAGGAACCCGTGCTCAGTTGATTATTGAATAATAGTTTTTCTAGCATAAATAATTGGCTTTAAGGCCCAGATTCGGCCCAAATGCTGGTTCTGTTCAAAGATCTGTCAAATCCAATTGCTAGACCACAGACCTAGACCATTCTACTGTTATGTTGTAGTTTTGAACCCCATCAAAGGTTCCCAATTGTGTTAGTTTGGTGATCTGAACTGTGAATATGGAACCGTTTCCATGTTTTTGTGGTCCACGGATCCAAGCAGATGGTCATGATTGATCAATTGTGAGAAGGAACAAGTGCAGTTAGTTGGTTATTAAACATATATATATATATATATATATATATATATATATATATATATATAAAATTGTCTTTTAATAAGGCTATTTGACAAAATACCCTCACCTATTGGTCAACTTTTAATTGCTTCATAAGGTAACTTTAGGTATTTCCTCTTTAGATTAGGGCTTCCATATAATGTTGAGGCTATAAAGAGACATGTTAGGCACGTAGCGCTTCTTCCTTCTATTTTTTTGAAAATAACATTAATATTATAAAAACTCGCGAGGAGCAAGCAAAAAGAATATGAAAGAGAAAAAACTGTGACAAAAATTACAGTTGGAGATGGTCAGTATTTATCTACTTTAAATATGGAGCCCAACCTAAGGGAGTGTTTGTTTTCTAATTCACCATGGTAAATACTTGTAAATAAGTAATAATTATTTACCAATGTAATTCCAACACTATTCTTAATGCAGACATTGACGTTTTGCTTTTTAAATACTAAAATCAATGAGGGGTGTGAATTTCATGTGGGGTCCACTGTGATGTATATGGCTTATCGCTAGATGATTTTAGGGCATGAACCCAAGAATGAGGCAGATCCAAAGCTCAAGTGGATCCCACCATAAGAAACAGTGGGAATTGAACACCTAATATTTGTATTTTCCCCTTATTCATGTCTGTGTGACCCTATGAACGGGTAAGATGACAAATAAACAATCTTGTGGGCCCTAGGAAGAAAAAACCTTTCAACGGTGTGGAAATCTTACAACCACTATTTCTTGTGATGTGGACCATTTTTTTTTTTTTTTTGAGAGATAACAGAAACTTTCATTAAAAGAGGAAAAGGGAGCAACCAGCCCGCTGGGATAGCGAGTCAGTTAGCTCCATACAAAAGAACATTACAATCTTTTAGGGGAATAACAATAGAAGCCCATTCGAAAATATAGAACTGAACCCTTTGCAAAATGGCCTCCCGCCCTTTAGACTCCCCTCTAAAACATCTCCCATTTCTCTCTTCCCACACTGCCCACCAAATAGCCGCAATAGATAATCTCCAGATAATAGATTTCTGATTAGAAAAGGAAACCCCATGCCAGGCCATAAGCAACTGACCCGTCGATTTGGGGAGGGCCCACGAGAGATTGAACCAGGAAAGGATGCAAGACCAAATGTGGCCTATGAGAGGGCAGTGAATAAACAAGTGATTAATTGACTCTTCTTCCGCCATGCAGCACAGACAAATGTTGGGGAGAATCATACCCTTTTTCCTTAGATTGTCTACCGTCAACACTTTTCCTTTACCTACCAACCACGCAAAAACTGCAATCTTTGGAGGAATCTTGTATTTCCACAGCTTATCAGTCCACACTTCTTCCGTCGACAGAGACTTCCTGGCACAAAAATTATAGGCTGATTTAACCGAGAAGAGGCCCGATTTATCTTGGCTCCAAACCAATTTGTCGATGTCTTCCTGGATGGGAATAACTTTACTAATACACTCCAAGAGGCCCGCGTATTCCGAAATCTCCCAATCTTGGAGATTCCTTCTTACGGGGGGATTCCACACAACCTCATTTCCATGAAAATCATAACTATCGGCCACCGAAATGAATTTTTTGGTAGCAAGATGATAAATGTTTGGGAAAACACATTTAAGGGGTTGATCCCCTACCCACACATCTTCCCAAAACTGAACTTTGTTCCCTTTGCCGATGGAGAATCGAATGCCTTGCTGAATATCCTTCTTCATGCCTAGAATATCTTTCCAAAAGGCAGAGGCCCTATACACTGAGTTGTCTCTCGTCCACCACCCGCCTGAAGAGTGGCCATATTTACTCTTAATCAGACGGTTCCAAAGAGTATCTGGTTCATTACCAAGCCTCCACGTCCATTTCCCTAGGAGAGCATGGTTCATGCTTCTAAGATCCCTCACACCAGTGCCGCCCTTATGCACATTCTGACACACCGCCTTCCAATTCATCAAATGAAATTTCTTCCTATCTTCCTTGCCATGCCAAAGGAAGTCCCGTCTGAGTTTTTCGAGCTTGTCCAAGATCGCATTCGGGCATTTGAATAAAGACATGAAATATAAGGGCGAGTTAGAAATGACCGCCTTGATCATAGTGAGATGCCCTCCCAAGGATAAATACCGGTATTTCCATCTGGCTAGGAAATGTTCAAATCTATTAATAACTTTGTCCCACAACGATTTAGGAGGCTTTCCTAAGCATAACGGAAGGCCAACAAAGTTAGACGGGAGGTTACCGGTTGAGCAGCCGGAAGAACTAGCGAACAGAGCAGTCTCAACATCTTCCATGTTAACCCCGAACATTTTAGAGTTAGAAAGATTGACTTTGAGACCTGATACCGCTTCGAAACACCGGATGACCGTACACATATTGCTGATTTTAGACTGCTTAGCTTCACAAAAGAGGAGGGTATCATCTGCAAATTGAACGTGAGATATTGGGGCGTCCATCCTTCTGATAGCACACCCTCCAATGATATCCATTTCCTGGCCTCTTTTCAGCATACGAGAAAGGGCCTCCCCGACGATAAGGAAAAGGAAGGGGGATAGAGGATCCCCTTGCCGCAGTCCCTTAGAGCTCCCAAAAAACCCTTTTAGGGATCTGTTGAGAATGACTGAGAACATGGCGGAACTGACACACTCCTTGATCCAAAGACAACATTTAACCCCAAAACCCATCCGCTGAAGCATATACTGAAGAAATTCCCAATCAACATGGTCATAAGCCTTTTCAAGATCAAGTTTATAAAGCAGAAATTTGGACCCCGATTTATGAATGGAATGAAGACATTCATTTGCAATCAATGCACTATCCATAATCTGTCTACCTGCAATAAACGCACTTTGGTTCTCCGAAATAATGTTCCCCATAACCTTTCTCAACCTAGTCGCTAGAACTTTGGCCAAAATCTTGAACGGACCACCCAGCAAACTAATTGGCCTGAAGTTTTTTTAAAGAGACAACACCTTGAATTTTAGGAATGAGAGTGATGAAGGTAGCTCCAAGTGCCTTGGATAATCTGCCTCTCTCACGAAATTTGCTAAAAAAATCCATGAAATCTCCTTGCAACATATCCCAAAAAAACTGAAAAAATGCGATCGGGAAACCATCCGGTCCAGGGGCTTTATCTCCTTCCATATCTTTAAGAGCTTGAAGAACTTCTTCTTTCGGAAAATTGGCTTCTAGGGCAACGGAATCAGCTGGAGAAATCTGACTAAAGGGAGAGAATCAAGCTTCGGCCTACGCCATTTTTCTTTGCAAAATAAAGAACTGAAATATCCTACAACCTCCTCAGATATACGCTGCTGGTCTTCAGTCTGCTCACCCTCAATCTCCAAAGAACTGATCCTGTTGGCTCTAGCACGAACAGAGGCCATGATATGAAAAAATCTAGTATTCTTATCCCCTTCCACAATCCATTTATGACGCGACTTTTGCCTCCACGAAGTCTCCGCTTCACAGACCCTTGAGGAATAATCGTGAATCAACTGAGCCCTTCTATTTCAAGAGTCAGCAGACAAGGGATTGATAAGAGAAGAATCATCCAGAGCCTGAATCTCAGCAAGAATGTCCTCGGTTTCTCGGTCTCTGGCACGCAGGAAAGCTACTTTCCATTCATTAATCTTGATTTTAAGGAGTTTGAGTTTTCGAAGAATTCTGAAACCAGGAAAACCCTGTACTGCAAAATCAGCCCACCACCCTTTTATCAACTGAGGGAAACCTTCGATTTTCAACCAAGAGAGATCGAACCTGAAGGGTTTTGGCCCCCAGTTATCTTCAGGCATGGACAGCTTGATCGGCCAGGGATCGGACGTCGGTCTTGGGAGGGAAGATTGAGTGGACAAAGGGAAAAGATCAATCCAATCCGAAGAAAGAAGAAATCTATCCAATCTCGCAAGAATTGGATCCACCTTACCATTCGTCCAAGTGTAACGAGCTCCCATCAGGGGCATATCTATCAACGCCTGGTCCTCGATCCAATCTGAAAAACGTCTCATACCCGCTTTCACCCTACCCCCAGTAGATTTCTCTTCCGAATAACGAGTGATGTTGAAATCGCCACCTATGCACCACGGCCCAGCAAACCTCTTCCTGACATCACTCAGTTTGTTCCAGAAATCTTCCCTGTAACCAGCTTGATTCGGAAAATACACAGAGGAGATGAGGAAGCTACGGTTGGAGTTGACCTCAATGAGGATAACCGAGACAGAAAATTCCCCAATATAGCTCTGCTCTAGCGACCAGACCGCTGGATTCCACGCTATTAATACTCCACCCGCACTACCCTTTGCATTCAGGGCCACCCATGAGCCATCTTTCACCTTCTACAACGAGCTAAGAATGTTGTCAGTAAAAGCTTGGACTTTAGTTTCCTGCAAGCAGATGATGTCCGCCTTGCTTCTTGAGCAAATATCCTTTATCATACTTCTCTTCTGTCTAGAGCCCACCCCTCTAATATTCCATGATATAATAATTATTAAGCAACTGATCTGCCCCTACGACCAATTTTAGTCGTTCCCTTCTCACTAAAACACATAGAACTAGGACTAGCTAGAGGACTGTGGAGTTCCCTGTTATGTCTTGTACGAGTGTGTTTTTTACGCCGAGGTACCGATGTTGAAAGAGGCCGACCGCGCGCCTCTATACACTAGAACAGAGCCACGAAATCTTCTGGATTGTCTCCGAATGAGAGTCCAATGAACCTCCCGATATGTCCCAGGGTATCCCTTATCCAACGTTTCTTCTGAATGCACTTTGAAATTTTGGCTTTCTGGGCCTCAGACACCTGCGTCGATTCCATACTTACTGTTACAGTCGCTACTCGCATCTGAAGAGGTTCCGCTTCCAGGATGCCTTGAACCTAATCTTCAGGAATGTAGGTAGCAGCGTCTTCTTGGAGAAGAGAAAGAATAACCTGGTCACAGGCGTCTGCCGAGCTGAAGGAATAAGGCAGAGACCCTGCATCAGATTGGTTTCCCCATTCCGATGCTTGCATAAGGAATTCCGAGTTCATATCCTCATCTCTGTCCGGTTCCTCTTGCAAGGACGAAGATTGGTCTGAGATTGGTGATGAAATATCTATCAGGCTTGAAGAAGGATCGGGGACGTGAGCCGCACATAAAGAAAGGCTCAGATTTAGTGGCCTAGATGGCGAAAAATCTGAGCCACCCACAGAATGGCCGAAGCTAATCTCATCATTCTTCCTGACTACCCGACCCGAGCTTTCGAGAGGTTTGTAACCATCGATGCAACTCCTGCGCCTCGAATAGACAGACCTAACCTGTCTTCCACTGCCAGCGAGGCATCCGAGGGGACGACCAGACTCAGGCTCCGCAGCTCGCTCGAGAGAAGCACGTGACGGCTTGGAAGACTCACCAGCGTCGCTCGAATTCGTGCCACGTGTAGTCTCCTAAAGTAAATCGCACGCTAACTCTGTGCGAAGCGGGTCCAGAGGACAGATGTCGTCCGACGCACGTAAGGACTGAGGAAAACTCGCGGGGATCTGCGCGTCACCCTCTCTCAACGTCACGTGCCCAAAAGCAGGTGAAAGGGCGCGACGCGTGTGGGATGGGACCTCGCAGAGGTATGGTGCTCTTGTGGTGCATTGAATCTGTGCACCATCTTCCTTCCCCTTCTCATTGTAGACCTTCGGGCTCGACGGACGGATCTCTCTGGCCTGCTAGAGGTCACCCCACCTTGGGATAGGGTCGTTTTTCCTCTCCTGTTGTATCGGCAAAATCAGTTGCCTCTCCTCCGATGAAATCGTTAGAAATGGTGGTAGCAGCTGCCCTTTCTTCCTCCGAATCTGAGCTCTGATGACCCCCAACTCTTCCCCTGCCAATGTTTTGGGGTCTATCTCGATTAAATCTCCCAAACGAGATATCAAGACCCGAAATAACTCTACGCTTCATACTTCCAGTGGAATCGACCAAATCAGAACCCATATTTCTACATACCCAAAGGCCCAGAACTCCTCCCATTTAAGGATTTGAGACACCGGACCATCGGTATGCAACACCCCTGCCATCATCAGAATAGTCTTCTATAAATCCTGAAGGCCCCTTCATCCAGACTTCATTAAAACCGATCGGCTTAGAGGTGTAAGACCCCGCTTTCATCTCTCCGATATCCTCTAGCCATCTATTAACCGATGGTAAGGATTCTCCTTCCTTAGTTATAAGCACCACCGATCCACGAAGATCCATCTTGGACTTGGAAAATGAGTCCAAGTTGATCTGAATCACTGAGTCGTCAGCCTGCGTAGGGCACTTCTGCGAGCTACCTTGACCTTGCAAAGGGACTTCCTCAGCCGTGTGAGAAGGTGATCTACCAGGACGAGAATTCCCTGGCGCTGTGAGAAGCACTTCTTTGAAAGAGGATGATCCTGGCTTGAAATGAGGAGTGGTAGGCCACTGAACCTTCTGAACCGTATCTGGCTTTGCTTTCATCTTCATTGCAGGGATGCGATTACGTCTAAGCTCCGGACCAAATCTCGCCCGTTGCACCACCATTTTTTGACCTCCAAAGCTCACGCCATGAAGGCATTTAATCGCCTGAAAAAGCTCCCGATCTGTGCTCATCCTGACCAACGCAAAACCCCGGATGGCTCCCGTCTTCCTGCACCTTGGAAGGACAACGTCCATCACTATCCCCGCTCGGCCGAAAACTCTCTCCAGGTTTAATGGAAACCACCCCTCCGGAAATCCCTTTACGAATAGCGTGGGATAGCTTGCAACATCGCGTGCCCTAATATTGGGCAGAGAAAACCTCTTTCTTTTGGCCGGGATGATCGTCCAATCTCCATTTTCCTTTTCTCCCGCCTCCATTTTTTCTTCTTTTTTCTTCTGGCATGAGTTTTTTGGGAATTTCACTGTAGGGTTGGTCGGTTTTACTTTATTAAGGCATCCATGGGAGTTTTTTTAAATCTTGGGGAGGATTTTTTGTGGGCCATTTGAGCTTTAGATCTGGCTCATTTTTGGGCTCATACCCTAAAATATTCCAGTAAAACAGATGGCGGCATGAATATCTCACATCATCACGATAGGCCCCACAAATTTAAGTCAGCCCTTTCTAGACCGGTTTTCGAGGCGGAAATACTCGCCTATTTTCAAACGGGCGCAATGAATAGTAATGACCTGTTTACCATGGAATGAAAATCAAACAACCCCTAAAATGCAATGAATTATCTTATGAACACAATCCTCGACTGAAACATCCCTATTATGAAAACATTGATCATTTCGAGACCCCCAAATTACCCAAAAAATAGCCATGATTAATAAACGCCATGTTGCTTTTGTTGATTTTCCAACCCCACCCCCATGCCAAGCCCATAAAAGATCAAAGACAGTTCTCGATATCACCCATTCAGTACAAGGAATGGCGAAGAAATGCTCCCAAATTCGTCTTGCATTAGATTAGTGGATGAATAAATGATGAATGGAATCTGCATCCTCCACACACATCAAAAAAATATTTGAAAGAATAAGAGCTCTTCTTTGTAAATTGTCCACTGTTAAAACTCACTTTTTACCCATAAACCGTGCAAAAGCAGCAACTCGAGGAGGAGCACCATACGACCACAAATTAGAGGGAAAATGAGTGTGGTGAGCATGTGATGGTTATTGTAATAATGAATAGAAAGAGTGAATTAAAAACCAATCTGAACTATGAGTAGACCAAACCATCATATCACTCTCATTGAGGAGAACAATAGATTCAAGTCGATTCATTAATCTCATGACTCTTCAATCTCATCATCCTTTAAATTCCTTTGACAAGGGGGTGCCCAAACTACCCAATCCTCATGAAGAAAATAGCAGCCCTTCTTCCTTATGATTTTGATCCGAGGAAAACAGAACTCAGATTGGCCTGCCGCATACCTGTTTCTCCAAGGTGGGCCATGGCCTGAAAACCAATTGGTCCATTCTTCATGTGTCCCACCTGTTGACTAGACCCACCTAATTTTTGGCCCCCACATATCCACAACCTTTTTGGTTTTGAAACATATTCAACATCCAACTGCCATTGGCTTTCTATTCATAGACACGTATTAGTTTTAAGGCACAACTTCAGAAATTGACCCTCAGCTTAGTGTTTGTAGATAGATTGGATACAATGTAAATGGAGTTATAATTATATCAAAACACATGCATGGGAGTGTGAATACAAGCACGAGGATCGTGAGAAAGAGTAGGAAGCCAAGACAACTGACATGGCTTTGGGGCCCATTTGGACAGCCCCTCCAGAGGGGGCTTTTGAGACTGAAATGCTGTTTTGATCCAAATGGCGGTTGTTGTTATGTGTTTGGATGCACTTTGCAAACCGTTGCCTCATCTCCCACTCAAGAAAAAGGGAGCTAAAATGCCGACTCCTCAAAAACCAATCTGATCGGTGTTGGGAGAAAAAGGAGTTTCAAGAGGATATATCGACATGATTAGGGATATGTATGAGGAAGCAGTAAAAAATGTGAGGACAGTTGGTGGAGAGACAAGTGAGTTCCCAGTTGCTGTAGGCTTGCACCATGAGCCGTCATTGAGCTCATACCTTTTCGCATTGTTTATGGATGAGTTAACGAGGCATTTGCAGGAAAATATCCCATGGTGTATGTTGTTTGTGAAAGATAGTTTTGATTGACAAGAAGAGGGAGGGTTTAAACACGAAGTTAGATTTATGGAGAGGTGCTTTAGAATCTAAAGGATTTAAAATTAGTCAGACTAAAACAAAGTATATAGAGTGCAATTTTAGTAACAATAGGAGTGGGAACGTGAAATTAGTAAAGATTGTTGACCAAGAACTTTTCCAAAATTACCACTTTTAATGTCTTGGGTCAATAGTTCAGGAGAGTGGAGAGATTGAGAAGGATGTTGCCCATACAATTCAAGCGGGGTGGAAGAAATGGCGATGTGCCTCTGGAGTTTTATGTGATCGTTATGTACCACTAAAACTAAAATTGAAATTTTGTAGTATGGCTATAAGACCAGCCATGCTTTATGGGATTAAATGATGGGCAGTTAGGGAACACCACGTCCATAGGATGAGTGTAGGTGAAATGAGGATGTTGAGATGGATTGGTGGCAAGACAAGGAAGGATGGAAATTGAAATGAATACATTCAAGGGAATTTAGGAGTAGCACCAATAGGTAACAAGATGAGGGAAAGTAAACTTTAGATGGTTTAGTCATGTGCAATGTGGACCAAGACCTATGCCAGTTAGGAGCGACTTCATACAAGTTGAAGGCTCTAAAAGGGCAAGGGGAAGGGCCAAAATGACATGGGTGTAGGTAGTAAGGAAAGACTAGACAACCTATGGTCTAACCAAAGTTATGGCCCTTGATGGAATGGCCATGGAAAAGGAATCATGTAGCCAACCCCAATTAGTTGCGATAGGGCTTATATGATAAATGATGATGATGATGCGTCTAAGCTACAAAAGATAATCTGGATAGTTGATTTGATCTATGTGTATTCCACGTTTGCAAATATGAAGTAATTTCTAAATAGCCGTGTATCATCCATCGCACTTGTTAGGATAGATTAGTTACATGAATTCTGCGACTTTATCTATGTGCGTAGTTTTCAAGTAAATCATCCAATTGGTGAACGCCCAACGGTAGTGCATACATTGAAAGATGCCCCAAGAATCTCTCAGGGCGGAAGATCCTAACCCATTATAAACCCATACATCTGAAAGTAGCCCATACCATATGTTGGGCTTCATTTTATTGAATTGACCCATTGTCTACCAGACTTAGATCTATTTGTTTGTTTCCCAGCGACTTCGGCTAGAGATGGCCCTTACGGGCATGCTATCTTGGTTGCTCGAAAACTGAATCGATTTGGATATTGTTTTCATCCTTGATAACAAGATGTATGCTCATGGAGGTTTTTGGCGGCAGAAGTGAAGCTGGATCTATGGTTGGTGGGGGAAAAGAAGGTTGATACTTTAGGGAACCCAGTAACGGCCATGGTTTTTGGCATGGTGCCTCAGCCTGACTAGTTTGATCTTGTGTTTAGTCGAGTCTCGGCTGAGTTGGGTGGTGGTGCTGGGGTGTCTCAGATGAATCTCAGGCGGAGTCAACCTCTATTCTCAATACTGGCTCTTGGTGCAAAACTGGATTGGAATTGACGAAGTCCTAGTCAAATCGGATGAGTTGCAGCTGACTTAGTGAAATTATCAATCCGTGCCACTGCTATTACAGTTGCTTTTCTTGTAACCGGCAACTCATAATCATCCTCTTGGAGAAGTATCCAAAGCGAATTCAATATAATTTTTGGCCTCAAGGCTATATCCGCTCGTTAGACTGTCGTCAGCCAAGTCAGATCTCGAGGCATGTATCATGCAATTTTCTCAAGTTGATTTCTTGGATGTACTTCAGTTTATTATCTTTCTAATGAAGATCGACAGCAAGAAAAGCATCAACATATGGACCAAAACATGTCCCAAACACCACACAAACTTGCCACGTGTATGTGTGTGGCACGTCATAGAACTTTATGAAGAATGAATCATGATAGCATTTTTCTAGATGGTAATGCTCCATCCAAAACTTGAATGATGTTAGAGGTGGAAAGGATGCGGAGGTTTGCAAATCCCAACACGTACTTTCCACACCTATCTCTTCATTGGTGGATGTGTGCTTACCTTGCACATGTGAAGGACATCTGAACCACATATCAGGTGAGGTTCACCATGTAGATCAACTGTCCAACTTTATAGGTTGGCCACATGCATTCAGAAACAATGGATGGTCTAAAAGAAGTTGCTAGTTTGGCTGCAGCATGCATTATTTTCATACATGTGCTGTCAACCAGATAGTTGACTTACCTGGTCATATGCACCAATTAGGTCTCCAACTTGGGTTCAGATCAACCTAAACCCAATTGACCTAACCCGAGGTCGGGTCGGGTTGGGTCTAGCTGGTTAGGGTTGGAAAATGTCCACCCAATTTGAAATCAGGTCAGGTTGAGCAAATTCGGGTTGGTTAGGTCAGTTTGGGAATAATCACATACATTTGGGTCAGTTTTGGTCGGTTTAGGGTCGAGTATAGTGGAATTGTGGTTGGGTTTGGGTTGGGCCCCATGGGTTAGAATTCCAGTTGGGTCAGTTGCCGGTTAGGTTTTCTTCAGGTTGGGTCGGGCTTTGGGTTGATCCTCAACCTGACCCAAACTACCTGAGTTGCACCCCTAACACCGATGATATATATCGTATCTCCCATGGATACACAACTTGGATGTCCTACACATGTGATAGGTTGGCAAGTGTCCTTGCATAGATGTGTGTGGCGGTAGCAAACGCAGATAATTTACAACTCTCACGATTTACAAACATGTATTCTTTGGTGTGAAATTCACTGTATTATCTTTAGCTTATACGAGCCTAAGTTTTTGTCTTTGTATCATTTGATTTCAGAGCTTTGGCTTAGCTTTTGGAGTGAGGTGCATTACAATTCCTTGTATGGAATTGGAGGTAATAGGCTTTTCTGTCTTTAATATTTGCAAATGGATGAAATATGGGGTTTTCTACCTCTATAAATGTAAGGTTTGCTGATGCTTCTAATTCAGTACACATGGATGTAAGATCATAACCATTCAATCTATGTCCTAGAAATAAATGTCACATTTGATGGAAAGCAGGGCTAAAAGCTAAAGGGGTAGAATATTTCAATCTGGGAGTTTTTCTCCCCCTTGTCTATTGTTAGGCCCAGAAGACTGACGGTCTGGATCGCATAACAGTCGGCCAGCATAAGCAAACTGTACATTTATCAGTGCTAGGACCATTTCAATTCCTCTTGCTTATGCATATGAATCAATGGAGAAAAAAAAGAAAGATGACTTGCACCCAAATTGATTTTGCAGATGTTCCTACTCGAACAGCCAAGAAAAAGCATTGGCTTTTCTAGAGGATCTTGTGGCTTGGTGTAGAAGTCATAGACCGATGATCGTTCCACCCCACTGTATAGAAATCAACCCAGGTACCGTTATCTTTTTTATGAAGGATCTTTTTTCAGTTCCTCACTGTATCTTTATTGTACAGAATTCAGTTATAGATTTGTATTTGAAATCGAATGCTGCAAACAACATCTTTGTTTGAATTTGATGTGTTTGATTAGAGAAAGATATGGATTATTATGGGCATGGAATGTGTCGTTGTGGGACCCACTGATATATTGACGTTGATCTCGCTTGTGTGCCACTTTGAGCTTCATTTGCGTGCAGCTGTCACAATTCTCTGTATGCGATGATATCTGATTGCAGGGTACGAAATGCTTTGGCCCATTTGCATCACAGATACTTTGAATTGTTGATATGGGGGGTTTGAAGGGCTGCAAGGAGAAAGACCCCACAATGCAATGAGGCTGTGAAATCTTCAGTGCTAACGGGTTTCACATGTAACTGCCAAAGAACCTTCTGTCATTGCATTTATGCAGCCTAAGATATGTTCTTTTGCTTAGGCTCTCAATTACACACATTTAGGGCCTGTTGTTCATTCATATTGTGGATCTAGCTGATGGGCCCCAGTGTGGATGGGGCATTCCCTGTGTACCTTTAAGATTGGAAGATCCTAACCGTTAGATTTTTTGGCCTTTTTTTTTTTTTTTTTCACACACACACCTTAACCATATGTTTGAGAATTCTTCAGAGCATTCCTGATCTAGTGGCTTCATAGAAGCCCTGGTACCGGGGAGTGGATTGGGTGCGGCCCGGCTTCACCCAAGAAAGTGCGGCCCTCACCATGCGGCCCACCTTGATGAATGCATCTGTTCATCTGTTTTGCCAAGATCATTTTAGGGTATGAGCCCAAAAAAGGAAGCAGATCGAAACCTCAGGTGGACCATACTATAGGAAACAATGGTGATTGAACGAGCCATCGTTAAAAACTTCCTAGGGCCTACTGTAATGTTTGTTTGCCATCCAACCTGTTGATAAGGTCACACAAACCTAGATGAAGAGGAAAAACAAATATCAGCTTGATCCAAAACTTTTGTGGCCCACAAGAAAATTTGGGTCAATCACCACCGTTTCCTATTAGGACTGTACATCGACGAGCCGAGGTGAGTTGAGGTGGGCTAAGCTTGGCTTGACTCGCTCGTGCTATCCTTGAGCTCAGCTTAGAGCTTACTGTTGGAGCTTGTCTTGTTTGCCAAACCTTTTGAGTCGAGTTCGAGGCGAGCTAGTGGATTGAGTCAAGGTGAGCTTATCTCGAGTCGAGCCTGCTCTTAACCCGATGTAACCCAGACCGAACTTGCACGCAACTCAACCCAACAACCCGCACCTGACTCAACCCAGCCACCTGACCCAACAGACCCAACTTACACCGATTTAACCTCCAAATCAAATATTCAATTAATAATATATATAAAATATTAGATAAAGCCATAGAGATACCTTGTTGTTGGTGCTGAGAGAGAGAGAGAGGAGCTCGAGTGTGATGAGTTGGGTAGGGGAAAGGAAAATGGTAAGAAGCGAGTTGGGTAAGGGAAAAGAAAATGGTAAGAAAGGGACATAAATGTAGGGTAAGGTTTTAAGTTTAACTCTCTCTCTCTCTCTCTCTCTCTCTCTCTCTCTCTCTCTCTCTCTCTATATATATATATATATATATATATATATATATATGAGTCTGAGCAGAGCTTGAGATCGAGCTTCGAGCTGGGCCGAGTTTGAGTTGAGTCGAGTCAAGATCCACTATGATCAAACTCGGTTCATTTTCGAAACGAGTTGGGTGATGTGAAGCTTAGCTTGCCTTGAGTCAAAGATCCACCATGATTGAACTCGGCTCGTTTTCAAAACGAGCTGGGTGATGTGAATCTTAGCTTGCCTTGAGTCGTCGTTCAAGTCGAGCTAGATCGAGCCAAGCCGAGCGAGCTTTTTAAGCTAGATTGGCTCGTGTACAACCCTATTTCCTATGATATGATCCACCTGAGATATGGATCTGTTCTGGTTTAACCCCTAAAATGATCTAGCAAAACAGATGGACAGTGTGGATATAGAACACTTACATCAAGGTGGGTCGCACGGGTAAGTGTTGTGCCATCTTCGGTGAAGCTGGGCCACACCTAATCCATTCCCCCTGGTACCACATGTGGCCATGCACAAAAAAAATGACCCAGCCAGGTCTAGAGTATATCCTAAAATTTGGTGACTCGATTCAAGACTCGCCCGAGTCAACTCAACTCGGCCAGATTATGTACTGAGTCTATTGAAAACTCGCTTTTGACCTTGGCTAGGCATGACTTGTCTGAGTTGGGCTCACGGACTAGTCTCACTCAGCAATTTTCGTCGAGGCGGCTCAAGGACTTGACCAACCTGGTGCAATTAAAAACTCGGTCAGGTCTTCGAGTTAACTCAACCCAACTAGATGTCGAGTTGAGTTTTTGAACCATGGTAAGAGGGAGGGTAGAATTTCCCAACCAAAAAGAATAAACCAGAAAAGTAAGGACCAGTTTGTGAAACATGTGGGTCAGAGGGACTGAACCTGCAAACGACGGTCATATACCGTCAAGCTGTCTGCACTCGAAACATTTCACTCAATCACATGTTCCGTGCATGGAGACATCTTGTTGAAATTGCTCTAATGACGGTGAGGCTGTTGAAATTTCTCGAATGACAACGAGGCGGCTTTCTGTCCCCATCCATCGCCATCCTACGGCTGTTGAGCTCAATAGTCAGCTTAGTAAGAGTGCAAGCCTCCCTACTTGCGGTGGTAATGACAATCAGAATCAATAAAGTCTCATCTATCATTTCATATCATGCTTGGACGAGTCTGATGTGATTTGTCCGAGTCAACTCGGACTCAGATCAAATTCGGTTCAACACCATGAGTCATCCCTACGAAAAAGTACCGCATTATGCATCGAGTATTAGGATCTGATAACTAGAAATTTAAAGCATACTTGATTATAGAGATATTGCTTGTTGAATGTTAATTGCCAGGATCTTCTGCACCTTACATCCTTTTTTTAAAGTTCAAAATAAGAGTCTAGGTGTGATTAGCCAACCAAGTTTAAGTAATTACATAATAGAGTTGAAACCCATCAAAACTATTCTTCTTCAAGGCTCCACATGATTTTAGCATTCTTAGTCAAATTAGTAGACTGTGCGTGTAATTAAGTGTACCATTTCTATACAAATTTAGAATAATTACAACTTTACTGGAGTCCATTGGTATACTCGATTATGATATCCAACCCTACCCTTAGGAAGATGTAGACAGTTGATCAATTAGGGATACCTTATAGAACTCTTATACCCTAGACTTCCAACCATGCAAGGTGTTGAAAGGGTCTAATTGTACATCTTATTCAATGGTTCAGATCATAAAATCATAGTCACGCCTGTTCCAAATCATGTAGATATAACCCAAGCAATATATTATTGTGATAATATTTCTAATATTGGTATTTTCCAAATCATCTCACTCCTCATGCTGCGTTTGGTTGCACCTAATATCTTAAAATATCATGATATTCTATGATTAATTACATAATTTGGTTCAAATTTTCATGAAATATCAAGAACTTTGGTGCAACCAAACGTAGCCTAAATAATTTTAAAATTTGAAACATAGAAGTATAGAGCTTTGCTAAGCTCTCACCCTTGTGCAACATAGCCATGTGTATGCCACATGTATGTCTAAGATCCGATCCATCCATCAGATGGGAACCACTATATTTATTCGCTAGACAAAAAATCAGATTGATCCAGTGGTCAGATAAACCACAACTTTCAAATAAAATGTACGGTGATAAAAAACTTAGATGAAGTTCTAACCGGTCCACCTGTTCTCAATGTTGCGGCCCATGGGAAAACATCTAAAAGTCGGTCCATCCTAATAGATGGATCGGATCTTGGACCTACATGCCATGTTGGCACATGTGTGGCTCAGACATGAGCTGTACAGCTGTCCATGGATGGATGGCTATGATTACCTGAAAAAGTGATTCCTTAGAATAATAAGTAATCCATGATAGTCTCTAATAAATAAAACGTGCCAACGTTGAATTTACCTATTTTTCTGCAAATCATCTTGATCATCCATATTAATGACTATGGATCGAATGGTTAATATTTTTTAGATTGGTGTGATGTTTGCCTGGCTGCTCATGAAATGTGCACATGACCTAATGAACGGTCTAGATGAATGGATTGAACATTCCAAGTGTCCCAATGCAACTAGGAGCATTATAACTTATAGTGCTCTAGAGCACTGGAGCATTTTTCTATTTTAAAGGCACTTTGACAAAATAGTACCTTATTATTATTATATTTACATTCCACTCTCTTTTTAAGTAATTATTGTTTATGTATCTTCTGTTAAAAATCTAACAGAAATTAAATTAAGCTGGTATTTTTGTAAATGACGAAAAAGCCCTTGTGGTGGAGAAGGATATGGATGTCGTTTTTGGTAAGGCGGGTTGGACTGAGACTGGCCCTCTGCAGATTTTGCTAGTGTATGCTTGGACAATCGGTTTGGTGATCTGGACCGTTCAAGAGGTGCCTGAATGGACAGTGATCAAATGTTAATGATTGGATTGTAACTTGACCACCCAATCGGTGAAGTTCGTTGTGGATGGTTGGCAATGGAAGTTTCCAATGGTCCACATTCAATTGGAGAAATATCCATTGATTGGACAGTTAGGATAATCTAATCTGTGTGAATTTTAGACTGCAGCCTATCAGCAGTGGGGCCTAGCAGATGTATGGTCTTGATAAGAGACAAAATGTCTAGTGTGCCTGATTGGAAATGATCTCCATATTTTAGTTTTAAAGGTTTTTTTTATTTTTATTTTTATTTTTAATAGAAAAAACCTGGCCAATGTGTTGGGTTGTGAATCATGATGACTTTCAGGGCCCATTTGGATAGCACCATAAATAATTTTTTAAAGTTAAAGTTGCTTAATCACTTCAATTGAATAGGTAGAAACGAAGATAAGTTACTTGAGGCATAAATAGTTTATCTTAAGTAACTTATCATTAAAATGCTCCTCAGTGAAATAGAGCAAAATTTAAATTCAGTAATAATAGAAAGTCGTCATTAATAAAAGAAACCATGAAAATCATGTGAAATGAAGTCTGAATATTCTTCCTTACACTGTAAGGGCCCATTTAGACCATAAGTATCTTAAAATAAGTTACCTATTCCACAAGTAGCTTATCTTAGTTTCTGCTTATTAAAAATATGAATATGCTTCAATAACAGCATACTTATCAATTTTTCTTCTCCCGATGCCTTTCTTCAACAAATTATGGAAAATAGAAAAGCTTAAAAATTTAATCAAAGTAAGTAAAAAAGTTACTTATAACCAATCATAAACCAAACTTATTTGGTTGTATCTAAACTGGCACTAAAATTCCAGTTTGAATCATTCCATAAAATTATAATTTTTAACTATTTCCTCTTCCCATCCTTTTCTCCTCTATATTCTTACTTTCGAATCTTTGAAAAAATCTATAGAAATTGTAAAAATTTTATGAGTGTAAATTTAAAATAGTAAATGTGTTTAGGGTACGGTTTTTCAATTTTATAAACCAAAGCTCACAATCCACTCAGGAGAAAAGGCTTGTCATATTCTGAAAGTGAAATTATTTTAATTCTTTGAAAACTGATCTAAACATTAGTAAATTACAAATATCTTCTTAAAGATAATGACATTATAAAGCACCTTAAGCTTATTTATATATATATTTTATTTTTGTATCATACGGATATTTCGTGACGTTTATTTGAAGTTATGCCTATACTTTATTACTTCATTTGTCGACTTCTCTCATTTGCGACTTACAATCGCGGGTATATGTCGGCCCAAAGAAGTATTGAGCTGGTCCGGTGATTGAAACTATTCATTTTCTCAAAATTATCATAAATAAGCTATGACCCAATAATAAATATTCATTGATGATCTTAGACATTGATCTATGAAGTTGAGTTTCGTGTTATAAAGATCTTTTTAATCCTCTAAATTCATCTACAAATAATAATAATGATTAGAACCATCTGCTCAATGTAAGTTTTTAAACATTACATTAATATCACAAAATTCAGAACGTGGACGGCTTCGATCATCAGATCATCTGACCATGTGGGCCCTAAGAGGCTACACATGTTGATGATCTTGAGTGTGCGAGGGAGGGAAGAGCGACTCTGCTGGGCCCGTAGCGAGCTGGGTCAAGGTTCAGTCACATCTAGAGATGTCAACATAGCACATCAAAGCAACTCATCTGGTGGGCCACACTACAGGTACGTTTAAGTGTGGAGCGACAGTCAATAATTTTGGCTGTCCACTTCAATAAACGTGGGGTCCACAAGCTATTGACACCTCAACTGCCTAATGAAAATGAACCCAAGTCAGGAATTATATGATCCAGCTCATCAGTGGGATGTATTGTCCCCTAAAGAACTGGATCCGTACACGTGTGGCCCACTTTAGTATCAACGGTGATGATGGGCTGGGCCAGTGTATATTCAGGCCCAGCCCATCATCTAAGGAGATGAGTCCAGTCAGGACAAGGAAGGGAAATTAGACAGGAAACATAGATGGATGATGACTCGTCTGAGTCGACTCGGTCCCGGTCGCACCCAATCCGGTTTGACACCAGGAGTGGAAAGGGAGATATTGGTCCAGGCAGGGGATCTGTGGGGCCCACTGTATGTATGCGTTTTTATCCATGCTGTTCATCTATTTTTCCGGATCATTTTAGGGTATGAGGTAAAAAATGAGGCAGATCCAAGGCTCAAGTGGACCACAGCATAGAAGCAGATGCGATAACGACGCCCACCATTGAAACCTTCCTAGGGCCCACCGTGATGTTTATTTTCCATTCAACCTATTAATAAGGTCACATAGACCTGGATGAAGGGAAAACACAAATATCAGCTTGATCCGAAACTTCTGTAGGCCCTAAGAATTTTTTTAACGTGTTCAATCCCCAATGTGTGGTCCACTTGAGCCTGGGATCTACCTCAAATTTCGGCTCATACCCTAAAATGATCTTAAAAAAATGGATGAACGGCGTGGATAAAACCCATACAACATGGTGGGCCCAGAGAGGCACAATCGGCTTCCACAGGAGTCCATGACTTACACACCCTTAATTGGGCGAGTAGTGACTCGACTCAGGATCGAACGAGTCAATTTGAGTTGCTGAGTCAAAACACCATGCTAAGAAATGAGTCTTCGATCGGTTGAATTGACCAGTAAAAAGATCTGATTGGGCCCACCAAGTCCATCTCAGTCTACTGGTGGGCCTAAAACTCGGCCCAAGAAGCAACCCACTAATCACACACTTTCTTTGTATGGCCCATAACTCAGATTGTCCACATCGACAGAGGATCGTAGCCGTTGATTTTACCGAGTAAATGTTGACGACCGACCCCTTTTATCGGCCATCTATTTGGAGGAGGCCACAATCAGATGGTTATGAATATCTGATCAGTGCTATTTGTGGACCGTGGGGCATCAGGCCACACTTAGATGGATGGTTGGATGTAGGGGATGAGGCGTGGTCCCCTCTCGACATCAACGATTGACTCTTCAAGTCTAGAAACATCCAGGCCGTTTAATTTGACTGGACCACTTAGAAAGCAACGTGTCGTGTCGTGACACGTCACGTTTTTATGTCATGTTGGGTCCATTGACATGCCGTTGCTTACCGTGCATTGCCTTGGATGTTCCGGAGCCCGGATCCACTAGTATGTACATCAAGTTTAATCTACAAGGAAAATTGTGGGCCCATCTTGATGTTTTAATAAAATCCAATCCGTCCATCAAGTGGGCCCCATTTCTTTATCCATGCTATCAAAAAATGGGGTCCATCCAAAACTCAGGTAGGCCACACGTTATAAAATTGTGCCTAGAACCTATAAAGTCGGGTGGTTCAGCCCACAGTTTTGGAATGGCCTGATTCTTGGGTGTCCATTCATTGTGTTGGTCCGCATTTTCTAAATGAATTGGGTGGCATATACAAAACATGGTGGACCACACAGAATCTGGACGGCTTTGATGGTAGCCGTCCTCAATCCCAGCTTTGATTGGGCCCAGTTGAGTTTTGGATCGGTCTGATTTATCATGGGCCCCAAGGAGAACCAGAGAGAGTGCACATGATGGATGGATTAGATGTCGTGCACACATCATGGTGGGCCCCACACATGGCGTTGTAGGTGAAGCTTAACCTACGAAGCTTCGTACTGGACTTCCATTGAATGATGGCGGGAATCCCAAAACGTGTTTGAAAATGAGATTTTCTACCTCGAATCGAGGCCCACCTTTAATTAAGGAACGCGGTTTGGCCTGTTCCTGTGTCGGTGGCTCAATGGTTCGTGGAGGGTCTATGTGCGCATGGTGTGCACCAAGCGTAGGAGCGCACTTATTTCTCACCGTCCAAATCCGGACACAACATAAACCATACTAGTTGAAGAATCCTGCCCGTATAATTAATAACAATTTGAATCTGGACCGTGGATCATTCATATTTCACCGTTCTCTTGAGAGCCAAAAATTGAACGGGTAAGATTGACTATATTTAGTGTAGTTGTCGAGGGATGTGTGTCGTACATGGGCGTGCCTACAACTAGCCGAGTGGCACTTGGGGAACAACATACATGAGATCCACTCCGTCCATCAGGTGTGTTGTCTCATGTTGACTATGGAACCCAAAAATCATGCCGGTCCAAAAACCAGGTAGGCCACATTATAGTGAAGGTTAGGATGGATGCCCACCATTGATTGAGTCTGGGATGCACCGTAGTTTATGTGCCGTCGACTATTTTCTTCGGCTCTCAAATCACTAGAATAAAGGTACGTTCCAAAAATCACATTGTCCTAAAACTTGAGGGCCAAGGTACGTTATATTCATGAATTTACATTTTTTTCCTATGGTGAGGCCCACCTTAAGTTTAGATTGATATGATATTCATAATCAAAGCCAAACATTAGGTGGCACATTCGATGGACGGTGTGGATCTCATTCATGTAAAGCCATTCGCCTCACAAAAGCAGTATATATACTTCATATCTACCCCCATTAGAATTTATATATTTTGCATGGGATCTCTTAAAAAACTCTATACCCTGAGCCTAAAGATCCATTATACTTGTAGTATCCAGAGGTGTACTTGACTCGGCTCGGCCGCTTGTTGACCTCAGCTCAGACTCGGCTTGACTCGGCCAGCTCAGCTCCGTTCAATTCGGTCAGCAGCTCAGGCTAGTTCAAGCCAAGATTGAGCCGAGTTGGCCGGTACATCATTTTCACAAATACATGAACTGCACTTTCAAAATTTTGATGTATGTAAAATAGCAGCAATGGATTAACAAGTATTTCATCAAACACCTTGTAAGTAATATTAAAATCAAGAAAAAAGAGGTATTTGTTTCATATTCGTACCTTCCTTGCCACCAACCACACTTCATTGAGTCATTTCATCAACACTTGGTAAGCAACAACAATATCAAAGTAACGGAGTCGCGGAATTGAATTGATCCGAGTACGATTCGAGTTGGGTTCGATCTGAGTCGAGTCGAGCTCAGGCAAGCTCGAGCTCGGTTCGAAATTTTTTTCGAGCTCAAAAAATTAGCTCGACTCGGTGCGAACTCAGTTTCAAACTAAGTCGACTCGAGCTTTTTCGAGTCGAGTCGAGCGAGTTACCAAGCTAACTCTGGTCGTGTACAGCCCTAGTATCTTTCTAATTCATTTATTTCTGCAGTGAATTACTTCCTTTGAATCCAATGCCTTTCTTGTAACAGGCTTGTGTGATCCAAGGACACATCTGGTGGGCCACTCTTAAAGCCCATGAGATGGAGGGTACAGATTCAACATTCACAAAATCTTATGTATGTCAGTTAAAGTTTGGCTTTAAACAAGGCTGTCAACAGTAGGCTAAGGTCGGTTTAAGCCTGGCCCACGAAGTAAAACTGAGGCCAAGGCCTGCGACGGTCCAAAACAAACTAGAGATGATCATGCATGGCCGATGATCAAGCCCCTCCGTCCACTTTTGTGAAAGATCCAAACCGTTCATTAGGATATGTTACAAAAATGTAACATGCCCTACTAGGTTATGTTATCAAAAGCCCCTTGAAACTTTAGATGTGTTGGCTACGCGGGGCTGACGGGCTCTTAAGGAGTCTAAGAATAGCCTGATTAGTAAATGGGCTTTAATTTTAGCCCAGGCATGGTGGTCGGGCCTAGTACTATAGCTTAAGATTGGACCAAAGTGGGCCAGGCTCGAAAATCACTGACTAGCCTAGTTTTGAAACGTCTTGGATTCTTGCCCATCATCTTTGGCTAGTGAGTGATATTTATTTATTTATTTTATTTTGGGAATTTTATAAAATGGTATTATTTTTTTAAAAATATAAATTAAAGGATTTCTTTATTTTAACACTTTTTGCCAAATCTAAGTAGGGTGTACATCGAGTCGAAACGAGTCGAGCTAACATCAGCTTGACTTGGCTCGACCACTAGCCGTCCTCAGCTTGAACTCGGCTCAGTTCGTTGGTAGCTCGGGCCAGTTCGAGCCAAGTTTGATTCGAGTTCGTCATTGCATCATTTTCACAAACACCTGGACTGGACCTTCAAAATCTCACTGTATTTGAGACAACAATAATGGTTTTACGGATATTTTATCAAATACCTTCTAAGCAACATAAAAATCAAGAAAAAAAGGGTATTGGTTTCATATACATACCTTGCCACCAGCCACACTTCATTGAGTCATTACATCAAACACTTGCTGAGCAACATCAATATCAAAGTAACTGGGTCACCGAACTGGTTCGATACGAGTTTGATTCAAGCCGGGTTCAATCCGAGTCGAGTAGAGCTGGGGGCACCTCGAACTCGGATCAAACTCATTTTCGAGCTCAAAAAATCAGCTTGACTCGGCTTGAACTCAGCTTCAAACCGAGTTGAATCAAGCTTTTTTGAATCGAGTCTAGCGAGCTAACCCAGCTAGCTCGGTTCATGTACACCTCTAAATCTAAGTAATATCTTATTAATTTATTTTTAGAAAAGATAAAAATATTTCAAAAAATATAATTTGAACCAGTTGAAAGTATGTGGATTGCAATCTAGACCATTCCAAGATAGTGGATAATGATGTAAACCATACAACATTAGGTGATTAGAAATTTGGACCATTCAAAAGTAGGTGAACAGTTATCTAAGCTGTTTAAAAATACAAGAAAAGCAATTTAAATCATTTTAAGATGGCAGACAATGATCTAGACCATTCAAAAGTCTAAAATGGTGGATGCCAATATGAACATATCATTTCATCAATATATGCAAAGATACGGGAGCTCAAAAATAGTTAATGGACGTGAGCTGAAGTTGACCGAAAGTGATAAAATAAAGAGATCCAACAAAATCTATGTACCAATACCAACCAAAGATCTTTATTTAATTTTTTAATTGCATATGTCTATTCAAGCATGATAAAGGAGTGACCTTTCATTAAAATTTCTTTCATTTGTCAGGTTAATGCATCACATGTGTAAGAAATCGACCTGAAAAGGTGGACAACATCATGAAGATCACCTGGCATAAAAATCAAGCTGATTTAATAATTAGTAGGCCCACACCTATACATTGAGTTAGACCATCTTTTGTCCACCCATTTTGACCGTGCATTCTGCATGATTAGTGGGCCAGCTGGGTTGTCGATTTAATTAAAGCCATTGAAATATATTTATTTTTCCATGCAATTTGTGTAATGTCAAAGCTATGATTGTGATTTTGAGAATAAGCTAAGGTAATGCAAATGAGCCATGTCTTGTGTAGTGGTTGCGGGATATCAGGCTGCAATTCCGGTTTCCGGGATTAGTGTATGCTCGACTGACCTAACCCATATGGCCCATTTCATGATACTAAGGTTGACTATACTAAAGTGCTAGTTTACCACCAATTTAGATGTTGTACTTGACATAGACCGGTGCCCGAAAATCCGGACCGTGCAAATTATAGTTTAAAAATGTAAATAATAGACTCGACTTGAAAAAACTCATGAGAGTTTCTCAAAAACCCGTACTAGTTCTTTTTAATTATTTTGTGTTAAATAATTTCAATCATGGGTTATATTATCATGTATTATATTTATATTGTCACGCCCTAAATCCGGCAGGCGACATACATGCATGTGCTGTGTCTCAAATTCAAGTGCGTGATGGGAAAATGTTTTGGGTAATTTCTTTTGTTTGTTACGTCCCAAATCTGGCATCCTACACACATGTGCTGTCTCGAATTCAAGCACACAATGGGAGAAAATTTTGAGTAAATTCATTTTTGACTATTACTTCCTAAATCTGGCACCTGATACATCCGTGCCGTGTGAATTGGGGTGTGCGACGAATTTTTTTTAGGTAATTTTTTTTTTAATTTAAAATTGTCTACCATACATTGAATTTAGCATCAAGCATACATGTGCCATGTTTGTAATTTGGCCGTGCAACGACGGAAAATTCTTAAGCTCATACTAGTTTTTGTTGTATTATATTCGGGTTAGTGTAGGTGACAGGAGTAGCATAACATGACCTATATTTCCCATGCTATATATTTTACTCTTTGAATTTCTACCATGTATTTATTGTTGGAGAACTGTGGAAGCATATAGAGATGAATCAAGTAAAGTACTTTAATTACACAACCAAGTTCAAACACAAACAAATTAATTTTTACGCAAAAAACTTCTTGCGAGAAAAAACCATGGCATGAAGCGGCAGTACTTCACTATGAAAGTAGAAAATTATAAGGTGTTCGATAGCATCAAACACCTTTAATAACATCAAGAGAAACATCAAAACATTCCAACAATAAAACATGGATTTTCTGCATTTTTTTGTAGCATTGAGCATCTATCAATGACATCGACATATACTCGATGGTATCGAGTGGTCTATCAATGGCATCCAAAGACCTCATTGTTTACATATTTAAGACATCAATAATCTCTATTTAAATTTAAAATTTGTGCATCCATTGTACATGTAAACGATATAGTGGAGAAGAAGTTTAATTTACTTTGTATGGAGATTACAAGCATATCATCGGATATATTAGTTAAAAAAAATAAAAAATCTAAAATTAATTTATCTCCGTTGTGCACTGAATTCGAGACACAGCATGTGTATATTGCATGTCAGATTCAGGGCGTGACATGCATCAATAACTACTGTTGCATGGTAGAACACGTACTATATATATATATATATATATATATATATATATATATATATATATATATATATATATATATATATAAAATTTACATGTGAATTTTAAAGATAATATAATGTATAGTTGCATATATTTAATTTTTTCAAAGATCATTTCTATAGAGACTAAGAAAATAGCAAGATATGTATCTTTTATTTATTATTATTATTATTATTATTATTATTATCATCATCATCGATACACAATAAGTAATCCATTATCATATTGGTGACGACCAATACATGATGCGCATTGGCTGATATTTAAAACCTCATATGTGGTGGGGTCCACCAGTTCTATGGTCCCGATCCACCACTTATCCTGCTATGTGGACAATGGAAGGGGGGCTGTATCATGTCATGATGGAGGGTGCAATTCGGAAAAAAAGCACATGAAACCATCCATCTATCACAGTCATATCCTTTCAAAGGTGCCTTGATGATGGTAAAAATTCAAAGAAAGTGGCCCACTTTCTTGGGTGGATATGATTTCTCTGTCCTAGGTTGGCAGCTTGCCTAATGGCATGCAAGATCCTTGGTGTTTCTCAATGAAATAAAGGGTGATAATGATTTGGTGAACTATGGTACACCAAAGATTGGTGTATAAACCACATGTTCCTGTTCAGTTGTTGCGCATGCTTACTGATCCAAATGGTATAAATGGTGGGCCACACCCCCAAAATCGCACTGATATGATCTGGGGGAATGCTTCATGTCTCAGATGCAAATAGTCCACGTCCAATTAGCCTTTTTCTGACCATCCAAGGGTAGGAAGATCTATCTTCATGAAATTTTTTAGATATAACCAATCCAAGAGATGGAAATTCCAGTGAACGGATCGGATCAATGCGATTCTGTAGAATCAGAAGCTAGAGACAGATTTATGGACTGTCTTTCAGTGTATGCTAGCGTAACTAGAAGGGAAATGATCACATACGCTATGTGGGGCCAAGCTGTTATGTGTATGTGTAATCCAAACCATAAATCTGGTAGGCATCTTCATAATCACCGTACATCCCAAGAATCATCCATAAAAAACTTAGGTGGGGTGCACCATAAGAACAATATACAATAATGCTTAAAACTTATCTATATTCACTTGTTGTGACCCACCTAAATTTTAGAATGGGTTGTGTTTAGGTATGCCTTCATCCAGGTTGGACATACCTGATGATTGGGATGGATGATAACGCAACATCCTATCTTAAAGTTTCTATGGTGCCGCCCACCTGAATTAACGTATCAGGATGAATTTTGGGATCTAGGCCTTACATAAGCTGCCGCAAGTAATGGATGGATAAGTTGGCACTCACACATCATGATGAACTTACACGACTTTGAATGGACGCATGTGATTATTCTATGGTTTTTAGACTGGTTGACTTGGATAGACTCATTTGGTTTGGAGTCTGGTTGTGACTTTTCTGAGTTGGGTGTTGTATTGGCCTGACTCACTTAAGTTAAGGGTGACTCAAGAAGTTGGCTCAATGATGTAAAGTGGGCTCTAGATGTATTGTAGACACAGATGGACTGAAAAAAGCTCGATTGGATTTGAATGTAGTTCGTTCGATCCAGGTTATGTCCTATGTGCGGCATGATGTAATTGAGCCTAAGGCATGTTCAGATCAAAGAGACTCATTCTGGATAAGGAAAAATTGACTTTCCAAGTGTGAATCGTAAATTGACCATAATTTTTTATCCGAATATCCTTATGGGGTGCATGACCTATGAATTTTGATTGAAAGAGGTCATCTCACTTTCGAGAGAAAATGACTCTTTCCAATTCAAAATTATACTTTTGATTTTTTAAAAAAAATTATTTTTAATAAATTTTAAGATATATGTATCTCTTTCATTTTAGAGTTTTAGTATGTACAGTCTTCTTAAGATTTGCTTTTATCATGCTAGGAGTAATTTGACAAAAGTAAATTAGAGCTTCCTATTTTTAAGGAAATTTACTATTTAAGGTAAATTCTAGTTTAATTACATTAAGATTTTAATATGTCTGAATAAGTTTTAGTTTAGTTGCATTATGATTTTTCATTAGAGTTTGCATTTTATTATTTAAAGTATTATAATTTCATTTTAGAGATACATATAAATAAAATATTTTCAAATTTCCTTTATTTCTTATGAATTTAAGACCCATTAAACCATATGAATTTAAAATTTATATAACGTAGAGGAGATGGTGTTCTTCCTCTAATAATTTTTTGCTCTTTTTTTGCATCGCTCAATGTGTGAAATGACTTTGCTATCAAACTTTAAAATTATTGCGCGCGCCAGCACCTTTAACCTTAGTAATAAACTCACAATATCAAACCTGATTAAGTGCTAATAAGATCGAGTTGACTCGGATGTGTCGTTCTCCTGGCTGGAAATTAGGTCCAAAGTGCCCAATCCTCAATGGTGTTGCATGTTAGTAAAAAAGAAAAAGCACAATGACTAATATGGTCCATGTACCAATCATTTGGTTACCCACTTACAAGAGAAAGCAAGCTTGTCACACGTGAGAAAAAGTGCTACACGTGAGACACCAATCATATATCATTATTCAAATAAATTATAAAAAGAAAAAGAAAAAAAGAAAAGAAAAGCAAAGATACAAAGCAAGGATTCAAAGCCCCACACAAGCCATCCATGAACCTTTTTTGGGACCCAACGGTCAAATTCGGGCATGGATTCAAAGGAAAGCTTTTAAGGGTTCCAAGGACAAGTAAGGTATGTTTCCAATACATGGAATCATGATTGTGGTAGGAGACCAAAAACCCATGGCAGTAGGTTTGTCACCTCCACTCCCACCTTTTAAAAGGTGTGTGAGGGAATATATAGCTTTGTGTATGTGAGTTTACCTTAACACTCCTCCTTTGGTCAGAGAGACTCAAAACTACCTTTGAATGTGTCACAAGAAAGAAAAGATGGGAAAAGAAAAGTGGGAGGAAAGGAGTAGTAGTGTGAGATTCTCCCCAAAAGGGGCCATGTCACATTGGGTGATTTTTATAAGTTGAGGGTTTATACTATGATGTATGTATGCATGCATATAGATATTTGATAGACGGCGTAGGTTTGTGTTGATCCGTTCCGTTCGCGTTGTGGGTCGCACCATAGATTATTCATGATGACGTAGATGCATTATTGTAAGTGTTTGATCATGTCGAAACCATTGACATCTTTTGGCCTTACAGCAGATGGGTCAGAACAAACTAATCTCAATCGTTCAATTTGTGTTCGAACCGCTAAAATAACGTGCTTTATTGTGTATGGGTCATGATTCGGAAACCAAATTGAACTGAAGGTCTTGATTATCTGATTGGTGGTCATCAGATTCCAAATTTGACAAATAAATATTCATCAATTGTCTGATTTTTGGGTCTACCAGTCTATGGCTAATCCACAATCGGGTCTACAATTTGGATGGTTTGGATCAAGATATGTATATGCCATGTGTAAAATCTCAATGTGCATAACCATACATTGTTGTGCTCTGCCAATGTACCATATAGGTTGAATGGCAAAAAGAAAAGGGTGAGTGGGAGCATGCCATAAGTCAAGGTGCTTCCAATGCCTAAAAAAAGGGGGAGCACAAACACACATGATCTTCTCCTCTCCCTTAATCTCTTTAATTTTTTCTCACTTGCATTATAATATATTGCAAGATGAGTGATGGTTCACCACCATTTTAAAAATAGTGGCCGCGCATCTTCACATGCAAAACTCATACAAGGCTATCCAAACCATCCAAATTGTGGGTCAATTTGTTGATAGAACACATATTTAAAAGAATCCTAAATCTAATTAAAGGTTCTCAATGAATGATCAAAAGTAAAATAATGAGTGGTCTAGATGAGATGGTGAAATAATATGGTTACCATCATCTTCTTAGCGTAATATTTTAGTCATACTCCATCCACGATGGGGTTAGTGATTTGGACGGTCTGGATTGCCATATAACTGTCCATGTGTGCTTTTGGAATGTCACCACCAATTTTAAAAGTGCGACGAACTATCATAGGAGTGTAATTGTAAAATATGATATAAAAGCATAGATGGTGTGGTTTGTGACCTTTCTTTTTTGAGTGTTTTTTTCTAATATTTTATGATCTTGTGATTTGGGTTTGTTAGGCAAAAGGGGTGGGCCACACTACTGTTGGGATTGATGGGAGCAATCATAGTGAGAAGGAGAGATGGGATGGTGAATGGGGAATCCATTCCATTTCTCCATCTTCACAGCATTTTGCTTTCTTTTCTTTTCTTTTCATTATTTTCTTCCTCATTGCTTTTGCTTTTGCACCTCCCACCCTGTGGAAGGTGATAGGAGGGATCGCAAAAGCGGCCCACCGGCATATCTTAGAGAGTGGGGGTGACTATCACGTTTTAGTGGCCAATGTCAAGCATATATATGTACGGTCGGATCGTGCCGGATTATTTTAATTTGATATGAATAAGGGTTGCTTAGTCATAAGGCAGTTTGGAAGATGTGCTCATCGATTTAGTGGGATACAACCAGATGGTGGGCCCCACTTGAGGTATTGGTTTCCTTAAAAGTAGCTGATAACCAACACCCAATGGCTAGAATAATGACATGAGCTCTACTCCTTTACAAGTCTACCTTATTTTTCAAGGGCTATGAATGAGGCTATAGCATCCAACCAGCGGGTAGGGTTGTTCAACCATGAAAGTTGTGTGTACGGGGAAAATATACTGATCGAACCATCATGTGGGCCATCACGTGAATTTGAATTTTTTTTAGCGCACATGGACTCCACAATGTCTAATAAGGTCGTCCCACCATAAAATTAAAAAGTCAAGTGGCAGAAATCATGCTAATCCAACCATCATGTGGGCCATCGCATGATTTTAAATTTATTTTTTTTAGTGATCAATTATTTTGTATGGTGGGCCGATGTGTTGTATATATGCCATCCAACCATGCATCATGTGGGTCCCACCATGATGATGGAGAGGCCCACACAATGCACACCTTAGAAAAATTACAATGGACAACTATCTTAAAAACCTCTAAATTTAGGTAGTGGTACACATGATGGGTAGATAGGCCTTTTTTTTAGGGATCTCCAATTTTCATTGTGGGTGGCCCTAAGTTCTAAGTAGGTTGGTGCCATACATAGACAGCCTGGTGGACCCCACATGGAGCACTTGCAGAATAAGCTTATTCTAGAAGGCTTGTGGACCTTTATGAGGTCATGGTTTCCTTAGAACCAGCTGATCCAACCAATGCATAAAATATTAATATGAGCTAATATAATATCTTGTGATAATAATAATATCTTAAGGTACTTGTCCGCACACATGGTATACGTTTGTTAGATCATCTGGACCATTCATCCATTGGGCATGAAAAGATCGTTGACAGTGATTGAAGGATAGGATAACAAGTCGGCTTTTAGGAAAAGGTCTAACCAACGGTTTACGTTCAATGGGCCAAAATCTTCCGGAGCTTCTCCATGCCCCCACATGTGCTAGTGTGGTGCATGTGTGTGAGATCTAAGGTATCCATGAGGTGGGTCCTGTTGTTCTAATGCTCTGGCACAAAAATCAGGCCGGTTAGCCCAACAGGCGGTCCATAATCTACAGAAGAAATGAACGGTGGAGATGATTTGGGTGAGTTCTAAGCCGTTGGTCCATTTCTAAAATTGTGGCAACCTGCTGAGTGGACTGCCCTGATTTCTTGATGGAGATCTCTATGATGGAAAACGTGATGGATGGCTTCGATTTCATTCCCTTGTGCCACCGTGGCACATTTAGTGGTGTGTGCATGAACTGCAATTACTAGCGTAAAAATAGCAATTCAATCAGACAGTGCATCCAAACACAACCTAATGTGGAAGAAACCTACGGTCCTATACCATGAAGCAGCCATATTTATGATATAAAATTCTAAAACATCTCAACCGTCAGATTACAAATTTGAAGAATGACATGATCATCGGCTCAGATTAACGGGTTGGGTGGCAGATAAAGAACATGGTGGCCCAGGAAGGTTTCTATGGTGAAAGTCCCCATCATCACTATTTCCTATGGTGTGGCCCACCTGAGTTTTGGAATGCATATCCTATTTCCTATGGTGGGGCCACCTAAGTTTTGGAACGACCTAATTTTTGGGTTCATATACTAACATGAGATTTTGTAGTTGATGGACGGAGAGGATGTCACACACGTGTCACACGTTGGATCCATGGAGATAAGGTGTTGTGTGCTCTTCCTGGCAGATGTGTTAAGGAGGATTACGGTTGGAAGGGTAGATTTGTAAGCTTGCTTACATATTTCAATGAATTCGCATCTCAAGAATCATGTGATCATCACATGGGTTGATTAAATTCAATGAATCATATGATAGCATTGCAGCAAGCCAAACACATGATTTATGAGAGATGGGACGGTTTCATGTACGGCCATGATATAAGGAAATCATGTTATTTCATGCCAAAGCTATTGCTAAGTCATGCATCTTAGTCAATTGATTAGTGCGGATGTGTTAGAATTGAATGTGCGGCTCAATTTAAGTCAAATAACCTATAACTTCAAGCATCAAGGTAGATAGATACATCGAAAATCGATCATACATGACCAAATTCTAATAAGATCGGCCGAATATTTAACCACTTGCATAGTATTGCTAAAGATGATCAGATGATCGTGAAAGGGTAGGGTTCGTTATCTGAAAATGGGTCACACTTTTGTCTTCTATATGAAAGGACTTTTTTCCTTCATTACAGATAAAACAAAAATGATATTCTTACAGTCGGTTGTAGAGAACAACTGTACAATACCTCTCTAGATGGAGATCTTTAATTGATATTTGAACTGAATCTAATGTATGAGTATAGACTTGAATTATAGTTAAAGTTAAAAATTACTTGATTATCGTTACGAATTACATTAAGGAATGTAAATAGTATGTAAAGATAAATATTACACTAAGTAATATAAATGACTGATAGAGATAATGATTGCATTAAAAAATGTAGATGACTCATAATTAAAAAGATAGTTGAAAGATAGATTTGGTTTAATTTAATTGGTATGAGATGATTTCTTCAATTGAATTCATTTGCTATTTATAACCTTAAATTGAGTATTTGGATGCTTCTACATCTTGATGGTTACTGTAATTATTTCAGTACTACATGACCTTCTGGAGGCTTTCTTATAAACTTGTCACTTATTTTAATGATCGCTTCAGACTTTTTTACTGACTCGACTGAATTCCACTCAGTCATTCGATTGACCACCTGGATGACTCTCGGCTATTTGGTTTGCTTTTGAGTTCCTTTCAAATATTCCTTATCTTATGATCATATCAGCTGTTGTTACGTTTCAAAATTTGAGTATAGAGTGTGCACCTTTAAACTCGAGTTTCGAATCGTAACTCGGACACAAATTAAGTGTACTAATTTCATTCTATTATACAATTATTTAGAAGCAAAAGTAATATTCATTTTTATATTCCAACGAGGTCCATTTATAATCATTTACACGAAATGATTTAAACACCAACATCCGTGCATTTTCAACATCCATAAACATTCAATCAACATAAATTAGACATCATTTATTAGTCGATACAACTTACTAATGAATACTTGCTACAGACTTAGAACAATTCAATTAAATAAAACCAATCAAATACTTAAAATCCTATAACTAATACCATCATTCATTATATATAAATCATATCATTTTAACACATAAAGTTCTAATTAAATAATTTGGAATAATATAAATGCGGCCAGTTCCTCTTCTGATAAGTATGACCACATCTCACATGTGTCGTGCACTAGTTCAGTCACAAAATTTTTTTTTCCAACCCCAACTAATCAACTATTTGCTCATTTGTACGATTTTTCTATCAATAAAATTGTAAGCTAGCAAGGCTTAGTGAGAAAACCTAGCATAGTTCATTCTTATTGAAATTAAGATATAATAGAAACAAAGTATGTACGATGATATGGATGCAAATGATGTATGAATGTATCAGATGGGATATTCATCCATTTGCTTGAGTTGGAGATCGTTAACCCGCATCCAACCATTGGGTAAGTTTTCACCTTTTGTTAGGCTTGGGCATAGCACACATCTGGTAATGGTCTATCGGGATCAACGTTTCTTCCAGGGATGACTCCTAGGATCGACAATGTAATGTATTTATATGATGGATGATGTATGAATACATCATTTTTATAATTGTTATAGTTACTTGTTTTAATCAGAACATTCATATGTGAATTTAATGTACAACTATCATAATTCAGACAATTTGGCACAAATTAGCATATGATTTATTGTAGCATATATTCGCTGTAGTTAAATCAACAGCATCGTAACAAAATACTCTAATTGGTATATCAATTAATTAAACCATCATAAATAATTTATTTTAATTCCAATGAATCAGAGACACATTAGGTTCATCACCTGAGTCTAATAGTATAGAATCCACAACGTAATCAGGTTGGTTTGAATTTAGAAATCCAATCAATTATATATACGACATTGTTATTCATCTAGTTATATTACACGGTGAGGCATACCTTTAATTAACATCCTAGTTGGGCAAACCCTAAAGGACTAAATAATTGAAATTTTATATATAATATGCTCATTAAATTTAATTTTCAAAACTTAAATTTTCTTTTAAAGATTCTGAGATTGAATGGAAAATGATTAATCGAGGTGACCCACTAGATGATTGGATTATTTAAATTCTTGAGGTCTTGGGTATATTTTACCTATATACATTGGATGAATGGTGTGGATCTAACCATATATACACCGATGGCTCATCTCGACCTTGTATGTAAGTAATACTAATACTTATACAAAAATCTGACATTTCCTTTTTAAACGCTTTCAGATCTGACTAGTGTGTCCTATCTGATAGTTAGATTGATCTGGAAGTTAAGACCCTTGTATATTTTAGCCTTAGGGATCGTATGATTCATATAGATTTAATTTGATTCGATCAGATGTACACTAATCAATCTCTGTGAAAAGAAACTTCACATGAGATTTTATACTTCCATCTTCTTTACATTGTATTTATCCACGGATCAATGCAATGAACGTGTGGCTGATCTACATCGTTCGTTGTATAAATCGAGCCAAATTATATTAAATGTATAAAAAAAATGAGAGAATGATAATAAACTTACTAGATCTAAGCTCTCCAAAATTATCTCTCTCTCTTTCTTAGTTGTATGTGAGGTGTCTTTTTATTAATATCTGAGTTGGAGTAGAACTCTTCTTACGACATATTTCTTAAAAAAAAAAAAAGAGGGCTCATTTAAGAGATTGAGAAATAAAGAGAGAACTATATATATAGGAAAATGATTAGGAATAGAGATAAGAGATAGAGATGATTCATTTTTTTTACGGGTTTTATAGCCGTGATTCCGTAAAAATCATTCATAACATTTTTTTAAAAAATATCTTTAGCATACTATATATTTCTCTTACTATAACACGTATCCTTTTTAATTATATTTTTAAAGAATTGTTAGAAATATAACAGTTCCTAATAGTTCTGCAAATTAATATCTTTTTAAAGGTTAAATTTAGATTCATTTATTATTTTTAGTGAGTTACGATTTTCTCTCTTTTAAGGTGTTTTAGGATTTAGAGAGTCTTTTGATAATTTCAAGTCATTTATTTGAGTCATCCGAGAGATTTTGAATCAATATACGATTCTTTTATTATTTTTCAAAAGTTTACTATAAAAAATTAATAAATCCAAATCCTTTATAAGCCATTTAGAAAAGATGAGTTTATCTATTAATCTCTATAATAAAATTTTCTAATTTTTTCACTAATGAAAACATTTTCAAGAGCTAGCATCCAAAGGCTTGATGGGCTATTGCAATGTCCATGTAAAATCCTCTCCATTCCATCTGTTGTGTTAGCTCATTTTAGGATGGGATCCTGATCTTGCATGTGTCATGTCACAAGAAACACAGCAAAAGTGAGAGAACTTTGAAACTTTCTTAGGCCCACTTTGATGTTTGTAAGTCATTCAACTGTTTGAGTCTTACCATGATGGAGTAAAAAAGACAAATACCCTTATTTAAAACTTTGATTTCAATGGTATGTGTCCCATCCCTAATGGACACTAACTTCTGTAACACCATGTGCTTCAGCGGCATGAAGCTACGTGGGGCAACCATAGTGTCGGTATAAAAGTAACTTTATCCTATAGAATTTCATCCGCTCATATTAGGACAAAACCCATAAATGACTTATGCATGTGTGACACACCACATGAAATAATAATAGGGATTGAACACTCACTATTAAAACCTTGCAAAGGCTCACCAAAATTTTTTAAATCATGCTGAAATTTAATTATTTCCTCCGTCTCATTAGAAATCACTTTATGAAATGGTTAGATGGTATGTAAAACACCACTACAACTCTAAAACAATTTGGATGACTAGTGTTTTCAACCTCATCCTTATTGTTTTCTAAGACGCGGCGGACTTGAGTTTTAGATTTGCTTCATATCTTATCTTTGATATATTATGAGTTAGATGAATAGGTGAATAGAAGTGAATTTTACACTGTAATTGTAATAAGCTCAAAGAGCTTTGATTAGGAGGCCAACCCCCAATGATTTCTCTTGACCAGCTTAAGAAGATTCCAATGATAATCATTTTCATTATTATTTCCATTGCTGTGGCCTACTTGAGTCTTTCATCTACTTTATTTTTTTAACACCGGTTCTAATAAGAGCTGGATAAGTTGATGGACGGCGAATTTTACAATGACATCATAATGAATAGCCTAAGAAAATTTCATTGATAGCTATTTTCATGCTTACTATTTCCTATGATATGGCCCAATTGATGGTAAAACTAATGGATGGTGTGGATCTCACTAAAAAAAAGAGAGAAGAAAATAGAGGTGGGCCTCGCATTGTTGCACAGCTCCCTACAACAACCGTTGTAGGAAATTCGAGTCCAAACTGAGACCGCCCATCTGATGGCCACATGGGGGTGGGCCCCACACGCCCTGTCATATCTGGAAAAGAAATCTGAAAAGCGAGGATACTGCCATGCCCGGATCTGAACACCTCCAACGTAAAGAACGTGAGGAGCTTCCGAGAAATTCCCGAGAAATTCAGGGGCTACCTTCCACCCGGAGATGCCGGTGGCCCCCTGCGACCGACGCTTACCCGTGGCAACGATTCCTTGTCGGATTACAGCCATTCACGCACGTGGGACCCATGGGCCCCACGCCAAACGAGAAGAATTAGGTTTTGGACTTTAGCGACCGCCTACGTGGAACCTCCTGGCGGGAGCCACGCTGCATTCGCCATGTGGCAACCCCTGGGCATTTCAGTTTGGATTTTGTCTAACCAAATCCCTCGCTCCAACTTCCTATTTTTTCTCCTTTTTTTAATTAGAATTCTGAAATTCTTTGACTAACCCTATAATTCCTTGAATTCCTAACCGACTCTTCGTAGAATTAGAGGATGTTTCTCTAGAGTGGGATCCGGCAGTGAGCCTCCGGTACGTGTTGTGGGCCCCACAATAATGTGTCTTTTTATCCATACGGTTCATACATTTTTCCAGCTTATTTTAGCTCATTAGCCCAAAAATACGGCAGATCCAAATATAAGGTGGACCACACTACTGATAATAGTGGTGATTGAAAGATCAGCGTTAAAAACGTTTTGGGGCCACAAAATTCTCCAATAAGTGGATAAGGGCTAGCATTACTGCTGTTTTTTGTGGTGTGGTCCACTTGAAATTTAGATTTTCCCTAAAATGAGCGGGCAAAATGTACATACATTATGGTGGGACCCACACAAACAATGTGGGTGGGCCACTTGGAAACGGATTGGCTACTCCCATCCCACTAGCCCGATGGCTGGTAGTAGTCGGTGCTTTGTAGGCCCACCATGATGTATGTGTTTCATTCATGCCGTTCAACCAATTTTACAGATCACTTTAGGGCTTGATCCAAAAAATAAAAGGAATATAACCCCACTACAGGAAAACAATAATGATAAGATATCTACAGTTAAAATCCTTATGAGGCCCACTGTACTCTTTATTTAAAATATAATTTGATGACTAGGTCATACAAGCCTAGATGAAGGGAAAGAGCAAAGAACAGCTTGATCCAAAACTTTTAAGGACCCAAAAAGTTTTTAATGGTCGACATTAACTCAACACTGTTTCCTATAATATGGTCTAATTGAGATTGGAATATACCTTATTTTTGGTCTCATACCTTAAAATAATCTATAAAAATATATGGACGACTTGAATGAATCATATACATAATGGTGGGCCTCACAGAGCACCGACCACAGCCCTTGGCGGGTGTTAGGGGCAGTAGCCAATCCGTTTCCGGGCCACTTTGGGGGTCATGGAGTAACCAATCCCGTGCGTAGGTCAATGAGTCTACATCCTTACATTACTCATGACCAACGGGAAGCATTGATCTGGTGGGACATCATGTGGATCGTCCATTTATTGTGGAAGTTTTCTAGTTGAATGTGGGCCACTAATCTCAAATGGGTCATCATAGAGACATAAGCCTAATCAATTCTAGTCATTCCATGATAAACCCAGGAATTGAATGGCCTCGATTGACAAACGGTGGGCCCCACCTGTACGGTTTATCATCTTTGCGTAATTAATATTATAAGGCTGAAGTTTTAAAAAATTACAAAGCAGTATATGTGAACTTTTTCACGAGGAATTTCTTTTAAAACAGACAAAAACCAAAAGCTCTCTCTCTCTCTCCACCAAACCCCTAAATAAACCCCCTCAGCCTCTCCATCTGTATTGCATGTTCTTCTCTCCTCTCTCTACCCCCAAAACTCCCAGGATCCCAAAAGATTAAAAAAAATCCAATTTTCAATGGCTGTTGAAGCTCACCATCTTCATCTCTTCCCTCCTCAGCTCATTACCAATCGGTATTCCCATCTCTCTCTCTCTCTCTCTCTCTCTCTCTCTCTCTCTCGCTCTCTCTCTGTTTCTCTCTCTCTCTCTCTCTCTCTCTATTTTTGTTCTAATCTCTTATCTTTTTGCAGAGAAATCGTCAACGCCATTGAAACGAACGCCAATTACTACAACAATCAGATGGGCTTCAACGTCCCGTTTCCTAGCGCACAGACTCTCATCCCATTCTACAACTCTACCATAGCCGATTCAATCCCTGCCGACAGCGGCCTCACCTGCAATCTCCCGGCCCCGCGAAAGAACCTTAGGGAATTCAATATCAACAACAACAACGGCAATAGCAACGGAAATAACCCGTTTCTTGCAATCTCCGATCAGAAGGAATGTCATGCCCATCCCTTCTCCTTCCTCGGTGAAGACCTCTCGTTGCAGATCCAACAGCAGCAATTGGAGATCGATCGGTTCATCGCCCAACATGTAATTTTCCAATGCTTTCGTTCTTTTGGCATGATTTTCTCAACTGGGTTGTCGAATCTACTGTAGTTCTCGCTTCCTTCGACGTTCGTTTCCGATCTCTTATCGCGATTTCCTCAAATGGGTCATCGAAAATTTCTTTAATTCTTGCTTCTTTCGATGTCGTTTTCGATCTTTCAGCCAGTTTCTGTAATACTTGCTTCCTCCTACGATCGTTTTCGAACTTTTGACGCGATTTCCTCAAGTGGGTCATTGGATTTTCTCGAATTCTCGATGTTTTTGGTCTTTTGGAGCGATTTCCTCAGATGGGTCATTGGCTTTTCTCGAATTCTCCATGTTTTTGGTCTTTTGGAGTGATTTCCATAGATGGGTCTTTCAATTTCCCATTTCTTCTTCATCTGTTCTTCTCACCGAGCAGTTTTCTGAAATGGGTCGTTGGAATTCCTATTGAATTTGCAGGCGGCGAAGGTGAGGAATGAGCTCGTGGAGCGGCGCCGGCAGCAATCGAAGCGGCTCATCGCAGCCGTCGAAGAGCGGATGATGAAGAGATTGAAGGCCAAGGAAGAAGAAATCGATAAAATCGGGAAGCTGAATTGGGCCTTGGAAGAGAGGGTGAAGACCCTCTGCATGGAGAACCAGATATGGCGGGACCTCGCTCAGACCAACGAGGCAACGGCCATCGCTCTCCGGACCAACCTCGATCAGGTGATGGCCATGGTGCGAAGCGATCCTGGCCGTGAAACGGCCGATGATGCCGAGTCCTGCTGCGACAGCAGCAGCCATGACGAGGAGCGGCGCAGGTTAGCCGTGCCAGCACAGGATAAGAACGGTGCGCAGGATAAAGGTGAAGCGGGGCGCATGGTAAGGGTGTGCAGGAGCTGCGGGAAGGGAGAAGCATGTGTGCTGCTGCTGCCGTGCAGGCATCTGTGCCTGTGCACGGCGTGTGGCACTTGCGTGCACACGTGCCCCGTGTGTAAATCCAGCAATAATGGCAGCGTGCACGTGAACATGTCATGAACCCAAAAAAATAAAAATAAAAAATGGGGAAAAAAAAAAGAAAAAGAAAAGAAAATTGTAGAAATTTTATCTTTTTTGTTTATATTTTTTTGTAGTTTTTTTTTTTTTTTTGGGTAATTTTACGCTTACATCCTTTTGGTGAATGCGCGGAATGTTCGGTGTATATGTTATACACTGAATCAATTGTCTATGTTCGAGTTTTGTTGGGTCCTTGGTATATAATGCTAGTTGATTTCATGAAATGATTTATACCGATGTTCGGTGTATGTACTATATATGCTTGGTCAGTGGTACGCATTTTTGGTAATTTAGGAAAAAGGTAGGGTAGATTTTAAATATTGACGTAGCGAAATCATGGGTGGTGCCGTTGGATGCGTGGTTGGACGGCTGAGATGGGGTTCTGTCTCAAGTGGGCCAGACCATTGAAATTAAATGGGGGTGTCTAGGGGCCACTATATTGTATTTGTGAAATCTACTCAGTCCATGAGGTTAATTGTACGTTCATAGGCCTTTGGAACAAAATTAGCGTGAAACACAGCTCAGGTGGGCCACATCAGAGGAAACAATGGGGATGGGATGACAACCATAGGATTGTTTGTATGGCCCACCATGGTGTATTTCTTTCATCAAAACCGTTAATAAAATGTCATTCGCCAGGATGAAGAGAAGATTCAAAATACAGTCTGTTCGTAAACTCATACAGGCCGCACCGTGAATTAAGAAGTTTTAGGAGTATTTTGACGCTGTTCCCACTGGCGTGGATGCTATTAGCTTTTTATGGGGCTGATTTTTTGTATAGACGGTGAAGATATGGGTTATAACAGGATGGACGGTGGATTTTACATGTAGAACATGGTGGGGTCCACAGTACTAGGGTGATTTACCCAACATTCAATGTATGCAGCTGGTGTGACATGGTGGAACACATGCCAGGAATCGGGTCAGACAGCACGCGTCAGTCATCCGTACCATAATCACGTAAGGTACACTGAACATGCGTGCTATCCTATTTTGGTACATCTCACGTTTACTAGGCGCACTACGTGATTGAACGGCCCTGATCTCTGACACGCGTTCCGTTCCCCCACGTGAGCGGTCGTCATTAGTGTAATTTCTCAAACGCAATGCTGTGTTTTTTTTATAAAAGGGATTATACACTGAAGTTGTGTGTATACACAGTCGGTTATGGCAATGTGTAGGGAAACGTGCCTGATGTTTGGTGTAACATCTGCCGACAGTCTGGATCAATGACACATGTTGCGTTTGCGCCTTCGTGTATAAGTTTCTTGTGATCCGAACCGTCTATCTTCTGAGTGTCATTCTAGATGGACCGTAGTAAAAAGATTACCGTGAATGGATGATGGTAACCAAAGAAATGTATATCTGAATTTGGACCGTTGAAAAGAAAGACATGCAACTCTATAAATCGATGGTGCTGATCATCCTTTTTGTGTGATTATAGGGTCGTGGGGCGCTTATGATAGCAACTAGAGCATGGACGGTGCCGATCATCAGCAGATCTATCGTGCGGGTATTCACACGTGTGAGACGGCTTTCAATCCGGTGGACCACACGATCACATCTTTCCGCGTCAGAATTCCGGATTAAGCAACATTTTTTTAATTTCAACCGTCTATTTATTTTGTCCACTATAGCACACGTGACGAGTGAAAATATCGACTGATTTTGCTAATTAGGCGAGAAGATCTAAAACGTGTGGCCCACGTGATGGAAAGCTCTTTCTCACAGACTTCTGCATGTTGACACGTGTGGCCGCGTGTAGCAGGCAGGGTTCACGTGGTCTTCTCCATCTTTATCCTGGTCCGACACGTGGGTCAAATTTGCACCGTTTAAAAGATGGTGGTGACTTTTCAAGCCCACAATTGGCGCAATTTTGTGGGAATCCACACGGTCCAAATCTCTGTCCATAATCAGACCCAAATTTTAGATGGTCTGGATAGCTGTAAATCGGCGCCACATGTGAGGATGATGAGTCACCACCAAATTTTAAACGGTGAAAACTAACACAGGACAAAGAGCTAGGCCTTCGTTCACTGGCCACTGCTCCTTTTCGGTGATATTTCGAACGGTAAAAAATCTCCTACTCTGGCTGTCTTTGATAGATCATACACAGGCACTTAGAAATTGCATAGGTGATATAGAATTTAATTCAAATTAAGCTGTAGAAATGATGGATTCCAGTTTAGATGTATTATGAACTAAAAATTAGGATTGTCTGAATATGTGAATATCGGATTGGTGGTCATCTATTGGACGGTTGGAAATGAAGCTTACCCAACGGTGCAATTTCAACAACTTAAGTGTCAACGAATCAGAGGTTACGTTTGTTCAACAAGTTTTATTTTGGGATTATAAATGAGAGACAGTGATTTCCACAACTTAGGCCGTTTAGTTTGAGTTAATGTATGCGAAGAGGTTATAAGTGCCTGCGTATCAACCGTCATTCGCAGCCAGAGTATCAAATAACTCCCGATTCGTGAACGCCGGGGAGTGACTATTCGCTCGCTGACATGGATGGAAGACTAGAAAGGGATGAGATCCGATCCGTCCATCAGGTGGGCCATCCTGTTCTTAGAATGGAGCCCAAAATTCAGGCTGATTCAAAGTTCATTTGGGTTACACCATGGGGAACAGTTGATAAGTGAACTCTCACCATTAAAATCGTGCGGACTATGTGAGGGTCTACCGTGGTGTTTATATACCATCGAATCCATTCATCTGACGTGAAAACCCAGGATCAGTGAGATTACTAAAATTCAGAACTTTTTAATGCTTATGTGTGCCAAAACAAGTAAATTTATTGTTTTTAGGTATAATTATAGAAAATTACTGATGCTATGGTCAGCCAACGTATTGGATTGGATTTATTTTTACAATGCATGGTGAACTTGTGGCGGGACATCTGATGGACGGAGTGGATCTGATGAGAATTCTCACCCACGTGGTGTACAGTTAGTTGTTGGCACGGACGTGGGGAGTCCTTTCGGAAACGAACGCGGATTCGGTGCGACCCCGGACCCACGAGGTCGGAGTGGCCCTGAGCGAGGGGCCCACGTAAATGTATATGATGTATATCCACTCCGTCCATCAGTTTTTCCATACCATTTTAGATCATTATATAAAAAACGAAGTACATACGAATTACAAGTGGACCACACTAAATGAAACAGTGGTCATTGATCACCTACCATTAAAACTTCCTAGAGTCCACCGTAATGTTTATTTTCCATAAACCTGTTGATAAGGTTAGAAACACAAATAGCATCTTGATCCAAAACATTTCCGGTCCCCAGGAAGTTTTTAATGGTGGGAATTCAATTTCTACTGTGTGGTCCACCTCAGATTTGTATCTCCTCCATTTTTGGGACCATACCCTAAAATAGGCTGGAAAAATTGATGGACGGAGTGGATATACAACACATACGAGGTGGGTCCCACGTTCAAGGCCGCACCTAATCCGCGTCCTTCGGGAACGTGCGACTCATTCCAGGGCATTTTCGTAATTTGAACAGAGCATGCATGGAGCGGTAGCGAGTAAGTGTTACCCGGTTCACATTTTAGTAGGTGTTACCATTATCGTATGGGGATTATCTTAAGAAATTTGTTTATATCCAAGCCGTACATCTGTTTTTACAGATAATTATAGTACCGTTTATATAAAATTAAGAATATATCAGTCTCCGTTGGACCACACCATTAGAAACAATGGTGAATGACCATTAAAATGTTTTCTTGGACCAAAAGAGTTTAGGTTCAAGCTTATCTTTATAACTTACCTTCATCCATGTATGTTTGATCTTATCAACAGTTTAGATGGAAAGTAAACACTAAATTGGACCCTAGGAAAGTTTTAATGATGGGTGTTCAATCATAACTCTTTACTTTGGTGTGGTCCACATGAGATTTCAAATTTTTTTTATTTTTTTAAACTACACCTAAAACTATCTAGGAAAACGAATGGACGGCAAGGATATACGTCACGTCATCAAGGGCCCCACTGTAACGGTAAAAACCCACTAACCTGTTATCCGATTAACACCTAATCCGCTCCCGCATGAAGAGGCGTGTTTGGTGAGACCGGACAGGTGAGGCGGTGCGGGTTCGTGGGGCCCGGATGCCAGGTGTCAGAGAGTGGGAGCCACGGCCTGGTACGCGCAATGCACGGACATGGCAGAAAGGAATCAGCAACGCCCGCTCCAAAAGAAGCAAAAAAACAGAGAGGGACGAAAAAGTCCATTGCCGTTGCGATAATTCCAAATCCTGGCCATTATTTACCGGATAAGAAAGAGACGGTTCCGGTGTGCGCAGCGCGCACCCATGCGCCTTATAAGTATCTCCCGAGAAAGTGGGTGTGAAGGCGTTACCTTTGACGGAGACTTCACGGCTGCCCGTTACACTGCCCGTGAAAATCGTGTCTCGGTATTCTCGAGGGGAGTTCTGCAACCTCCAATGCATCTAGATGGTACTAAAATACCATACATCGTCAGCACCATATCCATTGGATATTTGGACATTTTTGATGATCTAAACCGTTCAAAACGATTTTCATCAAGTAGATGGAGGGAGTATAGTGAATAAATTTCGCTAATGAATTAGATAAGCACTTTAAATATATATATTGGCCGTTCCTTTATTGTCCATTTATATGGAATTCCAGGATTTCCCAATTTATAAGATTTTGAGAGGTCCAATTTGAGCGTTCCATTTCGTCAGATCAACAGATTGGATCAAAGAAAGGCCCCAGATTCGAACGGATATAGTTCCGACTTATCATATTGTGATACATCGAAATGCACCTTCCTTTTGGATGAAAAAATCTTTGATACTCTGGCAGAGTGGTATTGGTGATACGCAGGCAAATATTAATTACTTAGATAACTCATACATGGATTACAACTAACTCCAATTTAACTGCACAAATTACGGTTCAATATCTAGATGCATCATTAACAAAAAATATCGGATAGATAGACAGTTATTCTACCGTTGATAATGAAAATACCAACTATCCAATCAGAAATTTGGATTAATCAACAATAGAATTTCGCATTAGCTACTTTGATACGATTATTTCCACAATTTGGTTGGTTAAATTTGAGTTATCTTATGTGTTGTCTACAATTTATGAGTGCCTGTGTATTAGGTATCATATTCCACCAGAGTATCAAATAACGTCTTGATAAAGAAATGACGGGGCACCAACGCCCAATCTCTATTTTTGGTAATGCAGTAGTACAACTTTGTACTGCCGTATTAGTGAGAGTGGGACGCGGTAATCCGTCCGGGCAGGGCTCCGCTGGGCCCACCGTGATGTAATTTTTTATCCACACCGTTCATCGTTTTTCTCAGATCATTTTAAGGTATGATCCAAAAAATAAGGAAGGTAGAGGGCTTAATGGACCACAAAGTGTGGATTGAACTTCCACCCTTAAAAACTTCTTGGGAGCTGGAGAAGTTTAGGATCAAGATGATATTTTTTTTCCACTTCATCCACGTCTACATGACCTTATGAATAGGTTGGATGGTAAAAAAAACATCACGGTGGCCCTAAGAAAGGTTTCAACGGTGGGTGTCATTATCACTGCTGCTTCCTTTGGTGTGGTCCACTAGAGGTGTAGAACTGCTTCTTTTTTACATTGATACCGTAAAATGTTCTGAGAAAAGCGATGAACGGCGTGGATAAATCAATTACATCACGGTGAACCCCACGGAGCCCTGCCCGGACGGATTACCGTCCGCGATGTTTCTTTGCCAACCAACCTGGAAGTGGAAAAACATAAATATCAGCTTAATCCAAAACTTTTACGGCCCCAAGAACTTTTCAACGGTAGGATTTCAATCCCCACTGCTTCCGTTATTGTGGTCCATATGATCCTTCAATCTGCATCCTTTTCTAATCTAATACCCTAAAATGATCTTTCAAAATGGATGGACGGCGTGGATAAAACATATACATCAAAGTGGGCTCCACAGAGCCCCTGACAGGACCGTCCTTCTCTAGCTACGTCCTAGCAGGGGTAGTGCCGTATCTGTCAGGGTGGATGTAATGCAGACCACCACGTGCCGGTTTGCACGTGCGAGATTAGCTTTTAAATCAGGTGGGCCACTCTGATGGGATAATCTGGCTTCAGGTGGTCAGAACGACTGGGTGGCTTGAAAGGGAAATGGTCACATACAGCGACTGCATATGTACGGCGGTTTATTTGCCGCCGACGTGTCACATCTTACTGGCTATTCGGTTCGCTGTAAAGGTGGACCACACATGATTATCACCTGGCGAGAAAGTGACGGCCACGTAAAGATCAGCTGGACGGAGTGGTTTTTATAGCTGAGGATCGTCGTACTGTGGCCCACCTTTTGCACGATCAGATTTATACAGGTGGATTGATTATCAACATGCAACGTACCGGAATTTTTGTACACCGAACCACTATCTCTAATAACAAGCTGCTTATGAACGAGATCAGTACCGTGTAAACGGCAGGCCCCACCTTGAAGATCTCCTGGTAGAAAAATTAGGTCTGTCTGATTAGAAGGTGGGACACACAGTTGGAATAAATGGAAAAGAGACAGTATGAATCGACATAAATTGGTGGTCCATTTATTGATTGGATCATATGTATTCTCAAAATGAGTGGTTTTAATTGTGTGTCCCATCGTTTCCATGGTACTGATTTCCTAAGAAAGTGGTATGCTGTGGGAAGATGGTTTGCTGTCGCAACCATACTCCGTACGTGGTCAGTTTTCATTATACAAGGAGAAATACTTTGGTACTCTAGCACTGTGATGTATGGTATATTGATATGCAAGCGAAAGCGGATTGCGTGCTGAGTTAACTCTGTGGGTCCCACAAGTGATGTATATAAATATTATCCATGCCGTCCATTCGTTTTTCCATATCATTTTACGACATGAGACAGAAATTCAAGCATATCCAAAGATCAAGTGGACCACACCACAGGAAAAAGTGAGAATTAAACGTTTACCGTTGAAAACTCTTGGGGACCACAGAAGTTTTGGATCAAGCTGATATTTATGATTTCCCTTCATCCATGTCTATGTGACCATATGAATATAGGTTAGATGACAAATAAACATAAACCGTGGGTCCTAGGAAGGTTTCAACATTGTTCTTCGTTATCCAAATTTTTCCTGTGGTGTGGTCGACTTGAGCTTTGGATATGCTTCAATGTTGGATTCATACCCTCAAATGATCTGCTAAAACGGATGGACGGTGTAGATAAAACACTTACATCACGTGTAGGCCCCACAAGTATACTCAGCACGCAATCCGCTCTCTGTGAAAACAGTTAGAACAATTAATTTAATCTAAACCGTCTAAATTATTGGTACCAGTTTCGATGTATAACCAAGCAAAAACTGCTGTTATTTGATTATTTACGTATTGGAATGCTGGATAGTTATTGGACGGTTCAAAATGAAATATATCCAATGCTCTGATTTCAAAAATCAAATGCCACGAATCAGAGGTTTGAAAGCAATCTGATTTTAGGCTGTGATTTAGCAAAATGGGTTTATCCCCATTTTAAGTAACTGTGTATCAACCGTCGTACATACCTGAGTATCAAACAAATCCCTTTAATACAGCCGTTTATTCTCTAAACTAGGGTCCACTTCCCGAGGAGTGAAAAGGTCGAATCCTTTAGGGCAGAAGAACGTGGCCCAGCTGATGTAATGCTCTGTTCAGCTCACTTATACTGTGTTGGCATGTGACATGGCCCTCGCGAACCTCGAGTAAAAGTAAGTCGTGGGGCCCACAAAATCCAATGGCTAGGATCTTCCCATCTATGAAATTTATGTAATATCATATATCGGTAGTTAATCTCTGGGCAGTGGGCCCCACATGTACAAACTGAAGACGCGGACGACACGCAGATACTCTCGGGTACCGCACTGTCTAGTACCTATTTATTGCGTGCGTTTGGAGCGTACGTTAGCAGTATGTCCTAGTTGTCACGTGGTGGGTGGGACGCGGATTGTCTCCTACCCTCTGTGGGGCCCACCGTGATGTGAGTATTTTATCCACGCCGTTCAACGCTTTTTTCAGATAATTTTAATATAAAAGCCCAAAAACGAGGCAGGTCCAAGGCTTACGTGGATCACACCAAAGGAACCTACACTGATAATGACACCCACCGTTGAAACCTTTCTAAGGGCCAACGTGATGTTTTTTTTACCATAAAACCTATTCATAAGGTCATGTAGACGTGGATGAAGTGAAAACACAAATATCAGTTTCATCCGAAACTTTTCCAGCACCCAAAAAGTTTTTAATGGTGGAAGTTCAATCCCTACTTTGTGGCCCATTTAAGCTGTGGACCTGCCTCATTTTTTTGGTTCCCATTTTAAAATTATCTAAAAAGAGCGTTGAACGGCGTGGATAAAACACTTACATCATGGTGGGCCCCACAGATCCTCGCGTCCGTAGGGTGGGTGACAAAGAGGATAGTGTACCCCACCTGTTTTACGAAGGTAGTAAAAACCCAAGCTCGTGGGCCCACCTTCTTTTATAAGTAAAATCTACTCCGTCCATCAGGTTCCATCCTCTATTCTATGATGTGGGGAAAAATCATCCATAGATCATATGGGCCACATCACAGAAACAATGGGATGGATGCCAACCACATTTTTGTGTGGTACACTACTATCTTTCATCAAACCCGTTAATCAGGTTTAAATAACCAGAATCAAGTGAAATTACAAGATTAGATTGATCCGAATCTCAGGTGGGCCACCCCGTGTGAATTTAGAGGTTCTAGAAGTAGTTTTACATTTTTCCTGATGGTGTGGCCCATAATTGTTTTGTATTAGTATGATATTTTTTTTTACGGCTAGAATAATGTTTTTCGCCTGATGGACGGAGTGGATTTAAATATGAAAGATGGTTGGACCCATAGATCTTGGGTATAAAATAGGTTGTGACGATTCCGTTCCGTTTCAAACAGAGGGACTGCTCCATTTGGCGGCAAGAGAGCGGACAAAACCGCTGCTAGTTTTGGCGGGTAGCGGCTTAAAAGTCCGCAGCAGAAACGAAGCGTTAACCTCCACGTGATGGGTGGTAGAGACCAGTGGGTCCCACGTGGGGCCATCTTTCGTCGCGTTCCTGGCGTGGGCCACGTCAGATTCTGCCACTTGGAGCCATCTACTGCCCAACTGCACGTCAGCGGGATTAGGAAATGTAGACTGGAGAAGTTTGTTCAAGTGGGTCCCAGATCGGCTAACCCACCCCGTCGATTTGATTGGGTAGGGCACTGATAGTAGATCTAGACCGTTGATCTGATTAGACCGGCCTCAGAACGGCAGGTCGTCCAAACCGTCCACTTGGTGGGTCCCACTTTATACGTGCCCCTACCCAAAATCAGGCCAGCCAGACAAATGGATGGATTTTTAGCCGTCCAATAGTTCCCTAAATCGTGGATCATCTGATCAGCGGAGAGGGTCGTGCTCCGGTCAAGGGAATCTACATGGTATGGCCCATCTAATGGACGGCTTGGATTCCACAATCGTGTGGCGTGTAGGTGGGCCCATTTCATGTTAGGCACACGTAATTAAACAATTATCTGGTGTGAGTGTTGTCACCTCAGAACACATACAAAACACGTCTCTCGGAATTATATTTTTATCTCCGGCCAATGTTGCCATCCAACTCCCACGTGCGGACCTTATACCAGTCAAAGATACTATTGATACGACTTAGACAGAGATGGGTGAGGCACGTGTGAAGATCAGGGCCGCTCACCTCACATGTCAGCTTTTATGGGGAATGATCGCATACATTCGGAGATACGGATGCTACCGGGTTCAAGAAGTGTGGGGCCCACTTGTGATGTGTGAGTATCATCTAAACCGTCCATTTTTATCCCCCTCTATCCATTTACGGCCTAGATCCTAAAATCAGCCTGATCCATTAATCAGGCGGGCCACACGAAAGGAACAGTGAGGACCATGGGAAGTGGGAGCTTCCATATGTGATGTGAGGTCCACCATGTCTTAAATATGCTATCATATCAAGTCATTAGGTGCGCCCCACCAAGATGAATGGACACGAAAAATCATGATGATTCCTGGGATGTAAGATGAAGAAGTTCCTACCAGATGCACTGTTTCGATTCCACATACACCTCATGGGTGGGCCCCACACATCTGAATGTACGGTAATTACTATACATTCGTGAGAGCGCCGATTGCGTACTGAGTAACTCAGTAAAACTATGTGGGCCCACCGTGATGTCTGTGTATCATCCACGCCGTCCATCCATTTTACAGCTCATTTTTGGGCAAAACTTTGGATTCTATCTAGCCCATCGTTTGTATTCGTTTTCCTTTATACTATCCTGTTTCACTAATAAAATACAAAAAAAAATTAGCCAGACTCTAAGGGCCTGTTTGGCCGGACCGATCCCTCAGTATTAGGAGGGATGTGATCGCGATATCCCGGATATGCATGACAAGCCAAACAGAGCTGGTGAACTTGTCCACGATATAAGCAATCCCATGGATCTTAAAACAATCCACTGACATCACCATCATTACCTTAAAATTGATCCCATCCATTAGTTGGATAGATGGGAAGGTAAAATCCCGGGATATGCCGGCATGCCAAACAGACCAAGTGAACTTATCCCGGGATATAACAATCCCATGGATCTTAAATCAATCCACCGACACCACCATCGTTACCTTAAAATCCATCCCATCCCTCCTACTCTCATGGGATTCGCCCGGCCAAACAGGCCCTAAAGCAAGCAATTTCGCTTAGGGCCGTTTGGCCAGGCAGATTGGAAGGGATTGAATGATATTGGAAGGGACTGGAAGTTAAATCTTGGGATTCGCCGGGTGTGCCAAACAGACCGGGTGACTTGATCCCAGGATATAACAATTCCATGGATCTTAATACAATCCACTTGCAACACCATCATTACCTCTAAGGGCCCGTTTGGCCGGTCAGATTGGAAGGGATTGGAAGTTAAATCCCGGGATTGGCCGGGCGTGCCAAACAGAGTTGGTGATCTGATCCCAATCCCATGGATATTAAGACAATTCATTGACAACACCATAAATCCCATCCAATCCACCCTAATCCGTTCAAATTTGCCTGGACGTGTTTGGTTCGAGGGATTGGAAGAGATGGGAAGGTTTAATCCCGGAATTGGCTCGATGTGCCAAACAGACTGGATATAGCAATCCCATGGATCTCAAGACAATCCACTGACAACACCATCATTACCTAGAAATCCATGCCATCCACCCTAATACCATTCAATCCCTTCCAATCCACCCGGCCAAACGGGCCCTAAATCCTATCCAATCCACCCTAATCCGTTCAAATTTGCCTGGGACGTGTTTGGTTCGAGGGATTGGAAGGGGATTGGCCGGGCGTGCCAAACAGACTCGATGTAGCAATCCCATGGATCTTAAGGGCGTGTTTGGCCGGACCGATCCCATGGGATTTGGTGGGATGGGATCAATTTTAAGGTAATGATGATGGTGTCAGTGGCTTGTCTCATGATCCATGGGATTGCTTATATCCCTCGGAAGTTCACTGGGTCTGTTTGGCACGCCCCGCTTATCCTGGGATTTTACCGTCCAATCCATTCAACCAAGGGATAGGATCACTGTTAAGGTAATGATGGTGATGTCAGTGGATTGTCAGTGGATTGTCTTAAGATCCATGGGATTACTCATATCCCTGGACAAGTGCACCGGATCTGTTTGGCTCGTCATGCCGATCCCAGGATATTGCGGGATATTGCCGATCCCATCCCTCCTAATCCCACCTAATCCCACATCCAGCGCCCGGCCAAACACGCCCTAAGACAATCCACTGACAACACCATCATTACCTTGAAATCCATGCCATCCACCCTAATACCATTCAACCCTTCCAACCCACCTGGCCAAACGGGCCCACTGACTCGCACGTCCTTACAATCCTAGTAATCAGTGCAAAGATCTTCACCGACCTATTACTGATTGCTTTGACCTATTACTGATTGCTTTAGAAAAAATGGCTAATCCTTATCAGCTGTCTCGAAATATCACTTACCTTTTGAATACTACTAGTATACGTCTTTCAACACTATCATCTTCTTTACACAGTTCAATCCCTCTTCTTTCTTATCTTTAATTCATGATTATGAGAAGATTGAGATTTTCTGATATGCATTAATAACTTTATATGCTTTTGTCTTATGTGTGATTTGGTATTTGCTTGTCACGGGCCTTTTACCATAGTTATGTATGTCTGCGTAGTCTGCTAAGGTAAGGCCAGATTTTTCGCAGTGGTCTTAGATAGCTTTCCACTCTAACTCAATAAATTTCTCCCATTTGAGATGTTCTGCTGTTTTTTTTGTGCCAAGTGCTAAGGCCGCTAGGGTATACTTATTTGCTGATTAGAAAGATACGTTATTAGTATGTTCTGATAATTTTTCTGGTTACCAGCAATTTGTTTTAGGATCGCTTGCTGGGGGTAACAACTGATAACCTTCTAATTTGTTGAGAATAAAAATATTTTTATTCTAAGGGTCTAAACATGTATTTAATTTTCTCGTCCTAAATTTATGAGGAAGAGCTAGCCTGGACCACCTACCAGAATATCATAGGTTATTGGTCTTAGATAGGATATTTAAGAAGAAGGCTAGAAACTCTTTCAGCAATTTGTTTTAGGATCGCTTGCTGGGGGTAACAACGGATAATTTCATATCAACGTAGACGTAGCAATGCGACAATTTTAAAACATGCTTGAAAACATAGCCCAAAAGCATCAAACCTGTGTATGTGCAATGTCCACGTAGTCCATCCATTTTTACAGCTCATTTTAGGGCATGATCCCAAAATTTAAGCATATCCAAAGCTAAAGTGGACCACACCATACGAAACAGTGGGAATTGAATGCCTATCGTCCAAAACTTCTTAGGGCTATAGAATTTTTAGATCAAGCTAATACTTATGATTTAACCTCATGAATAGGTTAGATGACAAATAAACATCACTGTCCGCCCTTGGAAGGTTTTAACAATGTTCATCATTATTGCCGCTGTTTCGTATGGTGTGGCCCACTTGAGCTTTGGATATGCTTCATTTTGTCCTAATGCCATAAAATGAGCTGATAAAACGGATGAACGGTATGGATAAGACACATAAATGGCATTGAGCCTCATAGATTCCACGCAACGCACAATCGGCATCCCATTCATTTGTATGTGGTAATTCCACCATGGGGTTATACAGAGGAATGATCATGTGACCACCATATGTTTGATCTGCGTGGATCCCACATGATGTGAGCATTCCATCAAACCCGTGCACTAGATGTGCCTCCCTATTTTAAGCCGAAATCCCAAAATCCAGCCTGATTCGTAGTTCAAGTGAGCCACACTAAAGATAATAGTTATCGAATATTATGAATATAATATAATTTGGCATGATTAGATTGATGTAATTAGCATGAGAGAATTCCAGTGTAATCAGCATTGAGTGCAAAGCATCCCGTGTAGTCCAACTACTATTGGTCATCCGTGTTCAACCCCAATCAATTGAACAAACTTAGGGTGACCGACCTAATGCGGGCCACCCCTTAACTCATGCCTTTACAGATTGATCTCACAATAAAATAGTTTTATAAATTAACAGATGTGCTAGGTAATCATTAAACAATCTTATCTAAGTTACGTATATCCATTATGTCAGAAATTTCATTCATCAAGGCATTTTATCAAATATGTTAATAGTATGAACAAATAATAATAAGATTGGCAATGATAAATGAGATTTGGCCATTATACCCTACGAAAACCTATTCACACAAATGATTCATTAACTAAGGTCATCAAAGGTTGATAAAAGGTAACTTAAGGGCTCACAAACGAGCGTAGATTTGGAATCCCATAGATTTAGAACCCCCTGGATTTGAAATCCTCCTGTTGTGTTTGACACCTTGGATTGGGAATCAACTTTAATTCAAAAGTAGCTATGCATGGTATATTTACAAGGGTTTGAATTTAATTACTAAATCAACTTTAATATCTCAATAGTAAATGTATGTAATGTTTGACACAATGGTTGTAATAAGCCCACCGAAATATATACTTTGCTCGAAGATGATGAAATTTCAACTCTTGGATAGGTCACAAGCACAAGATCATGTCCGAGCGACTAACAAACGATTTTAACTGTTGATTTATATGGACAATGTTTGGATAGTGCTAATAATCATATTAAAGTAATTATAGTGATGCAATTGATAATCTAGTTATTTTGGGATATCATTAGTGGGCCATATGCCCAATAGTTTAATAGTTTAGTGATATACATATTACACATGCAACTCTTGGAAGGATTTTAGATGTAATCCAAGCTCTCATTGAGGATTTCAAACCCCTTTTGCAGGAATTTGAAACCCCTAGTTACTTTGTGGTGCGAAACAACCAAGGGATTTGAAATCTCCTTAAATCCTCCCAAATCCATGGTGCCAAACAACCCCTAAGAATAATTGTCTGCACCTTTTGATAGTTCGCCTAATTTAAAACACTTATAAGATTAGGGTTTTAGGGAAAGATTGTTGAAACCTAAATAATCATATAAGCTTTTGTAAGATTTAGAAAAATTCAAATTAAATGATCTAAACTTAGAAGTATGACTCAACCCTTATATTCAATCGTCGTCGAAAGAACTCCGATAAAGGATTTAGAGACGATTAGTACGTCAGTTGAAGAGGAGAAGGACAAATCTTCACCGAATCGATCTTTCTCTCACTCTCTTCTTCTTCTTTCCATTTTTTTCTCTTTATCTTCCAATATTATGGCACAAAATTGATGGATAACAAGCCTGACAAGATAGAGGTTTCCCTATAGTTTCAAGTCTAGCTGGCTACGAACGCACGGTTTAGAGCTATTTTGGTTAATCAGGGCATTTCTTGATTAAGTCAAACCTTGATATTTCTCGTGGGTGACAGTTAGTATTGGGATTAGCTTAGTCCATAACACTACCCATTAGCAATTAGTAGATGTAGGTATTCAGCTTTAATTATCCTAAATATGTTAATTTTCGAGTACTTAAGGTATTTAGTTAGGCCAGTACAACCTCCTGACAATTCTGCTTGTGTACATAATAGGAATTTCCGTATGAAATTTTACAAGACGCTACATTAGAGGTCGTCACCGTCCAATTCTACACATATATGGTTTTAAGACTTAGTCGTATGACTTGTCTAATTTGACTCGGACTTGGTTGGACGCAATCGGGTTTGATATTGTGAGTCACATGGACTCAGCTGAGTCAAGCCAATTCACCACCTGACTCAGCCGAGTCAGGCCACGCCTGACTGGGGTGAGTCTCGACTCAACTCAAGACTGGACGAGTTGATCTGACTCGCTGAGTCTTTTAACCATGGCTCATCTATTGTGAAACCATCATGCCGAATGACGCGCCAACCTGTCATATAATCTTGAATGCATCCACTTAGGAGAAATAATCATAAAATTTCAACGGTGCATATTTGTCGTGGATTTGTCCCCAAAATGTGAATCTGATTCTACATCTTTATATATGAATATTTTAATATGCAGAGAAATGGCAAGTTGAATAGAAAATATATTAAAATATTAACAATATAATTTGTAATTAGAGAGGGACCCGTTTGGCTGCTTTTTAATGAGGTTTTGTGAGGAAATCTCATGATTCTACTTTTTTTTTTTTTAACCTAGGAATCTCACTCGAAAATGACATGTACCTCTTGCATTGTTTTTTTCCTTTTGTTTTATTGCCCTCTTAAATATATACATGAAAACTTGGTGTATAAGCTACCCATGTGAAGTTCAAAGTCGATTCGACATTAAAATTATGTCGAATTCGTCTATTATCATCACCCATCGAAAGATAAGTTTTCTATGTTGAAAAAATGTATAATGATCCCATGTACGCCGAATCAGCTAGATTGTGTGGTTCGACTATGTGTAATGGGCCCACTTGTCCAAATCAAGTTGTTTGCCATCCGGTTGGTCTGATTGGCATGCCTGGATATTGATAAGAGCTACCCAATGCATAGTTTGAAAACTCGAGCTGACTTGAATAGATTTGATTGAGTCGAGTTGAGTTAATTAGATTTTCTTGCAACGTTAAAATTCGATTTGATAGACCAAAAAATAAAATAAAATAACTCTAAAATACTCAACACCTTTGTATTTATCATTTTTATTTTCATTAAGCCATGTTGGTATTAAGGAAATTTTGGAAGATAATATGTGGATCTAAACCATTGAAATTTTGGAACATATTATGGATGAACCATACCAAAGAAAGGTGGTTGTGATGCAAATGGATGGCTATTGAGACATTCATCAACAATTGACATTTATGACCAGTTTGTATCACAATTTATTATAAGTAATATAAGAAGTACGTAATGATTACAAATTACTTTACCTATTTCTTTCTAGAAGCTGCATTTGATTGTTAAGTCATATATTTGGTTTATCCATGGTAAAATTGTAACGGAGGTATTTATACATTAATTTAATATTAAAGTATCATAAAAATAAATAGATGTTGTTTGAGTTAGAGATTTTTATAATAATGTGTGAAAAAGTGTAATAATTAAAAATTATTTTATTGCTCTCTTAAATATATTATTATTTGACTAATGATTTTGGTGTTTGGTATGGCTATGGTAAAATTTTAATAATGACTCATTTTATTTAGAATAATTAGTGAAACAAACAACTCTCGGTGAAAAATAAATAAAGCAAAATAGTGACTACATCCATACTGTCCATCTATGTTAAGTGTTGTATGATCAATGGCTTGGATAATCCAACCTCTCGGCCTTGCACAGCTATGCAGTAGGGGAGTTTTTCTACGGTTGGGTGGTAGAAAACTGCATGAGTTTCTCTTACCTTAGTCGAGGTTTTTACTTTTAAAATTACGGTGTGATAGTTGGATGGGCAAAATCCAAGGTACAGACTTAGAAAAGTGATTATGATAACTTTTTTCATTTTTATTTTAAAAATAAATTGTATTTTTAAAGGTCTTATTTGGTTAGTGGGTCAGAGCCTTAGATTTTATGTAAATGATAACCATGATTTCTCGTCAAAGGAAATACCTTAATAAATGCTAATAAATGCTTGAAATGATTCTTTACTTTTTCTTGCAATCTAAATAATTGCAAACAATGATTCATGAAATATAAAAAATAAATAAAAAGAAGGCAATCATGGTTTTCAAATCATAATAAATGTAATGGAAATAAAATTTAAGATTCCTGAGGCAGGGATGAACGCTGATGAGGTTGAATCACAAACTTCCTGAAGGAAAACTACTCTGTATCTACGGAGCTTCTCTTAACTCTTTACATATATAGGCTTTTTGAATCCATAAGGAAAAAGCAAGAAAAATAAAAATAAATTTTATAAAATTTGTAATTTGATTGATGAATGAAATAAATGAGTTCACAACCCTTTAAATAGGGATACTAAGCCATGAGAGATGTTTTGGAATCAAACTATGACAAAAACTTCTAGAAATCGTGACTTACTATAAATAATAAACTTGTTATTTATAGATGGTCGTGATGTCTACTAGTGCAGATGGTTTTCAGACAAAAATAGTAAGTGTCATATTTGGCCGAATCATGATGTTCTCCTGATTATTCTAAGCATTTTTCATGTTAGGCGCAGCTATTAAAGTGCAACGAATGAAGAGTTATACTCAAACTAAAACTTACAATAAATAGCAAAAATGAAAATAAAACGTGAATTTAACTGTTAATATGATGATATTTCACAAATTTAGCATATGCTGATTAACTTATTTTGGATTGCTAGATATGCCCAATTTAAAGTCCTAATGGTCTGGGTCACTTCCGCCTGTGATCAGTCTTCTTCTGATCCATCTTGGCCATGAAACTGTCCACAATTCGCTTTACATCACTAACCATTTCTTGCAATCCTAACAACATGAAGCCATATTTTCATACTAAACAGATTCACATATTACATGAAAATCCACGAAATGACTGGAATTGATTGACTGCTGCAACCCATCAAATCAACGGTGCGGATTTAAGGAGGCCATGTAGATCGAACAGATGATAAAGATGGTTTATACACTAAGATTTAATGTATAGTCAGGAAGACTATTTGAGTTGTGGTTACAATTGTCAAAAGGAAAGAAAAGTACAGGTATCAAATGCGCATCTCATGGAGTGTCTTGTTGAGTCGTGCAATGCACGTCTGAGCTCTTTTAAGTGCGTGACCGAATCATTTCAAAAAATGCAGTAAAGAAAAATCCAAGAAGGGAAAAAACCTAGCCAACCCTCCATGTCTCCCTCTATTGATTGAGGGTAAGAAAAGATGTGTGAATAAACATGCTGCTTTCTTGCCATAGAATCACATATCAGTGTCAGGTGGGCCATCTCTCCCCACCTACCATACACTTTCCTAGCAATGCATGTAACACTTGAATTAAAAAAATCATTCTCACCGCCGCGGTGTATGACCATTGATATGCTTCTCTATAGATAACCCTCAACATGGTATTCATGTAACTTAATCGGAGCGGTCCAATAGTAAGTTTTACTTAGATGGGTGCAATTTAAAAAAAAATAAAAATAAATTACATTGATTCGATTATCTTAACTTTCGATTAATAAACATTCATCTCGATTGTCACTGATAATAATAATGGTACGCTTGATTCGTGATGCGGAGCACAATATATAAAAGGTCAAATCAATCTACATGCATGCCACATGCGTAGTTAGCACCAAGCATTTATTTAGAGTAATTGCACCATGACCACTACCACCATGATCATTCCCATAACATGGAGTATGGGAAGGGGACATTACGAAAAGGATCGCATGGACATACAACACACTTACACTAGTTCGACCCATTATGCCGGATGCATGCACTCTCTTTCGCAGGGTTTCTCTCTCTCTCATACGTATGTGCCACGGCACACAACATGGCCATGATGGCCTGGACAGCGACACACGAACCGATGACATCTTCAAAGCTAGCTTAGCTGGCTGGGTCCTGAGTGTGGAAACCCTAGTATATTGGCCCATGCCCTATTTATGTGTGTTTTGGGTCTGCCCAAGAAAAAGTGATGGAAAGGTGTGTCACATAGCCTGTCCACTTAAAAGAGATATATCTATATTCCATGCACTTGGGTGGGTTGGGGCTAATGGCCCCAAACCAAGGCAAAGCATATAGAATATGGATTTTTTATTTTGTGGGTTGTGGGACCCTTGATGGGAACCCTAACTTTCTCATTTGTTGGGGGGTCACACATGTTGTCAGTGCTTCCCACATCTTAAAATTGATGTTTTCTTCCTTCCTTTGTTCTCTATGAATCCTCTTTTAAAATAAGTGGACCCCACATTTATATGACATCTCAATTATCCATCACCTCTTTTCTACTACTATATATGAGAGAGTATTTGTCTTTTAGATAGGCATGGATGGGTCAAGATAGGAATCTACAACCCCACAATCTCAAAGGGAGGAGAGAAGCCATGGCCACTCTCTCCCCCCACACGTGCCAATGTAGGACTTCTCTAAGATCTGGACCGTCTATCAAGTGCGCGTCGATTATCGTATTATTCCTGGACAAAAAATTAGGCTGATCTGGCAATTTGGTAACCCGCACATGTACATCAAATACAGACCGTTGGTTGGTTTTTGCTCATCTGTGGCCTAGTTGACGACCCAACTGGTGGTTTTTTTTTGCCATGGTACATGCATGCTGGGGAAACCATGTGGACGGTTTGGATCCTTGCATGCACATGCCACGGTGGCTATCCGGCGCGTGTTTGGGTGGAGGAGGATTGTGATGGGTACACCTGCAATCACCCATTTGCAACTTTGGCATAACCATGCACCTAAAAATGATATCTAATACCCCACCATCTTCCAATGCATCTTTCTTTAAGTGGGAATTTCAATGACCCTGCCATGGGTTTACTTTCCATGAATGGATTATGGTGGGATGGAGGAGTAGGGATAAAGCAAGACATTTATTTATTGCATAGTTGAAGCAAAGCCCAATAAAGAGATGGGTGCAAGGAAAAGGTCCCATTCTCACAAAGGGTTGACACATCAGTGTAAGAATCACCTTCCCCACTAACACAAGTCCCATGTGCAAACCTCATGGCCCATTCCACCTATTTATGTATAAAGATGGGACATGATCCAATGCTCTTATAGCACTGGAGTTTATGGTGCTCCTAGTTGCATCGGGGCACTTGGATGGTCCAGTTGACCGATCCGGACCGTCTACTACGTTCGACGTATGTTTCTTGGGCTACAATGTGAAAATTGTCCAGATTGATGATTTTATCCATCCATTAGTTGGGCTTTCTTTTTATAGCTACCCATTTTTAGCCTTCTCCACTGACATAAATCGCATGTGCAAACCCCATGGCCCATCCTACCCATTTATGTATAAATATGGGGCATGATCCAATGCTCTTAGAGCACTGGAAGTTATGGTGCTCCTAGTTGCACTAGGGCACTTGGACCGCCCGGCTGACCGATCTGGACCGTCTACTACATTCAACATATGTTTCCTGGGCTACAATGTGAAATTCGTGCTGATCATGATTTGATCCATCCATGAATTGGAGTTCTTTTTATAGCCACCCATTTTTTAAGCTGTGGATGGGATGGTTTGGATTTTCTGTAAAAACTAATTCTTTTGAACCATAATAATACATGATGAGCCCAACAAATAGGCAGCTCAAAATCTGGGCTAGGCATATTTCTCCATTGATTTTTAAATGGTAGCCCATCTATATATGTATCTCAATCCAGACCGTCCAAATAGTGTGGCCAACAAGGATTGCTCTCCTAGTTTAAAAAAAAAAAAAAAAAAATCACAATCAAAGGATGATATAAATTCTTTTGCTTGATGTCCATAAATTTGATGGTTAAGATAAAACAATGGTCAATAGTTCTAATCCTATAGTCAGTCCATTCTCCAATCAATCTAATTTTGGATTGTTGTCTATGTACAGTCGGACCAACGATTTGAACGGTGCGGATTGGTCCACACATATGCGACGTGGACAGCGGTGCATGCACATGGATGATCCCAATCAAGTAGACTATAAATGATCTTTCCTAGCTAGAATGTTCATACACTAGCTTTAAAATATAGCTCTGATGTTGACTAAAATACAATATAAAAAAATAAAAAAAATAAAAAATCAAAATTCAAATCTTACATGAACTCAACCACCCAACAAGACTGGTTTTAGTGGTGGCTTTTTGAATGGACATGACAATATCTAGTAGACAAGTAGGCAAAAGCCCCAAATCACAAGGGTGAAAGGAACCTGATCTCTTCCTGTCCATTCATGTCATGTAGTGGGGTCATGATCTAGAAAGGTGGGGTTCTCAATTTCAATGGATGGGAATTAAAGATTTGATTTTTGGAACTAGATTTCCTTACGTGTAATCGTTTGTTTAATGTTAATAACCTCAATCAAAGCTTCTAGGGGGAATGGTTTATCTTTTTCTCTTTTTGAAAGGTACTTATTCCTGCAATAAACAATCATGGACAGGTAGGCCACACACATGAAATGGACGTTTGAGTGTGACATATCTTAGAAGTCGTTAATTGTCTTGATTAGGGAAGATTTAATACTTGTTTAACATTGTCAATGCGCCGGCTAACCTGTCCTGGCTTTGTGGGCCTGGTGGGCCCATGTGGGGACCGGTTCGGCCGATCGAATGACGATAGCGGTAGCTCATGTCGTATTCGATTACGACATTAATCCATCGATGTTTTCATTTTAAGTAAAGTTAAATGATATGGAATAAACGACATAAATGAGGTCCTATCATGGATGGACCACTCGACCGGGTTGACTTGGACTTGGTCGAGTCCGATCCAGTTTGGCGCAGCCAGTCGGCAACTTGGCTGAGTCATGGCTCAACTCAGGAGTGAACGAATTGGTCCGAGTTACTGAGCCTTCAATCCATGATTTCTATTGAGGGTTTGACTGAGTGTCGGGACGTTTCCGAGCCGGATTGGTCTGGGCCATGGCTAGGCTCGTCTAGGTCCAGGTCTGGTCTAAATTTCTAGCTAAGGATTCACCTCCGGCTCAACCTAACCCAGTAGGCAAGTATAAGCGCCATAGTTAGGGCTGTGATAGGCCGGGCCGGCATGTTGGGAGCTGGGCTTGGGTTTAAATTTTTAGGTCCATGCTAGATTTGGGCTGATGTTTGGGCCCAAAAATAAGGGGCCCACAAAAATGGACAAGTGCTTGTGGTCTAAAGACCACCATAAAACTTGGTGGTCCACACCTATCTAGCCATCATCAGGCGGTAGTAAATGCTTCATATCTTTGCTTTGTAAGCTTACCTTATTTGCACTGACCAGAATCGATTCTGCTGAATTCGGCCACAAGGCGGCACCATTGGGATATGGTGCAATCACCACAACCTCTAGAGATTTTAGAGGTAGGGTTGCAACTGGGCCAGACTGAAGTGTTTTTGGGCTTGATCAATGAGGTTAGACCCGAGTTTAACGTAGTCCGTCGGCTAAGGAAATGGGCCTCTTCTGGGATGACCTAGCTAGATTACTTGCACACATAGCAGTGAATAGCTTCTTTGGGCTTGGCCCACTTGTTGGGCCTTCAATCGTGGTCCTGGCCAAAACTCATGGGTCTCTAGACTCAGTTGGAATTATTATGAAAGCAGGATGGATTTGCACTGGCCTATGACCAGCCCAGCCCAATTTGTATAACTACGGATATGCTATTAGGAGACTGTATCTGTTGGGACTCGTAGAAGTGTATAGAGTGAAATCAAGCAAAGTAATCACAATCGCACAAGCAAACCCAAACAAAGAACAATCCAAATTTTATGTGGAAAAACTATTGCAGGAAAAAACTTATCGATCCAAACAAGCCCTCAAATCTCCTTTGAATCCCTAGATATGCCCTTGAATCCTTAGGAACATCTTAGAAAGCCCTAATCTTACCTAAATCCCAATTACACTCAATATACATACCATCACAATTGAAATAGGAAATAAATCGTGCACTTACATAGTTCTGCACCACCTTCAATGGGAGCTTTGATGGCATCGACATACATTGAGGACTTGCCGATGACACGGAAGTCTACTTTGATGCCATCAAGTAGCACATCCAAAACTATCTCACAATCAACTAAGATTTTTGAAATTCTCTATGGGATTGAGCATCTTTCGAAGGCATTAACATTTGCTTAATGGGGTCAAGTGGTCTGTCGATGTCATCGACAGACCCTGTTACAAACATATTTGAGACATTGACAACAATATCCACTAAAATCTATGTAAGTTAAGCTTGAAATAGAATGCGACATGGGGTCCCACAGCGATGTGTGCATGACATCCAATCCATCCATCTTGTGCGCTCCTTTATGTTTTCCTTAGTGGCCAAAAATCAGATAGATCCAAAACTCAAGTGGGCCACACTATAGGGAACAGTTGTGAGGTGGATGCTCACCATTAAGATCATCCAAATATGTATATCAATCCAAGCTGTCCAAATAAGGAACATGGTGATAGTGGCCGTCCAATTCATGATGTTAAATAGATAATATTGGAAAGATGATTGTAGATGGTCTAAATTTAGCAGGCGAGGTGTTGGGGACTGTTAATTTGGAGAACACTAGGTGGATGGACCATGACCCAGAAACTGCAATGAATGTCTAATTTTAATCATATAGTCAATTCAATGTTTGCCTCTAAAAGCATAGACCAGAAATTTTTTTTTATCTGACCTTAAAAAAAGAAAAAGAAAAAAAAGATGTCAAGTTGCATGCATGATCTGATGGCTAAGATGGTCCCACTTCCATTACTTTTGCAGCTATATCCCATGCTAATGATGATAGACCTGATCAATGGTCCTAAAATTGTAGCCCTTTTTCATGCACAAAGATTTCATGCTTACACCCTGAGTGAAATGGTCATACATTTTTAATGCTTTACCTAATTTTACTATCTCACCCACTTCTAATTTACTCATATACTTTTACTGATTGAAAAAGATCTAAACCTTTATATAAGGACAGTCTAATTAGGGTTCCTAACAATATCTCTTTCTGTTGAGTATTACTGAAATCTATAAATAATGTAAATACCCTAAACCACATAATATGAAATTTATTGTATTTGATGAGTTGGGTAATCGGTTCGTTTTCATTTTTCTAGCACATTTCACTTGTACACCAAATTCATTCTTTACCTAAAATTTACAATCAATAATCTTAAGTATATAATAATATCACTAATTTAGAATTGTTTTTCTTGCCATTAAATGCCGACTTATATATATATATATATATATTATATTATATGACATGCAGATCAAGGTATTTTAGAAGCGACTGAGATATTGGACGAAACTAATAAAGGCATGCACATTTATTCTTTCAATTTTATTTACAACATAACTTTAATAATTTTAATTCTTTGAATTTTCTTTCTTATATAAAAATTTCTTGAAACTCACCATGTAGGATCAGACATGTTCAAAATCAAGCGAACAACCTCTACACCTAAAGAGAAGAGGGTTGGGATTGTGATGGACCCGGAAGAGCCCAGTCCAGATGCACTCCTCCTTTGAAGTGGGGCAATCCAGTGCCTTGTTCTTAGGTAAGGGGTGCCTGTGTGGACATTCGATTGGATCAAGCGATGATGTATTAGATGCATATGCATGGTCTACTCTAATATATAAGACTCACAATGGGTTTGGTCAGCTTGCAGTCAGGTTGCTCGAGCACTTTCCCGTCTTGGTCTCACTTATTAGATTGTGAATTGGGTTCAGGCCTAAAAAATAAGGCCCATTAAGAAACCAAGTCGGGCTCAGGCTCACAGCACCCCGACCCTACAAATGTATGAGAAGCTTATAAATAGAAATAAAATGAATCAACACCAAATATTATCAATAGTATAATGAGCCAGAAAATAATTCATGTTAAATAAATGGGTATTGTTTAGTGGATCTTGAGCTATGCAGATTTGAATGAGTTGGTCTAAGGTTTGAATTCTTGGTCCATTTAGTAAATGGGCCGGGCTCTTGCTGACCCTGATCCAACCAAACTCAACTTATTGCCACCTTTTCTGACATTAGTCAATCTCAACTATATAGATTAGTAAAATTAGTGGAGAGAATTGAGGTCCATATGGTCAGAACCTACGTGGGGCCCATAGAGATTCCGTGAGAAATCCACTCAGAACAGGTGTCCAAAAATCGGGCAGATCCAAAACTCAAGTGTGCACAGGATAGGAATCATTGAGAATGAAAATCTCCATCATTAGAAATTTTGTGGGGACACATAATTTTTGGATCATGATGATATTTGTGCCTATAGTTTATCTTAGTATTAATAACTTTATGAATGGTTTAGATGGCATATAAAACATCATGGTCGGGTTCAGGAAGGTTTTAACAGTGGACATTTCAATTCTCATTGTTTACTGTAACGTGGCCCACTTAAGCTTTAGATCTGCCTGATTTTTGGACTGCTATGTATTTTTGAAACTGATGGATGGAGCACATTACTCACGTAAATCTCTATAAGACCCATGACTTCCCACCACGAAAACTTCGCGTGAACATGGTCAAAGGCAATTCCTATAAAAAGCATCGCTTTCTATTAACATAGCATCAGACTGTGCTTGCATTGAAAATCACGATAATGAGTTTTGAGGAATCATTCCTTACAGAAAGAGAATTCTCTGGGCACACAAAATTTTTATTCAACGAGTCATAAAAATCATATTTACATATTCATATACATATTTTATTTGATTGCATAACATGTGGGGTCCACTAATTGGTCAACCATTCATATGGGATTCATAGATTGATCAAATGGTCCTAAAAATGTCCGGGCAAATTGTGGGACCCAGATCTCTGATGAGGGCAGATTCCTGGGTTTTACGGGTGCAATATGAGATTGCATCATCAATGGTGAGTTACACCACTACTTGGCTTTCCTTCAGCTGTATTGGTTGACTTATGATGTAGAGCGGGTCGTGGACATTTTCATGTCAGAGAAGGTCCGATTAGATGTGAAAGTGATTAGGACCATCAAAACCCTAAAACAGGCATATCTCGCAAATTGGAATGAGTTATTTGACATGCCATATATAATTATGGGTAGGAGAAGGTACTTAGAAAATTTAGAAGAATAACGTGGTTAGGCTAAATAGGACACTTACTATTTTTGGCCGAAAACCATGAAATCCAGTAGTAATCATGATGGTCTATAAATAATAAGTTTACTATTTATATTAAGTCATGAATTGTAGGGTGTTTGAGCTGGAGTTTGATTCTAAAACTTCTTACTAGTTTTGGGGGATTTATATGCCCACTCTCCTATCCTTTTGAACAAATCAACGGATGCACGGTTGGGATGACATGCACAACAGATTAAAACTTTTTTACAGTTTATGAGAATACAGTGTTATGTATATGCTATTTAATATATTTGTAACATTAAGAGTGATGAGAAGTATAAAAAATAAGTTATTCGATAACCCTAATAAGCCACACCAGATAAATTTAAAAATTGTGAGTATAATTTTATATTCTTCTTGAAGTCTTGGTCCTCCTAATTCTTTGATCAATTTGATTATTAGTTTTTATAGTGAATATGAGAGGGGAGAATACAATGAGTGGTACAATTATGATGCTCAATCGATGCGTGACTCACAACAGCCCAATATCTCCACAAGTTAGGTTAGAACCAATTCCATATTAACTCAAGACTCCAAATTTAATTATATTGAACCATATATATATAATATATATATATATATATATATATATATATATATATATATATGCAAGAATGAGATGCTTGTGGATGAAGCCTAGTCAGTAACAATAGTACGTTCATGCATCTACTTGTTATGTTTGATAATTTTTAATCTCTATCACATACAATTAGCTATGCTTAGTCTATTACTTTATCATTGTATAATCTAAACCGGTATTATTTTTATTGTAATCACAACTTAATGAACAAGCATCTCAGTTGCTTGAGGATTCATGGAGCAACATTGCAAGAAATGTCGTATTCTCTGAAGTCATATAAAAATATCAACATGGTCGCGTCCACACTTATGTTTTAGGTACTTCTTCTGATTTATGAGGCACAACAATCAAGCTTTTCAAGTCCCAAAGGATGGCTTATACTGTTCAAAATAAAGATGAACAATATGAAGAATTACAGGTTGAAATATCATCCGTAAAAGAAATCGTCGATGAAACATCATTCTTAAAATCATCATTGAAATGCAATTCTTAAAGAAATTGGGACGATATTAACATCCCCTTGACGAATTCAAACATTAATCTAGGTATGGTATTAAGTGTATTAGCTAATTTCAACCTAAATCAATTGTTCTCATCATCAAGCCACCTATTTTCAACCATAGGTAATTATATTATATAGATGTATATATTTATATATGTATTATATTATAAAATTAACTGTACTTCATTTGGTAAATGTTGACCGAAATTGATTTATCATTTGTATAGAAGATTATGACATGAATCAAATCACTACAGTTGGAAATTACCATCTTCGGATGAAGGGTCATGAGTGAAGCGGTCACAGTTGATGTTGAAGTACAGATTGCGTTTAAATGTGAATGTTGCATAATTTTGAAATATATGCTTTGTCTCAATTAAATATTTATTTTTTGTGCCCAACCCATACATTAGTGTTGATAACTTAAAATCAAATGTTGGATATATGTAATCAGCTTGCTTAGCAGTTGGAGAAATCTAAGTTAGTTGTAATGCCCTGCCCAAACAATTAAAAAAAATTGATTGGAGTGAGAAACTAAAATGTGAGAGACACCAGCGATGGAATGATTTAGTATGGTGTTAAAAGATTTGAATCATCTGTTTTGTTATGCTAGCATGGCCAGTAAGGTGTGGGCCCACTATGACAATATTTAAATGTCAGAGAGAGATATGATCACTCCATTCATTTAGTATTTTATGCTCGAATTAAACACATTGATGTTTAGTATCACTTGGTGGAATACATTTAAGTTATAGAAGATTCATACCAACAACGTAGCAGATATGTTGACGAAGCTTACTGGAGGAAGAAGTTTGTTTAGTGCAACACTTGTTTTGGGCTTGTTGTTACCTAGCGAATAATGACATTTGTGTAATTGTTATCGGGATATTTTTCGAGCTATAGAAACTAATTTTCAAGTGGGAGAATATTATATTAACATAATACGTCTCATATTAGGAAACGTCTCTCCTTTCTTGATGTGGATATGTATGTACATACATATGTACATCTGAAGTCCAATTTTGCATATGATTTCTAGTGTGTTCTATCTAATTAAGATCACTGATAGAGAGAATTGATTTTATTATTTTATCGTATTGAGTATTCTTGGTGTGGGATTACTTGTATAGGTGAGAGAGAGGTAAGTCTTGTATTTTTATTCCTCTTGTTTCCAGTTAAAAAAATGTTCTATTATTGCATCGTGGAGTAGGAATATTGTTGAACTATTAAATCATTATACATGTTTCTTATTTGGGTTTGAACATTTTTTTTATTCGGCAATTTTCTTTTATTTTTTAGCGTTCCCAATGTTGATTATGTGCAAACATTTTTCTACAATACCTAAGACCGTTCAAATCTAAGTTATAACAAACAAGATGCATGTAGGTCTCACAGACTGTGCGCGTAATCATTGTAACAAACTTACTGACTGAACATTCTAACTTCTACTTGAAGAAAATCAACTGGATACCTTGAATATAGTACGTACTTGAAAGGTTAATTGCCTACTTTTTTAAAGAGACCAAAATTAGCTTAATCTGGACTAAATCAAAGAAGTTAAAATTTCATGCTAGGAACTAAGGTGGCTGGAAGCACCCAAAAATTTAGGGTACATTTGTTAAGACAAATGGACTCTAATGTTCATAATTTATAGCAAAAAATCATACTGATCTAAAACTCAAGTGAGCCATACAATAGGAAAAGTTTGAGATCTGGGTGTTATCCATTAAGATCTTCCAGATATTAATGTCAATCTAGGTTGCCCAATTAAGGAAAGTGGTGATAGTGGCTGTCCAATTCGTAATGTTAAATAGACAACGTTGGAAAGAAGATGGTGGACAATCTACATTTAGCAGGTGAGGTGTTGAGGACTGTTGATTTAGAGAATCACTAGGTGGATGGGCCATGTCCCAGAAACTGAAATGAACGGATGATTTTAATCATATGGTCAATTCGATGTTTTCTTTTAAAAACATAGACCAAATTTTTTTCATCATATGGTCAATTCAATGTTTTTTAAAGATGTCAAGTCGCATGCATGATCTGATGGCTAAGATGGTCTCACTCAATTACTTTGGCAGCTATATCCCATGCTGATGATGATAGACCTGATTAATGGTCCAAAAAGTGTAGCCCTTCATGCACAAAGATTTCATTATGTTTCCATCAAGTTGCACATGTTACATTTAGTGATGGTATTACTAAAAAAAATAAAAAATAAACTTAGCATGAATAAAATGGTTATACATTTTTAATGCTTTACCTAACTCTCCACTTTCCTTATCTATTCTTACTTATTGCAAAATATCCTAACCCTTTATCTTGGGACACGTCATTGTCATATCTATCTGTAGAGTATTACTGGAATCTATAAATAATGTAGACACCCTAAACTTCATAACATGGAATTTAATATATTTATTGAAAAAGATGAGTTGGGTAATTGATATTCTTTTTCATTTTTCTAATTTAACACATTTTCAATTATATAACGAATTTATTTTTTTTACCTACAATTTACAATCAATAATATTAAAAGAAGTATAGAATAATATTATTCATTTATAATTATTTTTTAACCATTAAATGATGGCTCGATTTTTATATATGTTTGTTTGTATTGTATTAGATGCAGATCAAGGTATTTTAGAAGCGACTAAGATATCAAGGAAACTAAGAAAGGCATGTACATTAATTCTTTGAAATTTATTAAAACATAACTTTAATAAGTTTAACTATTATCCTTTTTGAATTTTCTTTCTAATATAAAAATTTGTTAAAACTTACTATGTACACTTATACTTGTATAGAGTCATTCCAACTTTTTCAATATATCCTCTAAAAGCCTTCTTCCATCTCACGGTTGGTAATGGTTGATAATCCCTAGTGTATGGAATTCCCGCGCATGGAATGTGTATGGAATTCCTTAAATGTAATAATATTATACTGGCTGCGTACCTCTAATAACATTGGCTGTTTTCCATCCATACTTAGAGTAATCATTAGTTCAGTATGCCAAGTCAGATTCTAACCTTACTGACATAACTATGTTTACTGGATTTAGAGAGATACATGTTACTTCTTTGAGCTTTTTGTACTATCGGATTGAACCATCATATGCAAAGTGTCTTGTATTGCATTATAAGGGAAAATAAAATGAAAAATTGTAAGATGCTTAAATTTCCAAAACCATATTAAAATGTCACACATAATCATATTGAAATATCACAATTTAAAGAATTGATTAGGTTTGTTTAATGTCCACTAATACAATAGTGGTTTACTAAGAAATGGGCTACACATTACAGATAAACTTAGAACTTCTTACCAATTAGATCAAAATCAAGGCCTGAACCGTCCTACACCCAAAATAGTATTTTAATAGCTTTTTTGAGCTAACTAGTTGCAATTTTCTTATGTATAACACTGTCAATCCATTCATCCTCCATTGTTTTCCTTGGTTCTGCTCCCTTATGAATGTGTCTATGGGCCAGCCCAAAGCATATCCAAGTTAGAATCATGAGCTAAGAACATGAGTAACCCACCCATATTGTGAATCATGGGATAGATTTTGATTAGAGCTTGGCCCACTGAAATCTTAGCCTAGCTAATAGTATTAACCTGGTTGAGCTGTGTCAATTAGTATTAGGTCTGTAGAGAAGAGGGTTGGGATTGTGATGGGCCAGGAAGAGCCCAGTCCCGTTCCAGCCCTACTTTAGGGGGTTCAGTCTACTCTAATATATAAAAGACTCACAGTGAGTTTAGTTGGCTTGCAGTCAGGTGGCTCAAGCACTTTCTGGTCTTGGTCACACCTATCAGAATGTGAGTTGGGTTCACACCCAAACCCTAAACCCTAAAAAATTAGGCCCATTACGAAAACAGGCTGGGGTTAGGCTCACGACACCCAATCTACCAATCAATAGTATAATGGGCCTGAATAAGTAAATGGGTATATTTGAGTAGATCTTGGGCTCTGGTGGACTTAAATGAGTTGGGCTCGGGTTTGAATCTTGGCCCATTTAGTAAATGGGCCAGGATCTTGCTGAGCCCAATCCAACCAAACTCACCCGTATTAACGGTATGCATGTCAGCTATCTAGATCTTACTAGCCAGGTGAATAGCATCGCAGGAAGCGGATTGCGTACTTAGTAACTCAGTACGCTAAGCGTACTGAGTAAATTCTGTGGGATCCACCGTGATTTATATATTTGATCCACTCCGTCCATACATTTTAACAGTTAATTTCAGTTCTTGATCCCGAAAATAAAGTGCATCCAATAATCAAGTGGACCACACCACAGGAATTAGTATTAATTGAGTGTCTACCGTTGAAAAATTTTGGGGGGCTACAGAAATTTTGGATCAAGCTGATATTTTTATTTTCCCTTCATCCAGGTCTTTCTGATCTTATGAACATGTCGGATGACAAATAAAGATCACTTTGAATACTGTAAAGGTTTTAATGGTCAAAATCATTATTCCCACTTTTTCCTGTGTTATGGTCCACTTAAGCTTTGGATATGCTTCAATTTTTGGTTCAACGTCAAAAATTAGTTGAAACAACGGATGAACGGATTGGATAAATCGCATACATTCAAGGTGAGCCCAACTGAGCTTACTCAGTACGATAAAAGCGTACTGAGTAACTCAGTACGCAATCGGATTTCGGAAAAGAGAGAATAAAACGTTCACCATTAGAAATTTCATGGGCCCACGTATTGTTTGGATTAGGATGACATTTCAGCCTACAAGTTTTTCTCAGTGGAAATAACCTTATGAACGGTTTGGATGGCATATAAAACATCACAGTCAGATTTGGGAAGGTTTCAACAGTGTACCTTTTCATTCTCATTGTTTCCTGTCGTTTGGCTTACTTAGTTTTAAATCTATTTATTTATTTTGGTCTCCTATCTAATTCTTAATTTGAGAAACTGATGAACTAAGTGGATTTCTCACCTGAATATTCTTGTAGGCAGTGGCACCGGAATCAGATAAATGACTTTTGAGGATCATTCCACATCTAAAGAGAACTCTCTTGAAAACAGTATTTTTTAAAAAATAGAAAAATTCAACCATCTACTAATTCAAGTACTAGTTATCTATTCCAATAAAATATCTGAATGATTGAATAATCCCGAATCTCATCACAATCATACATGCTTTCTATAAAATCAACCACTACTCACATGATATTAGAACTACCCTTCAAATAGGGCTAGTGGGTTCAAAAGTCATGATTGATTCTCAACTCTCACAAATTAAGGGCATATTTGTATACCACCCAATAAATTATTTTTTTAACTTAGGTAAGTTGCACTTTTTTTAAGAACTTTTAGTTAGCCAAGAATATTCCATCAAAAGTGTTCTTTTAGCTCCAAACAATCAATATGTAAAATCAGAATAAGTGATTACTAAGATTGGGTCTGAAACGTTTACTTTCTATTGAGAAAAATAAAAATGAAAAAAAGAAAGGGACTTCAAATACATATTAATTCTAACTCAAGAGGGAGAAATGCATTGGAGTACCAACGTCTTCCATGTGAACTGTCTTGTAATCACCAATGTAAAAGTAACTTTTGGGTCTACCATTTGATTGTACAACATGTGGGGTCCACCAACTTATTGAACATATTTATATGGGACCCATTGATTGATCAAACAGTACTAAAAAAATGTCTAGGCAGATTGTGGGACTCAGATCTCTGATGGGGGCTCATTCCTAGGTTTTATGGGCGCAATCTGAGATTGCATCAGCAAGGGTGAGTTACACTACTACTTGGTGTTAGTTTTGCTGGATCGATCGACTTAGCAGCCAAGAGCTATTTTGTGGCTTTGATTGACTCTGTTCTCAATTCCTTCCATTGGAAGGATATGATGTCCTTCTAGTGGATGGATGGATTAATTGATGGGTGGTGGGGTATGCTGCATGTGTTATGAGCAGATGTAGCATGAGGATGCCTGGGAACAGTAAAACATACTCTGCAATAGTTGCTTTTTTCATTTAATTTTTTCATATTTGTGCAGTTGCCGTTCAAAGAATGTACTCTACTGACATCCTTTCTATGCAAACATATTAAGTCCAATGACATTTGTTACTATTATTTGGGTAGTGCATATCTCTAAAATTGTGCGAACATTTAGATATCATTTTTATGCCCCACATGAGAAATCAAATGACATTTAGGGCCCGTTTGGCCAGGCGGATTGGAAGGGATTGGATGGTATTGGAAGGGATTGGAAGTTAAATCCTGGGATTGGCCGGGCATGCCAAACAGACTAGGTGATCTGATCCCGGGATATAGCAATCCCATGGATCTTAAGACAATCCACTAACAACACCATCATTACCTTTAAATCCCATCTAATCCACCTTAATCCATTCAAATTTGCCTGGGACGTGTTTGGTTGGAGGGATTGGATGGGATGGGAAGGTTTAATCTTGGGATTGGCAAGGCGTGCCAAATAGACTCGATATAGCAATCTCGGGATATAGCAATCCCATGGATATTAAGACAATCCACTGACAACACCACCATTACCTTGAAATCCATGCCAACCACCCTAATACCATTCAATCCCTTCCAATTCACCCTGCCAAACGGGTCCTTATGATCATTATTGGGGTGATGCATCTCTCCAAAACCAGATCACACTACAAGAAATAGGGTTTTTAGTGATGAAACTTTTAGTGACGAAATAAATTTTCGTCGCCAAAAGTGTACTTTTAGTGATGAAAAATTTTGTAGCTAAAAATCATGGATGAGACTTTTAGCGACGAAAATTTTCGTCGCTAAAGGCTGCAAAATCGAATTAGATTACTTTTAGCTACAAACTTTTTGTAGCTAAAAATCGTGGATGAGACTTTTAGCGGCGAAAATTTTCATCACTAAAGGCTACAACCGATTTCTCAAAAAAATCGAATGGACTACTTTTAGCTACGAAACTTTTCGTAGCTAAAAATCGTTAATCATATTTTTAGCGACAAAACTATTCGTCGCCAAAGGCTGCAAACAATTTCTCATACAATTCGAATGTATTACTTTTTGCTACGAACATTTTCGTAGCTAAAAATCATGGAACAAACTTCTAGCGATGAAAACGTTCGTCGCTAAAAGTGGCAACCAATTTTTTTTTAAAATCGAATGTACTTTTAGTTACGAAACTTTTCGTAGCTAAAAATCATGGAATAGACTTTTAGTGATGCACAGTTTCGTCACTAAAGGCTTTAAACAGTTTCAAGAAAAATCGAAAAGATTACTTTTAGTTACGAACCTTTTCGTAGCTGAAAATCCTATGTCACGCCCAAAATTTGGAAACCGGGCTTACAAAATTTTCGATCGCCGAATTCGGCGCCGACAGCCTCCGTAGAACCCCATTCTCGGCTCCCAGCGCCCATTCGCCAGGTTCCGATCCTGGGATACTACGAGGAGGATTTTCAACATCAGTTTGATTCATAATAAGCATAACCAAAGGCATAACCCACAAACAACAACCGAAAACTTCATCACCTTTCCACTATGATAAAAAAACTTTAAAAGTACAATGAGCATAAAGGAAAATATAATGATGATAAACAAACAAAAAAAACTCTAAGATGATCAACAAAGCGCTCCTGCCTCAGCCCTACTGTGCTCCAACATCACCTGTAGGCAACGGTCGTGCATAAGCTTAAGGAAAGCTTAGAGGGTGGTGTAAATGTGTGTGCAAGGTAGTAGTTATGCAGTATCAGAGTAATGCGGAATATGCTGATGAATCCATGAATGCCATAAGCCGTACCAAGGCTATGCAATGCGAGGCATGGATGATGTCGGCCATACCAAGGCCATGCAGTGTGGAATGCAACTCAAGCATGCAAATCCTCATCTAAGTCCACATATCAATACAGCTCAACTCTGGAATATTACCAGGGTCTAGTACACTCCAAGCCAGATTGCAGCCTCATCGCGCATAATAAGATGAGTGGAAAAGACCTCACTATCCGCCTGTCAATATCGGGATCGGCTCGTCAATAGCGGACTCATTCCTCAAGTTGGTCAGACTCAGCCTAGCTTTGCCCCCTCCTCTCGGGCTGGTAAGGCCGCACCCCCTTCCAACCGACCACGACACAGTGGAAAGCGCAACCGTCTGGTAATTGGCACTCGGCACTCATACACCCACTCGGTCTAGACGTTGGAGCAACCTCTTGGTACCATAAGAATTTAGGGACTTTCACCCAGGAATATCTATAGCACCCTATGTAAAACAAGATTTTCGGTATCCAATCTTGCTGACCACGATACGCCTGTGGAGGCTACGGCCCTGATGTCGCTAGGGCGTACAGTACCATATCACACAATGTGAATGCATGAATCATACTATCCAGTCATGCAGCAGTCCTGCACGTACTGTGCGCTCATGTAGGGCAGCATCGTCTATCCGGGAGCCCATAAACAATCTGCCCGAGGGCATATGCTATGATCAGTCACTTCTCATATTAAGCATACATATGATGTGTATGATCGTGAATCATGGAACTATACTAAGCATGTTATATGGTAATGGATGCAGTTCATAACGAAGATGGGCTTAGACGGCCTACACATTACATGTACGGGCCTATAATGAGCCCTAGGGAGAGTCATAATGTGGACATTTAACCAACACTATACTTGCAATGTGGACGTCAAACCAACATTACTCCCAAGGCATAGCTCGTCATAAACATCATTACATAAACCATGTTGGGACCACACATTGCAATGGACCTTAGGTACATCTCATTGGGCCTTCAATATATCAAATGAGCCGTATCACATGGGCCTTACATTCATTAAATGGGCCGCATTAATGGGCCTCACCAACGGGCCTTATGTACATTGCAATGGGCCATAGCCCATGGGCCTTAAAATACATCACAATGGGCCTAATCACATGGGTCATATGTGTGAAAGGGGCCACACCAATTGGGCCCCATATGTATATCAAATGGGCCTCAACCCATAGGCCCCAATACATTTTAATAGGCCTTAACCCATGGGCCCCTAATACATCTAATGGGCCTTAACCCATGGGCCCCTAATACATCTAATGGGCCTTGCAACTAGAGCTGTTCACGAGTCAAGCTAGCTCGATTAACTCGCTCGACTTGGTTCGAGTCAGCTCGGATTGACTCGACTTGAAGGGCTGAGTCGGGGCGAGTCAAGCTGAAATATGGAAGCTCGAGTTGAGTTTGAGCCGAGTTCGACCATGGGCTGTTTTAACTCGGCTCGACTCGAGCTCGACTCGCCTCGAAGCTGGAACTCAAGCTCAACCCGGCTCGATTGAAAATAGGTTAAACTATATATAATATATATATTATATAAATATATATATATATATATATATATATATATATATATATATATATATATATATATATATATATATATATATATATAAAGTAAGAAAAAGTAAAATATTTTTACGGTTTCTAAAAAACCTACCCGGCTACCCCATGTCCCCACCCGCCGCAGCTTTCCCTTTCTCCATTTCCCTTTTCTTCTCCATCTCTACCCCACCCAGCCCGCTAACCGCCGACAGCCGCACGCCCGCCCAACGAGGTGAGTGCATCTCCTTTTCTTCTTCTTCTTTTTCTTGATTCCGTTAGAGATCCACCCGATCTCACAAATTTTAACGGCATATTTTAGGTATGGGCGAGATCAGGGAGACCGGCCTATTTCTATGCAGTCATCTTGATGGTGGGGCCCACATGAAATCTCATCTTTACGGTTCCATGATAGATACGATGGATATGTAAAGAAATGTCAGTCTTCAAATCCTGCCTTCATTCTGAGAAAAGCATGCTCAGGGTATGGGCGTTTTTTAATGGATGCAGACTACTTACTGACAGATTTGAGTAGCGAGAATCGCTACTTAAGTGACGTCACCAGGTTCCCATCATAATTTATGTTTTGTATCCACACCGTCCATCCATTTGGAGAGACCATTTTAGGGCATGATCGAAAGAATGAGTGAGATCCAAATCTCAAGTGGACCCCACCACAGAAAACAGTGGAGAGACTGACGCCCACCGTTAAAACCTTCTAAGGGCCACAGAAGTTTCCGATCTAGCTGATACGTGTGTTTTCCCTTATATAATGTCTTTTTTAACTTATGAACAGGTTGGATCTCAAATAAACATCACGGTGGACCTTAGGAAAGTTTCAACGGTGGCCATCACTCTCTCCACTGTTTTTTGTGGTGGGGTCCACTACAGATTTGGATCTGACCAGTTCTTTAAATAATACCTTAACATGATTTCTCCAAATGGATGGACGGTGTGGATACAACACATTTACCATGGAGGGACCTATGGGAACCTGTCAGTAGCTAATCCACGTACTTTTTAGTTGGTTACGTTGGACGCTGATTTCCAGCGAAAGACTTTCTTCCTGCGCAAGATTCTGTGTGGGTCTTACCTAATTGTTTGTGTAAAATCTAACCCCTCTATCCGTTTTTTAATCTCATTTTATGACGTGGGACCAAAATCGAGGAGGATCAAAAACTCATATGGGCCACACTAGAGGAAAAAGTGGAGATTTAGTGACCACCGTTGAAATATTTATATATCAATAAAAGTTTTTAACGATATAATTTTTTGGTTTTTTCACATTATCTAAGTGAAAATGACCTTATAAACGGTCTAGATGGCATATAAACAGCAAGGTAGAGCCTAGGAAGGTTTCAACGGTACGCATTCTTTTCCCCACTGTTTCATCTCCTATGGCCCACTTGAGTTTTGGATCCTACTCGTTTTTGGTAGAATGTCTTAAAATGAGGTCGAAAAATGGATGGACGGCTTTGATTTCTCACAAACATCACAGCGGGCCCCACCTAAAATCCTTGCGCAGGAACTTCTTGCTTAAGGGCCTGTTTGGCCGGCTGGATTAGATGGGGCTTAGGTGGGATGGAATTGCATCTGGTCCTATGCCAATTCCACTCCATGTTTGAGAAGAGTGGAAAAGCTTGGAAGTAGGCGAGATGGAATCGTATCGGTCCCGTGCTAATATCACTCACTGTTAGCAAGTTGTGTAGGTCCCACCATGATGTGTGAACTATATCCACACCATCCACCCATTTTTCGAGATCATTTTATAGCATGGGGAAAAAAATCAGGTAGATCTAAAGCTCAAGTGGACCCCACCATAAAAAGCAATTGGGATTGAATACTTACCATTGAAAACTTCTTTGGGGCCACATAAGTTTTGGATCTGCCTCATTTTTAGGCCCAGGCTATAAAATGAGGTTACAAAACAAATGAACGGTTTAGATATAACACATATGTGTTATTGTCAATAGTTTCAAATGATTGTGGGTATATCCTTTCAATATGCCACCCTATTACAAACAAAAAAGGGAATTAAGCTTATCCCATGGTAACAGGGAACAGTCCCTGTCTTGGGTAATAATGATGTTTTTTTGAATCCCATGCCACTTAATACCGTGGGTTCGGTCCGGCCAAACAGGCTTTCGCAGGAAATCTGCCTCCTATTTCTAAGACTGGCATCGTGCACGTGGCAGCATGGACGAGACGCCCCTGCCTTGGAAGGTCTGCATTGTTTAAAAAAATAATTCAAACTCAATAGTAATGTTTAATTGACCACCGTACCATTAAAAAAGCAAGCAAATGTAACTACGATCTACATTCTCAACGTGCGGAACTATTCTGATCAGACGGTCAGGGTCCTTCGAATGTAATTTTCTAGTATACAAGACGATAGAAAAGTTGATGAACGGTCCTGATCACCAGGTCTAAAAACTGCTTTGCTAAGAAAGGTCCACGTGCACACCAATGAGAACCATTCAAATCATGAGCCCATTCTGATCAGAAACTCATAAAAAAATGGTAGGAAAAAAAAAATAAAAAATCCTTTGATGTGTTTGTTTGAAGAAAGGGTTCATATCATTTCCCTTTTTCAGTTTTTCTTTTACAAAAATCATTTGTAAGAAACCCCTTCAAAAGAGGATTTTAACGGTTAAGATATTGAAAGATGACTTTTTCTATTACACCACTGACCTTAAACATTTTCATAGAAAAAATAGTGCAAAAGAAACATGGGACAATTCCAACTTCTATTGATGAATACCTATTTGTTGAAATGAGATACCTATTTATTGAAATGAGAGCATCGGACCAATATATCTCTAACAATATGATAATCAAATAATTAAATAAACATAATATTTTTTTTATAATAATTTGCCAAAGAGTAGACTTGCATAAGCTATATTAGTATCATATAGATAAGGAAGAATATCTTATAGATGTACATATCTTGTAGATAACTTAAAACATTTTATAGATATACCTAGAATTTGTATATTAAACATCATATAGATTTCCTCCTTAGTCTGAAAATACAACTTTCATCTTAGTATATTAAAAAATAAAAATATAAAAGTAGATTAAAAAATAAAAATAAAAAATCAAAGTAGTTGTGTATCATCTATCACATCATACTAGAGTATCAATGCTTTTCTCTTGATTTTGTCCATTTGTTTCAATTTGGGCCCACCATTTTGACGGTGAGAGTTGGCATGCATGTGTGACACATGTAGTGTGCATGAATAACCACAGTAAATGACAATCTGGTGCAAAAGCACGAATAAAAGGTCAATGAACCATTATACCACAAGGGTGTTGGACTCCAAGCTCTAGCATTTATTGAGGAATAGGAAACCTATAGTAATAAAAACAGCTGAAGGGCACCATCAAAGGAAAAAGAGTCATCTCAGGGTAAGGACAGAACTTCGCAGCAAATAAGATATAAAAGCTTTGATACTCTTGTAGAGTTACATTAATGATATGCATGCCCTTAGTAATTTTATTCCTGTGTTACAATTAGTGGTATGTTACCGAATGAGATAGAGACAATTAACACCTCTAGATAGAGACAAGTAGGAATAAGATATTTAGAAACAATTAGGAAACAAAAATTGAAACAATTATGGACAATTTATAGTTATGTATATGTATGTAACTCGATGGATTTATTTATTAGGGGACTATTTGAGACACTTGTGTCTTGCAGTTTATGGAGGGGCCCGATATTATTTGTATTATATATTTATATATACGTATACATATCGTTGACTGATTCCTTCAACCTATAAAAACCCTTATCTTACCCTACCCTTATTATCTTTTGATTTTTAGATGACTACTGAAGAAAATCCAAGTACTCCTGGCCCTGGTGCGTCAATCAATTCTCCTTTAGCCGTGATGGATGAAGAAAAATTAGATAACAAAGTTGAAACAACTTCAGTTATTGTGAAAGGCGATATGGGAATCTTTTAATGAGATCACGCAACCAGATAGTTCAGTCAAGATTAAATGCAAGTATTATAAAACTCTTTACGGCAAGCATTCTGGTTCTTCTATAACTCACTATCAGAGGCATCTTGATAAATGTGTGAAGAGACCAAGAACATTGAAGGGTGGAGTTCAGCAACTACTTTCATTAACTGTTTCTGAAGATGACGACTTTAAAGCTGCACTTTCAACGTATAAGTATGATGCAGATAAACTGAATGAATGGTTTGCGAGATTAGTAATAGTCAATGAGAAGCCATTTAGCATGGTAGAAAGCAAGATTTTCATGAAATTTTGTAAATTTCTAAATCCCAGATGTGAGAAGGCCTCTCGTAGTACTATGAAAAGAGAGTGCATGAAAATGTATGCTGTTGAGAAAACTAACTTGAAAGCTCTCCTAGCATCTGTATCCAGATTAAGTTTGACTTCGAATATGTGGACGGCCTCGAATCAGAGAAAGGGATATATGTCATTGACCGCACACTTTGTTGATGCGGATTGGAAACTACAAAAGAGGATTTTAAACTTCCGCCACGTTCCTCCTCCACATACTGGTGTGGTCATTTCCGATTGCATTTACAATTGTCTTGTTGAGTGGGGCATTGAAAAGAAAATTTCTTCAATTACTTTAGATAATGCCTCGTCCAATGATACTTTGGTTTCTTTTTTACGTACTCAGTTCAAAGCTGCTGAAAATTTATTCTTCGAAGGTAAAATATTCCAAGTTATATGTTGTGCTCATATACTCAACTTGATTGTGTAAGAAGGGCTGAAAGCAATTGATTAAACGATTGCAAACATACGAGATAGCGTTAAATACATAAGGGGGTCACCTTCAAGACTGATTATGTGGAATAATATAATCCAACGATTGGATTTGAAATCTAAACAGCAGTTAAACTTAGATGTCTGCACTCGCTGGAATTCCACTTATGAAATGTTAGATACAGCTCTACAATTTAAAGTTGCATTCCCTGAACTTGCGGCGCGCGATAAAATGTACACATACATGCCAAGTGATGAAGACTGGAAGAAAGCTGAAGATGTTCATCGATTTCTCAAAGTTTTTTATGAGTGCACGAAGATTTTTTCAGGAAATCAGTATCCCACGGCAAATCAATTTCTTCCTGAAATTATTTTCATTATGAAAGCACGAAAAAAGTGTGCTGGTGATGGGCCGAAATTTTTAAAAGCGATGGCTATAGGAATGCAGTCGAAATTTGATAAGTATTGGGTTGAATGCCACTTGTTAATGGCCATTGCAGTTGTCCTGGATCCACGATACAAGATGGCAATGGTTAGATATGTTTTCAGATCGCTTTATTCTAGTTCCGAAAGAGTTTCAGCGGAGATCACCATTATTAATGTTGCGATTGAAGAGTTGTTTGCTTCATATGTTGATAATTCGGCCGAAACATCAAGTGTAATAGGTACTTCTCAAACTACAGGTAGTTCTTCTACTGATGCTAAGGGCGAGCGACTTCGTGACTTTATGTCTTTCTTAGATGAAGAAGAAACAGATATACAGAAAATTGAATCCGAAGTGGAGAAGTATCTAAAGGGGCCGGTCCTAAGGCTAAAAGATAATAATTTCGATGTTTTGCAATGGTGGAAGTCTTGAGCTCGTGAATACCCAAGACTTTTATTGATAGCACGAGACATTTTATCAATTCCAATTTCGACCGTAGCATCAGAATCAGCTTTTAGCACTGGTAGCAGGGTAGTTAGCAAGTATCGAAGTTCGCTCGCCTCGAATACAGTTGAAGCACTGATATGCACGCAAGATTGGTTGCATCTAGTTTGGGGCGGTAGTAGTTTCGATGTTGAAGAGTATGAAGAGGACAATGAAATTGAAAACGTGGGTCAGAATGCTTGAAGGAAGGAAAACTTAAAAAATTTTCATGAGCAGTTTTATAATTTTTGATATATTTTAACTCTTTCGAATTGATATTGATTATTGAGGACAAAATATGGTTTTGTGGTATGATATTGATAGTATATAGAGGTTTTTTATTTATGTATTAGCAGTTAGTAATGTGGCATTAGCATATGAGACATTTAATTTATATGTTTTAGCCAAATTTTTAATAATATAACATATGATGATATAAACAAGCTCGAGCTCGATTCGAGGCAAACTCAACTCGACTCGAGCCACTAGCTCGACTCGAACTCGACTCGACAACTTTGGCAAACAAGCAAAGCTTCAATGTTGAGCTCGAGGTCGAGCTCGAGCTCAAACTCGAGTACCCCATGAACAAGCCAAGCCGAGCTTGGCCCACCTCGACTCGACTCGGCTCGATGCCCACCTCTACTTACAACATGCCAAGGTGGGGTCCACTTGGACTATGGATCTGGCTCATTCTTTATGCCCATGCCATAAAATAAGCTTTTTTTTTAAAAAAAAATGGATGGACAGATTGGATGCAGCACCTGCCTCATGGTGGGGGTCCACATGAAGGCCAACCATCACATATTTTATATAATATAATATATATATATATATATATATATATATATATTATATAATATTATATATATATATGTATATATAATATAATATTATATATAAATACACACACACACACACACAAACACACGCACACGCACACATACACACCCACCGTCCCTTGGACGGTGGGGATAGAACACATGATCACAGTGGGCTCCACCGTCTAGGAAGTAAAACACATATATTACTGTGGCCTCCACGTGGGGCCCACCATAATGTTTATACACCATCCAACCCGTTGATAAGGTTACGTAGGCCTAGATGAAGAGTGAAAACAAATTTCATCTTGATCCAAAACTTCTGTGGCCCATAAAACAGTTTCAATGGCAGAAATTTATTTTCACTGTTTCTTGCAGTGTGGGCCACTCGAGCTGTGAATGGAGCTGAAACTTTGAGGGGGCCCACTACTGGGAGTGGCCCACCTCATGAACGGTGTGGATGTAAAGTATACATCATGGTGGGGCCCACGGCTGGGGCCATGGGTTTGTTGTCGTCCGCCGTCCGCTGTGCGTAAGCAGCGCCTGCTGCCTTCTGACAGCAGCAGTGCTTGCTGCTGCTATGATACATATTATATTTATTTTTTTTGTTTTCTGGTTTTTCTAGAGTTTTGCTCATGTGGGCCCCACATTAGGTGAATCCACCCTGTCTAATGACCCTCCATGGCTCAAAACAAGCAAAACAAGCCAAATATTTGGCTTATTTCGATGTATAGAAACAACAGGGGATATTTCAATGGCAAACCCGCTGTTTGCCATGTTATGGCCCGCCCGAAAGTCTGATTGGTCCCATCTTTCGGCTCAACGCCTAAAATGAGTTTGGTAAAGGAATGGATGGCGTGGATCGAATACATACATCAAGGTGGGGCCTATATAAGTGGGCCACCCCATAAGCTTGGAAACAAGCTAATATTTGTGCCTTTCCCTTTTTGTCCAACGTCCAGGGATGCTGGACGGTCTGGCATTGCACATGCCTTGGGGTGGGCCCTTCTTAGGTGGGCCACCAAATGATGGATGGTGTGGGTACTATACATATAAGGTGGGCTCCACTTGAAGATGGTTTGGATAAAATACATGTTTCAGGGTGGGGTCCATCCAAGTGGGCCAAGCAACCATGTTATGATCATATAAAAAAATGAAATAGAGAGGGAAAGAGAGAGATAGAGAGTGAGACACGCATGATGGAGGGACCCTGGCACTATGGGCCCTCCCTTCAATGATCTACAACATAAATCGAATGGGTCCCATTACATGTGGGCCCATTAAATCGAAATCCAACGGTGGAGATCTCTTCTCCACTAAAATAGACGGTCTAGATAACCCTAAGTATGCAAGGAAAATAAGCATCATGATGGGGTCCATGGAGAATGGCCCCATCATGGAATGATCATGATGATCCAAGTGGGCCATCGGCCACATCTTAGGGTCCAAAGTGAGATTCCAACTATTGATCGGTTGACCTCACTTGGCCCATCATAAACACATGAAAATCTAGCCTATGACACACCCACCACTTGATCTTCTTACTCCCTTGGCTTTCTTTGGTCCTTAGCTTCGATTCCAACGGAGGAGATGAGGTTTGGATGGTTGAGATGGGAGATGAGAGGGTGTGAAAGGTGGGCCGCACTTGTTGCTTGGAAGAGTTGGAGAGGCTTGGGACGTGTGGATTTTCTCTTACTTGGGAGAGTGGTTTGAGAATGAATGAGAGAGAGAGTTGTCAAGGGAGAAAGAGAGTGATGTGTGATGGAGTGATGGATGTGGTGAGTGATGGGTGTAAGAGATTTTTTTGACTTTTGTGGCAAATGGTGTAAGAAAAGTATGGGCTTGTAAGAACTTTTTGACTTTTGTGGTTGCTTGGGAATGGGTGAAAGGTGATGTGTACTTGACATGTACTTGACATGATGGGATTGATGGGTTGATTGATTGATGTGACATCTCGTAGAGATTCTCTCAAAATTGGCACGTGCGGCGTTTTCCTTACACCGAACGCTGGCCAACATCTCCTAACCACGGTATCGCCTTGGCGCGCGAGTCGCGGCATTGGAACCGCGGCGACGACACGGTCGCTAAGATATCAGTTTCGGGTTGAGTCGACTCGGATTGACGGCGAGTGAATCAGGGTCGCGCAAAAATACCGGTTAAGGGTCGAAGGTTGCCAGAATTTGACCGGGAAGACCGTGGAAGTCTATGGAATGGTACGGTCTAGGATACGGGGCTTACATCCTAGATGTGACTTTTAACGACGAAAATGTTCGTCGCTAAAGGCTGCCGTGGTTAAGACTCTTAACGAACGTTAATGAGACTTTTACCTATGAAATATTTCGTAGGTAAAGGTCTCTTTTTTAAAAAATATTCCATCTCAAATTTCCTTATATACACCTGTTAGAATATAATTCATCATATTCTTCCTGATATACACCTGTTATATAATATATTTCATCATATTCACATTCACATCTATCTAAACCCAAACTACGTAAATTCATCCAGACATAAACTACATTCATCCAAACATAAACTGCATCCATCTAAACACAAACAATCTTATGGAAAAAAAAAACAAATGAAAAGAGAGAACATATGAGAGGTGATCCAGACAAATGAAAAGAAATCAGGTTTAGGTTATAGGTTATAGGTTATAGGTTCTAGCTTTAGGGAATTGAGAATAGGTTAAGGTTTAGGTTTAAGAAATCAGGTTCTGGTTCGGGTTCGGTATCGGGTTTAGGTTTGGGTTTCCAAGTTTAGGTTTAGGTTTAGGTTAGAGAGTTGAGATTAGGATTAGGTGTAGGTCTAGGTTTAGGGATTTGAGATTACATTTAGGTTTTAAGTTTAGGTTTAGGTTATAAATGTAGGTTATATGCTTAGGTTTAAGTTAGGTTATAGGTTAAGGTTTAGGGAATTGAGAATAGGTTAATGTTTAGGTTTAAGTTAGGTTATAGGTTAAGGTTTAGGGAATTAAGAATACGTTAAGGTTTAGGTTTAAGTTAGGTTATATGTTAAGATTTAGGGAATTGAGAATACGTTAAGGTTTAGATTTAGGAAATCAGGTTTGGGTTCGGGTTCGAGTTTAGGTTTGGGGTTTCAAGTTTAAGTTTAGGTTAAGGAGTTGAGATTAGGATTAGGTGCAGGTATAGGATTTGAGAATACATTTAGGTTATAGGTTTAGGTTTAGGTTATAAGTGTCGATTATAGGTTTAGGTTTAAATTAGGTTATAGGTTATAGCTTTAGGGATTTGAGAATAGGTTAAGGTCTAGGTTTAGGAAATCGGGTTCGGGTTCAAGATCAGGTTTAGGTTTGGTTTTCAAGTTTAGGTTTAGGTTTAGGTTAGGGAGTTGAGATTAGGATTAGGTATAGGTTTAGGTTTGGGGATTTAAGAATACATTTAGGTTTTAGGTTTAGGTTTTAGGTTTAGGTTAAGGTTATAGGTTTAGGTTAGGTTTAGGTTATAGGTTATAGGTTATAGGTTATAGCTTTAGGGAATTGAGAATAGGTTAATGTTTAGGTTTAGGAAATCGGGTTCGGGTTCGGGATCGTGTTTAGGTTTGGGTTTTCAAGTTTAGGTTTATGTTTAGGTTAGGGAGTTGAGATTAGGATTAGGTGTAGGTTTATGTTTAGGGATTTGAGAATACATTTATGTTTTAGGTTTAGGTTTTGGTTTAGGTTATAGGTTTAGGTTTTGGTTATAGGTTTAGGTTAAGGTTATAAGTTTAGGTTATTGGGTTATAGGTTATAGGTTAAGGTTTAGGTTAAGGTTATAAGTTTTGGTTTAGGTTTAGGTTTAGGTTTTAGGTTTAGGTTAAGGTTATAGGTTTAGGTTAGGTTTAGGTTTAGCTTATAGGTTATAGGTTTAGGGAATTGAGAATAGACTAAGGTTTAGGTTTAGGAAATAGGGTTCGGGTTCGGGTTCGGGTTTAGGTTTGGGTTTTGAAGTTTATATTTAGGCTAAGGAGTTGAGATTATGATTAGGTGTAGGTTTAGGTTTAAGGATTTGAGAATACATTTAGGTTTTAGGTTTAGGTTTAGGTTTTAGTTTATAGGTTTAGGTTTAGGTTTTAGGTTTAGGTTAAGGTTAAGGTTATATGTTATAAGTTTAGGTTATAGGTTTAGTTTTAGGTTATAGATTTTGGTTATAAGTTATAGGTTATAGCTTTAGGGATTTGAGAATACATTTAGGTTTTAGGTTGTAAGTGTAGGTTATAGGTTTAGGTTTAAGTTAGGTTATAGGTTAAGGTTTAGGGCATTGAGAATAGGTTAAGGTTTAGGTTTAGGGATTTGAGAATACATTTAGGTTTTAGGTTTAGGTTTAGGTTTTAGGCTTAGGTTTAGGTTTAGGTTTAGGTTATAGGTTATAGGTTATAGCTTTAGGGAATTGAGAATAGGTTAAGGTTTAGGTTTAGGTTAAGGTTATAGGTTTTGGTTTAGGTTTAAGTTTAGGTTATAAGTTATAGGTTTTAGTTTTGGTTAAAGTTATAGGTTTTGATTTAGGTTTAGGTCTAGGTTTTAGGTTTAGGTTAAGGTTATAGGTTTAAGTTATAGGTTTTGGTTTTGGTTTAGGTTATAGGTTTTGATTTAGGTTAAGGTTATAGGTTTAGGTTTAGGTTACAGGTTTAGGCTATAGGTTTAGGTTTAGGTTTAGGTTATAGGTTAAAGGTTATAGCTTTAGGGAATTGAGAATAGGTTAAGGTTTAGGTTTAGGACATCGGGTTAGGGTTCGAGATTGGGTTTAGGTTTGGATTTTCAAGTTTAGGTTTAGGTTTAGGTTAGGGAGTTGAAATTAGGATTAGGTGTAGGTTTACGTTTAGGGATTTGAGAATACATTTAGGTTTTAGGTTTTGGTTTTGGTTTTAGTTTATAGGTTTAGGTTTAGGTTTTAGGTTTAGGTTAAGGTTAGGTTATAGGTCATAAGGTTAGGTTACAGGTTATAGGTTATAGGTTAAGGTTTAGGTTATAGGTTTTGGTTTAGGTTAAGGTTATAGGTTTTGCTTTAGGTTTAGGTTTTAAGTTTAAGTTAAGATTATAGGTTTAGGTTAGGTTTAAGTTTAGGTTTAGGTTATAGGTTATAGCTTTAGGGAATTAGGAATAGGTCAAGGTTTAGGTTTAGGAAATCAGGTTCGGGTTCAGGGTCGGGTTTAGGTTTGGATTTTCAAGTTTAGGTTTAGGTTAGGGAGTTGAGATTAGGATTAGGTGTAGGTTTAAGTTTAGGGATTTGAGAATACATTTAGGTTTTAGGTTTTAGTTTATAGGTTTAGGTTATAGGTTTTAGGTTTAGGTTTAGGTTTTAGGCTTTAGGTTTAGGTTTAGGTTTAGGTTTTAGGCTTTAGGTTTAGGTTTAGGTTATAGGTTATAGGTTTAAGTTATAGGTTAACATTTAGGTTATAGGTTTTGGTTAAGGTTTATGTTTAGGTTTAGGTTATAGGCTATAGGTTATAGCTTTAGGAAATTGAGAATAGGTTAAGGTTTAGGTTTAGGAAATTGGGTTCGGGTTCAGGATCGGGTTTAGGTTTGGGTTTTTAAGTTTAGGTTAGGGAGTTGAGATTAGGATTAGATGTAGGTTTAGGTTTAGGGATTTGAGAATACATTTAGGTTTTATGTTTAGGTTTAGGTTTAGGTTTTAGTTTATAGGTTTAGGTTATAGGTTTAGGTTTTGGTTGTAGGTTTAAGTTATGGGTTATAGGTTATGCGTTATAAGTTTTGGTTTAGGTTAAGGTTATAGGTTTTAGTTTAGGTTTATGTTTAGGTTTTAGGTTTAGGTTAAGGTTGTAGATTTAGGTTATAGGTTTTCGTTAGGTTTAGGTTTAGGTTATAGGTTATGGTTATAGGCTATATAGCTTTAAGGAATTGAGAATAGGTTAAGGTTTAGTTTATAGGTTTAGGTTTAGCTTAAGGTTAGGTTAGGTTAGGTTATAGGTTATAAGTTTAGGTTACAGGTTATAGGTTATAGGTTAAGGTTTAGGTTATAGGTTTTGGTTTAAGTTAAGGTCATAGGTTTTGCTTTAGGTTTAGGTTTAGGTTTTAGGTTTAAGTTAAGGTTATAGGTTTAGGTTAGGTTTAGGTTTAGGTTTAGGTTATAGGTTATAGCTTTAGGGAATTGAGAATAGGTCAAGGTTTAGGTTTAGGAAATCGGGTTCAGGTTTAGGTGTGGGTTTTCAAGTTCAGGTTTAGGTTAGGGAGTTGAGATTAGGATTAGGTGTAGGTTTAGGTTTAGGGATTTGAGAATACATTTAGGTTTTAGGCTTAGATTTAGGTTTTAGTTTATAGGTTTAGGTTTAGCTTAAGGTTAGGTTATAATTAAGTTTATGTTATAGGTTATAGGTTATAGGTTAAGGTTTAGGTTATATGTTAGATTATATGTTTAGGTTAGGTTTAGGTTATAGGTTTAGGTTATAGGTCATAGCTTTAGGGAATTGAGAATAGGTCAAGGTTTAGGTTTAGGAAATCGGGTTCGGGTTCAGGATCGGGTTTAGGTTTAGGTTTTCAAGTTTAAGTTTAGGTTTAGGTTAGGGAGTTGAGATTAGGATTAGGTGTAGGTTTAAGTTTAGGGATTTCAGAATACATTTAGGTTTTAGGTTTAGATTAAGGTTTTAGGTTATAGGTTTAGGTTTAAGTTTTAGGTTTTGGTTAAGGTTAGGTTATAGGTTATAAGTTTCAGTTATAGGTTATAAGTTATAGGTTAAGGTTTAGGTTATAGGTTTTGGTTTAAGTTTAGGTTTAGGTTTAGGTAATAGGTTATATGTTATAGGTTATAGCTTTAGGGATTTGAGAATAGGTTAAGGTTTAGGTTTAGGAAATCGGGTTCGAGTTCAGGGTCGGGTTTAGGCTTGGGTTTTCAAGTTTAGGTTTAGGTTTAGGTTAGAGAGTTGAGATTGAGATTAGGTGTAGGTTTAGGTTAAGGGATTTGAGAATAGGTTAAGGTTTAGGTTTAGGTTTTAGGCTATAGGTTTAGGTTATGGGTTTAGGTTTGGTTTTAGGTTTAGGTTTAGGTTAAGGTTATAATTTTAGGTTATAGGTTATAGGTTAAGGTTTAGGTTATAGGTTTTGGTTTAGGTTAATGTTTAGGTTATGGTTTAGGTTAAGGTTTAGGTTTTGGGTTTATGTTAAGGTTATAGGTTTAGGTTTATAGGTTAAGGTTATAGGTTTAGGTTAGGTTCAGGTTTAGGTTTAGGTTATAGGTTATAGGTTATAGGTTATAGCTTTGGGAATTGAGAATAGGTTAAGGTTTAGGTTTAGGAAATCGGGTTCGGGTTCGGGATCAGGTTTAGGTTTGGGTTTTTAAGTTTAGGTTTAGGTTTAAGTTAGGGAGATGAGATTAGGATTTGGTGTAGGTTTAGTTTTAGGGAATTGAGAATAGGTTAAGGTTTAGGTTTAGGAAATCGGGTTCGGGTTCGAGATCAGGTTTAGGCTTGGGTTTTCATGTTTAGGGTTTAGGTTTAGGTTAGGGAGTTGAGATTAGGATTTGGTGTAGGTTTAGATTTAGGGATTTGAGAATAGGTTAAGGTTTAGGTTTAGGAAATCGGGTTCGGGTTCGGGATCGGGTTTAGGCTTGGGTTTTCAATTTTAGGTTTAGGTTTAGGTTAGGGGGTTAAGATTGGGATTAAGTGTAGGTTTAGGTTTAGGGATTTGAGAATACATTTAGGTTTTAGGTTTAGGTTTAGGTTTTAGCTTATAGGTTTATGTTATAGGTTTAGGTTTTGGTTTTAAGTTTAAGTTAAGGTTATAAGTTTATGTTATAAGTTATAGGTTATAAGTTATAAGTTATGGTTTAAGTTATAAGTTTTGGTTTAGGTTAAGGTTATAGGTTTTGGTTTAGGTTATAGGTTTAGGTTATAGGTTATAGGTTATAGATTAAGGTTTAAGTTATAGGTTTTGGTTTAGGTTAAGGTTATAGGTTTTGGTTTAGGTTAAGGTTTAGGTTTTGGGTTTAGGTTAAGGTTATAGGTTAAGGTTAAGGTTATAGGTTTAGTTATAGGTTATAGGTTATAGCTTTGGAAATTGAGAATAGGTTAAGGTTTAGGTTTAGGACATCAGGTTGGGGTTCGGGATTGGGTTTAGGTTTAGATTTTCAAGTTTAGGTTTAGGTTTAGGTTAGGGAGTTGAGATTAGGATTAAGACAGCGCTGTACGCCGAGCTAATAACGCAGAGAGAAAGGTTCAGCAGCTACGGGTCGAAGTCAATGACATCAAAGATCAGCTGGACAGGCAGAGGGAGGAGCAGGAGAGGAAGATGATGGATCAGCTGGCGAGGTAGAGGGAGGAGCAAGAGAGGAGAATAGAGGAGGAGCTGGCGAGGCAGAGGGAGGAGCAGGAGAGGAGGATGGAAGAGTAGCTGGCGAGGCAGAGGGAGGAGCAAGAGAGGAGGATGGAGGAGGAGCTGGCGAGGCAGTGGGAGGAGCAGGAGAGGAGGATGGACGATCAGCTGGCGAGGCAGAGGAAGGATGGAGGAGATGCAGGTGTAGCATGAGAGACGGATGATGGAGATGTTTCAGGTTATCGCTGCACGCTTACCCACCGATGCCCCACCACCTCTGCCTTCATCTTTGTGATTTTTTGTATATTTGTTTATGATGTTAAGTTTATATGTATTTATGCGTGAATGAATGTGATGCAGATAAGATTGTTTGTGTTTGGATGAATGTAGTTTATATTTGGATTTGGGTTAATTTAAACGGATGTGAATGTGAATATGATGAAATATATTATATAATAGGTGTATATCAAGATGAATATGATGAAATATATTGTTAACAGGTGTATATCAGGAATTTTGTGTGGAATTTTGAGCTGTATATTAAAAAAAATGGACTTTTAGCGACGAATATTTTCGTAGCTAAAAAGTCCTGTGAAGTTTTTTAGCGACGAAAGTTTTCGTTGCTAAAGGTGTAATGAATTTTTCTGCTAAAAGTATTGTTCAGTTTTTTTAGCGACGAAAATTTTCGTCGCTAAAAGTGGAACGGTTTTTTCGTAGCGACAAGTCTTGGAAATTTTTTAGGAAAGTGCAATGAATTTTTTAGCAGCAAAAAGTCTTGTACAGGTTTTTTAGCGATGAAACTTTTCGTCGCTAAAAGTGTAATGAATTTTTTAGCAGTGAAAATTTTCGCTACTAAAAGTCTTGTACAGGTTTTTTAGCGATGAAACTTTTCGTCGCTAAAAGTGTAACGAAATTTTTAGCAGCGAAAATTTTCGCTGCTAAAAGTCTTGTACAGGTTTTTTAGCGATGAAAATTTTCGCTGCTAAAAAATTTATAGGTTTTTTTACGATGAAAATTTTTGTCGCTAAAAGTGTAACGAATTTTTTTAGCAGCGAAAATTTTCGTTGCTAAAAGTCTTGTACAGTTTTTTTAGTGACGAAAATTTTCGTCGCTAAAAGTATAATAAATTTTTTAGCAGCGAAAATTTTCACTGCTAAAAGTCTTGTACAATTTTTTTTAGCGACGGAAATTTTCGTTGCTAAAAAGCTTGCTTTAACGACGAATTGGATTTTTCGCCGTAAAGTCTTTGTATATTGGTCTTTTAGCGACGAAAATTGTCGTCGCTAAAGGGTTTAATAAACGAAAATATGACTTTTAGCGACGAAAATATTCGTCGCTAAAAAGGGGAGATGATAATGATTGTTTATTTATGAGCCATTGGTTGAAGAGTTGTGATCTTATATTATGTTTATAAAAAATGATTTTGTAAAGGGGTTTTTGTTTTTATATGATATAAAAAAAAATTACAAAATCAACACTTGATTATAATAATATAATATTAAATAGTGCTTGATTAATAGAACGTTATATTTTAGCTCTATCAAAGCTCCCTTATAGCTGTAACAGCCAATAAGGTGGGCCGTAACCAGAGTTCCATCATCAGCTGCCCATAACATTCTTGATTTAACATCATGATCATTGAAGAAGGATGTAATCAGCTGGGCCATTATATGTAAGCATAAATTAACTCTCCATTCGGTCCTGTCGACGCCCAACACGTATGCGCCTTTGCATGTAGCAAACATGCATAATGAGATAATGGCATATGTTGCATTTCTCTCTTAATGTGTTCGGATCTTAGTTATCTGTTTCACTATCCCAATGATGTGGGCCCACTACTATAACTCATGGCCTATTTAGATAATTCACAACCCATCTAGTTAATCCATGGTCCATCGAGCCTGTCCATGGCTGGTCCATATATATACTTCAGGCCCACTTCACTCTTTCCAACCCAATTGACATCCATCTCATGGCCATGGTCCGTTCAATCAATCCACTAATATGCATGCTTCCTATTTAATTGGCTGTGATTGCTCTTAATATCTTTTATGGCCCCTTAAAATACTCATCCCCCTATCAAAGTAGAAGTGAGTCCCACCTCTAACCGAATACGTCTGTTGATATTCCTGTCCTGTACATGTGGGGTCCATAGTTAAATAATGTAGATTGTTGATTTAAGGCCCCACCATTGATGCATGATACATAAAAAATGTGATAAATTAGAATATCCTACTCATAAAAATTTCACCGATTTTAAGTACTTGTAGGCTTGTGGTGTGTTTTTTCCTTAACCTTGTATTCTTACCAAACCAATCCAAGGTTGGGATTCCAATCTAGGAGATATTTGGGGCATCCCTCATCCAACATTATGATCCCCTACATGCATAGAATTGGGAGTATCATCAAACTGGACATTTATTTAGGTTTAGTATACAATAATTCCTCTTTGGTCTCCCGTGTAATGGAAGCTTCCATGGTGTTCTACAAGTCTAGAATATTGAGATTTTCAAATATTAAGTTTTCACATGTAGATAAAAATATCATTTAAAACACCAAAAAAACATCTTGTCTCATTTTTAATTTGGGTTAACTCAATGACTTGACTCGACTTATAGGTGATAACAGTAAATTAAATAGTCAATAGGAAAAGAAACTATTGACCAAGCAAACACTACTGTAAATAGATGAATAAGATGTATAGCCATTTATTGTACCGGTCATGTGATTGGATGCTCCTGAATCAATGATCCAAGAGGTCTGGAAACATGATTGGCAAACATAGATTTGCCCAGGGCCTTTGGAGTTAGTGAAAGGTTTGAGGAGTTGATGGCTGTTGAAATTCACTAAATAGTTATCTCTTGGATCTAGTGCAATGTTTAAAGACTTCCCATCAGAAGTACTCATATAGGCTCATGGTTTGGATCGAAGCTCTTAAGTTGAAGATTTGGATTTAAGATCCAACAATGTTTTCACGTGTGCTTCCATTTGCGATAATGCGTGCAGCAAAACATGTCTTTATCCACATTTACTCACCGTGTGATTCATTCTTCAACTGTTCTAGAGTAAGTTTTCAAGGTTTGATCTCTCAAGAAGAGCAATGGTATCATTACACGTAGTTAAGTGATGGTGAACTTCTCCACAAATATAAGTGTATACAGGTTTCAAGAATTTCTACTTTGTATATTTGATTTTTCATTTCTTCAAGGTACAAAAAGATTGTTTGGTAGTTATCTAATTCTTCCCATTTTTGGGTAAGTTTCACAAATTATTCTTCCCCATACCCTCTCTCCATTGGAGATTATTGAAGTTAGTGTTGAGTGCATAAAAGCTTTTTTAAAATTTTTTTTTTTTTGAGAATGCATATATATCATGATCTTATTTTATATATCATTAGCTGTCTTTGAGAAGTATAAATCTCTACTAATGTGAGCTTGCATTGCTAACTAGCTTTCAATTGCTTGTATCATGTAAGTTATGGACTCCATGTTTTGCTATGTAGCTGTGTAACAACTGTTGCTTTTGATCTCAATGGCTATTTGACCTGTGTCTTCTTAAGACGGTTATCTTGGTCTCCCAAGATTTTCTTTTGCCGGTAATATCAGTTACAAGGATCTTGTTTTGATCTTTTAATTGATGGTACTGCCATGTGTCGGCTTTCTAACACTAGGATCTAAGTGATGTCAAATCACTCAACCTTATTGCTAGTAAGGACTCCGAAAAAAATTAGGACACACCAATTGCAACAAGCGTAGGCAAGAATGATCTAAACCGTTCATTGATTCCATCTAAGGAGGGCCACTTGATGATTGGCCATGTCTGATTTTCACACATGGTGATCTTCACGATAAGGCCAGCCTTTTTTACGGCCATGATTTTACACTTCAGCCCGTGTGGTCATTTTAATTTCACATAATCTACAACTAGCCGCATGCAATCATTACTTTCCTGCTATTTCTTTTGCATGAGTTCTTTGTAGGGGTGTACATCCAGTCGAACGAGTCAAGCTGACCTTAGCTCAAACTCTACTCGGCTCAGTCCTCGAGCTCGACTAGCCAGTTCGGCTTAGTTTGGTCAGCAACGTGGGCCAGTTCAAGCTAAGATCGAGCCGAGTTTGCCATTGCAGCATTTTCACAAACACCTAAACTGCACTTTTAAAATCTCACTGTATTTGAGACAGCAGCAATGATTTTACAGGTATTTTATCAAACACCTTCTAAGCAACATACAAATAAAAAAGAAAGGGTGTTGGTTTCATATACATACCTTCCTTGCCACCAGCCAGACTTCTTTGAGTCATTTCATCAAACACTTGGTGAGCAATATCAATATCAAAGTAACCGAGTCACCGAACTGGTTCGATTCGAGCTGGGTTCGATCCGAGTCGAGTTGAGATGGGCCCAACTCGAACTCGGCTCGAACTCATTTTCGATCTCAAAAAATCAGCTCGACACGGTTTGAACTTAGCTTCAAATCGAGTCGAATCGAGCTTTTTTGAGTCAAGTCGAGCGAGCTAACCGAGCTAGCTCGGTTTGTGTACACATTTCTTTGCATGGGAAGCGGAGTACGTGGTAACTTGGCGGTGGGACTCTGTGAGGCCCACCGTGATGTATGTGTTTTATCCACACCATCCATTCATTTTTCCAGCTTATTTTAGGCGTTGAGCTCAAAATTGAAGCATATCCACAACTCAAGTGGATAACACCAAAGGAAATAGTAGTGATTATACGCTTACTGTCCAAAACTTGTTATGGGCCACAAAAGTTCTCCTTATTTAGGCTCATGTGAGCTTGTGTATAGGTTGGATAATAAAATAAACATCTCCGTGGATCCTAGGAAGGTTTTAGCAGTGGACGTGACTACTCCTACTATTTTATGCGATGTGGTTCACTTGAGCTTTAAATATGCTTCAATTATGTGATCATGACCTAAAATGAGCTAGCAAAACAGATGGAGAGAGTGGATAAAACACATAATCAGAGTGGGCCCTATAGAGTCTGGGCACCACGGAGATTGGTGGTGGATGATGTTGTTCATTATTAGGATAGTGCAGGCATACCAAAGTCTTATTGATTGAACGCTTTGGGACTCTAGGTACGAGATCAACAATAGAATTGGACCTATGGAGCTAGGTTGACCTGATTGTCTAGCCACCACTGGACCTATGGATTCTTGATATGAATTTCTCATTTCTACTTTTTTTTTCTATAACTTACTGCCTTCCTTATATAATCATATGATAAGGTATTATCTAACTGGTGTTCCATTGAATTTCTCATTTCCAACCTTTCTTTTTTATAACTTATTGCCTTCTTTATATAATCATCTGATGAGGTATTATCTAACCGATGTTCCATTAGTCACAAACCCTTCCATTAGTCACAGACCCAAATGATAGGAGTGAAATAGAAAAAAGAATGAGTTAAGTTCTAAGCGAAGTTTTTATGATGATCTAATCTTCTTGGGAGATAGAGAAGGTTGATAAAGATTGGTCATTGAATTTTTTTTTTTATTATTATTTTTTTAAAAAAAGAAAAAGATCTAAGACCTTTTGAATGGATCTTTTTATCTTGTGCTAAGCACTTTTCTTCCAACCATGATCATGGGTCTTGTATTTCTCAATAGCACAATAATGGATAGAAAATATTAAAAACTAAAGGTTGAAATGCTAATTCTATTGATTTATATTTGAAACTCAATACAATCAATATGAAGAATAAAATAAGTAGAAAAATAAATAAAAGATAAATACTTGTAATCGCCTATATGGACAAACAATCAAGGCTAATAGTCAACAACATATGCCCGATGTGTGATCTTTCAAGTAAGGACTTGATTGATCGAGGGTTCTGTAATGCTCCAGATTTCATAACCCGAGTTTAGTACTCATTTTCTGAAATCCCGAGAGTTAACCTTCAAGGATAGCCCACATCACACGGTATTTTTTTTAATAAGTGAGCAATCACAATGAAAGCAAAACAAACTATGATAGAGGAAATGTCCCAATACAAATTTAAATACTCAATGGCTGCCTAAAAAGGTTTATACAAACCAATGACTCAAATCTAAAAATGAAATAACCAAACAATAAAAGTAAAACTAGAATCTAATGTCTTAAGATCATCTGGCTCTTCATGCTCCATACCAATGTCAACATGTGCATTATCTACATAACTTGCATCAATTGAATATGGTTTGATAGCATCAATGGCTATCCCAGAGCGACAATAAGGATAACATTGACAACAAAATTCCGTAAAAAATGATAATCAAGCACATAGTCAAACAACTTTTGATAAGGTGAAAGAAAATTCAGCATACAAGTAGGTATGCGATTAATGAGAAATGTGGTAGTGGCAAAAGCATCATCCCAAAAACACGTGGGAAGATTTGAGTGAGCAAGCAAAGCCAAGCCATACTCAACGATATGATGATGTTTGCGTTCTGCCAGTCCATTCTGTTCAGGTGTGTATGGATAAGAAATGCGATGATTGATGCTATCGGTTAAGAGATAGGATCGAAACCGATGACTGACATATTCACCACTGCCATTGGTTTGAATCAACTTAATCTTCATGCCTAACAAATCTTAGCAAAAGGTTTAAAGTTTAGAAAAATATCATAAACCTGAGACTTAGATTTGATAGCAAAGAACTAATAATAACGTCTAAAATCATTAATAAAAGTAACATAATACCGAGCACCATTCAAAGAGGGAGCCGAGGTAGGACTTTAAATGTCCGAGTGTATAAGTTCCAACAGAAAAATAGAAATAAAAGTAGAGAGAGAAAATGGGAGTCTAGAACTCTTACCAAGTTGGCAAGATGAGCAAATATATGGCTGTCATATTGAGTCATGAAAAGGAAGGAGAGAGGAGAGGCATTAAAGCACAACAAAAGATGGATGTTCCAGCCGATGATGCCAAAGAATAGGAGAGACAAATATGACAGAATAGCGATTGGAGAGAAATGTGAAGTAATGTGCAATGGAAGCTGCAATGGGTAGAGGCCATTAGTGGTCTGTCATTGGAAAATGGTTGTCCCTGACTTGTTGTCCTTAACACAAAAACCAAAAGAATTAAACACAAAAGAACACTCATTATCCTTGGTAAATTGAGAAACTGATAAAAGATTCCGAGAAATTGAGGGAACATGAAGAATGTAACGTAAACGAAAGGTAGTGTCAAAGGAATGGTACGTAGAGGAACTAGTGTAGGCAACAGGTAAAGTCACACAATATCCAACTGCAAGAGCATCATCCCCTGCATAATCAGAATGAATGGATAGGTTGTTCAAGTCAAAGATAACATGATTTGTAGCACCAGAGTCTGTAAACCAGGTAGAATCTATTCCAGGGACATTGTGCTTGACAACGGCCGTAACTTGAAGCTTTTGAGGGGGTTGGCGGCTTTGAAACTAAAGATCTAATCGATGGAAGCAGTCCAGAGCAGAGTGCCCTAGTCGATTACAGATTTGGCACACTGCGATAGAAGGACTTTTAGACTAGGATGATTGTCCATTGCTTGGGCAATAGAGCTGCCCCCGACACCAAAAGTGCGACCACGTCCACGTCCACGAAACATGGGTCTACCCCATGGTCCACCATGAGATGTAGAACTGTGAGTGGTAGGAAGTGCAATTGGCAAGTGGTCATTAGGTTGGCTAGAATGGCGGGATTCTAGACGATGTTCAAAAGTGAGAAGTTGGCCAAATAATTCCTTAAAACAAATCGGGTGAACTTGATTATCAATAGAGATGTGTACAAGGTCAAATTCTTGACCAAGATCATTTAAAACTTGATTGCACAAATTAAAGTCGGTGACTAGTTGACCAATTGCCTTAAGCGCATGCACTAAGTACTTCATCTTATTAAGATAGTCAGAAATTAAAGAGCCTCATTTTTTTAGATTTTGAAACTGATGTTTTAATTGCAAAACATGTGAATGCAATTGAATGAGATGAAGGTTCTCCAATCGTAACCACACCTCTCAAGCAGTTTGAAGCCCAACTACCCGTTAAGAATTTGATGAGCGAGGGTGGCATTGATCCATAACAACATAAGAGAATCACGTTCCATCCACTCCTCATAGGCAAGATTGATAGTGGATGTATGGTCACCATTGTCATTTAAAAGAAATTGATCCAGGCAAAGAGAGGATTGTAACACCCCGTACTTTTGAAAGACGGGTGTTACCTCCTAAAACCTTCATCTAGGGAAAAACTAAGATTTAATTACTAGGCGAGTTGAACTTTGACATGTGCAGGGTGGACTTCCAGTCAACATTGAGGCCATCCATCAGAGTCGGTAGGAGCCGAGCTTAACCTAACACCAGTCAGAGAGGTAAGACTCAACAAACACCTTAAATTAATAAAGCTTATAGATAAATTAATCAAGTTATATTAGAACAATGCACCCATTAGCGGCTCTTGAGGATGAATGAATGTCCCACCAAACAATCAGTATACTCTAGAACCCTATTTAACCGTTGAAACCAAACATCAAGCCAATCCAACCATTGGGTCAACATACACTAGCCAAATATAACCCCAGACGTGTGATACAGCCCACCCTAAACTGGGCCGGCGCCCCTGGATGGGACTCCTGGGGTGAATTGACGGTGGGGATCTATCACAAACATCACAGTGGGCCCCACACGAAACGCAAGTGCACAGCACACACCCGTGCACATGTGCATGGGACGGCAGTAGCTGGTTTGACCAGCGCTGACCCACGCCCCGTGAAAGAAACATCGAGAAATCCTCCCGCCCGTTTCCAGTTTGAAACTGAGGGCCTTCCAACTCCAAAGTGGCCCACCACAACCACTTTTTGAGCCATCCGAACCGTCCATCTGGTTTGTGGGCCTCGTCTGACCAAAATCGTATAGCAGTTTGGTTCCATGCATAGGGACGAGAAAGATCGGGTGAGACCGTTTGGAATCCCCTGTGTGGTTGAGATTTGAGATGGTGGGCCCATCTGTGACCACCTAGGTGGCCTAAGATCGCAATGATCAGGAAATCCCATCCATCCTACCGTTGAAGGGATGTTTTGTCCGTTGCCAAAAACGGTCGGACATCCACTTGTAGTAAGGAAAGAATGAGGGAACCTTTCCCTTTTTGGAAGTCGGCTACTGACCGTCCAATGGGCCTCATCCAACCATCGAAATTCCTTCATCCATGGCTATATATATGGGACCCTGTAGCCCTTGGGATGGGCACAGTGGAGAAAGGAAAGAGAGTGGAAAGAAAGAGAGAAAAACAGGGAGACTGACCCCCTGTTTCAGCTTAAGAGGAGTAGGTAACGGCCCATCTCTCCCTCCTTTTTTCTTCCTTCTTCTTTAACCATGGACGTCAGGATAAGAGCTATGGCCGACCTTCTTCAAGCCATGAGGATAGGTTGTGCCAAGGCCAGTGAGCAAAACCTGGGGCCAAGCCAATCGATGGCTGTGTTCTGGGCTGAGAAATGATGGTGTATTCGGACCAAAGATGGTGGTTGCACTGCGGGCTAAAATCAGGCCTGTTTATGGGAGGGTGTTTGGACTGGAACCAAGCCTAGAAGTGGCTGTGGTTCGGTCAAGACAGAAGCTCTGTTCTGAGCCAGAATTAGGCCAAACAATGGCCGTGACTTTGAGCTGAATCCGGAATAAGTGATGGGTATGTTTTCGAACCGAGGCCATGCCGAATGATGGCTATGCCTCAGGCAGAAACCAAACCAGATAGTGCCTCTGTTTTGGGCTAGAATTAGGCCAAAACAATGGCCGTGTTAGGGACCAGAGATGGATTGGAATCAGGCCTTCCATCAGGCTGTAATGGAAACTAGAAAATGACCTTCCATCAGGCCTTGGGTTGAAGAGAGCAAGGTCTCTTGCTGGGCCATGTGTGGCATTGGAAACGTCGATCAGTTGGGCCGTTACTAGAGCCACAATAGGCCCCTGAGTGGGTTTTCAATCCAAACCAAAAACAGCCGTGTCTCGGGCTGAGAACGGACCCTCATCAGGGGTCATGTGATGCACCAATAACGGCCTCCAGCAGATCCACGAAGGAAATTGGGAATGCCCTTCAATCCATCTTCAGTTGGGCCTTGCAGCAGGCCTAAGAAACGTCCTCCAAAAGAGCTCTCAATCAAACTAAAAATGGCCTCAGTTTGGTAGTAAAGAACCAGGACTGAAAACGGTCCTCCTGGCTGGGCCATTACTTGAACTGGAACCGGCCCAGATCCCCTTACCTAGGCCCTTGAAATTGGCCTTTCATTGGGCTATCATCTGGGCTAAAAGCTAGCCCAATAGGGGATTGAAATTAGCCCAAGATCGGGCCTGTAATCAGCCAGTAGGCCTACACAAACCCAAACCCTACACGCTGGCATTAGATGGGCTTCAAGCCGATATCTAACAGGCCTCACCATAAGGGAAAGTAGGCCAGACGTTTCTCAGTGGGCCTCACTTAAATACAGTGGGTCACCCCCAAAAAATTTCAGTAGGCCGCACCTGAGACCACAGCTCAGTAAGTCACACCTTGCTGTCTCAGTAGGCAACACCCTATGAGCTGGTGGACCACACTCAATTGGAAAAGATCCCATTGAACCTAGGGACGGCCTAACTCGACCCTACTATTGGGCCTGGATGGGACCCAACAATTCGGGCCCTAGTATAAGACAGTTGGGCGCTAATGGGAAACAAGGTGGAACCACGTCCAGGTCCCGTGCAGACCTCACCTTTGGGGACATTTGAGGCCTAACCCATGCCCCCCTCCTCATGCATCGAGACCTTACAATCTTATTCATTTCAAGGTTGGGAATGCCTTCTAATATGAGTTGTGGTGATTGAGAATGAATCCAGGAAGCTACTCACGTGACACCGGGCGGTAGAGTACTGAGGATCACTTGAACCAAGGAAGAGCCTGTAACATTCCTGGTGATGATTCTACTCTCCTTGGGCTTTCCATCCCCAACTAGACTAAGTGTAGTCATTATAATGATCTAGAATGTGTGGATATTTTAACTTTTTCAAGGAATGATTTAAATAGTTCTAAATAGATTGTATTTATTTTGGCATATTTGTTTAGAATAATGATCTCCATGATTTAGAGATAATTGACTTACCTAGTAAGACCACTAAGTACATTTGATGGTTGAGTTTGAAAGCATGTTATAGGGTCATACTCATACTTGATTAGCTTATTTAAACATGTGAATTAAACTATCTAAATCATCTGCTTAATGCGTCACTTCACTTAATACATATTTTGGATTATAAAACTCATGATCATATGATTCGTAAGTGTATATGCAATGCTCTCTACTTCTTATCTTTGAGCGGATTTCATGCTATTGTTTGCGACATACATTGTTAAAATCTCTCCATGAAAAACTTTAAATAAGGAGAGTCTGTGCTTGAGGTGTAACTAGACTAGCTGTGACATGAATGGACCCCTAACATGGAGGTTGTGGATTGTGGCAATTGATTTTGGGATTTACTATTCATACGTGGTTCCTCCTATCTCACTATGGAATGAACCTTGCAATATTTACAATTACTGTTGTTTACTCGCCTTTTAATCATACATACCGTCATGTTTTAATCGTCATACTTAACAAAATTGATAATTCATTCCAAGTCAGAATATGGTACTGGCCCCTTTGCAGTAGAACTGATTGGCCACGTGTTGGTGGGTACTACACATACCCTAAGACGGTAGCCTCATGGGTCGGGGATGGTGGTCATGGGATAATATGCCCAAGCCGTCGGCCTACGCTAGGCCAAGAGCTCTCCGTAGTGACTGTGAGCTTATTTAAAATGGCTGAGTGTAATTAGATTTATAATGAACTGACTAATCATGCATACATAGCACAGACCAACATCTATTGCTATCGTACGTGATATACACATTGTTCCGACTGAACGATTTTCCCAGGTTCAATGATTGCATAGGTGATGAGCCCACTGTCCGCACGGATGAGCATCCCCAGGCGATGATTGCATTCCATACATTCACGCACTTAATAAGACTGCATCTTTTGTGTTTTGGATTGCCTGTGCAATTTTATGTTATTCCTCATTTAGGGCAGCGGTGTGTAATCTTGAGGGGAGATTACACTGAGCTGGCCACTCATTCATCAATGTTCAACCGTATAGAGGACGTAGGTATAGAAGCTCATGAGTACGTGACTGACTTAGAAGCGGTGGTAGTCGAGGAAGAGTTCCACATTGAGGAGCCGTAATAAGAGGCGGCCGTCTATTTTAGGCTAAACCAGTAGATTAGCTCTTTATTTTTATTTTCAGTACATTTAGGAGCTTGAGAAACTTGAGGCTATGTAATTGGCCCCCATCTGAGTGGGCCAGAATATTGTTCGTATGTTGGTTCAGATATATATTATGCTTCTTTCCCACTATCTGCACTTTGATTCACTCATTGATTTCCATTATCTTTAGCTAACTCTTGGGTTCTTGGAATTCGAGTCGTGTACTCGGGTTCTAAAAATCGGGGCGTTACTAGTTGGTATCAAAGCGGAGTATGAGATAGCCTGGCTGTGGGATCAACATACGAACCTTAAGAGGTTAACTTAGGCAAAACTTAGAAACTTTCCTTAGAAGGATAGCTATGATGAATTAACATATAAACAAGAGCACTTGGGCTCCTTAGGCATTAGCAATAATGAATATTTGGGCTTATGAAGAGATCCTGACTAGTCAGGAAGGACTTAGTACATGAATCACCTAGAATCTCCTGGGAAATAACAAGTTTAGAAATAAAAACCTTAACCCCTTGAAAAAATCCAAACCAAAAATGCTAATTAGAGGATAAACTCCCTCACCATGCAATTGTCAAGCTCTCTAACCCTTGTAATGCTTCATGCTGACTAGAACCGTTCTTCTCCCTTCTAATTCCTGAACCACGAAAATTTAATCTCGTGGAAAGCCATGCCACTAATAATGCGATCTCCTCAGACCAACACGGTCGACATCCACCCCATCCCGTCAATAGAGCGCCAGTGGGAGCGCAGCTCAGTCTACACGCTAGGCCTTCCACCTGGAGTAGTAAATGGGGACATGAGGTTTGAGGCAGCAGGAGACTCTCTCTCCCCTCGGATAGTCACTTCTGGGATGCCCTCGCAGTACTTCGGGCGGCGAACCCCTTAAGTCGAGCCCTCAGAGGATGTACATGCAGATCCGCTAACGGAAGCAACAGCCTTTGCGACATTTGTACAGATGGCTGCCACTATGTAGCAACAACAGGACATGTTCATGCAAGAACAGTAGGATATGCACACACTAATGATGGAGTCCTTGAAGAGCAGGGACCGTGGGGAGGCGTCTCGAGAAAGATATAACAGGGGCGCAGATATCTTTGAGCGGTTCCAAAAGCTTCGGCCACCGACATTTGAAGGGGCACCAGACCCAGTGTAGGAGGAGCAGTGGTTGGTAAGGATTTTCAAAATAATGCGACCTTTGAAATGTACTAACTCACAGATGGTGAGCTTGGCCACATACTTATTAGAAGGGGAAGCAGAGAATTGGTGGTAAAGCTTGTAGCAGAGTGTCCCGGCCACCTACTCATGGACATGGGCTGGATTTAAGGTAAAATTCTTAGAAAAGTATTTTCCGCGGTCATGCCACAATGAGAAGATCACACATTTTTTACGGCTGGAGCAGGGGAGCCTTACAGTTGCCAAGTACGAGGCCCGGTTCAATGAACTCTCCCAGTATGTGCCCAAAGCCTCGGAGGATGCCAAATACAAATTGCAGAAGTTCAAGGAGAGACTTAGGCTAGGGATCTAGTCGCGGTTATGTGCCTGAGATTTTAAGGACTTCGCAGAACTAGTAGACAAAGCCATGCGGATCGAGAAAGACTTCGAGCGCACCCTGAGAACCCACCCTCCATCTAGAGACGCCCAGTTTAGACCAAGGCAGGCGCCTCCCACTCCACCTACTCCTACGAAGAGGTCCAGGCCTGTACTAGCGTGAGCTCCGCCCTTACCCGTCGGTCGAAGTTGCGACTACTGTGGCAAAACAAACCACATCACCTATAACTGTTTTTAGAGGATGCAAGACCAGGGCATCCCACTCCCGGCGAATAGACCACAGCAGAATCAGGTGGCAGCTAGAGTAGCACCTAGGCCTCAATAGCCCAAACAAGGGCCTCCAGCTCAGCAGAGAGCTCCCCAGGCCAGGGTATACGCCGTTGCCACTACGGAAGCAGAGCAAGACCCCTTGCAGACCATCCACAGTACTTCCCACATTAACGGTACCCCTATACTTGCTCTTTTCGATTCTGGTGCAACTATCCTTTATTGATTCTGCTATTGCATCTAGACTAGCATTAAACACCACTAGGATGCATGTTCCCTTAGTTGTAGCATCCCCTATGGGCAAGTTTGTGGAAACCGATAAGGTATGCAAGGCATGTTCCATCACACTTGTAAATCGTAAGGTTGCTGTAGACCTAATTGTCATGCCTGTCAGGCAGTTTGACGTCTTCCTTGGGATGGACTAGCTCACGTTGGTGAGTGCGGTCATGGATTGTCGCGACAAAACAGTGACAGTATCCATCCCAGGGCAGGCCTCTTTCACTTTGAAAGGGAGGGGCAAATGCCGAGAATTTGAGACCTTGTAAGCTTTAGAGGAAGCTGAGTCAGTAGATGTAAGACCCGTATCCTAGTCCGTACTGTTTCATCGAGTCCCGCGATCCTTCCTGTCAAATTTCGGCAACCTGTGACGTATAATCGACGTTGCGATCGACCCTAAGCCTTATGATGTAGATTTGAGTCGGCTTAAATCAAGACTTGTACCATTGCGACCGCACCGTCGCCGCGGTTCCGATGCCGCGTCTCTCGCACCGATCCGATACTCTGGCAGGAAGATGTGAGCCGGCGTTTATTTCGAAGAAAACGCCGCGCGTTTGCAATCCCAAGAGAATCTCTTCAATGTGTCAAATCAATCCCATCCATCACCTCATGTCAAGTACAAGCAACCCATGCTTTCTCTCTCCAAAGTCAACCCTTTCTCACCCTCTCTCTTACACACCCATGCTAGTCAAGTACACATCACCTCACCCATCACTCACATCCATCACTCTCTCTCTTTACATCCCATCTCTCCCTCTCTCTTTCTCATTTCTCAACTCAATTCCAAGCAACCTAAGAGAGCTCTCACGTCCAAGCTTCTCCATGTGAGAGAGTGCATGTGTGTGGTCCACTTTTCCATCCCAAATCTTCCATCCTAGCCTTTCATTTTCCATCTTCCGCCATTGAAGTGAAGCCCAAGGAGATCGGCTTTCCATCGGACCGAGAAGATCGACCGGTGGGTGCTTCTATAGGCTAGATTTTTATGTTCTTATGATGGGCCAAGTGAGGCCTACCGATTAATGGTGTGGATCTCACTTTGGACCCTTGATGTGGCTAATGGCCCACCTTGATGCTTAAGATCATTCCATGATGGGGCCATTCTCCATGGACCCCATCATGATGTTTATTTTCTTACATGAATATGGTCATCTAGACCTTCTAGTTTGGTAGAGAAAGGATCTCCACCGTTGATTTTCAATTTGGTGGGCCCATACGCAATGGGACCCACTTGATGTATGATTGGATGCTTGAACGGAGGGCCCATAGTGCCGGGGTCCCTCCACCGCACGTGTATATCTCTCTCTCTCTCTCTCTCTCCCTCCCTTTCTTTTATTCTTCTTTTCTTGTGATGTTGGTATGATTGTGTGGCCCGCCCGAATAGACCCCACTATGAGGCTTGTATTCTATGCTAAACCATCTATAGGTGGGACCCACCTTATATGTATTATATCCACAACACTCATAAATTGGTGGCCCACTTAAATAGGGCCCACCTTATGCATGTGAGAGGCCCACCGTCCAGCGTCAGGGACGCTGGACGTCCATGTGAAAACACAAATGTAAGCTTGGTTCCCAAGCTTTTTGGTGGCCAACTCATATAGGCCTCATCTTGATGAATGCTTCAAATCCAAGCCGTCCATCTCATTTTTCAGATTATTTTAGGCGTTGAGCCGGAAAATGGGACTGATCTAACTTTCTAGCGGGCCACACCCTTGAAGATAGTAATTCCTACCGTTGAAACTGACTTTAATTTTTTCTACATGCCCAAAAATATCCAATATTGGACTCTACGGATTTGTTATGGTCTGTAGAGACCAATGGCTGGGGTAGATCTACCTGATGCGGGCCCCACGTATGAAAAACCCTTGAAAAACGGGTTTTAAAAAAAAAAAAAAAAAAACAAAAGGGGGCAGCAGCTCTGCCGCCGCTGACAGCGCCAGAGGCGCAGGCGCTGCCTGCGCGTAGCAGGCGTCCGTGCAGGGACCCACGGCCCCTCATGTGGGCCCCACCATGATGTATGTTTTGTATCCACGCCGTCCATGAGGTGGACCACCCCTTGAGGTGGGTCCCCTCCAAAAATCAGCCAGATCCAAGACTCAGTTGGCCCACACCAAAGGAAACAGTGGGATTGAACTCTCTACCATTGAAAACATTTTTTTTGGGCCCACAGAAGTTTAGGATCAATATGAAATTTGTTTTTTCACTTAACCCAGGTCTGCGTGACCTCCTCAACGGGTTGGATGGAAAGCAAACGTTATGGTGGGCCCCACATGGGACCCACTGAGATGTATGGAGGGGGGGGGCCTACCTTGCTGTATGTGTCCGTCCGCACCGTCCACCCGGGACGGTGGGACCCCCCTGTACGCACGTGTGTGTGCGTGTGTGCGTGCGTGTGGTGTGTGTATATATATATATATATTATATTATATATGTTATATTGTATATATTATATATTATATTATATAATATATATTTGTTGATGGGCCTTAGGGATTTTAATGGTGGAAATCATCCTCACCACTTATACTTTGGTGTGGCCCACCTTGGTATACATGTAAGGCCCATGTGATGGGGCCCATTCAATGTATTTGAGGCCCATGTTACAAGGCCCATCGTGATATATTCTAAGGCCCGTGGGATATAGCCCATTGCAATGTACATAAGGCCCGTTGGTAAGGCCCATTAATGTGGCTCATTTGATGAATGTAAAACCCATGTGATTAGGCCCATTCTGATATATTCTAAGGCACGTGGGTTATAGCCCCTTGCAATGTACATAAGGCCCGTTGGTAAGGCCCATTAATGCGGCCCATTTGATGAAGGTAAGGCCCATGTGATACGGCCCATTTAATGTGTCTAAGGCCCATGGGTCGAGGCCCAATGGGATGTCCTTAGGGTCCATTGCAATGTGTGATTCCATATGGTTTGTGTAATGGTATTTTATGGCGAGCCATGCCTTGGGAGCGATGTTGGTTTGACGTCCACATTGTAAATACAATGTTGGTTAAATGTCCGCATTGTAACTCTCCATAAGGCCCATTGATAGGCCCATACTTGTTGATAGTTCCTGACTTTATAACATGCTTAGTATAGCTCCATGATACATGCCCATATGCATCATATGTATGCTTGATATGAGGAATGCTTGATCATAGTATAAGCCGTTGGGCTGAGACATTTACGGGACTCCTTATGAGACGGAGTGCCCCACATGATTGCGTGGTACGCATGAGATTGCTGCATGATTGTACGGTGTGACTCATGCATCTTGCATATGTGTGACTTGATCACTGCACGCCCTAGCGACATCAGGGCCGTGGCTCCACAGACACATCGTGGATGGCCGTATCGGATACCGGAAATGCTTGGTTCTAGCACTGTGGGCACTTAGGTTGTCCTTGGGTGAAAATCCCAGAACCTTTTTGGTACCAGGAGATGCTCCAACGTCTAGACCGAGTGGATACACGAGCGCCCGAGTGCCGAATACCAGTAGGCCGCGTCTCCCACTGTTTCGTGGTCGGTTGGAAGGGGGTGTGGCCTTATCCGCCCGAGTGAGGGGGCTATAAGCTAGGCTGAGTTTGACCAGCTCGTAAATGAGTCCGCTATCGACGAGCCGGGTAGGTATTGGCAGACTACTGGTTAGGCGGATAGTGTGGTCTCTTCCACTTGCTTGACTGTGCAGCTAGGGAGGAGGCAGTCAGTGTGAGGTGTATTAGACCCCGGTGATATCCAGAGAGGAACTGTACTGATATGTGTACTTGATGAGGACTGACATGCTTGCTTCGCATCTCGCATATGACATTTGGCTATATAGGCCTCGCATCGCATGGCCTTGGTATGGCCGATAGCATTCATGTCTTGCATCATATAGCGTTGATACAGCTGATAGCATTCATGGACTTATCGCATATTTCCGCATAACTCTGATATTGTACACTTGGCGCTGGCCTTGCACACACACTTACACCACCCTCTAAGCTTTTGTAAGCTTATGCACGACTGTTGCGTGCAGGTAGTGTTGGACAGCAGCGTGCAGCCGAGCTTCTGGAGTTTCTTTTACTTTCATTATATTGTATTTCCCTTTCTGCATTGTACTTAAAGTTTTTGATTTAGTGGATATGTGGTGATGTTGTTTTGTGACTTGGGTATGCTTGTGGTTATGCTCTATTACAAAAAAAAATTTTTTTTTGAAAACCCTCCTTGTAGGATCCCAGGATCGGAACCTGGCATGAGAATGCCGGAATCCGAAAATGGGGTACTACGGAGGCTGTCGGCACCGGATTCGGCGATCGGGAATTTTGTGAGCCCGTTTTCCGAGTTTGGGGCGTGACAGAAGTTGGTATCAGAGCATAACTTGGGAATACCTGAGGATCACATCACATATCTGCTATGAACTTAGAATGTATAGGTTCCAAGTCGGAATAACTTCGCGATTTTTCGACTTAGACCCTTAACCTTCATGCCTTCGAGAATTCTCAAGGCTGATAGGCCCTTGTTCCTTCCTGTAGGACAAATGGCTAGAAGATCGACCCGAGCGAATCCCCCTCCGCCACCTGCGACCCCCGCTCCTCCACCAGCTGCTGCTCCCGCTCTACCACCGGCGACTCTCGTTCCGCCACCAGATATTCCTGATTTTCAGCCCGAGGATGCCACTCCTTTACGAGGCAGGTGCGGATCCGGCCGTACCGTGAGTGCCACCAGTGCGCGAGATGCTTCGAGCGATGACCGCTATTCTTCGAGGCGAGCGAGGCGTCCCACTGTTACACCGGCGAGGCCGAGCAGAGCGTGCGAGCGCCCTTCTCAAGGACTTCCGACAGACGATCCTCCGCGTTTTAGGCGAGCCGACCTCTGCGCGCAGAGATATGGTGCTCGAGGTGGAGAAGATATTTAACACTATGAGACGTACGACCCAACAGTGAGTCCCCTTAGCAGTATTCATTCTCCAGGGTGAGGCTCAGCATTGGTGGGCATCTATAGCCCGATCTGTAGTGGCCGATTTTGAGTGGACTTGGGAGGACTTTGTAGACCGGTTTGACCGGAAGTTCTTTCCCGAGCATGTGCGCCAGCAGCGCGCATTAGAGTTTGAGATTCTGGTCCAGGGAGACATGACGGTGTCCCAGTATGAGGCACGTTTTGTCGCGCTGTCGAGATTCGCGACCTACCTTGTTGATGATGAGGGGCGGAAGGCCCGCCGTTTTGAGAACGGTTTGCGTCCTGCCCTCAGGAGTCGTGTGATCGGACACATGCTTCCGACATTTGAGCAGATTGTGGAGAGGGCACAGATTTATGAGTCAGATTGGGCCAGTTTGCAGAGAGCCCGTGACCAGAGGGGAGATCAGAAGAGGAAGGTGCCCTCTGGTAGTTCCCACAAGCAGCATTGTTTACAGCAGTAACACACGACTCACCCAGCATTTCGAGCACCAGCAGTACCCCCAGCACCACCTCCGGGACCGTTCACAGGTACTTGCTTTGGGTGCGGTAGGACAGGACATCGCATGCACGAGTGTCCCCATCCACAGCGGCAGCAGCCGAGGACACCGCATCAGCCTCCACGACAGCCACCACAGCAGCAGCAGCGACCACAGCACCAGCCTCCAGGGCCTCCCCCACAGCAGCAGAGGCAGCAGATCAGGCCGCCACAGCGGCAGCAGCAGAGGCAGAGACCTCAGAGGGGACCTGCACCTCCCTAGTAGGCCCAGGGCAGATTTTATGCCGCACAGCAGGACCCTTAGTCATTAGGAGGGATCGTCGAGGGTACTCTCCTTGTTTCTGCATGCATTGCACGTGTATTGTTTGACTCTGGTACATCGCATTCCTTTGTGGCCGCTGATTTTTGTCGATCGACCGGTTTGCCGATGGAGTCTACCCGTGAGGGTTTGTCAGTATTGACGCCCTTAGGGAAGACTGCAGTATTAGACCGATTTTGCGCATCTTGCCCCGTTTTGGGGATATCTTCTTGCCTGCCGACCTATTCGTATTGCCGATGTCCGATTTTAATGTTATCCTGGGTATGGATTGGCTCGTCGAGTATCATGCCGTATTGGATTGCTAGGAGGACAATCACTTTCTATATACCATGCGTGCCAGAGTTCCATTTGTTGCCGAGCGCAGAGGAGAGCAGCTTTTCTGTTATCGTGTGCCGTTGAGGAACCAGCTGCTTTGAGTATCGAACAGCTGCCGGTTGTTTGTGGTTTTCCCGATGTATTCCAAGAGATTCCAGGGTTACCACCTCGTCGGCACACTGAGTTTCAGATTGATCTTGTGCCTGGTACCGCGCCTATTTCAAAGGCCCCGTATCGTATGGCACCGTTGGAGTTACGGGAACTGCAGAAGCAATTGGACGAGTTGCGCGAGTTAGGCTTTATCCGTCCGAGCAGTTCGCCGTGGGGAGCGCCGGTACTCTTCGTGAAGAAGAAGGATGGCTCGTTGAGGCTTTGCGTAGATTACCGCGAGCTCAACAAGGTCACAATCAAGAATAAGTACCCGCTTCCGAGGATCGATGATTTGTTTGATCAGCTGCAGGAGGCGCAGTTCTTTTCGAAGATAGACTTGCGGTCCGGTTATCATCAGGTTCGGGTTCGAGATGAGGATATCCCGAAGACAGCCTTCAGGACTCGCTATGGTCATTTTGAGTTTCAGGTCATGTCCTTCGGACTGACCAATGCGCCCGCAGTGTTCATGCAGTTGATGAACGAGGTCTTCCGTCCATATCTCGACCAGTTTGTTGTGGTGTTCATCGACGACATTCTGATCTATTCGAGAACTCGTGAGGACCATGAGCGGCATCTGGAGATCACATTGCAGACCCTTCGTGCACACCAGCTTTACGCGAAGCTGGAGAAGTGTGAGTTCTGGCAGGAGGAGGTGAAGTTCCTCGGTCATGTGGTGACGAGACAGGGTGTCGCAGTGGACCCCTCAAAGATTGATGCTGTACGTCAGTGGGGCCAGCCCACGAACGCATCCGAGATCCGTAGTTTTCTTGGTTTAGCGGGCTACTACCGACGTTTTATTGAGGGATTCTCTCGCCTTGCAGCCCCGTTGACTAGGTTGACCCGGAAGGGTGCCGAGTTCGTGTGGAGCGATACTTGTGAGCAGGCATTTATGGAGCTGAAGGACCGTCTCACGTCTGCTCCTGTCCTCACTCTTCCCTCTGGGAGTGATGGATTTGTTGTATTTACCGATGCCTCGCGTGTTGGTTTGGGTGCTGTCCTGATGCAGCACGGGAAACCGGTGGCTTATGCGTCTCGTCAGCTCAAGGTCCATGAGCTGAACTACCCTACGCATGATTTGGAGCTGGCAGCAGTAGTCTTCGCACTGAAGGTGTGGAGACACTATCTTTATGGGGTGAGGTTCGAGCTCTTCTCCGACCACAAGAGCTTGAAGTATTTGTTCTCTCAGTCCGAGCTGAACATGAGGCAGAGGCGTTGGATGGAGCTCCTGAAGGACTATGATTTTGATCTCCAGTACCACCCAGGCAAGGCGAACGTGGTGGCGGATGCCCTCAGCCGTCAGCCACGAGGCCTAGTGGCGCACATGATGATTCAGGAATGGAGGATGCTCGAGGATATAGCAGAGTACGACTTCGAGTTTGGTCTGCAGTCTTCTATCGTTCAGCTATCGAGCCTGTCGATTCAACCCTCTCTTGTCGCAAGGGTGATCGAGGCTCAGCAGACAGACGAGTCGATCGAGCAGAGGCAGCATCTGAGAGTCAGACAGATTGGCTGATTGGTTCTGATGGTGGACTTCGTTTCAGAGGCCGATTATGTGTCCCGGATATTCCTGAGTTACGCCGAGACCTTATGACCGAGGCACATCGATCGCGATTCTCTATCCACCCTGGCTCGACGAAGATGTATCGCGATATGAGGCGTCAGTATTTTTGGGCCGGGATGAAGCGCCAGATAGCCAGTTTTGTGGCCGAGTGTGACACATGCCAGCGTGTCAAGGCCGATCATCAGAGACCCCCTGGTCTATTGCAGCCATTGAGCGTCCCGATGTGGAAGTGGGAGCACATATCTACCGATTTTGTCATGGGTTTGCCGAGGACTCAGCGTGGTCATGACGCTATCTGGGTTGTCGTGGACCGTCTGACGAAGTCGGCACACTTTCTTGCAATTCGTGAGACTTGGCATACGGACCGGCTCGCCAAGATGTTTGTTGATGAAATCGTGAGACTGCACGGTGTTCCTGTCTCGATCGTTTCAGACCGAGACCCGAGGTTCACGTCTCAGTTTTGGAGGAGCTTTCAGAGAGCGATGGGGACTGATTTGCAGCTCAGCACCGCGTATCATCCGCAGACCGATGGCCAGACCGAGAGGGTCAACCAGATCCTTGAGGATATGCTTCGGGCCTGCGCGATTGATTTCTCGGGTAGTTGGGACGAGCACCTGCGATTGGCTGAGTTCGCGTACAACAACAGCTATCAGGCGACCATTGGCATGGCTCCTTTTGAGGCATTGTATGGCAGGCCGTGCAGATCTCCGAGTTGTTGGACCGAGGTTGGAGAGCGGCGTCTCTTAGGTCCTGAGCTTGTGCTGCAGACATCAGAGGTTATCGACATCATTAGGCAGAGGATGCGCACAGCTCAGAGCCGGCAGAAGAGTTTTGCTGACCGTCGGCGTCGTCCCTTGGAGTTTGCCGTTGGGGACCATGTGTATCTCAAGGTCTCACCCATGAAGGGTGTGGTTCGTTTTGGAGCGAAGGGCAAGCTTGCCCCGAGATTTATAGGACCTTTCGAGATCACCGGGCGCATCGGCGCCGTGGCCTATCGGCTTGCCTTGCCATCTCAGTTGTCTGGCGTCCACAACGTTTTCCACGTCTCTATGCTGAGGAAGTGTGGGTCAGACATCGTGCCTGTTATTGATTGGCAGCCGTTGGAGGTTCGTGAGGACGCTTCTTACATTGAGCAGCCAGTTCGTATCCTCGATCGAAAGGAGCAGGTCCTGCGGACCAAGGTCATTCCCCTGGTGAAGGTGCAGTGGAGCCATCATAGTGTGGATGAGGCGTCTTGGGAGCGCGAGGCGGAGATTCGAGAGCGTTATCCCCATCTTTTCGATGTTTGATTGTATGATGTATGTGTTTGATTATATATGATATTATATTTCCTATTCTCTTATGAGTTATATTGAGTTGTGATGGTAGTGCAAATTTCGAGGACGAAATTTCTTATTAGGTGGGGAGAGCTGTAAGACCCGTATCCTAGTCCGTACTGTTTCATCGAGTCCCGCGATCCTTCCTGTCAAATTTCGGCAACCTGTGACGTATAATCGACGTTGCGATCGACCCTAAGCCTTATGATGTAGATTTGAGTCGGCTTAAATCAAGACTTGTACCATTGCGACCGCACCGTCGCCGCGGTTCCGATGCCGCGTCTCTCGCACCGATCCGATACTCTGGCAGGAAGATGTGAGCCGGCGTTTATTTCGAAGAAAACGCCGCGCGTTTGCAATCCCAAGAGAATCTCTTCAATGTGTCAAATCAATCCCATCCATCACCTCATGTCAAGTACAAGCAACCCATGCTTTCTCTCTCCAAAGTCAACCCTTTCTCACCCTCTCTCTTACACACCCATGCTAGTCAAGTACACATCACCTCACCCATCACTCACATCCATCACTCTCTCTCTTTACATCCCATCTCTCCCTCTCTCTTTCTCATTTCTCAACTCAATTCCAAGCAACCTAAGAGAGCTCTCACGTCCAAGCTTCTCCATGTGAGAGAGTGCATGTGTGTGGTCCACTTTTCCATCCCAAATCTTCCATCCTAGCCTTTCATTTTCCATCTTCCGCCATTGAAGTGAAGCCCAAGGAGATCGGCTTTCCATCGGACCGAGAAGATCGACCGGTGGGTGCTTCTATAGGCTAGATTTTTATGTTCTTATGATGGGCCAAGTGAGGCCTACCGATTAATGGTGTGGATCTCACTTTGGACCCTTGATGTGGCTAATGGCCCACCTTGATGCTTAAGATCATTCCATGATGGGGCCATTCTCCATGGACCCCATCATGATGTTTATTTTCTTACATGAATATGGTCATCTAGACCTTCTAGTTTGGTAGAGAAAGGATCTCCACCGTTGATTTTCAATTTGGTGGGCCCATACGCAATGGGACCCACTTGATGTATGATTGGATGCTTGAACGGAGGGCCCATAGTGCCGGGGTCCCTCCACCGCACGTGTATATCTCTCTCTCTCTCTCTCTCTCTCCCTCCCTTTCTTTTATTCTTCTTTTCTTGTGATGTTGGTATGATTGTGTGGCCCGCCCGAATAGACCCCACTATGAGGCTTGTATTCTATGCTAAACCATCTATAGGTGGGACCCACCTTATATGTATTATATCCACAACACTCATAAATTGGTGGCCCACTTAAATAGGGCCCACCTTATGCATGTGAGAGGCCCACCGTCCAGCGTCAGGGACGCTGGACGTCCATGTGAAAACACAAATGTAAGCTTGGTTCCCAAGCTTTTTGGTGGCCAACTCATATAGGCCTCATCTTGATGAATGCTTCAAATCCAAGCCGTCCATCTCATTTTTCAGATTATTTTAGGCGTTGAGCCGGAAAATGGGACTGATCTAACTTTCTAGCGGGCCACACCCTTGAAGATAGTAATTCCTACCGTTGAAACTGACTTTAATTTTTTCTACATGCCCAAAAATATCCAATATTGGACTCTACGGATTTGTTATGGTCTGTAGAGACCAATGGCTGGGGTAGATCTACCTGATGCGGGCCCCACGTATGAAAAACCCTTGAAAAACGGGTTTTAAAAAAAAAAAAAAAAAAAAAACAAAAGGGGGCAGCAGCTCTGCCGCCGCTGACAGCGCCAGAGGCGCAGGCGCTGCCTGCGCGTAGCAGGCGTCCGTGCAGGGACCCACGGCCCCTCATGTGGGCCCCACCATGATGTATGTTTTGTATCCACGCCGTCCATGAGGTGGACCACCCCTTGAGGTGGGTCCCCTCCAAAAATCAGCCAGATCCAAGACTCAGTTGGCCCACACCAAAGGAAACAGTGGGATTGAACTCTCTACCATTGAAAACATTTTTTTGGGCCCACAGAAGTTTAGGATCAATATGAAATTTGTTTTTTTCACTTAACCCAGGTCTGCGTGACCTCCTCAACGGGTTGGATGGAAAGCAAACGTTATGGTGGGCCCCACATGGGACCCACAGAGATGTATGGAGGGGGGGGGGCCTACCTTGCTGTATGTGTCCGTCCGCACCGTCCACCCGGGACGGTGGGACCCCCCTGTACGCGCGTGTGTGTGCGTGTGTGCGTGCGTGTGGTGTGTGTATATATATATATATATATATATATATATATATATATATATATATTATATATGTTATATTGTATATATTATATATTATATTATATAATATATAATTGTTGGTGGGCCTTAGGGATTTTAATGGTGGAAATCATCCTCACCACTTGTACTTTGGTGTGGCCCACCTTGGGATACATGTAAGGCCCATGTGATGGGGCCCATTCAATGTATTTGAGGCCCATGTTACAAGGCCCATCGTGATATATTCTAAGGCCCGTGGGATATAGCCCATTGCAATGTACATAAGGCCCGTTGGTAAGGCCCATTAATGTGGCTCATTTGATGAATGTAAAACCCATGTGATTAGGCCCATTCTGATATATTCTAAGGCACGTGGGTTATAGCCCCTTGCAATGTACATAAGGCCCGTTGGTAAGGCCCATTAATGCGGCCCATTTGATGAAGGTAAGGCCCATGTGATACGGCCCATTTAATGTGTCTAAGGCCCATGGGTCGAGGCCCAATGGGATGTCCTTAGGGTCCATTGCAATGTGTGATTCCATATGGTTTGTGTAATGGTATTTTATGGCGAGCCATGCCTTGGGAGCGATGTTGGTTTGACGTCCACATTGTAAATACAATGTTGGTTAAATGTCCGCATTGTAACTCTCCATAAGGCCCATTGATAGGCCCATACTTGTTGATAGTTCCTGACTTTATAACATGCTTAGTATAGCTCCATGATACATGCCCATATGCATCATATGTATGCTTGATATGAGGAATGCTTGATCATAGTATAAGCCGTTGGTGAGACATTTACGGGACTCCTTATGAGACGGAGTGCCCCACATGATTGCGTGGTACGCATGAGATTGCTGCATGATTGTACGGTGTGACTCATGCATCTTGCATATGTGTGACTTGATCACTGCACGCCCTAGCGACATCAGGGCCGTGGCTCCACAGACACATCGTGGATGGCCGTAGCGGGTCCCGGACAGGCTTGGTGCTAGCACTGTGGGCACGTAGGTTGTCCTTGGGTGAACATCGCCGAAGCTGTTTGGTACCAGGAGATGCGCCAACGGGGCGACAGAGTGGATCCACGTGGGCCCGAGTGCCGAATACCAGTAGGCCGCGTCTCCCTCTGTTTCGTGGTCGGTTGGAAGGGGGTGTGGCCTTATCCGCCCGAGTGAGGGGGCTATAAGCTAGGCTGAGTTTGACTAGCTCGCAAGTGAGTCCGCTATCGACGAGCCGGGTAGGTATTGGCAGACTACTGGTTAGGCGGATAGTGTGGTCTCTTCCACTTGCTTGACTGTGCAGCTAGGGAGGAGGCAGTCAGTGTGAGGTGTATTAGACCCCGGTGATATCCAGAGAGGAACTGTACTGATATGTGTACTTGATGAGGACTGACATGCTTGCTTCGCATCTCGCATATGACATTTGGCTATATAGGCATCGCATCGCATGGCCTTGGTATGGCCGATAGCATTCATGTCTTGCATCATATAGCGTTGATACAGCTGATAGCATTCATGGACTTATCGCATATTTCCGCATAACTCTGATATTGTACACTTGGCGCTGGCCTTGCACACACACTTACACCACCCTCTAAGCTTTTGTAAGCTTATGCACGACTGTTGCGTGCAGGTAGTGTTGGACAGCAGCAGCGCTGAGGCAGGAGTGCACATCAGTTTATTTTGAAGCTTTTGATCACCCTGTATTTCCCTTTCTGCATTGTACTTAAAGTTTTTGATTTAGTGGATATGTGGTGATGCTGTTTTGTGACTTGGTTATGCTTGTGGTTATGCTCTATTACAAAAATTTTTTTTTACTGAAAACCCTCCTTGTAGGATCCCAGGATCGGAACCTGGCATGAGAATGCCGGAATCTGAAAATGGGGTACTACGGAGGCTGTCGGCACCGGATTCGGCGATCGGGAATTTTGTGAGCCCGTTTTCCGAGTTTGGGGCGTGATAATAAACCACCCGATCATATCGTAAAATATAGGATTCATTGCCCTATTTCAAGAAATACTGGGGCTACCCCCTAGAAGAGCGATAGACTTCTGCATTGACCTCAAGACAGGGACTACTCCTATATCACTACCTCCATTTTGCATGCCTCCTTACGAGATGGAGGAGTTGAGGAGTCAGATTGATGAGCTACTAGCTCAGGGCTTTATCCGTCCCAGCGTTTCTCCCTAGGGAGCGCTGGTCCTCTTTGTTAAGAAGAAGGACGGGTCGATGCGTCTCTACATAGACTACAGGAGACTGAACGATGTAACGATCAAGAACAGATATTCCCTACCACGCATCGATGATCTATTTGATCAGTTAAAAGACGCCAAATACTTCTCCAAAATAGACCTGTGTTCAGGTTATCACCAGTTGAGGATCAGGGGCGAGGACATCCCAAAGACGACCTTCAAGACTCGTTTTGGGCACTACGAGTTCCTGGTGATGTCTTTCGATCTCACAAATGCTCCGACAGTTGTTATGGACCTTATAAACCGAGTCTTCATGCCTTACCTAGACTGGTTCATAATCGTGTTCATTGATGACATTTTGGTCTACTCCAAAAGCCAAGAGGAGTATGAACAACATCTATGTACGGCCCGAGGAACACTAAAGGATAACCAACTGTATGCTAAGCTGCCCAAATGCAAGTTTTGGGAACATGAAGTGAAATTCTTGGGGTACGTAGTAAAGGCAAAGGGAATAGCAGTCGATCCAGCTAAGGTGGAAGTAGTATCTAAGTGGGAGCAGCCCACTACAGTGACCGAAGTTTGGAGTTTCCTGGGTATGGATGGGTACTACAGGCGCTTTATTAAGGAATTCTCCAGAATCGCACGACCGCTGACTCAACTAACAAAGAAGAATGCCCGATTCACATGGGATGAGAACGCAGAAGCAGTGTTCCAAGAGTTGAAGATGAGACTAACTTTTGCACTGGTGCTCACTCTCCCACAAGAAGGGGAGAAGTTCGTGGTATATAGCAATGCCTTGAAGTTGGGTCTCAGCTGTGTTCTGATGCAGAACGACAGAGTGATTGCTTACGCCTCTCGCCAATTGAAGAAGCACGAGGAGAACTACCCGACGCATGACCTGTAATTGGCAGTGGTGGTTTTCGACTTAAAGATATGGAGACATTACTTGTACGGAGAGGATTTTCAGTTATTCTGCGATCACAAGATCCTGAAGTACATATTCACGCAGAATGACTTGAACATGCGCCAGTGTCATTGGATGGAAACTCTTAAAGATTTTCACTTTGATATCTCATACCACCCTGGTAAAGCAAACTCTGTAGTCGACGCTCTGAGTCAGAAGAAGAAGCATGAGCTGGTGGCCACTCTGATGCTCAAGGAGTGAGAGATGATGAAGTTCATACAGGACTTTGATATCCGGCTCACCCTCAACGAACCTGATGCCTACGTAGCTCTATTGACTGCAGAGCCAACCCTAGTCCAACTCATGATCTCTGTACAAGACCAGGATGAATGACTTGGCAAGATGAAAGAAATGTGTAAGAATGAAAAGATGTTTGACTAGAGGGTTGGTGATGACGGCAGTCTTCAGTATCAAGGGCGAGTGTGTGTTCCAAATGACACCAAAATAAGGAAGTAATGATAGAAGCCCACCATTCCAAGTTAGCCATCCTCCCAAGAAGCACTAAGATGTATAGTGATGTTAAAAGGCAGTACTTGTGGAGCAATATGAAGAGGGACATCGCCGACTTTGTAGCAAAATGCATGATGTGCCAGAAGATCAAGGCCGAGCATCGCAAGCCTGTTGGCCTCCTTCAACCACTACCTTTAGCCGAATGGAAATGGGAAAACATATCTGTGGATTTCATATCTGGTATTCCTAGGATGCAGAGGAAACATGACTCGATCTGGGTCATTGTCAATAGGTTGATAAAGGCCACCAGATTCCTCCCAATCTGCACGACAGATTCCACCGATAGTTTGGCGAAGTTATACATCCGGGAAGTTGTGCGATCCTATAGAGTTTCGCGAGAAATTATATCAAATCGAGACTCCAGATTTATTTCTGCCTTCCGGAAGAGGCTGCAGGAAGAATTGGGCACAGAACTCAAGTTCAGTACGGCGTTCCACCCTCACACAGACAGACAGACTGAAAGGGTAAATCAAATTCTGGAAGATATGTTGAGGGCATGCGTCCTGAACTTTCAGGGCAACTGGGACGATCACCTAGCACTGGTAGAATTCGCGTACAATAACAGTTTCCAGTCCAGCATTAGCATGACACCGTATGAGGCTCTCTATGGTCACCCTTGTCGAGCCCCTAAGTGTTGGGCATAAATAGGAGAAAGAAACTTGTTAGGTCCCGAGCTGGTTCAGGCGACTACTCAGGTCATTGACGTAGTCAGAAAACATTTGCGTATCGTCCAGAGTAGACAGAAGAGCTATGCAGATAACTAACGACGTGACCTGGAGTTTACAGCTGGCGACCATGTATTCCTAAAGGTGTCACCTATGAAGGGTCTGATGAGGTTCGGACAGAAATGGAAGCTAGCACCACGTTTCATCAGGCCTTTCGAGGTTTTGGATCGTGTGGGAGTCGTAACATACCGCCTTGCGCTCCCTACTGCACTGGCCTGTATTCACAACGTCTTTCATGTATCTATACTGAAGAAATATACACCAGACGAGTCGCGCATCATTAGTTGAGAGCAGATCGACCTGACAGATGACGCCTCTTACATCGAAGAACTTATCCATATCTTAGACCACAAGGAGCAGGTCTTGTGAATAAAGACTATACCTCTAATCAAGGTTCTTTGGTCGCATCACGGGGAAAAAGAAGCAACTTGGGAACGAGAAGCAGAAGTTAGGGAAAAGTACCCTCACCTGTTCAGTGGCATACCACAGGTAATTTTGAGGACAAATTTTTTTTAGGGGGTAGACTATAACACCCCGTACCTTTGAAAGACAGGTTTTACCTCCTAAAACCTACATCTAGGGAAAAACCAAGATTTAATTACTAGGTGACTTGAACTTCGACATGTGCAGGGTGGACTTCCAATCAACATCGAGGCCATCCATCAGAGTCGATAAGAGCCGAGCTTAACCTAACACCAATCAGAGAGGTAAGACTCAACAAACACCTTAAGTTGATAAAGCTTATAGATAAATTAATCGAGTCATATTGGAACAATGCACCCACTACTGGCTCTTGAGGATGAATGAATGTCCCATCAAACAATCAGTATACTCTAGAACCCCATTTAACCATTGAAACCAAACATCAAGCCAATCTAACCATTGGGTCAACATACACCAGCCAAATAAAACCTCAGACGTGTAATACGGCCCACCTGGGCCTCACATCCACCCAAACTGGGCTAGGGCCCCTGGATGGGACTCCTGGGGTAATTGACGGTGGGGATCTATCACAAACACCACAGTGGGCCCCACACGAAGTGCGAGTGCAAAGCACGCGCCTGTGCACGATGTGCACGGGACGACAACAGCTGGTTTGACTAGCGCTGACCCACACCCTATAAAAGAAATAGCAAGAAATCCTCTGCCCGTTTTCAGTTTGAAACTGAGGGCCTTCCAACTCCAAAGTGGCCCACCACGACCACTTTCTGAGCCATCCGAACTGTCCATCTGGTTCGTGGGCCTCATCCGACCAAAACCATATAGCGGTTTGGTTCCGTGCATAGGGACGAGAAAGATTGGGTGAGACCATTTGGAATCCCCTCTGCGGCTGAGATTTGAGATGGTGGGCCCATCTGTGACCACCTGGGTGGCCCAAAATCGCAATGGTCAGGAAATCCCATCCATTCGACCGTTGAAGGGATGTTTTGTCCATTGCCAAAAATGGCCGGACATCCACCTGTAGCAAGGAAAGAACGAGGGAACCTTTCCTTTTTGGAAGTCGGCTACTGACCGTCCGATGGGCCTCATCCAATCGTCGAAATTCCTTCATCCATTGCTATATATATGGGACCCTATAGCCCTTGGGATGGGCGTAGAGGAGAGAGGAAAGAGAGTGGAAAGAAAGAGAGAAAAACAGGGAGACCGACCCCCTGTTTCAGCTTAAGAGCAGCAGGTAACGGCCCATCTCTCCCTCCTTTTTTCTTCCTTCTTCTTTAACCATGGACGCCAGTATAAGAGCCGTGACCGACCTCCTTCAAGCCATGAGGACAGGCCGTGCCAAGGCCAGTGAGCAAATCCTAGGGCCAAGCCAATCAATGGCTGTGTTTCGGGCTGAGAAATGATGGTGTATTCGGACTAAAGATGGTGGCTACACTGCGGGACGAAATCAGGCCTGTTTATGGGAGGGTGTTTAGACTGGAACCAAGCCTAGAAGTAGCTGTGGTTCAGTCAAGATAGAAGCTCTGTTCTGAGCCAGAATCAGGCCAAACAATGGCCATGACTTTGAGCTGAATTCGGAACAAGTGATGGGTTTGTTTTCGGACCGAGGCCATGCCGAATGATGGTTGTGCCTCAGGCTGAAACCAGACCAGATAGTGCCTCCGTTTTGGGCTAGAACCAGGCCAAAACAATGACCGTGTTAGGGACCAGAAACGGATTGGAATCAGGCCTTCCATCAGGCTGTAATGGAAAACTAGAAAAGGACCTTCAATCAGGCCTTGGATTGAAGAGAGTAAGGTCTCTTGCTGGGCCATGTGTGGCATTGGAAACGTCGATCAGTTGGGCCATTACTGGAGCCGCAACAGGCCCCTGAGTGGGTTTTCAATCCAAACCAAAAACAACCGTGTCTCGGGCTGAGGACGGACCCTCATCAAGGGTCGTGTGATGCACCAATAACGGCCTCTAGTAAATCCATGAAGGAAGCTGGGAACGCCCTTCAATCCATCTTCAGTTGGGCCTTGCAGCGAGCCTGAGAAACGTCCTCCAAAAGAGCTCTAAATTAAACAAAAAATTGTCCCAGTTCGGCAGTAAAGAACTAGGACTGAAAACGGTCCTCCTGGCTGGGCCATTACCTGAACTGGAACCAGCCCAGAACCCCTTACCTAGGCCCTTGAAATTGGCCTTTCATTGGGCTGTCATCCGGGCTAAAAGCCAGCCCAGTAGGGGACTGAAATCACCCCAAGATTGGGCCTGTAACCAGGCAGTAGGCCTGCACAAATCCAGGCCCTGCACGCTGGCATTAGATGGACTTCAAGCCGATATCCAACGGGCCTCACCATAAGGAAGGGAAAGTGGGTCAGACGTTTCTCAATGGGCCTCACTTAAATACAGTGGGTCACCCCCAAGAAATTTCAGTAGGCCGCACCTGAGACCACAGCTCAGTAAGTCACACCTTGCTGTCTCAGTAGGCAACACCCTATGAGCTGGTGGACCACACTCAGTTGGAAAAGATCCCATTGAACCTAGGGATGGCCTAACTCAGCCCTACTATTGGACCTAGATGGGACTCAACAATTTGGGCCCTAGTATAAGACAGTTGGGCCTCATTGGGCAACAAGGTGGAACCAAGTCCAGGTCCCATGTAGACCTCACCTTTGGGGGCATTTCAGGCCTAACCCATGCCCCCTCCTCACGCATCCAGACCTTACAATCCTATTCATTTCAAGGTTGGGAATGCCTTTTAATATGAGTTGTGGTGATTAGGAATGAATCTAGGAAGCTACTCACGTGACACCGAGCAGTAGAGTACTCAGGATCACTTGAACCAAGGAAGAACCTGCAACATTCCTAGTGATGATTCCACTCCCCTTGGGCTTTTCATCCCCAACTAGACTAAGTGTAGTCATTATAATGATCTAGAATGTGTGGATATTTTAACTTTTTCAAGGAATGATTTAAATAGTTCGAAATAGATTTTATTTATTTTGGCATATTTGTTTAGAATAATGATCTCCATGATTTAGAGATAATTGACTTACCTAGTAAGACCACCAAGTACATTTGATGGTTGAGTTTGAAAGCATACTATAGGGTCATGCTCATACTTGATTAGCTTATTTGAACATGTGAATTAAACTATCTAAATCATCTGCTTAATGCGTCACTTCACTTAATACATATTTTGGATTATAAAACTCATGATCATATGATTCGTAAGTGTACATGCAATGCTCTCTACTTCTTATCTTTGAGCGGATTCCATGCTATTATTTGCGACACACATTGTTAAAATCTCTCCATGAAAAACTTTAAATAAGAAGAGTCTGTGCTTGGGGTGTAACTAGACTAGCTGTGACATGAGTGGACCCCTAACATGGAGGTTGTGGATTGTGGCAATTGATTTTGGGATTTACTATCCATACGTGGTTCCTTCTATCTAACTATGGAATGAGCCTTGCAATATTTACAATTACCGTTGTTTACTCGCCTTTTAATCATACATACCATCATGTTTTAATCGTCGTACTTAACAAAATTGATAATTCATTCCAAGTCAGAATATGGTAGTGGCCCCTTTGCAGTAGAACTGATTGGCCACGTGTTGGTGGGTACTACACACACCCTGAGACGGTAGCCTCATGGGCCGGGGATGGTAATAATGGGATATTATGCTCGAGCCGTCAGCATACGCTGGGCCAAGAGCTCCCCATAGTGACCGTGACCTTATTTAAAATGGCTGAGTGTAATTGGATTAATAATGGACTGGCTAATCATGCATACATGAGACAGACCAGCATCCATTGCTATCGTACGTGATGTACGTATTGTTCTGACTAGACAATTTTCTTAAGTTCGATAATTGCATGGGTGACGAGCCCACTATCCGCATGGATGAGCATCCCCGGGGCGATGATTGCATTTCATACATTCACGTACTTAATAAGACTATCTTCTGTGTTTTGGATTTCCTATGCGTTTTTATGCTATTCCTTATTTAGGGCGACGTTGTGTAATCTTGAGGGGAGATCACACTAAGCTGGCTACTCATTCATCAATGTTCAACCGTACAGAAGACGCAGGTATAAAAGTCGATGAGTACGCGGCTGACTTGGATGCGGTGGTAGTCGAGGAGGAGTTCCACATTGAGGAGCCGCAGCAGGAGGTGGCCACCTATTTTGAGCTAAACCAGTAGATTAGTTCTTTATTTTTATTTTCAGTACATTTAAGAGCTTGAGAAACTTGTGGTTATGTAATTGGCCCCCATCACAGTAGGCCAGAATATTGTTCGTATATTGGTTCAGATATATATTATATTTTTTTCCACTATTTGCACTTTGATTTACTCACTGATTTCCATTATCTTTAGCTAACTCCTGGATTCTTGGAATTCGAGTCGTGTACTCGAGTTCTGAAAACTGGAACGTTATAGGGATCCATCCATAAACTGCAGTAACTTATTAGTACGTAGAATGGGAAGAAATTGACTCCTCAATAGTAAATAATTGTCCTGATCTAGCTTAATTGATACCAAATTTGTAACATTTGAAATAGAAATCGTAATAGATGATGCCATGTGTAATAATCAAGTAAGTAGAAGTAATGCAACCCGGTCTTAGATTGAGCGACGACAAAGAAGAGAATGCAACTTGCTAGATCGGCGAGCCACTGAAAGTAAGCTAATCAGTGGAGTGGCAGAAGCCTAGCTAAAGACGGAACGACCCGCTTGTTGCGCAGCACACCAACAACGCAGTGAACCAAGATCCAACCTCCGGTCTTACCCACAAACAATAAACAATAAGAAATATAAACTAGAAAAAGAATCAATGCATTCCAAACAAACCACAAGATAAGATATATGTGGAAAAACCCCAAACAAGGGTAAAAAACTATGGATACAAATTTTCACTATGAAAGAAAACGAAGATTACAAGGCAATATACTAACCTCTCCCTTAGAAGTACAGAGAAAACCCTTTGCCCACACCTTGGAATAACTCTCATTAATACCTAGAAAAGCCATAAGGACCCCTATTTATAGTTTAGGTAACTCTCCTTTCGCACCTTTGCTAAAACCGACTCAAAAATCCGCAGTCTATATCAAATCCGGACTCAAATCTGCGTAAGCTCGACTGGTCGTGCGGAGTCTTCGACAGGTTGAGTGGCATCCTCAACCGGTCGAGCAACACCCTCCACGGGTCGAGCATATCCCACGACTACTTGAGCACCTCAGAAATCTAAAATCCAAACTCACTAGAAAACGAGTCGAGCTAGTCTACGACTGGTCAAGTGGGCCACTCGACCGGTCGAGCAGCTGTCCAGATGTGGCTCCACATCTCAACACCGTTCATTTTTGTTGTTGACTTGTTTAGCATTTTTTGAAACGATGCTATAGAAACTAGCAACTATTCAAAACATGATCATGCAGATTAGTGTGCCATAAGGAGGTGACAACATCCAGAGATGAAGATGCAACAAACAGTCCGGCAATCAGGACATGGAGATGACCACGATCAGAAAATTGAGAGAGAAGATTCTTTCTATAGGCTTTGATACCATCAAGAAATACATGTTAAAAGAAAACTCACCTTGAACTGAATCACATGAATGACAAAAAAGTCTTTGACCTAGCTACCAATTCATTTTGACATGTATAATCCCAAAATTGAAACACATCCAAGGTCAAATGGACCACACCATTGGATACATCTATTGGTGGAAACTCTCGGGGCCACTAAATTTTTGGATCAAGCTCATATTTGTGATGTCCTATTATTTAAGTTTGTGGCCTCATGAATAAATTGGATGACAGACAAATAACACCGTGGCCATAAGAAGGTTTCAATGGCGGAACTCTTTTTCTTGTGGTGCGGTCCACTTGAACGTTGGATATGCTTCAATTTTGAGCTCATGTCCTCAAATGAGCTAATAAAATGAATAAGACCGCGTGAATACCATGCATACATCCTAGTGGGCCCCACAAAGTCTAATTATGTGGTGTTAGGTTCACCATGCAATTTGTGCCCGTGTTTCATAGTGGGCCCCACCATGATTTATGGGCTTATCAACACTGTATGAGCATTTTGTGTTATCATTTCAGGATATAAGTAGAAAAAATTGAGGTAGGCCAAATGCTCAAATGGATCACATAACAGCTGTGATAATAATGCCTACCTTTTAAACTTTCATAGGCCTATATCAATGTTTATTTGCCATCCAACTTATTCACAAGATTATAGATTTGAATGAATGCAAAGTACAAATATCAGCTTGATCTAAACTCCTGTGGCTTTAGAAAGTTGTCAATGACAAGCATTTAACCGCTGCTATGTGGTCCATCTCGGCCTTGGATCTGCATTTTTTATTATATTTCATATTCTAAAATGACGTGGCAAAGTGGATGGACTGTGTTGAAAAATCCATACATCACGGTGGGCCCCTTAGAGCCCCAGTTTGAATTCCTGACTCTTACGCGTGGGTTTCTAGCAGGCTTGACTGATGAGTGGTCCGGATTTCGTATACCCCATCACTTGGACACGCTGTAAAGGACGCAAATTAGGCACTGCCCTCTCCTGTTCCGAGCTCGTGACAGGCTGGAGCTCCCACGAGTCACGGTGATGTATGGATTTTATCCACACCGTCCAATCATTTTTCCATATCATTTTCGAATTTTATCCAAAAATAAGGAAGATACATGGCTCAAGTGGACCACACCATAAGAAGCAGAGGTGCTAATGAGTGCCACCGTTGAAACATTCCTAAGACCCCACCGTGTTGTCTGATTGTGATCCAAGTCATATGGACATGAATGAAGGGAAAACACATATATCATATTGATCCAAAACTTTTTGGTCCCAAAAAATTTTCAACAGTAGGAATGTAATCCCCACTGTGTGTTCCACTTGGTCTTTAGTTTTATTTATTTTTGGGCTTATAATCTAAAATGATATGGAAAAATTGATGGGTAGTGTGGATTTCTTGCAAAATCTTTGCCCACAAAGTTACTGCATCGGGATGCAAGGTGGGTCCATACGTGATGTTTGTGAGAAATCGACCTTGTCCATCCGTTTTGTGATATCATTTTAGTATAGTCCAAAAAATTTAATATGAATCGAAACTCAAATAAGCCGCGCAAGAAAAAATAAAAAATGGAAATTTAGTAACCACCGTTCAAACATTTGCACGGCCCGACAATTTTTCGTGTTTTCACCTCATCCCAATGGTAATTACCTTTTAAAAGGTTGGGATGACATATATACATCAAGGTGTAGCCAAGGAAAGTTTCAACGGTAGTAATTTCTTTCCACGCCTTTTCTTCTCTTCCGCCTAACTTGAGTTTTTAATCCTGCTCGTTTTTGTCTTATTATACAAAAATGAGCTCGAAAAACGGATGGACGGTGTGGATTTCTTTTTTTTTTTTTGAAAAAAAGACCATCCCGGTGGCCCCACCTTGCATCCCCGCCGCGTCCTTGATGTAAGGAGCGGATTAACTGTTTACCGGGTAACAACTTAGCGCGAGTGTATCCTAACCATGTGAGGCCATCTTGATTTATATTTTGTATATCCACGCCGTCCATCTGTTTTATCATTTCATTTTATATTTCCATACCAAACCATGAAGTATCTAAATATCAGATAGAACGTACCACCAAAAAACAGGTGATAAATGACCATTAAAAACCTTTTGTGGGCCACGAAAACTTTGGATCAATCCTATATTTATATATTATCTTCATCCAGGTCTTATTTAAATTATCAACAGGTTAGATTGAAAATAAACATTATGAAAATCTAATATGGTCCTTTTATAATTTTTAATGGTGAGAAACTCAATCACCACTGTTTCCTGTATGTGGTCCACCTAATATCTAGATATTCTTAATTTTTGATATCACGAACTAAAATAGGTTGAATAAATGGATGGACGGCGTGGATATACAAAATATCATAAAGGTGGTCCCACGTTAAGGGTAACGCATACGCTCCCGCCCCAACTTGCTTCTCTCTGTCCCTTATATATTAAACCACCGAGTTAGGGTTTCATTCTCTTGTAATTCTCCCGCCCGCTTCACAGAAGAGGTTCCGCCTCACAGTTGAAGAGGGAAAGGGTAGAAGACATGAAGACGATTTTGGCATCACAGACGATGGACGTCCCAGATGGAGTGAAGATCAAGGTGAAAGCTAAGATGATAGAGGTGGAGGGTCCTCGTGGGAAGCTCATCAGGAACTTCAAGCATTTGAACCTGGATTTTCAGCTGATCGAAGGCGGTAAGAAGCTGAAGGTGGAAGCGTGGTTCGGATCGAGGAAGACGATGGCTGCCATCCGTACCGCCATCAGCCATGTCCAAAATCTCATTACAGGCGTCACTAAAGGCTACCGCTACAAGATGAGATTCGTCTACGCCCATTTCCCTATCAATGCCAGCATCACCAACGGAAACAAGAGCATTGAGATCCGTAACTTTCTCGGTGAAAAGAAGGTATCTCAATCCCTTCTTCCAATCCTCCATTATCGATTTCCCCATTTTGATGCTGATCTGATCCGTTGATTCCGTGGGGCTCGCGAAGTATCAATGATCTTAACCTTTCATTTGGAGTTCTTCTTTTTCTTCATTTGTCTTCTTGAACAAACAGGCTTCCCAGTGAATGGTTAGGATTTTCCGATTCTTGTAATCTCGGGTGATTGGGTCGGATCCTGTGATCCAAATGCAGGTTTTACAAAATCCAGTTACTAGGATCCAAATGCAGGTTTTACAAAATCCAGTTACTAATAAATAGTGAAATGCTCAGCTTCGCACCGATTCTCATGAGAACTTTTTTGATAGGTGATGTGAGTGTAAAATCTGAACAGTCCATGTGATTTGGCAGCCCATGAAACCCTTTGGACCCAACTTTCAGCCTGATCCAAAACTTTAGTGGGCCATGGAAAAAGTAAACCGTTACTTCCCTTGATTTGCTTCTTTTTGTTATGGCCCACCAGTGTTTTGGATCAGGCTGAAAGTTGGGCCCTGATGGTTTCATGGAGTGCGGCATCACATGGACCGTTCGGATTTTGCACCCGATGACACGGGTGCAAAGGTGCGCACGTGCCCTCATGTAAGAAGGCTCGCAGGTGAGCATGACTCATATATTAGAGGTGTGTTTTTAAGACTATAATCTGCCTGTGATTGAGTTCCATCCATTTAATCCCGTGGACCAAATTCTTGGTTTATTTTCTGTTGGTCTGTCTGCTTCTTTTTTTTTCTTCTTTTTTTTTTTCTTTTTTTTGCTGATTTAATAAAAATTTCATATTTCCAAAAAAAAAAAACACTACGATGATCTCCAAGCCTTGTCCAGTAGAACTCGTGCGTGGAATGTATTAATGCATAAACAATCTTCAAATTCGTCCTCCCATTCCTCACAGATTTGAAGATTTTTGTCAGACACATGGCACAAATGGACTCAGCCTCCACAGTTGAAGCATGCATTGTTGGTTCTTCCTTTATTTGAGACCATTGTATAACCTTGGAGTTCCACTGTGGCGGTGCTGGTCATTGGCTATGGCAGCAGTGGTTGCTGTTTTGTTTCCTGTAGACATCTTCAAAGGGTGAGTGTAGCTGAAATGATGATGTTGAGATGGCAAGATGAGGAAGGAGTGGTACTAAAATACTGATAGGTAATAGGGTGAGGGGAAGTAGACTAGATGGTTTGGTTATTTTCAATGGAGACCGAGAACTGCGTCTGTTAGGCTTGTGTTGGTACAAGTTGAAGGCTCTAAAAGGGTAAGGGGAAGGTTTAAAAGGTCATGGATGGAGGTAGTAAGAAAAGACTTGATGACCTATGGTCTACCTGAAGTGTGGCCCTTGATGGGTGCAAAAGCAGAACATGATTCATGCAGCTGACTCCAATTAATTTGGACAAGGCTTAGATTATGATGATGGTGACTATGGCAAACGCTTGGATGTGATGCTGAGGTTTGCGAAACAAATGTGCTCATGATAGCATAAGATGAGGACTGGCTCTCTGCTTAAAAGTCTAGTGATTCATCCTTCAAAAACAAAAAAAAAAAGTCTGGTGATTCTCTTAAGCTATTCTTGTACTTGCAACATGATCTTTATAAGGTTTATCAATATTTTCCGGACTGTGCTCCACCATTTCTTGCTGAATATCCATACTAAAAATCTGTGTAATCTGAGATACCTCTGTTTCCATCAGGTCATATCCCATCCCCTTGTCAGATCATAATACTTCCAGAGTGTACACTCCTTTTATGCATAGATTTTCATGCTGCAGGCCAAGAAATTCTCAGAAGACATTCGATTTGTTTCTTATCTTTGCATTTATTTCTTCCCAAGTTGAGATGGGTGGAAGGTCACTGCCAATGTGCCTCAAAAGCCCTTAGTTGGTGCATCAATTGCTGTATAGATGTCAATACTTTCTTTTTCCCCACTTGCTATCATAGGACTAGGAAGTCCTGCTCCTAATGGGTGTAAACAAATTCCAATTTTTAAGAATGCAGTGGGGAAAGTTGGGTTGGAGAGTTGTTGGTCCAGGTGAAGTTGTTTGAGGAAATGAGGGGCTGATTCCAGGATTTACTTTAGGGGGTTGAGTGTTGACAAAATGAGAACCTAATTTGGGACTGTTTGGGGCTGAATTGGAAGGTTCTGATGGGTTCAAGATCAAGGTACATAAGGGTTGGCATATTTGGGGATAACGTGATCTGAGATTCAAAGCGATAGTATGATCATTCTATGAAGGATATAAAGCAGACAACGGACCACTCAATCAGCGGCACGAGGGTGATTGGTTGCTGCCATAGATCAAAGGGTCAGCACCATGGTCATATTCGAAAGGAAAGAAGCAGCAGTCAATTGTGATCGTAGATATATGGCCCGGCATGTTGATTACCTTCAGAGGTATGTTTGATGAAACATTGTAGAAAATGTAACTTTAAGGGCCTGATTTGTGTATTGGAATATCTAATGGAGGCTTTGGGAGATGTGGTTTTAGGGTTGAAATTGTAAGGGGTGCGTTTAATTGTCAGAATGTAGATCAAGGGATTAAGGTTTGTAGTACTGAGATGCAAGGGGTTGTTTGATTTGAAATTGGGAATGCATATTAGGGTTTTGAGCTTGTATGGTTGGGTTGGAAGGGGCTGTTTTGGTTTTTGGGGAGTAAATCAAGGGGTTTAGGTTTGTACGGTTCGTTTGTAAGGGGTTAATTTCAGTTTAGGAATAGATCCAAGGTCTGAAGGTTGTATGATTGTGATTGGGTGGGGTGTAGTGACCGAATTTGTTATTTGGGATAAACCAAGACAGTACAAAAATTCTGAACTCTGAAGAAGCTCCTCCGTTTTTGCCTAGCGAAAGAGCAGTGAATGAAAAGGTGATCTCAACCATCTTAGCATCATGCATACATTAGTTAACACCATTGACAGTCTTTGGAGATTGTCAACAGCGAGAACTCTTCCTCTTCCAACCCATCCGAATGCCTGTCTTCGGACTCGCCATGGTACCATATGATCGATTTTTCTAATGTACTCAATCAATTTTCATTATTCGATATGCTCCATAGTTGGTAAACACAATCTTTTCCACTTCCGTTGTGAGATTCTATAGCTGGAAAGATCATTACATAACCAGCAGACTTTTAACGGGTTGCCAAAACTTCACTGAATCTTTGGGAAGCTAATTACATTTTTTCTAAGACTGTCTTTATCTAGTGCATTCATTAGTGTGCACAAATGTTTGACCAATCTACAAGTCTGTTTAACGTGCTACATTTGTGCATGTCTGGAATATGACATGAGAAATGTGATCTCGGAAACTTAGCCTCGCATCTCTGGTGACTTGAGAAAGTCTTCAGAACAGGAGCCACTACTCTCTAGCAGTATCTTGTGCTCCTTGATTTTTACAAATGGAGACAGCTTTTGCTTGCATGTGGTGATTCGTCCCATGTGTTTTTTGTAGATGGTAGTGGCCATACCCTTTTTGACGTAATTTGTGACCACTTATTTATAGTTTATACACTTTAAGAAGTAATCATCACAAAAGTAGGATGGGGTGTATAGTTTGGGAAACCAGAACTTTTTCTTCTGAAAGTGGAGTAACCATTTGATGAAATCACCATTTCATAGGCATGGAGCTGTGAGATGGAAAAATCTAAAGGCCTGTTTGGGTACCTCTTAAAAATGAGTTCATCGCATTTTAGTTAAAAGTTATTATGCACTAGAGATTTTTAGGGATCAAAATAATTTTGATAACTAGATATTTATATAAACTATAATCTCTAATCCATAAGTACTCTTAGGGCATGTTTGGGCGGTGGGATTAGAAGGGATTAGGTGGGATGGGATTCAAAAAACATAATTATTACCCATGGTAGGGATTGTCCCCTATTGCCATGGGATAAGATTAATGCCATGCTTTGTTGGTAATATGGTGGTATATTGAATGGATATACCCACCATCATTTGAAATTACTGAGAATAACACACGTGTTATATCTAAACCGTTCATTTGTTTTGTAACCTCATTTTATGGCATGAGCCTAAAAATGAGGTAGATCCAAAACTTATGTGGCCCCAAGGAAGTTTTCAATGGTAAGTATTCAATCCCCGTTGCTTTCTATGGTGGGGTCCACTTGAGCTTTAGAGTTACCTGATTTTTTGGCCCATGCTCTAAAATAATCTCGAAAAATGGGTGGACGGTGTGGATATAGCCCACACATCATGGTGGGACCTACACAACTTGCTAACATTGAGTGAAATTGGCACAGGACCCAATGCAATTCCATCTAATCTAATTCCAAGCTTTTCCATTCTTCCCAAACACGGAGTGGAATTGGCATAGGACCAGATGAATCCCATCCCACCTGATCCCTTCTAATCCCACTGCCCAAACACGCCCTTACTGAAATAAGATGAACTCATTTGTAAGTGGCATCCAAGCAGGCCCTAAACTTTAAATGATATTTTCAGAGGGAAATAATAGCTAGATAGACTGCTTACCAAAAAAAACTATAAAATCCATAATGGAAAAAGGGGCCAAGGATGGCCAGGATCCTCCAATATGGAAGATTCTTTGGGCATGGTCCACCCACACACCAGTGGGCCATCACATCTGCAGATCGCTTTATCACCATCATCATTGTTATTATTGATGTCTTGGAACATTTTCTTTTGCATTAGGTACGGAAGGTAGACATGCTTGATGGCGTGTGTATTGTCCGGTCTGAGAAGGTCAAGGATGAGCTCATATTGGATGGAAACGATGTTGAGCTTGTCTCGCGCTCGGCAGCCCTAATAAACCAGGTAGCCATTTTCTTGCTTTTCTATTTTCTTCTCATCCAACATCTTATTATCATCCGCCCATAATACTTACCCTACAACTGAATTCATGCGCACAGAAATGTCATGTGAAAAACAAGGACATCAGGAAGTTTCTTGATGGTATATATGTCAGCGAAAGGGGAACCATGGCTGAAGAGGAGTAACTGAAGAAGGTATGCAGCGTGCATTCGGTTTACTGATGCTTTGTGGGAGAGTTTTTTGTTTCGATTGGTAGGCTTGGCCTTTTTTTCAGACTGTTTAGAGATGATAGTGGTCGAAAAACATTGTGGTTCATGTGTTTTGAGCATGGGAATTTTTTATTTTTTAATTTTAATTTTATTTTGTTTTTTGTTTTTTCAAATGCTAGAGTGGTGAATTTTTTCTTGGCCTTTTAATCTTTTATTTGATCCATTACTGCATGCTTTGCTCTGTGAAGGAAATACAGACAATATGCTTGGTCTGTTAATACGCACACTTTTCAGTTTGTTCAAGTGGGGCCTGGGGTTCAGTTTTCCTGACCGTTGGTCTGTTGGGACAGATCATGGTTGGGTCATGCCCCAAACTCTTATCCTAGAGTGGAAGTTCCTAATTGACAGCCTTGGAGAATTGTTTTGGTTGGATTTGGGCAAATTTTTTTATTTTTTTATGTTTTTTTATTTTTTATTTTATTTTTATGTTTAATATTTATTTATTTGTCTTGAATGTCGAGTTATAGGAATTGGAATGTGAGGACTGTGCCATGTAAATGATTTTTATGTTATTTTTTTTCTTTTCTTGTTGGCCATGATCCATCAGTGGTGGGCCTGGTGGACTGCAGATGAAACCTGGTCCTTGAGTATAATCCATGGTGCTCGGATATATTTATTCTTGGTTAGACTTTATAGGTATCTCATGAAATTTCCTCTTCAGCTTGATATTTATTCTTGGTTGGTCTTAATAGGTTTCCCTTCCCATGAAATTTCCTCTTCAGCTTGATTGGAAGTACAGAACCATCTTCATAAAACTCTCAGTTTGAAATTTATGAGCACTATCCTTCACCTTCTTCTATCTCGTGAATTATAGTCCCAACATATTGAAAGTGGTCATTCTGGGGGTAGTGTAGTACTTGTTGGTCAAGCAAATCTGAACTAGTTCCTCATTTCCACTCCTATTGTTTCTAAAATTGCATTCCACGTGCTCTGTTTTGGTTCTACTAATTTTCAAACATATAAAATTCTAAGACATTTCTATGCAGTTCTACCTGTGTTTACTCTTGTTGTCTCATCAATAAAAAAATTATCATTTGCAAACAACATACATAACTGGACCATCTTAGCTTTTCATAGAAATCTGTTACCCAAATTCTAATCTATATGTTGCTCACTTGATAATAGGGCTGTCATTAGGTGGGGTTTGGTTTGGGTTGGGTCCTGTTTGGGTCTTGCTGGGTCTGGGTTCTTTCGGGGTTAAGTCCTGTTTATGTAGACTGGGACCTGGCTTGGGTTCCCATTCGGTACCCCATTGTCTTGAGACCTTGATTTTGACTTGGGTCCGGGTTGGGTCCTCATCAAAGGCCATTTAGGTCCCGTTTGGAAGACATCCTTTTCCGAAGGGTACTTGACGTTGTGTGTCAAAACACCCTTTCGAGGAATTCCCCTCCAAATCTACCTACATTGTTTGGCCGCATGAATGGATGGATTAGACCACACGTTCGATTTTGGTACATTTGTGGCGATAATGGGCTATCTTAAGCAACTTCATTCCTCTGTTGGAGGGTCAACAGCCGGCCGGCCACGGGTACCCCCCGTGCAGTTCTACATTCATCTTTATCTATTTGCCATAATCCAGCAACAACAGGCCAGAATCCGGCGACAACACCTACCATATTGAAAAGTTGCAAAATCAACTTGTTAATTATAATAAACTTATCTAATGAACTATTAGATAGTGCTTGATTATTAAACTATTAGATTGCAGTTCCATTCAAGCTCTGTTGAAGCTGGAACACTGATAAGGTGGGCTGTAACCAGCATTCCATCATCAGCCATCCATCACGTTCGAAATTCAACAACCATCCATTTAACATCATGATCAGTGAAGAAGGATGTAATCAGGGCTGTTAATTCGTAAGAAAATTTAACTCTTCAATCAGAACCGTCCATCAAATTCCCCTTTATATGGTAATTAGACAGGGGAGACCCTAGTAAACATCATGAGATAATGGCATTTGTTGTATTCTCCCTCTTCACGTGTTAGGAATAGCAGTCCTATTGGCTTGTGGTTTGGGTGGAAGTTCTTAGATCGAAGATTTAGCTTTAAGATCTATCGGAACTGCTGCAGTGCTTGTTATGAATTCGTTAAAAGGACATCTTCCTCTTTCTAGATCAGTTGATTTTATTTATAGGTGGCTGAATAAACAACCAAACTATTTTAGTTCTTGTTTATAGACAAGGGCTCATAATCTGAGCTTATCATGGTACTTGGGGTCATAGGCATTCAGTTTGTGTGAAGCCATATTAGACTCTAGCACACGCAACACTATATACATGTGCGAACCATCATATTTCAAAACTGCTTCCAGTGTGGCCAAGAGGGCTGTTTAACTAGAGCAACATGACATGAAACACAAGATGCTAGGGCAAAGATCCAACAAATGGGGCCAACGTGAGGTATTCATGATACACAAAACTCAGCCTGATCCAAAAGTTAGGTGGGCCACAACATAGGGAGCAAATTGAGAGCAGATGCCGACCCTTGATTTGAATAAGGGCCCCACCATGTAGCGTATCTGCAATCTAGGCCATTCTAACCATTCATCTGGTCTTGAAGTCGGTCATGCCCAAAGCCAGGCTATTTTGCAACTCCGTTGGGCCCCTGTTCAAGTCAAGGGTGAGCATTCCCTCCCATCTTGTTCCCTGTCATGTGGCCTACCTGTGTTGTTGGATCCGGCTGTTTTAGATACCTTACTAACATGAGCTCATGCATGGTTGGATGCCTTGCATACATCACATGGGCTCCACATTAGCCTGGTGCTCATGGTGGTACCTGTACCACCAGAGTGTTTCTGGGCTGTTATTTAAATACAACTAACAATCCTCTAAAACATACACTAAAAGTGAAATTTCATCAGTTGTTGACACGACACCAATTAAATCAATGAGGTATAATGGTCCAATCACATAGACTACAAGAATACAACTAATTGTGCAAATAGTCTGTGGCGAGATGTGAAATATCAATTACATTTGTTACAAATTAAGTGCCTAGTATATAATCTATTCATGTATATATAATGAACAATTCACTCATAAGCAAATAAGCATAATAGAAATGCATCCGCATATCAATTACAAACACAATGGTGTATAATAGTTTAGTTAAATACATACCCCACTTTCGACGAACGTACTACTTGAGTGTATCAAACTTCACTATGATGTGCTCTACCATTGTATGAGAATAGCCAAAATATAAAATCCCCTAAATTGGCTTATTTCAACCATATGATCATTGACTTTTTACCTTTTGAATATGGATGGTCTCCTTGACATTTGAACAATTAAAAGGGTTAAAATAGTTCAATCAAAGAAATTTTGTCATGTCACCACTATAGTGAGATTGATCACATAGACCGTTTTGATCATTGAAAACAACCTTTATCTGATTGGTAAAATCATAACGGATCATATTGCAACGTGTCCTGATGTACATGCGAACATATTCCTACTATATGATGGCCCTCACTGAGCAAATCGAAATGTTTCACCGCATTGATAGATTGACTTCGTGGGCCATTGATAAGATTTTGAAAGAACCTTTTTTAGGTATCACATATCCAAAATGAGGTCCATCATATGAATGGTTTGGATCAACGCAACATGAGCCAGATCTAACTAATACAATTTCAAAGTTTTAAAAAAATTGTTGTGGTTCCTAAGGCTATATATGCCCAGGCTTTCCAATCCCAAAGTCAAAACCCGGACCAAACCCTAGCACAGGCTCATTATAGCCCGAGAAAAACAGATCCAAGCGCCAATGTGTTTAAATCTGAGCTACCTGCTTTTGTGCAAGACCTGAGCTGTTCATTATAGGCCTGAAAGTTGTGCAGATTAAACCCGACTGACCTGTGACCGGCCCGACTTTGGGTTGGACTCGAGCATGATGTATCAGGTTTGATCTTGGGCTAGGGCTATACAAACACCAACCCAATAAAACTTGGGTCGGGCTCGGTTTGAGGTCTTCAGTTGCCCGACCCAATCTGAACCCGATCGATATATAAGTTACTTATAAATTATAATTGAGTACAAATCTTCTGTGTTGAAGACATAAGAAATTCCAGTGATGTCAAGTTTCATCGGTCGATGTCATTTCCAATGACTCAAGCTAACAAGATATGCCAGATTTCTCTCTCCCAAATAGATTGTGTGTTGTGTAACACGACTTTTAAGGCAGTAGTTGTCCTATATTTTAGCTTGTTTGTTTATAAAAAAAAATAGAAGTTTTTTTTATGATAAATAACTACATATATAATAAATAAAATCATAGGTACAAAAAATAGGGCGTATATTGAAAATATGATAGACTAATGTAATAACAAAAATATTAGCATGTATCCACCCCACCAACCTGACCGAGACTACTTGGGTTGGGCTTGGGTTGAGAATTCCCAACCTGAGGTTAGGTTGGATTAGGTTGGGGTTGAACTTTGGGTTGGGCTAGGGTTGAGCACCAACCTGACCCAATCAACCCAACCCGCCCAACTGTCAGTCCTAGTTCATTTCATTATAATACCCCACCATCTACGAAATATGACAAGAAATTCTAGATGGACTAGTCCAGGCAAGGGCAGGGCAATAGGCTCATAGACATAACCTCATACAAGTCCAATTAAGGAAAGAACCTTCAATTTTAGGCCCAGGTCTAGCCTATAGACCCACTATTTAATTCACAACGTTACTACTTTTACAAGTTAAAAAAAGAGAGAATGCTTTACATATATTGAATATTTTGATTACTTTTACTTTCCTTACCTACTTTAATAAAAGGAATCATGCATTTTAAATGCTTCATCTACCTGTAACAGCTCACCTACTTCTACATAACTATTTTTATTAATTTTTAAAAGATCTTTATCTTTCATCAAGAGACACATGTAATTGTCTAATAAGCCTCTCAATTGACTCTTTTATCCCTGGGAGTCTTGAATTCTATAAATAGTTCCATGTAAAGACTTATGACCACACCAATGTGAACAAAAAATTTAACATATTTTGAAAAAGATGAGTTGGGTAATAGCTTTCTTTACATTTTTTGTTAATTTGAAAATTTTACACTATTTATTTTGTATGATACCAAATTTACTTTTAGGTAAAATTTATAATCAATTAATTTAAGAAAGATAATTTAGCAAACATCTAAAAACAATTTCATCTTATTTTAGTTGATAATGGACCTCTAATATATTATCATGTAGTTATTAATGTCAAATAAATTGGGATGAACTTTTTACTAGGCATCTATGAAATAGGTCTTATGTATATGATAATATTGCCAATCTAAAATTAATTTGTTACCATCCATTAAATGACTAACCTTTTATTTTTGTATATTTTGTATTATACATGCAGATCGAGGTTCTTTAAAGTTCATTGAGATATTAGAGGAAACTAAAAAAAGGTTTACACAACAATTGTTTGAATTTTATTAATAATATCATTTTTATTCTTCAGTTATATTCATCATCTAATATTGATTTACGATCTAAATCTTACTTTTATTCATATGTTACAAATTATGTATATAATAACATGTTATTATTATTCAACTAATGATATAATGTCTCTATCTTTTCATGATAAGTTGTGTCATACTAACATTTTAGAAACTTCTATTATTGTTGTGTATCAAAGACAAATTTTTCTCTATATTCCTTTAAAATTGTTATTTTATTTTATTTTTTTTTAAAATCTCATTTTCTCTTGAACCCTCGTTAGAATGCTTGAAACTCTCGTCAGAATGTTGGTCTATGAGGAAAAATTTATGACCAAAAGGAATGGTTTGTCAAATCACAAGGAACAGTTGGGATGACATGCACAATCATTCTATAATAACTTTACCACATTTGGGGTAACTACAATGTTGTGCAAATGCCATCTAATTCATTTATTAGATGTGATCCTCTGGATGCATAAAAATTCAGGCTGTTCCATAACTCAAATAAGCCACACCACATGAATTTAGAAATCTTGGGCATGATTTTACATTATTACTTGATTCTTGGCCCACCTTCCGTAACTTTTGCATGATAAGTCAACAAATAAATGGTAAAAGCAGCTTAAGCCATTAGGGGTATAGGTGGAGTATTCTAATTTTTCCTATTTAACTGAAACAATATTGGTCTGGTTTTTTATTTCCCTGGTGAACATGAGGGGAAATGATACAATGGATGGGATAGATGGGATGCTCAATGGATGTGCAACAGACAGCAGCCTAATACCACCACAAGTTAGGGTGAAATGGTTTCATATGAATCCTTGCACTGTTATTGTCTTGTGTACCGTCATGCATGGGACATGAACATGTGTTCCTATTGAGCAGTGTCTTGTGTGCATGAGACATGAACATGTATTTCTATGAGCAGATCATTTTGGCCACTTGACAAGCCGTTGCCAAATTAACATATAAGCTGAAAATGCATGCACTAAGAAGAGCTCATTTCAATGATGGGCCTGACAAGTTGTCATATAACTAATCTTTGTTTGCTGTAGTATTCATGATTTGAATTGAGATGCATGTGTGGCAAAGAGACAGTTGGTGGGTGGATTCACACACCACATGTCCAAATTATAAAATTAAAAATCAGATCGCACATTTGTAAGTTGAAGATCGAAGGTTTGAATTGTGGTGAAGAGGTGGATTGACCTCCGGATGAAGGGCACCTTGATGTATAATTTCAAAACAGTAGTCCAATCCATGATTTAGGCACGCCACACAAATGGAGGCCGTTTCAAGGGTAAGCATTTTCATATACTCTTTTCAATCGTGTAATCCATTAGAATCTAAGACATGGACTTAATGTGCAATGAGCACGTGGTGGTCTGAGTTGATTTCAGATACACATCACTTTGGTGTTGTGTCATATTCAATTAGCATAATCACGATTGCAATTAAAAATGAAGTAGCCCATATGATGTATATGTGAAAACGAACCAGACCACCACGTGCAGGGTTCTCAATGGGTTGGCTGGCCCCGACGAACTTATAGATTAGGCCCGCCTTGGGATGGGTTTGGATTGGGGGATCATGCCCTTGGGCCAGGTTCGGGCATAAAGTGTAAGCCCGTTTGATAAGAATGTCTTGTACGGCCAACAACCCGGCACACACTGTTAACTCTTTTAAAATTAAAATTTTAAAAGTAAAATATTTTTCCTCTCAAAATTTAAATTTACACCATTTTATTCCTAAAATCTATTTTCCTCTCAAAATTCAAAATTTGCATCATATTGTCCCTAAAACACATCTCTCTGTTTTTACCAGTCTTTTAAGGGTAGATGTGCTTGGAAAACTTTCAAATCTTGAAAGTGTTTAGGCCTGCTAATTGGGCTCATAGAAATGCATTTAGGATTTCGTATGTGAAGAACTTCAGATGGAGATAAATAAAATGTGTTATCACTGCTTTACCATCTACAAACTCAATTGATAGAGTTGGAGGGCAATTATCTTAAAAGTGATGGATCGGTAAAGAAGATATATAGTCGGCTTTCTACTCCCGTAAAATCTTTCATTAATTTGTGTCTTATTTTTTAAACATATCTATAAATTTTAGTGGGAAAACTCATCATTGAATTGAACTTTGTATAATCATTACAGTATATCAAATAAAAATCAAGGATAGATATTCATTTGTTACTGTTTTCTGTTACGTTGTAAAAATAAGATTTAGATTTTATTTATTTATTTATTTATGAGATCATGTCTTGAAATAATGATGCACAAAAGATGTACAAACACATTATTGTGGGCCCAAAACATAGTTTAAGTATAGCCCAGAGTATAGGTGGCTGTATGTCAGAAAGCTCTTTTATTTTTTATTTTTATTTTTTTAATTCTTGCTCAAAGCTGTGAGTTCTCGATATATCTATGTATTTCTTTGGGCTTTTGCCCTTAGTTGGAAATAACAAAGATTTTTTGTTTTATATATATATATATATATATAAGCGTACTATGCCGAAAGCGAGAGAAAGCCATCCCTCTCCTTTTTTCTTTTTTTTTTTTGTGCCCCCATGTTGCCACAAGAGGGGCATGCAGACGTAAGAAAGGAGACCTTATCAACTTGTTCCGACTTAGGATAATAAGCTCATGAGCTTGGTCTTACTTGAGTCAATAAATGAAAGAGGACTTTCATATCCAAGCTTGGCTCAGACGTAACTCGCTTCTTTTTTTTGCGGGTGTGAAGCAGTGTCAAAATAATAATGACAACAATCTATATATATATATAGATAGAGAGAGAGAGAGAGAGAGAGAGAGAGAGAGAGAGAGAGAGAGAGAGAGAGAGAGAGGCATGCTCACCTATGCACCTACGCACACATGTTATGGGTGTCGAATCCGAACGGTCCATAAGATGTGGAATCTCATGAAACCTTAGGAGGTGAATTTTCACCCTGATCTAAGATTTTGGTGGGCCATAGAAAAGAGAAATTCAAATCAAGGGAAGAAACTGTTTGCATTTTTCATGGCCCACCTAAGTTTTGGATCAAATTAAAAATTCGTATCAGGAGGTTTCATGAGGTTCTGCTTCATGTGGACCGTTCAGATGTGCAAGACTCATCAGATATGATGAGTTCTCAAAAAAGTTCGTATTTCGTATGTACAAACTGGTTCGTAGGTGAGCGTTTCCGCGTGTGTGTGTATTATCATTGTTATTATTATTTTGACTATACGACAGTATGCCTAATATTCATTCCAAACTCTGCCGTGCTGCTTTTATCTTGTGAGTTGGAACCATGATCCAATAATCAAGGGGCAATGCGATTTTTGAATGTGAACCAACACCATTGAGCTTTATTGGACTTAGGATTGGACCAACCAATTCTAACAAATTCTATTGTATTGCGTTTATCTTGTTAGCTCGAACCGTATGGTCCAATAATATTCAGACAAGGCACATGTATTTATTAAATGTGAATAAAGATATTGTCCAGCTTTCCTGGACTTGGGATTGTACCAACATGAGTTTTGCATATGTTCATTTTCAATTTGTTTTGTATTGCACTAGAATATCTCATGAAACCCAAAATAATTTTGAAATATTAAAATGCAACGGATTGATTTAGCCTTTGTTTGGGCATCCGTGCACAAAATGTCTTCCATGACACATAACAACATGAGTAATGGATCTTGATGGACTAGTTATCAACATCTGGTTAAAGTAGGCGTAGTGTAATGGAAGTATTGTTAACATATGGTGTATAATAGGCTTGGATCTGAGACAAGAAATTTATAACTTTTCAAGTCTAGAGTCTCAGTTTGATCACTTCTAAATCAAGGCCTGGACCGTCCTTGCATGATTATGCATGTGCAATGATTGTATCCATTGGCCATCCATTGCTTTTCATGGTTTTGGCCCAGTTTATGAATGGATCTGCCTGATACTTTTAACTTGGGCTAGCCCAAAACATATTCAAGCCAGATTTATGAGGTAATAATAGACCTCAAACCCATCTAGATTGTGAGTTATAGGATAGAGTTCGATTGAGGTTGGGCTCAACAAAAATTCAGTCTGATATTATAAAATGGATTGGTCTGGGCGAACTAATAAGTCCATTCTGCTTACGCCTTGAAAAATTAGTCTGAGGCTTAAAATGCATGCCTGGGTCAACCCAATGGCCTGTAAACTCGACAAAATTGGATTAGGATCGTAGTGGCTCTACTTTCATGTCTTAATTCATTGCATTGTTCTCGTTTGATTGCATCAACAACAACAATGTATGAGACACATGTGGTTGCATGCATAATTTCTACCACCTTTACCGTTTCGAGCCCCTCTGTGATAATTTTTTACCAATTATTAGTCATATTTTCAGTAGCTCTCTTGACTCCTGATGCTCTGGGAGATTACCAAGAGGCCCTGTCTCATCTTTATTTGATAGTTATTTATGTGGTGATGAAGTTTAGATGTTTTTGGTGGTGTTAGTTTGAGGTGAAATGTATGCGTTATAGAAAACAGAGTTTCAAGGTAGGAGGGCAATACTTGGGAATGGCTACAAATTTAGACGGCCAGTAGCCGTTTATCCATGGAGTCATGATGCTGGGCTTAGTATTGTTCGCCCCTACACATTTTGTCATTTGTATTTAGTCATATGCATGTTTGTTATAGAAAAGTTTTATAAGGTGGGCATAATTGACCAACAGTTTGGATCTCCCCAAGGGTTGGATAATGTGATTAGGCATACTGGTAGACCCCACTCAAGTTGTGATTAATTTAAAATCATGCATGCAAGGGGCAGTGCACTACATGTGTGTTACATGCATAATATTTTAGTTTGACTAGGATTGTCAAATTCATGTGGAGCCTAAGGGAGATGAATTTCAAACACCTCAGCCCTTATAAATATATAAACAAGGCTGGGTTAGGTCTGAAGCTTCTATTCCCATCTTGGTGCTTCTCTAAAGGTGCAAGGTGTGGAAGATTGCGGTATTAGGCTTATAACAATGATGTTCCAACTAGGTACAAATTTCAGTTAAGATTTCTTGATCCCATCTCCGATGCACTGCATGATCCTTTCAATTCCATAAATTTTACTTGTTTTTATTTGGTTTTGTCTGAGCATATAACTATTTTTCATTTTATTTAGTTAATAGCTACTTAGTTATTATTGAGTCAAGTCTTGGATATGTACAACTAATATTTTCTTATCAACAAAGTTAAAGGTAGTGTGCTCATACTTTCTCTCAACCCTCCTACAAAAAAAAAAAAGAAGAAGAAGAGAAAAACAACATATGTGTTGTCCCATCTAATATATTAATATATAGGGCATGCTATGGGCTTATCAAGGCTTATAGCTGACTAGTTAGAGCACTTCTTATTACAGGCATGGTCACACTTACCAGATTGTGAGTTGGGCTCAGGCCAAAAAAATAAGGTCCAATAAAAGAACACAACCTGGCTTGACCCAACCCATGTATAAGAATTTTATAAATAGAAGGGTTTAACCACCACATCTTACAAATAGTATTAAGATGACTAAAAATACTCTTTGTTTGAATTGGAAACTTGATATTTCAATTATACCATGTGAAGTAATTATAATCCTTGATTATCTTGAGACATCGAAATGGTCAGAGCACTTTGGTTAATCAAGTGGACCCCATATGGAAATGTAACTATCTATACGTGTTGTGGGTGAGATTTAAGAGGATTCACATTTGGTGATTGGATTCTTCGTGTGGACAGCCCTGAGTTAGGATTTAATCAAGCAAAAGTGAGCTAACCGTAAAGGTCTAGATAGATGTAAACAATGAACTAATTAAGCTATGTAATTATGTAGTTAATTGATTAAAAGTGGAGTGACATATCAAAATTTACATCACCAAAATAGAGGTAAGTCATCCCAACATGTTTCCTTTCCGTTGTGATTAAAGTAGTCATTTAGTTGATGTGTTCACCATATTTATTTGTGTGAATGTTTTAGTGAACCTGTATACGTTAAAATGCTATTGTTGGAACATTATGCCAAATGTGACAAATTATCAATATGATCCATCGATTATTCCCATTCAGCTATGCCATGCATAGTATTCCCACGTTGTTTCCTTGGGGGCTCTCCTTGGAAGACCTGTAAGTACTTATAATATCGAGTGACCTAGGGGATATCACTAGATGTTCATAATATGTAGAAGCCTATCAAGATAGTGGAAGCCTACCTTAGAAGGGAAGATGCGGATTGATGAAATCCAACTCAAGCAAGTGGACTGATCAACCTACTTGATGCATTCATGCATCCATGCATTTCATAACATTCATATATTTTCTATTTTATTTATGACGTGTATGAACTATGAATGGTTCACCCACTGGGCCTGTCTAGTTGACATTGTGTTGATGGAAAAACTGCATGTACATATTTTTTAGAAAATGAGACAATTGTTCAGTTTTTAGGACAAAAGGTTGAACCAATGGATGATCCACAAGGGCAGTGGCCTTATCTTGAAGAAGAGGAGCTGAACATACTAAATCATTAATGAATTTAGATGAAATTCATGCTACTTTCTTAGTTTATATTTTCGAGTTTATTATTGTCTACAAACTTTAAGTTGGAAATGTTTTAAAGTAATTTATTGTTAGAAAGTTGAAAGTTTGAACATGCTCTCATGAGATTCCAAGCGAATGGACTACAAAGAATAATTAGTATTATTTATAATGATTAGAAATGTATGATGTACGTTAAAGGCCATTTAGGTCCCGTTTGGAAGACACCCTTTTCCAAAGAGTACTTGATGTTGTGTGTCAAAATACCCTTTCGGGAATTCCCCCCCAAATCTACCTACATTGTTTGGCCACATGAATGGATGGATTGGACCACACGTTCGATTTTGGTACATTTGTGGAGTTAATGAGCTATCTTAAGCAACTTCATTCCTCTGTTGGAGGGTCAACAGCCGGCCAGCCACTGACACCCCCCGTGCAGTTCTACATTCATCTTTATCTATTTGCCATAATCCGGCAACAATAGGCCAGAATTCGGCGACAACACCTACCATATTGAAAAGTTGCAAAATCAACTCGTTAATTATAATAAACTTATCTAATGAACTATTAGATGGTGCTTGATTATTAAACTATTAGATTGCAGTTCCATTCAAGCTCTGTTGAAGCTGGAACACTGATAAGGTGGGCTGTAACCAGCGTTCCATCATCAGCCATCCATCACGTTCGAAATTCAACAACCATCCATTTAACATCATGATCAGTGAAGAAGGATATAATCAGGGCTGTTAATTCATAAGAAAAATTTAACTCTTCAATCAGAACCGTCCATCATATTCCCCTTTATATGGTAATTAGACAGGAGACACCCTAGTAAACATCATGAGATAATGACATTTATTGTATGTTGGGGATTTGGGCTGCGGAACCACACAGATCTAGATCTAGCATAGCAATACAATGGCACTAAGCAATCACAAAAGAACACAAAGTTTTAACATGGAAAACCCTTACGGGAAAAAACCACGGCACAAAACGATAGAAATCTACTATGAAATAGAAATTACAAGAGAAAGGACTTACCCGATTCGAACAACCTCGAATCTCACCCTTGTTACACCCTTTGATAACCCTAGAACCCTTTAGAAAACTTTTTTCCTGCTTTAAAATAGCCCTAGGGACCCTTATTTATAGTTTTAGGAAGCTCCCTTCCGCATCCTTGTTGCGAAAGGACTCAAATCCACAATCCGCACAAATTCGAGCGTAACTACAACTGGTCGTAGTATGGCCACAACTGGTCGTATGACCCCTATGACCGGTCGAGCAATCCCTACGACTGGTCAGGAATCTTGGACACCAAAGAAGAGAGCTCCCTGGACTTTGAGTCGAGCGGCCTACGACCGGTTGAGACAACCCCTACGACCGGTCGACCAATCCCTACGACCGGTCGTAGGCGGTGAAGACTTTCTGACAACAATTTCCACCAAGTCTTCAACCTTCAACCGTGTAGTACCTTGATCTCTCCTCTTATCTCTTAATCGCATCATAGCTTCAATTGACGCTTCTCGTGCACACTCTGTTCTTCTTTTACGCCATCGCCAAGCCCAGAGAAGTTGCACAAAACTTGAACTTCTTTGTAGGAACGACCTTGGTGAGCATGTCTGCTGGATTCACGCTGGTATGAATCTTTTCAAATGTGACGCCTCCTTCCTCGAGTACCTGTCAGATAAAATGGTGACAAACATCAATGTGTTTAGTACGTGAGTGATAAACAGAATTTTTAGTCAAATTGATAGTGCTCTCGCTGTCACAGTTAACCAACACGGCCTCCTGTTGAAGTCCCAACTGATTTATCATGCCTCTGAGCCAAACACCTTCTTTAAACGCTTCCGTCACTGCCATATATTCTGCTTCGGTCGTAAAAAGAGCCATCACGGACTGAAGCTTCGACATATAACTAATTGCTCCACCCGATAGTACAAACAAGTATCCTGAAGTAGACTTCCTGGAATCTATACTGCCTGTGTAGTCAGAATCCACTTATCCTACCAACTTTGTCCCTATTTTCTCAAAAGTTAAGACGTAGTCTTTCGTACCTCGAATGTATCGAAGTAGCCATTTCACTGCCTCCCAATATTGCTTGCGGGGGTTTAACATGTATCTGCTCACAACACCAACTACCTGTGAAATATCCAGTCTCGTACAGAACATGTGTAACACCCCGTACTTTTCAGTAAACGGGTGCTACTGTATAACCAAGATTTAGGATAAATGCAAACCTAGCTCAGTGAACATTCACGTGCAACCTAGTTTAAATCTGATCGTCGAAGTTGAGTCCTATCCACATATCAAACCACCCAGTGGTCAAATTAAATATACTAAATATATTATCTTATCTATTTATTATATTATAAATTTTACACAAACATAGATAAAAAGAAAATTATAGATGTATTTTGATAAATTATTTATAGAAGTGTATGAAAATATATTATAATAAGAGTAATACGTATATATTTAATGTATATAAAATATTATGAAAAAAATATATATATTATATGAACTAAACATAATGAGTAATAATTTTATAATGTGTAATTGAATTATAAATATTAATGTAGTATTGAATATTTTTATAAACATGTATACCAAAAATTATTAGATATTTGGATAAAATTTTATATTATTTAGCAATGTGATTTTAAATAGGATATTGTACAATTTTCAATTCATGTATAATATGAGACTGTATATTTTGAATTATATATTAATGAATAGGAGATCAATGGCATGCATATAGTACTATGTTAATATTGAAATTATATTTTTATATGTGTATGAGATTTGAATCATTGAAATTATAAGTAATGTACAGTAGTAATAACAAAAATTATATTAATATTAGTATCGGCTAGTAATATAGGATGAGAACCTTACAAATGGCCCTTTGGACCTTTTTAACCGTCGACGTTCAATTTCAGAAGGATTCGAGCCTTAGATCGATAGGAATCCCCACGTAGGATGCTAGTTTCATTTGTATGGCCCACCTAGGATTTGGATCCACCTCATCTTTAGCCTAAGGTCCTAATTGGATCTGTGAAACCAAATGAATGGAGCGGATTTCATCCAAACACCATTGTGGACCCCACCTGAATGTTGCATGCACACATTTCATGTGCACCCGTTGTGCACCGATCGGCCCAGCACGGTCAATGCAGGCTGACCCGATATTTCCTTAAGTGGAGAGAGAATCTCTCTCCCTCTCGTTGCGCCAGCTGACGGACAATGTCCGTTTTGGACCCACCATGGCCCATAAATGGGGACCCGCCTTGATGATCCAGACCGTCCATCGTGCGCGATGCATGGGCCTGACCAGAACCATTCACTCGTGCAAGCCCCTGAGCATGTGTGTCCACACAACAACCGGCACAAGTAGGACACGAAAGCACATAACTCCCCAAAACGGAAACTCCATTTCTCTCTCCACACGCCAGCTCGACGATCCGCGTGCTTGCTTCCCTTTGCATCTCCTTCAAAACGGGAAAATCTCAGCCGTCCAAACTCGGTTTCCACCTCAGCAAAACAAAACCACACCCGGTTTTGAAAAAACCAGCCATAACAGCACATGGTTTCTACCAGACCTCATCTGAGCCCTTTACTTACCATCCAACGGTCCAGAAGCATTTGGGCAAACCATAAGAATGAGAGGGAACCGAGCAAACACCTCCTCGTCCGTTTCTTGTAGCCGCAACCAAGAAAACCGCCGTTCTCTTCTCTTCTCGAACCCACCACCCAAACGTCCTTCAACCTTCAGAACCTTCATTCCACAAGCATCCTTGCATCTATCCTAGCCGTCCCTAACCACCAAATCAGAGGAAAATCATTCGGGTAGGATTCTGCCATTGACGGCCGTGTTGTTTCCACCAGATTGCTGACTCACTCGGACTCAGTTAAACTGAGTCTTGAGCTTGTTAGGCCCGACTGAAAGAAGTAAGGAAGGAAGAAAGGAATCTGAGAGAAGCAAGGAGGAGAAATGAAGAAAAGAGAAGAAGAAGAAGAGGGGAAAACGGAAGTGGAGAGGTGCAGCTGTTGCATCGCACCATCTCAACTCGACCCGCTACTCAAGCCCTATCCGCAGTTAACATTGCTGGACGGCTAGCAGATAAGAAAGAAAGAAAGCAGCTAGGAAGAAGAGAGAAAGAAAAGAAGGGAAGGTGGAATCAGGGCAATGAGAGAGAGATGGTGGGTTTGGGTAGCAACCCGACTCGCTGCTGAGCCGAGTTGGCTCGGATCTGGTTCATGCCTGGGGGTTTGCTGGAGTTCCAGCAAGGAGAAGAGAAAATGAAGGGAAAAGAGAAGAAAGTGGGAAGGAAGGAGAAGAAGAGAGAGAGAGAGAGAGAGAGAGAGAGAGAGAGTAGATGGTGGTTGTGTTGAGTCGAGTCAACTCGACTCGAATTGAGTCAACTAGGTGAGTCAACCTGTTTCCCCAATCCAGATTCGTTTCAATGCATCTTTATCATTGCTAACAATGTTATTATTAGTATTGTTAATATTATCAATGATTAACCACTAGTAGGATATTTAGGATAAAACTAGTTATGATAAACAAATTTCAATTATTAAATCATAGTGTTTCATTTATCATTCTTAAACCTTTGTTAATGATAGCGGATTGCACTAAATGATGTCATCATAATGATTATTAACAAATACTAATTATAATATTAACATTGATAAATATTTCATAATTGTTAGATTAACTTAAAATTAATAATACACCAAGTAGGGTTCAAACCCTAAGAAACCTAGCCTAGACCTAAACTCTAGGATAAAATCTTAAAGCTAAGTAATCTAAACTCTAGGTCAATACCCTGGATATCGATAGTGCGTTGGGTTTAAGCTAATTATAGAACTTCATAACTCATGGTAGATCACAGTGTCTAGTATCATGGCTAGATTCACTATTATTGACTATTAGCATCAGAAAGTACTTATAATTTTTCTTATGAAATTAGTATAATTATTAGCATTAATCCCTATTATATTACCAATAGTAAATATTCTATTTTTTTATTACTTATATTACTTAGGAGATTATTAGTCATTATAAGAATGATGGATAATATCGGTGTATTTAAATACGAGCTTGTGAACCATCATCACTAATGTGCCAACTAATATAGATTATAACACCAACATTAATAGTTATCTTGTAATTGTTAAGATTAAATTATAACGAATACATCGTCTAGGGTTCAAATCCTAGAATCTAAGTTTAGCATTAAAACCTAGGATGAAGGCCCTAATTCTATACTAAAACACTAAGAGGTAACCCTAGGCTATCATCTTAAATCCTAGGTAAAGTGTAGGACTTGGATCTAATTGTACAAGTTTCTGGTTTATGATAGGGATTGGTTATAAGAAAACACGCATTCTCTAGCAACACTGGTAGGCAGTTCAAAGTATAAGGTGATGATTCTTCCCCTTGAGCTTTCCATCTTCTCATTAGCTTAAGTTATAGTTTTTATTAAAAATTATAATTGATATCTCTCTCTTATAATCACATGTGTTAGCTGGTGGAAATTGAATTGCTATATTGCCTGCTTAATGTTCATCCTGTATATTTGTTCATGCTTGTGAATCATTTGTGCATTGCTTATGGACTTTAACCTGGTACATTAGTGGAAAACCCTCACCTATAAATGTACACCCATACTTAGGATGTAACCCGACTGGTTGTGATTAAAATGGACCTTCGACTTAGTGGTTATTGAGTAGTGGTCTAAATGGATCATTGATGTGGGCCTACCATCTAGGGTTATTGTGTTCAAATGGTTTTCAAGGATGGTCTTTTATCGCATGGTTTTGAAATTCACCCTATGAGGCCTATTTTGATAATTGCCCTATGTGGCTTGTTTGATATCGCCCTATGTGGCTTTGTTCTGATATTTTCGCTATACGGGTTCGATGTTTTATACTGTGTAACCATGTGATGGTAAGCCCCATATACTATAATATGATTGGCCACTAGTCGACGAGTTTCCATTAAACATCCTAAGATGGTAGCCTCATGAGCCGGGGATGGTGGTAATGGGACACTATGCCCTAGCTGTCGGCCTACGTTGGGCCATGTGCTCCCCGTAGTGACCTTTGAGCTTATCTAAATTGGCTGGTTGTAAAGGGACTAATAATGACTTGACTAATCATGCATGCATGGCATACTATGATGGCTTGGATCATTATGCCCATACGATTACGCTGCGTGTTGCGCTAATGACCAACCGATCGATTTATGATGATGACTTGGATCACTCATGCCCATACGATTACGTCGCGTGTTGTGCTGATGACCAGTCACATCCTTGGGTGACGACCCCATTGCCTGTCTGAATATTTTTCCTGGGGCACCGACCTTCCGGATGATTTACCCGGGTCGATGATTGCATTCATGCATTCATGCACCTAATAAGACTGCATTTACTCTGTTTTGGTTGTCTGGATGTTTTATACTATTTCTTACCTAATGCGGTGGTGTGCAATCTTGAGGGGAATTCACACTGAGTTGGCCACTCATCCATCAAATATACAACCGTACAGGTAGTACAGGTGGCTTTAGTGATATGTATGTTCAGACTTGATGAGGACCAGGGTACGATTGACAGGGATGCATGACTGTATTTACCTGGAGGAGTTGCGTGATCTTGTGACTTATATTTATATGCTTTCCGTTATTCTTCATGTATTAAATTCTTGTAAATCTTGTACTTGTTAAATTCAGAGACATTGGTTTGTATAAGTCATTATGGGCAGCTTCTTGTAAATTTGAATGATAATGAAAATTTTTCTTTATGTCGATTTGTCCACACTACGCTCATTTGCTTACTCTGATGAATGAAAAAAAAATGTACACTCGAATTTGACCATCCTTTAAAGCTAACACTCGGGTTTTTGGGACACGGGTCATATGCTCGGGTCTTGAAAAGTCGGGGCATTATACCATGACATACATTAAGCTGTCAACCGCATTCAAATAGGGCACATGAAACATAACCTGCTTTTCCTCATTTGATTTAGGACATTATTTTGAGGAAAGCTTGAAGTGAGCCGCGTAGGGAACGCTTACCGACTTTGCCTGATCCATCTCATACTTGATCAATACCTTTTCAAGGTATTCTGTCTGTGATAACCAAAGCCTGCTCATCTTCCTGTCTCTATGAATATCTATGTCGAGAACCCTCTTTACAACCCCCAGATCTTTCATCTCGAATGTCCCTGATAACTGAGTCTTCAGTCATTGATTTCAGACATATTATGACAGGCGATCAACATATCATCAACATACAGTACTAGGATGATGAATTTTTCATTACTCAGTATCTTGTAATAGACACAGTGATCGTATTCACTCCGAGTAAATTTCTCATTCACCATGAAAGAATCAAATTTTTTATACCACTGCCTAGGCGACTGTTTTAGGCCGTACAACGACCTCATTAACCTGCAAACATTTTTCTCTGCCCCTTTAAATTCGTAGCCCTCTGGTTACTTCATGTAGATTTGCTCTTCCAATTCCCCATGCAGGAATGCAGTCTTCACATCCATCTGTTCTAGCTCGAGATCGTATTAGGCAACCAGCGCCAACACGAATCTGATAGATACTTGCTTAACTACCGGCGCGAATATCTTTGTGAAGTCGATTCCTTCTCTCTGAGTATAACCCTTCGCTACCAACCTTACTTTGTATCTATCCTGTTTACTTTTGAATAACTACTTACATCCGATCGTTTTTCGGCGAGTCCATCTCGTCATCCATCGCCGCCTTCCACTTTTCTACATCAGGCTCATCAAGAGCTTCCTGAATAGTAGACGGGTTCTCCTCATCTATAATGAGGGCATATGCAATGTTAGAGTTGTTCCTGTATCTTGCCGGTAACCTGCAATCACGCGGTGGGTTCCTTCTCACAGGTGGCTGCTCCACCTGATCCTTTACCTCTATCTTCGCATCTGTCCCTGCCTGAGTATCATCTGTGTTAATCTGGACGTCTACGAGCACCCTTCCTGGTTCATGTTGCTCCTCTTAATCATTCTTACGAAATAGAGAGCTTTCATCGAATCTGACGTCATGGCTAGTGATGTCCTTGCGTGTGACCTTGTTGAATAACTTGTAACCTTTCACACCAATGTCATAGCCAACAAAGTATACTTTTTGGCCCTATGGTCTAGCCTATCTCTCTCAACTGACGGTACATGAGAGTAAGCCTCACAACCAAATATGCGTAGATCTGAATAGTCGAGTTTCTGACCACTTCATACTTCCTCTGGGATTTTACATTCAATTGTCGTTGAAGGAGAACGATTCACCAAATAACAAATCGTGTTAACGGCCTCAGTCCATAGGTCCTTGCCCAACACAGCATTACTTAACATACATCTGGCCCTCTCCAAGAGAGTCCGATTCATTCGCTCAGCCACACCATTTTGCTCGGGCGTGTGGCACACTGTGTTGTGCCTGATGATCCCTTCATCCTTAGAATACTCATTAAACTCAGTCAAAGTAAATTCTCCACCATTGTCAATCCTTAAAACTTTTATTTTCCGCCCTGACTGTTTTTCTACCGTTGCCTTCCATTACTTGAATATGGTAAAAACTTCGGATTTACGTTTCATGAAGTAAACTCAAACTTTCCTAGAGTAGTCATCAATGAATGAAACAAACCATGACGACCCCCCAATGGAAACTTCTGGCAATGGCCCCCGTACGTCAGAGTGCACATAATCAAGCACTCCCTTACAAACATGTTTTCCAGATTTAAAAGACAGTCGAGATTATTTACCATATATACAATGCTCGCATATATCTAAATCAGAATTTTTAAAAACTGGAATTAAACACTGATCAAAAAGTACCTTCATGTCCCGCTCGCTCATGTGGCCCAAACGAGTATGCCACATACGTAGAGACGTGGAGTCTGCAATAGCTGCTGCCGCTCCACCTGCCGAAGTGCTCCCAATCAACCTGTAAAGGTTTTCATGCCTTTGCGCTCTCATAACTACGAGTGCTCCTTTTGAAACTTTAAGGACACCATCAATACCAGTGAACTTGCACCCTATAGCCTCGAGTGCACTAAGAGAAATCAGACTTTTCTTCATATCAGGAACGTGCTTGACGTCAGTCAAGGTACGCTCCATCCCATCAAACATCTTGATATTCACTGTGCCAATAGCCACAACATTACAGGCATTGTCATTGCCCATAAAAATATGTCTACCATTACATTCCTTATAACTGGTAAACCAACTCCGATGAGGAGTCATGTGATAAGATGCTCCTGCGTGAAGTATTCACTCGTCTTTATGATTGTCATGTAACTGACCAATCAAGGAAACAGACAGAACGTCACCACCACTTGATTCTTCATCAGATGTGACCACATTGGCCTCCTTGGAAGAAGTCGCTGAATTTTCTTTCTTCGTTTTAGGATTTCTACAATCCTTTTTCATGCGTCCAGACAACCCACAATTCCAACACTTTAATTTTCCTTTGCCCTTGCCCTTGGATTTGGATCTAGGTCTTGAGGATCCTGTACCTCGCTCAGAATCTTTGCCCCTCGTAATCAGTGCCTCGAAAGATGCCCCCATGTCACCATTTAACTTTCTCATAGCCTTTCCTTAAAGGGCTAAGATAACGGTGTCAACACTTAGGGTTTTATTTGAGGTGCACATCGTGTCCCTGAAAGACTCATATGATGCAGGAAGAAAATTCAACAATATATATGTTTGTTCCTCATCTTTGACCACTTCCTCCATATCCAACAATTTGCACATCAATTTATTAAAGTTGCTGATATGAACTTCTAGATCTCCACCCTCTGCCATCTTGAAGGAATAAAACTTTAACTTCAAGTGTAGACGATTTTCAGAGGACTTCTTTACATAAATGTTCTCTAACTTTGCCCACAAACCAGCTGCAGTTTTCTCCCTCAAAACATTATAGAGAACCTCATCCATGAGACATAAACGGATAAAGGCTAAAGCATTGCTATCAAGGTTTTTCCATTCATCATCTTTCATGGTAGATTTTCACTCCTCAAGAGCCTTAATCTCGCATTGCTTGTTTAACAGGCTAATCATCTTAACCTTTCATATCTCAAAATTATTTTTGCCCGAGTACTTCTCAATATCAAACTTGCCGTTTCTCATTATTACTAATCCTGCAGATTCAAATCTGTGCCCCAACGATTGTTCTGATACCACTTGTTGGGGATTTGGGCTGCGGAACTACACAGATCTAGATCTAGGATACCAATACAATGGCACTAAGCAATCACAGAAGAACACAAAGTTTTAACGTGGAAAACCCTTACGGGAAAAAACCACGGCACAAAACGACAGAAATCCACTATGAAATAGAAATTACAAGAGAAAGGACTTACCCGATTCAAACAACCTCGAATCTCACCCTTGTTACACCCTTTGATAACCCTAGAACCCTTTAGAAAGTTTTTTCCTGCTTTAGAATAGCCCTAGGGACCCTTATTTATAGTTTTAGGAAACTCTCTTCCGCATCCTTGTTGCGAAAGGACTCAAATCCGCAATCCGCACAAATTCGAAAACGAATCTGCGTAACTACGATTGGTCGTAGTATGGCCATGACTGGTCGTAGGACCCCTACGACCAGTCGAGCAATCCCTGCAACTGGTCATGAATCCCGGACACCAAAGAAGAGAGCTCCCTAGACTTTGAGTCGAGCAGGCTACGACCGGTCGAGACGACCCCTACGACTAGTCGAGCAATCCCTACGACCAGTCGTAGGCGGTGAAGACTTTCTGACAACATTGTATTCTCCCTCTTCACGTGTTAGGAATAGCAGTCCTATTGGCTTGTGGTTTGGGTGGAAGTTCTTAGGTCGAAGATTTAGATTTAAGATCTATCGGATCTGATGCAGTGCTTGTTATGAATTCGTTAAAAGGTTATTCCCACAGGGATGAATTGTAAACACAAATACCATTCTAATCTGAAACTTCTCTAACCCCCATGATGTTTCTAATGGAGGGCATCCAATCCCCACTGTTTCATGTTGCGTGGCCTAATTTGAGTTTTCTATCTACCTCAATTTTGGATTACTTTCCTATCATGAGCTTACAAAATTAATGGACGGAATAGATTACTCATGGACTTCTTGGTGGGGCCATAAGCAGGGGCACAGGCAATTCATGTCCAACTCGATGGACCAGCCCAAACATTGAAAGCCCTACCCGTTACTAATCAACCCTAACCAAAGACGACAATACGAGCTAAAGGCAATGAACCATCAACGCCGGAGGTGAAACACAGGTGGGCCCCACCTCATCGAGTGGCATTGGATGGACACTCCCTCCACTTGTTTTGTATGCGGAATTTCGGGGTAGAGAGTTCTGTTTCATTTCCCTGGTTGGGCTTTTTGAGCTTTCACTAACATGCATGTGATCAATCCAAGCCGTCCAAATCATGGTTTCATCGTATGGCCAAATTGACACAACATGATGGTAATGGCCATCCATGGATAGATGGAAAGAAGACGATGGAAGGTCCAAATTTGGCAAATAAGGTGTTAGGTTGGAGAACCACTTGGTGAATGGACCATGGCCCGAAAACCATGGCGACCGTCTAATTTTAGTCCGACGGTCCATGCAATATTTGCCTTAAAAACATAGACCATTTTCATTATTTGCTCGCCTTTTTTAGATGTTAAGTTGCATGCCATGAACTGATGGCTAAGATGGTCTAATTGTTTTGGTGACACACATAATCAATGGTCTTAGAATTGTGCCCCTCTACTTCATTATTTAAATTAAGTTGCTAGTGTTAATTCACAATGTTACTGCTTTTACAAGCTCTTTTTTTTTTTTTTTTCAAAGAAGAAGAAGAAGAAGAAGAAGAAGAAGAGAATGCTTTACTTATAATATTGAATATTTTGATTACTTTACTTTCCTTACCTACTTTAATAAAAGTAATCATGCATTTTAAATGCTTCATCTACATGTAACAGCTCACCTACTTCTACTCACCTATTTTTATTAATTTTTAAAAGATCTTTATCTTTCATCAAGAGTCACATGTAATTGTCCAATAAGCCTCTCAATTGACTCTTTAATCTTTGGGATTCTTGAATTCTATAAATAGGTCCAGGTAAAGACCTAGACCACACAACTGTGAATAAAAAATTTCATATATTTCGATGAAAAAGGTGATTTGGGTCATATATTTCTTTACATTTTTTTTTTTTGTTAATTTGAAAATTTTACCCTACTTATTTTTATAATACCAAATTTACTTTTAGGAATATTTATAATCAATTACTTTAAGAAAGATAATTTAGTAAACATCTAAAAACAATTTCATCTTATTTTAGTTAATAATGGACCTCTAATATATTATCACGTATTTATTATGTATGGTAGGTCAAGATTTCTTATACATAATTAATGTCAAATAAATTGGGATGAAATTGTTACTAGGCATCTATGAAATAGGTCTTATGTATATAATAATAATGCCAATCTAAAATTAATTTGTTACCATCCATTAAATGACTAAACTTTTTTCTTTTTAAAATTTTATATATATATATATATATATATATATATATATATATATATATATATATATATAGTATTATACATGCAGATCGAGATTCTTTGCAGATCGAGGTTCTTTAGAGTTCATTGAGATATTAGAGGAAACTAAAAAAAGGTATACAATTCTTTGAATTTTATTCATAATATCACTTTTATATTTTTAGCTATATTCATCATCTGATATTGATTTACGATATAAATCTTACTTTTATTCATATGTTACAAATTATGTATATAATAACATATTATTATCATTCAACTAATGATATAATGTCTCTATCTTTTCATGATATGTTGTATCACGCTAACATTTTAAAAGCTTCTATTATGATTGTGTATTAAAGACAAAATTTTCTCTATATAAATCTCACTTTCTTTTGAACCATTGTTAAAATGCTTGAAACTCTCGTCAGATTGTTAGGATATGTGGAAAAAATCTGATCAAAAGGAATGGTGTGTCAAATCACAAGTAATAGTTGGGATGACATGCAAGATCAATATTAACTTTACTATAGTTGCGGTAACTACAATGTTGTGCAAACACAATATGAATCCTTGAACTGTTGTTGTTGAAACTCTTGTGAGTCTACGGAAGTGGATGAGATAGATGGGACGCTCAATGGATGTGCAACAGACAGCAGCCTGATACCACCACAAAGTTAGGGTGAAATGGTTTCATATGAATCCTTGCACTGTTGTTGTCTTGTGTACTGTCATGCATGGGACATGAACATGTGTTCCTTTTGAGCAGTGTCTTGTGTGCATGAGACATGAACATGTATTCCTATGAGCAGATCATTTTGGCCACTTGACAAGCCATTGCCAAATTAACGTTTAAGATCAAAATGCATGCACTAAGAAGAGCTCATTTCAATGATGGGCCTGACAAGTTGTCATATAACTAATCTTTGTTTGCTGTAGCATTCATGATTTGAATTGAGATGCATGTGTGGCAAAAGAGACGGTGAAAGATATATGTTATGGTGGGCCCCAGGAATTTTTTAACGGTGAAAATCATCATCCCAGCTGCTATTCCTGGTGTTGTCCAGTTGATCTTGGGATATGATTCATTTTTTTTGGATAATTTTCTAAAAATAATCTCGAAAAATGGATGATCAATATAGATATAATAAATACATCATTGTGAGCAATGTAATTTTAATATCCTTTGAGCCGTTCATACAACTCAGCTAAAGGAGTGTCAGCGCCCGACACCTATCCACATCAGCTATATAGCCAGTAAACGGTACACCAGCCAATCTCACCTATGGGTATTCTACACCTTTATACTTGAAACTCTTGTTAGTCTACCACGGAAGCAAATTGGCCTGTGTACCACACACCAGCTATATAGATTCGTTTGGGGCGAGCACTAACTCTCCTAAAGCTTCGAGTTGCACGAACGGTTCAAAGGAGATCAAAGTTATATGCCTCACAATTATGTATTTACAATATGCACTTTATTCATCCAATTTTTTCGAGATCATTTTAGGGTATTACACAAAAAAAAAATTGGATCATATAGAAAGCTCGAATGGACCACACTAAAAATAGCAGCAAATATAATGATTTTCACTGTTAAAAATTTTATAGGGCCCACCATAACATTTATTTTCCATCCAATCTATTAATAAAGTCACAAATACATAGATGAAAAGGAAAAACAAATTTCATATTGACCCGAAACTTCTGCGACCCCCAAAAGGGTTTCAATGGTGGACATTCAATCCCCTACTGCTTTTTTCAATGGAGTCTAATTCATCTTTAAATCTGTCTTATTTTTCAGTTCAAGCCTTAAGTTGAGCTCGCCAACAGTTTGGATGTAACACATACCTCGTGATGGACACACAAAACTTGCCAACGCCAATACACCTATATACCCAGCGTTTAATGGCCATCCCCAATTATATAATAAATGGCTATGATCTCATACATGGGACAGAATATCTCCCTAGATGGGTTCACTTTCATGAACCGTGTGAAGTATCAACGTCAATCAGAACAGAATATAACCGTCATTTCGACCGAGTAAAGGATGCAGCGTAAGCAACACCGTACATGTAAACATGGAACGGAGATGACACTGTAGGCCCGGAGAAACAAGCTATGATAGAGCCACCTCCCTGCAATACACATGCCATCATCATGCGTCAATCTTAGCCGTCCACCTAGTGGGACTCATCATTAGTAGAATTAGAGAAATCTTAGCTGTAATTATGTAAACCATTAACTATTTTTGTTTGACACCGTCCAGGTGAAGGCCACTGTTTAGTAACTGAGGAATCAATTGATTGATGTTCTACAAAAAAACCACTTTCCATCTTCAGCAGGAAAAAATATATGGACGGTTCTCATTGATAATTCATCCCACCACGTGTGCTATTGAAAGATGGCTCTACTACATTAATTGTTAGTATATCTAACATATCAGATCCACTTGAAAAGAAAATAACTTCATTTATTACAAAGAGGAAAGGAGAGCTATTGATGGTAGAAAACAAGTGCTCGGAAGTGTGGTGAGGCGGTGATGGATCAACGGACAGATTCATCGTATTATAGAGCGGAGCTTCCCTCTCCAAACCCAGATGGACAGACCATGTTCATGTCCGACGACCCATCATGGCGTCTCAATTTCAATGGTTTTCAGATACACGAGAGTCCTAGAGAACCTCCTTTCATTTTGAGAACTCTTTAGTCCTCGCTCTCTCTCTCATCTTAATGTTAGATAGGAAGCTGATTTCTCACCAACCAAGGCAATAGGGTAGACTTTTTGCATCATTTTCTCACCAATTGAAGCAAAAAGATAGACCTTTTGGCCTCAGTTTTTCACCAACCGAGATAAAATGGTAGACTTTTGACCTTAATTTCTCACGAATTGAAACAAAATGGCAAACTTTTGCCTCAATTTCTCACCAACTGAGGTGAAAAATGAACTTTTAGCTTCACTTCTTTTACAATCAAGACAAAAAAAAAAAGAACTTTTAACTTCAATTCCTTTACAACCGATGCTAAAAAACACATTTAGCCTCCTTTTTTTAAACCGAGGCTAAAAAATTGAGGTTAAAGGACTACTTTCTTGTAGTGATTGTTGGTGTACACCCAAGTTGAGGGTGGGGTCCACAATCATGTTGTGATAAATCCACTCTGACTATTCATTTTTAAGAGTCTAATTAAGACCTTTGGCAAGGGATCAGGTAAATCCAAAGCCCAGGTGGGCCATGCTCAATTAATTTGAGTTCTATTATTGATCACCACCAATTCGATGGTTAGATCATTCCTAATTTGAACATAATGGTCAAAAGGGTCTTATGGATCTTAAAGAATATTTAGGTGGGGTATAGGGGTTGAACTTGGAACTAAATAATCTGATTTGTATTTTCAATAGATAGTTCATTTAATGGGATGTTGTAAACTTGATGAACGCTGAATCCGATAATCTGGGTCTCGAATTTGATTGTGGATAGTTATATTTATTTATCAAGGAAATTAAAATATGAAAATAAGTTTCTTTGATGGTGTGGTGGACCCGGTAGTCCATGTTGAAAGTTAATCGGATGGATGACTTGCTCTATGGATGAAAAGTGTCTGTGATGGTTAAATTGATGCATGATTAAGTTTATAGGATGATCTTGAGGTCGTTTGTATGATTGACATTATTCTATGGTTAAGATGAATATTATTTAGGTTGATTTATGATTTTAAAACAAATTATGGTTTGGTTTATCTTTGTACTTGGATCAATATGAGGTGTTTAGGTGTGACGTCACAAGCCTCAACGGGTAGATTTAGATAGCTAGTTGAATAATTATTGAAGGTGGAGTCCTACATTAAGAGGTAAAGGGTCAATTAGGGACAGATTAATCTTGAATCTTACGGTTATACTGTGGGTTGTCACTACCCAAGATCAGACGGTTGAGATGGGAGGTTTAATGGATTATAGGCATGGTGTGTAGAGTAGATCTTGTGTTTCCATACATATATACACTAATTAGATTTATAAAATAACATCCCATTATTGAAAAGTATAGGGTGTTACATCTGTCCCCCCCTCTCTTTCTATTATGCACCTATGTATGTATGTAGTTGCATACGGTGCAGCCTAACCGGATTAAGGCTTTAACATGTGATCCCTCACTTGTTATGGTCTATACAAGGAGGAATATAGATAGAGAAAAATAGTCTATTCCTATATCAATCTCTGGAGTTTTCCTTAGTGCGAATTTTTGTATAGTGGGAGACATATGTCTTATATTTTGTTTTCCTTATTTTAGTAAAGAAAAAAAAAATAAATCTTAATATACTATTTTATGAAATAGACACATTGTTGAACCAAGTCTTTAATTTGGGTATTGATTTTCCCTTTTCTTTTGTTGTTTTATTTTAGCTTACATTAATCACCTGCAATCAGTTTTCTGCGACAATTTGTTTTGAGCTCCAATGTATATTTTTATGCCTCTAATTTAACAGAAGTAATGAATTGGCTGGGATTTTCATTTTGTCCCATTAAATTGTAGGCTTTTAAATATCGCTTACTAGTAAATCAACTATTGTAAAAGAAAACCAAATAAATCAATGAATGGGATCAACTACTATTAGTAGAGCTGGACATCGGACCGAGTTGGATCAGATTGGGTCCAACTCAGTTTGATCCATAATCTCAATGGCCTGACCCGAACTCGATCCGATCCGGGACTGAGTCCGGGCCACCTGACTCAAACCGATCCGAATGTACATGGCCTGGTCGATCCAAGTCCGACTCGGTCAGAAAACCGAGTTGGATCGGATTGGGCACGGTTCGGATCAAGATCGAGTGATTAATACTCTGCGTCCGGGATCTTCCAATCTAGTAAATTTTCGGTGAATTGACCGTTTAAGGCTTCCCGTCAGTATCATATCAACGCTTTAGATCACTGGTTCATGTGCCACGCATGTAGATCTGAAAGCCTGAACGTAACGTATAATCTCCGTCAGAACACCGTACGAAACGCTGTTTGATGAGACAAAGGATAAGGGAAGATAGTTGAGTTATGCCACCACACGCGTGCATAACCCAGTTCTAATGTGCTAACCTAGTACACGAGAAAAATTCAATCCGTATATCAGATGAATCCTCCATGTATATGTCCTGTACCAAAAAATCAAGACTGTAGATTCATCAGGTAGGCTAAGGTGTTCGAAGAAAATAGATGCCCGTCGAATTAAGTATAGCTGTCCTTTTGTTTCATGTGATGTGGCCCACCAAGCGAATGGAGTAATCTTTACCGCAAGTTCAATTGGTGGACAGTTTGGATGTTCTGCTCATTTTCTGGATTTGCACATGTAGGCATGTGCACAGGCTGGCCCACGATGTGTGAGTGCACGCGCATGTAGGATGAGAAAACCACGTACGAGTGACTGCTCAGGAAGCAGATTGGCTGGTGTACATCACACCAGCTGTATAGTTGATGTAGTAGGTACGTGCAAAGACGAGCATTGATGCTCCTCGAGCTCCAAGTTGTAGGAACGGTTCAAAGGAGATCAAAGTTACATGGGCTCCTCCACAGGTATTTATTTATTATATTTATACCATCCATCTATTTTTAAAGATAATTTTAAAGCATTATTCAAAAAATGAATCATATCAAAAGATCATCTGAACTACACTATAACTAGTAGCGGAGATAATGATTTTCACCGTTAAACAATTTTACTTACTAATACATCCGGTCCGGATCGGATCCAATCGGATTGGATTCCGGATCGGATCAGGTCAAATCTGGTCCAATCCAAACTCGATGCGAAAAGCTTTCGGACTGGGATGGGCCTACCCGATCCATACCAATCCAAGCCGTTGGTTCGGTTCAAATTAGGCCAGATTGGGTCGTATTCACCGAATCGGGTCTAAAATACCCAGCTCTAACTACTAGAGTAAAGAGGAAAAAACTTAAAATATGCTCAAAAGTGCTTTCATAAACCACAAGATGCTTGAACAAAGATCCAACAAGTGGGCCAGCATTATGTATTCATGGCATCCAATCCGTCCATCAGATGTGTGACCTCAAGTTACTTTGGCAACCAAAACTAAGCCGGATCCAAAACTAAGGTTGATCACAACATTGGGAACAAATCGAGAGCTAACGCCTACCGTTGATTTGAATAGGGGGCCACAATGTAGTGTATCTGCAATCCAGTCCATTCAATCCATTCATCTGGCCTGGAAGTAGATCATGCCCAAAATGAGGTTATTTTGCAATTCCGGTGGGCCCCTGTTCAAATCAAAGGTTGAGCGTTCCCTCTCATCTTGTTCCCTGTGATGTGGCCTTTGTGTCGAATCAGCTTGTTTTATATACCTTAAACTAACACGAGCTCTTGAATCTTATGGACGGGTTAGATGTCGAGCATACATCACATGGGCTTCACATTAGCACGGTGCTTATGGTGGTACATTTACCACAGGAGTGCACCTAGGCCCTTATTTAAATTAACTCAGAATCCTCTACAACACATCAAAGATCTTTGGATCGCCACCGCGTTCTATATGTGAAATTCACTTTGTCCATCATCAAGTGCGCTTATTTATTCTTATCCCTGGCCTAAAAATCATCCAGATTCACAGATTAGGTGGTCCACAATCTAGGGAAACCCTTGATGGGGCACCAATCCTAGTTATCTTTCATCAAACTAGTTCATTGGTTTGCAGTATTTGAGCATATTTATGAAGTGTAATGCTCTTCCAAATAATCAGAGTTTTTCTTTGGCACACGTGTGTTAAATAAAGATCATTCATCAACAAATCGCATGTCCCACCCAATTATTCAACGTATTTATGGACTTTAATAAATGCATCAGTATATTGTTCACCATCTACAGTGGGGTTCATAAATTGGCAGTTTATTAGTGCCCGTGTATCATCCATCACACTCCCAGAGTATCAAAGTTCGAATGGGAAGCTTAGATTTCAAGCCTTAGCCTTAGTCCTTGGGCCAAGTTTAGTGTTTGCTAAAATACTGATATATGAGATTTTACTTTTTGGATCTGGGGTCATTAAAATAGTTCAATTTGAGATTATTTTTTGAGATTATTATTGTTTTTTTTCCCCATAGCCAGTGCGAACTATTGAAAGCCGGACGCGGATTCGCTACTTACAGGTTGAGTAGCGAGACTGCCACTGAAGTGACGTCACGAAGTTTTGTGGGCCCCACCATGATGTATGTTTGGTATCCACGCCGTCCATCCATCTGGAGAGATCATTTTAGTAAAGTATACAAAGAATGAGTCACATCCAAAGCTCCAGTGGACCCCACCACAGAAAACAGTGGGGAGAGTGATACCACCATTAAAAACTTCTAAAGGCCAAAAAAGTTTTCGATCAAGCTGATATTTGTGTTTTCCCTTCTTTAATGTCTTTTTTAACTTTTTAACAGGTTGGATTTCAAAAAAAATCATGGTGGCCCTTAGGAAGGTTTCAATGGTGGGCATCAATCTTTCCACTGTTTTCTGTGGTGGGGTCCACTAAAGCTTTGGATCTGCCTCGTTCTCTGGCTCATGCCTTAAAATGATATCTCCAAATAGATGGATGTTGTGGATACAACACATACATCAGAGTGGGGTCCACTGAACTTGGTGACGTCACTTCAGTAGCGAGTCTCGCTACCGAACCTGTCAGTATCTAATCCGCGTCCATTGAAACTCCCAGTCGTTGCGACTGATCAATCCTAACCAAACTGAGCTAAAAGCAATGAACGGTCAACGTTAGATGGGAAGCATGGGAAACAAGAAATATCCCATCAGCCCTCTAAAACGAAGACCAGGGGGGCCCCACCTCATCGAGTGGCTCTGGATGGACGCTCTCTCCACTTGTTTCAGGGTCCAGTTTGCATGCTGAATTTCGGTGGAGAGAATTTTGTATCATTTTCTTCCTTGCATTTGATGAGCTTTCACTAATATGCATGTCAATCAAAGCCGTCCAAATCATAGTCCCATCGCATGGTCAAAATTACACAACATGGTGATGCAAAGGAGATGATGGAGGGTCCAGATTTTGCAGGTAATGCGTTGGGTTGCAGAACCGATGGTTGAATGGACCACGGCCCAAAAACCACAATGACCGTCTAATTTTTAGTCATACAATCTACAATCAATGTAATGTTCCCCACTAAAATCATATGCCATTTTCATTCTTTACTTACCTTTTTAAGTTGCATGCCATGAACCAATGGCTAAGATGATCTAACAGCTCATAATGACCCACATAATCAATGGTCTTATAAGTGTGGCCCTCATACAAGATAGAATTCATTGTTTAAATTAAGTTGCTAGTGTAAAATCACAATGTTCTTGCTTTTACCGGTAAAATAGAATGACAGAATGATGTTTTACCAACCTTCCATATTTCACCTGCTACTACTCACCTCCTTTCATAAAGTTAATCACACAATTCTAGTGCTTTATCTACCTCCAATACCTCACCTACTTCTCCTCGTCTATTTTTTAAATATCTAGAGACACGTGTCATAGTTGAATTAGCCTATCTATTGAACTTCTTTTCATCCTTGGTTTATACTTGAAATCTATAAATAGATGCATGCATAGGCTTACATGTGAACTAAGAATTTAACATATTTAGTTGAAAGATATGAGTTGGGTAATCATTTTTTTTTTCTTTTTTTTTTTTAAAAAAAAAAACTTGAGAAATATATAGTATATTTATTTTGTATAATACCAAATTTATTTTTAGTTATAGTTGTAAGTAATAAATTTAAGATAAACAATGTTTGGTAAACATATAAAAATGAGTTGATCTTATTTTAGTTACTAGTGGATTTCTAATATATAACCACTATAAGTATGAACTTATTAATGCCAATTAAAATGGGATGAACTCATGTTTAAGCATCTACTAAATAGGGTATATAATAATTAGGGCCGTACATTAGCAGATTTAGCTCGGAAACTCACCCGAGTTCGAGCTTGCTCGAGCTCTACTCATCGAATCGAAATCAGATCGAACCAGTTCGGTGACTCGGTTACTTTGATATTGCTATTGCTCACCAAGGGTTTGATGAAATGACTCATTGAAGTGTGGCTGGTGGCAAGGAAGGTACATATATGAAATAAATACTCTTTTTTCTTCATTTTTATGTTCCTTGTAAGGTGTTTGATGAAATACCTATATGATCAGTGTTTGATGAAATACGTATATAATCACTGCTATTGTTTTGATGAAATACTTTTTCTTTTCTTGATTTTTAAGGTGCAGCTTATGTGTTTGTGAAAATGCTGCACAGGCGAACTCAACTTGATCTTGGCTCGAACTCGGACAAATTGGCTCACGCTACTGATCAAATTAAGCTGAGCTGGCCAGTCAGGCTCGAGGACCGAGCCGATCCAAGTTCGAGCTGAGGTCAGCTAGTGGCCGAGTCGAGTCGAGCTGAGCTGGGCAAAGCTTGGCTCGAATTGACTCATGTACACCTCTCATAATAATACTACCAATTTAAAATTACTTTGTTACCATCCATTAAATGGCTCACCTTTTATATGTATATTTTGTATTATGGATGCAGATAAAGGTATTTTAAAGTCGATTGAGATATTGGAGAAAACTAACAAAAGGTATACGCATATATTCTTTAAATTTTATTCATAATATCACTTTTATATTTTAGTTATATTTATCATTTGATTTTAATTTGCAATCTATTGTTCTTATTTCTATTTATACTTTATAAATTATTTATCTAATAACTTATTATTATTCAACTCATGATAAACTGCTCTCTCTCTCTCTCTCTCTCCCCCTCACTCATAAGCAGTGTCACGCCCACATAACGTATTTACACATGATGAAATGAGTATGAAACTAGTCATTGTATCATGTGGTGTGGGCAAATTGTTCTTTTTGATTGGGTGATTTTTTTCTTCTTTACTCGGGATATGGGCCCTTTTTTTTTTTTTTTTCAAATGCACTACTGTCTATACGTTGAGCTTTTGTAAAAACAAAACCTTGACTTTTAAACTCTTTCCAATTATACGTAATAGTGTTTACATCATTAGTCATTTTAGCGCATACCGTATGATATTATTACACACCAAATATTGTATTTTTCAAAAGACAAAATTGCCCTTATATTCTCTTAAAACCTATTTTTTTCATACGCTCCCTCAATAATTCATCCCTTTCTATCTCACTTGAATCACAGTTTATCTTAATTTTTTGAATTTAATCATAAAATTTAGTGCACCGCCTCATGTTTGGATTAGACTTTGTATAAAATCATGTTTGGCCATGTAAAAATCAAAGATAAATGTTCAATTGTCATTGTTTTCTGTTTTGGGGTCCACCTGAGATTGGGTCCTCCTCATTTGTAGGCCCATGCCATGAAATAATGATCCATGAAACATGGACATTGTGAATCAAACATATATCATTATAATGCCCCTATGGGTGTATAAAGTAAGTATATAATATTTGAATTCATTTGAAAAGGGAGACACAAATATATAGAGGACATATTCCTTAGTCATCAAGGTTAAATAAGGCAAATTTTAACTTAATTTGTTTTTTTTATATAAGAGTTTAATACCTGTTATTTTTTTTTTAGGATAACCCAAAGGATAGGCAAAAAATAGTGAAACATTATGTCATTGTAATCAAAGATATCCCACCGGAAATGCATCTCATGAGTACAACGCCACTTGGTGCTACCCCTGATCGCGGGTTCCACCTTGATGTATATATGCTTTGTATATCTAAGTTATCCACCTATTAATGTGGGTGCCACATGCCTAATTACCTCCCTTCCAAACATATGATTAATCAAATCAGTAAAAAGTCTAGTAATTTACATATTTATCTAAACACCTCCATTAGTTAATCAAAATACACTAACAATCATTGTCAATGTAATCCAAATAAGCCTTAGTATGTGGGCTTAGATGGGATTAAGCAAGATGGAATTAGATTTGGTCCATGCAGGTTGTTTAGTGAATTTTGAAATCCACTATGCATGTGGGCCCTACATTGATGCATGTGTTTTATCCATACTGTTCATCCATATCGCCCCCTTACATGTGACATTCTAGTTGTATACACATATAAGTGACTGACATCCGTTGTGAATTTGGTTCATTGATTGCAACTTCATGGTTCACCAAATGGAGTTTTGCTTAATCTAGTGTTTTTCCTTGACAAAAATTTTATCCCAAATATGAGGATTGGATAGCCAAAATACCATAGTATTTACAATAATTATACAATAATGGTGTTAATCCCATCTAATACAATTCTATACCATTTAATCTCACAAACCAAATAGGCCCTTATTTATCAAAGGACAACCCAAGTAAATATCGTGGTCATTTCAAAAAATAAACAAAAAAAAACAAAAAGTTCAACTCGTCTAACCTTAGGTCACATGTGGATGGTAAATTATGATCGGAAATTATAAAAGTGCAAGGATTATAAATTATAATATTTATTTATTTTGCTCGTCCCAATAGAATTAAATAGAAAAGGCAAATAATTCAAATATTATAGAATTGAACGGAGGCCCTATTGTGGTACCCAACCAAAGACTGCCAAAAAGCCGAGGAACGCAGCTGGCCTTGGGTAGTTTGGCTACGCTAAAATCCGTTAGAGAATGTCAATAATCCGTCGGCGTAGCTGGATTTTTGAATGGTGGACGTCCAACCGTCCAGAATTTTCTCATTTTGTGGTCCACTAGAGACTTAATTAGGGATAATTAAGTGATGTGGAAAAATGGATGGACGGTGTGGATGAAACATATACATCATGGTGGGGCCCATAGAGCCCTCCCATTTCCAAAGATATGTTTACCGTTTTATTGTTCTGCAAAAAAAAACTGTGAGTTTTGTACAGAATGTAGAATAGTCATGACTCGTTCATGAAAATAGTGGCAATGATATAGAATTATCCAGACCATTGAAGTAATCCTTCTAGTTGTAGATGTTTAATATTTATAATTTTTTTACATAATAAAATCTTAACCATCCTTAAAATGGTCCCTCTTGCATGTACGATTGTTAACAAAGTTTTTGTTATAACAAGTGGTAAACACACACTGTTTCAGATTTGAAAGTTTTATATTACTCAGAAGAGGATTTCGAAAATAACGAGAGCGCCGTTTCCTCTCTTATCCCATTTTCAATCTTCTTCTTCTTTCGAGCGGCGTTTTCTTCCTTCGAGCGGCATCTTCTTCCATCAATCTTCCATTGTTGCGATAGAATATTCCATTGACAGATCAAACACTATAAACCCCCAAACCCTCTCTCTCTTGATCGACTCTCCCTTTATCTCTCTGATCGATCTATCTCCCTCTTCCTCTCCTTCTTAGATCGACTCTCCCCTTGTAATGGATGAGATTTTCGGCCATCTGATTGTAATGGAGGAGATTTTCGGGACATGGCCTTTTTGTGATGGGTCTCACCAGATGGATGCTGTGGATATTAGGACACGATTGTACAAGTACTGCTGCCACAACTTACTCGAGTTCCCGGAGAAGTGCATCGAAAAGCTCCCTCTTAGTCTGTCTCTCTGCACCAGGAGTGTTCAGAACTTTACTCTGCTCCACCATTGTGATTGTGTTATTCTTCAACTCTTCCTGCACCCCCCCACAAAAAAAAAATAAAATAATAAAATAAAATAAAAAAATAAACACCATCAAAACACACAGATTGCTGAATGATATGAGATCTTGCTTTGCACTACTAAAATGAAGTGGCTGTCTCTGTACCTCACAAATTTTGGAGTCAGTCAAGGAAGGCTGTGGCAGTTCCAAGAGTGGTGTTTGCATGGGTAGGATTTTATTGAGCACCTCAGGATGGTCGTGTGTTTTAAATGATTAGGGACTGAATTTTGCCACTGCCACTTTATAAAACGAATTTGAGATCCCTTCTAAGAAGTTCACTGTGCTGCTTGGAACACTACCCCTTGCATGATTTGATTGTGGTCATCATAGAGATTTAAATGGCAAGTGCTGTCAAATTTGGATCTTCCAAATGGTATCTTTGAAAGAAGAGGAAATGAGGGGATAGTCAGATACTTACCCTGTTGATTTTATGGAAGGCATTTCTTACAAATGGTAGAAAGAACTTAACCACAATTTGGTTCAAAACAGACTAGTTTAGGGGATCAAATCTAATTGAAATGTACCACCTGATCAACTTTAGAATTGCATTATGAATAAATGTGCAAATCAGCACACAATCCACTTTTCTTTTTCAATTCGTATAGGCAGGATAAATTAAGAGCAACAGTGCTGATGGTAATGCACAAACCATCTTTCATACTTACCATGAAGGAATGAGCGGACACATCCATCCACAATAATCTCTTTTAAACAGATAATGTCATTAGGCACAAGCTATGCTTTCATGCTGGCAATGAAAGCAGGGACCATTGAAAAAGTCAACCATCAATAGTCTTATTAGCAAATAAGGGTACGATTGCAAATTACTTTTTTCAATGAGCGAAATTGCCATTGGCTGAAATGACCAGACAATGTCATTGCATGGTTTAATGGCACAATTGATTGATTTAATTGGGCTTTTTAAAAACGGTTTGTATTTTTGGGTGGCATTTTTGTCACGCAATTTTGCATGTTATATGTCGAAAGAAATGAAATTAGAAGAAGTTTGGATCTCTCTCTCTCTCTCTCTCTCTCTCTCTCTCTCTCTCTCTCTCTCTCTCTCTCTCTCTCTCTCTCAGTTTGCTTTAATACTCTGGCAGTGTGTGATGAATGATACGCAGGATATATATATATATATATATATATATATATATATATATATCTGTGTGTGTAGTTTTGCAATATTCCCCATCTTCTTTCATCTACCACTATGCGTCCAAGTCACAACTACTTAAATGCAGCAAAACTTGCATTTGAAATAACCATATAGTCTTCTAAACATCAGTTAGTGTTAGCTGATCGTCAGACTGGTGGAGATTATTTGGATGGTTAAAAGTATGAAATATCCAATGGTCCTATTTTCAATATAGATATAATCAAAGTTGGGATGGCAGCATTTTCATTCATGAGAAGACATGACCCAAACCATGATTCGATATGTTCCAAATTGGGCCTGAAATATTTTTAAATTACAGTTTGTGCGTCTTCACTCGTTATAAATGGAGTTGGACTAGTACAGCTTTTGCTGTTTTGAATTATTGCAATTTGACTCTTCAACGAATTGCCTCACTTCTCGACAATCTACCGGAAAAAAAAATCAATTTATTAGAAGTTTAGGGCATCTGATTGTGCTTAATTTCGTACTCATTGTTGCCTAAAAGGCAATCTAATTGCTGTAAATTTTATTTGGACAGTCCCATTGGATGACAAGAGTGATCTTGGTGAACATTACAGTCTTTTTGGGTTTTGTTCTGTTGTGTCTAGATGAACTCATGCCCTTTTACTTCTTTGTGAACAATCTGGATGGTCCTGATGGATGACCATTACATCACACCACACTCAGCTTCTAAGTGCAAGCGGAAAGGTTCACTTCTGGAAATGGAGTCCTTGAGTGTGGGAAAAATCCTGCATTTGGGCCCTGGAAAGGCGCCCCTGAGCAGTTACTAATTTTTCTTCTTATATTTTTCCAAGTTCTCATATAGATGGAAGGTATTTCAATATGGATTGGGCTGTTGTTCACTTGTTTTGTTTGGTCTCCATGAACAGATTTTGAACCTTTGCAAGTGCAAGGATGATGTTAGGAACAAGGTTCATATTGTGATAGACAAGTTTGCTGAAAGTGGGCTTCGATCATTGGCTGTTGCAAGACAGGTTTGTCATAGTTGTTTTTCAATAGTCATAGGTTAATATTTGTTAGTTTGGACAATTGAATTTGTTGAATTTAGGATCAAAAGGATTTATAGATGGTGATGACTTTTGAAAAAAAGAAAAAAAAAAAAGGTGATGATTCAGACCGTTCTTCCAGAAGCTCGTATACAGATTTCATGCTTAGGTGAGTCATGTGATTTTTTATCACAGAATGTGGTGTCCATCTTCATGTCATCCTGACTGCATATTCGAAAACACTCCTAGATTGAAAGATCTTGCCTAACCATTTTCTCTTGACCAAAGCGGATTAGGTGCAGCCCTTACCGTGGGGCCACCTCGATGTATTTATTTTATCTGTTTTTCTAGATCATTTTAAGGTATGCAGATCCAATTCTCACAGTACAAGAAATACTAGTATCAGGGGCATTTTTATTTTATCTGTTTGAGTTTTGCTTGTGGTTTTGAAACAATTGCTTTGGTTAGGTGATAGTAACCATCTCATCCATGGGTTGGAAAGTGGACGTTTATATTAATAGGGTTGATGTTATCCAGTTTGTTTGATTTTCTGAAAGGGGCCTAAGAAAGGAGCATTGGATAAAACAGAAGGTCCAGATTAATGTTATCAATACCTCATGTCTGACTGCAGCTATCTACAAGGACGTTCCCATACGTACAGCGCACCCGAGCATTTCTCCATTTGTTATCATTATTATTATTTTTGTAGCCTTCTGTAATTTAGTGTATGGGTTTCCAAAGAGGTATGTTCCAAGACCATGAATACATTCAGCTTCTATATACTTGCCAAGAAGTGATATTATGTACTTTGCCATGTCCAGAAAATTAGTTCTTATGCATATTTGAATTGGTTGAAACGTATGGAAAATTCAACTCCCAAAAATTTGCCACAAAGGACTTGTATTGGACTTGCAGTCTATGAACTCTTCATGAAGGTCAGGAAAAAAATAATATAACCTACCTTTTCCTTGTTCTTTATACCTGGTTCTCTCTATATGTTATCAATGTGCTTTTATGAAGCTGGTTGTATTCTTTGGATTAATATATAATTCTATAAAAAAATGATCATCTACAGCCACTTGTATGCAACGACCCTTTCTTCTTCTTCCTCTTGCCCTTTCAGTCCTGTATTATAATATGGGAAAGTATCCAGTGCTTAATGCTTACATTAAAGTTGGTTGTCAAGTACTCTTATCTTGATACACAACATACGTGGATGCCAAGGCATTCATCTATCCCTAGTGCAGGTGGGCCATTCTCCAACACTCGTAATGGTTTGGATAATCCTAACCACTAATTTTAGGGTTTTTCTTTTTTCATCAAACTAAAGACTATTTTTCAGTTATTATTATTATTTTTTTCTAATCGTCCATTTGTAATCATCAAAAGCCTTCCAATCAGTGCCTAGGATCCAACCAGTGTAATTTGTAACACATTGCCCATCGTCTTTAGGGGCTAGCAGATGAACAGTCTTGATTTCTCAAGTGTTTGCCACATGTAAAGAGATACAAGTGCTTGATTATTAACTTCGATTAAAATAAGAGACACCACTAGCTAAAGATGAGAAATTTGTGCAACTGGTTGCGTGTGGGACCTGCTGTGGCATGTGATATCCAACTGACAGTGTTGCCCAACCATGAAGATCTGTGCATGCATGCTTGCGTGAGTACAGCTTACCTCCTGTTAAAGAGGCATTTGTAGGATGACCTATCTAGGAATGCTTTCTATTCTTTAGGTTGTCATAGTAATGATTATCAGTTGTGCTGTTGGCATTTTATTAGTTTTGTATTTTATATACCTAAGATACCTGACTTTGGTTTAGCAAAGCTTGTAGGATGGCCTTTGATGTTTGCTGTCCCAATTGCAAATTCCCAAGCAATGACTGCCCACTAAGTGAGTTCATGATTTGAGTGCAGCTTACCTATTATATATGTATGTATGTATGCGTATGAAATGTAGGGATGTAAGTTGTCATGGTCATGAATGAAATCATTTTTGACTCATTTCTTCTTGGAAATGAAGTGGAAATGAATAAATCCTCTCTGTACATGTGAAATTGTGGTCCTGTTCTCATTCAAACAATCTGGATATACATTGCATTGGCAATATTTCTACCTGTAAAAGCCTGGTTTGGGTTGTACCAAAGGTCCAAAACATGTTGTTCTTGAGTTTCACAAACAATCCAATTACCCTTGATTTTGCAGCTAACCAAACTTCAAGGTGAAAAATTAGGCCGATTTCATAGAGCACAAACTGCTACAGTTTTGTTCTGGTCTAGTAGGTGGTCAATACTCAACTGCTATTATATCCTTAGTTCTGTGATTTTGCCTATGCTCTTGAGTACCACAAGACACCAATGCCCTTGAATTTCAAAGATGACCACCATTCCCTTTCTTCTCAGCTCTTGGTTTGAGCCAATGGGCTGCACATTTTGTAAAGTTTGCATGCAACTCTAACATTTGTTCTTTATGCTACATTGAGAGGAAGTTTTCTCAAGTATAATTCTTTTATAGGAAAAATTAAATTTCTAAGATTCCTAAGCTAGTAATCTTTATTGACTGCCGCATGACTGAAAAATATGAGCAGAAGTTTATGATTTGACCATTAAAGTGTAATTCGAACAAAATTGATGATAGAACTACATGGAATTAAGAGGATTGATCTTAACAATATGGTCGTCATGCACATAGACAGAAAATGCTTGCAATGAATGTTTATGAGTATTAGGTGGCCTATTAATGAAAACAATGTCTCCGTCCATAATACGCCTGTTTATGATTTGACCAACTTTCAAATATGTATGTCCTTTTGAACCTTCCCTAATTGCATAAGTGGCTGAACCATCTCTGTATGTTACACCTAATTTGTCATCCACTGGTTTCTGTAAATGAAAATAAGAGGATTGATCTTAACAGTATGATCATCATGCACATAGACAGAAAATGCTTGCAATGAATGTTTATGAGTACTTGGTAATTTTGGAGTCTTTCTTGGTTAGGGTTTGGGCTGAAAGTACGAGTGTTGGAGCCGACGCTTTCGGAGTCCGAACTCATTCTTTTGAAAAATAGAAAAATGGGAATATTAGTAAATATGGATTTTCTTGTTAAGAAGAAAATGGAAGATGGATTGAAAAAACATAAAAGAGATTTTTTTTTTTTTCCTTCTTTTTTGCTTCAAGAGAGAGAGACAGAGAGGTGAGAGTGGGGAAATGGAGGGAGAGAGTGGGGGAATGAAGTGGCCGCGTGAGATTTAAAAATAGCGAGTGTAGTTTGGTTTGAAAATGACGTTTCGCATGCGTGGCGTGCATGTCTATGAGAGGTGGGGCCGACGGTTTTTAGCCGTATGCAGCCAAGTTTGCTATCATAGCTAAATATACCTGTGAGGTTTGTTGAATGAGGAAAATATGCAGGCCTCACCATGGATGACCCATGGGGTAAAAATCCCTACAGATTGGGAGATCCTAGAACTATGTTATTTGGCTCTTTTTGTGGTTGAATGTGAAGGATAGTAGTAATTCTTTCTTGACTGCCTATTTGTTGGCACCTACCCCAAGGGTTGGGATTTCTCCAATCTGGGAGATTTGCTGAATGGGGCATCCATAGTGCAGCCCCTGATTTCGACTGTTGGGATCAATGAACTAGGGACCACATTTCAGCACTCCAACAATCTGAAAACCTGAAACAGTTTTGCAACACTCGGCCCTGGTGAAAACACAGGGTGGCGAACCTGATAGGGTGAGAAGGAAACTTGTTGGTCCTTTCTGTTATGCATCATCTCAGACAAAATTGCATTTACTTGATACATTAGTCTGGGTATCAACCTTGCCACTCCAGATGTTGTCATTCTCTATGAAACTGATTGGTACATTTTCCATTCTGCTTTGCTAGTAGCATTTTAATGGGAAAAAGAAGGAAGCTGTTATTGCAACTTATAGCAAAAAAGAAGGAAATGATAGCCATTGATGGTTACGAAATGATATCAGTTTTTTTTTTTTCAAATCAATGGTTACTTTCCTTTTGTGCACTCATTTCTAAACTGATAGCCATCGATGCAGACCTTTCACCACATGTAGTAGTACTTGGGCTTCATGCACTCATTTGTAGCCTGGTTCATCAACTCATTTGTGTAACTGATTGACTTTTCCTTATTGCAACGGATCCTAGACTTTTGTAACTAATGCACATGCTTGTGAAGTGATGCAGATCGATGGATGGTTGTGAAGTGATTCATTGACTTATTCTGTGATTGCAGTGATGGGTTGCAGGTTTTTGTGAAGTGATGCACATTACTGGTTTTTTTTTTTTTTTCTTCCAAATCAATGGTTACTTTTCTTTCTTGCACTCATTTGTAAACTGATTCATGCACTCATGTGAACTGGATTGTATCATGTGATTGCAGCAGATCCTAATCTAATTTGTCAACTGATTCATAGACTAAACTCCAGACAAATCTGTGAACTGGAACTCATTTGTGAACTGAACTTGAACTGGAATGCGGACTGTAGCTTTTAGTTCAGAAAGAATTAATTGTCCGTATAACATGGATTAAAGCTCACCTAGGACTCGGTTCACCCTTGTTCCAAGTGCATAGTGAACATGGACTTCATAAAAGTCATCCGTGTCAATGGTGGAGCATGGCCATTTCTGTAGGATAGGCAACTCTTTCACCGATTGACCTGTTTGAATTTGGAAATTGAAAGACTTAATTTCCAGAATGAACCCTGAGTTTTGAAGTTTGAACTTGCATCTATTTCTAGAAAAAAACCAGTTGTGTTTTGAAGTACCAATATGCAGTTCATTTTTGTCTCTGGTATAGTTCTGTCTCTATGCCATTTGCCGCTCTTTCATGCCATTGAATTTTATGATTCATTTGGCTCTGGCAATTTGCAAAATGAGAAGATGAGTGATTACGTTTTGTAATCAATCCAGCTCATGACATGTTGCAGTTCATGGTGACTCATGATGCATCATTCACTGGAACTGTCCTATGTGGTGGTTGAAAAAAATGTGGATTGGCCAAGCCCAAGTCAATTATTCTTCTATTGCAAGTTTTATTTTGACAGGGCCAAGCCAAATGTTGAAACTGAAAGACCAGTCTCCTAGTCCAGCCTGTTCTCTGCACATAATTGGTCCTGTCAAAACACCTTTATCAATTGTTTATTAGAACTTTTTCTTAGGCAAGTTTGTTTAATTGATGATAGAGAAATGGAAAATCTACATTCGGTGGACCATGATGATTGTGAAATCAGTGTTCAAGTTTGCAGTTTCTTTGTTTCATGGCAGTTCTCTCTCTCCCTCCCCCACGTGCACCCCGCCTCTCTTTTCTAATGCTGTTTAGTTTGTGATTTTGATCATAGTCCCCGGTAGAGACACTTGCGAGATTGCAATGGTGCACCAAGAAGATGCTGGCCTAAATGTCGAGATGGCAAAACTGGCTTTTGCAAAGGGTATATGGAGTTATGTATGTAAGATGGACAATGCATTGCGTAAATACCCTCCTACCCACCGTATAGGCACATACTTGGCTGTGACTGCTCTCCAGCTAATTCAAAAGGTGACTACTCCATCCTCACTTCCTGCAACGCAGCCCTTTTTAGCAATGTTCAACAGCAACTGGTCCGCTGGGAACTTGGCTGTGTTGACTCAGTTTGGTTGGTCTATGACCATTGCCTCTACCAAATCCTATTCCATGAGAATAACTGATGTGCTTTTCATTCACTTGGTTGGGTCTAACTCAGACATCTAAAGACTGATTACCGGGTCGAATAAAATCTCAAGTACATAATTACCGTTAACTAAAATGAAATGAGCTCATTTTTAACTGGCAACCAAACAGGGCCTTAGGTTTGTTTTAAGCTGCAGATTCCACTCTTTTATTTCATAAAAGGATTTTTAAGATGTATCCTTCAGATTTGATACATTTTGTTTTGTTGAAAGGTGGTAGGTGGTTTTTTCCTTTTTGGGCACAAGTAGGGCTGTTAGGGGCCAGCTTGGGGTTAGCTTTGCCCTAGATTCTGAACTTTCTGAGTTGGGCATATTAATTTTTTTTATTTTTCCTAGTCTATTGGCAGGCCTACAAGTAAGGTATTATAAGGTAAGATAACCAGGGATCTAACCTGGATCACTCATACTTGCAGTGGTCTTACTTTTGTTTACTTGGACAGTTTAATAGATTGATGAGGATTGTCATTTATTTTTTTTCTAAGAAAAAGTTACTCTCTTGTTATTTATCCAGGACTAATCAGCATGCAGTTGGATGAAAAAATTGGCAATCTGATTACAATTTGGTACAGGTTGATTATCCAATGGAAGCCTTTAAAAGCGTTCCAATAGCTGATTCTGAAGTGTGGCTTCTAGAAATACATGCAGGTTAGCTTTTTCTCCAAAATGTTTCCTGGCTTTAGTATTTCAATTTTCAGGGAATATTATGCGTATAGCCTAATACTTGGTTTTTACGATTCTGATGAGTGAGAAATGGTTGGAATTAGCTCTCCTCAGAAGTAATTTGTTTTTTGCAATATTAATGGATCTGAATCAATCTTACAGAAGGCTGAAATGAGGTCTCTATCCAAGAAGTCTGCTGGATCATGGATTTTTTTCTGGATCCCCTCTGCATGAAGAAGACAGGAATAAGAAATCAAATGGCCTATTTCGCAATGTCTTTTTTTGTGTTACAGGCTCGTGAGAAGTTTCTATCATTGAGGAAAAGGTACAAAGTCGGATGTTGCTGCTGTCTTAGAAGAGGTATTGTCCTATTTTCAACTGAGAGGCCTTTTTCTAACCGTGACTCATAAAAAATCTGACATTTTGTTTTTGGTATTTCAATTGTCAGCTTAATTCCTTGAGATAGAAATATTGATTTAGTTATAGGCATATTTCAGGACCTCCACATTGCACATTGCAAGGTCTTCATTTGAGCAGGCTCGCTTCAATCTGGTATTTACAGCCCTACAATGTCTGAACTGTAAACTACTGGTGGTTCACAGTGTTCCACAAAGATTAACAATGTGGGTCCCAGAAAGGTGGGCCTGCCTGTATGGTTGCTGGACGCTTTTGATACCTGTTCATCAAGAAAACCTACTATTTTATGCTAAGAAATAAAAAGCACTTTAATTTTATACATCAATTGCATATTGAAACATTGCGTGAAGTAGCTTCATGCAAATAAGTTGGCTGTTTTGTTTCTCATAGTCTTGGATTCACAAGTCAAAATGATATCAGGATTTTGCTGATGCTATGTTTTCTTTTATTTGCTATAAGTTGCAATACCAGCTTCCTTCTGGTAATTTTTTGTGTTGGTTATTAGGTCTCACAATTTGTCATTCACATATAAGGCTTGCATATTATGGATATAGTTGTCAATTTCTGCAGGTTGGGTTGTTTTTGCATTTCATCTTGCTAGGGGATCTTTTTCCTTTTCATTTCATCAATTTCATTACTATATTTGTCTTATCTTTTTGCATTATCTCTGTTCTAATGTGCTTAATCATGTGATTGTTTGTCTTCAACATAATCACGTGCAAATGTGACCCAGATCTGAATAGTTGAATGTGGACTGCATTTCTAGATTTAAAGCCAAGGACTTGAGAAAACCCCTATAGGTCAAGCAGCAAAATAAACAAAGAGACTTAAATGATATGTGGTCTTTTTTAAAAAAAAAAGCATATATCCAATCCAAATATTTGGAATTTGGATGATATATTTGATTTTGATTTCTTCCCTTTCTATTCTGTAGGCTTACCTTCTCAAATAGGCTGGTTTGTGAGAAGGTTGGTTCGTTCAGAGCTTCGGAGAAATGGGTATATCTAATTTTGGATGTGTGCGTTGATTAATACACATCCATAACCAGATACACCAATTTCTCGAAAGCTCTAATGAACCAACTTATTTGAGAAGGAAAAGTCTACATGAAAAGGAAGAAATCAAAATCAAATATTTCATCCAAATTCTTTTTTTTTATTTATGAGAATCGTCAATGGATTTTAGCTGCCGAGAACGCCGACGAATTTTAGCCGTCGGGGAATGTCATTGCCGACGGCTTTTAGCCGTCGGCCTTGCCCTGTTTTTTGGTTATAAAATGAATGGTTGAATAGGTTTTCTTCGAAAATGTTAAACAAAAGTTTTCCCTCACAGGGCCACTTTGAATTTTTTGTTATTTCCAAATCACACGGTCAAAAACCTTAGAACTTTACATATATGAACTGAGATGTCCAAAAGCTTTTTAGTTGATCCTATAACTAAAAAGCTCAAGCTATAGGGTAGTGTATGGAGCCCACTATGATGTGTCCATGACATCCAATGTCCATCATGTGTGCTTTGCGTGATTTCCTTGGCACCCAAAAATAAGATGACTCAAGACTTAAGTGGGCCACATCATAGGAATAGTTGGAAGGGGAAATGGACATGCCAAAAACCAGGCTATATATTCTAAAACTCAAGTGAGCCATGGTATGTGATTTTTGAGGTTTTAGACATGACTTGGTATGTGGCTAGCCTAATTGTTTTGGTGCCAAAGAGAACATGAGGTGTTGCACATGAAAGATGGATTGGATGTCATATATGTATGCATCATGTGGGCCACTGATGTAGGGCAGGTCACATGCACTTTCGTGGCAAAGATGGACTAGAGAAGGCTCAATCAGAGCCAGAAATGATCTGAACCGTCAGAACCTTAAAACAGCTGTATCTTGTAAACCGGGATGAGTTTTTTTAACATATTATGTATGATTTTGGGGTGGGGAGAAACTACTCAAGCCAACTAACCCTGTTATGCTAGGTTGCCCACATCACCTAAGGAAGATGGTGATCAACCTCATCACATCCCTCGTGTCAGCCACATGCCAAGGATAACCTACCCCCAATATGACTTGCCCTTGCTCACGCTAATTCCATTTCATTTTCTCTCGTTTTGTTCTATTGACTCACTGAGTCAACTCAGTTTTGATCTCTTGAGTCTGAATTTAAGTTTTTATATTTTTTAAAATGAGAGAAAGCAACTAATCCCCATTTTCTTTGCCAGTTTGGAGGTACTAGAATTAGGGATTGTAATTCACTCAGTTGTGATTGGGCTTTCAATGGGTGCCTCTCATAGCCCTTGCACAATCAGGCCTCTTGTAGCTGCCATTTGCTTCCATCAGCTCTTTGAAGGCATGGGCCTTGGTGGCCGCATCCTCCAGGTACATTGCTCCCATCTTTTGCCCCATACGTTGCACACTAAATGCACTAAATGTAGCACACGAGTGCGAGATCCATGCCATTCATTAGTCAGATCATATTTCAAATGTGTCAATGGCCCAAAAAATAAGCTCCGTTTGCTATTCGGGTGGGCCACATTTTGAAAAAAGTATCCAATCGTGGACTTGCGGAGGTATGTGAATGGCCCACCAGAGGAGTGGACCAATCTGAACTTTTGGGCAACCCTACATTGGCATGCATGGGGACTTGTTTTTGGCATTTGTAAGTAGCATTCCTCTAACACCACATGTGCAAGTAAGGCACATGCCTGTGAGATCCAAGCCATCCAGCATGTGGATCCCACATCTTAAATACCCTAGATCAGAATCATGCAAGTCCACCCGTCAGTTGGTCCACAGTTACAAACAGATAGATGGATGAAAATAAAAATAAAAATGAATATTAAGTTTTTCTAAGTCATCAGTACTATGCCTCCTTTGATTAGTGGACGATCCTGATTCTTGGAGCATGGCATCTACATGATGGGACCCATCTAATGTATGTCTTGGATCTCACATATGTCTCCGCACTGGCACATGTGGATACATGCACATGTGCTGCCTTGTACACCTGTGTGGGCCTGGCCCAGACCGATTAAAATAGATCGGCCCAGCCCAACCAGTTTAAAAGTCCAGGCCCACACCAATACAGGCGAATCCGAACGCGGATTTCCTGCCAAAGCATTTTGCAGGAAGTTCCTGCGCAAGGAGTGTGGGGCCCACTGTGATTCTTGTGAGAAATCTAACCCATCCATCCGTTTTTCAAGCTCATTTTAGTGCATGCAACCAAAAATGAGGAGGATCCAAAACTCAAGTTGAACATATGAGATGAAACAGTGGGGAAAGGAATGCCTACTGCTGAAACGTTCCTAGGTTCCACCTTGATGTTCCAAACCTTTTATATGGTCTTTTTCACTGAGATGAAGTTTAAAAAATCAAGAAATTAAACAGATACAAAACTTTTTTCGCCATATAAATGTTTCAACGGTGGTCACTAAATCCCACTGTTTCCTCACGTGTGGTCCATTTAAGTTTTGGATACACCTTATTTTTGGTTGCATGTCCTAAAACGGATGGACAGAGTGGCTTTCTCACAAACATCACAGTGGGCCCCACAAAGAATCCTTGCGCAGGAATCCGCGTCCGGTGAATCCCATCAACCTCGTGAAGCATTGCATTTTTTTAAGAAACTGATTGAGATTTGGCGGGAAATTTCAGGCCGATTACAAAATCAAGATGAAGGCTATTATGATGTTTTTCTTCTCCTTCACAACTCCATTCAGCATCGATCTACCGTGATAATAGGCCAACGGCCCTGATTGTAGTGGGGCTGCTGAATGCTTCATCAGCTGGACTTTTGAACTACATGGCCTTAGTGTATCTTTTAGCCGCAGATTTCATGGGCCCAAAGCTACAAAGTAATCAAAAGCTTCAGATATGGGCTTATGTTGCAGTCTTCTTAGGTGCCGGTGGCATGTCGCTTATGGCAATTGCACAGGTTTAAATCTGATAATTCGGTACTACACATCCATCGATTGCATGAAACTGTAATATGGGCCTGTTTGGTTGTCCAAGAAATTGTATTTTTTTTAAAGGTTTGTTTGGGTGGGGCCACATTTTCATGGTTTGTTGATCCCCATTGACATGAATTCCAATGAAAAGAAGTATTCTTTGAAAGACGCAAGCACTGTTTTTTTTTGGATCCTTACTCTTGCTTGGGTGGTAGACTCCCAGGAGTTTCAACACCCAGTCAAGGGTTCGAGTATCCATGGGTGGTGAAATTCCACTAGCGTGAGTGTGTGGGGGTGTGTAAAAAAAGAAAAATGAAAAAAGCACTGTTTTGTACAATTCAAATCAAATTAACAAAAATAAATAAATAAATAAATAAATAAAAATTTTAGCCTATGGCTCATAGGGTATATTTGTACATGTGCCAGTATGGTATATTTGCCACATTCCACTTTTTAGTGTACTGCATGTGCCTCTTTTCATCTTTAATTGTCATATGTGTGGATCTAAGCCTTCCTATAGTAAACCCAATTTCCGTGGCTTGGATTCGACAGCCACGGATTGGGTATTACCCCCACCAGAACCTAGGTTAGGACAGATGGTCTATAAGTTTTTGAATTGCCACCAAATATTATGATCGACTTAACAAACTAAATTACCATGATTTATATTGTTAATTCCCACCTGATATGCGAGATTTTTCATTGATCTTTTCTTCTTTAAGTGGTATCTATAAAAATGACACATGGTAGGGTAACCTACTTAAGAATTAAGAATTGAATTGGAATTCCAACCCAATAAAAGTTTGGGTCAGTTTGGTCAAATCCAGGTACAGATTGGGTACTACCTCTATCAGGACCTAGTTAGAGACTGGCAGTCTTGTCAAGGGCTCTGTGGGGAGCAGTGGGATTGGAAGCTTACTATTGAAAACTTCTCGGGAGCCACAAAGGTTTCGGATCAAGCCCTTTGTATAGGTCTATGTGACTTGATGGCAAATAAAAATTAGGATGGGCCATAAGAAGTTTTCAAGGAGTTCAATCCATATTGCTTCATGTGGTGTTGTCTACTTGCATTTAATCTGCCTGCTTTTTGGGCTGATGCCCAACAATTAATTATCTATCAAAATAGATGGACAGTGGGCCCATGACAGGATTGGTGATTAATAGAATTGAATTGAAGGTGGGAATTTTTCATAAAGGTAGAATGGTCTGTGGAGTTTACTAAAACTATATTCGATTTCCCACACAGTCTATCCATTTTTACAGATCCTTTTAGGACATGAGTCAAAAAATGAGGCATATTCAAAGCTCAAGTGGGCCAAACCACATAAAGCAGTGGGGACAATGGCATGTGGAAACCTTCCTGGGGCCCAACATGATGTTTCTTTGCCATCCACCCTATTCATAAGGTCAAAAAGACCTGAAGGGAAAACACAAATATCAGCTTGATCCAAAACTTATGGCCCTTGAAAAGTTTTCAGGGATAGGTGTTCAATCTCCGTTGCCTTTTGTGGTGTGGTCCACTTGTGCTTCGGAACTCACTCATTTTTGGGCTCATGCCCTTAATGATCTCCCAAAATCGATGGACTCTGTGGATATAACACATACATCATGATGGGGACATCAGAACTTTGCCATTGGCACCAAGTAATCCATCGACTATTCAAATGGCCCACAAAATCTCACACGCTTTCCCACTTCATATACACCAAAAGCGTGCACTACAAAAAAGAAATGGTCCCCTACTACTTTTGTTAAGAAAAGAGGAGGATGGCGTGGGCCATTTATACCCATCAACTCTTTCATTTCTCACTTCAATATCGTATTCTAGTGCATGGCCCTTGGAGAGTGAGGCCTACCATACAAACCATCTAGATTAAGGAAATATAGGACCTGAATGTATAAACATAAAAAGCATTACCCAATGGTTATGTACTATTTTTTCCTAGTAAAAGAAGGTATCACATGAGCTCCAACTCTTTCCATGTTTTATTAATTTATTATTATTTTTTTAATTTTAATTCCATTTTCCTGCTGACATCAGCATATTCTCGTGCTACCAACTCTTTCCATTTTGTCCACTTTTCTCCTAAATAACAGCCATTTTACAGGCTGCAGATTAGTTACCTACAACAAATAAATCTTATTGTTTTCTGGTATATGGTCCATCCACGTGGTGGCCCGCCAAAGTAAACAGCCCTGATCACAAATTATAAGTGCCATGTGTACAGTAGAGATGTTTTCCACACTTCAGGGACATCCAGTACAGTATAAAAACACCAAAAATTAATCAATAATAAATAAAAATAATAAAATAGCAAAGAAAATACGAACTCATTTGACAGCCAGAAGCTAGATTCCATCACATTTTCTAAGCGGATATGGAAAGATATGACTGCCACAAAATCAAGGTACCAGCTAATCATTTAAAGCATAAAGTTAAACACAAAAATAAAAATAAATCCATTTTTATAGTAATAACTACTCTGTTTCAATTAAAAACAAAACAATAACAACAATAGTAACAAAACTTAACCATCGTACCAATAAGAATTACTAAGATGCTGTTGAAACTCTAGATTCCATCAAAATTTTCAATCTGGCCAATAAGACACTAAACACAATTCAACTATTTGAGAACATAAATATCCATTTCAAATTTCTTTTTAAAAAAAACATAAAAACCAACAAAAATAAAAATAAAAATGATAATGGTGCTTAAATGCTACTTGCACAATGTTACCAATCCAACATTGAAAATCATAATCTTCAAAAATAAAAATAAAAAAATAAAAAAAAGGGAAAAATATCACCAATAGAGCATAACAATCCTAACCAACCACTTCAAGCACAACAAAAAGGCACGAAATTATCAAAATTTAAAGCAAGAACGATAAAAAATTCCCAACCGAAGCAAAGCGACAAGCTTGACCGTACGACACCAAATCGAACTTCCTATCCAAAAGTATATTAGCTAATCACCCAGATTTGTGGGTGAAGTTACCAACTCCTAAGACAAACAGGAGGGTGCCCATTTAACAACCGGGTGGGCCATTTAACAGGATCTACTGCTGACCTTAAGTATATCAGCTAATCACCCAGATTTGTCACCGGCATGGGTTCCCTGAAAGATGGGTTAGAAAACTTCAACCAAGCTTTTCAAAGCTGTACATTTGTTTTGCAAACTGTCTCCCACCTGACCGGTGCGTCAACCAGATTCTTGGGTTAGGGCATTAACATAATAGCACCATTCCAATGAATAGCTTGGATCTCAGATCTGTCGTGTCATGGTGGCACATGAGTGGCATGTACATGAGCTTTATTCCACATGTGTGTGGCTTAACAAAGCTCCATGTACTGATCTATATATAGTTGTATACCATGGATGAAAGTAATATTAAAAAAAAAAAAAAAATTTTAAAAAAGAAAAAGAAAGAAAGATAAAAATCAGGGCAACTTGGAATGGTGATTCATGGAGTAGGATCTTCTTTGGGTGGATGAAAAAATCAGGGCAACTTACAGCGTTGCGAAGTTGAGAAGGATCTTCTTTGGGTGGATGGCCCCAAAACGATTGAACCTTTTACTCCTTACATCAGGGGCATCAGAGGTGCTGGATCCATTAGCATAAATTTCACTAAAGATGGCGGGCACACTGATGATGTTCTAACTCCAAATTAGAATTGTCCACTTCGATTTATATGCAAGGATGGTAGCAGATGTGAGTGCATCCGGGTGTGAGTATACATTGCATGTGTCTAACAGTTTAGTACTAAATGAGATTTGCCTACAAGGATCGCCCAATCAGCTTGCCCGTTCACTTCATGATATGATGATCCAAACCATACATTTAGAAGGTCCCTTAACATATGGCCAACATTAGCATATATATGGCCCACATGAGACAAATCTCACTGGTCCACAAATTATGTAGACATGGCATACCTCTGCAGATATGAACTTCCAAAACTCAGTGTTCCACACATCGGTTGCACCACAATAGTAATAGAAATTTGAAAATTTTGCAAGGAAAATAACTATTGGTTCACATTCAATGTATGCTTATCACCCACCTGACAAGCCTACCAGCCTGACTTTCAATCCAATCACCAGCCATCTTACTCAATCTCCCACAAGTGTACCATGTTGGCATGTATGCTACTAGGCCCCTTCTCCATCTTTTTTGCGCATGTACTATACTTACATTGCTCAATGAAATGATGTCGTTTAAATGATCTGTTAGCCAAAAATAAAAAATAAAATCAGTTAACCATAGAAAGCAATTCAAGAACCATACAACGCAATTACCAAACAAGGAGGTAGTTAACGATGCACAGGAAAAGAAATTGTATGGCAAGTTTAATCTTCAGTTTGCATAAACAGGACCCATACTTTCTTTGTTTAAGTGTATTTTTAGATAATAAACATCCTTCAATGTTTGAATTTTTAGCATAGAATTTGGTTGATCCTTCAATATTTATATTGGTGGAAACCAAAAGCTACCATTGGAAAAAGAAAAAAAAAACTACTGACATGACATTTTTCACCAATTGGTATAATAAAGTAACACGTGGAAAACTACTTTTCTTTCAACAATTTTCCTAAAATAGACATTTTCCTTTTCTAACCCAAACCTTGATAATCCACATTTCCATAATTTTTGAGAGACAATTATCACTTCTTGATCATTTATCAATCTACATTTCCTTGAAAGTCATAAAAACTAGAAGGAACAACTCTTAGAATTCTTTTCCTCGATCTTCCTTAACCATGGTTTCTTTGAGATGTAGCATTTTTCTTTCTAAATATGCTTTTTGGATTTCACCAATCTAAACGAGCCTTAAAATACAAATGCTACCCATAAAACTATGATTAGTGCTCATGATATTCAGATCAAATAATATAACCGGCATGATTTTCCACAAATTTGTTAATATTAGACCAGAGCATTAGTGACATAATTTCACTCTAAGAAGGAACAATTGTAAAGTAAATTACCTTAGATTTGAATTGATCATCTGAAGTGTAACTTCAACCATGCAAGCATTTGAGTTAGTATTCGTCTTGCGTTGCCTACAATGTTTGATAATACCCCGTGTGTATCTCCATCACACTCCTGAAGCACAATAATCCAAATGATTCAAGTCTACAAAGAGTAGATTATACATTTTTACAGAAACAAAGAAGTAACTGAGCATGAACCTGTATCATGTCAGCTGGACCGTAAGTTTATGTCCGTATAATCACAAGATGGTCTAACAGGCCAACATGTATGCCATGTGGACTGCTCATATCAGTTCGCCTACATCATATGCATTGAATTAAAAAATAACATAAGCTTGCAGGAAGATATTGCAGATTAATGCTAAAAAAGCCATGTAAAGATTTCTAGGAAGAACAAAATTCAGATAAGAGAACAAAAAGTAGGATCTTCCAAGAAGCAGTGTTACATGTAAAAGCAACTGATATATGTGAAAGCAATGTTCAAAAATGAACTAGCTAGTGGACCAAAAATGCAAATAAATTGACTTGCTTTGAAGTTTGAACAAGCTTTGAGTCCCTAGTCCCAAACCCTTGATTATCCAAAATAGGCCCACTTAATGGACTCGGACATTTTTCATATGATTGACGACTTGCTCATCCACTCAGCCAAACTGAGCATGGAAAACAAATGACTTTTCATGGAATCAACTTTGAGTCCTTTTTCATGTTTCATGAAAGCCTAGAGTTTCTCATTACCTGACATTGCATATTCCTCTGTTTGTAGCAAAAATTAGTATTTGTGATAGTGAGCTTTCTAGGGCGTGGTTAAGGTATGAAAAGCATTCCATATCGAGCATGTGAACCTGCATGTAGGATATGCCAAACCAGAGGAACTGTGAAGAAAACTAACCCATGTAGGAAACGAAAGGGGCTTGAAAGGAAAAGGCACCTCATCAATCAATAGGACTCCAGGGACAAGATCTGCTACCATTTCATCGATATATCTGTTAACAGCCTGTTAATCATGTAGTTTTTTCAACACGACTCATGCATTTCCACGGGACTCGCTACTAATTGCCTTAATATGATGAATGATATCTAAGGCTGCATTTGGGTGCTCCAAATATCTGAGATTCCATGTTATTTCATGATTAAGCAGCCTCATTTGTTGCAAAATATCATGAAATTGCATGATATTTTGTGCAACCAAACGCAACTTAAAATAATGAATTTACATTAAAGCCTCAATTCAAACAGTTTCTTCTGTCCCCTAGTAAGATTCGAGTAATCTACTTCGACATTTTCCTCAACAGGCTGTCCATTATCACCATCAACATGTTCTTCACCATCAGTGTTTTCTGCTACACCTAGTTTTTGTTCTTCATTTTGATCAGAGCCATCCAAGAAGGATGGGCCTCTACCACTCCCCCTTTTAGTTTCTATAACAATACGTAAAAGAGTCAAAATTGAGAAAGAATTAAATGATTGAAATGGATGAATCATTACAATACTAGAATATAATATCATAATGTCTTCATGAGGCAATTGTGAGTTGTTTGATGCAACAAAATCCAATGAAGGAATTGCAGATTTTTTATTTTTATTGAAAGATGACAACTTTATTAAAAACAGCAAAGCCGAAAGAAAAAGAGCAACAAACAACAAAAAAGACAGAAAGAGGAAGCAAAAAAAATTACAAGGGCTGCAGCCCAACCCAAAGGACTACATTGGCAAGGGCCGAAGAGAAAACAGTTACGGAGGAACCACATTTATCTTGGAAACATCCATTATTCCTTTCGGCCCAAATAGCCCACAAACCAGCCAAAAGGAACATTCTCCACCTCCAAAAAGATATTATCTCCAAGGAATTGTAGATTATGTTCAATATTATTTCCAAAAAATATAAAATCCAGCAAACTCAAAAAATAAAAATAAATAAATAAATAAATAAATAAATAAAAATCAGTCACTTGAATTGAGAGAGAGGGGACATGGTTGATTAACTTTGATACAAGTTAAAAGAATTATTGTTCCAGGAGCATCTGTTTGACAATGAACTGCATATTGTTGAAGATAGAATCTTGTTGTCAAGAAACAACCCCTGAAAGACTCAAGTGATATCACGTAAGAAACAACTTACGAAAGACGGAATTGAGATCTCATGAGGCCCAGTTGTAAAGAAGCTCAAAGCTGAGATTGTGACTTGAGTACGCTGACTTGATGCTCAGCAGGGCCCACCTATAGACCTACGTTGTGTTGTGTCAAGGAGTAAGCTTAGGGCTAGATCATGCTTTAATGATCTGGCTACCAATACTCATCACTGGGTGGCAAATGGGACCCACCTAAAGATCTGCTCCAGAGAACACTTCAGATTGAAGGCCATAACATGACAAAGACATGCGAAGTTTGATATGATGAGCGTTCTAGGAAGAAACATCTCTCATGAGCATTTTATCAAACAGTATGTGTGCATCATTAATCTAACAACATTTTACATACATATTAATCAAAGAGGTCCCAACATACAGATAAAACATGAGTTATCAAGTGTGTGAAAGCAAAAAGTCACAAAGGTGAGGAACTCAATCTAGCGGATGTAAATGTGTCTATGAAATCAACTAATCTAGATTAAGAACGGATAGAACAAGCTATCATAAAACTAAAGGAAAAATATACTCCAACAAATCCACATGGAAGAAGCATCAACTAATAATTCCAGATCTATACCATTTTATAACTAAAAAAATACACTCCCAAAAATCCACATCAGGAAAACACTACAGATCTCAAACTCTAAATACTATAAAAGAAAGCACATTTCTTGCCAACCCAAATCAGCATCTACAGCTTCACATAGACAAAAACAGGCTGATATATATATATATATATATAAACAGATTAGAAAAATGGAAACAGAGATGGGTTTTGAAGAAGATCGCCTCTCTTGCTCAGTCGTACCCTGAATCTAAGCTTTGGAGACCTTCTCGTCGATGTTCAAGCTCCGGGTTGCTAACTCGACCCTGATCGTCGACCTGAACTCATTCCTAGTGAACCTCGAGAGTGGATTTGACTTCCTAACTCCTGAATCACCGATTAGAACAACAAAAAGGCAGGAAAGATGGCGGAATTACGAAAATACCTTGGCAGAGCTTCCACGAACCTCCCGAAAGACGACATTGTTGAGGTCATTGATGCCATTACAGGACTTGACGGACGCAACCCTCTTGCTTTTCATCGTTCTTAGAACCCCATAATCGGAAAACCCTAGACTACAAATGGAGAGAGAGAGAGAGAGAGAGAGAGAGAGAGAGAGAGAGAGAGAGAGCTTTTGTAGAAATGAAGCTTCTGTTGTAATGGTATAAATGGGCAGGGAGAGAGGTGGCTTGAAGGAGGATGGATATTTCATTTGTCATGGCTGAGGGGGTTTTGGGTTGATCAGAGCATGAAGAGGGTTTTTGGATCGGAAATGGAGATTAGAGAGGAAAAAACCATAAAAATCGCAAGGACAAGATCTGGAGTTTTTTCACGATTTTTGAGTTTTTTTGGTATAGGGAGGGTTTAAAACCATTCACATCAGGAACGGCTTAATCCCATTCCTAAACCAAAGATTCAACCGTTCCTAATCAGTGATTTTGGTGTAGTGTTCATTTGCTTGTCATTTGTACGTAATCACTACAAAAAGAGAGTTTACACTACAAACTTTTTACTTGAATAGAGTAAATCACTTGTATCAATGTAACATCAATGTATTGTGTAAAGATAGAATATGCAACATGGGGAACACAGAACCGTTGATAATCCCTGTACTTGGATCCTTGTATATGATTCAGGTACAGTAATATAAAAACAATATACTCTCCCTTTTTTCTTCATCATATAGAAGTGGAACATTTTCCACCAAGCATTCAAAAGTGGAGCAATCATGGTATGATGGAGCATTGAACTGAAGTTTAATAGCATTTCTTCCCATCGAGGATGTAGAGTGGAGCAATCATGGCATGACTGATCATTCACTTAAAGCTCTAAAGCAACCAACTTATGTTTAGGTGTTTTATCTTTGAAACAAGATTGAAGCGTTAGAAAGAAAATCTTGGAGAAAATATTGTTACAATGTAATAGCCCATTTTTAAAAAGAAATTAAAAATGATGCATTATACAAGCATATTGGACATAAATCATTAACATCATTAATACATGTGTGGCACACTTCATGAGTAGATGATATTGATTTTTTGGATGAGTGCATGTTGTTGAGACCTATCACGGTTTCAATCATTGAAAACAACTCTTATTTGACTAATAAATTCCGGAGGTATTATATTGATAATTTGATAATTTGACTTCATGGGCCATTGATAAGATTTTCCAAGAACATTTTTAATTTTCTGGGAATTACACATCCAAAATGAGTTCCATTATATGAATGGTTTGGATCAACACAACAAGACCCAGATCCAACCGATAATGTCCCAGAGGAGAAAAAAAAAAAGAAAAAAAAGAAAAAGCAACAATACATATTGTTGTGTTGTAGCCAACCTCCTAGAGGAATCTTCACCGTTAATAGGGCTATAAACGGGCTGAGCTCAGTCTGGGTCAAGGTGTGTCCAAGCCCACTCAACAAAGTACAACATCAGCCCAAACCCAGTACAAGATCTAGCCCAAGAAAAACAGATCCAAGCCCTAGAGTGGCTTAAATACGAAGCCACCCACTTTCATGTAAGATCTAAGCTATTGATTATATGTGCTCCACCATATATGATATTTAACAAAAATATCCTTGAAACCCTAGACCGGCCGGTCTAGGCTGGGTCCTGGGTAACAGGCTCATAGAAGTAGCCTGACCCAGGTCCGATTAAGGAAATAAGCTTCAATTTAAGGCTCGGATCGAACCTACAAGCCGACTGTTTCAGTCAAAGCTTGGGTTCATGTGGGCCGGGCATGAAACCTGAAGAGACTCAAATTTCCTATGCTGCCCCCATATCCAAATGGGAAGTTCTGTAGTCTGAAGCTATGTGGGGCCCATTCATGAGAAATCCACTCCGTCCATCAGTTTTGCAAGCTAGTAATAGGTAAGGAATCCAAAAATGGGGTAGATCGAAAACTCATGTAGGCCACACGAGAAACAGTGAGAATGGAAATGCTCACCATTGAAACCTTCGTGGAGCTCATCATGATGCTTCAATGCCATCCAAACCGTTCATAAGGTTATTTCCTATGATGAACAGAAGATACAAATACCATTCCGATTCAAAACTTCTCTGGCACCATGAAGTTTCCAGTGGTGGGGATTCAATCCCCACTGTTTCGTATGGTGTGGCCCACTTGAGTTTTGGATCTACCTCATTTTTGGATCACTATCCAATTATGAGGTTGCAAAACTGATGGATGGAGTGGATTTCTTATGAACATCTAGGTGGGCCCCACATAGGGGCAAGGCAATCTAGGTATAACCTGATGGGCCACCCTCATCCCAAAGCCGTAGTCGTTGCTACTGATCAACCCTAACCAAACATGAAAATCTGGGGTAAAGGCTACGATCGAACCATCAACGTGTGTTCTCCCACGTGAAACACGAATTCCACGTGTGATCCCATCAGCCCACTAAAAAGAAGATATACCAGGTGGGCCCCACCTCATTGATTGGCACTGGATGGTCAGTCCCCCTCCACTTGTTGCAAGGTGCAATTTGCATGCTGAATTTCGGTGGAGAGGGTTCCTTATCATTTCCTTGGTTCGGTATGGTGAGTTTTCACTAATTTGCAAATCAATCCCAGCCGTCCAAATCATCGTCCCATAGCATGGCAGAAATTACACAACATGTAGCAGCCATCTGATTGGTGACCGTAAATGGAAAGATGGAAAGAAGATGGTGGAAGGTCCAAATTTAGCAGGTAAGGCTTTAAGTTGGAGAACCACTAGGTAAATGGGCCATGGCCAAAAAACCATATTGACCGTCTAATTTTCGTCACACGGTCAATTCAAAATTTTCCTCTAAAAACCATGTTAATTCTCTGCTTTTTTTTTTACATGTCAAGTTGCATGGCATGATCGGATGGCTTAGATGGTCTAACTGCTGCTGGTGACGCATATAATCAATGGTCTTAGACGTGTGGTCCTCATGCACGAGGGACTTCATTGTTTAAATTAAGTTGCTGGTACTGTTAATTCACAATGTTCCTACTTTTATTATCTTTATATATATATATATATAAACTCAATTCCTTTAAAATGCTTTAACTGACTTCAACATTTCATCTATTTCTACTTTCTTTACTAACTTTAGTAAAAGTAATCATACACTTTGAATGCTTCATCTACCTCTAATATCTTATTTCTACTCATCTATTTTTCCTGACCTCTAAAAAAAATCTTTACCTTTTATCAAGAGATACGTGTCATTGGCAAATCAGCATTTTATTGGCTGCTTATATACTTAAGAGTATACTTGAATTCTATAAATAGGTGCACCCAAAGACCTAGACCATATAAATGTGAACAAGAATTTAACATGTTTTATTGAAACAGATGAGTTGGGTAATTGATTTCTTTTCATTTTTTTAAATTTGAAAGGTTTACACTATAATTATTTTGTATGATACCAAATTTATTTATTTTTACTTAAAAATTATAAGAAGTAAATTTAAGATAAGGCATGTTTGGTAAACATTTAAAAATGAGTTTATCTTTTTTTAGTTAGCAGTGTATTCTAATATATAATTGTTATTAGTATAACCCATTGTATATTATGTTGGGATGTACGGAAGCAGACAGCGGAATCAAGAAAAGTAATTACAATTGCACAAGCGAAAACTCTTGTGGAAAAAAATCACGGCACAAGCGACGAAGAATGCACTATGAAAGCAACATTACAAGAGATAGACAATCTTACCGATTCAAACAACACATCAAATCTCCTTTGACCCCTACTTATGCCCTTGAAACCCTTTGAAATGTTTAGAAATCCCTCAACCTTACTCTAATACTGATTACACCCAGTATATATACCAAAACAATCGGAATAAGAAACAAACCACACACTTTCACAATTCTGCGTGTGCCATTGATCACAGTGTCGAGCAATCGATATTGATCCACCATTTAATTGCTCGAACAAACCAAAGCTCAAGCGACCGAACTAGTTACAAATTGTCTAGAGATTTAACAAGGATATTCTGAATATTCTCAATCGATCAACCAGAAAGTTTCAATCCAACATGGTCCAAAATTGTCCAGCAAGTAATCTGCCTAATTCCAAAAGGGTTGGATTGAACAAGCATGACACTTGAGTGATCGAAATTACCTGTTTTAGTATAAATTGAAGACATCCATTCAACATATTAGAGGTCAAGATTTCTAATATATAATTAATGTCAATTAAAATTGATTAACTTATTTTTAGACATGTAATAAATAAGGCTTACATTAATAACAATCTAAAATTATTTTGTGACCATCTTTTTGATGACTCCATTTTATATTTATATATTTTGTATTAAGAATGCAGATTGTGGTATTTTAGAATCACTTGAGATATTAGAGGAAACTAAAAAAAGGTATACACATTATTTCTTTGAATTTTACTCGTAATTTTATTTTTATAATTTAGATATATTCATTCTTTGAAATTAATTTATAATATGACTTCTAACTTCAATTTGTGCTTTATAAATTGTAATGTAATAACATATTATTATTATTCAACTAATAATATGAAGTCTCTATTTCTTCATCATAAGTTGTGTCGTGCTACCTTAAAAAGTATTTACACAGACTCAAATGACCCTAAAATTGATGACTGTCCTATGTATTGGCGGCTTTTACTGCTTGCCTAAAATGTGGGTTTTCCTTTTTTATGCTATTTTTCCTCATTTCTTCTTGTTTACATGTATTTTTATAATTCTTTGGGCTTTTACTCTTGGTTAATAATAAGATAGACTCCTTGCTTTGTTTTCAAAAATAAAGAAATAAATAAAAGAGAGCCTATATGATATTATGTACAATATTTGTTCCAAACTCTATCATATTGCATTTATCTTATAAGTCAAAACCATGGTCCAATAATCAAGGGCCAAGTGTTTTTTTGAATGTGAAGCAATCACCTATGAGCTTTATTGGACGTAGGATGGGATCAACACAATTCTTATAAATTGTATTATATTGCATTTATCTTGTTAGTTCAAAACATGGTCAAATAATCAGGTACACCACATATATTAGTTGAATGTGAACCAAAATACTATCAAGCTTCCTTGGACTTAGGATTGTACCAACATGATTTTTGCATGTTCATTTTCAAATTGTTTTGTATTGCATTAGAACATGTCAAAACACCAAAACCTTATTGAAATATTAAAATGTAATGAGTTGATTTGGTGTTTGTTTGGGCACTCACGGTTTTGTGCACAAAGTATCTTCTTTGACATATAACAACGTAAGGACTACCTGAGTCTCCATGGACTAATTATCAACGGAGAGTTGCGCATAATGGACTTGGTCTGAGCTGGGAAATTTATAACTTTTATACTCTACGCTTAGTTTGATCACTTCAAAATCAAGGCATGGATTGTACTTACTTGTCTATCCATGTGCATTGAGTATATCCATTGGCCTTCCATTGCTCTCCATGGTTTTTCCCAACTGATGAATGGATCTGACCCACCCAACCCATATATGAAAAGCTTAAAAACAGTAGTGTTTAACCACCACATCTTACAAATGGTATTAATGGACCTGAAAACATGACATGTTGTAAATGGGTCTAGATCGGAGAGGTTCTTAGGCCTCAATGGGCTTAAATGAGTTGATCTTGAGTTTAAATTCTCGGCCAGTTTAGTAAATGGTGCCACAATCTTCATAACTTTGACCCAACCAAATTCAACGTGCCGCCAGCTAGTTAATATTAGGGAGTCTCAACTAACTTAATAAGTCAAATTAGTGAATAGGATTAAACAACTAATATTAGGGAGTCTCGATCAGCTCCTTAGAGTTGTACAAGCATGGCCCATTGTTCGTTGGTTTAGATTGTTTGCATCCCATAATAGATGTACTGTCCTCATATATCATGATGGCACAATCCTAACAATCATCATCATCTAAGCCTTATCAAAAGTAATTGGGGTTGGCTACATGATTCATGTTCCTTTATTCTACTCTATTAATGGTCGTACTTTCAATTTGACCATTGGTTATCAAGTCTTTTCTTATCCCATTCATCTATAGGCTGTCAATGAGCCGGGGCCTGGGTAGGTCTCAGCTTGGATTTTGAATTGGTCAGCCGTAGGGCCAACCTTGTTCAAAGTTCTGATTTTTCAAGCCATAGTCCAGCCCATTGACACCCCTATCCATCTATGTCCTTTCAGGCCTTCCCCTTGTCCTTTTAAGGCCTTCATCTTGTACCAACATACTCCTTTTGACGGACATGGTTCTTAATCTCCATTTCACAAAATTAAATCATAGTTTATTTTTCTTCATATTGTTATCTATTGATACTAGGCCTAAGTTCCCTTGAATGCATTTATTACTAATTTTACAATGCAACAATCAAACTAATTCAAACGCAAAATTCACTATGAAGACAGAGGATCTTTTTTGATGGGCTAAGGAGTAAATTACTTGTCTCAGAAAATTCTCCTTATGTTGGTGAGAAAATCCTTACAAAATTTTGAAAATTAGAAAAAGAAAATAAATAAATAAAATCCTTAGGAACTTGCTCTAATATAAAATTTGATATATTACAGCTCCCCGTGGATTGTCAAAATTAACGGGCAATTTTATTCTCAATACTTTTGGAAAATAAAATCATAATAACTATGAAAGTGATTAACCAAATATACAGATTTTAAATCTTCTCAGCCAAATAACTATAAAAATGTTGATCAAATATACAAATTTTAGATTGACAATATATACAGATTAAAAATGATTGGCCAAATCATAATAACTTTGAAAATGATTGACCAAATATACAAATTTTAGATCGTCCTGGCCAAATAGGATTGCATGAGTCACAAGACAACGTGCCATCACACCAATTAAGGCATCACCCTGTATGAGCATAGTATTATAATATGATTGCATTTAAAATAACATCAAGAGGTTTCGGGGAATCATTCTTCAAACAAATAGAACTCTTTACAACATAGGAACTTGGGGCCACATTTGGTGAGACAAATGTACTCCAATAGCCATAATTTATAGCTTGATGGAAAGCTCATTTATTTTTATTTTTATTTGTTCGAATGAGTTCAAAACCATCTTGATAAGACCAATAACAAGGAAGATACAAGCATCCTTTGAGGATTGTGTGATGTTGACTGCGAATAATAAATCTCTTCCACTTCGGCCGACAAGAATGTGCATGTATCCATCACTTTGAGTACAATACAGATGTCACCTCGAACACTTGTGTGTCGTACAACCATTCATTAATTGCTCCTATTTTGGCCAATTAGATCACACCACGTATCAACAAGTTCTTGAATTAAGTTAAAATGAAAGAACATTATTTCTCTAAAAATACATACATATCAATGGTGAATCAAACTCTTGAATTACGATTATTATTAATGAATTTATTTCTTATAAGGATATGTTATTGTTTTTAAATTCGCTTGATCGTGTGGTTGTCATGAATGAGTATATTACCTTTATATAGAATAATAAAGTCTAAGAACTTCTAAATCTGCTTTTCAATCCTAAAGCAATAGGTAATAAGTGAGTACTCGATATCGAAATACAGTTCATTGCTAAAGCTTTCGAATAGAAAGAATGTCTTAATTGCCTGTTATGAAATTCTCCTCAACGCGCACCATTATTGTAAGTTTAAATTTAGAGTTGTATCAAATAGACGTAAAAACAACATTCTTAAATCATAATTTAAATGAAGATACATATATAGAACAACTCATGGGATATGTGGAAAAAAAATAATTCTAATATAATATGCAAACTATCGAACTATATCTATGGGCTAAAGCAATTTGAAAGTCACTAGTATAAAAAATCATTTGACCATCACTACCTTTGAGGTTCACAATGAGTTAATAAGATTGTATGTATAATTTCTGATACTATCTCTATATGTATACATCACACTACAAGAAAACGAACCTTAGCCGACCGATGGGGCTACCCTTTGCCGGTGGCCAGTTTTAACGGCCGCGGGCAAAGGGTCTTATATATATATATATATATATATATATATATATATATATATATATATATATATATATATATATATATATATATATATATATATATATATATATATATATCAGAAAGCCCTAAATCTATCTCAAACGGTGCCGACTCTCTCTCTCTCTCTCTCTCTCTCTCTCTCTCTCTCTCTCTCTCTCTCTCTCTCTCTATCTCCCCTCTCTCAGTGCCTCTAGTTCGACCTTCCACTGCTCGTGAATCTCGAATTCTCAGGTATGATGTAAGGCTTTTCCCTTCTTGTTGTTGCTTTCTGCAATTTAAAATACCTGATTAGGAATATGCATTGTTGAATCCCTAATTAGGGATTTGTATGACAAATCTCTAATTAGGGATTTGCATTATCAAATCCCTTTTAGGGATTTGCATTGTCAAAACCCTTTTTAGGGTTAACATGCACTTTTTGAATTAGACATTAGGGGTGGTGATGGGTTAGCAATCAAGCTAAGATAGTATTTGATCAGTATGTGGAGCATTGAAGATGTCAAGGTGGAGTTGTGTCTCAAGCAGCTCTGTCAAGTCCGTCTTGGGTAACATCCATAAACCTGAGATTCAAAGCAGCTGATTCAATTCTGTTAAGTTCGTAAATCCTTTCATTGAAAAGGAGAAATGTCATGGCTATGTGTAAGAGAGATTTGGGCCATTCATCATGCCAATCCAACCGTATATACTCCCTAATCAACAAATTATCCCAGTCATTGAGTGAGCTAAAAAAAAAAAAGGGTATGAACGAGTTAATCAATGGTCCACATTCATCGTAGATGAGTGGTCCACTTGATGCTTGCATCCTGATTTTTGGACCATGGTGCATACACGTGGGGCATGCCTGATGAACAGCCTAGATCTCCTATGAGCCACATTGGAATGTGCGGAAGGAGTAGAGTTTTGAATCTTTCTACAGTTTCAGATTTTTTTGCCATGTTTCTTTAGCCTGATGAGTAATACAATCAATTAAGTATGATATTTATAGACATATAATAACATTCCAGATAAGTACAGACCATCAGTCCATTGTGTCCCACTGTATGCATTGCAAAGATGTGGGCCACGTAGGGGTGGCAATGGACCAGGTAGACCCAACAAGGACCCAAGCTCAGCCTGAGTATGTCTATAGCTAATTGAGTGTGGGTGTAGGTTTGGTTTTAATTTGAGCCTGATTAATAACTGGACTGGGTACAAGCTTATGCTTGGCCGACCCACATTTTAAGTGCTTGCAATAAAATATTTGATAAATACTATGGCTGAGACTTGGTGTAACGCCCTGAATCTTCAGGACCTGAGCACACGACCCATTTCCCAAAAACCCAAGTGTTAACCTTAAAGGATGGTCAAATTCATGTATATTTTTTTTTCTCCTTATCAGAGTAAGCAGATGAGCGTAGAATGGACAAGTAAGGTAAAATAGAAGTTTAAATTCTCATTTAGAATATACAAGTGGTTGCCCATAATGACTTATACAAACCAATGTCCCCATTCTTACGAATACAAAATGACAAAATATTACATGTGAAACAAGGTAAACTACAACAATCTTGAACTGTGAAATCCTATAACAACCCTTAGCAAATATAATCATGCACCCTTGTCAACCATAGCCTGCTCCTCACCAATATACGGGGCCACCTGCACTACCTGTACGGTTGTATATTTTATGGATGAGTGGCCAGCTCAATGTGAATTCCCCTCAAGATTACACACCGCCGCATTAGGTAAGCATAGTTATAAAACAACAAGGCAATCAAAACAATACATGATGTAATCTTTTTAAATGCATGGATGCATGAATGCACATCGACCTGGGGATGCACATCCAGCCGGACTTGGGCTCGTCACCCATGCAAATCATCGACCTAGGAAAATCATCCAGTCAGACAGGGGTCGATAGTCGATGGTCTGGGAGCTAGCGAAACGATACCCCGAAGATCCTAAGGGCACGTGCTACAACATCCAGATTAGCCACCCGTCATCGCCAACATGCTATGGATGCATGATTAGCCAAACCGTGATTAGTCCAGTTACAATCAGCCAACTTAGGTAAGCTCAAGGTCACTACGGGGAGCTCAGAGCCCAGCGTAGGCCGACAGCTCGGGCATAGTGTCCCATTACCACCATCCCCGGCTCATGAGACTACCACCTTAGGATGTTTAATGGAAAACCGTCGACTAGTGGTCAATCATATTACAGCATATGAGGCTTGCCATCGCATGGTTGCATAATATAAAAACATTGAGCCCATATAGGAAAAATACCAGGACAAGGACACATACGGCGATATCAAAGCAAGACATATAAGACAATTATCAAAATAAGCCACATAGGGCGAGTATCAAAATCATGCGATAAAAGACCATCCTTGAAAACCGTTGGACACAACAACCTTGGATGGTAGGCCCACATCATTGGTTAATTTAAACCACCATTCAATAACCACTAAGCCGAAGGTCCATTACTATCACAACCAGTCGGGTTACATCCCAAGTATGGGTGTACACATATAGGTGGGGGTTTCCCACTGGTGTACCAATTTAAGTTCCATAAGTAATCCACAAATAATCCATGAACAATTATACAAGATGAACATTAAGTAGGCAATATAGCAACTCAATTTCCACCAGCTAACACATGTGATTATAAGAGAGAGATATCAAATATAAATTTAAATAAAAACTACAACTTAATCTAATGAGAAGATGGAAAGCTCAAGGGGAAGAATCACCACCTTATATTTTGAACCGCTTACCCGTGTTGCTAGAGATTGCATGTTTCCTTAGAGTCAAACCCTATCATGAATTGTAAAGTTATACCGTTAGATTTAAACTTTATACGCTATTCTAGGTCAAGGTTTTAACCTAGGGTTTGGATTACCTTAGTTTTAGGATTTTATCCAAGAGTCGAGGTCTAGTCTCAGACCTTGGGGTTTGGACCCTAGTTAGTTGTACAATTAATTAAAGGGTTAATTTAATGGTGCTTATTAACTTTAATGATTAATATTAGCCAATATGGTAATCATAATTGTTGTGATAGCTACCAGGTACTTATTAATGATACAATTAGTATTAACTAATCTTGTAATCATAATTGTTATGATAGTGACAACTAGTACAGTCCATTATTAATGGTAAAATTTAATGATGGTAATTAAAATATTACTATTTAATAATTATAATTATGTTTATAATATTTAATATTAGTGTAACTAGTCTTCCAATGGCTAATCGTGTCTATAATAGTAATAAGGGTGGTAGTTGTAAATCAGGCCTGGAGTTTGTCCATAGCTAAGGCTTAAATTGGGCCACACACATGGGCCTATACACACCAAAATGAGCCTGACACAACATAATGGGTCTCATATGTACAGCAAGTGGGCCTCTCCAGGCAATGAGGCCCACCACCCAAAAATAAATGGACAGTGTGTGCCACATACATCATGGTGGACTTGGGATAAAAATCAAGTCACCGTGTGGCTTTTGTGAGCCGTACTGTGCACAACAATTACGAGGTTCATCCACCATTAGAGTTCATTTGTTGGGCCCTCCAAGTTGTTGTTCACAATCTAACCCATCCATCATGTGTGTCCTGCTGAGTTAAGGGGTCAAACCAAGTTTCAGGTGCATCAAAATCTCGGATGGACCTCGACAAGTGCTTTTATATGGTTTAATATGTTTTTAAAAGATTGTAGATGGTGTGGCCTACTAGAGAGTTGGGCTGGCTTCATTTTTTGGGTCAACGCCTAAAATGAGGCGGGAAATGGGATGGACGGTGGAGACATAACATACATCTAGGTGGGGTCTCACTTCAAGCAAAATCGATGAGCAGTGTTGAATAACACATACCCCAGTTAGACCCACGTAACTTGGTAACGTCAATACAGCAGCCGTCCTGCTGTTGGGGCCACGGATGGACGGCGAAGAATAAAATACATACATCAGGAGGGACCCATAGGACCTCTGACGTCAATACACAGCTACACAGCTGCTCACAGGTCGTGTTTTCAGCCTGTTTTCATGCCGAAAAACAGCTGGTGAAATGGAAACAGACGGCCAGTGGCCCCACCCCAACATGATTCGGACCCTGGATGGGCCTCTATTTTAGCTATTAGGGAGAGTGTTAGGTCATACCTGAACCGTGACTCAGAGTAGTCCCAAACGAGGAAGATGACCAGCGGCAATGGTGGCTTCCTATCGGGCGGATTTTTCTCTAAAAGGAGGCATCTACGTGGTGAGTACAGGTCCCTGGGAGCTTGGAGAGATGATACATTGAATCTTCATGGAAGTTTTCATGGTGGGTTCGATGGGAGAAAGAACAGACGGTTTTTCTCATGTGCAGCTGCAAGGAATGGAGAGTCGATCCTTTTGCTATATAGGCTTTCCTCTTTCAAAACCCTAAACCTCCTAGAATCGTTGGATGTATGCTGAACAGTGGGGATTCAATCTGCCCAAAACCGCCTTCTAAAACCAGTGGGCAAAAATTGAAACCGTCCACGGTTTCATTTGAAACCCCCCAAGCAAATGGACGGCCGAGATATCTTTCTGTTTGGACGATCCAGATCAAGCCCGATGCCCAACACCCGGATCGTGCCAGCTGGCCTGCCAAAACATTTCCATTTTCAAAATGTTTCTTATAGGGTCGGTTTACGCCGAGAATCGTGTGCTTGAACACGTGCTGAAACATGTGAAGTTTGTGAGTTTTAGTTAAGCCCACGGTGCTGACACGATGGACGGTTTGGATCATTGATATGGCCTCTCATGGTGGGCCATTTCTTAATCAAATAGGGGAGGGGAAAACACAATAAGCCATGTTTTAAACGGCAGCGCAGCGGGAGGATTCCCATTTTTGAGAAATGGCGGGTCAGCGTCTGGTCTGACCACGCATGCCATTGGGTGTGCTGCTGGTGCACACGTACCGTGTGCACACTCTAAATCTAGAGGTAGGGTCCACCAACTCCTTGCCAAATCTACTTCATCCATTGAGTTATAGAAGCTCCACCAACGGACCCTGGCCATTGATCAGACTGATCTAAGGTCTAGGTGGGCTATACGGGTTGATTCCTAGCTTTAACGGTGGATTCTCGTTGATCTAATGGTCAGATTGTTTTGAAATTGAACGTCAATGGCTAAAATAGTCCCTGAAATTTACCAGATGATTGGGTCCACATGTTGTAGGGACATGGTGGTGGAAACTACCGTCACTTCCGGTTTCTGAATGTTTCTTTTCAAAATAGGTGGGGTCCACCTGTGATGATCTTTCAGAGAATCCACTCCATTCACCGTCTTTGGCACACCGTGCTAACCCATGGTCCAAAATTTGAAATAGATCCAAACTTTAGGTGGGCCGCACGATCTGTTAATGCATTAAATGGTATTTATTGTCAAACCCCATGCACGTAGAAATTTGAATGAATTGAGAAATTCTGTGAGAAGTTCACTTTACAACTTGTAATTGTACGATCCGCTCTGTTCATTGTGTTTAACATATCCTGCTAGGATTAAGGTCCAAAAATGGGACAGATCTGTTGATCGGGTGGGCCGCACGGTATGTTTTAGCTTCAACCGTAGTATGTAATAACATTCATGAATATTTACGATATTGCCATTCATTTCTCAACCCGCTTCCAACATCCATTACGTCGAAGTGCGCCGCCCGAATTTCTTGAATTTTGGCGGGCATTCTTCATTTTTCGTGCTATTTTTCTTGGTCGAGTTTGAGCCCCGATCTCTCAAGAATTTCCAAGATGCTCCTTTAGTGGCTTGCACACTTCGTAATTCAAAATAACATTTGTACACCTCCGATTGACAAGTTACCAGGTAGCTGGGACTTAAACCCGAAGATCTTCACAATGATCGATTCATCCTGATATTCAGATGGCCCATTTGGCGGATCCAAACCTGATGGACGGTCAGGTGACTTGTTAAAAATAAGGAAGCTTTATGGTTGCACTCTAACTATGCATATGGGTGGATGTATGGTCAGTTTTGTGAATAGGTAAACACAAAGTGGGTTTCCGGAGTGATTAAGGATAAGACTTATATACGTTAGATTCGAGTGACTTTCTTATACATGAAAGTTTCTCAGATTCTGATCCTAATGGTGGGCTAAGCATATTCATATGGTGTGAATAAGATGGACGGATCAGAATCTTGATCTGATAAGTGTACGAACGGATGTAGAGGTCAAGTAGTTGATTTACTATGATCTAAGGGCTGAAATTTGACGTGTATGGTTAATTTATGATAATTAGGCCTGGTATAAAATTTTACGGATCATGGAACTGTGATCTAGAATTCAGGGTTCTAGATTAATGGCATTTTCGTAATTATTTCTGATCTAAGAGTTTTGTGAAATTTAATGGTTCTAGATGATTATATATCATTTTCTAAACAATTCTTACAAAAGGTCTTATATTTAAATCATTATAAATAAAGACTTATTCACTGCTTTAGTTAAAGGAAGGTACATGAGCAATGGTCAGACGACTTGATTTATGGATGAATATCATTCATAATCGGTCAGATTCATGTTGGAGGATGGATGTAGGGTTAGGTTGACTAAATTGGTACCGTACACGTATATATAATAGGTTAAATTTATGGTAACACTCGAGGACTTTCAATACTCGGTATTGAAAAGTTCGGGGTGTTACACTTGGCCTGCCATTTTTTCACACTATTACAAGATCTGTAAATTTTATAGCTGATTCTCTTGCTAAAGATGGAGTGTCTAAGCCATCTCTTGTAATTGACAACAGATATCCACTGTCTTAATGGATAGTTGGCTTTTCTCTTAGTTTTAAGAAGAAAAGTCTAGTAGTCCATAAAAAATAAACAAGTAAATTGAGCTTCCAGTGTTTTCAATTGATTTGGTTAATAAATTGTTATCGTCCAAGTACCTTAAAACAATGCACTAATGACGCCATACAGATCCATGAATCAGCTCAATCTTGACCCCCTAAATAACCTCTAGACTTGTGTTTGACATGCCAACAACATTTAACCAAGACCCGGTCCTTTCCTTTTGTCTCTTCTTTATATTTTATACTGATAATATTTTCCATTCCCCACAAAAAGAACAAGAAAAAGGGAAGGAAAGAAAAACAGATTTCAATAATTTCCTTCCTGCTTCCTCATTTGTGTTGGACATAGGCCAATGGGGCCCATTGGTGAGCAATCACTAGTGGGTGGGTCCCATGTTGAACCTGTGTTGGTAGTGAATAGCTAATGTTATAGAAGATGATGGAGCTAGTCATAAGTCCCTCCCATCTTTTGAGCCCATGTGGGTAGAGATGCTAATAGCATTGCCGATGTTCTGGCAAAGGATGGTATTGAGTCCCTCCCTGCCCCTCACTAATTTTGGGTATTAACTTCCATCCCTCCCTCTCTCTCAAAAAAAAGAGGCAAAAACAGAGTTGGACATACAACTATTTCATCATATTTCTTCTCATTAATCCAAGTTTATCTATACAAGTATTTCACGTAAGGGTATTTTGGATAGTGTACTAAGTGAAATACATACAAGGTTGACAACTTAAAAGTTGGGAAGGCGCCACAACATCTATATCAATGTTTGCACCCAACATGACTTGCATTATTAGCAATTCCATCTCATTTTTGTTTTCTTCTGCCATATTAAGTTTACTTTTGTCGGGATTTGAGCTTCAACAATTTAAGTGGACAAATATTTCTAGAGTCTTTCTTCAATATAAGTTCACTTGTTTACTTGTAAGAATCAAACAGCCTTTCCTGAATCTAATTTTCTTTGCATAATTCTCTTTGATGTATGTATTTCATCATTTCAATTTTCAAGTTTCTTGGAAACAACAGCTTGTCTGATACACTGCCATCTCAAAAAAGCTATAACTTCTTAATGGAAGAGAAAGGGACCCTAGTAATTAATGATTTGATCTTGCATAGATTGAGAATTGGATTACACTTCTTTTGTACATTCCTTTGGTTAGTTTTAAATTCTTTTTGAACGTGTAACAATGGTTCTAATAGGGGCATTTATTTATTTTTTATTCAGCCCCAGTTTCAAACCAACGCTTTTCATGGCTAAAGGGCTTTTTTTTTTTTTTTTTTTCCTGCAGTGTAACAATGGTAACAATGAAAGAAGATGTCGTGGAATGTTAAAATAAAAAATAAAAAATCTGTATGGATACCCTCACATGTCTATGCATTCATGTGTTGGACATCCTAGTCGCCCATCAGGTGGACATGAACATCTAGATGAGATGGCCCAGAAGGTAGGCTGGTCAACAGGTTGATCAGTTACATGAACTGCACTTGGGGTGCAATGGATGATTTTAAAATAATTGTCAGCCCTGCACATTCAATGGGGTGGTGGCCGGATGAGCCTGATTTTGTTGTAGTGGCCAGGCACAACCCTGAATTTCAGGCTGAATAAATGAAGTGCTGACAACATGGCCCATGGCCCATTCACACTTGCAGTATGCTGCAGATTTTATTCACTTTGTAAGTTACATATTATGGCTTTCAGGCAGCATTGGAGGCCCCTAGAGTTCTGAATCTTAACAGCAGGGAATATTATTCTGGGCCATATGGTATGGACCACATTTCTGATTCATGAATTTTATTGTAAAAGAATTCAATTCATTCAATGTCAGCATCGGTACTTGTGATTCCGGAATGCAGGGGAAGATGTTGTGTTTGTTGCCAATGACTGGCACACTGCTCTAATCTCTTGCTACTTGAAGAGTGTATACAAACCCAACGGGATTTACAAGAGCGCCAAGGTATGAAATCTTTGTGGTTTGGCTGGAACTGTTCATATTAGAATTTTGTTGACTTCGAATTATTAGGGCTGAGATGGGCTTTAACCATCCTGTTAGGTAGCATTCTACATACACAACATTTCCTACCAAGGGAGATATGCCATTTCAGACTTCTCGCTGCTCAATCTCCCGAATGAATTCAAAAGCTCTTTCGATTTCATTGATGGGTATGTATGAATTTTGTTGAATTTTTGTCATGGGAATCGATCGTTTGTTGTTAGAAGTGAGCCGTGTTGATTCTGTTGTGAGTATTGTTCACTACTTTCATAAAGATCTTTTCCGTTCCCTGAACTTTGTTTTTGGATGATCCAATAGCCCCAATCTTTATTGGGTTTTCCAATTGAATGTAGACAAGTGCTCACTTTTTACACAAAATTTTGTTAATCTTCCATCTATATGTCATGAATGGGTTTCTAGTTGCCTAGACTTGTGGACTATGGCCCATGATATCAACAGTCTTGATAACCATAGACATGAATCACATGTACAATGGGGATGTCGTAGTTAGCACTTCATGAAACTCCATGAAGCGTGCACATTGCAGTAACATCCCTCCAAATCATAAACATCCATCGGAGCAAAGCCGGGATGACGGAATCCGGGATGCAGACCTAGTTGTCTTGAAGGGAATGGTGTATGATTGTGTTTTTCTTCTTTCATATTGGACAAGCAAAGCATCCCGAGGTTGCTCAGTTCTTGGGAGGGAGGTTGTGTGACTGTGTTTTCAAGTATTTGGCTATGTTTTCATCTAAAGAAGATTTCAACAAATATTTGAATCATCTCCCTCAGTAACATTTATACACATCATATCTTTTATTCAGCTGGCTCCTTTTCTATTGGGAGCCTTATCAAAAATTGAGATCACGTTCATCCCCACTGACCACAAATTTCTGGTAGAAGACCAAACTAATTTTGATGGGTTTTTGGAAACCTACATTGCTTTGTACCTATCAGCAAGATTGTTAATACTCTTCACATATTTGCTTGTTGATGTCAAGTAGCTCTTTTCTCTAGGTAACTCGGCCTAATTCAAGCTATTCAGGTGGTTTGGCATCATATATTAGCAGATTCAAAAGCAGGGAAAAATACATTTGATGGCTTTACTCCTTTGGTAAGTGAATCCATTATTTTTTTATTTGCAATTTGTGTTTTTTGTACATTTTTCTAAATTTTTTTCTTCAATTTCACTCTCTTTTTTTTTTTTTTTAATGAGAAAGATTTGCTCTATGGCTATGGATTTATGGAAGACTAAAGCTCCATAGCTACTGATTTAATCCGTAGCTGCTGACCATTTTCCTGAAAAACTTATGATTTAGGGGAGTCCAGCACAACCGCCGGTAAAGGTCCCTCACTGCCAGCGAAGCCTTTACTGACCGCCGGTAGGCCATATTGTCTTGTAATAGCTGCTAATAATATACAACGGTTGATGACGATTAAATATTGAATTTTCTTCAACTTTGAAACTAAAGATTTTAGTGCAGCAAACTTTATTCTCGAAATAATCATCAAATGAATAATTTAATTAATTCTTGGGCTTGTTTCAGTTATATATATACAAAAAGAAAATTTTAAGTGATTTAATATGAAAATTTCAAAAGCTGTTAAAATTCGTAAGAAGGTCGGGGATTCACCCCGGATGCAGGAATTGAAGGCGAGTTGCTGTCTCGAATTGCCAAGGTGGCAGAGATATCTATATCTGTTGTACTGAGAGTAGTATGAATTTGGGGTCATATGTATGGCATGACTTCCCGTGCGCTACAAACCTTCTCTCTGCATATCATAGTAACCAACGCACGATTGTTTTATTATCATCTTTTCTGTCTATTTTCATCAGATAAATTGAGATATTAGATTTTCCCACCAAGCATAATTTTGGGAAATGGTCCATATATCTACAGTGCGGGCCACAAGATCAGTGGTCCAGATAACTGAACCATAGGACCCACTTAAACAAACAGACAGCCCGAGTATGCTATGTACTATCCTTGGCCGAGCATAAAAAACTCGTGGAATGTGGACTTTGCGGGTTTTAGGACCACTGAAATGATGGGCAAGTGAATATGCTGTTCACATTGTTCATCTAGGTGGGCCCCACAATAGAAGATCGGCAGATGGAACCGTTCAAGCCGTCTCGTGAGAGCAGTTTGTCTCATAGGATGTGGACTGTTGATTGTGGCTTTTAGTTCCACTATAAGGCCTGTATTGGACGGTAGCGATAATTTGAACTTTGAACGATAGGCCATCTATAAAGGGCCCACCTAATGAACGGTCTATGTCATTATTCACTTGTGGTGCGTGGATGGATTTGGATCAAGCGGAATTTTCTGTTGAAGGGTCACATGAGATTTCTCATTAAAAGCCAAAATTGAGTAAACATATACAGAGAGGGAATGCTATCGTTAATTTTCCCATGTCGCTTTAGTCTTCAGTCACCCTATGGGGCCCACTTGCAATGGATGGAGGGTTGATAATAACCATCCATTTTATGTGGGCTGTTGAATGGCCAATCTATAATGCTTATGTTTAATTCTGACCATTGATATTGTTATGGGAAAATTTGGAGCATGACCGGTCTGGGAAAAACCTCCGAGTAACGAGGCCTGGCGGGATTATACTCAGCTCGACCTCATTTCGTTTGCTTGAAGTCAGTTCGGACTCAGTTTTGAGGCACGGTGTTGGTGTCGTCCATCAAGGCTAACTAAAAGAGTGGGCACGACAATCGCTAAGTCAGTCTGAATGGAGACACAACCAACGCGACGTCCCATTAACACACAATATGGAAATAACTGCACAACTGCCGAGATCTGCATGTTCGTTAGTCATGGTTAGTGGCTAAGATTGTGCCGAGAAATACGAGCATGTCCACTTCGGTCACAAGATATAAATAGCCATCAAATGTATATTAACAGGTACGCAAAATCTCACACCTTATACCCAGCTACACTACTCAGACCTAGATTTCCAGCCTGACTTTGGCATCGGAGGGTCCCCTGCTCTAGCCAACGTCTCCTTTGTCCTCTTGTGTAGGCTCATAGAGTTTGGAACGAGCATCCAGAGCCCAGCAAGGGTGAACCAGATTTCTGCATCAATGGATATATTTATGGATAAATGTCGACATAAAAGAAAAAACCGGTTTAAATTCAAATTCATACAAGATATGAAGCGCTGATCACGCGCTGAGGGCCTTTCAATTAGCCCCATAATTTGAAGATTTCACGATCAACGGTTCAGATTAAGATTAATTTACTTTGCTGTTACATTGGCAATTTTTGAGTGCGTGTGTATGAACCATCACACAATGGCAGCCAGGCATTTCAGTGCATCCGATTGTTTTGTTTTTAATAAGTGGGGCCCATGGTTAGGAAATCCAGATGATTAGTCTATTTCACAACTCTAGATGGGCTATTCGACAGAAAGTTCATCCATATTGGAAATCCTAGCCGCTGATATTAAGATACTTTTCAGTTGAATACGAACGGTTGCTGTTTATCTATTTTCAACCGTTTAGATGTAGCATAGAAATCTAAAGGTTATGATCATTCTATTGACGAGGCTTTTTGGGGCATGGTCCATCCACAGAATTAGACTGATTACAAAACCATGAGGACCATTGAAGCTTTCAACGGTAAGTGTTTAATCCACCGTGTGGTTCAATTGAGCCTTAGATCTGCCTCATTTTTGGCCTCACATGCTAAAATGATATGGAAAAATGGATGGACGGTGTGGATAAAATCCATGCATCAGGATGACCCCTCGAGAGCCCCCGTAAGTTCCTAGCTAGAGAAGGGGTAGTAACTGGACGCGGATTGCGTCCTACCCCGCCCGGACGGTAATCCGTCCGGGCAGGACTCTGTGGGGCCCACCGTGATGTAATTTTTTTATCCACGCCGTTCATCATTTTTCTCCGATCATTTTAAGATATAGTCCAAAAAACTAGGCAGACACAGGGCTTAAGTAGACCACAAATTGGGTATTGCACGTCCACCATTAAAAACTTCTTGGGAGCTCGAGAAGTTTCAGATCAAGCTGATATTTATTTTTTCCCTTCATCCACGTCTAAACGACCTTATTAATAGGTTGGATGGTAAAAAAGCATCACGTTGGCCCTTAGAAAGGTTTCAACGGTGGATGTCATTATCACTGCAGCTTCCTTTGGTGTGGTCCACTGCAGCTGTGACCCTACTTCATTTTCTTTTTCATACCTTAAAATGATCTGAGAGAAAATATGAACGGTGAAAACACTTACATCACGGTGGGCCCCACCCTGACGGATTACCGTCCGGGCGGGTAGGACACAATCCGCGTCCGTAGTAACTAATCCACGCACGCACTAACCACACTCCGGTAATCTCGCGCGTGTGCCAAACACGAGTATACACTGTTGGACTCATGGATGCACAAGCACTCTCCCGTTAGTTAAGTTTACCAAATTACCCCCGTAGAGAAAATTTAAAATATTAATTTCTCTTTTAAGGAGATATTATCGCTGAGAAATAAATAATGGAAAGATGAATGGCCCACTACTAATCCTACGCACCACAGCGAGACTTATGATTCCCATCTTAGACGACATGTGGGCCACACTCAATCAATTTCTATCCGGGTTAAGTGGTCCAGATTGGACTTCGTACGGCCCCAAAAAGTTGATAGAATGGAGCTTTTTTAGCCATCCATTCAAGAGTGGTGAACAATGGGACACGTAGGTGAGATGATCGATCAGATGGTCTGGATAGTCTATATAAGAACTTCCTGCTGGGGGAGATTTAGATGGGGCCCACCATTTGGACGGTCTAAATCTGTGATGAGCTCATTCGTGTAGAGTGGAGAATACGAAGGTGTTGCACCATATTACGATGCGTTGGATGTATATAATCATTTTCTAGTTAGAATTCATACGTCACGAGTCACCCTATTAACCCACGTGGCATGACATGGCAGCATCAGTGGCACGTGTCTGCATCGAGTGGCACGTCATGCCTAGGTAGCGCATGTCAGAGAGGAGCGGATTAGGTGATTTCCGGGTCACAGCTTAGTGGATGACTCCCTAACCGTGGGACCCACCTTTTTATATATATGTTGAATATCCACTCCGTCCATCAGTTTTTCTAGATTATTTTAGGCCATAGATCCAAAAATGAAGTAGATGCAAATGCAAGTGGTCCACACCACAGGAAATAGTTGCGATTGACCATTAAAAACTTCTTGTGGGCCACAAAAGTTTTGGGTCAAGCTGGTATTTGTGTAGGTCAGACCTTGTCGTAGAACTGTTGATTTGATGGGTCACATTGCCAACTGGGTAGTCTCCAAACAATCTTCCATATGACAAAATCCTAGCCATCCGATCATACCCAATGGATAGATGGTTAGAAAAAGCCAAAGACGGCAAGGTTATCATCTCATGCATGAGATATTCTGTGCATCCAAGATCCACCATAGGGCCCATCAGATGGAAACTATGGTGAATCATCTTCTCCACATGTAGAATTCACATATGCAATCCACACCATCGATTGTATTTCTAAAATCACCGTGATCAAACAATTCTAACCATCCAATTACGGCTATCAAATGGACGGTGAAAAGAAAATTAGTGAATTGCCCATATTTCGATGGTAAAATCAGATGGCCACTCTTAGTCTTCTCAACGTAAATTTCTGAATTATGCTCTATCCAAAAGTGGGCCGGGGAGATGGACCGTCTTGATTACCAAACAACTATCGCGTGTATACTGTTGAATGGTGACCACGCCACAGAAGTTTAACGTACGATCCTTTCTTTCCCGCGAGATGTAGAATATCCCATCCGTTCAAATGGTGGACCACACCACTATGCTCATTGATAATGAAAATTACGCCAATCCACCGAACGGATAGGCAACACCCAGTAGAGTGAGTCAGCGGTCGGGTGTCCATTGATTTTGACATTGTGTCCTGCTTGATATTGTATGATCTCACCAAATGGATGGACTCTGGTACGTGGATACATTATAGACATCATGATAGGGACCACAGAAGGTGGTGTCGTAACTCCAGCAGCGAGACTGCTACTGTCGAGCAAAGTAGCTAATCCGCGTCCGGTCGCGAGAAATTGACGAGAAGAAGTTTATATCACTATACCCGTGCATAAACATAATAAAGAAAACGATGGAGGGTATTTTTGACAATTTATCAAACCCCTGATCATTCCCTGAGTTGTATAAATACATCAGAACTCTCCTTCAACACTGACAAAACCAAAGAAGGAAAAAAGAAGATTACTAGCATGACCCACCTATTTCCCACACTCCTTATCGCCCTCATTCTCCTCTCATCATCACCGCAAATCTCTGGATCGCCGTCCGAATGCGATGTGGGGCCCACCAACGGGTGCCACGACAAGCCCGCCGCTCTACGCCTGAAGATCATCGCCATATGCGCCATCCTCGTCACTAGCATGATAGGTGTGTGCCTGCCACTCATCACACGCTCAATCCCAGCCGTTCATCCAGATAGGAACTTGTTCTTCGTGGTCAAGGCGTTCGCGTCGGGCGTGATCCTGGCCACCGGGTACATGCACGTAATGCCCGACTCGTTCGATGACTTGAGATCCGAATGCTTACCCGAGAACCCGTGGAGGAAGTTCCCCTTCACGATGTTCGTGGCTATGTTGTCAGCTGTCGTCACGTTGATGGTGGATTCTTTCGCGATGAGTTTCTACAAGAAGCGTAATTCGGGTCTGGCCGTGTCCACGGACCCGGACCCGTCTAGTGATCCGGAGAAGAAGGTGGGCCATGACCATGCTCACGATCATAACGAAGATGAACAGTCACTGTTGCTGCGGTACCGCGTCGTCGCTCAGGTTCGGATCATCTTCTCATGTTTCTTAAGTGGAATTTCTGAAAGGCTGAGTATGAAGTGTGGTGCTCCGCCATAGTATCAAATCACTCCCCTTCTCGGAATTCCATTTGGTTCATGGTCATTTATATTGGCCAAGCTTATGCCGGGCCCACTTTCTGGTGATCAGAACCGTTCATAAGGTGAAATTTTCCCCATCAGATGATTCCAACCATCAACTAGGCTTTTTGTCTATGGTGGGTCCCGAGGTTACCAAAAGGTAGGCCCCAACTGAGATTTTGCTGGGTCGATCGAGAAGTGTACTTGTTGGACCCCACTTCTTTTGATTTTGGCTAAGGGGCCGTTTGATGAAACCTATTTCGGCATCTATCACTAAATATGATATTTTCTCAGTGATTTTAAATGATTCAAATTTATTTGAAAAATCCAAATTATTAAATGCTTAAATTAATTTTCACTAAAAGTATTGAGTCTTTTTTTTCAGCTCTCTTCCTTTATTTAATACTGATTTCTCTAAAATTATTTTTAAATTACAATTCAACACTTAAGTTTCGTAGCATAATTTTAGGGATTACCTTAAGTGTGTTTGGAGAGAAATGAAAATTCAAACCCTGATAATCAAAGATATCCCACAGGAAATGCATCTCACTGCAGCGCCACTTGGCTGGTACCTAGAACAAGCTATTTCGGTGCCACCCCTGATGGTGTTCCACCTTGATGTATGTGTTGTATACCTAAGCTGTCCATCCATTAATGTGGACCCAACATGCCTAATTACCTCCCTTCCAAACACATGATTAGTCAAATCGATAAAAAGTTCAATAATTTACATATTTATCGAAACACATGCATTATTTAATCAAAATACACTAACAACAACTGTCCGTGTAATCAATAGGCAGGCTTGTTTGGTACATGGGGTTAGATTGGATTAAGTGGGATGGAATTGGATTGGGCCGCATGTTGGATTCCTGGTGAATTTTGAAATCCATTGCACATGTGGGCCCCACATTGATGCATGTGTTTTATCTATACCATCCATCTATATTGGTCCTTACACATGTAAGTGATTGACATCCATGGTGAATTTGGTTCATTGATTACAATTCCATGGTTCATCAAATGAGATTTGGCTTAATCCAATGTATTTAGAATTTTATCCCAAACATGGGAATTGGAGGGCCAAAATAGCATTTCCTATATGCAGTCATCATGTAATGATGGTGTTAATCCCATCTAGTACAATTTCATATCATTTAATCCCACAAACCAAACAGGCCCTTGGTTTATCAAAAGGCAACCCAAGTGATTAATGCGGTCCTTTCAAAAACAAAAACAAAAGGTTCAACTCCACTTACCTTAGATCCCATGTGAATAGTAAATTATGATTGTAAATTATAAAAATACAATGATTATAAATTATAATACCTATTTCTTTTGGTCTTCACCATAGAATAGAATAAAACGAAGGGACATGACTAGAATAGAATAAAATGAAGGGCCAAATGCATGGTAATATGCCCGGCAATCCTTAATAGAGGTTAATCATGACTTCGTGCTGAACCCAATAAATGGATGAATAAGTTCTCTCTGTTTTTATTTTTTATTTCGAAACCGGAGGGTATTATAAAATAAATGGATGGATAATTTATTACTTAAAGAGTTATAATTTTATTTTATTTTTAAATCATCAATCAAGTTATTTCAAACTTATTAGAAATTATTTTTACTTTTATTTCTCATGGATTCAAGGAAGCTCTCTGAAGAGTCCAAAGATCTTCATAGATTAAAGTAGACATCTTCCGAGAAAGATTTTCTCGGTGATCGACCTCATCACATCCTTCGCTTCCATTTCATTTTCTCTCATTTTGTTCCCGTGACTCGCTGAGTCAACTCAGTTTTGGTCTCTTGTGTCTAAGTCAAGTTTTTATATTTTTAAATATGAGAGAAAGTAAACTAAAACCCGTTATATTTGCTAATTTGCAGGTACTAGAATTAGGGATTGTAGTTCACTCAGTTGTGATTGGGCTTTCAATGGGTGCCTCTCAAAACCCTTGCACAATCAGGCCTCTTGTAGCTGCCCTTTGCTTCCATCAGCTCTTTGAAGGCATGGGCCTTGGTGGCTGCATCCTCCAGGTACATTTCTCCCATCTTTGGCCGCATACATTGCACACTAAATCTACTCAATGTAGAACACAAGTGCGAGATCCATGCCATTCATTAGTGATCAGATCATATTTCAAATGTGTACATGGCCTAAAAATAATCTCCGTTTTCTATTCGTTTGGCCCACATGTTGAAGAAAGTATCCGATTGTGGACTTGCAAAGGTATGTGCATGGCCCATCAGCGGAGTGGACCGACCTGAACTTTTGGGCAACCCCACATTGGCATGAATTGAGACTTGTTTTTGGCATTTGCAAGTAGAATTCCCCCCACACCATACCACATGTGCAAGTTAGGCACATGCCTGTGAGATCCAAGCCATCCATCATGTGGATCCCACATCTTAAATACCCTAGATCAGAATCATGCAAGTCCACACGTCAGTTGGTCCACAGTTTACAAACAGATAGACGGATGAGGAAAAAAAAAAAGAATGGTCAAGTTTTTCTAAGTCATCAGTATTATGCCTCCTTTGATTAGTGGACGATCCTGATTCTTGGAGCATGGCATCTACATGATGGGACCCATCTGATGTATGGCTTGGATCTCACATATGTCTCCACACTGGCACATGTGGATGCATGCACATGTGCCGCCTTGTACACCTGTGTGGGCCTGGCCTAGACCGATTAAAATAGAGTAGGCCCAACCCAACCAGTTTAAAAGTCCGGGCCACACCAATACAGGCGAATCCGGACGCGGATTTCCTGCGAAAGCATTTTGCAGGAAGTTCCTGCCCAAGAAGTGTGGGGCCCACTGTGAGCTTGTGAGAAATCTAACCCGTCCATCCGTTTTTCGACCACATTTTAGTGCATGCGGACAAAAATGAGGAGGATCCAATACTCAAGTGGGTCATACGAGATGAAACAGTGGGGAAAGGAATGCCTACCGTTGAAACCTTCCTAAGATCTACCTTGATGTTTATATTCCATCCAAACCGTTTATAAGGTCATTTTCACTGAGATGAAGTGAAAAAAAAACTAAGAAATTAAACATATACAAAACTTTTGTGGCCATATAAATATTTCAACGGTGGTCACTAAATCCCCACTGTTTCCTCTCGTGTGACCCATCTAAGTTTTGGATACACCTTATTTTTAATCGCATGTCCTAAAATGATCTCGAAAAACGGATGTACGGAGTGGCTTTCTCACAAACTTCACAGTGGGCCCCACAAAGAATCCTTGTGCAGAAATCCAACCTCCTGAAGCATTGCATTCTTTTAGAAACTGATTGAGATTTGGCGGGAAATTTCAGGCCGATTACAAAATCAAGATGAAGGCTATCATGGTGTTTTTCTTCTCCTTCACAACTCCATTCGGCATCGCCCTCGGCATCGGTCTATCAAACGTCTACCGTGATAACAGCCCAACGGCCCTGATTGTAGTGGGGCTGCTGAATGCTTCATCAGCTGGACTTTTGAACTACATGGCGTTGGTGGATCTTTTAGCCGCAGACTTCATGGGCCCAAAGCTACAAAGCAATCCAAAGCTTCAGATATGGGCTTATGTTGCAGTCTTCTTAGGTGCCGGTGGCATGTCGCTTATGGCAAAATGGGCATGACACAGATAGATGTTGCACAGGTTTAAATCTGATAATTTGTTACTACAAATCGATGGATTGCATGAAACTGGAACATGGGCCACATTTTCATGGTTTGTTGATCACCATCTGCACAAATTCCTATGAAAATAAGTATTCTTTGAAAGAAGCAAGTACTGTTTTGTATAATTCAATTCAAATTAGAAAAAAAAATAAAAAAATCCTTTTTAGCCTCGGCCTCGTAAGGTACACAAATGAGTAACTGGTACGGTTTCCAAATTATACATGTGCCGATGTGGTATATTTGTCACATTTAACTTTTTAAGTATATCACATGTGCCACTTTTCATCCTTAATTGTATTTTGTGTGGATTTAAGTCATTCTGTATCAAACTCAACCTATTAAATAAATAGTTTGTTAGTTTTGGCTTGGATTCGGCAGCAGCGAATTGGGTATTACCCCATTGGGACCTAGGTTAAAACAGATGGTCCTGTTAGGGCTCTACGGCCCACCGTGATATATATGTTTTATCCGCACCGTCCATCTATTTTGATAGATAATTAATTTCATCTGCACCGTCCATCTATTTTGATAGATAATTAATTGCAGGACATGAGCCCAAAAAAGAGGCAGATTAAATGCTCAAGTCAACAACACCATATGAAGCAATGCGACTTGAACTCCTTAAAAACTTCTTAGGGCCCACCTAGATGTTTATTTGCCATCCAACTGTTGGTAAGGTCACGTGGACCTTTACAAGGGGAATACATAAATATCAACTTAATCCGAAACTTGTGTACCATGAGACGTTTTCAATAGTAAGCTTCCAATCCTCACTGCTTCCTATGGTGTGGTCTATTTGAACATTTGATCTAACTCTTTTTTGGGCTCATGCTCTAAAATGATTCGTCAAAATAGATGGACAACATGGATGAAATATATGCATCATGGTAGCCCCCACATAGCCCTTGATAGGACCATGAGTCTCTAGCTAGGTTATGGGATTTGACCAAACTGACCCAAACTTTTATTGGGTTGGAATTCTAACCCAATTCTTAATTCTTAAATAGGTTAGGTTTGAGACAACCCTTGAACTTAAGACTCAAGCTGATATATATATATATATATATATATATATATATATATATATATATATATATATATTGTTGATGTTGATATATGGGTCTAGTAGAACTAGGATTTTATTTTTTTTGCATATCTTCTCCTGTGTATAGGGTTCATATTTACAGTCCTTTGTTGCTAGTTATGTATATGGTAATAAATCTGTCATACAGTCGCGTATTATGCACGAAATTGTCTCCGTGATATATGACGTTATCCTCGGTGCAATCATCAACGAAGATCTCAGGAAGTTACTCCTCTTCGTACACAAATGAGATCTCCCGGTGGTCAGTTTTCAATGAGGTTATGGTCAACAACTGATGTCGGTCTCTAATTCGGGTTGGTTAAGGTTCTACAGACCAAGCCAAACTATTGATTATAGTCACGGCCTATCCTCGAGGCTGAGTCGATACTTATATTCATTCATTGGTTGTGATAATGAGATGTCAGTCGGAGCCAAGGCCACTACTTGTGGTTGGTGCTCGAGCTGATTGTGGAGGTCGTGCTCAACTATTTAGACTGAGTTCTTATGATCTCTGTTTCTGAGCTACTTGCCTTGTGTTTTCTCTCCCATTCTAGTTGCCTGGCCAGTCCAATTTTACCTATATATATATATATAAAAGAGACCCATCAAGACATTACCCTACCATGTGTCATTTTCATAGATATCCATTAAAAGAAGAAAAGATCAATGAAAAATCTTGCATATCAGGTGGGAAACAACAATATAAATCATGGTAATTAATTTAGTTTGTTGGGTTTATAATAATTGGTGGCAATTTGAAAAATTATATATTAGGGATCGTTGTACCATTAATGGAATTTTATTGAAGGTGAAAATTTTTCATAAAGGCAGAATGGTTTGTGGAGATTACTAAAACTCTATTCGATTTCCTATATAGTTTACCACTAATATGTATAGAAGTTATAATAATTTTCATTGAGGTTTTTGGTTTGATCCTTTATATACATAATACATGTTGCATACATATATTTGTGCATATGTAACCTTTTTTCACTTTGTTTTTTAGAGTCGAAATGGTATTAAACTTGAACTTTTCATTCTTCGAATCTTTGACATTTTTAATTATCATATTTTAATTGATCAAACCAAAATAAATAGGAGCATTAGTCTAGTGACCTCCTATTATTTTGGACTGAAGATGTATTGTGACTAGGAATGAAATTAGTCAAGTCCAGGTTTACCTCGTGGTCGGACCTGCAGGGTTAGTTTCAAATCCTTTCGAGATATGGGTACAAAGGCTTCAAAGGCTTTGTTTGTCATTTGACAACATGAATGCTTCATATGGGTACAAAGGCTTCAATATGTATTGTTGTAAGTAGCTAATTGTGATATTGGCATGAGAGAGGTGCCAGTGGTCTAGGACAATGTTTGGCTGGGGACCCAACACTGGCTAGCTACTTGGTGTCAAAGCTCTGTGGGCCCCACTATGATGTATGTGTTTTTATCCATGTTGTCCATCCAATTTGCCAACTCCTTTTAGGGAAGCAGATTGAAAGCTCAAGTGAACCACACCATGAAATAGAGGGGATTGAACACTTGTTGGTTAAAACTTCTTAGGGGCCCACCGTAATGGTGATTTGTCATTCAACTTGTTCATAAACTCACATAACCTTGGATGAATGGAAAACATATATATCAGCTTGATCCAAAACTTATTGGGTCCCAAGAAGTTCTCAATGATAAGCATTCAATCCACATTATTTCCTGTCGTGTGGTTAGTTAAGCCTTGGATTTGCCTCATTTTTGTGCTCATGCCCTAAAATAAGTTGATAAAATAGATGGATGACATGGATAAAACACATACATTATGATGGGACCCACAAAGCTTTGTGAAATTGCATGGATTATCTACCACGACGCGTACGGAAGCTTGACAAAGTTTAGAATTACGACTGATACCTAGATGGGGGGTGAATAGGACCATTTTAAAAATTCTTTCCTAATTAACAATTTACCAATTAAAACTAAGAAGGTAAATATAACACTAAGGCTTCTAGGCCAAGTGAATCCAATCATATAGGCTACAATAGATGCAACTATCAAGCAACTAGTCTATAAGGAGATATTGAACTTATGTTTGCTTTGCAAGTTAAGTGTATAACATACAATCCAATTCAAGCATTCATATAGTTTAACTAATTAAACACATAAACATAAATATAATTATACTCAAATGGTGATCATAAAGACAAGCATGTATATTGTTTTAATTTCTCTACTTCATTTTCGGCAGATGCACTCTCCTTGAGTTTAACGGTATTCATTATCTTATGAGTTTTGAAATAGGTTCACTCTTAACATTTACAATCGTTTCTCTTATACTAACCACTAACCTACACGTACACTCCCGTGTTGGAGGAACACATTTCTACCCGTGTTGGAGGCTCCTGTAAAAGACTTTAGTTAGTTTTTTATCAGCTAACCAACAACCACTAGTGATCCTAATCTAAGGCCCTACGTACACCCCTGCAAGAGGCTCTCTAAGAATACTAACACGTACATACCCGTGTCCGGTGAATTCCCCCCTACATAAGAGCTTATTTGAGTTTGGGTTACAAACTCTACACTTGATTGTAAATAAGGAAGGAGTGTGAATGGACTCTATAATTAACAACTTACTTGTCGAATTGAGCCTTTTTGTAGCGCCTTGCTTGAGATGCTTCTTCAATATTGCTCTTCCGTGCTTGAATCAGCTTCTTAATTGCTTTATCAATCGTAAGAGTTGAAGCTCAGCTCCTACGATCAACCGCCTTACATATGATGTCTCGATGAAGTGACTAAGGTAGTGGGAGGATGATGAAATCTCCTACAACTAATGAATAGTTGATTTCTAAAAATGATTCACCTAGATTGGTATTCTAGAGGATCTAGACAAGAATATACTTATATGCTTAATGTCTAATCTCTAAAAAATAGTGGAGATCAAGATCATTTTCATCATGAATGTTAGAATAAGTATTTTTATTTTGTAAAGCCAAAGATAAAATAATAACATTGATGATAACGATAACAACACCAATGATCATGACAGAAATCGTCTCCCCTATAACTAGTTGTGGTATGGGAATTGGTGTGGTGTGTGCAGTATGCAAACTATCTACTAGGTTTTCCCCACCGTGAAAATGGAATGCCCCAAACATTAATTAGATAGATCGAACCATTAAGTGGGGCCACAATGTATAGTTGGACCGGTTCTTCATTGTTTTAATAAGGGTTGTTTGGCAGTGCCGCGTAATCTGGATTTTAATGGATTTCAAACCTATTTAAGAATAAAAATCCTACAAGTGGCTCTTATTTATCTATTCTAAAAGGTGGGATGCAAAATTCAAGTATTTTACAATGAATACTCTCCAACTATAATAACTATTTTCTCCACTTTGAAGTAGTTTGCAGTTTGGATTATCCTCGAAATTATCCGATGTACATGGTTTTTGGATGATTGCATGCATCTACAGGGACTAGTCTCACCTTAGAATGGGGCGAGAAAAACCTCATATCATTAAAAAGTTTTTAAAAAAAAAAAAATAGAGAGCGAAAGAAATGGATCCACTATCGTACACAATTGATGTTATTGTTGTGCATATGTAAGCAAGAATTAAAAGAAATCGAAAATAATTGGAACTTCAAAATTATTTAAAAGAATCAGAATCGTCGAATATAGATTAATATTGGGATGAGGCATGGACATTGTCGCTCTTTTTTAGGTAGTTTGTGCCTCTCGTTTGATTCGAATGGTGTAACAAGTTACCCCAACACGCTACCTCCAGGATACAATGCCCTGTTTTTCCCCGTCTCATATATATAGACCATGAATAAACACAACGCCCAAAACACTTTATAGTACCTTTCTATGCCTAGGATAGGGGGAAAAAAGGAGAAGGAGAAAGAAAAATTCAAAATTTCTTGTTGATGTTCTTGAAAAAACTCTACCCATTGATAAAGAGTGCGTTGCGGACACTTTCATGGCCAAGATGGACCAGAGAAGGCCCAATCGGAGGCGGAAGTAATCAGGACCATTAGAACCCTAAAGCAGGCCTATCTCGCAAACTGGAATGAGTTATTCGACAAGTTATTCGACTCACCATATATGATTTTGGGGCAGGAGAAGCTACTTTAGCCAACCAACCTACTATGCAGGGTTGTATACAATGAATTTGTGAGATTCCAATAGATCGACGGTCTAAAGTCCATTTTAATTTCATTTTTACTATTTGCAAGATTCCATTGGATCAACGAAAACGAGCAAGTTCACCAAGAGAGTTGTCCACCTTTGATGTTTGTGAGAAATCCACGGGCACATCATTTAGGAAATGGGCCAAAAAATGATGCAGATCCAAAACTCCAATTGGTTGAGAAATGCAAATTTTCAAGGTTTATTGTAATGTTTATACTCCATCCATACCTTTCATGAGGCCATTTCTATGGGATGAACTGAAAATACACATATTAGCTTAATCCAAAACTTCCTTTCCTTTGATATACGATTGTTTCAACGGTGTACGTTCAAGTCTCATCATTTGATGTTGTGCCGCCAGATATCACGGTGGATTTACATCACGATCGCCCATCTAGCTCCCTTGTGCAGGAAGTTTTTTCGCTGGGTCGGCATAAGCAATCAGCGTGGTTTTTGTACGCAGATGCGTGTAACCCTTCAAAACCTAGCGTCTCTAACTCAGATGCGGGCCCACCATGATATTTGTGAGAAATCCACCTGTCCATCCATTTTAATTTCCATATCATATTAGGACATGGCCTAAAACTAAGCCAGATTCAAAACTCAAGTGAGCATTGCAAACAGTGAAGATTTAAGCGTCCACTCAGAATTTTCGAATCAGGCTAATATTTTTATGTTCTCAGTTCATGAATGATCTTATAAACGGCATGGATGGCATATAAATATTACAATGGACCCCAAGGATGTTTCAACGGTAGGCATTTTCCTACCCAGTTTTTCCTATCGTGCCGCTCGCTTATTCTCTTGATCTGCCTCAATTTTGGGCACGTGTCCTAATACGACCCAGAAAACAAATGGACCAGATGGATTTCTCACAAAAATCGTGGGTCCCACCTTTCGCAAGCAATCCGTGTCCGTGTAATTCAAACATACGGTAGCCAGCACTATGTTCGTGTGACGTCCACTCCGTTAATAAATTAATTTCGGCAGATTATGTTAGGATGCGATTTAAAAAATAAATAAATCCACAACTTCATTGAGCCACAGGATTCCAAACAGTAGGAATGGAAATGCGGACCCTGAGGCCCACCATGATCTTTATATAGCATCCAATCCGTTCATAGGGTGATTCCCACAAATATGTACTGAAAACATAAATATAATCGGGATCTTAAACTTTAGTGGGCCGAGGTAAGGTTTTAATGAGTAGTGTTCAATGGCCACTATTTCTCTGGTTGTCTCCCTTGAGTTTTTTATCGACCTTATATCACAAGCTAAAATGATCTCGCCAAAAGAGTGGATGGAGCGGATGTAATATGGGAAACATGGTGGGTCCCAATTAGCTTTGGATTACACACTCCATGTATCTCATAAGAGTTTCTATACGAGATCAAGAGTTGGAGTACCCATGGGTGGTGAAATCCCATTACGGCTTGGGTCAGCCATGCGTGGGTTAAAAGTAAATAAACAACCCCTTATAAAGGGGTTAATGGAAAATCAATATTATAGTGGGCCCTCAAAAGGTTTCAACGGTGGGCATCATTGTCCCTAATGCTTATAATTATATTTCTCTAGTATGTAGTTGTACAACTACATCTATGTATCTCGCTGCTCAACCTATGCAATCCCCAAATGGTAGGAAGCGGATTGTGTAGCACTAAGTGAGCGTACTGAGTAAACTTTATGGGGTCCACCATGATTTATGTATTTTATCCGCTCTGTCCATCAATTTTACCAGATAATTTTATGCTTGAGACAAAAAACGAAGCATATACGATGTTCAAATGGACCACACCATAAGAAATAGTTGAATTGAATGTTTATCGTTGAAAATTTCTTGAGGGCTACAAAAGTTTTGGATTAAGCTTATATTTATGTTTTCCATTTATTCATGTCTTCATCCATGTCTGTATGATCTTATGAACAGATTGCACAACAAATAAACATCACTGTCGGGGCCAGAAAGGTTTCAACGGTGGAAATCATTATCCCCACTGTTTACCGTGGTATGATCCACTTGATATTTGGATATACTTCAATTTTGGGCTCAACCCCTTGAATTAGATGGAAAAAACGAATGGACGGCGTGGATAGACCACACACATACAAGGTGAGTCCAACTGAGTTTACTCAGTACGGTAAAAGTGTACCGTAATCCGTATGCAATCCGATTTTCGTCTAAGGTTCCGTTAAGACTTTTCCTGAAATGATTTTATATATATATATATATATATATATATATATATATATATATATATATATATATATTAAAATAAACCGGTGACGTGGCACTTACAGTGACGTGGCGGATTCGGCTGCTCACTGTTTCCACGAAACGGAGTATCCGCGCTCATTGCATGACTAACCCGCACGAAACAGGGTATCCGCATTCATTGCATGAGTAACCCGCACTCATAGCATGACTAACCCGTTATAAACCATCTCTCTCTGCATATCACAAGTAACCAAGTCACCGTTGCTTTATTTTCATTTTTTCTGTCTGTTTTGATCCAACAAATTGAGATATTAGATTTGCCAATGGTCCATCTACAGTGCGGCCCACAAGATCAGTGGTCATGAGAGCAGTTTGTCCCATAGGATGTGGACTGTTGATTGTGGCTTTTAGTTCCATTATAAGGCCTGAATTGGATGGTCCCAGTAAACGGAGGAGTAAGTGAAGGCAGCAAGAAAACCACCGCAGCTTCAAAGTCGTTGCTTATTGCTAGCGCTCAATCCGTTGCTTGTTCGTTAGCACTGCCGGCTTTTTAGCTAGTTACTTGTTGCTACTTTTAGTAGTCGTTTTTCAGCTGGTTACGGACTTTAGCAGTCGTTTTTTCAGCTGGTTAGGGCTTTTCTACGCTGGGGTAGCTTGCTTTCGCTGGTGGTGGGCAGGCAAAGGGTCCAAAAGACATGTAGCCGGGGGTGAGTTACAAAATCCAATCCTTCTTTCCTTCTTGTTCATCAATGGGAAATTAAGACAAACTCTATGAAGGGCCCACCTGATGAATGGTCAATGTCATTATTCATTTGTGGTGCTTGGAAGATCTTCGATCAATCGTAATTTTCTATTGAAACGTCACACGAGCTTTCTCATTAAAAGCCAAAATTGAGTAAGCATATATAGAATAGGAGGGAATGCTATAGTTAATTTTTCTCTTGTCGCTTTAGTCACCCTATGGGGCCCACTTGCAATGATGGAAGGTTGATAATAAACATCCATTTTATGTGGACTGTTGAATTGCCAATCCATAATGCTTATGTTTAATTCTGACCATTGATATATTTATAGATAAATGTCGACATAAAAGAAAAAAAAATGGTTTATATTCAAATTCATATAGGATATGGAGCGCTGATCACAGGCTGAGGGCCGTTCAATTAGCCTCGTAATTAGAAGATTTTGCGATCAATGGTTCAGATTAAAATTAATTTACTTTGCTGTTACATTGGCAATTTTTGAGTGCATGTGTATGAACCATCACACTATGCCAGCCAGGCATTTTGTTTTTATTTTTAATAAGTGGGGCCCATGGTTAGGAAATCTAGACCCATATATAAATGTAATAAAGAAAACAAGGGAGGGTATTTTCAGAATTTCTCAAACCCAAGATCATTCCCTGAGTCCTATAAATACATCAGAACTCTCCTTTAGCACTGATCAAACCAAAGAATGAAAAAAAAAAAAAAACATTACGAGCATGGCCCACCTATGTCCCACACTCCTGATCGCCCACATTCTCCTCTCATCATCCCCGCAAACCTCTGGATCGTTGTCCGAATGTGAGGTGGGGCCCACCACTGGGTGACACAACAAGTCCGTCGCGCTACGCCTGAAGATCGTTACCATATGTGCCATCCTAGTCGCTGGCATGATAGCTGTGTCCCTGCCACTCTTCACACGCTCAATCCCAGCCGTTTATCCAGATAGGAACTTGTTCTCTGTGGTAAGGCGTTGGCGTCGGGTGTAATCCTAGCCACCGGGTACATACACGTGATGCCCGAGTCGTTTGATGACCTGAGATCTGAAAGCTTACCCGAGAACCCGTGGAGGAAGTTCCTGTTGACGACGTTCGTGGTTATCTTGTCGGCTGTCGTCACATTGATGGTGGATTCCTTCGCAATGAGTTTCTACACGAAGCGTAATTCATGTCTTGCCGTGTACACGGACGGAGATGGTGGGCTATGTCCATGCTCACTATCATAAGGAAGATAAACGGTCACTACTGTTGCTGTGGTACCGCGTCGCTCAGGTTCGGATCATCTTCTAATATTTCTTAGGTGGTTTGATTTGAGTTAATGTGTGTAAAAAATCTGAAAGGCTGAGTATGAAGTCTGGTGCTCTGCCAAAGTATCAAATCACTCCTCTTCTTGGAATTCCATTTGGTTCATGGTCATTTATGTTGGCCGAGCTTATGCCGGTCCACTTTCTGGTGATCAGAACCGTTCAGAAGGATTAAATTTCGCCATCAGATGATTTCAACCATCAGCTTTGGCACCGGGATCATCTGATGGAGGCGATACCAGGCTTATTGTCTATGGTTGGACCCGAGGTTACCAAAAGGTGGGCCCCAACTGAGATTTTGCTGGGTCGATCCAGAAGTGTACTTGCTGTACCCCACTTCTTTTGCTTTTGGCTAAGGGGCCGTTTGATTAAACCTATATAAGCATCTATCACTAAATATGATATTTTCTCCGTGATTTTATATGATTCAAAATTATTTGACAAATTCAAATTATTAAGTGCTTCAATTAATTTTCACAGAAAGTATATCTAAGTTGTCCATCTACTAATGTGGGCGCCACATGCCTAATTACCTCCCTTCCAAACATATGATTAGTCAAATCAGTAAAAAGTCCAGTAATTTCCATATTTATCTAAATGCATGCATTAGTTAATCAAATTAAAATACACTAATAATCATTGTTAGTGTAATCTAAATAGGCCCTCAGGGCTTGTTTAGCATGTGGGCTTAGATGGGATTTTGTGGGATGGAATTGGATTTGGTCCCATGGAAGATTTTTGGTGAATTTTGAAATCCACTACACATGTGGGCCCCACATTGACGCATGTGTTTTATCTGTGTTGTCCATCTACATCACCCCTTACATGTGACATTCTAGTTATATATGTGTATAAGTGACCGACATCCATTGTAAATTTGTTTTGTTGTTTACAATTCCATGTCCACCAAATGCGTTTTGCTTAATCTAGTGTTTTTTCAATGGCAAGAATTTTATCCCAAACATGAGGATTGGTTAGCCAAAATACTATTGTATTTCCAAACATGCGAACATCATGTTAGTCCCATCTAGTACAATTCCATACTCTTTAATCCTACGAACCAAGTACAATTCCATACCCTTTAATCCTACAAACCAAACAGGCCTTATTTGATCAAACGACAACCCAAGCGAATAATGTGATCCTTTTGAAAAAAAAACAAAATAAAAAGTTCAACTGTATTTACTTTAGGTGCAATGATTATATATATATATATATATATATATATATATATATATATATCATAGAATAAAATGAAGGGGCATAATTTGAATAGAATAGAATGGAGGGCCTAATGCATGGTAATATGCCCAGCAATCCTTAATAGAGGTTAATCATGATTTGGTACATAACCCAATAAGTGGTTGAATAAGTTCTCACGAAAATGTTCAACAAAAGTTTTCCCATCACATCTGCGTCACTTTGACTTTTTGTTATTTCCAAACCACAGGATAAAATACCTTAAATCTTTACACATATGAACTGAGATGTCCAAAAGCTTTTAAGTTGATCTTATAAGTAAAAAGCTCAAGCTACAGGGTAAGGTAAGGAGCCCACTATGATGTGTGCATGACATCCAATGTCCATCATGTGTCCTCCGTGTGATTTCCTTGGCACCCAAAAATAAGATGATTCAAGACTCAGGTGGGCCAAATCATGGGAATAGTTAGGAGGGGAAATGGACACCCCAAAAACCAGGTTATGTATTCTAAAACTCAAGTGAGCCATGGTATGTGATTCCAGAGGTTTTAGACATGACTTGGTAAGTGGCTAGTCTAATTGTTTTGGAGGCAAAGAGAACATGAGGTGTTGCACCTGAAGGACGGATTGGATGTCATGTACACATCATGTGGGCCACTAATATAGAGCAGGCAATAGACACTTTTATGGCAGAGATGGACCAGATATGGCCTGGTCAGAAGCGTAAATAATTTGGACCGTCGGAACCTTAAAATAGTTGTATCTCGCAAATCAGGATGAGTTTTTTGACATATTATATATGATTTTGGGGTGAGAAAAAACTACTTAAGCCAACCAACCCTGCTATGCTTGGTTGCCCACATTGGATTTGTGAGATTCCATTAAAGCAATGGTCAAAAGCCCCGTTTAATCTCATTTTTACTATAAATAATAAGTTTTAATTCAAGTATAAGTTTTGATCCTTTCGAGTTGTAGAAGCCGTGCCCAACATGAAAAGGGCTTGGAAAAGTTAGGTGAATAACGTGGTTGGGCAAAATTTGGCACTTACTAATTTTAGCCGAAAATCATGAAGTCTAGTAGGAATAGAAGTCAACTATAACTATTAAGTTTACTATTTATAATAAGTAATGTGTTTAGCGTCTTCAAGTTAGAGTTGAAGTCAAACTTACTCCTATCTTAAGTTTCTTATTTAAAGAGTTATAATTTCATTTTTTATTATTATCATCAATCAAGTTATTTCAACTTATTTTATTTTATTTAATTATCATCAATCAAGTTATTTCAATTTTTGTAAAAGTTATTTATACTTTTATCCCCATGAATTTGAGAAAGCTCTTTAAGGAGTTCAAATAACTCCATGGTTTTAGGGTAGATGTCCCTTAGGATGATCGACCTCATCATGTCCCTCCCTGCATCAGCCACACACATTTGGTTGTAGGCCAAGCATAACCTATCCCCAATATGAGACTTGTCCTTGCTCACGCTAATTTCATTTCATTTTCTCTCGTTTTATTATGGTGACTCACTGAATCAACTCAGTTTTGGTCTCTTGCGTCTGAGTCTAAGTTTTTATAGATTTTTGAATACGAGAGAGAGAGAGAGAGAGAGAGAGAGCAAACTAAAACCTGTTTTCTTTGCTAATTTGCAGGTACTTGAATTAGGGATTGTAGTTCACTCAGTTGTTATTGGGCTTTCATTGGGTGCCTCTCAAAACCCTTGCACAATCAGGCCTCTTGTATCTGCCCTTTGCTTCCATCAGCTCTGAGGGCATGGGCCTTGGTGGCTGCATCCACCAGGTACATTTCTCCCATCTTTTGCCCCATACATTGCACACTAAATGTACTCAATGTAGCACACTTGAGTGAGAGATCCATACCATTCATTAGTCAGATCATATTGCAAATGTGTCTCATGGCCCCAAAAAAAAAAAAAAAAAAGCTCAGTTTGCTATTTGGGTGGGCCACATGTTGAAAAAAGTATCCGATTGTGGACTTGTGAAAGTTTTTTATTTTTATTTTTTTGGCAGAGCACCGGACTTCAAACTCAGCCTTTCAGATTTTTTACACACATTAACTCAAATCAAACCACCTAAGAAATATTAGAAGATGATCCGAACCTGAGCGACGAGGCCGTACCGCAGCAACAGTGACTGTTTATCTTCCTTATGATAGTGAGCATGGACATGGCCCACCATCTCCGGATCCCTAGACGGGTCCGTGTACACGGCAAGACCTGAATTACGCTTCCTGTAGAAACTCATTGCGAAGGAATCCACCATCAACGTGATGACAGCCGACAACATAGCCACGAACGTCGTGAACGGGAACTTCCTCTGCGGGTTCTCGGGTAAGCAATCGGATCTCAGGTCATCAAACGAGTCAGGCATCACGTGCATGTACCTAGTGGCCAGGAATACGCCCGACGCGAACGCCTTGACCACAGAGAACAAGTTCCTATCTGGATGAACAGCTGGGATTGAGCGTGTGATGAGTGGCAGGCACACACCTATCATGCTAGTGACCAGGATTGCACATATGGCGATGATCTTCAGGCGTAGAGCGGCGGGCTTGTCGTGGCACCCGTTGGCGGGCCCCACATCGCATTCGGATGGCGATCCAGAGATTTGCGGTGATGATGAGAGGAGAATGAGGGCGATCAGGAGTGTGGGAAATAGGTGGGCCATGCTAGTAATGTTCTTTTTTTCCTTCTTTGGTTTTGTCAGTGTTAGAGGAGAGTTCTGATGTATTTATATGATTCAGGGAATGACCTTGGGTTTGAGAAATTGTCAAATATATATATATACATACATACATATATATATATATATATATATATAATGTGCGTCTTATGAACTTCTTCTCGTGAATTTCTCCCTACCGGACGCGGATTCGCTACTTAACTCGACTAGTCTCGCTACTGAAGTCACGTCACTACGTTCTCTGGGCCCCACCATGGTGTCTGTATTGTATTCCGACAGTCCATCCATTTGGAGAGATCATTTTAGGGTATGAGAAATGCATATCCAAAGCTCAAGTGGACCCACCGCAAAAGACAGCGAAGATTGAACTCCGATCATTAAAAAACTTCTTTGGGTCATATAAGTTTTTTATCAAGCCAATATTTATGTTTTCCCTTATTCCATATCTGCATTAGCTTATAAATTGGTGGGCCTTAAGAAGTTTTTCTAAGTCATCAGTAGTATGCCTCCTTTGATTAGTGGACGATCCTGATTCTTGGAGCATGGCATCTACATGATGAGACCCATCTGATGTATGTCTTGGATCTCATATGTCTCTACACTGGCACATGTGGATGCATGCACATGGGCTGCCTTGTGCACCTGTGTGGGCCTGGCCTAGACCGATTAAAATAGAGTAGGGCTAACCCAACCAGTTTAAAAGTCCAGGCCCACACCAATACAGGTGAATCCGGATGCGGATTCTGCACATGGTGTGGGACCCATTGTGATGTTTGTTAGAAATCCAACCCGTCCATTCATTTTTCAAGCTCATTTTAGGGCATGCGACCAGAAACGAGGAGGATCCAAAACTCAAGTGGGCCATACGAGATGAAACAGTGGGAAAAGGAATGTCTACCGTTGAAACCTTCCTAGGATCTACCTTGATGTATATTCCGTCCAAACCATTTATAAGGTCATTTTCACTGAGATGAAGTGAAAAAACTAAGAAATTAAACCGATACAAAACTTTTGTAGCCATATAAATTTTTCAACGGTGGTCTAAATCCCCAATGTTTCCTTTCATGTGGGGCATTTAAGTTTTGAATACACCTTGTTTTTGGTCGAAAGTCCTAAAATGATCTCAAAAAATAGATGGATGGAGTGGCTTTCTCACAAACATCACAGTGGGCCCCACTCAGAATCTTTTGCAAAAACTTCATAATAAAGTCTTTTGCAGGAAATCACTTACAATTCCAAGAGTCTCGGCGTGATCATCGGAATACTTTCTTTCTCAATGGGCTGAATCCCAGCCTTTGTGGTCATCTAACTCCTTACATGAAAGCTTGCATATAAGTTACTTGCGGTGCTATGAGCAGGAGACCAGGTCTATGGGAAATGGTACTATACAATGGTACTACACGGTCGAGCGCATGAAACCCTAACATACGGTCGAGTCGTCTCCCATTTTCCATCGTTGGATGATAAATTTGAAAAATATAATGTATGCATGCCGGCTATATAAACAAAGGTAAAACCCGCGGAACCGGCATTACCAATTTACTACTTGTTGGGTAAGTTCTTGATTCAGTGTGATATCTACACCGTTTGTCATTTTAGAGATATCATTGTAAATCATGAACTCAAAAATTTGGCAAATCCAGCTCTCAAATGAATCACACCACAGAGGGTAGTGGGGACAAACCCGACAACACCGTTGGAAACTTCCTAGGACGCACCATGATGTTTATTTGTTATCTTACCTGTTCATACTGTCACACAGACCTGGATGAAAGGACTGAACAAATACCAGCTTGATCTAAAACTTTTGTGGCCCCTGAGAAGTTTTCAATATGAACAATGGAGATTTGTCTACCATTGAAAATATTGAATCATGCTAATATTTGTGATTTCAGTTCATCCCAGTAGGAATGAAGTTATTAACGGTAAGGATGACATGTAAATATCATTGTCGAACCCAGGTAGGTTTCAATGGTAGGAATTTCCCTAACCACATTTTCCTTTAGCAAATCGTCATTTAGGAACGGTTTTAAATGCTTCAGGAAGGGTTAAAAACCGTTCCTAAATGAGGCGTCGCAAAAATAGGAACGGTTTAGAACCGTTTCGGGTAGAGATGGAATTTTAGGAACGGTTTTAAACTGTTCTAGTGCCAACTGTCATATTTGTGAACAATATTTTTTCTTATTTTGGAACGATTTTAAACCAAAAAACCTGCTGTAAAAAATAAAATAAAGTAACAAATATATTTAAGCCATATTCATTTAAGAATCAAAAGATAGTAAAAACAATCTTGATGTAAGCAAAGGGTCATTTGGTCGTACGGAATCAATTTTCCAGGATCCCGGGGACAGAATCCAACCATATTCATTTAAGAATCAATTTTCCAGGATCCCGAGGACAGAATCCAACCATTTTCTGGCCATCTGGTCATACGGAATCCTCCAAAAGCGGGAGTGAGATTGAGAATGGCAGCCATGAAAAAAGAAAAGTCCAGATAACGGTGAAAGAGATTTCAGACAAATCGAAGGGTTGCGGAACTTGCAGTATTTATAGAAGGAAAGAAAGGAAAAACCAGAGCCGTTGAGAAATGAAAAGATCGAAATCAATGGGGGTAGGAAGGAGATGGGGATTTTGAAATGGGCTAGGTGGGAAGCTAGCGGACCTTAGCTAGAAGAAATGAGAAGAAAAACGAGAGAGAGGAAATTGACCTATGAGAGAGGAAATCGACCTATGACGAAATGAGAAGTACAAACCGGAGAAAGAGAATAGGGTTTGGGATGGGGTATATTTAAGACGCGGAATGCTCAACTGCTGCGAACGGAAGTCCTACGGACTTTTTTGAGAACTCATCACACGTGATGAGTCTCGAAAATTTGAACGGTCCATGTGAAGAAGAACCTCATAAAACCCCCCCTATACCAATTTTTACTTTGAACCAAAACTTTGGTGGGCCATGAAAAATGAAAACAGTTTCTTCTCTTAATTTGCATCTCTTTGCTATGGCCCACCAGAATCTTAGATCAGGGTGAAAATTTGTCTCCTAGAGTTTCATGGGATTCCGCATCTTATGGACCGTTCAAATTAGATGCCCATGACACATGTGTAAAGGTGCGCACATGCATAGGTAGGTGAGCATGCGTTTATAAAGACCATTTAGGAGTGGTTGGAAACCGTTTTCAATCAGAAACGGCCCTACACTGTTTCTAAACCAGAGACTTGTCCATTCCTGAACCAAAGTTTTGGTGTAGTGACGGTTCATTTTTGGCATCATGTCCTGAAATAAACTCACAAAACTAATGAAAGGGGAAAATTTCTCACAAACATCACAGTGGGCCTCATCTGAGTTCCTAGCGCAAGAACTTCCATGCGAAAGGCTTTCATAGGAAATCTGCGTCCGCATTCTGGTTTGTCACGGTGAGAGCAGATTATATGCAACCCTAGCCTCACCATTGATAGTGCAGCCCTCGCTGTAGGGCCAACTTAATCCATTTATTTTATATCCATGACGTACGTCCATTTGTTTTTCATGATCATTTTATGGCATGAGTCCAAAAATGAAGAAGACTTAAATATCAGATGGACCATGTTATCAGAAACAGTGGTGATTGCACGCCTACCATTAAAACTTCCTAGGGCCCATAGTAATGTCCATTGTAATGTTTTGTTTCCATCAAACCCATTGATAAGGTCAACCAGACATGGATGAACGGAAAATATAAAGATGAGATTAATCCAAAACTTTTGTTGCCCATAGAAAAGCTTTTAACAGTCATTTACCACTATTTCTAGTGGTGTCGTCCACCTGACATTTGCATCTGCTTATGTTTTGGGATTACATCCTAAGAATATATAATAAAAAGGATGGAAGACATATATATATATATATATATATATATATATATATATCTATATATATATATATATATATATATATATATATATATATATATATATATATATATATATATATAAAATCATCAAAGTAGGCCACACAGTAAGTATAACAAAGTTGTTACCTGACAACACCTGATCCACTCCCCTACTTTTTGTAAGCGGCTTGCACGTTGTGCCACGCACCACCGACTTAGTTGCTGCGACGACGTCACCAATTCAATTGGCTCCACCATAATGTATGTGCTATATCCACACCGTCCATTTATTTGGCGAGGTCAATTTAGATCATGAGGCTGAAAATTATGAAGATCCAAAGCTCAAGTGGATCTCACCACAGAAAGCAGTGGGGAACCATGACACCCACCTTTAAAACCTTCCTAAGGCCTACCATGACGTTTATTTGCAATCCTACCTATCGATAGGATCACCCAAACGTAGATGAAGAGACAAAAACAAATATTAGCGTGATCCGAAACTTCTATGGGCCTTAGTAGTTTTCAATGATAAGCATTCAGTCCCCAATGCTTCCTATGATGTGGTCCACTTGAGCTTTCGATCTGCCTCATTTTTATGATTGTGCCCTAAAATAAACTTGAAAATGGATGGATGGTCTGGATATAACACATTGATCATGATGGGTCTAACAGCAACACTCCGTTAAGGTCGCACCACGCAATCCAATGCTTGATCTCTTTCTTCGCGGGCGAGTAAAATGCTCCACCAGTTTCACCGGTTTCCTTCTCATTAGAAGTTATTATCCATGCAGCATATTTTTCAAATTTATCATCCAACAATAGAAAATGGAACACGACTCAACCGTATGTTCATGCGCTCGACCGTTTAGTGTGTATATATATATAGTTGATGCTGATATCTGGTCCTCTCAGCTAAACCCTGTGTACCTGCAAAACCAAATCACAATGCGGACCCTGGCTGCTGCAGGGGACCCTCTGATGCCAAAGTTAGAACAGACACTCTAGGTCTAGTAGAACTAGGATTTTTGTATATACCTTCTACTGTGTGTAGGGTTCATATTTACAGTCCTTTGTTGCTAATTACGTATATGGCAATGAATCTGTCATATAGTCACGTATCATGCACAAAATTGTCCCCCGGATATACGACGTTATCCTCGGCGAAGATCTCAGGAAATTAATCCTCTTCGTACACGAAGAAGATCTCATGGTGGTTAGCTTCTGAGGAGGTTGTAGTCGACAACTGATGTCGGCCTCTAAGTCGGGTTGGCCAAGGTCCTACAGACCGAGCTGAACTGTTGATTATGGCCACGGCCTATCCTTGAGGCCAATTCAGTACTTATATTTGTTCGTTGGTTGTGATAATGAGATGTCAGTCAGAGCCATGGCCACTGGTTGTGGTTGGTGCTCGAGCTGATCGTGGAGGTGCCAATGGTCTGGGACAATGTTTGGCTGGGGACCCAACACTGACCAGCTAGCTGGTGTCAAAGCTTTGTGGGCCCCACCATGATGTATGTGTTTTTATCCATGCTGTCCATCCATTTTGCCAACTCATTTTAGGGAAGCAGATTGAAAGCTCAAGTGAACCACACCATGAAATAGAGGGGATTGAACACTTGTCATTTAAAACTTCTTAGGGGCTCACCGCAATGGTTATTTGCCATTTAATTTGTTCATAAATTCACATAACCTTGGATGAATGGAAAACACAAATATGAGCTTGATCCAAAACTTCTTGGGCCCCAAGAAGTTCTCAATGATAAGCATTCAATCCACATTATTTCCTATCGGGTGGTCAATTGAGCCTTGGATTTGCCTCATTTTTGTGCTCATGCCCTAAAATAAGCTGCTAAAACAGATGGATGACATAGACAAAACATATACATTATGACGGGATACACAGAGCTTTGTGAAATTGTATAGATTATCTACCACGATGCATACAGAAGCTTGACAGAGCTTAGAATTGCGGCTAATATCTAGATGAGGGGTGAATAGGACCACTTTAAAAATTCTTGCCTAATTAAGAATTTACCAATTAAAACTAAGAAGGTAAATATAACAATAAGGCCTTTAAGCCAAGTGGATCTAATCATATAGACTACAATAGATGCAACTATCAAGCAACTAGTATATAGGGAGATAGTGAACCTGTGTGTGTTTTGCAAGTTAAGTGCTTAGCATTCAATCCAATTCAACCATTCATATAGTTTAACTAATCAAACATATAAGCTTAAATATAAACACAAGAGCCTATTTGAGTTTGAGTTACAAACGCTACACTTAATCGTACACAAGGAAGGAGTCTGAATAGACTATACAATTAACAACTTACTAGTCGAATTGAGCCCTTTTGTAATGTCTTACTTGATATGCTTCTTCAATATTGCTCTCCCGTGCTTGAATTAGCTTCTCAAATGCTTCATCGATCGCAAGAGCTGAAACTCAGCTCCTACGATCAACTGTCTTACATATGATGTCCCGATGAGGTGACTAAGGTAGTGGGACGATGATGGAATCTCCTACAACTAATGAATAATTGATTTCCATAAATGATTCACCTAAATGGGTATTCTAGAGAATTTAGACAAGAATATACATATACGCTTAATGTCTAATCTCTAAAAAATAGTTGAGATCAAGATCATTTTCATCATGGATGTTAGAATGAGTATTTTTATTTTATAAAGCCAACGGTAAAATAATAACATCGATGATAACGATGACAACACCAATGATCATGACAGAAAACGTCTCCCTCGTAACTAGTTGTGGTATGGGAATTGGTGTGGTGTGTGCAATATGGAAACTACCTAATAGAATGCCCCAAACATTATATAGATCCAACCATTAAGTGGGGCCACAATGTACAGTTGGGTCGGTTCTTCATTGTTTTAATAGGGGTTTTTTTGTAGTGCCGCACAATCTGAATTTTAATAGATTTCAAACCTATTTAAGAATAAAAATCCTAACAAGTGGCTCTTATTTATTTATTCTAAAAGATGGGATGCAAAATTCAAGTATTTTCTTCAACTATAATAACTATTTTTTCCACTTTGAAGTAGTTTGTGGGTTCGAGTATCCTCCTCGAAATTATCCGATGTACATGGTTTTTAGGTGATTGCATGCATCTACAAGGACTAGTCTCGCCTTAGAATGGGGCGGGGACATCCTCATATCATTAAAAAGTAAATAATAATAATAATAATAATAATAATAATAATAATAATAGAGAGAGAGAGAGAAATGGATCCGCTATCGTACACAATTGATGTTATTTTTGTGCATATGTAAGCAGGAATTAAAAGAAATCGAAAATAATTGGAACTTCAAAATCGTCGAATATAGATTAATATTTGGATAAGGCGTGAACATTGTTGCTCTTTTTTAGATAATTTGTGCCTCTCGTTTGATTCGAACGGTGCAATAGGTTACCCTAACACGCTACCTCCACGATACATGCGCATTATGTTTTTTCCCAGCTTGCATAGACCATGAATAAACTCAACACCCAAAACACTTTATGGTATCTTTCTATGCCTAGGATAGGGGGAAAAAGGAGGAGAAAAAAATCAAATTTTTTTTTTTTTGTTGATGTTCTTGAAAAAACCCTACCCATTGATAAAGAGTGCATCGCGAACACTTTCATGGCTAAGATGGACCAAAGAAGGCCCGATCAGAGGCGGAAGTGATCAAGACTGTTAGAACCGTAAAGCGGGCATATCTCACAAACTGGAATGAGATATTTGACTTACCGGTTATAATTTTGGGGCAAGAGAAGCTACTTTAGCCAACCAACCTACTATGCCAGGTTGTCTATGCCAAATTTTCGAGATTCCATTAGATTGAAAGTCGATAGTCCATTTTAACCAATTTGCGTCCTTCTCCAGGCGCGGATTAGGCATTCCCTCCACTTGTTCCGAGCTTGGGACATGCGGAGGCTCTGAGGGGCGCCACTAAGGGGTCACCATGATGTATGGATTTTATCTACACCGTCCATCCATTTTTTTCATATCATTTTAGAAAATTGGGACCAAAAAAAAAAAGGAATATACAAGGCTTAAGTGGACCACACCATGGGAAGAAGCGGTGCTAAGGACGCCCACCATTGAAACCTTCTTAGGGTCCACCGTATAGTTTATTTTCTATCCTACCTATTGATATGGTCATATACACCTAGATGAAGTGAAAAAACAAATATCATGTTGATCCAAAACTTGTGTACCCTAAGAATTTTCCAATGGCATAAATTTAATCCTCATTGTGTGGTCCAACTGAGACTTGGATATGCCCTATTTTTGGTCCAATATTCTAAAATGATATGAAAAAAATGGATGAACGGTGTCAATAAAATCCATACATCACAGTAACCCCTCAGTGGCCATCGGAGCCGCCTGTCCCGAGCTCGGAACAGGCGGGAGTACTACCTAATCCTATAAGATAAATGCACACTGCCAGTTAATGGAAATAATCCTCCTTTTTTATTGATTGAATCAGAGTGATATATATACAGAACTTAAGAGTCCTATATTAGGAAGGAATACAAAATCAAATATACAGCTGTTACAAAAAGATAATTACAATAAAAAACCGTATGAATTTAAATCCCCTTTGGCAGTAACAGAAGGCAGAAATCTCGGCATTGACTGGGCTGATTTGTAATGCTAAGATCTGGATTTTATCTTCTGTTGTGTAGCATTATTATTCTCCTTAATACGCCCCCGCAAGATTTGGCTGCCATCGACAAGACCAATCTTGATCCTTAGATATTCTGTGCGCTGCCTAGAAAGTGGTTTTGTCAAGAGACCTGCAAGCTGGTCCTCAGTGTGAACATGACAGACTTTAAGTGTGCCTTTTTGAACCAAATCACGCACAAAGTGTAAGTCTATCTGAATGTGTTTCATCCTTGAATGTTGTACTGGATTGTAACTCAAGTGTGTGGCACCAAGATTATCACAAAGAAGCATAGGCGTTTCCTTGCGTGGAAAACCAATGTCATGGAAGAGAGCTAACAGCCACATGGTTTCGGAAGCGGCATTTGCAAGGGCACGATATTCTGCTTCCGTTGAGGAACGTGCAACAGCTTTTTGTTTTTTAGAACTCCATGAAATTGGATTGGATCTAAGAAAAGTGATATATGCTGAAGTTGAAGTTCGATCATCTTTGTTGCCTGCCCAGTCAGCATCACTATAAGTGGTTAAGCATGGAGCAGTTGCTGGTTTTAGTTGAATCCCATGAAATATTGTCTGCTTCAAATATCTGAGGAGCCTCTTGGTAGCTGTCTAATGAGTGATAGTCGGTTTATGCATAAACTGGGAGAGTTTATTAACTGCATAAGGGATATCCGGACGAGTTAAAGACAAGTATTGAAGACTGCCTATTACTCTTCGAAATTCAGTGCTGTCCACAGCTGCAGTACCATCTAGAAGATGGAGGGGAGTGCTGGTTGAGAGAGGGGTGGATACATCCTTTGCTCCAAACATGTTTGTGGTTTGTAGCAAATCCAGAATGTACTTGTGTTGTGATAGAAACAAGCCTGCACAAGTTGTAATGCATTCGACCCCTAGGAAAAAATGAAGGTTACCCATATCCTTCAATGAAAACTTAGCACCTAATTTGTCAATAATGGACCCCACAAATTTTTTGTCACTGCCCGTAATTACAAGATCATCAACATAGACAAGAAAGTAACAAGTAACAGAGTCATGTCTATAGATGAATAAAGAAGAATCGGCTCTAGAATTCTGAAATCCAAGCTCAACAAGAGCCCTCTTTAAGGCTGAGTACCATGCACGGGGAGCTTGTTTAAGCCCATAGATTGCTTTTTTTAATCTACAAACATAATCAGCTTTTGAAGGATCTTTGAACCCCGAGGGTTGCACCATGTAAACTGTTTCTGTCAATGACCCATGTAAAAAGGCATTGTTGAGGTCCATTTGTCGCAGCATCCAGCCATTCATAATAGCAATGCATAGAACAACTCGAATAGTTGCCGGCTTAACAACCGGACTGAATGTTTCTTTATAGTCAAGGCCAGGACGTTGATTGTACCCCTTAGCAACAAGTCTGGCTTTGAATCGCTCCACTGAGCCATCAGCTTTTTTTTTAACCCTAAAAACCCATTTACATCCGACTGGGTTGCAATGCGCAGGAGCAGGAACTAAATCCCAGGTTCCATGTCGCATGAGAGCTGTTAACTCACTGGACATAGCCTCACGCCATTGTGGGTGAGCGACAGCTTGACTAACACATGTTGGTTCAATGGGTGATGGAAGGGGATGTTTAGTGACAGCATGAATCTGCTTGGGTTTAAAGATATTGTTCATTGACCGTGTGGTCATGGAATGAGACCGAGATGGGGGTTTTTCAGATATTATAGTCGGCATTGAAACGGAGGTCGAGGGTATGGAAGATGCAATTAGCGGAGATGTATGCGAAGGAATGGAATTTAAATTGGAATCAATAGATTGAGTCATTGAATTTAAATCTCCAAAACCTAGAGCATCAGATGTGCGTGTGGGATCTAGAACAGGAATGGAAGAGATATTACCTGGAGGTGATGCTCCAACAGCGTCAACCGGTTCCGACGTCACTGGCGGCTGGATTTCAAGAGATGAGGTGCATGGATTTGGTTGAACAGAAGTGGCATTTCTGGAACCTGGGGAAACCGAGTTCGACGGGGGAAGATAGACTATTAGAGATCCAATGGATGGATTAGCATCAGTCAATGGGCCAGGAGTTTTGAATGGGCCTTGATGTTCATTAAACAGGACATGCCGTGACGTGTAAAGCCTGTTTGTAAGAGGATCCATGCACTTGTAGGCATTTTGTGTTTGAGAATATCCAAGAAAAATGCAAGGTACGAACTTGGGCTGCATTTTGTGAGTATTAGATGGCCTTGTGAGAGGATAACAAAGACACCCAAACTTTCTTAATTTAAGATAGTTTGGCCTTTGACCAAACAACACTTCAAATGGTGATTTATTTTCCAAAAGAGGACTGGGATGACGATTTATGAGATATGTGGCGGTTTGAAACGCATGAGGCCAATATGTGAGAGGAAGAGAGGCATCTTGTAGTAAGGTGAGTCCGGTTTCCACAATATGTCTATGACGACGTTCAGAGACTCCATTTTGTTGAGGAGTATATGGAGCGGTGGTATAATGACTTATTCCATGAATGGACAAGTATTTTTTTAGACTTAAAAACTCACCACCATTATCCGAGTAGAAACTTCGTATTTTTGATTGAAACCGAGTTTCAACTAAAATTTTGAATTGTGGAAAAATAGACAAGACACCCAACTTTGATGACATGGGATAAAACCACATATATTTGGTAAAGTGGTCAACAAAAATGAGATAGTACCGGGAACCATCAAGACCGGTAGCATGAGCTGGACCCCAAACATCCATATAAATGATTTCAAGAGGAGTAAAACTTTTGAGACTAGTTAAGCCAAATGGTTGTTGATGTGCTTTATTGATATTGCAAGAAGTACATGAAGATGGGAAATTTTTGGTGGAAAGCGGAAGAGAAAATAAATTAACAATTCTTTGAACAATTTTCATGGATGGATGACCAAGACGCTTGTGCCATCCATCTATTGAAGTTCGTTCATGCACATTAGCAACCATGGTGGAATTTGATGTCGCCAGTGAAGTTGGAAACATGTAGACGCCATTTTCACATGCTCCTCTTAGTAGTATCACCCCCGTTTTCTGTTCCTTCACAAGAAAATAAAATGGGTGAAATTCAACAAGGACGTTATTTTGTTTTGTGAAGTGATGCACAGAAATTAAATTCTTGTGAATATTAGGAACACAAAGTGTATCACGAAGGTAGAACGTTTTTTGAGGCGAATTTAGGGTTAATGAACCAACATGTGAGACAGACAAACCTGTACCATCACCAAGTATTACTTCATCTGTGCCATCGTATTCAGAATGAATGGACAGATTTCCAAGATCACCAGTGATATTGTGTGAAGCGGCAGAATCAAGAAGCCACTTGGAGTTCTGAGGATTTGAAGTCGCAGCACAGTTTGCACTAAAGTCGGTGGGCTGCAGCTGGGGACATCCTTTTGCCGTGTGACCCAATTGATCACAGTATTGACATTTTGGCTGAAATCGTTTTTGGGCTTAGTTGTTTCGGCCCGAGGTCCGGTTGGTCGATTTATGCTCCTTGGACTGATTGTTGCCCGATCGGTTTGAATTAGGGTTTCGAAAACCATTGTTCTTGGAAAAATACCTCTACTGCTGGCCTCCATTTCCTGGTTTATTCGCCGTGAAATTAGCAGCTGCAATAAGCTGCTGTTGAGTGGCCTCCATGCGACGAAGATAATTGTCATGACCGACAAGGAGATCATGAAGTTCTTCAAACATCAGGGATTTCTCCCTAGCCCGAATAGGAGTAGCAATCTCTCTGAAATCGGGTCCAAGTCCATTGAGGACATAGAGAGTGAGATCATCATCAGAGATAGGATGATCAATGAGTGCTATTTCATCAGCTAATGCTTTGACAGCATGGAGATAGTCTGGGACAGAGCGAGTGCCTCATTGAATTAAGATGAGCTCTTCCTTCAATTGCATGGCCCTGCTTCGTGAGCGACTAGCATACATGGTGCTTAATTTTTTCCAGGCTGCCTGAGATGTTTTGGCAGTTGTGATGAGTGGAGTGATAGTGGGGGAGGTGGATGCAAGAATAGCACTCAAGATAAGCTTGTCTTGCCTAACCCAATGGTGTTTTTGGGAGGCAGCAGTGGGTGTATCGTCAGGGGGAGGGCACTGTAAATCCCCAGTAACGTAGTCCATTAGGTCATACCCAATTAACAGTACTTCAAATTGAGCACGCCATTGAGGAAAAGTGGAGGGAGTAAGCTTCTCATTAATCTGGGCAGTAATGTTGAAGACAACCAAGGGATTTTTAGTGGTGGAGGAAGAAGGAGCGTCTGTTGCGGAAGACATGGTTTGAATTTCGGATCTTGATCTCGTTAGAGGTAGGTGCTCTGATACCATATAAGATAAATGCACACTGCCAATAAATGGAAATAATTCTTCTTTTTTATTGATTGAATCAGAGTGATATATATACAGAACTTAAGAGTCCTATATTAGGAAGGAATACAAAATCAAATATACAGCTGTTACAAAAAGATAATTACAATAAAAAACTGTATGAATTTAAATCCCCTTTGGCAGTAACAGAAGGCAGAAATCTCGGCATTGACTGGGCTGATTCATAATGCTAAGATCTGGATTATCTTCTGTTGTGTAGCATTATTATTCTCCTTAATAAATCCGTCGCCGTTTACTCGGGGATGCGAATGGACGCGGATTACCTACTAAGACTTCAGTGGCCCGTAACTATTGGAGAGTGCTCTTTGGCCCCCACCATTATGTGTGTTTTATCAAGGCGGTTCATCTATTTTTCCAGATAATTTTAGGCTATTAACCCAAAAGTAATATTCAAATCATATGTGGACCACACCACAGGAAATAGTGGTGATTGAACGCTCGATATTAAAAATTGTTTTGAGACCACGAAAGTTTAAGATGAAGATGATTTTTGTGTTTCCCCTCATCCATGTCTGTGTTACCTAATCAACAGGTCTGATGGTAAATAAACATTACAGTGGACGTATGAAGTTTCTAATGGTGGGCGTTTAATTACCATTGTTTTCTTGTGGGGTCGTCCACTTGAAATTTGGATCTATCTATTTTTGGGCCTGTGCTATAAAATGATATGAAAAAATAGATGGACGGAGGTGTGGATAAAATACATACATCATGGTGGGCCCACATAGCACTGTCTAGGCAATATGTGTGAAATTGGATTGTGTACTGAGTTGCTCAGTATGCTCTTACTGTACTGAGTAAACTCAGTTGGGCTGCCTTGAATGTATGTGGTCTGTCCACGCTATCCATCCTTTTTTTTCATCTAATTTAAGAGGTTGAGCCCAAAATTGAAGCATATCCAAAGATCAATTGGATCATACCACAGGAAATAGTGGGGATAATGATTTCCACCATTGAAAGCTTGCTAGGCCCCCACAATGATGATTATTTGTCATCCAACATGTTCATAAGATCAGGCATGGATGAAGGAAAAGCACAAATACAATCTTGATCCAAAACTTCTGTGGCCTCCAAGAAATTTTCAACCGTAGACATTCAATTCAACTTTTTTCCTATGGTGTGGTCCATTTGAACATGTATATGCTTTATTTTTGGTTCAAGACCTAAAATTATCTTTTAAAACGGATGGACGGAGCGGATTAAAAAAATCATGGTGGACCTCACATAGTTTACTCAGTACGGTAAGCATAGTGAGTTACTACGCAATCGGCTTCCAATCTGTATAGCCGTCCAGGTTGGGCTCTGTGGGGCCACCGTGATGTATTGGGTTTATCCTGTCTGTGTATCCGTTTTACTAAATTATTTTAGGGCATAGCTTAAAATGAAGTAGATCCTGTTATAATTTATTTCTAATTATTTTTAAGAAATTCAATTGGGAAGGACACTTGTTATAACAAGAGAAAAATATAATAGGGTAAAGATTTTCAAGGATATTTGAAGTGTTTGTGTGAGTTTACAGTTGATGTAAATCTATTTTTACATGTCATTAGTTAATCTATGAAATGTTGCATTTGATATACAAGAAATGTGGTTGAGCTGTTTACGATACAAAAGGATGATTGATGACTATTAAAACAAAACATTGGCTGACGAAAGTAAAGCAAGAAGCCAAGAGGCATTTGAAAGGGAACGATAGGAAGAAAAATGTAACGGAAAAAAGAATCTAAAAAGAGGTGTTCAAAAGAGGAAACGTAACAAAATAAAAAGATCCAGAAAGACTCTTCAACTACCATAACCGTTACAATAATGAAAGAATGATATGGAAGAGCAACCTACAACAGAGCTCTATAAATAACAGAGGGATGGGACAGAACAGACCTACACACAAAAAACCTCAACAACCCAATATAACAAACAACGTATCAAATTACAATTCAGTCAAATTTATCTTTTATCTCAACTAATCCTAAGACTAGGAGTAGCGATAATTCAATAGTGGTAATTCTTAGTTATAATCTTTAGTTGTAATCTAAGTCTACGCTCATACACTAGATGTGTTTTTTATCCAATATCAAGTTGTTCTTTCAAGTGATGCATTCTTGTAATTGCTCATGATGACCGATTGTGGGTTTTTCCTTTTATTTGATTTGCACTGGTATTATTAAAGTCTTTTCTTCCGGAAGGCACAAAGTAACCCATCTTCAGCTGAAGAACCCTACCTTCTGATTATCTCTTGATCAATATCAAATTCTGTAAGTGGCTGAGTAAGCGACCAATCTTCTCTAAATCCAGTCATATATGTTCATATTGGATATATTTACTTATTTTGGCGCTTGGGGGTCAAAGTTGATCGATTTGGATTAAGCCATTATATTGATTTTGGCACGCTTGTGTAATTAAAAACAAATCGAGCAGCCAATCTTTTTTGGCAAGCCCAATGAGACTATACTATGAGCCAATATGAATATTCATACCACTACAACATAAGCCAGTATGAAAGTTGCGTGAAAGCAAGATGTCCAGCAAATCCTATTGAGATTAGTCGAGCAAAATGCTCGATATGCAACGAAGAACTCAACATATCACCAAACAGTCATGAATTCAGACTAAAATTTTAGGCAGATGGATGGCCAGTAATGCCGAAAATATGAATCGGATGATGGTTCCCTTTGTCGAAAAAACACCTATAATGCCTTAGCAACAAGTCAATACTAGTTTTATTCGAAATTTGACACCGACACCATCGGTACAACCATGGCGCCAACATTACAGCCAACCCTATAGGTACCTCTTTCGCAATGGAATACGCCTCTTCCAGTACAGGAAGTATAGAATCATCTGCCACTTGCTGAGTTTAGGTGATCGGAATGGGAGATTGGGATTGTTGTTCTTGAAAAAGGAAACCAAAGTATACCTGGGGGGAATCCATCGTATCATGGAAAACAGAACCAAGTAAGTCCTAAACTACCACCAATGACTAAACCACACCAACTGGATCGTAACCGAAGCATGCAATTGGTTCAGGAGGTCACAGGCCAAGATCTTGATCTTATTACTACCACAATCAATCATTCGGAATGGATTGACCGACAATCTTCATTATCATGGCCGACTTTGCCATTTTTAAATCAGGATAGCTGAGTTTGACCAAAACGGTCAAATTTGTAGTCTCTTGATCAAGATGGCCGAGTTCAACCAAGATGGCCAAATTTGTTGTCTGTCGATCAAGACAGCCGAATTTGTTATCTCTCTATCAAGATGGCCGAATTCGACCAATACAGCCGAATTTGTTGCCGCTCAATCAAAATGATCAAGTTCGACCAATCCAGTTGGATTTGTCATTTATTGATCAAGACGGCCAAATTCAACCAAAACTTGATTTTATTGTTTGCCAATCAAAATGGCGGGGTTCTAGTTAAATGGTCAAGTTTGGCATTTTTCTACGGCGGAATTCAACTGAAATGATTGAATTCGTCGTTTTTTGAACTAACTGACCGAGTTTGACCAAAATAATCAATTCTACTATTCGGCCGAATTCAACCAATGTAATTTATATGCCATCCAATGTATCCGTGCATCTCTCCCGGAGGAAGAGAATGCTAAATTGCATGCCATTCCAAAAGTAACATTGGCTATTGCACCTGTATATGTTAGTTTTAGAAATGATTGTCCATTTCCCCGTGTTTTGTCCCATCTGAATTTTCAATCAGGCTCGTTAAGAAACGTACGCTGAAAATAAAGAGTCTCAACCAATTAACGGTTTTGATTCCAACCATACATTTTTATTGGCCCCCCACACACCTTTCACATATGGCCATTCCCATGCATAGGAACGCATGCAATCATTTCCCTGACTTTTCCCTTCGTGTAAGGACGGGGAAGTTATTTGCTACTCTGCTGTGCATGAGTAGATCTAGGCCTAAGATCTGTAAGCCTCGCCTAATGGATGGTCTAGATAGTGATAACACATCACGGTGGCCCAAGTGGGGTTGAACATATGGTAATTCTCATGCACAACCAAAATGAAATGTTCGCTTGGGTGGACCCCACCATAGTGTTAATGTGAAATCTACCCAACCATCAGGTGAGTCACTGCGTGATAGACGCAGGGCCAGGGGTGTACATCGAGTCGAACCGAGTCAAGCTGGCCTCGGCTCGAACACTGGCTGACCTCAGCTCGAACTCGGCTTGGCTTGGTCCTCGAGCCCGACTGGCCAGCTCGGGCCGAGTTCACCATTGAGGCATTTCCACAAACACCTGAACTGCAACTTCAAAAACCCACTGTTTTACAAACAGAGGCAATCGTTTTACAGGTATTTTATCAAACACCTTCTAAATAACATAAAAACCAAAGAAAAAAAAAAAGAGAGAAAAAAGGTATTTGTTTAATGTACAGACCTTGCTTGCCGCCGGCCAAACCTTCCTTGCCACCAGCCACATCTCGTTGAGTCATTTTATCAAACAGTTGGTGAGCAACATCAATGGCAAAGTAACCAAGTCACCAAACTGGTTCGATCCGAGTTCGATTTGAGCTGAATTCGATCCGAGTCGAGTCAAGCTGGGGCATGCTCGAACTCATTTTCGAGCTGGAACTCAGCTTCGAACGGAGTCAAATCGAGGTTTTTCAAGTCGAGTCGAGTCGAGCTAGCTCGGTTTGTGTACACCCCTACCCAGGGCCCAAAAATCAGCCACATCTGCGGTTCAAGTGGACCACACAATTGAAAATGGTGTACATAAAAGCTCACCCTTCAAACTATTTCCCTTACTGTAAGCCACATAAATCACGTGTGAGCCTGCTTTTTGGATCTTAGGCTATGTTTTGGTGTGGCATCCAATGGTTGGAATGGATCTTTCACGTGATCATTACAGTGGACCCTATAAAAATCAAAGGTGGACATCTCTCCCGACCATTTCCATTGTCATTGCCCACTTGCACGACAAACTAGCCAGATTTGAACCATGCATTATGTGAGCCCACCTTGATGTGGACCGTGCCTTGTGGGGGGCGCCTTCAATATATGAGTCGTTCATCATGCGGGCCCACTTTTGATGTCCACCATCCATCATGTGGGTCCCACCTTTGCGACCGTCCATCATGTGGGGCCCACTTTATGTGGCTAGTCCATCATGTAGGACACATTTTGATGTGGGTCATCCATCACGTGGGACCCACCTTTGATGTTCACCATCCATCGTGTGGGTCCCACCTTTGATGTTCACCATCCATCGTGTGGGTCCCACCTTTGTTGTGGACTATCCATCATGTGAGGCCCAACTTTCAATATGGACCATTCATCATGTGGGCCCACCTTTGATGTCAACCTGCCATCATGTGGTCCCATCTTCAATGTCCACCATCCATCATGTGGGTCCCACCTTTAATGTGGGTCGTCCATCATATGGGGCCACACTTGGATGTGGGGCATCCATCATGTGGGGCCCACCTTTGATGTGGACCATTCATCATGTGAAGCCCACCTTCAATATGGGTTGTTCATCATGTACGCCCACCATAGAGAGAGTATAAAGAGGCAAGATGGAATTATTTAAAAAGTTTAAGGACAAAATTATCCAAGAATTACCCACAAATCTCTACACCCTTGAACCAAATAAGCTCTTAAAGTGACCTCCCCATCACTTATTTTTTAAAAGCTTTTTTTGGCAGTTTCAAAAAAAAAAAAAAACTCTAAAATTCGAACTTTACCAAACAATATATTTTCAAAATAAGAGCTTATTTTTTTTAGAATAAGCAAATAAACTCTTCTAAGTAGAAATGCCAACAAGAGCACCTAAATTTCAGTTTTAATTCCCCAGATTTTTCATTCCCTTTGGCAAGATTTTCTAGTATAAGCTAGGTTATAATAGAATTCCTGAGGAATGAAAAACCCTGTCTTAATTTCAGCCCTTTTTTTTTTTTGTTTGGGGGGTTGGGGGAGGAGTCAAGGAAATTCTAATATGAGAAATCATCATCATCATCCAAGCCTTATTCCAAGTAATTGGAGTCGGCTACATGAATCCTATTCCACAGTTCCACTCTACCAAGAGTCATAACTTAAGTTAGAACATAAATCATCTAAGTATTTTCTTACTACCTCCACCCAGTCCTTTTAGGCCTTCCACTTACCCTTTTATAGCTGTCAATTTGCACCAACCCACTACTAACCAGCACATTCCTAGTCTACATTGTACATGAACAAACTATCCAAGTCTACTTTCTCTCGTCTTATGAGAAACTTCAAGAATACAAAATTAAATTATTATTTTTTAAGTTAAAATTAAAATAAATAAATAAATAAATAACACCCCTTGACTTCTGGTGGGGATGCATTTTACCTTATCCCAAGAGGCTAAGAAAAACATTCATAACATAGCCATATAAGTAGAAGAGGAGATGGTACATGGATGAAAATGGAGCTGATTCAATTATATTTATAAATAAATAAATCATAAAACGAGCTGATTAATTTACCAAACAAAAATTGCTTAACAAAAAGCAAAATAAAACAAGACAATGAAATTGGACAAAAACTCTTTTGGAACAGGAACAACTTAAACATCCACAAGGATGATAATCAACTAGATAACAATCTCCTAATAGTCCCAAAATCAGAAATGGAAGGGGGAAAACAACTAATCTAATGTGAGAGTAGAAATCAGTGGATACTCTGACCTATACAAGAAGATAGAAATAGGATTGCCCGGCGATGGAGGATTCTTTTCCAGCACCAGCCTGTGTGGACCCGCTTTCATATAAGCACCATCTTCTGATGTGGATATTATTTCAACATGCTCAAGACCCAACTGCCTCTTTATCAGCTCGGAGTTCTCCTGGAGGACCTCGATCTCACCAAATGGTAGCTTCAAATCCAGCGCCTGAAGACCAACGGACAGTGCCTCATCCTTCTTGAACTTCATGAAGGACATGCAGTGCTTTTGAATCTCCTTGAAGTTCTCAGTGCTTTCCTTCAATGCTCCAAGGATCTCTTGATCGGATGCAAATGAATGGCTAGCATCGATGTATTTGCTCTGAAGTATCCTCAAGCATGTCTCTTTCCAGCCATCGTACTGCTCGTTCACATATATCATGCCTATCGTTGGCTTGTTTTCTTCAGCTGTAACCGCTGGGGCCCCTTTCTTTGCTTTCTTCGGTGCCGCTTGCTTCTGAAGCATCTTTCTCATCGAAATGATAGTGTCCTGTAAATATTTATTAGCCCTTTTGAGAGTGAGGTCTGGTGAATCTGCCATCGGCCAACCTGCCTTCACAACAAAGCCATCCTTCTTCAACATTTCTTTCCACATGTGCTCCGCATAGTGTGGGCAAATGGGAGTAATTAGTCGTGTCTGGACATCCATAAACCGCCACAGCAGATCACGGTTCATGCTTCCCATCCCGCACGAGAACCTGTACTCATCTCTAGCAGCCTGCAAGTCATAAAAGCCTGTTTTGAGAGCCTCCCTAAACATGAAATCAGCATAGTGCTGCTCAGTCATCTTCACGGCGATGTTTATTTCATTGGCAAACACATGATCTGCATAAGTAGATGGGGGGCCCGTCCTCAGAGTTGATTCCGCAGCCAGTATTTCTTGCATCCATGCAATCTCTTTTGTAAGACGTAAGATTGCAGCATTCGCCGTCTCAAAAACAAAGTTCGCATCGTCCATTCCATCCCCAGCATCAGCTAATGAAAATCTAGTTGCGTCGGTGGAGAATTCTTCTATTGCCTGGCGCATGGTCCTGAAATTTCCAGTAGACTTGGACATTTTTTCGGAATTAAGCATGATGTGTCCGTTGCATCTGAACCCACGAGGCCACTGGTATTTGGGCAAAAGTGCTGTGTGATTGTAGATGCAAAATGTGAGGTGATTTTGGATAAGGTCCTTACCAGATACCCGCAAATCAAATGGGTACCAATACTCGAATTCTTGCTTCATTTGGTTAAGAAGGGACGCTGGAAGATCAGATTTGGGAAACGGCCCACCTCCAAAAATGAAGTCCCAAACATCATCAGTCATCTGCTCGGGTTTAACCAAAGAATTATCCGACCCGTACATATCGCCATTTTGCAACAGATGAGCAATGGTATAGTATGCCATGTAGAGGGTGGAATCTGACAACGACTCGACGAGGAACTGTTCATCCCATGGAAGGCGTGTGCCAAGCCCGAAAGACCGTGAACAAGCCCACTGTGTCAGCCAGCTCAAGGTATGTTCAAAGCCATGGCGTGTCTCATCACAGTAGAGATTCATGTTGGACAAACAGTCCTCGGCTTTCTTTTTCCACTCTGCCTCCCCATAGGTAAGATACCACTGATCTGTGAGAGCCACAATGCACTCGTCTCCCGATCTTGACATGACCCTTTTCTCAGGCTCGCTGTATACAACTGCCTCACCCCTTTCCAAAAGCATGCTCCTTATCAACGGCTTTGCTTCCTGAACTTTCTTCCCCTTGAATTCCCCAATGATCATCGTGCCCTCAGTGAAGCCTCTCAAGTATGTTAATCTCTTTGCCTCTGCAAGCTTTTCTTTGTCATTCTGGCTCTTGATCTTCAAATCAATGCATACTTTCTCTGCGGATTTGTCCCCGAATTCTGGAATATTGATGATGGGTATGACCTCAAAGGGCAAAACCCACTCATCCTTCACACCAAACTTCAATCTAAGGGCTGGTTTCGATTTCAAATCGTGCATGGCCATAAAATCATCAGGCGAGTCACTAGGCACGCTGGTCACAATTCCCGTGCCTTTATCAGTTAAGATCGTGAGCATGGGAAGCAAGTAAATGATTTCGTTGAATGCAAGAGGGGACCTTAGGGGCAAACCGATCAAATCATGGCCAGTCAGCTCAAGCAAGCAGGTTGGCTTCTCCGGAATTCTTGACAATTTCTGATATGCAAGGTTCAGTGCAGCCCTCTGAGTAATGATAAACACCACTGTCTCGTTAATCTCAAAAGCGCCATATTTTCCGTCGGGCAAAACCCATGAATTTGTTTGCCCATACATGGTCTCCGGCCTCAATGTGGCAGCAGCTAAGAATACTTTCCTTCCTTCCAAAGCTTTCAACTTGGATGTGAAGGGTGGGACCACTTCCATTTTGATTAAGGTATACTCCTGTGGCTGAACACCTTCACCTGAAGCCCTGTCATGATCTGCACATGGTTGGCCATCTAAGGGAGAATATATCGTGTATCTCATATCCTTAACGATCTTCCCCATCTCCTTCAGCTTCCTCATCTGCCATCTAACAAAAGAATCATAATAGGGGTTCATGTCCGTTGTGATGAAGGATCGTTGCCAATCGCAACCCAAACCAAATGCCTTCAGATCTTCCTTCGCCAGAGGAGGGAAGTAGCTCAGCCAATGATATGGGTCTTTAAACTTCACGATCTCGCTGTCAGAAAGACCAAAAGACCTCATGATTTCCCACTGAAACTTATCCCCACCCGATTTTGCAGCAGCCTTCGACCTCTTGCTCTTGAATTTATCAGGCTGAATCTGCTCTGTGTTTCCCTCCTCCGGTTTACTCCCGTTGGTAACTTGTACACTTGTCTCATCCTCTATGGAAGGAAAAATGGGCGGATTTCCAAATTGTTGAATTTCCCTAGTGAGCTTATCTGCAGAGGCCTTGATAGGCATTCCAGTGCAATGAAAAGCGAAAGGCAACAATACATTGGAACCTCGTAACCTATGATAAGCAGATGCAAATTCAAGCTTGGAAAGTGAGAATGCATGACCCAAATGAAGTGAACCGTTCATGTATGGGTAAGGGAAATTTCCAAAGAACTTTTCACCCACTTCAGGAGGCTTTCCACGAGATTCGGCTTTGAAGACACCATTCTCCTCCCATCTCTTTTGAACCTCAGCTTGAATCTCCAGCAGCTGATCCCTCCTTGCAAAGCTCCTGCCACCCTCTGTGTTTGATGCCATTTCTCTACTGTAAAATCGACAGGTGCTGTGGAAAGAAAAAAGAAAGAAAGAAAAGGACAGATTGGAAAGTTAAAATTTTCCATTCCAAATTAAATTGCAACCGACAAACAAACCAGAAACAAAAGATCACACAGATAGATGTGGGCAGCATACATTCATGAAACCAGTCGAACCCGAATCAGTAAAACGAAAGGCAACAAAATCAAGAAATACACAAAACAGGAGTTCTAAGATTGTGGAGAGAGAGAGAGAGAGAGAGAGAGAGAGAGAGTTTAAATGATAAAAGAAAGAAAGGAAAGAATCGAATTCCAAGGAGAAATGTATTCAATTTTGAAACGGAAAGAGGAATAGAAGGATGAGATGGGAACTCACAATTTTGAGAGATATAAGGCATTGTAAGATAGGATATACGCCCTCCTCAGAGACAGTGGTGATTTCATCATCAGCCATCAGCTGGCCACAGATACATATCAGTGAGAAATTTCACGGATTTCGGTTCTGAGATATGAGAAGAGAAATTGAAGACTCAGCCAAGTCCAATATGGCTCATCCTAATCGGTTTTGACTCAGGTGGACTGGGGTCCAGTCAGTATTGTGAGTCTTGCAGGGCAGGGTAGACTTGGGCTTGATTGGCACGAGTTTCTTGAGACTTGGGCATAAACTCGTCTGAGTTGGGGAAAGTCGCATGCAACACAACCTGACTCAAGACCTTTTCTTCTTTTTTTTTTCCTTTTTTTAATTTCCTTTCATTTTTCATCCATTTGACCTCCAAACCTTCAACCTAGGTTATTGAAGTCTCTAGAGATAATATAGGAGCCCCCCACAAATTTGTTGATTTAATAAAATAACATTTTTATTACCAAAAATAAAAGAATTTTACGACAAAATTCCTCAGAAATTCAGAATTTATCAAAATAATGCCTCTACGAACCGAAATTGCATGGCAGTGCTTTTTGAGGAGTAAAATTACAAATGCCCCTCATTTTAGTTTTTCTTTAAAAAGTAATGCATAGAAGAATTATGGGAACCATGAGGTATTGTATCTAACATCCAACCCATCCAACAAATGCACCACACCATGATTACCAAACGGACCAAAAAATATGGCCAATCCAATCATAAGATGGGCCAAACCATAAAAACTAACATACCCCACTCAAAAAACATCTAAATTCACTTGTAGCCAATCCAGTGATTCGATCGACCCGATTTTTTGTTCATGTGAACACCATGGAGGGGTTCACATGTTAGATGGATTGGACTACAAATACCATGTGGGCCCACAATTCTCAACTTCACTACCTTTCAGAGTGAAAAACTAAACAAGGGCATTTTGTTACTTTCTCCTTCCAAAAAGGATCTCCCTGGAATTTCATTTTGCCTGGGCATTCTTTGGTAAAATGCAAATTTCTAAAGAATTTTGGGGTAAAAATCCCAATTCCTAATCGGTATCAATTTTAAGAAAATGTGAGAAATAAAAAAGACAAGCTCGATGGTTAACAAAAGGAAATAGTGCATAACAAATAGTAGTTGAATTGATAATCGGCATGAGTTATTTCATACTCTCTGAGTGGAATGGTCATTTCAACTATCAATCCAATGTGTCATGCACAGTCATGACCTCTAGTTTGTTTGTACAAGTCAGACCCATGGTTTAGTGATCCAAACAGTTGATGTTGTGGACCCCACCCATCATGAATAGGCATTGTGCTCAAAACCACCTTGGAATGAATCTGACCTTCAATAGGAGGTCAATAAATAATAAGGTGTGCTCCACAACCACCATACGCTTACAGTGGTGCTAGCCATATGTTTAGTCCACATCTAACTCATCCATTGAATGTGTCCCCGTTGCCCGATTCTATCTAAAACTCTAGTGGGCCACAGCACAAGGAAGAAGATGGAAGGTGATCCCCACCCTTGATTCTCACCAAGATCCACCTGAGTTGCAAAATAGCCTGAGTTTTGTCCTAACTGTTCATCCCTTCATCCAGGACAAACTAAGGGTCTAGATGGCCTAAACTCCCTATACACAACACAATGGGGCCCCCACGCAAATCAAGGGTGGGCATTCACTCTCAACTTGTCCCCTGCACTATGCCCTGCCTAAGTTTCCATTCGGGCTCATTTTTAGGGCTTAAGAGTAACATGAGGCAACACATCTAATGGATAAGGATGTTGTGATAAGCCCACATATGCCCGAGACCATCGAAGCACCATAAGAAAATGGGTAAGGAAAAAATATAACAAGTATTTGCATCAATCCAAGAAAAATGGCCCAATAAAAGACTGCTAGATCTTTCAATTTGGGTACCATAGTTAATTCAGTTGCATGAACAGTTTGAATGATTGAAGCAATGGCAGCGGGCCTTGTACAAGCATGTTGCTGATTGATATGTGATCAACGGTCACAAACGTTAATGCGGGGTTCACCAGACAAGCACATCAGCACAATGTAAAAAAGAGTAATTAGCAACTGCATTCAACAAGTGTAAATCCATGTCCAATAATCACATTTTTAAAACAAAACCAAATTTAATATAAGAGGTCCCACATACAACTAGTTGGCAACATCATACCCCTCCAAAAGGTCGGTCCCACTATGAAAAACACCTCATCCAAAAAACAGCCCGATCCACTTAGCATGTGTGCCATACCATAGAAAACAACATAGGACTTCTTATTTGATGCTAAGTACTCATCAGGACCACCTAATGAGTCGATCCGCGATATCTTCATAGCATGGTCAACCTGTTCGACGGGTTGGATGTAATACACACATGACACATAGGCAATTATGACTAGTTCGATCGCAACACGATCGTCCAACCACTTTTATCTGAGACCCATTTACAAATCATGATTAAGAGTGTCAAGGTGGGCCAATGTTAACCATTGTAGCTTTTTTTCTTTTTTTTTTCAAACCATAGATTTTGGGGCCCAATGCTCTCTTTTATTCAAACGCTGGAAGAGTCCCAATTAGTTGTTTTGGACTTTTTTAAGCTTGTTTTTAATGTTACTCCGAATCAATACAAAAAATCCATGTCATACATATTATTAAATAAATAATTAGTAAAATATGAATAAAATTATTTTAAAAAATTATTAAAGAATTAATGTATTTGCCTTTTTCAATTTCTTCCAATATTTCAATCTAATATGAAACTTTGATCTACATCTTCAAAAATACAGAAAAACACATATATAAGTCAAGACATTTACATGATGGTCGAAAAGGAATTCTTAATTAATTTTATCATGGTATATTTATCTTAGGTTTTAAAAAAATTATATATGTGTGTGTATACAAACGGAGTAAATGAAAATTTTTACATTAAAATTTGAACGCAAGCAATTACCCAACTCATCTCTTCCAATGAAATATACTTAATTCTCGTTTGGTAGTGAGGATTCAAAGGTATTTCCGGGTATTTTGAAGCTTTTGAGGCTTTTGGATGCGTTCGGACGTTGTATTTGGGGTATTTGGATTCGGAGGTAATCCAAATTCCCCAACATCGGTGATTTTTAAAGCACGGTGTCTTACTGAGATTTCGAATGCAAGCCCCTTCTTCGAACCCTCTCTCCTTTATAAAGGAGAAATTCACGGCTTAGACAGAGACGTACATAGAGCGAGCGAGAGGGAGAGAGGCAGCAGCCATTGCAGAGGAAAAGAGATAGACACCAAGAAAGAGAAGAGAAGAGATGAGAGATAGATTACCTGATTACGAGCGATCGTCGTTTTTTGGCCGGAGAAGATGGTGACCGGAGAAGATGGTGGTGTCGGGGAGTAGAAGACGGAAGCGGGAGATGCGTAGGGTTTTTTCATCTTCTAATTATAGACTTCTATGTTAGTTCAACACCGTTTAAAATATGGTCGTTACACGTAAAGCGTACGGATTTACCAATTTTTTGGCAATCCAGACCGTCCAAATCAATTACATTGATATGGATGTAGCATGACCGAAAAAATACACCAAAAATCTAATATTAATTATCTGATTTTGAATTTATGGCTCAAAATTACCTCATCATGCCCAAAGTATATAGATTTCAATGAGCTTTTGACTTAGGTGATACATGTAAAATATTTTCGTTGTTAAAGATGATTTAATTAAATTAAATTCAGTTTACCATGAATATATTACCACAGTAAAGCACACATTTTTGTTCCTGGAGATTTCAACTGATAAGTGTGCCACCATCCATCCTCCATTACCTCACATTTGCCACGTGTAAATGTGTTAATTGGGCGCGGATTAGGTACTATTCTGAGCTCCCGACAGGCAGAGGCTCCGAGGGCCACTGAGGGGCCACCGTGATTTATGAGTTTTATCCACACCGCCCATCCATATTTCCATATCATTTTAAAAAGATAAATAAAAAAGAAAGCAGATTTAAGGCTCAAGTGGACCACACCACAGGAAGCAGAGGTACTAAGGACGCCCACTATTGAAACATTCTTATGTCCACTGTGTCAATTATTTTCCATCCAACTTGTTGATATGGTCATGTACAATTGGATGAAGTGAAAAAACAAATATTGTCTTGATCCAAAACATCTGCGGACCCTGAGAAATTTTCAACGGTAGGAATTTAATTCCCACTGTGTGGTCTATTTAGGCATTGGATATTCATTATTTTTGGCTTCATGATCTAAAATGATATGTAAAAATGGATGAATGGTGTATATAAATTTCATACATCAAAGTGACCCCTTAGTGGCCCTCAGAGCCTCTGCCTGTCACGAGCCCGGAACAGGCGGGCAGTACCTAATCCGCGCTCATGTTAATTGAGCTATTTTTTTTTTTTTTTTTTTTTTTTTTTTTTTTTTTTTTTTGGAGGTTAGATTGTTAGTACCCACCCATGTCAGTACACACACTCCATGTTAGCCAACCCCACTAGGGATTGATACCAAGACCTCAAGTGTTGAAACGAGGTATCTCCGCTCAAGTCTGCAAGCTGAGCTATGGATCTGGGTGTAATTTAGCTATTGTCAATCCATAGTTATACCCCACACATGCCAATATGCCATGTATGCAAGGTAACTGACAATTCACGTCATCATTTCAGCCATTAAAGCTTTTCTTCTCGTAGATCTGGATTCGTATAAATATCATTTTTTTCTTGTTTTTTTATGTTGCTTGCAAGGTGTTTGATGAAATGCCTGTAAACCCCTACTACTATTTTATACACAGTGAGATTTTGAAGGTACAGTTCATGTGTTTCTGAAAATGCTCCATCGGCAAACTCGGCTCGATTTTGGCTCGAATTAGCCCGAGCTGCTAATCGAACCGAGCTGAGCTGGTCAGTAAGGCTCAAGGACCAAGCCAAGCCAAGTTCAAGTTGGGGTCAACAAGTGGCCAAGCCAAGCTCGACCTGGTTCGACTCATGTACACCTCTGTTTGACTCAAGGTTTAAGTGAGTGTGCATATTTAATAGCTTCCTAGGAGTTTCTAATTGAATTTGCATGATTCCTTTAGGGCGTGTTAGGGTGGTGGGATTAGAAGGGATTAGGGGGGATGGAATTCAAAAAAACATAATTATTACCCATGGTAGGATTGTCTCCGGTTGCCATGGGATAAGATTAATTCCATGCTTTGTTGATAATACGATGGTACATTGAATGGATATACCCACAATCATTTGGAATAATGAGAATAACACACATGTGTTATATCTAAACTGTGCATTTGTTTTGTAACTTCATTTCATGACATGGGCCTAAAAATGAGGCAGATCCAAAACTTACGTGGCCCCAAAGAAGTTTTCAACGGTAAGTATTCAATCCCCGTTGCTTTCTATGGTGGGGTCCACTTGAGCTTTAGATTTACCTGATTTTTTGGCCCATGCTCTAAAATAATCTCGAAAAATGGGTGGATGGTGTGGATATAGCCCACACATCATGGTGAGACCTACACAACTTGCTAACATTGAGTGAAATTAGCACGGACGGGATGCAATTCCATCCCACCTAATCCCTTCTAATCCCACTGCCCAAACACGCCCTTAATGATAACACCCGCGTTTTTTGTTAGGATCGCGAATTAAAGACCACTAGGGGATAGATTAAAATAATTTTACTGACAAACTTCACAGGGACTTTTAGAATCCTAGGCGGCGAAAATATGGGCCATTACACCTTTGATAGGGCTCGCATATAAGGTTGAAGATGCTTACAATGTAACAGCTCAACCGAAGATAATCCCAGCCTAAATATCTGTTTGGAAATTATTATCCATATCGTGGATGCGTTAAGAGATTTTGTGAAAACTCTCAACGCTACACATATCTCTTGGGAGGCACCACCTAAAATGGTCACCTATATGATCAGGACAGCATCTTGCACCTAATCACATTCACTAATGAGGATCTCTTACTTGAATGCCGCGATCATAGGCGCTCACTAAACACAGCCATTCGCCATGAGGACCTCACGGTCCCACTGGTAATGGTCGATAACAGTTGGAGCTTGAATGTATGCCTGCTCAAAGTAGCTACTCATCTAGGAATATAATCATCCTCATTCAGACCTAACAAAGTGAATGTGAGCGCCTTTGACAGTTTTAAAAGACCAGTCGAAAGAGAAATTGATATTGAAATCCAAATCGGCTCAGACATAATAACCATAAGTTTTTAGGACTATAACAGTAGTAAAATACTTATACAGAGGGATCTACACTCACATACACGCACATGTAAAATTAACAATGGTAAAACATTGTGGACATCTACACAGAAAATGTGTGGCCCACCTCATATGATCGCATTACAAGACATGATCACAATAATCATTCACATAAATCCCATAAAAAAAAACTCTTACATTACTTCTCAACACTTGTCTAAATCAACTTATAAATGACCTATTAATAGCTCTAGTAAGATTACTTTATCTTATTTTAAATGAAGTAACTTGGGCTTTCATATGGGCCCATCAATATTTAAATATAAATGTAGGGCCCATTTGCACAATCCGATGACTGGACAACGCATTATAGCCCCTAAATTTTGGCACGAAGAATGGAATGAAATGGTATCACGAAGACCATCAACACGGCAAGTTAGTGGTTAATGGGTCCAAGCCCAAATTGGGGCCCACTTGATTAATGGGGCCGCGGATAGCGCTTCGTCGGCAAGTTGGCTGTCTGCAGGCTTCATGAGTGGGGCCCATCATGTACATTTGATTTGAGCTTTAAAGCTTGTCAAAAACTTTCCTAAACGGGCCCATATACAAGCTGACCCATCCACTGTATAAACTAGACCCAAAATCCAGGCCACCCATTTCTGTTTTTTTAAACCCTCCTTTATAACGTAATGTGTATCTGTTTGGGCTTTGCAATGGTCTTAAGCCAACTCCTGCGTGCCTAAAAACAAGTCAAGCATTCTAGGCCCAAATTCCAAGCCCATCTCCCATACCCCTTCATATGCGGTTTCAAGAAACCCTTCTCCCAACCCATTTCAGGTTGAATAGATCATCAGAAAAATAAATTAAAAAAAAAATAATTAGGCTAAAAATTAGTAAATGAAACGCTTTCATAAAAATTCTTGTAGAATCAATAATGAAGTTTTTATTTTGTACATGTCAGTTCATGAATTAGCAATTGCATCCAATCTTCGAAAAATGCTTAGCAGCACAACACTTGTATTGCTCTCCCACGACCCCATTTTCATGGTTTAAGGTCTTTTTGATAACTCCGAAAATTAGTACTTAACTCAAAATTGAGAAAATGCTCTGTATCAAAAGCTGTTTGTTAACGCCAAATTAAAAGGTGCTAAGTGATTTTTCATTGAATTCTTTCCATGATAAGAGTTTGGCTTAATGGTGAATGTGGAAAGTCCTCCATTAAATTTTCTTTTAACAAAATTAAAAAATAACTTATAAAATTATCCCTTTTCAAGTTACTATGTGATTTTTCCCTTTAAATTGTTTGCGTAATCAAAAACCAACTTTTAACATATGAAACTTCTTTATACCCCACCATGATTTATGTGTTTGATCCACACCGTCCATCAACTTTTTCAGATCATTTTAGAGCATGAGCCCAAAAATGAGGTACATGTAAAACTCAAATGGGCCACACCATAGAAACCAACAAAAATTGAATAAAACTGTTTTCGAAACTTTCCTAGAATCCAATGTAATGTTTATTTCTCATATAAACTCTTCATAAGGTCACACGTACCTTGTTGAAAAAGGAAAAATACAAATTTCAGCATGATCAGGGCCTTCTATGGCCCTGAGAAATTTTCAATGGTAGGCACCCAAATTTCACTATTTCCTGCAATGTGGCCCACTTGAGCCTTATATCTACCTCATTTTTAATATTATGCCCCCAAATGGTATGAAAAAGTGGATAGACGGTGTGGATAAAACATATACATCAACATAGCCACCTAGAATCCCTAGGTGGAAACTTCCTCTCCTACTTTCTCTTTACTCACCTGCCTTTACTTTCCTCAATCCTGCAGTGATATTAAATAAATCCTAGCCGTACACATGTCGTTACTCCTAATGTATGTTGTAACTCTGTAAATAGGTTATACAAATGTGTTTAAACTCAATTCTTACTGGTAAAGATTCGAAATCATATAAATGTGAATTAAGAATGGAATGTGTTTCATTGCAATAAATAAGCTAGCTAGGTAATTTCTTTCTTGTTAATTATTTTTTTTGTTCTTGAAAATTTTTATTTCATCTCTTTTGTATGCTGCTAAATTTAATAGTGTCAATGGATAAGGCTCATGAGGCAAGCTTGGGCATAATTAACTTAAAATTAGGGTGAAAGTATGCTTATGAGTGCCAAGTACAACACTAACTAAAATTTATTTTTAACTAATGTGTATGGTTAATACTTCTAAGATAAGTATATGTTAATAATATTGGTTTAGAACCATCAATTTTACTAACTTTTATATTTGTTTATTTCTGTTACAGTTACACGTATCAAAATAATTTAAATCCAATTGAGACATTAGAGGAAACTAAAAAATGTATCTTTATTTATTCTTTTAATTCATTACAATATAATTTATACAATTTATATTTTATAGCTTTTTCATATTTTCAGTGAGCCATACGATATGAAAGTGGTAAATGAATGCCTCCGGTTGAAACCTTCCTAGGCTCCACCTGGATGTTTAGATGCCATCCAAACAGTTTATAAGGTAATTTTCATTGAGATGAAGTGAAAACACCAAAAACTTAACCGGTACAAAACTTTTGTGGCCATGTAAACATTTCAACAGTGGTCACTAAATCCCCACTATTTCCTTTGGCATGACCCATTTGAGTTTTGGATCCACCTTTATTTTTAGTTGAATGTCCTAAAATAAGCTCGAAAAAAAGATGGATAGGTTGGATTTCTCACAAACATCACAGTGGACGCCACCCATAATGCTTGTACAGAGACTTCCGGCCAGAGGCTTTTTGCATTAAATCCTCCCATGGGCTATGCTGTCAATAATGAGGGATTGGACAATGCTTTTTGTGCCCCACTATAATATATGTGTTTTATCTGTACCATTCATCTATTTTTCCAAATCATTTTAATGCATTGGCTTATAAATGAGATAGATCCAAATCTCATGTGGACCACACCATAAGAAAACACTGGTGATTGAACACACACCATTAAAAACTTTCTAGGCCCACTGTAATGTTTGTTTACCATCTAACTTGTTGATTAATTAGGTCAAACACGGATGAAGGGAAAACAAAAATATTAGGTTCATCAAGAACTTTTTGTCCCCAATAAGCTTTTAATAGTGGGCAATTCAATCAACCACTATTTCCTATGGTCTAGTCCATATGAAATTTAGATCTTCCTCATTTTTTGTATCATTCCCTAAAATGATACGAAAAAATAGATGAATAGTGTGGATAAAACATGTACGTTATGGCGGGGCCACACAATACTGTTCAATAGCCACCTTACTGTAACGACGTCCATAAGCAATCCCCGTCCAGATCCAGCACGCTACTGGGAAGTGAATTTCCTGTTAATGCCTTTTTGGAGGAAGTTTCTGCATCCTCAATGGGGGTAGTACGTAATATGTGCCCGTAGGATCCACCCGAGGTGGGCACTATTGTCTCACCATTTCTTATGGTGTGGTCTACCAAAGATTAGGATCTACTTCAATTTTGAGCCATGCCTTAAAATGAGATGGCCAGGGGGATGGGTGAAGTGGATATAAAACAAATACATTATGGTGGACTCCACGATACCCAACAAATCAAATACAACAGGAAAACAAGAGTGGTGTTCACCTTCTAGTTTTGCTAAAAAAAACAACAAGCCTCCCGATTCACTTCTCTATTGCTTCATTGTTTGTTTTTTTAAAATCTTTGTAGAAGATTAGAATTTATTTTTTTTTACTTTATTTTTTTATGGATAATGTTATTTTAATTTTCTATTTAGTACTTTAGGTTATTTGAATTAAATGGAATGATTTTATTTTTATTTAATAAAAAATAATTTCTTCATAATATAAAACATTTCCAAACATGAGAAAGGCCAAATGTCTCAAATTAACAGATTTCAGATATTTCAGATGTTTTTTAACAAACAGGTTGTTTCAAATTCAATACTTAATTTTGAGACTTTAGCCATGGTAATCAAACAAATTTTTTCACTTCAAATTTACACTTTGTGTTCAGATTTTAGATTCAGGCTTCACATTTCACTTTCAGGCTTTAGACTTCAGATTTAACAAACAGTGCCTAAGATGGATAATGCGTCAACCGAGTCACCATAAGCGAGAGAGCCGGATGCGACCCGGAACAAGTGATGTATGTGGGACCTTGATTGTGGGCCCACTTTAATGTATGATTTGTATAATCTAAGCCATCCATCCATTTTTAAGATCATTTTAGGTGTAGAGCACAAAAATGAATTAGATCCAAATCTCAAGTAGACCATACCACAAGTAACAATGGTGAATGACCATTAAAAACTTTTGTGGGCACAAAAGTTTTGTACTAAGATTTTTAAAAAAAAAAAAAACAGATATGGGACTGATATACAATCCATATATCTAGGTGGTGGTCCCAGGTCCACTACATTGCTGGTTCTAGCGGACTGGGTGCTGCCCTCACCAACAGCCAGCTAGAGACTGAGGGTGATGTGTGGGTTTTAAAACTTTTGTCCACTCGCCCTAACAGGCCCTACTCTCTAGCCAGGATGGGTATATTATGGGGCCCACCGTAATGCATATGTTTATCCACACAGTACATTCCTTTTCTCGTTTCATTTTAAGGTATATTCCAAAATAAGGTAAATCTAAAGCTTAAGAGGATCATACCAAATAGTAAGTTTGGGTTACATCAAATGCATAAAGCATTAAATAGCATTAAATGTAAGAGTCATTTGTTTAAGTGTGGAGTCGACCTTACTTTCACACTCATACCTTAAAATGATATATATATATATATATATATATATATATATATATATATATATATAAATGTGTGTGTGTGTGTGTGTGTGTGTGTGGTGGACAACATGGATAAACAAATACATCACCGCGGGCTCCTCCATATACCTGAGTTGGTGGCTTAGAGACCGATGAAGTATGATGCAATCCAGTTGGCTAGTGAAGTACTATGCTAGTACTCAACACTGATCTATGGGTCCAAAATGATGTATGTGTTGTATCCAAGTTATTTATTTATTTTTATTTTTATTTTCAAATCATTCTAGAACTTAAGATTAAAAATAAAATAAAAATAAGTGAATCCAAATCTGAAGTGTTCGTACAAAAATAAAATAGTACTAATTAAACTTGGTCACTAAAAATCTCCAAAAACTTATTATAATGTGTGTTTGCCATCCAATCTATTGATTAGACCACTATGATGTGAATGAAGTGAAAACATAAATATAAGCTTAATCCAGAACTTTTGTAGCCGTGATTTTTTTTAAGTGACTAGAGTTCAATTAACATTGTTTCCGGTGTCTAGAGTTCAATTAACATTGTTTCCAGTTGTGTGGTGTTGTGTGGTCTACGTGAGATTTGGATCTACCTTAATTTCTGAATAAAATGAATTTGATAAAATATATACATTGTTGATACAAAAATTTGATCCACCCTCTCTGAGCTCTTAGATCCGAGCACCTGCACAGATGAGTGACAATGGAGACCCTAGCTAGAGCAGGGGACCCTCCGATGCCAAAGTCAGGCCTGAAATCTGGGTCTAAGTTGTGTGTATAGGGGTTTGGGTGAGAGATTTTGCGTACCTGTTCTGTTAGATGAGTTTCCTACTTATATTGCTTGGCGAGATGTGAGCATCTGTTAATCTCGGCACAATCTCAGCCATTAGGCACGATCTACGCATGTAATTGTGTTGTCAGTTACCTCATGATCGGGGCAAGTCACTCAATGCTATCGTGCATTATTAGAATGAGCTCGGCTCAGCCGTTTTAACTCAACTAGTTGACTAAAGACGAGCCGATTTGATCTCTCCTGAACCGAGCCTGTGCTATGTTAGGTCGGTTGGGGGCAACCTAAACTGTAGTCGTCAAGGTATTATATGACTATTCACTTGTGGACAGTTTGGACAAATTTACCCCCACTCATTCTACGTCATTGCTCGAATTGGTCTTATTCATTGATCTCTTTCGATGACATCTCTAGAATGCCTGTTCGTTTGGCTGAGCAGATCTTGAAGACTATTCGGTCCAGCCATTCAAAACCGTAGCTAGGCCGAGCCAAACTTAGAGGTGGTCGGATCATATTTTCCCATAACAGAAGCCCCCTACTCCCTGAGTTTGCTATACAAGCTCGGGGAGTAAATTCATGAAGCAAAGACGAGCAGATGGGCTGGTTCACTTCCCTAGTAATAGTATCGAGGATGATTCGCAATAACGTCTTGTCATTATCGAGGTGTCAGACTTTTATGGCGACCTCTTCGTCTACTGGCAAGTAGTGGATGGACGCGTGTCATGGACTGAGGAGGTGAAACGGCAGGATAGCTAAGGCCCTACCACGTGTAAAGTGGGGGGCGAGTGGGCGGCTCTTCGTTCCCTACCATCATGGCCGATCATTAAGGGTAGTGCACAGCTCGAACAGTTACGTTGGTCGGGCTAATCAGGCTCCTCCACGTGCAATCAAGTGGTCGGCTGGATGACTCTTCGCCTGCGGCAATAAATGTCTGCCATGATTGCTCTTCGGCCGGGAACAATATAAAAGTCATCGCTCCATCCATTTGCCTTATTATTTGCCTGTCGTTATTCTGCTATTGTGCCTCCTAGAGTAAGTGAATTCCTGTGAGTCTCCCCGCCCTTTTCTCTTAGTTTCTCAGTTTTTTCCCTTTCCACCACCTACAATGTCGAACGGTTCGGATGATGTCCGTGAGGTGTATGCTTTCGAAGGCGAACCACTGACTGCAGTGCCTCTACGACCTCAAGCCAAAAAGGTCAAGGGCCCGAAGACCATGGCACGCTCTAAGGGTGTAAATAGGGCAGCTCGAGCTCCAGCTGGGAGGACGGCCACCGAGCCTGTAGGTGGACGGCTTATAGAGCTCGTCCCTGGGGATTTGGTCTTGGTAGAATCCCAGATGGTGGGAATCCGGGCAGAGTTCCAAATCCTAGATTCTGTAACCATCCGAGCCCCTACTTCGCATGACGTCCCCGGGGACCCAACTAAGGGGGACATAGTTGTCTTTATTTGCACCCTTCAATGTGGGTTGCAATTCCCGATCCACCCGTATGTGTGGGCAATGATTGCGCACCTGAAGCTGGCCCCGAGTCAGCTCACCCTGAATGCCTAGAGATCGTCGATGACTACTTACAATCTAGCATCAGCTTAAGAACAAGGAGCTGACCCCGTACGAATTTATGTTCATATACCAAGCCAAGCATGACCCCTAAGAGCCGTGCTAGTATTACTTCTCGATGAGGACATATCGCGGCCCGGGCCTCATCACCAGACTTCCAACCTCTAACAAGGATTGAAAAAATAAATGGTTTTGGGCCTCGGGAGAGTTGGAAGCACCTACTGCCGAGCTCAGAGGTCTTCGGGTCAAAGTGCCCACAAAAATTTCAACCCTAGGTCAGGATTTTTGCAAAGTCATTCTTATGTTGTACATGCATTCTTTGCGGTGCCTCCAATTGACTTATCTTGTTCTTCTACAGTTTACCCAAAAGGTCCACCCGAGCTCTCCTCTTTTCTTCGAGCCCAAGTCGATAAGGCAAGGGTGCTAAAATAAGAGTCCCACATCTAGCACCACCTCATTACTTTGGATAATCTTCACCAATCCAGACTTTACAAATTTAACCATTTTCCCTCCGCTCTTGGTAAGTGTTCATCTGTAGTTTTACTTAGGTTTCTGCTTTTGGTGTTTTTCTGAGCTGAACTACACTACACGGGTATAGCTGAGCCTTTGGGAACCAAGAAGAGGAAGCAACCTCCTCCTCTTAACGAAATGATCTAGGTGAAGGTCACTACCCGAAAGAAGGGGACCCCTCTTACCGAGTCCAGGCCTGTCATCACTCTCACCTGAGCCGCCGAGGTACCTCCGGTCGCCCCTGCCTATCCGCCCGGGATGGAAAGGGATGCGGTTGCTAGAACCGCTGCTCCTTCCATATTCGAGCTTAGGAGGGAAGTCGAGGCAGGCGCAAAGCACATCCCTCATCTCACGCCCGAATAAGTCGATTACTTACTCAGCAAGACTAGTTCACCGGTCAGGGGTGTTGATGCACTGATGGCTGAGCCCTAAGCCTCGGTCGCCAATAGCGTCGGGGAGGCTGCTGGCTTTGCCCCTTCAAGTGCCAAGGAGCTCCCACCCGGCCATTATATGTCCCGCTTGGTCTGTTGAGCGGTGAAGAACGCCCCGAAAGCAGAGATCACTAACCTCGCCCGTCGTCACAAGGCCTTCCTGACTGATATAATTTCATTCTGCTATAAGGTAAATTTTTCTCTTTGTTCGATCTGCTTCCTTTGATTCCAAGCTATCTCTTTCGATTCCGATCTATTTCTTATTCTGTCCATCATTCAGGTGGTCCCCATGTTCCTATCAACCCGGGAAAAGTTGGTGGAGCTGAGCGCGAAGGAGGAGGAGAATGAGGCTCTCCGAAAGGAGAAGGTCGAGGTTGAGGCACTTTTAAAGGCTGAGAATGAGGAGCGAGATACTTTGAAGGGCCAGTTGGTGGAATCCTGGGTGAAGGAGAGGTTGGTGATGGAGGAGCTCAGCGGGACCAAATCTCACTTGGACACGGCCAAAGACGAGCTTATGAGGGTGAAGGCCCGCCTTGGCTCTATTGGGGACAATGCCTCCAAATTAGTGGCCGATCTGAAGCAATCGAAGATCGACGCTGCCGCCGAGCTGGAGAAGGCTGTTCAGGTGGCCATTGAGAAGGCTCCAGCCGCACAGCAGACTGAGTTTGATGCCTTGGCTACGTCTATCGCTATTGCTGTTGTTGGAGAGTTCAAGTCCTCGACAGAAAGAACTGCTGAGGCTAAGAGCATCTATCATTGCAGCTATGACGCCTGTCTTGGGGACGTTAAGGACCTTTACCCCGACCTTAACCTCGACGCTCTTGCTGCTGAGAAAGCTGGAGAAGGACCTCCCGAGCAAGCCCTTCCTACTGACCAACTCCCTACTGTCGACCTTCCTCCTCGGGCTGATTAATATGCCCCTGAATACGTTTTTCTTTTTTAGTTTCTTTAATCGAATGTTGTGGCAATTTGATTTTTTTTTTGGTGAATATTTTTTATTATCTTAATGTTTTCATTTCATGATTGATTGTGGTAACGTAATGGTTGCTTGAATTATTGTTGATTATAGTTGACGAGCTGACCTCTTCTTTAAGGGTCGGGTCGTCGGAGGGCTGCTTCTCTACACTTGAGAGAAGGTCCTCCGTAGACCGCGCTTGTTTTTAATAAGTTGAGCCCTTATTTAAGGGTTGCTTCATTGAACGGGCTTTTTCTCTCATAGGAGGCCCTGCGTAAAGTAGATGGGTATAAGGCTTGTAGCGTCTGACATTGCCACGTCGAGGAATTTTTCCTAATTAAAGAGCAAGTTTACTACAAAAAGATGTCGACCTTTACAAATTTTGCTATGAGTAGTAGATCTTTAGGTGCTCGGCATTCCATGGATGCGTTAATGGTCGACCCTCAATATCTTTATGTCGGTAGGAGCCTGGCTTAGCCAAGCTGGTCACCCGATATGGACCTTCCTATGTTGGTCCTAAAGCCCCCCGTGTCAGGCTTAGCAGTATTCTGGAATGTTTTGTGGAGAACAAGGTCCAGCCGCCGAAAGTACCTCACCTTGACTCGAGAATTGTAAAACTGGGCCACTTTTTGCTGCCGAGCTGCTGTTCTGAGCGCAGCCAAATCTCATACTTCTTCAAAGAGGTCGAGGTGTGCTTCCATTTGCTCAACATTTTGATCCTCATCGAATGATCACACTCGGGCCGTAGGGAGCCCTATTTCGACCAGGACCATTGCCTCGACCCCGAAGGATAAAGAGAATGGAGTCTTACCGATCGAGGACCGAGCTGTGGTCCTGTAGGCCCATAATATGAAGGAAAGCTCGTCTGCCCAGGCACCTTTTGCTCTATGAAGCCTGGTCTTGAGGTGATTATTTATTATCTTATTTACTGCATCGACCTGTCCATTTGACTAAGGATGCTGAGGTGACGAATAAGCATTCTGGATGTCGAGCCTTTGGCACATTCCTCGGAACCTTTCGTTGTCAAACTGTTTCCCATTGTCGGATACTATGGTATGCAGAATTCCAAATCTGCAAATTATATTTTTCCATACGAAGTCCATCACCTTCTGCTCGGTGATCATGGCTACTGGCTCAGCCTCCGCCCATTTAGTAAAATAGTTGACCGCCATAATCACATACTTTGTCTGACCTTTGCCTAGGGGTAACAGTCCAATGATATCGATCCCCCATTGAGCGAACGACCATGACCCACTCGTGGGGGTCAGTTCCTCAACAGGTTATCTAGGAACAGCTGCAAACCTCTGACACTTATCACATTTTCGAGCGAAGCTCTTGGAATCCTCCTGTAGCGTCGGCCAAAAGTACCCTTGTCGAATGATCTTGTGAGCCAAGGCTCGCCTACCGGAATAGTTGCCGCAGATGCCTTCATGAGTCTCTCACAGGACGTAGTCAGCTTCTTTAGGCCGAAGACATCTTAAGTAAGGCATAAAGAACCCCATTTTGTATAGAATGTCATTGAGGATCACGTATTAAGCTGATTGTTCACAACCCCAAGTGTAGGGTCGCAATGTAGTAATAATCTTGGTAAGACCAAGGTTGAATCCACAGGGACTGATCTTGTGTGTTTCTGAAATTAACTAGAAGTAGAACTAGAAGAAGATGTAAAACTAATTCTAAAGTGATTGAGAGAGTAATTGTGAATTTAGTAATTAAAACTAATTAAAAATTTAAATGTGGGAACTAAGATGCTAATGATCCACTTGTAGTGATCAGGGAGCCCTCTTACTTGATTCAAGTAACACAATTAGAATTGGAGTCCTATTCTATCTAATTGAAAAATATATCAATAAAACCAAATCTAAACTTCCATTGACTTAATTCTCAATGAAAGATAACTATGATAATTGGCAGGGATTCCATCATCAAACCATGCCCAAGAGACAATGGCAAACAATAGGATTTACCAATCTCATAATCTCAAGGCAAGAGAATTGTGAAGATTAGGAAGGATTTCATCACATTACCATGCTCAAGGGACAATGGTGAACAACAAGACTTTTCACAATCTCAAATTAGGAAAAGAAGATACTCAAAGTTATTGCAGATCTACTGTAATTTGAGTTATAATAAACCACTAAAAACCGAAAGTATTCCTTAAATATCAATTAGAATTCATGGAGTTCAACATATGAATCAAAGCAATAGAAATATCTCATCATGATACGAGCTTCACCTCTTAGCCCTGGCTAAGAGGTTTAGCCAAACATAGACATGATTGGATCTAAAACCCTAAAAGAAAGCGTGAAAACAACTAAGGAAGAAGGAAAAGACTCTTTGCGATGGCTTTTCCATCCTTTTTCTCCACTCCTTAAACCCTATAAGATGCCTAGGAACATCCTAGGGAGTCTTATTTATAGTTTTGAAACTCCAACGTTCACACCTAGTTAGAAAACTCTAGAAACCGCCTCAAATTTACGTGGTTTACTGAAATAGACTTTACTCTGCGCAGTTTTTCAAAATAAACTTCACTCTGCGCAATTTCACAAAATGACCCAGAGTTTCAGAATATGCTTTTTCAGGACGATTTCAGGATTCCTTTTCTTCACTTCAAATATTTAATTCTCTTCATTCCTCACTTGGTTTCATTAGATATTTAGCATGTGAATTCTTCAATCTTGATCTTCTAAGATCCATCCCTTGCCTTGGTGATACTTGAGCATCAAATCCATGCTTTTAGTACCATTTTCAATCCAAGTTCTTAAATTCACCTTGCAACACAAACATTAGTAAAATAGAACATTAAGCATTATCATGTTCATAAAACTAAGATGTAAATGAGGGATAATATGTAATATTTGACCCTCAACACTGATCTGAGCCTTAGTCATCACGCTTCTAGTCTATCCTCACGGAGCTTCCCTTCTCGAATGTAATCAATGATCGGATCCATCCAACTCAGGGCTACTCGCACGGGATGGACAACCTCGTGGTTCATGTGGTCAATGCTTAGATCGGCAGGGAATTCTATTGGGATGACCTTCAGAACGTCCCTATCTATTGCAGATGCTAGCTTCGCGAGGGCATCTTCCCATGAATTGTTTGCCCTCAGGATTTGGTTGATTTTACAATTCTTAAACTTGTCGATCAGCTTTCGAGCTTCGCCTAGATAAGAAATCATCCAACCCTCCTTCGCTTGGTATTCTGTCGATATCTGGTTAACGACGAGCCGTGAATCACATCGAACCTCAAGTATCTGGATCTCATGGAGGCTGCTAGCTTAAGCCCGGCTAGTAGTGCTTTATGCTAGGCTACATTGTTCGAGGTGCAGAAGCCAAGCCTTATGGCATAGTGTATGGTCATCTAGTTGGGGGCTAGTAGGACAACCCCTACCCCTCCGCGTCTCGCGTTAGACGACTCATCTACGTAGAGTATCCAACTATTCGGATTAACCTTTTCTGCCGCAGGGTCCTTGACTGGACGGAGGCGTTGGAGAGTTATGTCCTCTTGCTCAAATGTCTCTGCTAGATCAGATGATCCTCCCGAACCACCTACAACGACCTCATCATCTTGAATGGAAAGCTCTATGATAAAATCAGTCACCGCCTGACCTTTGATGGCAGTTCTAGGTTGATATCGGATGTCGAACTCACCGAGCTCGATCGTCCATTTGGTCAATCGCTCCGACACCTCAGGTTTCTGGAGAACTTGACGAAGAGGCTGGTCGGTGAGGACCATTATGGTATGGGCTTGGAAGTAGGGACGGAGTCATCTGGATGAAATTACCAAGGCCAGAGAGAGCTTCTCTATGCTCGAATAGCGTGGTTTGGCAAGGACTAGCGCTTTGCTGACATAGTACATGGGATACTATTTTCCTTTAGATTCTCGGACAAGGGTTGAGCTTACGGCTGAGACAGATATGGCCAGGTAGAGTAGCAATGGCTCTCCTTCTACCGGCTTTGACGGTAGCGGGGGCGACCCCAAGTACTGCTTTAACTGTTGGAAGGCTCATTCGTAATCTGAAGTCCATTTTGCTTTCTTGTTGCCTTTTAGCTGCTGAAAAAATGGGAGGCACTTATCTGTTGCTTTGAAAACAAATCAGTTGAGGGCTATCACTCTTCCGGTAAGGCATTGAATCTCTTTCAATGTTCGGGGAGACACCATTTCTAGTAGAGCTTTAATCTTGTCCAGATTTGCTTCAATATCCCTCTAGCTGACCTGGAACCCAAGGAATTTACCCAAGCTGGCCCTGAACGCACATTTGGTCGAATTCAACTTCATTCGGTATTTTCTCAGGATAGAGAATGTCTTGTCGAGGTCAGTTAGGTGATTAGCCGCCTTGATACTTTTTACTAGTATATAATCAACATACACCTCCATTGTATAACCGTTCTACTGAGCAAATATCTTATTCACTAGTCGTTAATACGTCACTCCTGCATTCTTCAAGCCGAACAGCATAACCTTATAACTGTAGAGACCTTTATTAGTGACGAAGGTGGTCTTCTGTTTGTCCGAGGAATGCATTGTTGTTTGATTATAACCTAAATATGCATCCATGAACATTAGGAGCTCATGCCTAGCCGTGCTGTCAACCAGTTGGTCGATTCTAGGAAGAGGAAAGTTGTCCTTGGTGCATGCCTTATTTAGGTCAGAATAGTCGAAGTAGACTCGCCATTTCTCGTTGGATTTCTTAACCAACACAATGTTGGGGACCCACTCGGGATAATAAACTTCCTCAATAAAGCCTGCATCAAGCAGTTTACCGACCTCCTCGGCGATCGTTGCGTATCGTTCTGGCTTGAACATCCTTCTCTTTTGTTTGATAGGCTTGAAGCTTGGGTCCACGTTCAATTTGTGAACTATCACCTCGGAATCGATGCCCAACATATCCTAATGAGACCAGGCGAACACGTCTCTATTTTTCCAGAGAAAGCTCATCATCCAAGCATGATGGTCAGGAGTCAAAGATGACCCGACCTGTACTGTTTTGTCGGGGTTGTCGTCATTGAGTGGGACGGTAATAAGTTGTTCCATCGAGGAGCCTTTCTCTGGCGACTCTTCTCTAGGGTCAAATGAGTTGATCATCAGGGCTTGCTTGGACACGCCCTTCCTTACTGCGATTGAATAACAACGCCGAGCTTCACGTTGATCTCATCGGAGAAAGTCAACCCCTCCTATAGCGGGGAACTTCATCATCAAGTGGTATGTTGATACCACTGCTCTCATAGAATTGAGCGAGGGTCGTCCGAGGATGATGTTATAGGTCGACGAGTAGTTTACCACTAGGAAATCCACCATCAAGGTGACTTATTTTTGTCCCTCCCCGGCCCTGACTGGGAGGATGATCCCGCCCTCGAAGATGATCTTATCCCCCGCAAAGTTGTGCAAAGGGGTTTGGATGGGTCGGAGACGCGATCTGTCGATGCCCATCTTGTCAAAGGCCTTAGAGTATAGTATGTCAGCCGAGCTTCCTGTGTTGACTAAAATGCGATACACCTTCCAATTAGCCATGGTCATAGCCACTACCGACGCATCGTCGTGAGGGTGTTAGATGTCGTGTGCATCATCCTCGGTGAATGTTAGACTTCACGGACTCATCCGTGGCTCCTTACTCTGTCTATCTGCTAAGTGGACATAATGTTTAGGATCGGTGCTCCGGGCATGAGCCTTCCATGCGGGGGTATCATTAGGTCCTAGATCCTAACCATCGTTAAAAGCTTCTTAAGAGCTAGCGAAGTTTCGGATCAAGTTGATATTTGTTACGTCTACATGCCTTATGAATAGGTTGGGTGATTTTTATTTTTTATTTTTTTTTAAAGATCATGGTGTCCCTTAGAAAGGTTTCAACGGTGGGTATCGTTATCACTGCAACGTCCTTTGGTGTGGTCTACTGGAGCTGTGGACTTTCTTAATTTTTATTATTATACCTTAAAATAATCTGAGAAAAGTAATGAATAGCGTGGATAAAACAGTTACATCACGGTGGCCCCCACAGAGCCCTACCCGGACGGATTACTGTCCGGGCAGGGGTGACACAATCCGCGTCCGGTAACGGCCATCCATGGACAGATGGAAAGAAGATGATGGAAGGTCCAAATTTGGCAAGGTGTTAGGTTGGAGAACCACTTGGTGAACAGAACATGGCCCAAAAACCACAATGTCCGTCTAATTTTAGTCCGACGGTTCATACAATATTTGCCTTAAAAACATAGACCATTTTCACTATTTGCTCACCTTTTTTAGATGTTTAGTTGCATGCCATGAACTGATGGCTAAGATGGTCTAATTGTTTTGGTGACACATGTAATCAATGGTCTTAGAATTGTGGCCCTCTACTTCATTATTTAAATTAAGTTGCTAGTGTTAATTCACAATGTTACTACTTACAAGTTAAAAAAAGGAAGAATAAAAAGAGAGAGAGAGAGAGAGAACGCTTTACTTATAATATTGAATATTTTGATTAATTTTACTTTCTTTACCTACTTTAATAAAAGTAATCACGCATTGTAAATGCTTCATCTACCTCTACTCACCTATTTTTATTAATTTTTAAAATATCTTTATCATTCATCAAGAGACGCGTGTAATTGTCCAATAAACCTCTCAATTGACTCTTTTATCCTTGGCATTCTTGAATTCTTAAATAGGTCCATGTAAAGACCTAGACCACACAAATGTGAATAAAAAATTTAATATATTTCGATGAAAAAGATGAGTTGGGTAATAGCTTTCTTTACTTCTTTTTTTTTGTTAACTTGAAAATTTTACACTATTTATTATGTATAATACCAAATTTACTTTTAGGTAAAAATTTATAATCAATTACTTTAAGAAAGATAATTTAGTAAACAACTAAAAACAATTTCATCTTATTTTAGTTAATAATGGACCTCTAATATATTATCACAAAGTTATTATATATGACAGGCCAAGATTTCTTATACATAATTAATTAATATCAAATAAACTGGGATGAACTTGTTACTAGGCATCTATGAAAAATCTCTTATGCATATGATAATACTACCAATCTAAAGTTAATTTGTTACCATCCATTAAATGACTAACCTTTTATTTTTTATATATTTTGTATTATACATGCAGATCAAGGTTCTTTAGAGTTGATTGAGATATTAGAGGAAACTAAAAAAAGGTACGTACATCAATTTTTTGAATTTTATTTATAATATCACTTTTATACTTTAGTTATATTCATCATTGGACATTGGTTTACGATATAAATTTTACTTCTATTCATACATTACAAATTATGTATATAATAGCATATTATTATTATTCAACTAATGATATATGTCTCTGACTCTTCATGATAATTTGTGTCATGCTAACATTTTAGAAGCTTTTAATAATGGTTGTGTATTAAAGACAAATTATCCTCTATATTGTTTTAAAACTATTATTAAAAAATAAATAAATAAAATCTACTTTTCTCTCTAACTCTCATCAGAATGCTACAAAATCTTCTCAGAATGTTGGGCTATGGAGAATCTGACCCAAAGGAGTGGTGTGTCAAATCACCAGTAACAGTTGGGATGGCATGCACAATCGATATAACAACTTTGCCATGTGATCATATGGATGCATAAAAATTCAAGCTTTTCCATAACTCAAATAAGCCACACACGTGAATTTAGAAATCTGGGGCATAATTTTACATTGTTCTTTCAATCTTGGCCCACCTTGGGTACCTTTTCCATGATGGGTTAGTGAGGAAAGGGTAAAATCAGCTTAAGCCATTAGGTGTAGAGGTGGAATCTTCTAGCTTCTATGAACAGCAATGAAAATGATACAGTGGATGGGATAGATTGGATGCTCAATAGATGTGTAATCCACAATAGCCGATGCCACTACAAGTTAGGTTGGAAAGGGTTTCATACGAATTCGGCACTGTTGTTGTCGTGTGTACTGTCATGCATGTGACATGAACATGTGGACAACATGGATAAACAAATACATCACCGCGGGCTCCTCTATATATGTAGAGGAGCCCGCGGTGATGTATTCGTTTATCTATGTTGTCCACATGTTATATATATCTGAGTTGGTGGCTAGAGACTGGTGAAGTATGGCCCAATCCAGTTGGGCAGTGAAGTACTATGCCAGTACTTAACACTGCTCTATGGGTCGAAAATGATGTATGTGTTTTATTCACGTTGTTTGTTTTTTTTATTTATTTTTAAAACATTCTAGAGCTTAAGATAATAAAAAATAAAATAAATAATAAATAAATAAAAGAAGAAGAAGAAGAGTGAATCCAAATCTTAAGTGAACGTACAAAAATAAAATAGTGGTAATTAAACTTGGTCACTAAAAATCTCCAAAACCTTATTATAATGTTTGTTTGTCATCCAATCTATTGATTAGATCACTATGATGTGAATGAGGTGAAAACATAAATATAAGCTTAATCTAAAACTTTTGTAGCCTTAATTTATTTATTTTTAACGATTAGAGTTCAATTAACATTGTTTCCGGTTGTGTGGTCTACGTGAGATTTGGATCTACCTTATTTTTTGAATAAAATGAATTTGATAAAATATATACATCATAGCAGGCAATCTGCAATGGTCACCATTGTATGATATGAATGGATGGTTTACAAATGCTTCTAAGCAGCTCCAATTCATTTCGTAATATAAGATGGATTGGATGGTTTTAGCCTCTGATAAATAGACACTTCCGTAATGAAATCAAACGGTTGATATCCTTCTATCATTACAATTGGTCAGGAATTACTGATCGTCCATTTATGATCTTCGATTCACAGTATTTCAAAATCATCCATATGGACTGGTTTCCACGTATCGAACAGATTAATTGAGCTATATGTATTGCAGGCGGCAAATTTATGAACGCATGAATATAAACCTCACATCCGGCTGGAATCACTACAAGAAAACTGGCCTTTACCGGCGGTCAAAACCACCGGCAAAGCCTTTGCCTGCGGTCAGATAACAGCCAGTAAAGCCTGCATCGGTAAAGGCTTTACCGGCAGTCATGTACCCTTTACTGGCGGTTGTGCTGGCCGCCGCTTCATGTGGGATTTACTGACGGTTGTGCTGGCCGCCACGTCATGTGGGATTTACCAACAATTTGTACATCTTTTTATTGGTACGTTGTGGTATTTGAATTTTTGGATCCACATGCACGACATTGACACAACCAAAGCCGCATATCCAAGACATTGAACACATCTGGATGGACACAGGTCCTCTATCCAGGGTCCACCATATGAGCGGTCAAGATATTCTCCATGTGGGACACGTGTATGGGGGTGGAAATGCATAGAATCCAAGAAAAAGGAGGGTCTCAAACTAGATCCTATGCCAGTTTTATAATGCCTATGGATGGATGGACCTTATCATTGACCCTTTGATCAAGGCCCACCTGACTTTTGGTCAAGGCCCACCTGATTTCACATTCCTCTTAGGAAGTAGATTGTGCCTAGTGATTGTTTTCCTATAAAAAAGAATACATGCCTATGTGGCCCTTTCACATGCATCGAGCTGCCGCGAATAATATTTACAATAATAAATTAAATAGTTTCAAAAAAATAAATAAATAAATAAAGAAAATCCATCGATCTAGCTCCCATTCATCCATGCCTAAAACCTGCAAAACAAAATAGCAAAAAGAAATTAATTGGTATCAGAGTTAGAGATTGGATTTCAACTCAATATTGCATCAAAATACATATTAAAGCTACAAGTTCAGTACAAATGACAATTTTCAGATTACTGGCAAGAAGTAGCTACCACAGGCACAAACATACCATACAAAGGGCCATTGTTGTCTGGAAGAATGGCTAAAAGTAGCTCTAACTCTTTTCCTTTGAGCTTGTTTGTTGCTGCGTTATATACATATTTCAGGGCTTCTCTACTTGATCAGGCCTTGCCGAGTAGATTGGAATAACAGGTTCACGGCTAAATTCCTGCCTTGATCAGTCAAGGATATCAAGTTTAGTTCCATTGTTTTGCCTAAGGAATCAGGTTCAGTTCCATTGTTTTGCCTAAGGAATCAAGTTAATTTTAAAGAAGACCATTGAAGAAGGTTTACCATGCCAGAGACTTGGCACATCTGCGCCAGCTCCTGGCAAAAGCAACAAGCAGTACTTTCTTGAACACTCCGTGAAAAGTTGATACAAGCCCAGTAGTTTACAGTGCTTCCATTTATCATTTTCTGCATTGCAGTAAACATAATATACATAAAAGTATATCAAAATCTAGAACAGTTTATAATAATAATAATAAGTGGGTTAGGTTCTATATTTTAAAATGGGATTTCCAAGGTAGAAATAAAAGTACCTTGTTCTTCATATTCCACTGACCGACCTGAGGCAAACAACCTTTTTCTTTGCCAGTATCATGGTATTTCAGCTTTAGAAAACAAAGTAACGGAAACAAGCAACAGTCAAGAGTTTCATAATTACATAAAAACATGAAAGAATGTGATACATTTAAAAATGATTCTTCAAATAGAACATCTTATGTGACAGGTGAACTTAAATAATGCACAAATGTGCCACGGTGACCAATATTACATCAGTAACTATTGTTAAACCCACGAAAATTTGTACAAGGACAGTCGGGGTCAGTCTGAGCTACACGAATCCAATGGCAAGGCCTCAAAAGGAGGCAACGTTAGGGGCCAACTAAGTCGCGACTCGGGACTATAATCTTGATTGGCAGACCCGAACCCTCGTCCTTGTTCGAAGAAGAATAACTAAGCCGAGTCCTGATCTTCATTCTCAGCTTTGATCAGCGAACTTCAACCTCAGAGATCTATCGACGGGCTCCAACTATTATTACTCAGCTTCACGATGGTATGATTCGAGGTCAAGTCAGAGCACAAGTATTCTATATGCCGAGGCCAAGGTCAGGTCAAGGCATGTATGTATTGTGCACAAAGGCCTAGGCCGAGCCCAGGCATGGGTGTATCGCGTGCCAAGGCTGGGGATGAGTCCGTGATAGTATTTCGCACGCCGAGTATGGAGATCGACCTAGATGCAGACATGACTGGCAATCCCGCCCAAAGATACACGCCATTAAGAGACGATAAGTCCTGCGGTCCAAAGATTACGGACAATATGCCCATGATCACAATATCTTGTTGATTGAGTGAATCATGCCGAGATTAACGGATGTGGATCATCCAACCCACGGGTATAAATACCAGGGGACCCATTGCTACAGGTACGCAATATCTTGCACCCTCTCTCTACATTCGACTTAGACCCAGATTCCCTAGCCTGACTTAGGCATCAGAGGGTCCCCTGGCCAAGCCAGGGTCTCCTTTGCTCACCCTATTGTGCAAGACTAGGGTTCATTGAAGGTTCGTGGCATTGAGTGGAGGGTGGTCCAGATTTTGACCTCAACAACTATTATAACAGAAATGGCATAGTCAATTGTGCTTCCAACCATATATTAACTTTATTTTTAAAATCTTCAACCTCCGGGCCGTAGTTTCGTTTTAACAGCTCCGGTGCCATGTAATATGGACTGCCCACTATCTCCATAAACTGCTCCCCTGTAGAAAATCCCCAAAGTTTCAATGCTAAAATCTCCCAACATAATAACAAAAATTGCATGAAAAACATTTCAGAATGACAGCTAATGAATGGAGGATGAATCATCCATAGTGATAGATAGTTACAAGCAAGGAATCCCAAGGCCTTACCAGGTTTAAAGAACATAGACAACCCAAAATCAATTGCCTTGAGCAAAGAATCCCAAGGCCTTACCTGTAAATTAATGATTTCCTTAATCAAAACTAATATCATAAGTTTCAGGATAAGGAACCAATTATAAAATGACATATCATGAGAAGAGGGAAAATGACTTACATTGCCCACAAAGATATCATGGCTGGCTCGTTCCATTTCCTGGTCAAAACATAATATGTTATGGCAACAATGAAACAACTAGTGCCATAACTAGATAGGTCTTTTAACTATTAATTTAATACAATTAGAGAATAGTAAACTGATTCAAGTATTACTTAGAAAGTAAAAACATATACAGTTGAATCATAATCATCTCAAGGAAAGCAACTGGACTAAAACGCATTTTACCTTATTAGAATTTCTTGCAAAAGCAAGAGTGTCATCCCCTCCACAAGCATCAATAAGAAGAATTACACTGTCAGCAGAATTTTGGATCGACCCACTTCTCAACCTGTAGAAATGCTGAAAATTTCAACCTAGCACTACTGCATTAAAGAAATATGGAAGAAAATGATACAACTCACCTTGACGCCCTTCTCCCTCCTCCTTTACCCGGGCTTGGGACCGGCAATGCAAGAAATTGTAATCGGTTCAAACATGGAAGAGGTAATGCATTTGGACTTTTGCTATGTTTACGGTGTACTTCAGATAAACATGAATTCTATAGTATTTCAATGAAACATGGTGTCTATGGAGACATGAACTCTTATAGCATGAAGATTTAAAGCAATATTAGTTGTGATCAGTCCAATTACTCAAATCATTTTTTCTGTAAATGTAGATCTCGATCCTCTTACCTACGCATGTAGAAAATTCATGTGTCATTACATTGTTTCTAAAAAGGTATAAGGTGTAAAAGATCAAAGTATAAGGAAAAACAAACGTTCGTAAAGAATTTGATTTATCCTTTTCAGATTTAGAATAAATCAAAGAACTTTCTTATTAAAAAAAAGTTTTACATGTGCCAGTAAACTTTTGGATAGAAATTTTTAAAGTATATATATGAGCTTCATGAAGATGAAATGATCAAATTTGATTTTTTTAAAGATAATATTGATGAACTAAATGAGGTCTAAAGTGAAAGATTCTGTAGCACTTCCATGGGAAAGGAAGAAGTGGTAATAGACAACATGGCTAACAATTTTGAGTTCACAAAAAAAATATGAATAAAATATTGATATTAAAAATTCTCATCTATTCTAAAGATAGAAAAATAGAGAATGATGAAGTATTGAAAGAGATTTTGAAATCTTAAAAAGTGGCTTCCATGATCCTTAAATTTCAAAAGTGCTTGTCCCTAATTTAAAATCCATTGATTTTAATATGTTGAGTTCTGATTGCATCAATTTCAGCAAAAAATAAATAGTACCAATAGTGGATTGCTATGGAGAGTTTTGTGAAAAAAAAAAAAAGGATGAAAAAGAAATATTTAATTTAGAAAGTTTCATGAACATGTAAGATGTAATTAATTAATGTTTAGGTGATTAGCTGGAGGAAGCACAATATCTTAAAGTATGTGGTTTTTGTAGACTGGCAGTGGAAAGACCCATACAATGTTGGGGGACATTGAGGGAGGCACTCGAAGACATAGTGTTAATTGTGGGATGACCCCTCGAGTATTTGAATATTTGTTTTCAAGGATCCAAAAGGTAATCATCTTGTGATCTTTGGTTTAATGAGCGAATTAAGATTCCTTTGTAATTTATTGTGCAATAGGAGAACACCTTATAATGTGAAATGATCATAGTTCATATAGTTTTTAATTGATTAAATTAACCCTTATATTTTCTACATAATCTAAGAAATGAAGGGAAAAATCTCTGTTTGATGTCTAATAAATCAACATGGGCAGCCCTTCCAAAATCTGACCTAGCAGTCCTCTCCCTTTTGCAGCTCCTGTAGATTGGCAGGAATGCAGATCAATAAGTCAGCTTCATAATTTGATGCATTTCTTTTGAAAGAAAATGTTAAATTATTAAGAATGAAAACAGGCAAAGACAAGAAATCAATCCCATAACTACAAAGCCGCTAAAGAAAATCAAAAGAATCTAGAAGATTGGGCTTGGTCATTCGAACATTGAGGCATGATTGTATTACAATGAATGATGGAAAACTGAGTAAAAGCATCCACAACCAACAGTGCTTCCACCCACATGTTAGTGGCAAATGACATGTTATGAAGAAAGTTCCTACAACCACCAATAAGCGTTAAGTAGATAAGGCATATTGGGCCCTCAACAAACACAAGAACAAGAACAAGAGGCACTTTAAGTAGAAAAGGCATGTTGGGCCCTCACAGTCAAAAGGATAAACTGTTTGCAGAAGCTCGGTTTGAAAGCATTAGTGGACCACTAAAACTTGGGGCTTTCCGTGCAACACAGCTTACCCTTCTCATTTGCAGGCTGATTTTCGCCCTCCCACCTAATAACAGTAACAAACAGAAAACCTGATGCATCTCATCTTTGGAGCATATAAAATTGCCTGAACACTTGAACATGACACCAATGAAATGAAAGTAATGATAAAATAACGACAGATCACAAACAAGAAAAGTCAAGATCATCTGTGTAGAACCTTCTACTGTATTATAACTGAATCAGTAGTGCTTTTGTTTGGCTAGTTACATCAGTCACGACATAACAAACTTCAGAGTTTCCCAGATATGACATCCAGTTTCAATAGTGAGAAGGTAAGGTAGAAGACAAGATGATTCTAGTTTTGTAATTTGCTCAATTCACAATAAAGAACATAAAATCAATCTGTTATTTCTCACTTTTAGAAGGAAAAAGTCACAGTTTTAATAAAAAGGAAGAGAATGAGCTGATCCACTGGATCTTTCAGAAAAAAAAAAAAAAGTTGATCCATTGGATCTTTCAGAAAAAAAGAAGAGCTGATCCAATGGAAAATGAACTGCAGAAATTAATTTTCACAATGAGCAGTCTATACACCGGACGGTCTGGTTACATCAAATGTGCACAAGTTCATAGAGGAAGAGATTAGAAATAAATGGATAATGGAATAGTAAAATAAGCAAAAATTCAAAAAAGTTCTTATTTGGATAGCTATCCCATTCAAACTGCAGTGCAAAGAATGATAAAAAAATTTGTGCATAAGATACTGATACAGTAACAATATTCTGTATTTTACAGCTGGCTTTTGATAAGGAAGCCTTAGCATGGAATGGAGACATTTTATTCCAAATATCAGTTCAATCACTCAATCATTTATATCATTATTATGGACTTTCCTACTGCATCAAGTATCAGATCCACGCTAATGCAAGACAATCAGAAAGGTTCAGCTCCAAACAAAACATCAATGCCAACTGATAGATGCAATGAGAAGGAAAAAGGAATAAAACCCCAAAAGATCCCTGGGAATAGTCATCTATTGCTCTACATAAATGCAATACTTCCAAAATTCACCTTCGGTTACATATCAGATGATGAGAATTTTGTCCAAATTTCTTCACTTATTACATACAGAAGTACCAGTGAAGAAGCATGGAAAAAAAAAAACAAAAACAGAGGAACCAGTAAACCCTGTAAAATCATACCAAAATCCAATTTATTCATACATTTCTCCTCATAAGGCCAATCAAAGTAGCCCAAACCCCACTCTTGTTCCCAAAAAAGCTGGTTATGGGGTTTATGTGCTAATGTCAGCCTTAGCAAAAATACTATATTAATAATCTGAAAGGACTAACAGGCTAAATTGGGAAAGGCCATCCTAAGTACAGCAGTGTAGTTGAAAAAAAAAAAAAAAAACAAGGCTAATTTTGGGTAACCTAACATTGTTAATGGGGCCTATATCTGGTGGGGTGTCCAGCCTCATTTTCAGGACGCCACACATATAAAGGCCTTGGATTGCCTGCCAGATCTCACATGAAGTGCCACAGTTGGACAAATTTTGAAATCTAATTCTATTTGCTAAATCTTAGCAACTTAGAACACCAACATTTTTCTTTCTCTGATTACAGCCCCAGCCCATGCCATCTACATTCATCAAGTTATCATAGGCATGTCTCTGTCCTACCTGCCTGCAATGCACTTGAAACTGGTCACACACACACACACACACACACACACATGGCAGCCACTTGGCAGCTACAATGTACATCAAATTCAATCAAACATGGCCCTTGCTTGGTTAGTGAACAAGGATTAACAACAACAATCTCTCGACCAAAGGCATACTTACAACCAACTAAATATGTCTAAAAAAATATAGAAGAAGAGAATCATGAATTGAAGAGAATCATGACCTGCCATTCCACAAGATTAAAATCTTCACCGGCATTCCATCAAACACCTATCGAGCAAGATCGATGGACCCCTTGATTAGGTCTCATTAGATCCAGGACCTAATGGGATATCCAATCAAACACATGGTCTAAAGTGAATAAACAGAGGAGGAATGCCCTATCCACACAAACACATGGTCTAGAGTGGTATATGTGTGGGATAACTGCCTCTAATGAGGTGGATCAATGTTGATTGTTCCCCTAACATCACTTCCATTGAAATGATGCTAAAGGTCACTGAAAAGCCTCTCTGTAGTCTTCATAAAAAATCTAGCTCAAAGCGAACCAAGAAACAGGCAGATGGTTTTATCCAACTAATGAAGTGCAAAACAATATATCCTTTTTCCTAAATAGACTGATATGCATTGAGAACAGATCAGGTATTCCAGTAGCCACAATACAAAACTGATATATTGATTGAGAACAGATCAGGCATTCCAGTACCCAGAATGCAAGAGATATTTCCAGTGATGCCTTATGATCATGCTGCTAAACCATGAGATAATGGCAAAATAGTGTGAAGGCATCCCACTTTCTGACCGCCAAAGCATGCCTACCATAGTTTGAGCTTCCAGCTCCAAATTCCAAAGAACAATATACCATGATTAAAGTAAGCAGTAAAGACTATAACTAATAAAAGCTAATCAGACCAATATATACAAAATGAAAACTGCAAACATTAGAGAAAACATCACGAGTAAAATCATTTGAACACAACATGAAGTGCTTCTCTTTTATTAAGTTCATATGAAATTGGCAACAAACTACAGTAATGTAAAACAGCGGTACACCAAATCATTCCGGAAACCCTGCTGTATTCAACTCTAGTGATATATTTCTGGAAAAGAAAAAGATGATTCTAGCACATACAAGGGATAATACATCAATATGCAAAATACAAGCAGCATGAACAACTACAATCAACACAAGACATTAACCTTTGACAATATACCTGAGAATCCGAGATTCACGAGCAACAGAAGACCAAACTACAGCGGAGGGCCGAGGACATAGAGAGAGAGGAATAGGGTTTTGAGAGAGAGATAGATAGGGAGAGTGAGAGTGAGAGTGAGAGGAGAGCGAGCGGAGAGGGAGAGGGAGAGGCAGAGGGAGAGGAAAAGGGAGAGCGCACGAGAGGGAGAGGGAGAGGCAGAGAGAGGGACGGGAAGGGAGAGGGAGAGGGAGAGCACGCGAGAGTGAGAGGGAGAGAGAGGGAGAAGGATAACGTGCGAGAGGGAGAGGGAGGGAGAGCGAGGGAGTGGAGAGGGAAAGGCAGAGAGAGAGAGTTGGCGCAAATGAGGCTAAGGCTTTATATATATATATGGACCCTTTCCCTGCGGCCGTTAAAACTGGCCGCCAGCAAAGGGTTCGGACACGAATTCCTTGTCATAATAGGGCCATCAATGCACCTGTGTGACATCCACTCCGTCCATTAGATTTGCAAGGTCATGTTGGCAGATGATTACAAAAAATGAAGCATATACAATACTCAGGTGGGCCATGCCACAGGAAACAGTGGGGATATAATGCCTACCATTGAAACTTTTTGTGGGTTCAAAAAAGTTCTGATCAGGCTAATATTTGTTTTATCTGTTAATCCAAGTGGGAATAACCTTATGAACAATTTGGATAGCATATAAACATCACGGTGTACCTCACGATGGTTTGAACGGTGGGCATTTCCATCCATATTTTTCCTATTGTGTGGCCCACTTGAGTTTTGGATCATAATCACTTTTTATGACCATACTCAACCATAACATGGAGAAACGGATGGACAGAGTGGATGTCAAACGGATATTTTGGTGGGCCCCACGTATCTTACTGTTCCCGGAGCACACCCATTTCCCATGGTCTTCCTCTCAAACCATTTTAGTCCAGAAAAATTCCAAACCCTAACATCCTTTCTTACTCTACCCTAGCTTCCCTTCCTATCAAAACCCTAATAACAGGAAGCAGATCGGTTGGTGTACCTCACACCAGCTATATAACCGGTGTATTGATGTCAGCAAGTTTTGTGGTTTTGATCATGAGACGAAAAATAAGACAGATCTAACTATAAAGTAGCCCACACTGAAAAAGCAGTGGGAGATTGAACGTCTACCATTGAAACCCTTTTTAGGGTCACAGAAGTTTTCGATCAATATGAAATTTGTTTTTCCTCTTCATTCAGTTCTTTGTGACCTTATGAACAGATTGGATGGAAAATAAACATTATGGTGCGCCCTATGAATTGTTTAACGGTAAAAATCATTATCTCCGCTGCAATTTGTGGTGTGGTCTAGATGACCTTTAGATATGATTCATTTTTTGTACAATGTGTCATGGGCCTGTTACTTGTGGGCTTGGCCTGGGACGTGAGGCCTTATGCTTTGCTTATTTGACTTAGTCTATTCTGTTAGTAGTGGGGTTCTCCGAGTCTTTGGGTAGTTAATTATAGTCTGGTCATGCGGATGGTGGGTGGTTATCCGTGGGGTTGCTAGGTGGTTATGCAGTAGTTGTTATTGTGGGTTGTTACGTGTTGCTTAATTTCAGTAAGTAGTGGGTTGTTGGTTATTTGTCATGTTATTTAAGTTGCTGTTGTTAATGAAAAGTTATCTGGAAGTTTATTCATTATTCGTAATAGGAGGACTCGGCCCCCTCGAAGTGGCTATCTACTTACTTCTGATATCTAGCTCCTTACAAGTGGTATCAGAGCCGTTCGGTCCATTGCTGAAGGGCACAATACTCGCTTATCCCACCTTGCTGAATCGTTGGCTGCAGTTCGGCACACACAGGAAATTCAACACCAAAATCAAGAAGCCTTGCAACAGGCCGTGGAAAACTTGTCAGCACAATTACAACTGGTGGTGACTAATGTGGAGACCTTGGTCATTCAGCAAGGAAAGCATAAGGAAGACTCTCACATTGGGTCATCCTCTCAGCGGGGAAATCCTTTATTTGAAGAGCATGGTGGAATTCAAACAAGGGCTATTCGTCTTGACTTTCCTAAATTCGATGGCGACGACCCTAATGGTTGGATTTATCACGCTAATCAATTTTTTAATTATCATCAAACTAACCCTCATCATCGGGTCCTTTTAGCTTCCTTTCATATGGAGGGTAAAGCCCTCACTTGGTTTCAGGATTTGAAGGCTTCAGGTGAGATTACTAGTTGGGATGGCTTCTCTCAATCCTTACTCACCAGATTTGGTCCTTCCCTTTTGGATGATCCAATGGAGGCCCTTACACAGCTCCGACAAACTACAACCGTAGAGGCTTACAAGTCACAATTTAAGGTCTTATCTAATCGGCTTAAAGGGTTGGCAGAACCATATAAGCTCAGTTGTTTTTTGAGCGGCTTACGGGAGGATATTCGGTTCATGGTTCGTATGCTAAATCCCTCTAACCTCACAATGGCTTTTGGTATGGCAAAAATGCAGGAGGAAAATGTTGTCGCCTTCCGGCGGGGTGCAAAGGTGAGCTCTCTTCCCACACGCCCATTTATTACCAACACCACTTCGGATACAAAGGCTATTGTTCCGGTCCAACGTTTGTCCCCATTACAAATGAAGGAGCGACGGGCAAAAGGACTTTATTACAATTGTGATGACAAATGGGGGCCGGGCCATAAATGCAAATCAGCCCGTTTGTTTATCATGGAATGGGCTGACTCAGAGGAGGACGAGCCACGACCCGTGCAGCAACCACCACTTCTAGGAGTAGAAGTTCCCTTGAGTGGGGTAGAAGTTGATACAGAACCCACTCCTGAGATTTCTATCCATGCTCTGGCCGGTTCCCCAAGCCCAAAAACCATGCGCATTCTGGGCCATATCAACGGTTGTGCAGTAGTGATTCTCATTGATACCGGGAGTACACATAATTTTCTGGACCCCTCCATTCAACACCGGGCGCATCTGCAGTCACAATCCACAGCAGGACTCTTGGTTAGAGTGGCAAATGGTGACACTTTATTCAGTACGGGCAAATGTGAGGATCTTCAATTTCAAATGCAGGGACACACTTTTCGTGCCAATTTTTATGTTTTAACTTTGGGTGGTTGTGATATTGTGTTAGGAGTTCAATGGCTCCGTACCTTGGGGCCTATTTTATGGGATTTTGTCCTGCTACGCATGGAATTCACTCTCTTGAATATTAAGCATGTTTTACAGGGCATTACACCAACCGAGGTATCCATGATGGATGGGGCACAGTTTGGTAAGGCTATGAAACAAGACAAGCGGGGTTTGGTAATTCAGCTTCTCAATCATACTCCATTTAGCAATTCTACTCTTGAAAATGACCCTCTTCTTACAAGTTTACTTGAGCAATTTCAGGAAGTTTTTCATGAACCCACGGGACTTCCACCAAACCGTGATCACAACCACAATATTGTCCTTCATCCTCATTCCAAACCCGTTTGTGTTGGTCCATATCGGTACCCTTATTTTCAAAAAAACTGAAATTGAAAAACTTGTTAATAACATGCTTGCCTCAGGTATTATTCGTCCTAGCCATAATCCTTTTTCTTCTCCGGTTCTTTTAGTACGTAAACAAGATGGTAGTTGGCATCTTTGTGTTGACTATCGTGCTTTAAATAAAGAAACCATTAAGGCCAAATTTCCTATTCCGATTGTTGATGAACTCCTAGATGAATTGCATGGGGGCAACTATTTTTAGCAAGTTGGATTTACGTTCCGGGTATCATCAAATTCGAGTTAATCCTAATGATGTCCCAAAAACGGCATTTTGTACACATGAAGGACATTACGAATTTCTCATAATGCCCTTTGGCTTGACAAATGCCCCGGCTACTTTTCAATCTCTCATGAATCATATTTTAAAACCTTTCTTGAGAAAATTCATCTTAGTTTTCTTTGATGACATTCTTATCTATAGCACCAACTTGGAAGAACATCGACACCATTTAGCCAAGGTGCTGGAGATTTTACACCAACATCATCTTTTTGCAAACAAATCCAAGTGTGCTTTTGGGTGTCTTGAGATTGAATATCTGGGTCACTTAATCTCAAAAGATGGAGTCCGAGCTGACCCTAAAAAAATTGAATCCATGTTAAACTGGCCTTTCCCTTCCACTCTTAAGTCCTTAAGGGGTTTCTTAGGTCTTACGGGTTATTATAGGAAATTCATAAAAGGATATGGATCTATTGCTGCCCCATTGACTTCTCTACTTAGAAAAAATTCCTTTGAATGGAATCTTGCTGCCAAAGATGCTTTCACTGCCCTTAAAGAAGCTGTGACTAAACCCCATGTTTTAATTCTTCCTGACTTCACTAAACCCTTTACTATTCAGTGTGATGCTTCCGGTTATGGTGTAGGTGCTGTATTAATGCAACAGGACAGGCCCATTGCCTTTATGAGTCGGGCCATTCATGGAAAAGCCTTGCACCTCTCTACATATGAAAAGGAGTTGCTGGCTTTAGTTCTAGCAGTGAGGAAATGGCGGTCTTATGTGTTGGGGCAGACTTTTCGAATACAAATAGACCATCAAAGCCTCAAGCACTTACTTGAGCAGAAGGTGGGTACTCCAATGCAACAGAAATGGCTTGCTAAGTTGTTGGGATTTGATTTTGTGGTTGAATACCAAAAGGGGAAATACAATTTGGTGGCAGATGCTCTATCCAAGAAATTTGAAGATGCACCTAGCCAGCTGGATGCCTTGTCCTTTCCTTCTCCTAGTTGGCTTTCAGATTTGTGTGTATATTATTCCTTGGATCCAAAATTAAAGAAACTCATCTCTGATTTTTCAAACCATCTCCTTGATGTCTCTAAATATCATTTAAAGGATGGCTTATTGTTTTACAAGGGCAGGCTGTATATTAGTGACTCTACTGCTATCAGGGAGCAGTTGCTTCATTTGGTTCATGGGAGCCCTCAAGCAGGTCACTCGGGGCTTCATAAAACTCTTCATCAAGCTAGGGCCAATTATTACTAGAAGGGTATGAAAGAGGATGTCAAAACGTTCATTCGAGAGTGTGATGTTTGCCAGCGCAACAAAACAGAAAATCTTCATCCGGCAGGACTCCTCCAACCTTTACCTATTCCTACAAAAGTATGGTCGGATATTTCCTTAGACTTCATTGAAGGGCTGCCTCTTTCTAACAGTTTCAGTGTGATTTTGGTCGTGGTGGACAGGCTTAGTAAGTATGCGCATTTCCTTCCAATTGCGCACCCTTACACAGCTTCTAAAATTGCTCAGATTTTTATTGCCAATATTTTCAAACTCCATGGCATGCCGAGTTCTATTGTTAGTGACAGGGATCCCGTCTTCACTAGCCTATTTTGGAAGGAATTGTTCAAATTGCAGGGGACTGAGCTCAAATTTTCTTCCGCTTATCATCCACAGACGGATGGTCAAACGGAGATTGTTAACAAGTGTGTGGAACACTATTTACGGTGTTTTTCCGGGGATAAACCAAGAGATTGGTCTCGGTGGTTGCCTATTGCAGAGTGGTGGTATAATACGAATGTTCATGCTTCTACTAAAATAACACCTTTCGAGGCAGTTTACGGATACCCTCCGCCGCCATTGTTGGCTCATTCGCCGGGGACAGCGGCGGTTCAGTCTGTGGAAGACACACTGCAGCGTCGGGACGAGATTTTACGCCTCTTGCGGGGGAACCTACACCTGTCACAAGAAAGGATGAAGCGTTTTGCTGATTTAAAACGTATTGAAAGGCAGTTCGAAATAGGCGACTAGGTCTTCCTACGTCTCCAATCGTACAAACAACATTCGGTTGTGCAACACCGCAATCTGAAGCTTTCTCACCGATTTTATGGTCCTTATCAGATCCTAGAGAGGATTGGGAGTATCGCTTACCGATTGGATCTTCCATCAACCTCTCTCCTATATCCCGTATTTCATGTATCGTGTTTGAAACGGAAGCTGGGCGCTCGGAATGTGCTAGTCTCTACCATTCCTCTTGTGGCTGTTGATGGTGGGCCGCAAGCTGAGCCTGAAGAAATTTTGCAACGGCGCATGAAGAAGAAGCAAGGGCGAGCTGTGAGTGAACTGCTTGTCAAATGGAAAGGACTAGGGCTCGATGATGCCTCCTGGATGGACTTCCAACAGCTGCAAAAAGACTTCCCTGACCTTGAGGGCAAGGTCTTCTGATGGGGGAAGGATTGTCATGGGCCTGTTACTTGTGGGCTTGGCCTGGGACGTGAGGCCTTATACTTTGCTTATTTGACTTAGTCTATTCTGTTAGTAGTGGGGTTCTCCGAGTTTTTGGGTAGTTAATTATAGTCTAGTCATGCGGATAGTGGGTGGTTATCTGTGGGGTTGCTAGGTGGTTATGCAATAGTTGTTATTGTGGGTTGTTATGTGTTACTTAATTTCAGTAAGTAGTGGGCTTTTAGTTATTTGTCATGTTATTTAAGTTGCGGTTGTTAATGAAAATCTATCTGGAAGTTTATTCATTATTTGTAATAGGAGAACTCGGCCCCCTCGAAGTGACTATCTACTTCTTTCTGATATCTAGCTCCTTACACGCTGCTTTAAAATGATATTCAAAAATAGATGAACAAGTTTAGATATAATAAATACATCAATGTGGGATCATATAACTTTGATCTCCTTTGAACCGTTCGTACAACTCCGAGCTCGAGGAGCTTCAGTGCGCGTCATCGCACGACACGTAACTACAGCAGCTATATAGCTGGTGTGAGGACGCCGGTCAATCCGCTTCCGAATAACAGAGAGAGAGAGTCGTAGCAGCAGCAGCCATGAAGTACAATCCGCGCGTCTCAAGCTCCCGGCGCAAGTGCAGGAAGGCGCACTTCACCGCGCCGTCTAGCATGCGCCGGGTGCTGATGAGCGCACCCCTCTCCTCCGATCTCCAGAACAAGTACACCGTCCGGTCCGTCCCTGTCCGTAAGGACGACGAGGTCCAGGTGGTCCGCGGGACATACAAGGGCCGTGAGGGCAAGGTCGTCCAGGTATACCGCCGCAAGTGGGTCATCCACGTGGAGCGCATCACACGCGAGAAGGTGAATGGGTCCACCGTCAACGTCGGCATCCATCCGTCGAAGGTCATCATCGCAAAGCTCAAGCTCGACAAGGATCGCAAGGCCCTCTTAGATCGGAAGGCCAAGGGCCGTGCCGCCGAAAAGGCCAAGGGCAAATTCACAGCCGAGGAGGTCTCCGCAGCTGATGGATCTGGCCTCTCCCTCCAAGAGGTCGATTAGATCGACGGTCATAGTAATGCCTCTTCTTTCTCTCTCATTCTTTATTGAAATACCATCGACGGTTAGGATTTGATGCTGTTTTTCTTTTATATTTTTTGTTTTGTATAGGGGACTAAATGTTATGGTTAATGGCGTTTTTGGTAATTTCGGATTTTTGTTATGCTATCATGCGCGGAATGGATTAGACTGTTTTTTCAATTATCCTTTTTTTTTTTTTGTCTTTACGGTGGATTCTCTATTTTTGGAATTTCGGTTTTTTTGAATGCGGGTTTTTTTGAATGCATGAGCGTCGGGAAATGTATGCGTTGATGTTAGTTATAAGCACCCTATATCTATATGGATGTTGCACATTTATGAGTTTAGACCGTTCATCTGCTAGGCTGTGCTGAAGATGGGCCATGCCCCAACAAGCATGATGGGTGGATAATCATACACACTGATTGGACGGGTTTTGCTTATTGAATGTTGATATTTGGTTGGATCTTGCGCCCATTAAAAATGTTTTTCAATTCTTTGAAGGATCATACAATTGGTGTGATTTTTTTTTATCCATTCTAGGGCTATGCAGGTTAATGCTCTGGGTCTTGCATATTTGAGCCGCATGTATGGATATTGAGGTCTTGATAACTTAGGTTCTAAGGGCCTGTTTATTAACGCTGAATTTTTGCACTTAACGCGGAATTGGGAAAATGTTCTGTGTTTAGTGGTGTTTGTTAATGCGTTGTTAACGCGGAAGAAGGAAAGCGCTAAGTGGTTTTTCACTGAATTCTTTCCGTGATAGGAGTCTGGCTTAATGGTGAATGCGGAATGCGCTCAGTGAATTTTTTATTAAATAAAAATTTTTGTTTCCAAAATTACCCATTTTCAAGTTACTATGACAATTTTTTCTCTTTAAATTGTTTGCGCAATACAAAATCAACTTTTAACCTGTGAAACTTCTTTATGTCCCACCATGATGTATGTGTTTCATCCATTTTTAAAGATCATTTTAGGGCTTGATACCAAAAATGAGAGGAATATAAATCTCAAGTGGACCATACCACAAGAGAACAATAGTGATTGGATATCCACCATTAAAATTCTCCTAAGGCCCAATGTACAACACATTGTGACAATCTCCCGCTTAGAGGAATTGAGGGCCGTATGATGATATTTTAGTTTTTTATTAAGTATTTTAGTTTATTTGAATTAAATATAACGATTTTATTTTCATTTAATAAAAAATAATTTGTTTATAATGTAAAACATTTCTGAACAAGTGATAGGGGTAAATGTGTCAAATTAACATATTTCAGACATTTAAGATGTTTGTTAACAAACAATTTGTTTCAGATTCAGTACTTAATTTTTAGACTTCAACCATAATTATCAAACAAGTTTTTTTACTTCAGATTTCAGATTCAAGCTTTAGATTTCAGATTCAGGCTTCAGATTTCAGATTCGGTCTTTAGACTTCAGATTTAACAAAAAGGGCCTAAGTCTGGTTTTATTGTTGGGATGTGTTTGGAGGAATTGAACAATATGTTGGCGATATATATTCATCCGTGGTGGATGAGATATGGCCTAACATTGCAGTGGTCAAATGATTGTAGGCATCTTATCAGCGGACATGAAATGGATAGTTAAAAAGATAACTGGCCATTGGTCGAAATTCAGTGGGCAAAAGTGTGGTGACTGGGATCATTTGCTTATTTTCATTTTTGCACAATGCCCCAACCATATTGGATCCACCATTTGAATTGTGTGGATTAACATACATGTGTCATCAATGTTGTTAATGTTTATGTGCGTGTAAGTATGATCTTCCCCACTTCGCTAGACTATCATTAACAATATTTTCAAGGGCAAAGGTGAAAACAAAATTTGGAGGGCATAGAAAATAGATCATACCATACTACTGCCTTTAGGTGGAGTTCCCTTTTAGGAATGCGTGATATAAGCATTTCATTCATTCATATTGAGAAATATAGATGCAAGTTTGCAGCCTAATGCATGTGAGATATATTGAAGCGGATGATGGTATGAATAAATTAAAGTTTTTCCATCATTGGGATGGTAATAAAATCAAACTATTTGAATAAAGATGTGAGGTTGTAATCTTACAGCAAGGATTATCTTTTCAGAATGGTTGGTGTACAAAATTCCAAACAGCTGTAAATGACCATGCATATGTAGTTAGATTTTACATTCATGTGCATCTTGTACGATATGTTAGTTGGGCCCTGAGATTTTTTTTCTATCTTGGATCAGAACGAGGGTTATTGCGATGGTTTTTATGTTTTTGTTTTTGGCCACGAGATCTCCTATGGATCTTAATTTGTTTTATATATAGCTAAAAGCATGCGCAATGCGTTTACTCGTGTCTGAAAAATCCTCTCCAATCTGTCCAGTGAGGTGTATACAGTTATCTAAAGCCATGTGTTTGTAGGAAATGGAGCAAATGGATTGCTGGTCATAGTTTTATAAATATAACTTCACTATGAATATACCTTGCTAAATGATAGGTTTGAGGATAGGGTCTCATTATCCTAGTATGAGTTCATTGACAACTAGGGAGTATGACACCTGCAACGAATGTGGGAAGAGGAAGTGAGGGAGAAATCAGGGAAAGAATTTTGGATTGAGGAACATGCCCTATAACCCGAAGCTCTATGGGTCTGCCCAATGTTTGTGCGAGATCCACTCTCTCCTTTTCTGCCAGATCATGTTAGGGCATAGATCCAAAAAATGAGGCAATTGAACACTTAAGTGTCTCACACCGCAGGAACAATGAAAGATGGAAATGCCCACTGTTGAGACCTTTTGATGTCCACTGAGATGTTTGTACGCCCTCCAAACTCTTCATAAGATCTCCCACCTGGATGAAGTGAAAACATATTTTCCTGATTCAAGACTTTATTGTCCTCCAAAACTTTTCAATAATGGGCATTCAACTCCTCACCGTTGTGTTGTGGCCCCCTTGAGTTTAGAATCTGCCTGTTTTTTCAGCTCACATCCTAACATAAGCTTAGCGAAACTGATGGACAGAGTGACTATAACACAGACATCATGGTGGGCCCCATAGAGCTTAAGATTATATGTTGTAAGGACAGTAGGAGAAAAGTCATGGGAGATTTTTCTTTACTAGAGAGAATCCGGGAGAAGTTTGGCCTTTTCTGGGTAGAATCTAAGCTGTTGCTGACGTTATGCAGGTGAAATGTGGAATGTCTGTTGGACACTGGCAACATCTCTTTGGTTTCCAAAATACCCCCTTGACTTTGCCACAGCCTTCGAATTGTCTATTTTCTCTCCCATGGGAAAAGTAATTGCGGGAATAAATATGTCCACACTCTGTCCCTGTTATATACAATTATAGGTATAGATCTATGATCCATTCCTAAAAGGATTTAAGCTTCAAGTGAAGATCTGATTCTGATGCGGTTCTGAAAGTGATCTTGTTGTTTCAAGGCCTAAAGGCATTGGTTTGAAATTGGCATTGGCAGATCAACTTGGACATTTAATTTTTCTCCCAATTCCAGTTTTCTATATTTTCTGCTGGGTTGCTGTAAGAAATATCTAAGTTATTTCTCCATAAGTGAATTCACTTGTCAGCTTGCAAGTAGGTTTATGAACTGATGGAGACATCATGCGCACTCACGCCGCCCCCCTACGCATGTACGTATGTAGAAGGAGGACCCCACCATCGATCTGGCTCGATGACGACGTCCAGGGAGGGCCTCTTAGCTAGAAGTCAAGTTTTGGTTTAGAAAAGTGGCTCGATAGTCAAGAAAAGCCCACCATGGGATTTCATGATCGTGGCCCACTCATTGGATTGGTTTTATATTTTAGGTTTTACTTATTGTTATTATTTAGAACATCATGAACGCTTTAGATTTCCTTATTTAGTTTTTATTTTAGTTTACTTCATCGCCAAGTAATAGGTGTCGCACATGGTGCGAGTTTTTAGGTATAGGGTTCTCCCTATAAATAGGCACCCCTTGTAGTTCTTTTCATTCATTGAAGTTAATAAAAAAATTCCTATTTTATTTTTCTGCTCTCTTCGTGAGTTGTGGAAGAATTCAAAAGTGGGTGCGAAGCCCTCCCTTTTCGAAGGGCTAACTACCGTGGTGCGAAGCCACATCGATCCCCATTCACCCCCATCTTCCATCATCTTTTTTTCCATCTTCCCCCACCATCCGTACTTCGAATTTGTCCTTTTGTTGCATCAGATTTCTTCATTGAAGCAGGTTTTCAGATTTCGGCCCCCAGGCGAGCTGAAACTTCAGCGAAGCACCACGCACAAACCGTACATCGGATCGAGCTGAAATTTGGAGGTTTTGGAGTCCATCCCTGGCCAACCAGGGTCAAGGTGGCCTTTTTCCGAATAGTGGGCCCCACACACGTGCGGCTGAGATCACGCACACGTCCGTCTGGGCCATTGTTGCTGTCCACACGTGGGATCATCTTTGGCTCAGGTTTTTATCCTCTTTTATCCTCTCATTGCCGTTTTTCATTAATCATAACCCTAGATTACATGATCCCTAATTGATTTGCCCCTTTCTATCACCTTAGGGTTCCTTGAATTGAAATTAGGTTATCTCTTAAATTAGGGACTGATTTTTTATGCATGAGTAGTTGATTTTATTTCCCTTTGACATCGTTTGGTTTATAATTTTTATTGGTCCAGTCTTAGCCTGTGTCGGCTTGGACCCGCATAGATTCCCCTTTAATTGAATGTTTGGATTTTCATGTGGGATGTGGAATTTGCGTGATTGTTTCTGAATTGGTGTGATCTAAGCCTGAAATCTTGCATATCATATTTAATTTTTCATATCCTGCATCAAATTTGGTATCAAAGCCTAGGGTTCTTGTAGGGGAATTCATTACATGTTTAGGGTTTGGTTGTTTTTGTCCATTACACATCAATTCTCACCATATATGGCTGTTTAGAGGTCCATAAACCCTGAAATAAGCTGCTGAAATTTTCTGTTATCCCCTTATTTGAATTATTTTAGAAATTAACTTAGTTTTCTGTTTCTAGGTTTAGAAACTTTCCTTTTCTGTTTTTTTTATAAACTAATTTTTTAGAAACTTTCTTAATCTGTTTTTTAGAAACTAATTTCCTTTCCTTTTTCTTTTTTAGAAACTAATTTACTTTCCCTTTTCTTTTTTAGAAACTAACTTACTTTCTATTTTTAACAACTTTCCTTTTTTCTTTTTCTTTAGAAACTACTTTTTTTTTTTTTTTTTTTTTTTTTGAAACTTTTCTAATTTGTTTTTTTTTTTAAGAAGCTTTCCTAATTTGTTTCTTTGGAAACTTTCCTTTTTTCGTTTTTTAGAAACTAGGTTGATTCTTAAATTTTAAAAAAAAAAAAAAAAAAAATTCTCTTATAATTTGACAACTATATTGCTGAATTTTGGTTGGCACCCTACACTAAATATGGAACAATTGCAAGAGTTACTAAACAAGTTGTCCCAGAAGTTGGAGTTTATGATTAAGCGCTTGGAAATGGACCAATGCTTTGAGCAGCTTGATGAACGCATTGCCCGACTAAAGACCATCGCCAGGACAAACCCCACCATTGGGGTAGATGTCCAATCTCAGGCAGGTGGCCTGAAGGATAGACCAATGAATGTAGTTGGCCAATGAATCAGTTATGGGCGTGCACCCGTGTACCCACCCCATGAGAGACATCAAAACCACTATTTTGAGGGGTACAACATGTGCAGCCTTGTGATTGGAGAGAGTGCACCAGATGTTAGTGTGAAGTTACCCACTGAGGTCATTCCGGTAGTGGATGAGTTTCGTAATGTTTGTCCTGATGATCTACCGGATGAGTCCCCTAGGAGGGATATAGAGCACACCAGAACATGGGACACCGTAATACCTACAACCAAGTTTACGTTGAATAATTTTGTCGATAGGTCCACAGGTCTAAGTCCTCGTGAAGTCGTTACTGATTATAAACCTAGGAAACTTATTGATCTTGTTCCTATATCACTGTTCTATAGGTCGTCAGAGTCTGCAGAGTCTTTTGCGCATCACATTCATTTATGGCATCAAGAAATCAGGCAGAAGATCATGACTAATAATGAGCATTGCACATTTTCTACAGACCAATATAAATGTTTCAAAGGATTCAATATTGGGGACTCTGTGATGGTCTGTATCAGGCCCGAGCGGTATCCTTCGAGGGTCGTTCGTAAATTACACGCATGTAGCGCTGGACCCGTCAAAATTATAAAACGAAACGGTCTCAATGTGTATGAAGTAGATCTTCCACCTTTCATGGGAATTAGTTTCACATCCGATGTGGAGGATTTAGTTACTTTTCAGGGGACCACTGATACTTTGTCCGGCCCTTCGCACACCATCCTGATTCCCCATATTTATCCCTTGAACCATGACCCCTTCGCAACCCATTTTTCCAGCCTCTAAGTCCCATACCTACCCTTCCCGACCCATTTTTTCAGCCTCTACATCCCATACCTACCCCGTCCCGATCCATTTTCCCAGCCTCTACCTCCCATATCTATCCTTCCCAACCCATCTTTCCAGCCTCTACGTCCCAGACCTACCCGTCCCGACCCATGTTCCCAGCCTCTACCTCCCATACCTACCCGTCCCGACCCATCTTCCCAGCCTCTACCTCCCATACCTATCCTTCCCAACTCATTTTCCCAGCCTCTATCTCCCATACCTAACATTCACACACCCAAAAAGGAAATAGAGGACTGGACCATCAGATAGTTTCAACGTCGGACAGCGGGTTTCAGAAGTACGTAGTTAAATGGAAGTCACACCTAGCTTCAGACAGCATGTGGCTCACTGAGAAGGAGCTTCAGAGACTTGATCCTGACATCCTGAAGCGGTTCAGGAGTTTTATTTTGCCAGTGGTGAAATCTTTGCAGCCGGGGAGAATTGATGGGGACATCATGCGCACTCACGCCGCCCCCCTACGCAAGTACGTATGTAGAAGGAGGACCCCACCATCGATCTGGCTCGATGACGACGTCCAGGGAGGGCCTCTTAGCTAGAAGTCAAGTTTTGGTTTAGAAAAGTGACCCGATAGTCAAGAAAAGCCCACCATGGGATTTCATGATCGTGGCCCACTCATTGGATTGGTTTTATATTTTAGGTTTTACTTATTGTTATTATTTAGAACATCGTGAACGCTTTAGATTTCCTTGTTTAGTTTTTATTTTAGTTTACTTCATCGCCAAGTAATAGGTGTCGCACATGGTGCGAGTTTTTAGGTATAGGGTTCTCCCTATAAATAGGCACCCCTTGTAGTTCTTTTCATTCATTGAAGTTAATAAAAATATTCCTACTTTATTTTTTTGCTCTCTTCATGAGTTGTGGAAGAATTCAAAAGTGGGTGCGAAGCCCTCCCTTTTCGAAGGGCTAACTACCGTGGTGCGAAGCCACATCGATCCCCATTCACCCCCATCTTCCATCATCTTTTTTTCCATCTTCCCCCACCATCCGTACTTCGAATTTGTCCTTTTGTTGCATCAGATTTCTTCATTGAAGTAGGTTTCCAGATTTCGGCCCCCAGGCGAGCTGAAACTTCAGCGAAGCACCACGCACAAACCGTACATCGGATCGAGCTGAAATTTGGAGGTTTTGGAGTCCATCCCTGGCCAACCAGGGTCAAGGTGGCCTTTTTCCGAATAGTGGGCCCCACACACGTGCGGCCGAGATCACGCGCACGTCCGTCTGGGCCATTGTTGCTGTCCACACGTGGGATCATCTTTGGCTCAGGTTTTTATCCTCTTTTATCCTCTCATTGCCGTTTTTCATGAATCATAACCCTAGATTACATGATCCCTAATTGATTTGCCCCTTTCTATCACCTTAGGGTTCCTTGAATTGAAATTAGGTTATCTCTTAAATTAGGGACTGATTTTTTATGCATGAGTAGTTGATTTTATTTCCCTTTGACATCGTTTGGTTTATAATTTTTATTGGTCCAGTCCTAACCTGTGTCGGCTTGGACCCGCATAGATTCCCCTTTAATTGAATGTTTGGATTTTCATATGGGATGTGGAATTTGCGTGATTGTTTCTTAATTGGTATAATCTAAGCCCGAAATCTTGCATATCATATTTAATTTTTCATGTCCTGCATCATGAACCAAGTAGCAGAAAGGTGACACACATCATGAGCATGAGAACTTCCGCAGGCTCTTTTATAGATGGTTGAGGAGGTTCTCAATGATTCATTTTTCCCTTTGGCATACCAGCACTACGCATTGGAGGAAGTTGTGTACCATGTACTCATTCCTGAATGTACTGGAGTGACCCATGATCCAGGTAATGCTTTTTTCCAGATATTGGTTGCGGGTTTGTTCTGGTGTATGAATGGTACTGGTTTTAGGTCTTTCTTTAGGTACCCGTACCCTCTCTTTGCTTTACAGACCAGTGCCAAGGTTCCACCACTGTCTTGATAAGGCATCCCGATTTTTAGGCTCCTACCACTTGTCAGCGTGCAAGTAGGTTTGTGGTCCGGGTCTATATCTCTTTCCTTATACAAGAGAAACCTCCACCTTTGAGATAGTGTAGTCCCCCTTTTTTGCCATTAGTGTTTTTGGCATATACCTTATCTTGAGGAGCTATTTCCAGCTTGCTTCTTATTATGTAAGTGGTCATTCCAACAATATTTATTAGGCTTCTGTTTCAGTGGCATGAATTAGGGTTGATCTGATCATTTCCCTTCTTTTTTTTTTGGGTGTTTACCATTTTTAGCTGGAATCAGTGACTTGTAGGTTGGTAGTTACATCAGGGTAATGATTATGTAAGATTTTTTATTTTTTATTTTTTATTATTTTTTTGGTTTTTTAGGTGTGTTGGAGTCATCTGGGGAGAGTGTTTCACTCGTTTTTTTGAGGATGGCTGTGGAAATTGAAATATATTTCCACACCTTTTCTGTCTTTTTGCAAACAGGCCAAACCGTCATTTCCTGAGTTCTTCAGAATTTTCAACCTATCCAAACAGCGCTGATAATAGAATTATCTCAACTATATATTACGGAAGTACCAATGGACACTCCCAGTAATTAGTCTTGAGAGTACCGAAATTTTGTATTTGAAAGGACATTGTGGGCTCGTTTGGGAGCTTGTAAATGGATGTAAATGGGAAATGGAATTGGAGGTAGATGAATTGAGAGTAAATTGCTTACTCAGTATGTGTTTGGATGGGGGTAAATGAAATGCATTTGAAATCCAAATACTTTGTTTGGATAGGAGTAAATGGGAGGATTTGGAATGCATAGGAATTTTTCAATATATTCACGGTGACGTAGCTGATATCTATCTCAAATTAGTGTATTCATGTGATATTTAATAGATTGATTGTAATAAGCCCATTGAAATATATAATTTAGCCAAAAAAAATCTTGAGCCTTGGTTGGGCCACAAACGGGGAGGATCACAAACAAGCAACTTGCCAATGCATTTTACCTGTCCATTTAGAAGGCTAACCTTTAGATGGTTTGGATCATTTTATTGGAGTGATTTTTAGTTATGTAGTTGATATTTGTATGGTTTTGGAGCATCACTATCATCTCATGTGTATGGTGGACATGTGCGTAGCAGCGCTACCTTTGTTTAGACACCCTATTCTCCAAGTAGCCTAAAAAGGGGGCATGCCACCCCCATTTACTTTCAAATTCTCTCCCGTGGGGAGGATTTCAGCCCATTTTATTTCATTTGCATGCATTTACTTCTATCCAAACACACTTAAAATACCATTTACCTTCATTTACTCCCAATTCCTCCAATTTTAAAGTAGCTGAGAAGGTACTTAGCAGAGTTTGCAAATTGCAAATTGGGCCTGCTTTGCAACAGATGGCTCAGATTTTACCTTCTCCGTGTGAAGTAATGTGTTGAATTTTTTATGCTAAGCCCACACACTACCCCTTTCCCGTCTGCACCCATTCTCTACTGGTTGTAGCTGGCACACATTCTCCGCTGCATGTAGCTGGCACCCTGTGTGCGTGCAAGCCTCTAGCTCCACCTTTTCCCTGCATCACTCTAGCCACCTAACTCTTCCTCTCTCTTTGTTTCTGAGTTCCAGACTAGCTTTTTAGCATATACTCCTGCCTTTAACCGAAATATTTTATTTTTATATTTATGTTCACAAAAAAAAAAAGCCTTGCATGGACTTCTTTCCGTGTGTATCTCACACCTAATTTCTCTCTGCATAGCTTGCACCCTTGAATATTTGTAGCCTCTCTCTCTCTCTCTCTCTCTCTCTCTCAGCAGCCCACACTGCTTTTTGCATGTAGCCTACTCTCCTATCTTTCCCTCTCCCTTCTCTCCACATTCGTTGAGTGTGCCATATAATCTCCACCATGTATGTGTGGTGACCCAAAATCATGATAATAGATCTTGGTCACACTCAATTGAGATACGAAAATTTTGAAGGCCCAACGTAAAAGAAAGGAGCTATGCTATGGAAGGCCCCACCATGGATGGTAAGGGTACCCTGCCTCCATCTTCCCTTGCTTCGGGAGATCCTCTCAATCATAAATCAGGACCGTACAAAATTCAAATCATGGTCCCCATTTGGATGGGCCATAGGCTTAAAGGTCTGGCCTTTACGGAGTTGGCCATTTCATTCTTAAATGCCCCAGATAACCCCACCTTGGTTGGCTGTGGGCTCATGTTTTAGGCCCAATAACTAATTGGGCTGGGTATGGGCTTATGTTTACCAAGACATGAGATGAGTATGCCCAATTCAACTGACCTATCCAACAATGATGGGCTGAATTTTTTTGTTGGGCCTGGTTTGTAATTACATATCAATGCATGCAAGAAGAAAACAGCTCATCCTATCCATCACTTTTCTACTGTATATAGACAAAGGTATACACGTTCTATATGTTGTCTTTAGATGAGGTATATACATGTATTATGGCCCAGTCCGGTTGGTCCAAGGGACAGGTCTGGGCTTGAAATCTAGGCCTGGGGTTCGCATGGAGATAGCCTTGGGCCAGTGATGAATGGTCACCTTGGCCCGTTCGCCGGACTCAATTAGAAACCTTGTAAGGTCCCCATGCATTATACATGTGTAGTTTAAAAGCACTTTTGGACTTGTGGTCATATTTCTATGATCAAAACCATGTGATGGTCTAAAGCGAAACCCCAAAACATTCTCAGGTTTGGACTATTTCAAACTTATGATAATTTCACTCTTTTCATTGCATGGCCAGCCCTTCAGGCCAGGGCAGGGCCAAGGCCATCATAACCGAATGATGATCTTATGTTGGAATGTCAGATGGATAATTAGCAAGTATTTATCATCGTTTTTCAGACCTAACAATCCAGTTATCCTTGCAATTGTAAGCATTAATCCACTCTAAATCCTGAGATTTTCAAATATATTCATATAGACTTTTGTGAGGTTGGTTCTATTCAGCCATTGATATCTAGATTTGATGGTTTTACTAGAACTATAATGCTGAATCCAATTACATCTCTTTGTAGATTAATATATGCTATTCTTCAATTTAACTCTCATCAATTCTTATGAATGTAAGTAAGATATTTTTATCATTCTCCTCAATTTAACTCTTGTCAAATGTTATAAAGGGAAGTAAGATGTTTTTATAATTCTTGCAAAATGATAAAACGGAGTTAGTTGAACTGTAATAAAGTAATGCACCAATAAGCACATGTCATGTGGCATTCTAAAAGCATTTTGAAAATTATTATTATTATTTTCTTGAAAAGTAATTTTAGAGGCCAATCATGATGTCCTGTAACAATTGTTAATGGCCATAAAGGCCGTTACGTAAAAGTAACATTGGCAACCGTTACAGTTACAGTCGTAATGGCCGTTATGGAAAGAATGACCTATAACAGCCAGTACAACCAAGGGCTGAAAGTCGGGTGGGTCGGGTTGTTCTTCAACCCCAGCCCAACCCAAGGATCTTATACCTCAACCCTAACCCATCCCAACCCAACCTCGGGTTGGGAATTCTCAACCCAAGCCCAACCCATGAGGGCTTGTTCGGGTTGGTTAGATGGATACATGCTAATATTTTTGTTATTACATTAGTGAATTATATTTCAATACATGTCTTATTTTTTATACTAATGATTTTATTAATCGTATATGTAGTTATTTATCATAAAGAACTTCATTTTTTCTAAACAAACAAGCTAAAATATAAGACTACTCCTTTACAAGTTATGTAGCACACAATCTATTTGGGAGAGAGAAATCCAGTATATTTTGTTAGCTTGAGTCATCGGAATGAGTGGACTAATGAGACCTGACGGCACTAGAATTTCATGTGCCTTCAACACAGACAATCCCACTCAATTATAATCTATATGTAACTTGTATATCAATCGGGTTCAAGTTGACTCGGGCATCCCGAGACCTCAACCTAAGCCTGACCCAAGCTTTATTGGGTTGGTATTCCCAAGCTCAAGATCAAACCTGATACATCCTTCCCGAACCCAACCCAATGTTAAGTTGGTCAAGGGTTGGTCGGGTTGAACCCGCCCGACTTTTAGCCCCAGTACAACCCCATGTAATGGCCCATTATGCCCCCTATAAAGGCTCTAATGGCCCTATAACGGCTTATTATGTCCCCACAGAGTATAACGACCTCATAATAGTTTATTACAGGGCTGATATAGGTTTTTTCAGATTTTTTTAATTAAAAAAAGAGACTATCATAGTCAGTACAGGGCCACAACGGCCATTATAATCCATATTGTAAAGATAACAATGGTAGCCGTTATAAAATACCTTAAGACCAATTGTCCCTCTCTGATTAGTGGACCAACTTATTATGATTCAATTGGCTCTATTGTGTCATTTCCCCTCATTCTTTCCTCATTAAAAGTAATGAAATTTGGCCATTTTATATAAAGTTGAAAAATGAGTGGGACTATTTACAAATACAGAAAAAATAGTGGTAGGATTAGGGGTGTACATCGAGTCGAACCGAGTCAAGCTGGCCTCAACTCGACTCGGCTCAGCCACTAGCTGACCTCAACTCAAACTCGGCTCAGCTCGGCTCGGTCCTCAAGCCTGACTGGCCAACTCGGCTCAGTTTGGTCAGCAGGTCAGGCCAATTCGAGCCAAGATCGAGCCGAATTCGCACAAGCATTTTCACAAACACCTGGAACGCACCTTCAAAATCTCTTTTTTTTTCTTTTTCTTTTTTTTAATTTTTTAAACCGACTGTCAATAATAACTTCTGGATTGCACGTTTCAAAACCTCAAAGCAGAAGCGAGGGAAACTGCTACACGGCAAGCAGCCAGCGTTGAGCAATTCAATGTATCTGACAACACGCATTAGTAAAAGAAACTATATTATACACTTCCACCGAGTTGCATCACGGAAATCAACCAACTCATCTATGTCAGTCCTGAAGATGCTTCTGAGTATTGAAATTGGGACAGATCTGGAGCCTGCCATCCTAGCAGTTCCATTTCCAGCTCCTTAGCTGTATGTAAAATAATAGCAATGATTTTATAGGTATTTTATCAAACACATCCTAAGCAACATAAAAATCAAGAAAAAAGGGTATTTTTTTCATATACATACCTTCCTTGCCACCAGCCCCACTTCGTTGAGTCATCTCATCAAACACTTGGTGAGCAACATCAATATCAAAGTAACTAAGTCACCAAACTGGTTCGATCCGAGTTGAGTCAAGCTAGGGCCAACTCGAATTCATTTTCGAGCTCAAAAAAATCAGCTCAACTCGGCTCGAACTCAGCTTCGAACGTCAAATCAAGCTTTTTTGAGTCGAGTCGAGCGAGCTAACCGAACTAGCTCGGTTCGTGCACACCCCTAGGTAGGATGCTGAATGATCCTACCATTGGCCAAAGATGTATTTTTGTCCATTTCTTAATTAGGATGCTTTATTGTTTTCCCACAGTTGTGTGTTATACTTACATCCTGCTGCAACAACTAAAGTAAATAGGGCCAACGGCATGCGCCGGGCCATTCATCATTGCCCTGGGCTCGGCCTGGCCCAAGCATGAGCCCGGATTTCAAGCCTGAGCTTGGCTCTCATTGTATGCCAAAATAAATAAATAAATTTAGGCTTCTACTATTGGATGGCACACATGTTAAAGATCTAGGCCATTCATTAGGTAACGTACAAAGTGAACATGCCTTAATTTAAAATAATAATAATAATAATAATAATAAGAAACTAATCAATTGAATAGGCAGATCACATTCATATGTGAAAGAATGGCTGCTTACTATAAATATCCAACAGTCCGAATTCGGCATATAGCCTACCTTGATCCAGGCCATTCAAGTCTCACTTGATGAGTGTCCTACCTTGATCACACATGTGCCATCTGTGAAGGTGGGCCGCATTCTATCAAGATCCATGAACAAAATAGTTAGGTTCAATATGATAATTAAGTATATGGATTTTCAATAATAACATGGCCTTGGTCAAGGATCCAGATCATTGGTCCATCGACTCTTCTTTCGAAGTAAAATGGCCCAAAAATCTCCACATTAGAAGATCCTAATAACAAATATTTGGCCCATTTTCCATTTAATTCATTCAATTGTTTATATCACTACAAATTAAAAGGTGTTGTCCTATCAAGAAAATTTTAAAGGCACGGCAAATCTGTGACCGTACAACAAAACAATGGTCTGGATTACCAAACCAAATGTCCCACTTGTTAGAACTGAAAATACATGTTTGCAAAGGCAGGGGCCTACAGAGCATTGTTGGAAAGGGATGTCTCTGATGCAATCTGGTAATTAGGTAGTAACTGCTCATTTTGATTAAGGTGATAGCTATATGAAATGGATTTCGAAATTCAGCTTTTGAAGCATTTCTAATATAAAATCTAATAAATGAAAACTTTAGAAAATCCATTATATAAAATGAGAACTGTTATTAATGACATACACATGGTGTACTCAACAGTGCATATAAGTAATACAGCAATTTCTATTTTCTAAGCTGTGGACACCATATGTATGATATAAACATAAAATAGCTGGATAGAAAGTAGGGTTCAATTCGCACACCTTCATGTTCGCTATCCATTTGGGTCTCACTTTTTTTTTTTCTTTTTTTTGTTAGCTTGTTAGTACACCCACTGTCTGTTCACACTTCACTGCTAGCCACCCTCTCTAGTGAATCAGTACCAAGACCTCAACGAGGTATCTTTCACTCAATCTACCACTTGAGCTATGGATCTGGGTGTCCATCTAGGTGTCCATCTGGGTCTCACTTGAGTTCCACTCTCCCACATGTACGCACCTTTGCACACGTGTCATGGGCGTCTAATCCAAACGGTCCATGCGATGCGGTATCCACTGAAACCCTAAGAGAAAAATTTTCACCTTGATCTTAAATTTTAGTGGGCCATAATAAAGAGAAATGTAAATCAAGGGATGAAACTGTTTTCATTTTTCATGGCACACCATAGGTTGGGTGAAAGTAAAATTGGGCGTAGGGAGTTTCATGAGGTGTAGGGGCTCTTCATTAAATATTCATGAGTCGCAACTCACAAGTAGTAACCATGTTAGAAAGGTCCTAATCATCTACAACTCTTTCTATTGCAGTCCCATAATGTGGGGCCCACAATATTGTATTTGTGACATCTACTCTCTCTCTCTCTCTCTCTCTCTCTCTCTCTCTCTCTCTCTCTCTCTCTCTCTTGTACGGTGATTGTAGACTTTATTTTGGTATGTTATTTTACTAGTTATATCTGTTACTTTAATAGCGTTATTTGATGTTATATTTTTTTTTATTATGTATTAGTTTATTGATTGCAAGTGTTAACCTAACTTAATCTGATTTAATTGGGCCCAATGCAATCCAATCTAACCCGGCCCAACCCAAATTTTAGTAGGATTAAGTATTCTATGCCTTGGGTTGGGACGGTTTAGGTTGGCTAGCTTTGGTTAGGCTTTGGGGGCTCCTCTTAAGGTTGGGCTGGGTTTGGGTTTGGGTTAGCCCTTAATTAACTTCACCCAAATTGCCAAAGTCACACCCTATCATCAACTATGGATGGAGTATTTTCGAAAAGGTATATTGCGATTCATCCCACCCATCACCAACTTCAACATTGATCAAAAGATAAAAGTTATAGGTCAACAATTTAACAAGTTCGCACTATTTTTAAGTTTCAATGTAGTGTGATTCGATGCTATCATCATCATCAAAGTCTTATTCCAACTAATTAGGGTTAGCTACATGAATCATGTTGCAACATTTCACTCTATTTGAAATGTTATATTATCTAAATTCATTGAAGGAGTTACGGTAAAAAGTTTAACACTGAATTAGCATACCTACATATATCCATGTTTGGCTAAGAAATCCGTAGTTATCTGTTGCATGAGAAGGCTTTCACTCCATTAATGATAGCATATATCTATAACTACCAAAATTATATATTAGTTTAGCTTGGAATAGTCTACCATCTATTGGTTGCCTTCATGACCATTTAAGGGGCATCTGGATTGTAACTTATATAAGTTGTTTATGCCTCAAGTAGCTTATTTTGGTTTCTACTTCTTCAATAGATAAGTATATTTAGTAAACAGTATATTTATAGCAAAAAAGTATAAAATCATGTTTGGTTCACCCTTAATATGCATTGGTCCGCCCTTATTATACACGGTCCATCATGTGCGTCTAACTTTTGATGTGGATCATTCATTATATTGAGCTCACCCTAGCCTTGTTTTAATGTGAACCATCCACTATGAACCATCCACTATGTGGGTCCTACCTTCAATGTGGACCATCCACTTTGATGTGGATTATCCATCATGCAGGGCCTATCTTGGATGTGGGTCGTCCATCATGTGAGCCCACCTTTAATGTGGATTGTCCATCGTGTAAGGCCCAACTTCAAAGTGAGCTGACCATCAAGCGGGCCCACCTTAGATGTGGGTGATACATCATTAAGGCCTGACCTTCGATGTGAACTATCCTCATGGTGATCCCACCTTCATATAGGTCATCTATCATGCGGAGCCCACCTTTAATATTCATCATCCATCATGTGGAGCCCAACTTTGACATAGACTGTCCATCGTGTGGGCCCATGATGCGGAACCCGCCTTGGATGTAGGCCATTCATTAGTGCGTGGCTGACCTTTGAGGTGGACCATCCATTATATGGGGCCCACCTTCAATATATCCACCGCCCCTCATGTGGATCCCACCTTTGATATAGACCATCCATCGTGTGGGCCCCACCTTCAATGTGGGATGTTCATCATGTGGGCTCACCTTAATGCAGGTCATTCATAATGTGGTTCCCACCTTTGATGTAGACCATCCATTGTGTGGGTCCCACCTTTGATGTGGACCTCCCATCATGTGGGGCCTCCTTTGATATGGACCATCCATCGCTTGGAGAGGGAGAGAGAGAGAGAGTTGAAATTTAAAAAAAAAAAAAAAAAAAACTTAATGTGATAAATAAGTTACCTTTACAAGGAACTTGCCAAACTAACTTAAGTTAAAAAAGTTACTGGTTGGTATCCAAATGGCTGCTTATTGACCACACTCAGTGCTGCTTCAATCACTTTCATACTTCCAAAATTATTTAAAAAAGATTATACTCTTATAATTTTCCCTATTCAAGACACCTCTCGATGTGGTCACTAAGAACCCATTTGGATACCACCAAATAAGTTACTTTTTCTACTTAAGCAGTGGATAAGTAAGTTTGATTTATGATCAGTTATAAAAGTAACTTTTCAAAAAGAAAATAAAATTAAAGTTACTTAATCACTTTAGTTTAATAATTAGAAATCGAGATAAGCTACTTAAGTCATAAGTAGCTTCTCTTTACGATCGGTGTACATCAGTACTTCCATGTTGATCTCCACCCATCCCAAGTCCAGATTTGACCATGTAAAGAGTTTCTAGATGTATCACTGCTCTGTATTAAAACCTCACTTTCTGTATGTTTGAACTTAAGTAGATCTTCATAACGTTAAAAGAGTCCAAATCTGTGGAATGTGGAAACTTTGAAAACAACCTAATGTTAAGCTAAGAGAGAAGAAAATCAGGTCACTTGATTCAAAAGTCTTCATAAACCATCAATGTTTTGATGATCTGTCTACCTTAGAGAAAATCTTTGATACTGACACTTATATCTAATTTAATAACTGACCACTCCGTTCCTACACATTGGACAAGTAATTCAAATTTAAATTGTTCATTCAATAGAGCTTCAATCCACCAATTTTAAATATTGATTATTTCAAATGGTTGACTACTAAAGTTTAATAAATAGTCTTGTAATGAGTTCCATTCTAACATATATTTTGTAATTTAAAATGTCTATCAATTGCAAATATGGAAATTATAATGAAATCTGGCGAATGTGTGTCATGTACATGGGCAAACCCAAAACTAGGTCCTCTTCTCTCAATTGCAAATCAAACATGCAGGTTAAATATAGACCGTTGATTTCTTTTAGTTGTTCGTTATATGTTTACGTATTGCATTTGCATGGTGGTGCTATCATGAGCGTCTATTAGATATTTCATATTAGACAATCTTCTATACTAGATTTTTAGCAATCTATGATTGTATATTATCTCTTAACTTTACGTGTTTTTCATATTTAGAAATTTTTGTTTTAAGTTATGGGTTCGAAAATGATTTATGAGATGCATGAGATGTTGAATTTTATGTGGAAGATTGCCTAATATTCCATACGTCCATTCACATGCAAAAGCTTTGAATCCAACTCACGCTCACTAGATGGAATGTTTGTGTAGTTGTCACTCTTGTAGTTGAAGGTAGGCCTTATTTCTATATATCAAAGAATTATTTAAGTTATAGGATGGGTTTGTTTGACTTTCTCATCTAATTTTTTGTTTCTTCTCCATGTTTTCACTTGCATTCGAAGCACATTGAGTTTGATTATTACTTGATTTGATTGATGGGCAGGCACTATATCGATCCCCGATTGTCAGTGCTTCTAATCGGTGGATGTGGGTCTGAAAACATTACATCAATGGTCCAAATTCAATTGAAAAGAATGGAGTGTTGTGATCTTTCAATTGAGGAGATTTGGGGCGTCGGTGACAAGGACCAATGAACATTTCCCTTGACTTCCGGAGGGTTGTTCACATCAATCTAGATGGGCCACAAGGTTCCATACATTGAGTGCATACATGATGCGTGCGTAGGATCGAAGCCATCGAAGCGGCTGTTAGGTCCCACCATGAAGATTATTGGGTGCAGGAATCAGGGTGATGCATTCATCAGATGGGCCATGTACGCATCGGCCAATGGTTATCATGTACGGCCAACAAAATTACTAAACTCGTGTTGTGGCGTGGATCTGATTCTTGAGCCCAATGATCAATGTGGGGCCCACCTTTTTAGCGGATGCTTGCATGTGTTATAATACAATGTTACATGACGGTTATACACACTTAATGGACGATGACCCTTTGATTTGTTGAGATAGTAATCGAAGATGGAGGCAATTGTCTTTAAATTAACTGTGCTGACTTGTCAGATGTGTGGCTCATGTACACCCTAATGTCGTACTTATAAATGTGGCCCCCGGTTCTGAAGACAATTAATAAACAAGTGGGCCTTGGATTATGTTTCATAAAATCTCTTCTACAACTGTTTGTGCTAAGCCTGAGAATGGGCCTGAAATCAAAGGCCTAGTAACTAAATGGCCCCAGCCCAATTAATAAACAAGTTAAGCTTGGGCTGACATAGGGCTGCCATTGTCTGGGTGCGAGAATGGTGGAATTAGATTGGACCACATGCCATTGTTAGAGATGACTCCGTGTAGGGCATGTTTAAAAGTTATTTTGTCCAGCACGGAGCCTTTAGACAGCGACATTGGCCCAATCAAAATCCGGCATGAGAAGGGTGGGACCCACCAAGAAGATCATCAGGCGCATCGAGTCACCAGGTGAGAACAGATTACGTGCCGACAATGAGCTGAACGACCTTTACCACCAAAATGCCACTTGAGTAGGAAATCCGTACCATTAGAAGGGTGGGACCCACAAAGAAGATCATCAGGCTCATCTATTCACTAGGTAGGCCACACCTATATTTGAAGTCAGTGTGTCGGCTGTACATTGATTCCAGCTGTGTTGCTCATCGGATGAGTTGAGACGCCTGAAATTCTGTGGATGTGATATTCATGGTGGGACCTACACTTCCAATGGTACGGATATCTTTCGTGAGTGGCATGTTGGCGGGAAAGATGGTACAGCTCCATAAGTTGTGGTGCCTTTGTCTGCAGGTGGTCAGTTTTCCCACCTGGTTTTTCTGGGCTTGTCAGAAAGCCAGTGTTTCTTGGGCCCTGGCATGCTCCATAGATGGTCCTAGTTTCCACATCATAGTACACAGATCGAGCAATCTGAACTGTTGAAATAGTGGACCACCATGTGGATAAGACACCCTCGAAAGATCACAGTGGTTTTGACAATCTTAGCCATGTGATTAGAGAAATTTCCCACCGATTGATGTGGTCAATGCTCATTTTCTGCTCAACAGTACTTTTTTTTTTTTTACTTCAATGGTCTGATTGTGGACCACCACAAGATAAGTTAAACTAGTCAGATCACTATGACTGTTAACCTGTGGCCCATTCTCTCACTGGGCCATCCATAAGCACCTTCGATTTCTCTCCTGCTTCAAACATCTGCTACAGAAATTGATACTCTGGCAGAGTACTATGCCTGATATGCAGGCACTAGGAAATTGTACACGTCTCAATCATCAACTCAATTTAAACCAAATAAAGTGTAGGGCCCACTAACACTAAGTCACAGTCCTAAAATCAGATTGGTTAAGAAATCTTAACCTAACTTCTTGAAATAGGTCCATTGGATATTTTTAAATTTCAACCTTCCAATAGATGCCCACCAACACCAATGATCAAATAGGCGTAATTTTCGGTTCATAATACATCTAACTGGTACCCCCATACATCTAAGTAATTTTTAAGGGCTGTGTATCATCCATCACATTCTTCATAGTATCAAAGTTTTTCACTATGTAATACTTTCAAAATTGCATTTACCAACATGGAGTTTATCTAATACTCCAGCAGAATATGATTATTGAAGCACTCATAAATTGTGCAAGTGGTATGAACTAACATAAAGTAAATTGTTCTTTTTGTGGGACCAATCATGGAAATGATAGAGTGGACATTTGCTTGTTGAATCAAACCATTGACTATTTTACAATTTAATGGTCCACTAATCACCACCAGTTGTCTAATTATCAATTCTAATCAGTGTGACTTTTGATTTATCGTCAATCTATGCTAAACAGCCTGAATTAATGGCATGTGAGGTGATTGATATCTTAGGGTTTTAAAAAAAAATTATTATTATTATTTTAATACACGCACACACACTCACGCCGTAGTGGAATTTCACCACCTATGGGTACTCGAACCCTTGACCAGGTGTTAAAACTCCCGAGAGTCTACCACTGGAGCAAGAGGACCCATCTTAGGGCTTATTTGATAAGTCATAAAAGAAAGGAAAAGAAGTACATTTTTTAAAACATTTTTTACTGTTTGGTTGATATGGAAATTTGTAGATTTCATGATACAGTCATTATACTTTTTAACTTTTATAATTCTTAAATACACAAGTTTTCACTTTTATAATTTTCAAGTATAAAATTGAAAGTAAACTTTCCAAGATTTTTACTTATAATTCAAAATTACAACTTATATGAAATTCTTTGGAACCAATTTCTTAAGGGGTCTTTGGGATGGCTGTAAATGATTTAATTTGTAAATAATTATAAGGAAATCATTTACAAGTGTAAAATAACTTACAGCCTGTCTCGTTTGGCTTTAAGTTGTAGATAATTTGCGGGTGAATAATTGTGTTTGGATTGCTTGTAAATTATTTATATTCAATAACTAAATATTTAAAAGTAAAAGCTGTAAATGAAGAAGCAGTAAATGACATCCCAACTTTCTTTCTTTTTTCATATATATATATATAAAAACTTTATAGGCATTAATCAACATCTAAACATAACTAGTAAATAATTCCCCTGAAAATCATTTACAAGTAACCCTGTTTATAGGGATTCAAACAAACTCTAATAATAACTTATGATAATTAATTATGAATTCATTTCTTTTCTCATGCACTGCTTAAAATTTTCCTCTCTCACCTAATGGGAATTACATGTGCAAATGATAAAGACTCACCTGTAAATAACTCAAATTAAATCATCTAATTGTGTAACCTTGTCACTAAGTCACGGTTCCTAAACTTGATTAGTCATACAACCCAAACCTCTCATTTGTAGACACTTGTTAAAAAATGCCCACTATATATATCATTATTTAACCATCTAATAAATGTCCACTAATCTAATAATCAAATACTCAAATATTTAAGTCCTTACTCATGCCTCAATGGTAGACTCTTAAGAGTGTCGACACAAGGTCATGGGTTCAAATATCCAATGTAGTCTTAAAAAGCTACTCTGAAGCGTGGGTGTGTGAGTACACATGTGTTTCAAGTCTCTTATCTGGTTTGAAATATGCACGTTAACCATTTAAAGAAATGCTTCAACCAAGATCCCTTTCAGTTCTTTTGAGTATTTTAGCTAAGTTGTATATCAATCTTTTGCAGTATGCATGCCATTAGATACCATTGGAAAACAAATACTCTGTGGATCCTCTTGCATTTGTCAGGGTTTGATGCAATTACAGATTATTTATGTGATGTGGCATGGTTCTGAAATACAGTGATTCAAATTTTATTTTAAAAAAAAAAAAAAAAAAAGCAATGGACTTATTTTAGTGGTTTTATTAAAATGTTTTAACATTCTCTCAAACTACAATTTCTTCCAATCAGCAAAGTCTAGTTGCCAAGGGAGGATTTAGTTGTAGTCTCTGCCCTCTTTTGTTTCATCTCTTGTATATCTTTTGGATTTGAACTGATTTAAGGTTGGGAATTTACTTTTCTGGTTCCAAGTAGTTGAACAGGTCCAGGATCTAGTGTTTTCAACTCATTTGTGTTGATTTCTGGGGGTATTTGTGTTATATAATATTTTTGCTGCTCGGCCCAACTCTGATATACATTTAGATTTGATTATTTTTTTTCATTTTTTCTCTGCATATTTTTTAATAATAATAACAAGATCTTGTTCATGTAAGATTTTTTTTTTTTTTTGGATTTTTGGATTTTCATTGTTGTATTTGTTGCTGCGGCTGTTGTTATCTTGGTAGGTGTTGAATTGTTGAATTGGGTTGTGATTTTTTTTTATGTATACATTTTTTATTTGAGAGTTTATTTATTTATTATTTATTTTCTTTGTTTCCTTTATTTTTTATCAGATATATATTATCTTTTATTATTTTATTTTTTACTGATTGATTTGGGTGCCTTGTTTTGGGATCTACTGTTTCACCCTTCTAACCATTCATCAGTTGGGCCCCACTGTGTATGCACCGTGATATGAAATTTGGGCCAATCCGATCAGCAGGTAGGCCTGGTAAACGTAAAATCTGGACTTTTGTTCAACTATTGTTAACTATTTATTAGTACGCTTATGGTCCACCAGATGACTGGACTGGCCAAATTTTCAGATGATGGTAAATACAAGGTGGAGCCCACTTGATGAACAGCCTAGATTGGTCACACTCATCATTTGCATCTATGGGTGATTATTATTGTTGTATTTTCCTATTGGAAGTTTCAATTTTTATATAGCATTAATTTCTTTTATTAGTTTTTGGTATATGAACATAGTTGAATGAACTTATTTCTATAGAAGTTGGATGTTTGGGTCTTCTCTTTCTATAATATTTATGGGGATTTTTCATTCTCTTCTTTTATCTTCAATATCTACTGCATTATCGTATTTACATGGATTATTTATTTATTTTTACTTTTGATAACTGGGTTGATTTGGGTAGCTTGGTATGTTTGTGTTGTTAGTTCATTCATCGAAATGGAGTGTAGAGTTGTAGAATTTCATTGGCATTGTTTAGCTTGCTCTATATAGTGATTTTTGGAAATTCTACTATGAGTAAAAAGTCTGAAATCACATATTATTTTTCTCCGTTTCTTAAATGTTCATGAGCCAAACATGCCCTTAATGTTGTACTAGAGATCCAATAAAACGGGCAAGTAACAAAAACTTGTTTAATTTTTTCTAAAGATTTTTAAAGAATTCTCCTTAGTTTTCTTTTCTTAGAATTAGTATTTTCTAATTTTCCGAATTCTGGAAGTGTGATACTGATTAGTGCCGCAGTCCTCACTCATTTAAAGAGGAAGTAGCTCTTAACTTCGTTAAACATATCTTGATTGTAGGTCAACCTACTTGAGTTTCTGAGAAATTCCACGTATTATCAGTTGTCTGAAGGCCATGACCATGTTATTCTCATGCATGGATGCTTTCAGATTTCTTCAGGATCAGGTGAACACATCAATTCTTGTTGTTGCAGCTTTGGTTCACAACAACAGGCTTTCAACTTACAACTTTAACTTTGGAACTGAGGAGAATTGCCAAAAAAGTAAAATTTTCTTCATCACATGGTAACCTTTCTTTTACCTAAAGAATTAATTTAGTTTCTTGATGTTTCAATCTTCAATTACGCTGCTCAACTTTAGCTGTGATTCATGAGTCATTGTAAAATTCTCTCATTCACATATCTTTTACAATGTATAAAATTTCTTAATGGATCTCTTTATCTACATGTTGAATGTGTAGAAACCATTATTGAAACTTGTGTTTGTGCAATCATATGATGAAGGCATTACAGGATGTAAGCATTACTCATCCAGTGCAGCTATGCATGCAACACATAGACATAACTCGTTTGAATACCTTGACATGTCATTATGCTCACAGTCTAGCCATCAAGGAATGAGGAAATACCTTGACATGTAGTAGTTTTCTTTTTCTTTTCTTTTTTTACTTTTTTTTTTAATGATTGAGTGCAGTGTTTTCAGTCCTTTGAGCTCGTGTTTTTCAGGAGATGGTGTTTTTCAGCATATGGGCCGCCGTAATGGCAAGGACCTTCAATACCTCTTGTTAGGCCTTTTGCAAACCTATATGATGCACCTAAAATGATGCCCTTTGATCGCACCATGGTGCCAGTCACACCTTTTGCAATTCCTCCTTATATGCCATCAATGTATACTGGCATGCCGGTACCCTGGTGAGGTTTTTCAGTCCACATTCCATCCTGTTTCTTTTTATACCCCTAGTGATGAAAATGGCCAACATACAATTTAGAGTTTGTGTATCAATAATCAAAACTGGCATTAAATGTTCAGAATGGACCTGATTTCTGTGCCTGTCTGGCGGCAAGATCTGAAACATTCATCTGGTATGACCTACCACAGAGGGTACATAGATTAAAGATCTGGTATGACCTACTAAAGATGGTACATAGGGCGGTTTGGGGTGCAGCTGTTCTCAGAGACAAGGTAATTTGAATCCACTTCCACAGTAACGAAATTGTGGTGGAAGTGGTGATTCCTTGAGTGTTTAACTGGATAGTGGGAGGGGCTTTTTCTTTTGGTTGGTTCGGCCCCTTTTTCAAGAGACTAGATCTTTGTCAACAAGTGTCAAGTGTTTCATTTTCCTTGTCTGATGAGGCTCTGTGGAGCCCACCGATTTGTTTGCACTCTATTCATTTAACAGATTATTCTAAGGCATGAGCTACAAAGGAGGCATACCCAAGGCTCAAGTGGGCCACACCACAGCAAGCAGTGGTGATAATGACGCCACCATTGAAACCTTCCTAGGACCCACCATAATATTTATTTGCCATCCAACCTGTTCATAGACCTGGATGAAGGGTAAACACAAATATAAGCTTGATCGGCCCCAAGAAGTTTTCAATGGTAGGCATTCAATTCCCACTGGTTGCTGTAGTTTAGTATACTTGTGCTTTGGATCTTCATTATTTTTGGTCGCATTTCCTAAAATAATCTAGCAAAATGGATGGACAGTGCGGATAAAACACATACATTACGGTGGGTTCCACGGAGCTCTACTGAGTCCATCCTGGTAGTACGATGCAATCCGTGTCCCATTTCTCCAATCAGATTGGCCTTACTTTTTAGGCCACGAAAGCACCCATGATGTGGTGTATGATGAACGGCCTGGTCACCAGAGGTTACCAGACTGCTAAAAACTGATCTCATGAACAAAATCTCTTTTAGATACAAAATTGCAGTTTTAATGTTTTATACAACACACCATCAAAGGTTTTCATGTAATCTGCATCCAATACTCAACAAATTAGTAATCCAATTACGTAGGATTCATCTCAGCACTAATATTTGGCGCATAGTATTAGATGGGATTAGATGGGATTACGTGGGACAGAATTGCATTCGGTCCATGCCAATTCCACCTAATGTTTGGGGAGAAAGAAAATGCTCGGAATTAGATGAGATGGAATTGCACCTGGTCCATGGCACTATAGCTTTTTACCCTGCCTGCTATTGTGGTAATTTTGAAAAGTCTTGTTGTATGTTAGCAAGTTGTGTAGGTCCCACCATGATGTGTGGGCTATATCAACACCATCCACCCATTTTTCAAGATCATTTTAGAGCATGGCCCCAAAAAATTAGATAGAACTAAAGCTCAAGTGGACCCTACCACAGAAAGCAACGGAGATTGAACGCCTATCATTGAAAACTTCTTTGAGGCCACATAAGTTTTGGATCTGCCTCATTTTTAGGCTCATGCCATAAAATGAGGTTGCAAAACAAATGAACGATATGGATATAACACATATATATTATTCTCAATGGTTCCGAATGATGGTGGGTATATATATTCAATGGACAATAAACCAAAGAATGAATGCCACCGTGACACAAACATAGCATAGAGTTAGGCTTGTCTAATGGTATCACCTAACGGCGTAACAGGAGACAATCCCATGCTAAGCATGTGCCCCTTGTATTTCTTGTTTGGTTCACGCATTAGATGAAATTAAACATCATTATTAAGAATAATTGAATTTCTACGGAATACGGTGATATTTTGATTATCTATTCCCATATTTAATATCAAATTCTCTGTTTAAGAATAATGATGTTGTTGCACTCTAATTCAACCGGAGCACTGGCATGACCGAGAATTTAGATTAGATTGAATACAAGTGTGTGAAGAAGATACACATGTTGCTAGAGTCTGTCTAACACAAGGGTTGATTGAATTGTTGATTCCCCTACACTAAGACATTGATTGAAGATCGGGTTGAATGGAGTCCTTTCGACCACCAATATTGCATTTTGTTTGGGTGACTAGTGAAAGGAAATAAGATTAATCATTTAGAATGAGATTCTTTTTGGCTTATGACAATAGGCACGAGTTTACGGCCACAAGGGCTTGTTCTTTCACAATCACTTTAAATTCAAAACACTTCTCAAATGAATAAAAATACACGTTTGAATAAAATAAAATAAAATGTTGCCAATTTCATCAAGTATTATAAAATGATGCTTACTACAATTAATAAATTACAAGACAATCAAATGAATAGACAAAAATAAAAATGAATAAATACCTGATACGCTTGTTGGAATAGACAAATCAAGGCAAGTGTGATCAACTAAATCAAAATCCTTGTAGTCACACCACTCTCCTTGGGAGCAGTCATCCTGGCTGTCACTTCTAGAAGGGACTCTGAGCTCACTTGTAGGAACTGGCAGTGGCTCCTCGTTCAAATACCTGTCATGAAGTAGTTCCATTGCAGTAGCTCTATTCATCCGGTCGTAGCAAATGAGTCTCTTCACAAGATTGATTTCGGTGCCAGAGCAGTTTGGTATACATGCTTCCAAACTAACTGTTTCCTTTTTCCATGGCCAACCAGAGCTTTGTATAAGGCTGAAATTGAGATTCTAAGGTTTCAAGGGGTGCTGCATCATGTGGACCGTCAGATTCTGTGCCTATGACACTTGTGCAAGGTGCTCAGTGCTCACATAAGAAGGTGCCCAGGTGAGCATTCCTCGTAATACACATAACACATAGCCAAATACGCACTAGATGGACCACAACACTATCATCCAACCACTTGTATCTAAGTAAAATTGTGATTAAGAGTGTTAGGAAGGTGGGCCAATCAAAACCATAGTAATTTATTTTTTCCAAAGCCTAGATTCTAGGGCCTATTGCTTTCTTTTATTTAAGCCCTGTAAAAGTCCCAAAGTCGTACCAAGATCGAATTTTTCTAATCAGGTGGGCCATGTGCCATGTTACCTCCTAATCCTGTTATCTTGTTTGATAAAAATATATAAAATAGATGCTTTGGAAGGTGTGATAGAGAATAAAGGAGAATTTCAACAACCCTTTTCTCATAATACCATCTGCAACAACAATCACAGCTTGTTCCCAACATGAAGATGATTGGGCCCATATCCTTGCATGTGACCATTGCAGATCAACTGCAGATATTGCACCCCAGACAGGGCACATATATGTGGTGATCCAAAACATACATCACATGGGTTCATCAGTTGGTTGGATCTTAATTAATTTTTTATTTGATTAGATCATATCAACCATCTAATAAGTGGACCTTTAGTCACTTTAATGACAGCCGTTTCTGGCTTGTCTTTTAGTGATCAGTGGCGTACTTGCACTTGTGTCATATCTCTTTTGTAATTACTATACCTTCATTAAATATAGTGAATATCTCTTTTGTCTGTTTGGACTATTGTGTTTTCATTAAATATTTTAATTAAAAAATTAATTAAATTTAATTAGAGAACGTTTAATGTATCTGTTTTATTAATTTAAAAGGATTTGTATCACAAAATTCCTCGAATTTTGGATTTTACCAAATAATACCTCTAACTGCTTTTTGAACAGTGAAATTAGTCAAATTACCCTAATCAGCCATGTACTTTTGGGAATTTTACCATAAAATGGCTCTGCAATCCGCATTTTACTAAATAGTCTCTAAGACATATTCCCATTTACTGCTCTCGGTTTTTATTTTCTTTACAAAGAGGAGAATTCAAAATTATTGGACCCACATATAATGTGTCTGACATCCAATCCATATGAAAGGTGCATACCAACATGATTATTAGGTAAACCAAAAAAAATGGGGATCCAACAACAAGGTGGGCCAATTCATAAAAAATAATATGTACCACTTGAAAATTTTGAATTCAAATGTAGCCCATTGATGATTTGATTGATCTTTTATTTTGTTGGCGAGATCACCATGGTGGAATGCATATGTTAAATTTCTTAGATGATATACACCTACCACATGGGTTCCGCAAGTCTTGACTTTATGTATGAGGGTATTTTTGTAATTTTCTTCTTTAAAAACACTTATTAGTCCTATAATTATTTTTTAAATAAAAGCATTTATCTTTTATCTTTGAAAATTAATAAAGTAAAATATTATAAATTACGTGATATTTTGTATGATATCCAATCCATCTAATAGACATACTTATATAGTACATTGAACTTTGTATTCCACATGGACAATATATATATATATATATATATATATATATATATATATATATATATATATATATATATATATATATATATCCGAATGCTCACTAGTTCGCACAAAACTTGTGCAAACTTGTGCAAACTTGTTTGAGAACTCATCATATATGATGTGACTCCAAAATATGAATGGTCCATGTGAATCAGCACCTCATGAGATCCTTGCTCTTGCTCAGGTGGTAGACTCTTGGGAGTTTCAACACCCGGTCAAGGGTTCGATATCCATATGTGGTGAAAGCCCACTTCGGCATGAGTGTGTGGAGGTGTGTGTGCGTGGGTAAAAAAAAAAACTGGGCCCAATTTTTACTTTGATCCAAAACTTTGGTGAGCCATGAAAAATGAAAACAAATTCCTCTCTTGATTTGTATTTGTCTTTTCTATGGCCCACTAGAATTTTAAATCAGGGTGAAATTTTGTCCTTAGAGGTTTCATGGGATTCCGCATCACATGGACTGTTCGAATTAGACGCCCATTACACGTGTGCAAAGGCACCCACATGTGTAGGTGCGCACGTGAGCATGACTCTCTCTCTCTCTCTCTCTCTCTCTCTCTCTCTCTCTCTCTCTCTCTCTCTCTCTCTCTCTATATATATATATATATATATATATATATATATGAAAAGTTACTATGAGGTCAACCCCATGGGAGTTGTGTGGGCCCCACCATGATGTGTGTCGAACATCAGCATCTTGAGTCAGATGCAACATTCCATGGTGGCCCACATTAAAAATCAAGTCAATCCATGGCTTGGGTGGGCCACACCACATACAACAGTTGAGAGTAGAGGCTAGTCGAAGACCTTATTTGACTAGTCGAGGTTAAGCAGATTCGAGTCCGGATTTTGTGCGGATTGCGTAAATTTGAGGCTGTTTCGCAAGAGGTGCGGAAAGGAGTTTCCTAAACTATAAATATGGGTCCTTAGAACTATTTTAGGTACTGCAAGAGAGTTTTCTAAAGCTTTACAAGAGTTTGTTAAAGGGTTTAAGGCTATCAAAGGTGTGTGTGTGTGTGTGTGAGAGAGAGAGAGAGAGAGAGAGAGAAAGCTTGTGGAATAGAGGTTTTGTTCGTAGAGGGGATCTACTGTGCACTCGAATTTTAGTGCTTCTACGTCCTCATAATCGGTGAGATCTCTCTGTTTTTCTTTATTCTCTTATTGTGCATCCATTCTTGCGTGAGTGAAGAAGGTTTGATCCAAGCGGTGTGTGTTTTTGATCGGTTGTAACATTCTATTTCATAATGAATTGTTGATCTGGACAAGGTCCCGTGGTTTTTACCTCTTTGAGAGTTTTCCACGTAAAAATCTCGTGTCGTGTGGTTTGTGCTTTGATTTATTTTATTGCTTAATTATCCCATAATTCTGGTATTTTTAGGAGGCTAGATCCTAAGGTTTTGTACAACAACCCCCAACAAAGTGGTATCAGAGCGTTTAGGTTGCTTGAACGGAAGGAGATCAATTTTCAATGATGGAAGGTGGCTCATCAAGGATTATCAGTCTCAATGGTTCTAACTGGACCATATGGAAGGCTAAGATGGAGGACTTGCTTTATTGCAAGAACTTGTATTTTTCAATTCAAGGCATATCAGCAAAGTCTAAGGATATGTCAGATGATGATTGGAAAAAGTTGGACCGGAAGGCGGTAGGGTTTATTCGACAATGCCTGGACGATTCCGTATTCCACCATGTGTTTACAGAGACCTCTTCCGCTAGCATATAGCTGAAATTACAAGGGTTGTATGAGAGGAAGACAGCCGGCAATAAAAATTTTCTGATAAGACGACTTATGAATCTCAAGTTCAAAGATAGTTGTTTTATAGCTGAGCACATGAATGAAGTCAGCAATATATTGAACCAACTCTCCGCTATGAAGATGGTCTTAGACAATGAATTACAGGTTTTACTATTGCTTAGCTCATTGCTTGATAGTTGGGAGACATTGGTGGTGTCTCTAAGTAACTCCGCGCCAGACGGAAAGATGTCCATGTAACAGGTAACTAGTTGTCTCTTCAATGAGGAGACAAGGAGAAAGTTTCAAGGGTCTACTCGGCAAGAGGCCCTTGTGACACAAGAATGGGGGAGAGGAAAGAACAGAAAGGGCGGGAGGCCCAAGATAAATCAAAAAGCAAGTCGAGTACCAGAAAGGATGTTGAATGCTGGAATTATGGCAAGAATGGTCACTACAAGCATGAATGTCGTAATACGAAGAACGATAAGAAAGGAAAAGGAAAGGAGAAGGAAGATGAATCAGACTCCACTGCGGTCGCTTCAGATGATGACATTGTAGTTATTCGTTCAGCAGATCATGATATTTGTCTCACGGCTACGAGTCAGGACACCAACTGGGTGATAGACTCAGGAGCCTCGTTTCATATGACTCCACGCAGGGATTTTTTCACAAGCTACAAGTCAGGTGAATATGGGACCGTGAAGATAGAAAATTCTAACATATCGAAGATCGTAGGGATCGGTGATATTTGTGCGAAGACCGATGTGGGCTGCACATTGGTTCTCAGGGATGTGAGGTACATTCCTGACCTTCGCCTCAACTTGATGTCGACGAGAATGTTAGATGATGATGGGTATGAAAGCCGATTTGTTGGTGGGCACTGGAAACTCATCAAGGGTTCGTTGATTGCAGCCAAAGGAAAGAAGTGTTGCATCCTTTATAAGGCAAGTGTCAGTGTGTGCAAGGGTGGGTTGAACGCAGCGGAAGATTCAGCTATTGACATGTGGCACAGGCGTCTAGGCCGCATGAGTGAAAAGAGGCTTCAGCTACTAGCAAAGAAGCGGCTCTTTCCAGACGTGACAGGTATACCTCTCAAAACCTGTATTGACTATTTATCAGGGAAACAGCATAGAGTTTCATTTGTTAAAGCTACTTCTCATGTTAATAAAGTGCATGCATTAGATTTGGTTTATTCTGATGTTTGTGGTCCTATGAAGACAAAAACCTTGGGTGGGGCATTGTATTTTGTCACTTTTATAAATGATGCATTTATGAGGGTTTGAGTTTATACTTTAAAATCTAAGGACGAGGTCTTTGTTGTGTTTAAATTATTTCATGCTATGGTCGAGAGAGAGGCAGGTAGATTATTAAAGTGCATCTACACTGACAATAGTGGTGAATACATCGGTGACTTTCATGAGTATTGTAAGTCCCTGGGTATACGACATGAACAGATGGTTCCCAAGACCCCCAGCATATTGGTGTGACTGAGTGAATGAATCGCACTATTGTAGAGAGAATCAGATACATGTTATCCCATGTAAAGTTGCCCAAGACGTTCTGGAGAGAAGCAATGCACACAGCAGTGTATTTGATAAACAGGTCTCCATTTGCCCCATTGAATGGAGAAGTACCTGAGGAGGTGTAGACTGGACAGGATCAATCGTACAGTCATCTTAGGGTGTTTGGATGCTGGGCATCCGTTCACGTACCAAAGGACGAGAGTCTAAGCTTGATATGAAGATCAGGCAGTGTATTTCTTGAAGTACGGTGATGAAAAGTTCGGTTACAGATTGTGGGATCCGACCGAGAAGAAGCTCGTCAAGAGTAGAGATGTGGTATTCTTTGAAGATCAATGTATAGAAGACATTTGTAAGCCAGAGAAGAACCAGCCTAATTCAAGTGAGCTAGAGAACATGGATCCGGTTATTCCTCCCGTGGTGCATGATGACAGGGGAGTACAACAAAGTGCAGAGGACGAGGAAGTTCCTATACAAGATGGACCAGGGGAGCAGTCCCTCACTTGATCCACCTGTTGAGCCACAGGTGAGGAAGTCATCCAAGGATAGACAACCTTCTAAGAGGCACTCGCCGCATGAGTACATTATGCTCACTAGTGGGGGAGAGCCAGAAGATTATTATGAAGCCCTAGCTGACAAACATAAGAGGGAGTGGTTGAAAGCTATGCAAGAGGAAATGGAATCCTTGCATAAAAACCACACCTATGATATGGTGAAACTGCCTAAGGGTAAAAAAACTCTGAGCAACAAGTGGGTGTTCAAAAAGAAGATTGAGCAGAAGAATTCACAAACGAGGTTCAAGGCCAAACTTATAGTGAAAGGGTTTGGTCAGAGGAAAGGCATAAACTTCGAAGAGATATTCTCATCAGTGGTGAAGATAACATCCATACGGGCGTTGCTTTGGTTGGCGGCTAGCATGAATCTGAAGATAGAGCAGTTACATGTTAAAACTGTCTTTCTCCATAATGACCTGAAAGAAGAGATCTACATACATCAACCAGAGAGGTTCTAAGTCAAAGGCAAAGAGTATATGTGTGTAGGCTGAGGAAGAGCTTGTATGGGTTGAAACAAGCTCCAAGGCAATGATACAAGAAGTTCGACTCGTTCATGTTAAAGCATGGGTATGACAGAACCGAGTCGGACCACTATGTGTTCACGCGCAAGTTCTCAGATGGTGATTTCTTAGTTTTACTGTTATACGTTGATGGCATGCTCATCATAGGAAAAAATATCAAGAAGATTGACAGGCTGAAACAGGAGTTGAGCAAGTCGTTCGCAATGAAAGACTTGGACCCACCTAAGCAGATCTTAGCAATGGAGATAACCCGTGACAGAAGCAGTAGAAAGCTTTGGTTGTCACAAGAGTGGTATATTGAGAAAGTCCTAAAGCGGTTCAATATGAATGCAGCGAAGTCGGTCAGTACTCCACTAAATGGTCACTTCAGATTGAGCGACAAGCAGTGTCCCAAGACGAAGGCAGAGGTGGATGAGATACAGAAGATATCCTACACGTCAGCAGTAGAAAGTTTGATATATGTTATGGTGTGTACGTGCCCAGACATAACATATGCAATTGGTATTGTCAGTCGGTATCTTGTCAATCCTGGCAAAGAACACTGGGCAGTGGTGAAATGGATACTGCGGTATGTAAGAGGCTCATCCAGGTTGAGCCTATGCTATGGTGACAGAAAACCCGTGTTAGAAGGCTATATAGATACAAATATGGGAGGTGATATAGACTCCAGGAAGTCTACATCAAGGTTCATGTTCACGTTTGCAGGGGGAGCGGTCTCTTGGCAGAGTAAGTTACAAAAGGTTGTAACATTGTCAATGACAGAGGCCGAGTAAATCGCAGTCACATAAGCATGTAAAGAGATGCTTTTGGTGAAGAGGTTCCTACAAGAACTTAGCCTGAAGCAGGAGCAGCACGTGGTCTATTACAATAGTCAAAGTGCTATACACTTGAGTAAGAATCCAAGTCAGCATTCCAAGTCGAAGCACATAAAGATTCAGTATCACTGGATCAGGGATACTTTGAAACAGAAAGTGTTATAGCTTGAGAAGCTCCACACGGACGATAATGGGTCAAACATGATGACCAAGGCTTTGCTCAAGGGCAAGTTTGAGGTTTGTAGAAATCTGGTTGGCTTGAAAATGGTGAATTCCTCCTGAGTCTGAAAGGAAAAGATTTGATGGGGTTTTCCTCCTCATTTTAGAGGAGAGATTGAGCAGCATAGTGTAAATTGGATGTGTTATACCGCGCTGCTCGACCGGTCGAGTGGGTTGCTCGACCGACCGAGGGTGGCGCTCGACCAATCGAATGGCGTTTGACTCAAAGTCTAGCGACCAATTGTGTTTATTCTTCTGCACTGCTCAACCAGTCGAGGAGTCTGCTCAACCGGTCGAGGGTCCGCTCGACCAATCGAGGACCTTGCTCAACTAGTCGAGGTTACGCAGTTCGAGTTCAGATTTTATGCGGACTGCATAAATTTGAGATTATTTCACAAGAGGTGCAGAAAGGAGTTTCCTAAACTATAAATATGGGGTCCTTAAGGCTGTTCTAGGTACTGCAAGAGAGTTTCCTAAAGCTTTGCAAGGGTTTGTTAAAGAGTTTAGGGCTATCAAAGGTGTGAGAGAGAGAAAAAAAAAATAGAAGAGGAAGCTTGTGGAAGGGAGGTTCTGCTCTTAGAGGTGATCTACTGTGCACTCGACATCTCAGCGTTTATACGTCTTCATAATCGGTGAGATCTCTCTGTTTTTCTTTATTCTCTTATTGTGCATCCACTGCTGCATGAGTGAAGAAGGTTTGATCCAAGCGGTGTATGCTTGTGATCGGTTGTAACGTTCTACTTCATAGTGGATTGTTGATCTAGACGAGGTCCCGTGGTTTTTACCTCTTTGAAGGTTTTCCACGTAAAAATCTCGTGTCGTGTGGTTTATGCTTTGATTTATTTCATTGCTTTATTATCTCATAATTCTGATATTTTTGAGAAGCTAGATCCTAAGGTTTTGTGCAACGGCCCCAATATATATATATATATATATATATATATTTGTTTATTTATTTATTTATATTTATATACCATTTAAGAGATGAAAATGCACGTGAAGCCCATTTGATTATTTGATGGGATTTTTTTTTAAGTTGTATGATTAAAATTTTCTGACTTTATTAACTATCCCTAATTTAAATTTTCCCAATTAGATATTTTAATTAAATAGTAACATTTATTTTTTCAAGTATATTACAATCTTGGAAGTCTTGATGGTGTAAATATTATTTGTTGTGAAATATTTAAATTTTTAAGTTTAAGTTGTACAGTATACCATATATTATAAAATAGTTGACCTCTTCCAAATGATAAATATTCAATTATTTTTATTATAAATTCATTTTTAATATAAAAAAAAATAACTATACTGGTTTTACTATTATATCTTTAAATTATCTAAATAAATAAATTCAATAAGGAGATTTTAATGAATTTTCCTAATAAATCTTTTAATAAATTTAAAATTATTTATTTTGTGCAGAACTTTGTTTTCCACATGCATTGGCACGTGCGGAGTTGACTAGTACAATAAAAGTGAAACGTAAACTTCCAACTAAAAAATGTTAAAAAATAAATGATTTTTAAAAATTATTCTGACATTCCTAATGATTTTTGAACCATGGCACGTTTAGCATTGGGAGGAAATAAATGGACGGTTGGGATCTCATGCATGTGTGCTACGTGTTCGGAATGACATGGAGGCACGGAAAATGCCGTCCGTCCAGATGCACCGTATCTGCTCCCACGGTGGAATCCTAATGGTTGGAACTTGAAATTAACCAGATGGGTCACATGGTTTAGTGATCCGGACCGTTCATTTGATGACCCTAGTGAATATGTAGGATATTGCAAAATATCTGAGATTCAACGTTCCTAATGTGTAGATCAGTGGCCAAAAATAGATGGTTAGGAGAAAAATGCAGCAACAGTACACAAAAATGACCAAACATTGACTGGAACCTTCCATCTGCAGTGGATAGTATACACTGACGGTCTGGATAAATGTATCATGGGCCCACTTGTAAGGACTGGGTGCATCAGGAAACTGGTTATCCTCTGATGCATCAGCACTCTCTGGGCCATGCCAACGGACAACTGAGAACGGTGCTCTGTGGGTCGATCATAATGTATCTGTTTCATCCATGCCGTCCATCCATTTTCCAGATTATTTTAGAGCATAATACCGAAAATGAATAAGATCAAAATCTCAGGTGGACCACACCAACGGACAAATGAGAACGGTGTTCTGTGGGTCGATCATAATGTATCTGTTTCATCCATACCGTCCATCCATTTTCCAGATTATTTTAGAGCATAATCCAGAAAATTAATAAGATCAAAATCTCAGGTAGACCACACCACAGGAAACATTGGTGATTGATCGGTCAATATTATAAACTTCGTGGGGGCCACGAAAGTTTTGAATCAAGCAAATATTTAGGCATATATGCACTAAAATGAGCTGGGAAAAACGGATGGACGGAGTGGATAAAATACAACCGTCATTGTGGGGCCCACAGAGCACCGTCCAATAGTGGCCGTGTCAGTACGCACCGCGCGTCCGACAACTGAACGTGGATCCGTACAAATGCCTTTCTACCGAACGCGGATTGCGTGATGAACCCACCACCGCCTAGCCACCTTGTGTAAGAACCCTGTGGGGCCCACAGTGATATATGGATTTTATCCACACCGTCCATCTATTTTTACAGATTATTTTAGGCATAAGGTCGAAATTTACCCATACTTAGAGCCTAAATGGACTGCACCAGAGGAAACGGTGTGGATTAAACTCCTACCGTTAAAAAATTCTTGGGGTCCATAGAAGTCTTGGATCAAACTGATATTTTTTATTTCCATTCATCCAGATCTGTGTGAACTTATTAACAGTTTGGATGAGAAATAAATAGACCCTATGAATATTTCAACGGTGGGCATCATAATCCCCCCTGTTTCCTGTAGTGTGGTCGACTTGAACTGGAGATAGATTGATTTTTTGGCTCATACCTTAAGATGATCTGAAAAGACGGATGGACGAAGTGGATAAAATACAAAAATCAAGGTGGGACCCACAGATTCCTTACACTGCTTAGCTAGCTGTATTGGGTTCTCCGCGCAATCCGCGTCTCCCACCAACGACACTGACCTAGAAATCCCTAGATTGCTGCCGCAATCATGCCCACCCAATATTAGCTGTGATCTTACCTATCATTGATGAATGCCAGGTGTATCGGTCGTGTGAGATGTACGGATGAGGTGCACCAACACATGTGCGAACATGGCAGATGCGTTTGAGATCTGAGCCATCATCGACTTCACCATGAAATCAAGCTGGTCCACTCGTCGGGTATCTCAAGCGTCTAAGTTGATTATGGAATGATGGACCGCTCATTCCTTTCATTCAAGTACGGGCTTGCCGATGAGTGAATGAGTCTGATATTCTGGCGAAGGAATTCTCATTGTACACCGCACCTGATGAATAGCCTGGATTTTACAAAACTTATCATATTAGCACTTGTGCCGCGAGGCCTCCATCTACCTCATGCGAGCGACTATGTTTACTGGTCAAGTTTCACTTGCATGATCATAGCGACAGCGACGCACCGAGGAGAGTGGATTGCCGCCTCTGACCCCGGGGACAGAGATATTTCTGTGCCCGGTGCAGTGTGGGGCCTACAGAGATTTTTTGAAAAATCCACTCCGTCCATCTGTTTTTCAAGACCACAATAGAATAGGAGTATAAAAATCAGATAGATGTAAAATTAATATGGGCCATACCACACCAAACAGTAGGGATTGAATGCCTGGGGCGACAGATGTTTTTTGTCAGGATGATATTTTTTTACTATAGTTTATATGAGTAGTAGTAACCATATGAACGGTTTTGATGGCATATAACCTTCATGGCCAGCTACATGAAGGTCTCAACGGTGGACGTTTCTGTTCTCACTGTTTCGTTTTGTGCAGCCTACCTGAGTTTTTTATCTTCCTTATTTTAATAATCCTATAATATCGTAGGCTTTTAAAACATATGAACGGAGTGGATTTCTCAATTACATCTCAGCAGGCTTCGTACAGCGCCTGACATAGAAATATCTCTGCCTCCTGGTCACAGGCAATCCACTTACCAACCGAGTGAGGCGGCGCGGTTGAACCACCCAGTCGGTGGATCCCAGACTGTAGGGCCCACCGTTATATATGTGCCTTATATCCATTCTGTCCATCCGTTTTGAAAGATAATTTTAGAGAATTATCGGAAATATGAAGGAAACAAAAATATCAGGTGGACCACACCACTGGAAAAGTGGTGATTGAATACAACCATTACAAATTCTTGGGAGCCAACTGAGCATTTATTTTCCATCCAAACTGTTGAAAATGTCACAGAGACCTGGACCAAGGAACCACACAAATATCAGCTGCATCCAAAACTTTCATGGCCCACGAGAAGTTTTTAAGGGTCATTTTCCATTGTTTTCTACGGTGGTGTGGTACACCTGAGATTTGGATCTGTTATATTTTTCTAGATCATGGCTAAAATGAGTTGTAAAACTGGGTTAATGGCATGGATGTAATACACATATGTTGTGCGCTCGAAATTGGTACTTGAGCACATAGATTCCGGAGTTTCCATGTGTGAAATAAATGAAAACGGACGTGTAGCTTTGTTTACATTCACATTTATTCCACCAACGAATAATTGAAGTAACACAATTTAATTTATTAGATTCAAAGCGAGGTAGAGTATAAAAATCTATAAATATATGACTAACAGTAAAAGTACAATTCCAATAGCGGTGATTACTTGAAATAAGGATTTTACAACCCATACAGATAATACAACAAAATTAATACATAGAGCACGCCCAATCAAGGACTCCAACATATATATGCAAAAATTTTAATTAGAAATAAGGTCTTTCAATTTCATCTAACATTCCCAAGACATCACGATGAAAGTGCAAGCCAATCCAAGCCTACCTTCTGAAGGCCTCGTCGCACCTGCAACAATAATGTTGCCTACTTAATGTTTTAAAACACCGTCTCAAGTGAGCGTGAGTAACTATATCAATTATTCCATTAGTTATATGTTACATATGTTATTGTCATAATCAACACAGGTAATGATAAACATGTAAATAATCACTTCTAAATACTATTGTTAAATACACGTATGAAATTATAACATGATGCATGCCCTTATAATCCTACACTCCCATACAAGTGACTTCAACGCCTATTTCGCAAATATCAGTACTCCCACACAAGTGACTCCACCGCCCAATCGTAACATCTTATCTAATGCAATGTAATTTATACATATATTAACCGAATAGTTATTAAATTTCATTCATCCAACATATTAGGGAAGCTACAGTACCATCATTTTATCATGGTCTCAATTGGATCATAAGGATCGAGGTGGCCGTAGCGGCTCCTCTGTAACATCCTGAATTTTCACTGATTTGGATTTCCAAAAATCCATCAATTTTTATTTATTTATTTATTTATTTTTATTTTTTTTAATTTTATTTAATTAACCTAAATATTTCTTAATAACCATTAACACTCAATGTCAGTGTATACAGGGGTGGTACCAGTAAAGAGCCGCACCAGTCTAATTAATCAACCGTAAGATTTGCCAAAGGACCATTTGTTTAAGCTACTCGTAGTGAGGTATCACAAATAAGTTAGACCAAGATAAGCCCAATTGATTAGGCCAGACGGGCCTTGATAGAACCTGGTGCGGGCCTCCAAGCCAGATGGCCGTTAACACCTGGCGACAGCCCGTGCGGGCTATACTGCGATATGGGAAGGTCAGAAAATTATAAAAATTCAAGGGAGCATAGATTTCACTGGGCTTGGGGACCATCACGGACCACGAACCCAGTGTACACCCAGAAGTGGAATCTGGCACTTGCCAGATGCGCCCCACCAATGCCAAAATTAGAATCTGGCACGTGTAAATAAAACTGAAATGTAAGACATTTCAGCCGTCAGATTTCTTCCAGATTTACGGTAAAGGTCTAATGTCTTTTTCGACGCCCGCCCACAAAATCTGAGTCCCGATCGTGGTACGGTGACCGTTGATCGCGAATCAGACCCGTACGACCAAACCCCATATCCGATCATCCCCAAATTTTGCATGGCCCTTCATCGAGCCATGGAGTACCTATCCTATAAGTTTCATGGCCAGAGGACCACTAGAACTGCCTTAGTTATCCAGACAAGCTCTAGACCGCTTGTTGGTGGACCACTAGTTCCAAAACTATAGAATAATGTCCGTCTCATTGGGCTTGACGTCCATCGCGGGAATCAGACCTGGGTACGGTCCAGAACCGGTCAACTTGAGCCGAAGGACGAGTGCATGAGAAATGCAAATACCTTAAAGGAAGGATTTGGAACTTAAGTGAATTGAGTTGTCCACTCTTATGCAAAGTTGAGGATTTCGGACCGTCAGTTTGCGACCAAACTTTACCCATAGAGTAAGGATATTTCTCTGCTCATATCCGTATAGCCGCGGCCCTGATCGACTATCGGTGACCGTTGAACAGACTTCTTATCATATCTGTTGATCGGTGCATCCAAATGGCGGGCCGATCATATCTATACGTAGATCATCATTAGGACTAGCTATCCTATAGTGTATATTGACTTGTACACCCCATAGTGGGCCCTAGAGGCTAGAAAGACTCTCTTATAGGTCTAGTATAGTAAAAACCCAACACTTGGGGCCATTGTCACCAAATCTGGCATTATAAAAGGCCTTATTTGGGGCACCCACTCCCCCATACGAATTTGCCCTAAGGAGCAAAGGGAGAGAGGAGAGAAAAAGGAGAAGGAAGAGAGGAAGAAGAGAAAAGAGGAGAAAGAGAGAAGGAGAGAAGGAAGAAGGGAGAGAAAGGTGGGCCAAAGGGAGGTGAGATCTAGAAACCCCTCTTTCCTTTTCCTCAAGAAACCCCATATGCACAAATGCAAGCGATTTTCATCCTATTAGGGAGGTAAGCACCCATCCTTTTTGTAATCCTTTGTGTTGAGATAGGATTTGTATGAAATCCTAACATGCAAGTGTATTGTCTTAGGATTCCGGCCGATCAACATTGAGTTTGGCGCTTCTAGATCGTTTTTCAAGATCTCAACGATCCATAGGTACGGACTATTACTCTTAGGTGACCTAGCACCAATTTTAATACGAGATTAATGATTTTGATTGCTTGGATGTTATTTTCGAAAGCCTAGGAAATCCTAGGAATTGTATGTTGGTTGAAATGGTATGGATTTATATGTTTGAATCTCTCTCTCATGATGTCGTTTAGGTTTCTCACATGATTTGATGTATGGATGATCATATGCTCATGCCGTGTTGATTTTTTATACGTTGTTGCTTCATATTTCGTATGATTTCATTACTCTTGTGTATATGATTTCTCAACATGGAGGAAGTGTTAACTTCCTCAAAAACCCACACCACACACATACACTTTATGTATAATATTAATGATTTACTTGTAGAAAAATTTGAATTGTATGTTGAGCAACATGAGAACATGGTGTTGAATATGTTTGATGCTACATTGGTAGTTGGCATGCTATGAGTTACTATTCCTACCCTTGGGTTGGTCAGGAACATGAGGAGAGCGAAAGTGGTTCCGTTGGTAGGACCACCTTGAGGCTAAACCCATGGGTTTGAACGAGTATGTGTGGGCGGCAGTAGTCAGGCTACATGGGTCGCTTGTACCCGATGTCGTTCCGCCACATACTTGCCTGGGCTCGTGCGGTTTAGTCCACTGGCTGACCCACCTAGTTTGTTAACCTTGTTTGCTCACATATGTATGGAAACTGGAACACCCTACCACCGTTGTAGCCCATTGATACCGGATGAAATATTGATCCAGTCTCGTGAGCCGGGCATGGTGGAATGGGATACTGTGTCCGAGCTATCGGCCTACGCTGGGGTGACGCGCCTCCCCGTAGTGACCGCGAGCGACCCCACATTCAGCACCCCCCATGTGCTTGAAGTCGGGGATGGGGGAAACCCGACGGGGTCAAGGATCGCGGGGTCTCGACCTCACACATTGGGGGGGTCTTGGCCTCGCAACTAGTTCAGGGCATTTGATACGTGGGGTGTACCAGATTCCCAAATCTGCTGGATGAATGGACTTAACTAAGAACCCGGTTAACATTATCACTGCATGGCATTAGCTAGGTTGGCGACTCGGCAGTCGAGGTCGCATTGAGGGAGTGTTGGCATTGGCAATCGTTAGATGTTGTCGCACGAAGGAGCATTGTGGTGAGGGCATACATCATATCATCCTGCATGCATGCACATTAACAAGACTAGATAGATGTTTATGATTGATTGTTTTTCATTAAATTCTTATTATAATTGATGCTTGTTGCAACTTATGGCTAATAGCACCCACTAAGTTGATCACTCACTCCCACTCTGGGACGGTGTTTTAAAACACCAACCAGACCCGTTCATAGATGCAGGTAATACAGATTTCATGGAGCCTGGCGATGCGAACCTCGAGGAGGAGGACGAGTTCCCTTACTTCCAGTTGATGAGCAGGACCCCGTCGGATCAGTAAATGGGTCGTTGGATCGCTGCGCAGAGGGCTCAGTTTTATTCCTTTTTGACATATTATTCTTTTGTGATTTTATTGGGTGACACCATGTGTGACCCTTTATATTTTTCTTAGTCTTGTATATGTGTGTGTATATATATATGTATGCTAGTTCTCTTTCATTTCAGTCGGCAGGTGCATTTGTGCTTCATGTTCCAGGAACTCCAGGCTGCGCATTTAAACATAGATTAATCGCATATTAATGAAAATCGATTACAAGTGACCCCGGAAACTCGGGAGTCGAGCGTATGCACGACCCCCGATTTTCAGGGTGTTACATCCTCACTTGTGTCCCTTAATCCGTTTGTTGGGTTCATCACACAAGCGACGACTTCCCAGCCAATGCGGGACTAACACTAGCCCGATTGACTGGCCCAACAAATCTCAAAGGACTCGGATGACATTCGATTAGTAATCTCATTGATATGGTGGAAGACGACAACAATTGATGCAAAAGTCGTCATCCAAATGCAAGTGTGATGCGGTCGTAGCGTCCATTCTATTTATGATATAATAGGGTCGTAGCCTTCATGATTGCTCATTAGTCACCATAGGGAGGCTCGTCACCCCAGCTTAGGTCAACAACTCGAACATGGTATCCTATATCACCATGCTCGGCTCGCGAGTCTTATGGATTATACCACTAATTGTTATAAGTAAACTCATTAAAGATGAATGAGGTATCCTAGATTCCATTTGATATTGTCATATATTATGAACATACATGACCAGTCGATTATTAGCCTAATTTAATTAACCTAGGAGAATCCAAGCGCAACCAACATTTGGTGTTAGCATCCCACATAGTCCAATTATTCTCGGTTGTCTACGTTCGACCTAGATCGATCGAATAAGCTTAGGGTGGCCGACCTAGCTCGGGTCACCCCTTATTTCGAGCGGTTAGCTAACTGTCCCAACATTATAAGTAATTTTAAACATCACTATGGACCAGTTATTCGTCATGTGGTCATAGCGAGGTTTCATATGAAGCATAAATTCAATGACACCACTACTTAGGCATTTCATCAAACATGTGAGCATCAATAGAAACAACATACTCATTTAAACACTTCATTAAACATGTAAGCATTAATAAAACTACACATTCACATAAGCATTCCATCAAACAAGTGAGCATCAAGAAAACAACACATGTAATCACTTTGACTTTTTTCTTTCAAACATGTTGTGTTGTGATCAAATCGAAATGTGAACATGTTAGCATGCACTAAGCTATGTACAATAAATAAATCATTAACTGAGACCATCGATGGTTGATAACGACAGCCTAGGAATAATGGTCCACACCTTAAGAAGGGATTTTCAGTCTTTGAGCTCTTAAGGTTTAAATTTTGGAGAAAATGATTCCTACACCAATTTCAAAAGAATTATGTGAGATTCATGTAATTAAACATATAAAAACTTAGGTTGGTAAGTAAGGTTTTTGTTTCTTACCTCTCAATCGCGAGTAGGGTGGATTCACTGGTGGATAATGGTCGAGACTAGGATTCAATTTGAAAGATTCGATTAGGGAGACACTAATCTTCATCACTTACTCTCCCTATACTCATTTCTCTTATTCTCTCTTTATCTATTTATCTCTTTTTTTCTAAGGTAAAATTCGAATGGAAGCAAGGTTGCCCTAAATAAAATATTTATAGCACCAGAAATTGTGCAAATGACCTTAAAGGTTAGGTTTTCATTATACTAGTCATATGTGATGATGTTTCTAACATTTTGGGTCCATTATGGGGTATAGTGTAACAACCCGTCCAACCAGTACAGTGTCATGGGGCGTCCACGTAGGATTTTCCGTAGGACCGATCATTTAAACCATGAGCGGTGAGATACCACAAGCAAATCAACCTAGGATTAGCCCATTAGAATAAACCGGTCGGGTCATAACAGGACCCGGTGTGAGTCGTCGAGCCAGATGACTCATTTGCCCTTAGCGACAGCCCGTATGGGCTACACCGTGACACAGGAAGGTCAGAAAATTTTAAAAATAAAAGAAACTATAAATCTCACTGGGCTTGTGGACTATCGCGGACCATAGACCCAGCGGACACTCAGAAGTGGGATCTGGCACTGACTAAATGCACCCCACCAATGCCAGGACCGAAATCTAGCCCTTGCAAATGAAGCCGAAATACCAGACTATCTAACCGTCGGATCTCTTCCACATTTACGGTGGAGGTCTAATGAATTTTCCTACACCCGTCCAACAACTCTGGGACCCGATCGTGGAACGGTGACCGTCGATCACAAATCGGACCCGTACGACCAAACCCCAGACTCGATCGTCCCCAAATTTTGCATGGCCCTTCATCGGGTCATGGAGCAACTATCTTATGAATTTCATAGCCAGAGGGTCACCAGAACTACTTCAATCACCAGAATGGACCCCACAGGGCCATTTAAAGATCAGAACCGTTGACTCAAACCCCATAACCGTTCATCCGTTTGTTCTCAAATTTTATATGGCCCCTGATCGGGCCATAGGGCACCTACCCATCGAATTTGGTGGCCAAAGGAGTGTTAGGGCCACTCCAACTCCAAAAGTGAGTCCTAGTAGGCTATTTTGGGAATTTGAGAAAACTTGAGGCCAAAGGGCCCGAGTCTAGGGAATAAACCCTAACTCTCATAACTCTCTCTCAATTGCTACAACCACCAAGAGAGAAGGAGAGTGAAGGAGAGTAAAGAGGAGAAAGAGAGAAGGAGGTAGAGCAAGGTGGACCCTAGATCGAGGTGGGGGCTAAGGAAGCCGATCTTGCATCTCCCTATTCTTGTTCCAAAGGGAACACCCAACACTACAACCCCAAGGATCGTCCGTTGATCGTCTAGGTAAGATCCTTAATCCCTTTTGCTTGAAACCCTTGTGAAGAGGAGGGACTTACATGAGATTCTAACATACAATGTATGCTTTAGGGATTCCGGCAATTCGATCCCAAAATCCACGCTCCTAGGTCGTTCCCAAGCCTTCAACGAATCTGAAGGTGCGGACTATTATCCTTAGGTGGCCTAGCACCAATTATAGTAGGAGTTTAATGATTTTATTTTTTTGAAATGTTGTATTAAAGAACCTAGAAGAAACCTAGGAATGACATGTCATTGGAATTGTATGGATTTGCATGCTTGGTGCTCATTTGATGATTGATATTGCCTCTCACATGATTTGGTATATGGATGATTTCATGCTCATGTTTGGTTGATTTTCCTCATATGTGTTTGCTACCTAGTGTGTAAGATCCATTGCTCATGTGTATTTGATCCCTTGAGGTGTAAGAAGTGCTTAACTTCCTCCCTAATCCACACTACTCACTTGCACCTTATTCATGATATTATAGCTTGCTCGATAGGAGTATTTGAATCATATGTTGTGATATATGTGAACATGATACTGTTATGCTTGTTGATAACCTTGATGTTGGTATATAATGATCTGTTCTCAAACCCTTGGGTTGGTTAGGAACTATGAGTAGAGACGGTAGCCTCATTGGTAGGACTACCCTAAGGCTAAACCCGTGGATTTGGGCGAGGGTGCATGGGCGGCAGTAGTTCGACTACATGGGCCTCTTGCGCTCGATGTCGTCCGTCGCGCGCTCGCCTGACTCGTGCGGTCTAGCCCACTCACTGGCCAATCGTGATTGTTAACCATGTTTGCTCACACTTGTATGAAACTTGGGACACTCTACAACCGTTGTAGCTCATCAATAACTCACTTGAAAATTGGTCCACAGTCTCGTGAGCCAGACATGGTAGAATGAGATACTGTGTCCGAGCTGTCGGCCTATGCTGGGGTACCGCGCCTCCCCGTAGTGACCGCGAGCGATCCCTTTCTCTCGGCACTCCTCATGTGCTTGAAGTCGGGGATGAGGAACCCAACGGGATCACGGACTGTGGGGTCTCGGCCTCACGCATTGGGGGCTTTGGCCTCGCAACCTGTTTAGGGCGTTGATACGTTGGGTGTACCAGATTCCCCAATCGGCTGGATGAATGGACCTAACTAATAACTCAGCTAACACGATCACATTGCATCGCACTAGTTAGGGTGGCGACTTGACAGTCGAGGTCGCTCTGAGGGAGTGTTGTCATTTGCGATCGTTAGATGGTGTCGCTCGAGGGAGCGTTATGGTGAGGGCATGCATCATATTATCCTGCATGCATGCGCACTAATAAGATTAATTAGACATTTATGCTTGACTGCTTTTCATTGAGGTCATATTATAATTGAGGCCTGTGATAACTTAAGACTAATAGCACCCACTGAGTTGATCACTCACTCCCACTCTGGGACGGTGTTTTAAAACACCAACCAGACCCGTTTATAGATGCAGGTGACTCAGGACTGGAGGAGCCTGGCGAGGCGAGCCTCGACGAGGAGGACGAGCTATCTTATTTTCAGTTGATGGACGGCTCTCCATCGGCTTGATGGGCAGGATCGGGATTGCTGGGCTGTGGGCTCAGCCGTATTATTTTTTGGCATAGTATTCTTTTGTTGTTTTGGTTGGGCAACGCTTTGTGCGACCCATTTATGTTTTGGACCTGTATATATGATAGATCTCTTTCATCTCAGTAGACTGGTGTGGTTATGTTCATATTCCAGGAAATCTCAGGCTGCGCAATTAAACCGGATTAAATGCTCATTAATGAAAATCGGCTATAAGTGACTCTCGGGAACTTGGGAGTTGAGCGCATGCGCAACTCCCGAATTCCAGGGCATTACAGTAGGGGTTGATATACACCATATGATAATTAGCCCTAGTGATGATCTGCTTATGTATACGATCAGCCTGTCATTTCGATGCACTAATCGACACGTATAATCAATAGTCGGTTCAATTGTTACCAACGATTGATTAAGGCTGCAGCTATACGGACACATGTATGGTATTAACTTAGGTTGTTGCCCTAAATTTGGTCACAATCTAACGGTCTGAAAATTACAACTTACGCTGAGATTGAAAATTGATATTTAACTTAAGTTCCTAATAAACTCTAAAGGTATTAGCACATCTCATGCATTGACCTTACGAGTTTAAGTTGAACAATTTGAAATGTGATCTTGACTCGATGTCCCACAATGGACGTTAAGCTCGCTAAGACGAATGTCCTTTTATACTCCTGGCTTTAGTGACCCACTAACGAACAATTTAGAGCTTATTCGAATTATCAGGACATTTCTGTAATGAATTGGATAGCGACATTTCTTGTGCGCGATAATTAGGGTGTAAATTAGCTAAGTTTATAGTGTGGCTTATTTGTAAGTAGCGAAAATGAAAATTAGGTCCTAATCACTCTAAACTATTGCTTCTTAGGCTAATTGAGTAATTGGGTTAATTTGGTTTAATCTGACCCTAGTTGTCTCGGCTTTTGGCATATCTTTATTTAATTATGATTGTTTTGATTAGTCAGTGATAAATTAGCTAAATTTAGATCTTATATGAACAATCATGATGATAGCCTCGAGGTATAAGTGATTTGACAGATTTATTAGCTTTATATGGTTGATTAATCGAATTTGTATAGTTCTTTACTTGTATCGCCTGTATAAGTTTATCTTCAATACTAAAAGTTAGCAACTGACAATATAAGCTAATTATATTAAAAATTTTAAAGGATTTTTAGACATTCAAAATAGCAAAAAACTAAAACCCCATGACATATATTAAGGTGAGCCTTACATTGAAGCCCCACCCCTTAATGTGATCTCCCCGTGCACCATTCGAGTTTCCATTTAGATTAGATGTGCCAAGTGAGCGCAATGGGTGTAATAATGGTTAAAAGTCCTTGGGCCCACCATCATGCTTATTTGTCATCTAACCCGTTCATAAGGTCACACGTACATGGATGAAGGGAAAACACAAATATCAGCTTGATTGCCACGAGAAGTTTTCAACGGTAGGCGCTCAATCCCCACTGTTCACATCGTGCGGTCCATTTGATATGCTTGTGAGCGCACAGAGCTTGATCTCCCACGCGCATATAATTAGCAAACTTGGGTGGGACCACATATTAACTTCAGTAGCCCGCATGGTACTGTACCTCGCACGTGATGATCTCTAGGGTGATCGGAACCGTTGTTCTGGTGGCACCAATGCATGGGCCATAATAGCCGAAAAATCCTAGCCGTCCCATCTCACCATTGCTCAATTTTCTTTTTCAAGTATTTGTAACACCCTGAAAATTGGGGGTCGTGCATACGCTCGACTCTCAAGTTCCCGAGTATCACTTATAATTAATTTTATTGTTTTATGTTTAATCCTGTTTAATGAGCAGCATGGAATTACTTGAAACCTGAATCACAGCACAACTAGATTACTGAAATGGAAGTAGCTATACATATATATATATATCCAAAAATATTAGTGGGTCGCACAAGGTGTTGCCCAACAAAAATACAAAAAAAAAATGATAAGTCCAAAAGAATATTTCATTAAGTCCACCACTCAGCGATCCAAAATAGACTGCTAATCTATATCGAGCCGCCTATTAGTTGGAAGTAAGATAACTCATCCTCCTCGTCAATGATAGCGCCGCTTGGCTCCTCGAACTCATCGCCACCTGCAGCTACTGAAGAGTCTGGTTGGTGTTTTAAAACACTGTCCCAGAGTGGAAGTGAGTGATCAACTCAGTGGGTGCTATTACTCTTAAGTTACACAAATATCAGTTATATTATAAATCTAATAAAAAGCATATATTCATAAAGTCCTAACTACTCTTATTAATGCAAATGCATGGAATATGATATAATGTATACCCTCACAACAACACTCCCTCGAGCAACTTCGTCTAACGATCACGCATGACTAACACTCCCTCATTGCGACCTCGACTGCCGAGTCGCCAACCTAACTAATGCGATGCAGTCATGATAATGTTAGCCGAGTTTTTAATTAATTCCGTTCATCCAGCAGATTGAAGAAACTAGTACACCCCACGTATCATGCCCTCAACTGGCTGCAAGGCCAATGCCCCTCAACGTGCGAGGTCAGGACCCCGCGATCCTTGATCCCATCGGATTCCCCGTCTCCGATTCAAGCACATGGGGAGTGCTGAGAAGAGGGATCGCTCGAGGTCACTATGGGGAGGCTCGTCACCCCAGCGTAAGCCGACATCTCGGACATAGTGTCCCATTCCACCATGCCCGGCCCTCGAGTCAGTGAATCAGTTTTCAATGGTTATTAATGGGCTTCCATGGTTGTAGGGTATTCCAGGTTCCATACAGGCGTGAGCAGACAGGGTTAACAAACATGGTTGGTCAATACGTGGACTAGACCGTGCGAGTTTAGGTGAGTACATGACGGACGACATCGGGTACGAGCGACCCATGTAGTCCAACTACTGTCGTCCGTTCGTATCTGCCCAAATCCGTTAATCCAGCCTTGAGATAGTCCTACCAAAGGGATAACCTTCTCTCACCTCAGTTTCCTGACCAACCTAGGGATTTGATGATATTCAATAGTACTTCAACAAGTTGGGACATATCATCTTATATAAGGGATGTCTTGTAGTCATGCATTAAACATATAAATTTAGAATTTGCTATAAACGTAAACTACTAACAATATTACGAAATAAATGTGCATGTGAGTTATATGGGTTTGTGAGGAAGCCAAAAATTACATGTATCTCATAGCATAAAATACACAAGGGTTAATGTATCATACATGTTAGATGGAAGCATTGTACAAGACTCAATAAACAATGAACATGCAATCATCAAATTCACCATACATGCTATAAGGAAACATTGTACAAGAATCAAGTAAGAAATGAACATGCAATTACCAAATTCACGCTCAATCATGTTGAGGAAACAACAAGCATTCCATAATCATTCCATGTTAAGTGGGAGGATCTAACATGTAAGGTCTTGCCTAGGTTTTCTCTAGATTATCTAAATGCATCACCCGAACATTCATAATTATTAGATTCATACTAAAATTGGTGCTAGGCCACCTAAGAATAATAGTCCGCACCTATGGATCATTGAGATCTTAGGAAACGACCTAGAAGTGTAGAATTTGGGGTCGATTGGCCAGAATCTCTGAAGTAAAGCATTTGCATGTTAGAATTTCATGCAAATCCTCCCTCAACATGAGGAATTTTCAAAAGGATGAGGGATTTACCTACCCAATTGGTGGAGAGGGGTTCTTTCGGTTGTGGGTGAGGGATTCCTTGAGGAGGAGGTAAGGAGTTGCAAGACTCAGACTATCTTGGGCTCCACTTCAACTATGATCCACCGTCTCCCTTCTTCTCTCACACATTACTCTCTCTTTTCTCTCTGTACTCTTTTCTTTCTCTTTGGTTGTTGGAGTAATGGTGGGAGTATGAGAGAAAGGGCCTTAGGGCTTTATTCCCTAGGTTTGGGCCCATTGGCCTTAAGTTTCTACAATTGCTCTCAATGGCCCTGTGGGGGCCCCTTTTAGCTTAGGGGTAGCCCTGTCTCCCCCTTGGCCACCAAATTTGGTGTAGGTGTCTCATGGCCCGATGAGGGGCTGTGCAAAATTTGGAAGCAAACGGATGTGGAGTTTTATCATACGGTTCTGATCTAAAAATGGCCCTGTGGGGTCCATTCTGGCTGTAAGGGTGGTTCTGATGCCCCCGGTTATGAAATTCATAGGATAGGTGCTCCATAGTCCGATGAAGGGTCATGCAGAATTTGAAGGCAAACGGATGCGGGTTTTTACCGTAATGGTCTGATTTGCGATCAATGGTCACTGTTTCACGATCGGGTTCCAGACTTCGTGGATGGGCGTAGAAAAATACTTTAGGCCCTCACCGTAAATGTAGAAGAGATCCGATGGCTACAAAGCTTAATATTTCAATTTTATTTACAAGTGCCAAATTTCAATTCTAGCCCTTGGGTTAAGGCTGGGTGAGTTGCGTTTGGCAAGTGCTGTTGGGATGTTGTGGATAATTAATTTCTAAATGTCTACTGAGTCTGTGGTCCACGATGGACCACAAGCCCAATGGAATCTGTGGTTTCCCCAATTTTTAGATTTTTCTGACCTTCCTTGGCCGTTGCACGGCTTGTACAAGCTGTTGTCAAGTACAAACAGGTTATCTGGCTTGACGACCCGCACTTGACTCGAACCCAACCAGACTAGTATACCTTACTGGGCTAACCTGAGTTAATTTATTGGCGGTACTCCACACATGAGCGGTTTAGCGAATGGTCTTGCGGCATATCCTACGTGGACGCCTCAAGACACTATTCTGGTTGGACAGGTTGTTACAATATTTTTATCCGTTCATTTGATCTTTGTTGATGTGGCTGCTTCCACAATTTTATAGTGCACCATCTTGGGACCTAGGCCATCGGTGTGATGGCCCACCAGATCAACAGTTCAATGCAGAGGGTTCGATGAATATGCTGATGTCAGTATATCCAAAAAGATATGGCTAACTAACCATCAACATTCAAGTGGGAAGAATCTCAACCGATTATCTCGTTAGGGTTGTCCACCCACTAATGTCTAGGGCCCATTGGCTAAACAACCTAGGCCACTAACTGATGGGCCCTACTTGCACAGATGCTGACCACAGCAAAGATGCCGTTATGCTTGAGGCGTTATATGAATCCTCTGTGGGTAGATGATATGGTTGAGCCGTCTGTCTACCCTTCAGGTGGCCCAGTGATTTATTGATCGGGACGGTCCATGTGGTGGGCCCTACATAGATGACACACATTTCAAAAGTCAATCCTATCAGGCGATCTTATGCACCAATATTTTCTCGCTTTCACACGAGAACGGATTGCCTATTGAGTTACTGAGCAAAGTCTGTGGGCCCACTGTGATGTATGTGTCTTATCCACTCCGTCCATCCGTTTTTGCAGATCATTTTAGTATATTATCCTAAAAACTAAGCATATCAAAAGCTCAAGTGAAACACACCGTATAAAAAAGTGGGAATTGAATGGCTATTGTTGAAAATTTACTGGGGGCCACCTAAGTTTTAAATCAAGCTGATGTTTGTTTTTTCGCTTCATTCATGTCCCTGTGAACTTAAGAATAGGTTGGATGACAACTCAACATCATTGTAGGCACTACAAAGGTTCCAATTTTCCATGTCATTATCCCATTATTTGTTGTGTTGTAGGCCTTTTGAGCTTGGATTTGCTTGAATTTTGGGCTCAAACGCTAAGATGAGTTGAAAAATCAGATCAACAGTGTGGATAAGACACATACATCACGGACAGAGTTAATCCCCTCTCCTTTGAATTCTGCTATTGTTTTGAAGACTATTTAGATCAAACCATTAGGAGGATATGTATTTTGGACCAGTTAGCATCCGTTGTAGGGGCAAATAGATGGATGGTACAGATTGATGGGCCATTTAGGAATAATTCCATTGATTAGACCATTCTAACATTTCGATCAATAGCCCATAAAATGGATGGTCATGATTGTTCTAGAAAATAAAGTTCACTTAACAATATTGGATCATCAACTCAAAGAGCCAACTTATGTCACTTATGGTTAGGGATGCGACTCGGGCATGGTTAGGTCGAGGGTCAAGCTCAATCCAGCCTCAGACATGACCCAAGCTACCTAACCCAACCTAAGGCAGGTGTGAGTTTGGAGTCAGTAAACTACACAAAATGAAAATCTAACCATTAAATCACATCAGAAAGTGATACATGCAACTATCAAGATAGACATGAGTAAAATAAAGCCTATAAACAAAATTTATAAAGAAATAGATAGACTTAAATTAAATGTAGCATATATGATATATATGGTGAACGTCGTATAATACTTAGTTATTGTGTGGATTGTGTAAACAGGTCTCGGTTCTGAGTTTTATATTACATTCATGACCATGAATATAATAGTAAATCATGAATATCTAATGGGGTGATTATGCAAGGGGCGGAACATGCATGAGAAATCCCGATGGACAACACATACATCAAAGACCCATCTCATTAATCAAATAGCGGCCAGTGCAAAATTGTTATGGACGAAAAATCATACTGGCCATGTTACAATTTATGGAGCTTGATCATTAGAGATATATTGTTCATCCATTCATCACTCGGGGGGTTGAAGGATGCGGCACCCCTTTGTTTGGAGTCCGAGGGTGTGACATGAATGGTATAAAATTTTATGTAAATCTTAATTTGTTTGGAATAATATATATTCTATTATAAGAGAGAGTTATCATTATAAGAAGAGCTGCTTCTTTATTTTGTTTTTCACCTTAGTCAAAGATACAAGGAGAGCTGCTTTTTTATTTTATTTTTCACCTTAGTCAAAGATATAAGGAGAGCTGCTTTTTTATTTTATTTTTCACCTTAAGCAAAGTGAATTGGCGTGAATTTATGAACATACCGTATGAGAATCATTTAAATTTTTCTAACATACTTAGCATCTTCTTATGCTTTCCTTTTGTTGCAATATTGTAGTGCTTATGGTTAAAAAGAAATCTCTCTCAATGAATCAGACCAACATGAACCCTATTTTCTATCTTAGCCATAATTTTCACTTATAACCAAAGAAAATTGAAAGGAAAGGGAGAGAATCTCTTGATTGGACTCTCCATTTCTTTAGGTATCTGCTATTTTCTTTCTGTATATGTTATTTTGACCGTACAATAATTACCATACAGGGCTCACTATGATGTTTCAGTTCCATCCAATCCGTTGATTAGATGTGTCACTCTTGCTAGGGCAAGATCCCATGGTCTAGTTTGATCAATAACTCAAGTAAGCCGCACCAAAGGGAAAAATGAGGGATATTGAGAGAAATTGTGTTGTGTATATGTTATCCAACCCATTAATCAGGTAACTGCCACCAAGATGAAGGGACACACCAAAATTCATGCCACTCCATAACTCAGGTGAGGCATGCCACCAGCATATATAGGTTTTACGTATGATTGTACATTTCCTCTGATGGTGTGTCCCACATGAGTTTTGTATCAGGAGAATTATTGGTATGTACGGTGAAAATGCGAATGAGAACAAGATTCAAGGTTTAGATTCTATATATACATCATGAGTGGGCTCCATCCATCTCGGATGTATGTGATCATTCTCCAAACTTTCAAATGGATGGAATGATTCAATTGATGTCATTTTCACATCGCCCATGGACGGTGGGCCAGACCTAATGGATATTCCAGATTGAACGATTGACTGAGTGGAGCATGCATGCGTCCCTCCTGCGGTGTGAGATCCAAGCCATCCATCATGGATCCTGCGGTGTAACACAGCACCGACTTCGGCGGTGTGTGGCGCTGGAAAAGATCTGTGAGCCGAAATCGGATTGCGTACTATGTTCTTATCTTGAATGTATGTGGTTTATCCATGCCGTCCATCTGTTTTTCCAGCTCATTTTAGCAGTTGAACCCAAAATTGAATCATATCTAAGGATCAGGTGGACCGCACACGGAAAGCAGTTGGAATAATGATTTCCATCGTTGAAGCCTTTCTAGGTCCAACAGTGATGTTTATTTGTCATCCAAAATTTTCATAAGATCACGGTATGGATGAAGGGAAAATACAAATATCAATCTGAAAACTTCTTTAGCCCCTGAGAAGTTTTCAATGGTAGAAATTTAATTAACATTGTTTCCTATGGTGTGGTCCACTTGAAATTTGGATATGCTTAATTTTTGGGCTCAAGTTCTAAAATTATCTGATAAAATAGATGGACAGGGTGGATAAAATACATAAATCAGTAAGCTTAGCCTATTGAGTTACTGAGCACTTTAACAATCCACTTCCCTGTGAGCTTATGTGTTTTATCCACTCCGTTGATACATTTTGCCAGATCATTTTAGGGCATGATCCCAAAAACGAGGCAGATCCAAATCTCAGGTGGACCAAACAGAGGAAAATAGTGGTGATTGAACACCCACCGTTCAAAACTTTCAAGAGCCTATGTAATGTTTATTTTCCATCCAATCAGTTAATTAGGTTACGAAAACCGGGATGAAGGGAAAACACAAATATCAGCTTGATCCAAAACTTCCTTAGCGCAAAAGAAGTTTTTAATGGCAGGCGTTCAATCTCCAGCTGTTTCCTATGGTGTGGTCCACCTGAGATTTGGGTATGCCTGATTTTTTATCTCATGACATAAAATGAGCTAAAAAAACCGATGGACGGCGTTGATAAAACATATACATCATGGTGGGCCCACAGAGATTTTCCTGCATAATGCTGACGTTGGTGCTGGGCGCTGCACTACGTAATCCAAATCTATGCTTGTTGTTCATTTTTAACTTGGGACTTTATCACTTGGATCTATGATCATATTCAGACGATCTAAACCGTTGATATGATAGGCCACATTATAGATGACAAGCCATTCGAGATCAAAGATGCTACCAATGGTATACGAAAACAACGGTTAGATTAAGCAGTTTTTATATTAAAAAAAGAGTTAAATAATAAAAGGGTTGAAAATCTGAACCATTCAATTGTGTATTTTCTATGGTTTGCTCCATCCATGGTGTGGCCCACCGTATAAACAGATTGGACACTCACACATGACTCCAAATCCAACGGCTATAATCCCGCCTTTGAAAACAAATACGCCCGGATGTATTATAAAGAAAGAGAGGTGGTCAGTCCAATCATGAGTTTTCTCATTCATTTCCCAAAGTCCTGTGCTCTGAGTTTGATACTCTAGCGGAGTTTTGATGTTTCGTACACATGCACTATGAGATTGTATACATATCATATAAAAAACTGAAATAAAACCGTTAAAAATTGTGGTCCCATTGAAATTAGACCTTTTAAGTGGTTTTCATGTAATGAACGGCTAAAATAAGAAGTATTCAACGGTCTAGATCAAGCTTTAAAATGTTCATAAATCGGAAGTTAAGATCGGTCTATTGATTTTCATAGAGTGACCAATCTATGTCTGATCTCAAGGTTTTGACTGGTTATTTAAGTTACATGTTTTACATCCGTACGAGTTTGAGTGCATGTGTATGAACCATCATCGTTATCAGAGTATCAAATAAGTCTACATCTTCGCACCGCCCTGCGGGTTGAAAAGTCATACCCCACTTTGGATTTTTTAATGGGAAAGCATGTGCTAAGCTTCCTATACAGCCTTGGAATCTTGCTTGACCTAGGTCTGATGCATCATCACGTGAACAGTGTCCTGATGCATTCATTTCGTGTTGGTGGGGACCTGGTTAGGTGATCAGAACCGTCAAACTGATGGGCCCCACATGGATGGTGGATTTCCTTCATTTTTAAAACCTTAACGGTCCATTTGTAGCCCACTTATTTGACCATTGAACTTGTGTAATTTGCAATCAATTTAACGGTTGGATACTTAACAGTGGCACCCAATGGAGTATTTTTGGCATTCATTCCATCCATCTTTTTGGGTTGCCTCGTGTCAGGACATTAAAATAAAATAGGTGATGATTAAAATTTAGAATATCCTTGTCTGCTGTACTTTCTTGAATATGTAACAGGCCATTATTTTTATTTCACGTTACTTTATTCCACATATTTCAAAGGATAGATGTATATGTAATAAAAGATAGTAAATAAATTTATAATTATTAAACACAATTATAGTAGAAACTCCGGTCCAAATATTTCTATCAGTTTATCTTAGTTAAATCTAACAATGAGTTGGGCTTAAGCCGGCAAAAACAAAATTTTAAATAGGCCTAGCTTAAAACAACTCAAAATTTAAGCCAAAAGTTATATAAGAGTGATTTATTGGTAGTCTTAATTTTCAAATTGATTTGACATTAAAATAATATAAAATTATTAAAATTATAATTTTTTATAATAAATTAAATAATGTATTTGATCAATAACTCTATCGAATATAGTCAAATTAGTAAGTAATTTGTAATTATTATTCATTTTCTTTAATATCATAATTGATAAAAAAAAGAAAAAAACTTTAAATGAATTACAAATTATGCAGTAAAAAAAAAAAGAGATGTGATGTACATTGTTGAAACTTTTTTGGCCTATTGTATGTGAAATATAATTTTGTACTGAGTAAACTCTATTAGCCCGCCATGAATTTACGTGGCTTGTTCACTTAATCTATGCAGTGTTTTCAATTCATTTTAAGAGGAGGCTCAAAATTGAAGTATTTTCAAAACTCAGGTAGATCCCACCATAGGAAATAATTGGTATATTATGTCCACCCTCTAAGGGCTTATCTGGGAACTTGTAAATGGAGTTAAATGTAAATTTGAATTGAAGATAAATGAATTAAGAGTAAATAGCTTACACAATTATATTTGATTGGGATTAAATGAAATGTATTTGAAATGCAAATATTTTGTATGGATAGAAGTAAATGGGATGAATTGAAATGCATTTGAATTTTTTAATATATTCATATGAATATATGTAATATTTTAATTTTGTTTTAATATCCCAACCCTTTGTACATATGTCATATTCAATGAAATGATGGTTATAAGCCTATTAAAATATATACCTTGGTAAAAAAAAATGACAAAATATCAAACATTGGGTAAGCCACAAATGTAAGAATCACGAACAAGCAACATTTGAAACTTTTTTAACTGTCCATTTAAACCACCATCATTTGGATGGTTTGGAATTTTTTTTTTATATAATTTTAATGAGGTAGCCTATAATTAGATTATTTCAAAATATCATTAGCACAACATGTGTATGGCATAAATGTGCATGCGTGACTCTCTAAAGAGCTCAAAAAGTTATTTCACCCCATTAACTTTCAAACATTATCGGGAGGAAAAAATTTCATTTACATGAATATTTACTCCAATTTTATTTAATTTAGTTGCATTTACTTTCATCCAAACACACTTTAAAAATTATTTTCTTCCGTTTACTCCCAATTACACCCATTCACTTTTATTTCCTCCCATTCAAACTGAGGCCATACATGCATGGATGAAATATTAGCTTCACCCCCGCTAAGATTTCAATGGTAGGTATCCAATTCACATTGTCTATATAGTGTGGTCTCAAATACACTTTAATTTTGAGCTTGTACATTAAAATGAGCTAGTAAAACAAATGAATGGAGTGGATGAGATACATAACTCATGATGGGCCCCACGGAGTTTACTAACATATCGAGTTACCAAGTACTTAAACCAATTCAATCCAATTTAGGATAACGTTTATATGCTATCTAATTTGCTCATGATGTTATCTACGGAAGGGTAAAGGGAAAATCTTAACATCCTTACATTTTCAAAACTTTAGGCATTTCAATGATGAAAGTGCCATCTCTAATTTTCCTCCCTCTTTATTTGAGTTTTTGATCAACTTGATTTTTAATCACCCCTGACATGAGGCGGCTTGTTTTTCAGTCACCTACCCATGAGGCGGTCAGATGACAAACGTGTTAGTCCATGGACATCATTGTGGCCCCACGTAGTGTTTTGTTATATGGGAAGCATATTAGCTGGTGTACCCCACATCAGCTATATAGCTGCCTTATTGACATCAGCAAGCTTTGTGAGTTAAATTATGAGGTATGTGTTAAATCCAAACCGTCTATTTATTTGGTGAGCTCGTCTTAAGGCTTTAATCGAAAAAATAAGATGTATCTAAGGATCAATTGAACCACACTACCAAAAACATCAGGAATTAAATGCCTACCATTGAAATCTTTTTGGGGTTACAGAAGTTTCGGATCAATATGAAATTTGTTTTTCCTCCCTAGCCATGTATTTTTAACCTTATTAATAGATTGTATGGAAAATAAACATTATGGTGGCACTATGAGTTTTTTAACAGCTATTTTTGGTGTAGTTTATTTGAACTTTGGATATGATTCAAAACTTTTTTTTTCTAATGCCTTAAAATCATCTCAAAAAATGGATGAACGGCATGGATATAATAAATACATCATTTAGGGGCTGTAACTTTGATCTCATTTGAACCGTTCGTACAACTTGGAGCTCGAGGCGCGTCGGCGCTCGTCTTCGAGCGACACGTATCTACAGCAGTTATATAGCTGGTGTGTAGTACATCAGCCAATCCGCTTCCTGTTATATGTAGTGTATGGTTTCCTGAAGGACTCGTCCATTTGATGGGCCCCATCTTGAATGGCCATATCCCAAGAGTTACATTGATCTAAACCGTACAAATGCAACTGTTCTAACCATCTATTCTGTGTACTTTTCATTTCAACCATTCAGTTTCAGCCAGCTACACCATGGCCCATTAAAGTGAGATACTGTAAGAAGAATGATTCTGATCACCGTTCATTAACAAAAATCACTCATCCAGAAATTCACACCGTCCAATCAATACGATCTTCAACCAATAATCCATCCATTGCAAGACCATCCAATAAATAATTCTGATCGCCCATAAACATGGCCATTTGATTAATATGATCGGAGTGGGCCACCATTGAATTGATCCGACGGACTACAAAAAACCATTTTCCCCGTTTACATTCTTCCTTCTCGGTCACTTGTCCGTGAAACGCCAAGTTAGTCGTGCGCCATTTAAAAACGGTGGTAACTCTTCAACCGCACATCTGGCATAGTTGTACGGAAATCCAGGCCGTCCAAATCTCTAACCATATGATTTTTCTCATCGAATTTGGACCACTCGATAATTTATTTCCACCATCCATTTGATAACAGATAAATGGATGGTTAGGATTACTTGATCAGTAGTATTTTACATATATGATCTGGATAGAGGTAGATCAGTGCCACGTAGATCAAATAATGGGACCCACAATTTGAATGGTCTGGATGGTGGTAGATCAGTGCCACGTAGGATGACGTGATCAGTTTTAAATGGTGGAAAACTAACATAGGAGTTTTGCGTCTCCCTCCTTTTCCCCGTTTACGCGCATTTGCAGCAACAGTAACAACCTCTTTCCATTCCAACGAAAACTGTGGAAAAAGAAAAGAAAAGAGACAAAAAAAAACCTAGCTAGGGTTTGAGTTTTGATACCTTTCTCAACCAAAGGAAGCAACGAAGCTGAAAAAGAGAAAGTTCCAAAACGGTATTTTGAGATTTCTTGGAGGGTTCCATTGATTTCATCTTCATTTGAAACGGAAAAAAGATAAAAAAGAGAAAGCGTTGGAAAATCCCATCTTTATTCCAGTGGTTGCAAGACGTGATGGATTTGTTGCTTTTGATTCCAGTGCTGGATTTTTGAAATTCGTTGCGGTAATGGAAGATTTGAGTGATTTTGGTGATGGGGTTTTCTTGAATTTTCGTTTGGGTTGGGAAATGGCAGTTGGAAAATCTCGTATTTGTTCTATGTTCGAAGACCTGCGCGTTTGGGGCTTTTGAATCTGGTGTAGTTTTTCTGAAATTCGTTGTCGGAGTGGAATGTTTGATTGATTTTGGTGATGGGTTTTTCGTGAATTTTGATTTGTGCTGGGAGAAGGCTGTCAGAAAATATCATCTTTCTGCCAATCCGGTGTAGCTGATGAATTTGGGGCTTTTGAATCTAGAGTAGGTGTTTTTGCAATTCGTTGCGAGGATGGATGATTTGAGCTATTTTGGGGGTGGTTTTTCATGAATTTTTTATTTGGTTAGGTGGTATAAATTGAAAAAGTCCTAGAAGCCCTTGGAATTTAGGGATTTCAAAGCTCTTGTAGGCCTTTGGAGGAGTTGTGGTTGTAAGTGGACGATTTAAGGATGAATGTTTCTGAATTTTGATTAGGATGGAAGGCTTTAAAAACCCAATTTCTTCAACAGAAGAAACCCTTGCAATTTAGGGCTTTCAACCCTTTTGTGGGCTTGGGAGAAATTGATGTTGGAAGTGGAGAGTTTGAATGGAATTTTTGTGGGTGTAGATTTTGCTTTGGTAGAATTGATTGAAAGATCTCCCCATTTTTATTTGGCCATTCTCTTGTAGAATTTTGGAGAAATTTGGGATGAAGATGGCAGAAGTGAATGATTTCGATGATGGGTTTTTCATAGACTTCGACGAGGAGGAAGAAGAATTCCGGAGCTGCTTTGCAGAGGAAGATGAATGGCGGGACCTAGAGGAGTCTGTAGAAGATGGTTCGAAGGATGAGGTAGATGAATTCACATTGAAGATGTTCTTTAAAGGTGTGTCTATAGCTCAGGATGGAGATCCAGGTCAACGGGCTTCTGGAATTGGGGTTGTTATGGAGAGATTGCGCCAGGGGGCTGTTCATTATGTGCAGAAAAAGCTTGATTTCTATGTCGAGGAGTCGGTTGCTGAGCATCTGGCGTTGATGGATGGTTTGTTAGAGGCTTTGCGGAGCGACGTGACTCGTGTCTTTGCATTTACAGATTCTGAAACTGTATACAGTCAGGCGAGTAATCATCTATTCTTTTCCGATCTGATATTCTTGTTTTTTCCCTCTTTCTCTGCATCATGTCAGTCTGTTACAGTTTTCTTTAATGGAAAATACAAATTTTTTGATTTTTTACGGTTACATATATATTACCAGATCACAGAGACACAGTTTCTTACTATTCTGGTTTCTGGGTTTTTAGATCTTTACAGTGTCATTTGTTTTCGATTCTACAATCTGACTGGGCGATCATAGGAGCTTTTCTGTTTGCCTTCAGCAAATGTATAGATGGGGCCTACAGCCACCTTTAGGTAATCCAGACCTTTAATCTGGTGGGCCCCATTAGGGATGGGCCTTGCTCCAAAAGTTGACAAGTTCAAGAGTCTGCTTGGTAGCTAAGTGGATGGTTAAGCCAATAATCTGGATTGAACGATACAATAGAAACTCACCGGTGAGATTTTTAAGTTATGGTGCATTTCCTGGCAGTGCGGTAGCCACCTGGATCACAGGTTTTTGGGTGTTAACATGAAATCCTTTCATTGTTTCTACCATGACCATCATTTTTTATTATTTGGAAGTATCCAATATTTTCAAGGGAAAAGGCAGAAACAGAATTCAGAAGGCATAAAAAGTAGGTTGTATCATACAACTAGTTTTAGTCGACCTGTTCTTTGAAAAATGTATGATCCAAAAATCTGAAGGCATAAAAAATGGGTTGTAGTGCAACTGGTGCACAGCCAGTTGTAGGCGATGTTCCTCAATTTGGAAATCATGGAATTAGAATAGTCGATATTCAATTGCTTGGAAATTATATGAATGCATTAGGATTCATTAGTGCTTTTGACGTTTTTTGGCTTGAGGGTCTGTTTGGTTGCACCAAATATCATATTTTAATGATTAGTCAGCCTAATTTGGTCCAAATTTTCATGATATTTCATGACTTTGGTGCAACCAAACACGTCCTAAGCAGTCTGCAATCTTTGCCTCTTTATCAGTTGTTATCATTTTCTATATTGTTGCAATAAAGTTGTTGTTTATTCGTGAAAATAGTCATTCATTCTTGGGTTGGCATTTTGTTGGATAATTTCTTCAAAGGTTTTTTTTTTCCCGAACATCTGAACCAAGTGAATTTTCTTTCCATGAATTTGATTGGGATTGGATTATCAAGACCCTTCTTTTAAATGTAAACCACATATTGCCTTGAAACAGATCCTGATGTTTTAAAAAACCATAAATTTCACAGATTGCCCGAGGTGAAAGACTCGAAAACCAGCTTCTAACAGCACTTGCACAAAGGATTCTCGAACATGCGAGTAAACTGGAAATTTTCGTCTTGAAACTGGTTCCCAGTGGCGAACTCTTGAAGCCATTGAGATTAGCACAAGATGCGATCGGTGCGGGGGATGGCTCTTTTGGTGACTGCCCGATCTGTCGTGAAGAGAAGGCACCATCGCAGCTGATAAGATTGAACTGTTCTCACAAATTTTGCTGGCATTGTATGATAAAGTACATGGACGCAAAGTTACACAGCTCCCAAGTTCCAATACGATGCCCGCAATTGAGATGCAGACATTGCATCTCAGCCATTGAGTGCAAGTCATTTCTTCCGGCCGCTTGCTATGAATCATTTCAAAGGGCTCTTTCAGAAGCTGATATTCTCGACTCCGAGAAAATCTACTGCCCATACCCAAACTGTTCGGTGCTGCTTAATCCCCGCGATTGTTTATCAACGCAGGCAAGCTCATCCAGCCAGTCCGAAACCAGCTGTGTCGACTGCCCTGAGTGCCGGAGGTTTATCTGCATCAGTTGTGGGGTGCCATGGCATTCATCGATGAGCTGCGAGGAGTATCAGGAACTGCCAGTGGAGGAGAGAGATGCCGGGGACATCACTCTGCATCGCCTGGCGCAAAATCAGCGGTGGAGGCGGTGCCAGCAATGCAGGCGGATGATTGAGCTCACACATGGATGCTATCACATGACCTGCTGGTATGATTGACATCACCCCATATGGAAATTTTTAGTTTGTGAATTTCTCTTTCTTGAATTTGAATAGTTTTTGTTGGAAACCAAAGTATTATTAAAACAGAACAAGAGTATACCCTCAAAAGGAAACTGATGAATTTCCATACCATGTTACAATAAAGTAAAAGAGTCTCATAGCAATGGCTCCGACACCTAAATAGCCATCGTATGATTATGGCCCCCATCAATTACCAGTGTATTATGTCAAATCACATCTTTTGATTAAAAAATGCTTCTCCTTGCATGGCACTAATTGATACTTCTCTCTGATCTGATTTGTCATATCTTTGCTGGTACTACATCTAACCTGAAAGATTGTTTTGCTTCCTTCCAATCAGGTTCCGTGTATATCTTGATTTGAATTTAGGAGATGCTTGCTACTGTTTATCAACAGTGGAGAATTCACCACCTGTTGACATTTCCTACTATTCCTAAACTGATTTCTACATCACCCATGCCTTCCTGAACGATTTGAGAAACTTACACAGTTACACTAGGTTACACAGTAAACTGGGCAACGAACCAACAGATGATTCACCATCTCTTCCACCCACAGTTTTGAATAATTATATCAGTGGGCGTATCGGCCAGGCCCAAAGCCAATACAATACAGAGCTTATCAGAGCCATATCGGCCGATCAGAACTGTATTAACCATAAATTTCCCCAAAAATCTTGAAAATTTATTGGGAAAATTGAAAAAAATGCAAAACTCCAGCATCTATCATTTTCTTTTTTTATGTTTGACACGTATTTACTGGCACATCAGACCATAAGAATGTTGTCTATCGGCTCGAACTACTGAAAGTTAACAAATTAGGCCCTAATTGAAAATTTGAAATACAGCTATAAGGAGATGAAAAACTGGAAAAAAAAGTGATGGTTTACCCACTCCTGATTTTCCCCAAAATTGTCCATCCTGGTTTTGATTCGTTGAAGCCCACTAATCTTGTGTTTTAATTCCTAAAATATGTCTAGTTCTAATCTAAAATAACTTTCTAAGTCTCCTCTATGATTGGTTGAAACAAAGAAAAAAGTGCAAAATAAGAGAATGGATATTGACCATATTGGCCTATATCGGGTGTGTCATCCCCCTGCATAGGTGCTGAATTCCAACCCCCCCACCCCCCCCCAAAAAAAAATAAAAAATAAAAAATCGTGTAATGGTGAGGTCCTATATGGTTAGGACATGGGCAAGACAGCCATATCATAACCACAAAACCATGCTTCCATCACCCAACAAGCACACACCTATTTGGAAACTGATGGCTGCTGGGGTTGTTTGGATCTAAAGAAAGCAAATGTTGTTTCCAATGGAGGGAAAGGCAACTAGTAGAAAGAAAAAGAAGTTTTTGATGTTTGCTTTCAATGAAGATCTTCATTGCCAGTTGGAGCCCATTTTCAAATTAGTTGCTTGGTGAAACAAAACATTCCATAGGTAATGTACTTGGTAGTTTCTGGCATGTCCTTGTTGGCACATGTGGCACTCGAAGATGAATGGTGCCACGTGGCGTGTATGGAAAATTGGAACATATGGTACAGGTGGGGTGCTTGCCGATGGATTAAAATTGGCAAATGTGGCCCATTTGGCACATATAGGGCTCTTGAAGGTGGGAAAGAGGCACATGTGGGACATAGGAGTCGCTTGGAGATGGATGGTGTCACTTATGAGGTGCTCCAATATTGGGAGTGGCACATCGGTACGTTAGAAAATTGGCACATTGGGGGGTAGGGGGTGGGTGGGGGTGCAAGAAAAGATGGACTGTAGTTCCATATCAAAAGTATTCCAAAATGGTTACATAACGGTCGTGAACATTACACATTACGTAGTCATGGCCGTAAGGGCCATTACAAGAAAATTATGGCCCATAATGGTCCGTTACATGGCCGAAATAGTTAAAATAAAAAAAAACTGTTGCGGCTGTTATGACCCGTCTTATAACAGTAGTGGCAGTGGCTGTTATGGCCACAATTACCGTTATGTAATACCTTGACCCTATCACATTGCCACATGTGAGGTGCTAGAAGATGGATGATGGCGCATGTGAGGCACTTGATTAAAACCAGTCTCATGGAATCCCGCACAAGAAAGGGAATAAGAAAGAGAAAGGAAATTAGGAGAAATCAAGTGAATGGGTTTGCATTTTTCAAGCGAAACACCACCCATATCAAGAGGGAGAAGAGATCTGTAAACTCTCTCACAATACTCAACAACCTCTTACTCAAAACTCTAGAAAAAGAGAAATATTACAGTCAAGAGAATATGGCATTTATACAATCCATGTAACTAATCCAACTCATCCCCAACTAATCATGGTGATTAGTTACCAAAGATTCTCCACTCACACTAACAAATTAGTTAGTCTTGTAACCAGTGATCGAAATATCGATATTATCGGCCGATACTATCAGCATCGCACCACTGCGAGACGAAACTCCTCCGATAACCCCCGGAAGATACCAAAAATCCAAAACTTTAGATATCGTGCGATATATTCGTCGATATCGTGCGATACATCGTCGATATCGCCGATACAACCCACCCCGATCTAACAGTTCTAGCGCTTTTTTTTTTTTTAAGTGAGGAAAAATTGGAGGGAGGATTTCAGTACCGTGATTGGAGGTCGAATTTGGTGGGTTTCGATTTCCCTCTTTCTTTTTTCCTTTGAATCCAATGGAGATGCATCGCAACGCAACGGAGATTTCGGCGAAGGGATTTCTCCAACCGAGATTTCAGCGAGAAATCGGGCCTATTGAGGTGAAGATTTGAGATTTTTAGGGTTCCGGAGCTTTCGGAACCCTCTTCCCTCTTTCAAAACGCAGCTTTGCTGAATCCCTTACATATCCGATTGCGTACTGAGTTACTCGTACGCTTTATCGTATCGATAAAACTCCATGGGCCCACCGTGAATGTATGTGGTTTATCCACACCGTACAACTGTTTTTCCAGCTCATTTAAGGGGTTGATCCCAAAATTGAAGCATATCCAAAGCTCAAGTGGACCATACCATATGACACAATGGGAATAATGATTACAACTGTTGAAACCTTGCCAGGCCCACAATGATGTTTATTTGTCATCCAACCTGTTCATAAGATCACAGAAACAGGGATGAAGGGAAAACATAAATATAAGCTTGATCCAAAACTTCCATGGCCATCAAGAATTTTTCATTGGTATATGTTCAATTCAGGTTGTTTCCCGTGGTGCGGTCCATTTGAGCTTTAAATATGCTTTAATTTTGGGTTCAAGACCTAAAATTACCTATTAAAATGGATTGAACGAGTGGATAAAATATATAAATCACGGTGGACACCATAGTGTTTATTAAGCACACAAAATAAAATGCACCCCTAAATGCACCTGTAACTCGTGGGTGGATTGATGCTACGTGAGTAACAACTTAGTTGGTGTTACGCTTGCTGTAGGGCCCACGTTGATGATATGTTGTGGATCCAATCCATCCATTCATTTTTATAGCCCATTTTATGATGTAATGCCAAAAATCAAACATATTCAAATATCAGGTGGACCACACTACATTAAACAATGATTAATGAAAACTTACCATTAAATTATATGGATCTGCTTAATTTTTCTAGTGCGGTCTACCCAAGATTTGGATCTACTTAATTTTTGGATTAATATGCTTAAACTATATGAAAAAAAATAAATGGACGGCCTAAATAAAATATATATAGCAAGTTGGACTCCACAGATCCTGTGACAAGTCTGGCTATTGTACCACATAGGTTGTGTGGTGCGAAGACGAGCGCTGACGCTCCAAGTTGTACCAATGGTTCAAAGGAGATCAAAGTTACATGGGCCACACAATGATGTATTTATTATATCCACCCCGTTCTTCAATTTGGCGAGATCATTTTAGATCATGAGCCCAAAAATAAGTCATATCCAAAGCTCAAGTGGACCACACCACAAATAGTTGTGGGACAATGATTCTCTCCCTTAAAACATTTGTAAGGCCCACCATAACATTTATTTTCCATCCAATCGGTTCATAAGGTCACACATACCTGGATGAAGAGGAAAAAAAAACAAATATCATATTGATCCAAAGCTTATGTGATCCCAAAATGGTTTCAATGGTAGACTTTCAATCCTCCATTACATTTTGCAGTGTGGTCCATTTAATAATTGGATTTGCCTTATTTTTCGGCTCAAGCATTACGAAGCTCGCCAAATTGACGGCGGTTTGGATATAAAACATACCTCATGAGGACCCACATAACTTGTTGACGTCAACACACAACCATATTGGTCCGGCTCATTTTTGGTACCATGTCCTAAAATGAGCTCACAAAACAGATGGGCGGGGTGGATTTCTCACAAACATCACGGTGGGCCCCACCTAAGTTTCCAGCGCATTAACTTCCTGGAAAAGGCTTTCACAGGGAATGCGCCTGAGACGATGATCAAGAGCCACTGCTATGTGGGTCTAGGCCATAACCAATCTCTATCATTGATATGTATATTTCTCAATTTTTATTTCTTTTGTTTTTCAATGAATTGGTTGTTTTCATACATGTCTTTGATACATTTATAAATATCAAGCATTCAATTTAAATATAGTTGTATTAGTTCAGTTAAACATCGCATAACTTAGGACCATTTACGAAGGAAATTTATTATGTGGACTTTTTTTTTGAGATGTTATGATTTAAAAGTGTATATTAAGGTCCTTTTTAACAATCCATGAAGTTTCATTGAAAAATTCAACCATTTTCCCAATGTTTCCCCATGTTTCCCAAAAAGTGCGATAAATTATGCGATACAAACGACATATCCCATGCGATAACCGATACATATCTGTATCCCAAGGGTGCGATACATAACGCGATACCGATATTTCGAACACTGCTTGTAACCGAATTAAGGAAATTACAAAAGTGCCATTTCCTGCCCAAAACAAGAGGGGAATATTATTTCTACTAATCAAGGACCTGTCCCAAAATAATAGTCGAGATCCCTAGCGGGTGGAAATAGTATTTCTGCCAACTAGGTGGAGTTCATGGGTTGGTGGAAATACTATTTTCACCCACCGGGGAATTTCCTACTCATGCCTTTTTCATGCATTGTGTGGCCCATTAATCATATCCCCAAGTTGCTTGCTTTTGTTGTTTTAGTTGCTGGATGGCTAGTAAGATTGACGACTTGGCCGAGAGGATCAAGATTATTCATGACACAGTTTAGCAACAAATTGAGGATATCAATTTGAAGTATACAAAGGATGCAGACAAGCAATGGTGCATAATGCTGTTTGAGGTTGGTGACCATGTATGGGCTATATGCTGACAGGAGGAGGGTTCCCTGCCAGAGGTATAACGGGCTTCGGGAGTATGAGATTGGACTCTACGAGATCGTCCACTGATTAATGACCACGCCTAGATATTAAGGTTCCAAATCATATCTGCGCACATAATGTGTCAACATCAAAATGATTGGTTTTGTACCACGGTGAGCCCACAACCAATCAAGACAGTAGTAACTCAAGGACTAGTTCTCTAACTAAGGGAGACTATTTTGGATGCCATAACCCTATGCTATTTGGAGTAACAAGATTGGGCAGCTCGAGGGTGTGATTGATGGGCCACCTAGAACACGAAATAATGTGAGCAGGGCGGAAAAGGAATCCATAAAGTAGATATGGATAGGAAAATGGCACATCTGAGGAGATATGCGGAAAAGAGTCTAACTAAACCTGTCTGTTTTAGCACACATGATTTCCATGGAAAAGTGCCAAGGTCAATGGTCAAAAAGTGATTGAGAGTTGTCTAAAAAAAGTGGAAATCTTTTTTTTTTTTTCTGGCGTAGTGGAAATTGCCCTTGAAGAAATTTGTGGAAATGGAAATCAATTTCCATAGTTGGCTTTCTTTTCACAAGCAACTGAAAACCTCACATCTGAGGAAACAGATTCCATTTTCACAGTAGAAAAGAGGATTCTACCAATCTAAACAGCCCAAATGTAATTAGCTTTGAATTTGGAATTATAGAAATTGTAAGAGGGTTTGAGAGAGGGATTTTCCTTCGTTCTCCTTGAGTTCGGGTGGCTTTTTTTTTTTTTTGTCTAGAAATTCTCCAAGTGCACTTGACCTTACTTGAATTTCCCTTATTCATCATCTTTGGCCATGTTTGGAAATCTTGGATTCCATGCCAAACAATGGAAAATGAAAAAGGATTTTCCTATGATTTGAAGACTTGTGTTGTTCATATGGCAAGGAAAAGGGTGGATTCCACCTAGCAATCATTATTTTTTTAGTGATTAGAACAAAATTTTATTGAGAAAAGAGGCCGAAGCCAGAATATACAAGACAAAAAGACTATACACCACCCAAGAGCTTTTCTAGCTCAACCCAGTTGGTCGGAAAATGAACTACGGTCTATGGCCTTCGTGGCCAGTGCCCATTTTATTACATGAAATTTCACTTTGTTAAACACTTCCTCAACTCGACCTGAACGATTTCTGAAAGTTCTGTTATTCCTTTCCAACCATACAAACCATCAACCTGCCAGCAAAGCAAGTCGCCACACTTTCCGGCCTGCATTCTCAATCATACCCTCATGCCACATGAAGAAGAATTGACTAATGGAACTTGGCGAATCCCACTTTAATCCAAAGAGGTTAAAGAACTTATGCCACACGTCTCGCAAAGCTGCAATGAATAGATAGATGATCCATCGATTCCTCATCTTGAAAGTAATCACACAGACATTCGGGAGAATCATGTTTCTTTTCTTGAGATTATCAACCATCAGAACCTTGCCACACCCTACTAACTAAGCAAAAGCCGCCACCTTTGGGCACACCATAACGCCAAACTGAAGCAGACGGACTTATCCCGCTATTTTTTGGTGAATAGATAAGCATTCCTATTTTTAAGACTATTCATAACCGGACTTATCCCGCTATTCACAACCGGACTTATCCCTCCAAAAGCTTGAACTGATAGACCGTGGTGAATCAGTCCCTTTATCCCATAGCCTAGGCCCCACATCCCATGGGTTGGGACCTCGGCCGAACCCTCATTGTGGGCCCTACATCACATGGGTTCTGCCTTACACGAGCCACCTGCCTCACATGGGCTGCCCACCCTGAGTGTGCCCCTACATCCCACTGGCCACCCCACTCGAGCCCGGTGTGAAAATGCCCTGCATTAATGGGCCATCAAATGGTCCATAATATCAACGGTTTGAATCACTAAACCATGGGTCCCCCCTTAACAAACTGAAAACCTGAACAGCACTGCATGGCAGACATTTATAATGCCTCCATCATGCTCTAGGCATCCATGCTGTAGAAAGCTAGAAGCTTGCTCCTCTAGGCACTACAGAAATGGAGATGCGCTGCATTTAACCAGTGTTTGTGCCTCCTACAATGCCTTCTATTGGACATCGTGTCTTACTGATGAAGATTGTAATCCTTTAACTGGTGATCATAGATTGACAAATGATAGAGCCCACTGTATTTCTGGCTGATGTATCTGGTAGAGTGCAACTGAGATCAGCTGAGAAACGGATGCAGGTAACGACGTGAGAAATGAACATGTGAAATGTTCCATTTTACATCAGTTGCTATGGCAGTTTGGTAGAAGCATGGAACGCTACAGAAGATGAGAATTGAGAACTGTGGGTTTTTGGGAGTTGAAACAGTTTCCTGGTGGAGTGCAACTCGTTCGGGTTGGGTCAAGTTGAGGGTCAACCTGAGCCCGACCAGACCTCAAGAGTACCCAACCCACAATCTTACCTGACCTGAATTCCATCCCAAGGTGCCCAACCCAAACCTAATCCAAATTCCTCCATACTCGATCCAACCTGACCCAACTCGACCCGAGCCAAATACATGTGATTATTTCCAACCTGACCTGAATTGGCTCAACCTGAAGTCGACCCCATTTCAAATCGGACATGAGGACCTGACAACCCAAACCCGACCTGAGGACTTTGACACCCTAACCTGAACTCAGGTTGGGTCAATTGGATTCCTGTTAACCGGAACCTAGGTTGCAGCACTATTTCCTGGTATCCATGGGCCTGTGGCATTGTTTTGATCAGAAACAAAAAACATGGGGTGGAACTTGCAAGGAGAATCTGGAAATCTAAGTACGTAGTCAAAAGGTGAAAACTTTATCATCGAAGGTTTATTTCATCTGGTTGTGAATAGTCCCTTGATGCTTCAGTCCATACAAGTGACACCTGTTATTTAGTGATCAAATGGACTCCACTGTGGATGGGGATGCCCCAAAATACTTAGAAATGAGAAGATCCTAGCCATTAAATAATGTTATAGAAAGATTAAGGCCTTAATCCATACTCTCTGTACTGGACATGTATTGTATAATACAAGCTCACCTGTTTAAGAAAGTTTGTTAAAACTAGAAATTTTTTAATAACTGTTTTAATAACATTAATATGACATGTATTAGGGTGCCACCAAATATCGAAAAATTTCATGATATTTCATTATTATTGGTCTAATTTGGTGCAAAATTTCATGAAATTTGGTGCAACCAAACACACCTTTAGAGGAAATAATTTAACCTGGAGGCTTGTGTACACAAGGATCCCGGAGTACTTAGGGATCCACGCAAGACAGTGATGGTGCAAACGAGCTGGAAGATCATCAAGATTGAATTTTGAAGCATTTTGGCGCTGGTCGCGTCCAAATCGGATGAAGAAAATTAAATATGCATTTTAAATTATTTTTCAGTATGGATTTCTTTTATCATTTATGAGAGGTCATGGAATGAGGGTCTTGGTTTAAATAAAAATGGGATTTTTACTGCAAATTCCTCAAGAATTCTGATTTTACCAAACAATGCCTTGACTCATTTGAAGTACCAACGTGCTTTTTGGTGAATGAAATGACTAAACTGCCCTTATATATTTTTTTCTAAGTGGTAGACCTGAGCATTGCAGGCCCCACGTGGTGTGTTTACGACCTTCAACCCATCCAACCAGTGTGGCCCATCATGATGACCATTCAAATGAAGAATCGTGCTAATCCAATCATTAGGTGGGCTACATCATTGAAAACAATGTGCATGTGATAATTGGACTGCCTGATTCTTGGTTCTTGTGATCATCATGGTGAGATGCACCTGTTAGAATGCTGCTTGGATGCCATGCATATACCACATGGGCCCACAATGCTCGAGTCTACCACTTCTTTAGAAAAAAATGATGGCATTTTGGTCATTTCACTCACCAGAAAAGCATGTTTTGGCACTTCAAATGAGTAAAAGCATTGTTTTGTAAATCAGGGTTATTGAGGAATTTTCTGGTAAAAATCCTAAAACTGACGATTCACGATTTGTTTCCTTATTTAGTTTGATAACTAAGTCACAAGTGAGGTCGGAAGTTTATTTTATTTTATGAAAGGTTGAGGTTGGAAGTTGGTTTTTCTAGACTAAAGGATGTTTAAGATGAAGTTAAATAGTCCAGTTAGGCTAAGTTGTTCTTGGGGCAGGAATCAAGGAATCAGTCATGATTTGTTTCCTAATTTAGTTCGATAACTTTAGTCATAGGAAAGGTTGGAAGTTGGTTTTCTTGATTACAGAAAGCTTAATAAATAAGTTAAATAATCTAGTTAGGTATCTTTTTAGGGGTTGTTGTTATGCCAGACGGATGATTCAGGTTGTGTAGGTGCTTTCGAGTTTTGAAATGTAACTTTTAGCTATGCTAAGCCCACATACTGGTACAAGACAGCCGTCCATCTACATGCTGCCACATGCCATAAGGTAGCGAGGGTCTGAGATCCATCAGGTGGGTCCCACCATATAGATGCCCAGCCAATCATCAAAATGGCCATGTCCATCTCTTTCTAACATTATGGCCCACCTGATGGGTGGACCCACCTCATTTTTGGGCCAGGGCATCTATGTAGTTTGGCCAACCTGATCGATGGCTTGGATCTTCCACCAGTGTGCTGTGCTGGCAAATTAAGAAAAAGATGCCAAAACTGCTGGGTTCTGATATCTGTTGGACCTGATGCTATAATTTGACATGGTGCGGTTGTTCTTGTACAATTAATTCTATGCCAACCAAACCGGGCATTGTGATGCTTAGACATATGTGAGGTTACTTCTGAATCTGCGAGTTGGTTTTTCTTTATTATTGAAATGCTATGTTTTCTTTTAAATGTACTTGAGGGGTGATCAAAAGCTAATCTTACTTCATAAAGGGACCTCTGGAATTAGATTTTTCCATCTCTTTTTTATCGCTGGCCAACAAGATCCAATCTTAGTTTCATGAACCTGTTACCCAGATGCTGCTCTTAATTCAAATCATGCTTTCGACTCATGCTCCTGCTTCCTGATTGTTTATACCTGGGAAAATTTTGAACCAGATGCTTCCCCACTCCACCTGAATCTGATGTTGCTTCCCTTCACGCTTAATGCAACTATTCATGTGATGCACATTTATGTTCTCATCGACACTTCAGATAACTTGTTATAGGGGCCATTTGGGGCAAGAAACTCGAGGGTTCCTATTTATTTGCCCAAAAGACGCGGGGCCTATTGGACAAATAACTCGCCTCGACTGCGTTGTCGTCTAGCACACAGCCCTACAAAAACAGGAATGGGAAAAAAATTACCTAATTCGCTGAGAACCCCTACATTTTCATTCTGAATCGCGTGATCTGAATAATGGGTCATTTGTGGATCACAAGTTCTACCAACCTGAAATTATGATTCTATAGTCATAATGTTGATTAAGTTGCAATATAAATTTATAATTAGAATGTAGAGATATTCATACTGATTTATGCAACGGCATGCTTATAGTATTATATAACATGCATAGGAATCTTTAGTAATGACTTTCATCATTTCATATATAATTTATAACATCAATTCTCTTGTAGAATTATATTGCATATACTTGGCGAGTGTACTGTAGGGACCTACCTAGCTGATCCGACCCTAGTGTGCCACTTATTGGGGGAAGTAGCATGCCACACACTGGTTCCCATACCATACATAGTTCAAAAACCCTAAAACTCCATTCAATGTTCAGCCGGGTTGGGTTGATTAGAAGACTTGACCTGACTCGACTGTATAAATTGAAAATATTAGGAGTGTTGATGGATATTTAAAATAGTTAGACCTCTTATAAGTAAATATAAAATGTAACTCTAAGTGACAAGATTATAGGTACCTTACCAGTTAAGGTTGTGTCCTCTGTAGTTGAGGTTGGGGCTTTGAATCTCGCTTCCACCATACTATTTTATTTTTAATAAAATCCCACCACTTAAGGTGATTGGCTCAGTTCAAGTCAGGCTAAGTTGTATCAAGTCAACCAAGCCACCAAAGTTTCTCTGAGCCCTGGCCAAGTCATGCCTAGCACTGAGTTTCCAAGAGACTTGGCTTGTAATCTCGCTGAGTTGAGTTGACTCGGCCGAGTTTCAAGTTGAGTCAGCTGGTTATAGAACTCGTATCATACGTACCTGACTAATCCGCGATGCTTAACATTGGAACGAATGGACTCCCAAATATTTCTTCAGTCTAAGAATCTACACTATTCATGTTTTCTTTCATTATTGTTTTGTGAATGAGGTGCTTCTAGACAACAACTCAAGTGTCAAGCTCTCATCTAGTGGGCCTACTAAATTCCAGAAAGACAGGTCCAAAGCCTGTTTTCACGCCAGATAGCACCTTGTGCCTTTTGTTTGTTATCCACTTCTACTTTTATATGTTGCTTTCTCAAACATAGCTTTATCAATTCATAGCACATTGCAATGCGAAGTTGTTAAGGGCCCATTTGGACACACTTCTGCAACAGGAGGGTTTCCACAAAAGGGTCCACACACGCTTTTTTCAGTCCACTCGATGAAAACTGATGGGATTGGTTTTCATAGAGCTGGCTTTTTAGCCCCTATTTTGCCAAGCGAGGGATGAGATGGGGGTTGTGAAGGTATAGCCAAACGCACAACATAGACAGGGGGGTTTGGCTCAAAATGCTGTATATGCATCAAACACCCCTTTTCAGGGTGCATTTTAACAGGCCCTAAAGGCCAGAGTAGCAGAACTTCTGTAACTCCATTTAAGATTCCTCCAACTTAGGTTTCCTATATGCTATTGTAGCAGCAACGCATACCTCAGATCCCAAAATGTCTTTGGATTCCAATTCTATAAAACTGTAGATAAATTTATAAGATTTCATAAAAGTGTGTGTGAGATTCTCGCTTTTGTTTCCTGCAGGTGCGGCCACGAATTCTGCTATTCTTGTGGGGCCGAATATCATGACGGGCAGCAGACCTGTCAATGTGCATTCTGGGACGAAGACTTTGAGGGCTCGACCACCCCATCTCTGCACGAAGAATCGGAGCCATGGAGATGGGACTCATTCGATTCTGTGCCCATGGCTATGGATGCGTACACGGATCAGGAGAGATCGCAGCTGGCGCTGATCCAGAGGTTCCTCGCCGGTGGATTCAGCCTCAGTGATCTCCATGTGGATCAGTCCCCGCCCCGCTGCTCAGACTCATATGTTGACACCATAAAGGACCTCCACCAGCTCCCGTGGCTCGAGAGGTTCGTCTCTGTGATTAGCGACAATTACTATGAAGATTACGTCCAGTAAATTAAGCGAAGCTCACAACCACACATCTTGATTCTCGTAATAAGTCGCATGCAATAGGTATATCCTGTCCATTGTTTCTGTTTACATTGGCTGCTACTTCATGAAGGTGACAACACTTCTTATCTTTTTTTTCTTTTGGGTCTTTTTCCTTACTGCTAAAAAAATGCTGATTTCTTTGAATGTAGAGATTTTTACCATGCATACTGACAATAGAAATCAGAAGGCTGTGTTTACTATTAGGTTCGGTTCTTTTCTTTTTTTGAGCTTTGCTAAGCCCACGCACGGGTATGAGAGAGCTCATGTACACGCAATACATGTGCTGGCATGGCACACAAGTACGAGATCCAGTCCATCCATCATATGGATACCTGTGTAGACACCTTGGGCCAGGAATCAGGTCGTTCCACTTGTCAGTGGGCCAAGGCTTATGAAACAAATGCAAAGGGGAGAAAAAGCTGTGAACTTAATGTGTTCACCCATCTCTAATATCATGACACAATTGCTCAGTAGACCAGTTAGATCGGTTTTGTTTTTAGGCGAGAGCTTCTGCACAGTCGGACCCACCTGATGGATGTCGTGGGTATGGAACCCGTTCTGAGTGTAGATGGTATTAGATAAAATGGGCTCTTACCAGGCTTGAATTATACACGGTTTGCCCCCTCCCAACTTCTTTAATTGGTTGGTAGTGGTCAACCACTGAAAGGAAAGGCCTAAGGTGATTCCCAGGTGGTGGAAATCTGAATTTTGATCGTTTCCTGCATGATCAACTCGTAGGGGTGCAGTGGGGCCAGTTTGACAGATTGGTTCTTTGACCCTGGATGATAATAAACATCTCTGGATTTGGAAATCTGATCTGCTGGGTTGGTTTTGGGTCCAAATTACCACCTCAATTACCTGTCCTTGGCCTTTGCTTTCAAATAGGTAGGATTTGGACCACCCAAAAATGTAATGGACTTGAACATAATCTAAAAGTTACACTTAAATCCCTTCATTTAATTAATGTAATCAACAAAAATGTAAAAATCTTTCTGAAAATCATAGTGCTTTTATTCTGGTTCAGCAAATCATTGATAGCGCTCTTATTGCTCACGAATGTTTAGACTTGAGGCACAACGCGAGAGAGAAAGGTATCACATGCAAGCTGGATTTAGAGAAGGCATATGATCACGTTGACTGGGACGACTTGGAGTGCATGATGCAGCACCTTGTGTTTGGGGAGAGATGGAGAGAGTGGATCGGGGAGTGCGTGAAATCCGCTCGTTTTTCGATTCTACTTAACGGATCTCCCAAAGGTTTTTTCAGAAGTACTAGAGGTTTATGCCGGGGGGATCCATTATCCCCTTTCCTCTTTCTTATCATTACGGAAGGCTTGTCGAGGTTGATTAGAGGCCAGGAAGAAGGATTTTTTTCGCAGTTTCAAGGTGGAAGGAATGGAGTTCCCGATTTCTCATATTCAATTTGTGGATGACACTTCTATCTTGCAATGCTGAGATGGCGAAGGTGGAAAACCTTAGAATGATTATTCGTTGCTTTGAGGCGGTGTTGGGCCTTAAGTTTAATATAAGGAAAAGCAAGATGTTAGGGGTGCTTGTGGAGGATGGCGTGCTTTGGCCTTTGGTGGACTCTTTTGGTTGTGAGATAGGTGTGCTTCCATTAACATTTGTTGGTCTTCCTCTTTGTACTGGAAAACCTCCAAAGTTCCTTTGGGATAAGGTAATTGAAAGATATGAAAGATATCTTGCTAGATGGAAAAGCCGATATCTATCTCTAAGGGGTCACATAACGATGATAAAGGCAACTCTCTCAAATCTTCCTCTATACTTCATTTTGGTATTCAAGTGCTTGATGTCGGTTTTGTCCAAGCTAGAGAAGTTGCGGCGAGATTTACTTTGGCATGGGATGAAAGATATGAACATGGCGTTGCTAGGAAAATGGCATAAAAAGAAATTCCACCTTTTGGAATGGAAGGAGGTTTGCAAATCCTACAAAGAAGGTGGTGTAGGGGTTAAAGACCTCAAAGCTATGAACATGGCGTTGCTAGGAAAATGGTTGTGGAGATTCAGGAAGGAAGAAGAGTCACTTTGGAAAAAGGTCATCAAAGCTAAATATGGGTGCATGGAGGTTGGGTGGTGGACAAGGGACTCTTCTCTTTACAGATTGTTGGCTTTGTGGAAAGGCATTATCTCCATGAAGATGACATTTCTTGAAGATGTAGCTTTTTCTCTCGGCAATGGTGAAAACATTTATTTTTAGACAGAAGTATGGGTAGGAGAATCCACACTGAAAGAAGATTTTCCTAGTATTTACAACTGCTTCTCTTTTGAATGAGGACAGGTGATTTGGAAACCTCCATGCAGAAGGGCTGAGGAGATAAACGAATTTGTGAATCTTCTGAATTGTATTCATCTTTGTTGCCCGGACTCATCCTCTTTGGACCACATGATCTGGAGATTTGATGAATCAAGTGCATTTTCGATCCAGTCTTTCTATTCCTACCTTACCAAGAATTCCGCGGAAAGAGAAGAGTCAAGCACCAAGCATGTTTGGCACTATCAAGTTCCCCCCAAGATCGTGGCCTTTGGTTGGTCGATTGGGTGCAAAAAGGTTCTGATTGTCAATAATCTCCGGAGATGTGCTATGATTATCCTGAACATTAGCTTATGCTGTATGGGAGACGAGGAAACGGTGGACCATTTATTTGTTCATTGGGATCATTTGGTCTGATATTTTGTCCCGATTCGGAGTAATGTGGTCTTGTCCGGCTTCGATGGGAAATCTTTTGGGAGCTTGGCATGGGATTGCGTTAGAAAAGAATGACGCTAATATGGAGAATGTTCGTCCTTGCTGTTTGGCGGTCTGCTTGGGAGGAGAGAAATGCTAGATGTTTCCATAACAAGAGCAAGTCACCAGAAAGCATTTCCCAAAGGCCAAGGATGCTAATTATAGATTGGGCTTCCAACTATGAGTAGTTCAAGGGTTGTAATTTTTCTTTCTTGGGGATGTAGTTAGGCCGCCATCTTGGCAGTTTAGTGTTTTGTTTGCCTTTTGGCTTTCTTTAATCAAATTCAGTTCTCTTCAAATAAATAAATAAATAAATAAAAATGTAAAAATCTTTCCAAGGAAAACATGTAAATTGATGCTGTTTAAATAGGAAATTAGAACTTTGAACCAACCTAGCTTAGACCTGAGCCATAGACAAATGAGTTAGGTCTTTAGATCATCTTAGTCTAGACTGTAGGACACATTTTTGGACTTGGATCCAACTAAAACCCAACCCATCTATTCATGGATTGAATCTGGGTATGAACTCTGAACCTGATTGCTAAATCGTTCAGGTTGGGAACTCTCCTCAACCCCACCCATTGTCCTCGGCTGTAGGGGAGTTAACTGTATTGTTGCCATTCTTCAGTAAGTTCACCATGCCGATGGAGGTGGGACCACCCAAAAAAAAAAGGGTACCGGAAATGTTCGTGTTTAATTCGGCCTCTACCATTAAAAAGATGGTAAAAAATCTGCTCAAAGTAACGGAAATGCCAAAAATTCAGAAATAAAAAAGATCGGGTTTGTGTGGTTTAGACTAAAAAAAGCAGTGTGTAAAAAATGGCTATATATGTGCATATATGTGTTTATACCTTATGTATAAATAGGTTATAATAGAAAACTCCACTTAAAATAGATAGAATTCCTATATGTATGAGCAATCATGCATGTCTTTTAGGGGGCGTTTGGATCTTAAGTTGCTTAAGATAAGTTACTTATGCCACAAGTAGCTTATCTTAGTTTCTACTTATTAAGAAGATTAGTATGTTTGGTAAATAACATACTTATCAGCTTCTCGGATCTTTCGTCTCTCCTAGTGCCTCTCTTCAGCAACTTATGAAAATTAGAATAGCTAAAATAATTAACTGAAGTGAAGTACTTTTAAGTAAAAAAGTTACTTATAATTAATCATAAACCAAACTTATTTATCTAAAATAAGTCACTTATCTACTGCTGTAAGTAGGAAAAGTAACTTATTTGGTGGTATCCAAACGGGCCCTTAAGTTAATTCTTATATAAATTGATCCTTCACCAAAACTTTTCATCTTCTACTCAATTCTATTAATGGATGGCAATCATCAATCTTTATTAAAACACCCTTCTAAAGTTTTGTTTTTTCAATAAATGTTTTTTATTCAGTTTGCCTGAAAGAATTTCCTCTGTGTGTGTGTGTGTGTGTGTGTGTGTGTGTGTGTGTGTGCGCGCTTATCTTTGAAAATATATAGAGTTTTAATATTTTATTAATTAGATGAGTTTTGTTAACTACAGTTTAAAATAGAGTTTTGTTAACCACAAAGGGCTCGTTTGGGAGCTTGAATTTGGAATCTAAATCACAAATCAAGGCGACTCCAAATCTGGTTCCGGCTCCATGGCTAAATGCTAAACAGACTCTATTTCAATACTGAGACCAAGGACCGAGTGCCTATGTGGTGTTGGTGGGTGTGTAAGAAAAAAGTGATTCTGAATCTTCACTTATGTTTGGCAGTTTGTACGTGAAGATTATGTTTGGAAGCTTGTATTCAGAATGCATTGGAATCCAAAAATATGAATACATTAAAATTTGTAGTATGCTAAATCATATTAAATCAACTTCAATAACCCACATTAGTACACGTGGTATTTGACAGAACGATCCTAAGAAGCCCAAATGATTGGAATAAGTCCATTGAAATATATACTTTGGTAAAAAAATGACAAAATTCTAAGACTTAGGTGGGCTACAAGCACAAGGATTACAAACGAGTGACTCACCAACATTTTTTCACCATTGATTTAGACCACCAATGTTTGGACAGTTCAGATGATTCTATTGATGTGATTTTAGTGATGCATTGGGTAATTAGATTGTTTTAGGTATCATCAGCATGCCAAGTGTTCGATGAATTACCAGCCTAGTAACACATTTGTTACGAGTGCAAGCAGATTTCAAAAATTACCCTCGAGTCTAAGCTGCCAAAGGATTTTTGGATTTGGAATGCAGAAATTCACCCAAAGCTGGTGTTGCGAAACAATCTCTTGAGTTTTTATTAGTGTGGTTCGTCCGTGCCACATGGATGGACATTCCAAAATATCTCCTAGATTTGGAGATCAGAGCCGTCCAATCATTTGGGCTTTTACTTCTCTTTTCTTTTTCAGTTGATTGGTCTCCACTTCTTTTTGTGACCGTCTATTTTGCGGGCCATCCATCATAGAATTGGGCAGCATCAAGATTGCCCTATTAAGGGGATTTGGGACATGGTCCATTCTATCAACGGATCTGGATTTCCCAACCATGGGACCCAGTTGTGGGAATCTTATGAACCCCAAAGAAACTCTATATCCCCAGATTTGAGTATTCTTTAGTTCCAACTGTACAATAGGCGGTGCATAGGGTCTGCTAATATGTAGACCCCACATCCAAGCCGTTAATCAGATGGGTCTCACCCTAAATGGGAAATTCACTGAAAATCTCCCAGATTGGCATATCCCAACCGTTTGATCTCTGAACTCGGTTACGCTATTGTCTATTTGTTGATCCTTGATTGAAGGTTCCAGATCTTCTGATCTTTAACACTTTTAAGGGCATACGATTGCCAAAGCATGGCCCCCACACGATTGAATCCTTTACATCAGCAGACACATGACCCTATGATAAGGGTGTGTTAACACCATTGGATCCTACAACTGTTAAGCTGATGTTTTTTCACGTGCTAGCATCTAAAAGGCCCAGCAAGTGAGCTGATCTGGGCCCTGGTCCGTTTCAACTGGATCGTCAGGACACGTGTCCTTATCTTGCAGACCAGATCAAACATGTTCGGCCTCATTCCACGTTCGGACCTGGTGTAGGCCATGGGCCCCACATACAGAGATTGTCGGACTATGCAGACCGTCCATCTTGTAGGTGTTCTTGTAGATGGGCCATAATCCAAAGTATGATGATTGGAACATGGAAGCCTACATCTGAAGGTAGGCCACTGTTCCGGTTCAACTATACTGATCAATGGTTGGGATTATGTTTCAGTGTGATTATTGGTAGGTGGCCCATCCATAACAACAGCTAGAACATGGAATGTTAATGGTAGAAAGATTATAATGAGGAGTCAAATATAGATGTGGGAGGTGGCCCACCTAATGAGTAGGGAAAATTGATTTTTGAGTAACAGAACCTATGCTCAAAGGTACCTATTTGAGCATGGCACAGATGTCACACACGTGTTACTTTGCTCAAAATAATGGTTAAAATCACGGCACTGTCATGGATGGAGAAGATTGCATCAATCACACGCCAATCAGACAATCTTACCCATCCAATTTCATATATTGAATTCGAAGATCTGGAATTCACCCATTTACGCAAGTTATTAAGTCAAGGTCAAATCTGAATTGGTACTAATTCCTTACAAGGCACCAGAAATTGTAGAACATTTGTACCATGCACACGGTACACATCATCATCATTATGGGATTTTAAACAATTGTTTAGCGTCATTTGATTGTGACATTTTAAGTATGAAATAAGCATATTTTTATTAGGTTATTATAATTGATGAATGATATCTAAGATTAATGTTTATATATATATATATATATATGTAGGGAAAAGGTACTATGCCCTCGACCTCACGAGTCGGTCCCATGAGGTTGAGCTGTGTGGGCCCCACCGTGATGCGTTTCGAACATCTATATATATATATATATATATGGTACTATGAGGTCTAGGGTCTGGATTTGTGAACCACTCAAGTCTTGGATTAACTTGATTTTTAAACCTGTGGCTCACCATGAAATGCTTCATCTGACTGATGGGTAGATGTTTGACACACATCACGATGAGCCCACACAGCTCGACCTCATGGGAAGTTCCCATGAGGTCGACCTCATAGTACCATTTCCTATATGTGTGTGTGACAATTGAAGGACTTGGATGGAATTTAGAATATACATAAATATCGACTTTGATTTAACTATTCGGTTAGCAGTATCATGTACGCATGGTGTAGTAGCAACTTGAAACTCAAGTATGAGAGTGCATACTCAGCACTCGAATTTTGGGGTGACAATCTGAATAGGATTGGAAAGGTGCGACGGTTTGGATCGATTGGTAGGATTTGATTATAGTCCAAGCCCCAATCTACACATTGTCTATTCAACGGTTTAGGTTGGAAAGTTTTCAGATAACAATTTGACTTGGAAAATAGTTTGGCCCACCTAATGAGTTAATCGACCACCTTATAACATGACCGATCTAACCTTTTGAACGGCTTAGATATTGTACCTATGACACATGCTAAAATTACAATGTTATAAGCTTATCCGTACCATATAATGCCATTAGCCATGGAAAAGTTTTAACTCCCAAAGCTAATTTTGGATTTGAAAAAAAAACGTTTGAAGGGATTTCAAATAAAAGAAAAATATAATTTTAATTTAGGTATCGGGTTATTTTTAGCAACCAACGGTTTAGATTTTACTTATTTTGTTCTATGAATAATATATTTATAGGATTTTTTTTTTTCTAAGGAATTTACATTTCATTTTATGCACCTTTTTTAATAACATTTTTGAGTTGGGTTGGAGGGTTGAGTAGGCCCCACCGCGATTTTTATTTGAAATCCACCCTGACCACTAGTTGCTTTACCCTAAGTTAGCCCATTACCCAAAATTCATTCCGATGCATGATTTATTTGGACCACAAGGTTGGAAAGTGTATAAGGTAATGATCACCTTCTAAACTATTTCCCTTTGTGTAATCCACCCACTTGGATCATGAATAGGGCTAGCATTCGGGCCTCGGGTCTAAATTTTGGTGTGACATCTAATAGTTAGAGTAGATTTCATATAATAATTGTTGTAGGCCTTATAAAAAACAAGGGTGGATCTCTCTCTCTCCTAACTCTTTCCTTTAGAGTGGCCCACGTGAATCACAAGTCAGCTTGATTTTTTCTTTTTGCCTCATGGCCTAATGGGTGATAACATATATGATGGTTGGAGTGAATCTTATGCAAACATCAAGATGGGCCCCGTGAAAAATTAAGAGTGGGCATAAAATTTTATTTTTCTTTATTGAGAGGATGCCCTCCCTTAATTTTTGATGGGACAATGATATTTATGTTAAATCCATTCCAACCATTAAATGTGTAATCCCACATTAATCCCAAAGCAAAAAAATCAAGTTGACTTGTGATTTTGGTGGGCCACACTAAAGGAAATAATTAGGATGGAGATGTTTGATCTTAATTTTTATAAGGCTTACCATGATGATTTTATGAAATCCACTTCAATCACAAAACATTAAATTTAAGTCTAAGGCCCAAAAATTAGGCCCATTTATGATTAAAGTGCGCACTAAGGAAAACAATTTAAAGGGTAACTGTTGCCATGTGCGCTCTTTTCAAATGTTTGCCCATTTAAACACGGGGCGAATTTCACATAAACATCTTGGTGGGGCCTACCCGAGCCGCCAACCTATTTGGTCTACAGCAGGTGTTAAGAAATGTAACAAAGGTTGTGAGACATTAATTACACAATTAATGAAGTAGCTTATTGAAAACTTTATGAAAAAGTATTGAAATGTAAATTCTATATAGCTTTTTGTAAATTATTATTATTATTTTCATGTAAAATTTTTAATGCCGAGTATTCCATGCATATGACTCACCCTTTCTCTCACACCTCCCATTCTGTCTCTGAAGCCCACACCATCTCTCTTTCATGTAGATTGCTCGTTGCCCCCCAACATAAGTTCCTATGGTACAAAGCTGTTTGGGACACACAAAGATGCTAGCGGCAAATCCACTCTGTCCATTAATTTTGCAAGGCCACACTATACCAGGAATCTAACAGATCCAAAACTCATGTGGGCCACACCAAACGAAACAATTAAAAATGGAAATCTCCACCATTGAAACCTTCCCTGGAGCCGACCATAATGTTTATATATATGCCATCCAAACGGTTCACAATGCTATTAGGCCCCTGCCCCGACAAAGTTTACAATGGTGGGCGTCAATCCCTGCCATTTCATCCAATATGGCACACATGAGTTTTGGATCTGCATGATTTTTAAGCTCTAGTCCTAATGTGGGACAGATTAGATTTGTCACGGAACATCTTTGTGCATCCGTGTGTGATGAATAAGAAAGTTTAATACAATCATTGAGTTGATTGTCCCATTTATTTACGATCTAATTACGAGTCTTGTCATTCCATCATTGACAAAAGAGTCCGGATCCTCTGGTATTCGGTAACAGGGATTCCTTGATTGCCTAATCCTCATTGGTCCATGTCACCACTCACTTTAAAAAAAAAAAAAAAAAAAACTAAAATAAAAAATGGGACTCCAAACTATTATAAAAAAAACCAAAGGAATAAAAAAACTAAAAAAAAAAAATGAGAAGAAAAACCCAAGGATGCCGACTCCACTCATTACTTCTGTGTCCAATCACTAGTGGGTGGGTCCCACATGTTTAGGCATCTTCCGGCCTTTCTCCTTTTCGGTTATATTTCAAATTCAAAATTGAATTTGATTTATGATAGGAGATAGGGATAAGACCAGATGATATGGTCTCATCCAATCTCCCCTCCTTTCCTATAAAAGGCACGCGCTCTCTCTCGCATAATGAGATATACAAGATACTGAGAGTATACGGAGAGAGAAACATTGTGCACAAGAGTCTGTCCATCTTAGCTTGTCCTTGGGACGATCTGATTCATAGATCGCAATCCGGGACCACTATATACCGTAGGATCAGAGGTGTGAATAGTTCCATCTGCTCCAGTAGTAGATAGGCGGGCCGTTGGAGTACCGTTCTTCTGAATATATATAAAACAAAGGAAAAAAATTAAAAATTAAAAAAAAAATAGAAAAAGAAAACGAGAAGAAAAAACTCAAGGATCCGGACTCCACTCATTGCTTCTGCATCCCTCCTCTCTACACTTCTTCACATCTCTCTCTCTCTCTCTCTCTCTCTCTCTCTCTCTCATTGCTTCTTCCTCAATCCTCTCCACACTTCTTTACATATCTCTCTCTCCCTCCCACTCTCACTCATTGCTTCTTCCTCAATTCTCTCTACACTTCTTCACATTTCTCTCTCTCTCTCTCTCTCTCTCTCACAAAAGGAATTAGGAAGGAAGTACTTTTTTGATAAGTAAAATGCTCTTATTCTTCTTATTTGCACGTATGCCAAAATCCAAGTATTAAACTGGTCCGATTATAAGGCCCGTTTGTTTCTCCATTATAAATGTAAATGGTAGTGTAAAATTAGTTTTCACCGGTGTTTGATGGAGAAGAAAGTTAACATTTTAATTACCCCAAAATCGGATGTAATGCTACTAATTGGAAAAGAATTGTATTTCGTTAAATATGTAGGGCCCACCATAATTTATGTGTCTGATCCACGATGTCCATCCGTTTTACTTATTCATTTTAGGGCATTAGACAAAAAATGAACCATATCCAAAGCTCAAATGGACCACACCACAGAAACAAGTGAAACAATGACGTCTAAAGTTGAAAGTTGAAACTTGGATCAAAGCTCACAAGGATGTGCATCTGTCATCCAACCTGTTTATAAGGTTACACAAAGATGGATGAAGGGTAAACACATATATCAGCTTGATCCAAAACTTTTATGGCCCTAAGAAGGTTTCAACAGTCTTTGTTCAATTTCCCTGTTTCACGTGGTGTAGTCCATTTGTGAAATAAATGGCTGGCAGCATGGATTAGACACATACATAACGGTGTTCCTTTCGGATCTTACTTTTGCGCCGAAAAATATAGGTATGGATCTCAATTAGATAACAATGGTGGTACTAAACAATCATCATTGAAAGCTTCCTACAGTGTAAATGATTATTTGCCATCCAAACCATTGGTGGATCCCGTAGGAAGTGTGGATTGGGTACTACCCCCACCAAGACCTACCTAGAGATGGATAGCCATACCAAATTAATCTAGGATTAGCTCATTTGTTTGTACCGGACAGGCCATGGCAAGACCAAGTGCGGGCCGCCAAGCCGGATGACCATTTATAATGAGCTACAGTCTGTCCGGGCTATATCGCGACGCCGGAAGGTCAGAAAAGTCTAGAAATTTAGGGGATCATAGGACTCACTGGGCTTGTCGTCCATCGCGGACCGCGGACCCGGCAGACGCTCAGAAGTGGGATCTGGCACTGACTTAATGTACCACAACCATGCCAGGACCAATCTGGCGCTTGCAAATGGAACCAAGATTCCAGGTTATCCGACCATTGGATCTCTTCCATATTTACCGTGGAGGCCTAATGGACTTTCCTACGCATGTCCACCAACTTTGGGACCCGATCGTGGGCCGGTCACCGTCGATCACAAATCGGACCCGTGCGGTCAAACCCCTGGTCCGATCGTCCCCAAATTTTGCATAGCCCTTCATCGGGCCATGGATCACCCATCCTAAAAACTTCATAGCCTGAGGACCACCAGAATTACTCAAATCACTAAAATGGACCCCACAGGGCCGTTTAAAGATCAAAGCCGTTGACTCAAATCCCATTTTCGTCTATCCGTTTATTCCCAAATTTTACGCGGGCCCTAGATGGGCCATGAGGCACCTACCCACCAAATTTGGTGGCCAAGGGAGTGCCGGGGCTACTCCGACTCAAAAAGGGAGACCTTGTAGGCTATTTTGGGAATATGAGGGACTTAAGGCCAAAGGACCCAAGTCTAGAGAATAAAACCCTATCCCTCATAACTCCCTCTCCCATTTGCTACAACTATCAAGAGAGAAAGAGAGTAAAGGAGAGTAAAGAGGAAAAGAGAGAGAAGGTGGAGATCAAGGTGGACCCTAGATCAAGGTGGGCCCCAAGAAAGCCAACCCTTTCTACTCTTTGCCACACTTGCAAGGAGAAGACTCTTTTTCCTTAGCCCCAACAACCGACCGTGGGTTGCCTAGGTGAGTTTTTCACCCATCCTTCTTGAAGTTCAAGTAGTAATGTGGAATTGGGTTGAAAAATCTAACATGCAATAGCTTGATGTAGGGATTCCGATCGTTCCACCCGAAAGCCCTCTTTCCTAGGGCGTTTTCCGAGTCTCCATTGAGCCATAGGTGTGGACTATTACTCCTAGGTGGCTTAGCACTAATTTTAATATGAGTTTAATGATTTCGATTGTTTGGTTGATGCAATTAGAGAGGGTAGAGAAAACCTAGAAAATTATGCCTATCTTAAGTGTATGGAATTGTATGTTCTATTTGCTTCTCTTCACATAACTTGTTGAATCTTGATTGTCGCTTGTTGGATGATTTGTGGATTGCTCACATGATGTGCCTTGTCAATTCCCATGTTGATGTTTCTATGAAATGTAGGAAGTGAGCAACTTCCCCACCAACACCCACTACACTTGCATTATTACTAATGAATTGTGAGAACTTGCTTATTTGACGAGTATGATTTACATGATTGATGTGAGTGGACATGATTACGATCTTGCCTGCTGATACCCCTGTCCGTTGATATGTTGGACCCCCATTAAAACCCTGCGGTTGGCCATGGAAACGAGGAAAGTTAAGGCGGTCTCATTGGTAGGACCGCCTTGAGGCTAAACCCACGGATTTAGGGCAAGTGTGTGAGTGAGCGACTGTAGTTAGACTACGTGGGTTGCTTGCACCCGATGTCGTTCAGCCATGCGCTCGCCTAGACTCGTGCGGTCTAGCCTACTGTCTGGCTAACCACGAATGTTAACCCTGTTTGCTCGCACTTGTATGGAAACTGGGACAACCCACAACCATTGCAGCCCAACAACAACCCACTTGAAATCGGTCCACAGCCTCGTGAGCCAGGCATGGTGGAATGGGACACTGTGTCCGAGCTGTCGGCCTATGCTGGGGTACCGCGCCTCCCCGTAGTGACCGCGAGCGATCCCTTTTCTCTTGGCACTCCTCATGTGCTTGAAGTCGGGGATGAGGAGCCCGACGGGATCACGGACCGTGGGGCCTCGGCCTCAAGCATTGGGGGGTCTAGGCCTCGCACCCAGAATAGGGCATTAATAGATGGGGTGTACCAGATTCCCCAATCTGCTGGATGAATGAACCTAACTAATGACTTGGCTAACACGACCGCATCGCATCGCATTAGTTAGGTTGGCGACTCGGCAGTCGAGGTCGCACTGAGGGAGTGTTGGCATTGGCGATCGTTAGATGGCGTCGCACGAGGGAGTATTGTGGCGAGGGCATCCATCATATCATCCTACATGCATGCGCATTAACAAGACTAGACAGATGCTTATGATTGATTGCTTTTCATTAAATCCTTATTGCAATTAATGCCTGTTACAACTTATGGCTAATAGCACCCACTGAGTTGATCACTCACTCCCACTCTGGGACGGTGTTTTAAAACACCAATCAGACCCTTTCATAGATGCAGGTGACTCAGACGGAGGAGCCTAGTGAGATGAGCCCGGACGAGGAGTTGGAGGCTGTCGTACTTTCGGTGATGGAGGGATCGCGCCCGCTTGAGGAGCGGTATTGTATGGCCCTAAGAAGGTTTCAACAGTCTTTGTTCAATTTCCCTGTTTCACGTGGTGTAGTCCATTTGTGAAATAAATGGCTGGCAGCATGGATTAGACACATACATAACGGTGTTCCTTTCGGATCTTACTTTTGCACCGAAAAATATAGGTATGGATCTCAATTAGATAACAATGGTGGTACTAAACAATCATCATTGAAAGCTTCCTACAGTGTAAATGATTATTTGCCATCCAAACCATTGGTGGATCCCGTAGGAAGTGTGGATTGGGTACTACCCCCACCAAGACCTACCTAGAGATGGATAGCCATACCAGGAGCTTTGTCGGGCCCACTTTGATTGATCATTCTAGGGTATTCATTAAGTCATTCAAAACTCCAGTGGCCTACAGACTATAGAGGATTTGAGGATGATTTTCGTCGATTGTTCTTAATGGTGACCCCATAGATTTATTTGAAGTGTTTTATGTTAGATGACGGGTTATACATATATTATATAGCTTCTTTTTCTTTTTTTTTTGAAATCATAGTTCTCATATTAAATGTCTCTTGACATTATAGGTCAATGAAAAATAGAGCTCTTACGACTTCTTGCACGCCATGCCTGGTGGATTCTATGCCTCATTCATGACATGATATAGACATCAACTCAGAAGTGAAAGTTGGTATGGATGATCCAGACATGGATGAGAAGGTACTGAATTCAGAAATTAGTATGAAGTTTAAAACAGAGAAAGATGCATATGGTTTCTACAATAGTTTTGGAAGAAAAGTCGGTTTCGGTATTCGGAAGCATAGTATAAATAAGGACAAAAAGATAGGTGTATTGAAAATGAGAGATTTTGTTTGTTCCAAATAAGATAAATGTTCATTTAATAAATGTGATGTTAATGTGAAGCATCATTGGGATGAAACAAGAAAGGTTGTGAAGTATTTATGAAAATTAGATTAGGAGTTGACGGTAAATATGGTGTTACTGATCTTAAAATTGATCATAATCATATTCTTGCATCTCCTGAAGAAGCTCACTTATTGAGATCACAACGGAAATTTATTCAAGAAGTAGTTGCCGATAACTGTGATAATGCAGGTATAAAGCCAAAAGCGACATATGATTTCATGACTGAACAAGCCGGTGGTCGACAGAATGTTGGATATAATTTGGTAGATTACAAGAATTATTCACAGACGAAAAGGGTGAATGCAATGAAGAAATTTAATAACGAAGGTCTTTTGATATTTTTTAAAAGAAAACAAGCTGAAGATCCAATATTCTTTTATTGTATTCAATTTTATGCTGAAGATTGTATCACTAACATTTTTTGAGCAGATGGAAAAATGATTTTAGATTATAAACGTTTTGAAAATGTGATTTACTTTAACACGACGTGTAAAACAAATGAGTATAGACGGCCATTTGCACCATTCATCGATGTTAATCATCATACACCAACAGTTATCTTTGGGGCTGCACTATTTTACGATGAAACAATCGATTCTTTCAGATGGTTGTTTAGAACATTTTGTGATGCAATGTGTAGAAAAAAACACAAAACCATTCTCACATATTAGGATAAGGCTATGTCAAATGCCATCAAGACAGAGTTACCTGGAACGGTTCACCATATTTGTGTATGACATATGTGTCAGAACACTGGCAAACATCTAAGTAATTTATTTTGTTCTTCCAAGTCGTTTGGTAATGATTTTAGTAGATGTGTATATGATTTTGATGAGGAACATGAATTTCTTCAAGCGTGGGAAAGAATGATCATGAAATATAATCTTACAGATAATATATGGTTACAACAGTTATTCAATAAAAAAGAGAAGTGAGCATTAGTATATTGAAAGAACAGTTTTTGTGTAGATATGAAGAGCACCCAGCGTTGTGAAAGTTTAAATAAGGATTTGAAGAAATACTTGCAGAATTAGATTTTTTAAACATTTTGAACGCTTGGTGGATGATAGACAAAATGCAGAATTAGAAGTCAATTTCAAAATTATCCAAAGTTCACCAATTGTGACTTTTCCTGTTAGTATCCTGAAGCACGCAGCTAGTGTGTATACACCAACCATTTTCAAATTATTTCAAGCAGAATTTGGTGATAGCCTTGATCAAATAGTAGAAAAAATAAATAAGTCCGGTACAGTCAGAAAATATCAAGTTTTGAATAGAAGAAATCAGAGTCTTCACATTCTTACTGTTAACTCAATGAACGAGTCCATCACTTACAGCTGTAGAAAGTTTGAATTCATGGGTATTTTATATTCCTATGTATTAAAAACTACGAATCATACTCTCACAAATATCTCAGCTAAATACATCTTGAAAAGGTGGACTCAATAAGCTGCTTCAATTTTATTCCCCTCATTAAGTAGTGGCTATGACTCCAATGATAAAAACAAGAAATCACAATTCCGGTGTTACAATAGTTTACTTTGTAATTTTATGAAATTGGCAATAATGAGTTGTGAAAGTGAAGAAGCATTTGAATGTACTTCCAACCATTTAGAATGGATGTTGCAAGATTTGAAAAAGATTTTGAAAGAAAAAGAGAATAAAAAAGAACTCTCATCACATGTTGAAAGCCTGAGTAATGAAACAGACGTTCAAGCTTATTGGGTAAAATTCGAAGTTGATGATGTGAAATAAAGAAGTGAAATCATTAAAATAAAAAAAAGAAGCTCATGAGAAAGTAATGAAAAGTTATTGTATAAAAAGAAAGAACACTGAAATCATTGAAGTAAGATAAAAAGCTTATGAAATTAAAAGAAAAGAGAATTGCCGTGGTAGACGTAGAATTAAGAGTAGCTTGGAGAAAGGAAAATCGAAGAGATGTCAACAAAAAATGTAGAGAGATACATTAAATCCAGTCCATCCCAATAAACAGCCCACATTAGTACACTCTAATGTTCAATCTCCATTTGCTCAGGTAGCATTTTGATTACCCTTAGAGTAATGAAAATTTATTTTATAGTGAAATTGAAAATTTTTGATAAATTTAATATTTACTTGTACATAATGTCAGGGATACAATAATGTCGGGCTACTCCCCATGACCACGTACTATATACCGGAAGCACAAATTCAACCACAACTCTCTCCTTCTTAGTGTCAACCATAACTATTTCCTTCCATGGATCAACTATATCCATATATCCAGCATGAAGTTGATTCAAATTTTCATATGCTTGATAATTTCAACTTTACTCAATTACTCCAGGTAATGAATAACATTTAAGGAAAGTTGATATAGTTTTGGTTTTGTAAAATGAAAATGTATGCATATATATTTTGTAAACTTATGTATTTTAGTAATTAAAAAAGTAGTTGTTATTCAATTTGAACTTTGATTTGAATTATATCTTAATGAAATTAACTCAAAATTTATGGAATGTTGACTGTGCAGTATCCCATTACATATGGTGCATTCCAACAGTCCATGGTAAGAGGCAGTAATTCAATATTTGAAATAGAGGAACAACGATCTTTATCGAAATAGAACATGGTAAGGTTCATCCTATCTAATATTTTCTTAAACCGTTTTCAGATTTTTCTTAAAATATCTCATCCCCTAAGTATAATCACATACTCCATCCTCATCACACCCTTATGTGTAATCTCATCACACTTTCTTATAATGCACAACAGATCGTCTATTGTAAACCAATCACACTCTCCACTACCCATATCACATCCTCAAGTTTAACTTCAACGCACACTTCATCACCACTATGATACTGTCAAGTGTAATGGGACCACTCTATTTGAAAACTTCTTCGCATCCTAAAGTGGACCCAAGTTATACTCTCAATCAACCACATCGCACTCTCAATGGTAATCTCATCACATATTCTAACTCAGATATATACTCGAACCACATCACATTCTTAAGTGTAACCAACTCACACACACACCTTCATTTTTATTACACTCCTAAATGTAAATGCATCACATTTACATAAATGCATATCATATGATCAAGTGTAACCTAATCACACTATCATTAAAACCCTATCATATTTGTCTTCAAACCTCTTCGCATTCTCATGTACAATGTAAATATATACATCTCCAAGTGTATAACCCAAATATACAAAATGTGGATTAAATGTGTAATTATAAATTGTTTTTAAGTATTGCTTTGAATTAGGAATGGTGTGTTGTTATGAACGGGATTTTCATGAGGCTGAACTTCATTTTGAATTATATGATACAGAAGGGCAATTCAGTTATGGATGGGCTTATGCAAATGAGAAGTTCAAGCAACAACAACTGCTTCATTATATGCCGCGGGAGGGTAATTCAATTATATCAAGGATCATTGTTCAAGTCGAAGGATGCTCAGATTTTGGAATGTTTGAAGAACTCAGAATGATTATATATTTTTTTGTTTATAATAAATGTACATTTTATATTATATACGTGCCCTATACAATAGGTGAGGTCTTTTTTTTGTGGGGCCTATCCTAGTTCATGTACATTTTGTGTTTTTTATGTGCATTATACGATATGCGATAAAAGTGAACGCCATTTCTTTTTTTTTTTGTGAGGCCCGCTTGAATTGATGTACATTTTGTGTTGTTTAAGTACATTATATGATAGGTGAGGTCTGTTTCTTTTTTGTGAGTCTTAAAGAATTCATATACAGTAATTTTGAAAAATGATGAAATTACATATTGAAATTCCACTTATGTATGTCATGGAATACCGGTACATATTGAAATTTCGCTTTTGAGATGTGATAACGATAAAGGAAGTTGAAGTCATGCAAGTGACAAGTTTGGAGATTTTTTGAGGCTCTTGAGGCTTTTCAATTAAGTCAGTGCTTACTTTTGATGATTTACAAACACAACATACTTGTATAATGAATATCACACCTCCAAGCTTAAGTGTTGACACTATAACAAAGAAGAGCTTACCCGACACTTTGGGTGGATCTATTTCCAGTGCTGAGTAAAACAGGGCGCCAAAAAAATGTCCCTATACATGTAAAAAAAAGAAAAAAAGAAAGAAAACCCTACACCCCCATTTCGATCCCAGCCCCCAACCCTCTCCTCCTACCTGCCCCCAACTCTCTCTCTCTCTCTCTCTCTCTCTCTCTGCAACTCCGACGCCGACTCTAACAAAATTAGGCATACTTTTATGCACTTTATTCACACAGCATACACATCATGACACCAATGATAAAAGGTGGTGAAGCAAATCATACCAAACAGAGCATGGGCAAGACTGTTATTTTTCATATACTTATATATGAGCAATAACCGATTTTCTTCCATAAAGTTTTACAAGATGCAGGTGTTGCAAAGCATAAATCATGCCTATCTCATTCACAAATTCACGGTTCCCTTGCTTTGATTTAGAAGAAAGTTGCTTCATTACAATTATGTTACTATTTGATAGTAGGCCCTGCATTAAGGTAATAAAGTTCTCTAAATGACCTTGATGGGGAAAAGATGCCTACATTCAGTTTGAATGCAATGGATCAAGATAGCTAGTGTGTATATAGAATACCTTGTAAACAAGTCCAAAACCACCTTTACCAATCTTGTTTGCAGGATCGAAGTTGTTAGTGATAGCTTTAATTTGTCTTAAGGTAAAGGAACCAGTTTGCGGATCTAAATCTCTTAAGTTTTATCTAAGAAGGAAACTTAGATAAGAGAGAGCAGATTAAAAAGCAGATATTTTCTTTTTTTAGCATTATATTCTTGATCAGTCACCCAATAGCCCACATACCTATGTACAAGACTACACAGGTAAACATCAATGACAAGCAAGATATACGATTTAAAATATCGAAGAGTTGTTGTAGATCACTCAGACTAGTCTTTATACTAGACTATATGAGCTGATCAGCCAAGGACTGAAATTCAATTATCATTTCATTCCTTCCATATCGTAAATGTGGTTATAACTCTCTAGTTCCATGCTTTTAAGAAGAGAGTTTTATTTCAATTATCATTTCTATGTATTCAATTCTTGTAATTTTTTCTATTGTCTATTTTCTCTTTAATAGATGCAAATGGTTACAGTCACACTATCAGTTTAGATTTTATTATGGTGTCATAGTTTATTTTTAAGACTGTTGGACATTTATTTTCTCTCATATCCTTTATTTATGGAAGAGATCTTATAACTCAAGGCTTAAAAGATTATATAAGCAATCAAATAAGTCTTCTAACGAACTTGGTAAGCCTGTAAGTATCTACTTACTTTATGTCATACACCTTTTCATGATTGTCATTTATTTTCTCTACTTTAGGATCAGAATCATGTAGATATAGACACATTATTCAGTAGTTATTGTAATGAAATCAAACATTCAAACATAATGCATGTTTCTTTTTATTAAAACTATATTTGGAAATAACACAATAAACCCAATCAGTTCAATGTCTATTAAAAATAAAAGAAATGTAAACAGTAAGCACTGTTTGTGATTCAGAACTTAGTAGGAAATTAGAATCGAAACTAATATCTTATTTCTATGGACTTATCTTGCCGAGTAAAAGTTGTGCAGTTATTTTTTTTGTTCAAATTGTATATCTCCCTGACCATGACATTGGACTGAATATATCTCATAAATGATACATAAATGAAAATTCCTAAAGAAAAAGTGAAAATACCGAATCGAAATAAAATCTATATCCTTGGGACAAGCAATCCATAAATTCCATCACAAAAAGACCGCAATCATGCATATTTACACCAAAATGATAAAAGTGAGTACCTATTAAAACAAAATCAATACACATCCGTACAAAGAAGTGATTGAAGGATAAACACACGAATTTTTTTGTTGAGGGCATTCATTGTCCATAATGAGTTAAAAAGTACCGCAATCAGGTATACTATGTATTGAAAAATATTTCTTTACACTTATAACTTGCAATAACAATAAAAAAAGTAAATATTCTTATAATTATATTATTTTAGTTTAAACAATTTACATCGAAAAAATAATTTAAATCGAAACATATAAACAACTACATACTATTGTGTTAATGTAGCTAGACGACCTTTGATAGAGTTGTAAATTGAAAATATTTTTTTCTTCAAGTCAATAGTGAGCAAATACCAGTGTGACACTTCATTCATAGGACTAAAATTTTTATCTCTACTTTCTAAATCATAAGATATCGTCTCAAAGACACGTTAAATTTAATGACTAAAACTACTATCTATGTCTTCACTTTTCTTTATTTTTGCCTTATCATTTCTCATTGAACATATAAATTGTTGAAATAGTTCAATCACGAACAAATTAAAATGCTTACTAAACACATCAATCTTTGTATGAACATTGTACATTTATATGAAAAACTTACATGAAACCAGGTATTAAATAAATGACATCTTAATAAATCCTATTTGTCTCTATTTTCTCGACTCTTCAGCAATTCACTATACTTGTCTATAACCTAAAAGACAATATATATATATATATAAAATATGTCAAATGATTATACAGCTCTTTGTATCCATTAATAGTATATTAATATATGTTGTTGCATGAAATAGTAAGAAAATGAAAATAGTATATATGGATATACCTTATCATGAAGCCATCCTCTATGATCAATCAATAAGTTTAATAAACTTCGAAGGACATAAAGTGGTCTAAAAGAATCCTCCCTAAAGACTTACTTTCTTACTATGACAATGAAAGTAAGTGAATAATGATAAACTAATTAATTTATGTGTCATACTTGCAATCAGTTATCTCAACGAAACTTTTAATTGCAACATTATTTTCTTGATACAACATAACTCTAGCTGCCCTCTCTTCTATTGTTGAATCATTGTCTGGTGATTTTACTTAGCTTTTAGTATTACTTTTATGATATGTCATGCACGGTGATTGTAAAACCTTTGAAGCATTTTTAATCCTATCACCCTCTTTCACACGTCTTACTAAGGAGCTCAGACTTACAAGTACAAAATCATGCTTGGTGGTCATCGCATTTACAGGAGGAAAAATATATGAACTATTTACAACTAATGGTGTATCCGATATTACATTTATAGGAGGAAAAAGTTGTGGACTACATGCTGTCATCCGATTATCCTCCATTATCTCATACATTGGACTGATATAATTGTATTTCTTTTCTAACTTTGTCTATTTATCAAATATCTCTGTGATGAATGTTGCTTGCGCATCTAGCTTATTTTACATTCTTTTTAACACCTCCAATAATTGTTTACGCTCCTTCAACATTTCTTTGCAATGTAAGTTCTCTTCGTGATTCCTATTCTGAGTCATAGACTGGTCCTATTTCAATAACAAAAAATCTAATACAAGTTGAAATAAACCATAATAAAAATAAAGTATTTTAAAATAATTTTTTAATTAGAAATATTTGCATGCATATAAATGAAATAACCATATTTGAAAAGTACTTGCGATTTTCTTTTCGATCCTCACAAGTATGGGTTCCAACCACTGACAAATTTCTTTGTTTGCATTTAAGGTCACCTTATATAAAGCAATGTGAAATTAGTTATATAATCTAAAAATATGTATAGAAAATATATAAAATTTTACTTACAATTTTCTCATCAATCTTCAAAAGTGTGAGTTCTAACCACTGACGTATTTCTCTATTCGAGCTTGATGTGTCTTATATGAATATCACAACCATTACTTGTATGATCAAGTGTGAGATCATTTATATTACCAAGAATTTATGATATAAATAAAATAATCACTATATGAGGAATATTTATTATTTTCTCTTTAATCTTCACGAGACGTGACTCTAACCACGGACGTATCTCTTTGATTGAATTTGATGTCTCACATATGTCAATCACAATAAAGACTTATATATCTCAAGTGTCCAACCATGGGGTAATTACATAATGTGCAAAAACATAAATATAAAACACTTACAGTGAGAGGTAAAAGGTAACTCTCCTCATTTGTAGGGGTTATATCTTCAATAATCTAATGGAGATAAATATATCAATATATATGTACACTTGGACACAATAGTAATAAATGTTTAAACAAATAATTATTTAACAAATGTATATATCTATATGCAGATAAGAGTGTCTAAGAATTTTTTATGTGTGTCCGTCTGTTGATAACTGCTATCCACTCATCTCAAAATACATGGATACACTATCTTCATTGATAACCATGACGGAAGAATAATATGCTCGTATAACCATGGCTATTGAAAATAATATCATTAATAAGAAAGACATGCAAAGCAAAAAAAAAAGTTGATTGCAAACAACCTCATTAATATAAGAAGTAATACTTACTTCCAAAGCCATGACACATCCATTCACATACTTTTTCTTTTTCCTCACGCTTTCAGAAATACTCTTAATCAGAAATGTCCAAATGGCAGTGGCACATGCATAACTATGCAAAATTTTCAACTCATTCATACAGTGCAACAGAAATATAGGAGTTGTCTCGCTGACGATTGGAAAAAGAATTGTATTGAATAAATACATGATGAACAATTTCGCAAAATCAGATATAGATTCTTCCAAACTTTCTTCTGATGAATTCTTAATATTCTCATCTATTAACTCTCTCTTAAAAAGAACATTTGTAAAATATCTTTTCTTTAGTTCTTTCTCACTTGCACTCAATTCCTTTCTCAAATCCATATGTTCTCCATTCATACTCAATCCCAATATAATGACAATATCTTGGGGTTTAAGAAAGATCATCTTTCCTCCGAGGAGGAAACAATTATGTTCATCATCCCATTTAGTAATAAGAGTATTTAGAAATATGCATTGAATTGAAAACTTAGGAAAATGCATAAATCCTTTAAATGAAGTATCTTCTATCACTTTAATATGTCCATCCTTCAAATTCACTTTTTTGATAAAATTATAAAACTTTGACGACGCACATCCAGTAGTATAATTGACTTTTTGTAAGTAAATGTTCTCCTACATTTAATGAGAAACAATCATAATGAGTTCATTACATACTTTTTTAATATTGCATATTAAATCATTCTAAATTTGATTGATATTATCTTAAAAAGAGAGTAAAATAACTCACCATTACATACCAAAAATCACTTCAATATGATGTCATAGTATGAAAATATAATCTTATTTATAAGACAAATAAATAATGAGAGAAAACTATATGATAACATAAGAAAAAAATTACTCCGATCCATATATAAATTTTAAATAACCTTAACTTAAACCATCCATATTCAAATTAAAAGAGTGAAGAACTTACAAAATTGAGTGATGAGGTTTACTTGAAGGTGTAATGGTATGGTCAAATATGTGATGTGATTATCCTTAAGACTGTGATGTGGCTAATCAAGAGTATAACTTGGTTTCATTTTAAGATGTGAATGAGTTTTAAGTGGGGAACTAGGCCATGCATGGACGTTGTGAAATGAATGGCTATATTCCTTGCCACCTGTATGTCAATTTTTTTATTTTTATTTTTTCGGATTCTTTTTTTCACTTGTTTCTCTATGTGGTATTTGATATCTTTTATATAAAGAAACCCACATATTATTTGTTTGATAAATTGCTTCAGGCAAGAAAAAAATTTTGTTGAAACAATTCACATGAGGTACACATAATACTCACTATTCTTTTGAACACGAAGGTCTTTTTTAATTGTATCATGACCATCATTAATATTTGAAACGGTTAGGAGTGGAGGTTTATTATGGTTCTTGTTAGTCATGGTTTATCTCCTCTACTTAACTTATCCAAATGAAAGAAACATATGGTATGAAAAATTGACAAAGAACGAACATGAGAGATTTTTTAAACTACATATCTTCTCTTTAATGATACCTAATGCAAGTAGTTAATTTCATTTTCATCTTTTGGTCTTCAAGTTGGTGACTATCTTCAGTTCATATTTCCACTCCTACAAGATCTTTTTTCTTTACAAATTTCCAATTAAATGTTGACAGGGGATTTGTTCCTTTAATGAAATTGAATTAGCTACAACAATTAAAGGGCTATTGATGATTAATTCTCTCTCAGTGTACATTTTGATTTTCCTAATTACAGTACTGTACCTAGAAAGAAATTGAGAGGGGAAAAGATATAGTTGAATGTGAACACTGGTATTGAGAAGGAAGTTGTTTGAAAGACAACTAACTTTTGTCTGAAGGTGAATTCATACTTGTTTTTATATCTACTTGCTCTCTACTACCATACTTTTTGTGATAGTCCTGCTTATCCAAATAACTTACAATCCAAACACCCCTTAAGTGTACCAATCATGCATGATCTAGACTAAAATGCCCTTGAAATCATAGATGGGTCATCCGGCCTGACAAAATATGACACTAAACCAGGCCCAATTTTTAAATTGGCTCAAATTTTGGGCCCAGATCAGCCGTGAGAGTCAGGTTTAAGATTATATATTGATGTTTTCGTGTGACGTTGACGGTTATAGCTATTTGGATTACTTGAGAATAAAATTAACAAATTAAAACGCAATAGTAAGATCCACAGGGAACATTGTAATGTATGTGTCTAATCCATGCTGCCGGCCATTTATTTCACAAATGGACCACACCACATGAAACAAGGGAATTGAACATACACCATTGAAACCTTCTTAGGGCCATAGAAGTTTTGGATCAAGCTGATATATGTGTTTACCCTTCATCCATCTTTGTGTGACCTTATGAATATGTTGGATGACAGATGCACATCCTTGTGAGCTCTGATCCAAGTTTTAGCTTTCAATTGTATACGTCATTGTTTCACTTGTTTCTGTGGTGTGGTCCATTTAAGCTTTAGATATGCTTTATTTTTTGTCTAATCCCCTAAAATGAATTAGTAAAACGGATGGACATTGTGGATCAGACACATAAATTATGGTGGGCCCTACATATTCAATGAAATATAATTCTTGTCCGATTAGTAGCATTACATCCGATTTTGGGGTAATTAAAATGGTAATTTCCTTCTCTATCAAATACCGGTGAAAACTAATTTTACACTGCTATTTACATTTACAATGGAGAAACAAACGGGCCTTATAATCGGACCAATTTAATACTTGAATTTTGGCATACGTGTAAATAAGAAGAAGAAGAGCATTTTACTTACCACAGAAGTACTTCCTTCTTAATTCCTTTGTGAGAGAGAGAGCTTTCGTTGTTTAGCCAAATGCAGTGAGAGAGAGAGAGAGAGAGAGAGAGAGAGAGAGAGAGAGAGAGAGAGAGAGATGTGAAGAAGTGTGGAGAGGATTGAGGAATAAGAGAGAGATGTGAAGAAGTGTTGAGAGGATTGAGGAAGAAGCAATGAGTGAGAGTGGGAGGGAGAGAGAGAGAAAGATGTGAAGAAGTATGGAGAGGATTGAGGAAGAAGCAATGAGTGAGAGTGGGAGGAAGAGAGAGAGAGGTGAAGAAGTGTGGAGAGAAGGGACGCAGAAGCAACGAGTGGAGTTCGGATCCTTGAGTTTTTTCTTCTCGTTTTCTTTTTTTCTTTGGTTTTTTTTTTTAAATAATAGTTTGGAGTTTGATTTTTTCTTTTAGTTTTTTTTTTTTTTTTTTTAAATGAGTGGTGACGTGGACCAGTGATGATTAGGCAATCAGGGAGTCCCTGCTTACCGATTAACAGAGGATCCAGACTCTTAACAAAATAAGAGTTGAAATTATCTTTCCCTGTATGGGAAATGGTTCTATGCAGTCGAGCTCATGGGAACTTCCCATGAGGTCGAGCTGTGTGGGTGCCACCATGATGTGTGTCGAAAATCTACCCCATCAGTCAGATGCACCCTTCCATGGTGGGCCCGGGCTTAAAAATAAAGTCAATCGATGACTTTTGTGGGCCACACCATGTACAAAAGTTGAGAGAGGTTACCCTCCTATTAAAACATTCATAATCATTTTTTAGGCCCACCGCGATGTGGTTCACAAATCTAGCCCATCCATTATGTGTGTCCCACTTGGATGAGGGGTCAGACCAAGTTTCAGATTCATGCAAATTTTAAGTGGGCCCCACCAAGTACTTTTATATGTTTTAGGCATGTCTTTACATGATTTTAGATGGTATGGCCCACCTGAGTTTCGTATATAGATGATTTTTGGGATATCTCATAATTTAAAGGGGACCAATCAAATGCACAGTGTTGATGTTCTACACGCATCACAGTGGGGCCTACATAGCTCACAGCTCGACCTCATGGGAAGTTCCCATGAGCCCATGAGCTCGAACCATCCCCCCCACACACACACTCTAGATTATTTGAATCTTTTGAAATTTATCTTTTTTCCCTTTGAAAATGTGTGCTAACCTAACCATAACAAAGCCTTTGGGCATCCCCTTGGGTGGCCCACCTATCATATAAATGGTTTGGATCATTGAAAAGGCCCACTTATCAGTATGGCGTTTTCATTGATCGTGATTCAATCTATCTCCCATTTGGCTTTATTTTTACGTTCATGCCCTCGATGGGATGGTTATAATTGCCCACCAAAAGTGATTCTTTAAGATCATAAGCATTCCACGATGAGTTTTAATAAATAGATGGATTAAATTGGCTAGTGAATATAACTTTTTAAATGATCTTGGCCGTCCATATTAAAGGCTATATTAATCAAATGGTTATATTTGTCAGATCAGTGTGGTGTTTTGCATTATAACCCATGGAATGTGCACCAGACATAATGAACAGTCTGGATCAATGGATTAAACAGCATAAGTGTCCCAATGTAACTAGTATAAGTTAAAATAGAAAATAAAAATGTTATACCTAGCATCTTCTAAGTTTCTAACAAGAAATAATCTAGTGGATGGAGTATGTATATCATTCTATTCATGAACCACTGTTGCATTTGGGTTCATTTGGATCTACCCCGTCCATCAGGTATGCCATCCATTTTTCATCGTGGATCTTAAACATCAATAAAATCCAATATTTAAGTGGACCACACCATATGGAACGGCATAAAATTATCTCCGAAACTCTAAACTCACAAGATGTGGCTGACATGAGTCTTGGAATGTCCTTTTTTTTTTTTTTCAACGAATTCATTCACCCTGATGTGGTGCGTCGGATGAGTAGACTGGATGGCATTTACAGAAGATGGTGGATCCCACACCAATTTGGACGATTTCAATGATGGGACTTGCCATCTTAAGATACTTTTTTCCATACAACCTCATGGAAATCACCTTATGAACGGCTTGGATGGATTATAAAATCATGTGAGGCCTAAAGGAAGGTATCAATGGCCTAGGATGTCATCCTTACTGTTTCCTATTAGGTAGCTCAATTGAGCTTAGATCTGCGTCATTTTGAAATCACATCCTAACATGACATGGGAAGAAACTGATGAACGGTGTGGATGCCACATGGACATCTCTGAGGTCTCCATGTAGCATTGGGTTGCACGGGTTGCATGTATCTCCCGTACGTAAAAAAAAAACGTCCCGCGTGAAAACCAACACAGCCACCGACGAGGAAGCGGTTTGCCTCTGGCACCCGTCACCGTGGGCCCCTTCCGAGCTCGGGACGGGTGGAGGCTTTGAGGGGCCACCGAGGTTCCACCGTGGCATATGAATTTGATCTACACCGTCCATCCATTTTTCCATATCATTTTAGAGTATTAACCCAAAAATAAGGTATATATAAGGTTCAAGTGGACCACACCACAGGAAGCAGCAGTGCTAAGGACGCACACCACTGAAACCTTCTTAGGGCCCACCATGTTGTTTATTTGCCATCCAACCTGTTGATATGGTTGCATATATATGAATGAAGTGAAAAAACAAATATCATCTTAATGCAAAACTTCTGTGGTCCTAATAATTTTTCAACGGTGGGAATTTGATCCCTTATGTGTGATCTAGCTGAGCGTTAGATCTTCCCTATTTTTGGGTTCATGTCCTATAATCATTTGGTAAAATGGATGGACAGTGTGGATGGAATCCATACATCACACCGGACCCTCAGAGCCCACCCTGTCCGGAGGTCGGAAAAAGCCGGGGTGGTACCTAATCCGCACCCTATGTGGGGCATAATAATGTATGTATTTTACTCGAGCCGTTTATCGGCTTTTCCACCGCATTTGAAAAAAAGGCATATTCAAATCTTAAGGTACCCTTTGGTAAAGGGTTGGATGGGATTAGGTGGGATCCAATTACATTTTCTCCTTAGAAATTTCATTCGTGTTTGGAGAGAAAATAATGAGTTGAAAGTGGGTGGGATGGAATTGCATCCGATATTGTTTAATTTTGAAATCCACAACATATATGGGCCTTATATTGATGCATGTGTTTCCTTCGTGCCATTTATCCATATATGCCCTTTACACATGATATTTTAGTTATATATGTGTACAAGTGATCAATATTTGTTATGAATTTGATTTGTTAATTACAATTTCATGATTCACTAAATGAGGTTTTGCTTAATTTATTGTTATTCCGATGGCATGAATTTTATCCTAAAAATGAGAATCGGAGGTCCAAAATACTATAGTATTTCCATAAATGCAATCATTGAGTGTTAATCCCATTTAATACAATTCTATACCATTAAATCTCATGGACCAAACATGCCATTAAGTGGACCACACCACAAAAAATAGTAGAGATTCAACGCCTACCATCCAAAACTTCTAGGAGACCACAAAAGTTTTCGATTAAGCTTATATCTGTGTTTTCCTTTTGTCCACACCCTCTGAACACGTTGGATGGCAAATAAAACATCAATGTGGGTCCTAGTAAGGTCTCAATGATGAGCCTCATTATCACCAATGCTTTCAGTTGTATGGTCCACTCAAGCCTTTGATTTGCGTCCTATTTTAACTCATGCCCTAAACTAAGATTGGTCAAAATTGACCATTCGTCTCTAGCTAGGTCTTAGTAAGGGTAGTACACAATTCATGCTTCTAGCCCAAGCTCTTCGGGACGTCATGTTGGGCCCAACATGACCTTACCTTCCGGCATTTTGTACGTTTGTTTCTCCACCTTAGTTTAAAACATGAACCTAAACATCTACGGTTGATCCAAAATTTCTTAGTCAACCATCTTATATTGTTAGGCTCCAATGCCTTTAAAATTGAAGATCATAACTATCCAATTTTTTATCATTTGGAGCGCACTTCATTCATAATAAGGCCTATTTATGATTACATCACTAAAACAACGGTATGAATTGATTTTACAATGAAGTTGTAATTTTTAAAAATAATATCAAAAATTCTTTAAAAAAATTATTTAAACAATTTACAAAATATGTTTATCTCAAATAAAATTTTATTAAATCAATTTATTTAAAACAACAGTCAGAACAGGAAAAAAAATATTATTGAAATAGTTATTATTTTTAAAAAAATTCTTTTTTAATTAGAATAGAGATGCCAAAGAGCTTTTAAGCTATGTGAACTACCTTATCATTCAATTTCAAACCATGCATGCAAAAGATAGGCAGGATGAAAAACTCGCGCGTAGAGGCCAAACCTAAAACACGTGCTGTTGAGGATTCCGATCCTTCTAAATCGAAGTGACACACGTACAGCGAATGTGGGCCGTTGGTTAAAATATTGAAACCCCCCACTGATTTGGTGTACCTAATGAATGGACTGACCAAACGTTCGGGCCATGGTGTTTCAAAGTGTGGGGTTTGGTTAGTGAACAACCTACACCCAACACGTGTGCTTTTCAGGATTCCAATCCTACTCGCAGTGCATATCAGGTTTAAAATCATACCGATCTGATGATCGCAGCCATCCAGTTGGTGGCAATCAAAAATGACAGTTGACAACGAAACACTCAACGATGCAAATCTGATTTGTATATATTAGATGGTTAAGATCATCAGAAGGGTGAGAATTTCGCATATTCCTCCATCTGTTACAGGGCCCACGATTGTGACGGTTGGGATTGATGTTCTTGTGATGGCAAATGCAAACCGGATCAACCCATCTTTTTTATACTCTGGATGACTATGGTGCTTGATACTCAGGCACTCAGAATTTCACAAGTGATATACATTAACTCAAATTAAGCCAACTAAATTTGTAAACCATTGTCCTAATTTACGGTCCCAAAATCAGATTTATTGGACACTTGTTGAATCTAGACCGTTGGATTAAATTTCCATCATTTCAACAGCCAGATGATTAAATATTCAAAATTCTCGTTTTACGACACATCTTAAACGTATGCATGAAATTTGGATCATGCACTTCGCGATTTCTAAGCGACCGTGCGTCATCCATTACCGCCTGCCAGAGTACCAGAGCTTTTTGTAGAAAATGAGTGGTACGCAAGAAACTAACCGTGCTATGCCGCTTTTCCTGCCAACCTATCACATGCGCAGTCCCATCATGAGAATCACGGATCAGGAAAAATAGTGGGGGTTGTGGACCGGAGCTGTACAGGAGTCAAAGTAAGCTCGTTGGACCCGACTCAGAAAAGTTTGACCGGCTTTGGTTTTAAATTGGATTGGGATAGTGTCGAGTTGAGTTCTATAGCTCAAAAACATTTCGAGCCAAGTTAAGCTTCACTCGACTCATATTGAACCTCAACTCGAATAGACCCGGATCAAATTGGCCGGATGACTTGGTTATTTTGATATCGGCACTGTTCATCAAGTGTTTGATGAAATGACTCAACGAAATATTGTTTTAGGTGCATACATTCTTCACGAGATTGGCTAGTGGCAAGGAAGGAATGTATACAAAACAAAATACTATAAAAATAAAAATAAAAACTTTACATTATAAAATTACTCTTATATCTTAATTTTAATACTAGCCTCAGAGTGTTTAATGGAATACCGATAAATAGTTGTTGTTGTTTTTCTTTATGTGAGAAATTGAAGATGTACTCTGCGTTTGAGAAAATGTCGCACATGCTTGAACTGGCCTGAGCTATTGACCAAACCGAGCCGAGTTGGCCATTCAGGCTCGAGGACCGAGCCGAGCTAAGTTCGAGTTGAGGTTAGCTACTAGCAGGGCCGAGCTTGGCCAAGCTCGACTTAGTTCGACTTGTGTATAGCTCTGGTTGTGGTTCCATTTACAGTTTCTATCATGTGACAGGTGCCGTGTGTGCCAAAACTGAATTTATAGCTCAATTAAAATCGAACAACCATGACCCCAAGTGTCAAGATAGATAGATAAGTACTATATGACAAAGATTGAATGAGATCGGTTACCTATTTAGTTACTTGTACAATATGTAAAAAATAATAAGCGATATTTAGAAAACAGGGTTTGTCCTTCGATGATGGGTTTTGCCTTTAAATTCCATACGAAAGGACTTTTCAAAAAAAAAAAAAAAAACCTTTTATAGCTGGTCATAGAGAACAACGACAAAATACTTTCCTAAGTAGAGAATTCTAATGAGTGCTCGAACTAAATACGATATATGAGCGTAGATCCCAATTATAGCTGAGATTATCAATTATTAAATTAATGATACAAATTACACTAAGAAATGTAAACATCTAATAAAAGTAAAAGATTACACTAAGAAATGTAATTGACAAGCAGAAAAGTAAAGTGATTATACTAAATAATGTAAATGATGGGTAATTAAAATATATATATTAAGTTTAATTTGATTAGTAGGAGACAGAATCTTCATCCTGAAATCCTTTGGTATTCATGTCCTTATGGTTGCTATAACCGCCTAATACAACCCAAATCCATCCAACGTGCCTGTCCAAACACGCCCGTAAGCAGTGTCATTCTTCATTAGCTTTAATCGTACTATCATAAAATTATTTTAGTATATTTTTATTGAACTATTTTAATATATTTTCAAAGATTTTCAAATATACCGTGCAAATCCATCCTAATCCCATGCAACTCAATTTGTTTGGCTTCTGCATAAATTTGTGACATGGGGATGAGAAGTGGGCACATCAACTCGTTATGTGCCCAAACCATCAGAATGAACATCCGTCCGATAGCCTGACCCAATGTACAAGAGTGGCCCACATGAGTAGTGGATTAGACTGATTTTTACACTTTGTGATCTTAATGAGACCGTGGATCTTTTGCACGGCCCGGATGACATACACATGCGATACTCTGGTGGGAGAAAGGTAAGCACGGTATACTTAGGCCTCTTCCATCAATCGTTTCTTCTTATCCTTCCTTTTTTTTTTTCCCAGGGCATTCATCATACACCCTACATGATCAACGGTCTAGATCTCTGGTTGATGAGCCGCATTACAGCAAACTCATAGACTGGATGATATTTGCAAATCTTTGCACACTATACAACTTCGTTTTGGTAATCCAGACCATTGGTCTGTTGAGCCCCACCCCGGATGGTACATGAATCGAAAATATTCCAGATGAGATGATCCTATCCACCAATATTAAAACCCTTTTAAGTTACCTGTCGACCGGTGTCCATCCCTGTTCTTAGCCGTCCAGTTGTAGGTCATCAATCCAAAGTTCAAAATTGATAAATGTATGTAATTTTCGAGAAATACTTCTCTCCGTAGGGACGCGACATACCAATGGTATGGATTACACAATCATAGGCTGCATTTGTTGGAACTGAAAACGTGTGTCTAATGTGCAAAGACACGTGCTAGTACCTGATAATCCGCTTAGATAGATCCGTAGGATACGCATCTGACAGATGAACGGTGCCACACGTGTGATTCTTATTAGCACTTCTCGAAATCGGGTCCATCTACTGGATGTAATCTAATACTCTAGTACGCTATTTTAAAATTCTAGCTGGCCCACTCATCAACTGCACGTAGGTGTACGTTGGATTTAGGACATCGAATCTTTTGATCTTGACCGTACATCTTACTAATTCTAATATGGTCTACCTAAATATTAGATTATGATTTTCATTGTCACAGAAAATTTTCACGTGCTTTATAAGTAATTAATGGTCCAGATCTTCCATATGTGTGCCAACTTGGTACATGTCTCGCGATTAATGTTTTCAATTTCTTGCGCGAATCCTCGTTCCTCTGTCGTCTGTTACGAAATAGACAAAAAAGAGGGTATTTGGGTCTTTTTGGAAAAAAGCGCGAATCATCGAGTCTCACGCTGGCAAAGAGGAATCCCTTTCTTACGAGAGGCTTGCTAGAATACATCGGGATGTATTACAGTACAGTATAACTCTATTATAGCCGTTAGATCTTGGATCATTTTATGTGATCCGACCCGTTTAAAATATGGAAATAAGATAAATATATGAGTTTTAATAATAAAAATATAAAAGTAAATTCTTAAGAAAAATGATTATTTAACGTTTTCTGTTTAATACGAACCGTTTACTTTACCTTTGCTTTTACAATCCGATGGTTCGAAAATTAGGATTCGCCAATGTTGAAGATTTTTAGGTAGACCGCTTCATCTACTATTTCATCAGATCCAACAGTTTGTATCACCGAATAGGCCCCATATCCAACGGCTGTAATCGCGACGAACGTAGGGATATTTTCCAGCAAACCTCTTTCGCAAACACTCAATCGGACTCGCGCGAATGCGTTTTAAAAGTGCAATCGCATCACTCGTGCATAAGAATCACACGTGTATAAGATCTATCTGGCACGTCAGGCCATCCTCATCGTTTAGGTTCAACCATCTAAAGAACCAGTCAAAATACGCTAAGCGTGTGGGCCAGAAGGCACAAAGAATCTAAACCATTGATCAATTTCTCTTAATGGTTCATCTGTATAGGACAGCTGTGGGCCAAACGATGATCATATAAGCATGCTAGTTACGATAGATCACATCCATCATTGGAGTTTTCTGATGGACGGATCTGATGACGCACACGTATGCTTGAAAATCACGTGCGAGAAGTTAGCATCCCTTGTTTTTCAGGTGATGGTGGGCCCCACTTGTTGGGCACTTGGAAGTATACTGACAAATGGCGAATCTTCATTCCTGCAGGATGTCAGGTCAGGTCATCTAAAAAAACACTACGTGGCGCGTGATGTAACCGGACAGTGGGCCCCACTTGAACGGCGGCAATTTCGGACTTCGAACGACACGTACCCACGGCCACGTCAGCTATATCGCTGGGGACGCGGATTCCCTGCGAAAGCCATTCGCAGGAAGTTCCTGCGCTGGGAACTCAGATGGGGCCCACCATGATGTTTGTATGGAATCCATCCTGTCCATCCGTTTTTTGAGCTCATTTTAGGCTGTGAGACCAAAATTGAGAAGGATCCACGTCTCAAGTGGGCCGTACTAAAGGAAAAGGTGGTTAGGGAAATTCCTACCGTTGAAACCTCCCTGGGTTCTACAGTGATGTCTACACGCCATCCATACCGTTAATAGCGTCATTCCTACTGGGATGAACTCAAAAAAAACAAATATTAAATGATTTAAAACTTCTATGGCCCACGAATATTTCAACTGTCGAAATTCAATTCTCACATTTTCGGCCCACTTGAGAATTGGGTACGGTTCATTTTTGGCCTCATGTCCTAAAATAAACTCAAAAAACGAATGGACGGAGAGGATTTCTCAAAATCATCACAGTGGGGTCCACCTGGGTTCCCAGAGCTGGGCGACTCGATTGTCTCTTTTCTTGCTAGTTCCAAACGCTCATTGCGCTGCCCATCCACACGCAGGCACACGTGCTAATATGTAACACGTGTGGAAGATCTTAGCTTTTCATCTGGTTGGAAACAATGTCTAGGATTTTCTGCTTCAAATAGCACCAGGTTTCACTGCTCAAGTGCGGCACACTGTACAAAGTAATCCGACGGTCAATATATTTTTCCGTGGCCGTATGTTTGTTATGTATGGTGTGGCCCACCCCAGGAGTGAAATGGTCTGATCATTAGACCAGAAGATCTAAACAGAACATCCGAAAGATCCGACCACGCACACGATTCTGTAGTGGCACGTGCGTGCCAATCTACGGGCATGGTTCCCGCGCGCATGAGGAATAAGCAAATTCACTTTTTTTTTTATATATATAAAGATTCGCGGTACACGTGGCAAACTTGCGCTCCTGTCAAAACAGCCCTGGCCCTACTTTGGATGGTGAAGATGATATTCTAGCGCCATCACGGAACACGTGGCAGGTTGACTTTTACTGGCTGATCCTAGCCATAAGATCAGTGCCGCGACTGTCGAAAATAAAAACATTCGATGGCCAACATTCATTAGAGTGAAGTGAAAAAAGTGATGTGGAGGCTATTGTAATACGTGTGAGTTTGAAATATGGATGATTCTTTTTTATGTCCCATTAGATGGACGGTCTAGATCGAGACGTCAACCTGCGATGTGTGCTGTAGAGAGACGGATGTACTTCCGGACGGGAATCCCCTACAGCAGGTGAGGTGAGCCTTATGGGACCTAACATGTTGTGTGTATAACATCCACGCCGTCCATCATGTGAGAACCCTCCCAGTTTACCGTAAATATCGAGAAAGAAACCGTATACAATCTAATGTGGACCACACCAGTACGAATAATGTAAAATCACGTCTAAAACAACTAATTCAGGCGATGTGGCCCATCTTACTTTTGGATCGCATTGAAATTTTAAATGCTTCATCATCCTGACGGTTAAAACCCGATGTACGTCTTGGATGGAAAATACATTCTACATTGGGCCCCACACAGCGTCTGGAATGATTCCATTGTGACCGTCCCCGTCCCCGTCCCCACTGTTACCAGTGGTATCATCACCCTGAGTGGCGTATTTGGCGGATTTTTCGCGATGGATCGTAACATCGAGGGTATAGCCTGATGGACGGACTGGATGTGAAACACATAATACGGTGGGACCCACAGAGGTCAAGTACGACTACATCATCTTCCGGTTATTTCGGTACTACCGTATCATCCGCCGAGGAGTCCTGCAACAGTATGGTACGACCGTTTGTCGGAGATCACACTTAGCTGTCATCTGTAGGAGATCCAAGCCGGAAGCGGATTGGCTGGTGTACCACACACCTGCTTTATAGCTGCGATAGCTACGTGTCGTGCGAAGACCAGCACTGGCACTCCTCAAGCTCCAAGTTGTACGAACGGTTCAAAGGAGATCAAAGTTACATAAGGCCCTACAGTGATGTATTTATTATATCTACACCGTTCATCTATTTTTACAGATCATTTTGGAGCATTATCCAAAAAACGAATCATTTCCAAAGATCATATGGAGCACACCATAAATAACAGTGGAGATAATGATTTTTCCCTTAAACAATTGGTAGGGCTCACCGTAACTTTTATTTTACAATCTAATCTGTTTATAAGGTCACAGGGACCTGCATTAAGAGGAAGAACAAATTTTATATTGATTCGGAACTTTTTTAACCCCGAAAAGGGTTTCATTGGTAGATGTTCAATCTTCCACTGCTTTTTTCAGCGTGGTCTACTTGATAGTTAAATCTATCTTATTTTTAGTTTCAAGCCTTAATAGGAGCTCGCCAGATGAATGGACGGTGAATATAACACATACCTTCGTCAGACCCGCAGAGTTTGCTGTCGTCAATACAACAGCTATATAGCTGGTGTGAGGTACACTAGCCACTCCGCTTCCATCAAGCCATCCAAATGGTGGGCCCAGCATCGTGGAGGACAGCCAAGCCATTTAGTCATTTGGTCAATTGCTTTGCCGAAAGAAAAAAATGTCAAGGTCACTTTAAATACTTGCAAGGGCTTCATTCATTTTGAAAGAAATGATCCGGTGCTCCCTCATCTATAGAAGTTATAGTAGTACTAGTTTTCATCTAGACACTTGAAAAATCCAAACAATTGATCCGGACCGTCCGTTAATCCCATCATACACTGGTTACCCTCGAATGAAGAATTCACACCAATAGAATGATCCCGGCCATACGAAAAGTTTCTTAACAAATGGACGATCAAGATCATTTATAAAAAAGTAGGTCCAATCCCCAATTAGATGAATCTATTTTATGGATTCCATCATAAATAACCTATGGTTCCAAAAACATCACTTCTAATCAGGTCATCCTAACAATCCCATCTTGGAAAATGGATGGCTATTAAAAAAAAAGTCATGTTATATATAGATTAAAACATTGGATCGGCGTGATTTCTTATTCCTAACCAATGAAACAGGTTTTCGACCTAATGGACAGTTCAGATCAATCGTTTGGAATGTCCAAATTTCCTGATACAACCTAGAAGCACTACTACTTATGTGCTCATAGAGCGCTGTATGTATCATCATCTAGATCTCTGCTTTTAACTTTTCTTTTAATAATCTAAAAGGAGGAATGATCCAGTACTCTCAAAAGCAAGATAAATCATACTAATCCTCGTTTCATCATGGCCACTTGGACAGACCAAGCGATCTATCCGGACGGTTCATTAGATTAAGCATGAAATAGATTATGTTAAGAAATTCACTGATTAGATGATCTTATCCATCTATAACTTGGCCTTCTTTAGCCATCTGTTTTCCAATCCATGGATCGGATGGTTCGGATATATTCATCCGTTGGAACCAAAATCAATCTATGATGGCCCAGCAATTAAATGGCTTAAATTGGTGATTACGCCTATTGTAGTAGAAATGATCGGTGCCACCCATTTTTTAGGCCATTGATCGCGTGGTTAGAATCATTCGTTTGGTTTGATTTCAGATGGGTATCCCATGTCATATGTGAAGGACCCAATGGACGGTCCGGATTAATTGATTGAACTGTCCAACTGTCCCAATGCAGCTAGGAACACTATAACATATGGTGCAACCACCCGTTATGTAGTCAATTTATTTCATGCTTAGAATCGTTCGATCGGTTTGGATTTGTATGTGTAGCACATGATATATGTGCCGGGTCTAATGGACGGTATGGATCAATTGATTGAATTGTAAGACTGTCTCAATGCAATTAGGAGCACTATAACATAAGTACACACGCCCATTTTATAGTCAGCTGATCACATGGTTAGAATCGTTCGATCAGTTAGATTTATATAGGTAAAATTTTATTTGTGTGAAGAATCTAATGGACGGTCTGGATCAATTGATTTGGCTTTTCAGTTGCTCCTATGCAACTAGGAGCACTATAAATTGTAGTGCTCTTTGGAGCACTGGATGCTGAAAGTTCCTTCTCCAAGTGTCTTCTAACTCCTTTGTTTTTTCCTTTTATCAACATCATCACATCAGGATTCTGTTTGTCCAGCTGTTAAGATGCACCTACACAGCAAAAAGAAAAATCAGAGGTAGGAACTCTCTCTCTCTTCTTTTCTCCTTTCTTCTTCTTCTTCTTGTTTTTTTTTTTAGATCTTTGGGTTTTTCTCTTTCTCAATTATCATGCTTTGTACAGTTAGAAAGATCCAAGGCAGGTACTACCGAGGTATTTCTGACTCAACCTTTCATTTCTGGTAGTTTCCTTATCACTTTTGTTCTTGCCTTTGTTTCTTGTGACTGTCCTTTTTGTCTTTTGAATCAGGTGCTGTTGTTTTTTTGTAGTCTTGTATGCATGGGTTTTCAGCTGTTTTTGGATGGGAATGGATTTCATTTGATCTCTTTTCTTTTGTTGCGTATGTTTGATAATGGGATTGTTGGGCTGGAATCTGGTGTTTTGTTGCTGGAGGTGATTTTCTTAACATGGGTGGTTTTGGATGCATGTTTCCAGGCAGTTTTTTTTTTTTTTTTTGGATTGGAATTGGTTTTCTTTGATTTTTGTTTATGTTTGGTGATTGGAATTGTTGGGTTTTTATTGTGGTAAGAAATGGGTAATTTTCTTAGTGTTTTTTTTTTTTTTGTAAATAAATAAATTGGGTATGTGTGGAAATGCGTAGGTTTCATGGATTTTTTTATCTTTTAATCTGAATTTTCTTATATGGGTTTTATTTGTATTCATATTTCTTTGCATTTATTGTAATCAAGGTTTTTTTAAATTTTTTTTTATTTAAATGATTAAATCTTTTGTTTAGCTGTTTTGATTTGGAATGCTTCATTTCATCCTTTTGTTGGGTATGTTGGGAAATGAGATTCTTGGATTGTGAAATCTGGTGTCTTGTTGGTTGATGCGGTTTTCTCAACTTGGGTGGTTTCATATGCATGTTTATGGGTAGTTTTTTGGTTTTTATTTTTAATTTTTGGAATGGAATTTTTACTTTCTTTGGTTTTTGCTTGGTGAATGAAAATTTTTGTTTTTGGGTTTTTTGAATTGTGATAAGACATGGTAATTTTTGTGGTTGGGTTCTGAATTTTTTTTTTCTCTAAATTGGTATGTGTGCAAATCCGCTTGTTGAAAAATTGAGGTGAGGAAATGGGTAGGTTCCATGGGTTTTGATCTTTTTAACTGATTTTAGTCTGGTGATTTTCTTTTATGGGTTGTGTTTATATTCCTTTTTTTTTTTTTTGCCATTTATTGAAATTGGGCCTTTTTCTAAAAAAATGAGATTTTTATTATTTTTATTATTAGTATGGTGAGAAGTGGACAATTTTGATGGGTTCTGATTGTGTGTGTGTGCGGTTTTTTTTTTTTTTTTTAAATCTAATTGTTTATGTTTTATTGTTGGAAATTGAGGTGAGAAGATGGGCATGTTTCATAGGTTTTTATCTTTTTTCCTCATCTGATCTTTATCAGATGATTTTCCCATATGGGTTGTGTTTGAATTCAGATTTTTTATTTAAATTTTGCATTTGGGTTTGATTGGAGTAAAATCATTGGATTTTTATTGTTGAGAAATAGGAAGTTTCATTCCCTTCTATACTTCTGTTCTCAAAGAAAATTCTGATTTTTTTACCTGTTTCAATCGATCATGTATTCATCTCTCTCTGTTTTTTTCAGTTCTTTATGAAGATTAGGAGGAGAGAAGCTGTTAATCTTTCATGGATTTGGAGCTTCAACATCATCATTGGATGCTAAAAGCATGATACGTTGTCGAAAAAGAAGGATTTGGGCCAAACCTTAATGGCTTCCATGAGAGGCAAGCGTTTTCAATTCTTGGGTTTCTATAAGAATACTATTGCTTGCAGATGCCTCTCTTTGGTATTTGTGGTTCTCCTATTCAGTGCTGCTTTTCTCTCTTCCACTCCCGGATTCAGCTCCTTACAAGCAAACCACTTTGATGGGATCTACAACTCTTCCGTCTCCAATTCAGCATTTGTAGTTAGGAAAGATAAGTTCTTGGAAGTTCCTCAGATTGTTTGGGGCTTAAACAATCAGAAAATTGCATTTGTGAGGGCTTGTTTGACCGCACGAATGCTGAATCGAACTTTGTTAATGCCTAGCTTAAGTGCTTCCTTGTTTTACAAAGAGATCGAGCTCTTGGAACCGATCGCGTTTGATAAGATCTTCCAATTTGAACAGTTCAACTCAATCTGCAATGGGTTTGTTCGTTTAGGCCAGTTCTCGGATCTTTCCAATCCAACGGGCCCTTTCGAGCTCCTGAAGGGGAGTGGGAGGAAATGGACAGTGGAGAGAGACTTGGATCAATTGAAACAATGCAGAGAAGACCCAGCAATCGATGATTTTGAGGTGATTCGGATTGTTGGGAAGAATCCATTCCTTTGGCATGATCATTGGCCCGTTAAAGACTATGCGAAGATCTTCAAATGCTTGGTTTTAGTTGATGAAATAGCCAATGAAGCTACAAAAGTAGTGTCTAAGATTAGAGAGGTAGGAGGTAATCTGCGAACCGATGCCGTTCAAATAAATAACGCCCCGCTTACACCTTACATTGCTGTTCACATGAGGATAGAGAAGGATTGGATGATACATTGTAAGAAGCTCGAGCAACGTTCCAAAATCAATCAAATTTGCAGTAGTAAGGAGGAAATCATGGAGAGGGTGGCCCACATTGTCAACCTAAGTAAGCCAATCGTCATTTATCTTGCGATTGCCGACAGTCTTTTGGAAGACGCATCTGTCTTGAATGGATGGAAGGAAGGATTGCTCCCATTCGAGAAGAAGAAGTTGGGAGTCTGGGATATTTACAAGAAACACCCATACCTGATACAATCTGCAATTGACTACGAAGTCTGCTTGCGGGCCGATGTCTTTGTGGGCAACAGTTTTTCGACATTTTCGAGCCTCATAGTGCTCGAGAGAACACAGAAATTGATCGAAATGGGCATTACGAGATCGTGTGGCCTAGATGTAAGGTGGCCTTCTTATGCATACAATATTTTGGGAGATTTGGGTGGGCCACAGAGATGGATGACTGCTATGTCTGATTCAAGCCTTCATGCAATCAGCTATGGATCTAACAACATCTCTTGCTAAATGGGGTTTTACGAAATCTGCTATTCTTTCGATATTCGGAGATTAATAGACTGATCGGCATGAATTTTAAGGTGTAAAGCATATGGTAAATGGACACTTAAAAGGATTCATTTCATTCTTTTTGAAATCTATTGAATGAGTCTGATTCAACGGTTCGGATAAGTCGAAGGCCCACCGCGCCCATTGTTCCGACACTTGGTACATCTGTGCAATTTGTATAATATGCAAGTGGGAAGGAGGTATGATTAGAAAAATACTCTTCATTTAAAAAAAAAAAATTTATTTTCTATTGCATTGATTGTTTTATTATTTGACGGTGATGATCTGTCTACTTGGATTCGTAGACCATGTTAGATGTTTTGCCTTTGGAGATGTAGGTTTTTGTTTTTTTTTTTTTTTTTTTTGTAATATGATGCTATTTTTTGAAAGTGGTCCACTGAAAAATGCATAGTATTTTGTTATGGCCCATGGATTTGCATGATATGCATTCGTTTTCAGTTCCAATGAGTCGGGCCCATTGTTTGGTGATTCATGCCGTTGGCCTGATGCATGTGACTGTGGATGGACCATGCCTTTGTAATCCCTTCCATAGTGGGACCCTGGATGAAGAATTATGAAGAGAAACATCAAAAAATAGTCCACATTCCGCTGAAAAATGTCCTACCAATGGTCAATGGGAACATCCAATCTGGAAGCACTTTGGGGTGTGGTCCATCCACGACAGGATGCGGTCGGCCAATGGTGTAGATTACCCAACCACGGCCCCACCGGCCCATCGTAGATGAATGACCATGCGTCCTTAGCAAAAATGCGGGTAGCGTATTATCTAGACATGTTTGTGGGCCCACTTTGAATGTATGTAGTTTATCCACGCCGTCCATCCATTTTTCCATATCATTTTAGGGGTTGAGCCCAAAATTGAAGCATATCCAAAGCTCAAGTGGACCACACCGCAGGAAACACAGGCAATAATGATTTTCACCGTTGAAACCTTTCTAGGGCCCACAATGATGTTTATTTGTCATCCGACGTGGATAAAGGGAAAACAAAAATATCAGTTTGATCAAAAACTTCTATGGCCCCCCAAAAAATTTTCAACGGTAGAAGTTCAATTCACACTGTTTCCTGTCTTGTGGTCCACTCGAGATTTAGATATGCTTCGTTTTTGGGCTCAAGCCCTAAAATTATCCCTTAAAATGGATGGACGGAGTGGATAAAATACATAAATCACGGTGGACCCCACAGTTTACTCAGTACGCTTAGCCATGTCATATTCTCCCACTTCCAAGTGCTAAAACGCAGATGACCGTTGCTTCGGTTTTCAGATGGCACTTCTAATCTTTGCCCCTCTTACGTTGCGATGCACATGATCAGAATCCAGTCCGATCTGAAACACGTCTCGCTTCCTGATCTGAGAGGGCCCCACGTCGGATCTGATCTCCTCATCCTTCATTCGATCAGGTACTTGTTTTATTTTCATCCATCGCCTTCAATATCATGGTGGACCAATCTTGTTCGTTCACAAGATCGATGGCCCACCCGGCGTAATCATGTTCACAAATGGTGCCATGAAGATTTGAATGATCGTGCTGGTTAAATGTGAGTCGTTGGCTTCATTTATCAATTTGTAGACCACCAATCAGATGGTTAGAATCAATGGTCCAGATTGCAGATAGGATTCTGACCCACTTGAAGAAGGAAGTGGCTTGCTTTTTGGGTGTGGGAAGAAGACGGTATGACCAACTAATAAGAACGGTTGGGATCGCTGGCACATGGGCAATACCCTACGTTTTTTTTCCTTAAAAGATAGTTATTTGATGCACCGGCTGCCTATGACGCTTCATACACAGGAACATAGAAATTGTACACGCGGCAAAACTGACTAAATTGTATCGCCCAAAATCGAATTGGGAAGGATTGGGTGGGTTGGAATAAAAAAAATGTAATTATTACATATGCTGTAATAACGTGGGTATTCATTCCTTGGTTTGATGTACATCGAATAGATATACTCATCATCATTTAAAACTATTGAGAATAACACATATGTGTTATATCCAAACCGTTCATCTGCTTTGTAACCTCATTTTATAGAATGGGCCTAAAAACGAGGCAGATCTACAACTTATGTGGCCCCAAAGAAGTTTTCAACAGTAGGTGTTCAATCCCCTCTGTTTTTCTGTGGTGGGGTCCACTTGAGCTTTAGATCTAGCTGATTTTTTGGGCGGTGCTCTAAAATGATCTCTAAAAATGAGTGGACGGTGTGGATATATCCCACACATCATGGTGGAACCTTCACAACTTGCTAACACTGAGACTTGAGAGGAATTGACGATGACCAGATGCAATTCCATTCATGAGTGGAATTGGCGTGGACCAAATCAAACGCAATTCCACCTCATCTCACCCAATACCATGTACCAAACGCTCCTCGGATTGCGTCCTACGCCTGTCTCTGGCCCCGAACGGGTAGATAGATCTATGGGCGGGCCCACCGTGATGTATCTGTTTATCCAAGCCGTTCATCCCTTTTCTCGGATCATTTTAATGCGTGAGCACAAAAATGAGGTAGATCCAATGCTCAAATGGATCAAACCAAATAATAAGCTTGGTTACATTAACTGCACAAAACATTAAATTCAGTTACATTAAATGCAAAAGTCATTTGGGGACCTCCTGTAAATGCTCCCAATCCGATGGTCAAGACCACAGTAAGGACCTCCAATAGGCTATAAGTAATTTGAAGTAATTTTTAAGTGCCTGCCTATCATCTATCACGCTCTGCCCGAGTATCAAAGCTTTTCTTTTTCAAATTCACAGCGGGCACGGAGATTGGGTGCTCCTGCTCCAAATCTCTGGCTTTGTAATGATCCGAATTTCCATTCATCTTTCTTTTGTAGCTCGATTGTTGAGACGGGACCGTTGTATATTTTTCGTTTTCAACCGTCCAATAAATATCCCCAAATCCTATATTATTAGATGACCAAATAATCTTAATTTGTGGTTAATGATAGATCTGAAGTTGGATTCATTTTTGGACAGTTTAATTTGAATTATCTTATGCCACGTGGCAATTTTAAAGTAATTTCTAAGTGCCTGCGTCTCATCCATCACCCCGAGTTTCTCTGCAAATAAAACACGCGGTCCTATGCCAGATTGGCACGTGTCTTGACATTTGAGCCGTGCGCGACTTTCGCTACTCCCTAAAAGCCCAAATCGTGCGGGTCAACTCATCAGGTGGGCCATCCTACTTAAAAAATGGACGTTTTATTAGAAAAGAACGGGAATGATCACATCCGTTCGGACGTTCCATCAAACCCGTCCATTAGATGCATCCTCCCATCTTAGTCCTAGGTCCCAAATTCCAGCCTGATGCATTACTCAGGTGGGCCACGCCAAAGGGAGCAACGGGAGAGTATGGGGATCGTAATGCCACCTTAGAAAGTTCTAGATGGATTGGTGGGGTCCACCTTGTTGGGTACATGTCATCCAATCCACTAATCCGGTTGAACCCCACCAGGATTAAGGACTTAGGTGGGCCACGACAAGTGAATGCATACTTAAAGTACGCCTGCCCATTAAATCGGACGGTTAGGATCTTCATCCCCAGTATTCCGTGGGTAATAATTCAAATGTTTTGGATGTTACAATTACCTCTACTCAGTTTATGAAAATTATACACTGCACACCTCCGTTTTGGATTATTACATATACCTCCCCTCTGTTTCAAGGATTTGTTGCAACTCCTCACCTTATCAGGGCCCACTAGATTGCTTTTATGTCATCTAACCTGTAGAAAATGGAACACTCAAAAATTAAGGCTGATCCAACCATCAGGTGGCCCACCACATGAGTTTGGATGTTTTTGGGTTGTCGTCTGTTGTTTTCTGTAGTGTGGCCCACCTGATAATTAGACATGTGGTACTGGCCATCTATAACCGTAGAAATCTCATAAGCAAGCTATCCATCGTTGCTCCCTGTCATGATGGGCCACCATCAAGAGTCTTTCCACCAAAACAATCTTGATCGTTTGATGGATGGATTTTCACCCATTCAATCTATTGCCATTTAATTGGACATGTTTACACATGTGTAATAAATGATCTAGTTTAATTGTAATAATATGTTAAGGTGTCCAAGAGTTGTATTCGACTTAAATTAAACTCTGATTAAGATTAGACTGGATTTATGAAGATAGGCTGTCTTTTCAGCCTATGATTAGTAAGGTGATAAGATGATTTATGATGAAAGGTTCTTTTAAAGGCTTGGTGCCAATTTTATTAATATAGAAATAAATGAAATACAACCAGTAAAACAAAAGTAAGTAGATTATATTAACGATGGTGGTTTAAGCCGGCGTAATGGTTGTAGCTTTGATGCTATTCCGAACTTAGACGATCCTATGAAAAATTAGATGGTTGTGATGTGTGGCAGTAAGTTGTGACAAAAAATTTTATTAAGTAAGAACTCAATGATTTGAAGGATTTAATGATGGGGTTATAGATATTTAAACTTTCTAAGCTCTCTGCAATATAGTGCTAGATAGAAGTGCAAGAATTTAAGATTAAACTAATTGAGATAGGTATATATGAGGAGCCAAAGATGGACAACATCTTGGGCTATTCTTTTTTACTTCCCTTTTATAGGCTTTGATGGGGTAAGTTAGAGAGTTTTCATGCTACTAGAGCTATACACGAACTGAGTTAGCTTGGTTAGCTCGCTTGACTTGACTCGCAAATGGTCGATTTGGTTCAAAATTGAGTTTGTGCTGAGTTGAGCCGATTTTTCGAGCTCGAAAAAATTTCAAGCCAAGTTGAGCTGGTTTTTTAAACTCAAAAAAATTTCGAGTTGAGTTCAAGCTCAACTCGACTCGAATTGAATACGAATCGAACCAAATCAATGACTCGGTTATTTTGATATTAATGTTGCTCAGCAAATATTTGATGAAAGGACTCAACGAAGTGTTGGTCGCTGGTGAAGAAGGTATGGATATGAAACAAATACCCTTGTATTTCGATTTTTATGTTGTCCATCGAATGTTTGATGAAATACCTATAAGCCGATGTTATTGTTCTACGTTCCATGAGAAATTAAAGGTACACTACATGTGTTTGAGAAAATACAGCAAAAGCTTAATTTTGACTTGAAGTTGACTTGAATTGGCCGAAGCTGCTAACCGAACCGACTCGCGCTAGTTAGTCAGAGTTGAAGAATGAGCCGAGTAGAGTTCGAGCTGGGTTAGCTAGTGGCCAAGCCAAGTCGAACATGCACGCCACTACATTCTAGTGGATTCTTAATAGATTTCACTCGACACTTATTTAATACTTTCTAGCATAAATATACCATAAAGCCTCTTGACTTTAGGGACCGAAATTCTTACCGATGCACTCGGTAGCGCTCACAAAAGATGTCTTATCTATATGGTTTATCTATTTTAACATATTCCCATATTATTTTACGACAAGAACTCAAAATAGTGGGTATAATGTCCACCCACAACGATGTTTATTTGTCACCCTAAACCCTATTAGGGCCATATAGATTTAAAACATTTATAGTCCTTGTAAAATTTTCAACAGTAGGCATTTAATTCACACTATTTTATACAGTGTGGTCCACTTGAGCTTTGGATATGCTTTGATTTTAGGGTCATGCCCTAGAATGAGCTAGCGAAACACATGGACGGCTTGGATAAGACACATACATCATGGTAGGCCACACAGGCTTTAACGTTCATTTTGACCACGTGGTGCTGCCACGTGACATCCTTTAGCCCTCTGATCTAGCCATGTTAGGCCATGTGTAAATAAAACTTTTACTTTTGGCCATTCTTTGACCCCCATCCATTGGATGGTCGGGATAGTCCCACGGATCCAAATTTCTTTCCCCTCCCAATTAGACGGTCCAGATCATTTGGCCACACGTCCCAGCCCTTCTCGCTGTTTAGACCTCTTCAAACTATAAATTTACCAATAATGCCCTTCTTTAACGCCACCCTATTCGGTCTAACTGACACGTGTCAATCGCATCCAATATGGATAAGCACGAATCCGTGAATATTCCATCCGAGTCACCGTCATATCCAAAATGGCCACTCAAAATCTGCCACGTAAGATGCGACAATCAAAAATATGGTTCTCGACCATTTAAGAAACGTGTGGTGACTCCTTAATCGTACACATGTCATGTTTGTACTGAAATCCAGGCCGTCCAAATCGCTGATCCGAGTATGTATGAAGGTCAGTCCAAAAATGAGACCGATAATATTATCTTAACCATATGATTTTCACTTTAAGTTTGGACGGTTCATTCGCTGGAAATACACCAATTGGATGGTTTTCAATGGTCGATCAATAGAAATTTAGAATTATGCCTCACAGACAATGTTTCCCACATTCTGGACGGTCCAGATAGTGGTAAAAGAGTGTTCACATGTAAGGAAGATGAGTCACCACTATTTTTGAAAACTGGGTGAACTATCATAGCATTCTAGCTATATCATACAGGGAAATGGTACTATCAGGTCGACCTCACGGGAACTTCCCATGAGGACGAGCTTTGTGGCCCCACAGTGATGTGTTTAGGACATCAACACCGTGAATTTGATGGGTTCCCTTTAGATTATGGATATCCCAAAAATCAGCCATATACGGAACTCAGGTGGGCCATTCCATCTAAAACCATGCAAAGACATGACTAAAACATATAAAAGTACTTGGTGGGGCCCACATGAGTTCTGAATGCTGCTGAAACTTGGTCTAACACCTCATCCAAGTGGTACACACACAATGGATGGTCTAGATTAGTAAATCACATCTCAGTGGGCCATATATGATTATGAATATTTTAATGGAGGGTAACCCCTCTCAACTCTTTTATGTGGTGTGGCCCACTCAAGTAATGGATTGAGTTGATTTTTAAGACTGTATCCCACCATGGAACGGTTCATCTGACTGATAGAGTTGATGTCCTACATACATCATTGTGGTGCCACACAGCTCGACCTCATGGGAAGTTCCCATGAGGTCGACCTTATATTCCCATATCCCTATCAAGTATTCCTTTTTCTTCCATTGCCTGAAAGAAGGAAGTGAATTTGAGAGAGGAGATGGATAAATCACGTCCATTGATCATAGCAATGAAGGGCCATCCTGGCACAGGCAAAAGCACCCTGGCCCACGCCATCGCAGCCACCATCAGATGCCCTCTCCTCGACAAAGACGACGTTCGAGATTGCACTGGGCCCATCCAACATTCTCTCAGTCTCAACTCGGTGGGCCCCACATTGCTCAACGATCTTTCCTACGCAGTATTATGGAAGATGGCCCAGACCCAGATCAACCTGGGCCTCAACGTTGTGATCGACTCACCACTCTCTCGACGGGCCCACCTCGATAGCTTGCTACAAATAGCTGGGCCCACTACGGCCCATGTCATCATCATCGAGTGTAGGCCCCACAACCAGGATGAGTGGCGCCGGAGGCTCGAGGAGCGTGGGGCCACCGATGGTGGGTCTAGCTGGCACAAGCCCACCACATGGCTAGAGCTGCAGAAGCTGGTGGAGGGGTACCAGGGATGCAACGACTACGATGTAGGCCACGTGCCAAAGCTTGTGGTGGACCCCACTGGGCCTGCTGGGACTGATGAGCTGGTATCAAGTGTGCTGCAGTTTGTTAGGTCGGAGGTTATTGAGAAGTGGCCACCGATCACGTCGAATCATGTGTTGACACGTGTATGTTATTATGGGCCTGATTTCAGTAAAGCCCAGAATATATAGATTAATTTGAAGTTGATGACTAGACCAATCACTAGTAAAAACCATATGATTTGATCAGATGGTTGTTTTGTGTGGTCCACTTCATGCTATTATTTGTGGGCCCAACACCTGATCAGTCTATAAGGTGGTGGGCCTCAGGCATCTGATCAAGATTGCAGTTTTTTCTATATGAAGGTATTGGTGGGCCCAATGGCTTGTGCAACAGATACATGGTACACGTTGGGTATATGTGGCCCAATCAAAACCGTCCAGTTGGTGGGTCACTATTATTGACTGGACCACATCAAGCACCTGAAATTTTCCAGTTGGATTTGGACCACTCACCATATCTATTTTAATCCTTACCTATCAGACAGAAGACCAACAGTTTTGGTTTTGGGGCTGGGCTCTATCTGCCAATGGACCAACGAAATAGATGGTCAGGATTGGCATGCATGCGTGCAGCATGTCTTCAAAGACGGTATACTCACATCTGAGTCTAGTCCAATCCATGATGGACGTTCCAGATTATTTTCATCAAGACCCATCATGCTTATGGCTATTCCAATCTTGATCATGGATACAAAGTCAACAATTACAAGCGGAACCGACACGAGCTTGGCCCAGCCTGACTCGGCTCAGCCAGCAGGCTACCCAGCTGGAACTTGGCTCGGCTCAGTCTTCAAGCTTGACTGGCCGACTCGAATCGGCTCAATCAGCAGCTTAAGCCAAACTTGAGCTCGATCTTTCGAGTCGAATTCAAGTTTGAGCCTACAAGCTGAGTTTGATTTTAAGTTTTAGGGTTTTTAATGTATATAATATATAATTTATTTACATATATAAATATTTACAAAATATTTATATTAAGTGGACCCGTTCTGATCCGAATCGATTCAAACTGAGTCAAGTTCGAGTTGAGCTTGGTCTAGCTTGGAACCAAGCTCGGACTCAGCTTGAAAGTTTTTTGAGCTAAAAAATGCAGCTCAAACTCGGCTTGAAAATCTTTTTAGCTCAAAAAAGCAGCTCAACTCAGCTTGAACCTAGTTTCAAGCTGAGTCGAGTCGAGCTCGGTCTAGCTCGAACTCAGCTTAAAATTTTTTCGAGCTCGGCTCGGCTCAAACTTTTCCGAGTCGAGGGGAGCAAGTTAACAGAGCTAACTCAGTTTGTGTACAGCTCTAGTCAACATTAATAGATCAGTATACGGATTATTCATTTTTTTTTTAAAAAAAAGAGAGGAAAAAACATGGTCCTTAATGTTTCAAATGAACAAATCTACAACATCCAATGTGTCCCATTATACTTGATGAATGGCCGAAATGCTGGGACCAGTTTATTCATCATTGCCAACGGGAACCGTTGGTTCAGATTGACTGGGGTGCTCCAAATACAATTGCACACACAAAGGTTCACTGCTCATCGACTTGATCGGTGTAATCAATGGAGGCTGTTGCCACTGCTTCGTGTCGGTCGGAATCCAAAGCTGTGTTTCCTTGTTGCCTTCCTCAGGAAGAGAACGGACATATGCCGTGATCTCCCAGCTGCAATCTGTTAAAAATGCAAATTTACAATTTGGATTGAAGAAAAATAAAAATTGAAAAAGAAAAAGACCAAAACGTCGGTATTTATTGGTGGGGGATGCTTTTTTGGGTGAACATGGTGGACACTAATACAAGAATTTTGGTTTTTTTTACTTTAATCAATGGTGGAAATACCAATGGTCTTGATTCGACCTATACTAGGTTTATGGTTCCCAACGTTAGCCTATTCAAAGCAATGATTTACATGTACGCCATAACGGCCGTTACGTAAAGGTAATGATGGCAACTGTTACATGTTACGGGGTCATAATGGCGGTTGCAGCCCCTGTAATGGCCCATTACACCCCTCGTAAAAGGCCATAACGGCCCTTTAACGGTCAATTATGGGGTCCATATGGGTTTTTTGGGCCACTGGTAGATTTCTCCGACATGGAAAGGAATTTATGACAATGACTCATCCGCCATGTACATGGCATACACACATATCGATCTATACAGCCCAAATTATGGGGCCCATTGTTTTGATGGAGCATGGCTAAAAGAAAGATTGATTGAGTGATCCTAGCCACCCAAATGGTAAACATCAAATACACAGCTAAAAATGAATTGCTCAGTTCAGATAGTTAAGATTTTCCAATCAGTGTGATTTTTCCAGCCATGCTCCATCCACAAACACACATGATTCAGACAGTCAGGATCACCTATCAAGTATATACCACATATACAGGATCATAGGCACGTGAATGCAAAATCAAGAGAAGGAAATGAAACTGAGAACAGCCGGCATTTTCAAGCGTACCATGTGGGAGAGCTTTAGTAAGGGGTTCAGCCACCGATAGCTTAATCAAGAACGACCGCAGAGCAAACTCTAAACCAGTTTCTTCCACCTTTGAGCCATATGACAGGTTCACCGAAAGCTTGAATACAAATCTCTCAGCTGGGATATGCTCCTTGTTATAGAAGATGACCGCCACCCTCTCCACCAATCCCTGGTTTGAAAGAAAAGCCTTCAGAGCCTGTTTAGTGCATTTTGATGGTGCATGCTATCTAGCATGAAGTTCATGTCAATGAAGTAAAACAAGCACTTGAAACTGATGCATTGCCGACAGGCACATTTGGATGCACAATCAAGTTGAATTGCAGTTATTAGTTCAATAAAGTGGAAATAATGATATTTTAGATACCTAGTCATTTATATTTTCGTGAGTCTGAGCTCCACATGACAGTTATGTTACCTTTAAATTTGGCTGAAGAGAATGTAACTGAAATTTGTGGGCTACTTCCTCATTTGAATCCAAGGAAAGTTCATTGATTTTTACATATCCTCTTGATTAAACTGAATGCTTATCGCAATTCAATCTGCTTGTGCATCAAAACACGGATATGGCATTTCGAAAAGCTGTTGTTCTTTCATCTACAAAAAGCAGTTGCAAACACTTAAAAGAGTTTGGTTCTTACATATCCTCTTCCTTAGACAAAGAGCCTAGGGCTCTCAACGGGTTCAGGTCCTAGAGTCCACGTACCTGGAATGATTGGGTCTGGGTACTTTTGCGTTCCCGTTTCACTTTTTATGACCCGGACCTGGACCCGATCAGATCCAGGTACCCAAAGGCCTTTGGATCTTAGTCACGTGTCGGATTCAGTCAAATAAAGGCATTTACATGATAGGGACCACCCGATGGATGGACTAAATCACACTCATGTGTGCCCCTTTGACAGACACGACGTTATGTAAATGGCCACTCCTACATGCATATGGCTTACCAAACCTCATTCCATTGCTAGATAACTTAATATATATTAATATGTATAACATTACTAAGAAAATTAACAAACCAGGCCCAATACGGTAGACCCGACATGAGCCCTAATGGACCTGATCTTTCACCAGGTCCAAAATGGTGGACCGGAACACATCCCAATTTCTAAATGGTTCTGAAAATTTGGAACCGGACCCATATAAATCAGGTTGGATCCAACAGGTAACCATGGGTCTAGGCACCTGTTTTATAATCCAGTCCCAGTATCTGAAAACCAACTATGATAAAATCTAGATCCAATAACCAAATGAATACCCAAAATCATGTGTGAGACAATGTAACAAGTTTCAAGAGACAAAAATGAAAAAAAGGAAACAAGAACAAGATAAGGATAGTCCTCATGCTGCGTGACTGCAACCCTATGGGCAATCCAGCAAGGCCAAAAATTGACCCCACACAATCCAGAAATCGCTGCATAAGCCCCACACACCGACAAACCACACCCCTTCTTTCCCACTGTTGAAAATTGCCATAAAACCACCATGAAGAATGGTGCTTTTCTTGCCTTGAGGTTTCAAAAAAGAAAATATAGCCAAGAGCAGAAAATATGGTTGTTTGACATGGTATCAGAGCGGAAGGTCCTATGTTCGAATCTCAAGAGCAGCAAATATGCCTCGCTAATATTTTATTCTCCCACGGGGGTCAGGAAAAATCAGGTCCGGTCCAGGGACCGGGAAATCAAGCCTAGCCTATTTATGGTGTGAGTGTCCCTCCACCCTTCTCAGTATGTTCCCGTGCGGAGTTCCCACCCCACACGTGCGGGGGGTGTTAAGAGTAATAAAGTCCCTCAATATACATTGATACACTACACTCTAACAGCTTAAGCTTTTAGAGTAAATGGTTGTTTGACAATCACTAGTTCCTTGAAAACATAAATCGTGAATTACTATACATGATAGTCTACCATTTTCTTTTCAGATTGTCCAATGCATCAACTAACATATGAGTGGAGTTCGACACGGTGGCACACACGGTGTATAATCACATGTAGCCGATGTTTAATTATAGTTGCACAAAACATTAAGAGAAGCGGCTTGGATGCGGGGTAGCTGGGAAGCACCTTTTTCAAAATGTTAGAGAGTATAAACAGCTAATAAGTGGGAGCGAGTGCGCGAATCTGAAGCATGATTCGAAGTGGGAGCAGTACCTGATTGGACGGGCCGTCCATCTAGGCTCTAATCAGTTTCGCTTTCTTCTAAATGGTACTACATTAGCTTTCTATCACTGGAGAAAATTTGCAAGAAATTGGGCAAATGGAAGAGATCCTACTTTCAAATGCAGGGAGTTTGGACGAATGATATCAGTTTCTTCATTCTATTTCCTCATATGCTTTTTCCATCTTTCTGATGCCGGTATCATTAGTGAAATGAATCTAAGGAAGAAAAATGAATTCATATATGTAAGCAACTACATGCATGTATACACATGCGTGCATTGGCAAGTACAGCAAAGCAAAAGCATGCATTCATTTAATTCAAAAGGAACCTTTTCCCATTCGAAGAGGGAGGTTTAAATTTAACAGCATGTTTGGATTTACCAATTCCATGGAAATGGAAAAGGTTTTCCATTGATGTGAAAAGCTTATGATGTTTGAATAACAAGAAAAGGGAGGATTTCATAGAAGCAGTCATTGCACTTTTCCATAGCCTGGATTCTCTAACAAAAGAAACTAGGTGACCATTGTCTCACAAATATGGGATCTCCACTTGCTATTCAAACAAGATCCCTCAAAATAGAATCCATGTTTCAATAGTGCTCGTGGAAATGATCATTTGCCCAATCATTACTTCTTCTTTTCTTTTATGTTGGAATACATGTATCCAAATATCGCCAAAGGGAACTTAGGGGAAACAAGAAAATGTACAAACTAAACATGGATGGTGAATTTGGAAATTCAAATATTCATGGAAAACCTCATGAAAGAAAAATACTTGGGAGGAATACTTTAGGAAAGAGAAAGGAAGGGTATTCATGATCACGGGATAGAAAGTATAAAAAAAATCTTAAAGGGAGACTCATGAATTTCTGGGAAGAGCAAAGAGATTGGTAAGGATTCCATTTTGATAGGGAAAAAAAAAGAACCCCTCAAAGATGGCATCTTCCATCAATGGAGTCAATTGAAGTGGGGGACGCTTGAGTGGTATAGGTACCACCATAAGCTGCAGTGGTACCGGGACACACATGATGCATGCATAAAATCCAGTCCGCCCATCAAATGTGCAAGTGCATGTTACCTCCATGGCCCAAAAATCAGGCTCATCTGTGAATCAGGTAGGCCACACCACAGGGAACAAGTTGGGAGGGAACATCTACTCTTGACTTGCATGGAGCGCCAACCGTATTGTGAATATGAAATCCTGGTCATTAAGACCCTTCATCTGGTCTGGATGAAGGGTCAGGCTGAAAATCAAGTTTTGCAATTCAGATGGGCCACTGTGTAAATAAAGGGTGGAGGCCCCCTCTCACATTGATCCGTGTTGTGGCTCACTTGAGGTTGGATCAGGGTATTTTTGGTGCCTGAGGTGTAATATGAGGTGACACGCCTGATGGTCAGGTTGGATGCCCTTCATACATCACATGGGCCCCACATCTGCCCAATATCACTGCAAGCTTACAGTTGTACTGGTACCACTCAGAGCACACCCCATTGAAAATTGGCCTTAAAAACCATTCATCTTCCAATCCTCTGGATGATAGATAGATGACTGGAAACTATCGAAGAACGCAAGATGCCTCTATAATCTGAATGGAATATATGGTGGAAATTTTGTTTAAGGTGGAAGCAAATTTGGAGATCAAATTCAAAACTGTGTACAAATGGTCCATTTGTTGAATTGGAGAGTTGTTGGGAGGGTTTCAGCTTGGTTGTTGCCAGTTTGAGGCAAATGAGGAAACGAGGGACCAGATTTTTTTCCAGCATGAGCTTATGCAGAGGCAGTTAAGTTCTTGGTGACACAACAGAGGGAAGATGAACTTTTTTGTAGAAAGAAGAATGACAAGACCCCATCTATCATGAGTCGTGACTCAGGCCCTACAGATGGCTGTCCATTGTTTATTATGGAAAGAGATGTAAATAGATTTTGAGGTTGATGCCAAACAGCTTACGAATATGATGAATCTTATGAAGAAGTGTGACTCAACAAACCCACACTCTCCGATGTATTTAAGTTCTTTGTTTGAGACCGAATCTGAATGGAAAATGCAAATAATAATAATAATAATAATAATTGTGAATCTTCATCCAATTGTTTGGTTTAGAGCCCGTTTGCATACTAAAAATGTAAAGAGATTTGGATCTGTTTTAACTGCCAACATCCACTGATGATGTGGGACCCAAGAGTCCATCTCTATCCATGTCAGTTTTTCTTTTGTTGGTTGGTGTAAAGAAGTTCCACTGCTACAATCTATTTCCTTTCAATGCCAGTTTGAATAGAATCAATTGTACTAGTGGTAGAGCTGGACACCGAGTCAAGCATGGCACAGCTTGGCTCGGTTCGGTCAATAGCTTGAGCCGAGTTCGAGTTCGAGTTCAAGTTGCCAAGTCAAGTTCAAATTTGAGTTTGAGGTTGTACATAAAATCCAATCCATTCTACAGTAGAAGTGAAAATTGAAGATGACTTATAAACAGAAAAGTGAAAATATTATAAACTTACAGTGTTCACAACATTGGATGCGTTTCTGGCTTTTTCTACTATAGAAGAGGAGATGTGTTTGTCGAGCTCGAGCTGCTATCTAATTCTTCATATAGGTACTCGTTCACCTCTCCTGAATCAGAAGGTGGAGAGAGTTTTCCATCATGCTCTTGTATAGTTTGAACTAGATTTTTCAAGCTTTCTTTGTGAGCAGATTTATACGAAGTACCCAACACCCTGTAAAATGCACCAAGACTAGAGAGGAACTTGGATGGTTCGTTACTCTTCCTCTTTTTGCTCGTGCTCGATCCTGCTTCGGCATCATGTTGTCTTGGAGGATATCGTTGATGTATAGAAGCCTCTTCCATACTACGTTTCAAGGCAAGTTGGAATTGCTCTTCTTCCAATGCTAATAATCCATCTTCCTTCTCTGCATTGGAATGTTTGGATGGGGTAGAAAGTTTCTTATTTGAATCTAGAAGGGCCTGAAAAAGAAGTTGGACCTCCTCTGGGGCTTTAGGACATGGTTTTGCATTACCACCCCGACATGCTAGGTGTAACCTAAGCCGATTAGTTTTATAAGAAAACTTTGCCCCACACAAACCACACATAATCTTCATTTTTCCAGACCTTGGGGAGTGGACTAGGGAACCATAGTCCCAAATGTCGGTCGATGGGTCAGATGACGACATATCTACACTCCATGTTTTGGAAAAATTAGTATTTTGGCATAGTTAGAAATCAAACAAAAATTTGAAACTGACAACTTGACGTAAAAGCTAAACAAAAGGTTGCAATATGATAAACAAAAGCAATAATAAAATATGTTCTAACAATTAACATAATATAAAGAAAATAAACAAAAGTTATTGTATTTCTTCAAATGTGTAAATTGTAATACATTCAAGTACACAATGATCCACTTTCAATAGATTAACAAATAACAATAATTTATGATATGCTTCATGTTGATGTTGTTACAGGCTGCAGTCACGTCTTGAGATTCGATCTCATCCTCAATATCAAAACTATTACATCCCCAAACCGGACGCAACTAATCTTGTGTACAAATTAATGCTTTAACTTTTTTTTTTTGTGAAAGTGAGCTCCGATGCTCACTCACGATCCTATTCCCCATGCTAAAAGCAGCTTTTAATGCCACTATTGAAATTGAAATTGACAATGTCCTGTGCCATCACTGCTAGTGTAAGGTATTTTGCTTCACTAACTCTCCTCTCCCACCACCCTAAAACATCAAAGTCTGAGTCCGAGCGCCTTATGATTGACTCTTTGAAATACAAGTCTAACTATAATTCATTTGTCTGATTATCCGTTTCTTCTTGTGCTAAGAAAGATATGTATTCATTGAGTACATTGTCATCACTTATAGAAACACATGGAGCTCTAACTTCTTTATCACCTGTTGTGACTGTGGGTAAAGTAGAAACATATTAAGTGTACAATTCTTCGATTGTATCACGAACCTTAGAGGTTTCGATTACCGCCCTTTCAACAAAATAAATATTTATAAAAATGAACTTAACCAAGCCCATATTGCCCCAAGGATCAAAACAACTACTAAGGCCATTAACAAATAGCATTCATCCCAGTACTTATCGAACTTCATTTGCATACCAAGTGCAATTAGCTATAGAAAATTTGGACTCTCACTAGCACTTTTTTTGGGGCTTCCTCAATCTTCCAAAGAGAAGAAGAAACAAATTTGCAGTGGGATACTTATTTCCAGAAAAAATCTTCGTGCGGTCATAAAAAAACTTTAAGAAACTTGTGGACTTGTTTTGCATTGCTCCAATCATCTTTAGTAGACAACCAAGCATACATTCTATCACGTGCCGCATATTCAGGAAATGCAAGCTCTAATTTCATGGCTGAATCTAACATTTCAAAAGTCGAATTCCAACGTGTGCATACATTTAACTTCAACACTTTTGGGGATTTTAAATTCAAATGTTGGATTATATCACTCCATATACACAATCTTGAAGGTGATCCCCTTATGTATTTTACATTATCTTATGTTCTTTATAGTGGGGTCAATTGTTTTCAGTCCTTATTGTACAATCAAGTTTAGTATTGGGCACAACATCTAACCTAGAATATTTTTCCCTTAAAAGACAAATTTCGGTTGCCTTTAACTGATTACGTAAGAATAAAATTACATTGTTATTTGTTGAAGCATGATCTAAAGTTATTAAAGAGATTTTATTTTTAATGCCCAGTCTCGTAGACAACTATAGATGCAATCTGAAATAACCAAATCAGTATAACAAAAGTGGCGAAATCTCAAAATTCTCTTACAGGGTTTCCAATCTTCATCAACGTAGTGTGCGGTTAATGAAATGCATCACCTTCTTTGATTGGATGTCATCCACAAATCAGAAGTCAAACTTATTCTGGAGACCGATGCTAAAACTGCTTTCAGTTTGACCTTCTCATTTGTGTACATTTTCATATATTCTCTTGACAGTGACACGGGAGGCCTTCTCAACTTGAGGGATAAGGAATTTACAAAAACACATGAAAACTTTACTATCTATCATTTTAAAGGATTTTTCTTCAACGATCATTAATCTTGCATACCAGTTTCCAGCCTCTCTCTGTCAAACTTATTAGTAGAAAGTTTACCTTCAAAGTCACCCCCTGCAGACTTGGTAAATGAAAGCAACTGTTAGCCTGGAATTGAGATTCTTGATCTCTTTGAACAACTTTACCTATGTCCGTTTAAACGAGTAGTTGACCCCTCAGGATTCTTAGTATATAATAATTTACAATGCATACATCTAATCTTCACCACACCATCAACTATGACTTCTTCAAAGTAATCTCACACTGTTGATCTTTTCATTCCTTTTATTGAAGCCGAAGACACTTCTCTCTCCACAATAAGAGATGTAGTCAACGCATCGACACCGGAGGTAGTCAGACTTCATCACTAGTCATCTATAAATATAAAGATAAGAAACTAACTTTTATGCATTTATCAACACAAAGTGGTATCTACTTAAATGCCCCTCCAAATTTTCTAAACTTGCTTAACTATCTAAATCAATCACCCATTCGAGGTTGGATAGATTATAATGCTTTTATTTTCTCATTTAAATGACGCGCCAAAACTTTGGCAACATCTCCCCTTATCTCTCCAGAAATATTAATCATGCATTTGATTTCCACGTTAAGTATCCACACAAAGTGTGGATATTTGATGGCAGAAATAAATGCAAGAAATATATTCATAGAAAAACATAGAGATGAGCTGGAACAAGCATGTGCATTTAAATCAGAATAAATGATAACATTCCAATATATTGAACCTTGAACTGTCCAAAAATGGGACAATTTGAGGATTTCTATGTCTTCAAAAATACATTGTATCTATGCCTAACAACATAAAAATCCCCAAACAGGCAACTAATTATCCTATACTATAATTTATTTTTAAAAAAAACAAAAAAAAAAAAAATCTAACTAATTGAACAATTGATGAAAATATAATAATTAACAATCTAACTAATAATTTAAAATTTTAACAATTTAACAAAAAAAACACTATTCACATTGATTCTAACAATTTAATAATAAACATGAAACATGATTCACATTAATTCACAATAAACATGATTCATATTAATTCTACTTCACATTAATTCACATGATTCACATTAATTCTAATACATATGATTAACAACGTAACATTAATTCTAACAATTTAACAATAAACATCAAACATGATTCCAAATTTCCAATACATGTAATTTATATATATATATAGGGAAATGCTCACCTGCGCACCTACGCACGTGCGCACCTTTACACACGTATCATGGGTGTCTAATCTGAACGGTCCATGTGATGCGGAATCCCATGAAACCCCAAGAGACAAATTTTCATCCTGATCTAAAATTCTGGTGGGCCATAGCAAAGAGAAATGCAAATCAAGGGAGGAAACTGTTTTCATTTTTCATGGCCCAACAAAGTTTTGGATCAAAGTAAAACTTGGGCCCGGGGGGTTTCATGAGGTGCTGCTTCACATGGACGGTTCAGATTTTGGATCCACATCACGTATGATGGGTTCTCAAAAAAGTTTACACCAGTTATGTGAGAATATACCCACATATATATATATATATATATATATATATATATATATATGTGGGTAAATGCTCACCCGTGCGAACTAGTGCAAACTTTTTTGAGAACCCATCATACGTGATGTGGATCCAAAATCTGAATATATATATATATATATATATATATATATTAATTGACATCGAGTCGGGCTGTCTTGGAGTGGGCACCCAAATACAAATAAAGAGAGATAGAGAGAGCTCTCATAGACATCGGTCGGCCGGGTTACCATGGACAGTGGCCGGTCGGGCACCCAAATATATAGAGAGAGAGGGTTACCAGCTCGAGTGGTCGGACAACGAATGCAACGAGCTCGGATAGAGATGGCCAAGTGGTCGGACAAGGAGGATGGCTAGATAGAGATGGCTGAGTTGTCAGACAAGGACGGCCGAGATTTAGGGCCGCTCGCACTCAGGTCAATTAGGGTGAAAAAAACAAAAAGGGGGAGGGGGGTGCTCTGGCAAAAAATAAAAAAGGAAAAAGAGGGGTTAGGGCTCAAGGCGCTCAAGCGAGAAAGGGCAGAGGGTGTTAGGACTCGGGCGAGTGGCTCTTTATATTATTAATATTATATTAAAAAAATTATATTATATATGTTAATAATATTAAAACCAGGCCAAGTCGATCCAAGTCGAGTTCGAGTCGTGCTTCAAGCTGAGTCAAGTAGAGCTCGGACTCAGCTCAAAAAAATTTCGAGCTCATTAAAACAGTTCTACTTAGCCCGAACCCAATTTCGAGCCAAGTTGAGTCGAGCTTTTCCGAGCCGAGCCGAGAGAGTTAACCAAGCTAACTCAATTCGTGTCTAGCTCTAACTAGTGTGCTTCTTTACACAACATGACATGCAAAAAACAACGTGGAGCCATAGGCCCACTTCATTAGAGGATGTCAACAACTACAACAAATACAAATCTCTAGATGCTCAATATTTTGTAACTAAAAAGCCCTAGGGGTGTGTTTGGATCCTAAATTAACTAAATTGCAATCATCCAATTCAATGTGGAAGAAATGACAAATAGGCAAAGGCACCATTTTAGTTCACAATGGTAAACAAACGCTAATTGCAACCCATGCATTTCAAGTTGGACCTGGCATGACCACTAGTCTGATTTGGGGGCTCTACACATCCCAGAATGTGGCTAGCCCCACTTTGATCATTTCCACTAAATTGGATTGAATTATTGCAATTCAATTAAGTTAAGCATCCAAACACAGCCTAAAGTTTAGCACCTATTGTACTTCCAAAAGGAATCCTTATCAAGAGCTCATAATTGCTGCATTCACAGTCAAGCTAGATTCATATTCAATTCACAGATTGTAATTCATGGGTCCTTGGTGAGTGGAATTAGCTAGGTTTAGTTACCCATAAGCTCCCTCAATTTGTGTCTATAATTCCTTGAGTTTGCTGACACAAGTTGTTCCGCTTGTGAGCCTGTTTTCACTTATTTCCCAAAGCTACTTTGAATCTATTACAATTTGCTACAAGTTCGAGCCATCTCAAGCCCAAGCTTTTGACTCATCTCATGAATTCAAGCCAAGAAAGCTCTAATTGAACTAGCAATTGCCAAATTCAGCGTTTTCTTTGCATTTTTTTATTCTTCTTCTTCTTCTTCTTCTTTTTATTTTTCTTTTTTCATTTCTTTCTTTGGCTCCAGGTGGGCTGAAGTGGTCCATGAGATAACAGTATTGGAGTCTCCTTCAAGGCTTTCTCTACACAACAACCCAACAACGATTTAAAGAAATCACCTTTAGCATTTCTTATCACAACACCAATGCCACATGGGCCCAGGTTAAAGATGAGTTTAAGATTTCTATGTACCAATTGGAGGATATTTTGAAGAGCTCTTGATGAGGACATCACGTCACGTACACCCTTATGTACGTATCAGAGGAGGAGGCGGGCTGCACCACTTTCCCCATGGCTAGGCGAGTACCCGTGATCGTGATGAAGACCCCGTGTGCAGTATGAACATCTGGAACCACACTGGGAAGATGCACATGGGCTGCTTTATGGAGTGATCCAGACCGTTGGATTGGAGGGACGCGACGATCGGTCCATTGGATCGCATGGATCATATGATCGGGCCATTGATCGTTGATTGTCCACATCAGTTTTAGATTTTATCATATTTTAGGATTTAGCTTTTGATTATTTTATATCTGGACACATTATGAGTGTTTTGGTTGATTTTATTTAGACTAGGGCTATTTTCATTAAAGTTCACAAGACGGGGATTATTGTAATTTTGAAACTTCTTGGATCTATAAAAAGAGGGGGGCATGTGATCTCTCTCCCATTGAATTTTGTGATTAAAAATAAATTTATAAAAAAAAAAAAAGGTTTTGCTATCTTCTCCCATCTTCATGCGATTTGAAGATACTTCCATGCGATTTAAAAAGAAGATTGGGTATGAGGTCTCCATCCTATCCCCACGCCTTCTCGTTTCTTCCTCATCCAGGTATTCCCTTTAGGTTCTTAATTCTCCCATCTCAAATCTTCGTTTCCTCCAAAACCCAACTTTCCCATACCCATCCACAAACCAAACCCTAACCATCCTAAACCGATCCTCTCACGCCACACGTGTGACCACACGGCCACGCATGTGAATCCCACCTGCCCCTTTTAGCTTTCCACCGTCATTATATCAAAACCACATTCCTCCATTCCCGAAACCCTAACCCTAAACCTACTTTCGCAAATCACCCAAACCCTAATTTTCACCTTAGGATGTATTAGGTTTCCTATTTTAAAATAGACTATACCCTATGCTAATTGGATGTCCCTACATCCATTAGATCCTAGTTTTGTTTTATTTAATGATCTTATGTTACGATGTTCGTACCTTGGGCCAGGATTATGCATTATTTTCTTTTGATTTTCATGAAATTTGTGATCGATATAGCAACGTTTGTGTTTTTTTGTTAAATATCTTAATTTGGTTATCTGATCTCACATGTTACTTAGTTCATGCATCAGTCCTGCATCAACTCTTGAACTTCAAATTTGATCATTTGCTACTCATCACCAATGATCAATATTAAAGAATATCTTGTTCCACAGAGCATGAAGCGAAGTGGCAACAGATTCGGGTGCAAACACGTGGAAGCATCTATTTCAAAATGTAAGCAAGCATAAACAGCTAGAAAGCAGAAGCACAAGTTCAAAACACAGTTCGAATGAGCGGCACCTGTTGAGAAGTATCATGCGACTAAATACATTGCAAAAAACCCAGAACTCATCTAGAACTAAATGACATCACTTTTGATCCTTCATGTAACCTTTTTCCAACAAAGATGTTGTGTTATATAAGATTCTTTTTATCCTTCATGTAACCTCCCAACAAAATGTTGCATTATAACAGATCCAGCAATTCCTTTCTTTCTGAATTTCCCAACATGAAGATATGGGAGAACATGCCATTACAATCTCACTCCTCTTAAAGTTACCCCACCCCCAACTTCGGAAGACCTCACGTAGCTTACCTTGAAAGATCCATCGAACCCCAAAAGCCTGAGAAGGCGGTCCCAAATAAACTTAGCAAACAAGCAGTTACAAAAAAGATCACCCAAAGTATTTATAGCCTTTTACTCATGAAACACATAGTAAGGAATTTGTGTTGCCTACATTGGCGCCTAGAGGTGATGAAGAGTAAGGATCTTGTCTTTGTCCACCATGGTTGTCCACACAAAAGAAATTGCTAAGAGGGGCCAAAGTGCCCCACCCCGAATCACACGGAGGGGACCCTCCATCCTTATAGAATACATCTACGGACTTGCAGGAGAAACAACTTGCTGTCAATAATTTCCACAATCTTGGACCATCCTCATATCCAGAATAAGACCTCTAATGCAAACTTGAACCGGCTAACTCTACCAAAAGATAAAAGAGCTAACATGAGGATTCACCACTAACTAATTTTCAATACACAAGGGTGGCTAGAAACATTGTTAGTTTTTTTTTTTTTTCCCTAGAAAAACAAAAGAGCATCCTCTTCCAATTTTCAGCAAATGACTCAATATGTAGCCACAAATTAGAGATTCTAGGCAAGGGCCTCGGTTAAAGAGAGAAAATGTGTTCTGCACCATTCCCTATCCCTAGCCATGTAAATACAAGATCTCTACTTTGATAGGAAGGGATTTCAACAAGCTACTTGGAACTCAGAAAAAGAAGAAGGAAAAAAAAAGGCAGAGAGAGAGAGAGAGAGAGAGAGAGAGCAAAGGAATGGATGGACATTCTCGTGAACTGTGGCGAGTTGGTGTTCGGCACTCTAACTTTGACTGTCCTTAATCTTCAACAACAGATGGTCTGGATTGTTATTCTTCATTTGATCTCCACATTCTTCTTGAATTGGCTTGAATTGTATTAGAATTAGGGTGGAGGAAGAGGCCAAGGGAACTTCTCGTCAGTGTTTAAATTATCGGCGATATTATCGAATTATCGCCGATAATTTCGGTATCGCTAGAGTTGCGACACCGAAACTCCCTTTTTTCGTTTCTCTTCCTAATATCGCCGATTTTTCGGCGATTTTATCGATTTTTTGTGAAAAGTCCAGTTATCACTCAGTGTTCACAATATCGGCCGATATATTGGCCGATAATGTCGGTATCGCAATCCAACGATACGAAACACGTTGGAAGAAATAGTCCGAAAAAATTGGAAAGAGAGAGAGAGAGAGAGAGAGAGAGAGAGAGAGAGTGAGGGAAACTTTCAATAGGGTGGATTTCCGCACTTGTAGAATAGATTACCCTGATTGGAAGCTGTATTTGGTGGGCCATTTGAATCGAAGCTCGCCATTCGTAGGTTACCGTAAAGAAAATCTCGATTCCCTTTTCTTCTTTCTTCTATTAGATTGTTAACGGAATTGATTTAGGAAGAAAATGAGAAAAAAAATAAAAAAATCCAGAGAAATCCGGAGATTTGGGGAAGAATCTAGGGTTTCAAGGTCTCTCGGATGAAAAATGGGTTCGGAGCCCTTTTTTATCGGGCGCGGATGTGCTACTGACGGGTTGAGTAGCGAACTCGCTACTGAAGTGACGTCACCAAGTTCTGTGGGTCCCACCATGATGTATGTTTTGTATCCACACCGCCCATCCATTTTGAGAGACCATTTTAGGTCATGAGCCAAAGAATGATTCAGATCCAAATCTCTAGTGGACCCCACCACAGAAAAAGTGGAGAGAGTGACGCTCAACATTAAAAATTTCTAATGGCCATAAAAGTTTTCAATGAAGCTGATATTTGTGTTTTACCTTATTTAATGTTTGTGTTAACTTATGAACAGATTAGATCTCAAATAAACATTACGGTGGACCTTAGGAAGGTTTCAATGATGGGTGTAACTCACGCCACTGTTTTCCGTGGTGGGGTCCATTATAGTTTTGGATCGGCCTAATTCTTTTGATCATGCCTTAAAATGTTCTCTCCAAATGGATGGACGGTGTGGATACAACACATACATCATGATAGGATCCGCATAACTTGGTGACGTCACTTTAGTAGCGAGTCTCGCTACTCAACCTGTCATATAGCTAATCCGCGTCCTTTTTCATCGGGCATGGCTACATGAGGCATGTATGCATCTTTTCACACGTGTAGTGGGCCTCCAATCTGAACTGTTCATGTGATGTGGCATCCCATGAAACTCACAGGAACCAAATTTTACCCTGATCTAAAACTCTGGTGGGCCATAACAAAGAATGATGCAAATCAAGGGAGAAAATTGTTTTCTTTTATAATGGCCTACTGAAGTCTTAGATGAAAGCAAAAGTTGAACCATAGAAGTTTCATGGAGTGCTGCATCACTTAGACCGTTCAGATTTTGGACTCACATCACATTTGATGAGTTCTCAGAAAGTTCTCAGGTAACTCTGCTGCTGGGAAAATCTGCATTGGCGCGGATCAGGAGCCTAGAGATGGATGGTCTGTAAGGGCTCTGTAAGGCCCACCATGATATATTTGTTTTATCTACACCGTCCATCCATTTTGATATGTTATTCTAGGGAATGAGCCCAAAATGTAGCCAGATATGAGGCTTAAGTGGTCCACACCACAGGAAGTTGTAGTGAGAATGATATCCATCGTTGAAGCTTTCCTGGGGCCCATCATGATGTTTATTTTCCATCCAATTTGTTCATAAGGTCTAATAGACCTGGATGAAGGGAAAACATAAATATTTGCTTGCTCCAAAACTTATGTAGCCCCTGTAATTTTTTAAATGGTTGTCATTCAATGATCACTTTTTCATGTGGTGTGGTCCACCTAAGATTTGGATTCATTTCATTTTTTGGCCCATACCATAAAATGATTTGTCAAAATGAGTTAACGGTGTAGATACCAAATCATTTTAGCTTATTATCCAAAAAATAAGTACATCCAATTATCAAATGGACCATACCAAAGGAAAAAGTGGTGATTGACAATTAATGGGCCACGAAAGTTCTGGATCAATCATATATTTGTTTTTTTCTTTGAGTTCATTTACTTTTATGTGTCTTAATTAATGTATGCCAGCTGCATTTGTAATATATAAACTCATTTTTGTTGCTATTAAAGTGATTTTTTATGGCATCGCATGCTTTTTGGGTCCCATTAAATGAAAACTTATTATGTAATGTATTCATTTCGCAATTTTTTATTCCTAAATATGTAAATATGTGTATTTAGCCATGTCTTGAAGTTTCACTAAAAAATTCCATCATTTTCCCCAAGTTTCCTCCCTTTTCCCTGCATTTCCGGTTATCAGCGATATTATCGGCGATAACGATATTATATCTTTATCTCTAGCCAGCGAAACTTGTAGCGATACCGACAACTCGAACACTGCTTCTCGTTAGAAGTAACCAGAACCAATAGTCACACACCTTAGCTTTTAGGAACTAGAGATCTCCAAAGTCTCTAACTCTAGGTTGTGTTCTTAGTTCTTCCATCCAAAGAGTGACTAGAAAAGGGGGGTGTGGATCCTATGCCAAAATTGGGCTAGGTCCTACACCCATCTCCCGACCCAATTGCTGAGATTTTGGAGGAAATTTAGTTGAGATATGGGTTTAGGCCAATAGATACTAGATAACTCACCGCAAATTTAAAGTCAAAACACCAGACCCTCAATGGGAGATTAACTGGGTTACTAATCTGAACAACCTATATATGGTGAGGTGTCTACAACTAACATTAGGAGTGCACATCGAACCGGTAGAACCGTGGAACCGGACCAGAACCATTGGATCGGTCCAGTTCTAGACAGCATCGGCTCCAGTTCCGGTTCCAAAATTCCAAGAACCGTTGGATACAATTCGGTTCCAGTTTAGGGGCATGTAAAACCGAACCGAACCATGATCCGAACCGTGGATCCAAAGAATTCATACCAAAAAGTAATTTGTTTGTTTCTCCAAAATGCCCTTGATCAAAGTGGAAAACACGCTAATAGAGAGCTTATTTAACAATTTATTTTCTTTCATATCCCTTTGGAAAACGGATTGCAAATAGGGTCCACGCTGTATGAATCCATCTTGTAAGCTATCTGTTGAGCTTTGGAAAGCTAGGTGAATCAGCAGTACTTAAGGTCAATGGGTTGCATTTCATTATAGAAAGAGTTGCATGTCTTTAGCCAATAGTTCCCTAAAGTGGAAGCGAACTGGTAATTACTATTTGGGTGTGATACAAAAGGCAATTGAATTTGAATGTAGCTTCGGACTGACACCGTGAACTGAGTACCAATACATCCCTTAAAAAATGACTTTTGTTGGATTTTAAATGCATCTTATACCAATTTGGGCTGGATTTTAAGAAGCCCAGAACCGTGGAACCGAACCGGTTTTCACCGTCCGATTCCGGTTCCGTTCTAGGGTGCTAACAGTCCAGTTCCGGTTCTGAAAATCCTAGAACTGTTACGAACGGTTCGGTTCCGGTTTCACCCCAAAACCGGACCGAACCGACCTGTGTGCACCCCTAATTAACATGCCGATAAGGTGAAAAAACACCACCACTATTGTTGCCTTGATATTGCTTTTTTTTTTTTATGCACACACCCACACCACACACACTCACACACCCACCCACACCACATGGGCACTCGATCCCCCTGATCTCAATGTTGAAACAGAGTCTGTCTACCACTAAGCCATGAAGCTGGATCCCTTTCCTACCTTGATGTTGCTTTCAGAAAGACTAACCAAGACCAATTTTCCCCACAACACTTCCGTATAATCTTTAACATATGCCTCTTTTTCACTTGCCACCCTATAGAGCATCAAAACGTAGATGCCAACAGTTAATCACCACCCATGACTCTAGTTAAAATCTAACTTTGTGAGCTCTCCCCACTACAAAATATACTCTCTTTTTAAAATTTACCCACCATGTTTTTCTCATCCCCACCTTACTCATAGCTTTCCCAACCTCAGAACCCTTACCCATTTATGGCCCTTGCCCCAACCCTTCATCGATTTTTAAACCTCTTTCAACTCTATCAAATGATATCTGCACACTCCCCTCCAACATGAAGTCCCTTCGTACTAAGTTTCAAATTGCTCCCGTTTCAAATTGCGCTTTGGACTCCTCTCTTGCTCACACTTTCTACCCATTTATACTTGTTTATATTTTGAAATAGACGCATCCCCGCTCTTGCACCTGAATCTGCTGCTACTTCACTTCATGTTCCTTGCAACTATGGTCCAACTTCTTAAAAAGAGATCAGTGGAGAGAGGATGAACTAATCAAATATAAGAGCAGTATACGGAAACAATAAAGAATGCAACTAATTAAAATCAAAACTACGAAGAAATGTGGGAATTTCCAAACACACCTTCTGAATAAAAGGTTGGAGGCCGGCTACCGCAGAATGGATGTAGTCACTGAGCTGTGGATGCCTGGCCCTCTGTACAACAATGTTCATGTAACGTCTCCTTTCAAATGCTCCTAAAATTTGAATAGCATCCTCATGTGAGTATAAGGCAGTGTTTGGATGATCAATTGATTTGAATTGCAATCCATTCAATTCATTATAGGAGCAAAAATGCTGAAGGCAATTTGCATGAGGAAAGATTGAAGAGGTAATCCCTGGCACATCTGCCAACATGGCAAATGCCCATGGGATCCAGACCATTTATCGGGTGGGGCAGGTGCAACTAATGCCTTGGCCCTAAAAATCAGGCCATCCATTCATCGAGTTGGCCACATGTGTACGTGACAAATGGATGGTTTGATAAGAAGCGGCCTAGGTCAATATTTGATTATGTTTACGGTCCACTTTATGAGCGGACCAGCCACTCACCGAGTGGGCCACACATGCATGTGACAAATGGATGGTTTGAAAAGAAGTCACCTGCAGTCTTATTCAATATACGTGTGCAATTCACTTGATGAGGAGATTGGCCAGGCAGTCCCTCATTGAGTGGACTGCACATGCATGTGACAATGGATGGTTCAAAAAGAAGCAACATCCGTCTATATTCAAAGTATTGTCTGGTCCACTCGACAAGCGGACCAGCCACCCTCAATTGAACCAAACGTGCTAATGAGAAATGGACGGTTTGGAAAGAATCGACCAACAGTCTATATTCCAAGCATTTGTGTGGTTCCCACTCATCAAGTGAGCTACATGTGTAATTGGCAAATGTATAGTTTGAAGAGAAGCAGCCTACGGTCTACGCTCAAAGGGCAAGTGCGGTCCACCTGATGAGTGGACCAAAATTGTAAGTGACAAATGGGCAGGGTGGAAAGGAGCAACCAACAGTCTATGTTCAAAAAGTATGTGTGGTCCACTTCATGAGTGGACGAGCCACTTATGGAATGAGATACATGTGCATCTAGTAAATGGACGGTTTGAAGGAAAGGAGCCGACATGCCCTGTTCAAAGTGCAAGTGTGGTCCACTCGATCAGTGGCCAGATCGCTCTTCGAGTGGGCCAAACATGTAAGCGACCAATTGACGGTCTAAAAGGAAACAACCAACAGTCAATATTCAAAAAGTAAGTGTGTGGTCCACTTGATGAGTGGACCGGCCACTCAACAAGCGGCCAACAGTGCATGTGACAAATGGATGGTTTGAAAAGAAGCAAGCAATGGCCTGTGCTCAACCAGTGTGTTCAGTTTTCTTTTTAGCAACCATTTTCTCTGGTTGAAAACAAAAGAGACAATTTGACTCCTTCGAGGGGAGAACTTCCAAATATCTCAAAGAGATGGGTTGGAATGGATAAAAATCAGAGTTGCCTTCTAATTTCTCACAACCACTTTAAATACAATTCATACGAAAAACTACTAATTTCACTCTTCTACTAACCAACTTCCTAACTTGATTCAAACATATGAGACTAATCCCATTAGACTCTCCTACGAACGTGCAACAATACCATTGGACTCAACAACTCCTCCATTCCAATAACATGCAACAACCCCTTGACACATGCACATATCACTCCTTAGGCCCTATTTGTTAAATTCGAAGTCCGAAGCCAGAATCTGAATCCGAAGTCTGAATCTAAAGTTGGAAAACTTGTTTGGTAACTATCTGAAAGAAGTGTTGAAGTCTGAAATTTAAATATTGAATCTCAAACAACCTATCTGTTAACAAATGTCTGAAATGCTTGAAATCTATTAATTCGACACATTTGCCCCTATCCCACATGAAACGATCATGATGGAATCCCTACCATTAAAAACTTCATGCATTACACCGAAATGTTTTTTTGTTATCCAATCCGTTCATAAGGTCATAGAACCTAGATAAAGAGACGCAAATATCATCTTGATCCAAATCTTTTATGGCCCACAAGAAATTTTTAATGGTCAATTACCACAGTTTCATGTACTATGGTTCTTCTGAGATTTGGATCTGCTTCAATTTTTGGATCATGCCCTAAAAGGAGCTTTCAATGTTGTCCTGGATGGACAATGTGGATGTAGTCACATACATAACAGTGGGCCCCACAATCAGGGGTCCCACCCACCTCAGTGGATCTGGGGACGCAAATGGCCTGATGACAATGTCAATTGGACGAGTGTTGTGTGGCCCCACCATGATGTATGTGTTTTATCCATTTCATCCATCCATTTTTCCATATCATTTTAGGGAATGATCCCAAAAATGAGGAAGATCGAAATCTCATGTGGACCACACCACAGGAAATAGTGGCGATTGAACGCCCACCATTAAAAGTTTCTTAGGGCCCTCAAAAGTTTTAAATGAAGCTGATATTTGTGTTTTCCCTTCATCCAAGTCTTTGTGACCTAATCAATAAGTTGGATGGTAATTAAACATTACAATAGGCCTGATGAAGTTTTTAATGGTGGGCTTTCAATCACCACTGTTTTCTTGTGGTGTGGTCCACTTGAGATTTGCATCTGTCTCATTTTTGGGCTCATGCCATAAAATGATCTGGAAAAATAAATGGACGGTGTGGCTAAAACACATATATCATGGTGGGCCCATAAAGTAGCCATGAGGCTACTAGCCAATCCGCCCCTGGATCCATGATCCACTAAACCTGCTCCCCCATATCCGGGAAGCGGATTGCGTAGTGTGTGGGTGTTGATGTGCCAAGTTCGGTGGACCCCACCATGATGCATGTGTTATATCCACATAGTACATCCATTTGGCAACATCATTTTAGGTCATGAGCCCAAAAACGAGTTAAATCAGAAGCTTATGTCAACCACAAAACAGAAAGCAATGGGGACAATGATTCCAACCATTGAAACCTTCGCCCGCCATGATGTTTATTTGTCATCCAACGTGTTCATGAGGTCACAAAGACTTGGATGAAGGGAAAAAAACAAATGTTAGATTGATTCAAAACTTATGTTGCCCCCAAGAAGTTTTCAATGGTAGACGTTCAATCACCCCTACTTTCTATGGTGTGGTCCACTTAAGCTTCGGATCTGCCTCACTTTTGGGAACATGCCCTAAAAGTATCTCGTAAAATGGGCAGACGGTGTGGATATAACACATACGTTATGGTGGAGTCCACATGACTTGGTGACACCAACGCACCAAGGAGGTCGATGGTGTGCGGCACACCACGCAATCCGTTTCCCAAATCGGCGGGGATTGGGTATCAACGAGGACTTAGCTGGAGACGGGCGATCCTGTCAAGATCTCTATGGGGCCTACCTTGATGTATATGTTTTATCCACATCGTCCATCCATTTTTCCGTACCATTTTAGGGCATTACACCAAAAATGAGCTAGATCTAAGGCTCAAGTGGACCACACTATGGGAATTGGGAGCCTACCATTAAAAATTTCTTAGGGCCACATAAGGCTCTGATCAAGCTTATATTTGTTTTTTCCCTTCTTCCAAATCTGTGTGACCTTATGAAGAGGTTAGATGGCAAATAAACCTCATAGTGGACCCTAGGATGGTTTCAAGGGTAGTTATTCAATTCCCACTGCTCTCTGTGGCGCAGTCCACTTGAGCTTTGGATGTGCCTCATTTTTTGAGCTCATGCACTAGAATGATTTGTAAAGTTGATGGACGGTGTGGGTCTAACACACAAAAGGATGGCAGGGCCAGAGAAGTTCCACACTTTAAAAGTTGGGTTGTGCATTACACAATCTATTTGGAAATCTTCGTTGTAAAGACAATTTTGGTTTTTAGAAGAAACGCATAGCGCATTCTGTATTCTCCATTAAGCCAGACCTCCGTCGCGGAGAAAATTCTGAAAAAATCATGGAGTGTTTTCCAAATTCAGAGTTAACAAACAACACTTAATGCAAAGAGTTTTCATGATTCCGCATTAAGTAATTTTTTTCAGTGTTAACAACCAGGACGTTACCCCTCGAACTCACCTTATTCTCAAGGTGTAAATGCGAAAAGCAGTTAACTAGAGATTGGTACCTCCCATGTGCCATCTTCAATATGAGCTCTTTTCCATTAAATCAAGACCTCTATAACAACCTAATTTCCCCTTTTAACCACCCGATGGTCAAGGATGGCTTGCAGTTCGGGCTGCAGCTCTCTTTCTCCTGTTAACGATGGTAACCCGTCTTGAGGAATGACCTGCTTTCCTAACTTGTTTTTAAAACAAAATACATGAAATACAGGATGAATCCTAGTCCCTTGAGGAAGGTCAAGCTACTGGCCCAATTCGGCGAATGATCCGATATAGTCCATAATTTTTTTTTAAAAAAAGTAACGGGATTGCATTAAAAAGGGAAGAAGCTTACAGAACGAGGTTGCTGAGATAGCAGTGTCGAAAACCTATAAGCCTAAAAAAAGAAGATCAAACTCCCTAAGACCTATAACATTAGCAATCCACTCGATCAACAGAAATTTAGCAAAAGAACCGACTGCCTGAGCTGAACTGTGGACGTCATTGAAACGTCTATCGTTTCTTTCCTTTCAGACGGCCCACCAAATAGCTAGGATAGTCACCCTCCAGATACGGGTTTTAGTCTTGCCCAATTTGAAACCATGTCAATATGCTAGCATAGAAGGAGCAAAGCTTGGAATACATCCACTGACGTTGAACCGGATAAAGAAATCACTCCAGATTTGGGAGATGAAAGGGCAGAGGACCAGAAGATGGTCCATTGATTCCTCACTCCTCATACAGCAAAGATAAATGTTCACCAACTGCATACCTCTCTTCCGCAAATTGTCAACGGTTAAGATTTTTGCCGCCAGCCAAGCGAAGTAGATGAATTTTATTTTTTTTTGGGGGGGGGGGGGGGGGCGCGGCGGGGGGGCGGGCTGGATGATTCCAAACAAAAGGGGAGGACTGAGCTACCAAGGAAGGTGAGGGGGCGAGAAAGGAGTATTGGGATCTAACCGAGAATACTCCAAATTTTTCCTTTTTCCAGACGATGTTGTCTATTGTTGTTGGATCCAGAACCACCTTAGACAAACATTCCATCAGCTCCACGTAGTCATTTATCTCCCATTCATGAAGATTTCTAACACAAGGGATATCCCACACCACACCAACGGAAGTAATATTAAAACGACTAGCAACCATGCTATTTTTATTATCTGTGGCAATAACGAAGATGCTGGGAAACCTTCTTCTCAAAGAGGTGTCTCCCACCCATTGATCCTACCAGAACCTGATTGCAACTCCATTTCGCAGACTAAAACCGATATTTTCTATCGCTGACTTTTTGGAGCGAAGAATGCCTCTCCAGACGAAAGAAGCATTATAAGAAGTGGAATCCTTGGTCCACCAGCCTCTTGGAGACAAGCCATATTTACCTTTAATGATCATATTCCAAAGAGCATCCACTTCCAAACCCAACCTCCAGGTCCATTTCCCCAAAAGAGCATTGTTCATAATCCTCAGATTTTTATCACTTGCACCCCCTTCTCGATAATGTTTACACACTTCTTTCCAGTCCATAAGATGGAATTTCTTCTGGTTCTCCTTACCACACCAAAGAAAACTTCTTCTAAGATTGTCAATCCTATCTAGAACTGAGGAGGGACATCTGAAGAGCGACATGAAGTAAACTGAGAGGTTGGAGAGAGCAGCTTTTATAAGGGTTAACCTACCTCCCATAGATAGGTAACGGCACTTCCAAATGGCAAGAGACTTTTGGAATTTCTCCATTACTTTGTCCCACATAGCTATCGGAGGGGGGCCCAAAGCTTGAGTGAGCGTCTGGGGTATAAGTTTGCAAGGAGACCTGCTGGTAACTTGAGTGAACGTCTCACAGGCAAAGAGACCTGCTGATAGGGCTACAACCTTAAGTATACCCAATCCCTAAATTCAAACTCTTGTTTAGTTCTTCCCTGATCAACAAACTTTTTCATCCGTTCTTTAGGAGGCAGTGTTCGAAATATCGATATCACGTTATGTATCGTATCCTGGGGATACAGATACACATCGGTTATCACACGGGATATATCATTTTTATTGGATAATTTATCGCGCTTTTTGGGAAACATGAAGAAACATTGGGAAATAGTTGAACTTTTCAATGAAACTTCAGCGATTCTAAGAAAAGACCATAATACACACTTTTAAATCATAACATCTCAAAAAAGAAGTGCACATAATAGGTTTCCTTCGTATAAGGTCCTAAGTTATACGTTGTCTAACTAAACTAATGCAACTATATTCAAATTGAATGCATAACATTTAGAGTGTATGTGATGATCATTTGATCTAATACTCCTAAATATTTCAAAATTAGTCTCAATTGACAACTGGGGAAATTTCGAAAAAAATAATAATAATATTTTAATAATCTTTTTATTATTTTTAATTAAAAAATGATTTTCATTTTTCAAAAATTAAGAAGGACTTGACAAATTAGTATATCAGCCCTCATACATGCTTGATTTCATGTTTGGAGTGCAACATTGCAAGTAATTTGAGAGAAATTTGGGAAATTTTGAATTTTCTCTAATTTTCCCTAGATCTGACCACCTATAATCAAATTTCAAAATTAGAATGTATGTGATGATCATTTCATAAAATACTTCTAAATACTTCAAAATTAGTCTCAATTGACGACTGGTTGAAGGACAATTTTGAAAAAAAAATATGGAGAACATGAAAAACCAATGGATATCGAAATCAAAGCTCCACTCTATGATTTTTCATGTAAAACATGAAGAACCAATGGATTTATAACCTTTTGATACTGATTTAACATAATTTTAAATAATAATTTTTTTATAAAAAAAAAGATTAAAAAAAAAAGAATCGGAAATTGAAAATGCTCATCGGATCGAACATGTGGATATATCAGCACTACCTGTGCGTTTCGTATCGCACAAGTGGGATACAGGATATATCGTGGGATATATCGGCCAATATCATCGATATTTAAAACATTGGTAGGAGGTGGCACCCCATAGACGGCTTCAAACAGTGTCATCTTCGTAGAAGAGTAGCACGTGGTATTGTACCACCACTCGCCCCGACGCAACCAGCTAACCCACCCACACCTTTGGTCAAGAGCTAGTAAAACAACGCAGATAATTTTCTAAACACATGTTCAAAATCTCACTTTGACCAGTAAGAGACTCATTTTGAGTTGGGTACCCTACAACTTGAAGAGTTCTTACCAGAAGTGACTTGTAAAGGTGGGATCGCTGTCACTCACAATGGACATGGGCATCCCATAGAATTTAAAAACATGCTCAATAAAGAGCTTAACTACAGATATTGCTAAATAGGGATGTACCATTACGGTGAAATGTCCATATATTTTAGATAAACAGTCCACCACAACGAAGATGACGGTTTTGCCTTAAGAATTCGGCAACCCTTCAACAAAATCCATAGCAATATCAGACCACACATGTTCACGTTCAGGAATGGGAAGGGGCTGCAAAAGACCCGGAAGCAGCACATTCTCAACCTTGTGCCTTTGACAAATATCGCATTCTCAGACAAATTACCACACCTCTTTCCTTAAGCTTGGCCAATAAAACATTTCACGAACTCTTTTACGTTTTATAATAACTCGAGTGACTAGAAGAGGAAGTATCGTGCAATTCAGACATCATAAGGATGCGGGTTGGCAAAGTGGGCCCAAACAGCCCATTTTGAAAAGAGTACTTCAAAGAATCAAGAGTTCTAGCTTCCAACTTCTTAATATGGTCCTGAAAATAAGCGTCAGTTGCCACCCCTAACCGGACTTTCTCTACCCACGTGGCAACAAGTGATGAAATGACTGAGATTTCTAGATCTTCTTCTCTCCTAGAGAGAGCATTAACAGCTCTATTTTCTCTCCCATTTTTTAATTCAACTATGAAGTCATACACCATTAGTTCGAAGAGACACGCTGAGTTGGTGTAGAAATTCGTTGCTATAAGAGAAAATTTCAAACTCGGTTGATCTATGTAAACCACAAACTTACGACCCAATGAGTAAGGCCTCCGCTTGAGAATAGCTACCACGAGAGCCAACGTATCTTTTTCATACATGGAGAGGTCAAGATTTTTGTCGTACAATGCCTAACTGTAGAAGGCAATGGGATGACCATTTTGCATCTACACACCTCTGAACCCTCCACCTAAAGCATTGCATTCCACAATAAAAGGTTTAGAAATTTCTGGAAGAGCGAGGACCGGTGCTTGAGTCATAGTTGATGTTAGAGCAGTGAAAGCATAGTTAGCTTCATCAAACTACCTCCAAGCATTCTTTTGGAGTAATGATGTCAAAGGGGGTGCAATTTTTCCATAATCCTTAATAAACTTCCAATAATAACTGGTGAGACAAAGAAAACCCCATAAGCCCCTTGGTGGGGTTGGTCTTGGCCATTCCACCATGCTGGAAATTGTTTACAATCAACAACAACTCCTTTGACCAAGATGATGTAGCCAAGGCACCTAACTTCCAAGCTTCCAAACCAGCATTTAAATTCTTTAGCGTACAACCAGTGTTGCCTTAAAACCTATAGTACCTATCGTAAATGTGATAAATGCTCATCCCACATCCAACTATATATAAATATGTCATCGAAGAAGACCAAGACGAACATCCGTAGGCATGGCTTGAACACCTTGTTCATCAAACTTTGGAAAGTGGCTGGGCGCATCGGTAAGCCCGAACGACATTACCAAAAACTCATGGTGGCCTTCGTGTGTTCAAAAGGTAGTCTTACAAATGTCGAGCTCGTGGACCTGAATCTGATGATACCCCGATCGGAGGTCCAGCTCTAGATAATAGATGGAGCTATGCGATTCATCTAATTGCTCATGTACAACAAGTATAGGAAAATTATCCTTCACTAATGACTTGGTTCAGGAATTGATAGTTGACACAAATGGGCTAGCTACCGTCTTGTTTGCAAACCAAGAGCAATGGTGATGAATATGGACTAGTACTCGGCCTTATAATTCCTGAAGCTAAAATCTCCTTAATCAATTGTAATTCTAACTATACCAAATCCCCAACTTCAAACTCCTGTTTAGATCTCCAATCAGCAAACTTTTTCATCCTTTCTTGAGTAGCTTCCAAATTTTCTTTAAGTAGTTTTAAAACTTTGTCCCGACTCCTTAACTCTTCCTCCACTGCTTGCACCTCAGTAGTGCCTGGGATGTAAGTTTGCAAGGTAGGAACATGGTATTGTACCACCACTCGGCTCAAGGCAACCAACTATGCCACACCTTTGGTCAAGAGCTATTAAAACAACGTAGATACTTTTCTAGGAACCTCTTCAAAACCTCACTTTAAGATATGTGCACGTGTCCAACAACATGGGGGAGCAGTGGAGAAGAGTTGAGGAGTCGGAACAAAGTTCTAAAGCTACTTAAAGAAAATTTGGAAGTTGCTCAAGAATTGATGAAAAAGTTTGCTGATCAGAGAAGAAATAAATGGGAGTTTGAAGTTGGGGATTGAGTGTACTTAAGATTGCAGCCCTATTGACAAACTTATTTGGTTGTGAGACATTCATTCAAGTTACAGGCTAAATTTTATGTACCGTACCAGTTCATTCACCGGATTGGGCCAATAGCTTATCAATTAGACCTTTCTCAAGGGACTAAGATTCATCATACATTGCATGCATCTTGTCTAAAAAAGAAGTTACGGAAGTAGGTCATTCCTCAAGACGAGTTACCATCGTTAACAAAAGAAAGAGAACTGCAAGAATCAGGCTGCTACAGAGGTCTTAATTCAATGGAAATGAGCTCATATTAAAGATGTCACGTGGGAGAGGTACCACTCTTTGATACCAACTTGGTATGTTTAGTTCTCTTTATAAGGGCCATTTTCCCTAGTTGAAAACAAAAGAGACAATTAGACTCACTTTGAGAGGGGCCAACCTCCAAATATCTCAAAGAGATGGGTTAGAATGGATAAAAATCGGAGTTGCCTTCTCATTTCTCACAACTTAATGCAGGGGCATTTTTACACTAAGCTCGAGTGGGTGGCTTATGTAAAGCGGGGGCACACTCGAGGTGGGCAGAGCATGTAAGGTGAGTGGCTCGTGTGAGGCGAGACCCATGTGAAGTGGGGCGCACGAGGAGGTTCAGCTAAGGGCTTGACCTGGGCTATGAGATAAAGGAATTGATTCGCCACGCTGTATTAGTTCGAGCTTTTAGAGTAAGTGATTAGTTGTCTTGCGTCAAAAGTGGTATCAGAGCGGAAGGTCTCGTGTTCGAGACTCCTCATTGGGCCTGGCAAATGCAGGGGGCATGGCATGTGTGAAGCAGGGCACACTCAGGGTTCGAGCTTTTAGAGCAAGTGGTTAGTTGTCCTGGGCACACTCAATGTTCGAGCTTTTATAACAAATGGTTAGTCGTCCCGGGCACAACTCCTTTAAATACAATTCATATGTGTGTGTGTGTGTGTAAATTTTAAAAAATTTTAAAAAAAATTCAAAAAAAAAAAAAAAACCTAACAAACTCCTAATTTCACTCTTCTACTAACCAACTTCCTAACCCGACTCAAACCCAGTCCGCTGGACACGTGCACATATCATCAACATACATTGCCTGGTTCACTCAGTGAGCAGACCTGCCTGATTTCATGCCCAGAACATGGTCATGGTGGGCCCCACCAGCTCAATGGCAAGGATTCCCCCACACATGCGCCACATTGGCATATGCTCTGCGAGACCCACTTCGTCATTTTACTCTAGCATTGAAAAGAACAGAACGATTGCAATCCGACACGATTAGACATCCAAACGCAGCCAAAAACAAGAGATCGAGGCAGAATGAAAACTACTCCTTTGGGCATACCTGGAGGATAAAGCCCTTTGAGGAACACGATGGAGTTTATGGCGACTTCGAGGAATTCGATCAGAATTCGAGGAGTTTGGTCTGCAAATCACGAAATCAGGGATTATTTGGTAAATTTCTGTAGTAATCGAGGGCAAAAATGGAAAGGGGAGAAAGAGTGCGGACTATGGAGAGATTGGTGGTCTCCTCTGCGTTCCATGGAAAGAAAGGAGGGCTTCCGTTTCAAATCCTTTTGGTTCGCTTTTCTGCTCCAAATCCAAAAGCAAGGGTTCGAGGAGGGAATTATATGATCCTGGGTCCGAGGATTGTATAAATACTCGTGTTTTGAGTTTGGAAATGTGGGACCCACCGTTCGGTGATCCAGACCGTTGGTCTGATGTGAAACGGAGTGGATGGAGGCATGGTCTATTGATTTTTCAAATTGCAGCTGAAATGGGACCCCTAGGGAAAGAGATATATTAACCGTCCATATTCAATCGTCAAATAGTACGATGATCTGGGAGAATCTTGGGACGCGGATTAGCTACCGACAGGTTGAGCAGCGAGACTCGCTAATGAAGTCACGTCGCCAAGTTCTGTGGGCCCCACCATGATGTATGTTTTGTATCCACACCGTCCATCCATTTGGAGCGATCATTTTATGTTATCATTCAAAGAATTAGGGAGATCCAAATCTTTAGTGGACCCCACCATAGAAAACAGTGGGGAGAGTGACGCCCACCGTTGAAACCTTCCTGAGGTTAAAAATGATTTTTATTTGAGATCCAACCCGTTCATAAGCTCATTCAGACATTAAAGAAGATAAAAACCAAATATTAGCTTGATCGAAAACTTTTATGGCCTTTAGAATCTTTTAATGGTGGGCGTCACTCTATCCACTGTCTTCAGTTGTGGGGTCCACTCGAACTTTGGATATGACTCATTCTTCGGTTCATAACTTAAAATGATCTCTCCAAATGGATGGACGGTGTGGATATAAAACAAACATCATGGTGGGACCCACAGAACTAGGTGACGTCACTTCAGCGGCGAGTCTCGCTAGTCAACGTGTCAGTGGCTAACGCGTCCGAGGATCTTGTAACTGAACTAATCGCGATCGGTGGGTCGGGTTCGGGTCTGGTAAGAGGAGCCCAATCCCGATCCATCTACTAGCCGGGCCAAGAATACTTGCCCCAAGTCCAACCCACGACTCAGTACCCTCTAACACGACTCACTTAAAATTCTTCAAGGCCCACCACCACCCAATCCAACCCATTTAACAGTGAGGGGGCATTTGGATAGTAAGTTAAATTGGATAAGCTACTTATGCCATAAGTAGCTTTTCTTAATTTAAACTTATTCAGCCACTAAGTATGTTTGATAACATTAGTACACTTATCAATGAGAAAGTAAAAAGTATGTTTAGTCCAACATCATGAGTAATTATTCCTCAAGTTTATTTGGTATCTTCACATCTATCGATCATCCACCGTGTGGGGCTAACTTTTGATGTGGATCATTCGTTGTGTGGGCCCCACTTTGATGTGGGATGTCCATCATACGCAGCCCACCTTGGATGTGGGACATTCATCATTATGGCTTGACCTTTAACATGCACCATTCATTATGTAGGGTCCACCTTTGATGTCGGTCATCTGTCGAGTGAGGTCCGCCATCAATGATATTGTCCATCATATGATGCCCACCATCAATATCCACCACTTATCATGTGGAGCCCACCTTTGATGCGGATCGTCCATCATATGGGCCCACCTCTAATATTGGACGTCCATCATGCAGGGCTCGGCTTAGATATGGGCCACTCTTCATTAAGGCTGACCTTTGATGTGGACCATCCATCATGTGGGAGCCATCTTGATGTGGATCATCCGTCATGTATAACCCACCATTATTAATTGCCCATCATGTGGTCCCCACCTTCAATGTGGGTTGCCCATTATGCAGGGCTTACCTTGGATGTGGGTCATTCATCATTACGGGTTGACCTTTGATGTAGACCGTCCATCATGTGAGGCTACTTCAATATGGGTCATCCATCATGGCTTCAATGTCCACTACCCATCATGTGGAGCCCACCTTTGATGTGGACCATCCATCATGTAGGCCCTACCTTTGCAATGGGTCATCCATTATACCAGCCGACTTTGGATGTGAGTTTTTTATCATTATCGGCTGACCTTTGATGTGAACCATCCATATGTCGGCCACATTAATATGGGGTCCTTTATTAAGTAGGGCCAACTTTTTATGTAGATTGTCCACCGTGTGACCTCCACCTTCAATGTGGACAGTCCACCATGTGGGGCCTCCTTTGATATGGACTATTACAAAGCAACTTATGGGCCGTGAGAGAGGTAGAAAAGTCATAAGTCAAAAGGCTAAAAATAATTAATTACTAAGATAAATAGCTCCTGAAAGATAAGTTACTTTTACATTAATGTTTACCAAACTAACTCAAGTGAAAAAAGTAAATAACATGACATAAATTAAAAAGCAACTTATTTGATGGTATCTAAATGGGCCATAAATGTGGGTTGGGCTCAACAGACCCAACCCAACCCACCACAAGACAGCTTGGGTTTATGAATGGAATATGAACATGAGGTCATACACAGTCCAAAGGGTGGACACATGCATTAATGACCAATTCACCTATACTTTTTCATCTTTATTTTGCTTTTGATTTTGGGTCTGGTCGGGTCATTACAGTTGAGTCATCTAACCTAACCCATTGATAACCTATTAAGACGAGCCACGTTGTGTGGGGTTCAATTCAAGCCCCACCAATTTACTTATACATGTTACGTTTCTTGCCCATCCCAACCGGTACTACCCATTGACCTTAGCCAAAACCCACATCAAAAGTGGGTTAACCTAGAAATGTGGGTAAATGGGTTGGGTTCAATCCTACTTAGCCCAACCCATTCATATATGTTACAGTGGGTTGAGCCCGATGAGCTGACCTGACCCAAAACCCGAAACAAAATAAAGATGTATGGGTTTTTTTTACATATATGAAACAAAATAAAGAAGTATATATAGGGGCTTTTTTTTTTTTAATATACATATATGAATTGTGCATGGACTTAGTTTCATATTCCATTCTTAAACTGAGTTAGGTTGTGATGGGTTGGTTATGATCAGTTGCAAATCAAACTCATTTACAAGTAAATGGGTAAAGTCAGGCATAAGCCGCAGGTTAACTTTGAGCTAGAATTCTTGGCCTATTTAGCAAATGGGTTAGGCTTGGGCTGACCCCAACCTAGCCTAAACGCCCAAGCCTAACCCTAGCCTACGGTCAGCCCTAAATCACTAGAGTTGGCAATGAGCCAGCGGCCCAATTTAGCTAGCACCTGGCCCTTAAGCTTGGCCCAAGGAGTTGGCCGATTTTGACATATTGGCCTGATCTAATCACCAAGTGGGCCACCATTATACCAGAGAGGGGATGGCTTAGAGATACTTGTCAGCTGTTGGGACTTACCATGTTGTGTTTCCAAAATCTACTCCAACCATGAGGTGCTTGACCTAGTTTTAGGTGTTGGTATATGTGGGCATTGTCCCCACTATGGCGGGCACATGCACTTTTCAACATGAATGCGTCTCGCGTTTGCTTAGTTGTTTGTTTGATGAGTATGGTGTGGATTTTAAATAGTATATTTGAAAGACTTGGAATCGCTACTAGTTGAGAGATGCCTAAAATTTAGGGTTAGCTAGACTAGTAGAATTGTCTTGGGTTAGGGAATCGAGGATTCTCCAACTTAAGATAACTCATGGATAAAATTTATGACCGGAGATTCTAAATAAGGACATTAGTGATGGTGAGAGAATGGGTTAGGCACCATCAATTGTTGTGCTTGTATACAGTCTCTACTTTACGGAATTAGAATTTAAAAAAAAAAAAAAAAGAAGAAGAAGAAGAAGAAGAATTGGAGTTCTGAAAAGCCTTATATTAATAAACTAGTCTAGTTAGTGACGACGTCAGAATTGGCCCAGTGAACTCTTCCAAGTCACCAATAAATCGATCATAATGTCTCAACCTAGAGTATGTTTAAAGAAGATGGTAGTTACATAGAAGGTAAAGAAAAACAAATGCAATGTATGAAGTATGCAACAATACATGTTGATAATAAATATACTACTACGCACTCAAGTTACTATGAAGATCACAATGTCTCAATCTAAGGTAAGTTAAAGAGGGTGATGGTACCTACTAGTAAAGATAAACAAATGTAATATAAAGATGATCAAAAAAACGAAAAAAGAGTCAATCAAGACTTGACTTCTAATGCACTAGAATATAAAGGCCTGGCAAGGTGTAGAGCATACAATCAAGAGTTACTTAAACTATAAGCATGTGGGTGTAAGAGTATAGAGATATGCAATATGTGGACATAAAGAAATGAGACAGTCAACCGGCTGGATTGCCACCGATGCTCGTGGAGATGTGGGAGGAGGAAAGGAGAGCAAAGGCACTCATGGACGGCATGACTATAGATCTCAAATTTTGACCGTACTCCACTAATCTTGGACGGTTGAGATAACTCGGATGCTAATGTGGGTTAGGATGAACGGTTTGGATGGATGGAGTGTTCTTTAAAACCTATCAAAATCTCTTGTTATAACAAGTGTGTCAAGTGTATGGAGTATATGGTGGGCCTCTATTTATAGAGATGGGCTTGGGCATTTGGTGATTTGTATTAATTTGGAGGGTAAATATGTTATGTGGCACGATGTGAACATTTAAAGGACGCATGATGGATTCACTTTGATGAGTGGTAAAATTTGTAATTTTTTCTCTAAAAGGAGATGAAATAGTTGTTTTACCCTTAGGCGGCAACCAGCCGCCGGTTTTCCATTATCATTGTCAAAAATAACCTTAGAAAAGATCTAGAGATCTTCTTTATTTTGCAAAATTTTAGATGGCAACAAGATTTCCGGTGATTCCCATTTTTTGCACTTTTTTGTCACGGTAACCTTGAGGGCCATATTTACTGCATGAAGCTAGATTTTTTTTAATACCGGTGCTTAAAATTAAGTTACGCAACTGAGATCAAATTGGATTTAGAAAACATAACACGAGGGTAAATATGTTATGTGGCCGATGTGAACAGTTAAAGGACACATGACACCATGGTTTCACTTTGATGAGTGGTAAATTTTGTAATTTCATCTTTAAAAATTGATGAAATAGTTGTTTTACCCTTAGGCGGCAACCAGTCATCAGTTTTCCATTACCGTTGTCAGAAAAAATCTTAGGAAAGATCTAGAAATCTTCTTGATTTTGCAAAATTTTAGATGGCAACAAGATTTTCGGTGATTCTTAGTTTTTTGCACTTTTTTTTCACGGCAACCTTAAGGGCCATATTTACTACTTGAAGCTGGTTTTTTTATACCAATGCTTAAAATTAAGTTACCTAACTGAAATCAAATTGGATTTAGGAAACATAACATGATGGTCCCGCATAGCTTTCCTTTTTTCCTAGGCATAATTGGCTTCAGCATAAGGCTGCATGTTAAGATTTTCGGTTTGTGCATAATTTTATATCAAGGGTAAAATAGACTTTTCATTCTCTATCCATATCATTTTGGTAAATATATAGAGTGAGCAGCTATTTTTTGAACATCTTATAGTTGCTAGAATTTTCGGGTAAAAACCCTAACTCTTAAACGAGTAGATAAATTATTATATGAAAATCTACACCACTAATTAATCTAATTAAACACAAAAATTTAATTTTTTATAAATTATAAATGATTTTTAAAATATGCATACATTGTAGGAAGGTAAAACAACATAAAGTACTAGTAACATGACATAAATTCTTAATAAGCTAATAAATAGCATCATGAAATAAAGCAGCATATAATACTAACATATTAGCAACATGAAGTAAAATAGCACGAAGTACTAACCATTCATAGTGAAAATAGTATGAATCCTGTACCAGTTAATAATTGATAGTTCATAGGAATAACAGTTGTTGGCTTTCTTGATAGATTTTAGTTATAAATAGAACTAAACAGTAGTTCAAGTTGTATTAGTTGATAACTAATAGCTTATTAATTATTAATTTGTTATTGTTAGATTCCAAAAATATTGTAATCTTCCATAATTGATGGCCGGAGTGGATTTAACACACGCGTCTCTGTGGGCCCCACACATTGGATGGCGCGTGTATATTGTCTCGTATATGTGGGAAGAGTGTGCAAAATTTTTATCAGTCATTTCCTTGCCCATGGCCAAATATGGCATAAAGACATCGAGAGGGGAGAAATGACAAAAATGGTGGGATTTTATTCGTTTCTTTTCACCTAATCTAAACACGTGTTGTACTTAATTATTAAGTTTCTTTGGCTCTTTGCGAAAGATTGACCAAACCAAACACGCCCTTAATGAATGAGCATTGAGCATTATACCTTACTAGTAGGGGTGTACATGAACCAAGTTAGCTCGATTAGCTTGCTCGACTCGACTCGAAAAAGCTCGATTCTACTCGGTTCGAAGCTAAGTTCGAGCCGAGTCGAGCTGATTTTTTGAGCTTGAAATTTTTTTTTGAATCGAGTTCGAGCTTGCCCGAGCTCGACTCGACTCGGATCGAACCCTAACTTGAATCGAACTCGGATCGAAGTAATTCAGTGACTCGTTTACTTTGATATTGATATTGCTCACCAAGTGTTTGATGAAATGACTCAACGAAGTGTCGGCTAGTGGCAAAGAAGGTATGTATATGAAACAAATACTATTTTCCCTTGATTTTGATGTTGCCTATAAGGTGTTTGATGAAATACTTATTATTGTTTTACATATAACGAGAAATTGAAAGTACCTTGCATATGTTTGTGAAAATGCCGCAGAGGCTCAATTTTGGCTCGAACTTGGCTTGAATTGTCCAAGCTGTTGACCGAACCGAGCCAAGTTGGCCAATCAGGCTCGAGGACCAAGCCAAGCCGAGCCAAGTTTGAGTTGGGATCAACTAGTGGCTGAGCTGAGTTGAGCTGAGGCCAACCCGACTTCGTTCGACTCGGTGTACACCCCTACTTACTAGAGTACCACATAAAGCCTTTTGGTTTGGAGAAAAACTTTGATACTTTAGGAGAGTGCCATGAGTGATACTCATGCACATAAAAAATGCTTACTTTTCATATAATTAACCAAATTAAAATCTCCAAGTTATATATCCCAATTTAAAATTACCATTTATCAAAAACTATGTTTATTTGATTATCTAACCATTGGATTAATGAAAATTTTTTGGATTGTGAAAATTAAAATTGCAATGATTCTATTTCAACAAACAAGTTTCCATGAATTATGATTTGATACTCTACAAAGTGCATTGGATGATATTCTTGCACATAGAAATTGCATAATTGATATATATTTCAAACTAAACACTTTAAATTATAGACCCCAATTAAGGAGTATTATATATGGAAATTTTAATTGTGAAAAAGCCTAGATGATAATAATCTACCCAAAGTTATGGTTATTCCATTGTTCGACCATTGGGTTGATGGACATTTAGTGGGCAGTTTAAAAATAAATAAAAATTCCAATAGTCTTGTTTACACAAACAAGTGTTCATAAATCAGTGGTAAGAATTGCTCAACCAATCTGATTTTGATAGTGTGGCTCATCAAAGGCGGCCTCCACAATTTAGTGGGTTTAATCTTAGCTGATAAACACCATGTGTATTGGTTCTGAGTGCATGTGTGTGAAAGGTAATATTGCCGAGTATTAAATAGATCCTTCCCAAGCTTGTTGAGCACCCTAAGCAACTTCGAAACATAGGACTAGAAAGCAAAAGAAGAAAAAGATTTTGAGGTTGGAGCTTTCGGCAGTTTACCGTACATTTACCTTTTTTCTATCTTATAACACCATATTATATGTGGGCCAATTAAATTTCTTATATTGCATTTGAAATTGAATGCATTATCTACTTATAAATATAGTATAAATATAATGATACAATGAAATATAAATATGATAAGATAATAACTTACTTAAAAAAATTAAATTGTCCAAAAAGTGCCTTGTGTAGACCATTCAATAGTTTTTCTTGAGAAGTACTCCTGCAACTGGATGGACGGTTCTCATTGATACACCAACCTGCCACGTGTGTGCATGGATGGCTTTACCTTATTTTGGTTCCATTTCCACACGCAAAATGTGGACGGTGAATCAGGTGCTTTGCCTTATGTTCACAGAGCATCTTAAAAGTTAGGTGGGCCATGTGGTAAGGAACAATTAAAAACAAGCCGAAAGTCACTAAATTTAGGTGATGCAGACCTTAGATTCAAATTGCATGGTGTAGCACACAACACTGACCTTGGTATTGTATTGTATGCTCTCCGAAAAGCTCTGTGGGCCCACCATGATATATGTGTTTTTATCTTCTACGGTTAATTTCTATTTTGCTAGCTTATTTTAGGGCATGGGTTCATCCAAATCTCATGTGGACAACACCACAAGAAAATATCCATCATTAAAACCTCCTAAGGCTCATTGTAATGTTTATTTGCCATTGTAATGGTCCATAAGTCTCCATAAGTCACAAAGACAAGAATGAAAATAAAATATAAATATGATCTTGATCTAAAACTTTTATAGCCTTGGATATGTTTTTAACGGTGAGTGATCATTCACCGTTACTTCTTATAGTGTGGCCCACCTAAGATTTGGATTTGCTTTTTTTTTTTTTTTTAAACACATGCCTTGATTGAGCAGGCAAAATAGATAACCATGGGCGCAAAACATACATCACGGAGGGGTTTTGTGCCCAAGCGGCTTTTCCAACAGTACACAGTACTGAGGTTGGTGATGTGTCCTACACCATGCAATCCGAGTAGGTAGCGTTGTGGTGTGGCCCACCTAAGTTTTGAATTATGATAGTTTTGGTCTCAGGCTCATCTAATGGTCGGATTCAATGCGGGTTGCATGTATGAGATAACATCCCGGGTCTACCAGGTCGGACGGTTTTGGACCGAATCGGGTCTATGGCCGGTCTCTGTCTTAGAACAGTTGCTTGGACCCTAAGGTTCCAACCTTAACCGTAAAGTCTTAAGTGGTGGATACTTTGGCCAGAGAAAAGCCTGGGAAAGAGCCAAAAGAGTACGGTAGGAAGCTCCTCATTTGAGAGTTTATACACGTGCACTCAAAATTACTACATGTAATATGCATGTACCTACCTCAGAAATATCCATCTATCTCGTGGGACCTACTTCTGATGGGCCATCTAACGAAAGAAATACACAAACAAATATCTCAAATGGTAGATCGAACCAAATTTAATATCCAACGGCCCAGATTGAATTAGGTATAGTGATTAAATAAACTATAGGTAATGAAGGTTAGAAGCTGGAAAAATCCACGCCGCACGTTTATTTTGATAAATCCAAGACATTGATTTGTAAGTACGGAGATTTTTTAATTTTATAAATATTCATTCTCTATTTTTAAAATCTTATTTGGATGGGTATGAATGTTTATTTTTTAAATTATTAAATAAATGCAATGGTCCAATATTTGAGGGCTTAGATTTTAAATTTGGGTTTTGCCACGTATGCAGTTCCACTTGAATGTGTATGAACTGTGGTAGTCCGCCAGAGTATCAAACAACAACCCCCCTTTCAGATACAGACGTGGATCGGAGATAATGACCGGTAACAGAACATGTACGGATATATATTCCAACGCGGTTAGGGTGGGGGGCAGGAATCTTCGGGAGGCCCCACGTGTCGCTCCTAGATTCGGTAATTCCACACACGTGTAGTGCAGTACACATACACGCGCCTGCATGCGCGCTAATGTGAAATCCTCGCGTTAGTGTATGACGGTGGAGATCAATCTACAGATCATCTATATTAACGAGCGGGCCATCTATTGGATGATCCGTACCCACATGTCAGGCTGATTGAATGATCCTAACCGTCCAAGAGCTGTCCCGTTCGATTTTCAGTATGGATCAATTATCTGTGATCAAGTTGGACGGTGGAGATTGTTATATCGTTTACTTTGCATAGCGGCCGCGCGTGTACAAGACAACCCATTATGTGGCACAACATGTGAAAGCTTGGAACTTATGTGCAAGATCAAAACCGTCCATCATCTGGGACCTGCCACGAAGATGCTCTTTCTCTGAAATCAGGGCAGAAGAGTTATAAGGTTAGCCACACTGTTCTAAACAAATCAAGGGATTAAAAATAACATTCAAGAGATTAATTCGATAATCGAATCCAGAGCCTTTTGAACTCAATCCATCATGGTACCCAATATTTCAACGGTCCAGATCATGGAAAAAATCCCTCACTTGTACAACATTAATGCATCAGGACCTTTTAGTTTCTCTTCCGCTAGGAATGCGGTGCGGCACGTTCCATACAGGCGGGAAAACAGGATGCGGTTGGCGAGAGGGGGAAGAGTGGTTGTAAAGCGGAAATTACAATATCAGAGCTACATGGGGCCCACCTTTTCGTCAGTTTACGTAAAATCCGTTCCGTTCATCATGGTAAAAATTTTCCATATCCAAAAATTAATTGGGCCACACCACAGGAAACAATTGAAATGCAACGCCAACCATAGGTTTTCTTTGGGTCGTCTATCCTTTTCTATGAAATCTAACCCGTTAATAGGGTGAAAATCACCATTTTGAAGCAATTATTTTAAAGATCATATTAATCAAAAACTCATCCGGGCTGCACGCGTGAGTTTAGAAGTTTTGGTCGTAATTTGATAAAACTTCCTCCCAATGTTGCTCAGTTGAGTTTCAGATCAGTACGATGTTTTATATGTACGGTTAAGATGATTTTATTCATCTGATGGACAGAATGGATTTTAAATAAAATCATAGTGGACCTCAAAGAGCTCCGGCGTTGTACCCGCTTCTGATAACACGTGCTGTAGCAGAGTATTCATGTGTGAGGTAAACTGGTAAAATCCACACCATGCCTTTTGTTTCTTGGCGGGCCCGCAACAGCGTATGAACGGTTGTCGTATTGTAAGTGAGAATTACATAAATACCCTTCTTTTTATTTAAAAACCTAATCATGTCCTTAGTCAATGCAATCGATGTCATCGGACTTGTAGTCGCGCACCATCAACTTCTCCGTCGTTTCCTTCCTAAAATAACCGTACAATATCAGAAAGCAATCCTACCGGTCGATTCAGACAATGCTTCCATTCAAACTTTCTTTTCAGTGGAATGAGGAGAACCGTAAAACGGTAGAACCGTTTATGTAAAAATAAATATAGAAGGGTTATGCATCAATCGTGTCCGTCCATCTTTTGATAAATAGAATGGATGGTTTATGTTTCAAAAAAAACCTACTGGATATTACTGTCCTTTGATCGATGGCTATGACGGTAGAAACAGAAAGAATTAGATGGATGGGATTCTCTGGCATTTTTCATTTTTTAAATGTAAGCCATCCATGTCAGGCTCGATTGATGGATGGACCCGATTAGTATATCACCCTGCCACGTGTACCATGGAGAGATGGCTCTACCAAATGTGTTCCTAGCTCTACCGAACCTTCTCCATCCTTCCGTATTTACCTATCCTTGCACGTTTCTAACAACTTTTGTTTTGTACTGCCACTTTAAAGGTACTAATCAGATGGCTAGGATCATCTGATCCACCCATCTGCCATCCACTGTACGGTATACCAAATGAACTGTCCTCAACAACAATAAGTCGTCATGCTGACACGTGTACTGGTACCCTTGGTGTCGTTTGGCAGCATGATTTGAGTAGATTTCAAATCCAAATGTCGTTTTCTAGGATGGATTGGGAGTTATTTAAAATAATATATGATTTTGAAATTTCTCCGTTGTGTTGCCAGGAATTGCTGACTTTGGCTACTTTCCAGAGGTAGAGGGTTCTCGCGTGTAACAACGCGAGTAAGCCGTCGATGATGTTACAAAATAAACATATTAGTACTTCAATATAAATAAATTAGATATTGCTAAGTCACTCGTTTGCCATTCTATATTTGTGGTTCACCTAAGGTTTATCTATGTTTGATTTTTTTATTTTTTTATTTTTTACTAAAGTATATATATTTAATGAGTATATTATAATCATTTTATTAAATGTCTTACACATGGACGTGTGTATGAGAAATAATTACTTGCCTATGTTCTTAAGTGAGAAATCATGCACGCCTTTGCTCACATGTCATGGGCACGAATTTTGAATCAAAATTTGAATTGTCCATGTGTAATGAGGTATATGAAACCTCTAGGGCTTAAACGGTTAACCTAAGTTAAAATTTGGATGGCCATATTAAAGAGAAAGGCAAATCAAATGAGGAAATTGTTTTCCTTTTTATGGCCTAACAGGGCTTGTTTAGTGTAAGGGATTAACCGGTTTAAGTGGGATGAGACTTCAAACCCGTGATGAGAAAAATCTTCTCTTATTTGGTTCATCATAGGTTTCTAGTATTGGGCCTTGCGCGTGGAGCGAGGGCTTTCCACAATCCTTTACGCTCAACCAGGATTTTCGGAATCTACGAGATTTTCTCTTAAAAGATGTCAGGCAAGAAGTTCTTACGCTGGAAAAAGAGGTGAGGCCCACCTTGATATTTGTGAGGAATCCACTTTGTCCATCTATTTTGCAAGATCATTTTAGAGCATGCGACCAAAAATAGAGTAGATTTAAAACTCAAGTGGGCTACATGAGAGAAAATAACAAAGATCAAGTGACCACCATTGAAACATTGATTTGGCCACAAAAGTTTTGTATCACGTTAAGGTTTTCTGTGTTGTCAGGAATGACCTTATAAACGGTTGGGACGACATATATAAACATCAAGGTGGAGCTCAGGAAGGTTTCAACGATAAGGAATTCTTTCCCCACTGTGTTCCTCTTTTATGGCTCACTTGAGTTTTGGATCCGTTTGACTTTTGATAACATGTTTTAAAATAATCTCACAAAATGGATGGAAGAGGTGGATTCCTTACAAACATCAAGGTGGGCCCCACCTTACTTCCTGGTGTAGTTTTCAAACACGGTTTTCAGGATTGTTAGTTATTTTCCATATACAATCAAACACTACATGAATCAAAATATGTATTTAAGTTATACATCCTACATAATTCAAACACCAAAGTGAATAGGCACACTCCCATGACATCGAGAGACAATTCATTGACAACTACATTCATTAGAAAAAAAGCAATTTCATCTCAATTAATACCATCTAATTCCTCGCGCCAAACACCCCCATGGGGTTTTAAATGAAGCTTAAATTTTGGCCTTTGGAGGATTTTATGGGTGGTTCATCATATGAACTGTCCATGTGATGCACTGCTCCATAAAACCTTCAAAGCTCAACTTTTAGCCTATCTGAAAATATGGTGGGCCATGACGAAAGAAAATAATTACCTTCCTTGATTCATCTCTCTTTGCTACTCCCTACTAAAGTTTTGGATAGGCTAAAAAAAAATGAGCTTGTGGGGTTTAATGGGGTGCTGCATCATATGGACCGTTCAGATTTTATGCCTATGAAAAGGTACGTACAGATATTCACTTAAGAAAGTGTATAAAGGACTCATATACATGGGTCGAGCTCATGGGAACTTCCTATGAGGTCAAGCTATGTGGGCCCCACTATGATGTGTATCGAACATCAACACCGTGCATTTGATGAGTCCCCTTTAAATTATGGGATATACCAAAATCAGCTATATACGAAACTCAGGTGGGCCATACCATCTAAAATCATGTGATGACATGCTTAATACATATAAAGGCACTTAATGGGGCCCACCTGAAATTTGGATGCATCTGAAACTTGGTTTGACCCCTCATCCAAGTGGGACACACATAATGTATGGGCTTAATTTGTGAAACACATCTCGGTGGGCCCATCAAATGATTATGAATGTTTTAATGGAGGAAAACCCCTCTCAACTTTTGCATGTGGTGTGGCCCACACAAGTTACATATTAACTTGATTTTTAAAACCTAGACCCACCATGGAATGGTGCATCTGACTGATGGGGCAGATGTTCCACATGCATCATGGTGGGGCCTACACAGCTTGACCTCATGGGAAGTTCCCATGAGGTCGACCGCAGAAAAACTCCCCCCCCCCTATATTTATGTATATGGAAAAGGTACCATGCGCTCGACATCTCAATTAGCTCCCGTAAGGTCAAGTTGTGTGGGCTCCACCGTGATGTATGTCGACCATCAACACCGTGCATTTGATGGGTACCCTCTAAATTATGGGATATCCCAAAAATCAGCCGTATGCGAAACTCAGGTGGGCCATGCCATCTAAAATCATGTGAAACACTGTTAAAACATATAAAAGCACCTGGTGGGGCCCACCTGAGTTTTGAATACTGCTGAAACTTGGTTTGAATCCTCATGCAAGTGGGACACACATAATGGATGCGCTGGATTTGCAAACCACATCTCGGTGGGCCCAACAAAACTGATTATGAATGTTTTAATGGTGCACGGCTCCTCCCACTTATGTATGTGGTGTGGCTCACACAAGTCACGAATTGACTTGATTTTTGAGACATAGTCCCATGATGGAATGATGCATCTGACTGATGGGTTAGATGTTCAAAACGCATCACGGTGGGGCCCACACAGCTTAACCTCATGGGACGGACTCGCGAGGTCGAGCGCATGGTACCTTTTCCGGATGTGGAATAGAAGTTGCCGAATAAAATTGTGGACAAAATTTCATCTTAATTTGTGACGTGGAATTCAATGCAGTCCAAATCCCAAACGCTCGTCCCATTCTGCACCGATGAATCACCACAAATGAGAGAGGCGTGATAGTTTTAGACCTCAAAAGGATGTGGACCCCACCCATCACACGCCGTTAGATATTAGACCGGCACCGATAACAGAGGAAGATGGATCCATTACCAGATGAAAATCCGCACAAGTCTCGGTACCTTAAAGTGAAGTGTGGGCCCCACATGCTACAACCACCAAATGTACATCTCTAGACTTTCGGGCCTCAATCAGGAAGTTGCCCACTTCAATCAAATCGTGGCCGCACGCAGTCGGATGTTGGATCAGCACCGTTGAGAGAGAAAAAAGGGTAGGTGACTAGACGAGAGGCCCACCCCCAGTACCACCTCCATCAGATGTAGATCCTAAGATAAAAAAGTACTTGATCAACCCACCATGGCCTACTTTTGATCAAATCCTGGCCGCACGTCCTTCCTTTCTGAGTATTTCCTGGAATAACACAAGCCCATTATGAGGACGTGGTCCACCTCGATGAGATGGGCCCTACTTACCTTTTAGAATGTTCTGGACGGGGACGAGGATTTCCTCCTCGCAAGAAGTTCCTGCGCTGGAAACTGAGGTGGAGCCCACCGTTAGTTTGCAAGGAATCCACTCCGTCCATCCGTTTTCTGAGCTCATTTTCGGTTGTCAGAAGAAAATCAATCAGGATTCAAGACTCAAGTGGGCCGCACCAAGAGAGAAGGTGGTTAGGAAAATTCTTACCGTTGAAACCTTCCTGGGGTCGACAGTGATGTTTACATGCCATCTATGCCGTTCATAACCTCATTCTTACTGGGATTAACTGAAAACACAAATATTAACATGATTCAAAACTTTTGTGGCCCCACGAATATTTCAACTGTGGAAGTTCAATTCTCACGTCATCGGCCCACTTAAGCATTGGATCCGGTTCATTGTTTTTCCTTAATAACATAAAATTAACACAAAAAACGGATGAACGGGGTGGATTTTTCATAAACATCGAAGTGGGCCCCGCCTGGGTTCCTTCATGCGAAACGCTTTCGCAGGAGCCGGAGGCCATTTTGGTAATTATGCCAGTACCGAAAGGGCAGAAAGTACCTTACAAATTCCCACGCTTCCCTTTCCTAATCCCTATATATTCGCAACCACATCCCCCTTGTTTTTCCTCACTTCGCTCACAAACATTACCTGTCTCTTTTTCTTTCAGTGTATTGCGAAAAACCGTAGTTTCTTACTTCCAATGGAGAATCAGGCTTACCGAGCTAGATCTGCAGGCTCTAGAGGAAGAGGGAGATATCAATCGGAAAATCCTCACCAGAATCGGAATCCCTGGCAAAATTCACCTCAGAATCGCCAGTATCGAGAAACCGGTGGGCCCCAGTCCGGCGCGCCGAGGGCGGCGAATCCCTACCGTGAAGTTGGCGCCGGCCAATCTGCTCAGCCAAGGTCCGATTCATCGCAGAACTGGCGTCAGGATCGGCCGTCCGGCGAAGCAGGTGCGGCCCAGTGGAGGCCACCGAGGGCGGCGGGCCATGTTGAGAATTTCGGCCAGGGTCGATCTTTCCTTGATGCGGCCGTGCCCCAGTCGTCGGGATCTGGAGGGAATGGCGGCGATGATAGGAGAGGCGGTGGCGGTGGCGGTAGGGGACGCGGCGGTAGAGGTGGGGCCCAGTATGTGCCCCGTCAATCGAGTATGGAGCCTGCTGCGGCGGCGACGACTTCTGCGTATGGTGAGTATTTCTTCAACCATTGTGTTTTTTACTCTCTGAATTTTTCTGGTGATCTTGAATCGGATTGAATTGGGCTGAGTGGGATTGACTAGAGCTTGACTCGGTTGACTTGGATGAGTTGATTCAGTTGACTCGCTCTGCCTGGCTCTCTGTTTTTAGTAGAGTTTTTCTTGTAGCCTTTTGTGTTCGGTTCTCAGTTTTGTTTTGGGAGAGAAGTTCGATGGCGATTCATACTAGGAGAGATTGAATGGTGGATTTGCATATCACGTGCCAACGTTGGCACATGTGTGAAATCCAGCTGATCATCAGGTGTCCCCCACCATGAGCATGCATTGGCCTGAAATCCAGCCTGGCCTGATCATTAGGTGGGCTCCACTATGAGGATGCCCTTGCCCAAAACCCGGTCTGGTCCGATCATCAGGTGGGGTCCACCGTGGGGATGCCCTTGCCCAAAACCTGATCTGGTCTGATCATCAGGTGGGGTCCACCGTGGGGGTGCCCTGGTCTGAAACCCAGGCTGGCCCAACCATCAGGTTATCCTAACATCAACAATCCCTGATCAGAAACCCAAGTTGGTCCAATCTTCAGGTGGGCCCCAACATGAACGTGCCTGGCCTGAAGGGCATGGAGTGGGTACTACCCCACCCGAATGGACGGGCTCTGAGGGGCCACTGTGATGTAGGGTTCTATCCAAACCGGCCGTCCATTTTTTTCTATATCAATTTAGGTTATGGCAGTTCCAAGGCTCAAGTGGGCCACACCAGAGGACCTTCCTAGGTCCTCATGTGATGGTTAATTACCATCCAACCTGTTCATAAGGTCTCATAGACCTGGATGAAGGGAAAACAAAGATCAGCTTGATCTAAGACATCTGTGGCCCCCAAAAAGTTTTCAACAGTAGGTGTTTAATCTCCACTGTGTGGTCCACTTGAGCCTTGGAACTGCCTCATTTTTGGGATTGTACCATAAAATGATACGGCAAAATGGATGGGACTGTGGATAAAACCCATATAGCACGGTGGCCCTTTAGAGCCCCTGTTTGTTCCTAGCTAGGGATGGGTGGGGGTAGTACCCAATCCATGTCCTGGCCTGAAACCCAGCTTGATTTTGGGCTAAAGCTGCTTTGTGGTGAGACCCACCTAATGAATGACATGGATCTATCACATGTGTGCTGCGTTGTCAGAAAACCATTGATCACCATTACTTTCCATCTGTTATTGCTATGGCGATTCCATCGTTTATAGTCGTAAAGAAGAATCATGAGAATTTTCAAACCAGAAAGGTTTCTAATGCTCTTTAAGCATTCCCACTTCGAACCATTCAAAGTGGTTTTCCCACACCTTCAACCAATTGTGGTCAGCATTGGGTTTAGATTACGTATGAAATATTCAATCTCTTCTTTTATACATGTAGTTGAGTCTGGTTGGTCTTCTCTGCGATGGGGGCCTCAGGATAATCATGACAAAGGGTTGCTTGCACCTGTTATCCTTTCCTCTATCAGGGCTGCTAATACCCTCGATAGGTCTAGTGCTTGCATGTACGCTTCGTATCATCTTTGCCTGGGTTTTGAAGCACGGGTTGTTGACATGGACGACCCCCTCGACTCCATGTACTCTTCAGGGTTAGACAGTTAGTAGTTAGTACGTGGCTTAGTGGCTAAGTAGAGTTTTTCTTGCCATCCTCTTCTTGGGTGTTCCTTTATTCACCTTGCCTATTTTGTTTTCAAATCTGCCGTCCACCCGCTACATTCTCTCCAAAAGTTGTTGAAACATCTTCAAACACATCATTTTGGTTGCTGCTCGCCATCTTTTAGGACCATATGAGATTATCAGATTGAAGTCGAAACCCTTTTTTTACAAATGTGGATCCACATGCAAAGATTGAAAGAAGGAAAGACTGACAGCAATGCTAGAGATCCAGCTCTTCCATCATACAAAACCCCTCATCATATTCTTTTTGGGGAGAAAAAATCTCATAAAGTTGTTCTCACAAGTAGGGCAATGAGGCCCTATTTATAGATAGGGCTGCAACTGATTGACCCAACCCAAGTTCAGGTCAGGTCGGGTTGGGTTGTAAGGGGCTAGGGTTGGAAAATGCCAACCGATTTGAAATTGGGTTGGGTTGGGGCTGAGCAAATTCGGGTAAGGTTATATTGGGTTGGGAATAATCGCATATGTTTGAGTCGGGTTGGTCTGGGCAGGTTCGGCCCTGTCCGGTTGGGTCAAGCATAGAGGAATTCGGGTTGGATTGGGCTATGGATTGGGTACTCTTGAGGTCAGTTTGGGCTCGGGTTGACCCTCAACCTGACCAAACCTGCCCAAGTTGCACCCCTATTTATATAGGCTTTACATGTGCCTTATTGAATATTGCTATTGCTAATCTAACTAGCTAAGGAAACTAAAATGAAAAAAAAAGAAGGGGAGAGTCCTGAGCAGATGAGGAAACTTCTTAAAAATAGGTAAGGACTCCAGCCACTCGTGCTTATGTAGAACCCCATTGGTGGCCCCTTCTTGCACACACGTGTAGGTTGGTTGCATCATAACCCATCCTGATTTGGATGCTAAGATCAACCAGTTGGATCAAGGCATGGGGTGGGTCGTATCTCTTTCTTGAAATGGAGAACACCATGTAGTAAAAATGGTAGAAGTTCTAGAATAGAGTTTTAAATTTGCAAATGTAACTGGTGGGTTATTCAGTAATCAACGGTAGAGGCTAATGGGATCAGATGCCACCTTTATGCAAATGGTCCATTAAATGGAGCCCCCATATCGGAAAAAAATGCTGACCAGTTAACTATTTTCATGGTTGTGGCTCATTGGTGGTGGTATCCGGCTTTCCTTGATTTCCCCTTTTATACGAATAGGCTTGTTATGTAGCATTGAGAATATGTTTGCGAAATGCATTTTATGTTTTCTATGAATAGGATTTTTACCTTTTTCTGTGAATAGGATTTTTCCCTTTTCTACTGCCATGACCAAATGGACCCCCTGAGTAGGGATGGGAGTATACAGTCTAATTGACTTCTGTTTATAGAGACATGTTCTGGTGCTATCGGAGCACCATAAATTATAGTGCTCCTAGTTGCATTGATCCGCTTAGATGGTCCAATCAATGATCTAAACTGTCTATTAAGTCCAGAACACATTGAATGGACCACCGTACCAAAATCACATTGATCGGATTATCTAATCGATCTTTGATTTGGCCTTGTTTTCTATACCCATCCTTTTTTCCAAGCTATGGATGGGATGGCTATGATTGCTTGACAAAAGTTATTCTTTAGAATCAAAAGCAATCTATGATGGTTTTTAACATGTTGATGGATCAAATTGTTGATTGGACCTATTTTTTAAATACAATCTTGACTATCCCTATTAAAGGCTGTTGATCAATGGTTGATATTTGTTGGGTTTGTTTGAGGTTTGCATGATATCTCATGAAATGTGCATTGGACCTAATGAACAGTCTGGATCAATGAATTTTGACAGTGTCCCAATGCAACTTGTGGCATTATGACATACGGTGCTCTAAGAGCACCAAAGCAGTTCTCTTGTTTATATGCATTAGTCCTATACATAGTAAGCATGTTATATATGAGGAATAATAATGTATTACTCGTTCAATGGCTCTCGGATTGCCATCGAACAAGTTCAGTACAAGCATAACTAATGTTTGCTGCTTCTATACATTGCAGCGTCCACATCTTCAGAGTTGGAAAAGCTGAAGATTTCGGACCCACCGTCCAGATTGGGGAGCATCGTACCAATCAAACGGCCTGATAAGGGAGGGCAGGCCGGCATCCGATCACTCCAAATTCTTGTGAACCATTTCCCAGTCAATTTCGACCCCCGAATGAAGATCTACCAATACAACCTTGACATTCAGCGTGTGACACCTCACAAGCCTAGTGCTGCCACTGCAAAAATATCGAAAGCCGATGCACACCTAGTGAAAGAATATCTCTTTGCTAAGTTCCCAACACTCTTTCCCACGCTCAACACAGCCTACGATGGTGAGCGGAACATCTATAGCGCGGTGGAGCTCCAACAATGCGGGAAGTTCCCGGTCGACGTAGCCAAGGGCGATGACGTCAAGCCTCGTGAGTTTGTCGTTGCTGTAAAGCTGGTGGCAGTACATGATCTCAACACACTTTCGGAGTACTTCAACAGGACCGTGACATGTGTTCCCCGGGAAATCTTACAAGCTTTGGATGTGGTCATGCGGGAAAACCCCAGTTTAAGTCGGATTCCGTTTGGACGGTACTTCTACTCTAAAGGAATCGACAGGGATCTCGGTGGAGGAATCATAGCTTCGACGGGATTCCATCAGAGCTTGAAGCCGACTGCTCGAGGTTTGTCTATATGCATGGATTACACAGTCATATCATTCCGGAAACAGGTCCCAGTGCTTGAGTTTCTCAGAGAACATCTTGGCGTTGTGATCGATGCGAACATGTCCTGGACTCCCAATCAAAGGAAGGAAGTTGAGGAAGTCTTGAAGGGATTGAAAGTGACGGTGAATCACCGGAAAACATCCCAGAAGTATGAGGTTGTGGGGCTGACCCGGGATAACACAAACAATGTGAAGTTTGAGATCAACAGTGGCACGGATTCCAAGGGGGTGCTTTTCATTGTTGACTACTTTCGGGATAAGTATGGAAAGGCGGTGGTGTACAAGCGGATCCCATGTTTGGACTTGAGCAAGAACAAGAGGGTGAATTACGTGCCGATGGAGTTCTGTGAGCTGGTGGAAGGGCAGCGGTATCCGAAGGAGTCTTTGCATGGTGATGTGGCTAAGGTTTTGAAAGATATGGCTTTGATCAAACCGGTGATGAGGAAGGATTGGATTTGTAGGATGATCAGAGCTAGCGATGGGCCTAGTGGGTAAGCAACATTGATGCCTGTCTATGCTTTTTATTAGAATTTTGTTTCTGTGAACTCATATTACGTCACAAGTTCTATGAAGTGTTGTGGCCACCATACACACGGCAAACATGTATGGTGATCATATCCCTGTTGATCTGGTGGGCCACTAAGAAGATCAGACATAAGCCAAAAGGTTTTTAGTAATTGGACAGGTTGACCGTCTGATTGTTTCCAGTGTATGTGGATCACCACTCATTTCTGTAGATAATAGTCGGCTGGTTACAAACTTAGGGGCACTCTCTAGTGGTACTGGTACCACTGTAACCAGCCAGATGTGTGGGACACTGATGTAAGAATCTAACCTGTCCATCAGATGTGTCACCTCAAAAAACCCCATCACCGAAACATCAGCACAATCTGAAACTCTGGTGGGCCATTGCACATGGAACATTTTGAGACATTATGTTCATGATTGCTTAGAGTGGAGGCCCTACCGTGTTGTCCCACTCTTGCTTTGTTTTCTTTGCTGTGGCCACATTAGTTTTGGATCAGGACGAGTACTGGGGCTTCGGGATTTTTGAGGTGTCGCATTTGATGAATGGTTTGAATGGTGTGATTCATATGAATACATCACGCGGGTGAGCCCCACATCTGGTTGGTACCGGCAGTATTGTTACAATTGGAGTTGCGATGTGGCCCATCTACACGGTGGTCCACCAAATCACATTCATGTGTTCACCTCTTATTTATTTATTTATTACTGTATATTGTTGGTTGGTTTACCCTTTGATGAATGGTCCAATGTATGAACTATACAATCATGATGCTAGTTTGACAAGTTGATCTACGGAACAGCTAAGATCATACAATCAGTTTGATTTTGGGCTTGGCCATTTGATTAGATGATCCAAATCAATGGTCATATCGATGATAACATTGTCATTTCTAAAATTTCTTTTGATCTTACAAAGTTCTTTTCTTTGTTTTTCTTTAACAGGGGAGGTATTGCAGATCAGTTTCGCATTGCAATTGTCAACAATATGACAGAAGTGACGGGTCGCGTTCTTAAACAGCCCGATTTGAAAATCCGCAATAGCAATGATCAATGCTGCAGATACACTCCGGGAGAAGATGGCCAATGGAACCTGCTGAAACACAAGGTTTACGAAGGAAAGATTGTCGACAGGTGGGCGATTCTCGACTTCACGACCTCATCCAATCGCTGGTATCAGTTAAATGTCCAACAATTCAATCAGAATATTGTCGAGCGGGCCAATAGGGTTGGCATCCGCATGAACCCACAATTCCTCTTTTATGAGCCATCCAGCTTCCGCATGCTTGAGAATGAAAGGCAGCTCTACAATACCCTTAAACGCATTTGTGGACGGGCCGAAGGGAAGCCGCAGCTGCTTTTCTGCCCAATGGAGAAGCGCCATACGGGCTACAATACCCTCAAGCGGATATGTGAGACGGAGCTTGGGATCGTGACTCAGTGCTTTCTAACCCCTCTCGCCAACCAGGGCAAGGACCAGTACTATGTCAACCTTGCCCTCAAGATCAACACCAAGCTTGGTGGTAGCAACATGGAGCTCTTCCACAGCCTTCCTTGCCTTGATGACAATCGCCCTGTCATGTTCATGGGCGCTGACGTGAACCACCCGAGCAGCCGGAGCCCGTCGGCAATCTCGATTGCCGCTGTCACGGCATCGATGAACTGGCCTGGTGCAAACCAGTATGCATTCCGGATACGTGCGCAGCCCCGCCGGACTGAGAAGATCTTGGACATTGGCGATATGTGCTTAGATCTCATCAAGACGTATGCCCGGAAGAATGGCATCAAGCCGGAGAAGATCATATTTTTCAGAGATGGTGTCAGCGATAGCCAGTTTGATATGGTCCTTAACGAAGAGCTGATTGCTATCAAGAAGGCGATCGAGATGGACGGGTACCAGCCAACCATCACGCTTGTGGTGGCTCAGAAGCGGCACCAGACACGGTTCTTCCCGAAGAACCCGAGGGATGCTGGCAAGACCGGGAACATTCCTCCCGGAACAGTTGTCGACAACACCGTCATCCATCTTGATGAGTATGATTTTTATCTATGCAGCCACAATGGGATCCTTGGGACAAGCAAACCGACCCACTATCATGTCCTTTTCGATGAGCACCAGTTCTCGTCGGACGATCTTCAGAGGATCATATACAACCTTTGTTACACATTTCCACGGTGCACCAAACCGATATCGTTGGTCCCACCAGTTCTCTGCGCTGATCTCGCGGCGTATAGGGGCCGGCAATATGATGACTCAACCATGCACTCACCACATTCATCAGCATCCTCTTCTTCTGGGTCATCCTCCACGTCCTCATCCATGGCTTCTATTGAGATTAATAACTTCCCGAAGGTGCATGCAGATCTCCAAAATCAAATGATATTCCTTTAAGACTCAAGGCGGGGTCAGTTTCTACAAGTGGACTGATGGTTTAGCGGTCTGTTCTGTTGGGTCATTCGATGGACCATGACCCAAAAAATGTCCAGATTGGAGAATCCCATCTGCCAATCTAGGACCCTCTCTCTCTCTCTCTCTGTTCTTGACCATCTACCACAGGCCACCTCCATGGCAGATCCTAATAGACCAACATCTCTAAACCGTGGGACACTTGGACAAACTGAAAGTCCACTCAGGAGCTTTAAGAGTCTCTCTTGAGGCTACATCAGTTTTAGAGTCCTTGTTTTTAAGGGTGTTTGTGTGTTGCATGACTATGGTTTGTTTTCTGCAATGGTAGTAGGAGTTTGTTTTAGGAGAGTTGTTTTAGCAGTTATAGGTGTCTCTGTCTTGTGATGGTTTATGGTAGGTGTTGCTGTGTTTTATGGACTCTGTTTGGATTTAATTCTACTATGGTTTGTTGTTTTTGTTTGAAAGATGTTAGTCTCCTAATGAATTTGAAGTGTTTGGAAGATTTTCTTGTAGATTATGAAGTGGATCCCACTTGTTATTTGAGCTTTCTCTGTCAGGTGGGCCACACTGTTAGATCTGTTGCCATGGGATGTCAGGTTGGTTGACTCATTCCACAAAACAAATGGGCATTTTTTTATTTTATTTTATTTTATTCCTAGCCACCCATTTGTTTTGTACATTGGTCCACCTAAGGAGCCAAACAGCCTATTTTTGGGGCCAACGTTTAAACAGTGTCGCCCACCTGAATATTGGCATGGATTGTGCAGATGGGCTTTCCAAAACCCTCAAGTTTGCAGTTATCATGTGTTGGATATGGTTTAAAGGAGTGCACTTGTGCAAGCTCCAGACCGTTAATATGTGGAGCCCTATTGTGGATGGAATGGACCCAGTGTTTGGACTCTTCTTGTGGATTGCCTGTGAACTCGGCACAGAGATATTCCTGTGGCAGCTGTGTGGGGCCTACATAGATGTCCGTGACAAGTCTACCCGGTCCATCTGTTTTTGAAAGGTCGTAATAGGACGGGATTCTAAAAATCGGGCAGATCCAAAACTCAGGTGGGCCACACCAATAAAACGGTGGGATCAGAAACGTCCACCGTTGAAATCTTCCTGGAGCTGACCATGATGTTTATATGCCATCCAAACCGTTCATTGGGCTATTACCACTCAGATGAACTGTAGGAACAAATATCATACAAAACTTGTCACCCCAGGCTTCAAAACAAATGGACGGAGTGACATGGATTTGTCACCCACATCTCGGTGAGTCCCCCACAATTCAATGCTCAGGTAGACAAACTCACCGTTGAAACCTTCCTACGGGCCACCGCGATGTTTATTTTCCATCCAACCTGTTCATAAGGTGGTATAGACCTGGATGAAAGGAAAACACAAATATCAGATTGATCCAAATTTTCTGCCTCTCACAAGAAGTTTTTAATGGTAGAATTCAATCTCTACTCTGTGGTCCACTTGAGCCTTGGATCTGTCTCATTTTTGGGCTTATATCCTAAAATGATAGGGAGAAATGGATGAACAGTGTAGATAAAACCCATATATCACGGTGGGCCTCACAGGGCCCTGCTTGAATGGATTATTGTCCAGGCGGGGGCACGACGCAGTTCGCTTCCCTGATCTAAGGCCCAGCAGTTTGTGGGACCTGACATCCAAGTATGTTATCCGTCCTATTTGTTCTACCATTGATGTAGTGGCCCCAGAATGGTGGTGATTGGACAATGGTGACCGTCGGATCATTGTGACTCTCTGCTTTGTGGGTAGGGATGCCCAACTTAAAAAATGATGCCCCAACTTTAATGTGACGGTACATTTTGCAGCCAACCATTTAATTGTGTCCCCAGCAGTATTGTTGTGATGTGTTGGGAGCTGTGGGGTCCACTGTGATTTATGTGTTCTATATCCATTCATTTTGCTATCTCATTTTGGGGCATAAATCCACAAATGAATCAAAGCTGCGGCTCAAGTGGACCACACTACAGGAAGCACAGTGAATAAGGACACCCACCGTTGAAACCTTCCTAAGTCCCACTGATATTTATTTTCCATCTTTGTAAGGTCACAAGTCCTATATGAAGGTCGCTGAGGTCTTGGCATCAATTCCCTAGTGGGGGTGGCTAACAGTGAAGTGTGAACTGACAGTGGGGTGTACTAACAAGCTAACACACAAAAAAAAAAAAGAAAAAAAAGTCCTATATGAAGGGAAAATACAAATACCAGCTTGATCCAAAACTTTTGTGGACCATGAGAAGTTTCTAACGGTGAAAATTCAATCCCTACCATGTGGTCCACTTAAGCCTTGGATCTATTTTATTTTTGGGTTTATGCCCTTAAATGAGCCGGCAAACGGATGGACGGCATGGATATGAAACACATACAGCAATATGTCCAGACTGATCTGGTATCATAAACAAAAAATTATCGATTATTTTATTATCTGAATATTGGATCGGTGGACATTTATTGGACTGTTAAAAAAATGAAAAATTCAGTCATTTATTTTCACAAACATGTGTCCACAAATATGATTCAATTTTGGAATATGTCCTAAAATAATATGTAAAAATAAATGGATGACATGATTACTACCTATACATGTCGACATGGATGATACATGTTACCTATACATGAATGCTAAAATGGAGCTTTAGATGTGATTTAATTTTCGATCATGTCTTAAAATGATATATAAAAACGAACGGACATCGTGGATAATATATATATATATATATGTATATATATATATATGTATATGTATATATATATATATATATATATATATATATATATATATATATATGACGGTGGGCCCCACATCAGCGATCCACCGAAGCCACGCCCCATTACGACCGTCCACATAGGTCCTCATCTTGGATCTTGGATGGCCATAAACCGAAAGTTGAATTGGCCTAGAGTTCCTCGAACATGAAGCACAAATGCACCTGCCGACTGAAATGAAAGAGAACTAGCGTACATATATATATATACACACATATACATGACCAAGAAAAATATAAAGGATCACACATGGTGTCACCCAACAAAATCACAAAGAATAATATGTCAAAAAAGGATAAAGCTAAGCCCTCTGCGCAGCGATCCAATGACCCATCTACTGATCCGACGGGGCCCTGCTCATCAACTGGAAGTAAGGGAACTCATCCTCCTCCTCGAGGTTCGTATCGCCAGGCTCCATGAAATCTATATTACTTGCATCTATGAATGGGTCTGGTTGGTGTTTTAAAACACTATCCCAGAGTGGGAGTGAGTGATCAACTCAGTGGGTGCTATTAGCCTTAAGTCGCAACAAGCATCAATTATAATAAGAATTTAATGAAAAACAATCAATCATAAACATCTATCTAGTCTTGTTAATGTGCATGGATGCAGGATGATATGATGTATGCCCTCACCACAACGCTCCCTCGTGCGACAACATCTAACGATCGCCAATGCCAATACTCCCTCAGTGCGACCTCAATTGCCGAGTCGCCAACCTAGCTAATGCCATGCAATGATGATGTTAACCGGGTTCTTAGTTAAGTCCATTCATCTAGCAGATTTGGGAATCTAATACACTCCACGTATCAATGCCTTTAACTAGTTACGAGGCCAAGGCCCCCCAATGTGTGAGGCCGAGACCCCGCGATCCTTGACCCCGTCGGGTTTCTCTCATCCCCGACTTCAAGCACATGGGGGTGCTGAATGTGGGGAAGCCCGCGGTCACTACGGGGAGGAGCGTCACCCCAGCGTAGGCCGACGGCTCGGACATAGTGTCCCATTCCACCATGCCCGGCTCACGAGACTGTGGATCAATATTCTATCCGGTATCGATGGGCTACAACGGTGGTGGGGTGTTCCAGTTTCCATACATGTGTGAGCAAACAAGGTTAACAAACTAGGTGGGTCAGCCAGTGGACTGAACCGCACGAGCTCAGGCAAGTATGTGGCGGAACGACATCGGGTACAAGCGACCCATGTAGCCTAACTACTGCCGCCCACACGTACTCGTCCAAACCCATGGGTTTAGCCTCAAGGTGGTCCTACCAACGGAACCACCTTCGCTCTCCTCATGTTCCTGACCAACCCAAGGGTAGGAATAGTGACTTATAACATGCTAACTACCAATGTAACATCAAACATATTCAACACCTTGATCTCATATTGCTCAACATACAATTCAAATTTTCCTACAAGTAAAATCATTAATATTATAAATAAAGTGTATGTGTGTGGTGTGGGTTATTGAGGAAGTTAACACTTCCTCCATGTTGAGAAATCATACACACAAGAGTAATGAAATCATACGAAATATGAAGCAACAACGTATAAAAATCAACACGGCATGAGCATATGATCATCCATACATCAAATCATGTGAGAAACATAAACGACATCGTGAGAGAGAGATTCAAACATATAAATCCATACCATTTCAACCAACATACAATTCGTAGGATTTTCTAGGCTTTCAAAAATAACATCCAAGCAATTAAAATCATTAATCTCGTATTAAAATTGGTGCTAGGTCACCTAAGAGTAATAGTCCGCACCTATGGATCGTTGAGATCTTGGAAACGACCTAGGAATGAGGGCTTTTTGGGGTTGGACGGCCGGATTCCCTAATACAACCATTTGCATATTAAAATTTTATGAAATCCCTTCTCATCACAAGGGTTTTAAGGAAAAATGGGTGATGGGTCTTACCTAGACGATCAACGGGATGAATGGGTGGTCGTAGAGGAGGGATTCTTCTTGGAGAAGAGGTAGGAAGTTGTGAGGTTTGATTCTTTGGGCCCCACCTCGATCTAGGGTCCACCTTCACTCCCTTCTTCACTCTCCCTCTCTCTTTCTCCTCCTTCCACTTCTCCCTTTTCCATCTTCTCTCCTTCCTTCTCTAGGGCAAATTCGTATGGGGTGAGGGGTGCCCCAAATGAGGCCCTTATATAGTCTCAGGTTTGGTGTAAATGGCCCTAAGAGATGGGTTTTCACTATACTAGACCTATGAGAAGGTCTTTCTAGCCTCTAGGGCCCACAATGAGGCGTACAAGTCAATATACACCGTAGGATAACTAGCCCTAATGATGATCTATGTATGGATATGATCGGCCCGCCATTTGGATGCGCCGATCGACAGATATGATAAGAAGTCTGTTCAACGGTCGCCGATGGTCGATCGGGGCCGCGGCTATACGGATATGAGCAAGGAAATATCCTTACTCCACGGGTAAAGTTTGGTCTCAAACCGACGGTCCGAAATCCTCAACTTTGCATAAGAGTGGACGACTCAATTCACTTAAGTTCCAACCCCTTCCTTTAGGGTATTTGCACTTCTCATGCACTCGTCCTTCAGCTCAAGTTGACCGGTTCTGGACCGTACCCAGGTCCGATTCCCGCGATGGACGTCAAGCCCAATGAGACGGACATTATTCTATAGTTTTGGAACTAGTGGTCCACCAACGAGCGGTCTAGAGCTTGTTTGGAGAATCGGGGCAGTTCTGGTGGCCCTTTGGCCATCAAACTTATAGGATGGGTGCTCCATGTCCCGATGAAGGGCCATGTAAAATTTGGGGATGATCGGATATGGGGTTTGGTCGCACGGGTCTGATTCGCGATCAACGGTCACCGTGCCACGATCGGGACCCAGATTTTGTGGGCGGGTGTAGAAAAATACATTAGACCCTCATCGTAAATTATGAAGAAATCTGATGGCTGAAATGTCTTACATTTCAGTTTTATTTACACGTGCCAGATTCCAATCATTTGGGCGCATCTGGCAAGTGTCAGATTCCACTTCTGGGTGTCCACTGGGTCTGTGGTCCGCGATGGTCCCCAAGCCCAGTGAGATCTATGCTCTCCTAAATTTTTATAATTTTCTGACATTCCCATGTCGCGGTATAGCCCGCACGGGCTGCTGCCAAGTGTAAATGGCCATTTAGCTTGACGGCCCGCACTTGACCCAATCACAACCCGACTGGTCTACTCTAATGGGCTAATTCTAACTTAATTTAGTTATGTCACCAAACCATGAGTAGTTTAAACGAACGGTCCTGCGACAAATCCTACGAGGACGCCTCAGTACACTGTTCTGGTTGGACGGGACGCTATATGATCAACCGGACTTGTGCGGTTCTTCACTGGTACACACTGTATAAACTGACATTGAGTGCTAATGGTCATTAAGTAATATTTAGATTAATTAAATAAAATAAAAATAAAAATAAAAATTGATGGATTTTTAAAAATCCAAAACAGTGAAAATCAAGGATGTTACACCTAATACCACGACACATTATTCACATTCTTGTGGAGGAACAAATAACCATCACCAACACATGACAACTCAAGAGAAAGGGCCACTATGATATATGTATTTTATTCAGCCATTCATTAAAATTTTCATAGTAATATATATTTTATGTATATTATTTATTTAACAAAATAAAAAAAAAAAGACCTAGTCCTTTTCGAGCTTATCTCAGTTCGGTTCAGCTCGTCTCGTGTACAGCTGAGCAGTGCATATAACTGGGAGGGTTTTGTCTGTAGAAGCTCCTGCCATGTTCATTTTCGAATTTGGACAGCTCGTTATGTTTGGTGTCACAATACATTTCATAATCATAATTTGGATGGATAGGATGTCTTTATCAGTGTGATTATATATATATATATATATATATATATATATATATATATATATATATATATATATATATATATATATATATATACTCTCAATCCAAAACGTTATCCACAATTTTCATGGTCTGGATAATTCATTAATTGTACACGAGTTCTATGTGTGAAAAATATGGATCACTACAATTACAAAAAGGGTGTGAAACTCACATAAATGTCTATTTCCAAGAAGGAGATAGCTAGCAAGTTCCCTCCCTCCCTCCCTTCCCTCTCTCCTATATATATATATATGGCCATGTGGCCCATCAACCGAGTTCGAATCCTGCAGCAACGATGACTCCGGTCGGTGAGTATTTCTTGAATTTCTTCCGCCGTTGATCTGGGATCGGAGGATTTGGGTGGGACGGATCTTGACTCGACCGACTCGACTGAGTCGACTCGTTTGGATCCATCTATATAAGGTCAGGAGAGCTTGTTTTGTTGACTCGATGGATCGATGATCGATCTGTCTGCTGCTTTTTCTTTTCTTTTCTTTCTTCTTTTTTTTTAATTTTTATTTTTATTTTTATTTTTATTTTTAATTTTTAATTTTTTTTTCTTAAACGGTTTGGAGAGCTTGATTTATAGGTGTGGTAGACTCGATCGAGTTGACTCAGTTAAATCGATCCGTCTGCTTCTGCATTTTCCGGGTCACGTGAGCTTGTTTGGTTGGTTCTTGTTTTATTTTAGAAGAGATTTAAAAGTCTGATTTGTAGCAGACGTGTCAAAGTTGCGGTATCTGTGAAATCAGGGCTACTTATCAGATGGACCCACCATCAGCATGCCTTGAAGGGTGCGGATTGAGTACTAGCCCCCACCAGGACCTAGCTATAGCTAGAGACGGACGGTCCTGTAAGGGAATCTGTGGGGCCTGCCGTGATGTATATGTCTTATCCACACCGTCCATCCACTTTGAAATGTCATTGTAGGCTAAAGTGATAGAAAAGGAGGCGGAATGAAGGCTCAAGTGGACCACACCATAGGAAGCAGTGGGGATTGAAAGATGACCGTTGAAAACTTCTGTGGGGACACAGAAATTTATGATCAAGCTGAGATTTATGTTTTCCTTTCTTACAGCCTGTGTGACTGGCAAATAAACATCACCGTGGGCCTTGGGAAGTTTTCAACGGTAGAAATTCAATCCCTGTGGTGTGGTCCACCAGAGCCTTCATCCTGACTCCTTTTTATAAAATCTTTTTATAGCCTTTTATATATATATATATGGAAATGATACTATGAGGTTGACCCCATGGGAACTTCCTATGAGGTTGAGATGTGTGTTAAACATCTACCCCGTTCGTGTTGGGCCAAAGGGTTAAAAATCAAGTCAATCCATAACTTGGGTGGGCCACACCACATACTACAGTTGAGAGGGGTTTCCCTCCCATTAAAACACTCGTAATCATTTATTGTGCCTACTGAGATGTGGTTAACAAATTCAGACCACCTATATTGTGTGTCCCACTTGGATAAAGGGTCCGACCAAGTTCCCCCCGCCCCCCCCCCCCAAGTGCTTTGATGTGTTTTAGGCATAGTTTAAGATGGTATGGCTCACCTGAGTTTCTTATATGACTGATTTTTGGGATATCCCATAACTTAAAAATGACCCATCAAATACATTGTTAATGTTCGCCACACATGGGGCCACACCACTCGATCTCATGGAAAGTTCCCATGAGGTTGACCTCCTAGTACCATTCCAAATATATATATGTTTACGTGATCTTATCAACAAGATGGATGGAAAATAAACATTACTGAAGTATTACAGTGGGCCACAGGAAGTTTGTAATAGTATTAGGGCATTCAATCAACACTATTTCCTATGAGCATAATCCACATGAGATTTGTGACTTCTTTGTTTTTGGGCTAATGCCCTATAATAACTAGCGAAAAGGATGGACAGATGGATATAGAATACATGCATCAAGGTGGGCCCCACGGTATGGGCTGCACCTAATTTGCTGCCATGTGATTTACCCCTCAGCAAAGGGGTTCGTTGAGTCACTGAATTTCCAAGCATATCTAATGTTTGACATTTCTATACATGCATTGCAGCACCTTCATCTTCAGACCTCCAATCGCTGAAGATTTCAGAATCACCGTCCAAATCAAAGACCATCGTACCAATCGAACGGCCATATGAGGGAGGGAGTGTGAGCATCATCCCACCACTCAAGTCTTCTCACGAACCATTTCCGGGTTACGTTGCAGTACCAAAGAAAGATTTATCACTACGACTTCGACATCCAGCGGCTCAACCCTCTCATTACAAAGCTTTCAAAATCCAAATCAACCATAGTAAAACACATTCTCTATCTTCAAAACCCAACATTCTTTCCCAAGTCCACCATAGCCTATGACGGTAAGCGGAACATCTATAGCGCTGGTAGAAGGGCAGCAGTACCCGAAGGATGATTTGCCCCACTATGCAGCTAAAAAATTGAGTAAAAGGGCTGCGAAATCACTGGAGAAGAGGAAGGAAGCGATTTGTGAAATGATCAAAGACAAGGATGAGCCTTGTGGGTAAGCAACTCAAACGCCTCTCTATGCTAATTTATGAGAAATTTCTTGTTTCCTTGAAATCACATTACGATTACGGGTTCACTACGTTCCACTCGATGCATTTCATTGTTAAAAGGATGCACTTATTTATTTATTTTATTTTGTTATTTTATCTCTTAATCATTTATGGACTATATCTATTTACATGACCCATGACTAATCATGAATGATTAGTTAGGTTAGGTCTCTGCTCATGGCTAAGTGGTAGAATCACAAGCGTTTCAAACAGAGGGGTTCGATTGCCCATTGTTGTTGTTGTTGTTGTTGTTTTTTTTTTTTTTTAAAATTTATTATTATTATTATTATTTATTTTTTTAAACGATGATAGGGTGTCTGTTAAACGTGAGATTAATTTCTATGGATGTACACAATTATTCAAAAATTACATGCATTGGGTAAGCGAGATATTCCCTATCGATAACGGTGGTCACAACGGTCACCATCATTACCGATACGGGTATCGGTCGTAACGGCCAATATGGGGGTGTAACGGCCGTTATGACGTCCGTAACGGCTGAAAATTTTCTTTTGCCCAAAAAATTCTAAAAAATATTTAGAAAATTCAAAATAATGTAAATATTTTAAATATATATTTATTTTTTGTTTTGAACATGTTTATGGTAGTGTAACGGTTCACTCTTTGGCAAGAGTGTTGTATCGGGCTGTCTAGTAAATTTGTGAATATGATTTTATCTCTAATATTTACACATCACAATCGAGCAATAGAACTAGAAATCATAAAGGATATAAATACTATTTTTTCATTTTTTAAAAATGGCCCTCTGAGCTTCTATTCGCTCTAGTCACTTCAGTCTACTATTTTAATATTAAAAATTATGGTAAAAGTGGTTGAAATCTGTTATAAAATAATTTAATGAAGTTTTCGGAATAAAAAAGTGAAAAAATGAGGAGAAAATTTGATTTAAATAGAAAAAAGTGGTAATTTTCTGGCTGTTACGTGAATAACGGTCGTTATGTCCTGTAAAGACCTTTACGGCCACTGTAACGGCGATACAGTCTTAAAAAACCAACTATCCCGTTTCACCCCATATTGCATACCGGTTATGGCCATATTACATATACGTATCAACTTTTACAGATGTATCATAACAGATATGAAACACCTTGTTCCAGGATAAACCCATGCTGCCGGCCATTCGAATAAACGTGGACGGGTATTTAGTTGGTTTGCTCCTCAATGAACGGTCCAGGTGTATGAACTATACAATGATGATGATAATTTGACTAGTCGTCTGAACAACTGAGATCCTATTAACTGGTTTGATTTTTGGGCTTGGCCCATTTGATCGGCTGATCCAAAACAATGGTCATATCCATGATAACCTTGTCATTTCTAATTTTTATCCTCTGTTTTTCTTAAACAGGGGAGGCATTGCAGGACAGTTTCATATAAAAGTCAGTGAGGAAATGACAGAATTGAAGGGCCGTGTTCTTAAAAAACCAAAATTGCAAATCCAGGATAGCACCAATCAGTCCTTCACATTAACTTCCGCAAGGTCTACCAAGGAAAGGAAATCAAATGGTGGGCCATTCTCAACTTCACCTCATCCAGTAGCTTGCCTCTTGATGTCGAGCATTTCATTGGTACCATCGTTGAACAGGCCGCTAAGGTTGGCATCATCATGGCTAAAGACCCGCTCTTTCGCAAGCCATCCAACCTAATCGTTCTTTCCAATGAGATTCATCTGTGCGAAACACTCGAAGAACTCTACGAAAATGTCAATAAGGATCTGCAGATTCTTTTCTGCCCAATGGAGAGAAACTATAACGGCTACAACACTCTCAAGCGGATATGCGAGACGGAAATCGGGATGGTGACGCAGTGCTTCCAGAGATACCTCGCCAACGCTGGCAATAATCAGTAATATCTGAATCTTCTCCTCAAGATCAACACAAAGCTCGTGGCAGCAACACGGTGCTCTTTGACAACCTTCCCCATCTTGACGATTCTCACCACGTCATGTTCATGGCGCTGATGCGAACCAACCAAGCAGCTAGAGCACCCCCCACCATCTCAATCGCTGCTGTCACAGCATCCATGAACTGGCCTACCGAGAATCGGTACGCTTTCCGACTTCGCAAACAGACTCACCTGACCGAGGAGATTCTGGACATTGGCAACCTGTGCTTAGATCTTCTCAAAACGTAGGCCCAGACAATGGCTACGTGAAGCCGGGGAGGATCATACTTTACAGAGACGGTGTCAGTGACTCTCAGTTTGAGATGGTCCTCAACAAAGAGCTGAAGAATATCGAGAACGCGTTCAGTACAAAAGAATACCTTCCGACTATCACGCTTGTAGTGGACCAGAAGTGGCACCAGACACGATTCTTCACGAATAAACCAAGCAAGGTTGACAAAAGCAAGAACATCCCTCCTGAAACGGTCATCGATACTGTTGATGCGAATATCTGGTTCGCCCTCTTAGACCTTCGTGTACCTGCATAAAAAGAGGACAAAGGAGACCCTGGCTTAAGCAGGGGACCCTCCGATGCCAAAGTTAGGCCTGGATTCTGGGTCTAAGCGTATTGAGGGGTTTTGAGATAGAATTTTTTGCCTACCTTCCAAGACGATGGAGGTTCCTCTTTTATAGCTGCTGGAGCATTCAATCGTACGAGGATTTTCCTCCTGATATCTGCGCGGGATTCTCTCCTGGTATCGCGGAGATAGGATCGTGCCCATCTCCAGCCTTCATTCGATCCCGTGAGCTTCGGGGTCGGGGATCTTCTCCCAAGATATCCGGGATGAGGCTTTATCTTGCGCTGGCTGATCCGGCAAGAAGATCGGCCCGATGCATGCCCGGATCGCTGATGTGTCGTCCGAACCGACTCAACTTCTGTCTCGGTTTAGTGAACCATGCTTCGGATCTGACACATCCTTTGGTGACCCGAGGTTTTAAGTCCGAGTCTCCAAACGTACCTTTTGTCCCCAACAGTAAGCCCCCTTACTCCGTATGTTTCATATGACACTTAGGAGTAGCGAGTCTTGAGTCGGTTCATAACTTAGTCCGAAACAGTAAGTAGTCATTTAATGCATTCTGTGTCGCCTTTGACGAGAGACGGTTCGGTTTCTGACATCGCATGCGCCAACAACCGTCAAATTGCACACCCCGCCAATGAGGGTTGGACACGTAGCAAGGGCATTATTGTCGTCAGTCGACGTGCGCCACGTGTCGAGTGGGGGAATCGATGCAGGCGTCGAATCATTTCCCCATTAATTGCTTCCACCATATGGCAGTTTTATAAAATGGTGGGGGTCCCGCATTTCGAACTTCTATTGCTATTCTCACTTTGCATTTCCTTTGGATTCTTTTCGGTCTTGTGTCTTCTTCCTTTCCTCTCTCTTAACTGCCAGCGCCTCCTTTCGCCATTTCCGTTTTCCTTTCTTCCTCCGGTGAGTCTCTCCTTCCTCTTTATTAGATAATAATGGCGGATAGGGGTTCTCGAAGTCCCCAGGGGGAGCTTCCGGAGACGAAGGCGAAGCGCAACGTTTTTGGAATGTTGCGGAATCGCCCTCCTTACTGACGGAGATAGCAGTGGATGCCAACGCTGCTTTTCTATCTGAGAGAGTCACTGAAGTTGATCCTTCTCGTGGTGGGTCGTCTTTATTAACCCGCCCGGGAAGGCCTAATTTTCCAAGGGGCATGGAGGAAGAAGAGGAGGAAGAAGAGGAAATGTTGATTGCCGAGGGAACCTCTGGGCCGGTTCTTGTTACGCACGCCGAGTCTGAAGGAGAAGGATCGGGGATGATCTAAGCGGCCCGGTTCCTTCGGTTTTGATGCGGATTTAGACAATCCGAATCGGGTATCACATCCCCAAATCGGTTATCACTTATCTCCCCGTCCGAATGACTTGCCGGATCATCCTCCTGGGCGGTCGCGATCTACCAAGTCTCCAAAACCTTGCGTCGCCCCTTAGGCCATTGTCCGGGAGTTTTATCTCGTATTGAATTGCCCGGGGCAAATAGTTCCGAATGGGTGGAGGAACTTATTCGGGTGTGCGGTGTTGTGGGGAGATGGAACAACCCACTACATGACAATTTCTCCACTTTACCAAGTGCGCGTGAACCCGAACTACCCCGGCTTTCTTCGCTGCTTGGCGGGCGGAGGCGGCTCCCTAATAATTGACCCTTCCACTTCCAACAAACATTGGAGAGAACGTTGGTTTTGGGTGGGTCGCGGGAGCCCGGGAGTCCGGTCGCGAGGCTCGTGTTCCTGGGCGTTCCAGAGCGTGACTTGGGTCTTCTCTTGCCCTTCTTTATTTTTGTAATATTGAGTCCGACGGGCTTGTGTCGATATTCAAGAAGCGGCCAAAGCTGGGCCCAGGGCTGGCCGGATCAAAGAGTTGAGGGCGTTGGATCCAGTAGAGGAAGGTGCTCTTACAGCCGGACGTCTTCATCTCGCAGGTCTAGACTCGGCCGTCACGGGTAATTGAAAATGTATCTTCATGCATCTTCTTAACCCGACTTACTTTTTTTTTTTTTTTTTTAAATTTGAAGCTCGACCCAATCTTAGGATTGTCCCGAACCGCCCCTCGGAAATGCGGAGCTCGCCCTCCTTTAGGCGGTTCGGTTAAAGGCTCCTCCGCGATCAGTTCTTCCGTACCTCGGGCGCCGAAGAGGCAAAGAGTGGTGCGGAAGGGGAAGGAGCCTGCGAGTTCTTCCGCCCATTCTGTCGTCGTAATTTCTGACCTCGGGACACGCTGCGACGGATGTTCCGAGACAGGAGGAAGAGGCTAGGGCCGCGTCTTCCAGAGGGAAAAAGGACCGCGTCCTCCCGAGGGGAGGAAACGAACCAAGAAGGGCCGTCCGGCATGGGCCTTAGCCCATGGGGCGAAAAAGAATTCATCAGCCTCTACAACGCTCCTTCATCGCAAATCGGCCATGCGAAGGGTGCTTTTGAACTCGCTCCCCGCTTGATTAAGGCCAAGAAAGAGTTATCTTGACTCATCGCCTCTTCCTCGAGGCCGAAGGGCGCGCGAGGAAGGAAACTGGGTCGGCGTTCTGATAGGCGAGGCGGCCCTTGCCTGGAAAGCTACCGAAGACGCGAAAGCAGAGGCGGCTTTCTCCAAGAGAGCCCTTGATGAAGCGCAGGCCGAGGTAGCTCGGGTGTCGACTCTCCTTTCCAGAGCTGAAGAAGAGAACCGACGAGTTCTCGCAGCCCATGCTTCTTGTGCAGATGACTTGGCTCAAGCTAAGTTTGAGGCGGCGGGGCATATTCAGTAGGCCAACGAGAAGATTCAGGAGGCTGAGAAGGCTAGGGACCAAGCCGTCCAAGCTTTCCTTGAGTCAGCGGAGTTCGAGGATGAGAGGGATCGCTTGTTCCAAAGCGGATTTCTGGAATGTGTCAAAGACATAAAGAAATCTTTTCCTGACCTTGATCTCTCGAAAATCGAGGGTGGAGGAGCCTCGGAATCCGAGAGTCCGAACGCCGCTGCTGAAGTCACTGCTGGGGATGAGGCCGGTATACGCGGGAATGCTTTGGGTACCGTTCCTACCGGAGGGCAGTAACCAGGGCCCTTTGTGTTTTTTTTTTTTTTTTTGGCATGTTGTACTCGCATGTGGTTTGATGAATGAAAGAAAACGTTTAGTTTTATTCATTTGATTTGGCTTTAATCTTTCTTAGTTCAGAGTCTTTAAACGTTGGGTACCGAGCTAAGGATAGTAAATCTTGAGGTGCTCAGCGTTCCAAGGATGAGGCAATGGTTGCCCGTTTAGATCTTCTAGCCGATACGTTTCTGGTCGGATGGTGCTCGAGACGATATAGGGTCCTTCCCAATTGGGTCCCAACGTACCCGACCCAAATTCCTTGGTATTGGAAAATACTTTTCGGAGAACCATATCTCCCATTCGAAACCTCCTGCTCTTAACTCGGGTATTGTAGAACCGAGCCACTTGTCGTTGCCGTGCCTCCCCGCCCCACTTCCCTTTGTTCGTCCAGAAGGTCGAGCAGTAAGGAGTTCTTCATTTTCTTCCGTATTGAAGTGAATCGAGCCGAAGGTAATCCGATTTCACCGGGAGTGACGGCTTCCGAGCCATACGCTAGAGAGAATGGATCGTCCGGGTGGTAGTTCGGTAAGCCCAAAGAATTTTGGGAGCTCTTCGGCCCATGCTCCTTTGGCCCGGCAAAGCTTGGTCCGTAAATGTTGCTTGATAATCTTGTTAACCGCTTCACTTGTCCGTTAGTTTGAGGATGATGAGGTGAAGAATCGTTTCTAATTCCGAGGTTGTCGCACATCTCGCGAAAGCTTCTATTATCAAATTGCCTTCCATTTTCTGTAAACGGGGTACTTCGAATCGGCAGATAATGTTTTTCCACACAAACTCGGTGTTGCTTGGTTATTTTAGCTAATGGCTCGCCTGGCCCATTTCATAAAATAATCCACTGCTACCCACAGCAAACTTGGTCCGACCTTTTCCCATAGGGAGTGGACCTATGATGTCGACGAGGGACCAGTCATCGGCGTCGTGCCTCGGGGGCTTGCCTCGGAATTGCGCGAACCGTTGACATTTGTCGCATTTTTGGAAGCTTAGGAGCGTCGTGTTGGATAGTGGGCGAGTAATATCCCTGTCGTAGGACCTTGTGGGGAGATCGCCCTCCAGAGTGGTTTCCCCAGATTCCTTCATGGATTTCACGTAATACATAGTTCGCCTCACTGGTTTGAGCCGCAACAACAGGGCGTAGTACCCTTTCTTATAAAGGGTTCCGTTGAGTATGGTGACGGGAGGCCCGGATCTTAACTCGTCGAGCCTTGGCACGATTCAGGCAACTTTCCCTTGTCAAGGTATTGGCGGATTGGATCGGGTCCAGGATGGTTCCGAGTCGATTGTATTGAGGCCTCGCTAATTGGTTCATTTATACTTGGCTTATCGCGTATTCGAAGGGGACGAAACGGTATATCATCTTCATCGAGGAGGCGAGCAATAAATCGGCTTTGCCTTTTTTCCGAGGGATCCGAGTGACACGACGAGTTGAAATCCATTGATAAGTTCTTTCGCTTTCTTCATGTATGCTCTTAATTGGTCTTTCCGTGTCTGGTATACACCGGTAATTTGATTGACAAGAGAATCGCTGAAAACACTTAGGTGCGTGACTTCCATGCTAGGGCGAGTCGGAGGCCGAGTAAAAATGCTATTGTTCGACGTTTGGAATCCAAGTCGTAAGGCATACGTTATATATAGGGGTTGAAACCCCCCCACTTGCCTTCAGTTGGAAGAAGTCGACAAAACTTTCAGGGAATAGGGCGGGTAAGGGTCGGGAGGGTGTTTTTGAGCAACATCCTTTGGCATATCGTTGGCCGGGAGTTCGGTTGGTGGTGTTCCCTTTCGGCAATAAATCGCTACGGCTTGCCCTTTGAGCTACCTTGATGCTTTGAATGTCAAACTCACTCGGTTCGATAGCCCACTTCGTGAGTCGGCCGGAAGCTTCTTTTGCGAAGCGGAAGGTCGGTCATTACGATGATGGAATGGGCATGGAAATACGGCTGAGTCGGCGAGAGGAAGTTATTAAAGCCAAGGCCCCTTTTTCCAAGCTTGGGCGTTGCTTTCCTTCGGATTCTCTTATCAAAGCCGAACTAACCGCTGCCTCGGATACTGCTAGGTAAAGGAGCAGGGACTCCCCTGATTCGGGTTTTGATAAGAGAGGTGGAGAATCGAGACATGATTTTAATTGTTGGAATGCCCCTTCACATTCTTCCGTCCAACCCATTGTTTGTCTTCCTTTCAACTGTTTGAAGAAAGGGAGACATTTATCCGTGGCTCTGGACAGGAACCGATTAAGTGCTGCGACTCGTCTAGTCAACCTTTGGATGTCCTTAATGGTTTTAGGGGATTCCATATCAATCAAAGCTTTTATCTTCTCAGGGTTTGCCTCTATTCCTCGACTAACCAAGAAACCGAGGAATTTCCGGCCCACCCCAAAAGCACATTTACTCGGATTGAGCTTCATCGAAACTTCTGTAGGATGAGAAACATTTCTTCCAAATCATTCACATGATCCGCGTGTATACTTTTGACGAGCATGTCGTCAATGTATACTTCCATGGTTCGCCAATAAGCCGAGCAAAGATTTTGTTAACTAATCTTTGATAAGTTCGGCATTCTTGGACCAAATGGCATCACTCGGTAAAAATAAAGGCCTTTGTCGGTGACAAAGGTAGTTTTTGATTTATCTGTTTTATGCATTGCAATTTGATTATACCCTGAATAAGCATCCATGAAGCTAAGGAGCTCATGTCCGGCGGTACTATCTACCAGCTGATAGCTATCCTTGGGGCAGGCTTTATTTAAGTCGGTATAGTCAATACAGACTCGCCACTTCCCGTTGGATTTCTTTACAAGCACGACATTCGCGACCCATTCCGGATAGTGTATTTCTTCTATGAAATTAGCCGGAGGAGTTTATTGACTTCTTCTTCAATGATGGCGTATCGTTCGGGGTTGGATCGGTCGATACGACGGATCGATGTTGAGTCGGTGAGTCATCACGGAGGGTCGATTCCGGGCATATCTTCATGACACCGGCAAAACGTCGGCGACCTACGGAGCGGGCTATCGCTTTTCTTTCAAGGGGGATCAGGGCGAGCCAATTGCCGCTTGGATCCATCTGTTTACCAAGGGGGAGATAAGATCTTTTGGGCCCTCGTTCATGATTCTCGCCCCGGGGGTCCAATGATTCGATCGTTGATATGTTGATCGGACTTTTGTCGGCGGCCCTTTACCTATCATGTAACAAGCCTCCATTTTGGTCTCCTTTGACAACCTTCCCGACTCGGGAATTTTGAAAGATGGTATGTGGATACCACGGCGGAGGAGACTCAATGAAGGTCGGCCAAGTATTGCGTTATCCGAGGGTTGATCGACGACCAAGAAATCAACCATCATCGTTCGATTCCTACCCCGGGAGTGGTAACGGACAATCCCTTCGGCGACTCCTCCGAGAAACCGATCAACGGTCCGAATGGCGTAGCATGGATCGTCGATCCCCATTTTTAACGCTGTAAATAACACGTCCAGATGACCCCGTATCGACGAGTATCAACACTTTTCGGTTAGCGATAGTGACAATCAATTCGTCATCGTGGGGGTGATAGATACCTCGCGCATCTCCTCTGTAAACGAGATGCAATATCTTTCCCTTTTCTTCTCCTTTGGTGGCCGAAAATCTATTAACGGGCCCCGTGATTCCTTCGAGCAGGAGTCGCCCCACCCCGGGGGAAAATTGTCCGGATTTCTTCCATGGGTTGACTCCCGGTCGGACGTCCCTCAGCTACCCCAACTTTAACCACATGCTCTTTGAGTCGGCCGCCCCTTATGAGTCGTTCGATCTCTTCCTTTAGGTGTTGGCAATCACTTGTGTTATGCCCTGATCACGGGATAATGGCGGATTTATCCTTGTCCCCCGATTAGGATTACTCCCGAGCTTTGGGCTTACAAAGGCTTTTGATTTCCATCAATAATTGTTCCTGATCTTCAGGGGGGTATATATGGAAAATCTTCGATCCGGCCGCTTGCCCGACCTTCGCTCATCATGCGCTTGATCATCCTTGCGTTTCCTTCCGCCGAGTCGGCTTCCTTTTGGCCGACTCTTTGACCAAAGTTTTGGTTTCACGCATAATTCGCGGCCAGGTTTTCCATGCCAAAATTTGCGAGATGCGGAGTTTTGTCTAGAGATGCCAGGAATGGCGATATTCTCTGTAAGACCCGTATCCTAATCCTCCATTTTAGCTTTTCCCCTTGCAAATTCCCAACCTTCCCGTTTTGGGCCGATCCTAAGGTCCCGGCCCCGCGCCGGAAACTTTGCGGTATGGGCGGCCCCCGTGACTTGCGCAGCCGATACCTGTGCAAGAAGAGCCGACCCTTATTAGAAACCCCTATTTCGGGAATTCTACACAATTTACTAATTAACCATAAATGCAACCATACCTCAAAGTACTCCACCCATTCCCTCTTTTTCCAAAAGTCCATCATTCTTTTCACCTCACCACTCCTCTTTTCCAAATTTCAACAACAACCATACACCTTTACATTTTTTTCAACCCAAACCATCCCCCATCACACCTCACCCACCCATATCATCCCTCTCTCTCTCTCTCATTTCTCATATCTCTCCAAGCAACCCAAGCCTCTCACGTCCAACACTCCTCTCCCAAACCACAAGTGTGGTCCACCTTCCATCATCCATCTACACCCTCCCATCTCTCATCCACACCATTAATCCCCCATCATCCACCATCCAAGGCATAGGCAAGGTGCATTTGAAGCCAAGGGAGCAAGGAGGAGGCTTAAAGGTGGGTGATCTACCGTTGTTTTAAAATTTTAAGGGCCACTTGTTGTGGGACCCACTTGATGTATGATTTGTATCAATGGAGGGCCCATAGTGGCGGGGTCCCTCCTCTATCTCACCGTGTATCTCTCTCTCTTTCTCTCTCTTTCCCTCTCTTTCTCTCTTCCTTAGAATGAAGTGGGCCCCACCAATATATTAAATCTACTCCATCCATCAAATAGGGAGGCCCACCTCATTTTAGGAGAGATTTCCCCCCTATTTAGAGTAAATGATATATTATAATATTTTATTAATGTTTATATATATGTAGGCCTTGATAATGTGGGACATACGTTGTTTAACATGGGCCACTCACGCGTGGGACCCACCATTTGGCTTTTTTATTCCAAATCTTCCAACATCCATCGACGCTGGACGTTTGTTGAACAAAAAAAAAAAAAAAAAAAAAGGAAGTTTCTTTGGGTTTTGGAGCGGACCGCTCATGCAGGCCTCACCTTGATGTATGCATACCGTCCATCCCGTTTCCCAGATTATTTTACCCGTTGAGACAAAATTTGGGACCAATCTGAAAATCAAACGGGCCATACCATAGGGAATAGCGATCCTACCTTCGATTTACTCCATTATGTTCCTGTATATCAAAAACAGCCCAACTTTGGACTCTATAGGTCTGTATCGAGCCACAGGGACCCATGGCCGGATTGGATCTTGTCGATGCGGGCCCCATCTACTAAAAACCGTGGAAAAACAAAAAAAAAGAAAAGAAAGAGAGAGAGCCAGCGCTGACGCTGCTGCTGCAGGACGTGCAGGCAGCGCCTGCGGCTGGCGGGCGGGCGGCCAAGAGGCAGGGACCCACGGCTCCATCCGTGGGCCCCACCATGATGTATATTTTGTATCCACACCGCCCATTTGGTGGGCCACTATCTGACGTGGACCCCCCTCTAAAAATCAGGCCAATCCAACGCTCGGGCGGCCCACATCACAAGAAACAGTGTGAATTGAACTCTACCATTGAAACCCTTTCTGGGTCCACAGAAGTTCCAGATCAAGTTGAAATTTGTTGTTCCCCTTCACCCTGGCCCGTGTGACCTTATGAACGGATCGGATGGAAGATAAACGCTATGGTGGGCCTCACATGGGACCCACAGTGATGCATGTGTTACATGCCCACCGTCCAGACGGACGGTGGGGCCTACTTGATGTATGTGTTCGTCCGCACCGTCCTCCTGGACGGTGGGACCCCTCCCTGCTGCACGTGAGTGTGCACGTGTGTGCACGTGTGTATGCATGTGGGTGTGTGCTCGTGTGTTTGCATGTGTGTGTGTGTGCCCTTGTGTGAGTGTGTGTGTGGATATACATCCATACATATTGATATATATATATATATATATATATATATATATATATATATATATATATCTATATGTATATATATATAATAGTATATTATTATATATAATATTGTATACATTTACATATATTAATATTATATATAATATATATATGTATATATATATATATATATATATATATATATATATAATATATATATGTATATATATATATATATATATATATATATATATATATATGATGGTGGGCCTCTATGGGCCCCACAATGATGAATGTGTGGCATACAAGTTGTTAAACCATATGGCCGTTGTTGAGGCCCACTTGATGTGTACGTGTGGCATTGTTGAGGCCCACCTGGATGTGTATTTGTGGCCATTATTGAGGCCCACCTTGGTATATACATAAGGCCCATGTGATTCGAACCATTTAACGTATTTAAAGGCCCATGGGTTATGGCCCATTGCAATGTACATAAGGCCCACTAATGCGGCCCACTTGATTTATATAAGGCCCATATGAGATGGCCCATTTGATGTATCTGAGAACTATGGGTCGAGGCCCAATGAGATGGGTCGAGGCCCAATGAGATGTATATTAGTCCATTGCAATGTGTGATTTCCTATGGTTTGTGTAATGGTACTTTATGGCGGGCTATGCCTTGGGAACAATGTTGGTTTGACGTCCACATTGTAAGGACAATGTTGGTTAAATGTCCGCATTGTCACACTCCTTAAGGCCACTGATAGGCCCATACTTGTGGTAAGCAGGCCGTCTAGGCCCATCTCCGTTATGCGCAGAGCCCATCTCTTTATATATGTTTAGTATAGATGCATGATTCATGATCATTCGCACCATATGTATGCCTGATGTGAGGAATGACCGATCATAGCATATACCTTTGGATAGATTGTTTATGGGCTCCCTGATAGGCGGAGTTACCTCATATAAGTGCATGGTATATACAAGGCTGTTGCATGACTGATAGTATGATTCATGCACTTGCATTTGTGTGATTGTAGTTACTATATGCCCTAGCGACATCAGGGCCATAGCCTCCACAGATACATCGTGGATGGCAGGATTGAAAACCGGAAATATTTGGTTCTAGCATACGGGCGCCATAGACGTCCCTGGGTGAAAATCCCTAAACCCGATGGTACCAGAGGATGACTCCAACGTCGAGACCGAGTGGATATACGAGCGCACGAGGGCCGAATACCAGGAGGCCGCGTCTCCCACTGTGTCGTGGTCGGTTGGAAAGGAGTGTGGCCTTACTCGCCCGAGGGTAGGGGCAATACTAGGCTGAGTTTGACCAGCTCGCGAATGGGTCCGCTATCGACGTGCCGGATAGGTATTGGCAGACTATTGGTCAGGCGGATAGTGAGGTTTCTTACGCTCACTTGGACTGTGCGGCTAGGAGAGCGACAGTGCCATTTGGAGTGTATTGAACCCCGGTGATTATCCAGAATGAGAACTGTACTGATACATGAGGAGGATTGGCATGCTTGAGTTGCATCTCGCATCGCATGGCCGTATTATGGCCGATAGTATTCATATCTTGTACCGCATAGCCTTGGTACGGCTGATTGCATTCATGAGCTCATTACCATGATTCCGCATCACTCTGACCTTGCATTTTGAGTATGTTTATATTACGCACACACTTACACCACCCTCTAAGCTTTATAACTTATGCACGATTGATGCGTGTGGGTGATGCTAGGATGCAGCCATATCGGGAAGATCTTGGTTGTGGATTTTTGTTTCTTTTGTTGCATTGTATTTCCCTTTCCCATTGTACTCAAAAGTTTTTGATCATAGTGGATTTTGTGGTGGTTTTTGTTATTGTTTGTGGTTATGCTTTTGTTATGCTCATTGAACCGATGATTTGAAATCCTCCTTGTAGTATCCCGGATCGGAACCTTGAATGGGTGGATCCAAATGGGGTTCTACGGAGGTATTGGCCATTCGCGATCGGGAATTTTGTGAGCCGGGAATTTTGGCTTATCACTAACTCCTTGCATGAGCGCATTGAGAGCCGTTTCTTCTGAATGTTTTCGACTGAAGGGATTCGAAATTGAAACGCTTGATATAATCTTTCAATAGCTTTCCATGCTTTTGAACTATGTTGTTCAGATGTGCAGGGGGCTTCAATTTCTTTTTTCCGCCGATGAAGTTTGTGAGGAAGGCGTCGCAATGAATGAGCTGATGGACTTTGGTTTCAATTGTTTGAACCACAGTCGAGCTACATCGGTCAATGTAAGAGAAAAGGCCCGACACATTACTACATCCGAGGCATCGTGGAGCTCCATATAGGTTATGAAGCATTCGATATGCTCCGTCGGGTCGGTATTGCCGGTGAAAGGAGTAAGCGAAACCTCTCGGGCAACCGAGCCTTCATTACCAAGTCCACAAAGGGGACGCCTTTGCTTCGGATCTGGCCGAATACATATTCCGGCCATGCTTTATGTCGCCATCTCTTTCGCCATTTCTTCCCGTACTTCTCTTTTTAAATTTTGAATATCGGCCTTCCAAGGTTCACTCGTTGTGCCTTCCATGGAAGGGCGGTTGCGCTTTCTTCGCTCTATCTCGTGTCGAAGATCGGTCGGGGGCAGGGAAGCGGTGGCCGACTGCGCTGGAGATGGTTCTGATTCGCCTTGGGGTTGGCTCGGCCGGAAAGATTGCGGCGCGAAGGTTGAGGATCAACCGCCACAGTCGGTGCTGGCTCCCCTTGAGGATGCGGGAGTGGTTGCATTTGCTGCTTCGTTCCAACATCTGCTTCATCATATTCATATCGACGGATTTCTTGAACCTCCTTGTCCAACCGCCCATCGTCGCGACTCTTGTTCTTGTCGCTCCTCGTTGGCGGTTGTTAGGTGGGTTCGGGGCTGGGGGAACGGCAGTCGCAATCTCATTCAAATCTTCTTCTGGGACCGTCCTTCTAGTCATCACCATGGAACTCAATATAGAAATATGAGATGGCTTTTTTGTACGGTTCCCACAGACGGCGCCAAACTGTTGATGCGAATATCTGGTTCGCCCTCTTAGACCTTCGTGTACCTGCACAAAAAGAGGACAAAGGAGACCCTGGCTTAAGCAGGGGACCCTCCGATGCCAAAGTCAGGCCTGGATTCTGGGTCTAAGCGTATTGAGGGGTTTTGAGATAGAATTTTTTGCCTACCTCCCAAGACGATGGAGGTTCCTCTTTTATAGCTGCTGGAGCATTCAATCGTACGAGGATTCTCCTCCTGATATCATGCGCGGGATTCTCTCCTGGTATCGCGGAGATAGGATCGTGCCCATCTCCAGCCTTCATTCGATCCCGTGAGCTTCGGGGTCGGGGATCTTCTCCCAAGATATCCGGGATGAGGCTTTATCTTGCGCTGGCTGATCCGGCAAGAAGATCGGCCCGATGCATGCCCGGATCGCTGATGTGTCGTCCGAACCGACTCAACTTCTGTCTCGGTTTAGTGAACCATGCCTCGGATCTGACACATCCTTTGGTGACCCGAGGTATTAAGTCCGAGTCTCCGAACGTACCTTTTGTCCCCAACAGATACCATCGTTACTCATCTTAATGAGTTCGATTTCTATGTATGTAGCCACTATGGGAGTATTGGGACGAGCAGGCCAACCCACTATCATGTCCTTTACGACAATCATGGTTTCTCGTCAGATCAGATTCAGAAGATCATATACAGCTTGTGTTACACATTCCCTCGGTGCACCAAACCGGTATCGCTTGTCCCGCCGATGCTCTGGGCTGATCTTGCTGCCTACAGAGACTGGCTCTACGTATCATCGTCGGAAACAAACCGAAGGGCATCTTCATCCTCTTCCACATCTTCTGACAGAGAGAGTAACGACCTGAATGTGGTTCTTGAACTTCAAAATAGTATGATTTCTGTTGATGAAAACTCAGGCCGGATGAGTTAGTCAGTGGTTCGGATGGTTGTTCTGTTGCGGTGCCCACCTTGTACTATAGAGGTCACAAATCCCACCCAACATATCAGCATGCACTGACCCATATGGGCCCACTCAATACAAAAGAGGAAAAACGATACAGCTTTGAGTTGGAGTTGGGTTGCTTTGTTTTCGATGTCCTCAGATTTATTTTTTGTTGGTAGGCTCACATACATCAGGTGGGCCACCCATTTGTTTGTACAGTTGGCCCATTTGAGGAATAAAACGGCCTGATTGTTAGCCAGAAAGCTAAACGGTGAGGTCCACCTGATGGAAAAGCTCGGATCTCTTGAATGCGTGTCGGATTAGCACGGGTGTTTTTGTGTGTGGAATGGAAGAGCGCTACTCAATTCTCGCTTTGTGGGCCATGCGAACTTGGTATCTGTGCGAATCGGTAACACTAGCACGACCATCCATTTGTTGGGCCCTGATGTGGACATTAGGACGAAACTACCCTGATTTCCACAGGGTCATGAGATCCTAACCAATGGCTTGATGATTACAAATGGGCTGTTGGGAGCCAGAGAGCCCAGCCACCCGAGTTCGTGCAGGATCTGGGCCGTTCAGTAGGTGTGGTCCCTTGTCCTTGATACATTTCATTGAAATCCTAAAAGGGCAAATGACGCAGGGATGGCCGTGATGAGGTCGAGCATAGTCTTCCTCAGGGATATTTACTGGGACACAGAGATTCCTCGAATGCACGAAGAAGGATAGAAAATAAAAATAAATTTTAATAAAATCCAAAATAAATTAATCAATAATAAATTATTATTATTTTTAAATAGTTATTATTATTTTTTATTAAAAAAACGAGCTTACAATCCCTTAAATAATGACATAAACTTAGGAAGAAGTTTCAAAATCAAACTACAGTTCAAACTCCTGTAAAGGATAAACTAACTATTTATAGAATATGAATTGAACGTCTGCCATTGAGAATTTCTTAGGGGCCGTGGAAGTTTTGGATCAAACTTATATTAGTTTTTTATTTTTTTTCCCTTTCATTTATATATATTTTTAATCTCATGAATAGGTTGGAAGACAAATAAAATTTACTGGGGGCCTTAGGAAGGTTTCAACATGAAAATCATTTTTCTTTCCGTTTCCTGTGGTATGTTTCACCTGAGCTTTGGATATGCATTTTCAACCCCTGAAATGATCTAGAAATACATATAGACGGCCTGGATAAACCACATACATTCACGGTGGGCCCAGCAGAGTTTACACAGTTCTCAGTAGGCAATCAGATTTTGGAGGGAACTTACATCCCTTTACCAAGATGGTGCGGCCCTTACTATGGGGCCCACTTTGATGTATGTATTCTGCATCCACCGTACATCCGTTTTTCATATCATGTTAGGTGGGGCCCAAGACAACAATGTTAGTTTGAAACCATTTTGATAATGGTTGTGATTCATATTTTTTACACATGGCACTCTTGTAGAACTATCTAGACCATGAAAATACTGATTAACATTGTGGATTGATCATAAAAGTAAAATCAGACTGATCAACACATCCTAACCATCCAATTGATAGTTATGAAATGGATGGTGAAATTTAACATAGTGAGTGGTCCAAATTTGAAAATAAAAATCGTATCAGTGTAAAATTTTCTAAGCTATTTTGATGGTCTGGATTGTGGTAAAAACTATTCCATTTGTAATGCTGAAGAGTCGCCACCACTTTGTAAATGGAGTGAAACTTACATCGGAGTTGTGGCACAATTTCTATTTTTATAGTTAACACAATACACAGGCACTCAGAAAATTACATACGTGGTATATATTACATGACTATGTGTTTCATCCAGGCCGTTTATCCATTAATATTTCCACCTCATTTTAGTGATGAATCCAAAAACCACGTAGATCCAAATCTCAGGCGGACCACACCATAAGTACATATCTGGGAAGACAAATATCAGCTTGATTCAGAGAAGTTTTTAACGGTGGGCATTCATTCACCACTGTTCCTGTAGTGTGGTCCACCTGAGATTTGGATCTGCTTCATTTTGCCCCCAAAGTAATGATCCAAAATGGATGAATGGCTTGGATAAACACATGCATCATCGTGGGGCCCACAGAGCACGACCGGTCAGGGTTAGTATCCAACCTCCGTCCCAAAAAACAAAACCAATTACATTGTAAATATTCCCAGTGCTGAAACGTAAGAATTCTGATATCAGATTGGTTGAAGGATCCTAACCTTTGATTATTTGAGGACACTTGTTTGAGGAAATAAGACCGTTGGATAGTTTTCATTTTTAACCATCAAATAACCATCCACGTATCAGATGATCAGATAAGATTAATTTTTGGATCATGATACATCTACACTGCCAATAAATATGGACGGTTGAATTTTTCTATCTATATGCCACTTTTGCAATCTTTGAGCGATTCCTGGGTGCCTTCCACCGCACTCTGCCAAGGTATCAGACCTTTCTTTCCGTTTAGGGGAGGTATTTGATCCTCAGGTAGCGTATGGCTTTGGATACACAAGATCTTAGAAATTCAACTCGCCGCCTAATTCATCTTAAGCTGATTAGATCACCTAACTCAAATTAGGTGCGGCCCTGACTGTGGGGTCTACCTTGAAGTAAGTTCACGCCATTTATCCGCTTTGTTAGCTCATGGAGCACATCCAAATTTACACCCAAATGCATAGCTCAAGTGGTAGACTGCGTGAAAGATACCTCGTTTCAACACGGAGGTCCTGGCATCGATTCCCTAGTGGGGGTGCCGAACAGTGAAGTGTGATCTGACAGTGGGTGTGCTAACAAGCTAATAGAAAAAAAAAAGAAAAAAAAAAGCACATCCACATTTCTGTTGGTCCACACCACATGAAAAAAGTAGTGATTGACTATTAAAAACTTCCTGTGAGCCACAAAAGTTTTGAATCAAGTTGATATTTGGTTTTATTTTATTTTTTCCCTTCGCCCGAGCATATTTGACCTAATCAACAAGTTGAATAAAAATAAATATTACAGTGAGTACTAAGGTGGACCCATAAAGTTTCTTATGGTTGGTGTTCAGTTACCGTTGTTTATTAGGTTGTGGTCTACTTGAGATTTAAATATGATTCATTTTTGAGCTCATATCCTACAATACGCCGACAATATGTATCATTGGTTGTTTATAAATGCTTATATATTTGATAAAATGCTCAAGTAATTAAATGTGTTATTCTAATGATGCTCATATTTTTAGTTGAATGCTCAATTGAATGTGTTGATTTGTTGATGCTTACAAGTTTGATTAAATGATTTAGCAAATGTATTATTTTATACAGGTTCACATGTTTGATTAAATGCTTTAGTGAATGTATTATTTTATAGAAGCTCACGTGTTTGATAAAATGCCTACGTGATTAGATGAGCGTTCTATGGATACTCTCATGTTTGATAAAGTGCATATGTGGTTGTGTCGTTGAATCTATGTTGATGGTATAATGAATTGCTAAGTTCGTAGTGATGCTTAAGTTGCTTACAATATTGGGTCAGTGGGTAAATCACCCAAACCAAGCGGTGACCCAAGTTAGGCCGACCACCCTAAACTTATTTGATCGACCAGGGCTGAACATGGATGACCGACAATATCTGGATTACATGGGATGCTTGCACCCAATCCGGTTGTGCCGGGGTTCTCCCAGGTCAATCAAATTAGTCCATTGACCGACTGATCATGTATGTTCACAATGTATGACACGACCAAATTAAATCTAGTATACTCCGTTCCCAATGGATAAGTCTATTTATAACCGATAGCACGATACGATTCTGTTAAGACTTATGAGCCAAGCATGGTGGTATGGGATGCCATGTTTGAGATGTTGGCCTACGCTGGGGTTACGAACTTCCTTGTAGTGACCAGTGAGCACTAATGAAGGTGATAAATCATTATTTGAACAATCCCTATCAAATTACCCGGCCAATGGTTCCGTGCCAGAATACCGTTCGAACTAATTGAGCGTGAATTAAATTGGGTGACGAGCTGTAACATCTCAAATTTTCATGGCTAGAATTTGTACTCATGCCCAAGGAAACCGGGTGTTAATGATGTATAAATTGGATGCTTTAGAAAATCGCACCTTATTTTTTTCTTTTGGGTTATATCTAAATACATTCATGAAGGTATCATTGATAAGAATAAAATCAACTGTATTGATTATATTTCATCAGAGTAAAAGAATAATCAAATGGCCTCATAATGGAAGGTTTATTACAACATCAGAGTTCACAGCGGAAGTATAAAACTAAATAGTAAAACTGTCTTTTTAGTCTTTCAAGATAATCTTCTATAGGGAAGTAGTCCTCTAAGTCTTCAATCTGTACGTCACCTGCATCATCTGTACGGTTGGGAGAGGGTCAATGCCCTACTCATAGTGATGGTTATCCTTTAAGATTAACAATAATTCAATAGATTCACAAAAGTAACGTAAAGGGTTCTGATATGTCCCGTAGTCCACTAATTTGAGGATATCAAAATGCGTAAACAACTTACATGAGATGCATGTCTAGCAAAGTATGTGGGGCTTGTCCTACGTAGTGATTATCACATTGTGGAATACGATTTATAGATAACTGGCTCGACCCGCATCTCATAACTACGGATATTTCCCGGCATGGCCAACGCTACTGTGGATTTACGAGAACTCCTCAGAGCACACAAGACATGAGCTGGGTGAATTACGTGCAACGATTTGTTCATGGAGCGATTATTTGTGACATTTAATCCCGGAGTGATGTGACACTGCATTTGTGAATTACACACATCGATTTGTGCACCACTACCCGAAGGCTTAAGGACTTACGTGCCTTAAGAGGGTCTCTACCCAGGGTGCATTACGTCCATGATAGAATATTTGAATCACTAATTATAATACATCTTACACATCACTTGCACTTATAGAGAATATAACTGAATCCTGAATCATAAAGAATATCAACTGAATTATGGAGGTTTTGGAATAGCAAGACATAAGCCCAAGCTGTAAAGATAGACAACATAAGGCCAGCATAATAAAGAGAAGAGTGACAATGGCCAACTCAACAAAAGTGGCGATGACCAATATAATAAGAGAATAGTGACAATGGTCAACTCAATTATAAGGAGAGTGGCAATGGCCAACTCAATATAGAGATGAGTGGCAGGGCCAACTCAAATAAAGAGATGAGGCAGGGGCAAGGCTTGTATCCATGGCCTCACATAAATTTAGAGAAATCACTTGTATTTGACATTATGTCATAATCCCAAAAGGGCCAACAATTGTAATTATATTTACCAAATCAATTGATAAGATAATTCTCAGAAAATATCTAAACATGAAAGGTAGGATAAGTCACATCCTTAAAGGCATAAAAAGGTAGGATAATTTATATCGTAAAAGGCACGAAAGAGGTCATAATTGATGGTGAAACATATAATAACATGGAAGATTCAAAGTGATATATAAAAGGCCAGATTAAGTACATGTAAAGGCAATATCATATTCATGAAGGCACACATAAAAGTAGGATGAATTTAACAACTTAAATTAATGTAAGCTTAAAGGATAAAATCCTCACCTTTTTAAGGTTAAATCATCTTCACATGTTAACTAAGAACTTGTATACGTGTTGTAGACTTCAGCTGCATCTATAGGTTACACGATTTACTTGGTTAAGGATTAAACTAGGGTATTATCTATCATCTTTATCTAGGTTAGTTTATTTAAGGACAACTTATCATACGGAGTTGCGTGGATAGGAGACTTTAACCCAACTGGGGCAACAACTTAGTGAGTCTTAGCCGAGTTAACTCGGTTTGACTCGTCATGGTGCAACTCCACCGCACGAGCTCTCTTTCTTGTTTCTTCGTTCCCTATTTCCTTTTTCTTTTCTTTCTTTCCCTTTCTCTTTCTCTTTCTCTCTCTTTTGTTTTCCTTCCCTTTATTCCCTTCTTTCTTCTTCTCTTTTCTTTTCTTTCTTTCATTCTTTCTTCCCTTCCCCCCCTTTTTTTTCCTTTCTTTCTTCTTCTCTTTTCCTTTCCTTCTCTTCTTTCTTCCTTGCTGGACGGCAGCAAGCCTGGGCAAACAGAGCTGCTGCTCGACTGAAGCCTCTCTTTCTCTCCCTCTTTCCTACTCACGTTTCTCACTCATAATTTCTCCTCTCACAGTCGGACAGGAGAGACTCTTTTATAGTTGTTGGGGTCTCTAGATCGTTCCTGTGTAAGGCAGTTTACGCAACAGCGGGCGGAGTCCTTTCGCTACGCAATTTTGCTGTGTGTAGCATGGATCCAGAGCGGTTTGCGTCCACATCCGATTTGCTTGGTCGATGTGGGAGGGGTCTAAACTCTCCTCCAAGCAATTTGGATGGTTTGGATCAAAGCTACGATCCTGCCCTTGATCACCTAACTTATCGTAGCAGGCCCTGTTTCCACACATCTTCCGCTGTTCATGTTTCCTGCGGTCCATGTTTCCTGCGGACGGTCTTTCTACGTAACTGATGGGGTCCACGATCATGATTCTGTGAGGGATCTGCTCCATCTACTTGCTTCGGCATATGATTTTGTCTTAGGAAGAGATGTTTTTGGTGTGGCCCATCGGGTTATCTCGCCGTGGAGATACGAGCACGGTAAATCGATACGGACGGTCACTGATCTGATAACGACGTCATTTGGCCCAATCAGGGTCGGTGGCCTCATCTGATTCCAATGGACGACTCTGATCATTCATATGGACCAAGCTAAGTGACCATGGAAAACATCCACAGTCGTCTGTTTAAATACCCTGCGGCGGGAATGGGATTAGAGAGAGGATTCTCCCTTTTGCATGGGTCAAACCTGGTTTGACCGTGCCAGGGATTTGGTGCACTGCGAGTGTGGTTGTGTTGTGCGTGCGCATTAATCAAGGTGGGGCCTTTAAGAAATAAAAGTTTTTATTTTTTGGAGTTTGAATTGCCTGCGTTGTTAGATCTTACATAAGTACAATTAGAGGAAGTAAATTGACTGGTTTACATCACCACCAGGCTATTTTACCACTCAAGTGTGCCCATTTGAAATTCAAGGGTGGGCAGTCCCCCCTCTTGGCTTTTCTTCTTTGTTGTGGCCACTTCAGTTTTAGATCGAGATGAGTACTAGGCCTTGGGGATTTTTGAGGTGTCGCATTTGATGAATGGTTTCGATGGTGTGATTCATATAAATATATCACGCGGGCCCCACATCTGGCTGGTACCAGCAATATTGGTACAATTGGAGTTGCGATGCGGCCCATTTACATATTGGGCTACCAAATCACAGTCATGTGTTCACCTCTTATTTATTTATTTTTTACTATATGATGTTAGTTGGTTTACCCTTTGATGGATGGTCCAGTGTATGAACTATATGATCATGATGCTAGTTTGACAAGTCGATCTACTAAACAGCTAAAGATCATATAATCAGTTTGATTTTGAGCTTGGACATTTGATTGGATTATCTAAGTAAATGGTCATATCCATGATAACGTCATCATTTCTAAAATTTCTTCTGATCTTATAGAATTCTATTCTTTGTTTTTCTTTAATAGGGGAGGTATTGCAGATCAGTTTCACATTGCAATCAGTAACAATATGACAGAAGTGACGAGTCGCGTTCTTAAACAGCCCGATTTGAAAATCCGTAATAACAACGATTAATGCTGCAAACACACTCCGGGAGAAGATGGTCAACGGAGCTTGCTGAAACATAAGGTTTCCGAAGGAAAGCATGTCGACAGGTGGGCGATTCTCGACTTCACCTCATCCAATCGCTGGAATCAGCTAAATCTCCAGCAATTTAATCAAAATATTGTCGAGCGGGCCAACAGGGTTGGCATCCACATGAACCCACAATTCTTCTTTTATGAGCCATCTGGCTTTCGCATGCTTAAGAATGAGAAGCAGCTCTACAATACCCTCAAACTCATTTATGGACATGCCGAAGGGAAGCTGTAGCTTCTTTTCTGCCCGATGGAGAAGCGCTATCTAGGCTATAACACCCTTAAATGGATATGCGAGACGATATGACCCCCCTCGCCAATGAGGGCAGAGACCAGTACTTTGTCAACCTTGCCCTCAAGATCAACATCAAGCTCGGCGGTAGCAACATGGAGCTCTTCCATAGCCTTCCTTGCCTCGATGACAATCGCCCTGTCATGTTCATGGACACTGACGTGAACCACCCGAGCAGCCAGAGCCTGTCGGGCATCTTGATTGCCGCTGTCACGGCGTCGATGAACTGGCCTGGTGTGAACCAGTATGCATTATGGATACGTGCGTAGCCCTGCCGGACCAAGAAGATCTTGGACATCGGCGATATGTGCTTAGATCTCATCAAGACGTATGCCCGGAAGAACTACATCAAGCCGGAGAAGATCATATTTTTCAGAGATGGCGTCAGTGATAACCAGTTTGATATACTCCTCAATGAAGAGCTGATTGCTATCAAGAACGCGATTGAGATGGACGGGTACCAGCCAACCACCACACTTGTGGTGGCCCAAAAGCGGCACCAGACGCGGTTCTTCCTGAAGAACCCGAGGGATGTTGGTAAGACGGGGAACATTCCTCCCGAAACAGTTGTTGACAACATTGTCATCCATCTTGACAAGGGGATTAAATACCAATGACACGTGTGCAAAGATGCTCATGTATATATATATATGTATATATATATATATATGATGTGTGATGATTGAAAAGAGAATAAATGAGAATTTATTTTATGATGCATAGTAGGCTGTGAAAACTGCTATATCAGCTAGCCATTTGAGAAATAAAAGTTTTTATTTTTTGTAGTTTGAATTGCCCGCGTTGTTAGATCTTACATAAGTGCAATTGGAGGAAGTAAATTGGCTGGTTTACATCATCAACTGGCTGTTTTACCACTCAGGTTGCCCGTGTGAAAATCAAGGGTGGGCAGTCACCCCTCCTGGCTTTTCTTCTTTGCTGTGGCCACTTCAGTTTTGGATCAAGACGAGTACTGGGCCTTGGGGATTTTTGAGGTGTCGCATTTGATGAATGGTTTCGGTGGTGTGATTCATATGAATACATCACGCGGGCCCCACATCTGGCCATTACCAGCTGTATTGGTACAATTGGAGTTGCGATGCGGCCCATCTACACGGTGGGACACCAAGTCACAGTCATGTGTTCACCTCTTATTTATTTATTTTTACTGTATGATGTTGGTTGTTTTACCCTTAATGAATGGTCCAGTGTATGAACAATATGATTATGATGCTAGTTTGATAAGTCTATCTACTGAACAGCTAAAGATCATACAATCAGTTTGATTTTGAGCTTGGCCATTTGATTGGATGATCCAAGTAAATGGTCATATCCATGATAACGTCGTCATTTCTAAAATTTCTTCTGATCTTATAGAGTTCTATTCTTTGTTTTCCTTTAACAGGGGAGGTATTGTAGATCAGTTTCACATTGCAGTCAGTAACAATATGACAGAAGTGACGAGTCCCGTTCTTAAACAACCCGATTTGAACATTGACAATAACAACGATCAATGTTGCAGACACACTCCAGGAGAAGATGGCCAATGGAATCAACTGAAACACAAGGTTTATGAAGGAAAGCATGTCGACAGGTGCGCAATTCTCGACTTCACCTCATCCAATCGCTGGAATCAGCTAAATGTCCAACAATTCAATCAGAATTTTGTCGAGCGGGCCAACAGGGTTGTCATCCACATGAACCCACAATTCCTATTTTATGATCCATCCGGATTCCGCATGCTTGAGAATGAGAAGTAGCTCTACAATACCCTCAAACTCATTTGTGGATGTGTCGAAGGGAAGCTGCAGCTTCTTTTTTGCCCGATGGAGAAGCGCCATCCAGGCTACAATACCCTCAAACGGATATGTGAGACGGACCTCGGGATCGTGACTCAGTGCTTCCTGACCCCCCGCCCCAATGAGGGCAGGGACTAGAAATTTGTCAACCTTGCCCTCAAGATCAACACCGAGCTCGGTGGTAACATCATGGAGCTCTTCCACAGCCTTCCTTGCCTCGATGTCAATAGCCCTGTCATGTTCATGGGCGCCGACATGAACCACCCGAGCAGCCGGAGCCCATCGGGCATCTCGATTGTCGCTATCACGGCGTCAATGAATTGGGTTGGTGCGAACCAGTATGCATTCCGGATACATGCACAACCCCGCCAGACCAAGAAGATCTTGGACATTGGCAATATGTGCTTAGATCTCATCAAGACGTATGCCCGGAGGAACGTTATCAAGCCGGAGAAGATCATATTTTTCAGAGATGGCGTCAGCGATATCTAGTTTGATATGGTCCTCAACGAAGAGCTGATTGCTATCAAGAAGGCGATTGAGATGGACGGGTACCAGCCAACCATCACACTTGTGGTGTACCAAAAGCGGCACCAAACGTGGTTCTTCCCAAAGAACCCGAGGGATCTTGGCAAGATGGGGAACATTCCTCCCGGAGCGGTTGTCGAAAACACTGTCATCCATCTTGATGAGGGGGTTAACACCCATGACACGTGTGCAAAGATGCTCATGTGTGTGTGTGTGTGTGTGTGTGTGTGTGTGTGTATAGGATGTGTGATGATTGGAAAGGGAATAAATAGGAATTTATTTTATGATGTATAGTAGGCTATGAAAATTGCTATATCAGCCAACCATTTGAGAAATAAATTTTTTTATTTTTTATAGCTTGAATTGCCCGCGTTGTTAGATCTTACATAAGTGCAATTGGAGGAAGTAAATTGGCTGGTTTACATCACCACCAGGCTGTTTTACCACTTAGGTGTGCCCGTGTGAATTTCAAGGGTGGGCAGTCACCCTCTTGGCTTTTCTTCTTTGTTGTGGCTATTTCAGTTTTGTATCAAGACGAGTACTGGGCCTTGAGGATTTTTGAGGTGTCGCTTTTGATGAATGGTTTCGGTGCTGTAATTCATATGAATACATCACGCGGGCCCCACATCTAGCCTGTACCAGCAATATGGTACAATTGGAGTTGTGATGCGACCCGTCTACATGGTGGACCACCAAATCACAGTCATGTATTCACCTCTTATTTATTTATTTATTACTGTATGATGTTAGTTCGTTTACCCTTAATGGATGGTCCAGTGTATGAACTATATAATCATGATGCTAGTTTGACAAGTCGATCTACTGAACAGTTAAAGATCATATAATCAGTTTGATTTTGAGCTTGGCCATTTGATTGGATGATCCAAGTAAATGGTCATATCCATGATAACGTCGTCATTTCTAAAATTTCTTCTGATCTTATAGAGTTCTATTATTTATTTTTCTTTAACAGAGGAGGTATTGCAGATCAGTTTCAAATTACAGTTAGCAACAATATGGCTGTAGTGACGAGTCGCGTTCTTAAACAACCCGATTTGAAAATCAGCAATAACAACGATCAATGCTGCAGACACACTCCGAGAGAAGATGGCTAATGAAACCTATTGAAACACAAGGTTTACGAAGGAAAGCATGTCGACAGGTGGGCGAATCTCGACTTCACCTCATCCAATCACTGGAATCAGCTAAATGTCCAGCAATTCAATCAGAATATTGTCGAGCGGGCTAACAGGGTTGGCATCCATATGAACCCATAATTCCTCTTTTATGATCTATCCGACTTCCACATGCTTGAGAATGAGAAGCAGCTTTTTAATGCCCTCTCATTTGTGGACGTGCTGAAGGGACGCTGCAGCTTCTTTTCTACCCGATGGAGAAGCGCCATCCAGGCTACAACACCCTCAAACGGATATGGGAGATGGACCTCAGGATTGTGACTCAGTGCTTCCTGACCCCCTCGCCAATGAGGGCAGGGACCAGTACTTTATCAACCTTGCCCTCAAGATCAACACTGAACTCGGTGGTAGCAACATGGAGCTCTTCCACAGCCTTCCTTGCCTCGATGACAATCGCCCTGTCATGTTCATGGGTGTCGACATGAACCACCCGAGTAGCCGGAGCCTGTTGGGCATCTTGATTGTCGCTGTCACGACGTCGATGAACTGGCCTGGTGTGAACCAGTATGCATTCCAGATACGTCCGCAGCCCTGCTGGACCAAGAAGAACTTAAAAATCGACGATATGTGCTTAGATCTCATTAAGACGTATGCCTGGAAGAACGACATCAAGCTGGAGAAGATCATATTTTTCAGAGATGGCGTCAGCGATATCTAGTTTGATATGGTCCTCAACGAAGAGCTGATTGTTATTAAGAAGGCAATTGAGATGGACCAGTACCAACCAATCATCACACTTGTGGTGTACCGAAAGCGGCACCAGACGTGGTTCTTTCCAAAGAACTCGAGGGATGTTGGCAAGACGGGGAGCATTCCTCCCGGAACGGTTGCCGACAACATTGTCATCCATCTTGACGAGGGGATTAAATGCCCATGACACGTCTGCATAGATGCTCATGTATATATGTGTGTGTGTGTGTGTGTGTGTGTGTGTGTGTGTGTGTGTAGGATGTGTAATGATTGGGAAGGGAATAAATGAGAATTTATTTTATGATGCATAGTAGGCTGTGAAAACTAATATATCAGCCAGCCATTTGAGAAATAAAAGATTTTATATTTTAGAGTTTGAACTGTTAGATCATACATAAGTGCAATTGGAGGAAGTAAATTGGTTGGTTTACATCACCACGAGGCTGTTTTACCACTCAAGTGTGCCCGTGCGAAATTTAAGGGTGGGCAGTCACCCCTCTTGGCTTTTCTTCTTTGCTGTGGCCACTTCAGTTTTGGATCAAGATGAGTACTGGGCCTTGGGGATTTTTGAGGTGTCGCATTTGTTGAATGATTTCGGTAGTGTGATTCATATGAATACATACTCAGACCCCACATCTGGCCGGTACCGGAAGTATTGGTACAATTGGAGTTGCGATGCGTCCCATCTACACGGTGAGCCACCAAATCACAGTCATGTGTTTAGCTGTTATTTATTTATTTTTTACTGTATGATATTAGTTGGTTTACCCTTAATGGATGGTCTTGTGTATGAACTATACAATCATGATGCTAGTTTGACAAGTCGATCTACTGAACAGCTAAAGATCATACAATTAGTTTGATTTTGAGCTTGGTCATTTGATTGGATGATCTAAGTAAATGGTCATATTCATGATAACGTCGTCATTTCTAAAATTTCTTCTGATCTTATAGAGTTATATTCTTTATTTTTCTTTAACAGGGGCGGTGTTGTAGATCAGTTTTATATTGCAGTCAGCAACAATATGACAGAAGTGACGAGTCGCGTTCTTAAACAACCTGATTTGAAAATCCACAATAACAATGATCAATGCTGCAGACACACCCTGGGAGAAGATGGCCAATGGAACCCACTAAAATACAAGGTTTACAAAGGAAAGCATGTCGACAGGTGGGCAATTCTCAACTTCACCTCATCTAATCACTGGAATAAGCTAAATGTCCAGCAATTCAATCAGAATATTGTCGAGCGGGCCAACAGTGTTGGCATCCACATGAAACCATAATTCCTCTTTTATGATCTATCCGGCTTTCGCATGCTTGAGAATGAGAAGCAGCTCGACAATACCCTTAAACTTATTTCTGGATGTGTCAAAGGGAAGCTGCAGCTTCTTTTCTGCCCAATGGAGAAGTGTCATCCAAGCCACAATACCCTTAAACGGATATGCGAGACGGACCTTGGGATCATGACTCAGTGCTTCCTGACCCCCCATGGCAAATGAGGGCAGGGACCAGTACTTTGTCAACCTTGCCCTCAAGATCAACATCGAGCTCGGCGGTAGCAATATGGAGCTCTTCCACAACCTTCCTTGCCTCGATGACAATTGCCCTATCATGTTCATGGGCTCTGACATGAACCACACGAGCAGCCGGAGCCTGTCGGGCATCTCGATTGCCGCTATCACGGTGTCAATGAACTGGCTTAATGCGAACTAGTATGCATTCCAAATACGTGCGCAGCCCTGCCGGACCAAGAAGATCTTGTACATTGGTGATATGTTCTTAGATCTCATCACGGCGTATGCCCGGAAGAACGACATTAAGCTAGAGAAGATCATATTTTTCAGAGATGATGTCAGCGATATCTAGTTTGATATGGTCCTCAACGAAGAACTGATTGCTACCAAGAAGATGATTGAGATGGATGGGTACCAGCCAACCATCACACTTGTGGTGTACAGTGTACCAAAAGCGGCACCACACGCGGTTCTTCCCGAAGAACCTGAGGGATGTTGGTAAGACGGGAAACATTCCTCTCGGAACGGTTGTCAACAACACTATCATTCATCTTGACGAGGGGAATAACGCCCATGACACGTGTGTAAAGATGCTCATCTCTCTCTCTCTATATATATATACACACACAAACGGATATGTGAGACGGACCTCGGGATCGTGACTCAGTGCTTCCTAACCCCCCTCGCCAATGAGGGCAGGGACCAGTACTTTATCATCTTTGCCCTCAATATCAACACCGAGCTAGGTGGTAGCAACATGGAGCTCTATCACAGCCTTCCTTGCCTCGATGATAATTGCCCTGTCATGTTCATGGGCGCCAACATGAACCACCCGAGCAGCCAAAGCCCGTCGGGCATTTCGATTGCCGTTGTCACGGCGTCGATGAACTGGCCTGGTGTGAACCAGTATGCATTCTAGATACATGCGCAACCTCGCCGCTCTAAGAAGATCTTGGACATCGGCGATATGTGTTTAGATCTCATCAAGACGTATGCCCGGAAGAACGACATCAAGCCGGAGAAGATCCTATTTCTCAGAGATGGCGTCAGTGATATCCAGTTTGATATGGCCCTTAACGAAGAGGTGATTACTATCAAGAAGGCGATTGAGATGGACGGGTACCTGCCAACCATCACACTTGTGGTGTACCAAAAGCGGCACGAGACGCGGTTCTTCCCGAAGAACACGAGGGATGTTGGTAAGACGGGGAACATTCTTCCCGGAACGGTTGTCGACAACATTGTCATCCATCTTGACGAGGAGATTAAATGGCCATGACACGTGTGCAAAGATGCTCATATATATATATATATATATATATATATATATATATATATATCTATATATATATATATATATATATATATATATATATATATATATGATGTGTGATGATTGGAAAAGGAATAAATGAGAATTTATTTTATGATACATAAAAGGCTGTGAAAATTGCTATATCAGCCAGCCATTTGAGAAATAAAAGTTTTTAATTTTTAGAGTTTGAATTGCCCGCATTGTTAGATCATACAGAAGTGTAATTGGAGGAAGTAAATTGGCTGGTTTACATCACCACCAGGCTGTTTTACCACTTAAGTGTGCCCGTGTGAAATTCAAGGGTGGGCAGTCACCCCTCTTGGCTTTTCTTCTTTGCTATGGCCACTTCACTTTTGAATCAAGACGAGTATTGGGCCTTGGGGATTTTTGAGGTGTCGCATTTGTTGAATGGTTTTGGTTTTGTGCTTCAGATGAATACATCACGCGGGCCTCACATCTGGCCGGTACCGGCAGTATTGGTACAATTGGAGTTTCGATGCGGCCCATCTACACGGTGGGCCACCAAATCACAGTCATGTGTTCACCTCTTATTTATTTATTTTTTACTGTATGATGTTAGTTGGTTTACCCTTAATGGATGGTCCAGTGTATGAACTATACGATCATGATGCTAGTTTGACAAGTCGATCTACTGAACAACTAAAGATCATACAATCAGTTTGATTTTGAGCTTGACCATTTGATTGGATGATCCAAGTAAATGGTCATATCCATGATAACGTCGTCATTTCTAAAATTTCTTCTGATCTTATAGAGTTCTATTCTTTATTTTTCTTTAACAGGGGAGGTATTGCAGATCAGTTTCACATTGCAGTCAGCAACAATATGAAAGAAGTGACGAGTCGCGTTCTTAAATAACCCGATTTGAAAATCTGCAATAACAACGATCAATGCTGCAGACACACTCTAGGAGAAGATGACTAATGGAACCTGATGAAACACAAGGTTTATGAAGGAAAGCATGTCGACAGGTGGGCGATTCTCGACTTCACCTCATCCAATCACTGGAATAAGCTAAATGTCCAGCAATTCAATCAGAATATTGTCGAGCGGGCCAACAGGGTTGACATCCATATGAACCCATAATTCCTCTTTGATGATCTATTCGTCTTCCACATGCTTGAGAATGAGAAGCAGCTCTTTAATGCCCTCAAACTCATTTGTGGACATGCCGAAGGGAAGCTGCAGCTTCTTTTCTGCCCGATGGAGAAGCACCATCCGGGCTACAACACCCTCAAATGGATATACGAAATGGACCTCGAAATCGTGACTCAGTGCTTCCTGACCCCCCTCGCCAATGAGGGCAAGGACCAGTCCTTTATTAACTTTACCCTCAAGATCAACACCGAGCTCGGCGGTAGCAACATGGAGCTCTTCCACAGCCTTCCTTAACTCGATGACAATCGCCTTGTCATGTTCATGGGTGCCGACATGAACCACCCGAGCAGCTGGAGCCCGTCAAGCATCTCGATTGCCGTTGTCACAACGTCGATGAACTGGCATGGTGCGAACCAGTATGCACTTCGGATACGTGCGCAGCCCCGCCGGACCAAGAAGATCTTGGACATCTGCGATATGTGCTTAAATCTCATCAAGACGTATGCCTGGAAGAATGGCATCAAGCTGGAGAAGATCATATTTTTCAGAGATGACGTCAGCGATATCCAGTTTGATATGGTCCTCAACAAAGAGCTGATTGATATCAAGAATGCGATTGAGATGGACGGGTACTAGCCAACCATCACACTTGTGGTGTACTAAAAGTGGCACCAAACGCGGTTCTTCCCAAAGAACCCAAGGGATATTGGCAAGACGGGGAACATTCCTCACGGAACGGTTGTCGACAATACTGTCATCCATCTTGACGAGGGGATTAAACGCCCATGACACATGTGCAAAGATGCCTATATCTATATATATATGTATAGGATGTGTGATGATTGAAAATAGAATAAATGAGAATTTATTTTATGATGCATAGTAGGCTATGAAAACTGTTATATCGGCCATCCATTTGAGAAATAAAAGTTTTTATTTTTTAGAGTTTTAATTGTCCGCGTTGTTAGATCTTACATAAGTGCAATTGAAGGAAGTAAATTGGCTGGTTTACATCACCACCAAGCTGTTTTACCACTCAGGTGTGCTCTTGTGAAATTCAAGGGTGGGCAGTTACCCCTCTTAGCTTTTCTTATTTGTTGTTGCCACTTTAGTTTTGGATCAAGACGAGTACTGGGCCTTGGGGATTTTTGAGGTGTCGCATTTGTTGAATGGTTTCGGTGGTGTGATTCATATGAATACATCACGCGGGCCCCACATTTGGCCGATACCGGTAGTATTGGTACAATTGGAGTTGCGATGCGGCCCATCTACACGGTGGGCCACCAAATCACAGTCATGTGTTCACCTCTTATTTATTTATTCATTTTCTATATGATGTTAGTTGGTTTACCCTTAATGGATGTTCCAGTGTATGAACTATACGATCATGATGCTACTTTCACAAGTAGATCTACTGAACAGCTAAAGATCATACAATCAGTTTGATTTTGAGCTTGGCCATTTGATTGGATGATCCAAGTAAATGGTCATATCCATGATAACGTCGTCATTTCTAAAATTTCTTCTGATCTTATATAGTTCTATTCTTTGTTTTTCTTTAACAGGGGATGTATTGCAGATAAGTTTCACATTGCAGTCAGCAACAATATGAAAGAAGTGACAAGTCGCGTTCTTAAATAGCCTAATTTGAAAATTCGTAAAAACAATGATAAATGCTGCAGACACACTCTAGGAGAAGATCGCCAATGGAACCTGATGAAACACAAGGTTTACGAAGGAAAGCATGTCGACAGGTGAGCGATTCTTGACTTCACCCCATCCAATTGCTAGAATCAGCTCTATGTCGAGCAATTCAATCAGAATATTGTCGAGCGGGCTAACAGGGTTGGCATCCACATGAACCCACAACTCCTATTTTATGAGCTATCCGACTTCCACATGCTTGAGAATGAGAAGCAGCTCTACAATACCCTCAAACTCATCTGTGGACGTGCTGAAGGAAAGCTACAGCTTATTTTCTGCCCAATGGAGAAGCACCATACAGGCTACAACACCCTCAAACCGATATGTGAGATGGACCTTGGGATTGTGACTCAGTGCTTCCTGACCCCCTCGCCAATGAGGGCAGGGACCATTACTTTGTCAACTTTGCCCTCAAGATTAACACCGAGCTTTGCGGTAGCAACATGGAGCTCCTTCACAGCCTTCTTTGCCTTGATAATAATTGCCCTGTCATGTTCATGGGCGCCGATGTGAACCACCCGAGCAGCTGGAGCCCGTCGGGCATCTCGATTGCCGCTGTCACGGCGTTGATGAACTGGCCTGGTGCGAACCAGTATGTATTCCGGATACGTGCGCGGCCCCACCGAACCAAGAAGATCTTAGACATCGGTGATATGTGCTTAGATCTCATCAAGACGTATGCCCGGAAGAACGGCATCAAGCCGGAGAAGATCATATTTTTTAGAGATGGCATCAGCGATAGTCAGTTTGATCTTATAGAGTTCTATTATTTATTTTTCTTTAATAGGAGAGGTATTGTAGATCAGTTTCACATTGTAATCAACAACAATATGACAGAAGTGACGAGTCGCGTTCTTAAATAGCCCGATTTGAAAATCCACAATAACAGTGATAAATGCTGCAGACACACTCCGTGAGAAGATGGCCAATGGAACCTGCTGAAGCATAAGGTTTACAAAGGAAAGTTTGTTGACAGGTGGGTGATTCTCGACTTCACCTCATCCAATTGCTGGAATTAGCTAAATGTCTAGCAATTCAATCAGAATATTGTCGAGTGGGCCAACAGGGTTGGCATCCACATGAACCCACAATTCCTCTTTTATGAGCCATCCGGCTTTCGCATGCTTGAGAATGAGAAGCAATTCTATAATACCCTCAAACTCATCTGTGGATGTGTCGAAGGGAAGCTACAACTTCTTTTCTGCCAGATGGAGAAGTGCCATCCAGGCTACAACACCCTCAAATGATATGCGAGACAGACAACGGGGTCGTGACTCAGTGCTTCCTGACCCCCCTCGCCAATGAGGGTAGGGACTAGTACTTTTTCAACCCTACCCTCAAGATTAACACCGAGCTTAGCGGTAGTAACATGAAGCCCTTCCATAGCCTTCCTTGCCTCGATGACAATCGCCCAGTCATGTTCATTGGCGTCGACGTGAACCACCCAAGCAGCCGGAGCCTATTGGGCATCTCGATTGCCGCTGTCACGGCGTCGATGAATTGGCCTGGTGCGAACCAGTACGCATTCCGGATATGTGCGCAGCCCCACCGGACAAAAAAGATCTTGGACATTGACAATATGTGCTTAGATGTCATCACGACGCATGCCTGGAAGAACGACATCAAGCCGGATAAGATCATATTTTTCAGAGATGGCGTCAACGATTGCCAGTTTGATGTGGTCCTTAATGAAGAGCTGATTGCTATCAAGAAGGAGATTGAGATGGATGGGTACCAGCCAACCATCACACTGTGGTGGCCCAAAAGCAGCACCAGACGTGGTTCTTTCCTAAGAACTCGAGGGATGTTGGTAAGACGGGGAAAATTCCTCTCGGAACGGTTGTCAACAACATTGTCATCCATCTTGACGAGGGAATTAAACGCCCATGACACGTATGCAAAGATGCTCATGCCTATATATATATAATATATATATAAGACGTGTGATGATTGGAAAGAGAATAAATGAGAATTTATTTTATGATGTATAGTAGGCTGTGAAAACTGCTATATCAACTAGCCATTTGAGAAATAAAAGTTTTTATTTTTTAGAGTTTGAATTGCCTGCGTCGTTAGATCTTATACAAGTGCAATTGGAGGAAGTAAATTGGTTGGTTTACATCACCACCAGGCTGTTTTACTACTCAGGTGTGCCGTGTGAAATTCAAGGGTGGGCAGTCCCCCCTCTTGGGTTTTCTTCTTTGCTATGGCCACTTCAGTTTTGGATCAAGACGAGTACTGGGCCTTGGAGATTTTTGATGTGTCACATTTAATGAATGGTTTCAGTGGTGTGATTCATATGAATACATCATGCGGGCCCCACATCTGGCCGGTACCGGCAGTATTGGTACAATTGGAGTTTCGATGCGGCCCATCTACACGGTGGGCCACCAAATCACAGTCATGTATTCACCTCTTATTTATTTATTTTTTTACTGTATGTTGCTAGTTGGTTTACCCTTTTTATGGATGGTCCAGTGTATGAACTATACAATCATGATGCTAGTTTGACAAGTCGATCTATTGAACAACTAAAGATCATACAATCAGTTTGATTTTGAGCTCGGCCATTTGATTGGATGATCCAAGTAAATGGCCATATCCATCATAACGTTGTTATTTCTAAAATTTCTTCTGATCTTATAGAGTTATATTGAAACACAAGGTTTACGAAGGAAAGCATGTCGACAGGTGGGCGATTCTCGACTTCACATCATCTAATCGCTGGAATCAGTTAAATGTTCAGTAATTCAATCAGAATATTGTCGAACGGGCCAACAGGGTTGGCATCCACATGAACCCACAATTCCTCTTTTATGAGTCATCCGGCTTCCGCATACTTGAGAATGAGAAGCAGCTCTACAATACCCTCAAACTTATCTGTGAACGTACCGAAGGGAAGATGCAGCTTCTTTTTTGCCTGATGGAGAAGCGCCATCCAGGCTACAACACCCTTAAACGGATATGTGAGATGTACCTCGGGATCGTGACTCAGTGCTTCCTAACCCCCCTCGCCAATGAGGGCAGAGACCAGTACTTTGTCAACCTTGCCCTCAAGATCAACACCAAGCTTGGCGGTAGCAACATGGAACTCTTCCATAGCCTTCCTTGCCTCGATGACAATTGCCTTGTCATATTCATGGGCGCCGATGTGAATCACCCGAGCAGCCAGAGCCTGCCGGGCATCTCGATTTCCGCTGTCATGGCGTCGATGAACTGGCCTGGTGTGAGCCAGTATGCATTCCGGATGCGTGCGTAGCCCGGTCGGACCAAGAAGATCTTGGACGTCGGCGATATGTGCTTAGATCTCATCAAGATGTATGCCCAGAAGAACAACATCAAGTCAGAGAAGATCATATTTTTTAGAGATGACGTCAGCAATAGCCAGTTTGATATGGTCCTCAACAACTAGCTGATTGCTATCAAGAAGGCGATTGAGATGGACGGGTACCCACCAACCATCACACTTGTAGTGGCCCAAAAGCAGCACCAGACGCGGTTCTTCCTGAAGAATCTAAGGGATGTTAGCAAGACGGGGAACATTCCTCTTGGAACGGTTGTCGGCAACACTGTCATCCATCTTGATGAGGGGATTAAACGCCCATGACACATGTGCAAAGACTCCACTGCATGCGGTTGCTTCAGACGGTGACATTGTAGTTATTCTTTTAGCAGATCATGATATTTCTCTCATGGCTACGAGTCAGGACACCGATTGGGTGATAGAATCGGGAGCCTCGTTTCATGTGACTCCACGCAAGGATTTCTTCATAAGCTACAAGTTAGGTGACTCTGGGACCGTGAAGATGGAAAATTATGGCGTATCGAAGATCGTAGGGGTCAGTGATATTTGTGTGAAGACCGATGTGGGCTGCACATTAGTTCTCAGGGATGTGAGGCACATTTTAGACCTTCGCCTTAACTTGATGTCGACGAGAATGTTGGATGATGATGGCTATGAAAGTTGATTTGTTGGTGAGCGTTGGAAGCTCATTAAGGATTCATTGATCGCAACCAGAGGGAAGAAGTGTTGCACCCTTTACATGGTAAGTGTCAGTGTGTGCTAGGGTGGGTTGAACATAGCGGAAGATTCAGCTATTGACATGTGGCATAGGCGTCTAGACCATATGAGTGAAAAAGGGCTTCAGCTACTAGCAAAGAAGCGGGACCTTTCAGACGTGACAGGTATACCTCTCAAAACCTGTATTGACTATTTATCAGGGAAACAACATAGAGTTTCATTTGTTAAATTTGCTTCCCATATTAATAAATTGCATGCATTAAATATGGTTTATTTTGATGTTTGTGGTCCTATGAGGACAAAAACCTTGGATGAGGTATTGTATTTTGTCACTTTTATAGATGATGCATCTAGGAGGGTTTGAGTTTATGCTTTAAAATCCAAGGACGGGGTCTTTGGTGTGTTTAAAATATTTCATGCTATGGTCGAGAGAGAGATATATAGATCATCAAAGTGCATCCGCACTGACAATGGTGGTGAATACATTAGTAATTTTCATGAGTATTGTAAGTCCCTAGGTATACGGCATGAACAGACGGTTCTCAAGACCCCCCAGCATAATGGTGTGGTTGAGCGATTGAATCGCACAATTGTAGAGAGAATCAGATGTATGTTATCTCATGCAAAGTTGCCCAAGATGTTCTGAGGAGAAGCAATGCACACGGAAGTGTATTTAATAAATAAGTCTCCATCAGCCCCGTTGAATGGAGAAGTATCTGAGAAGGTGTGGACTGGACAAGATCCATCGTATAGTCATCTCAGGGTGTTTGGATGCAGGGCATCCATTCCCGTACCAAAGGATGAGAGGATCATGCTCAATACGAAGATCAGGCAATATGTGTTCTTGGGGTACGATGATGAAAATTTCGGCTACAAATTGTAGGATCCGACCGAGAAGAAGCTCGTCAGGAACAGAGATGTGGTTTTCTTTGAAAATCAATGTATAGAAGACGTTTGTAAGTCAGAGAAGACCCAACCTAGTTCAGATGAGCTAAAGGACATGGATCCGATTATTCCTCCTGTGGTGCTTGATGACGGAGGAGTACAACAAGGTGCAGAGGACGAGGGAGTTCCTATATAAGATTGACCAGGAGAGTAGCCCCCACTTAATCCACCTATTAAGCCACAGGTGAGGAGGTCATCTAGGGACAGACATCCGTCCAAGAGGTGCTCGCTACATGAGTATATTATGCTCACTGATGGGGGAGACACAGAAGACTATTCTGAGGCCCTAGCCGATGAGCATTAAAGGGAGTAGTTGAAAGCTATGTAAGAGGAGATAAAATTCTTGAATAAAAATCACTCCTATGATATGGTGAAATTGCCTAAGGGTAAGAAATCTCTGAGCAATAAGTGGGTGTTCAGAAAGAAGAATGAGTAGAAAAATTCACAAACGAGGTTCAAGGCCAGACTTGTAGTGAAAGAGTTTGGTCAAAGGAAATGTATAAACTTTAAGGAGATTTCTCACCAGTGGTGAAGATGACATCCATACGGGTGTTGCTTGGGTTGGTGGCTAGCATGAATATAGAGATAGAGTAATTAGATATTAAAACTGTCTTTCTCTATGGTGACCTAGAAAAAGAGATCTACATGCACCAATTAGAGGGGTTCGAAGTCAAGGACAAAGAACATATGGTGTGTAGGCTAAGGAAGAGCTTGTATGGGCTGAAACAAGCTCCACAACAATGGTATAAGAAGTTTGACTTGTTTATGTTAAAGCATGAATATGACAGAATGGAGTCGGACCACTATGTGTTTACGGGCAAGTTCTCAGATGGTGATTTCTTAGTTCTGCTGTTATACGTTGATGACATGCTCATCATGGGTAAAGACATCAAGAAGATTGATAGGCTAAAACAGGAGTTGGGCAAGTCGTTTGTAATGAAAGATTTGGGCCCGGCTAAAAAGATCCTAGAAATGGAGATAACTCGTGACAGAAGCAGCAGAAAGCTTTAGTTGTTACAAGAGCGGTATATTGAGAAAGTCGTAGAGCGGTTCAATATGAATGCAGCGAAGCCGGTCAGTACTTCATTGGATGGTCTTTCAAATTGAGCGACAAGTAGTGTCTAAAGACGAAGGTAAAGGTGGATGAGACGAGGAAGATATCCTACGCATTAGCGGTAGGAAGTTTGATGTATGCTATGGTGTGTACACGCCTAGACATAGCATATGCGGTTAGTGTTGTCAGCCGGTATCTTGCCAATCATGGCAAAGAACATTAGGCAATGGTGAAGTGGATACTGCAGTATCTAAGAGGCTCATCCATGTTGAGCCTATGCTATAGTGATGAAAAATCTATGTTAGAAGGCTATACAGATGCAGATATGGCAGATGACATAGACTTCAAGAAGTCTACATTGGGGTTCATGTCCACATTTGTAGGAGGAGCGATCTCTTGACAGAGCAAGCTAGAGAAGGTTGTAGCATTGTCGACGACAGATACCAAGTACATTGCGGTCACAGAGGCATGTAAAGAGATGCTTTGGATGAAGAGGTTCCTACAGGAACTTAGCGTGAAGCAGGAGTAGCACGTGGTCTATTGCGATAGTCAAAGTGTTATACACTTGAGCAAGAATCCAAGTCAACATTCCAAGTCGAAGCACATAAAGATTCGGTATCACTAGATCAAGGATACTTTGGAACAGAAGATGTTACAGCTTGAGAAGGTCTACATGGACGATAATGGGTCAGACATGATGACCAATGCATTGCTCAAGGGCAAGTTTGAGGTTTATAGAAACTTAGCTGGCTTGAAGAAGGCGAATTCCTCCTGAGTCGGAAAGGAGAAGATTTGATAGGGTTTTCTTTCTCAGTTCAGAGAAGAGATAGAGCAGCCAGTTGTAAAAAAATGGATGTTTCACCACGCTGCTCGACCGGTCGAAGGGTGCTACTTGACCGATCGAGGACTGCTCGACTCAAAGTCCAGCGACCCAGCTTTTTATTGCTCGACCAGTCGAGGGACTCGCTCGACCAGTCAAGGGTCCGCTCGACCAATCGAGAACCCGGCTCGACTAGTCGAGGGTTACGCAGATTCAGTCCAAATTTGGTGCAAATTACGTAAATTTGAGGCGATTTTTGCATAGGTGTGAAAAGGAGTTTCCTAAACTATAAATAGGGGTCCTAGGGTTATTCTAGGGCAATGCAAGGGGGTTTCTTAAAGCTATCTAAGGGTTTGCAAAAGGGTTTTAGGGTTATTAAAGGTGAGAGAAAGAGAAAAGAAAGAGGAAGCTTGTGGAAGGGAAGATTCTGACGTAGAGGTGATCTACTGCGCAGTCGACATCTTAGCAATTCTACGTCCTCGTGATCGGTGAGATCTCTCCATTTTTCATTATTTTCTTATTGTTCATCCACTCCTGCGTGAGTGAAGAAGGTTTGATCTAAGCGGTGTGTGCTTGTGATCGGTTGTAACGTTCTACTTCATAGTGAATTGTTGTTCTGGACTAGGTCCCGTGGTTTTTACCTTTTCGAGTGTTTTACACGTAAAATATCTTGTGTCGTGTAGTTTGTGCTTTGAGTTATTTCATTGCTTTATTATATCCTATAATTCTGGTGTTTTTGGGAGGCGAGATCCTAAGGTTTTTGTGCAATGCTCCCAACACATTTAAACAGTGTGGCCCACCTGATTATTGGCATAGGTTATGCAGATGGGCTTTCCAAAACTCTCAAGTTTGCAGTTATCATGTGTTGGATATGGTTTAAAGGAGTGTACTTGTGTAAGATCTAGACTGTTAATCTGTGGAGCCCTGTTGTGGATGGAATGGATCCAGTGTTTGGACTTTCTTATGGATTGCCTGTGAACTGGGCATAGAGATATTCCTGTAGCAGGAGCAGTGTGGGGCCTACATAGATGTCCCTGACAAGTTTACTCTGACCATCTATTTTTGAAAGGTCGTAATAGGACAGGATACTAAAAATCAGGCGGATCCAAAACTCAGGTGGGCCACACAAACAAAATAGTGGGATCAGAAATGTCCACTGTTGAAACCTTCCTGGAGCTGACCATGATGTTTATATGCCATCCAAACTGTTCAGTGGGCTATTACCACTCAGATGAACTGTAGGAACAAATGTCATACAAAATTTATGACCCCAGGCTTCAAAACAGATGGACGGAGTGACATGGATTTGTCACCCACATCTTTATGATGCTTCTACTACTGATGCATAAGGAAATTTCTTTATTCGATTCTTTTCAAAATCATTCTTTGGACATTAAAATGGGTCAAATTTGTCGCCCTTCACAACGGGCGATTGTCCGGAAGCACAATTTTACATGCCATACCTTTCGAGTACCCTAGTAATATAGGCCTTCTGTGACAGGCTGAGCAGTCCAAGTGATTTGTCACGGGAATCTCAATGCCAATGACGTAAGAAGCTTCACCAAGATCTTTTATTTCAAATATTTGAGATAAGAATTTCTTGGTGTTGCTCGACATCCTGATATCACTGCTAACCAACAAAATGTCATCAACATACAAAATTATCATAACGAACTTACTCCCACTGATTTTAATGTAGATGCATTCATCTGTAGTGTTTTCTACAATGCCATATGAGGAAATTACTTTATGAAAATTTATGTACCACTGTCGAGATGCCTGATTCAACCCATAGATGGATTTCTTTAGTTTGTAAACCAAATATTTTAAGCCATTAGTTACAAAACCTTCGGGTTGTAACATGTATACATTCTCATTTAGATCCCCATTGAGAAATGCAGTCTTTACATCCATCTGATGTAACTTTAAATCCATATGAGCTACAAGAGCCATTATAATCCTGAATGAGTTTTTCTTAGAAACTGGTGAGAAAATCTCCTTAAAGTCAATGCCCTCACGTTGGTTAAAACCCTTAGCAACAAGTCTGACTTTGTATTTTTCGACATTACCCTTGGAGTCCTACTTGCTTTTAAATATCCATTTACAACTAATCAGCCTTATTCCAGTGGGTAACTCTACAAGATCCCATATTTTATTGTCCCTTATGGATTTCAACTTATCTTTCATGGCATCAAACCAATAAAAAAGATCAACATTTTGTTTGACTTGCGTAAATGATTCAGAATCCTTTTCCACCCCTATGTAAAAGTCATACTCCTGTAAGTATACGATGTAATCGTCTTGATTTATAGGCCTTCTCTCTCTTTCAGTTCTTCTCAATGGTTCTTCTTGTTGGGTGTGATTTTGATCTTTATTTTCCTCATCAGTGGTTGGTATATAGGGTCCTACGTGGTGTTCTGTAGTGACTGTAAAATCGACTGCATCATTAATATCCATATGATCTTGAGTGACTATAACTGGAGTCACAGTCCTTTGTTCCTCAAATACAAAATTTCTAAGATTTGTGCTCCCACTGTTTTCAGTGTCCTCAATGAATTTAGCATTCATAGTCTCAACAATCCTGATAGAGTCAGAAGGACAGTAGAATCGATTGCCCTTTGATCTTTCTGGATATTATATGAAGAAACAACTTACGGTTCTAGGATTAAGCTTCTTTTCATGCGGGTTATAAATTTTGTCCTCAACAGGACAATCCCAAACATGTAGATATCGGAGACTTAGTTTTCTCTCATTCCACAACTCAAAAGGAGTTTTTCTTACTGCTTTGCTAGGACCCTGTTTAGTATATGAACTGTGGTTTTGATCACATCACCCCACAGTGATTCTGGTAATGTCGAATTACTAATCATGCTTCGCACCATATCCATATGGGTGCGATTACGCCTCTCAATCATACCATTTTGCTTTGGAATAACAGGCACAATGTACTGGGTGACAATGCCACAATCCTGCAGGTATCTAGCGAATGACCCTTGATTGCGTCTTGATTCGTCATATCTGCCACAGGATTAACCACCACAGTTAGATCTGACAACTTTAATTCTTTTATCGAGTTGATTTTCAATTTTCGCCTTATAGATTTTAAAAGCATCCAGGGCATCTGATTTCTTGCTGATAAGGTAGGGGTACCCGAAATGTCTATTCCATAAAGTCGTAGGGAATGGTCCACAAATATTTGTTGTATCACTTTTAAGAGACCTACACTCCTGGTTGCACATTTCTTTCTAGTTCTGGTCTGTTTTTCTTTTATGCAATCAATGCACACTTTATAATTGGAGAAGTCCAGAGAATGCAGAATTCATTCTCGCACAAGCTTGTTTAATCTCTCACGAGATATATGACAGAGTCGCCTGTACCACAACATGGAGGAATTCTCATAGTCTAGCCTTCGCTTGGATCCTACTTTATTTCCATGCAAAGTATTAACATTATAGACGTGTAAGGCAATCAAGTCTTAACTGGTATAAGTTATCACCATAGAGCCGGTTCCAACTTTAATTGAATTAAAATAAATACTAAAACTTTTATTCTCAAATTGAAATGAATATCCCAGCTTATCCAAATAAGAAATAGAAACTAAATTGCGCCTTATAAAAGGCACACAAAATGTATCTACTAAATTAAAAAAAATGACCAGACTCTAACTTAAACCTATAGACTTCAATTGCCTCCACGTCTAACTTGACACCATTGCCTATGTATACTAAGCGCTCTACATCAGTTGGTGGCTTGACCTATAGTAATTCCTGCATAGAATTGCATATGTGAATAGTAGTTCCTGAATCTATCCACCAGTAATCCACTGACACATCGGTTAGATTAGTTTCAAAATAGACAAGAACAAAATGATTACCTTTCTTTATGAGCTATTTCTTAAGCCCTTTGCAGTCTTTCTTCAGATGACCCGTCTTTTTTGTAAAAGAAGCACGGTTTGCCTTTAACCCGTTTACGTTTTGATCCATTTCCAGATTGATTCTCGTGGTTTCCAAATGAAGGACCAGAGAATTCATTATTGGAACCTTGGTTTCTTTTCCTTTTACCTTTATGCCCATGTCCATGTCCTGATGTCACCAAATTAATATTTTGCACTTTGCCCAATTGTCTGATCCTGTCTTCTTCTTGAACGCATTAAGTGATCAGTTCATCCAATGTCCACGTGTCCTTAAGAGTGTTATAATTTACCAGGAACGTACCGTATTGAGGAGGTAAGTTATTCATGATCAAATGAATCAGTTGGTCATCAGTAAGTACGAGGCCTAGAGAGCGGATCTTAGACATGACTTCAATCTACTCTATGATGTATTCCTGTATATTTTCTTTTCCATCGTAAGATAAATGAGCTAGTTTATTCAAAAGAATATTCACTTCAGATTTATCAGATTTCTTGAATTGTTTTTCCATTTCGGTCAAGAAATCTTTAGCCTTATCTACATTAGGTATGACACCTTTCATAGACTCGAAAATTGAATACTTTATGACTTTTAGGCATGTATCATTTGATCTAAACCATGCCACCCATCGATTATAATCTGCTTCAGTGGCATCATTAGATGATTTTGGCGGTTCTGGTGTTATCAGGGCAAGATCTAATTGTAGGCATCGCAGGACAACTTCAATGTAGTCCTTTCATTGAGCATAATTAGATCCATTTAGGGCAAGGACTTGATGTGTATTAGTTGGAATTGAGACTGAAATATAAGAGATACATATATACTCACATTAGTTCATTATTTCACAAAGTAATTTCGTGAATGTAAATAAAATATCAGGCAAAGTTAATTAATTTAGTTGCTAAGGGAGGCATCAATTGAATTATCCAGGTAGCTGACGGGCTCAACTATCACATCCTGGTGAGAATCTATTACATCATCATTATTCCTCCTGTGGGAGATAATGATAACACGTCAATGATCCTCCTGAACATGAAGTCAAGTGATGTTAATTATGTAAAACTAAGACACTCAACACCTGTGGGTGAGATGAGTCTTTCAACTTTACATCATTAACACCATTTACTTCACCCGTTCATGTAACTGTCAAATGGTAATCATCTCTGTTTTCGTTACCGTATGCATGAAAACGTGAACGCAACTGTATGCAATCCTTTTTATCCCAACGTTACAACTCTGTACTTGTAAAATTTTCATCGATTGAGGTCACTATGGTGGCTAACACAAATGAATCCAACATTACAAATATAGACTTAGGATCGCAATTATAATCCTGCCTCTCAATAGATTATAATTTAATTAGTCTGATGCGGCCCATAAGTTAGTTGGTACTGACCTTTTGGAAAATAAATGAACCTTAAAGTGAAACATGTGGATGGGTTTTATACCACACACACACACACACACACACACACACACACACACACATATATATATATATATATTCTAACGGTCCATATAAACTCTTAAGGATGGGTGATGGGCTCACAATAGGGCCGAATCAAGACTCTGTATGACCTGATCATTATCAAGGAGTATTACAAGTATAGCCTTTAACATTCGCATGATAGACAATTAGCATGGAACAATTTAGATGGATGGTTAGATCCTTACATTAGTGTTCATAATATAGACAGAGCAAATCTAATTCATAATCACCACATGATGAAAATTTCCATATTCTATATTGTTCATCAAGTGAATGACCTAGATTGTATGCTCATTATAAACTAAATAGACGGCTCAAATCCAAAACATAAACATGTAAACATGCTTAAAAGAGAAGACCAATATGGAATGTAACAAGCCTCAAAATGGGCTCAATTAAAATTATATGGCCCACAACAATTAGGCCCAGTAAAGAACCCATGTGACAAGGAGATCGGCCCCAAGACTTGAATCTAAATGGGCACAGGCCCAGGGACTAGGCCCATTAGAGAACCAGGGCAGGAGCATGTCAACTGAAGGATCCAAGTGAGTCCGGTTGGCGGGTCCTGACGATGGACCCGAATAGTATCAAATGAGCAGACCCGAATCGGGTCCACATATCCGAATAGACCTAAAGCGGGTCCACATAAAAGTCATTTTCATCAAGCCGATTTCAAGAGAGAGGGAGAGAGCTGCTCTCGCTGTCCGCCTGACGAGTCGAGAAGAGGTCGAGCTTCTCTCTCCCGCCTGGATCTCCGACAGTCCCGACGACACAGGACCGAACGGAGAAGCTGCGGAAACAGCGTCTACGGTCGCCAGCAATGAAGGTGGGACCTGTAGACGCCGTCAATGGCTCCTGAAGCAAGGAAGATTTTGGAATGGAGAGCCACAGCCCTCGTCTGTTGATCCAAGGGTCAGCACCGGCTGCCGGCCTAGGTGATCGAGGTAAGCAACTAGAATGACATGATTGTTAAGCCCTAATGGGATTGAAATCCCCAGTTTATGCCGGATTTGGGGTTTTAAATCTTCAGGGATTTGAAAATCCCTAATTACCCAATGTGGGGATTCGAATCCGAAATCCCTAATTGACTGTGTTTGGGGTTCGAATTCAAAATCCCTAATTACCTGGATTTAGGGTTTCGAATAATCCCTAATTAACTGATTTGGGATTCCGAATTGAAAATCCCTTATAAGACTCTTGTGGGATTCGAAAATCCCTAATTTTCATCTGGATTTGGGGATTTGAATTCGCAATCCTAGTACTACTCAAACAGCTGTTTGCGTAACACAGCTATAGCATTCCAGCCCTAATACGCACACCTGCGCAGATAGATTGCGCAATGGATCACATTGAAGCAAGGCCCATTGTTTTACCCAATCACATAGTCCAACTGATAGGACAATCCAGACCGTTGATCAATAAGGCCCACCTTATAGAGTTCTTACACATTGTGGTAGCAGCCACCTGACTCGTGACCATAAACAGACAAACAGAAAGAAGATGGAGCGTCCAAATTTAGCAGGCAATGCTTTGGGTTGGAGAACCAATGGTTGAATGAACTATGGCCCAAAAACCACAATGACCGTCTAATTCTCTAAAATTATAGACCATTTTCATTCTTCGTTCACGTTTTTAGATGTCAAGTTGCAAGCCATGAACCGATGGCTAAGATGATCTCACTTCTTATGGTGACCCACATAATCAATGTTCTTAGTATGGCCCTCAATAATGAGAAACTTCATTATTTAAATTAAGTTGTTAGTGTTAATTCACCATGTCAGAAGAAAAAGAATAATGCTTTACCTACCTTTAATATTTCACCAACCTCTACTTTCTTTATCTACCTTGGTCAAAGTAACCGTACACTTTAAGTTCTTCATCTACCTCCAATATCTCACATACTTCTACTCAACTATTTTTAAAAGATCTTTACCTTTCATCTATAGACACATGTCATTGTTGAATTAGCCTCTTTGTTGACATTTTTACCCTTGTAGTATACTTGAAATCTATAAATAAGCGCCTGGACCGTATCAATGTGAACTAAGAATTTAATGTATTTCATTGAAAGAAATAAGTTAGGTAATTGATTCTTTTCATTTTTAATTTGAGAAATATAAATTATATTTATTTTGTATGACTCTAAATTTATTTTTATGTAAAATTTATAAGTAATAAATTTAAGATAGGCCGTGTTTGGTAAAAATCTAAAAATGGGTTGATCTTATTTTAACTAACTGTGGATCTCTAATATATATAACCACTGACAGTATGAATTCATTAATGTAAATTAAAATGGGATGAACTCATTTTTAGGCATATGCTTAATAGCGCTTAAGTATATGATAATACTACCATTCTAAATTACTTTGTTACCATCTACTCATCACTCACCTTTTATATCTGTATATTTTGTATTATGGATGCAGATGAAGGTAATTTAGAGTTGATTGAGATATTTGAGGAAACTAAAAAAAAAAGGTATACACAAATATTCTTTAAATTTTATTCATAATATCACTGTTATAATTTAGTTTAGTTATGTTCATACTTTGATGTTGATTTACTATATATCTTTCTTACTTCTATTTGTATTTTATAAATTATTTATCAATCAAAATACAATAATAATAATAATTATTATTAGTATTATTATTCAACTGATGATAGTGGATCACTTTTTTCAGAGATGGCGGCAGCGATAGCCAACGAAGAGCTGATTGCTATCAAGAAGGCGATTGAGATGGATGGGTACCAGCCAACCATCACACTTGTGGTGGCCCAAAAGCGGCACCAGACGCGGTTCTTCCCAAAGAACCCAAGGGATGTTGGCAAGACCAGGAACATTCCTCCCGGAACGGTTGTCGACAACACTGTCATCCATCTTGACGAGTATGATTTTTATCTATGCAGCCACAATGGGACCTTGGGGCAAGCAAACCGACCCACTATCACGTACTTTTCGATGAGCACTAGTTCTCCACTGATGATCTTCAGAGGATCATATACAACCTCTGTTACACATTTCCACAGTGCACCAAACCGATATCATTGGTCCCACTAGTTCTCTGCACTGATCTCACGGCGTATAGGGGCTGTCAATACGACGACTCCACCATGCACTCGCCACCTTCATCAGCATCCTCTTCTTCTGGGTCATCCTCCACTTCCTCATCCATAGCTTATATTGAGATTGGTAACTTCCCGAAGGTGCATGCTGATCTCCAAAATCATATGATATTCCTTTAAGACTCAAGGCGGGGTCAGTTTCTACAAGTGGATGGTGTGTTCTGTTGGGTCATTCGATGGACCATGACCCAAAAAATGTCCAGATTGGATAATCCCATCTACCAATCTAGGACCCTCTCTCTCTCCCTCTCCGTTCTTGACCATCTACCACAGGCCATGTCTATGGCAGATCCTAATAGACCAACATCTCTAAACCGTGGGCCACTTGGACAAACTGAAAGTCCATTCAGGAACTTTAGGAGTACAGCATTTTTAGAGTCCTTGTTTTTAAGGGTGTTCATGACTACTATGGTTTGTTTTCTGCGGAGGTAGTAGGAGTTGTTTTATGGACTCTGTTTGGATTTAAATCTGCTATGATTTGTTGTTTGTATTTGAAAGATGTTAGTCTCCTAATGAATTTGAAGTGTTTGGAAGATTTTCTTGTAGATTATGAAGTGGGTCCCACTTGTTATTTGAGCTCTCTGTCAGGTGGGCCACACTGTTAAATCTGTTGCCATGGGATGTCAGGTTGTTTGACTCCTTCCACAAAACAAATGGGCATTTTTTATTTTATTTTAATTTATTTTTCCTACCCACCCATTTGTTTTGTACATTGGTCCACCTGAGGCGCCAAACAGCCTGCTTTTGGGGCCAACGTTTAGAAAGTGTGGCCCACCTGAATATTGGCATGGATTGTGCAGATGGGCTTTCCAAAACTCTCGAGTTTGCAGTTATCATGTGTTGGATATGGTTTAAAGGAGTGCACTTGTGCAAGATCCAGACCGTTAATCTGTGGAGCCCTGTTGTGGATGGAATGGATCCAGTGTTTGGACTTTCTTGTGGATTGCCTGTGAACTGGGCATAGAGATATTCCTGTGGCAGGAGCTGTGTGGGGCCTACATAGATGTCCCTGACAAGTCTACTCCGACCATCTGTTTTTGAAAGGTCGTAATAGATTCTAAAAAATCAGGCAGATCCAAAACTCAGGTGGGGGCCACACCAGAAAATCAGTGGCATCAGAAACGTCCAACATGAAACCTTCCTGGAGCTGACCATAATGTTTATATGTCATCCAAACCGTTCATTGGGTTATTACCACTCAGATAACTGTAGGAACAAATATCATACAAAACTTGTCACCCTAGGCTTCAAAACCGATGGACGGAGTGACATGGATTTGTCACCCACATCTCTGTGGGTCCCACACAATCCAATGCTCAGGTAGACAAACTCACCATTGAAACATTCCTAGGGGCCACCGTGATGTTTATTTGCCCTCCAGACTGTTCATAAGGTGGTATAAACCTGGATGAAAGTGAAACACAAATATCAGATTGGTCCAAAATTTCTGCCGCTCACAAGAAGTTTTTAATGGTAGGAATTCAATCCCTACTATGTGGTCCACTTGAGCCTTGGATCTGTCTCATTTTTGGGTTTATTGCTTAAAATGATATGGAAAAATTGATGGACGGTGTAGATAAAACCCATACATCACAGTGGGCCCCACGGAGCCCTGCCTGAATGGATTATTGTCCGGGCGGGGGCAGGACGGAGTCCGCTTCCCCGATCTAAGAAGGCCCAGCAGTATGTGGGACCTGACATCCAAGTATGTTATCCTTCCTATATTTTCTACCATCGATGTAGTGGACCCAGAATGGTGGTGATTGGAGAATGGTGACCGTAGGATCACTGTGACTTTCTGCTTTTGTGGGTTGGGATGCCCAACTTTAATGTGACTGTACATTTTGCAGCCAACCATTTAATAGTGTCCCCAGCAGTAGTGTTGTGATGTGTTGGGAGCTGTGGCGTCCACTGTGATTTATGTGTCCTAAATGAATCAAAGCGCCGGAAGCTAAGTGGACCACACCACAGGAAACAGTGTGAAGAAGGACACCCACCTTGAAACCTCCCTAGGTCCCACTGATATTTATCTTCCATCTTGGTAAGGTCACAAGTCCTGTATGAAGGGAAAATACAAATACCAGCTTGATCCAAAACTTTTGTAGACCCTAAGAAGTTTTTAACGGTGGAAATTCAATCCCTACCATGTGGTACATTTATGCCAGTAAATGAGCTGGGAAACGGATGGATGACATGGATATAAAACACATACATCAATATTTCCAAACTGATCTGGTATCATAAACAAAAAATTATCGATTATTTTATTATCTGAATATTGGATCGGTGGACAAAAATAATATGATTTTTTTTTTTTTTTTTAAAAGGATGAATGGCGTGGATAAGACCCATACATCACGGTGGCCACTTACGATGACAGGGTGTCCCTTTTTATTTAAGTTGAGATGAATTCGTGCGGATGTATGCAATTATTCGGAAATCACATGTACATGGGTAAATTATAGGAAAGGGAGGGAATTAAACTTGTGCATGTGGACTCTGCCAGCCATTCGTACAAATGCGAGTGGATATTTAGTTGGTTTGCTCCTCAATGAACGGTTCAGGTGGATGAACTATACAATGATGAGGATGGTTTAACTAGTCGTTTGAACAGCTGAGATCCTATAACTGGTTTGATTTTTGGGCTTGGCCCATTTGATCGGATTATCCAAATCAATGGTCATATCCATGATAACCTCATCATTTCTAATTTTATCCTCTGTTTCTCTTAAACAGGTCATATAGAAGTTAGCGAGGAAATGATAGAACTAAAGGGCCGTGTTCGTTAAAAACTAAATTTGCAAATCCGCGATAGCACCAATCAGTCCTTCACATTAACTCCTAAAAAAAATAGGCAATGTAACATAAACTTTCTCGAGGTCTACCAAGGAAAGGAAATCAAATGGTGGGCCATTCTCAACTTCACCGCATCATTCAGTGACTCGCCTCTCAAGGTCAATCAATTCATTCGTACCATCATTGAACAGGCCGCTAAGGTTGGAATCATCATGGCTAAAGGCCCCCTCATTCGCGAGCCATCCAACCAAGCCGTTCTTTCCGATGAGATTCAGCTCTGCAAGAAGAGCTCTACGAAAACGTCAATAAGGATCTGCAGATTCTTTTCTCCAGATATGAAAGACGGAAATCGGGATCGTGACGCAGTGTTTCCAAAGTTGCCTTGCCAACGAGGGCAATAATCAGTACTATCTCAATCTTCTCATTAAGATCAACACCAAGCTTGGTGGTAGCAATGTGGTTCTCTTTGACAGCCTTCCCCATCTTGACGATTCTCACCACGTCATGTTCATGGGCGCTGATGTAAACCACCCAAGCAGCCAGAGCACGTCCACCGTCTCAATTGTTGTTGTCACAGCATCCATGAACTGGCCCACCGAGAATCGGTATGCTTTTCGCCTTTGCAAGCAGACCTGCCGAACAAATTAAGGAGATTCCAAACATTGGCAAAATGTGCTTGGATCTTGTCAATGTTCGACACACATAGGGCCACCCAGCTCGATTTCATGGGAAGTTCCCTCCTAATACCATATATATATATATATATGGTACTATGAGATCAAGCTATGTGGGCCCCACTGTGATGTGTGTCCAACACCGTGCATTTGATGGGTTCCCTTTAGGTTATGGGATATCTCAAAAATCAGCTTTATAGGGAAATTAGGTGGGCCATAACATCTAAAACCATGAGAAGACAAGCGTAAAACGTATAAAAGCACTTGGTGGGGCCCCCTTGACTTTTGAATGTAGCTGAAACTTGGTTTGACACCTCATCCAAGTGGGACACACACAATGGATGGGCTAGAATTGTGAATCACATTTCGGTAGGCCCAATAACTGATTATAAGTATTTTAATGGGAGGGTAACCCCTCTCAACTGTTATATGTGGTGTGGCCCATCCAAGTCATGGATTGACTTGATTTTTAAGTCCGTGGCCCACCATAGAATGGTGCATCTGACTGAAGGGGTAGATTTAGACACACATCACGGTGGGGCCGACACAGCTTGACCTGATGGGAAGTTCCCATGAAGGCGACCTCATAGTACCATATATATATTATGAGTTGAAGAGAAGCATATCTAATGTTTGACGCTTCGATACATTGCAGCACCTCCATCTTCAGACCTCCAATCGCTGAATTATGTGTGTGTGTGTATCATGAGTTGAAGACAAGCATATCTAATGTTTGACGCTACGATACATTGCAGCACCTCCATCTTCAGACCCGCAATCGCTGAAGATTTCAGAACCACCGTCCAAATCAAAGACCATCGTACCGATCGAACGGCCAGATGACGGAGGGAGTGTCAACATCATCCCACCACTCAGTCTTCTCACGAACCAATTATGTGTTGCGTTGCAGTACCAAAGGAAGATCTATCACTACGACCTCGACATCCAGCGGCTCAACCCTCCCATTACAAAGCTTTTAAAATCTGAATCAGCCATAGTAAAACACCTTCTCTATCTTCAAAACCCAACGTATACTTTTCCAAGTTCACCACAGCCTATGACCATAAGCGGAACATCTATAGCGCGGTAGAGCTGAAACAATGTGGGAAATTCCCAGTCAAATTACCTGAGGCTGAGGACTTAAGCAACCTCATTATGGTACTTCTATAAAGCTAGTGTCATTGTTTGATCTCAAACCACTTTCAGAGTATTTAAAGAAGATAGGGGAAACTGTCCCTCGGGAAATCTTACAAGCTTTGGGTATTATCATGCGGGAAAACCCCAGTTTGAGTCGGATTCCATTCGGAAGGTCTTTCTATTATAAAGAAACAGACATTGAACTCGGTGGAGGAATCATATCTTCGATGGGATTCCATCAGAGCTTGAAACCAACTGCTCAAGGTCTGTCCATGTGCATTGATTACAAAGTCATACCGTTACAACTACCAGTCAAAGTGCCGAAATTTCTCGAAGAACATCTTGACCTTAAGTTCAATGCGAACACGTCGTTGAATGATAAAGAATGGAAGCGTGTTGAGGCGGACTTGAAGGAATTGAAAGTGACGGTGATTCACCAGAAAACTTCTCATAAGTACGTTGTTGCAGGGCTAACACCGGATATCTCGAACAATATGAAATTTGAGAATGACAAGGATTCGAAAAGGATGGTTTCTGTTGTTGAGTATTTTCGGGAGATTCATGGGGAGGAAGTAGAGCACAAGCGTCTGCCTTGCTTGGATTTGACCAAGAACAAGAGGCTGAATTACGTGCCGATGGAGTTCCGCGTGCTTGTAGAAGAGCAACGGTACCCGATTGAGTCTTTGCACTGGAATGAAGCTTTAAAAATTAGAGAAAAGGCTTTGATCACACTGCCTAATTTGAAGGAAGCGATTTATGAAATGATTAAAGACAAGGATGGGCCTTGTGGGTAAGCAAGACAAATGCCTCTCTATGTTAATATATTAGAAATTTCTTGCTTCCTTGAAATCACATTACGATTACGGGTTCATTAAGTTCCATTCGATGCCATTTCAGTATTAAAAGAATGCACTTTTTTTTTTGTTATTTTATCTCTTAATCATTTATGGATCATTTCTATTTACATGACCCATGACTAATCATGAATGATTAGTTAGGTTAGGTCTCTACTCATGGCTCTGTGGTAGAATCACAAGCGTTTCAAACACAGAGGTCGTGGGTTCAAGTACCCGGTCATTGGAATCCACGTGGAAAAGAAGAAAATAGAAATAATTTCTAGAAATTCCAAATAAATTAATTGATGATAAAAATAAGTTTACAACCTCTTAAATAGTGGGAAGAAGTTTTGGAATCAAACTAACCTAAGACTCTCTAAAATCGTGACTTACTATATATAGATAGTCATGATTTATTATAGACCTCATGGTTTTCGACTAAAAATAGTAAATTTTTATTTAAGGTGAGATTAATTCTTGCGTACATATGCAATCGATCGGGAATCACATGCATCGGGTAATAGGGAAAGGAATCAAACTTGTGTTTGTGGAGAGAAAACCGGCAATAGCAGCCATTCGTAAAAACATAGTCAGGTATTTAGTTAGTTTGCTCCGTGATGATCGGTCCAGGTGTATGATCTATACAATGATGATGATGGTTTAACTATTCGTCTGAACAAGATCCTATAACTGGTTTGATTTTTGGGCTTGGCCCATTTGCTCGGATGATCCAAATCAATGGTCATATCCATGATAACCTCATCATTTCTAATTTTTATCCTCTGTTTTTCTTAAACAGGGAGGCATTGCAAAAAAGTTTCAAATAGAAGTTAGCGAGGAAATGACAGAACTGAAGGGCCGTGCTCTTAAAAAACCAAATTTACGAATCCGAGATAAAACCAATCAGTCCTTCACATTAACACTTGAAAAAAAGGGGCAATGGAACATGAACTTTTGCAAGGTCTACCAAGGAAAGGAAATGGATAGGAAATCAAACGGTGGGCCATTCTCAACTTCACCGCATCATTCAGTGACTCACCTCTCAAGTTCAATCAATTCATTCCTACCATCGTTGAATAGGCCGCTAAGGTTGGAATCATCATGGCTAAAGACTCCCTCATTCGTGAGCCATCCAACGAAAATGGTCAAAGTCAATAAGGATCTGCAGATTCTTTTCTGCCCAATGGAGAGAAACTGTAAGGGCTACAACACTCTCAAGCGGATATGCGAGACGGAAAACGGGATCGTGACGCAGTGATTTCAGAGCTACCTCGCCAACGAGGGCAAGAATCAGTACTATCTCAATCTTCTCCTCAAGATAAACACCAAGCTCGGTGGTAGCAACACGGTTCTCTTTGGCAGCCTTCCCTATCTTGACGATTCTCACTACGTCATGTTCATGGGCACTGATGTGAACCACCCAAGCAGCCAGAGCACGTCCACCATCTCAATCGCTGTTGTCACAGCATCCATGAACTGGCCCATCGAGAATAGGTAGGCTTTCCGGCTTCGCAAACAGACCCGCCAGATAGAGGAGATTCTGGACATTGGCAACATGTGCTTGGATCTTGTCAAAACGTATGCCGAAACGAATGCCCGCATGAAGCCGAAGAGGATCATACTTTTCAGAGACGGTGTCAGTGATTAGTTTGAGATAGTCCTCAACAACAAGCTGGAGAATATTAAGAAGGCATTCGATAAGGAAGAATACCATCCGACCATCACGCTTGTAGTGGCCCAGAAGCGGCACCAGACACGGTTCTTCCCGAAGAACCCAATTGAGGTTGACGAAAAGGGGAACATCCCTCCTGGAATGGTCATCGACACCACCGTCACTCATCTTAATGAGTTCGATTTCTGTCTATGTAGCCACTATGGGAGTATGGAGACGAGCAGGGCAACACACTATCATGTCCTTTACGACGATCATGGTTTCTCGTCAAATGATTTTCAAAAGATCATATACAACTTGTGTTACACATTCCCTCGGTGCAGCAGACCAGTATCGTTGGTTCTGCCGATGCTATGGGTTGATCTTTCTGCCTACAGAAGCCGGCTCTACGGAAGCAAAGCGAGGGGGAGGGTATAACGACGGCCGCGTCTTCATCCACTTCCACGTCTTCTGCCAGAGAGAGTAGCAACCTGGATGTGGTTCCTGAACTTCAGAATAGTATGATTTTCTGTTGATGAAAACTCAGGCCGGATTAGGTTGTAAGAGGGGCCGGTTGGTCAGTGGTTCGGATGGTTGTTATGTTGGAGGGCCCACCATATATAATAGAGGCCACAAATCCCACCCAACAGATCAGCATGCATTGAGCCATGGGCCCACTCAATACTGGAAAAAGCAATACAAATGCTTTTATCAGTTAGAGCTTTGAGTTGGAGTTGTGTTGTTTGTTTTCAATGTCCTCATATTTAGTTGCTGTTGGTACGCCCACATACATCAGATGGGTCACCCATTTGTTTGTACAGTTGGCCCATTTGAGGAGTAAAATGGACTGATTGTTAGCCAGGAAAACGGATTGGCTACTCCCCCGCCACCACCCGGGTGGCTGATGGTTGGTGCTCTGTGGGCCCCACCATGATGTATGTGTTTCATCCATTCCGTTCATCTATTTTTACAGATCATTTTAGGACTTGATCCCAAAAATGAGATGGATATAAATCTCAGGTGGACTACACCACAGGAAAACAATAGTGATTGGATATCCACCATTAAAATCCTTATAAGGCCCACTGTACTGTTTATTTGACATCCAATCGGTTGATTAGGTCATCCAGACCCAGATGAAGGGAAAAACAAAAATCAGCTTGATCCAAAACTTTCATGGCCCCCAAAAAGTTTTAAATGGTTGACTTTAATTCAACACTGTTTCCTGTAATGTGGTCCACTTAGATTCTAACTCATGTCTGCCACAAACACAAAACAAGCTCTTCTGACATTACAAAAACAGAGCAGCATGCGGATCGATTCAAACGAGTCGACCGACACAAGAACCGTTCGAACTCAGCCCAACCCAAATTCTCCAATCCAAAATCACCTGAAAAATTCAAATATAGAGTAATGAACCTAACAGAGGAAGAAATTCAAGGAAAAACTCATTGAGCAGAGTCGCTGTCGTCGCAGCAGGATCTGAACTCGGTTGATAGGCCACATAGCATTCCCTTTCTCTTCCGTAACGTCCCCAGCAAGATCCTCCGCCACCATCGCCACCACTCTCTCAGTGCCAACAATCGGCATTGACCGGAGTTCTGCACTGGAATCCCACCCGGAGACGCCAAATGTGCCGCACTGGCTTGGCCGAACGGGAGATTCTCGCCTGAATTCTGCCGGAAATTAGGATTCTGAGGTGGGTTTTCTGTTTGGTGTCCGCCTCTACCTCTAGTGGCTGGAGCTCCTCCACTTGAGGGGCGATTGGGAAAGGAGGAGTAGAAACTTCCCTACTCCGCAATGTACTGAAGAAAAAGAGGGAATTTTTTGCGTACTAAGTAAATTCTGTGGGGCCCACCGTGATTTATGTATTTTATCCACTCCGTCCATCCATTTTACCAGATGATTTTAAGGCTTGAACCGAAAAAACGAAGCATATCCAAAGCACAAATAGATTATATCACAGGAAACAGTGTGAATTACCTTGGGGTGTACACAAACCGAGCTAGCTCAGTTAGCTCGCGCAATTCGACCCTGTTCAAAGCTGAGTTCGAGCCGAGTCCAGCTGATTTTTTGAGCTCGAAAATGAGTTTGGGCAGGCCCCAGCTCGACTCGACTCAAATCAAATCCAGCTCAAATCAAACACGGATCTAGCCAGTTTGGTGACTTGGTTACTTTGCCATTGATGTCGCCCACCAACAGTTTGATAAAATGACTCAACAAGATGTGGCTGGTGGCAAGGAAGGTTTGGCCGGTGGTAAGCAAGGTTTGTACATTAAATAAATATTTTTTTTCTCGTTATTTTTTTTGAATTTTATGTTACTTAAAAGGTGTTTGATAAAACACCTATAAAACCATTGCCTTTGTTTGTAAAACCATGGGTTTCGACTCAGTTCAACTCAAGACTCACCCCTATGTGTAGCCGTTGCAAATTTCTTGACGCCACAGGAAGATTTGTATCAAGCTAATATTTGTTTTTTCCCTTTATCCATGTATTTTTTTCATCTCATGAACAGGTTGTATAACAAATAAAAATTCCCGTAGGCCCTGAGTAGGTCTCAACTGTGAAAATAATTATTCCCACCATTTCCTGTGGTATTGTCCACTTGAAAGCTTTAATTTTGGACCTGACTCCTTAAAATACTCGGGAAAAACGGATGGACGGCGTGGATAAACCACATATATTCACGGTGCGCCCAACAGAGTTTACTTACTGCTCTGTAGGCAATCCGATCCCTCCACCAAGACGGTGCGGCCCTTCCTGTGGGGCCCACTTTGATGTATGTATTCTCCATCCACCCCGTACATCCGTTTTTCCATATCATTCTAGTGCATGACTTGGCACCTAAGACAACAATGTTAGTTTAATACCATTTTGATAATGGTTGTGATTCGTATTTTTTACACATGGCACTAGTGTAGAACTATCTAGACCTTGAAAATAGTGATTAACATGGTGGATTGAGCATATATGTAAAATCAGACTGATCAACACATCCTAACCATCCAATTGATAGTTATGAAATGGATGGTGAAATTTAACATAGTGAGTCGTCCAAATTCGAAAACAAAATCTTATCAGTGTAAAGTTTTCTTTCTAAGCTATTTTGATGGTCTGGATTGTAGTAAAAACTATTCCGATTGTTATAATGAAGAGTCGCCACCACTTTGTAAATGGAGTAAAACTAACATCGGCTGGTCCCACAATTTCTGTTTTAATAGTTAGTACGATACGCAGGCACTCGGAAAATTATATATGTAGTATATATTATATGATTATGTGTTTTATCCAGGCCGTTTATCCATTTTCGCTCATTTTAGTGATGAATCCAAAAAACACATAGATCCAAATCTCAGGTGGACCACACCATATCAGCTTGATTCCAGACTTTTGTGGCTTTAAAGAAGTTTTAAACGGTTGGCATTCATTCACCACTGTTTCCTGTAGTGTGGTCCACCTGAGATTTGCATCTGCCTCATTTTTCCCCCAAAGTAATGATCCAAAATGGATGGATGGCTTGGATAAACACATGCATTATGGTGGGACCCACATAGCACGACCTGGCAAGGTCAGTATCCAATCTCCGTCCCAATTACATTGTAAATCCCAGTGCTGAAAAGTAAGAATTTTAAGATCAGATTGATTGAAGGATCCTGACCTTTGATTTGAGGACACTTGTTTGAGGAAATAAGACCGTTGGATAGTTTTCATTTTTAACCATCGACGTATCAGATGATCAGATAAGATTAATTTTTGGATCATGATACATCTAGACTGGCCAATAAATATTGACGGTTGAATTTGTCTATTTATATGCCACTTCTGCAATCTTTGAGTGATTCCTAGGTGCCTTCCTTCAGACTCTGCCAAGGTATCAGAGCTTTCTTTTCGTTGAGGGGAGGTATTTGGTAGTCAGGTGGCCTGTGGCTTTTCATACACAAGCTCTTAGAAATTCTACACGCCGCCTAACTCAGCTTAAATTGACTAGATTACCTAACTCAATTTAGGTGCGGCCCTAACTGTGGGGCCTACCTTGAAGTAAGTATTGTATATCCACACCATTCGTTTTGTCAGCTCATGGACCACACCACATGAAAAAAGCCGTGATTGACTATTAAAAACTTCATGTGACCCACAAAAGTTTTGGATCAAACTGATATTGGTCTTCTTTTTTTTTTTTTGTTTTTTGTTTTTTTTCCCTTCATCTGGGTATATCTGACCTGAACAACAGGTTGGGCAAAAAATAAATATTACAGTGGTCACTAAGGTGGGTCTATAAAGTTTTGAATGGTGGGTGTTCTATTGCCATTGTTTCTTATGTTGTGGCTCACTTGATATTTGAATATGATTCATTTTTGAGCTCATATTATACTATGAGCTAGCAAAATGAATGGACCACATGGATATACAGTATATAAATCAAGGTGGGCCCAAGGCAAGGTCTGGCAGTCAGGCCACACGAGTTGGGCATCAAAGAGCTCTGTTGGGGCCATCAACAATGTGTATGTGAATGTGTGGGATGTGTGTGTGGGCCACACTACAAGGAACAATGTCTATAGGGACCCATAAGTATATATTTATATATACTCAAATGCTCAGCTGCGTGCTAGTTCTCACGGACGCTCACAAGACTTTTTGAGAACTCATCACACGTGAAGTGAGTCCAAAATCTGAACGGTCCAAGTGATGATGCACTCCATGATACCCCTGAGGTGTAACTTTTACTTTGGTCCAAAACTTTGGTGAGCCATGAAAAAAGAAAACAATTTCCTCCCTTAATTTGCATCTCTCTTTTCTATGGCCCACCATACTTTTAGATCAAGGTGAAAATTTGTCCCTAGGGGTTTCATGGGATGCCGCATGACATGGACCGTTTGGATTTGTCCCTAGGGGTTTCATGGGATGCCACATAACATGGACCGTTTGGATTAGAGGCCCATAACATGTGTGAAAAGGTGCGCATGTGCACAGGTGAGCATGCCTCTCTATATATGGAAATGGTTCTATGTGATCGTTCTCATGGGAACTTCCCATGAGGTTGAGCTATGTGGGCCCCACCATGATGTTTGTTGAACATCAACACCCTATATTTGATGGGTCCCCTTTAAATTATGGGATATCCCAAAAATCAGCCATATATGGAACTCAGGTGAGCCATACCATCTAAAAGTATGTGAAGACATGCCTAAAACATATAAAAGAACTTGGTGGGACCACCTGAAATTTGGTTGCATCTGAAACTTGGTCTGACCCCTCATCCAAGTGGGACACACATAATGGATGTGCTGGATTTGTGAACCACATCTCGATAGTCCCAATAAATGATTATGAGTGTTTTAATGGAGGGCAACCCCTTTCAACTTTTGTATGTGGTGTGGCCCACAAAAGTCATGGATTGAGTTGATTTTTAAGCTTGAGGCCCGCCATGTAATGGTGCATCTGACTGATGGGGTAGATGTTCGGCACACATCATGGTGGGGCCACATAGCTCGACCACATAGAACCATTTCTATATATATATATATATATATATAGAGAGAGAGAGAGAGAGAGAGAGAGAGAGAGAGAGAGAGAGATTAGTCTCCTACGAACCATCCCGCGGGATACCTTGGTGCTAGAGCTGGGCATCGGACCGAGTCGGACCGAATTGGATCCAACTCGACTTGGACCGAAATATGCAGTGCCTGACCCGAACTCATTCCGATCCGGAACCAAGTCCAGGTCATCTGCCCCGAACCGACCAGATTCCCTCATGGTCTGAGCCGATCTGAGTCCGACTCAGTCAGGAAAACCAAGTCGGATCAAATTGGACGAGGTTAGGGTCGTCCGTTTTTCCAATGGTGTGGACATCATTATTCCCACTGTTTCTTACGGTATGATCTACTTGATTAGTAGATATACTTAAAATTTGGCATCTATCACTAAAATGATCTAAAAAAAACTGATGAACGGTGTGGATAAACTAAAAAAAAAATTCAAGACGGGCTGCATAGTTTACTCAGTGCGATAAAATAACTCCGTACAAAATCTGTTTCTAATTTAATTAAGTACCTACTGTCTACAGCTCATGACAGCTATATAGTACATGTCGTGCTTGTCTATAGCTCGTTAGGAAGCGGATTGCGTACTGATCTGTAGGGTCCACCATGATTTACATATTTCATCTACTCCGTCTATCCATTTTAATAGATAATTTGATGGCTGGAGCCCAAAAATGAAATAAATCCAAATCTCAGTTGGACCTCACCACGGGAATCAGTGTGAATTGAAGTTCTACCGTTGAAAATTTATTGAGGCCCACAGAAGTTTTGGATCAAGATGATATTTGTGTTTTCCCTTCATCTATGTCTTTGTGATCTTATGAACATGTTGGATGACAAATAAACATCACTTTGGGCCCTAGCAAGGTTTCAACAGTGGAAGTCATTATTCCCCCTATTACCTTTGGTGTGTTCCACTTAAGCTTTGCGCATACTTATATTTTGTACTCAACCACTAAAATGATACGTAATAACGGATGGACGGTGTGGATAACCCACATACATTCGTAGTAGACCCAACTGAGTTTAACTCAGTATGATAAAAGTGTACTGAGTCACTCAATATGCAATCCCAGCTCATTACAGCTATACAGCTGCTCCAGGCACATGTCGTGCGAAGACGAGCATTGACGCTCCTTGAGCTCCGAGTTGTACGAATGGTTCAAAGGAGATCAAAGTTACATGGCCCCACAGTGATGCATTTAGTATATCTATACCATTCATCTATCTTCAAAAATCATTTTAGAGCATTTTCTAAAAAAAAGGATCATATCCAAAGATCATCTGGACTACACCATAAATAGCAACGGAGATAATGATTTTCACCGTTAAACAATTTGTAGGGCCCACCATAACATTTATTTTCCATCCAATCTGTTCATAAGGTCACAAATACCTGAATGAAGAGGAAAAACAAATTTCATATGAATCCAAAACTTCTATGAACCCAAAAAGGGTTTTAATGGTAGATGTTCAATCCCCCATTGCTTTCCGTAGTGTGGTCCACTCAATGGTTAGATCTATCTTATTTTTTGTCATAAACCTTAATAAGATATTACCAAATGGATAGACGGTTTGGATATAACACATACCTCATAATTAGACCCACAAAACTTGTTAATGTTACACCGGCCAATACACTTCCGGGTCTCACTGACAAGACAAAAGACGAGAGCCTGTTGCCGGCCATTCTTCAATCAATGACTGCTACTACCCTCTCTCTCTCTTTTGTACAGCTATATATCCTTTCCCGGTGTATATGTCTCTCCAACCGTCTCAATGTAAATCACTCTCCAACAGAAACAAAACCCAACGGGCAACGACTCTCAATGTATATCTCTCTCCAACAGAGAAATCCCATGAAGCTCTAAGACCCAACGGCAGAAAGAGAGGGATTTGATCTACTGCAAGACATCTAGCTAGCCTTTTTCTTCAACAGAAAGGGAGAGACAGATATAGAGAGAGACAGATATAGGGAGAGATAGAGAAATAGAGTTGGGCGGAGTTTTTTGGCGCCAAATGAAAAGCTAAAAGATGCATGAGTGGTAAAATAGGATTTGAGGGATATTTATATCATGGGTCGGGTCGGGTCGGACCCTTTCGGTCCAGGTTTTCGGATCGGTTCTGTTCGGATACACCATTATCCGAATCCGACTCGAAAAAAGATCGGATCTGGATCGATTGATTCGATCAGGGCCGATCTAGGCCGTCGGTTCTGTTCGGAACGGTATCAAGTCGGGTCAAATCCACTGGATCGGGTCCAACATACCCACCTCTACTTGGTGCTGTCCAATTCCCCTTGGTATTGGGAACTTAGACAAGGTGGATGTAATATAATAGTTTAGTGAAATCTACTCTAACTATTATGTTATTGATGGAAATTTATCCATATGGCTATAAAATCATCCAGATTAATGATTCAGGTGGGCCACACTAAGAGAAACAATCAGAGAGAGGACGCCTACCGTTGGATTTTTACATGGCTCACAGTGATGTTTATGTGAAATCTAATCCAACTATTATCTTTTTCATGAAAATTCATACATGGGGACGAAAAATTAGGCCCACGAGTGTTTTATGTGGGCTACACCAAGTGAAAAAAATTGAATGAGGGATATTCTTTGCACTATTTCTTTTTATGTGGCCCACTTGAATTATGAATGTGGCTAATGTTTTAGCCCTATATCTAAATTCACATCACACACCTTGTGATTGGAGTGGATTTCAAATACACATCACTAGGGGGGGCATCCGGGCTCTTCCCATCTTGATTTGCTCGCGCCAAACTCCTCCCATCTTGATTCCCACCAACTCTGGCTACTGCCTTTATCAGCATCACCGCATGTCAACCAGGGTGGGCTGGGGGTGGCCCCACCATGATGTGGATGTGAAATCCACTCTGTCCATAAGGTTAGAGAAAAAAGAAATATTTAGCTATATGGCTAAAAATTCAGTTACATCAATAATTACAGTGGGCCACATGAAAGGAATAAGCAGGGGATGCTCACCATCCAAACAGTGTCATTCGGTTTGGCCCACATAAATCAAGCATGGGTATAACTGTTATACCCCATGTATGAATTTTCTAAATAAAGCTAATGGATGGAGTGGATTTTATATAAAAAGTACGATGGACAATGTGAAAATGCAATCATATGCATCCCTTCTCCCATTGTTTTATTTAGTGTGGCCCACCTTAATCATAAATCTACCTGTTATCTTTGCCCTACGGCTAAATTTCAAATAGTTACCTAATGGTCGGGGTAGATTTCACATATGCATCACTATAAAGCCTACTCTATCTAAGTTCCCAACAGCATACAGAGGTGGGGTGCACAAAGGGGACGAGGATTAGATACTGTCAGGTTCAGTAGTGAGACTCGCTACTACTGAAGTAACGTCACCAAGTTATGTAGACTATGATGTATGTGTTGTATCCACAGCGTCCATCCATTTGGAGATATTACTTTAAACCATGAGCCTGAGAATGAGGCAGATCCAAAGCTTTAGTGGACCCCACCACAGAAAATAGCAGGAAGATTTTTTCCCACCATTGAAACCTTTCTAAGGCCCACCATGATGTTTTTTCGAAATCCAACCTGTTCAAAAGTTAACAAAGACATTAAAGAAAGGAAAATACAAATATAAGCTTGATCGAAAACTTTTGTGGCCTTTTACAAATATAAGCTTGATCGCTTTTGTGGCCTTTAGAAGTTTTTAACGGTAGTGTCACTCTCCCCACTGTTTTCTGTGGTGGGGTCCATTGGAGCTTTGGTGTGACTCATTCTTTGGATATTACCCTAAAATGATCTCTTCAGATGGATGGACGGCGTGGATACAAAACATATATCATGGTGGGGCAATCGAATTTGGTGACGTCACTTAAGTAGCAGTCTTGCTGCGTAGGAGACCATTACTCTCTCTCTATATATATATAAGAATTTCAATGATCCAAGGCTTAAAACAATTCAATAGTGTCTTTTTCCATACTTTCTTTGTCTATAATTGGTCACATTCAATAAATAGTACTTGAATCATTAAAACATGATATGATCAAACTATATAACAAGTATCTTTTAAACTATTCATGTATGAGGCTCACATGCTGTTTACAAGGAATTCATTTAGATGTATGTGTTGCAAAAATATTGATTTTTATAAAATATATTTTAATAATAATAAATAATATATGATATATAAAAAAGTTGTTTTTCTTGAAAACACCATTTTATGGGTTTTTTAGGAATAGTCCCACATGGGAAAGGGAAGAGAAGAAAAAATGGTTTAAATGAAAATAGTGGAATATTATAATATTTACTCACCTAGTTCAAGGACTATGGACCTTGCGTGTTCCAGTGCGTAGAGTATATAAGAGTTCCATTTGGTGGGCCTTCGTGTTTGCTAAACGCAGACCCACATCAGGCTCGTCATGTCTTAGAAGCGGTTTGTCTGTAATCTATCAGCATACTCAATTCACTTGAGTAGGGGCAAATAACGTTTTAAGGACAGCGTTTCAGACGTGCTTCAGCCTGTCCTGATTTCAGATTATTTTACAATTTTTCGATTTCCACATTATACAGAAATATATTAATCTGTATAAGATACAATAATCTTAAAGCGTTATTTGATAATGGAAGCCGACAGTATTTCATCCATCAAGTTGATGAATCAGGACTTGATACGTCTTGATCGGTTCGATGGAACCAATTTTACAAGATGGCAAGACAAGCTGAAATTTCTCCTGACGGCGCTGAAGATCTATTACATATTAGATCCAAATCTGCAAGCGTTACCTGAAGCATCCGACAAAGACACACCTGAACAGGTGGTTGCCTGTACCAAACGAGCCGAAGATGAACTCTTGTATCGAGGACACATTCTGAACATTCTCTCCGACTGCCTGTACGATCTGTACCAATAGACGTCATCAGCAAAGGAGATCTGACCGCTTTGGAATTCAAATACAAAGCTGAAAAAAAAAGGTACCAACAAGTTTCTCATCGCCAGGTATTTTGACTTCAGCATGGTAGATAATAAACCGCTGCTGCCTCAAATCCAAGAACTGTAGCTAATAGTAAATAAAATCAAAGCGATAAAAATCAATCTTCCTGAATCATTCCAAGTCGGGGTTATAATCGTCAAATTGCCACCAATGTGGAAAGACTATAGAAAGAAGTTGTTGCATAAAGCTGAGGACCATACACTGGAACAAATTCAGAAACGCCTCAGAATTGAGGAAGAATCTCGTAACCGCGACAGAAAGAATGATAACGGGAATGCCTCGTCTAAGGTACATGCTGTAGAGAATATTAATAACAAACATCCCAAGAAGGACGATTCCCTAAAACCCAATAAAGGAAAATTCAAGAAAAACACCCAAAAGAAGAACGGAAAGTTCAAAAGCCCATGTCATGTCTATGAGAAAACCGGGCACTATGCTCGAGTATGCCGATATCGCAAATCTAAAAAAGAGGCAAGTGCAGTAGAAAAAGGCGATATCGTAGCTATGATCACTGAAGTGAATATCATCCAAGGCAAAGTTCCAGGGTGGTGGTATGATATTGTCGCTACTGTACATGTGTGATACGACAAATCAGCCTTCAAAACCTATGAGGAATTAACCGATGGTCAAGAAGTCCAAATGGGTAATGAAGTCCGATCGAAGGTCGTCGGTAAAGGAACTGTTGAACTGATATTCACCTCTGGAAAGAAAGTGATTCTGACTAATATACTGCACGTCCCAGACATGAGGCGAAACTTAGTTTCTGGAGATCTTCTAGAAAAACCAGGCATACGGGTGGTGTACAAGTTAGGTAAACTGATTCTATCCAAGTACGAAAATTTTGTCGGAAAGAGATATGCTTGTAATGGGATGGTTAAGTTTTCTCTAAATGAAAGTAGCACTTCTGCGTATATGGTTGAATCTGCTGGACTGTGGCATGATAGGCTAGCTCATATAGGGTATAGTACCTTGAAGTTCATGGCTAATAATGGTTTAATTTCATACATAAATAATGAAACTGATAAATGTGAAGTGTGCATAAGATCCAAAATGACGAAAAAACCTTTTTCAAATGTTGAAAGATCGTCTCAAGTATTGGATCTTGTGCACAGTGATATCTGTGAGTTAAACGGCATTCTTACTCGTGGAGGTAAACGGTACTTCATAACCTTTATAGATGATTGCTCTAGATATGTATATGTTTATCTGTTAAATTGCAAAGATAAAGCATTAAACATGTTTAAAATATATAAAGCAGAAGTAGAGAATCAACTAAATAAAAAGATAAAAGTTCTCCGTAGTGATAGGGGAGGAGAATACTTCTCCAATGAATTTGATAACTTTTGTGAAGAACATAGACTGATACATCAATGTACAGTGCCATACACACCTCAATAAAACGGAATAGCTGAAAGAAAAAATAGAACATTAGTAGAAATGGTCAACTCAATGCTGATAAGAGCAAAGTTGCCACTAAGTCTATGGGGAGAGGAACTGCTTGCAGGATGCCATATAATAAACAGAATTCCGTCTAAAAAATATAAAATATCTCCATATGAAACATGGAGAGGTAGAAAACCTAACCTAAGATATCTTAAAGTATAGGGGTGTCTTGCGTATTGTAGAACCCCTGATCCAAAAAGAACTAAGTTAGGACCAAGAGATATTAAGTGCGCCTTCGTAGGGTATTCACAAAATAGTAAAGCTTATAGACTTCTAGACATAGAATCTAACACAATAATAGAATTAAGAGATGTTGAGTTCTTTGAGAACTCACTATCCTTTGAGTCAAAGGATAATGAAATCTAAACTCCTAATAGAGAATCATATAGCACAGCTCTACAGATAGTGGAAGCTCCTGTTGAACCTTGTAGGAGTCAAAGGACAAGAATAGAAAAGAATCTAGGAGATGACTACATAGACTCACAACGCGTCATTTTCCATATTGTAGAAGGATATAGAGAAAATGTTATAAGAAAAATACCTATAGTGATGACTATAGAAGATGATCCTAAAACATATAAAGAGGTTGTATCCTCTAAAGACTCAGCTTTCTGGAAAGAAGCTATAAACGATGAAATGGAATCCATACTGTTAAACCAAACATGGGAACTAGTAAACTTACCTCCAAGTTCTAGACCCATAGGTTGTAAGTGGGTATTTAGGAAGAAATATCACACTGATGGGACTATCCAAACCTTTAAAGCTCGACTAGTAGCTAAGGGTTTTAAACAAAAAGAATTGATAGATTACTTTGACACATACTCGCCTGTAACTAGGATAACATCCATTAGGATATTATTTGCGCTAGCCTTCATACATCATCTTCACATCTACCAAATGGATGTAAATGCCGCATTCCTGAATGGTGACCTCAATGAGGAGGTATACATGGAACAACCTAAAGGTTTCGTTCTACCAGAAAATGAAAACAAGGTATGTAGATTAGTCAAATCTTTGTATGGATTAAAACAAGCACCAAAACAATGGCATGAGAAGTTTGATTCCAAGATATTTTCTTATGGTTTCATGCATAATGTAGCTAACAAATGCATATATTCAAAAGTAAATGATAGTTGTATCATTATTATTTGTCTGTATGTTAATAACATGTTAATAATAAGTAATAAAATGGAAGGTGTGACTGAAACAAAGAGGTTTTTATCTTCCGTATTCAAAATGAAGGATTTTGGACAAGTTGATACCATCCTAGGTATTAAAGTTAAAAAACATTGTCGGGGTTATGCTTTGTGTCAATCTCATTATATTGAGAAGATACTAAACAAATTTAACCATCTAAGTATAAAAGAAGCAAAGACCTCATTTGATCCAAGTATCAAGCTAAAAGAAAATACTAGAAGAACAGTTGCACAATTAGAATATGTGAGTGCAATAGGGAGTCTTATGTATGTTATGCAATGCACTAGACTTAATATCGCATATGTTGTGAGTAAATTTAGTAGGTTTACTAGTAAACCCAGTACTGAACACTGGAATGCAATCAGTAGAGTCCTTGGTTAGTTAAAAGCAACCAAAGACTTATGACTATTTTATTCAGAGTTTCCTTCCGTATTGGAAGGATATACCGATGTGAGCTAGATATCGAGTACAGGAGACAACAAGTCTACTACAGGGTGGATATTTACCCTAGGAGGTGCAGCTGTGAAACAGACTTGCATAACGCACTCGACTATGGAATCTGAATTCATAGCCCTGGCTGCAACAGGCAAAGAGGCTGAGTGGTTAAGGGATCTTCTATTAAAAATTCATTTCTGTATAAAGCCTATATCAGCTGTGTCACTACATTGTGATAGTGAAGCCACATTAGCTAGAGCCCATAGCGGCACTTATAATAGTAAGTCTAGACATATCAGTCTTCAACATGATTATGTCAGACAATTGATTCAAGATGGAATCATTGTTATTTCCTATGTGAAATCCAGCAACAACCTGACAGATCTTTTCACTAAACCTCTACCGAGAGAGGTAGTAAAGGCTACATCTAGAGGGATGGGGTTGAAACTCTTCAACCAAAGTTCCACCAGTGATGATAACCCAACCTAAAGTCAGAAAATCTCTAATTTTGAGTTTAATGGATAAGAACAAGTCACTGATATGTGAAAGTTTTTTAGCACTAAATAATATAACCTCATCCATAATAGATAAGTGTTGAGCGTTACAAAGAGGGTTGAGTCTTAGAATTCTTAATGAAATCCAGTCTATAAGGACAAGTGTCTTATAGTAACGGAGACACTGGAAGGATTTCACCTATATGAACGTAGAGATGGTGCCGTCTCTCATGAGAGTTAGGAGTTTTTCTCTCAGGATCGTTTACGAATTAGGATAAGCACATGGCCATTAAATGTGCTGAACAAGATTGTGGGAACTCTAACAAACACATAGCAAATATGTGTGTGGTTTCTCCGACTCTGTTATCTAGGAATAACTGGTTCAATGCTATGGCTACTAGTCATTTCGACAGAGTTTTGAGATACTTACACTAAGGAAAGATTAAAATCGAAAGGTATCTTTCTTTATGCATATAAGCTAATTATTCTGGCAAAATTGTTTAACCGAAAAAATATATGTTATAAAAAATCAAGTGGGGGATTGTTGCAAAAATATTGATTTTTATAAAATATATTTTAATAATAAAAAATAATATACGATATATAAAAAAGTTGTTTTTCTTGAAAACACCGTTTTGTGGGTTTTTTAGGAATAGTCCCACATGGGAAAGGGAAGAGAAGAAAAAATGGTTTAAATGAAAACAGTGGAGTATTATAATATTTACTCACCTAGTCCAAGGACTATGGACCTTGCGTGTTCCAGTACGTAGCACTGGAATACCCGCGCGCCAGCTCGCGCTCGAGCTCGGGCTCGGGCTCGGTGCGAGGGCGTGGGCATGTGAGGCAGTGTGGCTATAGAGGCGCTAGTGGCGCACTTTGCACTTCGCACGTCCGCATCGTGTCGTAGAGGGTCGCTCCTTCGCGACCTTGAGCGAACCAGAGCGAGACGTGTGTGAGTCGCGGTGTGACTAAGGCGGATGGCTGCATGAAGGGGAAACTAGAGAACTGAATGAGAGTCCTCCAGAATATATAGAGGGCTGAAAAATAGAGCTGTTGCAGCAGATCTGTAACAGCTGTACAGTTAGTGAAGGGTCCAACTGTAACTGCTGCATGGCTAACCCAATAGCTAGAAAACGGCTAGCTGCTGTCTCACAACAGTCAGCATGCAGCAGCTTAATGGACCATGCACAACAGTCAAAAAATGGCAATAAAACGGCTAGTTTTCTCCAATAGCTAGAAAATGATCATGGGATTTAATTTCCCGAACCATAACCCCCATCCATCATAGCCTATAAAGGGAGGGTCTGGATGGGTTTCCAAACCATCTCTCAACCCACTCCAGTAGACCCATACGAATTGAGACACAGCTCACTACTTTTCTCTAATACTTCAGTGGTTCCAGCAAGACAACAAGGGTTGAACCTTTGCTAGAAGAACAGACCAATGGTGTGATTTAGAACGGTTCATCTGAACCAGTGGCTAAAGTACTGACCAGTGCAGTGTTCTAAATCAAAAGAAATTTCTTCTCTTTCTTACTCTTGTGGGATTTTTTCTATATTGTAATTCTGCCAGATAAAGTGTATAAAAGTTTCATTTGGTGGGCCTTCGTGTTTGCTGAACGCAGACCCACATCAGACTCATTGTATCCTAGAAGCGGTTTGCCTGTAACCTATCAGCTTACTCAATTCACTTGAGTAGGGGCAAATAACGCTTTAAGGACAGCGTTTCAGACGTGCTTCAGCCTGTCCTGATTTCAGATTATTTTACAATTTTTTGATTTCCACATTATACAGAAATATATTAATCTGTATAAGATACAACAGTATGTTCCTATGTTACGCACAAGGCCAAAAATTCAAGCTAACCTATGATTTAGATATCTTATAGAAGAAAACAGTTGGGAAAGATACATCCACCCTTTATTTCTACGAAGTCAATTGTGATTATTATACAAAATCTAATCAAACCATTTAATGCCACACAAAAATTCAGGGCTGGACCAAAAAACATGCCCATCCACATTTAGGTGGGTCATGCTAAGGAAAATAAGTTGGAAGGTGAACAATTCCCTGTACACTATTTTCAATCATGTGGTCTACCTAAATCATAGATAGAGTTGAGTTTTAAGCGCCCAGTGGTTGGGGTGCATTTCAAATAAACATCTTGACCAGGCCCACTAATTCTTACCACTTTGCTCTTCTGGCCGACTCTAGCCGTCGTTACAATCTAATGGAAGGTACACTAATACTAATTCCAGCTCATCGATGCCATGACGGCCACAATCGATATACCCGGAGTACTCTGTTGCTGTTCATATCAGCACACATGATTATGACTTGGTGATTGTCCAGGCAGGGAACCTTGAATCTTGTTTTTGATGTTGGAAGCAAGAACCATATAGTCCTTGTCCTTGCCCTGGTTGGCGTGGGGGCTCAAGAAGCATTGTGTAACTAACTCAATCTCAGTTTTGCATATCCACTTGAGGGAGTTGAAGCCCTTATGGCAGCTCTCCATGGGGCAGAAGAGAATCTGCAGCTTCCCTTCAGCGCGTTCATAGACATGTTTCAGTACATTGTATAGTTGCTTCTCGTCGGAAAGAACGCGAACGTTAGACTGCTCATGGAAAAGGAATTGCCGGTTCATGCCAACGCCGACCCTGGCGGCTGAGTCGACGATCCTTTCAGTGAATTGATCGACGTCGAGCTGATACCAGCGATCGGATGTGGTGAAGTCCAGAATCGCCCACCTATCGATCTGTTTAAACTGATCTGCATTAACCGTTCTGTTAAAGAACAACAAAGAAGAAAACTCTGAGATACGAAGAAATTAGAAACAACAATGTCATCATTGAAATGACTATCGATTTAGATAATCCAATCAAATAAGCCAAGCCCAAAAATCAAACTGATTGAAAAATCTTAGCTGTTTGGTGAGATGACTTCGCCACGTCATTTTTTCATACACCAATCTGATTGGTTTTCATCCAGTGGGCTTTTTAGTACTTATTTCAATAAACAAGGGTTCAAAGAGAGTTTGCCAAAAGGATTTTGACCAAATTGTGTTAAGGTGACAAACACAAATTTTGAGTGTGCATCTAAACAGGCCCCAAATCCCTCAATCTCAAAAAATGATATGGTTCCATTGACTATTACATAATTTTAGCATTTTTGTTAAAGTCCCTTGATATACATCATACATGGTGACATGTCTAATATCACGAGCTTTTAGATCAAGTGGTTATTTGACATGGTATTAGAGTAGAAAGTCTTTTGTTCAATTTTCTTTGAATATGGAGTGCAGTAAATATGCTTCACTGAAGTTGAAAATAATATCAGCTTGATTCAAAACTTTTGTAGCCCACAAAAAGTTTATTATAATTAATCACCATCATTTACTGTGGTGTGGTCCACTTTAGATTTGTTCTACTTCATTTTTTTTATACACAATGCCTTAAAATAAGCTGGCAAAATGAATAGATGACATGGATATACAACACATACATCAAGGTGGGCTCAACAATCAAGGACTCACCCAATAAGCACTTACCCTGGACTCACCTAATCCGAACCGTCCAAGAGGCCATCGATGGTGCCGTGACGACGTGATTCACATGAGAGATCCATGCCATTCACTAGGTGGGCCCCACACCCAACCTCCTCACGTCCAACTTATCATGTTGAGTATGTGGTCTCTCTCTCTCTCTCTACCGTCCATTTCTTAGACAAGTAGGGGCCGCCTTATTATTGGGCCACGTTCAAGGTAGGGCCCATCTGATGAATGGGCTACTCTGGGTTTCAGGCCAGGGCATGTTTATGGTGGGGCCCACCTGATGAGTAACCACGAAACAAGCTCACCTAACCCTGAAAAACAGAGCAGCAGACGGATCGTTCCAACCGAGTCTATCACAACTATAAAACAATGTCTCCTAACTCTAAAAAAAAGTGATCAGACGTATCAATCCGACCGAGTCAACTCACCCGATCCTACCATAACAGCAAAACAAGCTCTCCAAACCCTAAAAAACAGAGCAGCATACAGATCGATTCAAACGAGTCGACTGACTCAAGAACAGTTAGATACCAGCCCAACCCAAATCCTCAAATCAAAGATTCACCACACAAATTCAAACATAGAGTAATGAAAATAACAGAGTAAGAAATTCAAGAAAATACTCACCCAGCGGAGTCGTCTTCCCCGCAGGATCTGAACTCGATTGATGGAACACGTAGTGGGCCCCACCTCCTCCACCGGTTAGCGAGCAAGATCGTCTTCAACGATTGCCACCAATCTCTTGAAGAGATATTCCCCATTGAAAGAAATGAGGAGTACCAACTTCCCCACTCCGCAATGTACTGAAAAAACACTCGAAATCTGGTTTCTTGATTTCCTCTCTCACAGAGAGACTGTCATTCAATTCGTAAATATATAGTGGAAAGAAAGGGGAAGCGGATTGCGTGGTGTGACACGCACACCACCTAGGTGTGTTGACGTCACCAAGTTCTGTGAGCCCCACCATGATTTATGTGTTAAATCCAAACCGTCCATCCATTTTTGGATATTATTTTAGGGCATGTACCTAAAATTGAGGAAGATCCAAACCTAAAGTGGACCATACAACCGAAAGCTGTTTTTGCAATGACCTCCACCGTTGAAACCTTACTAGGGCCCGCCATGAAGTTTATTTTCCATCCAACCTGTTCATAAGGTCATAAATACTTGGATGAAGGATAAAATCAAATATCATCTTGATCCAAAACATATGCGTCCCACAACAATATTTCAACGGTGGGAACTCATCTCCACTGTTTTCTGTGGTGTGGTCCAGTTGAAATTTGGATCTGCCTCATTTTTAGGACCGTACCATAAAATGATTTCCTAGAATGGATGTACAGTTTGGATGCAATACATACATCATGATGGGCCCACATAACGTAGTGACGTTAACACACCATTGGCGGTTTGCGGCACACCACGTAATCTGAGGGAACATTTTCTCTGTCTCTTCTTTTTTTTTCTTCCTCGACGGGACAAAAGGGTGAGCGGATTAGGTGCGGACCGGGCCTCACAAAAGACGGTGCGGCACTTAACGTGGGGCCCACATTTATTTGTGTATTCTATATCCACACCGTCCATCCGTTTTTACAGATGATTTTTGACCTTATGCCACAAATGAACGAGATCCAATTCTCAGGTGGACCATACCATTGGAAACAGTGGTGAATGATCATTAATGGGCCACATTTTAGATGGAGCTGATCTTCTTGTTTTTTCTTTTTCCAATTCATCCATATTCATTTGACCTTATCAACAGGTAAATAAACATTAATGAAACATTACAGTGAGCCCTATGATGGTTTTAATGGTAGAGCGTTCAATTGCCACTGTTTCCTAAAATAGGTTCACTCAAGGTTTTGATATTCTATTTTTGGGATAATGTCCTAAAATAATTTAAAACAATGGATGGACGCAATGGATGTAAAATGCATTAATCAAGGTGGGCCCCACGATAGGGGCCGCACCGGCTGGGGTGAGACCAGGGCCGCACCTAATCAACAAAACAGAAGGAATTTGCTAGCTTCCTTTCTTGGGAATTGGGATTCGCACCTTGTTCGAAAGAAGCTAGGTGGGGCCCACCGTTATGTTTGTGATAAATCCATCCATCCATCCGTTTTTCCCAACGATGTTACGACATTTAATAAAAAAATACTTCAAATCCAAAACTCAAGTGGGCCACACCACAGGAAAAGTGGGTAGGTAAATGCCTACCAGTAAAACCTCCTTGAGTCTACAGTGATGTTTATAGACCATCCATACCGTTTACAACGTCATTCCTACCGGGCTGAACTGAAAATAAAATTAAAAATAGAATCCTGATTCAAAACTTCTAGGCCCCACCATGTTTCAACGGTGGATGTTCAATCATCTATCGTACGGCCCACCTGACTTTTAGGTTTGCGTTATTTTTGGGACCATGTCTTATCATGAACTTTAAAAATGGATGGTCTGGATGGATTTCTCACAAACATAACAGTGGGCCCCACTTAGCTTTCGGTCAAAGGAAATTACTGTCAAAGCGTATTGCCGGCAATCCGCGTCACGACAAAAAGAGAGAATTTGCAGACTCTTTCTTTTTTATGACACCTATGTAAGTTTAACACCATTTTGATAATGGTTTATATTGGTATTTTTCACACATGGTACTCGTGTATACCTATCCAGACCATAAAAATTGTGAAAAAAATCGTGGGTTTAGCATGTATATATATAGAAACTCACACTGATCAACGTATCCTTACCATCCAGTCATTGTAAAGAAATGGATAATGGAATTTAACAAAGCAGTGGACAAATTAGAAAATAAAAATCCTACCGGTATGGAGTTTTTTTATAAGAAATTTTGACGGTCTGGATTGTGGTGAAAACTATTTCATTTGTACAGTTGAAGAGTCACCACCACTTTGTAAATGTAGTGAAACTAGCATCAGAGTCTCCAGCTACCTTTAAATTTGCATGGCAGATTTGTTGCAATATTCCCGACAGCGCCAATGACAACAACGCACTACGCTGGGGCCACAGGACGCGGATTGCGTGTTGACAGCGTCAGTAGCGAGGTTGCTACTCACAGTGCTCTGTGGGCCCCGCATGATATATATGTATTTTATCCAAGCCGTCCATATATTTTAACAGATCATTATAGATGATGAGCCTAAAAATGAGGGAGATCGAAATCTTGATTGGACCACACCACAGAGCCTAGAAACGAGGGAGATCAAAATCTCGATTGGACCACACCACAAGAACTCACAGTCTCTTAAAAGCTATTTGTTTGTTTTTTTTTTTTTTTCCACACACCCCCATACACTCACGCTATACTGGCATTTCACCACCTTTGGATACTCGAACCTGAACAGGGTGTTGAAACTCCTAAGAGTCTACCACCAGAGCAAGATAAATTAAAGTACTAATTTTTTCATGCTTTTTAATGTTGAAGCTGATTAGTTACTTTTTTAACTCTAAAATTGAGGGTGTGAATTTCATGTGGGGCCCATGTGATGTATGTGGCTTATTCATGCCGTCCATCTACTTTGTGGGCTGATTTTAGGATATGAGCTCAAAATTAAGGAAGATCTAAAGGTCAAGTGGGCCACGCCCTTGGGAATTGAACGATTGCGTTGAAACTTTTTAAGGTCCCTAAAAGTTTTGGATCAAGCTGATATTTGTGATTTCCCTTCATATGTCTCTTGATCTTAGGTTAGATGATAAATAAACAATCTTATGAACCCTAAGAAGTAAAAAGTTTTCACCGGTGGATGTTTTACGACCACGGTTTCCTGTGGTGTGGACCACTTGAGCTTTGGATCTGCTTCATTTTTTAGGCTCATGCCCTATATTGTTCCACTAAAACAGATGAATGGCTAGGATATGTCACATACATATGGTAGAGGGCTCATAAATTTAAGTTAGTACCTTTCAGACCACTTTTTGAGGAAATACTCTATTTCTTTTAAATAATGGTAAAAATTAATAATTTGCAATTTAATTGAACTTACCTGACAAATGAAATTTTAAACACTCGCTCAATTACTTACTTAAAATAGGAATGTTTGGACAATCTAACACTTGACACATGCTTGTGGAAATAGGACACTGGATTTTCATTTTTAACCCACCAAAAAATGTCTATCAATTCAAAATTTGGGATAATAAAATTGTATGTCCTTGGAAAATTATAGCCAAATCAAATGGTTTAGAATATGTCACATGACAGCCATGTCACATATGGTATGTATGAACTTTAAATGAAAAGGTTAAAAACATATACATATGGGAGCATTAAATACTAAAGTTTTATTAAAATCAACTCAAATAAGTCTTGTTAAGGCAAATCTCTAATAAGCATTAAATGTTAGAGTCCAATCAAAAGCAATATTGAGTAAATGTAAGAGTCCAATGACATAAATACTCTAACAAGGTTTCTTATACAAAAATTCATTGATGTTTTACTCTTAGAAAATGTTTCCTATGCAAGAGTCCAGTGACTCAGAGACTCAAATAAATCTTTTTATACATGACTGAAATAGCAAGATGCGCATGTGATATCTTGTATATGTGTCCTAATATGATATATAGGCTAGACTTATATAGAGAATCAATGGAATTTACATGGTTAAATATCCAAATTTCTCATATTGCCTAATCGTACGCAAAGTCGTTGCCTTTTAAAACCTATAAAAGTATCACTTAAAGAAGAGCTCAAGGCCCTCGCCAACAACAATTAATCTATCTTTATACGGCTCTATGCTACCCTTTTATCTTTTGTCCTGCATGGACTTTTATAAGCCTGTTTGGTACATGGTGTGATTAAATGGTGTGGAGTTGCATTTGGTCTTATGCAAATTCCATCTAGCCCGTGAAAACGACTCAAAGGATTGGATTAATCCCAATGTTAGATCATCCAAAGTCAATAACAGATACTATAGATTTTTTTCGTGGATTTTGAAATTCACTACATCTATGGGCCTCACATTGATGTGTGTGTTTTATCCAAGCCATTCATTCATATGTGCCCTTTACACATTACATTCAAGTTGCATATCATTACAGCGAATGGCAAGAATTTGATCCCAACGACAATTGGAGAGTTAAAATATCATGGTATTTCTAGACATGCAATCATTGCACAATAACAATGCTAATTTCATCTAATGCAATTCCATACAAGTTAAACCCCATGGTTAAATGGTATGGAATTGCATTAAATAGAATTAACACCATTGGTGCACAATGATTGAATGTCTAGAAATACCATAATATTTTATCTATTCTATCTCCACATTTGGGATCAAATCATTCCTTAGGGAAAACACTACATTAAGTGAAACCCTGCTTGATAGACCATGGAATTGTAATCAATGGACCAAATTCACAACTGATATTAGTCACTCATACACATATATAACTCAAATGTCACATGTAAAGGAGCCATATGAATGAACAACATTGATATAACACATGCATCAATGTGGGGACTACCAATGTAGTGGATTTCAAAATCTACCGAAAATCTTGCATGCGACCAAATGCAATTCCATTCACATAATCCCATCCTTCCCATTATCTCCAAATGCCGAATAGAATCTCTATGTGACCAAATGTAACTCCATCCTACCTAATCTCACTTAAGCCTATGTATCAAACAGGCTAGCTTCCTAACCTAGTCACTCCACTTTTATCCATCTATACTTCATGAATCCCACACACCTTAGACGATTTGAGCCTCATTTTTTGATAAGTTGATGGAGAGCATTCATCAGTCACATGCTTCATGATAAACTTGACAGTTTTTGCCACAATAGAAGATTTTTTTTTGTTTTTCTGCATTACAATTGGACAACATCAACATTGATAATTGCATTAAATGCTGGTAGTGATAAGGTGGCTAAATCAAAATGCATGTAAACATAAAATTGCTATTAAAGACAAACAAAGGACTCAAAGTCGGACTCTTTTACCTTAGATTTAGGGCCTGTTAGATTTTCCATGATGCAGGTAAATTCTTGGTAAATAAGTAATTATTACTTTTTCACTTGTTTGAAAATAAGTGAGTAATTCCACCTAAAAAATCGGTTCAAAAATATTGACTTAAATCCGTGGGCCACACCATAATGTATATGATATATCCGTGTCATCCATCTATTTTATTAGAATATTTTAAGGCATAAGCCAAAAAATAAGGCAAATCCAGTGCTCATTTGGCCCATATGACAGGAAACAATGGACTTAATTTGTCCGCCATTGAAAGTTGGTTCTTTTACTAGGCCCACATTGAGGTTTGCTCACCATCTAACCTGTTCATAGGGTCACATAGACATGAATAAGTGAAAAACATAAATATAAGCTTGATCTAAAACTTCTAAAGCCCCAAGAAATTTTTTATGATAGGCATTCGATTCCCACAATTTCACGTGGTGTGGTCCACTTGAGCTTTGGATTTGCTTAATTTTTGAGCTCATGCCCTAAATTCAGCAAACATAAGGAATGGGTGGCGTGGATAAGCCACACGCATTAAGGTGGCTTCCATATTTATTTTGCAAATTTCTCACTTTAAGTGTTTAAAAAGTAACCGGTCATGTAAGCATTAAGAAAATTACTCATTCACATGGTAATTACAGTTCAGCCAGAAAATCAAAGAGTACCTTATATCTGCGTACAGTGATTTCAAAGAGCTCACCTGTCAACGTCTGAGTGACTAAATTACAAATGAAATACAGGGCGGAATGATCAGGAATTAAAAAATAACAGATCCTGTGCCTTGATATTCCTGACATGAAATTATTGCATAATAATAGTGGGGGCCGAGTCTTTGCATTGGGAATTTCAAAAGGTAAAAGCGCATACTTGGAGAATTTCAAAAGGTCTAGTACTCCTAATCCGCGTCTTCTTTAAGTGGGGAGCGGATCAGGTGGACCCTCACAATGGGCCCACGTTGATGCATGGGTAGTATATCCATGCCGTCCATACCTTTTATCAAATCATTATAATACATGAGACAAAAAACCAAGTAAATCTAAATTCAAGGTGGACCACACTATAGAAAATAGTGGCGATTGACCGTTAAAAACTTCCAATAAGCTACCAAAGTGGCAAATAAAAATTATAGTGGGCCATGGGAATTTTTTAATGGTTAGCGTTTAATCCCCACTGCTTCCTGTAGTTTGGCACCCTGCCATACGTATCTGCTTCATTTTAAAAGCTTATGTTCTAAATTGAGATGGAAAATGGATGGACAGCATCAATATACAACACCTTATATCAAAGTGGGCCCATGGTCAGGGCTGCACCGTGTTGGTGAGGCCTGGCCACACCTAATCGGCTCACTTTAATTTATTCCGTGCTTGCACAACAATCACATTCGAGAAATTTACGACTGTGGACCCTACCTTTTATCCATTGGATATTCTTGAAACAATACAAACTTAGAATACGCAGTTGGACCTCCTCGTACAGGACGATAAATTTCAGGACGAAAATACCCCTCCTTTTCACGGAAACGGATTGGGTACGCCTCCTGCCACCCGCCCATGACGGATAGTCAGTGGTACGTGGGCCTCACCACGATGTTTGCTTTTCATCCATGCCGTCCATATATTTTTTGAGATCATTTTATGGTATGAGACCAAAAATGAGGTATATCCAGGTCTCAAGTGTACCACATTACAGGAAACAGTGTTGAATGAGCGTCAACCATTGGAAACTCAGGTGGAGCCCACTGTGATGTTTGCGAGAAATCCTCCCCATCTAAGTTCATTCATAGGGTCACAAAGACCTGGATGAAGAGGAAAAACAAATTTCAGAATGATCAAAAACTTTTGTAACCCCTGAAAGGGTTTCAATGGTAGACGTTCAATTCCCCACTGCCTTTTACGGTGTGGTCCACTTGATAGCTAGATCTATCTTATTTTTCGTCTCAAGCCTTAATATGAGCTCGCCAAATAGATGAACGGTTTGGATATAACACAAACCTCATGATTGGACCCACACATGCAACACAGTAAAAAAAAAAAAAAAAAAACCACATACTGCCAACTGCAAAAGTTTTTTTTTTTTTTTTAACACTGGGAGAACTTTTTCTCCCTTACATTTTTCTCTAATACATAATTATATAAATATGTATATATAAGTATATAAAAATATTTTTTTATCTTTTAATTCATTTCTTTGTCCATGTATTCAACAAGCATATCTCCTAAATTAAAATGATTTGTTTTTTTTTTTTTTACACACCCCCACACACTCACACTAGTGGAATTTTACCACCTATGGATACTCAAACGCTTGACCGGGTGTTGAAACTTCTAAGAGTCTACCACCCGAGGGAGAGTAAGGATCCAAACTAGAATGATATACTTAACGTACTATATATGATTTTGGGGTAGGAGAAGTTAATTTAGCGGGGCAAGCATGAAAACATGAAATTCAACGGGGCAAACATGAAAATGAGAGGGCAAGCATGAAAATTAGCGAGGCAAACATGAAAATGAGAGGGCCAAACATGAAAATGAGCAAGGCAAGCATGAAAAGAGCAGGGCAAACATGAAAAAGAGCGGGGTAAACTAGAAAATTAGTGGGGGAAACATGAAAAGCAGCGGGGAAAACTAAAATATGAGCGGGGCAAACTAGAAAATCAGCGGGGGAAACATGAAAATCAGCGGGGAAACATGAAATGCAGCGGCGCAAACATGAAATGCAACGGGGCAAATTAGAAAATCAGCGGGGGAAACATGAAAAGAAGCGGGGCAAACTAGAAAATCAGCGGGGGAAACATGAAAAGCAGCGGGGCAAACTGAAACATGAGCGGGGAAAACTAGAAAAGCAATGAGAGAAACATGAAAAACAGGAAACATAAAAAGTAATGGGCAAACTAGAAAATCAATGGGAAACATGAAAAGCAATGGGAAACCGAAATATGAGTGGGGCAAACTAGAAAATCAACGGGAAACATGAAACGGAGCGGCAAACCGAAATATGAGCGGACAAACTAGAAAATCAAGGAAACATGAAAAGCAATGGGCAAATAGATTGAGTGTGGATTGTTTGTGTAGAACGTACACTAGTGACGTTGGGTCTCATTTGTCCATGTCATTTCCAAGGACTCAAGCTAACAAGATATGTCGGATTTCTCTCTCCCAAATAGATTACGTTCTATGCTACATGACTTTTTAAAGGGGTAGTCCTATATTTTGGCTTGGTTTTTTAAAGAAAAAAAATGAAGTTCTTTATGATGAATAATCACGTATATAATTAATAAAATCATAGATACAAAAAATAAATCCTATATTGAAATATAATAAACTAATATAATAATGAAAATATTAGCATGCATACACCCGACCAACCCAATCAACCCATCGAGCCCTCTTGTGTTGGGCTTGGGTTGAGAATTCCCAACCCAAGATTGGGTTGGGTTAGGTCAAGGTTTAGGTATAGGAACCTTGGGTTGGGTTAGGGTTGAGCACCAACCCGAACCAACCGGCCCGACTTCCAGCCCTAATTTCATGTTTGCTTTACTCAATTTCATGTTTTACCCGCTAAATTTCTAGTTTTCCCCACTCAATTTCATGTTTGCCTCACTTAATTTCATGTTTGCCCCGTTGAATTTCAGTTTGACCACGAAGTGATTGAAATTGACCACAAACTGAATGAAATGGATTTTTGACCATCGACCCGATGGAATCTTGGAAAATAACTAGGTTGGTTGGCTAAATTAGCTTCTCCTACTCCAAAATCATATGTGGTATGTTAAGTAAATCATTCTAGTTTAGGAGATATGCTTGTTAAATAAATAGACAAAGAAATGAATTGAAAGATAGAAAAATATTTTTATATACTTATATATACATATTTACTTAATTATATAGCCCACTATGCAGTATGTGTGAAACCACCTCCATCTATTAGGTCAAAACACTTACTTTCACCATTAACTATAGGGTCCCACTGACCCTAATTTACTAGCTTCTTTTTTCTTTTCTTTTTTCGTTATAAGTCCTACGGCATTTTGTGGGTCCCATTATAAGGTACGTGTTATATCCAAACCGTCCATCTATTTGACGAGCTCGTATTAAGGCTTGAGACGAAAAATAAGACAGATCTAGCTATCACCTAGATCCATAGCTCAACTGGTAGACTGAGTGAAAATACCTCGTTTCAACACTTGAGGTCTTGGTATCGATCCTAAGAGCCGGGCAAGCATGAAAAAGAGCGGGGCAAACATAAAAATGAGTAAGGTAAGCATGAAATATGAGCGGGGCAAACTAGAAAAACAGCGGAGCAAACTGAAGTATGAGCGGGGCAAACTAAAAAAACAACGGGGTAAACTAGAAAAGCAGTGAGAGAAACATGAAAAACAGCGGGTCAAACTAGAAAAACAGCGGGGAAAACATGAAAAACAACGGGGGAAACTAGAAAAATAGCAGGGAAAACATGAAAAACAGTGGGGCAAACTAGAAAAATAGCGGGGGAAACATGAAAAATAACGAGGGAAACATGAAAAACAGCGGGGCAAACTAGAAAAACAGCGGAGGAAACATGAAAAACAGTGGAGAAAACATGAAAAACAGCGGGGCATGTTTTTCATGTTTTCCCCGCTGATTTTCTAGTTTTTCCCGCTGTTTTTTATGTTTCCCTCGCTGTTTTTCTAGTTTGCCCCGCTGTCTTTCATGTTTCTTCCGCTGTTTTTCATGTTTCCCCCGCTGTTTTTTTAGTTTGCTCCACTGTTTTTCATGTTTCCCCCGCTGTTTTTCTAGTTTGCCCCGCTGTTTTTCTAGTTTCCCCCACTACTTTTCTAGTTTGCCCCACTGTTTTTCTAGTTTACCCCGCTCATACTTCAGTTTGCCCTGCTGTTTTTCTATCTTGCCCCACTCATATTTCAGTTTGCCCCGCCATTTTTCTAGTTTGCTCCGCTATTTTTCACGGAAATACCCTTCCTTTTCACAGAAACGGATTGGGTACTCCTCCTGCCACCCGCCAATGGCGGATCGTCGTTGGTCTGTGGGCCCCATCATGATGTATGATTTTCATCCTTGCCGTCCATATATTTTTCCAAATCATTTTATGGTATGATACCAAAAATGAGGTATATCCAAATCTCAACTATACCACATTACAGGAAACAGTGTTGAATGAGCGTCAACCATTAGAAACTCAGGTGGGGCCAACTGTGATGTTTGTGAGAAACCCGATAAAACTTAGGTTGGGCTTGGGTTGAGGTCTCAGGTTATCCGACCTAACCCGAACTCGATCAATATATTAGTTACTTATAAATTATAATTGAGTGTGGATTGTTTGTGTAGAAGGTACACTAGTGATGTCAGGTCTCATTTGTCCACGTCATTTCCAAGGGATCACACCACGGGAAACAATGGGCATAATGATTTCCACCGTTGAAACCATAATGGGCCCAATAGTGATGTTTGTTTGTTATCAAACCTATTCATAAGATCATATAGACATGGATTAATAGAAAAAACAATTATAAGCTTGATCCAAAACTTCTATAGCCCCCAAGAAATGATCAACAATAGAAGTTCAATTAAAAATTTCATTTCGTGTGGTCCATTTGAACATTGAATAAGTTTAGATTTATCGGCTTAAGCAATGAAAAACTCTGTTAAGTTCGCCCCGCTGATTGTCTAGTTTGCCCCATTGAATTTCATGCTTGCCCTGCTCAATTTCATGTTTGGATTTTCTCTTTCGAACTATCCTTATAAACTTCGTGTGTTGGATAGGTTCTGACGACCCTTGACCCAAACCCTAGGTTGAAGCATTTAATCGGGTTTTCTCTTTCCAAATATCCGTAAAATTGCTATACATATGTTATATTTGAGGATTATATAAATATGCAAACCCACTGATGTGTATTGTGTTCGACGAAATGCCTGTGTAGGCCTGATAATAACATTACTTGCTAAGTATGGTTGACAAAATGAGTTCAAACTTGGTTTTGCTAAGTGAGGTTGACAAAAAAGAAAAATACCATCAGGATTATTGTGAAGGAAAAAAACTAAAAACACATTATCAACTCACTGTTGTGACTTGACGGTTTGGATATAACACATACCTCATAATGAGACCCACTCGGTGGGGATTACAACAGGGAAAAAAAACAAAAAAGCCAGCGAGGTAGGGTCAGAACTAGGCCTATAGGTACGGATTATAACCGTAGCTATAACTGTAGTGCTATGCACTTTTTATTTTTATTTTTATTTTTTTATTTTTTACATGGAGAACATTTTCCCCCTTACATTTTTCTATAATACATAATTATGTAAATATGTATATATAAGTACATAAAAATATTTTTCTATCTTTTAATTCATTTCTTTCTCTATTTATTTAACAAGCATATCTCCTAAACTAGAGTGATTTACTTAACTTACCGCATATGATTTTGGGGCAGGAGAAGCTAATTTAGCCAACCAACCTAGTTATTTTCCAAGATTTCATTGGGTCGATGGTCGAAAATCTATTTCATTCATTTCGTGGTCAATTTCAATCACTTCGCTTATAATTCAGTTTGCCCCGCTGTTTTTCTAGTTTGCCCCGCTCATAATTCAGTTTGTCCCGTTGTTTTTCTAGTTTGCCCCACTCATATTTCAGTTTGCCCTGCTGTTTTTCTAGTTTGTCTTGCTCATATTTCAGTTTGCCCCGCTGTTTTTTTAGTTTGCCCCGTTCATAATTCAGTTTGCCCCGCTGTTTTTCTAGTTTGCCCGGCTATTTTTCTAGTTTTCCTCACTCATATTTCAGTTTGCCCCGCTGTTTTTTTAGTTTGTCCCGCTTTTTTTTTTTGTTTGCCTCACTCATATTTCAGTTTGCCCCGTTGTTTTTTTAGTTTGCCCCGGTCATATTTCAGTTTGCCCCGCTCGGGTGGTAGACTCGTAGGAGTTTCAACACCCGGTCAAGCGTTCAAGTATCCGTAGGTGGTGAAATTCCACTAGTGTGAGTGTGTGGGGGTGTGTGTTCATGTTTCCCCTGCTAAATTTCATGTTTCCCTCGATCAATTTTCTAATTTGCCCCACTCAATGTTTTCTCAAAGCGATCATTTTTTATATATCGCAATGGAGAATTACATCGTTTATAGTTGAAAAGAAGAGTCAAAAGAGGTTTTCTAATCTGATGGAATATTAGAAAATAACTAGGTTGGTTGACTAAATTAGCTTCTCCTACCCCAAAATTATATGTGGTAAGTTAAGTAAATCATCCTAGTTTAGGAGATATGCTTGTTAAATAAATAGACAAAGAAATAAATTAAAAGATAGAAAAATATTTTTATATACTTGTATATACATAGTTATATAATTATGTATTAGAGAAAAATGTAAGGGGGAAAAAGATCTCCATGTAAAAAATAAAAAATAAAATTTTAAAAAAAAGAGAGAGAAAAAAGTGTATAGCATTATAATTATGGCTACGATTATAATCCGTAGCCATAGGCCGAGCTCTGACCCGGTCGACCGGTCCCAGCCCGGTCGACCCCAACTCGCTGACTTCTTTTCTTCTTCTTTCTTTTTCTTTTTTTTTTTCCCCTTTTTAATCCCCACTGATTTTTGTGGGTCTCATTATGAGCTATATGTTATATCCAAACCGTTCATCTATTTGACGAACTCATATTAAGGCTTGAGATGAAAAATAAGACAGATCTAGCTAGCAAGGGGACCACACTGTAAAAGGCAGTGGGGAATTGAACCTCTACCATTGAAACCCTTTTAGGGGTTACAGAAGTTTTGGATCATTATGAAATTTGTTTTTCCTCTCCGTACAGGTCTTTGTGACCCTATGAATGAACTTAGACGGAGAGGATTTCTCACAAACATCACAGTGAGCCCCACCTGAGTTCCCATTGCCCGACCGTCCGTCAGCGCTCGTATCTGCATGCCTGCACGAGGAAGGCAGGGGTATTTTCGTCCTCAAATTCGGTGTCCGTACGAGGAGGTCTTGGTGCGTATGTTAAGTTTGTATTGCTTCGTAAAAACCACTGGATAAAAGGTGGGGTCCACAGTCGTAAATTTCTCATCACATTCTTTTTCTCCCTTTAATTTATTCCATGCTTGCTTATCAATCACACTCCCTTTCCCTCCGTGTTGGGAGCTATTTGATACTCAGGCAGCATATGGCATTTGATACACGAGCACTTTTCTTTACACTATTCATGTATGGAGTCACAAGTCTATGTACATGAAATGTATTCTGCCTATTAGATGTGTTATCCCATGTTAGGTCCACTTGAGTGCTGGATCTGCCTCATTTTTGTACTCATACCTATAAATGATCGGAGAAAAGGAATGAACGGTGCAGATATACAGATCCATCACAGTGGGCCTACCGGCAGAACTGACCGTTCATGGCTAAGACAGGCAGGGTGGGACGCATTCGGCGTGTTGACTTAGAGACCGTGGTTTACATGATTTAATCGGTTTAGGTTGAGTTAATTTACGCCACGTATGGAATTTATGAGTGCCTGTGTATCAAACGCCATACGCTGCTTGAGTATCAAATAACTCCCAGAGACGGAGACGAGATGGTGATGCCCTAATACAGTATGATAGATGATACACGCGCGGGCACTTAGTAATCACTTAAAAGATTGCAAAAGTGGCATACAAATAGGCAAATTAAATTGTCCAAATTGCTTATAAAGTGTAAATGTATCATAAGCTAAAAATTAATCCTACTCGATTATTTGGTCATCAAATAGCATATGTTGATGTTTATTTGATTATCCAATGGTCCTATTTCCTCAAACACATACTCAAATAAAATGTTGGTGTCGACGCGGAAATATGGGTTGCCTTTCATGGACCTTCACATACCTACATAAGGAGAAGACAATAGGAAACCCTAGCTGCAGTGGGGGACCCTTCGATGCCTAAGTTACATAGGGAATCTGGGTCTGGTAATAAACAAGGTTTTGGACTTGAGATTGTGCGTACCTTTTACTATTAGGGATGCACCTATTTATAGGTGAGAGATAGTGGAGGTGTAGGAGATGATCTCCTTATTTGGTAGGTGTATATTATGGAGGAATTCGGATCCCGTGCCTGTCGTGAAGATCTCTCAAGATCCTCGACTAAAATCTTAGGCAGATTCATGTTGCGAGCATCCAGCTAGATCTTCAGTTAAGATCTTGGGTAGATACCGTCGAGACCAAGTCGGAATTAGCAGAAGTGGAGTCGTGCCAACCTAGAGTTATACCGATCCGGGCCCTTCGGCGAGTAGTGTTCTTTTGGCATCAAGCAAATCAACGGATTCTCCGACCTACTCTTGAGGTTTATCGAAAGATCATGTCTGATCTTATTTCCTACTCGGTTTGGGACCAGAAATAGAACCTTTTGATTGTATTGGTCTTTAGCCGGCCTGGCTAAGTTCACAGAATGCCAACCTGACCTTATCTTATTAATGGAAATATTTTTCCCATAACAGTTAGTATCATTCAACCAATCGGAATTATGGCTTTTCATAATTGGAAATCACAGTGTAATCAATTTTGTTTGAGTTAATATATGACAAGTGTACAATTTCTGAATGCTATATATACTCACAAAAACTATACTAGTTTTTTCCCCTAAAAATAGACCCAAGGTATGATGGGAGCTTTTTTATAGACTTTCTTTTTAAAATTTTATTTATTTTAAGAGACCAGAGCATGTTTCTAATTTTTTGGGATGAAAATATTCTTGAATCTTTTTTATGTACATATGCATTTTATTATTAATTACTTTCTGACTAACTCTTCCATTACTACTACACTTTGGCTATCTTTCATGCTTTTTGACTACTTTTTGACAATCTTTTGTGTTTTCTGACTACCCTTTCTAATAGAAACTCCAACCTAAAAAAAGAAGAAGAGTTTCTTCTTCTTTTTATGTTGAGATGGACTACTTAGATGCATATGCTTAGAGGGAAAAAAAAAAAACTAATAGAAGAAGACGAAAGATATCAAAAGATTAAGCTTAATTAGATGGATCTTTTGCTAAGAGTCAAACTTTAAGTCCACTTTTGAAAGCTCAAATGGTGTCTAAATGAAATGATTCTAGTCCTATTTAAAAGGTTTTTAAATTATATTTCCAACCAGCATAAGATCACCCTGACCCGATCCATAAGGAGGGAACTATGATCATTTCCATGAGATTGTACGATGTTGGAAAAACTATTATCGTGGTTTGTAAATGTAAGTGATCACGTCTATACACATACGCAATCGCAATCACAATCTTACACATAAACGATCACAATCTGTACGCATAAGCAATCATGTTTGTAGTCTTGTGAACGTTATGAATTGGCGCCCACGCTGATTGGCATGTTTTGTTTTTAATCATGGGGTTGACTAGACTGATTTGTATTGGTGTTGGAGTCGCCACTAGCCAATTAATCTCAGAATCCCGTAGTCGGCTAGAACCCGCAGAATATGTAAGGTTGGAGAAATTCGAAGACTCTCCTACCTTAGATTGACTCCTGGTCTGTGATCCGGGATTGCGGGTAAGAGACCTCAGTTACAAAGAGGGAAGGTGTTAGGTACCCTCTCTGCCTGTACAAATGTACGGTCTCTATTTAGTGTGGTAAAGCAATCTCAAGGGATGGGTGATGTGTTCGAGATAAGACTAGACACAGACGCAGATTTTTGATGCGGCAAGATCCGAGATTTCGGCAGGCTATATAGCATATGTTCAACGATGTGTCTAAAAAGCGGATATGATGATGCTTATGTAAAAAGGTAAAGAAAAAAGGACTAGATCACTAGGAATTTTTGATGTGACATGATCCGAGATACAACAAGTCACAGAGCATACATTCACTAGAGATCTAGAGAAGAAGGGGGGTTAAGAAGGGAATAGATGACATGATGATGAATGCTTATATGTAAAATGAAAAGATTTCTAGCTTGATTTTGAGTAAGCTAAGACATGGGTTGCACCATGATAAATCCGTGCTGGACTTAGGGTTGAGGAGGCTAAGGGGTGGCTGAAAAAATTGAACTTTGAGGCTTGGGAGCTCTCTCTCTCTCTCTCACTTGGATTTTGGAAATGAGAAGTGGTTGTTCCTAAAATGAGAAGAAGAGAGGGCTATTTATAGCCTTCTCCAATGGTATTGTGGTAATTTTTGAGGATGTGAAGGGTGAAAGCTAACATGGTAGCTTGGGAATGGTTGAGGAGAGAGAAACGCCACGTGGCGTACTCCCATTGGCTCTTGGGGTTGGTAAGAAAGTAAATAGGGTTGGCTGGAGTGGTAATTTCAAAAGAAAGTTGACTTTCGGGCACAGAGACAGTTGTTGCTCGGAGGACACATGCGCCCCGCGAGCAGAGGTAATTTAAGTATCGCCGGCGGTAGTTAAACTACCGCGCAGGTCGAGCTTGGGCTAGGCATTGTCCATTGGGCCTCGTTTGGTGCATTGGCTCATCCGATAGTCTTCTTCTGGACTTTTGAGTTCAAATAGGTATGTTCCTATGGTGATTTGCATGTATACTCTGATTCTGACGGGTTTTAGGTTTGGATTGGAATTCGAGTTAGGCTGGGTTTAAGGTCTAGGTTAAGGTTAAGGTGGGGTTTAGAGGTTCGGATTAGGATTTTGGGTTTGGATTAGGGTTTCGGGGTTTGGATTAAGGTTTGGATTAAGGTTTTGGGGTTTGGATTAGGATTTCGGGTTTGGATTAGGGTTTCGGGGTTTGGGCATGATCATGGTCCGGATTGTCCCTTCCTTTTTAAGATATTACCCTGGGTGGGATGTCTACAAGTCTGTACACATAAGTGATCATAATCACGGAGTACACATGTAAGCAATCGTGGTCTACATACGTAAGCAATTGCAATCATGTTCTGTATATGTAAGAAATCACAGTTTATAGATGTAAGTGAACACGATCACAATGTATAAATGTAAGCAATCACAGTTTATATATGTGAGCATTTATGATTTTTTTTTGACATCATGCGATCTCACAAAAATGATAATAACTCACTAGTTACAAGTCAAATCGAAACGATCTTTAGATCGTTGAAAAGATAATTAAAAAACCTTTCAAACATAATCACCTCATTTAAACATCATTTGACCTTTCAAAGGTGGATTTAAAGTCGGACTCTTGACAAAAATGCATGTCTAAGCCTAATCTTTTAAAGGAAAAAAAAAAACCCATAAAAAATGAACTAAGACTATAGGTAAGTGTAAATTACAAATTGCTTGTGATAATTCTAAATAAAAGCAAACACTTAAAATGCATCCTAAGGATGCATGGATCTTAAGCAATGGTGGGATAAGATTGAAAAAATGAGGGCCTTTCCCAATTAATCCAATCGAAGGAAATGTCAAACCATGTTTGTCTAAATTTACATAAATAAATAAAAAGATTTTGACCAAAGTAACCCTGTGATATTGCCAAACATCTTAAAAATTGGAAGATTTAAACAAATGCCCTAACTAGCACCCAACACATTTTTTTAAAATTTTAGGATGAAATTGTTTTTGCTTGGAGGCTTGTGCACGTATGAACCTTCTTATTATTCATTTGTTGTTTAGGATTTAAACCAAAGTAACCTTGTGATATTGCCAAACGTCCCAAAAATTAAAAGGTTCAAACAAATGCCTTGGATAGTCCCCTAATACCTTTTTTAAAAAAAATTGCAACAAAATTGTCCCGCACTACCTTTTACGTTGAGCCCAGCCCATGATGGCGGGAGGGATTAAGATAGGGTAAACACTTTAGCGCTCACTATGGTATTTTGTTAGAAATCCATACTGTTCACATGTTTTTCCAAATCATTTTATGAGATGATTCCAAAAATGAGGTAGATCCAAAGCTCACGTAGGCCACATTATAATACTAATAATAGTAATAATAATAATAATAATAGTGGAAATTGTATGCACACGGTTGAAACATTCATCAAGTTGCAGAAGCTTTGGACTAGGCTAATATTTTTATTCTTTTAGTTCATCCCTGTGATAGGGACTTTATAAGCATTTGGGCCACTTTATGAATGGTGGAGCCTAGAAAAGTTTAAACGATAGGCAACCCCTTTCCACTGTTTTCAGACATGTGGCCCACTTGAGTTTCAAATATGTCTTATTTTTTATCTCATTTCTTAACATGATCTTCCAAAACAGATAGATGGAGTGGATTTCTCACAAACATCACGGTGGGCCCAACATAACTTTCGATGGCAGGAACTTTTTGTAAAAGACTTTTGCTTGAAATCTGCATTAACATGATGGACATGAGGTGCATTGGGTAGCGGGACCTAACTAAAGATGGATGGTCTTGTGGGGCCCACTGTGATGTGTGTATTTTATCAATGTCGTTCATTCATTTTGAAAGAATATTTTAAGGCATGATCCAAAAAAATGAGGCACATTAGAGGATTAAGTGGACCACACCACAGAAACCAATAAGATTGAAAACCTACCGTTTATAATTTCTTGGGGTTATAGAATTTTTTGATGTAACTCATTCTTTGGCTATGGATTCGACACACCCAGGCCTTGACAACCTTGACCATTAATACATGATAATCATGACCCAGACCCTTAACACATGACAACCATGACTCAAGCCCTTAAATACACAACCCCGACTTAGACCCTTAATACACAACCTCATCCCTTAACAAATGATATATGTTCATTGCCTTCCAAGGTCATACATTATAAAATCTAAATTCTATCTCTTTTATTGTCTTCTGCATGACAACCACAACCACCCATCTCCACCTTAAATTTCTTCCGACAATTACTTCTTCCTTCGACAACAATCATGATCATCTCTCTCTATTCACAACCAAAAGTGGCTTCTAAGAAAATTCTATTCTACCAAAAAAAAAATCCATTCAAAATGTCTTCCACCTATCAATGGCTATCATATTTAAGAAATGTGGTCGTTGGAGCAAAAACAACACTCATTTTTAGAGTCATAGAAGTTGTTGGTGCTCATGCTTTAGAGAAGTTGATGGCGGTGATCGCTAGCCGAAAAATGCAGTTGGAGGAATTGGTGCTGGGTCCTTGAAAGAAATGCTTGAAAAGGAAGAAGAATAGTCCTTAGAAAATAAGAAAGGAAGAAGAAGGTTCGTACCATCACTAGCTTCCAACCACGGCTAATTTCATTTCAAGAAGGAAGTACCTAAATCATTTGTTTAAACTTTCCAATTTTTAGAGTGTGTGTTTGGCTATACCACAAAACCACTTTGGCCAAAATCTCATAAATAAATGCTCCACATCTGCAATGTAAAATGCAATCATTATGTTTTTGCTTGAAGTGGTAAAACAAATAAAAATATTACAAAAGTAGTGCCGACTTCCAAGTTAGTTTCCGTTCATTTATGGGACTTCGAAGTTAGTTTCACTCATTTACAAGTGGTGGCGACTCTTCAACAATCCAAATGTTATAATTTTTTTATCACAATCTAGACCGTCAAAATAGCTTTAAAAGCTATGTAGCATAATCGAAAATTTACACTAACAAGATTTTTATTTTCGAATTTTGACCACTCACCACCCATTTCATAATAAAAAATTCCACACATGGCAATCGTCAAAATAGCTTTAAAAGCTTTGTTATGTTGATTACTCTATATTTGAATTTGTATGGTGATATTTGATTGGAGGATTTGAGCTGGGCTCTAACGGTTCTTGACTTGTTCGACTCGTTTGGATCAATCTCTATGTTGCATTGTAGGATTGATCTCTGCTCTATTTTTCAGGGATTTTTAGGGTTAGGAGAGATTGTTTTGTGGTTGTGGTAGACTCAGTTGAGTTGACTCGGTTGGATTGATCTCTGCTCTGTTTTTCAGGGTTATGTGAGCATGTTTTGTAGCTCGTGTTTGGTTCTTTGTTTTATTTCAGAAGAGATTGAATAGTATGATTTCTAGTATCTAATAGTTGATGGTACCATACCATGTTTGGAGATTGCAGGATTTAGGGTCTGTTTGGATGCGCCCTCGCGCAGGTCACCTAAATACCATTTTAAGGGAAAAGGGCACATGTCACCTAAACACCATGTTAAGGGAAAAGGATTCATGTTGTGCCTTTGGATGCGCTTTCGCAAATCCCCTTTGAGCCTCAACTTGTCTAAATAGGCACTAAACAGCCCAGTCACCGAAAACCAGTCAGATTGATTTTTTTGGAAAATCGTCTGACAAAGTCATCCCATTGAAGAGCTAAGATCGTTCAATCGGTTTATTTTTGGGCTTGACCAATTTGATTGGTTGATCCAATCAATGACCATATCCATGTTTGGAGATTGCAGGATTTAGGGTCTGTTTGGACACACCTAAATACAATTTTGAGTGAAATCATTTTCATGTTATGTGTTTGGATGTACTTTCACAAACTCCCTTTGAGCTCCCACCTGTCGAAATAGGCACTAAAAAGCCCAGTCGCGAAAAACCAATTGGATTAATTTTTGGAAAATTGACCGACAAAGTCATCCCACTAAAGAGCTAAGATCGTTCAATCAGTTGGATTTTTGGGCTTGGCCAATTTGATTGCTTGATCCAAATCAATGGCCATGTCCATGATTGGAGATTGCAGGATTTAGGGTCTGTTTGGAAGCACCTAAACACTATTTTGAGTGAAATCCTTTTTGTGTTGTGAGTTTGGATGTACTTTCACAAACTCCCTTTGAGCTCCTACCTGTCCAAATAGGCACTAAAAAGCTCAGTCGCTGAAAACCAGTCGGATTGGTTTTTGGAAAATTGACCGACAAAGTCATCCCACTAAAGAGCTAAGATCGTTCAATCGGTTTAATTTTTGGGCTTGGCCCATTTGATTGGATGATCCAAATCAATAGTCATATCCATGTTTACATTTTCGTTTCTAATTTTTCTTTTGATCTTATAGAGTTTTCTTCTTTGTTGTTCCTTCACAGGGGAGCTAATGCAGATCAGTTTCATACCACAATCAGCAACAATATCACTGAAGTGACAGGTTGCGTTCTTAAACAACCAGATTTGAATATCTACACTAGCAATGATCAGTGCTGCAGATCCACTCCTAGAGAAGATAGCCAATGCAGCCTGTTAGATCACAAGGTATATGAAGGAAAGCAGGTCTACAGGTGGGCGATTCTCAACCTCACCTCGTCCAGTCGCTGGAATCAGCTCAATGTCGAGCAATTCATTCAGAATATCGTCGAGCGGCCCCCAGGGTTGGCTTCCACATGAACCCACAATTCCTCAAACAGCTCTACAATACAGTAGTCCAGCAACGACGTGCTTTCCAATGACAAGCAGCTCTACAATACACTCAAACATGTCTATGGACGCACCCAAGGGAAGCTACAGATTCTTTTCTGCAAGATGGAGAGCTGCCGTGCAGGCTTCAACATCCTCAAGCGGATATATGGGACAGACATTGAGATTGTGACACAGTGCTTGCTGAGTCGCCTCACCAACCAGGGCAATGACCAATACTATATGGGCCTTGCACACAAGATCTAAACCAAGCTCAGTGGTAGCAACATGGACCGAGAAGATCCTGGACATGGGCTAGAAGTGGTCAGATCTTGTCGAGACAGATGCCTGGAAGAATGGCATCAAGTTGGAGAAATATGTTGGAAATACCGAAAAATAAAATAAAATAAATTAAATTATTTTTCGTTTCACCAAGCTGAATCACATAAAATATACGCTATCCTTAAAGTGTGCGAGGTACAAAGTGTGTCAACTAACACCACTACCGAGCCCACGCACGTGCACGCAACCCAAGCATCTCAATCTCCAAAGCTCTAGTCGAAGAGCAGGATCCATACTCATCGATGGTAAAGGCAAAGGCATGGGCGGAGATAGGAGCATGGGTGGCATTTCAGGCATTGGAGTGAGCTAGAGCACGATGGATAGATGCAGACGCAGAGGTAGTTGGAGTGAAGGCATCACTAGCACCCCCACTAGTTTCAGAGTAAGGCACATAGTTCACAGAGGCTAAGGCATAGGCAGCATCTCGTACAGATAGATACATCTCACTAGAATCACTTTCTTACCCATTAAGAATACTATACACACCTCCACATATAAACCCCGAATCTTCTCCTATCATTTCCAATGTGGGACAAAACATTTTGGTGGCAAAACCAAAATTTTGAAATTTTGAATATTTGATTTTTTTCAAAAAACCACAAATTTCAACAAAATATTTTTCAAAGACGGCGACAACTCCAATATGTGCACGCCACCTTCGTCAGCATCCTCGTCGTCTGGGTCATTGTCCACGTCGTCTTCCCTGTCTTCCCTTGAGATTGATAACTTGCCAATCTCGTGAATCATCTGATGTTTTGTTGAGTTTGTACAAGTGAACCCATGGTTTGGTGATCCAGAATGTTGGTTCTGTTGCGATGTTGGATGGACCATGTCCCAAAAACTGTCCAGATTAGAAGTCCCCAGTTGGAGTGATAAAGTCCCTTGATATACATTGATACACCACACTCTAACAGTTTAAGCTTTTAGGTAAAGGGTTGTTTGACATGGTATCAGAGCATAAGGTCTTATGTTCGAATCTCGAGAGCAGCAAATATGCCTCGCTAATATATTACTCTCCCATGGGGAGTCACTAAAATCAAGTCCGGCCCAAGGACCGAGAAATCAAGCCCAGCCTATTTATTGTGTGAGTGTCCCTCCACCCTTGTCAGTATGTTTCTTTTCATCTGTCTCTTCTTGACTATCGACTAAAGGCTAACAAACCAACGTCTCTAAACCATCAGCCCCACTTGGACAAACTGAAATTCCATTCAGGAGCTTACATGAGTTGGAAGTTTACATTGAGTAGGAGTCTGTGTGGAGGTTTCAGCACTTTTAGAGTCCTTGTTTTATGAGTGTTTGTGTTGCTTTGTCTGATGCCCATGGGCTTATGATTACTATCGCTTGTTTTCTGCAGAGGTAGGAGTGTATTTTAAGAGTCGTTTTGGCTGTTACAGGAGTCTTGGTCTTATGATGGTTTGTGTTTCTTGCTTTGCTTCATGTACTTTGAATGTACTCATATCTACTCATGGTTTGTTGTTTGTGTTTGAAAGATGTTAGTTTCCTGATAAATTTTAAGTTTGTGGAGGATTTTCTTGTAGATTATGAAGTGGGTCCCACATGTTATTTGAGCATTCTGTCATGTGGGTCACATGTTGTTGTATTTTGGTGCTTCAAAAAAAAAAAAAAAAGAAAATCTTCTACAATTTTTTAAAAAGCAATAAAGACATTTTGCCATGTACTGGTGTGGGTTTAGTCCCACATTGTATAGGTAATGAGAAAATTTTAAATTTATAAGAAGAGAATTTTGCATATAGGGCTTAGGCTATTTTTAGAGATATGTGAATTTGGTTGTTTGAGAGGCTATGCCTACAACCCCAATCTATGCCATGAACCACACATGCCCGGGCATCGGGCCGTGGACGTGGTGCGGGCACGAGTGTGCCGGTGTGACGAGAGACAATATTCGATGTATATGGTTCGGGTCTTCATACATTGAGTGTGCCGGTGTGGCAAGACAAAATTCGAAAGTGTAAGTATCTCGTAAGCTAATTGTTTAGTATTCTTATTACACTTTCATTGTGGCTTGAATTAAATAAATTTCTAAATTCTTTTTTATTCAAATTTCTAATTTTGTTTTAATTTCTTTTTACAATTAATTTTAATTCTAAATTTTCATAATTATGAATTTACAAATCCAAAATTCCTACACACGTTGGATCTTTTGTCATGAGAGGACAGTTGGTTCACTACTCACACAAAACAAATGGGCATTTATTGTTTTTCTTGCCCATTCATTTGTTTTGGACATTTGGCATTTGCGCCACTTGAGAGCCAAACAGCCTGATTTTTGGGCCAAATACTTAATCAGTGTGGCCCACCTGACGGAGAATCCGCATGCCATTTTGGTATGTGTGCTCATGTGTGGATTGTGTTTGTGGGCTTTGCATGGTTTTTGAGTTGCTACTTATCGAGTGTTGGATGTGGTTAAAAGCAGTGGCACTTCTACAAGATCCAGATTGTTAATCTATAGAACCCTATTGTGGATGGAATGTACCCACTGATTGGACGACTTTAGAGAATCGCTGATGTAGAGTGGGTTGTGGACAGTTTCATGGCCAAGATGGATCAGAAAAGCCTGGTCGACGATAGAAGTGATCCGAACCATCAGACCTTAAATCCGGCGTATCTTGCAATCCGGAATGAGTCATCGGATGTAAAATATATGATTTTGGAGTAGGACAAGCTACTTTAGCCACCCAACCCCGCTATGCTAGGTTGCGCAAGCCGGATTTCCGAAATACCATCAGGTCGACGGTCGTTTCCTTATTTTAATTTCGTTTTTACTATAAATAGTAAGTTTAATTTTGATTATAAATCTTGGCTTTAGGAGTTGCGCCCACCATGAAAAGTGCTTAGAATAATTAGGAGAACAGCGATGGTGAAGCCAAATAAGACACTTACTATTTTTTGCCGAAAACCTTGCGTACTAGTAAACATCATGACTGTCTATAAATAATAAATTTACTATTTATAGTAAGTTTTATTATAGGAGTTTTGGTTGTAGTTTTATTATAGTCTTTTGGTTTTAAACTTGTTTATTTCATTCATCAATCAAATTACTAATTTTATAGAATTTACTTTTGTTTTTCTTGTTTTTTTCTCATGGCTTCGAGAAGTCTCTATGAGGAGTCTAGAGAAGCTCCGTTGATTCAGAGTAGTCATCCTTGAGGAAGACGGTGATTGACCTCGTCACGTTCATCCCTGCGTCATTCACAAATGGCAGTTGGTCCAAGTAGTGGGGGACATCCAACGGGCAGAAGCTGGCGTGATTGTTTATCTGGTGTAAGGCATAATAGATGAACGGTGGCGATTAAGTGCTTAATAACTTGGAAGTAGAACATTGAGACATGCACATCTGAAAGCCTTGTTTTCCTTGTCATACACTGATAGTATGAATTTGCTATTCATTCGTTCGCATTCATGTTGAATTAGTTCGAAGCCATAGACATGGCCCATCAAGTGGAGTTTTAGATGGTGGTGGGACCCGATTTGATGGACGGTTGTGAAAGAACTTGACATTGAAAAAAAAAATCCATGTCTGTTCAGAAATCAGAGAAAAGAAGCTAATCATATAAGGAAAGATGCTTCAATGGGAGTTCAATGGACGTGGTCCCACTCTACAAGTGGTATGGTGATCAAGACCATCCATGTGGTGGCCCTAGAATAGTGGTGATTAGACAATGGTGACCGTTGGATCAATGTGACTCCCTGCTTTTCTAATGAGGATTGTCGTTCATCCATTTGCCCAACGTTAATGTGATTATACTTTTGCAGCCAACCGTTCATCACAGGCCTGGATGAAGGTAAAAACATATATCAGCTTCAACCAAAACCTTTGTGGCCCACAACTTTTTAATGATCAATCACAACTTTTTCATATGGTGTGGTCCAACTGAGATTTGGATCTGTTTCATTTTTCAGATCATGCCCTAAAATGAGATGGTAAAACGGATGAACGGTGCAGATATACAATACCTACATTAAGGTTGGCCCACGGTCAGGGCCACACCGTGTTGGGTGAGGCCGGGTCGCACCTAATCCGTTCCAGTTTGGTCTTTCAGGCCCACTAATTGAAGAGAGACGTTTCCCTACAATACAACGTTCCCCTACAAGTAACTTCGATGGAACATCCAAGCCGTGAAATTGGTGGCCCTTTCCATGAAGATCATCCCAGGCAGAAAATTGGAAAAAAAAAAAAAAAAAACACTCATTCGCTGAGCAACATGCATGCATTGAGCCATCGTCTATCCATCGACTTCAAAGGTGTGGCGTAGCTGATGAATGGAACGTCCTTTTATCCACCTTACGTGATCTTTATGATGCTGACCACCTTTTCTATGGTTCGGATATCATACACGAGCCTAATTCTGATTGGTGGTCACTTGTTTGTTGAAATACAATCATAGGATATTTTTCATTTTCACTGTCCAATAAATGTGGACCAATAATCAAATAAGCCTAATTTTATCTGTTCTTGATACATCTAAACAGAGATACATGATTTGGACAATTTCATTCGATTTGCTTGCATGTCAAAGTGGCTGCTTATCAAACGTAACTGTGGGTCCCACCCAATGTGGTGGGTTAGATGCACCTCATTTTTAGGCCCATGTCGTAAAATAATCTTTTTTAAAAAAAATGGATGGACGGTGTGGATATAACACACGCATCATGAGGGGTCTTACAAAACTTGGTGACATCAACACACCAGCTTCCTATCCTATGGTCTAATTGGAACAAACAAATGTCCAGAGATTTGTGGCTATGATTGTCCGACTAATACGATCCTATGAATGCCATTTAACTACCGTAGGTAATAGGATTTGGTTAGGTGTTGTTTGGATGTCTATAAAGTTATTAAGTTGCAATTTAATTACAGGTGTAAATTATTTACATGTGATTTCGTTTGGTTCTAAGTTGTAATCGAATTAAAGGAAAATGAACGTTTTTGCTGGGATTATTTGAAATTTATAAACAACACATATCTAGGTGTTCGCTTATAATAGAGATTTGAGTGATAAATTCTTTAAAAATAATTAAATGATATATAAAGTTTTTATATAAGTTATATCATTAAGATAACCCTAAATCAATAAAGACTGTGGACAATTTTTACAGTAAACAAATTATCTGGTGGGCCATAGAAGTAGGACAACTAATCAAAATGCAAAACTACAGTTTAATAATATTCTAACATGTAAGCAGTTTCAACAACAGTAACAAATAGAGAGAGAGGAAGAGATATATTTTTTTTTTCTTTATCTTCTTCTTTTGTGTTTTTATCATTGTAATTGTTAGAAGATAATCCATAACTTTTTCTGCTTTGAAATCTTTTAAAAATTATAGTAGTTGCCTAAAATGCCTTTACATATAATTTGAAACATGCATTTTTCTTATGTTACATATTACAATTGATTAAATATATCCATCCAAACAACCAGTGTAATTTAATTACCCACAAACAAATTTATATTTTAAATATGTTATGGGCATATAAACAACGCTTTTAGTTTCATTTGAGTTAATATATGGCACCTTCAAAAGAAAAAATTAGCACGGTAGACGAGTCCATACTATGCCTTTTTTTTTTCGCCGATCAAAAAGTATCTCATTAATTTGAATTTTTTGAGGTATGTAAGTTGATTTTTTGACGAAAATACTCTTACCTGTTAAGATAAAGCAGCTGAAAAAAGCAAGGGTATATATTTTCGTCTTTCTAAGTTCATCAATATGAATAGTGGTCTAATTTGATAATTTAAATTTTTTAAGATCGAATAAAAAATATAAATAGCATGTCGGGCCTATGCTAAAAAAGTACCGTCAAAATTACTTTTCAGAAAAAACCTGCAAGTAAAATTGATGATATGCGGGCACTTATAAATTAACTAGAAAAATGTGAACATGGCATGTAAATGGTCAAATCAAACCGTCCAAATTACCATGCTTAGAGTAGATTTATTATGAGACAAAAATTAAGCTTATTTGATTATAAATAAATTAGACTTATGTATATTTATTTTACAACTGTCCAACTATCCTACTTCTACAAACAGGTGTCAATGAATCATGGGTTAAGATTATTCAGACTATCTGGTATGAATTTTTATACGCTAGGATGCATAATCTAGTTGATTTTATTTAAGTTAATATATAACACACTTACACTTTCTTAGTGCCAGTGTATCAAGCGTCACACGCAACCCGAGTATCAAATTCTTCAAATAATTCCCAAGAGAATTTTCCAATTCTACGACCCATTTATGGCCCATTCTCCTTTTAAAGCCCACTTATTTTTAGCTCCCAAGAATAAGCCCCAGTGTACGGACAACTTTTCTGAGGTCGAAAATGACCCTGCTTTTTACTTCCAGAAGCGGATCGACCGGTGCTCGAAGACGAGCGCCGATGCTCCTCAAACTCCGAGTTGCACGAACGGTACCAAAGACATCAAAGTTACATGGGCCCCACAGTTATGTATTTATTATATCCGCAACGTTCATCCATATTTCGAGATCATTTCGGAGCATTATCCAAAAAAAAAAAATCATATCCAAAGATTAACTGGACCACACCACAAAGAGCAACAGGAAAATTGATTTTCACCGTTAAAAATTTTGTAGGGCCCACCATAACATTTATTTCCATCCAATCTATTCATAAGGTCACAAAGACCTGGATGAAGAGGAAAAAAATTCATAATGATCCAAAACTTTTGTAACCCTTTAAAGGGCCTCACTGCCTTTTACAGTGTGGTCCACTTGATAGTTAGATCTGTCTTATTTTTTGTCTCAAGCCTTAATATGAGCTCACCAAATAGATGGACGGTTTGGATATAACACAGACCTCATGATGGGACCCACAAAAGCGACAAGGTTCCACAGCAAAAAAAAAAAGGCCCGACTGACTTTTATTTTTTTAATTTGTTTACAAGGAGAACTTTTTTGCCTTTCATTTTTCTCTAATACATAATTATGTAAATACGTATATATGAGTATATAAAAGTATTTTTCTATCTTTTAATTCATTTCTTTCTCTATTCATTTAACAGGCATATCTCCTAGACTAGAATAAGTTACTTAATGTACCATATATGATTTTGAGGCAGGAGAAGCTAATTTAGCAAACCAACTTGGTTATTTTCCAAGATTCCATCAAATGGTTGAAAATCCATTTCATTCACTTCATGGTCAATTTCAATCAGTTCGCGGTTAATTTCATTCACTTTGCAGTCAATTTCATACATTTCACGGTTAATTTCAATCAGTTCGCGGTAAATTTCATTAACTTTGCGATCAATTCCATGCATTTCATGGTAAATTCCGGCGAATTCCCTTCACTTCACGGTCAATTCCATGCATTTCAAGGTTAATTCCCTTCACTTCACGGTCACTTCCATGCATTTCATGGTCAATTCGCTTCGCTTCACAGTCAATTCCATGCATTTCATGGTCAATTCCCCTTACTTTACGGTCATTTCAATGCATTTCACGGTCAATTCCCTTCACTTCACGGTCAATTCCATGCATTTCACGATCAATTCTCTTTACTTCATGGTCAATTCGCTTCACTTCACGGTCATTTCCATGCATTTCACGGTCATTTCCATGCATTTCATGGTCAATTTCCTTTACTTCACGGTCATTTCAATGCATTTCACAGTCAATTCTCTTCACTTCACAGTCAATTCCATGCATTTCACGGTCAATTCCCTTTACTTTATGGTCAATTCCCTTCACTTCATGGTCAATTCGCTTCACTTACGATCATTTCCATGCATTTCACGGTCAATTCGCTTCACTTCATGGCCATTTCAATGCATTTCACGGTCAATTCGCTTCACTTCATGTAAGACCCGTATCCTACATCGTACCGTTCCGTAGACTTCCGCGGTCCTCCCGGTCAAATTCCGACAACCCTCGACTTGAAATTGGCATTTGCACGCAACCCTAAGTTGCAGATCGTAGATATAAGTCGGCTCGACTCGAAACTTGTATCCTAGCGACCGCGTCGTCGCCACGGTTCCAATGTCGCAACTCGTGCATCGATCCGATACCCAGGCCAGGAGATATGGGCTCGCTTTTATTTCAAACAAAACACCACGCGTTGCAATTCTGAGAGAATCTCTATAACACGCCACATCAATCAATCAATCAAAGTACACATCCTATCACAAGTACAAGTCAAGTATAAGCAACCCATCTCTCTCTCATTCCCAAAATCAACTCTCTCTCTCTCCACCCATCCCTTTCTTACAATTCCATCACTCCACCCATCACCCATCACTCCATCCCTTTTCATCCATCACTTCTCTCTCTCTCTCTCTCTCTCTCTCTCTCTCTCTCTCTCTCATTTCTCTCTTCACTCTCAAGCTCCCAAGGAGAGCATCCAACGTCCAGCTTCCTAAGCCAAGTGTGTCCCACTTCCCTATCCCAATCTCCCATCTTAGCCGATCAATCCCCATCTTCCACCATCATAAAGGGAGCCGAGGAGCCTAGGAGTCCAAGGAGCTAAAGAACGAGGCTAATAGTGTAACGGCCCGACCGACATTGTACGATATTGTCCGCTATGGGGGACTTCCCCACACAATTTTGTTCTTGGGGGACTAACCCAAAAGGCCTCATACAAGGAAGGTCTTAACCACACATATAATCACCATTACTTCGGACAGCGCTTCCAATGTGGGACAAGTTCAACCTCCCACTGCGTACACAGTAGCCTACCAGCACAGTAGCCTGCCAACCACTGGTAGCTCGTCCAGGCCCTTAGGCCCCGCCCACATCAGCGTCCACCCACGTGTGCCGGCCCACATGTGTAACAGTGATGGGGCGTCACAATATCCCCTACCGAGGGCAGAGCAATCCTCAGCTTTGATACCATTTATAATGGCTCGACCAATATTATACGATATTGTCCACTCTGGGGGACTCCCCCGCATAGTTTTGTTCTTGGGAGACTCCCCCAAAAGGCCTCGTACAAGGAAGGTCCTAACCACACATATAACCACCATTACTTCGAACAACGCTTCCGATGTGGGACAAGTTCAACCTCCCACTACATACACAGTAGTCTGCCAGCATAGTAGCCTGCCAACTACTGGTAGCTTGCCCAGGCCCTTAAGCCCCGCCCACATCAACGTCAGCCCACGTGTGCCGGCCCACATGTGTAACAGTGACGGGGCGTCACAATATCCCCCACCGAGGTTTTTTGACATATGTATTTCCGTTTCAGTATTGTACTTAAAGTTTTTGATATGGTGGATATGTGGTAATGTTACTTTATGACTTGGTTATGCTTGTGGTTATGCTCCATTACAGAAAAAAAAAATCATACTGAAAATCCGCCTTGTATGATCTCATGATTGGAATCTGGCATATGAGTGCCGAGAGTGAGAATGGGACACTACGAAGGCTGTCGGCACCGGATTCGGTGATCAAAAATTTTGCGAGCCCGTTTTTCGAGTTTGGGGCGTGACAAATAGGTGGGTGATCCACCGTTGAATTTCATTTAAGGCCCACTTGTGATGGGACCCATGTTGATGTATAAGCTAGAGGGACCCATAGTGGCGTGGTCCCTCCATCGCACGTCTCTCTCTCTCTCCCTCTCTCTTTCTCTCTCTCTCTCTCTTGTGATGGCCTATGGCCCACCGTGAGCATGTATGATGATCCACATCGTCCGATCATGAGACCCACCTTACTGCTGCCTTTTCCAGACCTGGATGAGGGCAAACCACATATAAGAGCCTAATCAGTTGGTGGGCCACGCACATGTGGACCTACCTAACGTATGGAGGTCACCCACGCCGTCCATCTGTTGCGGCATGCTACTGGACTGACTGTCCAACAGCTGCCGGTCCTGGGTATACAAGCAGTAGCTTGATTTTTTTTTTTAATACACACACACACACATATGTTAAATACATATAATAATATATAGTAGGATGGGCCCGGCATGAGACCCACCTTGATGTAATTACTTTATACCTGCACCGTCCATCTGGACGGTGTTGTGTGGCATGCACTGACGAGTGGGTTTCACCCACACTGTCCATCTGAAGTGGGCCCCATCACTTGTACGGGATGTGTGGGGCCACTGCGATATATGTGTTATATCCACCGTCCCTGATGGACGATGGAATCCAACGTGATGAATGGCCAATCCACACCGTCCAGATTGTTAGACGGTGGGCCACGCCCTGATATGTGTTTTATCATCACCATCCATCTAGCAAGTCCCTGTGGGGCACACATATGAGGTATATATTGTATCCACGCGCGTCCATCCAACATGTGGGACCCTACCTTGATGTATTGATCCAGACCGTCTGTTGGAGGGACATCCAGCCTTCTGGACGCTGAAGATCTTTAAACAACACACAAATACACACACACACACACAAAATATAAAAATAATAAAACAATAGTATAATATTATATTATATTATATATAATAACGTATGGATATGGTGGGCCCCGCGTGGGACCCACCTTTTTGAAGAGGATTGGCTGGTTTTCCCACACACTAGCTATATAGTTGTGCCTTGACGTCAGCAAAATCCATGGACCCCACCATGGCAGCGTGTGGGGCCCACCTTGTGATTATGTGTTTCATCAACACCGTCCAATCCATGGACAGTGGATGTTAAATGGCTTGACTACCTCAAACCAGCTGATTAGCTACTGGGTGAGTTCCAGCAAGACCCTGGACCACACCATAATGTATGGGTCTTATCCACACCATCCAAATGGCTAGATGGTGGGACCCACGCCAATATGTATGTGTTACATCCAAACCGTTTATCAGGTGGACCACACTGTAATAACCAGTTAGGGATTGATCGTCCACCAATGAAATCCTTTTGGGTATACAGAAGTTTTGGATCAGTATGAACTTTATTTTTCCTCTTGATTCAAGTCCTTGTGACCATATGAACAGATTGGATGGAAAATAAAAGTTATGGTGGGCCTTGCCAATTTTAAGGGTGGAAATCATTATCTCTATTGTTATGTGCAGTATGGTCCAGATGATCTTTCGATATGATGCATTTTTGGGGAATGCTCTAAATGACCTCTAAAATAGATGAATGGTGTAATTGGTGTGGCCTGATGATGCGGCCCATTTGATGTATGTTGGCCCATTGGTGCGGCCCATATGATGTGGCCCATTGGTACGGCCCATATGATGCGGCCCATTTAATGTATATTGGCCCATTAGTGCGGCCCACATAATGCAGCCCATTTGATGTATTTGAGGCCCACATGATGCGGCCTATTGATGTATATGAGGCCCATTGGTGCGGCCCATGTGATGCGGCCCACTTGATGTATTTAAGGCCCATGGGTTAAGGTTCAATGTAATGTATATAAGGATTATGAGTGAGGCCCAATGAGACATATGTGAGGCCTTTGTGTGAGCCGAATGTGATGTATATGAGGTCTATTGCGATGTGAGATTCCACCATGATATATGTAATGATGTTTATGGCGATCATACTTTAAGAGCAATGATGGTTTGACGTCCACATTGTAAGAGCAATGATGGTTAAATGTCCGCATTGTAACTCTCCCTAGGGCCCATTGTTAGGCCCATACTTGTAGTGTGTAGGCCGTCTAGGCCCATCTTCGTTATGAATATAGTGCATTACCATATAACATGCTTAATATAGCCACATGATTCATGCTCACACCCATCATATGTATGTCTGAAATGAGGAGTGCCTAATCATAGCATATGCCTTCGGTAGATTATTTATGAGGCTCCCTGATAACCGGAGTTGTCCTACATGAGTGCGCGGTATACGCAGGATTGTTACATGACTGATAGTGTGATTCATGCACCCCACATTTGTATGACATAATTTCTATATGCCCTAGCGACATCAGGGCTGTGGCCTCCATAGGTATATCGTGGATGGAAGGATCGGACACTGAAAATACTATTACTAGCATTGGGGCACTATAGATGTCCTTGGGTGAAAATCTCTAAACCTGATGGTACCAGAGGATGACTCCAACGTTGAGACCGAATGGATACATGAGCGCACGAGGCCCATATACCAGTAGGTCGTGTCTCCCACTATGTCGTGGTCAGTTGAAAATGGGTGTGACCTTACCCGCCTGAGTGAGAAGGCAATATCTAGATTGAGTTTGACCGGCTTGAGGAATGATTTTGCTATTGACGAGCCGGGCTCAATATTGGCAGGCAGATAGTGAGGTCTCTTCCACTTACCCAGTTGTGCGCTCGGATAAGGGTAGCAAGCTGGCGTAGAGTGAATTAGACCCCGGTGATTGTTCAACGTGAGAACTGTATTGATATTTGATGCTTTAGTGATGAGTTGCATTGATATGTGGATTCGAATGAGGACTGGTATGCTTGAGTTGCATCTTACATCGCATGGCCTTGGTATGGCTGACATCATTCACTTATTACATCGTATGGCCTTGATGTGGCCGATAGCATTCATGCCTTGCATCGCATGGCCTTGGTATAGCTGATTGCATTCATAGACTCATCAGTATGATTCTGCATTTCCCTGATATTACATTTTGAACACGCTCGTATTACGCACACACTTACACCACCCCTTAAGCTTCCTATAAGCTTATGCACAATTAATACGTGTAGGTGACGCCAGGACCCAGCCGTAGCTTAGTCACAGTAGGAGCGTGCAGTCGAGCTTTAGGAGTTTCCATTATTATTATTATCTTATATTTCCCTTCATACGCATTGTATCTTAAAGTTTTTTATCATAGTGGATTTTGTGATGGTGTTCTTGTGATTATTGTTCCTAGGTTATGCTTATGGTTATACTCATTACGAATCAAATTGATGTTAAAAATCCTCCTTCTAGGATCCCAAGATCGGAACTTGGTGAATAGGTACCGAGAGTCTAGAATAGGGTTCTGCGGAGGCTGTCGACGCCGGATTTGGCAATCGAGAATTTTGTGAGCCCGGTTTCTGAGTCTGGGGTGTGATAGAAGTTGGTATCAGAGCATAACTTAGAATAACTCAGGACAACATCACATATCTACTATGAGCTTAGGACAATTAGGTCTTGAGTTCGAATAACTTAGCGATTTTTTATTATCGACCCTTAACGTACGTGCCTCCAAGAGTTCTCAAGGTTGATAAACGCACTTGTTCTTTGCAATAGGACATGCCGCCCAGGAGAGCGACCCAAGCGACTCCCATTCCACCACTTGAGGCTCCCGCTTTACCACCTACAACTCACACTCCACCATTAGAGATCCCTGCTCCTCAGCCTGAGGATGTCATCCCTCCATTTGAGACCGGTGGGGATCTGACTGTACCCATGAGTGCCTCCCAAGTATAGCAGATGTTGCAGGTTATGACGGCCGCCCTTCAGGGACAAGGTAGGCACTCCGTTGTTTCGCCAGCCCAGGCAGAGTAGGAGCGCGTGAGCTCCCTTCTTCGAGAGTTCCGACAGCTCGATCCCTTGCATTTCTAGGCGAGCCAGATCCGACAGTAGCCAAGAGCTGGCGCTCCGATGTGGAGAAGATTTTTGATACGATGGCATGTACGACCCAACAGCGGGTTTGGTTAGCAATATTTCTTCTCCAGGGTGAGGCCGAACATTGGTGGACCTTCGTTACCCGTGTTACAGGACCTGATTTCGTTTGGACATGGAAGGATTTCGTAAACCAATTCTACCAGTAGTACTTCTATGACCACATTCATCGGCAGCAAGCGCTAGAGTTCGAGACCTTGGTGCAGGAAGACATGTTTGTGGCACAGTATGCGGCTCATTTTGTGGTGTTATCGAGGTTCGTGCCGTATCTAGTTGATGATGAGGGGGCGGAAGGCCCGCCGTTTCAAGAACAGCTTGCGTTACAGTCTTCAAGGTCGTGTTATTGGGCATGAGCTCCTGACTTTTCAGGCAGTAGTACGGAGGGCTCAGATTTATGAGACTGAGTGGGCTAATACACAGAGTGACCGTGATCAAAGGAGAGACCGGAAGAGGTAGGCCCCCTCTGGTAGCTCCCATTAGTAGGAGAGGCGCACAGGCCACCTAGCCACCAGGGCACCAGTAGTACCAACGGCACCTCCAGCACCACCTCAGAGGCAGCTCCTAGTGTCTGTTATGGATGGGGCAGGATATGACACCGTAGGTGGGAGTGTCCCCGACCGCAACAGCAGCCAGGAGCACCGCAACAGCCTCCACAGCTGCAGTTGAGAGCACCGCAACAGCCTTTATAGCAGCAACGACAGCAACTCCCACCATCGAGGCCCCCTCAACAGCAGCTTCAGCACCAGCTTCCGAGACTACAACAGCAGAGGTAACAGATTCGACCGCCTTAGCGACAGCGGCAGCAGCACCCTGAGAGAGGACATGCACCTCCCAAGTCAGTTCGGTCTAGCTCTATGCGGCTCAGCAGGACCCGTAGTCATCTGGAGGAGTCGTTTAGGGTATACTTACAGTCTCTACATGCATCGCTCGAGTTTTGTTTGATTCCAGTGTTTCATATTCTTTTATGTCCGAGGGAATCTGTCGTTCTACTAGATTGCCTACAGAGTCTGCTCGTAAGGGGTTGATCGTTTCGACGCCCTTGGGAAAGACTATAGTGTTGGGCCGTTTCTATTTGTCTTACCCTATTTTGGTCGGTGATATCTTTTTGCCCGCCGATTTATTTGTGTTACTGATGTCAGATTTCGACGTCATCCTGGGCATGGATTGGCTTGTCGAGTATCATGCTATCTTAGACTATTTCGCGAGGACAGTCACGTTCTGTATACCAAGCTTCCTGCAGTTCCAGTTCGTTGCCGAGTCCAGAGGAGAGCCGTTGTCTTATCTCATGTCCTACGCAGTTAAGGAGCATGTTGCCTTGTGTATCGATCAGTTGCCAGTGGTCTGTGATTTTTTTGATGTGTTTCAGGAGATTCCGGGATTGCCGCCGTGCCGGCATATTGAGTTCTAGATTGATCTTGTGCCCGGTACCGCGCCTATTTCAAAGGCCCCATATCATATGACACCGATGGAGTTGAGGGAGCTGCAGCGACAGTTGGACGAGTTGCGTGAGCTGAGATTCATTCGTCCGAGCAGTTCGCCTTAAGGAGCGCCGGTACTATTCGTTAGGAAGAAGGATGGTTCGTTAAGGGTCTGCGTAGATTACCACGAGCTCAACTGGGTCACAATCAAGAACAAGTACCCGCTCCCGAGGATAGACGACTTATTTGATCAGCTGCAGGGTGCACAGTTCTTTTCAAAGATTGACCTGCGTTCCGGTTATCATTAGATTCGGGTCTGAGAGGAGGACATCTCGAAGAGAGCTTTCAGGACGCGTTATGGTCATTTTGAGTTTCAGATCATATCCTACAGACTGACCAATGCGCCGGTAGTATTTATGCAGTTGATGAATGAGGTCCTCCATCCATATCTCGATCAGTTTGTTGTGGTGTTCATTAACGACATTCTGATATATTTGAGGACCCGTGAGGAGCATGTGCAGCATTTGGAGATTGCGTTGCAGACGAGCACTGATGCTCCTCGAACTCCGAGTTGTTCGAACGACTCAAAAGATATCAAAGTTACATGGGCCCCACAGTTATGTATTTATTATGTCCACAACATTCATCCATATTTCGAGATCATTTTGGAGCATTATCCAAAAAAAAAAAAAATCATATCCAAAGATCAACTGGACCACACCACAAAGAGTAGCAGGAAAATTGATTTTCACCGTTAAAAAATTTTGTAGGGCCCACCATAACATTTATTTTCCATCCAATCTATTCATAAGGTCACAAAGACCTGGATGAAGAGGAAAAAAAAATCATAATGATCCAAAACTTTTGTAACCCTTAAAAGGGTTTCAATGCTAGACGTTCAATTCCCCACTGCCTTTTACAGTGTGGTCCACTTGATAGTTAGATTTGTCTTATTTTTTGTCTCAAGTGTTAATATGAGCTCACCAAATAGATGGACGGTTTGGATATAACACAGACCTCATGATGGGACCCACAAAAGCAATGGGGTTCCACTACAAAAAAAAAAAGGCCAAACTGCCTTTTATTTTTTAAAATTTGTTTACAATGAGAACTTTTTCCCCTTACATTTTTCTCTAATACATAATTATGTAAATATGTATATATAAGTATATATAAATATTTTTCTATCTTTTAATTCATTTCTTTCTCTATTCATTTAACAAGCATATCTCCTAAACTAGAATGACTTAATGTACCACATATGATTTTGGGGCAGGAGAAGCTAATTTAGCAAACCAACTTGGTTATTTTCCAAGATTCCATCAGGTCGATGGTCGAAAATCCATTTTATTCACTTCACGGTCAATTTCAATCAGTTCACGGTTAATTTCATTCACTTTGCAGTCAATTTCATTCATTTCACGGTCAATTTCAATCAGTTCACGGTAAATTTCAATAACTTCGCGATCAATTCCATGCATTTTGTGGTGAATTCCGGCGAATTCCCTTCACTTCACGGTCAATTCCATGCATTTCAATGTCAATTCCCTTCACTTCACGGTCATTTACATGCATTTCATGGTCAATTCGCTTCACTTCACGGTCAATTCCCTTTACTTCATGGTCATTTCAATGCATTTCACGGTCAATTCCCTTCACTTCACGGTCAATTCCATGCATTTCACAGTCAATTCTCTTTATTTCACGGTCAATTCGCTTCACGTCTTGGTCATTTCCATGCATTTCACGGTCAATTGGCTCCACTTCACAGTCAATTCCATGCATTTCATGGTCAATTCCCTTTACTTCACGGTCAATTCCCTTCACTTCATGGTCAAATCCATGCATTTCACGATCAATTTCCTTTACTTCATGGCATTTCAATGCATTTCACGGTCAATTCACTTCACCTCATAGTCAATTCCATGCATTTCATGGTCAATTCCCTTTAGGGCTTGTTTGATTTTCTAATTACAGAGGTAATTCAAGGTAAATGGGTAATAATTATTTACTAGTGTATTTCTGGTTGGATTACCAAGGTGATGTTGACCGCCACCTTTCATTTATAACACTCCTCACGTCACCCGAGGAGAAAATGTTAAATCATGGGGCCCACCATGATGTGTGTGTCTCATCCACACCATCCATCCCTTTAGCCAACTCATTTTAGGGCATGAGCCAAAAAATGAAGCAGATCCCAAGATCAAGTGGACCACAACATAGGAAACAATGGGAATTGAACTCCTACCATTAAAAGCTTCTTGAGGACTCCAAAAGTTTTGGATCAAATTAATATTTTTGTTTCCCCTTTATCCATGATTGTGTGACCATATGAACAGGTTGGATGACAAATAAACATCAATGTGGGCCCTAGGGAGAAAACAACTTTCAATCATTCACGTCTTAATGATCATTGTTCCTTAAGGTGTGGTCCACTCGAGCTTTTAATTTTCTTAAATTTTGGGTTCATGACTTAAAATGTATTTTTTAAAAGGATGGAGGGTGTGGATAACTGAAATATATCATGGTGGGGCCCACATATTTAAATCAGTAATAACATGTATTGTATGACTGCTTTTCGAAACGTAATTCCAGGTGAATTTCAAACAAGTGGGGTAAGTAATAATTACTTATTTCCCTGTATTTACCAGGGAAATTAAAAATCAAACAGTCCCTTACTTCATGGTCAATTCCCTTCACTTCATGGTCAATTCGCTTTACTTTACGGTCATTTCCATGCATTTCGCGGTCAATTCGCTTCACCTCACGGTCATTTCAATGCATTTCACGGTCAATTCCCTTCACTTCACGGTCAATTCCATGCATTTCATGGTCAATTCCTGTCACTTCACGGTCAATTAAATGCATTTCATGGTCAATTCGCTTCACTTCACGGTCATTTGCATGCATTTCATGGTCAATTCGCTTCACTTCACGGTCAATTCCATGCATTTCACGGTCAATTCCCTTCACTTCACGGTCAATTCAATGCATTCACGGTCAATTTGCTTCACTTCACTGTCATTTCCATGCATTTCATGGTCAATTCGCTTCACTTCACAGTCAATTCCATGCATTTTATGGCCAATTCCCTTTACTTCACGATCATTTCAATGCATTTCATGGTCAATTCGCTTCACTTCACAGTCAATTCCATGCATTTCAGGGTCAATTCCCTTTACTTCACGGTCAATTCAATGCATTTCATGGTCAATTTGCTTCACTTCACGGTCATTTTCATGCATTTCACAATCACTTCGTTTCACTTCACGGTCAATTCCCTTTAGGGCCTGTTTGATTTTCCAGTGCACTGGTAAATACCAGGTAAAAGAGTAATAATTATTTCCCCGTGTATTTATAACATACCTGATTTGACTACTTACTTTTTTGACATGGAAACCGAAAACATTACAAAATATATATGGGTCCCATTGTGATGCATTTCTCTTATCCACACCGTTCATCCATTATGCCATTTGAATTTATAGTATGAGCAAAAAAATGAGGTATATCCAAAACTCAAGTGGATCACACCATACGAAAAAGGGAATCGAATACTTACCGTTAAAAACTTTGTGGGGCCACTGTTTCTTTTGGTGTGGGCCACCTGAGTGTTGTATCTGCTTCATTATATGTCTCATGCTTCAAAATATTGTAGTAAAATAGATGGACGAAACGGATATATCATATACATTATTGTGTGGTTCAAAAATTAAAATTATCTCAATTGAACCAGTTTGAAATGCACAAATTCCTATGAATTTTCAAACGGCCTAAAATCGTAATAATTACCCATTTTACGGTATTTACGTTTGCTTTGAAAAAATAAATAGGCCCTTACTTCACAGTCAATTCAATGCATTTCACGGTCAAGTCACTTCACTTTACGATCATTTCCATTCATTTTGCGATCAATTCCATGCATTTCACGTTCAATCTCAGCGATTCCCCTTCACTTCACGGTAAATTCCCTTCCTTTCACTGTCAATTCCATGCATTTCACGGTCAATCTCGGTGATTCCCCTTCACTTCATGGTCAATTCATGCATTTCACGGTAAATTCCCTTCACTTCACGGTCAATTCATGCATTTCACGGTAAATTCCCTTCACTTCACAGTCAATTCCATACATTTCACGGTCAATCCTGACATTGATGTGAAACACATTCTTCGGAGAAAAGCTTACAACATTTCATGTTTATCAATGCATTCATGTCTTCTCAAAAAATGAATGTAGGAGCCTTTAGTAGAATGGAACATGGAAGATGAAATGTGATAGTAGGATTGAGATTTAATGAAGAAAATGGGTGAAAAGAAGGAATAGGGATGGAAGAAATGAGTTTGGACGTGTATTTGAGAGAATAGGGATGACAGAGATGAGTTCGGATGTGTATTTGAGTCTGAGGGAGTGAATGGAGTGAAAGGCATGGAATTGACCGTGAAGTGAAGGGAATTGACCATGAAGTGAAGGGGAATCATCGGAATTGATTGTGAAATGCATGGAATTGACTGTGAAATGAAGGGAATTAACCGTGAAATGCACAAAATTGATCGTGAAGTGAAGGGAATTGACCGTGAAATGCATGGAATTGACCGTGAAGTGAAGGTGAATTGTTAGGATTAACCGTGAAATGCATGAAATTGATCGCGAAGTAAATGAAATGAATGAAATTGACCGCGAATTAATTGAAATTGACCGCGAAGTGAATGAAATGAATTTTCAACCATTGACCTGATGGAATCTTGGAAAATAACCAGGTTGGTTGGCTAAATTAGCTTCTCCTACCCCAAAATCATGTAGGGTATGTCAAGTAACTAATTTTAGTTTAGAAGATATTCTTGTTAAGTGAATAAAGAAAGAAATGAAAAAAAAAAAGTTCTCCATGTAAGGGAAAAAAAAAAGTGCACGAACTTCTGCAGGTATGGTTGGCGGTCTGTCTTGAATTCAATGGCTGCGGTTATAATTCGTAGCCATAGGGAGCCCCAGCTTCCAAGATTCACATTTTTGAAAAAGAAGGGGCATTTTCGACTCGTGAAAAACTGTCCGTACAGCTGGGGCTTAATATTGGGAGCTAAAAATAAGTGGGCGTAAAAAAGGGAACAGGCCAAAATAGGCCGTACAGTGAGAAATTTCTCAATTCCTAACCATAAATATATGAGAAATTTAGGACTGTGGACCCCACCTTTTAGCCAGCTGTTTTTATGAAAGAAGACAAACCTTCTTTTGCAACTTAGACCTGCACGTGCGGATTACGAATTTCAGGACAAAAATACCCCTCCTTTTTAAATACTCCTTTCACTGAATTGCTTTCAACGTTGCTTTCACTCCGCTTAACGTAAAAACAGGTGCCTCCAGCCCTACGCTCTCGTGGAGCTAAGAACTGAAGTACGAAGGGTTTTCTTCTCATTTTTCCAACTGAAATATCTGTGAATCATCATCATTCTACATTTGTCATTTTTCATCTTGGATAGGGTTACGTGAAATCCCACGAGCTAGTTGCATCTCCTTGAAAAGCTTCAAAATATTCTCTCACTCTAAAGCACCTCTCTTCAACCTGCATTTGACCGATACTGCAGTAGTCGAAGGTTCAGATCTTGAAAAAAATGCTACACTTGTACAATGGTATTGCATGCGAAGTTCAGTCAATTCCATGCGTTAGGCTTAGTCAATTTTATGCGTTGATTGATCAAATCCATGTCAAACTCGCTCAATTCAATTTGAAGCTCACTCAATTCCATTCTAGGGCTCACTTGATCTGATGTTAGGCTCACTGAATTCCATGTTTACCCTGCTCAATTTCATGCTAGGATCGCTCAATTTAATGTTTACCCAGCTTAATTTCATGGTAGATAAGGTCAATTTAATGTTTGTCTCGATAAATATCATGCTATGATCGCTCAATTTAAAGTTTGCCCAGCTTAATTTCATGGTAGATAAGGTCAATTTAATGTTTGCCTCGATAAATTTCATGGTAGGATCGCTCAATTTAATGTTTGCCCAGCTTAATTCCACGGTAGATAAGGTTAATTTAATGTTAGTCTCAATAAATTTCATGCAAGGATCGCTCAATTTAATTTTTGCCTAGCTCAATATTATCCTATGCTCGCTCAATTTACAGTTTTCCCATTCAATTTCCATGTAATGCTCGCTCAATTTAATGTTTGCCCCACTCAAATCATGTTATGCTCGCTCGAAGAAATGTTTGACCAACTCAATATTACGCTTTGCTCGCTCGAAATATCATTTGCCCACATGAATATCATGATATGCTCGCTTAATTTATCGTTTGCCCAGCTCAATATCATGCTATGCTCTCTCGATTTAATGTTTGCTTGCATAGTTGAATTTATAGTTTATCACGCTCAATTTTCAGTTTGCACCATTCAATTTCATGCTTGCCGCGCTAATGTTTCGGATTTTCCTACTAAAATTTTCAGTTTGCCTCGCTCAATTTCATGTGTGCCTCGCTGAATTTCATGTTTCCCCGCTCAATTTCAGGTTTTCCCTGCTCAATTTGTAGTTTGCCCCGCTGAATATAATTTTTTCCTCGCTTAAATTCATATTTGCCCCACTGAATTTCTAGTTTGCCCCGCTAATTTTCATGTTTACCCTGCAAATTTTCTAGTTTGTCACGTTGAGTTTGATGTTTCCCCACTGAATTTCATGTTTGCCAGGCTCAATTTTCAGTTTGCCCCACTCAATTTCATGGTTGGCCCTCTGAATTTCATGCTTGCCCCGCTTAATTTCATGTTTACCCCGCTCAATTTCCAGTTTGCCCCGCTCAATTTCATGCTTGCCCCGCTCAATTTCATGTTTGCCCCGCTTAATTTCAAGTTTGCCCCCCCTTAATTTCATGTTTGGCCCGCTCAATTTCCAGTTTGCCCCGCTCAATTTCTAGTTTGGCGGCTCATTTTCATGCTTGCCCCGTTGAATTTCATGTTTGCCCCGCTCAATTTCCAGTTTGCCCCGCTCAATTTCATGCTTGCCCCGCTCAATTTCATGTTTGCCCCGCTTAATTTCCAGTTTGCCCCGCTCAATTTCATGTTTGCCCCACTCCTTTATGTTAGCAAAGATCTTGTCTTAATTCTTGTGAAAATCCTTCCAAAGAAAAAAGTTTCCTAAATAATACACTTGAGAAAAGAACAATTGGGCATTTTTTATCTAAGACATATGAGGAAACTTAATTTTTTACTAATATAGTGAGGAACTCATGTATTTGTTAATGGAATAACATGTTCCTGTCCACCAATTAATTGACATGAAAAAATTAAGTGCCAAAATGAATGATATTGAGAAAGACTTGTGCTAACATATGTTACTTAATAAACTAATAAGGAATGGTTATGAACCTCTGGATTTCTTGACACCTAGTACATGTCCCCATCAAAATCACTATTTGCCATCTCATCTGCCAATGATCGCAGCCCTTTGGTTGGAAAGAAAATAGCATATTTAGAATTTCCAACAACATTTATCAAATTCCCGATATAAGTCGCAGTGAAAACATGAATATCTCCAAAGTGTAGTCCAAGAGCCTTGTATATTAATATATTTTTCAAGATTTGCCCATTCTCTCGGTATTTTAGTGAGAAATAAAGCATGAAAATGTTAATTAGGTAACAAATGCAAACATATCACATTAGTCTAAAACAATCAGAGGAATCACATAAACAGAGTAATATAACAACAAAATTAGAAACAGATTAACACAAACTTCAATAGCTTTTAGCATTCCAGTCGGATCTGCAGTTCCCATAAAATGGTAACACTCACTGGCATGAAGCCTTCCTCCCTTGAGACTTTTCAATTCTTCTATCATTATCACTGACAAGTGAGCTTTCAAATACAGTTCATCAAGAGGAATTCCACAGAGAATCATTCTCAACGTAAGAAAATCATCCATGTCTCCGTGATTTAATACAGCTGCAATTGTAAGGACTAGTAATTAGTGGAATTTATCATAGAGGGTGTTAAAAATATTTTCTTAAAGAAGAAATTACCCAAAGAACACTTTTTACTTTTTAGGTAATTCAGCTAGAACAAGTAGATGACAACATGTTCAATTTCCTGTTTGGCCTGCTCAAACAAGTGGATGACAACATGTTGAAGCAATATGGAAAACGTACAATGATTAGTAAATTAGTTGTTTTTGTCATTCCTTTGAATTTCAAATGTTCCAATTGTGCAACTATACAGTTCCTTGTTTGATATTTATTTGTCAACACATCAACGAACAATATCTTCAATAGGATGTATTAATGATACAAGTAGGCACTATTTTTTAGTAGGGAGGTAGACCCAAATTTAGAAATGTCATGTGAGACTCAACCATGGATAGATTTTCAACTGGCATCAAGTTTAGATTGTCCCACTGAATTTCATGCTTGCCCTGCTGAATTTCATGTTTGCCCCGCTCAATTTCCAATTTGCCCCGCTCAATTTCATGTTTGCCCCGCTCAATTTCATGCTTCACCTGCTGAATTTCATGTTTGCCCCGCTCATTTCATGCTTGCCCCGCTTAATTCATGCTTGCCCCGCTCAATTTCATGCTTGCCCTGCTTAATTTCATGGTAGATAATATCAATTTAATGTTTGCCTCGACAAATTTCATGCTAGGATTGCTGAATTTAATGTTTGCCTAGCTCAATATTATCTTATGCTTGCTCAATTTACAGTTTACCCATTCAATATCCATGCAATACTCGCTCAATTTAATGTTTGCCCCGCTTAATATCATGCTATGCTCACTCGAAGAAATGTTTGCCCAACTTAATATCGTGCTATGCTCGCTTGAAATATCATTTGCCCACATTAATATCATGATATGCTCGCTCAATTTATCGTTTGCCCAACTCAATACCACTTGAAACCATTCGTTAACGATGAAGGCCTAATCTGTATAAGATCTGGTTGTTTTTTTTTTTTTTGAAATATAAACGCATAGCTTACATTTCATTTCCTTAAGCTCTTTATCATCCTCATCTATAATAGAAACTGAGCTGTCGGTCCTTCATTATTTAATTGAGTTTTGTCATATGGCAAGGTTCCATTGATTTACGATTCACTGATAATGTGTCATTGTATTGGTTTTCAGATAATGGCTACAAGAATCATGTGCTCTTTTGGCGGGGAGTTAGAATTTGAAAACAAGCGATACTCGTACACGGGTGGAACATCAAAACAAATGACGCTACGTCTGGAGACTACGTACGAGGAGCTTCGATCTAGAATTTATAAGATTATTAAGAGCAGACCAGAAGATTGTGATATTAGGATGAAAGTATTGAATCCTTGCACTAACGAATCAATGCCTCCAATTGAAATCGAAGACGACGACGACGTCAAAGATTCTTGTCTTACCAGTTTGAGCATTCGGATAAATTCATCCCGTTAGTCAACGAAATAATCCAACACATTAATACCACAACATACGTGGACAGTGTGGCTGATGAGTATGGTATGGAATTTAAATACAATCCCTCTCCATTACAAGTGGTAGTAAGCAATGATCAATTACCCGAGCCGCCGCAAGCATTAAACGTTGTGACTACGCAAGTCAGTGGTGTAATTGACATTAAAAGTAATTATGAATACAAGACACCGCCGTTAGCATCAATAGCGGATCTGCCATCATCATCCACCATCCCATCTGTGCGTATAAGCGACATTCTGCTTCGAGACCTTCCCGATACATCAAACCTCATGACTCATCAAGTTCTCGCATCATTTGATGATGATGCATTCACCAATGCAAAAATGCTGGAATATACTGATTTGTTATGTGAACCGACCGATATAGCTGTTGGGCAAACGTTTAAGGACAAGAGTCGGTGCCAATATGTTTTGAGTCAATTTGCAATTCGGAATAATTTCCAGTATAGAGTAATATACTCAAATTCCAGGAGATTTACCGTGGTGTGCTTCGAAGATGCATGCGAATGGAGGGTTCATGCATCTCGGGAGAATGATACGAGTATATTCAAAATACGGACTTATGAATCAAAACACACGTGCGGCATGGCATGGATGAAGAGTGATCACCGGCAAGCTAGCAGTAAGCTAGCGTGTGATCTGGTTATTAGCCGCATTAACAACGCCTAGGGTTGAGGCCAACTGACATTATCTTCGCCATGCAAGAGAAATATAATATTCGTATCAGTTATTGGAAGGCATGGAAAGCTAGGGAGCTTGCAATTAATCACGTGATGGAGTCTTACGAAGACTCCTACAATCAACTCCCTTTGTATTTGTATGAGTTGAGGAGGGCCAACCCAGGGACAGTTACTGTCGTTTCTGTAAACCAACAGACTTGGAGGTTCGAGAGATGTTTTCTAGCTCTCGGACAATGCATACGAAGTTTTCAGAAATCATTGCGGAGGGTATTGGCTTTTGACGGAACACACTTAAAGGGCAAATACAAGGGTGTGCTATTCATTGCCACTGCCTTAGATGGGGACAATCATATATTTTTACTTACGTTTGGCATTGGAGAATCAGAGAACAGCAGTAGTTGGAATTGGTTCCTTACCCACCTTAACAATGTGTTAGGGTCTGTGGAGGGTCTTGTCATCATATCCGACTGACATAAAGGTCTGATGAAAGAGGTTCCCCAAGTCTTCCCGCATGCAATCCATGGGTATTGTGCGTACCACATCTATAGAAACTTAGTAGACACTTTTAAGGATAAGTCGTTGGAAATGTATTACTAGGTGGCTGTGAAGACTTGCAAGAGGGCCGAATTTGAAAAAATAATGCATGATATCAAAATGACCAATCCCCCGGTACATGTATGGTTGACAGAAATTGGGTACGAGAGATGGGCATCTTCGCACTTTCCAGGAAGAAGATTCAACTTGGTCACGATGAATATTTCTAAGTGCGTTAATGCCCTTTTCAAAGAAGCACGCGAATACCCCATTACGAAATTGATAGAGGCGGTAATACTGAAGATACAGGAATTGTTTTACAAGAGACGAGAATCTGTGGCATCATTTGTGGGTCCATTAACACCATGGTCAGAGAAACAGTTAAAGGATATCGTGTAGAAGGCGCGAGATGTTCGCTGCCATGCTATTTCTCGAGATGAGTACTATGTCGTTGGAGATTATAACGATACGGTGAAGCTCAGTGAGTTTTCATGTACATGTCGTGAGTTTGGCGTGAAGGGGTACCCTTGCATGCATGTCCTGTCAGCCTGCATAAACTACAATTTGGATCACTACTTATACTTCTCCCCATTCTACACGGCGCATAATTACCTGACCACGTATAGTGAATCGGTGTATGCAGTACGCGACAAGAGCGAGTGGGAAATTTCAGCGGGGATGAAGGAGTATTGTGCGCAGATTAAATCACCAAGTCAGAGGAGGTCAACTGGAAGACCCAAAAAGCTTAGAATTCCATCGCGTGGAGAGGAATCGAAAACAATAAAGTGTGGGCGATGCAAACAAACCGGGCATAATCGCCGGTCGTGCAAGTTTCTGATACCCGGTGTGTAACATATCGTGTAATTTATGTAATTTATGTACTTTGTATGATACATACAATTGAAAGTTATATATTGCTCCTAGTTGATCTTCATGTATAGCATATCGTGTTAAAATGCACCAATTGTCAGCCCTATCTATACATGCATTCCATAATGCCCCCTTGTATTGTAAAAAGAAATTATCCACTACATTACCTTCTGGATAATCAACACCACGTGCAAATACATCAGAAGTCACGAGAATAAGACCTTTTGACTTCCGGAACTCATCTCCAACCCTGGTTTTATAGCTCTGCGGCTTTCTATAATGGATCTCTCACACATTCAGGTTCAACTCGGAAAGAAGGTCAGCAACCAGTCTTTTGACCATTGCAGAAGTACAAAAGACAAGAATCTGCATTTAACTTCGACTGGTATAACCTAGAGGCTGCGGACTGAAGAATCTTGCCAAGAGGAGTAAAATTGATTTCGGTAACTGCTATGAAGTAATGATAGAGATATTCAAATTAGGTCCCGAGTGCCCCATCAGCAAGGCATCCGACCAGATCAATGGTCCCAATCAGCTTACATGTTTGCGATGGGTGTGGTAGTGGAGCAACACCTAATAGAACTTTACGAAGCACAACATAGTAGCATCTCTCTAAGCCACATTGCATCATTCAGTACAGAATCGTTATGCATATTATTGCATCAGAATGCACGATTAACATAAAGATTATCTGAAATCATTTGCTAATGTGGAGTATAGATAATCAGGAAAGAACATATGACATGACTTTAAAGAAAATGCCTCTGATATATATATATAGTAGGATACCAAATTACTACTTCAATGAATCGCTTATAACAGATAGAAGGATCAATTCCATGTTGAAGAGACATGTACTAAGTAGATACAAAGAAATGAAGAGAGTAAACATAGGGTGCCAATCAGGAGAGCAAGTGAAAATGAGTCCGAGAGAAATTGATGGATAAAAAAATTAATATATAGGAAGAGAAAATAATAAAATGGGATAAAGATTGTGGTAGGAAAAATATAAATAAAAAAGTTGTAGATGATAGGAAAGAAAGTGATAGAACTTATTAATAAAATTTGTATTAGGAAAGGAGATGATCAATGTTATTACTATATATGCATATTAGGCCTTGTTTCTTTTGTTTCCTGCATCTCGGCCTGTATGGTTGATTTCTCATGATTTTGCTCCTTCATATGATTGCCCTTTTTTCTTTTTTCTTTTTTCAAAAGCAGGGTCATGCCCTTAAATCTTTGTTAATAAGAATAGATGATATACAAGCTACACTTTCGAGTGGGCTCCACACAAAAGAGCAGGCATCACCTATCATATCGGGAAATCAGAAAAACTGAAAATAAAGAAAAAAACAAAGAAGAAAGATAAAGCCACCCTTTCTTCGTATCAAAACAGGGCTTTCCAGCAAGACATTTGATGTCAAGCAGCTACTGAAAAGGCAGAAATAATTTCCAGAACATCGCCGCCTCACGAACCAGCAGCAAGGGGACATTTCCCGACTCCTCCACTACACAAGCTACAATCATACCCACAGCCAGATGCTGCCACCCTTCTTACATTTACAAGAACATAACCACCTCACGAACCATCAACAAGAAGAAAAAACCCGACCCCACAATGCCCAGAGATAGACACCCCCTGGATAGCCTCACTATATATTTTCTAGCATCTGCCCCAGAAAGAAACTACCTTCACTTCACTTTCCATTCCAGAAAGCTACTTCTTGCAAAGATCTAAAGCTGAAGCTGAATTGAACTTGAGGCATCAAAAAAAAATCACAGATCGAACCACGGACAGTAGAGAACGCAGCATCTGCATGCGAGGACTATAGCCATATCATATGATTGCCCTTGACTTGCCATACATCCTAGAGGCACCAACATTCCAATAATGTTATTGTGGTCTTTAGGAGTGATACGCACTCGCGCACAAAAAAAGGAAGAAAAGCCCAACAATGTTATAATGGTGGGGTGACCCCACCATTATAACACCAAATACCATAATCAAAATAAGTACCCCAAGTATAGGCACTAAAATCATAGTCCCCTACATCAGTCAAAGTAAAATTAACGTCACTATTTAAATAAACAGTTTGACAATAATATCCGATAGGCTTGGCATCCCAAAAAGATACTTGATGCACAAGCCAACAGACATGACTAAATGCTGTCTAGCTGGATGGACGGCCATCCGATGGAGCGACATCATCACGCCGGCAGGTGATTGTGGCAATAAGGGTGTCAATCTTATGCTCGACCCGTTCCATACCCTTCTGGATGGCCTCAGAAAGCCGCTCCAGTCGCGTGAGTCATCTGTCCTGCTAATCCATATGCCTGACAATGTATGCCCTGCGGTTACGGTATGACATCCTTCAACTAGTATGACCATACAAGGATCGTGGCTGCTCTCCCTCTGTAAGATAGTCGGTGTCGGCTGCCTCTGTCTCAACCGCGTCCATCTCTGCAACCTCTGTCTCCGCTGCCTCTACTTCTGTCTCTCCCATAAAATCTTCACTGCGCCTTACTGATGTCGAAGCCCCTTTCAACCCCAGTTTCATGCGCTTGATGTTGTTTTCTGTAAACATTTTCACGGGTCTGGGTCGGTCAGTGGTGGGCATTAGGCCAACATGACGGGAGAGTAAACATAATAGGTGTGGGAATGGAATGACATCCCTTCTCGTGGTTGCTATGTTGTCGGCAATTATTTGAGTAATGATGGTGGGCAGACACAAACGTATATCATGACAGATGCTATATAGAATATCTAACATATACAAAGTAATGTCAGACTTGTTCGAGTCCCTCGAATAAACATTCCAGGTGAAGATACTGTGTAGCACCTTGTACTTGTCTTCCAAGTGTGTTGGTCTCAGTGCATTACCCTTATGCCAAGGAACATTGTCCTTTACAAAAATACTTCGTCATTTCTACCCGCACAGCTAGGTCATCAATGTCATGATCCGTTAAGCCTCGACCTGTGGCTGGAATCCCTAAAAGCTGTGCAACCACCCCAGTGTCAATGGTGGTGGTTGTCTCTCCAATGGTCACCTGAAATGAAGCAGGGTGCATTACCGGCGAGTGACAGTATGATAGAAATATGATCACTTGCTCATTTCTAACTGTCCCTCCAAAATCTAACAGGTTACTCCACCCAACATTCTCCAAAATCTGTAGAATCTCAAATTGCTGGATGCACGCTCGATCGATTTTTTTCTCATATACTATTTTTCGGACGTGATATTTGTCGTACATGTTCGCAGGGGGAGGAGGAACCTGTGGGATCAATTGTTCTGGTTGAATTGGACTACTCCTTTGAGTACGAGCTCGCCTAGCCGGTGATTCAGTTGGGGAAGTCCGTTCCTCTGCCCGTTCCGATCTACGTGTTGAACGGAGTTTGGTACGATCTCCCTTGGATGACTCTCCAACCATGACCTTTTTTCCTTTATCCTTAGGCATTATGACGGTTGAGATGATAGTCCTTGTTACAAACAAAGGAAATGATAAAATAAGGCAATTAAGGTAATAAAACCATCTGAAGGAAATCTGTCGATATTTATGTGTGAGAATGTTCCCTTAGTTCAATACTTACTCAAAATCAGTAGTTGGTTCATATGCATGAAATTTGATTGCAATCATATTCTTAAAAAGGAAACATTTAAAGATTTCTATATTCAATTAAGAAATTTCTCATTAAAGAAAGGAAAACACATCACAATAAAGGGAAAGAATTCTCAATGACAAGGAAGGTATGACTAATCCCCTGTCCACAAGATTGGCCATTTGATGAGCATCTCTACAAAACACGATCGATATTGCTTCACATGGATCCTTGCAATGGTCAAATACTACTGTCCATCACACCCTTCAACCAAATTAGTCCCTTTGAAAGCAACAGATCAAACAACACTTGGTGAATCAAAATATAACAAACCAATGATGGATCACCAGGAGTTCAAAAAAAATAAGAAATAAATCACCAAAGTTTAAAAGAGAAATGGATTGGTTCCAACAACCCTAATTATATTTCTATTAATTTGGAACTTTTGGCCGGTGGCAAGCTCAATCAATGAATCAATGATGTTTATGGTGCACCTGCTCCCACAACTAGTGATCGACAGTACTAATGGGTCACTCACCACCCATATTACTTAAGACATGAAAAGGGAGAAACAATTCAATTAAACAATATCATTCAAAAGATACAAATTGTAACAAAAGAGCACAACGGTTGGAAAATAATTCTCAATTTTTTAAATAAACTAATTCACCTCTAAAATGCTGTGAATAAGTATATTAATGAAAACGTAGTCTGTACATATGCATGCAGATTGACATAACATATATGAGAAAAACAGATTGTTAAAATAAAAGAATGGTACATATTCAACATTCACATCCTATCAACCCAATGAAGATCTGTGCCCCTACTGTTGCCAAACTGTTCATTTGCTGGCTAAGGCAATTAAGGTAATTCCCCAACACAGTCAATTCATTGCTCCCCAAATCGTATGGTCCGTGTTTGCAATCTTGATAGCGTCGGTATCACAGTTCACACGAATTTCAGATATTTGGTCCAACTAAACACACCCAACAGCAGCAATGATTTTTTTTTCCTTTATTTCCAGATTTTTTTTCACATAACTTACAATGGCAAAGGCAGGTTAGACCACATTCCTCTGTTCTTAAACCAAAGACCACACCTCTCTATAGGAATGATGAATGAGATAGACTCCAATAAAACTTTACCACCATTTCAAAAATGGTGAGGACACGACCGTCATATATATTGTATGGCACGTTTCCCAAATCATAACCATGACAAGAAGACCAAGAACTTATCCACCATCAGTGCTTTAAGAACCTGTAGAACACAAACACAACATTTCATATCGATTGCAATGAAGACAAACATACCGAGATCGTCAAAGAAGAAATCCCTCGAAGAGCCCCGTTGCTAATGTGGAGAAATCTGGTTGAGATGAAGTTGAGGGAAGGTTATGGAAGAAGGATTCTAAAAATGGAATATGAGAGAAATAAATGATGGTTGGTGAAAGCAGTTAATGCTGTTTTTTTTCAAAAACGATAATCGTCGATATATCGACACTATTGGGATTTCAACGGTTAGAATACTGGAGAGTTCAATTCTTCAATCGATATTATCAATCACTAGTCAATATATCGATAATATGCTATCGATAATATGTAAAACAGGTCGATATATAGATTAAAAATGGAATTCTTGGTCTTTTATTACTGGATACATTCAGACGTAAATCGATATTATCGACAATTGGTCGATATATCGACAACTTACGTCGATTATATCGGTGACATGTCAATCCTATCTACAACTTATGTGGATCATATCGTCGATATATCGATAATATCGACCGTACATTTCTGGTTGACAAATGAGGACATAATTCGATATTATCCACAATATGTCGATATATCTATATGTCATATGCTATCGATATATCCACATGTTGTCGATATATCGATAAAATATGAAATTTTTTGTTTTGCTCACTGGACAAATGAGGACATAATTCGATATTATCCACAATATGTCGATATATTGACGTGTCATCTGCTATCGATATATCCACATGTTGTCGGTATATCGATGAAATATGAAATTTTTTGTTTTGCTCGCTGAACAAATGAGGACATAATTCGATATTATCTACAATATGTCGATATATCGACCTGTAGATATATCGACATTGTGTCGATATATCGATAAATATTGTCGATATTATCGACAATGTGTCGAGATTATCTATGACTTGCGTCGAAAAAATCGATGATATGTAGATTATATCGACTTATGCAAATTTTGATATTTTTATTGGTGTATTTTTTTGGAAATTTATTCATTTACCTTTTTGTTGGTGTATATTTTTTTGTTTATGTTTGGGTTAGTTTGTTGAACATACCCTCCACCCCCACTAGGGATCGATACGAACATGAGGAAATTCCATCATTGTTTATGTTTGGGTTATTTTTTTTCTTTGACTGCTTGTATTTTTTAGCAACCAGCTAAGAAAAACGCACCTAAATATCACTTTAATTTCACTACTAATCTATGGAGGTGTCTCAAAAGAAAATTTTGATGGATCTTCTGAGTAATGCTTTGAATGATGCTTGAAATGTTCGTTCCAAGAAGCACATTGTATTGAAATGTATGTTTTGTACTTAAGACCTATTAGATGTGTTGTTGGAAGCGATGGGGACATGTACTGGGTGTCAAGAAATCTAGGGGTTCGTATACAATTCCCAAATAATAGGAATGCATGCTTGTGATTGTTCAAATTGAAAATGTTTCTTTGCGGGAATGACAAGCATAGTTACGTGAGATGTGTGGGTCTTCTGCAGCAGCAACGTTCACAAATAATGTGGAGGCCTAGTCCCCTACACCCTTGTCATGTGTCTATGGGATTGATCATACAGGTTTCAATATTAGTATTCCCCACATAATATTCACCCAGTTTCCCCTACTGCAGTTTGGCATGAACCCATAGTTTCCAAAGATGCAGTTTGCCATGAACCCATATTATCGGCAAAATCCCACATTATCGACAACATATTATCCTAATTCAACAAGGATTTACAAAATCCATGAGATCTTCTCCTAACACATGAGCCAGGAACTTCTTACGCTGATTAAAGAACATCTTCTGAACATACTCAGAAGATCAAATAATGTGGAGTGGATGGAGCCGCTGACACAACTGTTTGTAAAGTTGAGTAATTTTCATGAACATCATGTGACACTTCTCACCCCTATCTTACAACCTCTTCTTTCCGCTGCTAATAAGGTGTTGGAGAGACTTGACAGTAAGTGTCTTCATACACTAAATGCAATGCGCAAAATGCTCACAGGTGCCCCAGCTGTGCCTCAATTGCAATATATCCGCTCTGGCTAGTGTAAAGATCGTTTGCTTACACAAGTTCGAAAGACCTGCAATAGGATGTTATCTATGCTTGAAGAAAGAGATGAACTGCCAAAACCATTGGCTAAACCATATTTGTTCTCTGCATTATTTCTCACTAAAATAATGCAGAGAATGAGCAAATCTCGGGAGATATTCAAGTTGTCACTGCAACTTATGTCAGCGATTTGGAGAATGTTGTTAGAAATTATAAATATGCTATTTTCTTTTCAAATCGATCTAGTTCTTATTGTAGTGCACTACGTATTGTTGTTAGTGGCTGCAAGGGAAGTGCTTCTCAGGCACTCCATTGAATCTGCAGTAGGCCTGAATCAAGACTGCACATTTCCACCGTTCACAAATCCATGTCGACACCTAAGCAGAATATGAAAAAAAGTAAAGAAAATCTTCAAAGTATCCATGCGACTTACATCGGGGATTTGGAGAATGTCATTGGGAATTCTTAATATGCTATTTTCTTTCCAACCAAAGGGACAAATACTGGGTGTCAAGAAATCGAGGGGTTCATTTTTAAGTAGAGAAAAGTCGAAAGAAAAGCAGAGAACGCATTGGCTCCTTACCCCTAGCTCGAACATTAACCTCTAAAGCGGTATCGGCGAACAGCTCCTGCAACATCAATCGCTCAATGGGAATTGAGCAGGGCAAACATGAAATTCAGCAGGGCAAGCATGAAATTAAGCGGGACAAACATGAAATTCGGTGGGGCAAGCGTGAAATTGAGCAGGGCAAACTTGAAATTGAGCGGGGCAAGCATGAAATTGAGCGGGGCAAACTTGAAATTCAGCGGGCCAAACATGAAATTGAGCGAGGCAAACTTGAAATTCAGCGGGGCAAGCATGAAATTCAGCGAGGCAAACTTGAAATTGAGTGGGGCAAGCATGAAATTGAGCCGGGAAAACTTGAAATTCAGAGGGGCAAGCATGAAATTGAGCGGGGCAAACTTGCAATTGAGCGGGGCAAGCTTGAAATTCAGTGGGGCAAGCATGAAATTCAGCAGGGCAAACATGAAATTCAAAAAAGTGGAAAGTAGAAATTGAGTGGGGCAAGCATGAAATGTATACAGCACAATGTATATTCAATAATGTATATTCAACAATGTATATTCAATAACACAGTGTACATTGTATATTCAACAATGTATATAACACAATGTATACAACAGGAAATGGTACATGAGTGGGACAACAATATACAATGTATATTCAATAATATATAAAATACAATATATATAGTACAACATTTCAACAAAATTACTCCTATGACCTTGACAACTATCATTTACGGACTAGAGACAAGCAGTCATATGCTATTGACTTCCTCCAATCAGCAGTGAATTTTTGCATGTCTATTCCCGCTAAGGTGAGACCGCTACACAAAATGTCGATGTATTTCATTACGAATATGCCGCAGTCATAACCGTTGTCCTGCTTCGGCACTGATTCATCGACTATGACAGTCCATTTCTTCCCTTCAAGCGCAGTGCTGTCTCCAGTGACATGGAAGAAAATGGGGACTACACCAGTCATCTTCCTCATCTATGCTTGTACTTTATAAATGGATTTGTGCTTAAGCTATTCACAATAACCATTTCCATCTCCCTGGGATATATGACCAAAAAAACTAATGTGAATTTTCATGGTTTATGGGCGCGTACACCTGTCCATGATTGAAAAAAATAATATATTAGTAAAAAATGAATAGAACACATAACACTCACAGAAGAAGTTCTAGGACGAGTGCAATACCCGTTCATAACACCAAATAGCTTTGATGTATGGTTTATCTCGCTGCTTCGCAATTGCATAGACCGAGTTCAGCTCGGCTATTAGCTCGGCCCGTTCTGACGCTGAGTCCGATGCCCGGTATGCGATCAAAACCGGCAAACACCTATCAATCATTGGCTGTTACAGACAGACATGATCAAAGATCAATACATGTAAGAAGTTGAAAAAGTAAAACATATTAAGTATTGTCCGAATTAAACAGCCACCATAAAAAACTTTGGACAGAACTTGCAATCCTGAGGATAGACTATTGGCAGGTCGGTCTGCCTCTTCTCAAGGAAATCGATGTATTTGTCGATAGCCTAATCAATAGGATAGTACGATTTAGCCATATATTAATATAACAAATAATTGCATGTCAATCAATGCATATAGAGAGTAAATTAGTGATGTCTACCACGCTATCAACCCATACATCCTTCACCCATATCGTACCAAACCAGGAGTAGTCTGTCGTGGCCTTGTTCACTTCATACCAGTCCTCTACCTCTTTCAATTGTTGCGCAGATAGTATCCTGAATGGATCCATCTGTAGAGGAAATGGTATTGAAGTAGTGGCAAAACTTGCTGCAGCCTTGGGTTCGGGAACCAAACCAAGGGTTGTATCAAATGCAGACAGGGACAAGTACGGAGAAACCTTATAAATTGGTGGCTTCAGTAACCTTTTGGGTCTCCTCTGATAGACGGGATGAGAAGTGGATGCATCAAATACATTACCCTTGGCGAAACCAAACGTGTGCACATCGAATTCCCCATGCATGACGCGTTCTTGCTCTTTAATATCATTTTCTTCCCCTCTCTTCAACTCCTCACCCTCCTCCTCCTTTATACAATCTTTCATCTCCTTATTAAACTCCTTTCTATCCTTCGCTAACTTTTCTTTCTCTTCAAAAAACGAATCCTTCTCCCTTTTCAACGCTTCTTTCTCTTTCAGTAAGGCCTCCCTCTCATTAACCCTCGCTTCTTTCCTTCTCAAGTCTTCCTTCTCTTTCCTCAATTCTTCCCTCTCCTTCTTCAATTCCTCTCTCTCCTTCTTCAAATCTTCCTTCTCAACCCGAAATTCCTCCATAAGAATAATACCCCCGCTCGGTCTCTCTCCATCCATGCCTTTCTTAGTATTTTTGCCCTCTTCGTCTGATTCATCTTCCTCCTCATGATCACTCTCATTACCCTCTACCTCTTCTTCCTGGGTCTCAGTAAGCTACACAACATAACGATGGGTATGTAAGAGAAATGATACCTTTACAAAAGCAGAAAAAATATAGTTCATTTTTCTATAACATCTTACATGGAAACTTTCACGAACCGATCTCACTGCATCCGTTTCCCATTCTCAAAGGGTCGGTTCTAATTTCATTATTACTAATGTCTGCAAAAGAACGAAGAGTATTGTTAAATATAAAAGCGTATACCTGTTAGAATTAAGCAAAGTAAATGCCAGAGAAATATATTAACTTACAGCTTTATTTTCGAGAATAGCATGTATTTTGTTGTACCTCCAACCCTTCCAGCCTCGATATTGATTAAAGCGTGGAATTTGATGGGGAACATATGAAACAATACACTCTTACAGGGCAGGTAGTATCTCTACTGCCCATACCTGTTGGAATGAAATTGCACCGGCTTAAAAATTCATTATTGTATATAGAGGATAAACATATAAAAAATAAAAGGTGTTCTTACTTGTAGAGGAAGGAGGTAACCACATACAGTGTACTGAGGGGCACTTGTTGCGGCAATGCCAGATTCTATTCCTTGCGACATTGTATGGTACCCCAAACTACCCCAAGGATAGCTATAGAAATCATCTAGCGAGTCCACCAAGTGAATATAATCCATGTTGCACATGGTTTTTAATTCGGTTCCCCTAAGAAAGAACTCTACAACCAGGAGTAGGGCAACCTTCACGACATCCTCATGCCTATTACTGTCAACTAATCTATCAAAAACGTCCATTAGGTCCTTCTTTAATACTGGATATTGCTTGAAGTATTTGTCTCTTAATGTACTCGTAGTGCCACAAATTTTCGGTACAGTAAGATCTCCAGTTTTAAGGCCCGCAATGAGGGTGAAGTCCATCTTGGTAAACTACACTCGTCTTCCTCTGATCTCAAATACTAGATCACCTTTATATCATTGAAAAAGAAGGTGAAATAGAGCCCCTAAAAATCTAAAGGATGTAGCATGTAATAGAAATGAAAAGGGGGATTGGCTAAACAAATTTAGCCGACTATCGTGCTTTTTCAATCCACCCTTCACCTTCTCAAACCACCATTTCAGTGTACACCTAGATGTTGGGTTGGGGATTACAGCAGCATATTCGTCACCTGCAAAGATGAAAATGAAAAACATATCAAACATAAAATTACAAACATAAACATACTGTACAAAATCAGAAATAAATGAAAACAATGTAGCATTTCATGAATTTGAACAAGGTTCATATGAAATATAGATAGAAATTGAGCGAGGAAATACCAGAAATTTTGCAATACAAACTATCAAAATAAGTGAGACAAACATGAAATTGAGTAGGGCAAACTAGATATTCAGCGGGGGACACTAGATAAACAGCGGGGCAAACTGAAAATTCAGCGGGCCAAACTGCAAAATTGAGTGGCAATTATATGAAATTGAGCGAGGCAAACATTAAATGAGTGGGGCAAACTAGAAATTCAGCGGGTCAAACTTGAATTTCAGCGAGGGAAACTTAAAATTGAGTGGGGCAAACTAGAAATTCAGCGGGTCAAACTTGAATTTCAGCGAGGGAAACTTAAAATTGAGTGGGGCAAACTAGAAATGCAGCGGGGTAGACATGAAATTGAGTGGGGCAAACATGAAATTCAGCGGGGGAAGCTAGAAATTCAGCGGGGCAAACTGTGAATTCAACGGGGCAAACAAAAAAATCAACGGGGCAACTTGGAAAATTAGCGGGGGAAACATGAAAGTGAGCGGGGCAAACTATAAAATCAGCGGGGCAAACTAGAAATTCAGCGGGGGAAACATTAAATTGAGCAGGGTAAACTAGAATTTGAGCGGGGCAAACTTCAAATTCAGCGGGGCAAACTTGAATTTGAGCAGGGCAAACAAGAAATTGAGTGGGGGAAACTTGAATTTGAGCGGGGCAAACTACAAAATCAGCGGGGCAAACTAGGAAATCAGCTAGGCAAACATGAAATTGAGCAAGGGAAACGTGAAATTGAGTGGGGTAAACTAGAAAATCAACGGTGTGAACTTGACAGATAATTTCATGTATGGATCCCAAAAACTAAACGTATACAATGTTCAAATGGACCACACCACATGAAAATTTTGAATTGAACTTCTCATATTGATCATTTCTTAGGGGCCACAGAAGTTTTGGATCAAGCTTATAATTGTATTTTCTATTAATCCATGTCTTTATGATCTTATGAATAGGTTTGATAACAAGCAAACATCACTGTTGGGCCCACTATGGTTTCAACGGTGGAAATCATTATGCCCATTGTTTCCCGCGGTATGATCCACTTGATCTTTTGATATGCTTTAGTTTGGGGCTAAACCGCTAAGATTAGATGGAAGAACGGATGGACGCCGTGGATATACTGCATACATTCAATGTGGGCCCATATAACTTTACTTAATACAATGGAGCAGACTGACTAACTCAGTACGTAATCCGATTACGCTTGCTATGATGTTTTATTTGTAATACATCATGTTCATTGGATTATGTATACACCAAAACCCCATATGTGGGAGGGAACCTAGACAATGAGGGAAGGAACCTAGATATTTAACAGGGCAAACATGAAATTTAACGAGTGAAACAAAAAATTCAATGGGAAAAACTGAACAATGAGCGGGGCAAACATGAAATTCAGCGGGCCAAACATGAAATTCAGCACGGCAAACTATGAAATTAAGCGGACCAAACTAAAAAATCAGCGGGGCAACCTGAAAAATTAGCAGGGGAAACATGAAATTGAGCGGGGCAAATTAAAAATTAAGCGGGGCTAACTAGAATTTCAGCGGGGGAAACATTAAATTGAGCGGGGCAAGCTTGAATTTCAGCGATGGAAACTTGAATTTAAGAGGGGCAAACTTCAAATTCAGTGGGGCAAACTTGAATTTGAGCCGGGCAAACTAGAAATTCAGCGGGGCAAACAAGACATTGAGCGGGGGAAACTTGAATTTTAAGCGGGGCAAACTAGGAAATCAGCGAGGCAAACATGAAATTGAGCGGAGGAAACATGAAATTCAGCGGGGGAAACTTGAATTTGAGTGGGCCAAACTACAAAATTAGCGGGGTAAACAAAGAAATCAGCGAGGCAAACATGAAATTTAGCGGGGAAAACATGAAATTCAACGGGGCAAACTAGAAAATCATTATGCCCACTTGTTCGGTGCTCTGTGGGCCCCATGATTATGTATGTGTTTCATCCATGGCGTCCATCTATTTTTATAGATCATTGTTTGATATTATACAAAAAATGAGTTATGTCATAATCTCAATTGGACCACATTACACAAAACAGTGTTTCATGAACGTCGACCATTATAAACTTTTTGGGGGTCATAAAAGTATTAGATCAAGATGATCTTTGTTTTTAGACTTCGTTTGGGTCTTTTTGACCTAATAAACAGATTGGATTTCAGATAAACAGTACAGTGGGCCTCATGAGGATTTAAATGATGGATATCCAATCACTATTGTTTTCCTATAGTGTGGTACATCTATGTGATATATCCCTCTTATTTTTAGGATGAAGCCCTGAAATGATCTTTACAAATGGATGAATGGAATGGATGAAACACATACATCATGGTGGGGCCCACAAAGCACCGACCACCAGCCACGGGGCTGGTGTCAGGAGTAGCCAATCCATTTCCTATACTACATACATTCAATGTGGCCCCAACTGAGTTTAAAATATACCTGTGGTGCGTGATTTCTTCCCTGGACCAACCATTTTCGGAAGAAGACAAAATGCTGATAAGGGGGCCCACAAAATGAGTTTTTTCCGTCTTTCTCGTGGAACCGGAGCGTGGAAGGGGGGGTGAAAGCAACGTGAAAGCATTAGCGGAAAGGGAGATGAAAATCAGACAGTGAAAAGGGAGAGGAAAATCAGACAGTGAAAAGGGAGAGGAAAAGTGGACAACAGTGAAAAGGAGGAGTATTTTCGTCCTGAAATTCGTAATCCGCACGTGCAGGTCTAAGTTGCAAAAGAAGGTTTGTCTTCTTTCATAAAAACAATTGGCTAAAAGGTGGGGTCCACAGTCCTAAATTGAGTAGGGTAAACTAGGAAATGAGCGGGGCAAGCATGAAATTGAGCGGGGCAAACTAGGAAATGAGCGGGGCAAACATGAAATTGAGCGGGGCAAACTAGGAAATGAGCAGGGCAGGCATGAAATTGAGCAGGGCAAACATGAAATTGAGCGGGACAAACTGGAAAACCAGCGGGGCAAACATGAAATTGAGCGGGGGAAACATGAAATTAGCGAGGCAAACTATAAAATTAGCGCGGCAAACATGAAATTGAGCGGGGGAAACATGAAATCAACGAGGCAAACTAGAAAATCATTATGCCCACTGTTTCCCGTGGTATGATTCACTTGATATTTTGATATGCTTCAATTTGGGGCTCAACCGCTAAAATTAGATGGACGGCGTGGATATACTACATACATTCAATGTGGGCCCATCTAAGTGTAGGTTATAGGTTTATGTTATAAGTGTAGGTTATAGGTTTATGTTTAAGTTAGGTTATGGGTTAAGGGCTAGGGAACTGAGAATAGGTTAAGGTTTAGGTTTAAGAAATCGGGTTCGGGACTGGGTTTAGGTTTGGGTTTTCAAGTTTAGGTTTAGGTTAAGGAGTTGAGATTAGGATTAGGTGTATGTTTAGGTTTAGGGATTTAAGAATACATTTAGGTTACAGGTTTAGGTTTAGGTTTAGGTTATAAGTGTCGGTTATAGGTTTAGGTTTAAGTTAGGTTATAGGTTAAGGGTTAGGGAACTGAGAATAAGTTAAGGTTTAGGTTTAGGAAATCGGGTTCGAGACTGAGTTTAGGTTTGGGTTTTCAAGTTTAGGTTTAGGTTTAGGATTAGGTGTAGGTTTAGGTTTAGGGATTTGAGAATACATTTAGGTTATAGGTTCAGGTTTAGGTTATAAGTGTTGGTTATAGGTATAGGTTTAAGTTAGGTTATGGGTTAAGGTTTAGGGAACTGAGAATAGGTTAAGGTTTAGGTTTAGGAAATCGGGTTTGGGACCGGGTTTAGGTTTAGGTTAAGGAGTTAAGATTAGGATTAGGTATAGGTCTAGGTTAAGGGCCCGTTTGGCCGGGTGGATTGGAAGGGTTTGAATGGTATTAAGGTGGATGGCATGGATTTCTAGGTAATAATGGTGTTGTCAGTGGATTGTCTGGAGATCCATGGGATTGATATATCCCTGGATTGCTATATCCAGTCTGTTTGGCGCGCCCGGCCAATCCCGGTTTTAAACTTTCTCATCCCTTCTAATCCCTCAAACCAAACACGTCCCAGGCAAATTTGAAGGATTAGGGTGGATTTGATGGGATTTAAAAGTAATGATGGTGATGTCAGCGGATTGTCTTGAGATACCTGGGATTGGGATCAGATCACCGACTCTGTTTGGCACGCCAGGCCAATCCCAGGATTTGACTTCCAATCCCTTCCAATACCATCCAATCCCTTCCAATCCGACCGGCCAAACGGGCCCTAAGGGATTTAAGAATACATTTAGGTTACAGGTTTAGGTTTAAGTTATAAGTGTCGGTTATAGGTTTAGGTTTAAGTTAGGTTATAGGTTAAGGTTTAGGACCCGTTTGCCCCGGCGGATTGGAAGGGATTGAATGGTATTAGGGTGGATGGCATGGATTTCTAGGTAATGATGGTGTTGTCGGTGGATTGTCTGGAGATCCATGGGATTGCTATATGCCTGGATTGCTATATCCAGTCTGTTTGGCATGCCTGGCCAATCCTGGGATTAAACCTTCTCATCCCTTCCAATCCCTCAAACCAAACACGTCCCACACAAACTTGAAAGGATTAGGGTGGATTGGATGGGATTGAAAGGTAATGATGGTGTTGTCAGTGGATTGTCTTAAGATCCATGGGATTGGGATCAGATCACCGACTTTATTTGGCACGCTAGGCCAATCCCGGGATTTGACTTCCAATCCCTTCCAATCTGACCGGCCAAACGGGCCCCTAGGGAACTGATAATAGGTTAAGGTTTAGGCTTACGAAATCGGGTTCGGGACCGGGTTTAGGTCTAGGTTTTTAAGTTTAGATTTAGGTTAAGGAGTTGAGATTAGGATTAGGTGTAGGTTTAGGTTTAGGGATTTGAGAATACATTTAAGTTTTAGGTTATAAGTGTAGGTTATAGGTTTATGTTTAAATTAGGTTATAGGTTAAAGTTTAGGGAATTGAGAATAGGTTAAGGTTTAGGTTTAAGGATTTGAAAATACATTTAGGTTTTAGGTTACAAGTGTACAATATAGGTTTAGGTTTAAGTTAGATTATAGGTTAAGGTTTAGGGAATTGAGAATAAGTTAAGGTTTAGGTTAAGGGATTTGAGAATACATTTAGGTTTTAGGTTTAGGTTTTGAGCGGGGGCAAATTAGAGAATCAACGGGGCAAACATGAAATTGAGCAGGGGAAACATGAAATTGAGTGGGGCAAACTAAAAATTGAGCCGGGCAGGCATGAAATTGAGCGGGGCAAACATGAAGTTGAACGAGGTAAACTAGGAAATGAGAGGGGCAAGCATGAAATTGAGCGGGGCAAACTAGGAAATGAGCGGGGCAACCATGAAATTGAGCGGGGCAAACTAAGAAATGAGCGGGGCAACCATGAAATTGAGCGGGTCATACTAGGAAATGAGCAGGGCAGGCATGAAATTGCGTAGGGAAAACATGAAATTGAGCGGGGGAAACATGAAATTGAGCGGGGTAAACACGGAAATGAGCGGGGCAAGCATGAAATTGAGCGGGGCAAACATGAAATTGAGCAGGACAAACTGAAAAATCAGCGGGGCAAACATGAAATTGAGCGGGGGAAACATGAAATTAGCGGGGCAAACTATAAAATCAGCGGGGCAAACATGAAATTGAGCGGGGAAACATGAAATCAGCGGGGCAAAGTAGAAAATTATTATGCCCACTGTTTCCCGTTGTATGATTCACTTGATATTTTGATATGCTTCAATTTGGGGCTCAACCCCTTAAATTAGATGGAAAAATGGATGGACGGCGTGGATATACTACAGGAAACGGATTGGCTACTCCCCCTGCCACCAGCCAATGGCTGGTGTTCGGTGCTCTATGGGCCTCATCATGATATATGTGTTTCATCCATGTCGTCCATCTATTTTTATAGATTATTTTATCATATTATACAAAAATTCAGGTATATCTTGATCTCAATTGCAAAAGAAGGTTTGTCTTCTTTCATAAAAACAGCTGGCTAAAAGGTGGGGTCCACAGTCCTAAATTTCTCTAAATATACCGGTGTGAGGTATGCACCTGACACGGATTTTCTGTGTAAGCCTTCGGAGGAAGTTCCTGCGCTGGAAACCTAGGTGGGGCTCACCGTGGTGTGTGTGAGAAATCTACGCCGTACATCCATTTTGTGATCTCACTCTATAACAAAAATGAGAAGGATCCAAGACTTAAGTGGGCCACACTAAAGGAAAATGTGGGTAGTCAAATCCTTACCGTTGAAACCTACCTGGGGTTGACATTGATGTGTACATGCCATCCAGACCATTAATAACATCATTCCTACTGAGATGAACTGAAAACAGAAATATTATCTTGATTCAAAACTAATGCGACCACACGAATATTTCAACTGTGGACGTTCAATCCTCACGTTTTCGGCACAATTGAGTATTGGATCTGGCTCATATTTGTCCCCGTGTCCTTAGATGATCTCAAAAAACCGATGGACGGTGTGGATTTTTCACAATCATCACAGTGGGCTCCACCTGGGTTTCTAGCCGGGAACTTCCTGCGAAAGGCTCTCGTAGGAAATCCGCGTGCGTATGCACCTACAAATGTTCTTAATTAAACCACGTAATTTCCCGTCAATCTCTCTCTCTCTCTCTCTCTCTCCGTTTGAAAGGTATGGCGATCTCAATCTCGAATCTTGAATATCGATTTGAACTTTTCTCGATTCCATCTCATTTTTATATGTGAATCTTTGTATGTCCTGATCCTCTTCCCGATCGATCTGAATCTCTCTCTCTCACGTTCCGTCGCATGGATTCTGCTAAAACCCTAGCTTCTTCTCTTCTTTCAGATTGTGTTGATTTTAGGGTATTTCTTTTGTCGATCTGTCGCGGAAATCTTCGCAATTTTACTTGTAATCTTGCATTCTCTCTCTCTCTCTCTCTCTCTCTCTCTCTCTCTCTCTCTCTCTCTCTCTCTCGAATTGGAATGATTTGAATTCGGACGGTGAGTAAGGTGCGATTGTTGGGGATATGTATTGTTTATATGGATGTAATGTTTTTGAATTTTTCGTTTTTTAATTCTTTTGTTGGTTGATGTGATTATTGTATTAGATTTGCGAATTTGGGGATTGATTATTGTTGAATTGTCCCCCTACATCAGTCCAGACCAGCTAATGTTGGGCCCATTTTAGATTGGCGAATGCATGGAAATCACAGTAATTGTAACCATTTGTTTGGTGCCTGTCGGATGGTGAGTTAAGAGAAAATAAGCGGTTGCTGGTCTGAATTTAATTGTAACATTGGATGGTTAGGATTATGCCCTACTGGGCTAATGAGTCTCCTTCATTGGACTTCCTAATTGAATTCATCATGGCACTCATAATGACTAAGGTTAGGAAGATCCCATTGGATTCTGGAAGCTTGTATCATTGGTCTTGATAAGCCCCAATTTATTGCTTCCTCTCCATCGATAATGCCCACTTCTTCAACTTGTTCCACAAGAAAATGGGATTCCTGATACAGAAATAATTATGCATTATTCGCATACTGTGGCAGCTTCAAATAGATCATATAGCAATACCCTCTCTCGAAAAATATTGAAGAAAGGAATATGTGCACCGATATACACCATAAAAGGGCCAAGCCATAACAAATGAGAAGCTATTTGACGCAACTCTATCATAACGACTCCAATATAGCAACCCATTATAGGATGGTCTGAATTGATGGATGTTTATACTAGGGTTCCAACTCGGGTTAGGTTGGGTCTGGTTGTGGGTCAACTCGAGCATGACCCAACCCCAAGTTGCTGAAGGACCAAACCCGCAACCTGACCCGACCCAAAATCCAACCCGAGGTGCCCATCCTGGATTCTTCTATGTTTGATCCTAAACTGAACCAACCCGACCCAACCTGACCCAAATACATGTGATTATTTCCAACTCAATCTAACCCAACCCGAGTTTGCTTAACCCGAACCCAACCCAATTTGAAATCAGGTTGGAATTTTCCATCCCTAACCTGGTCCGAGGACCTTGATAACCGGACCCAACCCAAACCAAACTTGGGTCAGGTCAGTTGGGTACGAGTTGACCCAAACCCAAGTTGCAGTCCTAGTGTACACACCATGCGTAGGGAAGACGTGTGCGTGAGTGTGATCTGCCATACCTTGCCAGAGTATCATATTATACTTGCACATGAAGAAATGGATACCTGATGTAATGATGCATAGATTGTTATCATACAAGTAAAGTTCAATTATGAAAATCGCTAATGCTGCGTTTGGTGTCTTGTAAATTGTAATAGCGGTTGGGTGGAATTGATTTCTGCAAAATGTCGAATCTAGTTCTGAAAGACGACATCACAATTTTTTGGTGGGGTTGGTCTTCATAGCCATCTATCTTTGGCTTGTTCTGGTCATAAGGATAAATCTTTCCTCATTCATACCATCAGCGTAAGATAATGTATAATAACATTAGGATCGTCTAATAGTTGATGGAACCATACCATGTTTGGAGATTGCAGGATTTAGGGCCTGTTTGGTCGCACCCTCAAAAGGTGCGCTTGTCACCTAAACACCATTTTGAGTGAAACCTTTTTCATGTTGTGCATTTGGATGCACTTTCGCAACCCCCCTTTGAGCCCCCACTTATTGAAATAGGCACTAAAAAGCCCACTCGCCAAAACCAGTGGGATTGGTTTATGAAAAATCGACCGACAAAGTTGGTACACACTTGCTTTAGTGGAAAACCCTTTTGTAGTAGTCACACCAAATGGCTCCTTAGGCCAGCCTCTTTTGTGGACTAACATGTCTTTCTTGGATCAGATACAGCATCCAAAATTGAGAAACCTTCTGGACCACTACTCTGGAGTCTCCTTGAGTAGGTGGAAACAATCATTTCTAAGGAACCAACTTTATTAAAGAGTCTCTTTCGTCACCATAGACTATCGATTACTCACTCTCGTTTTCAGAATATGCACTTATTTTAAGCGATCCAACCTAATAAATGCCAATATCTCTTACAGGAATTCATGCTAAGTAAAAACTGTAGAAGAAATTGCATTACGTATTTTTTGCAATTGTTCAATTAATTATCTACTGGTTATAGTAATTTTAAATGTTATCATATCTCAGAACTTCTGGGTATGCTAAATTGGTTTCCATCATACACAGACTCAGTGACTGACAATCATATTCTATCAACTCTTTTGTAATTTGAAGGCTGCAGGGTAAAGATGGTGAAGCTGACAATGATAGCTCGGGTTACTGATGGCCTTCCATTAGCTGAAGGACTGGATGATGGTCGTGATCAGAAAGATGCTGAATTCTACAAACAACAGGCTAAATCTTTGTTCAAGAATCTTTCGAAGGGCCACATTGAGTCATCAAGAATGTCGATCGAAACCGGTCCTTACGTCTTCCAATATCCTTTCATCCGTGCCTTATTTTTATTTTTATTTTCTCTTAGCATCTTACTACCAATCTAAGGTTCATGCTTTACCCTTGTGGATGGAGCCAATAGACAAATGCATTCTCATCAATTTTGTCAGTAGATATTGGTGTGAACGAAATGACTTCAGAAACTATATAAAGCAGAAGCTCCTCATAGCTGTAGCGACCCATTAGTCCCTGTTTGATAGATGCCTAAAAATGAGTTTATCTTATTTTAGTTAACAGTAATTACGTATCTTTCCAAAAAGTAATTATGTATTAGAGATTAAGATCTCCAATTCAAAATTACTGTTAACTAAAATGAGATGAACTCAATTTTTAGGCTTATAGCAAACAAAGCCTTATATTTTTACGTAGTTGTCTATAGATTTTGTTTATCACACTATCTGATTCTGAAGTAATTGAAACAGCATACCTTTTTTTTTTTTTTAATTATTATTATTATATTTTTTTTTTTACACACGCCCACACACTCACGCTAGTGGAATTTCACCACCTATGGATACTCGAACCCTTGACCGGGTGTTGAAACAGTATACCTGCCACTATTAATACACACACATACACACACGCATGTATGCATGAGTTGCATCCCTCTTGTATTCATAAGGTGTCTGATTGAAAGACAGCTTTAGTTTCACAAGTCACAACCCTTGCGGCCTTGCCTGCTTCTCGAAGATTGTTTACTTCTGACCCTTTGCACCAAACTATGAAACTGGATGACAGAAATACTTGTAGTGGAACTGCGAAGAATCACAGCAACAAAGGAAAAAAAAAGGTGTTGAGACTTTTGAATGTTGATCTTTCTGTTTTGTTTTCTCCATCAGAAGTAGTGGAGGAAGGATAGCAATAGAACATAGAATATGGGTAAAGATCATAGTTACTCATGGATTTAAATATTAGTTTCTGTCGCAATCATGGTTCCTCAATCCATGTTGAGTCCTGGTCAATATGAGTTGTGCTGAGTCGGGCCGAAACTTTAACTTACATGGTTCCTGTTTCAATATCGATTAGTTGCACTATGCATGCCACAGACATGGATGAGTCTCACTTTTTGTCATCAATACGGACAAGTCACACAATTCGGAATTGCATTATTGTCCAGTTAGCCGAATCATGCAGCTTGACTCAGCCTAGTCAGAACGATTCCCAAGGAACTTGTCTGATACAATTCTCTTTTCTGAATTAGGCCCCCAACTCATACAAGTTGGCTTGGCATTGGATGGGCATTGGATTATTTTAAACCATGTAGTTAATACAGGAAGCAGTCAAGAAGTAAAAAAGTGAAAGTAAATCGGCTAGCTAGGTGCTAAAAACCATGGGAAACGAGAAGCAGTGAAGCAAAGAAGAAATATATGAGAAAATGGGTAGCTAAAGTGGGTAGCTGGGTGCTGAAAACCATGGGAAACGAGAAGCAGTGAAGCAAAGAAGAAATAAATGAGAAAATGATTGTGAAACAAATATGAAACACATTGTTAACAATTGAAAATACATGTTGGAAACAAAACATGTAGTGGATGAGTAACACGAGATATGTAATAAAAATGTACTTTAAACCATAGTTAGCAAAACTCTGTTTTAGAGACCATATTTTTGAAAGACTTGTATAATTGCTTGAATGTTTAAAACCCCGTATATTTCAGAAGATAGGTTAAAAATCATTTTTTTGGGGGGCAAAACTGAATTATAGACAATTGTTTTTTTCAAAAAAAAGTTTTATTCAAAATTTTTTTGAGGGCAATTTAAAATAAGAGATTGGGGGCTATCCATTGGTAGAATCAAGGATATGGTGATTTTTTTTTAGTGAAGACATTGATTTATATGAGGATCACTGGAAAATGAAGGATCTGAGAGAGCCAAAGAATGTTATTAACACACTATTTGATTACATATTTACATTATTATTCATGCGTATAGAATTTCTATTCATTTTAATTGAATGAATTTTGTATTTTAATCTTATTTATATACAATACATACACAATACATACACATATGGACATATATAGCCATTTTTTTCACTCTCTTTTTGGTTTGAAACTGTACTAATGGCAGACTTTCCATTCTCTGATTTCCTGGCATTTTTGTTTCTGTGACTGAATTGTGTAACTTTAACGATCGAAATCGAATTAAGCGTGAACATTATTTGCCGAATGGTCTCTTGCTACCCATGTCTCAAAATAATAAGAAAACCTTTAAATTAATTAGAAACACATTTAATTTCTTTGGGGAATTTTATAGAAAACTAAGAAAATATGATAATGTATTAATTTAAAGTTTCACTATCGGTTCAGATGTTTTACTTGAGTTTCACAGTCGTTTCACTCATGTTCTACTTTAGAGAAATGTTTCACAAGAGGTTTGCTTATGTTGCTGATAAAGGAAAAAAGAAAGAATCGAAAAGAAAAAAAAGTCTGAAATGAGTTTCTCTTATGTTTTACAAATGCAACACAAGTGTTTCAAAGAAATTTTGTAGTGCAAAATTATTACTTTTTCAAAATTGCCTTTCACAAACCTTACCCAAGGGAATGCATTTCAATTCTGACAGAACATTTGAAATGCAAATCTGCCTTTTCTGAAACGCATTTCAGATGGCCCTAGGGTGTTTCCAGCTACCATGGTCAAGATGAACTATTTCACATATGTAGGTTACAACTACCATCAAGAAACATGTTCTCCTGAATGGTGTGGATCTATTACCAAAAAAAAAGGAAATTGTTTGGATCTGTTTTCAGCTTGATCCATGTAGCAGAACTGGTTACTTAAGAAAACAACATGGATTTTCTCCCCTGTTCCCTATTCTTCCATGTTAGGCATTTCATGTCCAGTCCATTTAAATCAAGTACAATTGTTACCTTGACCTAATTTTGCAGCTATATTATTGAAGGCCGTGTATGTTATTTAACCATGTGTGATCGTTCTTATCCGAAGAAACTTGCTTTTCAATACCTAGAAGACCTCAAAAACGAATTTGAGAAAGTCAACGGAAGTCAAATAGAAACTGCTGCCAGGCCCTATGCTTTTATTAAATTTGGTATGTCTTCTACACCTATTGTTCTATTTCTATGTCTTCTATACATCTTGTCCTATTCCATACATGCGTTACTTGATATTAGAACAATCTTTGTTCTAATTCCTTGTTGTTTCTTTTGCTGGATTGTTGATTTCTCTTTTTGTTTTAAAGATACATTCATACAGAAGACCAAGAAATTATACTTGGACACTCGTACTCAGCGGAACCTTGCAAAGTTAAATGATGAACTTTATGAAGTCCACCAAATCATGACTCGCAATATACAAGAAGTTCTTGGTGTCGGTGAAAAATTGGATCGTAAGTTCATCTTGATGTTTTTCTTTTGCATGGGCTCAGTCATTATGTATTAATGATTTGTCTTAGACATTGTTGAAGTATTGGTATCACATAATGTTTCACTTGTTGGGATACAGAAATATTGTGGGAAACATCGGAAAATATCACATTTATTGCGTTAATGCATCGGAGAATTAGGAAAATATTGGGGAAACTAGGAAAATTGTCGATTTTCTAGTGAAACTTATGGAGATGTTAAAAGACACATGATTGCACACTTAGAACTAACAACATTAAAAAAAATAAAATCTATGTATGATAGTTTTCAACTTGTTTTTTCTTGCTAATCGTGATCGGAAGATATGGATTTTAACTTTTTTTTCTTGCTATTAAAAAAAATAAAATAATTTAAACAACTTAAAACACATTTGTTTTATCACCTCTGGGGTTTTGGCCCAAGTTCCCCGAGCGTGATTTCTCCAACAATCTAGTGTTTTTGTGTGCAACAACTGGGTGCTGTTAAAACAAACCTAGGAATAGATTCCCCCCCCCCCCCCCCGCCAAAATATATATATATATAAAAAAATTAAAAATAAAAATAAATAAATAAAAAAAAGGGCCATAAAAGTTTTTATAATGTATTAATTTTTCTGATTTTCAGGGATTTATGCTGTTATTGGTTGTTACTTGTGAAATATGGCAAATATCAATTGATAGTGTATGTATAGAACGTGTGGATGGATGATATATCATCGATGCACTGAATTCTTTTTGTATTCCAGGACAACATCATATCCCACAACCACTGACTTGAGACATCGGTTGATTCGTCAATACCTTGAACACTGATCTTAGGAAAAGGTATCTATATTATGATGAAAATATATGTATATATATTTTTTGAGGAATAGCTGTTCATTTATTAATAAAATGCCAAGGCAATAGCCAAGATATAAAAAATACAATACTAATTATACGTCACAAGAATGGATTCAAACTTGCAAACATCAATTCCCTGCAAGCCCGATGCCCATTCCACCATCTCCTTCTTTATCTTCCTCACGATTTCCTTCACAGACCCATCCCAATTATGGAAACAACCTCTATTCCGTTCCCCCAAGATGGTTTACAACATTCCCAGGCCCATGAGAGCTCGGTCACTGACTCCAACATCACCCATTGTATATTGAATATAGCCAGAAAAATTTTCCATACTTCTCGTATAAATTGACAATGTATAAATAGATTGTCTATTGTCTTTGCCTTGCTTTTGCACATAGTGCACATGTTGGGGATAATCATGGATTGCTTTTTTTTTTTTTTTTAAGACACAGGGTGTCCCCACCTCTTTTTTGAAGTGAGACTAATCCCTGCGGATACACGCAATCACCCACAACCACGTGTATCGGGTAAAGCCAAGGATTGCTTTTGAAAGTTGTCTATCGTGAGAATCTTTTTCCTTCCCACCAACCATGTGAAAGCCAGAACCTTTGAAGGAGCCCTGTAATGGCAAAATGAATGAGCAAATTCCAAGCCTATTGCAAGTGTTGGCTTTCGTAGTAACGCATAGAATGATCGTATCATGAAATTTCTTGAGCTATGGGCCTTCCAAACCATTGTCTCTCTTTTTTCTTTTTTTTGTTGAACAAGGGGGGTAAGTTTGCAACCTATCCTACAATCTGGCAAAGTCTTCCAAGTTCCATCCCCTCCTCCGATAGATCCCTCCAGCAAGGAGGACACCATACTCCGTCCTCTCCACTCCTGGAGTAATAGCTTGTTGTTGTCAAGTTTCTATCCGGTGCTAATCAAGTGAGTTGTGGAAATTCTGCATGTAATGCCTTAACCCCACACCAAACGTCCTCCCAAAATTGGATTCGGTTCCCATTCACTAGTGAAAAGGCCACCCCTTCATTGAACGTGGACACGAACAAGATTATAGCTTTCCACATTCCTGAAGCTCTATAGTTTCATGAACTCCTCACCTTCCAACCTCCCCATTGTACCCCATATTAGGCCACGATCGCCGCTCTCCACATTCTCCCTTCTTCCTTGCCAAAGCTCTACCTCCATTTTCCTAACAGTGCCAAAATCATTGAGTTTAGGTCCCTTGTACTCGTTGCCCCATGAGTGATAGGTTTGCACACCTCTTCCCACTTCAGAAGATGAAAATTTTACCTGTCCTCTACCCCTCTCAACAAGAATGCTCACCTAAACTTTTCCAGCCTTGCCACTACTGATTTCGATCACCTGAATAGAGACAGAGTGTAATGGTAGATTTGATAGGGTCACCTTGATGAGCGTTATATGACCTCCCAAAGACAGATAACAACTCTTCCATAGAGGCAGCTTCCTTTCAAAGCTTTCAATTACTTTACTCCATGGCTTTCCCACACATAGTGGGAGACCACGGTATTTCAAAGGGAAAAATCCGGCTCCGCATCCAAATGTGTTTGCTAAACTTTGCACCTCTTCTTTTGACAATTTGATTCCTAGTATCTCGCACTTGTTTAGATTTACTTTCAGCCATGGAACTGCCTCATAACATCTTAATATCTTCTTGAAATTGTCCACCATTGTTGACTCTGCATCACATAATAAAATGGTATCATCTACAAATTGGAGATGAGATATCCGCTCCCCATCTCTACCTAGTGTTTGAGTTGTCGGTATCGCTGGCCGGAGATAAAAATATAATATCGTTATTGTCGACATTAATATCTCCAATAACTGGAGATGCAGGGAAAAATGGAGAAACATGAAGAAAATGGTGGAATTTTTCAATGAAACTTCAGGACATGCCTAAATACGCATATTTACATATTCAAGAATGAAAAAATTTCAAAAAGAATGCATTAAATTAGAAGTTTCCATTTAATGGGGGCCAAAAGGCATGCGGTGATTGACTGTTAAATGCTACTTGTGGCCACGAAAATTTTGAATCAAGCTAATATTTATTTTTTCCTTCATTCAGGTTTGATATTTGATGACAAATAAACATTATGGAAACATTACAGTGGGCCTTAGGTAGTTTTTAATGGTGGGCCATTCAATCACCACTGTTTCCTGTAGTATGGTCCACTAAAGTATGGATCTGCTTCATTTTTGGACTATGTCGTAAAATGATATGGCAAAACATATGGACAACGTGGATCTAGAATACATGCGGTAAGGGCTGCACCGTTTTGGGTGAGGCCGAGTTGCACCTAATCTGCTCTCCACGGACCATGTAAATCAGGCAAGCGATCAACACGTGTTCCACCTAATTCATGTTCTTTGTTATGCTTCCCTAGTCATTTACAAAGTGAAAATGACTGGACCAAAATGCCCCTAGCATATACTTCTCGTTTCGCTGTGCCTTCTAAAATGGGGAGCGGATTAGGTGCGGCCCACTTTGATATGAGTATTCTATATCCATGTCGTCCATGCATATTTTCATATTATTTTAGGGCATGAGACCATTAAAAACATTTTGGGGGCAGAGTTGCATGTTAAATGGATGTCCGGTCATGCCTTGTGTGCCAGAGGACTTATCGGTTAGGCATACATGTGTCCATCTTACAGGATCTGCACCATTGATTTGGTGGCATACCATACCACCAATTGGAAGATAAATGACGCGTTTGGTGACCTGCAAATGAATGGTTCAGAAATCACACAACAGTCTACCCCAATTGAAAAAGGCCAAAGATTGGATGGCTAGGATCTTTTGATCTAGGTACGGTTGGGTTAATGATTTCCACTGTTGAAACTTTTTTAGGCCCCACAGTGATGTTTATTTTTCATCCAACCTGTTCATAAGATCATACAGACATGGATGAAGGGAAAACACAAATATAAGCTTGATCCGAAACTTCCGTGGCCCTCCAAATATTTTTCAACGGTAGACATTCAATTCAACTGTTTCTTGTGGTGTGGTCCATTTGAACATTGGATATGCCTCATTTTTTCTTTTTCTAAAGGCCTACAATTATCTGTTAAAATGTATGGACGGAGTGGATAAAATAAATAAATCATGGTGGGCTTCACATGCGGTGGCCGGGCTGCCTTTATACACGCGCGGATTGTTTTCCGCGTAATCTGTTGATATACGCTCATTGCGAACCAGTTCATACGTAACTGGTGCGAACTTTTTGGTGGGCCCATCATACATGATGGGAGTCCAAAATCTAAACAGTTCACGTGATGCGGCACCCCATGAAACCTGTAAGGCCCAACTTTTACTTTGATCCAAAACTTTGGTGAGCCATGAAAGAAGGAAACTGTTTCATCTCTTGATTTGCATTTCTCTTTCCTATAGCCCACTAGAGTTTTAGGTCAGTATGAAATTTGTCCCTATGAGGTTTCATGTGATTCCGCATCACATGGACCGTCCGGATTACACTGCCGTGACATGTGTACAAAGGTGCGCATGTGCGTAGGTGAGCATGCCTCATCAGGCTGGGTTTTCTTTAAGAACAAAAAAAAACCCTAAATTTCCGTGGAAGAGAGATCGCCGCCGAAGAAATGGGATTTTTGAAAGAGGGTTGATGCCGAAGAAAGGGGATTTTCATACCTAGAAATCCGAATGGAATGTTTGCACCCGGCACTGTTGATCTAGGCGTTCTTCCGTGCTCCGACTTCCGATCAACAAGTAGGCGATCTTCTCGGTTCCGATATTTTTTCCGATTTTTTGAAAGAGGGGTTTTCTTACCTATCTATTGGATTTATGGGTTGTTGGCTACAGTTTTCCCATGATAGGGATTGTGGTTGGTAGCTATAGTGTGATAATCTCGATATTATCGGCGATAATCCAAGATTTTTGCCGATATCTCTGATTTTTCACCGATATCTGCGATATTTCGCCGATAATCCGAAGAGAAACGAAATAATGGGGTTTCGGTATCGCTAGACTAGCGATACCGATATTATCGGCGATATTTTGATAATATCACCGACAATTTAAACACTGTCTCTACCCACCTTGAAACCCCTAATAAGACCCACTTCCTGGCCTTTGTCCAACATCCGACTTAGAGTCTCCGCCACTACCACAAACAAGAATGGAGATAATGGATCCCCTTGCCTTAAGACCCTTGACGCCTTGAAGAAACCTTGCGACAATCCATTGACCATGACCAAGAACGCTGCCGAACAAATACACTCCATTTTTGTTCAAGCTAGCAAACACATGAGAATAGCCTTAGTATCATCTTCGAAAGCAACTCAGTATCAATCTTTCAAAAAACTAAAAAAAGACGAGAAAAAAAAAGCAGCTCAGTATAATCTTCCTAGTCTGAGCTAGCAAACACACAGGAGAGAGAATCTGTCACTTTCATAGAACAATATCGTGGCAATGTAGAACCAAGTGGTAATTTTGGATCCTAAGGAACCATCACAAGTATGGCCAGACTGCCTATATTTGAACAAGAATGCCGTGTCATCCAGCAGAGCTTAGAAGAAGGTGACTCAGCTTTTAGGAATGCACATACAATTGTCTGATATGAATCTGCACAGAAATTTATCCAATAGCGATCATTTTAGCTTAGCGGAGATTTATTTCAACAAAAACTAATAAAAATTTCATTCAATAATCAAATACTCATAGTATCGGATCATGTGTATGGCCTTGTAGGCCTTATATGGATTTCAGCATATACTCCTTGAAATTTCAAGAATCCAATTGGCCAATAGTGTTGCCAAATTTGATGACTTCTATTCCCACTTGCAGTAAAATGGAAGGGAGATACGCCAAAAAGGAAACCACTTGAAAGTCCAAGGCCTACTAAATCTCTTCATATATGAACTGTTGTCTTTAGGGTGATATGGTTTTACAATGCCAATGCCCCTTTTCTTTCTCTTCATATAGAAATTGTATGGTCTTTAGAGTCTGTGTTTGTACAATACCGAACCTGTGTGTACAATACTGAGCCTTTCTCTTCGTATACAAATTGTATGGTCTTTAGAGTCTGTGTTTGTACAATACTGAATCCCTTTTTTCCATTTCTAAAATTGTATATAGTCCTGGAACAGCATATGGTCAGGCATGTTGGTCTACAACCCAACTGATTGTCCATGAGGACCATTTGATTGGTTTTGTGGTTCCCACTTCCACAGTCCAATCAGGTATTGACCTTGTCCAAGATATTTATCAGGATGACATGGTCATGATATTCCATCATATCAATCTGGGATGTCGTCCATATATTGCAATGATTGTATGGTCAAGACTTCAACTTGGACTGTTGGATAGGCATGATCTGTAGTTTGGACACTTGGATGAGCCTGATCTGCGATCTGAAAGCCTTAAATGGGCCCGATCAGATAATCAGGTGGCCTGATCCCATTTTGGGCATTGATTGGATAATCAGGTGGCCTGATCGCATTTCATTAATTCAGCTGTATCCTATTATTTAAATATTTTTGTGATAAAGATTTCTCTTAAATCCATCCATAACATCTTTTTTGGCTTTCATTTGCAGAGGTCAGCCAACTGTCAAGCCGATTGACATCTGAATCTCGCATCTATGCCGATAAGGCAAAAGATCTAAATCGACAGGTAAACGTTATCTTATGATACAAGCGACTATTAGCCCATATGCAAGTGACTATTAGCCCATTGTATATACATTTGTTTGAGATTAATCTGACTAGATTTTTATGGCAACTTTGATCTTGCACAAGTTCCAGCATTTGATGTTGCTTTTCTGGTTAATTGTTTTTTTGGAAATATATTCTTCGATAGATCTCCATCTTGAACTTGGCTTTAAATTTCAATTATCAGAACAAACCAAGATGCCCTCTCTCTCTCTCTCTCTCTCTCTCTCTCTCTCTCTCTCTCTCTCTCTCCCTCTCTCCCTCCCTCCCTCCCTCTCTCTCTCCCTCCCTCCCTCCCTCCCTCTCTCTCTCTCTCTCTCTCTCTCTCTCTCTCTCTCTCTCTCAGGACTAATATTGGCATCTCTCTCTCTCGGGACTAATATTGGCATGGTCTTTATTGTAAATCTTCTCTTTAGCATGCGCCGGCAAGCACCTAAACAATATGAGTCAAGATGAATTGAACAATTTAGGCAATGTGACTTCGTTACTTTCTTCCATTTTGTTTTTGTTTGTTTTTCAATTAAGTCTTAGTTATCTTTTGGAAAAAAAAAACTTTGTTCCATTTTCCTCTTTCGGAAACTAACGAACTGTAGGTGGTGGGAAAATTTTCCGTCTTCAGTCAGTCAGAACAGTACTCTAAACAACTTCTCTTCTATGCTCTGCTATTCCCATGTACGTTGATGGTTACATATGCATAAGCCTTGGGCTATATAACAAACGTGGCTTCACCTCTCTCTCTCTCTATAAAATTGATGATTTTATTGATATAATAATATAAAATACATAGGCTATTATCCTCCATACAAGTGATCCTCTCGTCGATCAGTGGAACATCTGGCCTAATTACAAAATAGACAATAATCCAAGCCACAGTTACAGATTATCCCAATTTTCCAAGCATCTTCATCTTTGAACACTCCCAGAAATCTTCTTGTGAGTGCCCGGTTGATGATCATGGATACGATTTTATTTTTATTTTTTAATTCTTGAACGCATCCATTGATGGGACCATATCCTCATACATCCCAGCATATCACTCCCAGACACCCCAAGGAATCCCACATCTTCCACAAATCTCCTCATGGATCTAGAATAGGACTGCCCCTCTACTCCATATTTCCTGTGGAAGCATTGAAGCACAATTCAATCCCAAACCGAAATAGAAGGAAGGCCCAACCACCCAGGCAATCCCTAGCCTCTGGGGAGTGGAAGAATAAATGATCAACCGTTTCCCCATTCACCTTACACATAACACACATTTGGGAACGTCATTTTATGCTTCTTTAGGTTGTCTAGCATATCTTGTTTGCTGTTGCTACCCATGCAAATGCTCTGACTCTTGGGGGACTGGAGCTCCAAACCTTTGCACATATAGGCCTGCCGCATCACTTGACGCTAGTGTCAAAAAGGTCTTGGATGAGAATTTCTATTAGCTAACCACTTCCAAATTCTTCCATCCTTCTCTGCTTGCTTAATATTCACCCCAATTAATTATTATTTTTTTGAAAGAACTCTGAAATTAAAAAATAATAATAATTGGGTAATACACCCCAATTAATCATTCACTAGGCTTCTGAAGAGTCTGGATTCTTCATCGGATGGGTTTCGTATCAATCTAACAGACGACACCACCACTCCACTATTTCACAGCAATCTTGCACTTTTGCCTCCTCGTTGGTCGCTAGCTTGAAGAGGCATTCATGAGATGATTCTAAAGGGACGTCATTTGACCATGCATCCTTTGAAAGATGAATTCTATCTCCCTTGTCACAAATCGGATCCTCTTTCTAAATTCCCTCCTAACCAAGCTTGAGATATCTCTTCTTTGACCCACATTCTGATTCCCAACCTTTTGATATCATTCCATATTTGTGATCCCCTCAATTTATTATCCAAGCCCTAGAACCACCTTCCTCCAATGAGCCATATCTTTTGTTACATTTCTCCACCGTTCTCATTCAATTTACCACCGCCATTTGCTTAGCAATGGCCAATTCTTCACTCTTACACTTCCAATTCTGAAGCCTTCTCTTACTAGTTTGCTTTTATACCATGATGTGTTGTAAAGGCTGTTATGTAAAGGTAATGGTGGCAACCGTTACACATTACGGGGTTGTAAAGGCCGTAACGGCCGTTATAGAAAAAATGACTTATAAAGGCCGTTACAACCCCCATAACGACCCATTATGCCCTCTGTAAAGGTTGTAACGGTCCATTATGGGGCCGATACAAGTTTTTTGGTTCTTTTTTTTTTTTTTAAAGAGACTGTAATGGCCGTTGCGGCTGTTACACCTCGTATCGTAAAGGTAACAGTAATACCTTGTTTTATACAGAATTCCAATTTGCAACTGAAAACCGTTTTCATCCCTTCTTCCCTTCTTAGAATAAATTTCTTTGAAGCCTCTTTTTTTTGGGTGGCACCACTGTGGGTATCTTGAATAGGGACATGTAGTAAGAAAGTAGCTTTGAGACGGCAGCTAGTAATTGTTCCTCCAAAAGAAAGGTATGACCTTAGTTTTATGATCCTTCTAATCTACTGCTCCTGCTTCGAATCATGGTTCGAAATCACATTCTCGCCCCCACTCCCGCTTCCTAGCCATTTTTGCTTTCTTGCTAACATTATACGACAGATGCTTCCCGCTCTTGCATTCGAATATATTGCTGCTTGCAACTATAGGTAAGATCCTTTTCATCTTGCTAACTTCTTTTATATACATTTGTTTTTCTATAATGGGGTTCCAAAACCCGACGATATTCGGTTTCCTGCTAAGGGGAAGGCCCGAATAAGTGCATGTTAGTTCTACAAATTTGCATCCCAACCTCGCCAATCTTCTGACTCTTTACTTCCACCCCTGCCATTGCATTTTTTTCTTAGATTAACCTGGAGACATGATACTGCTTCAAAGCATATTAAGATGTATTTCAAATTATCAACCTGTTTCATGGACACCACGCATAATATAGGTTATCATATGCAAATTGCAATGCAATATCTCCATCTCTAATTTAATAGTTCATTTGCAGCCAAGTTGGCATTTAGAATTTGCCTAGTTTTGATGAATGCTCCTTGAAAGGGTGATATCACAAGGGCCATTACTTAGCCCTTATCGTAGCACCTTTGCCAGGATTTTATTGCATCCACTCACCAAACTAATAGGCCTAAAATCCTTAATTTCCACAGTGTCATCAATCTTTAGAATGGGAGTAATAGAAGTTGAATTTAGGCCCTTATTTTGGATCTTTGGTGGAACTCTTCCAACAACTCCCCCCCCCCCCCGCCTCCCAACAAAAAAAAACACTCACATTATGAAGATGTCCCTGACAACCCGTAGACATACCCCTTATTTCTACAGCCCAAATCTCATTTAGTCCCTGATACACTTTGACATTTCGTCTCCTCTAACATCAAAATATCAAATTTCCTCTCAACCTAAGCAACTCTATTACTGCACTCCTGAGGTTTGAATGCCCTAGCTCTGACATTCCATGAAATCAGTCTTCATTTTATTACTAAGTTGCCCTCTATCCTTTTCCTTGATTCAGCCCCATTCCTGTGCTAGCCTTTTTTGATGACCAAGTGTATCACCCTAGGTTGTTTAATGTGATCAATTCAGCGAATCTCCTCGTTGAAGTTATCATTCTACTACCTCTACCTCCCTACTTCTCATGGGTAAATGTGATTGTATTACGCCCCCCATGATGATTGGATGTCGGTCCATGCATGGCATTTAGCAACCATTCAAAATTGTCTCCCATCTCCCATGCCTCTACAAACATTTAAAATTGAGAATGGACCTACATAATCCTCTACTGCAATTTTATCTCTATACCACATGATGAAGATGTCCCTGACAAACCCGATCATGGTAAACATACTCCTTATTTCTACAGCCCCAGATCTCATTTAATTTTGCCCCTGGTACACCTTGCCATTTCATCTCGTATAACATCACAATATCAAATTTTCTTCTCAACCTAAGCAAGTCTAGTACTGCACCCCTGCGGTTTGGATTTCATAGCGCTTGGATGTTCTATGAAAAGAGTCTTCATTGGGTTACTAAGTGCCCCCTCCCTTTATCCTTTTCCTTTATTTTTGACCGTCATCTCAGCCTTTTTATTGTAATTTATTGGACAACTTAAGCTTGTCTACTCCTTTGTTCCCTCTTCTTCTCCACTGTATGGAGTTCTGCAGCCCCTTTTGTATTCTCTCCTCCTATTCCATAAACAACTCGTCCAGTTCCCATTGTTCCTCTTCAAATGATATCCCAAGATTACACCAAATGTCTTTTACTGTTTGATCTCCCTCCTCTTCATTGAGGATCGAAGCTCTCTTCATTCTTTTTGTTAAGTTTCTTTCTCCAACCATAAAAGCCCTCACAAGGCCATCTTTCTTGCTCAGTTTTTTGACCCATTTCATCTTAACATTTTTAGACCATGGCACTGGCCAAAATGGTCGAGGTTCCTTCATGGAAGATCCTGTTGATGAAGATGAAGATGAAGATGAACACATCTGGGATTTACCCTCCGGGCTCTATCGATTAGGGGTCAACGACTTCTCCCTGTTATTCCTTGGGTGCATCGCCTCAGTCTTTTCCCTAGTGCCCGTCATCTACTCTTCACTCCTTGTAATGATGTTTTGTGTCTCCTGCTACTTGAGTGCCATACTAGCCTTCTTGATTGGGATCAGATTCCATTCCATACATCTCTTTCCCTCTGGTATAACCTCTTGACATTACTTTGCATGCCTCCCCGAACCTAATGCAACATACAACGATAGTAAAAATAAGAAATACAATGCAGATTTATAATATGATTATGTAGTTGATATACATGTGTTGTCCATAGAATCCATAACTATCAGTTCAACATGATAGGGGATTTTATTACAGCTGATATACGTGTACAGTTGATATACATCCATACGATTTTATTCTACCTGTATGGTCATGTATATAAAATAACTATCATGTATTGTACATAACAAGTTTCTGGCTCAAACTATTGTGTCAAAAAAAAGTTGGGTTTCCTGGGGTTCTGTGTCAAAATCTATTTGGATTTGCTTATGTGTCTTTAGAGAATTATGGAGTTGTTATTCTAGGCTAACAGGGCCATATGCGATAGGCTTTGCTCTTTTGGGTCTTCATTTGATCTTTTATATACAACTTGCAGCTTAGTTCCACAAAACTTCCATCCAGGCGCGTCACCCGCTTTAACTCCAGCTTCAGATTCACACTACCTTATTCACTAGCTAGTTGTTCACACTTGTTAATGTGTTTGAGCGCAGGTTACCTATAAAATAAAATGAAATGAAAACAAGGTGCTTCCCCACTCTTGTAGTAGAATTTTTCATCGCTTCACGCTTCATGCACGTATGACTTTGAGATGCCGCATGGTTGAAGGGGTCACTTGACAACTTATATTTGGAATCCAAATCACAATTATCATGCAATCCATGTGAATTGAATCTTCAATTGTATTTGACAGCTTGTAATTGGAAGCCGTTGGAATAAAAAAATTGTGTTTGGCAGATGGAGTGAAACGACGTTATTTTTGAAGTTGGTGTTGTTTCCAACCAAATGGGATTCTATAGATTCTCACATGGGCCTACTGTGATTCTATAGATTCTCACATGGGCCCACTGTGATGTTTATGTGAAATCCACCCCGACCACTAAGTGCGCTACCCCATGTACGGCCCAACCACCCAAGGCCCAAAATTCAGCCACATTCGTGTTTCAGGTGGACCGCACAATTGGAAAAAGTATACAGGGCAATGCTCACCCTCGAAACTGATTCCCTTCATGTGGCCCACCTTAATTTTAGTTGGGTCCGCTTTTAGTCCCCATGCATAGATTTTAGTGTCGTATCTAAATGGTTGGAGTGGATTTCATATTATCATCATGGCAGGCTTTGAAAAAAAACAGGGATGGACATCTTTGATGGGGACATCATGCGCACACGCACGCCCCCTCTACGTACGTACGCAAGGAGGATGAGGGCCCCACCATTGATCTGGATCGATGATGACGTCCAGGGAGGGCCTCTTAGTCAGAGGACTGCGTTTTGGTTCGTTGGAGTGAGCCCGATAGTCATGTAAAGTCCACAATGGGTTCTCATGATCGTGGCCCACTATTCTAAGTAATCTAGTACTTTGGATTTTGCTTATTATTGTTAGTAGGAATATTATGGACGGTTTAGATTGTTTTGATTAGTTGTTATTTTTAATTACTTTGTCTCCAAGTAATAAGTTGCGCACATGGCGCGAGTTTTGGTGTATAGGGTTTTATTATAAATAGGCATCCCTTGTAGTCTTTTTGATTCATTGAAGGTTAATAAAATTTCTGCGTTTTTCTGCTCCTCTAAATTCCTGAGTTGTGGAGATTCAATTGGGTGTGAAACCCTCCATTCCTCGAAGGGCTGACTACCGCTGTGTGAAGCCACACCTATCCCGATTCGCCCCCACCTTCTACCATCCATATTTCTCTTCTCCTACAATCATCTACGCTCCAAATCCATCTTCTATTGCAGTAGTTTTTCTCTCTATAGTAGAATTTCAGAATCTGGCCCTGCAAGAGGGCTGAAACTTCAGCGGATCACCACGCACAGACCGTATATCGGATCGGCTTGAAAATCGGAGGTTTTGGAGCCCACCCCTGGCCGACCAAATTCAAGAAGTCGGTTTCCGGGTTCGGGGGCCCACATGCACGTGTGGCTAGGCCCCTGCACATTTGCGTCAAGTTTGGCCCACTGTCCACGCGCGTGGACTATCGTCAGGTCCAATTTTTCCCTTCTTTCATTCCTCTCTTGCTTATTTTCCATAACCCTAAACCTAGATTGCATTAATTCCAATTTATTTGCCCCTTTTTTCCTAACCCTAAGGTTCTCCGGATTGAAACCCTGTGAATCCCTTGGATTGGGGACGTATTTCTATGCATGTGTGGATGAATTTACTTCCTTTTGAGTATTGTTCAGTCCATAATTTTTATTGATCCAGCCCTAACATGTGTAGGCCTGGACCCGCATAGATTCCCCTTGATTGAATGTTTGAACTTTTGTGTGAGATATGGAATTTTGTGTAATTGTTTCTGAACTAACGTGATCTAAAGCCTGAAAATCTTGCACATCATATTTGAATTTAATGTCCTGCATCAATCTCTCTCTCCCAACTACATCATTTGATGTGGCCCAACTGAAGCCTAGCCAACCTTTTTTTTTTTTCTTGCCTTGGATCTAACTTGAGATGACATATCCGATGATCATAGTGGATTTGACGTAAACATCACAATAGGCCATGTAAAAATCAAGGGTGGGTATCCCTCTACCAACTATTACCCTTGGTGTGGCCCACCTGAAGCCCGAGTTAGCCTGATTTTTGGCCTTGGACCTAAGTTGAGATGACGCATCCAATGGTCAAAGTGGATTTCACGTAAGCATCACAATGGGCCATGTAAAAATCAAGGGCGGGCGTTCCTCTCCCAACTGTTTCCCTTTGTATGGCTCACTTGAATCATGTAATGGGCTGATTTATGTGCCACGAGACTGACATGGGGTGATGCACGTAGCGATCAGATCATGGTGAGGCCCATCCGAGTTCGGGCCTCACCTTTGCGGCACTTAGCTATTTTAAAAACCATCTCTCCAACGGTTAGATTTTGGACCATTGGAGGAATCGGTGGTAAATAGGGATTGAAAACATAGCCTCATGGAGTGATTTCAAAGGCATTCATTTGGTGGAAGTTAGATTCCATTTCACACTTCCCAAACAACTTTATCTTTTCGCAATTCACACCAGAACACCTTGGCCAAACGACCCCTGAATGGTACATTATTTTAATGAAAGTAGTTTCTATGTTTTCTATCCCCTAATTCCATGTTTGTGTTGCTTTGGGGGTTCAGGGCTCCAGTTGGTTGGTGGTATGACTGCACTGGAAGTTCTAGTACTGATGCTATTTCATTCCAGAAACCTCAAATTATGTATTAGGAGCTGTTGCTTCAATTCGTTAGTTCTACACATTAACTCCCCCCCTCCATTGTATTCACGGTCAAGACCTTAAGAGATCCATCTGTCTTGTTTTGTTTTCAAGTGGGTCACCTTTTTTATCTTTCTGTTTGTTTACATGGGTGATGCAACTTAACATCAGAGGTTGATCTTTGGTATAATGTGTAGTGTTAAGCATGGATTTCAAGTGGAGTGATGTTAATGTGTTTCTCTGTCTCTGATTTGGGATGTCATGTGTTCAAGTATGTGGTGCATTAGGCATGTGTCACATGCCCGAGCATGAGCTGTACGGTTTGGGCATGTGCCATGCAGCCCAAGCACATGCATGTGATTTGTGTTGCATAGTTCGTATTCATAACATTCGTGAGACATCAGAGGTTCTGGATCTCATTTGTCCGGGTGTGTAATGCACGGCTTGGGGACAATCACAGTATGACCCATGATTTTTCATCTCATGGTGTGGGACATACTGACAGCGCATGTCAAATTAGTATGAATAACCTATTTACCTAATGCCCAAGTAGAATTACATCACAAAAGCACAAGAGTCATCCCACTTCAAGACCAAACCCCAAGAAAAATCTCCATGAGCATGAAAGCTAATGCAGGACAATTAACCACTTGTTCTAAAAGCTCGAACTGTTAGAGCATGGCGAATTAATCCCTTTATCTCATAGCCCAGGCCCCAAATCCATGGGTTAGGTCCTTGGCCGAACCTTCCTTGTGGGCCCCTAGTCTATGGTTTCGCCCTATATGAGCCACCCGCCTCACACGGGCCCCAAATTCATGAGTTATGCGGGCCACCCACCCCGAGTGTGCCCCTGCATCCCACGGGCCACCCCACTCGAGCCCGGTGTGAAAATGCCCCCGTATTAATCACCCCTGATGGGGAATCTCGAACACGAGACCTCTCGCTCTGATACTAATTTGATGCAGGACAATTAACTACTTGCTCTAAAAGCTCGAACTGATAGAGCATGGTGAATTAATCCCTTTATCTCATAGTCCAGGCTCTAAATCTATGGGTTAGGTCCTCTACCGAACCCTCCTCGTGGGCCCCAAATCCATGGGTTATGCCTCACATGAGCCACCCGCCTCATACGGGCCCCAAATACATGGGTTACGCGGGCCACCCACCCCGAGTGTGCCCCTGCATCCCAGGGGTCACCCCACTCAAGCCCGGTGTGAAAATGCCCCGCATTAAAGGCTCTTCCACAATAACTGCAAAATGGAGGAGCAGGAGTTAATTAGGCCCATCAGATCACTTACCTGGATGACTGAACCATGGCACACTCAACAGACTATATTTGTTGATGCTAGGGACCCAATAGGCCTCTTATCTCATGTTGCATACAAATTTAAGAACTAAGAAATCACATAATTTTATCTTTTGTCTGAAAAGAAAAGATTTCTATCATAGCCTTATTATTCATGTCACTATTTGAATGCTTGGATTGTCATACATGATGGTCTGCACTGTGCACCATTCACATGCCTGGTTTTGTGGCATGCAGAATATTCATTTGGACATTCAAAAAAAAGGAAAGAAAAGAAAAGAAGAATAGTTCTCACATTGTTTTGCTAGCATTGAATTTGAAACAGAACCTCTCTCTCTCTCTCTCTCTCTCTCTCTCTCTCTCTCTATTTGAAACAGAACCTCTCTCTCTCTCTCTCAATAAGAATACATGTGCTATGCACCTAACCATGCTCTGTCTGCTCGTATGGCTTCAATTTCAGGCATTCATTCGGAAGTGGGCACCTGTTGCCATTGTGCTTGGTGTTGTCTTCCTTCTTTTCTGGGTTAGAAAGAAGATATGGTGATTGCTACTCGTCACAGTTTCATACTCCCCCATGATCTGGGCCGGTATCTATTATTCTCAAAAGGGTCGACAGCATTTTTGGGTCTTGCTGTCTGTACAATGCGAAATGGGCCACTTCCATGTCGATCGATTCATCAATTGCTTCATTGATGTTGCAGACAATGTTGACTTTCTGGATGGCAAAAGTCTGATAAGAAGCCGATTCCATGGATATATATATAGGATATGAGATGATGATACATTTTGCTGTAAGTGAACCTCATAACTCTGGAGATTTGGGCTAATTCGTTCTAAATTGATGATGCCTAGTGTGGTTTTTATTTTCTCTGTGTATTATTAAAGATTCTGCAGATCTACTGACTCGGTAGAATTGTTTTTACCTTACACGACCAAAGGAAAAAACATAGTGATATATCATTTCAATGTTAGATGAAAACCATGGCCTAGAGTGCAATAGGCTGTTGTTTTCTCTGCAGGAATTTACAAGCGGGTCCACACATGATCTCAGTGGAACATTGGACAGGAGAGGTTCACCATGGACCGTACATGGACCTCTATATATGGTCCTGATTGGGTGATGACAACCATTCAGATAAAGGGCTTGCAACACCGACCGTAAGACCATTTTTAAAAAAAAAAAATTCTAAAACAATTATTGCCACTCTTACGTCCGAAATGGTAGGACTCTGGATTATAAAATCATGGTTTGTTTTAGATCATGTTCAGAGCTAGGAATTCTCACCATTTACCATGACTTGTACTGCCCAATTGATAACATGACCGTTGATCTGGATGGCCCAGTTCATGAGCCACCTCTTGGATGGTTCGTTGCATTGATGGCATTCCAATTGTATGGTCGTTTTTGAACATTTTTTATAGTCTAACAAAAGACTATGATCTTAGAGCCGTTAAACATTACCTTGTTGGATGGTTATGACCATAGTTCTAGAACTCACTTGCTCGACTGGAAACTTGGCCGAGTCAACTCAGCTCAGCAAGATTTCGACCCCAAGTCCTTAGAAAACTTGGTTTTGAGGCATACTCGACCTAAACTAGGGAAGGCCCGTGGAGTCAACTAGCAAACTTGGCTCGATCAATTCACTCGTAATTTAAACTGACAGTCCATAAATTTTTAGAACAGCAGGGTGCAGGGATCGAATTCTCCACCATTCTGCCTTGGGAAACGGATTGGCTACGGTGCTCTGTGGGCCCACCATGGTGTACATGTTTCATCCATGCCGTCCATCTATTTTTCCAGATCATTTTATGGGATGAGGCAAAAAATGAGCTATATCCCAATATCAAGTGGACTACATTACAGGAAACAGTGTTGAATGAACGTTGAACATTAAAAACTTTTTGGGGGCCATAAAAGTTTTGGATCAAGCTGATCTTTGTTTTTTCCCTTCCTCGGGGTCTGTATGACCTAATCAACAGATTGGATGTCAAATAAACAGTACAGTGGGCCTTAGGAGGATTTTAATGGTGGATATCTAATCACTATTGTTTTCCTGTGGTGTGGTCCACCTAAGATTTATATCCCTCTCATTTTTGGGATCAAGCACTAAAATGATCTGTAAAAATGGATGAAACACACATATCATGGTGGGGCCCACAGAGACCAGCCACCGGGCTGGTGGCAAGGGATAGCCAATCCGTTTCCTCTGCCCAGAGCTTTGCAGTTAAATATCTTATTTCATGATACTTACTCTGATGTGATTATCTTAATTTCTTATTATTACAGATATTTTGAAGTTCATATTATTAAATATGAATTGAGTCAGGTCAACCCAACCTAACCTGAATGAACATCGAGATGAGATTTCCAGTTTTTGAACTATGGTCAGCACCGCAACGGTCAGGTCCTTACTTCCACAATCGGTCAGCTTAAACCAGTAATATTTTTGAACCATCATGCCTCCTATCCGTTGTTGATTTAGTGGGCCAGTTTCAGACACCAGGTGAGGATTGGGTGGTGTTGGAGGTTAAACCCTTTATCTTCTACATAGAGGCAAAAATGGGGGGGCAATGGAAGGGGTGAGTGTCTTAAAACTGGACTGGACCAGCAACTTGTCTGAAGGTTAAAATATTCCATCCAAAACCACTGGTTGTGCATGTATGGGTTTTGAGTTAGTGAAAACTAAGTAGCTCAGCTAGATTCAACCACTTTGATCTTTTGGGTTATGGCCCATCTAATGGTTGGCCTACAACGGTTCCATCACCAAAAACATCTTTTCCATATTGTAGAAAAGACGAATTCTTCATGTGGGTTATAAATTCCTTTGATGGGCCCACTTAAAGAAACTATGATCTTGGTCTGACCGGATGAAGGGCTTGTAAAAATGGATTTCCTCTTACCATCCATTTTGCATGCCCTTAGTTGAATGGCTTTGATTATCGAATCGTTGTTATCTGTGGTGGATCCTCCTATCCTACGGTCTTTATTGATCACAGGTGGTACCACATGGGCCCCACATAGAAATTCACTTGGTAAGAATGTGGCAATATTTTGTGCCGGATCACGGCCTTATACCATCTGTTGTTCCCAAAATGCCCCCATCTATCCAAACACAAATTGATTGATCTATGTATATACTATTTATTCTAAGAAAATCTCAACCGTTGGATTGCACATCTGGAAACCCACATTCATGGTAGCCTCTACATAAATCCAGACCGTCCAAATAATGGGATACCGAAAATCAGACAGATTGAATGGTCCCAACCTCCGGTTAATGGAAGTTTATTTGTTTAATTTGGACTGCTAATTTACTCAATTTTCACCATCCATTAGACGGGCAGCATGCGGACAGTAAGGATCATCCACTTGGCACAGATTTTGAGTTACAACCCACCTACAATAGGGGCCAAGATTTGAACGGTTTTGATTTACGTAAATGAATGCAATACATACCAAAGTCTTATGCATGTGTATGGAGGATCATACTCTGCTGCAATACAAATGCTTTTCACATGAAAAAATGAAAATCACATACATCTTTAGTAACTCTTACCAAACATCTCCTTTTCTACTCACAAAAACACCCTTTTGACTTTACAAAAATAAAATGACAAAACTACCCAGACCTTACACCTAGGAATGGCATATGCACATCCAACCATCTCTAGACACTCAACAAATCACAAAAATAACCTTCATATGAGCTTATTTTGATAACATATATACTCCTTTCAATGCTGGCATAGTCTCTTCACTTAGTGTAATTACTAGAGCTTGATCTCAAATGTCGAATCGATCCTAGCCATCGATAGAAGCTCCTTCGCTGTCCATGTCACCTGAGCCAGATTCTGTAGTGGGCCCACAAACTCTTCATCCAATGGAGCAATCATAGAGAAACAATCTGTAACATGATAGATCAAGATCCTAAGAAAATCGATAACATTTTGAAGTATCAAGATGGTCTGTGGTGTAAGCATTTACACTGAATTTTCAGTGTATGTGTGCTTAGCACAGATGTGGTCTTGATTGGTGGGCTCCACACCTTGATGGGTTTTGGTTGAGGTTCTCACTTCTAACAAACGTCTGATCAAGATCTTCAATGCAAGTGATTACATTGGATAATTCCAGAGTTTCTAACCCAAGTCAATCTCATCACGATGCAAGTGGGGCCCATTGTTCACCAACCAAGACCATTTATATGATGGGCCCTACTGTGATGGACAGTACTTCCTAGATCTCCCAGAATAGAAGACCTTAGCCATGAAACCCATAGTTTCAGAAACTGAAAAAACTCGACTCGACTCGACCAGATTTCAACAAGACTCAAAGAAAAACTCAAACTAGTCGCGACTCGGTAAACTCAAGAAAAACTCGACAAAAGTGAACTTGACTCGGCACAAGTTGACATTATTTTAATATTATTTATAATGATGAAATATTAAATACTACTAAAAAACTCAGTAAAAACTTATAGAAGTTTTCAAGAAACTCATCCGAGTTTCGAGTCAACTTGAGTGGAGTCGAGTTTTTTTTAACTACAACCCAACTTTTGGCGTTTCTCTTTTCCCCATTGAATGAAGTATATGAATTTCTTAACCATCTATGGGTATTTCAACCGATCAACGGCTAGGATCATTCAATGGGGAAATGTTTGGATCATGGTCCATCCATGTGGGGCTCCTATCAAAGATCTTGATAACAAGAAAACATTTAAAGGAGGACACTCCATACCTGAATTCCTAACAAAATTCAACAGTGATAGTGAAGCAAGAACTCTCTCTTCTAGTGCTCTATCATAATTCAAACTCTCCATTAATCGAGGGACGAGAATCGCTGCTGTCATCGACCGGATATTAGCATTCTGGATTGATGAGATTGAGCCGCTCATCCACGCAGCAATGACTAGGCATGCTCGTGCCAAGCGTGGAATACCATTGGCTATAGACTTCGAAAGAACGGTCACGAATCGTTTGTTGCCACTCGTCAGCAAGATAGTGGCCACCTTCCTTAGCCAATCTTCTGTCGCATTTTCTTCTTCCTCCTAATAAATATAGATACAGAATGCATTGTAAGTAAAGGGAGTATTGTTTTGATAGAACTCTGTAAATCAGAATGCAGTTATGTGATCAGGACTATTGATGTGGTGGGCCACCAGTTGATGGGCTGACCGTTCCTTTCGCGGGCCATAAATTTCAATTTCAGTACCTTCAAGTAAAACTCAAAAGTATTTCGTCGATTTGGATACTAAGGAAGCTAATTGCATTGAGTGGAATGGCCAAATGGCCATTACAATCTGTTCTTCGATTTGAAGAATCAAGCTCGCATGCTGTTTGGAGCCAGTTTGACAGATTTTCTCCATCCCCCTCAATGTGGGATGGATTTTTCGCATTCTCCAAACAGAACCCCATTCTCCTTTTGAACTTGTAATTGAATTTGTTTCCATGGTGCATCCAAACGGGTCCGTATCATTGGGGTCTATCCAGACGGTTACATAGGATTGGATACAATCTCATTTTTCTGCAATATGAATTGTCTACCATCTTCTTCATTATCACAGCTCTACATTAATCAGCTATTCGAATTATCACTGTTGATCGAATTATCAACAAGCTTTAATCAATCAATCAATGATTCGAAGAGTATTCCTTCATTTCCTTGATATCTAATTACTAACAATGGTTACAATGTCTGCTATATATGCATTCAATAGGGCATACATGTGGCCCATCGAAGTTGTGAATGAGATGGGCCCTATCAATTAGAAGCCCCCCATCAAAAAATAAGGTCGGTTTGATCATTGGGTGGGCCACACATGCACATCAGGATTGATCCAGCCTCATTTTTTGGACCCACCTGAGGTGTGGCATTTGCGACCACACGCAAGATTAGCAAACCTCCGATAATTAGCTACTTTGATGAGTAGAAGCAATCATACCAATTGGGTGATTTCTTTAATGACTATCTCCTTGCTGCTGAAAGAATCTGAAGGCACATCATCCAATCCAGCTTGCTTAAGCAGCCATTGCTCGGTTGATGGCTCTCCCGTGTAAGAGAAACGGCTGCCCAAGAGCAAAAGAGCCCGGCTTGACTGTTCTTGGATCATCTCATCATGTGGGCCGCAATCTAGAGCTGTTACAATGGCGTCCACGGCTTCTTCTCTATATACACTGCTCTGTGAAGGATCTCCCTGCAACATAACTGCTATTCCATACAGGGGGCTGTAGAAATTTCTAAAAAGTGGTATTGCTTCTAAGATGGGCCCCGCCATGTATGAGATCCAGGATGTTCATGAGGTGGGCCACAGGTGTAAGTTGAATGTGCATAGTGGTCAATCTGCTTGAACAGGCCATACACTGATGGATGGACAGAACTGGTTTTTTAAGATCTAGCCTCACACTTTGGGACCCACCTAATGGATGGTCCAGATCTCAGACATGTGCCACATTGGCATGTAATCGCGGGTAGCCATCGCATTTCTCTTTGAAGAGAACTGCACAAACTTTTGAGAAGAAGAGTAGCTGAAAAGTACCAGCAGATCAAGCTGTAATAGAACAACTGCGATCAACGGGCGTTGTTCAGGTGGGGCCCGCTGGAGATAGACCAACAAGATGTGCATTGCATTCAAGCAACCCTCATTCTTCAGTTCATTCAAAAACTTGTTGATCTGAGTTCTTCTGATAAATTCAAAAAAAAAAAGGAAAAAGAAAAAGAAAAAAAGAGCTGAATATCAGTGATCAAGATACAATCTATGGTTCAAATCAAATGAAGTCGAATCCCCATTTATGATTGAGAAATGAAAACAGGACCGATGCATTGGGCGCATGGGCCAATGTGAGAGGACTGGGCCATCCATTTCGAGGGCCACCCGAATGTAGATTCCCTAGCCCAAAATCTGATCATCCACTTATCGAATTGATCAAATGTATGTTGAACATGGAATTATCTTAACCATCCATTGTTCTTGTACATGTGTGGCCCAGTTGATGAGTTTACCAGCCTGGTTTTTGGGTGTCTTATGAGCTAAGGCATTCAAGTGGTAAGGCCGCGTTTGGATGCACTATTGAATTGAATTGCAATAACTAATTCAATATAGCGGCTATGGAAGGTAATTGTGATTTGATCAGTTCAGTTTAGCTAGCTTTGCTGAACAATTTTTGCAATTCGATTCAATGGTGAATCCAAACACGTCAATATTGAATCCAACTGCAGACTAAGGATGTGTTTGGATGCACAATCAAATTGAATTGCAGTGGTCAGCTTACTAGAGTGGAAACAGCCAACTTGTAATTTCTTAGCATTAATATCGGTAGGCTGTGTTTGATGCATTATTGAGTTGAATTGCAATAATAATTCAGTAAAGAGGGTATGGAAGATAATTGCGATTTGGTCAGTTCATCAATTCAATTCAATAGTTAATCCAACTAAATGGTAATTTATTACATTCATGTTGGTAAAGTTTGTGTTTGGATACACTATTAAAATGAATTGCAATATAATTAATGCAATATAGAGGCTATGGAAAGCAATTGCAATATGGTGTTTTCCACTTTGCCGGACAATTATTGCAATTCAATTCAATAGTGAACCAAAACGATTCAATTGTCAATCCAGTTGCAAACTAAGGATGTGTTTGGATGCACAATCAAATTGATAGTAATTTCTTAGCATTCACATCGGGAAGGCTGTGTTTGGATGCACTATTGAATTGAATTGAATTGTTATAATGAATTCAATATGGAGGCTATGGAAGGTAATTGTGATTTGGTCAGTTCAGCTTTACTGAACAATTATTGCAATTTGATTCAATAGCAAATCCAAACGCAAGCTAATGATGTGTTCAGATGCCAAATCAAACTGAATCGTTTTTATCAGTGTAGTAGAGTGGAAGAAACCAAATTGTAATTTCTTTGCATTCACATCGACGGTATTGCAATCCAAATTGGAATTGGAAACTGAATTCAATCTCTACTTCCTCATTGTGGATACCATCAAATGTTGTCTGAATACTTCTACAGGAATTACAGGACACTCGACCCATCATGTTCACAGAATACTTGGGTTTTTGATGTAGAGCGGGTCACGGACACTTCGATGGTGAAGATGGGGACCAGAAAAGGCCCGATCGGAGGCAAAAGTGATCCGGACCATCATAACCCTAAAGCAGACGTATCTCGTAAATTGGAATGAGTTATTCAACATACCATATTTGATTTTTGGGTAGGAGAAACTACTTTTGCCAACCTCGCCCACTCCGGATTTGTGAGATTCCATCATATCGAAGGTCAAAAGTCCATTTTAAGTTCAATCATAACTCTTGATCCTTTGAGCTTTAGGAGTCGTGCCCAACGTGAAAAGGGCTTAGAAAAATTAGGAGAATAACATGGTTAGGTCAAATTGGACACTTATTAATTTTTGCCGAAAACCATGAAGTCTAGTAGAAATCATGACTATCTATAAATAGTACATTTTTTAGGGAGTTTGATTCTAAAACTTCTTCCGAGGTTTGATATCACTATTTAATGGATTGTAAATTCGTTTTTTTATCATCAATCAATTTATTTCCGAATTTATTAAAATTTATTTCTATTTTCTATTTTTCCTTGTGGATTCGAGGAATCTCTATGAGGAGTCCAAAGAAGCTCCGTGGATTCGGAGTAATTATCTCCTGAGGAACATGGCGATCGACCTCATCACGTCTATCCCTGCGTGAGTTTTTAGTTCTGATAAGTGGGTTGAATGAATCAGGAATCCTGACCATTGGTCTGTTGAGATCCGCTGTTGGACTGTGCCCAAAAACTCTCTTAGATCCTAGACATCCTTCTTGGGCCCTTTTAAGTTGCATTGCAGACAGCCAATCAAAAGGTTATGATTGCTTGCAGGAGATTTTCAGGCATGGTCCTTCCATGGTGTGGCCCACAAGTCCAATGGTCTCGATCACTAAGCTTCCCATACGCGTGTACATCCAAACACTGCCTAATATACAACCAATCTTATGAAAACAGAATCGAGAGAAACCTGAAACGAGTCTGTAAATCAGAACATACCTATTAAGACAGATGAGCTCGATCAGCAATGAAAGAGTGTATGCACTCGACTTCCTCTGGCTTCCGAGTAGCAATTCGAGTATAGAAGACTTCTTTATATTGCTGGCTAAGTAATGCCTGCAGCTTCCGTCTGCTTGGATGCAAGCCATCAAAAGCGAAACGGTGACCTTCCTTTCGAACGAATCACCCAATTCGAGCCGTCGGATCAGCAACTTCAGCCCCCCAAGCGACACCACCTGTTTGGCATTCTCCACATTCCTATCAACGTCGAAGCCTGTCAGAAGCTGACCCATCAAATAGAATACGGCTGCCTGCGGGCTGCATTGCACTGTGAACAGCGTTTGTAGGCGATCACTGAATTCAAACACCCGTAGAACTAATGGCACCCAATCCGGCGACAGCATCTGTTTCGCCTTTGGTTTCAGAAGATACAGAAGCACAGCAGCCTTGAGGAAAAGAATACTACTCCTTAGTAATTTCATGAAGATTTCGAGCTGTGGATCTGCATTCAAAACAATCTGCCTATTTGCCTCATTCCTCACTACCAATTCCGCAAGCAACGAGATTGCTAGTTCTAAGATCTCATCATTGTCAGAAGAAAACATGATTTCTAGCAACCCCTCGATTACGGATTCCTTGGATAGTGCTGTTTCTACAATGGGATCTCCATGTGAGTCCAACCATGTCTTTGCGACCATACGGATTGCAATCTCACAGTCGGTCAGGCTATCGGATGAGGAAATGGTGGTAATGGCATTGCTGATATTGGATAGAGAAACATGGGTGTTGGGTTCTTTTGTTATTGATCCGTTCTTGCGTGTGCTGCTCTGGTGGGCTGCACCGGTGACTGGCTCGCTACGGCACATGAAGAAGCGGAAGTAGTCGGATTCAGATCTTGGGTTTTGATGTAACTGGAAAGACAATCGCTGATTGCATCTGATGTTGCTCTGTCTAAGTCAGAAAATCGAGATTAGAGAAGTTGAGTTGTATCAATGAGTTTATAACTGAAGGCAACTGTGAAAAGAATACAGTTTTATCACATGATCTAGGCCATTCATCAGTCCACCTGATGACTGTAGTGGCCTGAATTTTGGGCCACATAACATACATGGTGGGGCCCACTTGATGAACAGCTGCCTAAAAGGAGATCTACTCACATGAACAGAGTCACTGAGCTTGCGTTTCTCCGATTCGACTCTCAGCCCTTCCTCTGCAAACACATCTCTTCCAACAGAAAAAGGACCAACTTCACCATCTTCATTGAAGAAATCGCAGTTCTTCCCTTTGCATTCCTCCATTGCCCGTTCAAAGGAAGGGCCGAAAACAGTTTTATATCTTTAGAGATGGCGATGATGACAGTTCGTAAAACAAAACACACACGCCGATATCAGGTTTAAATGAAACAAGCATATTAGTTATTTTTCTGCAAGCCAAAGGGAAACAGAGTTTTTCGTTTATCCGGAAATTGTACATGTGATTCCCACCTTTCGATGATCAAGACCGTTCATCAGATGGACCGCATTATGCATTAAATGTCCACCAAAATCCTTCTCAATCAGATGATCATAATTCTCCAATCAGTGGTCTAGAATCAACTTGTATAGCCACAAGTCCAAATTCAATGTCAAAACAAAACAACCGATCATACGGTTAGGATCTTCTGATAGGGAAGAATTTTGGAACACAGAGCAATGTTGCCTGCCTAATGAAGGTTCCAGACCACATAATGGTGGGCCACCTGCGCAATTGCCATACATTTCCTCTTCCAAAACTAGATTTGCTGAAATTTTCGATGGTTTATCACGTACAAGCTTTTATTGATGGACGGCGGCCGCGAACCCATTGACACTGACTGTTTCCTCGAGAAATCATAACACGATCTCGATGGTAGATCAACGGAAGGAACGGAGGGCGCTTTCACTCCAACCTTAAGCCACTCCTTGTAGTAAAGTGCAAATTGGGCAGTGCCCATATCCATCCGATCGTTGTAAGCCTTACTTAGGAGTTTCATCACCCTGTCTTTGTCGCCCGAATTCGAATTTGATATGAATTCAACTTCTTTATTGTACCATACCTTCAAATGCAGTAGATGGGGAAGGAAGAAATGCTCCCAAAGATCAGGAATCAGGTGGGTGCGTGCGAGGGAAGGCGAATCACAGAACACTTGTAGGAGATGTCGTCCGGAGATCCGATCGTTCTTCTCGATCTTGTAGATGATTGCGAGGTAGAGCTGCGCGCAAGCTGAGAGGTGTGCATTTGGAACCCCACAGGTGTTTCCATTCCTAGAATTGGGAGAATTCAATGATGCAATGATGTTCAATAGCCTTATTGAATTCTGTAGGGACCGCACTCTCAACTCCTTCGTCACCACTCTGCCGTTCTCCGCCAATCTCTCGATGCTCTCGATACCCAATTCCATGTTTGTGAGCATGGGGTCATCTGGATCCTTCCTCTGTGCTATGCAAGCCATGCAGGTACTATGGACCCTGTTCCGGAAGCTCTCGTCCTTCATGAATCGGCCAACGTACCCACCGAGGATTGAGATGATTGCTCGCACTGCAACCTCATCGATCGCCGGCTCGTCCTGGCGCGAATCCTCTGAGGCCCGTGACTTGGAATTCGAACTCGCTGCCTTTGGGGCTGCCCGTTTGGAGGGAAACACTGATGACCCATTTTGGGTGACTGACTTTTCGGGGCGGTGGATGGTCTTACGGTCACGGCAGATGTAGATTGGAAGAGATACTGAATTGTCGGGAGTGAGTCGGTTTTTTGGCTTGGTGGGTCGTGAAGAGCTGCGGCGGTGGAAGCCGTCCTCGGCAAGAAGGTCCTGTAAGGACGACATCTGGCGAGGATAGGATCGGATTTTTGGGTGGGGGGGAGAGAGGAAGAAGGTGGAGATGCATTTCTGGGAGAGGAGAAAACAAAAGGACTGGGAAAAGGGGAGGTAGAGACTCCAACAGAGACAGCAAAATCAGGACAAAGAAACTGCTGTTCTCAACGACAAGAAAGAGAGAGAGAGAGAGAGAGAGAGAGAGAGAGAGAGAGAGAGAGAGGTGATTTTTGAAATTTCCTGCCGGAGAGGTGATTTTTGAAATATCCTGCCGGTTTTTACCGTTGGTTCTGTTTTAATTTTGAAAAAAGCCGGGCCAGACGGGTTACGGAGTAGCCGGTTTATCGGACGCGGCATTTCATCAAACAGTCTGTAGGGAGCCCGCGCAACAAAAAGCTGTGGAGCCCACCATGATGCATTTATGACATCTGATCCGTCCATCATTTGTTCAAGCTCATGTTAGGACGTGGGTTAAAAAATAAGGCTGATCCACAGCACAGGGAAAAATGGGATTGGGGAAGGCTACCGTTGAAACCTTGTTTGGGCCCACTGCAGTTTTAAATCAGGATGATATTTTTATTTTTCCCTTCATTCTGATGGGACTCAGCTATATGAACGGTTGGATGGCATAAAAACATCACGCTGCGCACTAGGATGGTTTCAATGTTAGTGTCCCCATCCCTACTTCTCCCTGTGTGATGTGGTCCACATGAATTTTAGTTCGGACTGAATTTTGGACTTATGACCTAACATGACCCAATGAAAATGATGAATGATGAATGGAGTGACTTATGACCTAACATGACCCAATGAAAATGATGAATGATGAATGGAGTGTATGTCACATGTACATCACGGTAGACTCAAATAAACTTTTCGTTGTACAGGCTCCCCACGACAGTTGTTATCTGTCGGGAAACCAATGTTGTGTTGCTATGATGGGACCACTAGATTTTTGAGTCATGGTTGATATTGCGAGAAAAGATCCCCTTTCAATCACACATAACAATATCAATTAAAGAAAAGGAAGAAAATATACAAACTGAAATTTATACAGTTCCCTTTAAGGGATGTCCATAGATTCACACCGATCCAATAATCTAAAAAAAAAAAAACCAGAAACAAAAACTGTTGTCAATACAAAGACAACGCTCGCTCTTACTCTTTAACTCTCACGATAGAATAGATATCACCTCGAAATAAAATGGTGTTTGCATAAAACTCCATGTAAAAATATAAAATTATTTTGCAAACCAAGGGCATAGGATTCCAAAGAAGAGAGCTCTACCCCCAAGACCGTAACGAGCTCAGCATGGAGCTTGACCTACGAAAGCAGAGTAATAGGAAATTGGACGCTTGTTGATAGCCTACTGAGTTACTCATTACACTAAGTAAACTCTATAAGGGCCATCATGATGTATGTGTCTTATCCAAACAATCCATCCATTTTATCATCTCATTTTACAGAATCAGCCCAAAATTAATTTATATCCAAAGCTCAAGTGCACCACACTACATAAATTTTAAAAAATAAAATAAAATGGTGGAAGTTAAAAGCCTACCATTGAGAACTTAGGAGCCACAATTTATGAATCAAGCTAATACTCGTGAACAAGTTAAATGACAAATAAACATAACTATGGCCTCAAGGAAGATTTCATCGGTGGATGTTATTATCTCCACTATTTCCTGTGGTGTGGTCCACTTGAGCTTTTGTGAATATGTTTCAAATTTTGGACTCGTGCCCTAAAATGAGCTAGTAAGACAGAAATTGTGTAGTAAGGCACATACATCATGGTGGGTCCTACAAAGTTTTCATCATGTTAGTTTTTCCATCTAATATTAGGGCATAAGTCCAATGGTAATATATATATCCAAAACTCAAGTGGGCCACATGATAGAAATTAGTGGGGATCGAACACTCCGAATAGTTTAGATGGCATATAAACAACACAGTAGACCCTAAGAAGGTTTCAACTGTGGCTATTTCCCTCCCCACCTTTTTCTGCTGATGGTCCACTTGAGTTTTCGATCTGCCTCATTTTTAGCCTAATGCCTTAACCGGATCTGGGAAACGGATGGATCGGGTGAATTTCTCACAAACATCACGGTGGGCCCCACCTAGCTTACGGCCACAAGCAATCTGTTTACCGTTTGAATACTGCGAATCGGTTTAACCATCAATCAGTGTGAATTTTCAAACCTAAGTCATATAGGGTGGACCCCACTAGATGGATGATTCAGATTATTCAGCAATGCTATCATGTGTCCCTCATTCGGTGATACCATCTACCTGAGTTGGCAACTCATCCCACTCGGCTCATGTCTAGATTCGGTCTAAAAACCGGCTGGACCGGCCGGTTTGACATTGGACCGGGTCTTGACTAACTCTATCATCATAGTTAAAAATACAAACATCCAACCGTAAAAATTCATTTTTTACTTAAAACATGTGATCTCTGACCGCTAATTCGAAGATTTAAATACTACATCCGTCCAATCACGATGGCCCACATATCGGCGGATAAAGTAATTTCCAGGAATCTTTTGGGACAAAAAAATCAAATTATTTTTATGGGCCACCACACGGCACTACTTTCACGGTAAGATGATGTCCGTATCCCACGGGACCAAAAATTGTGGGGCCCACCTGTAGCAATGTAGGTAGTAGAGAGAGTATTGGATCACTGGTTTTTGTCCCAATGAAAAATGTCACTCTTATGACTGTACACCGAAAATTCGGTGTATAAACCATCTCTATTATACTACGGGTCGTGGGCCCAATAAATGTACCGATTAGATTATTTTAATTAGTGGGATCCACATGCACGAGCACTTGTCACTTAGTAGAGCATTTCTAGGACAATAAGAATTTATTTTTATTTTTATTTTTTTCCTTTTTAAAAGAGAGACAGCTCCATGTGATAGTCATACATACTATCCAATTGGTGCATGCGCTCATCAATCTAGACCGTCCATTAAATGCGAGATTACATGAAAATCACACCCTTCTGATCGTACCATCTGACTATTTGATTTTTAGTTAAACTAACCGTTTACTACATTTTTTTTTCTGGCCGTCTAAAATCCAAGATACTGATCAAAGCGTTAAGAAGATTGGATTGGTATGATTTTCCAATCACACTTAAATTGGACGGTATGGATCAATGGGCAGGTGCATCAGTTTTATGTCAGAGATGGTTTATACACAGAATTTCAGTATATGCTTTTCAGAAAGAATGACCACATGTGCCAGCGTGGCACACTGGTTAAATATCTAAGCCATCCATCATGCGGGCCTCACTGTGTAGATGTTGTTGCCGAAAGATTACAAGTGGTCCACCGGATGCGTTAGAAAACTTCAGCAGATTTTATCATAACCATACATTTGTTCACTTAATTGTGGGCCACATGATTAGTGGACTGATCTGATTCTTGAAATAGGGAATCTATACAGTGATACCCTTCTGATGGATGGCTTGGATATTCTGCCCGTATGCCACGCTGGCACGTGTAGTGGCGTGTGCATTAGCAGAATTGTACACGCGCGTGGGTTTAGAAAATCTCCACGTTTTTTTAATTAATTAAATGTAAAAATTATTCCAACTTGGGCATGGTACAACCACACATCCACTGTGCACGTGTCATACACGTGTGACCCATACAAAATGCTCAAAAGTGGGTCCCACTGTAGATGGTTTAAAATTTGAAAAAGAAGAAGAAGAAGAAGCATATTAGTGGGTCATCAGAACCGTCAAAATGTCTGACAAAAAATGGACGGTTAGAATTCAAAAAAAGCAGTAACTGTCCCCAAATTCAAAAAACAAATCACCGTTAATAAAATGTTTAGAATATTATCCGACATGTACCCTACACGCCGTGGGGCACACGACATGGACGGTTCGGATTGTGGCACGTGCATCTGACACATGCGATTGAGGTGTATATATCATATGGATAATCATGCTCTGTCAGGTGGGCCATTCAGCTCCATAAGAATCCCAAGGTACGAAGGGAAGAAGACAAAAGCGACCGCATCCCTCGGATGATATTGATGAACGTTTGCTGTTCTCTTTCTCCTCCTCTCATTTCTCGATGCATATCTCATGTCCTATTATCCTACACAGTTGGCTGTGTGGGGCCCACTCCTATTTCGGAGGAGAGACTCTGTAAGGATCCAACCGTTAAATAATGTCATTCGTAGGTTTGATTAATGAAGAGTTTATTTAATACTCTAGCAGAGTATGACGTTTGATACACAGGCCTATATTTTGTGTCCCATCATCTTGCACTGCTGCCCCGTGTTCGATGGGACTTGACCCTAGCCCGATGTTACACGGCTCCCCCGTGACCCAAAGCTCGTGGGGCCCACTACAATGTTTGTGTTATATCATTCTGTACATCTATTTGGTCTACCCATTTTAGAACACAATTTCAAACGTGGGGGAGATTCAAAACTCAAGTGGGCCAGCTTTGAGCTCTCTCGTGTTTGGGATCATGTCTTAAAATGAGCTGATGAGGCCTATGGACGGTGTGGATGTAATAAAGACATCGACAATGGCCCTATATAGCTTTGGGTTACAGGAAAGTCCAGTGGGAAAGTGGATTGCATATTGAGTAAATTTTGTGGGCACACCTTGGATTCATGTGTCTTATCCACGCCGTCCATCCGTTTTTTCAGATCATTTTAGGTCATGGGCCCAAAATTTTATGAAAAGACTACGAAAATATCAGCTTGATCCGAAACTTTTATGGCCCACCAGAGGTTTCTAACGGCCAATTACCACCGATTCGTATATTATGGTCCACCTTAGATTTGGATCTGCTTCATTTTTGGGATCATACCCTAAAATGAGTTTTCAAAACGAATGAACGGCGTGGATATAAGGAAGTTACATCGAGGTGGGCCCCACGGTCAGGGATCCCACCCACCTCGGTGGATCCGGGAATCCACCGAAGCCGCCCCTGCAACACATCCAAACTCCAAAGTAAAAGATTGGTTGAGCAATCGTAATCTCTGATTCGTGGACGCTTGTTGGGTAAATTTTAATTTTAGCCGTCCAATTTATGTCCCTCAATCCGAATGTCAGGTAATCAAATACTGACACTTCTTATTTCATGATACATGCGAACCGGGACCCAGGATCTGGATAGTTTAAATTTGAACTACTTAGCGCCCGTTTGGCCGGGTGGATTGGAAGGGATTGAATGGTTTTAGAGTGGATGGCATGGATTTCTAGGTAATGATGATGTTGTCAGTGGATTGTCTTGAGATCCATGGGATTGCTATATCCCTGGATTGCTGTGTCCAGTCTGTTTGGCAGGCCCGGCCAACCCTGGGATTAAACCTTCCCATCCCTTTCATTCCCTCGGATCAAACACGTCCCGGGCAAATTTGAACCGATTAGGGTGGATTGGATGGGATTTAATGGTGATGATGGTGTTGTCAGTGGATTGTCTTAAGACCCATGGGATTGGGATCAGATCACCGACTTGTTTGGCACGCCCGGCCAATCCCGGGATTTGACTTCCAATCCCGTCCAATACCATCCATTCCCTTCCAATCTGACCGGCCAAACGAGCCCTTAATGCCACGTATGCAATTTTTATGTGATTCGTAGGTGCCTGCGTATAATCAACCATACTCTGCCCGAGTATCAAAATTCTTTTACCTTTCATTGGCTGAGTAGGGCAAAAAAAGAGAAATTGACTAGCGTAGACGCAACGTTTTACACACTTTCTTTTTCAGGAGAGTCCTAAGCTTACCTTCTTAACTTAGAAGTTGTAGTGACGAGCATTTGAGGACCAAAATATCCTTACCTTCCTTTCGTAAGCCGCTTGACTAGCATGCGAAGATGAGTGTTGATGCTTACGGGCCCCACCATGATGTATGTTTTGTATCCACACCTTTCATCCATTTGGAGAGATCGTTTTAGGGCAATATTCAAAGAACGAGTTAAATCCAAATCTCCAGTAGGCCTCAGCACAGAAAACAGTGAGACAGTGACATTCACCATTAAAAACTTCTTAAGGCCACAGAGTTTTAGATCAAGCTGATATTTGTGTTTTCCCTTATTTCATGTCTTTTTTAACTTTTGAATGGGTTGGATTTCAAATAAACATTATGATAGGCCTTAGGATAGTTTCAACAGTGGGAATCACTCTCCCCACTGTTTCTTTGGTGCGGTCCACTACAGATTTTTATTTACCTTATTCTTTGGTTTATATCTTAAAATGATATCTAAAAATAGATGGATGGTGTGAATATAACACATACATCATAGTGGGGCCTACAAAACTTAGTGACGCCACTTCAGTAGCCGACTTAATACTCAATGTGTCAAAATCTAATCCGTGTTCGAGCGTCAGCGCTGGATGCGGATTGCGTCCTACCCCGCCCAGACTGTAATTAGTCCGGGAAGGGCTTTGTGGGGCCCACTGTGATGTAAGTGTTTTATCCACGTCGTTGATCAATTTTCTCAAATCATTTTAAGGTATGATCATAAAAATGAAGCAGGTCCACAGCTTCAGTGGACCACACCAAAGGAAGCTATAGCGATAATGACACCTACCGTTGAAACCTTTCTATGGGCCACCGTGACGTGATTTTACCATCCAACCTATTCATAAGGTCATGTAGACATGGATGAAGTAAAAACACAAATATCGGCTAGATATAAAGCTTCTCGAGCTCCTAAGAAGTTTTTAATGGTGGATGTTCAATCCTCACCTTGTGATCCAATTAAGCCCTATACTTGCCTCACTTTTTAAATCATACCTTAACGTGATTTGAGAAAAATAATGAACTGCGTGGATAAATCACTTAAATCATTAGTGAGCACATCAGCCAATCCACTTCTGAAAAGAAAGCAGGGGCATTTTGGCCCTCACATGTTTAGCCGTACGTCCAACGTCGGAGTTGGGAAGGTAAGTATCGGAATCTTCCGGGGGGGGGGGGACTGAGTAAAAAGTTACATCCACGGTAGTCAATTTCTCGATAAAAAATGGCAGAAAACACAGCTGCTTCTAACTTTATAACTGGGATACGGTACGGTAGAGATCGTAGAATCGTAACACGGTAGAGCTATCTATGCATTGCACACGTGGCACGATTATTTATAAATCAGAACCGTCCATTTACTCCAAACTATCATGGATGGGCTGATACTAAAATAACTATACTTATCAGCTAATCCTATCTTTCACATTACATCTTTTCTTTTGCTACAGACTCATTGATGGATGTTTATCAGATGGCTAGGATCATCCTATCAAATTTTATTCTTAATCGATTACCATTCAGATTAAGATAAAAAGGATAGACGGTCTCGATTCATATATAATCCCGCCAGGTGGAATATGGAGTGATTTCTCTATCAACCGTACCAGATATGGATAATTTCAGTACAGTAGGGTAAATTGTTTACTGCTTTTTCCAAATGGTGGCGGCTCATCCACCGTATATTTGATACACCTTTAAATCAATCTGGGTCGTTAAAAGTTATGGGACATGTTGTGGATTATCAATACCGCTAAATATTTATAATCGGATGGTCTTAACCACAAGATTTTTCTGTTGAATTTGGACCGTTGAAATTTTTACTTTTTGACCATCGTTATGATAGACCATAACGAGGCAGTTGGGACTGTTCAATCAGTGTATAAATTTAGTTTTATGGTCCATCTTCAATGGAATCACAACATGGACGGTCTAGATGATGATCATGGATGCTGAATGTAGGGTCAAGAAGTCACCACCATTTAGTAGATGCAGTTAAACCATCACTATAGTCATTTGCCGACAGAGAGATTTCTAGTGTCAGACTTCTGACTTTTCTTGTGTTTTCAGACTGGCAAGGAATCTAACAATTATTAAACCGTCAGACTCTTATGTGAGTTCAGCACCATTTTGAAATTGGTGGTGACTCATATCCTCCCACGTGGCACGTTGTAAAGCTATCAGACCATCCAAATTATGAGTCCCAATTTCAATAAAGAATACCTAAGATTAGCTTATCAATAAATCCTAACCATCCAATTAATGTTTTTCACATGAATGGTTAAAAATAAAAGAACGAATTGATGGAAAATTCAGAAGAAATTATTTATCTTCTAAGTTTAATTTTTCTTTCATGCCACATCCACAGTTTATTAAGGGCCCGTTTGGGCGGGTGGATTGGAAGGGATTGAATGGTATTAGGATGGCATAGATTTCAAGGCAATGATTGTGTTATCAGTGGCTTGTCTTAAGATCCATTGGATTGCTATATTGAGCCTGTTTGGCATGCCCAGCCAATTCCGCGATTAAACCTTCCCATCCCTTCCAATTCCTCGAACCAAACATGTCGCAGGCAAATTTCAACAGATTAGGGTGGATTGGATGGGATTTAAAGGTAATGATGGTGTTGTCGGTGGATTATCTTAAGATCCATGGGATTGCTATATCTGGGATCAGATCACCCAGTTGGTATGGCACGCCCGGCAAATCTCAGGATTTAACTTCCAATCCTTCCAATACCCTCCGATCCCTTCCAATCCACCTGGCCAAACGGGCCCTAATTTATTTGGACGGTTTGGATTTCCTTGAAACTATGCCATGTGTAAGGTTGAAGAATCACCACTGTTTTTAAATGGCGAGTCGAGCCATATTACAAAAGCATGCAGACATGACCGTTCTCGTTTCTTTCTCATCAGCATAAATACAGTTTGCACGATCACCTTTTTTATTCATGTGGGGCCCATCAATTGATCATCAAAACTGTTGATTTGATAGAAATAATCTTGGATGAATGATTTGTTGAAATCTGGCAGATTTAACGCACGTATCGTTTCATTTTTATGCTTCCGCACCATTGATCTGAACGGTTCAAATGTTTCACCACTTTTTCTTCATGTGGGGCCCATTAATTGATCATCCAAACTGTTGATTTGATAGAAATAATCTTGGATGAATGATTTTGTTGAAATCTAGCGGATTGAACGTACGCATATTTTCATTTTGTTGCCCCCCATCCATTGAACTGAACGGTTCAAATGTTTTATTTTATCCTTCTATTTTTGACCCCTGAAACGAAAATTTTAAAATTGTTTAATTTTAATTATTTAGGGATGATCCATCATCCACTGTGGGACGCATCAAATCAACGGTTCAGATTATGGAACTATTGCCCATAAGTCATCAACGGCTGGTAATGTGCACGAATCTGTAGTTCCTCTTTTCTCTACGTCGATGATGGAGTGTAACCGTAAGTCCGTGACCTATTTCTGCTCCCAAGAAATTATAGGGTCATGCTATGACACAGATTTTGTGAATGTGCGAATTTTCAAAACTTATCCCCCAAAACAGTTGATGTGATGGCCCCGATAATCAAAAAAGGTAATTCAATGATCATGATATCATTAGAAGTAATAATGAAGTTAGAGGTATGGTGTTATTTAAATATTCTAATTGGAAAGTCTATTAATCATAATATGCCCGCACTTTATAGTTCATTTACAGCAGGAGTAATTAAGGCAGACTTGTAGAAACACGCCACGTTTAGCTAAAATGAAGGGAACACGTTAGGGCATTTACCCATATTGCAAAGTACGAAATTAGAATTGTCAAAAGTGGTTTAAGAGCCATTTATTCATGTGAACATATTATAAATTGAAAGATAAAAATTCTCAAAAGAACGCTTTAGCCTTCACTATCTATCTTTAGGTAGCTAGCCGTGATGCTTCTCCTAGCCAGGGATCGAGATGCTTGATTCACTTCTTTTACTTGTGAATGAGCCGCATTGACTAACCGAGATATTTCACCCTCGGTCTTGGCCTGCTCAATGTGCTTGTCATCTAATTGCTGGTTTAATATTACCAATTTGGTCTTTAAGATCATGATTTTCTTTTCAAAGTTTACAATCTTCGCTTGAGAAGATCTTGCTGCAGCATTTTGGGCTGAAAAAGTATGGGCAATTTCTTATACGCTAGCCTTCTTGAGATTGGTCGTTTGCTTCTCGGCTTCTAGACAACCGACAACTGTTCGAGCATGTTAATACATGTCAAGTATATCTTGGAGATCTAGAATGGATGATGAATTAACTGCCAGAGTTGGATCCAATTGAGATAGCATGTAGACTGAATCAGTCAATTTGCCGATCTTATCTATCAGTTCGACATCAAATGACTCAGACTTCCTAAAGAGATCATATAACTTGGACAGAAAGTTTTGAAAGTTGTTGTGACGGAGGGGGAATTTTGCTCCATATATCTTTCCAAATTGAAGCCGTTGATCTGTTCGGCCCCATTTTGGACAGGAGATTTCCAAAAAAGTATTCTATCCATCCAATTACTGGACTATTTTCATCCAACCTCGACTAATTCATTGATGGAGGGCCGCCAAGTTATATTTTTGGACAGTTGGGATCATCCAATCATTATTTTCCAGGGGACGACGTATCGAACATTGGAATAGAGAAATTTTCACATGCAGCGTTGCATGGGAACCTCAACATACAATTCTTTCCTTCTGTTCAGTTCGTGCCACTTATTCATAACATCCGGACCGTTCAAATGATGGACCGCATCATAGGAAACACCCAAGTATTACAACAGGCTCTCATTCATCAAACGGCCTACACTGTCAAAATCAACGGACAGGCGGTGGTCCAATTCAATGAACGTGTGTAGCCCATTTAATAAATGAATCTTTCCAATTTTTGCTCCAGGCCATCTTAACGACATGGCCCACCATTTCAACTGCTCAGATTTTCCACCAAAGCGACACATTAGTAAAAAATAAAAAATTGCATGTTAGTCTCCCTGGAAATAGTGGGCCCACAAATTTATACGGATGATGTCACTTTCATGGCCCCACTGCTTCCTGTCCGTTTACGTCATCTATCTATTATTTCCCCTTTGGGAATTTATTATCAATATGCATTATTTTCCTAACGTCTCCATCGTTCAAAATTCAGGCCCACTTGTAGAATTCATTCTTCGAATCACAGTGAGCTGATCGAGTGCATCTGGAAGCATGGAATTTACTGTATATCCATCTCAATGTAGCACGCCTGGTGCATATGGATGGTGTTTGAACCGTTCATTCTGAGTAGAAATGTTAATTTGTTGGATGGGTAGGATGGGCCGATCAAGGTGATTTTGGTTTGTGGCCGATCAATGGTGAAGACTACAAAATGTGTGGATCGGATCATCGTACACATGTTCCAGGTGTACGGTTAAATGGGTAGGATAGCCTAATTTGACAAATCCCGATACATGGTGGGACTCATCAGATCAACGGTCTGGATCACTAAAAAATGGGTGCCTATATGCATATTTTGTAATAGCCACGTAAACTGGTTGACATTTGAAAGTACTTCATATCTTGCTGTTAACGGCTCCATGTTTCATATGGAAATAACCAAAACGCTGACACGGCTACTGAAAGTATCCTCCATTTTCCCAATTGCAACTAGGGGTGTACATCCAGTCGAACCGAATCGACTTGGCTCGGCCACTAGCTGATCTCAGCTCGAACTCGGCTCAGCTCAATCCTCGAGCCTGACTGGCCAGCTCGGCTCGGTTCAGTGAGCCACTCGGGCCAGTTCGAGCTAAGTTCGCCACTACAGCATTTTTACAAACACCTAAACTGCACCATCAAAATCTTACTATATTTGACACAACAGCAATAGTTTTACAGGTATTTTATCAAACACCTTCTAAGCAACATAAAAATCAAGAAAAAGAAAATGTGTTGGTTTCATATACATACCTTCCTTGCCACCAGCCACACTTCTTTGAGTCATTTCATCAAACACTTGGTGAGCAACGTCAATATCAAAGTAATCGAGTCACCAAACTAGTTCGATCCACGTTCAATTCGAGTTGGGTTCCTTCCAAGACGAGTCGAGCTGAGGCTAGCTTGAACTCATTTTCGAGCTCAAAAAATCAGCTTGATTCCACTCGGACTCAGCTTCAAACCGAGTCGAATCGAGCTTTTTCGAGTCGAGTCGAGTAAGCTAACCGAGCTAGCTCAGTTCATGTACACCTCTAATTGCAGCCCACTAAAATTGAAGACTTGGTGGGACTTGTTAGAGGATATTCATGTGTACATTCCACGTGTGAAGGATCCCAACCATTCGTCCGGTTGGGTCTATACAAAAGTATTTTCCTTTGCACGAGGGCATTTTGGTCATTTTCCAACTACATCCACAACAAAGACCACGTATGTCAACCTAAGGTAGTCACAAATGTTATAATGGCATCTGTAAATATACAAACTATAAGGACTATATATAAATGTTAAATAAGATAATTGTAAATGCTTCATCCATTTCTGTTTGATTTTTCATTTCCCCTGTAACTGTGAGTAAATATTTATTATTTACAAAAGAATTCTCTCTTGTGGTCCTCATGATGTATTGAGAACTATATTCCGTGGGGTCCACCATGATGTATAACTTGGATCATGCCATTCATCCATTTAGCTCATTTTAGGGCATGAGCCCAAAAATGAGAAAAATTCGAAGTACAAGTGGACCGCACCACTTAAAATAGGGGGAATCAAATACCTAACAGTGATAGCTTCTTGGGGCCACAAAAACTTTGGATGAAGCTGATATTTCTATTTTCCCTTCATCCATACGTGTCTGATCTTATGAGCAGGTTGGATGATCTTTGCGCATCACTGTAGGCCTCAGGAAGTTTGGTGGACGTCATTATCCACCTTGTTTTTTTATCGTGTGATCCACATGAAGTTATATCAACCTCTTTTTTTGTTCATGCTCTAAAATGAGTTGGCAAGATAATGGACGGCGTGGATCATACACATATATATATCATTGTGGGACCCATAAATTATTCTTACTTAATCTTCGTTCATTAAAAAAAAAAAAAAGATAGAATCCTAAGTGCAAGGTTAATTCTTTATCCTTTGAACTGATGGAAGCCATCATTACATATTTATCATTATTTACTATTTACCTGAGGAAATAGGAAAACAAAGGGCATCACATATCTCATTTGGATTATTACAAATACCTCCTCTTTATTTGAAAATTTTACTACAGACTCCCTGCGCGAGGAAATTGGCCTCGTCATAAGCAATTGACTGTATATACCACTATCTCACTTGCAACTACTCGAACATGTGGACGAATCATAGTTTATTCATGTCATCCAACACATTCAGCATAGTTACTCTGCCATGAAAATGAGACACTCCAAAAATCAAGCTGATTCATCTATTACGGTGGCCCATCATCTGAATTTAGGGGTTTTTAATTTGGGGGCAGTTGTCATTGTTTCCTATGGCGCTGCCCACCCATTGATCGGTTTAGTGGCATTAGCCCGCCTTGTTGAACAGGTTGTATATCATTTGTACATAAATGTGGACCTCACAAACAAAGAGGATGAGCCCCTTAAATGCAGAGCAAATTAGGTGCTGCTCTTATTGTGGGGCCCACCTTGATGTATGTATTTTATATCCATGTTGTTTATCGATTTTGATCAATCGTTTTATGGCATGAGTACAAAAATGAAGTAGATCCAATTTTTAGCGGACCATTACATAAGAAACGGTAGTGGTTGACCATTAGTTGGCCACAAGTTTTGGATCAAGCTGATATTTCTTTTTCTTTCCCTTTGTTCAGGTTTATGTGACCTTATCATCAAGCTAGATGGAAAATAAACATCATTGTGGGTCATAGGAATTTTTAATGGTAGGGCATTCATCACCACTATTTTCTATAGTATGGTCCACCTGAGATTTGGATCTTCTTCATTTTTGAGCTCATACCATAAAATGATATGAAAAAATAGATGGACTGTGTGGATATAAAATAAATACATGAAGGTGAGCCAACACAGGTGTGAACCCAGCAAAAACGCATGTGGGTGAGTTCTCACGTGGCCGCATAATCCGATTAGCGTTCATTCATGAGCAATAATTAGAGTACTAAAAAAAACGACACCAAAAGTTAAGCAAAGACGACTAAATTTGAAAATATATAGCTAATTATTCAAAATCTACAACTCCAAAAGTTGTGTTCGTCTAAATGGGGACTACATAAGGCATAATATATCTATTCAAAATGAATAAAGTATAATTTTTTCTATTTTCGCCCAATGTTTCAAAAATATAACGACGGTGGTGCAAGCTGATCTAAGCCTGACTGTTTGAGATCATGATAGTAATTGCATCAATAATATCATATGGTTGGTGTTTTAAAATACCGTCATAGATAAGAGTGAGTAGCTAATTCAATAGTATTATTTTTTAAGTTACATATGCTATCAACACAATTAAGTGTAAGTAATGATAGCATAACAAAATAATAATTTCCTAATCTAGTTATTTTAGGTGCATGAATGCTGTGATAAGATGATGTATATTCCTTACAATCTAACGCTCCCTCAATAAGCGGCTTCAACACCAATTTTGTAGAATGCCAATACTCTTTCATCAAAATGACTCTAACACCTTTCACAATAATACCAATAAATGTTAAGATATGCATGATTAGGTAGATATTTATTAATTCATATTCAAACAATATGTTGGTGAAGCTAGTGTGCCACAATTTTATAACAAATTTAATTGGGTCACAAGGCTTGTTGCGGCCGTAGCGGCTCCTCACTTATATGCCTAGATCCCTTAATAAAATGAAACCCAGAAGAATAGTTCACACCTTAATAGGGTTTTACGCTACCTAATCATGCTTAGGGTTGGGATTTTTAGGAAAAATCATCAAAACCTAAATCAATTAGAAGGAAAATATGTAAGATTGATATAATCTAATCCTAAGTGATTAAATTGGAAGGTGAGATGTGTTTCTGACCTCTTATCACAAGCGTAGGTAGATCTGATGAAAGAATATTATAGCTAAGGTTTGATTGAAGGAAGCTCGGTGAAGACAAGCACCACGAACCTTCTCTCTCTCTCTCTCTCTCTCTCTCTCTCTCTCTCTCTCTCTCATCTTCTCTTGCTAAGGCAATTCATATGGAGCAAAGGGGCTATGTAAAGTTGAGTTTTTATAGTATTAGAAGTGGTGCAAATGGCTCTAGATACTATGTATTGTGTATTGTAACCCTATGAGAGGTTGTTTCTAGCGGTTGGTATCTACTAAGAGGTGTACGGGTCGATCTATACCATGATAGTTGTCTCTAATGGTGATCTATGTATGATTCGATCGCCCTATCATTCGAATGCGTCGATTAACAGTTATGATCAATAGTCAGTCCAACAATCATCGATCATCGATCAAGGCCGCGACTATAGGATTAGGTGTAGGGTACTAACTTAGATTTGTATTCTAAATTTGGTTGCGATTTAACTGTCCAAAGGCTACAACTTTAGTATAGATCGGACGGAGACAATTAACTTAAGTTCTTAACAAATCTCAAGGATATTCACACATCTCATATGCTGGCCTTGCGAGCCCAAGATGAAAGATTTGAGACGCGATTTTGGCTCAATGTCCCATGATGGACATCAAGTTTACTAAGACGAATGTCTTTTTATAATTTCGAGTCTGGCGATCCTCTAATGAATGACATAAGCTTTTTTAGTTAATTGGTATTTTATGAATAAAACAATTAACGAAATGTATGGTATGCGATTAGCTAGGACTAGATTACCTATGTTTGCGACATGAGCCATCCGAAATAATAAAAAATGGTAATTCAGTACCAATTACCCTAATTCATTGATTTTCAGGCTAAATGGTACTTTGCTAATTTTTTTTTTTTTTACATAGTGTAATCATGATCTAACCCCTTTGTTAAGTAAAATTTAGGTGAATCTTAGTTAAGTACAATCATTTTGATTTATCGGCGATGGGTCACCTAGATCTCCGCCGTCAATTAATAAATCACATAGTTAGGTGAAAGATTTAAGTGGCATTCATTAATTTCTTATGGATAATTAATTGAACTTGTACAGTTCTCTAATAGTAATGCTACGTGTATGCTAGTGTTTACTGTGAAAAAAATCTGGAATCTTACACCCACTGTATGTGCTGCATTGTTTTCGGTGAGGCTGGGCCCACCTAATATGCTCTCCACCTGAAATGGGAAGCGAATTGCCCGTTACCTAGGGTCCACGGACATGTCCGTGACAAATACATTCCGTCCATCTGTTTTGAAAGACCACGGTAAGGCACGATTATAAAAATTAGGTATATCCAAAACTTAGGTGGGCCACACCAAAAAAAAAAGGAAATGGAAAAGTCCGCCGTCCAAACTTTCCCGGAGCTGACCATGATGTTTATATGCCATCAAAACCGTTCATTAAGTTATTACGACTCAGATAAACTGTAGGCACAGATATCATCCTGATACAAAACTTCTCCCCCAGGTATTCAATCCCCACTGTTTCATTTGGTATAGCCCACAAGAGTTTTGTATCTGCTTGATTTTTAAAATGCTGTCCTACTGTGGTTTGCAAAACAGATGTACGGAGTAGATTTGTCACAGAGACTCTGTGGGCCCACACAGACCCGGGCAGAGGAATATCTATGTCCAAGGGTCACTGGCAAGGACGGGGATTGCGTCCTACCCCGCCCCTCTGGGAACGGGCAGTGGCTTTGAGTGGCCATTGTGATGTATAGATCTTATCCACACCGTCCATTCATTTTTTATTTTTTTTATCGTTTTAACATATTAGTCAAAAAATGAGGCAGATCCAAAGCTCAAGTGGACTAAAACTCTTACTGTTGAAAACTTCTTGGGGCCACAGGTGTTTTAGATGAAGCTGATATTTGTTTTTTCTCTTCATCCAGTCCCACTTAACTTTATGAATAGGTTGGATGACAAATAAACATCACGGTGGACCGTAAAAAAGTTTCAACGGTGAGAATCATTATCACCGCTGCTACCTGTAGTGTGGTCCACTTGAGACTTAGATCTTCCTCTTTTTTGGTCTTATTCTCTAAAATGATACTAAAAAATAGATGGACAGTGTGGATAAGATCCACACATTGTGGTGGCCACTCAAAGCTGCTGCCCAGAAGGGCGGGAGTAGAGGCAATCCGCGTCCCACTGGCAATCCCCTTCCCCTCCAGTGAGGGTACTTTCGGAAGCGGATTGGGTACTTACCCCACTAAGAGCTGGTCCTGTCAGGGGCTATGTGGAACCACCTTGTTGTATGTGTTTTATTCATGCTGTCCATCCATTTTGAAAGATCATTCTAGGGTTTGAGCTCAAAAAATGCATATAAAAGGCTTTAGTAGACCATGCCGTATGAAACCGGGGGATTGGACGGTAAACCACCCACTTCTAAATTATTTCTCAGAACCACTTAACTGATTTAGCTGTTTACTACTGAAAAGTCTATTTTACTCCTGATTGACGGTAGATATTACTGTTTGACTCTAACTTTTCTAAATTACAGTACTACCTCACCAACGTTTCAGCTACTTCATTGATTGTATGAATGTCATTACATGAGGACATATGACATGAGGACGTATGACGAAAGTTTGGGGTACACATGGGGGTGTACATCCAGTCCAACCGAGTTGAGCTCGACTCGGCCTGGCCACTAGCTGACCTCAGCCCGAACTCAGCTTGGCTCAATCCTTGATCCTGACTGGCCAGCTCGGCTGGATTCAGTCAGCAGCTTAGGCTAGTTCAAGTTGAGTTTGAGCCAAGAACAAGTTGAGTTTCCCTATGTAGCATTTTCACAAATACTTGGATTGTACCTTCAAATTCTTAATGTATTTAAAACAACATCAATGGTTCTATAGGTCTTGTATCAAACACCTCTAAGTAACATAAAAAGAAAAAGAAAAAGAAAAGTATTGGTTTCGTATACATACCTTCCTTGCCACCAGCCACACTTCGCTGAGTCATTTCATCAAACACTTGGTGAGCAACATCGATATCAAAGTAATCAAGTCACCGAACTGGCTCAATCTGAGTTCGATTCGAGCTAGGTTCGATGTAAGTCGAGTCCAACTGGGCCAGCTCGAATTCATTTCCGAGCTCAAAAAATCAGCTCGACTTGGCTCAAACTCAACTTTGAACCAAATCGAATTGAGCTTTTTCGAGTCGAGTCAAGCGAGCTAACCTCTAGGTATACTTGAATGTCTTTGTATGAAGATAGGTGTGGCCCATCGGAACAGTGCTAATTCATCCAGGTTCATGTGATCCAATCAACAGGTTGGACGGAAAATAAACATTGCGAAAATATTACAATGGGCCTTTAGAAGTTTTTAATGATAGGACGTTCAATCAACACTCAACATTGTTTCCTATGGTATGGTCCAACTGAGAATTGGATCCACTTCATTTTTTATATCGTGCTCTCATATGACATGGCAAAACAGATGCACAGTGTGGTATTAGAATATATGCATCAAGGTGCACCCCATGGATATGACAAATCCACTCATGATGTATGTGTAATCCACCCCGTCCATCCATTCACCTGGACTAGTGGGCCACACGTGTGGACCCACCTTGGGATGGAAGCTGATCGACTGGTGTACTTTACATCAACTAATGGTTGATGTATTGACGTCAGCAAGTTATATGGGTCCCATCTAAACCGTGGACACCACCTTGATGTATTCATTTCATCCACACCATCCAGATAGAGTAGGACGGTGCTGGACAATGTTTGGGCAATGCTGATCATCATTAGTGGGCCATGTGCCCATAGAATGATAGTGTGCAATGATACACATGTTACACCTACGACTATTGAAATGATTTTGGTGCGGCCCATGTAATGAGGCCCACCTTGATGTATTGGTGGCCATCCATGAGGCTCGCCTAGATTGTATGTATTTTGTATCAGCCGTCCATCGGACAGGCTATGTGGGGCGCACCGTGATGCATTTATGATCCACACTGTCCAACTATCAGGTAGACCTCACAGTTGGAAAACAGTGGTGAATTGAATAGGTACCCTTGAAACCCCTTTTAGGTCACGGAAGCTTTGGATCTGTATGAAATTTGTTTTATCTCTTGTTAAGGTCTTTGTGACCTCATAATCAGATTGGGTGGGGAGTATACAGTGGGCCCTACCTTAATGTATTTATGGCCCATTTGTGGGTTCCACCCGGATGTATTTGTGGCCTATCCATAAGGCCCACCTTGATGTATTTGTGGCCCATTCATTAAGGCCCACCTTGATGCAGTGGTAGCCCATGTGATGCGGCCCAATGTTTTGTATATTTGAGGCCCATGTGATGGGGCCCACCTATCACGTATTGAGGCCCATGGTTCATGGCCCATTGTGATATACTTGAAGCCCATTTGGTACGACCTAATGTAATGTATTTATGGTCGTTGGGATGCGGCCCGCTTTGATGTACATGAGGCCCATTGGCGCGACCTGATTTGATATAAATGAGGCCCACTCGATATATGAGGCCTAGTATTGAGGCTCGTGCGATGAGGCTCATAGGATATATTTGAGGCCCAAGTGCAAGGCCCACCTGTTATGTATTCGAGGCCTGTTGTGATGTATGTTAGCCCATATGACGAGGCCGATGTGACGTAAATGAGGCCCATCATGATTGTATATTAGGCCATGGACCCACTATATGTTTGGCCCTATGTAGGTCACTCCTTGGGAGCAATGTTTGTTAGATGTTCACACTGATGGGCAATGACGGTTAAATGTCTTCAATGTGACCTTCCCTTAGGCCTTGTTAGGCCCATTTTCTTAGTGGGTTAACCCAAATAAGTGGGCCCCATTCGCTATAGACGAATGGCTCCATGCCATTAGATCTGATATAACCGCAGTCGTGGGCCGATCTTTATATTATGGTTGACCAGCTGTCCATCTATGAGCCCCGCCTTGTTTATATGCTGATTGTCGGTGCCGATTGTCGAGGCCGATTCCGATTACCGAGGCTTATTACGATGTATTCGAGGCCTATGGGACGTGGCCCATTGTGACATATTTCCGGCCCATTTAATGATACCCGACTCGATGTATATTAGGCTCGTGTGAGTGGCCCATTGCGATGTATGTTAGACCTGTGAGATGCGACCCACTTGATGTATATGTGGCCCATGAGTGAGGCCATGGTGTTGTATATTTGGCCCTTGTGCGAGGTCATGGGTCCACTATATGTTAGGATCTATGTAGGTTATTCTTGGGGGGCAATGTTGGTTAAATGTCCACATTATCGAGACTGATGGTTGATGCTGGTTATTGATACCGATTATGAGTACATAGCATCATGATACATGCCCATACACATCATCTGTATGTTTGTTATGGGATGTGGTTGATCATTGCATATGTCATTGAGCGTGTTGATATGAGACTCCCTGATAGGCGGAGGTTATCTCACATGAGCGCGCGGTATGCGCAGGATTGATGCATGACTGGATTGTATGACTCATGCATCTCGCATTATGATTACTGTACGCCCTAGCGACATCAGGGCCGTAGCCTCCACAGGCATATCGTGGATGGCCAAATGAGACACCGAAAATGTTTGGTTATAGCATACGGGCGCCATAGATGTTCCTGGGTGAAAATTCCTAAACCTCCGTGGCCAAGAGACGCCCCAATGTCGAGACTGAGTGGATACATGAGCACCCGAGTGCCGAATACCAGGAGGCTGCGTCTCTCACTGTGTCGTGGTCAGTTGGGAGGGGGTGTGGCCTTACCCGCTTGAGGATAAGGGCAATACTAGGCTGAGTTTGACCAGCTCGTGAATGGGTCTGCTATCGACGTGCCGGATAGGTATTGACAGACTATTGGCCAGGCGGATAGTGAGGTTTCTACGCTCACTTGGACTGTGCGGCTGGGAGAGCGGCAGTGCCATTTGGAGTGTACTAAACCCCGGTGATGATCCCAGAGATAAACTGTACTGATATGTGAATTTAGTGAGTGGGAGTTACATACTCATTCATGCATTCATTTATTCACTATCCACTTGGGTTAGTGGTGTGCAACTATTTATTACGTGTGCCTTCGCAATGACCAGGATTTCGGTTGGGGCGTGCGACTAACCTGAGATCAGGAGTTTACCACATTGAGTCTGACTATCCAAATTTAGGTATGAGACTGGTTTAGATAGAAGTCCATTGTGATGGACCCCATAGCCTGTGATATTACGTACTATCATCCTGACTTCACACTCCAGTATGGTCATCCCATTTGCACCGTATATGACATGACATTCGCGGCATACGATATTTTAGGTTACTGCGTTTCTGCATTTATATGGTCTAGATACGGTTGACGCTATTCGTGAACTCATCAGGAATTGTATATTGCATTGCATCCTCGGCATATGATATTTGGCTTTTTATGACTCCTTATTTGCATAGCTGTTTTATAATACTTACTCTGTCATCTTATGATTCATGATCTTGTTAGTATTTCTGTTTACTCTGATAATTTATGATCTTGTCCGCCTTTCTGCTTATTCCGATAATGTACGATTTATGGATTACTAGTATTTCTGGTATTGTATGATGATGACATTGTATTGAATACTTGACACTTACCTTGTGCACACACTTACACCACCCTCTAAGCTTTCTATAAGCTTATGCACGATAGATGTGTGCAGATGATGATAGGTTGTAGCAGTGTTGAGCTTGGAGCGTGCAGCGGTCTTCTAGAGCTTGACTTTTCGATTTACATATTTTCCTTTCAGTATTGTATTCAAATGTTTATATTAGTGGATATGTGATGATGATGTTGCCTTTGCAAATTGGGTATACTTTTGTTTATGCTTATTACGAGTTAAATATACAAAAAAAAAAGAAAAAAAATTCTCCTTATAGGATCCCAGGATCGGAATCTGGCGTATGAACGTTAGGAGCCGAGAATGGCGTACTATGGAGGCTGTCGGCACCAGATTCGGCGATCGGGATTCATGTGAATCCGATTTCTGGGTTTGGGGCGTGACAAAAGCTAATATTTATTTTTTCCCATATGGGTCTATATGACCTAATCAACATATCGGATGTCAAATAAACAATACAATGGGCCTTTGGAGCATTTAAATGGTGGATATCTGATTACTATTGTTTTCTTGTGGTGTAATCCACCTGAAGTTTATATCCCTCTCATCTTTTGGGATAAAGCCCTAAAATAATTCGTACAAATGGATGAAATACATACATCATGGTGGGGCCCACAGAGCACCGAACATCAGCCACAGAGCTAGTGGGAGGGTGAGTAGCCAATCTGTTTCCCTGAAAGAGTGATATGGAAGGGCCACCATTGAAACATTTTCTTGGCACCACTTTTAGCTTTTAATCTTCCTTATTTTTAGACCCATGCCCTAAAATGAGTTGAGAAAACAGATGAACGGGTTGGATTTATACATAAAATTGGGGCCGTGCACGGTTAAGTTCAGGCTTTCACAACAATCAATGCTAATCACTGCAAGAACCAGAGGTTTGGTGGAAATTAGTTCAATGGGGTAAGAGTTGCTCGATCATTGGTGGGGCTATAATGATGTTTGTGATAAATCCACTCCGTCCATCTGTTTTACAAGATCATTTCAGGGCGTGGGACAAAATGAGGCTAATCTAGAGCACAAGCGCGTGGCCATAAGATGTTTGTGAGAAATCCATCCCGTACATCTGTTTTTCCATATCATTTTATAAACTGGGCCTAAAACTGAGGCCAATACCAAGCTCCAGCGAGCCAATTGACAAGAAACAGTGGTGAATGAACACCATCGTTGAAAATTTCTAGGCCATCGTGGGCCCACTTCATGATTTGAATCTACTTTTTTGAGTTTGTACATGAAGTGAGCTAAAAAATAGATGAATGGCGTGGATTTTTCAAAAACAATAAGGTATACCCCACGTATGGTTAGAGGTGTACACTAAACGAGCTAGCTTGGTTAGCTCGCTTGACTCAACTCGAAAAAGCTCGATTTGTCTCGGTTCGAAGTTGAGTTTAAGTCGAGTCGAGTTTATTTTTTTAGCTTGAAAATGAGGTTTGAGCCGAGTTCGAGCTGGCCTAGCTCAACTCGACTCCGATCGAAGCCAGCTCGAATCGAACTCGGATCGAACCAGTTCGGTGACTTGGTTACTTTGATATTAATGTTGCTCACCAAGTGTTTGATGAAGTGACTCAAAGAAGTATGGCAGGTGGCAAGGAAGGTATGTATATGAAACCAACACTCTTTTTCTTTTATGATTTTTATGTTACTTAGAAAGTGTTTGATAAAATACCTGTAAAACCATTGCTGCAGTCTTAAATACAGTGAGATGTTGAAGGTGCAATTCATGCGTTTGTGAAAATGCTGTAATGACAAACTCGGCTCAAACTGGCCCGAGCTACTGACCGAACCGAGCTGGCCCGTCAGGCTCGAGGACCAAGCCGAGCTGAGGTCAGCTAGCGGCCAAGCCAAGTCAGGCTGAGGCCAGCGCGACTCGATACACACCCCTACGTATGGTTAGGGATTAGGTAATAAAGGGAGATTGCTGGTGTGGTTAAGTGAGGGTAGTTTTGTCATATCAAAATGAAGGATCACATTCGTATAACTAACTAACAATGAGCAATTTAATGCTCAACGTATGAAAACCATGGGCATCTCTTGAGAAATAGTTTAAAGGTGGGAGGTTTTTGTTCTACATCTGGAAAGACAGACGGCCATATAATCCCTTCGAATTATTGAATTAAGCTGATATTTACGTTTTTCCTTCGTCCAAGTCCTTGAGACATAACACGGTGGGCCCTAAGAAGATTTCAACAGTGGCCATCATTACCAATGCTTCCAGCGGCGTCGTCCACTCAAGCCTTCAATCCGTTTCAGTTTTGGGCTCATGCCCTAAAAATTACGTAGATACAAGTTTCAGGTGGACCACACCAAAGGAAACAGTGGTCATTGACCATTACAAACCTTTGGTGGACCCAAGGAAGTTTTTAATGGTGGGCGTTCAATAACCACCGTTTCCTGTGGTGTCCACCTGAAATTTGGGAACATAGGTTAAAATAAACTAGAAAAACAGATAGATGGCGTGGATATATTATGCATGCATCGAGGTGGGCCCTACGGTCAGGGTCCCACCCATATTGGGGTTCCTGGTCGCAGCCAAGTCGCGCCCGTCCACATGTGGGAACGGATTGGCTACCCCCCGGCCACTAGCGCAGTGGCTGATGGTCGGTGCTCTTTGGGCCCCACCATGATGTATGTGTTTCATCCATTCCATTCATCCATTTTTACAGATCACTTTAGGACTTGATCTCAAAAATGAGAGGGATATAAATATCAAGTGGACCACACCACAGAAAAACAATAGTAATTGGATATCCATCATTAAAATCCTCCTAAGTCCCATTGTACTGTTTATTTGATATCCAATCTGTTGATTAGTTCATACAGACCCAGATGAAGGGAAAAAACAAAGATCAGCTTGATCCAAAACTTTTATGGCCCCCAAAAAGTTTTTAATGGTCGACGTTCATTCAACACTGTTTCCTGTAACGTGGTCCACTTGAGATTAGGATATAACTAATTTTTGGTCTAATAGCATCAAAATGACCTAAAACAACAGATGAATGGCATGGATGAAACAGATACATCATGGTGGGGCCCACAGAGCACCGACTATCCAATCCGTCTCCCCACATGTGGGCCACCCGTTAAAATTTAAAAAAATCGTGTCTTTGGGATATGGCCAAATAGCCGTGGGTCCCACCGGATGAGCGGTCTAGACCACTGTACACGTTCGCCACGTGATGGGGCCGCGCACCTAACGTGGATTCATGCATCTCTCCAAAAGGAAAGGTCAATATACGCCAAAGATGTCCGGATTTTAGTGATGCGTGGAAAAGATGGCTGGTTTACTAACAGTTCTCCGCAGCCGTTGGATTGAGAATTACCGTTTTTGTACGATGAGAGGCACTATCGACACGTGATCATCTATCATTGAGTTATTAATGGGCTGTCCCAAGTGGGCCACGTCAGATTACGACATCTGAAAACGAAAATACTTAAAGTGGGGCCCAGGTTTTGGCTTTCTCTTCTGACTTGTGAAAAAACAAACATTCCATACTCTGGCAGAGTGTGATAGATGATAAGCAGGTACACCTCCCAGTGAAGGTGAATCATGAACAAAAAGTTACTTTTATTTGACTGTCTGACCATAGGATTAGTGGACGCTTATTGGATGGTTTAAAATGAAAATATCCAGCGGTCCTATTTCAACAAACAAGTGATCAAGAATCAGAGGTTTGGATTAATCAAACAATCCAATCTTCGGATTATTATTCAGTTACATTGTGTTCCACAATTTAGTCGGTTTACTTTCAATTTGTGTACGCCACATGCAGAGTTTCAGAGTGCCTGTGTATGAAGTGTTGCCTACAGGCAGAGTATCGAAAGGGGGTGAAAACAAGTGACTGACAGAAAAGGCTATATATAGCTGTTTGGAACGTTTGGGTCGGGAGCGGAATGGGTGTTACCCGGGTAACACGGCAGTGGTGGTTTCCCTGACTGTGGGGCCCACCTTGATGTATGTGTTTCAATGATCACTACTTCCTGTGGTGTGGAACACTTGAGATTTGAATCTGATTCGTTTTTTTTGGATAATGCCCTAAAATGAACTGGCAAAATGAATGGACGGCGTGGATGTATAAAACACATGGATAGATGGAAATACCCACTAACTTGTCACCCGGGCCCACCTTGATGTATGTGCTTTATATCCACGCCTTCCATCTGTTTTTTCAGCTAATTTTAGAGCATATCCAAAAAGTGAAGCAGATCCAAATCTCAAGTAGAACATACCACAGGAAGCCATGATCATTAAACACCCACCATTGAAAACTTCCTGACGTCCTTAATGTTTATTTTCCATCCAACGTGTTGATAAGGTCATTAAACACCCACCGTTTATTTTCCAAAAGTCAGACCAATAAAAATGTATGTAGGCCACACCACATGATTTTGTAGGTTTCAATTACGATTTTACATGTTTTACCCCACGTGACGTTTGGATTGGCATGAGTTTTTGATCGACGGAGATGATGAGTTGGCGAACATGATGGAAAGCTTGAATTTCATTTATACAACCCTGGTGGTCATATGAAGTTGGTGAACATGATGGCGAGCTGGGTCATATGCTCATCTCGAGTCATCGTTCGAGTTAAGCCAAGTCGAGCTAGATTGAGCCAAGTCAAGCGAGCTTTTCGAGCTTGCTTGGCTCGTGTGCAACCCTGGTGGTAGGTTACTGTTTGCCTACATAGCTTTGTAGCGGACCTGGCCTTTAGCTTGAATAATGGTATTATAAGGCCCTGAATTTTTTCACACTTGACGCTATCATAAAATTGTATAAGTTTGATTAATTACTCATAAGAGCTTATCTTGAGTTGAGTCGATTCTGATTCTAACCCAGCACTCAACCCACACCTAACTTAACCCAGCAATCCGACCCAACTGACGCAACCCCTAAATCAAATATTCAATAAATAATGTGTGTGTGTGTGTGTGTGTGTGTGTGTGTATAATATTAGATAGAGCCATAGAATATACCTTGTTGTTCGTGCCGAGAGAGAGAGAGAGAGAGGAGCTCAAGCGGGGAGAGTTAGGTAAGGAAGGTAAAGGGTAAGGAAGGGACGGACGAGTATGGTATGATTTAAGTTTTAATTTTTTAAAAAAATTTTCATACACACACACACACACACACACACACCCACACCCATTTAACATGAAAATCAAAGAATTAGGGTAATTAGTACCGAATTACCATTTCACTTATTTTTAATGGCCCATTTGCAGACTATACATGCTGGAGTGCGGATTTCTCGGGAGATGAGAGATCAACTCTCTTTTCACTGATTGCCTCGCTTGAGGGCTTTTGTTTGAGGTAAAAAGAGTGTTATATTTGTCCGGACCAATTATTACGATCCTAAAATTAGTTAGACCTCGTGAAAATGCTTAGGGTTAATAACTCGAAAATTACTAACCCTAAAATGACTTGTGAGTTTGTGTTTTAAAGATCTCAAGTAAGAGACCGCGGTTATAGAGAGGGAAGATATTAGTCACCCACTCTACCCATATATATGTACGGTTGTTACTACACAAGATCTGACTAATTTCTGAAGAATGAGATTAGTTCTCGCGTGTAGAAAATGTAATGCGATACAACGACAATAATGATTGATTGATCCAAATTTATAATGGATAGGATCCGATTATATTGGCAAGCTACGGAGTATATGTTCAAAACAATCAGGTGTAGAGTGCAATATATATATATATATATATATATATATATAAGTGATGTATGTGATGCTTGATACTGTATTGATGCTTATGATAAAATGATAGCTAGCTGGTTAAGGTTTCCGGTGAGCCAGTTCTGATTATATCAGCAAGCCGTAGAGCATACGGCCATTAATTAGATATGAGAAAAGAATGAATGCAATGTAATGCTGATACATATGAGGAGTAAGAAGATTTTATTTTATTTTATCAATTTACACTTTTATAGGATCTAGTAAGAAGATTCAAAACAAATATTTCTTTTCCTTTGGTCTGTTAGGAAGAATAACCAATGATAGATTCTCAGATGTATCTGCATTAAACCTACCTCCAACGCCTCAATACTACTAAAAATCAATAGTAATTCATACAAATGCAATGACATGTCATATAATTCTTTAATGCGTCAACAGCATGTCTCAGTTCATTTGTTAACGACCCATTTGTATGCCACCAAATAAGTTACTTAAAGTAATTAAGTTACTTTTTTCACTTAATTTAGTTTGACAACCATCATTATAAATGTAACTTATGTGCCAAAAGCTATTTACTTAATATGGGATGACCCATATTAATGTGGGACCACATATGGATGGTCCACATAAAATGTCAGCCCATAATGATGAAAATGTCACATCCAAAACGTAATGTTATGATGGACAAACCACTTCAAAGGTGGAGCCTACATGATGGACAGTCCATATCAAAGGTGGGCTCCACATGATGAGCAGTAGACATTGAAGTTGGGCCTCACATGATAGATGCCCCGTATAGAGGTGGGCCATTACTCCCCCCATCAATGAAAGAATGTATTTACACCCCATTACTCCCCACCAAGCCATCACTTTTGTTGAGGCCCTCAGTCAAAGAGATGTATGTACTATTGCCAGGAGTTATGCCTTTACTTGCCATCTTCTCAAGTAGCTCCTCTGCTTGATCTCCATCCTTATCCTTACATAGTCCTTGATAGAGCTGGACACAAACCGAGCTAGTTTGCTCAACTTGAAAGCTAGGTTCGAGCCAAGCCAAGCTACTTTTTTTTAGCTCGGAAGAAGATTTGAGCCGAGCTTGAGCTGGCCCAAGCTCGACTCGAAGCTGCCTCGAGCTTGATTCAATTTGGCTTGGCTCAAGCTTAGCTCGATTTATAACTTAATTTTATATATATTATATTTATATTAAATATATATAAGATAAAATCTATTTTTTTAGAACTTAGTACCCTTCATAATTTCCATTTTAGTTTGTTTTACAAAATAGCTCTAGTCTCGAATTCAAGCTCGACTCGAGTTGGCCCGAGCTTCTGGCCAAACCGAGTTGAGCTGGCCACTACGGCTCGAGGACTGAGTTGAACCGAACCGAACTCTAGCTAAGGTAGGCTGCCGGCCGAAACGAGCCAAGCCGTGCCAAGCTCAACTGAATTCGGCTAATGTCCAGCTTTAGTCCTTGTATGAGTGCATTATAAGTAAAATGAGTTGGATTAAAGTGTCTATTCAACCTCTCATCTGGAAATTTAAATGCATTGTTTATATTGCCTCGTTCGATCCCCTCCCTCTCATCTCATCCAGCAGTCCATGAGCCTTATTGCCTTGAATGTGGCTCATTCATTAATAACGGCTGACCTTTAATGTGCATCATTCACCATCTAGGGCCCACATTTCATGTTAGTGATCTTCTTGTGGGGCTTACCATCAATGTTATTGTCCATCATGTGAGGCGTCCATCATGTGAGGCCTACCTTCAGTATCCATTGCCTATCATGTAAAGCCCACCTTTGATTAGACGTCCATCATGTGGGCTCCACCACTGATTCGGGCCATCCATGCAGGGCCCACCTTGGATATGGTTCACTCATCGTTAGGGCTGACCTTTGATGTGGACCATCCATCATGTGTAGCCCACCATTATTAATTGCCTATCATTTGGAGCCCACCTTTAATGTGGATTGTCCATCATGTGGGCCCACGTTTAATGTGGGTCGCCCATCATGTGGGACTCACCTTGGATGTGGCCCATTCATCATTAGAGGTCGACCTTTGATGTAGACCATCCATCATGTAGGGTCCAAAGTCACCGTCCATTGCCCATCATGTAGAGCCCACCTTTGATGTAGATCATCCACCATGTAGGGGCCACCTTGTCCATTATACCTGGATGTAGGCAATTTATTATTATGGGCCGAACTTTGATGTGGATCATACATTATGTGGGCCCACGGTAACATACGGTCATCTATCATATGGGGCCCACCTTTTATGTGGACCATCCATTGTCTGAGCGTGGGTAACAAGTTAGTGGGTGAAAACAAGTGGCTGACAGAAAAGGCTATATATAGCTGTTTGGGACGTTTGGGTCGGGAGCGGAATGGGTGTTACCCAAGTAACACGGCAGTGGTGGTTTCCCTGACCGTGGGGCCCACCTTGATGTATGTGTTTCAATGATCACTACTTCCTGTGGTGTGGTACACTTGAAATTTGAATATAGTTCGTTTTTTGGATCATGCCCTAAAATGAGCTGGCAAAATGAATGTACGGCGTGGATGTATAAAACACATGGATAGATGGAAACACCCACTAACTTGTTACCCGGGCCCACCTTGATGTATGTGCTTTATATCCACGCTGTCCATCGGTTTTACTAGCTAATTTTACAGCATGCTCCAAAAAGTGAAGCAGATCCAAATTTCAAGTAGAACATACCACAGGAAGCCATGATCATTAAACACCCACCGTTAAAAATTTCCTGGGTCCTTAATGTTTATTTTCCATCCGACGTGTTGGATGAAGGGAAAACACAAATATCAGCTGAATCTAAAACTTTTATCGCCTCGAGAAGTTTTTAACGGTGGGTATTCAATCCCTACTGTGTGGTCCACTTGAGATTTGGATGTCCTTTATTTCTGGGACGAATTTCTAAAATGATATGTAAAAAGCGATGGACGCCATGGATATACAGCACCTATGTAAAAGTGGGCACATGGTCAGCGAAACACCCACTAGCGTGTTACACAGGTAAGACCTCATCCACTCCCGTTCGGATCAGGATCCAATACTTAGACCCGAGGATATGAACAGTCTACTCGGATTTCAGTTGCACGAGTGGGGCCCACATTACAGCGATGCAGTTCGTTGGTCCCCACCACTGATGGACCATTGTCCGAATGTACCCGGCACGTGGCGGTTAAAGGAGAGGAATGTAATGCCTGTCCACATAGAATGTCTTAAATGTCTTGAATTTTTTCACACTTGACACTATCATAGAATCGTATAAGTTTGATTAATTACTCACAAGAAATTAACTAACGAATGCATCTGATCATCTAAATCTTTTGTATAACTATATGATCTGTTAGTCGAATGTCAAGATTTAGGCAACTCACTGTCGATAAATTAGAATAATTATAATTAATTAAGATCCATCTAAAATCTACTTAACTAAGAGGTTAGATGATAATTTTCATATATATATATAAATTAGTAAAGTACCTATTTAACATGAAAATCAAAGAATTAGGGTAATTAGTATCGAATTACCATTTCACTTATTTTTAATTGCTCATTTGTAGATTGGAGACATTGGAGGGCAGATTTCTCGAGAGATGAGAGATTGACTCTCTTTTCCACTGGTTGCCTCGCTTGAGGGCTTTCATTTGGGGTAAAAAAGGTGTTATATTTGTCCGGACCAATTATTACGATCCTAAAGTCAGTTAGACCCTGTGAAAATGCTTAGGGTTAATAACTCGAAGATCACTAACCTTAAAATGACTCGTGAGTTTGTGTTTCAAAGATTTCGAGTAAGGGACCGTGGTTATAGAGAGGGAATATGTTAGCCACCCACTCTACGCATACAGATGTACGGTTGTTACTTCACAAGATCTGACTAATTTTTGAGGAATGAGATTAGTTCTCGCGTATAGAAAATGTAATGCGATACAACGATAATAGTGATTAATTGATCCAAATTTGAGTATACGTACAAATCATATGTAGGGTGCAAAATAATAATAATAATAAGTGATGTATGGGATGTTTAATGCTGTATTGATGTCTATGATAAAATGATAGCTAACTGGTTAAGGTTTTCGGTGGGCCAGTTTTGATTATATCAGCAAGCCGCAGAGTATATGGCCGCTAATTAAATATGAGAAAAGAATAAAATGCAATGTAATGCTGATGTATATGAGGAGCAAAGGAGTTGAGAAGGGAATGAGTGTTGTATGATGCTAATGCTCTGATTTAATGAAATTGACTAAACCTTGAATGGTTGGATGAATGGTAGTATTACGAGACTAGATCGAATAGCTCAAATTTAAACTTAGGTGGCTCAAGAGACTTGGACTTCAGTTAGGCTAGGTTAGGCTAGACCAGGGCTGGACTCTCTCTCACTCTCTCTTACTCTCCTTAGTGGATGAATGGATTGGGTCTAATGGATATAATGGGGGACTCCCTTTGAATTCCCGATGCCTTTGGATGTAATAGATACTTAAAATGAGAAGGGGAGGAAGCTATTTATAGCCTTCAAACTCTCCGATAATCCTAAGGGCAAAAGGTGATTGAAGGGGTGGGATTGGAGATTGCCACAAGACGTCATCCCAGGAGTTGGATGAGGTTGTAAAAGTACAATTTTGTATAAGGAGATAGGCATCGGAGTAAATATACATTAACCATACACTTAGGGTCTGAAAAATGGATATTTCACATGCTTGAGGGACGCCAGCCCAAATAGAGGGAGTGCCACGTGCCCGGTGGTAAGCTAGTTGCCGTCAGTCCTCACTTTGACTCTCTGCTTTGGTAGGTGGCCTCATCCAAGCATGTGGGGGCCTTATACTTAGAGGTTTTACTTATTTATCCGGTTGGACTTGCTTTTGGACTTAAATATGTGAGTAGACTGGGTTGTTGGATTGGGTAGGCTAACCGGGTGAACTGACTCAGCGAGTTGACTGGGTGAGTTAATTCATCAAGTTAACTTAAGGCTCTACGGTTTTTGGTTCCAAAGGTTTAGGGTTAGGCTGACTATGTTGACTAGGTTTACAGGGTTGAATGGGCTGATTGGGTTGAGTTTAGGGTTTGGGATTAGGGCTCCAAAGGTTTATGCTTCTAGGGTTAGGGTTTAGGATTTGGGTTTTATAGACAACCCATCATTTTAAACTCAATCAACTTATCAGCCTAAGGTGGAGTGTCTACACAAACATAAGTAATCTAGTTCTAGTTAATTACACACGATAAATTTCGTTAATTATTTATTTTTAAAAATATCCAAATTAACTCAAAAAGTTCTACACCGTTCATTAATGAGCCCCTAAATACAAAACTATAGAAATACGTTAGTCTTATCGTGCCTGACATTCATCGCAGAATAAACTGCGGAGATCATGTCTCAAATCGTCACAAGGCGAATGCATGAGATGTACGGATACCCTTAGAATTTGTCAGAAATTTGGGCTCAAATTTGGGCTAATATGATGGGCTCGTGCTAGGCATAGGTCAAACTCAAGCATAGGGCCTGATGTATTAGGCCAGGCTGGGTCAGCCCAAACCCAACTCATTGCCACCCCTAATTGTGTATTTAGGTGAGAGTGACATAGATACGGAAGTTGTTAAAACGGAAAACCGCTATTAGGGGATGTAAAAAAATAAAAAATAAAATCATTCAATGAAAGGATGCAAGTTAACATTGTTTGGTTACACCCATACATCTAATCAAATAATGAGCTTTGCTAAGCACAAACACGTGTGCAATAAAGCTCACGTAAATGGCACACATGTGTCAGCATGGATCCTATGTACAGGATTTAATACATCCATCAGGTTGGTTAGACCTCATTCATGTTTCCTCAAAAATAAAATATGGTACAATCTGCATATGGACCCTAATATTGGAAATCAGTGGATGGGCTCGAAAAGTTCAGCAAAGCTTTTCAGAGCCGTCCATTTATTTTACAAACTGTGGTCCACCTGACCAGTAAATCAATTTGATTCTTGGGCCAAGGAATCAATATGGCGGTGCCATTCTGGTGGATGGATTGATTATTGGACCTTATTATGCTATGCTAGAACATGTGTAGCACCTACATTAACTTTATTGCACACGTGTGTAGGCTTAGCAAAGCTCTCAAGTAATCCCACACATATGGTCTAGATTTTTATTTTATCAATTTACACTTTGATCGGAACTAGTAAGAAGATTCAAAACAAATATTTCTTTTCCTTTGGTCTGTCAGGAAGAATAACCTATGATACATTCTAGATGTATCAGCATTAAACCTACCTCCAACGCCTCGATACTAGTAAAAATCAGCAGTAATTCATACAAATGCAATGACATGTCATATAATTCTTTAATGCTTTAACAGCATGTCTCAGTTCATTTGTTAACGGCTTTTAACTTAATGTTAAGTAATTAAGTTACTTTTTTTACTTAATTTAGTTTGACAACCATCATTGTAAATATAACTTATGTGCCAAAAGCTACTTACTAAATGTGTGATGACACATATTAATGTGGGACCACATATGAATAGTCTACGTCAAATGTCAGCCCATAATGATAAAAAGCCCACATCCAAAACGTACTGGTATGATGGAAGAACCACTTCAAAGGTGGAGCCTACATGATGGATAGTCCATATCAAAGGTGGGCTCTACATGATGGGCAGTAGACATTGAAGCTGGGCCTCACATGATAGATGCCCCGTATAGAGGTGGGCCATTACTCCCCCCATCAATGAAAGAGCGTATTTACACCCCATTACACCCCACCAAGCCATCACTTTTGTTGAGGCCCTCAGTCAAAGAAATGTATGTACTATCACCAGGAGTTATGCCTTTACTTACCATCTTCTCAAGGAGCTCCTGTGCTTGATCTCCATCCTTATTCTTACATAGTCCTTGTTAGAGCTGGACACAAACCGGGCTAGTTCACTCAACTCGAAAGCCAGGTTCGGGCCAAGCCAAGTTACTTTTTTTAGCTTGGAAGAAAATTCCAGCCGAGCTTGATCTGGCCCAAACTCGACTCAAAGCTGCCTGGAGCTTAATTCAATTTGGCTTGGCTCAAGCTTAGCTCGATTTATAACTTAATTTTATATATATTATATTTATATTAAATATATATAAGGTAAAATCTATCTTTTTAGAACTTAGTACCCTTCACAATTTCCATTTCAGTTTGTTTTACAAAATAGCTCTAGTCTCGAATTCAATCTTGACTCGAGCTGGCCCGAGCTTCCAGCCAAATCAAGCTGAGCTGGCCATTACAGCTCGAGGACCAAGTTGAGCCGAACCAAACTCTAGCTAAGGTAGGCTGCTGGCCACAACAATCCAAGCTGTGCCAAGCTCGACTGAGTTCGGCTCATCTCCAGCTCTAGTCCTTGTATGAGTGCATTATAAGTAAAATGAGTTGGATTAAAGTGTCTATTCAACATCTCATCTGGAAATTTAAATGCATCATTTATATTGCCTTTCCTGCTATACCTACTAATAAGAGTATTGTAATTGATAAAATCTTATCGATCCCTCCCTCTCATCTCATTCAGCAGTCCACGAGCCTTATCACCTTGAATGTTGCCCATTCATTAATAGAGGCTGACCTTTAATGTGCATCATTTGTCATGTAGGGCCCACCTTTTAAATTGGTCATTTTCTTGTGGGGCTTACCATCAATGTATTGTCCATCATATGAGGCCTACCTTCAATATCCATTGCCTATCATGTAAAGCTCACCTTTGATTAGACCGTCCATCATGTGGACTCCACCACTGATTTGGGCCATCCATGCAGGGTTCACCTTGGATATGGTTCACTCACCGTTAGGGCTGACCTTTGATGTGGCCATCCATCATGTGGAGCCCACCATTATTAAATGCCCATCATTTAGAGCCCACCTTTAATGTGGTTTGTCCATCATGTGGGCCCACGTTTAATGTGGGTTCCCCATCATGTGGGACTCACCTTGGATGTGGCCCATTCATCATTAGAGGTCAACCTTTGATGTAGACCATCCATCATGTAGGGCCGTCTCAATATGACCATCCATCAGATGGGGTCCAAAGTCACCATCCATTGCCCATCATGTAGAGCCCACCTTTATTGTAGATCATCCACCATGTAGGGGCCACCTTTAAAGTGGATCGTCAATTATACCTGGATGTAGGCAATTTATCATTATGGGCCAAACTTTGATGTGGATCATACATTGTGGGCCCACGTTAATATAAGGTCGTCTATCATATGGGGCCCACCTTTTATGTGGACCATCCATTGTCTGAGCCCCACCTTCTATGTGGACAGTCCATCATGTGGGGCCTCTTTTGACATGAACCTTAACAGGGAGCTTCCTTTGACAAGAACCCTTAAAGAGAACCCCATTCAGATGGAGAGAGAGAAGTAAAAAGTACTAAGTTAAAAAACTTTTATGCACTGAGTTACCTTTACTATAATGCATACCAAATTAACTTACGTGAACAAAGTAACCTATGGGGTGTTTGGACCATAAGTTACTTAAGATAAACTACTTATTAAGCTAGAGTGATTAAGCAAATTTAAGTTTTTTTTTAAAACATTACTTATAATTAATCTTAAACCAAGCTCACTCATCTCTAATAAGTTAGTTATTACTACACCCTGAACCATAGCTCAAGTGGTAGACTGAGTGAAAGATACCTCATTTCAACACGGAGGTCTTGGTATCGTGACTAACACTGAAGTGTGAACTAACAGTGTGTGTCCTAACAGCTAAAATTAAAAAATAAATAAATAAAGAGTCACAATACCAAAATTAAATTGGTCGAATGATGCTAACTTATCTTGGACGCATGCGCAGAAAAAAACTATGGGAAACTCTTCAAATCAACCATTAATAAAATGTCCACCAATACAGTAATCATACCATCAAATGATCTTAACTTTTGGTTGACGGTGCATCAAAAGTGGAAAAATAAATTGGGCAGTTTAATTTGGACCATTTATATGCGGAACATGCAATTTGTAAGTGCCTGCGTATCATGCTATCACCCTCTTGCCAGAGTATCAAAGTTTTTCTCTAACAGCAAAAATAAAATAAAATAAAAATAAATTTTTTTAAAAAAAATGATAATCTGGCAGTATGTTCGCAGGAAAAGATAAATTATTTAGAATTTGCATATCTGGCACAAAATAAAGTCAAATTAAACTTTCAAAATTATGATTCCCTTTTCATGAACTAAAAACATACGGTTATTTATCATCATATCGGACAGTATCTACCGAAATGTTAAGCACGCAACACATCCAACGGTCCTATTCCAAGAAACAAGTGCCCACAAAAAGGATAAAATCGTGCAACTTGAGAGCGCTCGAGTATCAAACGTCTAAGCCCCACATGAGTATAAAATAACTTCAAGAAAAAGAGAAATATTTTGATACTCTGGTGGAGCAAGATGGATGATAGGCAGGCACTTAGCAATTGTACGTACACGTAGAAAATTAGTCAGTTTTATTTTTGTTAATATGCAGACCAAGTATCTAATGACTCTGGTGATCATCAGAGTGCCTTCGTTAGATGCATTATGCTTGGCTGGGCCTTACTATGATATTCATCTGAAATTCACTTGGACAACTAGGTGGGTCACCTCATGTTAGGCCAGGTCCCAAAAATCAGCCCCATACATGATTTCTGTGGACCACATCACAAGGCAATGTACAAGGCAATGCTTACTCGTCTCCAAATTGTTTCTCTTAGTGTGCCCCACATGAATTAGGTTTGGGCTTTTTCTTTTTCTTTTTCCTAAACCTAAATTTTGATGTGTCATCTAATGGTTGGAGAGAATTTTATATGAGCACATCTAATGCTTGGAGTGAATCTCACATATATCTCACATGTCACGATACCCCCTATAAAATGTCAAAGGTGGGCCTACCAAAATTATCATTCTTTTAATACAAACACTCAGGCCAAAAATACAAGTATTCATTCTTTTAATACAAATACTCAGTTCATGGCCAGAAATATCAGGCTGACAAGTGATTTATTGGGCTACGTCGAAAGGGAAACAATTGAGAAACAAATGAGCAAGGTCTACCCTTCATTTTTACAGGGTCCACTATAATGATTTTATAAAATCCGCTCCACCTATTAAATGTCACACAAAAAAATTATGCTTGGGCACAAAAATTCAGACTAATACATGGTTCAAATAGTCCGGAACAAGGGAAGTAGCTTGGAGGGTCAGCCTTCATTGCCCTTTACACTCTTTCAAATCATGTGGTCCACCTTAATCACAGACCAAACTATGTTTTGGGCCTGGCATAAAGGGAGTAACTAAGTTTTGGATCACCTTCTGGTCAGGGTAATTTTCACATAAATATCACGGTTGGGCCCACACCCAAGCTCCATACCCCCTTCTCGCATTCCTTGCATTACTCATGTAGCTTTAACTTTTCTTAAAAAGTATCACCTTCTTACATTTCTTACATGTAGCTTATTGATAACTTCTCTTAAAAAGCATCCATCCAAATGTAAATTCTATATGATGTAGAAAGGTTTTTGTCAAATTCTCATTCCCCAGAACTAAGATGTTGCGCCCAATGCTGTACAGGAGAAAGTGTAGAGAGAAGGGAGAAGAGGGGATGACCTTTTCTGGAAGGGGTCTCCCTCTGAGATCATCATCACAGCCCTCTCATCACTGGCAGGGGTTGTGGATGAGTTTCCGGGTCTTGCCACATGAGCAGGCAAAAGAAATATGCACATTGTCTCCCTGCCCAATGATGAACTTCCGGGAAGCATCACATGAACAGGTCCACAGAATCTTCATCTCGTCTCCTCATGTGGTAATTTCCAATACCTGCACAAAATAAATTTGAAAGTAATAAAAGGAAAAAATCGAGACCACGTCAAGTAAGATCATATGAGTAAGTAAGACATACCTCTCTCCTCCCTCCTAGTGCTTCTGGGGACATCTGCAATAAAGCTAACAAAATAAGCTGGGCAACATAAAATATAAACTGAAAAAAAAAAACAATGTGACCATCTAAGCATCTGATTGCTGTGGTTATCTAATTGATTTGCGGCACTTGCATTTTAAAGATCACTCCCCCAGAACGGAGTGGATTGATATACCTGTGATGGGGCTGTGTGGGGCGCACAGAGATGTCCATGACAAATCCCTGTTTTTTAAAAGACCAAAATAGGATAGAATTCTAAAATTAGGCAAACATCTCTGTATCTATCCTTTTCAATATCATTTATAACAACAATTATGTGTATATGTAAACCCCATAACCGAAATTGTAACAAAGATACCTAGTCAGGTATCCTATTCTACATATCTCTAGAGGGAATCATCATGCTTGAATTTTTCATTGAATATATTGAATATAAAATTAAAATTTGAATATAGCACGACCTGTGTTGCCTCAAGAAGAACTGCAATAAAAGATGGGATATGGGGATAGCTGGATAGCTATATCTAGCATGTACTTAATAATAAATACAATTTCCTTACACGCTTCAACCCTCTTCTACTAATTTCTACAAACAAATGGGTAGAAATATCTCTCCTCTGCAAAACAATAAAATATCATAGGATAACCTACAATTCTATAATGGACTGGTTCGAAGATAATCCAAATCCTTTATTCAAAAGTTCAAAAGAGTTATTGATTTTTCAGAGTTTAAAGTTGTCCATCAGTACAATTTTCAGATAGGCCCAACACATTCTGGATCCCACAGCAATTAGGATTTCAGGATTTCAGATATTCAACAAGGCTTTAAAATACACTCCAAAGAAAAAGAAAAAAAAACACACCAGGATCTGCTCTTACCTCCAGCAGGAGTTGTTCATCTTGTTCCAAGGAGCCTTCTAGCCTACGTTGTTTCAGCTTCCTACATTTCGGCAAAGGTTTCTACAATAAATCATATGAAAAGGTATTTCATTTATTGGGCAAAGTATTTTAGTACACATAACCCAATAATGCCTCCAATGAGCCAAGCTGTTGGGCATTCTGGATGCCCAAAAACTACGATTTCAGGTATTCACTGAACTCAAGAAAAGAAAAAGACAAAAGAAGGAGATCAGATCTCCCTCTCTCTTACATTTGTCGTACACACGGGACTGGTTTCAGAAGTAGAAGAAGGATAGGCCATGACTTCCTTAGCTGGATTCCGATCTGGAGATGAGGGGCTGGTTTCAAAAAAGGGATGGTCCATATCCGTTGAAGAATAGGCCATGACTTTCTTAGCTGGTGGATCTGCCAAGTCAGGAAACGGTGAATAGAGATGGGTGAGCACTAGGAATCCTAGCATATACACACAATCACAATTTTAAACTCCGATGTACCTCTTTTATAATTGTTTGGGGGGGGGGGGGGGGGATCCCAACAGAACAGAAATCAACTCTGTTGGGCCCACCATGAATGCATGCGGTTTATCCAAGTTGTCCATCTGTTTTTTCAGCACATTTTAGGGGTTGAGCCAAAACCTCAAGTGGACCATAACACAGGAAAAAATTGGCCCCACAGTGATGTTTATTTGTCATCAACCTGGGAAAACACAAATATCAACTTGATCGAAAACTTGTGGCCCCCATGATTTTTTTCAACAGTGGTATACGTTCAATTCACACCATGGAGCTTTGGATATTCTTCATCTTTTGGTTTAATACCTAAAATTATCGTTTAAAATGGATGGACAGAGTGGATATAATACATAAATCATGGTGGACCCAACAGAGTTTACTGTGTTACTCAGTAAACAATCTGCTTCCATCCAAACAGGGATGATCATAACCATTCAAAGGTTGAAACTTTTTTTTTTAATGGGCATCTAACCCACACATAAGATTCTCTAGTGGGCCCAAGAATGACGGGTTGTTAGAAAAGTGCAGCCGATGACCGCGGATTCAATCTCATGGCCCACGTGATGCCTATCACAAATTCATTGATAACCATCCGATTTGCTAATGGAATTTTTGCCCTACTCATTATTTTATTTTAACCATCCATTTTATAGCCATTAAATGGATGAGGATTGCTTGATATGATCCATCCATAGTGTGCCCCACTATTTGGATGGTCCAAAGTATATTACAAGTCAGAACTATTTTGAAGTAATGGATAACTATTATAGGAGTCTAGCCCCTTAACCAGGCTAGCATATCCCTGATTATATGTTAGAAATGATCACATACAACTAGTTCTACATCTAGCTAGTTGGTGTGTGCTAACCAACCATGGTGTTTGTGCCCCATCCAACTCTTCTACATGGTTCCCCACAATGAAAATAGGATGCCTTGAAAATCATGCAGATCCAAAATTAGATGGGACCCATGAGGTTTTTGGGTGGTTGTTCATTATTTTTTATAGTTTGGCTTGCCTGACAGTTTGATTGACCTGATTTTGGGGGCCCCATTTTCATGTTAGGACTACCTTGCTAGATGAGTTGGATTTTATATGGATACCTTGGTTGGCCACAAATAACTAATTGAGCATTCCCACCACTCCGCTTTCCTAGTTTGGGCCATGCCTAGGGATGATCATAACTATTCAAGAGGTTGGCTCGGCCATTAAGATGAGGATCCCAACCATTCAATCCATGCATAGATAAGATCATAAAACATTCCAACTTTTTACACCCAAGTCATCATTATTTTAAACGAGGTCCATCCATGGCCTTTGCATGGTGGGTCCTACCATATGGAATAGGGCTTTTGCCTAATCCATTGACACTACCAAGATGGTGCTCTGTGAGCCCCACCATGATGTGGTACATGTTTTATCCACACCATCCATCCATTTTGCCAGCCCTAAAAGAGGCAGATCCAAATCTCAGGTAGATCATACCACAGAAACAATGGTGATTGAACACCCACCATTAAAAACGTCTTGGGAGCCACAAGTTTTGAATGAAGCTAATATTTGTGTTTTCCCATAATCCAAGTCCATGTAACCTATGATGGTAAATAAACATTAAAGTGGGCCGTAGGAAGTTTCTAATAGTAGGGGACGTTCAATCATCCTATTTCTTATAATATGGTTGACCCTTGAATTTTAGCTGGGCCCACCTTGATATGCATGTGAGATCCACTCCAACCATTTAGATGTGTAATCCCAAATTAGGCCCAGGTACAAAAAATAAGGTTGGCTTTCTCACCAGAGACACCTTGTTCTTCCATCGTTTTGGTAAAAAGTTCTTTGATGGGGACATCAGAGGACCTACACGGGTGTACTAGAGATGGAAACTAATGCAAAACAATTAACCACTTGCTCTAAAAGCTCGAACTGTTAGAGCATGGTGAATTAATCCCTTTATCTCATAACCTAGGCCCCACATCTCATGGGTTAGGACCTCGGTTGAACCCCTCTGATGGGCAGCAAATCACATGGGTACCGCCTCACATGAGCCACTCACCCCGAGTGTGTCCCCGCGTCCCACAGGCTACCCCGCTCGAGCCCGGCCCGATGTGAAATGCACATTAATCAACCCCGATGAGGAGTCTCGAATACGAGGCCATCCTCGTGGGCCCCGCCCACCCCGAGTGTACCCTTGCATCCCACAGGCAACCCCACTCGAGCCCGGTGTGAAAATGACCCTGCATTAATCACCCCCGGTGAGGAGTCTCAAACACGAGACCTCCCGCTCTGATACCAATTTAATGCAAGACAATTTACCACTTGTTCTAAAAGCTCGAACCGTTAGAGCATGACTAATTAATTCATTTATCTCATAAGCCCAGGCCCCACATCTCATGGGTTAAGACCTCCGCCGAACCCTCCTCGTGAGCCCCAAATCACATGGGTACCGCCTCACACAAGCCACCCACCCTGAGTGTGTCCCCGCATCCCACAGGCTACCCTACTCGAGCCTGATGTGAAATGCACATTAATCACCCCTGGTGAGGAGTCTCGAACATGAGACCTCCCTCGTGGGCCCTGCCCACCCCGAGTGTGCCCCTGCATCCCACAGGCAGCCCCACTCGAGCCCGGTGTGAAAAATGCCCCTGCATTAGAAACGATCACCCACATCAGCGCAACTTTCTTTGTGGATGACAGATGAGTTCCAGATAAGGCCCACCAGGACATTTTGAAAACCCCACATACATTGAACGTGCATCAAGAAGACCCCACCTTGGGATGATGCATGTGGGATGCATGGAATTTCTATTTCGTGTCGATTCGACCACTGGATCTTGTTGATCAGGCCATCGGGCCACCGGATCTTTTAGATCTAGGCCCCTTGGACTCTGATCTTGTTTTCTTTATGGTTTTTGTTATTTTTAGGAGTTATTTGATGGTTAAGATTGATAATATATGTTTTAATTTTCTTATTTTGGATGAGGAGTCGCTTTACTTAAGTGAGTAACATAGTTGTAATTATGCTGAATTTTAATTCCGAATTTTTTTAATTATAAAACCACAAGGGGAGTGGAGTTCCAACCCTAACGGTGCTATTGAGAAGAAATAAAAAAGAGCGAAGCTCTCTTGTGTGAAAATTTCGTCATTATTTTCTAGGGTTTTTTAAAAAAAAAAAAAAAAAACTCTCCCTTCCAATTAAATTGTGGAAGTGTAGAAGCTTGTTCGGTGGTGGATTCTAAGGTACATCCTTCATCTTCCTCTTATTCGAAAGATATTCTCTTCTTCTCTTGTCTTCCATTAAAACCTTCTAAACCTTAGATTTTCAATTTCTTATTTTTCCCAATTTCTAAAAACCCTAATTCCAAAATCCTCAATTCCCATAAACCCTAATTCTCCATATTTCAGATTTTCCCCTTCCTAACCCTAATCATAAAACCTACTAGTCATTCCCTTGAGTGTGAAATGTGCCTACACTAGATTGGAAGTCCCTACTTCCAACTGGATCACCCTTGAACTATTTTATATTTTCGTATACCGTGTATGTGAAAACCTAGGATCTTCATGTTATAAATCTGAATTTTTGAATCTATTATAAGGATATGCTTGATTTTACATGTTGATTGCTGAAATTAATGTGTAATTGATCTCTCGTCATGCATCCTAGGATAGTTTCCATCATCCTGCATCATTCTTGATATTTTTTTGGCTTTTGAAGGGGATTTAGAGGTTTGAGGGTTTTTATAGGATGGGTTGTCTGAAAGTGGCGGGAAACATAACAAACTTCTTAGTGATCTTCCCCATGTAACCAACATGGATGGAACACAAACCGAACTCCCAACCTTACCACAATTTGACAAGGTCAGTATGCAATCCAAGTTCTTGGAATCGGACACGGCTTTGGTCAATCCCCGGATCCATAAGGTTGGTGGATCCTTAACTACGGGCCCACTGTGATGTATGTGCCATACATCCATGCGATCCATCAGTTTTGACAACTCATTTTAGGGCATGATCTCATCCAAATCTCAGGTGGACCGCACCACAGGAAACATAGTGCTTGATCATTAAAAACTTCCTGTGGGCCACAAAAGTATTGGATCAAGCTGATATTTGTGTGGTCCCTTCATCCAGGTCCTTGTGACCTTACCAACAGGTTGGATGGCAAATAAATGTTCCAGAGGGCCCCCATTAAGTTTTTAATGGTAGGTATTCATTCATCACTGATTCCCGTGGTGCGGTCCACTTGAAATTTGAATATGCTTCCTTTTATGGATCGCGCCCTAAAATGATCCCTCAAAGTGGATGGACAACGTGGATGTAAGGCACATGCATAACAATGGGCCCACAAAGATCCACTGACCGGGGATCCACTGGAGCTGCATCCCTTGAATCGGGACTTTAGATGATACTTCAATTTCACTTCAATGGGCCCACAGTTCAATGATCCAGTTTTTGCATGATGCACGGTTAAGAAGGGAGGAAGGGACGAACAGAGAGACACCTTGGAGGCAGTGTTGTTGTTGTTCTCCAGCAGTGTTACTTCCAAAACATTTTTCTCAATTTTACCCTTGGGATTCTCTGCAATTCTACCCAACTCCCTTACTTTGTTCCACCAGCTGCTCCCCCAACCTTCGTAGCTTCTGTAACAAAGCTCCCACGACAAAGGGTATTTCAGTCATCCAGGAAAGTATATTCATCTAGGCAGTAAAAGCTTGTACACGTGCCACAATAATGCCTCAAATCAAACGGCTCAAATTATGGGCCACAGTACAGATATAATATAAAAAAATACTGATGTGATAATATAACCATCAAATCTGCCTATATATTTCATGTCTTTGTACAAATGCCCGACGTCAATTCTGAAATCCATTGACAGAATTAGAAGGGATTTTTTATGGCACAAAAAGGAAAACAGAAAAAAATCCATTTGATGGAATGGAAGGAGGTGTGCAAACATGTTCAAGATGGGGGGCCTGGCATAAGAAATCTCAAAACTATGAATCATGCGCTTCTAGGTAAATGGCCTTGGAGATTACAAACTGAAAAAGGGGCGTTGTGGAACAGACTTATCAAGAGCAAATATGGAAGATCTGAGGGAGGTTGGTGGACAAAGGATTCGTCAGTCTATAGAGCTTCTGCAGTTTGGAAAGGTATTCTGTCTTCAAAATCAGAAGTGATTAAAGGTATAGGTATTATAATAGGTAAAGGTGATAATATGTGCTTCTGGGAAGATATATGGGTGGGGGATTCTACCTTGAAAAGGGATTTTCCAAATATTTTCCGTCTCTCTACCAATCAGTCAATCCACGTGGCTGATTGTTTCTCCACCACAGGCTGTCAGATCGTGTGGAATCCCATGTGCAGAAGGAATCTCCTTGACTGGGAGATCGACGAATATGCAGCCCTGCAACGACGCATCATCGGTTGCAAGATTGATCAGGACAAGGAAGATAGTCTGCACTGGAGGATCGACAAATCCGGATCTTTCACTGGAGATTCATCATTGTCCCTTTATCAGCCATATCTGGACAGAATTTCTGTCTCGTTTTGAAATAGCTTGGTCTGCCCCAAATTCGACAGGTAGATTATTAAAGGCTTGGCATGGTATCTCAGTGGGCAAGAGAAGGACGAAGCTAAGGAGAATGACCCTTCTTGTTGTCTGGTGGGCAGTTTGGGAAGAAAGAAATAACAGATGTTTCAATGGGATCTCTAAATCGGTGGCATATGTAGCTGCTAGAGCTAGAATGTTAGTTTTGGAGTGGGCCATTAATGTCGACAAACTAAAGGATTGTAATTTTCTGTTTGTAGGTGTGTAGTAGGCTGTGTAGCTCCCTTGGCGGTGCAGCCTCGTTTCTAATGTTTTCTTTCTATTATTAATATAATCCGTGATTTCTCAAAAAAAAAAAAATAATAATAATAATAATAATAATAATCCGGATCTTTCATGGTAAAATCGCTGTACAATTTCATTGATAGAAAGCAGGTTTTGATGGCAAAGCAAAGGACAGACTTAGTGTGGAAGTTCAAGGTTTCCCCAAAGATAGCAGTTTTTGGCTGGCTAGTTGAGAAGAATAGGGTATTGACTGTAGACAATCTGAGGAAGAGAGGCATGATAATCACTAACATATGTCTATGCTGTATGAAGGAGGCAAAATTAGTAAACCATCTTTTTGTCCATTGTCCGTTCATCAGCCAGGTGTGGACAGCGATTCTTCAAGCTTTCAAGGTTGCTTGGTCCTTTCCTGAATCTTCCGAAAAGCTGTTATATTGCTGGCATGTGTCAAAGTTAGGAAAAGAAAAAACCACAATTTGGAAAATGTTCCTCTTGGCAGCCTGGTGGGCATTTTGGGAAGAAAGAAATGGGAGATGTTTTGAGAATATATCCAACTTGGCAGCTGTTATAGTTCAGAGAGTTCAACAGTATGTAGTCGAGTGGGCAACTTTCTCTGTGAATTTTAAGGGATGTAATTTTCCTATTGTCTAAGGATAGCTTTCTCGCTTCCTCAGCGAGATAATCCTTTTTCTGTAATCCCTTTCTCTTCAATCAAAATTTTGTTATTTCTTAAAAAAAAATAAAAATAAAAAAATCTAACCATCTGATTTGTGGACAGTCCTAAAAAATTGAATGGTCTCAATTCAGCAAACAAGTGTCAGCTAACCAGAGGTCAAATTTTTAGGTGCCTGAGTATCAATCATCACACTCCTATTGTCAGGTCACAGTAAGAACCTCCAATTTGACAATTGATTAGAGTAATCGACCCAGACCCATGTCTACGGGAATAGAAGAACTAGGGCAACTGGAAAATTAGGGAGGGGAAAGGAAAAGCAAGGTGTGGGTTTATGACGCAATGACTCGATTAGGAAAGGAAATCGTAAATGCTCTCCCAAATCCAAACCTTTTTTATGTGCACGTGGAATCTGAATGGTGCATTTGGAGTGTCTTCCCATGCTCACCTTACATCCCGAGAATCATCCCAATCCAAAACTCAGGTGGGACAAAAGACAGGGATCGACATACAATCACCCCTAAAACCTTTGTATTCACTTCTCCCTTCATCCTGGAGGGATGCATCTGATGACTGTGTTGGATGACATAATACAAAACAAGGTTGACCCACCTTCCAGCAGGAAGTTTCTATAGTGGGCATCCCCGTCCCAAATGTCCCTCATTTTTCCATTTGGTGTGGCCCCCCTCGGCCATTGATCAAACTGTATATTAGGATTCAGACCAAACATGAGGGCCGGGCCGGGCCGGGGGTGGGTGGTGGAGAACCTAGTGCACGGCGTGGATATACAATACATACATCAAGGTGGGCCCCACGGTTAGGGTAATACCCCTACAGTGTTACCCGGGTAACACCTATCTGCTCTTCCCCCGAGAGTCTGTGTGCGCACATCAAAAACAGGCCATGCCCCGAAAATCTCCTCCATCACGATTGATGGATTGTTCTTTTACCAGCTGAATTTCAGACAGACCACTAATCAGATGGCTGAGATTATGTGATGGGGGAGAATTTTTACCAATCCTAATTCCAAAACCGTAATTGCAATTGCACTTCAAAAAGAGAAACTGTAAATTCCAATTACGAAAGATAAAACGCTAATTCCTTTCCCAAAAGAAAATCCATAATTTCAAATCTCCAATCCAAGAATGTAAATAAGATGAAGAAAAAAAATACCTATCAGGACAGAAACCCTACCCGTCAGATGCAGAGGTATGATGGGTGCTTCGTCACTCCAGCAGGGAGAGATGAGAGAGATAAGGCGGGAGAGAGGCAGAGGGAAGGCTCGGGGTTGTGCAGAGAGAGAGAGAGAGAGAGAGATGACGGTGAGGAATCCAGGAGGAGGAAGTGAGAGACGTAGAAAATGATAGAAACTGAAAAGTTTGGGGCTTTTCGTCCGCTCGAGTACAATCGCGGGCTATGGCCACCCGTTTGTTGTGTCGAGACAGACCGCGGGAGAGGGAGAGAACCGAGAGAGAGGCAGATACGCATGAAAGGAAGCAGATTACGCTCATGCAAAGACGAGGGAAGCGGATTGGCTAGCGTACCTCACCGCGGCTGCATTGACGTCAGCAGGTTACGTGGGTCTGAACATGAGGTATGTGTTATATCCAAACTGGCCATCCATTTGGCATGCTCGTCATAAGGCTTGAGACAGAAAATAAGATAGATAAGCAAAAGGCAGCGGGGGATTGAACGTCTACCATTGAAACCCTTTTCAGGTCCATGGAAGTTTTGGATCAATATGAAATTTGTTTTTCCTCTTAATTCATGTCTTCGTGACCTTAAGAAGAGATTGGATGAAAAATAAACATTATGGTGGGCCCTACGAATTGCTTAATGGTGAAATTCATTATCTCCGCTGCTATTTGTGGTGTGATGTAGATGATATTTGGATATGATTCAATTTTTAGATAATGCTCTAAAATGATCTCAAAAAATAGATGAACGGTGTAAATATAATAAATACATCACTATAGAGCCCATGTAACTTTAATTTCCTTTGAACCTTTCATACAACTCGGAGCTCGAGGAGCGCCAATGCTAGTCTTGGCATGACACGTACCTACAGCAGCTATATAATTGGGGTGTGGTACACCATGCAGACGCTCCTCGAGCTCTAATTTACTCATTGGGCACACCATAATGTTTATTTTCCATACAATCTGTTCATAAGGTCACAAATACATGTATAAAGAGGAAAAACAAATTTCATATTGATCCGGCCCCAGAAGGGTTTCATTGGTAGACATCTCCCACGGCTTTTTTCAGTGTAGTCCACTTTATCTTTAGATTTGTCTTATGTTTCAGATCAAGCCTTAAGACGAGCTCGCCAAATGGATGGACGGTTTGGATATAACACATACCTCATGATCAGACCCATAGAACTTGCTACGTTAATACACCAGTTATACACCAGCCAATCCACTCCCCCTTCCCCCGTGAAAGAGGGGACGCAGATTTTCTACGAGAGCCTTCCGCAGGATGTTCCCAGGGATTCTATGTGGGCTCGTTGGATGTGCATCCGATTTTCAAGCTCATTTTAGGACATGGACAAAAAAAAAAAAAGAGAGATAGGGTTCCAAAACTCAATTAAAGCGCATGATAGGAAACAGTGGAGATTTAGTGACCACTGTTGAAACGTTTATATGACCACAAAAGTTTTGTGCCGGTTTTAAGTTCATGGTGTTTTCACTTCATCTCAGTGAGAATGACATTATAAACGTTTTGGATTGAATATGAACATCAAGGTGGAGCCTAGAAGGTTTCATTGGTAGGCATTACTTTCCTCACTATTTCATCTCGTATGTCCCACTTAATTGTTGGATCTTCCTTATTTTTGGTAACTTGTCCTAAATGAGCTTGAAAAATGGATGGACAGGTTGGATTTCTCACAAACATCACAGTGGACCCCATTTTGAATCCTTGCACTGGAAGTTCCTGCGCAAGGTTCAGGGTGGGGTCCACTGTGATGTTTGTGAGAAATTCAACTGTCCATTCATTTTTTGAGATCATTTTAGAATATGGGACCAAAAATGAATAGGATACAAAACTTAAATAGGCCACACGAGAGGAAACAATGGAGATTTAGTGACCACCATTGAAACATTTATATGGCCACAAATTTTTGTATCAATTTAAGTTCTTAGTGTTTTCACTTCATCTTAGTCAAAATGACCTTATAAATGGTTTAGATGGAATATAAACATCAAGGTGGAGCTTAGGAAGGTTTCAACGGTAGGAATTCCTTTCCCCACTATTTCATCTCGTATGACCCACTTAAGTTTTGTATCCTACTCATTTTTAGTCGCATGTCTTAAAATGATCTTGAAAAATGAATGGACGGGTTGGATTTCTCACAAACATCATAGTGGGCCTCACCCTGAATCCTTGTGTAGGAACTTCCTTGAAAGGCTTTCGTAAGAAATCCGCGTCCGAGGCTAAGAACCCGAATTCCAACCCTAACGTCCGTGAGCATCTAACGCTCCCTGCACTCTCACACTTGCCTTCCACTCACACTCTCACCCACTTCGCTGGTTCTAGGTATCTCTCAAGGCGAGTATCTTTGATCGTGGACGATGATCTACACATTTTTAACGGTCCGATCGCTCATATAATGATCCAGGCCACTCTGATTGTCGGAAATGTTCTAATCCAGCCTAAGTGGATTGGGGCAATCGGCTTCAAAATTTGACAGTCCGATTAATGTGATCGAGCTTCAGATCATCCCACAGCAAGTTGTGGGTCTAATGAATAATAGATCCGAAGATCTAGATGTTAATACTGGTAATATACATTTCAAATATTGTGACCAGATGTTATAAGCAATTTTGTATTGTTTAGATTTTCAAATTTTAATATGTCCATGACACATTCTATAGAGCACACCTTTAATTTAGACCGTTCATCGTGTAGGCCCCACCTTAAAAGTGGATCGTCCTTTATTACTATCGGGTCGAACTTTGATGTGGACCATATATTATGCGGGCCCTCAATGACATGTGATCATCATGTGAGGCCCACCTTTTACATGGTCTGTCTGTTGTTTGAGCCCCACCTTCTACCTGGACAATCTATCACAAGGGGCCTCGTTTGACATGAACTGGAGAGAACCTCATTCACGTGATAAGAGAAGTAGAAAAGTTAAAAGATTTTATCACCTAAATTACTTTTACTATAATACTATTTGTTGATGCAGAAATCTGGTCGATCCTTCTCACCTCCTGCTAACTGGAGTACCTGTGATTTCTTATAAAACAAGAGAAAACACCGGGTGTGTCGGTTAAGGTCGAGGACCCTCCGATGCCTAAGTTAGGGTAGGTCCGCAGAATGAGTAGAAGAATGGGATCAGTTGTATATACCTTTACTCATGGCAGCAGGTGTATTTATAGGCTTTTGAGGGTGGTAGCGTAGATGACATTACATCTTGGATGATGATTGCGTATTACAGAAGAAATCTTCTTCCAGATGCGTCATAGTTATCTCTCTGAAATCCACAGTGAAGATCTTATCTCAATATATTCTAAGTATATTTTTATTCTGAGTCGGGGTTGGTACTAAGGCCGAGGTCGGTATCATCTTTAATTGATGTCGACCTCCAAGGCCAAGGTTGATACCCAATGCTAAGGTGATTTTTCGGCCCTTAAGCAATCCATAGTCTTCGAGTCTATACATCTGGTCAATCCATTTTTACCTATAACACTATTTATTAAACTTATATATTTATTTTATTTTTACACATGCATGTATGACATTGGGATTTCACTATAATGAGTGCTTGAACCCATGACAAAAGTAACTTATTTGGTAGTGTTGATGCAGAAATCTGGGTAGCCTTCCCTGGACCTTCGAGAACTTGTACAAAGAGCGAATAAAGGAGACCCTGGCTATAGCAGGGGACCCTCTGATGCCTAAGTCAAGTAGGGAATATAAGTCTGGCTGTGAGTAGGGTTTTAGGCTTTAGACTATGTGTGTGTGTGTAACACCCCGAACTTTTCAATACCCGAGTATTAAAAGTCCTTGAGTGTTACTATTAAGTTTAACTTAATTTGTACATGTGTATGATACCAATCTAACTATCCTGATGTAACATCTATTATCCAACATGAATTTGATCATTGAGAATAATATTCATCCATAGATAAAGACATTCAACTGTTGATTTTAAGATAAAACCATCATATATCTAAGTATTCTAATATATCCATCATAACCAACCGTTAAGTCAACTATTTTCCACTAAGTAAGAATATCTGACCGTCCACTCTAATTTTGGACCACCCGATCATCGTAAACTAACCACTTAATCATTACATCCGTTCACACATGCATCAGATTGAGGTTCTGATCCATTCATCTTATTCACCATGTATAAATATGCTTAACCCACCATCAAAACTACAATATGAGAAACTTACATATGTGAACAAGTCACTTAAATCTAACGGTATACATGTCCTGCCTCTTGATCACTCTAAAAACCTACTTGTGATCACCTGTTTACAAAACTGATCGTTCACCCACTTACATACATGATAAGAGTACTAACCATTAATTTTTTCTATTTTTAACATGTCATCTGACTATCCATTATATTGGTTAATATATGTACATTCTCTTAATTAATTTGGTAAATAATTCTTTATTCATAATTATTTAGATATAAGTTCTTTTGTAAGAATTACTTAGAAATATGTCTATAGCCATGTAAAACCATTAGATTTTTCAAAACTCTCATATCAACAATAATTACAAAAATGTCATTAACCTAGACTCTTGAATTATAGATCACATGGTTTTCACGATCCATTTAATGTGAAACTTTATGTCATGCTTATGTATTATAAATTAACCATATATGTCAAATTTAGTACTTATATCATTATAAAAGTGGCCCAATTGACAAATCATCCCCTTAACCGTTGATTTTGGTGTCCATCGAGTAAAGAAACCTCATGGGTAGTCGTAGTAAGATATTTCCCTTCATATAAACGACTTAAATTGCACATAATATGGACCAAGTGTAAAATATGAAAACCTCACTTTGATAGGCTTTTCCTTAGCCGCAAAGTTATCATTTCGAGGCTTACCAACTCCTTATAAATCTGGATCTTCCGATTCAACCACTTTCTGCCATCCATCGCAACTCAAATTTGGACCACGCTTTGGTCCCATATGACTACAAGGTTATATAAAATTTAGACCATGATCTATGATCCTACACCGTTGAGTGTCGAAGTCAGTTCCTTCCCTTTGGTACAAAAGGTGAAATTTTAGATTTAAGCATTTTCCACCATTGATCAACCACCAACTTTTATCCAACTATTTGCTTATCCTGACTACAAAATTCTCTCAAAATTAGGCCCTGATCATTAAGGTGTACTCACCCCGTCGGTTGTAAATAATCTTGTAGAGTACAAGGTGGGGGTGCATGATGTTCCTCATTTTCATCATGGGCCTCCTCAACTGTAACACCCCATAATTTCTAATACCCGGGTGTTATCTTGTAACCTAACTTAGTATAAATACAAACCTAGCTTATTTGAACATTTACCTTCATTATAGCCTAAATAGACTATTAAAAATAATCTAGGTCCAAAGATTACACCATCTGATTGTTAATTTGGGAGATCCACCGTAGATCTTCATCGCAGTAGTTACAAAGTCTTATGGGCCACTCAAATAGCAAATTTTAAGGTCGCCAGATTGTTATTCTTGAACAAGAGAATCTAAATGATCAAATAGAGAATAACCACGTCAAGGAAAAATTCAGTAGAATTGACCGTGGATTTGAAGAATGGACCATGCTTCTATATCATAGCGACCGAGGAGATCAAGAGAGACAAAATCTAAGTCTATGGGAGATCTGACTGCTCAATTAAACTTATTATAAACATCCACCTCAAATCAGTAAATGGAGAAGTAAGTTTGGACAATTCGAACATTCCTAACCATTGGATCAAGATCACCAATCCTTAAACTTGATCCCCCACCATTGGGTCAAATGGCCCCTAAATTTAATATAAACTATCACTCAAAAGGGAGTCTAGAACACTTTAGATTGTTGATCATTTCCAGTAAATTAGTTTGGCCGTTAAATTATCTAGGGTCATTGGATAAGATCTTAAAACCCCTTTTAAGGGCCATTTAGAAACAAAAATCATTTAAATACCATATTGATTGTTAAAGTATGATTGATAACCTTGGGTGTCACGTGAAGGTCAGGGGATACACACTCCACCTTAAAATCAACCATTAGATTGAAATTAAACAGCCCTAAGAACCATTAAAACCATTTGATGTGGTCTATGGAAGGCCCTGACCATGAATCATTTTAAAATTTGAGGACCCAATTCGCTAGATCCACCATTTATCGGGCCTACAACACTCAAGTTCCCGACCCACAACTAGATCATCTTTATCTTAGCTTCTGTAATTGAATTTACCATTGAAATCAACTCAAATAGGACATAGGAACCTTCATAACCGTTGATGTTCAGGTTTGGAGTGATCCGACCAGCAGATTAATGGGAATCTAAAAATAAAACAAAATCATCTACTATGGCCCAACTAAGCTTTAGATTTAACTTATGTGGAGTTTGAGGCCCGTACTGGGCCGTCTAAAGTGAATGGATGGAATGGATTCGAAAAATACACCACAGTGGACTCGACCCTAGTTACGTGTGTACCAGTATGTACGTACACACGCAACACACTGAACCGGCCAGCTTGTCAAACGGGTGCTGACCCCATGGCTATTTGAAAGAAAAAGAGGAATTTCCTCGCCCTTTCTTTTTACGCCAGGAAACGGACAGCCGTCCGTAATGCTGATCATGGCCCACTTCCATCATCTGAACCGTCCATCATGTTCAGGGCCAAATTTTGACTAAAATCCATACTTCACACATGTGAGTTCACTTGTGAGTACACCTAAATTTGAAACATTTTCTTCGTTTGAGATTAGTTTTGACGGCAAACGGAATTTGATCAAACTGTGATCAATGTGGTCCACTTTCGACTAATCCAAACCGTTCATCTTGTGGACAAAGAAATTATGAATAGAATCATGATGTCTCCACATGTTGATGGCCACATACATGGGTACAATATCTAGCATAGGATCAGTGGTGTGGGTGAAAAATTCCAAAACGGAATCAGTTTCGGGTTTTCTTGCTGGCAATCCGTGTGCTTCCATCCTATCCATCTTAACTGTTCACCTGAGAACATCCCAGCCCTCCATTTGACGCTGGAGTTAGGGCGACACTTGTAGCAAAGAAAGCAACCGCGGAGAGGACCCATTGGCGCACTGGCACGATCCCAGCCACCCCTCCACTACTAAAAAACCCTCCAAATCAATCCTAGCCATCCATTCCTGACCTTTCATTCGTAAAGAAACCCTAGAAACTAGGATTCGAGCGCCTCTCCTCCATTTCTTGCGGTGCTAAGAGAAAATGCCCGAAACTCTTCTAAGTTCGAAACTACCGTGTAAATGCCCTCCAAGCTTCGAAAACTACGTCAGGAAGCTTCATAGAGGTGTTTTAGAGAGTCCACGAAGATCAGATCGTAGAGCAGCACCACCGTTTGAAAGTTGCCATTGGAGCTCCATCATCTACCTCGCCAAACCTTCATATCCGATTCGAGCCAACGTCTGGTTGAACTCAGTGACGTGGCTGGGCATGTTGTAGCAGAGGAGATAAGAAAGAAGAAAGAGTCAGGAGGGAGAGGAGGAAGAAAAGAAGAGAGAGAGAGAGAGAGAGAGAGAGAGAGAGAGAGAGAGAGAGAGAGAGAGAGAGAGAGAGAGTGGTGGTCGGGGCCGTTGTGCTGTGTCGCACCGAGTCTGGACCGAGTTCGGTCCGAGTTGTGTGCGGATCTGGCTTGAGTTCAGGCCGTGTATAGGGCCAGTGAGAGAGAGAGAGAAAGAGAAGGGAAGTAGGAAGGAAAGAAGAAGAAGAGGATGGAGAGAAAGAAAGGAAAGAGGAAGTGGGGCGAGTCACCGAGTTGGGTCTCTGATTCGCTGTCTAATCAGGTCTAGATCTTACTGGAACTCCATAACAGAGGAAGAAAAGAAAGGGGAAAGAAAGGAAGAAGAAGAGGAGAGAAGAAGAAGGAGATGATCCATTCAACAAGTTGACTCACTGTGTCAACCCATCGGTTTGCAGCAAATTGAGTCGAGTTCAGTTAGGTTAGCTGTAACATCTCAGAAAAATTCGTACAAAGACCCGAGTACCACCTTAGGCAGAAACCGCTAAGGATCAAATTATGTAGAAATTAGGTAAAAATTAATTAAGTACTAAATTGAATTAATTAGTAGATTAGCTTAAACTGCTTTCTGTATGAACTGTAAGACCTAAAACTAGTAGAATCACTAACTCTACATCACCTATAAACCTATGAGAAATCTCAAAATCCAGTTGCTCTCGGGAGCACACTGAAACTCCGTATCGGACCTGGACCGCGTGTCGAAAGTCCAATTATCGCAAAACTATACGATTATGACCGCCTTACTGGGCTCGACAACCATGTCGGGAATCAAGTCCAAATAGTATTCAGAAACACACAACTTGAGCCTGGAGCAAAGTGTGTGAGAAATACAAATATCTTTAGAAAATGTACTCAAACTTAAGTGAATTGGGCCGTTCGCTTGCAAGCCAAATTTAAGATTTCAGACCGTCGGATTCTAACCTAACTACACCCTTGGATCAGGAAAATTTTTCTACACATGTAAATGTACTTGTGGCCCTGATCGAGTGACGATAGCTGTTAAACTGAAACTGGTCCTTCACGGTCGATCCACAAATCCGATCGGACCGAAATCTTAACCTGATATAGATCTATTGTCTGAGAACTTTCTCCAGACCGTATGCGAGGTATGGACTTCCAGATGAGCTCTGTTGACCCGAAACAGACGACTTTTGGCTATAACCTAAGTATACCATGGCCCTGGGGCCATTGACATCAGTTTTAGGCCTATATAAGGGCTTAAACCCACTCCTCTCTCATTCCATACGAATTTCCTAAACCCTAGGAGAGAGGAGAGAAAAAAAGAGAAAAGTGTGAGGAGAAGAGTGAAAGTCAAGGAGATCGAGGCGGTGCTTCTCTTGTGCGACTACACGCACTAGATCGCCTCTTTGCTACGCTACTCAATTCGTTTTGACTGTGATTTGGGTAAGGAATCCTAACCCTAATCTCGTTTTTGAAGTCCAAATAGAGGAATCATGGTTGATACACGGGTGCATAAGTTGTCCACGTGCATGCATTAACCCACATTAAACAGCTGAAATTGAGCCAGCCACTCTGGCTAAATCACAATACCAAAATCAAATTGGTTGAATGATGTTAACTTATCATGGATGCATGTGCAGAAAAGGATTATAGAAAACTCTTCATATTAGCCATTTAATAAAATGTCCACCAATCCGATAATCATACCATTAAATGATTTTAAATTTTGGTTCATGGAGCATCAAAATTTTGAAAAAATGAATTGGACAGCTTAATTTTAAAATTTTATATTCCAAGCATGTAATTTCTAAGTGCCTGCATATCATACCATCACCCTCTACCAGAGTATCAAAGTTTTTCTCCAACGGGCAACCAAAAAAAAAAGGAGAGATTTTTCCGATGGTAAATCTCACGATACATCCACCGGCTTTTCTAACTACTCCCAAACTTTATTTTTCAAGACTAAACCGCTACATTTTTCTGGATGAAAATAACCCTACATTACAAACCCATTTTGTATAATCTTCTCTCCTCTCCTCTTATGCAAAAACTTACTTTCCCCAAAAATCTCATTTTCTGCAAAATCTCATATAGTAATACCCCTTTACCTAAAATCCATTTTCTGGAATCTCCTCTCTTCTTCATACATCAATACCCTTTTACCTAAAATCCATTTTTTGGAATCTTCTATCATCTTCATACAGTAATACCCATCTACCTAAAATCCATTTTCTGAAATATTCTCTCTTATTCATATAAGAATACCCTTTCACCAAACTGTTACTTCTTTATCTTCGTTTTAGTTTGTAAAGAAAGGATGAAAATGATGCCTTTATCGAAGAAAGCATGCACTACAGGTATATTTGATCAAATTGCCGTAAACCTAAATTGAAAAAATTTCTTGTGGGCCATAGAAGTTTTGGATTATTCATGAATCTGTGTTTTCTGTTCATCTATGTCTACATCATCCTATGGACAGGCTGTATAGCAAATAAAACATCATTGTGGGGCCTAGCAAGGTTTCAACGGTGAAAATGATTATCCCCATTGTTTCATGTGGTATGATCCACTTGATCTTTGGATATACTTTGATTTTGGGCACAACCCCTTGAATTAGATGGAAAAACGGATGGATGGCGTGGATAGACCACATACATTCATGTGATGCTCGGTCAATATCATGTTAGGCTCGCTCAATTTTATGTTAGAATCGCTTAATTATCCATAGCCATAGAGATAATAGATCCGTAGCCATAGAGATAATAGATACAAATCTAATGAAGAAATGGCTACGGGTTATAATCCGTAGCCATATGTCCTTAGCTACGGCCTTTAGCCCTTTTTCTAGTAGTGGACGGTGCTACCATGTACAAGATAGAGTCCCACGGCGGTACCGTGGATATCACGGTGCCACCGTGAAAGCAAGGTATTTTCATCTACAAAGAGTTAATCCATACAGTGGTGGTTTAGTTACGAAAAGTAAAGTTTAAATAATTTAGAAAAGCTGGTGGGTAAAATGTGAGATTTACCGTGGGAAAAATCTCAAAATAAAAAAATAAAAATGATACTCTCACAAGTATGGTGGATGATAAGCAGGCAAGAATAAATTACTTAGAATTTGCACAAAATAAAGTCAAATTAAACTTTCAAAATTATGATTCCCCATATCACAAACCAAAACCTATCGTTATTTACCATCAGATCTGTCGGTGTTTACCGATCTGTTCAACGGTCCTATTCCAAGAAACAAGTGTCAACATATTGAAAAGTTAAAATGGTCCAAGCAACCTGTGACTTAGAGACAGTGGGTCCCACAATTTAGTCAGTTTAATTTGAGTTCATTAGGTGCAGAATTTGAGAGCACCAAATGTGTTTAGGGCAATGCTTCCTCTCCAAACTGTTTTCCTTGGTGTCCGTCCCATATGAATTTGGTATGTGTCTATTTTTTGGTTACGAATCTAAATTTGGATGCGTCATCTAATGATTGGAGTGGATTTTTTATGAGAACCACCACCATTTCTTTTGGTGTGGCTCATATGAATCATAGGTCAGCCGGATTTGTTTATTTATGAGACTACATGGGATTATACATCTAATGCTTGGAGTGGATCTCACGTATAGGTCATGAACCCTATAAAAGTTCAAGGTGGGCCTCCCAAACTTCTCATTCTTCTTTAATACAAACACTTGTTCAGGGCAAAAAATATCAAGCTAACTAGTGATTTAGTGGGCCACATTAAAGGAAAAATAATTGGGAGAGTTCTACCTTTGATTTTACATGGCCCACCATAATGATTTTATGAAATCCACTTCACTAATAAGATGTCACACAAAAAAATTATGTTTGGGCCCAAAATTCAAACTAATCAGTAGTTCAAGTAGTCCGCACCAAAGGAAGTAGCTTGGAGGGTCTGTTGGGGGCCGTTGCACAAAACCTTAGGATCTAGCCTCCCAAATAACACTAGCATTATGGGATAATAAAGCAACAAAATAAAGCAAAGCATAAATCACACGACACGAGATTTTTACGTGAAAAACCCTCTAAGAGGTAAAAACCACGGGACCTAGTCCAGAGCAACAATTTACTATGAAGTACGATGTTACAACTGATCACAAGCAAACATCACTTGGATCAAACCTTCTTCACTCACGCAGGAGTGAATGGATAGTAAGAGAATAATGAAAAACGGAGATATCTCACCGATTACGAGGACGTAAAAGCGCTGAGACATCAATTGGGAAGTAGATCACCTCTACGAACAGAACCTCCCTTCTATAAGCTTCCTCTCTATCTTTTTCTCTTTCTCTCACCATTTGATAGCCCTAAACCCTTTAGTAAACTCTTGTAAAGCTTTAGGAAACTCTCTTGCATTACCCTAAATAATCCTAGGACCCCTATTTATAGTTTAAGCAACTTCCTTCCACACCTCTTGCGAAACCGCTTCAAATTTAGCAGTCCGCACCAAATCCGAACTGAATTTGTGTAATCTCGACTAGTTGAGCAGGGTCTTGGACCGGTCGAGCAGCCCACTCAACCAGTTGAGCCTGACCCTCGACAGGTCGAGCATCATGGGATTCCAAAACCAAAAACTTGTTGTACTTTGAGTCGAGCACCACTCGATCAGTCGAGCAGCTCACTCAATTGATCAAGCAGCTCGGACTCAGGAGGAAAAATCCCATCAGGGTCAACCTTGGCCTTGATACCTTTTCCAAATATGTAATCCACCTTAATCACAAATGGAACTGTTTTGAACCCTGACATAATAGGGAATGACTGAATTTTAGGCCTTGGGATAACAGGGATTGACTCACCTGGTAGTTGGAGTAGATTTCACATAAATATCACAGTTGGGCCCACCGGATCTCCAGACCCGTTCCCACATTTCTTACATTAATCTGTTAACTTTTCTTAAAAAGTATCCAAATGTAAATTCTATATAATGTAGTTAGGTTTTTTGTCAAAGTCTCCACTCCCCCAACATTTAAGGTTGTGCCCAATGCATAAAGAGAGAAGAAGATGAGGACGAGAGAAATACATGAAGAGAAATTATGTCTCGTAGTCTGTGACATGTTCTGCATTGTCTATCTGTGATACAACGTTCTTCGGTATATACCCATTTTCCATCTCTCTTTGTATAAATTAGCCTTTCTACTAAGAGGTCTTAAGGGATGCAAGTTGAATGAGTTAGTTGAGTGTAAACCCGTGCAGAACTGACTTTAAAACGACCCATCGACTACAGTTCCAACCAGGGTGCCAACTCGATTACAATTCCAACCTTCGGATGTAGAACCACCCACTACAATTTCAATCTCAGGTGTCCAATCCAAATCTAAACTGAGATACAAGCAGTATCATTAACAACCAAAAAAACAAACAGAACTTCAAATAAAAAATTAATTAGTAATATCAACCACCAATCAAAAATCCCAACCAAAGATATAAGATTATTATTATCAACAACCAAACAAAATTCCCATTGAAAATCCAATCAGTAATATCAATAACTAAACAAAACTCTCAACCAAAGATTCAAGAAGTAATATATATCAACAAACAAAACAAAACTCCCCAACAAATATTCAAGTAATAATATTAACAACAAAAACAAAACTCTCAACCAAAGATCTCCCTTTTAGCTCTCACTCTCATATCAGGTTGTGAATGACTTTCCGGTAACACGGCACATGAGTAAACAAACCAAAACTCATATGTTGCATCACCGGCTGGTACATGGCCAAATTGTCATACCAGTCACATCAACATGTACACAAAAGTTGTCTATTCTCTTACAATGGTAATTTCAAACACCGACATAAAACAAATATAAGAGTAATAAAGTAAAATCAATCAGATAACCACCCCATGGTGACATTTGATGGATGGGATGCACTGATGCACAATTGATCTTCGCCCTAGAGTCTGGCCGGTGCCATCACAACCAATTGAGACCAGCTCAGATATCTATTAGAGATAATGTTGCATTTCAAGCAATTTTAGGCTCTAATAAGACAGAGTTTTGTCCTAAGAAATGAGATTAGAGGCATCTACTATAATTGGCTCCTGAACTTAGAAGCATTTAGTGTAAGTAAGAATAAATAAGAGACCTCTTTTATGGTAAACGAGTAAGTAATATATACTTGCTCTGATTTTGTGACTTCTGCCATGAATCTCACAAAATAGAGATGCTTCAGTAAATTTGAAAACAATAAAATTATGACCCACGTATGATATAAACTTTAAAAAAGAAAAAAAGTAAAAAAAAAAGTAACAGATTATATACTTGTTACAGGGCTGTGTGGGCCCACGAGGTGTTCCTGACAAATACACTCCTTCCATCTTTTTTAACAGAGAAAAATATGACATAATTCTTAAAATCAGGCAGACATCTCTGTATCTATGCCAATAAAATATCACAGGATAACATACAATTATATTATGCACTGGTTCCAGGATCAACCAAATCGATAGTCCAACATAGTTGGAAAGATCGGTACACGTAACCCAATAATGCCTCCAATCAAGACAAGTTTAACTTATGGGTCGAAATATAAATCGGATATTAAAAAAACTATATATAAATATGATTATATAACTAATCAATTTATGGTGCATACATATCAAAGATCACACTCCCGTGGAGTATCAAATATAAATGGAATATAAACTGTAGAAATACTGATGTCTGATCGGTGCAACTTCAAGATGAACGGTTCTTGGATGCCCAAAAACTAGGAATTCAGGTATTCACAAAATAAGAAGGTGAGCTCTCGGAATCCTATTACATACACACAATTTTATAAACTCCAGTGTACCTCTTTATAGCCAAATAGGATTTTTTTTTTTTTTTTTTTTCCAAGCTTATCTTAGGGGATGGGCAAGTGTACCATACCAAGGGAAAAAAGTGATCCACTATCATCAGTTGAATAATAATAATAATAATAATAATAATAATTATTATTATTATAATATTTTGTTTGATAAATAATTTATAAAGTACAAATAAAAGTAAGAAAGATATATAGTAAATCAACATCAAAGTACGAACATAACTAAACTAAATTATAAGAGTGATATTATGAATAAAATTTAAAGAATATATGTGTATACCTTTTTTTTAACTTTCCTCAAATATCTCAGTCAACTCTTAATTACCTTCCTCTGCATCCATAATACAAAATATACAGATATAAAAGTTGAGTAATGAGTGGATGGTAACAAAGTAATTTAGATTGGTAGTATTATTATATACTAAAGCACTATTAAGCATATGCCTAAAAATGAGTTCATCCCATTTTAATTTACATTAATGAATTCATACTGTCAGTGGTTATATATATTAGATATCCACTATTAGTTAAAATTAGATCAACCCATTTTTAGATGTTTACTTAACATAGCCCATCTTAAATATATTACTTATAAATTTTACATAAAAATAAATTTAGAATCATACGAAATTAATATGATTTATATTTCTCAAATTAAAAATAAAAAGAAAGCAATTACCTAACATATCTCTTTCGATGAAATACATTAAGTTCTTAGTTCACGTTTATATGGTCTAGGTGCCTATTTATAGATTTCATGTATACTGTTGGGGACAAAAGGTACGTTCGGAGACTCGGACTTAATACCTCGGGTCACCAAAGGATGTGTCAGATCCGAGGCATGGTTCACCAAACCGAGACAGAAGTTGAGTCGGTTCGGACGACACATCAGCAATCCGGGCATGCATCGGACCAATCTTCTTGCCAGATTAGCCAGCGCAAGATAAAGCCTCATCCCGGATATCTTGGGAGAAGATGCCCGACCCCGAAGCTCACGGGATTGAATGAAGGCTGGAGATGGGCACGATCCTATCTCCGCGATACCAGGAGAGAATCCCGCGCATGATATCGAGAGGAGAATCCTCGTACGATTAAAGGCTCCAGCAGCTATAAAAGAGGAACTTCCATCATCTTGGGAGGTAGGCAAAAAATTCTATCTCAAAACCCCTCAATACGCTTAGACCCAGAATCCAGGCCTAACTTTGGCATCGGAGGGTCCCCTACTTAAGCCAGGGTCTCCTTTGTCCTCTTTTTGCGCAGGTACACGAAGGTCTAAGAGGGCAAACCAGATTTTTGCACCAACAGTTTGGCGCCGTCTGTGGGAACCGTACAAAAAAGCCATCTCATATTTCTATATTGAATTCCATGGTGATGACTAGAAGGACGGTCCCAGAAGAAGAGATCGCGATTACAGGGCCAGCGGGTCCAGTCGCGGTCCCCGCAGCCCAGAACCCACCTAACAACCGCCAACGAGGAGCGACCAGAACAAGCAACAATCAGCGGGGACGCAACGATGGGCGGTTGGACCAGGAGGTTCAAGAAATCCGGTCTGATATGAATATGATGAAGCAGATGCTGGAACGAATGTATCAGCAGCAAATGCAGCCACTCCCGCATCGCACGTACCGACTGCGGCGGTTGATCCTCAACCTTCCGCGCCGCAGTCTTTCCGGCCCAACCAACCCCAAGGCGAGTCAGAACCATCTCCAGCGCAGTCGGCCAACGCTTCCCTGCCCCCGACCGATCTTCGACACGAGATAGAGCGAAGAAGGCGCAACCGCCCTTCCATGGAAGGCACGGCCGAGAGCAGTGAACCTTGGAAAGCCGATATTCAAAATTTTAAAAGAGAAGTGCGGGAAGAAATGGCGAAAGAGATGGCGGACATGAAGCATGGCCGGAATATGTATTCGACCAGATTCGAAGCAAAGGCGTCCCCCTTTGTGGACTCGGTAATGAAGGCTCGGTTGCCCGAGAGGTTTCGATTACCTCAAATCACTCCTTTCACCGGCAAGACCGACCCGACGGAGCATATCGAATGCTTCAGAACCTATATGGAGCTCCACGATGCCTCGGATGCAGTAATGTGTCGGGCCTTTTCTCTTACACTGACCGATGTAGCTCGACTGTGGTTCAAACAGTTGAAACCAAAATCCATCAGCTCATTCGTTGAGCTGAGCGACGCCTTCCTCACCAACTTCATCGGCGGAAAAAAGAAATTGAAGCCCCCTGCACATCTGAACAACATAGTTCAAAAGCAGGGAGAGCTATTGAAAGATTATATCAAGCGTTTCAATTTCGAATCCCTTCAGATTCGAAAACATTCAGAAAAAATGGCTCTCAATGCGCTCATGCAAGGAGTTAGAGATAAGCCATTCCTGGCATCTCTAGATAAAACTCCGCCTGATACTCTGGCAGAATTTATGGCACGGTCAGATAAGTATGCAAACGCCGAAGAAACGCGAATTCTGCGTGAAACCAAAACTTTGGTCAAAGAGTCGGCCAAAAAGGAAGCCGACTCGGCCGGAGGAAGGAAACGCAAGGATGATCAAGCGCATGACGAGCGAAGGTCAGGCAAACGGCCAGATCGAAGATTTTCCATATATACCCCCCTGAACAAAACTCAAGAACAGGTATTGATGAAAATCAAAAGCTAAGGCTTTGTCAACTGGCCCAGTAAGCTCAGGAGTAATCCTAATCGACGGGACAAGGATAAATACTGCCATTATCACCATGATCACGGGCATAACACAAGTGATTGCCGACACCTAAAGGAAGAGATCGAACGACTCATAAGGGACGGCCGACTCAAAGAGCATGTGGTTAAAGCTGGGGTAGCTGAGGGACGTCCGACCGAAAGTCAGCCTATGGAAGAAATTCGGACAATTATCGGCGGCCCGCGAGGTGGAGGCGACTCAAACAATGCTCGAAGGAATCACGCGAGGAAGCTCAGTCAGCCTAAGTCCGAGCTTATGATTATAGATCGGCCACCAAAGGAGAAGAAAAGGGAAAGATATTGCATCTCGTTTACAGAAGAAGATGCCTGAGGTATCTATCACCCCCACGATGACGCATTGATTGTCACCCTGACTATCGCTAACCGAAAAGTGTTCCGGATACTCGTCGATACGGGGTCATCTGCAGACGTGTTATTTACACAGGCGTTCGACAAAATGGGGATCGAACGATCCATGCTACGCCCAGTCCAGACCCCGTTGATCGGTTTTTCCGGAGGACAGGTACTGCCCGAAGGGATTGTCTCGTTACCACTCACTGCTGGTAGTGCCCCACATCAGACGACGATGATGGTTGAATTCTTGGTCGTCGATCAACCCTCAGTATACAACGCAATACTCGGCCGACCTTCCTTGAGTCTCCTCCAGGCCGTGGTATCCACATACCATCTTTCACTGAAATTTCCGACTGAGTCGAGAGTAGGAATTGTCAAAGGAGACCAGCAAGATGCGAGGTGTTGTTACATGATAGCTGTAAAGGGAACCGCCGACAAAAGTCCGATCAACATATCAACGATCGAATCATTGGACCCCCGGGGCGAGAATCATGAACGAGGGCAACCGGCCGAAGATCTTATCTCAGTCTCCTTGGTCGAAACAGATGGATCCAAGACGGTACGAATTGGCTCGTCCTTACAGTCCCCCTTGAAAGAAAAGCTGATAGCCCTGCTCCGTAGGTACCCCGACGTATTTGCCTGGTGTCATGAAGATATGCCCGGGATCGACCCCTCTGTGATGACTCACCGACTCAACATCGATCCGTCGTATCAACCGATCCGACAGAAGCGACGACCGCTCGGCCCTGAACGATACGCCATCATTAAAGAAGAAGTCAATAAACTCCTCCAGGCTAATTTCATAGAAGAAATACACTATCCAGAATGGGTCGCGAATGTCGTGCTTGTAAAGAAATCCAACGGGAAGTGGCGAGTCTGTATTGACTATACTGACTTAAATAAAGCCTGCCCGAAGGATAGCTTTCCGCTTTCGAGGATAGACCAGTTGGTAGATAGTACCGCCGGACATGAGCTCCTTAGCTTCATGGATGCTTATTCAGGGTATAATCAAATTGCAATGCATAAAACAGATAAATCAAAAACTACCTTTGTCACCGACAAAGGCCTTTATTGTTACCGAGTGATGCCATTTGGTCTGAAGAATGCCGGCGCAACTTATCAAAGATTAGTTAACAAAATCTTTGCTCGGCTTATTGGCCGAACCATGGAAGTATACATTGACGACATGCTCGTCAAAAGTATACACGCGGCAGATCATGTGAATGATTTGGAAGAAATGTTTCTCATCCTACGGAAGTTTCGGATGAAGCTGAATCCGAGTAAATGTGCTTTTGGGGTGAGCTCTGGGAAATTTCTCGGTTTCTTGGTTAGTCAGCGAGGAATAGAGGCAAACCCTGAGAAGATAAAAGCTTTGATTGATATGGAATCCCCTAAAACCATTAAGGACATCCAAAGGTTGACTGGACGAGTCGCAGCACTTAATCGGTTCCTGTCCAGAGCCACGGATAAATGTCTCCCTTTCTTCAAACAGTTGAAAGGAAGACAAACAATGGGTTGGACGGAAGAATGTGAAGCGGCATTCCAACAATTAAAATCATGTCTCGGTTCTCCACCTCTCTTATCAAAACCCGAATCAGGGGAGTCCCTGCTCCTTTACCTAGCAGTATCCGAGGCAGCGGTTAGTTCGGCTTTGATAAGAGAATCCGAAGGAAAGCAACTGCCGGTCTATTACGTCAGCAAAGCGTTATTGCCAGCAGAAACGAGATACCCAAGCTTGGAAAAAGTGGCCTTGGCTTTAATAACTTCCTCTCGCCGACTCAGGCCGTATTTCCATGCCCATACCATCATCGTAATGACCGATCTTCCGCTTCGCCAGGTATTGCAAAAACCAGAAGCTTCCGGCCGACTCACGAAGTGGGCTATCGAACTTAGTGAGTTTGACATTCAATACACACCGAAGGTAGCAGTTAAAGGGCAAGCCGTAGCTGATTTCATTGCCGAAGGAACACCACCAACCGAACTCCCGGCCAACGATATGCCAAAGGATGTTACAGTTCCAGCAATGACCACTCCCCCGACCCTTACCTGCCCTATTCCCTGGAAACTGTTTGTCGACGGTTCTTCCAACTCGAAGGCAAGTGGGGCCGGGGTTGTGCTGGAGACCCCCGATCATACCTATATACAGTATGCCTTACGACTTGGATTCCAAGCGTCGAACAATACAGCAGAATATGAAGCATTGTTACTCGGCCTCCGACTCGCCGCTAGCATGGAAGTCACGCACCTAAGTGTTTTCAGCGATTCTCAGTTGGTTGTTAATCAAGTTACCGGTGTATACCAGACACGGAAAGAACAGTTAAGAGCATACATGAAGAAAGCGAAAGAACTTATCAATGGATTTCAACTCTGTCGTGTCACTCGGATCCCTCGAACAGATAACGGCAAAGCCGATTTATTAGCAAAGCTCGCCTCCGCCGATGAAGATGATATACCCAGGTCCGTCCCTGTCGAATACGTCGATAGGCCGAGTATAAATGAACCAGTTAGCGAGGCCATCAATACAATCGACTCGGAACCATCCTGGACCGATCCAATCCGCCAATACCTTGACAAGGGAAAGCTGCCTGAAGATCGTGCCGAGGCTCGACGAGTTAAGATCCGGGCCTCCCGTTACACCATACTCAACGGAACCCTTTATAAGAAAGGGTACTACGCCCCGTTGCTGCGGTGCCTCAAACCCAGCGAGGCGAACTATGTATTACGTGAAATCCATGAAGGAATCTGCGGAAACCACTCGGGAGGGCGATCTCTCGCCCACAAGGTCCTACGACAGGGATATTACTGGCCCACTATCCAACACGACGCTCGCAAGCTCGTCCAAAAATGCGACAAATGTCAACGGTTCGCGGCAATTCCGAGGCAAGCCCCCGAGGCACTGACGCCGATGACTGGTCCCTGGCCCTTCGCACAGTGGGGTGTCGACATCATAGGTCCACTCCCTATGGGAAAAGGTCAGACCAAGTTTGCTGTGGTAGCAGTGGATTATTTTACGAAATGGGCCGAGGCAGAGCCGTTAGCTAAAATAACCCAGCAGAAGATCACCGAGTTTGTGTGGAAAAACATTATCTGCCGATTCGGAGTACCCCGTACCATTATTACAGACAATGGAAGGCAATTTGATAATAGAAGCTTTCGCGAGATGTGCGACAACCTCGGAATCAGAAACGTCTATTCTTCGCCTCATCATCCTCAAACTAACGGACAAGTTGAGGCGGTTAATAAGATTATCAAGCAACATCTTCGGACCAAGCTTGACCGGGCCAAAGGAGCATGGGCCGAAGAGCTCCCGAAAATTCTTTGGGCTTACCGAACTACAGCTCGAACCGCCACAGGAGAAACTCCCTTTTCACTCGCGTATGGCTCGGAAGCCGTCACTCCCGTTGAAATCGGATTACCTTCGGCTCGAATCACTTCGTTCAATGCGGAAGAAAATGAAGAACTCCTTACACTCGGGCTCGACCTTCTGGACGAACAAAGGGAAGTGGCGCGGCTGCGCACGGAGGCACGACAACGACAAGTGGCTCGGTTCTACAATACCCGAGTTAAGATCAGGAGGTTTCGAATGGGAGATATGGTTCTCCGAAAAGTATTTTCCAATACCAAGGAATTTGGATCGGGTACGTTGGGACCCAATTGGGAAGGACCCTATATCGTCTCGGGCACCATCCGACCAGGAACGTATCGGCTAGAAGATCTAAACGGACAATCATTGCCTCATCCTTGGAACGCTAACCACCTCAAGATTTACTATCCTTAGCTCGGTACTCAATGTTTAAAGACTCTGAAACTAAGAAAGATTGAAGCCAAGTCAAATGAATAAAACTAAGTGTTTTCTTTCATTCATCAACCACATGCGAGTACAACATGTGAATACATCGATTTAAAAAAAAAAAAAAAGACAACACAAGGGGCCCTGGTTACTGTCCTCCGGTAGGAACGGTACCCGAAGCATTCTCGCATGTACCGGCCTCATCCCCAGCAGTGACTTCAACGGCGGCGTCCGGATTCTCGGATTCTGAGGCTCCTCCTCCCTCGATTTCTGAGAGATCAAGGTCAGGAAAAGATTTCTTTATGTCTTTGACACATTCCAGATATCCGCTTTGGAACAAGCGATCCCTCTCATCCTCGAACTCCGCTGACTCAAGGAAAGCTTGGACGGCTTAGTCCCTAGCCTTCTCAGCCTCCCGAGTCTTCTCGTTGGTCTGCTGAATATGCTCCGCCGCCTCAAGCTTAGCCCGAGCCAAGTCATCTGCACAAGAAGCATGGGCTGCGAGAACTCGTCGGTTCTCTTCTTCAGCTCTGGAAAGGAGAGCCGACACCCGAGCGACCTCGGCCTGCGCTTCATCAAGGGCTCTCTTAGAGAAAGCCGCCTCTGCTTTCGCTTCTTCGGCAGCTTTCCGGGCAAGGGCCGCCTCGCCTATCAGAACGCCGACCCGAGTTTCGGCTTCCTCGCGTCGCCCTTCGGCCTCCGACAGAAGAGCCTGCAGCCGATGAGTTGAAGATAACTCTTTGCTGGCCTTAATCAAGCAGGGAACGAGTTCAAAAAGCACCCTTGCTGCATGGCTGACGGTTTGCGATGAAGGAGCGTTGTAGAGGCTGATGAACTCTTTTTCGCCCCCATGGGCTAAGGCCCAGGGAACCATCTCTGACACCACCTTCTGCAGGACGGACGGCCCTTCTTGGTTCGTTTCCTCCCCTCTGGAGGATGCAGTCCTCGTCTCTTCTTCCCCTCTGGAAGACGCAGCCCTAGCCTCTTCCTCCTGTCTCGGAACATCCGTCGCAAAGTGTCCCGAGTCGGGTGCCGCCTGAGGTTCCGAAGCTGCGGCCACCGCCGCTTCCACCCTTTCTTCCGGGTCAGAAATTACGATGACAGAAGGGGCGGAAGAACTCGCAGGCTCCTTCTCCTTTCACACCACTCTTTGCCTCTTCGGCGGCCGAGGCTCCGACAGAAGAACTGATCGCGGAGGAGCCTTTAACTTCGTAACCGCCCTAAGAGGAGGACGAGCTCCAGTCATTTCCGAGGGAGCCGGTTCGGGAGCAATCCTGAGATTGGGTCGAGCTTCGGGCAAATCTAAAAATAATTTTAAAAAAAGAAGTAAGTCAGGGAAAATTCAGAAGATGCATGAAGATACATTTTCAATTACCTGTGACGGCCGAGTCTAGACCTGCGAGATGAAGACGCTCCGGCTGTAAAAGCACCTTCCAGGACCTATCTGCTGGATCCAACGCCCTCAACTCTTTGATCCAAGCTGAAGCACTGGAGCCGAGCTTTAGCCGCTTCTTCGGAATATCTGCCAGACACAAGCCCGTCAGACTCAGCATATTACAAAAATAAAGAAGGACAAGGGAGAAGACCCAAGTCACCTGCTCTTTGGAACGCCCGAGGAACACGAGCCTCGCAGGACCCGGACTCAGCCGTCTCCCAGCGACCACAGGCCCAAAACCAACGTTCTCTCCAATGTTTGTTGGAAGTGGGAGGGTCAGTTATTAGGGAGCCCCCTCCGCCCCGCCAAGCAGCGAAGACATAAAAGCCGGGGTAGTTCGGGTTCACGCGCACTTGGTACAAGTGGAGAAACTCGTCGACTGTTAGCAGTGGCTGTTCCATCTCAGCCCACAACACCGCACACCCGAATAAGTTCCTCCACCCATTCGGAACTATTTGCCCTGGGGCAATTTGAATACGAGATAAAACTCCCCGGACAATGGCATGAAGGGGCAGACGCAAGCCGCATTGCATTGAGACTTGGTAGATCGCGACCGCCCCAGCAGGAGGATGATCCGGCAAGTCATTCGGACGGGGGAGATAAGTGATAACCGATTCGGGGATGTGATACCCGATTCGGATTCTGTCTAAATCCGCCTCAGTCAAAACTGAAGGAACCGGGCCGCTTAGATCATCCCCCGATCCTTCTCCTTCAGACTCGGCGTGTGCCGACTCATCAACAGGAACCGACCCAGAGGTTCCCTCGGCAATCAACATTTCCTCTTCTTCCTCCTCTTCTTCCTCCATGCCCCTTGGAAAATTAGGCCTTCCCGGGCGGGTTAATAAAGACGACCCACCACGAGAAGGATCAACGGAAGCAGGGCGCTCCGCCGGAGCTTCAGTAACCCTCTCAGAAAGAAAAGCAGCGTTCGCATCAACTGCTATCTCTGTCAATAAGGAAGGCGATTCCGCAACATTCCAAAAACGTTGCGCTTCGTATTCATCTCCGGAAACTCCCTCCTGGGGACTTCGAGGACCTCTAGCCGCCATTAGCACTAAATAAAGAGGAAGGAGAGACTCACCGGAGGAAGAAAGGAAAACGGAAATGGCGAAGGGAGGCGCTGACAGTTAAGAGAGAGGAAAGGAAGAAGACGCAAGACCGAAAAGGCTCCAAAGGAAATGCAAAGCGGGAATGGCAATAGAAGTTCGAAATGCGGGACCCCCACCATTTTATAAAACTGCCATATGGCGGAAGCAATTAATGGGGAAATGATTCGACGCCTGCATCGATTCCCCCACTCGACACGTGGGGCACATCGACTGACGACAATAATGCCCTTGCTACGTGTCCAGCCCTCATTGGCGGGGTGTGCGATTTGACGGCTGTCGGAGCATGCGATGTCAGAAACTGAACCGTCTCTCGTCAAAGGCGACACAGAATGCATTAAATGACTACTTACTGTCTCGGACTAAGTTATGAACCGACTCAAAACTCGCTATTTGAAATCCCATGTAATCAAGTAGATTTTAGTTGACATGAACGTTGTTGGGGACAAAAGGTACGTTCGGAGACTCGGACTTAATACCTCGGGTCACCAAAGGATGTGTCAGATCCGAGGCATGGTTCACCAAACCGAGACAGAAGTTGAGTCGGTTCGGACGACACATCAGCGATCCGGGCATGCATCGGGCCGATCTTCTTGCCAGATCAGCCAGCGCAAGATAAAGCCTCATCCCGGATATCTTGGGAGAAGATCCCCGACCCCGAAGCTCACGGGATTGAATGAAGGCTGGAGATGGGCACGATCCTATCTCCGCGATACCAGGAGAGAATCCCGCGCATGATATTGGGAGGAGAATCCTCGTACGATTGAAGGCTCCAGCAGCTATAAAAGAGGAACCTCCATCATCTTGGGAGGTAGGCAAAAAATTCTATCTCAAAACCCCTCAATACGCTTAGACCCAGAATCCAGGCCTGACTTTGGCATCGGAGGGTCCCCTGCTTAAGCCAGGGTCTCCTTTGTCCTCTTTTTGCGCAGGTACACGAAGGTCTAAGAGGGCGAACCAGATATTCGCATCAACATATACTATAAGGGTAAAAAAATCAACAAAGAAGCTAATTCAACGATGACATGTGTCTATTGATGAAAGGTAAAGATCTTTTAAAAATAGTTGAGTAGAAGTATGTGAGATATTGGAGAGAGATGAAGAACTAAAAGTATACGGTTACTTTGACCAAGGTAGATAAGGGAAGTAGAGGTTGGTGAAATATTAAAGGTAAGTAAAGCATTATTCTTTTTCTTCTAACATGGTGAATTAACACTAACAACTTAATTTAAATAATGAAGTTTCTCATGATTGAGGGTCACACTTCTAAGAACATCGATTATGTGGGTCACCATAAGAAGTGAGATCATCTTAGCCATCGGTTCATGGCATGCAACTTGACATCTAAAAAAGGTGAACAAATAATGAAAATGGTCTATAATTTTAGAGAATTAGAGGGTCATTGTGGTTTTTTGGCCATAGTTCATTCAACCATTGGTTCTCCACCCCAAAGCATTGCTTGCTAAATCTGGACCCTCCATCTTCTTTCTATTTGTCTATTTATGGTCATGAGTCAGGTGGCTACTACCACCATGTTGTGTAATTTTGGCCATGCGATGGGACCATGATTTGGACGGCTTCGATTGACATGCATATTAGTAAAAGCTCACCAAATCCAAGCAGAGAAATGATACAGAACTCTGTCCACGAAAATTCAGCATGCAAATTGTTGAATATTATATATACAGATTAATATAATTTCTGTATAATGTGAAAATCAAAAATTGCAAATAAATCTGAAATATGGATAGGCTGAAGTACATCTAAAACGCTGTCTTTAAAGCATTATTTTCCCATACTCAAGTGAATTGAGTATGCTGATAGGTTATAGGCAAATTGCTTTTAGGATACGACGAGCCTGGTGTGGGTCTGCGTTTAGCAAACACGAAAGCCCACTTATTGAAACTCTATTATACTCAGTCTGCCAGACATATAATAAAAGAAAATGAAGAAAATTGTGATTTAGACCACTGCAGTACTAGTCAAGTCTTCAGCCACTGGTTCAGTTGAACCGTTCTATACCACACCGTTGGTTTGTTCTTCTTGCAAAGGTTTAACCATTGTTATCTTACTGGAATTACTGGAGTATAGAGAGAGGAGTAGTGAGCTGTCTCAATTCGTATGGTAGTGTTGGATTGGGTTGTGAGATGGTTTGAAAACCTATCCAGGCCCTCTTTTTATAGGCTATGGTGGCTAGGAGTTATGGTACAGGGAAATAAATTCCATGACCGTTTTCTGGCTGTTGGAGAAAACTAGCCGTTTTATGGCTGTTTTCTGACTGTTATGCATAGGCCATTAATCTGCTGCATGCTGATTGTTGTGAGACAACAGCTAGCCATTTTCTAACTGTTGGGCTAGCCATGCAACAATTTCAGCTGGACCCTACACTTATGGCACAGCTGTTACAGATTTTCTACAACAGCTCTTTTTCAGCCCTCTATATATTCTAGAGGACTCTCATTCAGTCTTCTAGTCTCTCCTTCACCCAGCCATCTGCCCTAGCCACTTAGTGCAAAGTACACCACTAGCGCCTCTACAGCCACAATGCCTCACATGCCTATGTCCTCGCACCGAGCCCGTGCCCGATATCGAGATTGAGACCGAGCGCGTGGGTGTTCCAGTGCGCGCAAGGTCCATAGTTCTTGGAATAGGTAAGTAAATATTATAATACTTCACTATTTTCATTTAAATTACTTTTTCTTCTCTTTCATTTCTCACCTGGGGCTTTTCTTAAAAATCTCAAAAAGTGTTTTTCAAACACTTTATATATTATATTATATTTATTTTAAAATATTATAACATTTTTTGTAACACAAATTGGACAGTGCAACACGTGGAGGGAGTGTCCATCCGTTGCCACTCGATGATGCGGGGTCCACCTGTTCTTCTTTTTAGTGGGCGGATGAGATCACGCATGGGATACGTGCTTCACATCTGACGTTGACGTTGATTAGTAGCAACGACCAGGGCCTTTAATAGTTCAGGTTAGCCCATAGGGTTGCACGCGCATTCAACGAACCTGTCTACCCGAAATCGGATTGCGTGCCAAAGTTAGGCTCTTATCGTACTAAGTAAACTCAGTTATGCCCCCCTTGAATGTAAGATAGTCTATCCACACCGTCCATTTGTTTTTCCATCTAATTTAAGTAGTTGAGCCCAAAATTGAAGCATAACCAAAGATCAAGTGGATTATATCATAGGAAACAGTAGGGATAATGATTTCCACCGTTGAAACCTTTTTAGGCCCCACAGTGATGTTTATTTGTCATCTAAATTGTTCATAAGATTATACAGACATGGATGAAAGGAAAAAAAATAAATATAAACTTGATCCAAAAATTTTGTGGGCCTCAGGAATTTTTCAACGGTAGAAATTCAATTCAACTACTGTTTCCTATGGTGTAGTACATTTTAACATTTTATATACTTTATTTTTTCCTTAAAACCCTAAAATTGCCTGTTAAAATGGATGGACAGAGCGGATAAAATACATAAATCATAATTGACCTCGCAGAGTTTACTGAGTAGGCTAACCATAGTGAGTTACTCACTATGCAATACTGCTTCTAAGCTACCCGTGGAACTATGGGCACACCTAGCATCCCAGGCCTAGTAACTTCCTGTGAAAGAGTTTGGTATACGGATTTCCTGCGAAAGCATGTGTAAGGAAGTTCATGAGATGTGTGGCATATAAACATCAAAGTGGAGCCCGGAAAGGTTTCAACGGTAGGAAACCCTTTCCCCATATTTCCCTCTCATATGGCCCACTTGAATTTTGGATCCACCTAATTTTCTGTCTCATGTCCTAAAATGAGATCGAAAATAGGATGAACGGAATGAATTTCTCCCAAACATTTCGGTGGGCCCCACATAGGATACCAGTGTTGTAACTTCCTGAGCTTTCGCAGGAAAACCAGGCTTTGGATTGCGTCCTAATCCTATCCCCGCAGTCTCTACCCACGAACAGCCAGTTCTGTGGGCGGGCCCACCGTGATGTATTTTTTTATCCATGCCGTTCAACTCTTTTCTCGGATCATTTTAAGGTATAGACACAACAATAAGGCAGATCCAACGTTCAAGTGGACCACACCACAGATAACTCTTGCATTTAATGATTTATGCATTTAATGCAACCCAAAATTATTATTTAGTGTGGTCCACTTGAGCGTTGGATCTTCCTCATTTCTATGTACATACCTTGAAATGATCTAAGAGAAGGGATGGACGGAGTGGATAAACAATGTGACGAGACTATGATAGCCATCCGATCAGTCGGTCCTCCAAATGGAGGCCTACCCAAATGATGATCAACGGTGCATATTTTGTTGTGGTTGCTTGTATAATCAATGAGAGATTTTGACTATAGGCCATCGAGATTGCAAATTGTGGTTCTGGTTTTAGTTGGTATAAGTGGGCCCACGGTTTTCTCTCTCAACCGTCCATTACCTTACTGCGTTTGAAAGGGCTAGGATTCTTCTATTTACTGGAGTTTTTGGTCCCATAGACCCCATTTATGCAAAGGTGGGCCTTTGGCTGTCTCAACCGTCCATCAGATGTTACAAATGATCACATACTGATTGACCTGATTTTGGGGGGCCCATTTTCTTGGATGAGCTGGATTTTATACAGATACCTTGGTTGGCCACAAATAACTAGTTGAGCATTTGCTAGTTTGGGCCATGTCTAGTGATGATCATAACCATTCAAAGAGGTTGGCTCGGCCATTAGGATGAGGATCCCAACCATTCAATCTATGCATAGATAAGATCACAGAACAGTCTCACTCTTTACTTCCAAGTCCTCATCATTATTCAAAAGGAGGTCCATCCATGGCCTTTGCACGGGGGGTCCTACCCTCCCGAATAGGGTTTTTGGCTGATCTATTGACACTGCCAGGATGGTGGTCTGTGGGCCCCACCATGATGTAATATGTGTTTTATCCACACCGTTGATCCATTTTGCCAGCCCTAAAAGAGGCAGATCCAAATCACAGGCAGATCATACCGCGGAAACAATGGTAATTGAACGCCCACCGTTAAAAACATCTTGGGCCGTAAGTTTTGATTGAAGCTGATATTTGTGTTTTCCCATCATTTAGATCCGTGTAACCTAAAATGGCAAATAAATATTAAAGTGGGCCCTTGGAAATTTTTAATAGCAGGGACGTTGAATCATCATATTTCTTATTGTAGGGTCGACCTTTGATTTTTGGCTGGGCCCACCTTGATGTCCATGTGAGATCCACTCTGACCATTTAGATGTGTAATCCCAAATTAGGTCCAGTGACAAAAAATAAGGCTGACATGTGCTTCAGGTAAATCCTATGCATGATTTACGTGGACCATACCTAAGGAAAAAGTATGGAAGGTGAAAGTTTCCCTGTACACTTTCCAACCGTTTGGTCCACCTAGATCACAGATAGAGCTCATTTTTCGGCCCTGAGCCTAGCATAGCATGATGCACCCTGTGGTCGGAGTGGATTTAAAATAAACATCAAGGCGGGACCCATCCGAGCTGTCTTCCTCACTGGTAGGGTCCAACATAAGATATCTGAAACGTTTTTTTTTTAATTTTTTAATCTCACCACCTATGGGTACTCAGACCCTTGACCGGGAGTTGAAACTCCTGAGAGTCTACCACCCGAGCAAGAGTAAGGACCCAAGATATCTGAAACGTAATATCAAGGTGGATGGACCACAAACCGAACTCCCAACCTGAGCACAATTCCTGATATGCAATCCACGTTCCTGGAATCGGACATGGCTTTGGTCGATACGTCGGATCCACAAGGTCGGTGGATTTCTGAATGTGGGCCCACTGTGATGTATTTACTTTACATCCACGCGGTCCATCAGTTTTGACAGCTCATTTTAGAGGATGGTCTCATCCAAATCTCAGGTGGACCACACCACAGGAAACATGGTGATTGACTATTAAAAACTTCTTGTGGGCCACAAAAGTATTGGAACAAGCTGATATTTGTGTGGTACCTTCATTCAGGTCTTTGTGACCTTATCAACAGGTTGGATGGAAAATAAACGTTCTGGTGGCCCCTAAGAAGTTTTTAATGGTAGGTATTAAATCATCACTTATTCCCATGGGTGTGGTGGTCCCACCAGCTGCTCCCCCAGCCTCTGTAGCTTCTGTAACAAAGCTCCCATGACAAAGGATATTTCAGTCTTCCAGGAAAGTATATTCACCCAGGCAGTAAAATGTCGGTTTAGCGGGCCATGTATTAGAGGAAGTGCATAGATTAGATTCTGTTTGCATTGTCGCATTTAGTTCGTCCACTCAGCGTGCGAATTACTGGGCCTAAGATCTAAGTCTAAAATGTGGGTTTGTAGGGTCAAGAAACCCCACCCAAACAGACCAGATACGGACGGTCAGGCCGGGCTCTCCCATACCGGTCACAGCCCTATCTGAGATAGGGCTGTAAATGGGCTGGGCTCCCCCCAGGCATGATCAAAATTGTAAACAGGCCCTGCCCATAGGCTAAACAATTCAAAATTCGGGCTGAAACATACTCCCAAGCTTGGCCGAAGCAGCCCGAACGAAGGCCCACTTAATTGTATAGAAATGATATATGCTTTATAAAGTACAAAAGGCTCTGTGATGTTGATCATCACGACCGCATATCGTCTTCAAAATGTCGGTTTAGTGGGCCATGTATTAGAGGACGTGCATAGATTAGATTCTGTTTCCATTGTCGCATTTAGTTCATCCACTCAGCGTGCGAATTACTGGCCTAAGAACTAGGTCTTAAATGTGGGTTTGTAGGGTCAAGAAACCCCACCCAAACAGACCAGATACGGACGGTCAGGCCGGGCTCTCCCAAACCGGTCACAGCCCCATCTGAGATAGGGCTGTAATGGGCCGGGCTTGGCCCAGGCATGATCAAAATAGTAAACGGGCTCGGCCCATCGGCAAAACAATTCAAAATTGGAGCTGAAACATACCTCCAAGCCCGGCCCGGCCCGTTGACCGCCATCTACACAGTCTGCATGCTTAGTGGCTGAGGTTCCCATGTTAGAGGGATTTATTGAAACATACCAAACTATTTGGGTTAAGTGGGCCCCACCTTGGAAATGTTTTTTGTATAGTTTTTTCATCGTTGACTTGCTGGGTCAATGATGGACGGTTTAGATTGTCAGTTTGATTTCTAAGATATAATCCATCAGGTCTTCTCATAGGTGGGGCTGGGATGATGAGTTGAGTGACGAGCAAGTTACCATGGTAACGTGGCAGATAGATGAGATCTAAGCCACTAGTTTTAGTGGCCTCACACCATCGATGTGTGTGAATAAGCGCGCGTAAAAGAAAGAACTTTGGAAAAATGCACTTGCCTCCCGCTTCCTTTAGAAATGACACCAGTGCTTGGATTTTCGAGCACTGAATTCAATGGTCTTTTCCCAACCATTCTGGGAGCGGATTAGGTGAATGGAGCACTGAAATCAATGGTCTTGTCCCAACCATTCTGGAAGCGGATTAGGTGAAACAAGCTTCAAAAAACATAAAGTTACCATGGCAACTTGGCAGATAGATGAAATCTAAGACACTAGTTTAGTGGCTCCACAGCATCGATGTGTGAGAATATTTGCAGAGAAGAAAAGACATTTGGGAAAATGCACTTGCCTCCGCCTCCTTGAGAAATCAATGGTATTGTTGCAACCATTCTGGGAGCGGATAAGGTGTGGCCTTGACCATGGGCCCACCATGTTTTATGCACTGTATATCCACACAACTTATCCGTGTTGCCAGTTCATTTTAGGGCTGATCCTAAAATTGAAGTGGATCCAAATCTTAGGTGAACCACACCACTGGAAGCACTAGTTATTGATAATTAAAAACTTTTGGAGGCTACTGAAGTTTTGGATTGATATGGTATTTGTTCTTTCCCTTTGTCTGGGTCTATGTGACTTCATAAATAGGTTAAATGGTAAATAAATATTACAATATGTTGTAATTTATCTATGACCAATCCTAAAATGGTCAATTAGACGGGGACACACGTCATTGCATGGGAGATGCATAGCATGTGTAAGATCTTTAGAGATATTCAGAGCGCACTTTACTAAATGATAGCTGGCAATTCAGATGATACACATCATCTAATTATGGGGCATGACTGATAACCTCAAGAGAAAGAAGGTGGCCAAGCAAAAATAACGATTAGAAAGATACATGAGAAGAAAAGAAAAAATAATCTAGAAGACCAACATGGGAGTATATCAATTGCCGTAACCATTGAATGTAAGAAAAATTGTTTGAGAAATAGCTGCAAAAGAGATCTATAAATGGCAGAAAGATTCAATTATGCAAATCGTCTTATACCAATCCAATCAAACCAATTAAATTATATTTTCTTATTATAGCTTAATTTTATCATAGGATTAGTGATAATCCAATAGCGGTAATCCTTAGTAGTAATCCAGTAGTGATATTCTTTAACTATAATTTAAGTCTACACTTTTACACTAGACTATTCGCAATTTCAATATAAGCAATTCATCTTTCAAAAAAGCAAATTGTAGTTGCTCTTATAACCGGCATAAGTATTTTCTTTTTGTTTAATTGTTTCCACACGAATACAAATGTCTTTTTGTACGGAAGGCAAAGTGTAACACATCTTCAAATGAAGAATTCCACCCTCTTATAATTGTTTGATTATCTTAAAATATATTGCAACTGGGTCAATAGGCGACCGATCTTCTCAAGTCTTAATAATATATGATTATATTCGATGCATTTGTTTATTTTAGCACTTGTGATCAAGTTATTAATTTGAATCAAGCTGTATGATCAATTTTAGCATGCTTGCACAGGTCATACGTGACCAAAACAAATCAAAAGCCAACACGATGAGCCCTAGGAAGTTTTTAATGACAAGCACTCAATCACCACGATTTCCTATAGTTTGGTCCACTTGAGAACTGGATCTACTTCATTTTATGGCTCATACCCTCAACTGAGAAAGAAAAACAAATGGGCAGCATGGATGCATAATACATACATCAAGGTGGGCCCCCACAATCAGCCTTGTATATACAATACATACATCAAGGTACGCCCGTAGAGCTGCACTGCTTGGGTTTGCACCTAATCAAACTCCCAAGCATTATCTGACAGCATAAGGCTTAGCCCAAATCCTATTTTTAATCAAATTGAATATATTTGAATGCACTTTTATAACCTTGTTTGAACCCTAGGTTAAAATAGATGCTAAAAAGCTTGCTTGCAGATTAATTTTTGAACCACCCAATTTTTTAAGTATTGATGGTCAATCCAAGGTGAGTATAGTTTTGTAGCCCAAAATTTAAGTCATTCTATTCATCAAACGTTTTTCAATATGACTACTAAGGATTGGCCACTTTAATTTTAAGTTGTCAATCAGTGAGTATAGTTTTGTAGGCCAAAATTTAAGTCATTCTATTCATCATGTGACCCACTTAATGGATGGTTTAGATCTCTCACACATGCTTTTCACTTGTCCGTTTAAGCTGGCCCGCAAAGTAAAACCTCAGCCAGGCCATGATGGGCCAAAACAATCAAGCCCAAGTCCAAGCCCAGCATAACCGATAATGTGAAGGCAGAGCCCAGCCACCCACTTTTGTGCATCATCTAGGCTGTTCATTAAATGTGCACCATCTCCCATGAAACGTGAAAAAAAAATGCCCTTAAATCCTAAATGTGTCCGACCTGGCTTGGCCTGAGACCAGCCAGTTAATAAGAAAGCATTTTGATAATAAGTTGCTTGCCATAAGCTAGTTTCCACAGGTAGCTTTTATTAGTTACTACTTAGTTAGAAAACAAGTATGTTGGCAAACAATGTACTTATCAACTTTTCCTCTCTTTCATCCATCGTGAGGCCTCTCTTCAACAAATTATGAAAAGTTTAAAAGCTATTAAAAAAAAATAATAAGTAAAATTGAAGTGATTAAATACTTCGAAGTAAAATAAAAATTACTTGGGGCCTTTTGGGGAGTGTGGATTTGAAACCGCATGGATTGGGAATCCCTTAGGTTTGAAATCTTCTTGTTGTGTTTCGCACCCTAGATTGATGATCAACTTTAATCCAAAAGTAGCCATTCATAGTATATTTGCAGAGGTTTGAATTTAATTACTAAATCAACTTTAATATCTCTAATTAGTGAACTTATGTAATTTTTGACACAATGGTTGTAATAAGCCCGTTGAAATATATACTTTGCCAAAAAATAATGAAATTCCAAGTCTCGGATGGATCTCAAGCACAAGATCACGTCCGTGTAACTAACCAACAATTTTTAACCATTGATTTACATGGACAATGTTTGGATGGTATTAATCATTGTATTAAAGTAATTATAGTGATGCAATTGATAATCTAATTATTTTAGTACATCATTAGCAGGCCATGTGTCCAATAGATTAATAGTTTGGTGATACACAAATTACACATGCAACCATGGGAATGATTTTAGATATAATCCACGGTCTCACCTTGGATTTCAAACGTGAGGGGATTCGAAAGCCCCTTGATTTGAAACCCCCATTACTTTATAGTGCCAAACAAACTAGGGGGGTGTTTGGCATACGGGATTAGATGGTATTAAGTGGGATGGAACTTTAAATCCCTTGGTTTGAAAAATCATCCCTGTTTGGTTCACCATAGGTTTCTAACATTAAATCATATGCATGTATTAGGGAGGGCTTTTCCCAATTCTACCGGGATTTGAAAAATCCATGAGATTTCCTCCTAAAAGCATGAGTTAAGAAGTTCTTATGCCGAGAAGGGAGGTGGGGCCCACCTTGATATTTGTGAGGAATCCACCCCATCTATCTATTTTACAAGATCATTTTAGGGTAACGGCCAAAAATGAGGTAGATTTAAAACTCAAGTGGGCCATATAAGAGAAAACAGTGGGGATTGAGTGACCACTATTGAAACATTCATATGTCCACAAAAGTTTTGTATCACGATAAATTTTTCTACGTTGTCAATTCATCCGGTAGGAATGAACTTAGAAATGGTTGGGATGACATATAAACATCAAGGTAGAGCTTGGGAAGGTTTCAACAGTAGGAAAGTCTTTCCTACTCTTTCCTCTCGTATGGCCCACTTGAGTTTTGGATATGTTTGACTTTTGGTAGCATGTCCTAAAATGATCTCACAAAATGGATAGATGGGGTGGATTACTCACAAACTTCAAGGTAGGCCCCACTTTACTTCTCACTGTAGTGTTCAAACATGATTTTCAAGATTACTAATTATTTTCAATGTACAACAAAACTACTACGTGAATCAAAACATGCATTTAAGCCTCACATCCTACATGATTCAACACAAAGGTGAATAACTCACTCTTAAAAAATAATTACATCATACTTAATACCATCTAATTACATGTGCCAAACACCCCCGGGGGATTTGAAATCCCTTCAAATCCCCCCAAATCTACGGTGCCCGCTACCCCTAAATGATCTAAAAAAAACTTTAAATTAAAAAAATTGACGGCTAAGATCAAATGGTTAAGATCTTCCAATCAGCCTGATTTTTAGGCTACACTCCTTCGAAATGGCATAATGTTGATGGTCGGCTACACCACGCCACGTGTATGGTCGGAGAGTTGCCACAGTTTAATAGGCACATGGACCCTCTACCAACGCAAGTGAGACTCACAAGGTCCGAGAATGAGAACCACGTGGCCATGGTCCGCAATCCCTCTTTGGAAAGGTTCGGTGCAGCTTTCATAGCAGAAGTCGCAGCACGCGCGATACACGTGTACCAGTGGGCCACACGTAACTGCACCACCCACCGCAAGTCGTCGTCCATCTACCTCATTGGAAGACTTTTCCCTGACTGAGGTCTGCCAATCTCGCACGCGTGCATGCGCAACCCATCTACATGCTCGCACGTGTGCCAGCGTGGTAGACATGTGCAATATCCAAGCCGTTAATCAGGCGGGACCTAACGTGTGCTTTTCTCGCCAAGAGTCAAGCCGTAACGCTTACCAGTCGGATCGGTTGTTAAAAATAAGGCAAGTTTTCTCAGCCGTACATTTCATTTCTAAGCTGTTGGACCACCTGACCAGTCGGGAAAGCAGATTTTGGGCCAGGGTATCCAAATAATGGGACCCGTCTGATGTATGGTTTGGATCTCGTCTCCAATGCTATGCTTGGGCATTTGGTAGAGTGTGCATGAGCTGTCTTATACACGCGTGTCGGTTTGGAAATGATTGGTCCTCCGGCGAAGGAAGCGGATTGGCTGGTCTACGTCCACCACACACCAGCTCTATAGCTGATGTAGGTACGGGTTGTGCGAAGACGAGCACTGACGCTCCTCGATCTCCGAGTTGTACGAACGGATCAAAGGAGATCAAAGTTACATGCCCCACAGTGATGTATTTATTATATCTGCACTGTTAATCTATTTTTAGAAATCTTTCTGAAGCATTACCCAAAAAATCCAAAAATTATTGGATCACACCACAAATAACAGTGTAGATACTATTTTCACAATTAAAAATTTTATAGGGCCCACCGTACCATTTGTTTTCCATCCAATCCATACATAATGTCACAAGGTGATGAATGAAAAGGAAAATTAAATTTCATATTAATTCAAATTTTTGTGACTCAAAAAAAGTTTCAGTGGTATACGTCTAATGACCCGCTGAATTTTCACGGTGGTTCACTTGATAGTTATACCTGTTTTATTTTAGTCTCAAACCTTAAGACGGGCCCACCAAAAGGAGGGGGCTGTTTGGATATAACACAAACCTCATGATTCGGACTTGCAAAATTTGCTGGCGTGGCCAATCCACTTCTGCCGCCCATGGATGTTGTATTGGCGTCAGCAAGCTATATGGGGATGGATCATGAGGTATGTGTTATATCCAAGCTGTTCACGCATTTGGCAAGCTTGTATTAAGGCTTGAGACGAAAAATAAAATAGATTTAACTATCAAGTGGGCCATACTGCAAAAAAACAGTTAGGGATTGAACATCTAACATTTGTATCATACTCTAAAATAATCTTTAAAAGTGGATGAACGGTGTGGATATAATAAATACATCATCGTGGGCATATAACTTTGATCTCCTTTGAACCGTTCGCACAGCTAGGAGGTCGAGGAATATTAGCGCTCGTCTTCGCACGACACGAATATGCACCAGCTAGGTCGGTGGTGTATGGTACATCAGCTAATCCGCTTCCGATCCAGACCCACTACCCTAATCTCTCGGGAAGATATTAGCCACCCATTTTTTGCCTTTTCAAATTGAATGCGGAGTGTCGACGTGGTCCTCATCTTAGCTGTCTATTTGCAGGTCAATAAAAATGAATGGTTTGGATTGTCCCCTCAACCAAATTTTGATGGTAAAGTCAAACTACAGCAATGCCCGATAAACCAATGGTATGGATAACTTAACCATAGATGTCACCATGTACAAAATGGATGGAAGGCGTGGATAAAACACATACATCATGGTGAGGCCCACCGACACCGTCTTGTAGGCAGTGTCGGTACGCAACCCGCGTACGTTACCATGGACGTGGGCCACCGGGGCCCGTTCTCCCTTTTTCCCTTGTATCTTCTTTGTCGACCTGAGGAACGCGGATTCGGTGAGACCGGGAAAATTCCAACTTCGGTGAGACCGTAAACGTAGGTTACACCTTCATACATTTTTTGTATATCCACTCCGTCCATCTGTTTTTACCTATCATTTTAGGAAACCAAAGAAAAAGCGAAGCAGATCTATGTCTCAGATAGACTACACATAGGAAACAATGCTGATTAAATTTCCACCATTAAAAAATTTCTAGGACCCACCATAATGTTTATTTACCATTCAACCTTGGATAAGGTCACACTGACCTGGACGAAGGGAAAAAAATAATATCACCTTGATCCAAAACTTATTTGGCTCACAAGAAGTTTTCAAAGGTGGAATTCAATCAACACTATCTCCTTTAGTGTGGTACACCTTAAATTTAGATGGGCTTCATTTTTGGGTTGATGTGGTAAAATGATCTTTCAAAATGGATGGACGGAATGGATATGATACAAAGATATCATGATGTCCTCACGGTCTCGTCCTCACCGAAGTTCGTGCTTCCCCAGCTTCACCGAGTCCACATTCGACCTGCTGGGGACGCGGATTTCCTGCGAAAGCCTTTCGCAGGAAGTTCCTGCGCAAAAATGCTGTGTGGGGCCCACCATCATGTTTTTAATGAATCCACTCCGTCCATCCGTTTTCTGACATCATTTTCGGTTATAGAACCAAAATTGATCAGGATTCAAGACTCAAGTGGGCCGCACTAAAAGAGAAGGTGGTTAGGAAAATTCCTACCGTTGAAACCTTCCTGGGGTCGACAGTGATGTTTGCATGCAATCTATACCGTTCATAACTTCATTCCTACTGGGATTAACTGAAAATACAAATATTAACATGATTCAAAACTTCTATGGCCCCATGAATATTTCAATTGTGGACATTCAATTCTCATGTCATGGGCCCACTTAAGCAATGGATCCGGTTCAATTTTTTCCCTAACATACTAAAATTAACACAAAAAATGGATAAACCGGGTAGATTTCTCATAAACATCGCAGTCTGCCCCACCTGTGTTCCTAGCGTAGGAACTTCCTGCGAAACGCTTTCGCAGGAAATCCGAGAAGATTTCGGGAGGGTGCAATCAAAAGTAGGGCCCAGTGCATTAATGGTTTGGATCATTGTTTTTCAATTATTTAGGGATGTAAAACCTCTCTATCGCACAGGTGGATGTACAAACAGTGCACCTAGATCAGTCACCTGGCAGGCTCTAGAATGTATGGACCATAGTACAACAAGGACAGTAAGTGGACCCTAGTGGCTGTCTGGTTCATAGAAAATTCCCCATTTATTATAGAACGTTGACTGTTTCTCATCCACCATTATCTAAGGCCACATATCCGGATTTCAGGATGGCCCAAGCACTTCGATTTTTTTACATTGTACCATCCGGACTTGGATTAGTTACTAAAAAATTAGCCCGATAGATGAGTCCGTACTATATATTTTCTTGCCTCTTGAAAAGTATCTCCCCGATTTGGACTTTTAGGGGATTGAGGTTGTTTTTAACGAAAATACTCTGCCTATTAAATTAAGCAATTGAAAAAAGCAGAAGTATTTTTATTTTTTGAAGTCATCTGTATAAATGATAGCCTAGTTTAATAATTTAAGTTTCTTTAGGTGGAATGAAAAAACGTTAAAAGCACATCAAGTCTATACTAAAAAAGTACCCATTAGTGGCGTACTAAAGCTGACAGTAGCCGGTCTGGCTACTTAAGTAACAGCACCATATTTATTTTGGCCCCACCATGATGTATGTGTTGTATGACACCAACAAATATGCCCTACCATGATGTATCTGTTGTATGACACCATCCATCCATGGAGAAATCACCAGGGAATGATACAAAGAATGAGGCTGATTCAAAGTTTAATAGGCCCCACCGTAGAACAAGGTGGGGGCAGTGATGCCTATCATTGAAACCTTCCTAGGGCCCACCATGATGGTTGCTTGAGATCCACCTGTCTATAAGCTAATACATAAATGAAATAAAGGAAAACATAAATATTAGATTGATCGAAAGTTGATGTGGTCCAAAGAAGTTTTCTATGATAGGCGTTCATTCCACACTTTTTTCTATGGTGGGTTCACTTGAGCTTTTGATCTGACTCATTCTTTGGACCATGCCATAAAATGATCTTTCCAAATTAGATCTTACGGTGTTGATAAAACACATACATCATGGTGGAGCCCACGGAACATGGTGACGTCACTTGAGATTGAGTTCGGTAGCTAATCCACGTCCCGACCATCCATTACTACCCCCGAGTACAATGGGAAACGGATTGGCTACTCTCCCTGCCACCAGTCCCCTGGCTGATGGTTGGTGCGCTGTGGGCCCCACCATGATGTATGTGTTTCATCCATTCTGTTCATCCATTTTTACGGATCATTTTACGATTTTATAGCAAAAATGAGAGGGATATACATCTCCGGTGTACCACACCACAGGAAAACAATAGTAATTGGATATCCATCATTAAAATCCTCCTAAGGCACAATGTACTGTTTATTTGCCATCTAATATGTTGATTAGCTCATACAGGCCCAGATGAAAGGAAAAAACAAAGATTAGCTTGATCCAAAACTTTTATGGCCGTGAAAGGTTTTTAATGGTCGACGCTCATTTAACATTGTTTCCTATAACGTGGTCCACTTGAGATTGGAATATATCTCATTTTTGGACCGAGAATGAGAACCACGTGGCCATGGTCCGCAATCACTCTTTTGAAAGGTTCCGTGGAGCTTCCATAGCAGAAGTCGCAGCACGCGCGATGCACGTGTACATGATCAGGACAACCCGTCCAGTGGGTCAGACGTAACTGCACCACCTACCGCAAGTCGTCGTCCATCTACCTCATTGGAAGACTTTTCCCTGACTGAGGTCTGCCAATCTCGCACGCGTGCATGCGCAACCCATCTACATGCTCGCACGTGTGCCAACGTAGTAGAGACGTGCAATATCCAAGCCGTTAATTAGGCGGGACCTAGCGTGTGCTTTTCTCGCCAAGAATCAAGCCGTAACGCCCATCAGTCGGACCGGTTAGAAAAATAAGGCAAGTTTTCTCAGCCGTACATTTCTTTTCTAAGCTGTTGGACCACCTGACCAGTCGGGAAAGCAGATTTTGGGCCAGGGTATCCAAATAATGGGACCCGTCTGATGTATGGTTTGGATCTCGTCTCCAGTGCCATGCTGGCGCATTTGGTAGAGTGTGCATGAGCTGTCTTATACACACGTGTCGGTTTGGAAAAGAATGGTCCTCCGCCCAAGGAGGCGGATTGGCTGGTCTACGTCCACCAAACACCAGCTACATTGCTGCTTTAGGTACGGGCTGTGCGAAGACGAGCACTGACACTCCTCGAGCTCCGAGCTGTACGAACGGTTCAAAGGAGATCAAAGTTACATGGCCCCAAGGTAATGTATTTATTATATCTACACGGTTTATCTATTTTTAGGACCTGTTTGTTTGTTAAAAGCAATGGGAAATCCACGGTAAATAATAATTATTACGATTTCACCGTGTCTGAAAATTCATAAGAACGGGTGCCTTTGAAATTGGTTCAAAAGATATAATTTTAATTTTTGAACTGCAAGGTAATGCATATGATATACCCATTCCGTTCATCTGTTTTATTATAATAGTTTGGAGCATGAGACAAAAAATGAAGCAGATCCAACACTCAAGTAGCCCACGCCAAAAGAAACAGTGACCCCACAGTTTTTAACGGTAAGTATTCCATTCCCTTTTTTGTGTGACGTGGTCCACTTGAGTATTGGATATCCCTTAATTTTTTTACTCATGCTATGAATTCAACTGGAATAATGGATGAACGGTGTGCATCAAATTGGAACCCACGGATACTTTGTAATGTTCTTAGTTTTCATGTCAAAAATAAGCACTCATATCAGGTACGTTGCAAGGGGAAATAACTATTACTTTTTTACACGGTATTTATCAGATCACCGACAAACAAACACGGCCGAGATCATTCTGGTTTCTAAAAAATCCTAAGATCACCCGGACAACACCACAAATAGCAGTGGAGATACTATTTTTCGCTGTTAAAAAATTTTTGAGGCCCACCATAACATTTATCATTGTATTCATAATGTCACAAAGACTTGTATGAAGAGGAGAAACAAATTTCATATTGATCTAAAACTTTTGTAACATAAAAAAGATTTCAACAGCATACATCTAAATCCCTAGCGGTATTTTCAGTGTGGTCATAATAGTTATATATGTCTTATTTTAGTGCCAAGCATTAAGACGAGCTCACCACATGGATGAGCTGTTTGAATATGACACATACCATATAATTAGACCCATGAAACTTGTTGACGTGTAGCCAATCCACTTCCGCCGCCCAAGTAAGTGGGAAGGATGCTGTATTGACGTCAGCCAGCTTATACGGGTATGGATCATGAGGTATGTGATATATCCAATCTGTTCACGCATTTTGCGGGCTTGTATTAAGGCCTGAGACGAAAAATAAGATGGATCTAACTATCAAGTGGACTGCAATACAAAAAGCAGTTAGGGATTGAACATCTACCATTGAAACCCTTTTGAGGTTATAGAAGCTTTGGATAAATATGAAATTTGTTTTTTCTATTCGTTGAGGTCTTTGTGACCTTATGAACATATTGGATGGAAAATAAACAAGATGGTGGGCCATGCAAATTGGTTAACAATGAAAATTATTATCTCCTGCTATTTATGGTGTGGTCTAGGTGATCTTTGGATGTGATTTGTATTTTAGATAATGCTTTAAAATAATCTTTAAAAATAGATGAACAATATAAATATAATAAATACATTATTGTGGGGCCCGTAAAACTTTGATTTCTATTGAACCGTTAGCATAACTTAGAGCTCAAGGAGCAGGAGTGCTCGTCTTCGACATGACGCTTACCTACAGCAGTTATATAACTGGTGTAAGGTACACCAGCCAATTTGCTTCCAAGAAAATGTTCTAGATGGGGCCACCATGGGAAGCGTATTGGCTTGTGTGTTGATGTCACTAAGTTCTGTGGGTCCCATTATTAGGTATCTGTTATATCTAAATCGTCCGTCTGTTTGACGAGCTTGTTGTAAGTCTTGAACCGAAAAATAACACATATCCAAAGCTCAAGTGGATCACACTGAAAAAAGTAGTGCGAGTTTGAACGTCTATCATAGAAACCCTTTTGGGGTCACGGAAGTTTTGGATCAATACGATATTTGTTTTTCCAAATACATGCGACCTTATGAGCTGATTGGATAGAAAATAAACATTATGGTGGGTCCTACAAATGTTTTAAAGGTGAGAATCATTCTCTCCATTGCTATTTGTGGTGTGGTCCATTCAAGATTTGGATATGACTCATTTTTTGTATCATACTCTAAAATAATCTTTAAAAATGGATGAACGGTGTGGATATAATAAATACATCATCACAACACATTTTATGGTAGGCCATGCAAATTGTTTAAGGGTGAAGATCATTATCTTCATTGCTATTTATGGTGCGGTCCAAATGATCTTTGGATATGATTTGTTTTTTAGATAATGTTCTAAAATGATCTTTAAAAATAGATGAATGGTGTAAATATAATAAATACATCACTGTGATTAGAGCCAGGCAAAAGAGACCCGATCCGGTGGATTCGACTCGATCAGACCCGATCCGACCTGATCAGAATCGAATCGACGATCTGGATCGGTGCGGATCGGGTAGCTCCATCCAGATGATTGCCCCTGATCCGATCCGACCCGACCCGAAAACCCGATCCGAATAGATCCGGACTGACCCAAACCTACTCAATCCGGAGTAGCTCTTATTGATACTTCTACTTTTCCTCGTGGTATGGTTCGCTTGAGCTTTGAATATACATCGATTTTGGGTTCAACGACTAAAATGATTTTAAAAAACGAATGGACGATGTGGATAAACCACATGCATTCAAGGTGGGCCCCAACAGTACTTACTGTGTACAATAAGAAAGTGTTTGCTGGTGTACCGCACAAAGCTATGTACAGCTAGCTATAGGTGCGGGTCGTGCCAAGACGAGTCGTTGGAAAGTGGAAATGAATTCGCTACTCCCCTGTCACCAGCCAATGGCTAGCGGTCGATGCTCTATGGGCCCCATCATGATGTATTTGTTTCATCAATGCTGTCCATTTATTTTTCTAGATCATTATATGGTACTTCACAAAAAATGAGTTATATCCCAATCTCAAGTGAACCATATTATAGGAAACAGTGTTGAATGTACGTCAACCATTAAAAACTTTTTGGGGCCCATAAAAGTATTCGATCAAGCTGATCTTTGGTTTTTCCCTTCATCTGGGTCTTTATGACCTAATCAACAGATTGGATGTCAAATAAAAAATACAGTGGGCCTTAGTATGATTTAAATGATGGATATCCAATCAGTATTGTTTTCCTGTGGTGTGGTCCACCTGAGATTTATCTCCCTATGATAGTTCAAATAAAGTCCTAAAATCGTCTTTAAAAATGGATGAACGGAAGGGATGAGATACATACATCATGATGGGGCCCACAGATCACCGACAACTGGCCACGGGGCTGGTGTCAGGGGGAGTAGCCAATCCATCCCGTCTTCAGTGCACTGGTGCTTCTTGAGCCGCGAGTTGTACGAACAGTTCAAAGGTGATCAAAGTTATATGGCCCTACAGTGATGTATTTATTATATCTACACCGTTGATATATATTTAGAGAAAATTTTACAGCATTATCCAAAAAAATGGATCATATCCAAAGATCATCTAGAACACACCACAAATAGTAACAGATAATGATTTTCAGTGTAGTCCCACTACTTTTTCCAGTGTGGTCCACTTGATGGTCGGATCTATCTTATTTTTTGTCTCAAGCCTTAACACTAGCTCGCCAAATGGATGGACGGATTGGATATAACATATATTCCATGATCAGACCTACATAACTTCGTAACATAAATTCATCTTTTCGTGGGCAACAAGTTGCCGCAGCTGCCGTGCAAAGCACGTTCGCCGCTGCAGAGCCTCGAGCTCCGAGATGTACAAACGGCTCAAATGATATCAATCTCATATGGGCTCCACAATGATGTATTTATAATATCTATACCGTTTATCATTTTCATGATCATTTTAAATCATTTGAAAAAAAAAAAAAAAAAAACATATCTAAAGCTAAAATGGACCACACTGAAAATAGCCATGGGATAATAATTTTCACCGTTTTTAACCATTTGAATCGCACCCAACCCGATCTGACTCGGTTTCTCTGAACGAATCGAACTCGGTTCGGGTCAGACCAACCGTGTGTCGGGTCGGATTGAGTCCTATATTCTGGACTCGGTCTCGGATCGGATCGGTTTTGGGTTAGCCCAGTTAGATTTCGAACAAGATCAGGTTAGCCCTATTCGATCCGACTTGGTCCGATGCCCACCTCTGTGATGCCTTATAGAGCTTTGATCTCTTTTGAACCGTTAATATAACTCAGAGCTCAAGGAGCGTAAGTGCTCGACTTCGCACGACACCTACAACAGCTATTCAGCTGGTGTAAGGTACACCAGCCAATCCGCTTCCAAGGAAATGTTCTGGACGGGCCCACATGGGAAGCAGATTGTCCTGTGTACCCCTCGTGTGTTGACGACACTAAGTTCTGTGGTCCCACTATCAGGTATCTGTTATATCCAAACCGTCCATCCATTTGGTGAGCCCGTTGTAATTCTTGAACCTAAAAAATAACACATATCCAAAGATCAAGTAGGCCACACTGAAAAAAGTAGCAGGGGTTTGAATGTCTACCATAGAAATCCTTTTGCGGTCACAAGTTTTGGATCAATATAGTATTTGTTTTTCTAAATATATGTGACCTTATGAACTGATTGGATAGAAAATAAACGTTATGGTGGGTCCTATGAATATTTTAACTGTGAGAATCATTCTCCCCACTGCTATTTGTGGTGTTGTCCATTCAAGATTTGGATATGACTATTTTTTATATCATTCTCTAAAATTATCTTTTAAAATGGATGAACGGTGGGGATATAATAAATACATCATCGTGGGCATATAACTTTGATCTCCTTTGAACCGTTCGTACAGCTCGGAGCTGGAGGAACATCAGCGCTCGGCTTCGCACGACACGAATACGCACCAGCTAGGTCGGTGGTGTATGATACATCAGCCAATCCGCTTCCGATCCAGACCCACTACCCTAATCTCTCGGGAAGATATTAGCCACCCATTTTTTGCCATTTCAAAGTGAATGCGGAGTGTCGATGTGGTCCTCTTCTTAGCCGTCTATTTGCTGGTCGGTAAAATTGAATGGTTTGGATTGTGCCCTCGACCGAATTTTGATGGTAGAGTCAAACTACAGCGATGCCCGATAAACCAATGGTCTGGATAACTTAACCATAGACGCCACCTTGTACAAAATGGATGGACGGCGTCGAAAATACATACATCATGGTGAGGCCCACCGACACCGTCTCGTAGGCAGTGTCGGTACGCAACCTGCGTACGTTATCATGGACGTGGCCCACGTGGCCCGTTCTCTCTTCTTCCGTTTTATCTTCTTTGTCGACCTGCAGGAACGCGGATTCGGTGAGACCGGGGAAATTCCGACTTCGGTGTGACCGTGAACGTGGGGTCCACCTTCATTTATTTTTTGTATATCCACTCCGTCCATCTGTTTTTACAGATCATTTTAGGGAATCAGACAAAAAACGAAGCAGATATATATCTCAGATGGACTACATCACAGGAAATAATGATGATTAAATTTCCACCATTAAAAATTTCGTATGACCCACCGTAATGTCTATTTACCATTCAACCTTGGATAAGGTCACACTGACCTGGAAGAAGGGAGAAAAATAATATCACCTTGATCCAAAACTTATTTGGCCCACAAGAAGTTTTCAAAGGTGGGAATTCAATCAACACTATCTCCTTTATTGTGGTACACTTTAAATTTAGATCAGCTTCATTTTTGGGTCCTGTTGGTAAAATTATCTTTCAAAATGGATGGACGGCATGGATATGATACAAAGATATCATGATGGCCCCACGGTCATGGCCTCACCGAAGTTGGTGCTTCCCCAGCTTCACTGAGCCCGCATTCGACCTGCTGGCTACATGCATGCAACTGATGAAGATTTTAGGAGGGTGCAATCAAAAGTAGGGCCCAGTGCATTACTGGTTCGGATCATTGTTTTTCAATTATTTAAAAATGTAAGAAGCCTTGGCGTTGAACCTCACTATCGCACAGGTGGATATACAAACAGTGCACATAGACCAGTCATCTGCAGGCTCTAGAATGGATGGGCCATAATACAACAAGGACAGTAAGTGGTCTCTAGTGGCTGTCAAGTTCATAAAATATTCCCCATTTATTATAGAAAGTTGACCGTTTCTCGTCCACCATTATCTAAGGCCACATATCCAGATTTCAGGATGGCCCAATCGCTACGATATTTCTACGTTGTACCATCCAAACCTGGATTAGCTAGGAAAAAATTAGCACCTTGTCTTTTTTTTTTTTAACCGCTCATGTATTTCACCAATTTAAAATTTTAGAATACGGAGGTTAATTTTTTAATAAAAATATTTCATTTATTAAGATATAATAGCTAAAAAAAGTAAAAGTATTTTTATCTTTTTGAGTTCGTCTGTACGAATAACAGCATATTTTGGTAATTTAAATTTCTCTGGGTGGAATAAAAATCTTAAGTAACACGTCAAGTCCGTACTAAAAAAGTATCCATTAATAGCTATTGAACCCGATGGTAGCCGGTCTGGCTACCGAAGTGACAGCACTATATTTATTTTGGCCCCACCATGATGTAGGTGTTGTACGACACCACCATCCACATGGAGAGATCATTTGAAGGGATGATACAAAGAACGAGGCTGATCCAAAGTTTAAGTGGACTCACCATAGAAAAAAGTTGGTATAGTGACTTGAAACCTTCCTAGGGTCTACCATGATGGTTGTTTGAGATCCACCCGTTTATAAGCTAATACATAAGGGCGTGATCGGACGGAGGGATTAGGTTGGAGTAGACGGGAGTAGGGTGGATTGCACGGCTTTCAATATCATCAATACATTTGTCAGTGGATTAGAAGCAATCCCACTGGATTGCTATATCCAGCGGCTTAGGTATTGCCGCGTTTGGACGGGCACACAGGATAGAGAGAGATAATGAACTGTGCGTGGGATGACAAAGAGGCGAGATATGACACGACGGGATTTCGCAATCCAGCGGATTCACTCCCAAATCCAGAGATCGGCTCAATCCGTCGTCAAAACCGCGCCACCCAAACAAGACAACAGGAGGACGGGATGAGATTTCAAAACCTTATCCAGTCTACTCCAGTCTACTCCAACCTAATCCCTTTGTCCAAACACGCCCTAAATGGAATAAAAGAAAACATAAACATTAAAAGCTTCTGTGGCCCAAAGAAGTTTTCTATGATAGGCGCTCATTCCACACTTTTTTCTATAATAGGTCCATTTGAGCTTTTGATCGGACTCATTTTTTGAACCATGCCATAAAATAATCTTTCCAAATGAAAGGACGGTGTTGATAAAACACATACATCATGGTGGAGTACACAGAACATGGTGACGATCACTTGAGATTGAGTTCAGTAGCTAATCCACGTCCGGACCATCCATTACTACCCCGAGTATAATGGGAAACGGATTGGCTACTCCACCTGCCACCAGCCCCGGGGCTGATGGTTGGTGCTCTGTGGGCTCTATGATGTATATGTTTTATCCATTCCATTCATCATCTTTGCGGATCATTTTAGGATTTTATACCAAAATGAGAGGGATATAAATCTCAGGTGGACCACCGTTGAAACTTTCATGTAGCTACATAAGTTTTGTAACAGGCTAGTACTTTTTTCTGTTTTAATTCATCCCAGTGGGAATGATATTATGAACGGTTTGGATGGCATATAAACATCACGGTGGACCCAGAGAGGTTTCAACCGTACACATCTCCCCACCCATTTTTCACTGTCGTGCAGCCACTTGAGTTTCGGATCAGCATCTTTTTTCGGCTCAAGCCCTAACACGATCTGCAAAAATGGACGGACAAGGTGGATTTCTGATAACATCATGGTGGGCCCCACTAGCTTCTAAGCGCAGGAACTTCCTGCGAAAGAGGGTCGTTCTATCTTCCACGTTATCAGAAAAACTTTGATATTCTGGCAGAGTATGGTGGATGATACGCGGGCACTTACCGATTACTAAGATATTGCATACTAGGCATACAAATAATTATCCTAAACTGTCCAAAGTATGTAATACATTTTTTATATATCATGGACCAAAAATTAGGATTAATGAACCATCCCAACTTCAGATTAATGATCATTTAACGAACGGTTAAGATAAAAATGTTCCAAAGATTCTTTTAGAACAAAAATGTTTTCACCTAATCAGTGGTTAAGAATGTCTAACGAATCCTATTTTAAGACTGCGAGTTAGAGATTGTAAGATCCACTATTTAGTCAGTTTAATTTGAAACAGCATATTCCACGTGTACAATTTCTGATTGCATGAGTATTGAGCGTTGCAAGCAGCTGGAGTATCAAATAACTCCTGCTACTTGATAGTTACGCGTCACTGCAGCAAATTCTCAATTTTTATTGGATCCTCAAACCGAGGATACACATATTTCCAGATTTTTTTTATTTTTTTTTCCAGCCTGGGTAAGATGGGCCAAATGGTTAAGTGATCGGGACCATTGATTTGTTGGGCCCCATCATGAATGGGATCTCACTGGCGGAGAGATCCTAGCCATCAATCTGGTACGCTTTTTTAGTTGAACGTGGAACAAGAGGCCAGATCCAATACAAAGCTTTGCGATTGTCAAAAAGCGTACAAAGCCCTGATCTACCGTCGGATTGTAATCCAACGGTGTGTATCCAACCCCTTGAGCAGCTGGCAGTCCCTTCAGTACGTGTAGCTCACGCCTCCAACAAACTTCTACGCACGTTCTTATGGATGTACAATATCTGCTGCAAGGCCCAGCTTACCAATGGCCTGGATTTCCAAACGATGGGCCCCACATTTAGAAAATGAAAACACAAGTATATATGCATATCCTCCACGTAAGCAACTAAAAGACGTTTTTCATGACGCTTAACAAGGTGCATTGAATTTGGATTTTCGTCATGGGCTGTCACATTAGAGAAGAGCATTGATGCTCTGGCATATTGGGAAAGGATTGGATACTTAAACCCTTCACTGGCCAAAAGGCTACTGAAGTGATCTAGCTAAACGCAATTGGTTTGATACCAATGGTACGCTCCCTTGCTATAAATGCTACCGCGTTACATCCGTTAACGGATCTTTCTCCCCGTGCACTCACTCGGCCACCAAATCGGATTGTCATACCGAGAAAAATCAGTTAGGTCTACTATGAATTTATGTGACCATTTTTTCATCTAATTTTAGGCGTTTAGCCTAAAATTGAAGCTTATAAAATTTTCAAGCGGACCATATCACAAGGAAACAGTGGAAATACAGTTGAAACCTTTTCTAGCCCCACAGTGATGTTTATTTTTCATCCAAACTATTCAAATGATCAAAAAAACATGGATGGAAGTAAAAAACAAATATAATCTTGATCCAAAACTTCCGTGGCCCTTAAGAATTTTTCAACAGTATAAATTCAATTTACACTGTTTCCTTTGGTGTGATCGATTTTATCCTTTTATATGCTTAGGTTTTAAGTTAAGGCCCTAAAATTATCTTATAAAATGAATGGACAACGGGATAAAATACATAAATCACGGTGGCCCCACAGAGTTTACTCAGTACGCAATCCGCTTCCCTTGGCCACATACCGGTAAACTCCATTTAGCAAAACTGTGGACTTCTTCCTGCGTTGGGAACCAGGTGGGGCCCACTGTGATGTTTGTGAGAAATCCCTCCCTTCAATCCGTTTTTTGAGTTCATTTCAGGACTGATGCCAAAAATGAACCGTATCCAAAGCTCAAGTGGGCCGTACTAGAGGAAAAAGAGGAAAATGTGGTTAGAGAAATTCCTACCGTTAAAATCTACCTGGGTTCGACAATAATGTTTACAAGCATCCATACCGTTAATAACTTCATTCCTATTGGGATGAACTCAAATCACAAATATTAGCATGACTTAAAACTCCTGGGGCCCACGAATATTTCAATTGTGGACGTTCAATTATCATGTTTTTGGCCCACTTGAGCTCTGGAAACGGTTCATTTTTGGCTTCATGTCCTGAATTGAACTCAAAAAACAGATGGACGGGTATGATTTCTCACAAACATCATAGTGGGCCCCACCTGGGTTCCCAGCACAGGAACTTCCTGCGAAAGTCTTTCACAGGAAATTCGCGTCGTTTTTTTCTAAAGATAAGCAATTATCTGTGTGTGGCCGAGTGCGTTCACGGGCTAAATGGAAAAAACATCCGCTAACGGATCTCCTTTGGAAGCGCATTTATTGAAAGGAAACAGCCGGTTGGTATTCACCAATGCCATTTTGCCATATCACTTTAGTAGCCTTTTGGCTATTGAAACATTCAGTATCTAATCCGCTCCCTGGCATATTGTGATGGATGATGCGCATGCATTTAAGAATTAATTATAAATTGCATACGTAGCATGCAAGTAATTTAAAACTGAACTATCCAAGTTATGGTATCTAGCTTTGATTTACCATGACCAAAAACTACACTTTTTAGCTTAATTGACATTTATTGGACGATTAAAAATGAAAGACATTTAATGGTTGTATTTCAACAACCAAGCGTCAATGAATAAGAAAATATGATAATTCAAATAATCCGATTTTAGGGATTTATTGGGTTAATTCATTGCTAAGGGTGTCCATCAAGTCGGTTTGACTCAAGCTGGCCTCAGCTCGACTCCGCTCAGCCACTAGCTGACCTCAACTCGAACTCGGCTCGGGTCGGTCCTCGAGCCTTACTGGCCAGCTCGGCTCGGTTTGATTAGTAGCTCGGGCCAGTTCGAGCTGAGTTCGAGCTAAGATCGAGCTGAGTTTGCCATTGTAGCATTTTCACAAACACCCGGACTGCACCTTCAAAATCTTACTGTATTTAAGACAACAGTAATAGTTTTACAAGTATTTTATCAAACATCTTCTAAGCAACATAAAAAGCAAGAAAAAAAAGGTGTTGGTTTCATATACATACCTTCCTTGCCACCAGCCACACTTCTTCAAGTCATTTCATCAAACACTTGGTGAGCAACATTAATATCAAAGTAACCAAGTCATCAAACTAGTTCGATCTGAGTTCAAGTTAAGCTGGGTTCGATCCGAGTTGAGTCGAGCTAGGGCCAGCTTGAACTTGGCTCGAACTCATTTTTGAGCTCAAAAAATCAGTTGGACTCGGCTCGAACTCAACTTCGAACCGAGTCGAATCAAGCTTTTTCAAGTCGAGTTGAGCGAGCTAACCGAGCTAGCTTGGTTCGTATACACCTCTATTCATTGCTATTTAGATGCTTTTTCTTAAAAATGAGAATGGCCCACTCTGTGGTTTCTTATCTATGAATGTAATTGTAATGGTAAGAGATATTAAGCAACGAGCATCATAACCATCATCTTGGATGTCATCATTTCATCACCATTGCCATTTTCATTATTATCACCATCATCATTATCATACTTGATAGGAGATGACTCTCTATGATAGTTGGTGGTTGATGGATGGTGGTGATGTTATGAAGGTTCGTAAAAAGGGAAGTGGATTGGCTCGTGCATCGCACACCAGCTATATAGCTGGTTTATTGATGTCAGGGTCCCATCATGAGGTATGTGTTATATCCAAACCGTCCATCCATTTTGTGATCTCTTAGTAAGGCTTGAGAAGAAAAATAAGACATATATAACAATCAAGTGGACCACATTGTAAAAAACAGTGGGGGATTGAACATCTACCATTGAAACCCTTTTGGGGGTCACGGAAGTTTTGGATCAATATGAAATTTGTTTTTCCTCTTCATCCAGGTATCTGTGACCTTATAAATAGATTAGATGGAAAATAAATGTTATGATGGGCCCTATGAATTTTTTAACGGTGAAAATCATTATCTCCGCTGCTATTTGTGGTGTGGTCAAGTTGATCTTTGGATATGATTCATTTTTTGGATAATGCTCTAAAATGATCTCAAAAAATGGATGAACGGTGTAGATATAATAAATACATCATCGTCGGGCCATGTAACTTTGATCTCCTTTGAATCGTTCATACAACTCGGAGTTCGAGGAGTGTCAGCGCTCGTCTGCGGACGACACCTACCTACACCAGCTATATAGCTAGTGTGTGGTACACCAGCCAATCCACTTCCAGTACAAAGGAAGGAGATGACTCCGGATGATAGTTAGTGGTTGATGGATGGTGGTGATGTCATGAAGGTTAGTACAAAGGAAGATGAAACATTGTAATCGTTTTACAGGAAAAATACTTAAAAGTTTCATCCACCACAGTTATTCTATAAAGATTGTATGTGGGACCCATTTTAGTGTATGCATGGTGTGTAACCCATCTAACAAGGTTGTGAGATGAAAATAGGATGAGTAGATAACCATATCAACCTAATCATTAGGTGGGCCACCACTTGAAATTTGTGGCTTGCAGCAGTTGTCCATTTTTTTCTATTGTGTGATCTACTTAATAATTGGATAAGACTAAAATTTGAAGAATTTTATCTTCGTGATGTGACTCACTTATTAGTTTGATGGACATTTATTGGATGTGATGTACCATGATTCAAAAATTGCACTTATTGGCTTGATGGACAGTTATTGGACAGTTAAAAATGAAAGATATATTTATTGGTCCTATTTCAACCGACAAGTGTCCATGAATCAAAGGATAGGATTATTCAAATAATCAGATTTTGGGGCTTTATTAATTTAATTTGAGTTAATGTATATATATGCCATGTGGACAATTAATATTTCTAAGTAGCTGTATACTAAGCATCATACCAGACTATCAAATAATTCCCTTTAAAAATATATCATAACAGGAGTTGCCATGAAATTTCAACTTTATGAGCAAAACAAATATGCTATTTGCGAATTAGAGTACAAATATTTCATCCATGGAATGTCTAATAATTTGCCATTTAATTAGATTATTCATTGGCTTATGATATGGGAAAAGCCCTCATCATATGAACCATGGGATAGATTGAGCTTATATATATGTTAAACCCGCTCGTATGGTAATTATTGCTATTTAATTAGATACTTTTTCTTAAAAATGAGGGCAGCCCACTCGTCAATTCATATCTATGAAAGTAATTATAATGGTTAGAGAAATCGAACAACGGTTCATGTTCAAATATGTGGTCCACCATGGCTTGAATTACTACCCATGAGTTTCTATCATTGTAGTCGTCATGTTAAACATAGCCATAGGAATCATGATCATCAATAGCGGCATTTCTCTCATCTAGTTGCTATGGAACAATTGAAAGATTCTTTGGAAGAAATACGGGGTTTTACTTCTAGCGGCAACATGTTATTGGGTGTTGGTCCCTCTTATGGGTCAGTGGTCGTCATCATCATCACAATCATGATCATCATCACCATCATCGTGGTCGTCATCATTTCATCACCATTGCCATCTTCATTATCATCGCCATCATCATCATCAGATGACAGATGACACCTGCCATCATCATCACCATATGACACCTGATGATAGTTGGCGATGTTGTGAAGGTTAGTGGGAAAGAAGATGAAAGGTGAAGGAGAAACAATATTGAAAAATGAACTTGTTTTATAGTTAAAAAGCAAAAAAAAGTAACCATTTTTCCAGGCAAATACTTAAGGTTTCATCCACATAATTTATTCTACAAAGATTGTGTTTGGGACCCATTTTGTGTACTTATGGCATGCAACCTATCTAACAAAGTCGTAGGATATGAAAGTGGGATGCGAAGAAAATCATATCAATCCAACCATTGAGTGGGCCACCACTTGAAATTTGAGGTTTTTGATAATTGTCCACTGTTTCCTATGATGTGGCCTACCTAATGATATGTTAAGACTATATTTTGAGGCATTTTATCATCACGGTTTGGCTCACTTAAGGTTACAGGGCTTTTACACAAGATTGTGGGCCCTGCACAAGCAAATGAATGACTTTTATACACAAGTGATTAAAGTTGTAAAATATATAGAGGTTTGCTAGAACACATTCCCATACATTGCAATACGATACTAAACCACTTAGATACTGGAAGTCATGATTGAGAATCTAACCCATATACAAGATGGGCTTCAACCTTGATGGCAAATAAACAATGATTGCTTTTTTTATTTTTATTTTTATTTTTATTAAATTTTATTTTAATCATAGTAGTCTGATTAGGTAATCCTTTTGAAAATGCTTTTTACACCTCTAACGGCTTATTATTATTTTTAGATGAAAAATGCCTTTACATTTATTCTAACACCACAGGAAACAATGATGATTAAATTTCCACCATTAAAAAATTCCTAGGACCCACCGTAATGTTTATTTACCATTCAACCTTGGATAAGGTCACACTAACCTGGACGAAGGGAAAAAAATAATATCACCTTGATCCAAAACTTATTTGGCCCACAAGAATTTTTCAAGGTGGGAATTCAATCAACACTATCTCCTTTAGTGTGGTACACCTTAAATTTAGATCTGCTTCATTTTCGGGTCCATCTACTAAAATGATCTTTCAAAATGGATGGACGGCATGGATATGATACAAAGATATCATGATGTTCCCACGGTCACGTCCTCACCGAAGTTGGTGCTTCCCCAGCTTCACCGAGTCCGCATTCGACCTGCTGGCTACATGCATGCAACCGATGAAGATTTTAGGAGGGTGCAATCAAAAGTAAGGCTAAGTGCATTAATGGTTTGGATCATTGTTTTTCAATTATTTAGAAATGTAAGAAGCCTTGGATTCGTTGAACCTCGCTATGCACAGGTGGATAGTCATCTGGCAGACTCTAGAATGGATGGGCCATGGTACAACAAGGACAGTAAGTAGACTCTAGTGGCTGTCTAGTTCATAGAAAATTCCCCATTTATTATAAAACGTGGACTGTTTCTCGTCTACCATTATCTAACGCCACATATCCGGATTTCAGGATGGCCCAATTGCCGCGAATTTTCTACGTTGTACCGTCCAAACCTGGATTAGCCACGAAAAAATAGCCCTGTGGATGACATCATTTTGTGCCTTTTTTTTTTCAACGTTTGAAAAATATTTTATTGATTTAGATTTTCAAAATATAAAGGTTGATTTTTTAACGAAAATACCCCGCCTAATAAGATAAAGGAGTTGAAAAAAGTAGAGATATTTTTATCTTTTTGAATCCGTCTATTAGTCTATTAATTTGGTAATTTAAGTTTCTCCGGATGGAAAGAAAAAACACAAATAGCACGTCAAGTCTATACTAAAAAAATACCCATTAATAGCTATTGAACATGAAAGTAGCTAGGAAGTGACACCACCATATCTATTTTGGCCCCACCATGATATATGTGTTGTATGACACCATCTATCCATTTGGAGAGAACATTAGAGGGAATGATACAAAGAATGAGGCTGATCCAAAGTTTAAGCAGACCATCATAGAAAAAGTGGGGACTGACGCCTATTGTTGAAACCTTCCTAGGGCCCACCATAATGGTTGTTTGAGATCCACTTGTTTATAAGCTAATACATAAATGGAATAAAGGAAAACATAAATATTAGATTGATCGAAAGCTTATGTGTTCCAGAGAAGTTTTTAATGATAGGCGTTCATTCCACACTTTTTTCTATGGTGGGTCCATCTGAGCTTTTGATTTGACTCATTCTTTGGACCATGCCATCAAATGATCTTTCCAAATGAATACGGTGTTGATAAAACACATACATCATGGTGGAGCCCACAGAACATGGTGATGTCACTTGAGATTGGGTTTGGTAGCTAATTTACCTGTAGTACAATGGGAAATGGATTGGCTACTCTCACGGCCACCGCCCAGTGGCTGTGGTAGGTGCTATGTGGGCCTCACCATGATGTATGTGTTTCATTCATTATGTTCATCCATTTTTACGGATGATTTTAGAATTTTATAACAAAAATGAGAGGGATACAAGTCTCAGATGGACCAACCACGGGAAAACAATAGCGATTGGATATTCATCATTAAAATCCTCCTAAGGCCCAATGTACTGTTTATTTGACATCCAATTGGTTGATTAGGTAATACATGCCCAGATGAAGGGAAAAAACAAAGATTAGCTTGATCCAAAACTTTTATAGCCCCCGGAAGGGTTTTAATGGTTGAGGCTCATTCAACATTGTTTCCTGTAATGTGGTCAACTTAGAGATTGGTATACAAAGATATTGCATACTAGGCATACAAATAATTATCGTAAACTGTCCAAAGTATGTAATACATTTTCTATATATCATGGACCAAAAATTAGGATTAATTAACCATCCCAATCCCGGATTAATGATCATTTAACGAACGGTTAAGATAAAAATGTTCCAAAGATTCTTTTAGAGCAAAAATGTTTTCACCTAATCAGTGGTTAAAATTGTCTAATTTTAAGACTGCGAGTTAGAGATTGTAAGATCCACTATTTAGTCAGTTTAATTTGAATCAGCATATTCCACGTGTACAATTTCTGATTGCATGAGTATGGAGCGTCGCCAGCAGCTGGAGTATCAAATAACTCCTGTTACTTGATAGGTACGCGTCACTGCAGCAAATTCTCAATTTTTATTGCATCCTCAAACCGAGGATACACATATTTTACTGGATAAGATGGGCCAAATGGTTAAGTGATCCGGACCATTGATCTGTTGGGCCCCATCATGAATGGGATCTCACTGGCAGATAGATCCTAGCCACCAATCTGGTACGCTTTTTTAGTTGAATGTGGAACAAGAGGCCAGATCTAATACAAAGCTTTGCGATTGTCAAAAAGCGTACAAAGCCCTGATCTACCGTCGGATTGTAATCCAACGGTGTGTATCCAACCCCTTGAGCAGCTGGCAGTCCCTTCAGTACGTGTAGCTCACGCCTCCAACAAACTTCTACGCACGTTCTTATGGATGTACAACATCCACTGCAAGGCCCAGCTTACCAATGGCCTGGATTTCCAAACGATGGGCCCCACATTTAGAAAATGAAAACACAAGTATATATATGCATATCCTCCACGTAAGCAATTAAAAAGACGTTTTTCATGACGCTTGTCAAGGTGCATTGAATTTGATTTTCGTCATGACCTGTCACATGAGAGAAGAACATTGATGCTCTGGCATATTTGGAAAGGATTGGACACTGAGCACTTCACGGGCCAAAAGGCTACTGAAGTGATGTGCAAAACGCCATTAGTTAGATAGCAATGGTACGTCCCCTTGGTATAAATGCTACCCCGTTAGATCCGTTAATGGATCTTTCTCCCCGTGCACCCACTCGCCCCGAAATCGGATTGTCCTACTGAGAAAATTCAGTTAGGTCCACTGTCAATTTATGTGTTTTATCCACACCTTTCATCCGTTTTTCCATCTAATTTTAGGCGTTTAGCCTAAAATTGAAGCTTATAATAATCTCAAATGGACCATACCACGGGAATCAGTGAAAATACTGTTGAAACCTTTCCAGGCCCCACAGTGATGTTTATTTTTCATCCAAACTGTTCAAATGATCATAAAATATGGATGAAGGTAAAAGACAAATATAATCTTGATCCAAAACTTTCGTGGCCCCTAAGAATTTTTCAATAGTATAAATTCAATTCACACTGTTTCCTTTGGTGTGGTCAAGTTTAGCCTTTTATATGCTTAGGTTTTGAGTTAAGGCCCTAAAATTATCTTATAAAATGGATGGACAATGGGATAAAATACATAAATCACGGTGGACCCCACAGAGTTTACTCAGTACGCAATCCGCTTCCCTTGGCCACATACTGGTAAACTCCATTTAGAAAAAAACGTAGATTTCTTCCTGCGCTGGGAACTAGGTAGGGCCCACTGTGATGTTTGTGAGAAATCCTTCCCTTCCATCTATTTTTTGAGTTCATTTTAGGATTGATGCCAAAAATGAACCGTATACAAAGCTCAAGTGGGCCGTCCTAGAGGAAAATGTGGTTAGGGAAATTCCTACTGTTAAAATCTACCTGGGTTCGACAGTGATGTTTACAAGCCATCCATACCGTTAATAACTTCATTCTTATGGGGATGAACTGAAATCACAAATATTAGCATGACTCAAAAACTTTTGTGGCCTACGAATATTTCAACTGTAGACGTTCAATTATCACGTTTTTGGCCCACTTGAGCTCTGAAACGGTTCATTTTTGGCTTCATGTCCTGAATTGAACTCAACAAATTGATGGACAGGTAGGATTTCTCACAAACATCACAATGGGCCCCGCCTGGGTTCCCAGCACAGGAACTTCCTGCGAAAGTCTTTCACAGGAAATTCCCGTCATTTTTTTTCTTAAGATAAGCAATTACCTGTGCGTGGCAGAGTGCATTCACGGCCTAAATGGAAAAACATCCGCTAACGGATCTCCTTTGGAAGCGCATTTATTGAGAGGAAACAGCCGATTGGTATTCACCAATGCCATTGCCACGTCACTTCAATAGCCTTTTGGCTACTGAAGCATTCAGTATCTAATCCGCTCCCTGGCATATTGTGATGGATGATGCACAAGCATTTAAGAATTAATTATAAATTGCATACGTAGCATGCAAGTAATTTAAAATTAAACTGTCCAAGTTATGGTATCTAGCTTTGATTTACCATGACCAAAAACTACACTTTTTAGCTTGATTGACATTTATTGGACGGTTAAAAATGAAAGACATTTAATGGTTGTATTTCAACAAACAAGCGTCCATGAATAAGAAAATATGATAATTCAAATAATCCGATTTTAGGGATTTATTGGGTTAATTCATTGCTAGGGGTGTACATCAAGTCGGTTCGACTCGAGTTGGCCTCAGCTCGACTTCGCTCAGACACCAGCTGACCTCAACTCGAACTCGGCTCGGCTCGGTCCTCGAGCCTTATTGGCCAGCTCGGCTCGGTTTAATTAGTAGCTCGGGCCAGTTTGAGCTGAGTTCGAGCCAAGATCAAGCTGAGTTTGCCATTGTAGCATTTTCACAAACACCTGGACTGCACCTTCAAAGTCTTACTGTATTTAAGACAATAGTAATGGTTTTACATGTATTTCATCAAACACGTCCTAAGCAACATAAAAATCTAGAAAAAAAGGGTGTTGGTTTCATATACATACCTTCCTTGCCACCAACCACACTTCTTCAAGTCATTTCATCAAACACTTGGTGAGCAACATCAATATTAAAGTAATCGAGTCATCGAACTGGTTCAATTCGAGTTCAAGTTAAGCTGGGTTCGATCTGAGTTGAGTCGAGCTAGGGCCAGCTTGAACTCATTTTCGAGCTCAAAAAATCAGCTTGACTCGGCTCGAACTCAACTTCGAACCGAGTTGAATCAAGCTTTTTTGAGTCGAGTCAAGCGAGGTAACCGAGCTAGCTCAGTTTGTATACACCTCTATTCATTGCTATTTAGATGCTTTTTCTTAAAAATGAGAATGGCCCACTCGTGGATTCTTATCTATGAATGTAATTGTAATGGTAAGAGATATTAAGCAACGGTCATGATAACCATCATCTTGGATGTCATCATTTCATCACCATTGCCATTTTCATTATTATCACCATCATCATTATCATACTTGATAGGAGATGACTCTCTATGATAGTTGGTGGTTGATGGATGGTGGTGATGTTATGAAGGTTAGTACAAAGGGAAGCGGATTGGCTGGTGTATCGCACACCAGCTATGTAGTTGGTGATTGACGTCAGCAAGTTCTGTGGGTCCCATCATGAGGTATGTGTTATATCCAAACCGTCCATCCATTTTGCGATCTCTTAGTAAGGCTTGAGAAGAAAAATAAGACATATATAACAATCAAGTGGACCACACTGCAAAAAACAGTGGGGGATTGAACATCTACCATTGAAACCCTTTTGGGGGTCACGGAAGTTTTGGATCAATATGAAATTTGTTTTTCCTTTTCATCCAGGTATTTGTGACCTTATGAATAGATTGGATGGAAAATAAACGTTATGATGGGCCCTACGGATTTTTTAACGGTGAAAATCATCATCTTCGCTGCTATGTGTGGTCAAGTTGATCTTTGGATATGATTCATTTTTTGGATAATGCTCTAAAATGATATCTAAAAATGGATGAACGGTGTAGATATAATAAATACATCATTGTGGGGCCATGCAACTTTGATCTCCTATGAACCGTTCGTACAACTCAGAGTTCGAGGAGTGGCAGCGCTCCTCTTCGGACGACACGTACCTACACCAGCTATATAGCTAGTATGTGGTACACCAGCCAATCCACTTCCAGTACAAAAGAAGGAGATGACTCCCGATGATAGTTAGTGGTTGATGGATGGTGGTGATGTCATGAAGGTTAGCACAAAGGAAGATGAAATATTGTAATCATTTTACAAGAAAAATACTTAAAGTTTCATCCATTGCAGTTATTCTATAAAGATTGTATGTGGGACCCATTTTAATGTATGCATGGCGTGTAACCCATCTCACAAGGTTGTGAGATGAAAGTAGGATGAGTAGAAAACCATATCAACCTAACCATTAGGTGGGCCACCACTTGAAATTTGTGGCTTTTAGCAGTTGTCCATTTTTATTTTTTCTAACGGTGTGATCTACTTAATAATTGGATAAGACTAAAATATGAAGAATTTTATCTTCATGATGTGACTCACTTATTGGTTTGATGGACATTTATTGGATGTGATGTACCATGATCTAAAACTTGTACTTATTGGTTTGATGGACAGTTATTGGACAGTTAAAAATGAAAGATAAAAATTAAAGATATATTTATTGGTCCTATTTCAACAGACAAGTGTCCCTGAATCAAAGGATAGGATTATTCAAATAATCAAATTTTGGGGCTTTATTAATTTCATCTGAGTTAATGTATATATATGCCATGTGGACAATTAATATTTCTAAGTAGCTGTATATTAAGCATCATACCAGACTATCAAATAATTCCCTTTAAAAATATATCATAACAGGAGTTGCCATGAAATTTCAACTTTATGAGCAAAACAAATATGCTACTTGCGAATTAGAGTACAAATATTTCATCAATGGAATGTCTAATAATTTGCTATTTAATTAGATTATTCATTGGCTTATGATATAGGAAAAGCCCTTATTATATGAACCATGGGATAGATTGAGCTTATATATATATTAAACCTGCTCGTATGGTAATTATTGCTATTTAATTAGATACTTTTTCTTTAAAATGAGGGCGGCCCACTCATCAATTCATATCTATGAAAGTAATTATAATGGTTAGAGAAATCGAACAATGGTTCATGTTCAAATATGTGGTCCACCATGGCTTGAATTACTACCCATGAGTTTATATCATTGTAGTCGTCATGATAAGCATAGCCATTGTAATCATGATCATCAATAGCGGCATTTCTCTCATCTAGTTGCTACGGAACAATTGAAAGATTCTTTGGAAGAAATACGGGGTTCTACTTCTGGCGGCAACATGTTATTGGTTGGTGGTCCCTCTTATGGGTTAGTGGTCGTCATCATCATCACCATCATGATCATCATCACCATCATCATCGTCATCATTTCATCACCATTGCCATCTTCATTATCATCACCATCATCATCAACAGATGACAGATGACACCTGCCATCATCATCACCATATGACACCTGATGATAGTTGGTGGTGATGTTGTGAAGGTTAGTGGGAAAGAAGATGAAAGGTAGAGGAGAAATAATATTGAAAAATGAACTTGTTTTATAGTTATAAAGCGAAAAAAGTAACCATTTTTCCAGGCAAATACTTAAGGTTTCATCCACATAATTTATTCTACAAAGATTGTGTTTGGGACCCATTTTGTGTACTTATGGCATGCAACCTATATCTAACAAAGTCGTAGAATATGAAAGTGGGATGCAAAGAAAATCATATCAATCCAACCATTGAGTGGGCCACCACTTGAAATTTGAGGTTTTTGATAATTGTCCATTGTTTCCTATGATGTGGCCAACCTAATGATATGATAAGACTATATTTTGAGGCATTTTATCATCACATGCAGTTTGGCTCACTTAAGGTTACAGGGCTTTTACACAAGATTGAAGGCCCTGCACAAGCAAATGAATAACTTTTATACACAAGTGATTAAAGTTGTAAAATATATAGAGGTTTGCTGGAACACATTCCCATTTATTGCAATACGATACTAAAACCACTTAGATATTGGAAGTCATGTTTGGGAATCTAAGCCATATACAAGATGGGCTTCAACCTTGATGGCAAATAAACAATGTTTGTTTTTTTTTTTTTTTAAAATCATAGTAGTCTGATTAGGTAATCCTTTCAAAAATGCTTTTTACACCTCTAACGGCTTTTTATTTATTTTTAGATGAAAAATGCCTTTACATTTATTCTAACACCCTTAAAAAATACATAAAAATGATAAAGTATAACTCTAATATCTTCTTCTTCTTCTTCTTCTTTAGAAAATTAAAAGAGAATAAAATAAAAATATTAATTAATTAAAACAACTTATCTTTTTGTTTTTGTTTTTGTTTTTTTTTTCTTTCTTTTCTCTCGAAAAATGACAAATATATCATAAAATCAACTAATAAATAAAAAACAAAAACATTCTCAATCTTCTTAAATAAAAAAAGAAAACACAAAAAGAGAATGAAACTAAAAATATCAAATAAATAAAACAACTTTTGAAACTAAAAATATTAAATAAATAATACAATTTATCTTTTTCTTTTCATTCAACTTACCTTCTTCTTTTCATTCTTCTTCTTTTGTCTTCTTATTCTTTTTTCTAAAGAAGAACAAATAATTCAAAAAACCTAACTAGTCAACATTAAAAAATTATTAATCTTCTTAAATAAAAAAGAAAAAAATTAAGAAAAAAAACTTCTAACAATGACTCATAAAATGTACCAACAACGACCCATGTTATTGGTACATTTATAGCAGTCAATGTTGGTACATTGTAGGAGTTGTTATGGATACATTTTAAAAAGTCATTGTTGGTACATTATATGAGTTACTATTAATACATTATAGGGATTGATGTTGGTATATTACACGGGTTGTTGTTAGTACATTGTAAGGGTCATTGTTATTACTTTTTTCCTTAAATTTCAATTTTCTTTTTATCTAAAAAGGTTAAGAATGCTTTCATCTATTTATTAATTATTATTTTTTATTTGTCATTTTTCTTTTTCAAGAAATGAAAAAGAAGAAAGAGATGAAAAAAAGAAGAAGGCAAGTTTTTATATATATATATATATATATATATATCAAAGAGATTTTTCCATATAACCACTAGCCTCATCAACCTATAGTCACCCAATTTTAAAATATTTAAATTAATAAGCTTGTGCTTTGCACCGTTAGTCATCTCGATGTCTGGCATCTAATGATGTTAGTGTTTTATACAACTTAAAATCTTTATTTTCAAAAATGACAAAGCTGACTTCTAATTAAAATTAACTAGCTATTTTGTTAAGAGTATGAATCGTTTGTGTTGAAGGCATAAATGTAGTGTCGTTGCTTCTCATTAGTCCATGTCATCATCGATGACACCGGCTCCCAAAATGTACTAATTTTCTCTCCCCAGTACATTGTGTACTATACAATAAAATTTTAAATGTGTAAAACTTCTTTGGACCCATCATGATGAAATTGCACGGTTATCTAACACGATACCATGACACACATAAGCTTGTGAAGCTTAGAATTATGGCTAAGCCCTTAAAGGGGTGAATATGACATTTTAAAATTATTTATCAATTAATACAAATTAATCCACAAGGTGAATTAGGTCCAAGATCATAACCTACAAATATACAACTAATTATGCAACTAGTTTATGATGCAAGATATGAAAATACTAATTGTGTGTGCTCTAATCTAAGTATCAATTTCATACATTCATATGAAATAAACAAATCATTCATAAACATAAATGGAATTGCATCCACATAAACAATCGTAAACACAAGAATGTATAGTGGTTCGGCTAAATGCCTACTCCACTCCTAGCTGATACACTTAAAATTGAGTATACCGGATTTCACTATCTCAAATGGTTTTTTATAGGTTCACAAATAACTTTTATAATGATTTTCGCTAAGTTCACAACAAAACTACATGTACTTACCCGTATTTATGGCTCCCTCAGAGACTCATAAGGTTTTTATAGGTTAACTAAGAACCAATGTAGTCCTACATAAGGACCTACATATACACACAGTGTGTTAGTGATGGTCCTACAGAAGAATCTACACGTAAGCACCCATGTTGGTGGATCCCTCAGAGGCTTCAACGGTTTTCTATAGGTTTACCAATAACCTTCGATTAATCCTACATAAGAACTAATTTCCATACACTTTCGCCGGAGACGATCCTACACAAGGACCTATTCGAGTTTGGGTTACAAACTCTATGAACTCTTAAATTAAACACTTACAAGTTTGGCAGAAGATAAGTTGGTCTTATTAATTTATTTGATATTTTTTATTTTTATTTTATTTTTATTTTCTAAAGAATAATATATGTATACTGGAATACAGAATGTAAGTGCCAAGACTAGTTGATATTGAAATGACAGAGAAGTAATCATGACCAGTGTGAACTGAAATTCTTATTTGGTCAGAGGGTTAGAGAATTAGTGAGGACCAGTATGTACTAGAACGACAAATAAGCAACCAGGACCAGTGAACTTGAATTATTAGTTGGTTAGTGGGTTAGAAAGTTAATGAGGACTACTATGTACTAGAACTGTAACGTAGAAATTACCCAGGACTAAAACCTTTTAGAAATTAGGTTAATATTAGCAAGTGCTAAACTAGAGTGCTTATAAAATTAGCATTAATCGCTTTAAATATGATCTGCAAGAGCCAAAACGTGCAGAATCATTGACGTTACATTACCCTGAAATCTAGAATCCATCTCAAAGCCCAGTTGCTCTCGGGAGCATCTTGAAACTTCGTATCGGACCTGGACCGCACGTCGAAAGTTCGATTACCCCGAAACTATACGGATATGACCGCATTATCTGACTTAACGACCTCCTTAGAAATCAAGTCTTGATTGTGTCTAGAACTGCACAACTTGAGCCCGGAGCGAAGAGTGTGAGAAACGTGAAAATATTTAGAAATAAAATCCAAATTTAAGTAATCTGAGTCGTGTCGCTTGCGGACCAAATATAAGGAATCAGACTGTCAGAATCTGAATCAAATATATCCTCGGATCAGGAGAAATGTCCCACACATGTCGATGTACTTGTGACCCTGATCGAGTGACCGTGACCGTTGAATTGAAACTGGTCCGCCACGACTGATCTGTAAATTCGATCGGAACGAAAACTCAGCCTGACCTAGATCCATGGTCAGGAAGCTTAAGTCCGACCACACGTGGAAAAGGGGCCACCAGAAGTGCTCCGTTGGACCGGAACGACCCATATTTGGATATAACTTAAGTATACCTTGGCCCTGGGGCCATTTCTATCAAACCTGGGCCTCTATAAGGACCTTAAACCCTCTCTCCTATATTCCATACGAATTTGAGAAACCCTAGAAGAGAGAGAAGAGAAGAGAAGGGAAAGAGGGAAAGTGAGAGTGAGAGTTGGAGATTCCTCCTGGGATTCGATCCCATTGGTCCTCGGCCTTAGCTATTGCATCTACATCATTAATCCGGCGTTTTCGACAATGTACTTGGGTAAGAAAACCTAACCCTAATCTGTTTTAGGGTTTCAGATAGTGCAAATTATGAAATAGCTAACCTAATTTATGCTATAGGTTGTCAATCTGCTGTAGACAAAGACTTATCTTTAAAACTAAGTTCGTTACAAGTCTACCGGCGAAAGGTGTGCACTATAAATATATAGATTATGGTTTTCAAGGCTTTCAATGTCGGTTAATGATTTATTACTGATGTGGGTGCAATTTCACATGCCAAACACATGTTTGTATCGCGTTTCTGATATATATGAACTATATTGAGTTTAGTGTATTCTATGTATATGTAGAAAGTATCGTATATGTATGAAATTTGAACATGTGTTTGCTATGATTAATTGTCGTGTGTTTGTGCTAGTTGTATGTGTAACAATTCCTTGGCGAAAAGATTTATCCTAATATGTGCTATCACCAACATACATCATGTATGTTGGAATATGTAGTGTAAGTGTTTGTAGAAATGTTTGAATGAACAAGTGTGTAATATATTGTACTTTATATGGGCATTGAGAAGAGATTCTCAACTACCTTAACGATGTGTATGATTTCCTCCATGTAACTTACATTCTTTGACTATTTTATTTAGACACTGCTTATGTGTGAATTCATGTTTGAGTTGAAATTCATCAAATGCTCACATGCTTGTATGAATGGAATTGTTGATTCATTACTGTTCTGTTTTGCATGTATGATTATCTGTTATAATTGAATGTGTTTGGGACTACGAAATAGTCCAGGCAATCAGTAACAGGTACTGAATAGGTGGCTGAAGTTGTCTTGCCACATAGGACGTGATCGATGAATCCAAGCCGTACTTGGGATGTCGGCAGTGGTTAGGCCACATGAAGTGCTTACGCACTTCATGTCGATCAACTCAACGCACGCTCGTACTAATCGAGCTCCTCAAGTAACTCGATTGACCCAATGTATGTTCACCATGTATGGACGCTACTGCTTGAATCTAAGGTACCAAACTCACCAGTTAAAACTCTTTTAAACCTTGGTACCTCAATCCGCTAAGACTCATATGAGCCGGGCATAGTGGTATGGGACACCGTAGACGAGCTGTCGACCTATGCTGGGGTGACGAGCCTCCCCGTAATGACCAGTGAGCAACCCAGACTCGTGAGCCGAATACAGTGGTATGTGACACTGTATTTGAGCCGTCGGCGTACACTGATAAGGTGACGATCCCTTTGTAGTGACCTCGAGCGTACACTAAGACTGCGTAGAGGCGACGAGCCCTTACGTAGCAACAAGAGTACACTAGGCCTGCACTGATAAGGTGACGAGCCCTTTGCAGCGACCTAGAACCGTAACATCGTATGAGATTTACTAGGATTGACGACCCTAGATTGGATCATTGTTTGGGAATTGATATAAGGGAGGTACCTTAGCTTCCCAATCCTGCTGTATAAAAAGGACTAATAATAACTCGGTAATCACGCTCATTACATCGCACTGCATGTGCCCCGGGTTGAAGAGCACAGAGGGAAGAAAGCATGCCGCGACCGTAAGATGGTGTCGCACGAGGGAGTGTAGGCGAGGGCATGCATCATGCTTACATTTCATCCTTGCGTTAATCAGAGTACTTAGGGATATTTGATTGTATTGCTTTATCATTACTGCTTGACTGAATTGAGAACATATTATTAACCTTTGCTTTATTGTTCCACTAAGTTGATCACTCACTCCCACGTTCTGGGATGGTGTTCTGAACACCCACCAGACTCTATCTTAGTTGCAGATGATGATGCGACTCAGGAGGCGGAGCCCGATTACTATGATGATCAGGATGAGTTCTCATATATACAGTTCTCTGGTGGTTTCGCTTAGGCCATTCGGATCGATGGGGCTATAAGGTTTATTTTTGTAGTTGAATTATTTTTAACTATTACATGTATATGATGACTCAGTGATGTATTCATACTCTAGAGACCGATCGTGATCTTTTTGGTTCATACACGTCTATATACGTTTTTCAGTCTTCCGCTTGCGTTCCATGAATTGATCTGGAGTATGAATTACTGTTTTGGTATCATCTCACTCATGATTAATGCACTAATACAGACAACATTTAATCATCATTATATATGTTGCATAATTGATGCGTTGGAACTCGGGAGTTAGACTTTTACTCGACACCCGATTTTCAGGGTGTTACAAGAACATAGGATTAGTATTACATTAGAACGAAGTAAGTTATGAATTCTTGAAAGAAATATTAAGAAAAATCATGTGTTTCAAGTCGGGCCTTGATTAATAGTTAGTTATTCCCCAGTAGAGTCGTCATTCTATGAGCATTGCCCCGAGAATTTCTTGATCATCTTATCCTGTGATGAGGATAGAAGGAACGGAAGCTCACACGTCATGTCACTTTTGGGATGATGCTCAAGTATGGTTAATTGGTTTAATTTGGTTTTATCTCATTGGATATACAATAACTTTTTAGTGAAGCTAAAATGACACCTCTGTTATGTTAAAATGTTTTAGAGTCGCCACCAACCAAATTGTAACTTTAAAATCTACGGTTGACTAGAACCTATAAAATTGCCGAATGGACTAGAGGTCTAAGGAACCTTTGATCAGAATTACTCCTATATTAAACTGCAGCATAGATATTGGGTAAGGGCTACAATTACGGAAAGTGAAGGGATTAGACACCATTTTCCATTGATACACTTATATAGTCTTTAATTGGCGACGTTTTACTAATTTTTTTGGAAATTTTATTGAACCTTTACAAATATCATGTGTGGCTTAATCGCATAAGGATTAAACCATTTATTCATTTATTTTTTTTAAAAGGAGAGCGGATGAAACAAGAAAATAAAAGAAAGATTATTCAAATTTTAGAATGTGTGGAGTTGGAATTGATCTGTTGTAAACATGCAGGAAGAAATGAGAAATCAGACACTCTTATTTGAAAAGAGATGCTTGGATGTCCTCGATCACACCCCTACTCCTCACTTGAGTTACTTCGCTGATTGACTATTGTAGAAATTACTAATGAATTCACACCAATAGACTTAGAGAAACTTCCGTCTTTCACTCTTTGATTACTTCTTGGCTCCTTACTCTTTCCTCCTTTGTTTGGACAGTGAGGGTGTAAATTTATTGAAGAAAAACTCAAGTGAGAGAGAGTATAGGTTGTCAGTAAAAGGGAAGTAGGTTGCTGGTGTGAGGGCACTAGAATGTTGGCCTATCATAGCCTATAGGTTATAAGGTGCCCATCATTCGGTACTGACTTTCCCAGCAGCTCAATCCTAAAAGTGTCTGCATCAACATGACTATAGATATAGATATAGATTTTTTTTTTAAAATTTTTTTGTTAGCTTGTTAGTACACCCTACTCTCAGTTGACACGTCACTGTTAGCCACCCCCACTAGGGATCGATACCAAGACCTAAGTGTTGAAACGACGTATCTTTCACTCAGTCTACCCCTTGAGCCATGGATTAGGGTGTATAAATAAGTATATAGATGAATATAGATTGATATATGTCATTTCGTAGTGTTGTAGTCCTTAATTTTATCATAGGTAACACCCTTATAGTGTAGGGCCCCCCTTTTATATATATATATATACACACACACACACACACGCTCTGAAAATAGTGGTGAAAGACTATTAAAAGCTTTTGTGAGTCACATAAGTTAATTTCCAATCAAGTTGATCTTTATATTTACTCTTTATCCAGGTCTGGTTAACATTATCAACAGGGTGGATGGAAAAGAAACTACAGTCTGCTTTACTGCGGTCCCTAGGAAAATTTTAATGGTGGCGTGGATATATAACACATCATTAAGAGTAACACCCACGCATGTGACGGTTGATCTATTGCATGGAAGCAGTGTCTACACTGAATAGGCTTAAAGCAACATATCAGCAGCTAGCGTTTAGCACCACATCTTTTATAGCAATTTTGGCCCGTTTGTTATAGCCAAGAGGTGAATGGTTTTTAACGCAACGGAGAGGCTTGCTTCACCACGTACATGTGAGACCCATGCACATCCACATTCACATGTCATAACGTGAAACATGTAAGCAGCTTTCTATACACCGTCCGGATCTTTTAGAATTAAAATCATGCCATTTCACAACTCAAATGTTTGATATAAGTGTTTAACACATGCTATAACTTTCAATGTCCATAACATTACAACTTGCCATCTGTTTCACACATGATATAAGTGTTTACACATGCATATAATATATTGTTAAAAAGCTACCAAGAGCTCTCTATGGTAGCAAAAGCCAAAAGTCATCACCAACCTAAAATGTTTTATAAAATTAGATTATTTAAGAGTTAATTTTGTGTTTTAATAGCTATTTTATTTTTTTAACTGTGCATGTGATTGAATATAAATAGGCAACTAATAATTATTTACCTCTGTATTTTCTGTTGGCTTTTCAAGATAGCCTTGACATCTGTCCTCTTCTTTTATATATAGTACTTCCATCATGTCACCCAAAGAGAAAATATTAAAATTGTGGGAGCCACCATGATGTATGTGTCTTATCCACACCATCCATTTCTTTGGCCAGCTTAATTTAGAACATGAGCTGAAAAATGAGGCAGATCCAAATCTCAAGTGGACCACGCTATAGTAAAAAATGGAAATTTAACACTTATAGTTGAAAGCTTGTTGACAGTTTTAAAAGTTTTAGATCAAGCTGATATTTTTGTTTTCCTTTTATTCATGACTGTATGACCTTATGAATAGGTTGGATGACAAATAAACATTAACATAAGGTCTAAGGAGAAAATAACTTTCAACGGTCGATGTCTTTAGGACCACTGTTTTCTAAGATGTGGTTCACTCGAGCTTTGGATCTACCTCAATTTTGGGCTCATACCCTAAAATATGCTGTTGAAATGAATGGACAGCGCGGATAGGTTATATACACCGCAGTGGGGCTCACAAATTTAAATAAGGATAAATAGATGAAGAAAGTCATTTATCCAACTTTCTTAAGTCAAAATTAACTATGTTTAGTAATAATTATTTGTAGAGGTAGTAGCTTTTGGTATTTTTAGTAAATTAGATATTTAAAGAAAGTTTCTAAGTACTTAATTAGAAATTAAGGTTTAGCGCTTAACATAGCGGCTTTGTAGGTAGACTTTATGAAGATTTTTCCACCATTAGTAGTTTTTTCCTCTTTTCTCCCATCTGGGGTTATTCTTAAGAAGAAGACAGCCTATTTCATCTAAATGTGCACTTATGTTAAAGTGGGCCACAGAATATCAAAACAAGTGGACGGCTATAAAACTGTCTGATTTTTTTACGCAGAAGATCCAAGGCATTATTTAAAACCTTTGGAAGGCTCAGATCTTGCACACGTGTTTTATATTTGAAGGCGTAACCGCATCTGGATTGATACGGCTCTGCACGCGTATGAACGGACGCGGATTGGCTGGAGACCCGATCTGCAGGGATATCCATAGTCACCCGACCCTGTGGGGACCACCGTTATGTATGTATTTTATCCACGCCGTCCATCCCTTTTACCGGATTATTTTAAGGCACGAGCCAAAAAATGAGGCAGATCCAAAGATCAAATGAACCACACTACAGTAAACAACGTTATAATGAATACCCACCGTTGAAACCATCCTAAGGGCTAGGATGACGTTTATTCGCCACCCAACATGTTGATAAGGGCCTGTTTGGCCGGGCGAATCCCATGGGATTACGAGGGATGGGATGATTTTAAGGTAATGATGGTGGTGTAAGTGGATTGGTTTAAGATCCATGGGATGGCTATATCCCGGACAAGTTCACTGCCGTCTGTTTGGCACGCCCGTCATATCGCGGGATTTTACCTTCCAATCCGTCCAACTAAGGAATGGGGTCAGTTTAAAGGTAATGATAATGATGTCAGTGGATTGTTTTAAGATCCATAGGATTGCTTATATCCTAAGTTCACCGGGTCTGTTTGGCTCGTCATGCATATTCCGGGATATCGCGATCTCATCCCTCCTAATAACGTAGGATCGGTCCGGCCAAACAGGCCCTAAGGTCATCAGACGTGGATTAAGGGAAAACGCAGATATCGGCTTGATCCAAAACTTCTCTGGTCCCAAGAAGTTTTCAATGGTAGGATCTCACTATTTCATGTGATGTGGTCCACTTGAGCTTTCGATCTGAATTATTTTTTTCTCTAATGTCCTAAAATGATCTGGAAAAATGGATGAACGGCACATACATTAAGGTGTGCCTCACAAGGTCGAGTCTCCAGGCAATCCGCATCCCGTATGAACAAAGCAAAGCTCCCCCGACAAGATCGAATAAAGAAGCCGATCCATTGTCGCGTCAGTTATCTTTTGTTTTTATCAAAGAAGCCATACAAGACGTCGCACGCATCTTCTGGAAGTATACACGCGTTTTCAATTCTGAAATTTGAGGACCATGATTCGTTAATCTAAACCATTGGTCCATTTTTGTAATATTATTATAAAAAAAATAAAATTTTATTCATTTGATTTAACTATAAATCTAGATAGTTAGGAATAGAAAGATAATATCTGTCGTCTTACAACTGTAAAAGTTCGTTTTATTGATCGTTCTAAAATTTCCAGTATTATGGATTTTTGGAATGATCTAAAGAATTAATGGTCTGGATAAGAAAAAAACATAATATTGGTGTAGTAATTGAAAAACCGTGTAGACTGTGCAATATGTACGTACTCGTACCATATAATTATTGTTTACCAGTGGTGATTATTTAATGCTCGGGCGGAGACTTTGTACTTCGGATTTGATTTAGTAAAATCAGTTATATTTTTCAGTAATCCAAACCGTTGATATGATAGGAACTGAATGGTCCATACAAGAGGTATTTTAATATTTGGAGATCCGATGGGATATTCTCTTACCTCATTTGGAAGTGGACCGTTGCTGTCTTTCTCTTCATTATCCGTCTATCTATTGATAGGTTAGAGTTTCTTCGTACGGAATATTTTTGGTATATGGTTTATCCACATCTTAAGCCATCATATCAATGACTCAGATCTCTAAAATGTGGGCTCCATCTGTACAAACTGAGAGCCGAAATTGGTACAGTGCCCACATTCGGCCCGAGTATTTAATGGTGGTTCGTCACGAAAAAAAGGAAGGCAAAAGCAAACGGAGACCGTGAAGCATCCAAGAAATTCAGTCCAAAAGATAACATGAAAAGAATACAGTCGTGCGTATGAACTCTCTTAGTCACTCGCCCCCATACACGTGAAATTCTGTCGTGTTTTTGACATATCCACTCCGTTAAAAATGTGGGACCACCATTTATATTCTCTATGAAAGAATTATTACTGACCGTTTATTTTAGGTCCCAGTTGAATCTGCATCATTTTTCATTTTCCTTCTACCGTCTACTTCTTTGGTAAAAGTATGGATAGATGATGGCCATAGCTAGCTTAGTTTCGATGTATGCATATATTGCCTTTGGGCATCTGTGTTGAACGGTTGGATCTTCACACGTGTCCAAATAAAACACATGAGAGAGGCATTCGTGTGAGTGCACTTAAAGCTGCTCGAGGAAAACGCGTTTTTTAATCGGTCTACGTCCGCTGACGTCGTGGCAAACGTAAGCAAACCCTAGGCCATGAGCGTGACACCATCGGAAACGTCAGCGGAAGACTTCAGCAGTTAACGGCTGATATAAAACGTAGGAGAAAATCAACGATTCCCTGTCTTTCTCTCTCTAGATATCATAAAATAAGATGAAGGAGTACCCGTGATCGTGCTTGTGCACTCATATTGTAATGTATACCGAACCTAGGGTCCACATGGGTTGGGTAGGGTCCATGGGAATTTAGACGGTGTGGATTTCTCAGTGAGAACCGTCGTCGGGTCCAAGTCAAAATACCTCGGGTTTTGTTGGGTCCGGATCAACTTAAGATAAGGAAGTTTTGGACGGTTCTCTTTGTTTCGTGAGCTGGGACTTAGCTGGAATTGACTTTGACTACCATCTTTGGATACCACGAGGGCAAGCTGTGCATGGAGGTAAAAACAGCGTATTTAGCAAAACCTTCCTCAGTATTTAGTTAAACTTCTTTTTAGTGGACCAAAAAACTGTAATTAATGGCGTACGTACGAAGGATGCATATAGATGGACTGCAGGGATAAAATACATGCAACAATGTGGGGCCATAAATGTGGCAGATTTCAAAATTCACGGTTACATAAACCTAATGCAATTCCATCCCACTTAATCCTGAGAATCAAACAAGCCTTGAATCTTGTGTGAAAAACAGTTAGAATTCTAATTTGGAAATAGTGGAAATTTTAGGGTGTATTTGGTTTTTTGTTTTCCGTATAATACAAAGTAAATGAGCAATTATAATCATTTTGAAGTGTTTGTTTGAATAAGAATTACATAGTTAAATACCTCTATAGCAAACAAGTTAAGTAAATTGTAATTTAGATTTTTATCATAATATATTGGTACAATGAAATGTAAATGATATTATTATATAATTATAAAAATAAGTAATTATAATTAAGTTTTCAATTTCCTATTTAATGCAAAGTAAATAAACCATCATGATCATGTGTTTATTTAAACAAGAATCACTACTCATAAATTAAGAAGTGAATACACCTGTAAAGTAAGCAAATCGTTTGTTTAAAGGTGTTTGTTTAAACAAGAATCATGATTTATAAACCAAGAGTCAAATATACCAATCAGGTAGTTTGATTATTTGAAGGTGTTTATTATCAAGAATTAAAACTTATATATTGAGAGTTGAATATATCAATAAAGTAAATAAATTGAGAAAATTGTAATTATTACAATTTTTACATTATAAAAATATCATTTTTATTCAAATATACATGATATTACAGTACAATTATAATAATAAATAAGCATCATCCGTTTCTAACCATTTACCATTATAATTGAAAAACCAAATAAGCTAGTAGAGCTTAGTTTTGAATTGGAGTGATTTGTGAGAATTAGCTATTATTTAAACAATAATGAATTGAAGGGTTTTAGATATGAAAGGAGTTCAAATATTTAAAAACATCTTCTAAGCTCTCACCTGTAAGCGTATGTGATGATTTTTAATCCACTTAATTTTAAATGGATTTAATTTATCTGATTTCATGATATTTCAAATCCATGCTGCCAAACGGACCTTTAGATTCATTGGTGATTTATTTATTGTATATATGATAAGATCTTGACCGTGGATTATGGTACTGATTACGAGTTCATGTATTTAAACAGCCACCATCTTGTCAATAGACCACAATTTCCTTTTCCACATGGAATTCATGTATTTGAACATGCCCAGATTGCTGATCTATAATAAGGAATTTTCTCATCTATCTAAACCATTTCCATTTTTGCATGGATTCTTTATATCCAAACACCCCAATGGTCTATCGATCTCAAATAAAGCAACTTTTTTTTATTATGCATTGAATGAGTACATATGCAATCATGATATGATGATCTAGACCGTTGAGATTCTAGCTCTAAATATTAAATATGCATGCCCCCCAAAAAATACTCATCCATAGATCTACGTTTGATAAAGAAAAGGTCAATGATTGGGTGGCTTGGATGTTCTAATTTGCGAGATTTTTGGGGTGTGGGCTATCTATGATGGGTAGACGGATTGGATTACCCAACCATGAACCTCTGTGAACCCATCTACCATTGGTGGTGTTTGATCTAGCTTGAGTTGGGGTCCAGGGAAGGTTGATTAGCCCAATTGGAAAGGTTTTGGACGGATACATTTATCCATGGGACTTGTGTTTTGAATTCAGACCTATCCAACGGTCCAAATTTATAACTTAGACCCAAAGGAAAGTAGTGTTCCTTTGAAGAGAGCTGTGATCATTTTATGAGAGGATCGTGACTCACAAGTGCATACGTGTTACACGTGCGAGACTCAAGCTGTTCATCAGGCAAGCCTAACAAGGGGTCCGCTCTCTTGCTTGTTTGACATCCACTCCGTCCATTCAACGAGCCCCTCCACAACTTAAGTGGGACACACCAAAGGGAACAAGGTGGACACCCATCGTAGGTTTGTGTGGGCCCAAAAAAATGCCTATACTCCATCTAACCCGTTCATCTTGTCTGATTCACTAAAATGGATAGCCCCTCCAAAAATCAGCTTAATCCAGATATCACTCTCTCCACGCCGCGTGAACTTGTGAGGTTTTAGGTGTATTATGCATTTCTCCGCATGGTGTGACTCAGATGAGTTTTGGAGTGATCTAAGATTCTGTATTTACATAGAAAAGAAGAAGACTTACCCGATGGACGGTGTGGATTTTATCCATATAACATGGTGACCCCCACAGTGGTTGGGTGTTTTATCCGGTGCGTACAACAGGTTTGTTTAGGCTTCGGGTCCGTTTACACCGTTACCAGCTCTAAGCTGAAGCGGGGCCCAGGGGCAATGGTTTGGCAATCCAGACCGTTGGTCCGTTGAGTCCTTCCATGGACGCAGACCCCACTTGTCAAAACTAAAAACACGTGTGTAACGTGTATATTCTCTTATAACGGATGCTTTGGCTACACTTTCCCGAGACGAGTGCTTACATCGCGATAAACAAAGCTAAATTCAAGATAAGCGTAAGATCTAGACCATTCATCAATAGGAGCCCACTCTGACCATACCTTATATCAAAATCAATCTGGTTAGATTCCATCTAGACCGTCCAAATTTGTATGATTGATAATGGACCACCTCACTTTTTCTAGCCATCCGATTTCCAGTACGCGCATCGAAAACGAACTGATTGGAATGAATATTTTTAAACTGGTGGGCCCTAACTCATCAATGGGATGGATCTTCCATTGGCACGTGTGGAGAGAGTAGAATTCGGTAGCACAAGTGCGCGACTCTTATCTACGCAGGGCAGGCTCACTTCTCTAGTATCCGGTCATTGACAGCAAGGATCGAGTACCTGACCGCCACGTGTACGCTGTCGCCTGGCGTTAGTATGATATCCGTACTCTCAAGGAGTACCATATAATTCATATCTGTGTTGTCTCATACAGGACAAATCTCGTCCTCGCCATTTCTCGTGTGAATTTCTCCAGAGATTTTCAGATTTCGAAGTCTTTTTCGCGATATTAAAGGAAAAAAGTCGCTGGAAATAAAATATTAAAAAAATAAATTTTAAATTAATAAATCATTTTAAAAAACTATAATGATTTACTAGTTTTTTAAATGGTTTCTTTCTTTATAATGGCGATAAATTTAAATCATCCGATATTTTGGAAATGTTACGATATTATCATTATTTTGAGATATTCTCAAAATATCGGCGATATTTGTCCCAAACTCCCCCTCTCTCTTTCAGAAAGGTAAATGAAATTCAGCGGACGAAGGAAAAACAACGAACCAGTCTCGTTCTCGCAAGAGTTTTCTTCTCCTTTTTTTTTCGACTTCCGAAAGCAATCCGATCCTTTCTTTATCCCGCAAATTTTCAAATTCTGATGGCGACTTCTACGATACTAGGATAGATTGGAAGAAGAAGTTCCGAAATTTTGAGTTTTTTTTATTGATTTTTCCTTGAAAATGGCGAATTTTGAAGGATTTGAATAGATTAGAAGGAATTGGGAATTTTGTTGGTTTCGGTGAATTTTTATATAGAAAATGGCAATTTCTTGAAGGATTTTGGTTTAGATTGGAAGGATTTCTTCGAACTTGCTTGTTAATCTAAAATAATAGAATTTGAAGATAGTTTTTCTTTTTGATTTTAGGCGATTTTTATTTTTCTTTTTATTAATGAATTCCGCAGTGAAATGCGGCGCTGTTTGAATCGTGACGATCTGATTTTTATTGTTATTTTTTATTTTTGTAGTTATTTTGGTGATTTTTTGGACAGATTGAAAATCTGTTGAAATTGGAAGAATCTGAATTTTCTAATTTTCTTCTCCCTGTTTTTTTTTTTTTTTTTGGATTTTGCATTGGAGTGATGATCTGCTGAATTTTGAAGTATCGATTTCCCTTTTTTTTTGGTGAATTTTTTGTTTGAAGTTGATGCGTAAGAATGCTGAAAGGAATAGAAAAATCTTTCTTCGAATTCTGTTTCGTGCAAGTGTTTTGAATTCTTTGGTCCTGATGGAAGTTTAGGAAGATTTCTCTACGAGAATTCCTAGATCATGATTCTGAGGTTCGCTTCAAAATCCTGCTGGAAGATTTTCATTTGCTGGTAACTGCAGTCCTGATTCCAAAAGGTAGGATTGGATTCGCCTTGTTTAGTACTTGAGAAAATCTTTGAATTTGAGTTTGTTCTGTTCTTGTGAATTTTAGATGCATCTATCTGCTCTGAACATTTAGTCCATTCGTGTAATTTTCAATACATAGGATCATTGGAGAAGATTAGAAGATCTGGGTCCCATTGCAATCGCTTTTTTTTCTCTCAATTCATGGCGGAATTCGTGTCTATTGGTAAATTTGAATGCTCGTTGGGTGAAGTCAGATTGGATTAGATGATGGATACACTTATGGACAATTTGACAGAACCGTCGTCTTCTTTGAGTTTTACATCAACTTCCCATCTATCCAATGGTGCGAATAGTTACAACGTATCCGCTTCTAGTGGGCCTGAATCCGGCAGATCCAATCTTGAAATCATCAGTTTAAGTCGGCTCAGTTCTAATCTAGAAAAGCTATTGCTCGATTCCGATTTCGATTGTAGCGATGTGGAGATTGTTGTTGAAGGCATCCCGGTTGGTGTCCACCGATGTATCCTTGCTGCACGAAGTCGGTTTTTCCATGAGCTCTTCGCTAAGGGGGGAGATGGGTCTTCTAAGCCGGAGCGGAAACCAAAGTATCACATGAATGACTTGGTGCCAGATGGAAGGGTCGGGCACGAAGCGTTCATTATTTTCTTGAGTTATTTGTATACGGGTAAGCTAAAGCCATCCCCACAGGATGTATCAACGTGTGTGGACACTTCCTGTGTGCACGATGCTTGCCGGCCCGCTGTTAATTTTGCTGTGGAATTGATGTATGCTTCTTCAGTTTTTCAGATAGCAGAGCTGGTTTCTCTATTCCAGGTTTGCCATTCTCAGTACTGATCATTTATTTTCTACTAGTTGCTTCCTTGTATTTGGGTATGTAAGATGGTATTTTGCATATTCATGTGAATCTGGACTAATTCTTTTGAAGCCAATTGTGATTATTTTGCCAAGTTCCAGTGAGAATTCGTGGGTTCTAGCGGGCAATAAATGACGCAATGGTTAGCAGGGTGTGTTTCAACATTGAGGTCTTAGGTTCAAAAACAGTTTAGTTTTTCTTCCTTTTTTTTTTTTTTTTTCCTTCTTCATTTTTTTTTTTTTTCGTAAGGAAAGAAAGAAAGAAAGGAAAAAAAAGATTGTGCTAGAGCCAATTGTAAATATGTAATCACCCAACCATATGTTTTATATGCACTAATTCGTACATACGCCTTGAAAGTCTCTTCTAGAAGAAATATGAGCAAGTTTCACCCATTTTGCCACTGCTTGGTGATCCAGGCCATTCAATATATGATAATCAGATCCCTGAAAAAACTGGAGTATCCAAGTCAAAACTGGATGCTTGGAGGAGGGTAAGGATAAGGAATTCCCCATCTCTGAGACTTGAAATCCAAATGTATTAGGATTTTGACTTCTATAGTTGTTACTTATTTGGAATTTCATGGTGAATCACACAATTGGACAACAAGGTCAGCTTGTAATATTGTTTGGAAACTATTTAATCTGACTCTATTTAACCAATCAATTTCGTACCCCTGTACTAAAAATTTTGATTTTGAGAACTCCCAAACCTGATCCTTTCCATACTTGATACCTATATCCATTCTTGGGTAGCATAGGTTCATATAGAAGGTCCCACCTAAGATGGGAGACATGGATAAAACTCATTGACCCTACATCCTCACCATCTATACAGGGATGGGGAAGAAACATCAGTCCAGATTTCAAAACATGTATAGATGACAAGGATCTCTAGTTAGGGGGATTTTGCCATGCAGGCCACCCACATGGAGACCTACTAGATGAATGTTCGGAATCACCATATGGTGGGGCTGAATGGATGAACCTTTGTGGCGCAAGCCTGCCTTGCAAACCTCATCTTGATGTTTTTCTTCAAGATTCATCTGTCATTGAGCATTTTTCTTCAGAGCAGGTTCAGCAAATTTTGAGTAGGAAGGTAATATGAATGGGGATTTTGATTTGTTGTTGTGGTTTAGTTGTCAATCAGTTATTTCCCTTGGTGAATATGAAGCAGGCCTATATAACTTTTTTCTTCAAGAGGGAGAGTAGCCATGAAGCTATAGCCTTGGTTGTTTAGGTGATATTGCTAGACAATTCTTAGATTGGAGACGAGATTTTGGGATTTGATTATTTTCAAAATGGATGAGTATGATTTTATCACTGGTGATAATAGAGTTCAATTTTATGGAAGTTAGATACGTTGCTGAATTTGTACATGGCTTAGGGTGTTTTTGGTGCACCAAATTTCATGAAATGTGATGCAAATTTGCACGCAATTAGACAGATTAATTGTGAAATATCATAACACACCCTTATACTTTAGGCTGTGTTTGGATGAGTGGGTGAATTGCATATCTTCAGTTTACTAATCAAATAAGAAGTTATATGATTTTGTCATGTTTGGAATCTAAGGTTTAATCATGATTGTTTGGAGGTGTTTTTGGCAGATCAGATGTTATCTTGGAGTGACTTTGAATTCAAATTCAAAGTCCTAGGAAATGTTGTCAAAATCGTTATCGTATTGCAAATCGTAATGGGGGTTGAATCGTATCGAATCGCAAATTGTATCATAAATCGTAAGATATTTCACAATTTTCATAAAATTTTGAAAGATATGAAAAATATAAAGAAATCAATAAAAAAAATTAGAATTCATCAATCATCCTTTTACCATCAATATACACCAAGTAATACCATGTCATGATAGTGTTAAGGATTCTTATCTTTCCTTTATTTTTTTATCTTTTAAGAAATTTCCCTTAAAAACCATACAAGGATCCTTTTATACTTTATGTTCATGTTACCTTTCTTGAATGTAGAATCACGTTGGAAAAAAGTGGCATTGGATATTGTAGACCGACAAAAAAAGATATTTTGATTTCCAAACATTATTCCACAATATATATAAGTCAACATGATCGTAACAATCCATAAAAACATTCTAGACAAGTCATTCATCAATTTGGTGTTTCGACCAGTTAAGAAGTCATAAGAAAAGCTCTACGATTTAATGTTGAAGAGAATACATATCATTTAATCTCTTATAAAGAATAAATAAAATAATTTACATTTTCTGAACAATTCTTAAATTCCCCACCAATTTAAAAACATAAAACGAGAGCCAAGTGGGGATTAAAATAGAAGAGAACAAATTTGAATGGTAAATCGGGATTTGAATCATAATTCATAAGATTCAAATCATAGAATCGTAGGATTCATATAAAAAGGGATTCAAGGTGGGATTCAAATCATTTTTGCTTAAGATTCAACTCAAATCGTATATCTTAAATCATAAGATTTTAACAACACTGGTCTTGGGGAATTGGGAAGGAAAATGGAATGTCTCGTTAGTGGAAGGGCTAGGATGTAAGGACACATTATGAAGTGCATCTTTCTAAAATATGGATACGATAAGACCTTTTGAGGTCCCGAGTTCATTAGGAGTGATTTGGTGGTTGATAACTTTACTAATCATGACTGAGTTCTTATAAATGGTTTTGATTGGATAGATGGTGTGAACTTTGTTTTTTCTTCTGATAATTGAAATTTCCTTGTTACTGATTGAAGAAAGAAAGATATGCTGAATTGAATAGCGAAGAAATAGAAGTAATTGCAAGGAACCATTTAATAGAAAGATTTGACTGCATCTGGACTTTTATGTCCATGGTTTTGTCAAGATTTTGTTGTGTTGTTTTATACACACCATATATGCATGTATGTATACATACATGTATGCGTTCAACAACAACATCTTATTAGAATGAGTCTTGGCATTAAAATTAGAAAAATTGACTTCAGAGATAGATGGGAGCCTGATGTGATTATTGATGCTTTTTGAGATGTAGGTTGATTATTTATGCACGATTGAGTCACAATCAGCTGCAATTTTGTGCATATTTGTTTGGGAGGGGGAGAGTTAACTTGATTCCACAGACAAAGTTACAAGATTGGGAGCCTGACGTGTTTACTGATGCTTTTTGAGATGTAGGTTGATTGTTTATGCACAATTGAGTCTCGATCATCTGCAATTTTTTACATATTTGTTCTTTTGGAGTTAAAAGCTAGGTTTCTGATTTTGTAAGTGCAACACTAGGTGGAATATTACTGGATTTGTTTAATCCAACTCTATATTCCAGGTGACTTATTTACCATAGCATAACAGACTTTTAACACAGTGTCAATAAGCCCCAAAGAGATTATTACTTGCTTTGTGCTATTCTTCTTTGTTTCTTTTCCTCTAAGCACTTACCATTTTAGATTTAAGGTAATTGTTTATTTAGTTGTATTCAACTTCCAGAAGTTTGGTATTCCTGTTTTCGATTTTTTTTTTTAAAGGTTATATGGAATTGTTTGTATTTAGTGCATGGCTTCAAAACTGGAGGAATCAACTCAATTAGATTAGATTTTGTGACTAGACGGAAACTCAATTCCATCAAGTGGCGTTCGAGTTTTTTCCTTTTTTTTTTTCTAGTTTTTCTGAATTTTCTTTAGTTTATTCGGGTGGATTAGATATTCTTCTATTTCTAGGATTTGTTAGATATTTTTAGATGTTTACCTCTTATCTTTTAGATGAATTGGATTGAGTATGTAAGAAGGGATATGAAGGCTTGTTCGCTTACCAAGTTGGAGGCCTGTAGATGTGTTTGATTCATAAAAGCAGACCCCAAATAGTCGAGACAAGGCTTTGATTATTGTTGTTGCTGCTGCTGTTATATGATGAAAATGTTGAATAAATATCTTTTTGCATTTAGATATCAAGTTTTAAGCTTTGAGTTTTTCCTGAATTTCCCTCCACATCTTCAAGCCTTCCTGACTCAATGGACACTTCAAGTCTAGTTGAGTTTTCAGGTTTTCAAACAATGATTTAGTGTAGTAACTGCTTCAATCGTCATGCCCAGAGAGCTCCAGGGGCGAAAGACGGTGGCAACCAGATTGAAAACCACATGAAGGCAATTGCTGTGGTCTGAAAATGCCGTTGTGCATCATTAATTTTGATAATCGGCAGTAGTTCTAACTTAATGTTTCTCAACAAAACAGAATAATTTTATTTTTGCAGTATGATAAAAGGAAATCACATTCTCATGAATGGTGAATCTTTCATTGAATTTTTTATTTTTATTTATTATTATTATTATTATTTTTTGTAATAGATGTCCTGATATTTTCTCCAAAGCAATAAATTGGTCATTATTGTGGAATCTTCAGAATCCAAAATTTTCCTCTGAATTTAATGATTAGGAACTAACACTAGCATGCCTTTTCCAAAATTGGGTTCCCATATAAATGCTGGGTACCAATTATTCTACAAAGGCAAGTTGGGTGTCTTTATAAACCAGCAATCAATAACTCCCATGTTTCAAATGGATATTTGGGAACAATAATGAACTTTGTAGAATCTTTGGAGTGATGGCTTTGTGTTTTCACAGATTCAAATAGTGTGGGTGATCCCAAGACCCTATTTGGAATCAAGGAAGCGAGAATGTGAAATTTGGTAAATCCATCAACTTGTTAAAGTCATGGATTTGCATTGGATTTCATCATCATCATCTAAGCCTTATCCGATATAATTGGGGTTGACCACATGATCTTTTTCTACCAATCCACTCTATCAAGGGCGATGCAACACTTTGCTTACAAGGAACACCCTAGCATGAGTTTGGAATGTCATATTGTTCAAATTCATAATTAAAGTTATGGCATAAGTTTGATGCCGGATGCAACCCTGTTCCTTTATCTGAGTTGGGGATTGACAATGACAGCACAAGCTCCCATAGGTGCAATTTAATCAACCATTGCATAGGTTTATTACAATCAAGCATTAGCTAATAGTCTATTACGTAGGGTGATTACAATCAATGAGTTGGATTTGCACTGCATTTGTATTTGACAAATTCCTAAGATCACTGTTTGAGTATCACACTACAAATCCATGGATTTGGGGAGCATTTATTGCAAAGGAATTACTTCTTTTCCTCTCATTTTGAGGATTTTCCAAGTCTTTAGTTTCTCAAGGATTTGGATATGCCCCAAATCCATGGATTTATGGACCTGTGAATTTGGGAAATCGACATATTTAACAAATCCCCAATTAAAAGCAAATAGGGGAGATTTGAAATCCTTGGATTTCTCAAATCCCTTCCTCAAATCCTTCCACCCCAAACAGCCCTTAGAAGTTTGGGTTTTATTGTTGAATTTGCTGTTTGAACCAAATGTTATGTCATTTGTGGTACATGTGAGGATTTGATTGATTGCTCTTTATCTGGAGACTCCATTGTCATACTCAAAATGATTAGTAATACTTCAGAAATTAAAATAAAATTCACCAAATGCGAATGAATCATTTGCATTAATTATTGTAATACCCAAAGCAGCAGTTTCAATTTATTTTTTTTTCAAAAGTGTTATTCTAGTTTCGATAGGATTTTCTGCAATCACTCATGGTGATTTGGATGCACTAGCAAATAGAATTGCAATTGTTAGTGTGACAAAGTGGGAATGACCAAATTGTAATTTACTTTCTCAGCATTGCAATTGCATTACATTGAACTGTTGAAGTTAGATTTCAGAGAGATGTGAGTACAATATGCGGCCTACCTCCATATTTTGAATACTAGGGAATATCAACTTTCGTGATGTCCTCTTGATTAAACCAATTGTTCATGAATCAATTAACTTGTGCATCCAAACACAGCCTTAAAATAACCACATCCAATGATTTCATAATTAGGACTGCAACTTGAGTTCGGGTCAACCCAAAACCCAATTGACCCAATCTGAGTTCTGGTCGGGTTGTCAAGGTCCTCCGGTCAGGTTGGGTTAGGTCGGGATGGGAATAAACACATGTATTTGTCAGTTTTAGGTCGTGTCAGGTCAGGTCAGGTTGGGTCGAGTATAGAGGAATTCGGGTTGGGTTCGTGTTGGGCACCTCGGATTGGAATTTGGGTAGAGTCGGGTTGCAGGTTGGGTCCTCTTGAGTTTGGGTGGGGTTTGGTTGACCCTCAGCCCAACCCGCCCAAGTTGCACCCCTAATTGAATGCCAATGGTCTGTTTTTTTCCACCTCTTAATTTTTAAGACTATTGCATCTGTTCTTGATTCTGATGGTATTTGCGATGTGATCTTGAGCACTTAATTCGATCAAAACTGTAATGATGACTTGGAACTGTTTATTCGTGCAGCGTCGTCTTCTCAATTTCGTCGAGAAGGCCCTCATCGAAGATGTAATACCAATCGTTCAGGTCGCCTTCCATTGCCAGCTGAATCTTCTCCTCACTCACTGCATCCAGAGAGTCGCACGGTCTGATCTTGACAACATCACTCTAGAGAAGGAGGCGCCACCTGAGGTCGTGGACAACATCAAATTACTCCGTCTCAAATCCCATCCAAATGATCCTTCTGCCCAAGTGGACCCCGTGCAAGAAAAGAGAGTCAGGAGAATCCACAAGGCGCTGGATTCGGATGATGTCGAGCTCTTAAAGCTTCTGCTGAGCGAATCAGACATCACCTTGGATGACGCGAATGCTCTTCACTATGCAGCTGCCTACTGTGATTCGAAGATTGTGGCCGAGGTGCTAGAGCTAAGACTGGCAAATGTCAACCTCAAGAATGCTAGAGGCTATACAGTCCTCCATGTGGCTGCCATGCGTAGGGAGCCAGCTGTGATCATGTCGTTGCTGAGGATGGGAGCTTGTGTGTCGGATATAACAGCAGACGGGCAAAGCACCATTAGTATCTGTCGGAGGCTGACGAGGGCCAAGGATTATTGTGCAAAGACGGAGCAGGGGCAGGAGTCGAACAAGGACCGGATTTGCATCGATATTTTGGAGAGGGAGATGCGGCGGAACCCGACTGATGGGGATGGGTCCAATTCATCGATGGTGATGGCCGACGATCTGCACATGAGGCTGTTGTATCTAGAGAATAGAGGTGAGTATCTCAAAAGCTTTCTTTTGTAGGATATTTCAGGTTTTCGCTTCGAGTTCTGTCTTTCGCAATGCATTATGTTATTTATTTCCTTCTTTTTATCAGCGAATTTAAATCTTTGTTAAGGGAACACAAGCCATGATAGCTTCCACTTGAGAAGATTTCTATGTTTGTTCCTTTCAATATCAAGCCCTGCTAAAGGCTACGTGAGAGTAAGATTTTGGGTCCTATTTTTCCTACATGTGGAGAACATGTATGTATCTGGACTATTCATCAGGTTGGACGCACCATGCATGTGGTGTTGCCGAAAAATGTGACCCATTTGGTGCATGGGTTCCAGAGAAAAAAAAAAAAACTTGGATACAGGAAACAAAGCAAGAAACAGATGTTGAAAGTCAAAATGTTTCATTTTACATCAGTTATCATAGTATTTGCAAATTCCAAAAATGGGAGGCGTCAAATACTGGTCTTGGAAATGGGAAATGGCTTTCTGGTAAAGCTGGTCATCAGATGGGCCATGTGGACATCAAATGCGACAGTTGATCAATCCTCTTTTAACTGTCCATTCTTATGTTACATGTTTGGCCCATCCAATGACTGGACTGCCTGATTTCAGGTTATGGCACATACATGGTGGGACCCACTTGATGAACAGCCTGGATCTTGTGCACATGTTCAACATCTGCGGGAGTTGGATTGAAATTCCCACTCTTGTGAGTAGCCTTCTCATTTCTCCTAAAAATAGGAATGGTTGAAACTACTTCACTTAATATGGCATCCAGATTTCCATGAACAACCTTTGCTTTTTTGTATTTGATTTTTGAATTATGATCAGATCTGTAGCATATACTAAATCAAATGCTGATTCCAGGTGGGCCACGTAGGAAGTATTGATGTTGAGGATTGTCATTAAGGACTACCTTCTTTGTCTCTCTTCACATCAACACTGTGCAGGGATGGCAATTGGTTGGGTGATCTGCCCGGCTTTTGACTGGTCTTGGACCTATAGCCTGGGCCATGGGCTGGGCTTGGACCTGGCCTGTATGGTCCCATCAATTTTCAGGCCAGGGTTGGTTTTAGGTCATTTTAGCCCGACCCAGCCCTACCTAACATAATGTGTTCTATTTTAGGTATATGCCATTCCAAGCACTGGTTAGGCACACATGCATCTTGCATGTTGACCTTGGTTTTCATTTTCTAAATGTCTATTTCTCCTTGCACGTGTGGCCCACCTGATCAGGGAATGGATTAGGAACATTCACTGTGGAAAATAAGGATTTAATCAATTTTTTTCAGGCTCGGGCTTTGCTGTGCTCAGCCCATGCTAGGCTCAGGCCTTATGGCTTATAGTGTTGGGCCAAGTCGGGCCGGGCCTACATTCGTCTGGCCTGTTGCCACCCCTAACTGCATGGACAGCCCCACCTAGAGTGAGCAGTGGTTGGTAGCATATAAACCGCTATTTGGTCTACAACCTAGCTGATTGTTCCTCAATGTACAATCCGGTTATGTTGATACACTTCGTGGTCCTTTTTACTAAATAATGCTTTTCTCATTAACCTTTTGGTAAAAATTTGGAATTGAACAACATCTGTTAGATGTCATGAATAGAAAATTTTATAGGAGATTTATTTTTAAAATCTGTTTGATTAAGAGCTTTTATTTTTCATTTCAGTGGCATTTGCAAGGTTGCTTTTCCCTGCTGAAGCTAAGCTAGCAATGAAAATCGCACACGCAGAGACAACTTCTGAGTTCGCTGGCCTTTCTGCACCTAAGAACACATCTGGGACCCTAAGAGAGGTTGATCTGAATGAGACACCTATCGTGCAGAACAAAAGGCTCCGATCGAGGATGGACGCCCTCCAAAAAACAGGTACCATGAATTTCCTATCAAAGACTGATTCGGTTGTGATCGCTTGCACCGAGTTTTTGGTGCAAGTGCTTACTAAAGACTGAGGGATCTTGATCAGGTGGTTGCCCATTTGTCTAGGATTCTGGGCCACACCATATTGGTTTTGAAACTGGAACCGTTACGAACCAAATCAAACACCCCTCTTGACTCCCCTTTAAAGGTGTCAATTGCCCTTTCTGCATCATTTGAAAGCTCAGTAATGGCCACCAACTCATTGATTCCGAACGGTCGAGTCAGAATTCAGTCGAGCCAAGGGAAAAAAAACAAAAGAGGGCGATGATTCTATTAATAAATTATTGCTGAATTAGTGTATAAACCTTACCTACTCATAATCGGTTCATGCCCATCGATTTGGAATATCTAACACGGGCCATAGCCTAGACTTACATGTATGGGATGTTACCTATTATCTGGTCGGTAGCCCGCATTTGATTTAGAGGAATTATCATATCCTTGATCCAAGGTTTTGCAGTGTGTTTGGGTTTTCAGTTCTGACAGGTGGGTTCCATGGTTCATTAGTCTATACCCATCAGTCATGACACAGATGAGCTGTGCCCTGATAAACCCAACCTTTCATTCCGTGGCCAACAAATAGACAGTTAAGATGAGATTCAAATGAAAATCGGCCCTAGATTGGTGGATAGTATCTTCCTATCTGGGACAGTTTTTAGGCCATAGTCCATCCACAATGAGGCACAACGGCCAGCGGAATGGATTAATGAACCATGGGCCCTGCTTGTCAGAAGACTTCAAACTGGAGATCTGAGTATACCGTAATTCCTCTCAAATGACATGGCCAACAATCGATGATTTCATTGGTCATGGTCATTCAGTTTGTATGATTGTCTACAAAGGGCTCATCCAAGAGCTCATCAGTTGGATGGACTAGGTCAACGAGCATGCTCTTTTGACCTTAGTTCTAAAACTTGGTGGGTTGATTCAAAACTCATCTGAGTTAACAACCTCAACGGGATTTCGAGCTGAGTCTCATGGAAACTCGTTGACTGGCATGGCTTAGTCTTGTTCTTGACAAGACTTGTTGAGTTGGCTCAAAAACTTGACTGACTCAATTTGAATTGGCATGACTGGACCAAGTCACGTGACCAGTCATCTGGGTTTTTGTTGTAAAACTAGAAAGTGCTTTATGCAAGAATCTAAGAGGCAGCCTCATTTATCAGAAAAGCAAGATGCTACCACTGCATTGCGCTGTTGTGCTTTGTTTGGATATTTCAATTGTTCTAGCTGTTTCCAACAATTTTAAATGAATTAAATAATAAAAAAATAATTATGAAAATATCTAGTTGAGCCGATTATGTTTTAAGAGTGGAGCGATTGTGAAGGATGTTGCCCATAGAATTCAAGTAGGGTGGAAGAAATGGAGATGTGTCTCGGTTATTTTATGTGATGATTGTGTACCATTCAAACTGAAAGGGAAATTTTATTGGATGGCTATAAGACCAATCATGCTTCATTAAACAAATTGTTGGGCAGTTAAGGAATAACATGTTCATAGGATTAGTATAGCTGAAATGAAGATGTTGAGATGGATGAGTGGCAAGACAAAGAAGGCTAGAATTCGAAATGAATGCATTCGAAAGAATTTAGGAGCAACACCAATAGGTAATAAGATTAGGGAAAGTAGATTTAGATAGTTTGGTCATGTGCAACTGAGACCATGAACTATGCCGGTTAGGAGTGAGTTGGTATAAGTTGAAGGCTCTAAAAGGGTACGGGGAAGGCCAAAAGGACGTGGATGGAGGTAGTAAGAAAATTCTTCATGACGTATGGTCTAACTCAAGTCTGGCTCTTGATAGAGTAGAATGGTGGAAAAGGATTCATGTAGCTGCCCCAATTAGTTGGAATAAGGCTTAGATGATGATGGTGAATGAGTCGAGCTGATTAAAGACTTGGTTGAGTATTGCAGGGGCATTTTCACATTGGGCTCGAGTGGAGTAGCCCGTGGGATGCGGGGACGCAGTCGGGGTGGGTGACCCATGTGATTTGGCGCCCACGGGAGAGATCTCGTGTTCGAGACTTCTCACTGGGGGTAATTAATGTGCATTTCACACGGAGCTCGAGTGGGATAGCCCGTGGGATGCGGGGACACGCTCGGGGTGGGCGGCCCATGTGATTTGGGGCCCACGAAGGGGGTTCGGCCGAGGTCCTAACGCATGTAATGTGGGGCCTGGGCTATGAAATAAAGGGATTAATTTGCCATACTCTAACAGTTCGAGCTTTTAGAGCAAGTGGTTAATTGTCCTACATCATTGAGTCTTCGAGTTAACGTGACCCAGCTAGACTTCGAATAAAGTCGAGTCGAGTTTTTTAGTATTTGAAATATGTTTTCGACTTGACCATCAAGCCAGTAAGCTAGTTTATACAGCAAGGCTTGCTATACGATCACAACCCATGAGTCAGAGTTCAGTCAAACCCATTCAAGCTTGCACAAGCCACCATAGGCATCAAGCATTTTGGGGAAGAACCATGCCAACATCCAAGCTGATTCAACTCATTAACTCTGTTGATTTGAGCATGGATTGAAGGCAAGGCAACTTGGATCAACTTGTTCGGTCCTGAGTTTATCAGGATTTGACCAGTTGGGCAAATGCTGACCCGTGGTACTGAACTGGATCAGTCTAGAAGGGGTCCAATTCAGGACTCAGACAACTCGCAAATCCAGGTATGTGAGTCATTAGTGAGTCACTGAGGTTATTTAATAGTACTGAATTTTTATGTGCGACAACCTGTATCTGGCACACACATACAACTATCCAGACCATTCAAATTGAGGGGCTCACTGTGGATGAAGCATTGGTCGAGAAATCCTAACCATCAAATTGGTTTGTTGGCAATTAGCCTCTCACTCGTTGCTGTTTTCATTGATTGCAGTTGAGTTGGGTAGGCATTATTTCCCGCATTGTTCGGAAGTTCTGGATAAGTTCCTGGAAGATGATCTACCAGACCTGTTCTACCTTGAGCGGGGCACCCCTGAGGAGCAGAAGATCAAGCGGATGCGATTCTGCGAGCTTAAAGAGGACGTCCAGAAGGCCTTCAGCAAGGACAAGGCCGAGTTCAGCCAGTCAGTGCTGTCATCTTCATCATCATCTTCATCTTCGTTGAAGGAAAATGTATCATACAAGGCCTCAAGGAAGTGAGAAAGGTACGTAGCTTAGTAGTAGCAACAGTTGTTGTATTTTAATCTCATAGAGAGGAATACATAGGAAAATTTTTGCATATTATTACATAATCCCGTGTCTGAGAAGCGATTGAAGAAGCCATTCCCAGCAAATGCAATGTTGTCAAATCCCATATGCCATCGTATGTGACCAGCATATTCTATTCGCATATGCCATTGCATGCTCGCATATGTGATCGCAAATTGCTATATGTTTTTTTGAAAAAAAAAAAAAAGAAGAAGTTTTGAAAGAAAAAAAATCTAAAAAATTAGGAAAACTATGCCTAATTATTATAAGTGATTGGATGGGGTTATTTTACCTATTTCATTGTAGTTTGAGTGTTTGACACTATTAGACCATCTATAAATAAAGTAATATATATATATATATATATATATATATATATATATATATATATATATATATAAATAAAGTAATATATATATATATATATATATACATTTTTACAAAACAATACGCGATCGCGTATGGAGTATGCCATCGCATTCTCGCATATGCGACCTCATATTCATGACACAAAAAAGCATGCCATTGCATACTATCCTGATCGCATATGCCATGATGGCATATGTGATCCATCTAGACATAAAATTAAAAATAGAAATTAAAATAATAATAATAATAAAAACGGCATATGTGATTGCACATGACCACAATGGACGCTTGTGGTAACTTTTCAAACATGTGCGGCACATCCGTGCAATCATCAGGTGAGTACCGCCCTGAAGGTCCCAACATGGGCCTCAAATGTAGCCCATTGTATGCCCCATATATGCACGGCAAATATAGGCCATCCGCTATCTTCTTCTTTTTTTCATTTTTTTTCCTAAACCATTCATTTTTCACATACGCGCGGCCCACCTGATGAGCACACCAACCTTTCTTGGGCTATGGAATGTTGGCAGCAGCCCCTATCTAATGAACAGCCTAGATCTCACATGTGTGCCATGTTGGCATGTTGCCGCTAATTACCTCTTAATTTCTCTTCGCATGAACGTTACATGCGCATAGTTCATAGCTCATTAATATTTCCCAGTGATTTTTTTTTTTTTAAATCAAAAAAGGGAAAAAAAAAAGGAAGTATGTTTGATGTTCAGATAACAGTTCTGGTGGCTATTTGCTACACACGTGAGCACCGGTATGCACCTTTGGACATGTGTCATGGGCACAGAATCTGAACGGTCCATGTGATGCGGCACCCCTTGAAACCTCACTAGCCCAACTTTCAGCCTGATAAAAAAACTCTAGTGCGTCATGGAAAAAGGAAACAGTTTCCTCCCTTGATTGCATTTCTCTTTACTATGGCCCACTAGAGTTTTGTATCATGCCGAAAATTGGGCCAACAAAGTTTCAAGGGGTGCAACATCACGTGTCTATGCCCATGACACATGCAAAGGTGCACATGGGTGCTCACGTGCGCAAGTGAGCATTCATATATATATATATATATATATATATATATATATATATATGGCAAATAAGTGTCCAGAAAGGAACCAGACAAAAAGAAAAGGCATGCTAGCTACTTGAGATGAGTATCCAGCTTTGAAGTTTCATCTGAGTGGGATGAATCAGAATAAGAAACTTCAAATAAAATTAAGGCTCTAATGACTATAGCCAGAGTCACTTTCTCAGATAATTGCAATTCATTTGATTATGCTCTTGCTGATAGAATGTCTGAATTCGAGCGGCACAAACTTACTCGCAAATTATGTCATTTTGATGTTGAGTGGAGCCCAGGTAATGCTCTCCGTGCCAATCAGATGTTGCCCAAATATAGGATTCTTTACCGCATCTTTATTGTCAATATGTATCCTAGATTTGGGAACAAGGCCGAGCTGACCTCGTTTATGTGTCGCATTTTCCATTCTGTCGTGTCTGGCATACCCATTTGTCTTCCTTCTTTGATCTGTCATATTATCATTCAGTTCCGTCTTCATCCTGACCATGGTTACATATCGTGTTCTTAACAAGAGAATAGGTGTAATTCAGGAATCTATATATGTGGTAATTGATGATCACCTGAACACATCTTGTTCAGAAGATGATAAAGTCAATATAATTGAAAAACCCGACTCCTCGTCTAGTCCAATCGATACTGAACTAATATCAGTCAAAGACTATCCAACTGATCTAATACTAGGCAACCCTCTCACTGGCATGCGCACTAGAAAACAATTAGAATACATTTGCAGCTACGTTTGCTTTACTTCTTAAGTTGAACCAGCCAACGTTAAAGAATTCAAAAAATGCATTGCTCGGAAGTCAAACACAACCTTTTTCCAGTAGGGGTTTTTTTTTTTTTTTTTGAGTAATTTCTGATATATTATAATTGCTTATAGGTAATTAATATGTTGAGTCAAGTAAAGACTTGGTCGAGTTAACCCAACCTGATTGGCTACTGACTCGAGTCGAGTTTTCAGGTTTTTAAACTATGGTCTCAAGTCTCAGTGACTCGACTTGGCTGGACTCGTTCAGTCCTAATCCGAGTCACAACTCATCCGAGTCAGGCCTGTTTTCACGACTGGCTCATATTCACGAACCGGATCAAACTCGACTGAGTCCGAGTCAACTGACTGAGTAATTGTAATTTGAGTCAAGAGTCACCCTGGCTGCAGTTTGACTACCCTATAGACTGGTTCTTCTGTAAGTACCTGTTGAATTAGCTTATCCCACAAGTGCCTCATGTAGGTACACCCTGATCCATAGCTCAAGTGGTAGACTGAGTGAGAGATACCTTGAAACACTGAGTTCTTGGTATCGATTCCCTAGTAGGGGTGGCTAACAGTGAAGTGTGAACTGACAGTGGGGTGTACTAACAAGCTAACCCAAAAAAAAAAAAGTGCCTTACGTAGGTCCTGTTGAGGTGTGTTAATGCCATCCAACCTCTCCAGAAGGGCCGTCCCACCAAGAAAGTTGGACACGCCAAAAGTCTGGCTGACCGAACCATCATGTGGGCCACCCGATTTGGAGGTTTTTGGATGGTTGTCCATTGTTTTGTTTGGGTCACCAACCTAATATTGTATAGGCCTGATTTCAACGGGGTTAACGTTGGATGGCATATACAAAATACTGGGCCCCACCATTAGAAAATAATGGACAACCATCTTAAAACTAGGGCTGAAAGTTGGGCAGGTTCAACCCGACATTGGGTTGGGCTCAGGCATGATGTATCCAGTCCGATCTCGGGCTTGGGTTATACAAACACTAACCCTATAGAACTTGGGTCAGGCTCGGGTTGAGGTCTTGGGTTGCCCGACTCAATCCAAACCCGATCAATATATAAGTTACTAATAAATTATAACTGAGTGTGTGTGATCGTCTGTGTTGAAGGTATGAGAAATTCCAGTGTTGTTGGCTCTCATTGGTCCACATCATTTCCAATGACTCATACTAACAAGATATGCCGGATTTCTCTCTCCCAAATAGATTGCGAAGTAGTCGTCCTATGTTTTAGCTTGTTTGTTTAGAAAAAAGTAAAGTTCTTTACGATAAATAACTACATATATAATTAACAAAATCATAGATACAAAAAATAAGCCGTGTATTGAAATACAATATGCTAATGTAATAATGAAAATATTAGCATGTATTCACCTGACCAACCCGACTAACCCAACCGTGCCTGCTTGGGTTGAGCTTGGGTTGAGAATTCTCAACCCGAAGTTGGGTTGGGTTAGGGTTAGATTTATAGGAACCTTGGGTTGGGCTAGGGTTGAGCACCAAGCCGCCCGACTTTCAGCCCTACTTATAACCTCCAATTTCAGGTTGGCATGACTTTTGGGGGAGCAGATTGGCTGTGACTTGCTGTGTGGGGTCCAGAGAGTTGTCCGTAACACATCCACTCCATCCATCTGTTTTTAAAGTCCACGATAGGATTGGATTTGAAAAATCAGGCAGGTCCAAAACTCATGTGGACCACACCAAATGAAACGGAAAATCAGACAGGTCTGAAACTCACGTGGGTCACACCAAATGAAACAGGGAAACAGAAACGTCTACCGTTGAAACCTTCCTGGAGCTGACCATGATGTTTATATGCCATTCAAACCGTTCATAGGGTTATTACCACCTAGGTAATAATGGACAACCATCTTAAAACTAGGGCTGAAAGTTGGGTAGGTTCAACCCGACATTGGGTTGGGCTCAGGCATGATGTATCGAGTCCGATCTCGGGCTTGGGTTATACAAACACTAACCCGATAGAACTTGGGTCGGGCTCGGGTTGAGGTCTTGGGTTGCCCGACTCAACCCGAACCCGATCGTTGCCCGACTCAACCTAAATCCGATCAATATATAAGTTACTAATAAATTATAACCGAGTGTGTGTGGATCGTCTGTGTTGAAGGCATGAGAAATTCCAGTGTTGTTGGCTCTCATTGGTCCACATCATTTCTAATGACTCATACTAACAAGATATGCTGGATTTCTCTCTCCCAAATAGATTGCGAAGTAGTCGTCCTATGTTTTAGCTTGTTTGTTTAGAAAAAAGTAAAGTTCTTTACGATAAATAACTACATATATAATTAAACAAAATCATAGATACAAAAAATAAGCCGTGTATTGAAATACAATATACTAATGTAATAATGAAAATATTAGCATGTATTCACCCGACCAACCCGACTAAACCAACCGTGCCTGCTTGGGTTGAGCTTGGGTTGAGAATTCCCAACCTGAAGTTAGGTTGGGTTGGGTTGGGTTAGGGTTAGAGTTATAGGAACCTTGGGTTGGACTAGGGTTGAGCACCAAGCCGCCCGACTTCCAGCCCTACTTATAACCTCCAATTTCAGGTTGGCATGACTTTTGGGGGAGCAGATTGGCTGTGACTTGTTGTGTGGGGTCCAGGGAGTTGTCCGTAACACATCCACTCCATCCTTCTGTTTTTAAAGTCCACGATAGGATAGGATTGGATTTATAAAAACAGGCAGGTCCAAAACTCATGTGGACCACACCAAATGAAACGGAAAATCAGACAGGTCTGAAACTCACGCAGGCCACACCAACTGAAACAGGGAAATAGAAACGTCTACCGTTGAAACCTTCCCGGAGCTGACCATGATGTTTATATGCCATTCAAACCGTTCATAGGGTTATTACCACCTAGGTAATTTGCAGGCACAAATATCATCCTGATACAAAACATCCGTAACCAACCCCCCGGCGCGGATTGGATACTGACAAGGTCAGTAGCCAAATCGCTACTGAAGTGACGTCACCAAGCTCTGTGGACCCCACCATGATGCATGTGTTGTATCCATACCGTCCAACCATTTTTAGAGATCCTTTTATAGCATTACAAAGAGAATGAGATAGATCTAATGTTCAAGTGGCCCCACCATGGAAAATAGTGGGGATAGTGACATCCACCGTTCAAAACTTCTTAGGGGTCGGCTTAGCCCTAGTCAACTTAGTCCTTGCTTTGGTTAGGCTGTAAAGGGCAAAGGCTCATTTGAGGGTTGGCCTGGGTTTGACCTAGCCCTGCCCAGCCCTAATTGGCTAAGCCTTGGCCCTAATTGTGTTGAAAAAAGCCTGAACCATGGTTTGAATGATGGTGACCCACTTGAAATTGGATGGGTACTAGGGGCCTGGCTGGGCCGTTAATCATGGGCTGGGCCTCCATTGTATCTCGGGTCCAATAACAGCCTATTAAGCCCAAGAAGCCCATCAACCTCTTGATATTCTTTGATTTGAACCGTTTGTACATGCATGCTCTCACTTAGCGGTGCACTATTCTTCACTGTAGAAAATTGGAACGCGAGACAGATCGTTGAGCTAGCGTAAAAAGATTATGTTCGTGATCGGATGGTCAGGGAGCGACCCGAGAACACAGCTATGGTTTGAGATTGGGTGGGGCCCATTCATCTCTATATTGTAGTGAGGTGAACATTCAGTGTATGAGGACCTTGATGTTTCGTTAGGTGGGCCCCATTCCATCTGATGGGTCGATGATATCCACACTGACCATCATGCACACCTTGCCATGTTTAGGCATGGCCCCAAAAATCAGGCTAATCCATGGTTCAGGTGGGTCACACCATAGGAACATTTGAGAGAGGCACACCATGATTTTAGTAGAGGGCCCACCGTACCACGAGTCAAACCCCATGACTCAGGCGAGTCGCAACTCAGCTCGGGACCGCCGAGTCATTTAATTGTGGACCTGTGGTGAGAATTAGACTATCGATGGGCCGGGCGTGCTGTAGGTCTCGGCCTGAATTTTGAACTATTCGGGGTGGGCCTATTCAATATTATTATTTTAAAGGAGAGAGCCGGGCCCATTGGCATGAGAATCAGCCCAAGACTGAGCTCATCTTGTCTGGTTACTGGGCTTGAATTATGGCTAGACCCGTGAACAGGCCAACAGGTTCAGCCCAAGCCCAGAAGAAACCGGGCCCACTTCAGATTGGGCGTGGGTCAACCCAGGCAAGTCAGCATCTTCGTTAAAAATCTAAAATCAACAGCTCTGATTTAATTTGCAAGAAACAATAAGAATGCACACACGGATATCAGACTATTCAGATACGTGGGCAGGATTTTTAATGGCTAGGATGACCCGACGGGCATCAGCCAGGACCTGCCGTTTAGGGTTTTCACTCGTATTTTCTTAATACATTGTAAATGTAGCCCAATTTTGCAATGGATTGGCGTAACTTTTGGGCCCTGGCAGATAAAGCAGTGGGCCAACATGATGAACGGCATGGATCTTTCACAAAATTGAGTGAACGGTCTGGGCTAGGGTTGGGCTCAAGCCAGGAATAATCATATCTGGCCCAGCTCAGGTTGGTTTGTTTCGGCCCATCACAAGCCCGGTCCAGGGGGTCGGGTCTAAGTTTCGCTTTGCAGGCTGGTCTTGGACAGACCTCAACCTGGCCCATTAACAGTCCTATTCGCGGGTTTATAGCTTTAAAATGCACCGGCCTTCTCGAGGGAATGTGCTTATTGATCTAAGCCGTCCGTTTGATGGAGGAATGTGGATTTGGAGGATTTGTAACTGTGGGGTTCATTGTGATGTATGTGTTTTACATCCACACTGTCCATTGCTTTTGCCATCTCATTTTAGGGCAGATCCAAATCTCAGGTGGACCACACCACAGGAAACAGTGGTGATTGAACGCCCACGGTTAAAAACTTCCTAGGCCCACAACATTCATTAATAAAATGGTAGATAATACGGATGCTGGGAGGAGGTGTTCATTGTCCATGCAAGCTTTTTCAACAGTCAGTTTGACCACGTGGAAAGGAAAAATGGATAGAAGAGAAAAGGCTTATCAATTAGAAATCGGATTGTGTACTGAGTTACTCAGTACACTCTTATCGTACTGAGTAAACTCAGTTGGTCCCACCGCGAATGCATGTTGTTTATCCACGCCATCCATTCGATTTTCTAGATCATTTTATGGGTTCAACCCAAAATTGATGCATATACAAAGCTCAAGTGGGCCATACCATTGGAAAAATTGGAACTATTGATTTCAACTGTTGAAAATTTTCTAAGGCCCCCAATGATGTTTATTTGTCATCCAACTAAGATCAGAAAGACATGGATGAAGGGAAAACACAAATATGAGCTTGATCTAAAACCTCTGTTGTCCCCAAGAAATTTTCAATGGTAAATGTTCAATTCACACAGTTTCTGGTGGTGTGGTCCATTTGAGGTTTGGATATATTCCATTTTTGGAATAAAGCCCTAAAATTATGTATTAAAAGAGATGGATGGAGCGGATATAATGCATGAATGACACAGGGGCCCACGGAGTTTACTCAGTACGCTTACCGTACTGAGTTACTCAGTACGCAATCCGCTTCCTATCAATTATATATCTGCATTAAATGTACGCACGTGACCCACTCGAAGAGCGAACTCACCTGCATCTATTTAAGATCTCGATGATACTTGCATTAATAAAATTGTCTGATTGGTGTTTTAAAACATTATTGCAGATGGGAATAAGTAACTAACTTAGTGGTACCATTATCTAAGTTGTACATGTTATTGACACAATCAACATAGGTAAACAAACACTTACAAACTAATCTAGTTAAATGCACAAATATTATTATGAAATAATGCATGTACCTTACAATCTAACACTTACTTATACGGGACTTCAATGCTTATTTCGTAAATACCAACACTCCATCATCACGTAACTCTAACGCCAAATCACAACAACCTAATCTAACGCAATGCGATTAATATGTATGATGTAATGTCTCGGATTTTTGCTATTTTGGATCCCAAAAAATTCTTTAAAAAAATTAATATAATTTACTTATATTGTTACTTACTGACCATTAACATTCGATGTTAGCCTATACATGGGTAGTACCAGTAAAGAATCACACAAATTTGATTAATCAACCGTATGAAGTCAATGACTCCGCCTGATCACGTAAATCTCAAGTCTAGCATCGTGATTTGTTCATCCAGGGCACAAATCTAGCCAACCTATCACTGACTAATCAAGACAACCATAACTAAGTAAAGACATACCTAAAGCTGAGATAACTATGGGTCAAATCTTAATTAACAAACCAAATCAACACAATTTCTCATCTAGCCTAAGAACCAACGGTTTATAGTAATTAGGAACGAATCGCCTTTTTCGCTGATTGCAAACAGGCCACAATATAAACTTGGCTAATCCACACCCTAATCCTCACGCACAAAAAATCTTGATACCCAATTCATTATAGAGATACCCTGATTATTCAAACAAACTCTAGACTACTCGTTAGTGAGCCACTAGTTCCAAAACTATGGAATAATGTTCGTCTTAGTGGGCTTGATGTCCATCGCGGGTGGCGAACCAAGACAGTGCCTAGAACTACTCAACTTGGGCCAAAGTTCGAATGCTTGGGATACACGAATGTCCTAAGCAGAAGCTTGAAAATTTAAGTGACTTAGGCTCTTTGCTCTTTCGCAAAGTTGCGACTTTCTGACCGTTGACTTTCAACCAAACTCGAGGTGCGAGTTAGAGATATTTCCTCACACATATTTGTATAACCGCAACCCCGATCGATCATTGACGACCATCAATCATAACCCCCACGGTTGATTGGAGTGTTCGATCGCCACCCGGTTGTGTCCAAACATAGATCCCATAGCAAAGCACCTACCCCATAGTGTAGATAAACCAGTGGGCCTTCGAAAGGCCTCGTGAGTTGAAAACAACCTCCCTTAAGGTTAGAATAATGAACAAATGATTATTAGGGCCATTTGTATACTTTCTAGCATTATAAATACTCATTTATTTCACACCCCCTCTCCCCATATGAATTTCATGCCTTGGCCTTAGAGGAGAGAAGAGAAAGAGGAAAAATGAGGAGAGAGAGAGAGCTTGGAAGTGTGAGGGTTTGTGCATATTCACCCTCTCATCCTCTTCTATAGCCACCTTACCGCTGGCGGATCCTTTGTGGAGTTCTCTCCGCGGCGATTGGAGGTAAGAAATAGATTCTACTCTATAATATAGTCTTTTGGGTTATATTTTCTAGTCTTTACAATGGTTTGTATAGTTGTTTAGGCTTTGGTTCCTATAACCCTAATCCTATGAGCCCTTTGAGTTGGACGAATCATTGCAAATATGTTGACTATTATCTCTAGGTTATCTTTTATCGACCCTTGAGAGTCTCAGTCAATGACTAGTTGTTTGTAGATGAATTTGTGCATGCTAATAAGCTAACATTTTGATTTTTCTATAATATATGTTATTAGTTGGATATGTATACTCACGTGTTCGATGAAATATCTAAGTAGTAGAATGTGTTGCTTTGTCGATGCTCACATTCTTGATTTATTACCTAAGTAATTGTATTACTTTATGCAGGCTCATATGTTTGATTTAATATTTAGTGAACATAATACCCTATGGATGCTCACGTGTTCGATGAAATGTCTAAGCGGTTGTATAGTAAAACTTATGTTATAATTGTGTGATGTAGAGTTTAGTCTATAGAAATACTTTGGATTGCTACGATATTGAGTCAGTCGGTAAATTGCCCAAATCAAGGGGTGACCCGAGTTAGGTCAGTCACCCTAGGCTTGTTCGATCGACTCAGGCCGAACATGAACGACTGACAGTAGCTAGACTACACGGAATGCTTTCACCCAATGCCGGTTACGCCGGGGTTCCCCCACGTTAATCAAATTAGTCCACTAACCGACTAATCATATATGTTCACAATGTATGACATGATTAAATTGAATTTAACATACACCGTTCTCAGTAGATGAGTTCATTGATAACCGTTAGTGCAATATGATCCCACTAAGACTTATGAGCCAGGCATAGTGGTATGGGATACCGTGTCCGAGCTGTCGGTTTATGCTGCGGTTACGAGCCTCCCTGTAATGACCAGTGAACATGATGAAGGTGAGAAATTGTTGTTCGAACGACCCCCGTTAAATTACTCGGCCGATGGTTTCGTGCCAAAGTACCATTCGAATGACCCGGGCATGAATGAAATTGGGTGACGATCTGGTTTCATGTGACAAGCCTGCACCTCGGAACTGAGTGAACATACTCGATGTTTAGGTGACAACTCATACCGGGTTGATCTTCATACCTTTGGGTATCATGCTGTACTTTTTAGAATAGTTGATTTGTGAGATAAATGGGTGATACCTAAATTTGGGTGAATGGGCACTGGTAAGGAGCTACTATGTGCCACAATGACTATATGATCAAGATAAGGACTCGTGATATAATGTCAGTATCTTAGCTTCACCAATATGCTGAATGAATGGAATTTAATAATTATTTGGTTAACATAAGATATTGCGATTTGGCGTTAGAGTTGCGTGATGAGAAAGTGTTGACATTTGTAAAATAGGCATTGAAGTCACTTTGTGAGGGAATATTCGATTGTGAGGTGCATGCATCTTTTTATAATCTCATTCATATATTTAATAAGAGTATTTAGGAAGTGCTTGATTTCTTGTTTGTCATTGTTTACGCTAATTAAGTCGATAACATGTATAACTTAGAACTAATGAAACCACTAAATTAGTTACTCACTCCCACTTGGGACTGTGTTTTAAAACATCAACTAGGCATTGCTGTTGATATAAGTTCTATCGAGGCCTCCAGTGGGTATACTTGAGTCGGCTTATACTTTCGTCGTGATGCCTTGGGAGCGTCAAGCGAAGCTGGAAGACCTTGCTTTTATTTTAGTTTTGTGCATGTATATGTTAGTCTCCGAAAGAGCGTGCTTTATGTGTAAATTTTGTCGCATATGGTGGCTTGTACAATCCCCATTTTGGGCGATTGTCAATATCGAAATTGTATTTTTGACCATTATCCATATATTTATGAATTTTTGTTATCTCTATATCGTTTTGTTCCACTAATTTGAATTGCACAACTCTGATTATCTGTGTGTAAAATGAATTCAAATCTTAACGAGAACACATGTGCGTTTTATTAAGTTAACTCCTAGGAACTCGAGACCAAAGTCTATGTACTCGGGTGCTAATTTTTTGAGCGTTACATATGATTAGCCATGCAGTTATTAAGTCTCATTCATTTAGCATATTGGGAAGCTAGAGTACTTCCATTGTATCACCGATCTCAACTGGATCACTAGGCCCATAATAGCCGTAGCGGATCTACGCATGTGTCCCTTGATCCGTTTCTAGTCCATCACTCCCAATCAATCGCACATAGCGAGCAAGTTGTTACTATTGTTGCTCAACGGACACTACAGGGAAGCTCGTCATCCCATCGTAGGCCGACAACTCAAACATGGTGTCACATAACACCATGTTCGGTTCATGAGACTTGTAGGATCATATCGCTAATGATTATAAGTGTCACATTCAATGGGAACAGGACTATCCGATTTTCAATTAGTCATTGTCATACATTATGAACATAACATTTTCAACTGGGCATTAGGCTAACTCGATTGACCTATGAAAACCCCAAGATACTAGCATTGGGTGCAAAGCATCCTGTGTAGTCCGGTTACTGTCAGTCGTCCGTGTTCGACCCGAGTCAATTAAACAAGCATAGGATGACCGACCTAATACGAGTCACCCCTTAATTTGGACAATTTGATGACTGATCCAACATCAAAAGCAGTTTTAATCATCAACTAAGGACTAAATAATTGTTAAAGAATCATACTGAGATTATGCATAAACCCTAAAATCAGTAAGCGTATTCATTTAAGCATTTTATCAAGCATGTGAACAATCATATGCAAGTAATAGCAATATTTGCAAATATAACTAATATATAGGCATGCTATCCTACATTAAGCCACTCACAACAAACAATTATTAACTGAGATCTTCAAAGGTCGATAAGAGGTAACCCAGGAGTAATGGTATATACCTTAGGAGAGGATTATGTAATATAATCACACTAAGGTTAGAATTTTTTAGAAAAATCATCAATTTCTAAATCAAAATCCAAGGGAACTCATTAGGAACGAGGAACTTATGATTAGTTTGGTAAATCTAAGGATTGGATGAAATTCTTACCTCCAATTGCAAGTGGAAGTGGATTCAGTAGAAGATGTCATAGTAACAAGGGTTCGATTGAGAGGAAACCCAACAAGAAAACGCTCCAAGATCTCTCTCTCTCTCTCTCTCTCTCTCTCTCTCTCTCTCCCCCTTGTCTTCTTCTTCTTTCTCTATTTCTCTCCTTCTTTCCCCTTTTCCTTCTCTCAAAGCCCATCAAATTCGAATTTGGCGAAGGAGAGCCTAAGTGGGATGTATTTATAGTACCATAAGTGGTACTTTTGGCCCTAATGACTAGGTAATCAGTATTATAACTTTATGGGAGGTTGTTTCTAACTATCAAGGCCCACTTGGAGGTGTACAGGTCAATCTATGTAGTAGGATAATTAGCCATATTGATGATCTATGCATGGATGAAATCGGTCTACTATTTGGATGCGTCAATCGACGAGTATGATTAGAAGTTAGTTCAACGGTTATCGGTATCGCGGCTATACGGATGTGTAAGACAATACTCTAGGATATCATCCTAAGTTTAATTGCGATCTGATAACCCGAAAGCTACAACTTTTGCAAAGATTGAAGGTGGACAATTAATTTAAGTTTCTGTTGATTTTAACACAGCTTCACATAATACATGTGTTGCCCTTCGACTCCAAATTGAATGAATCCGCGCACCGCCTCGTCTTAATGTCCACAATGGACATCAAGCCTAAACAAGACAAACGTCTTTCTATAATTTCATATCAACGACACACTAATGGGCGATCTAGAGCTAATTTTGTAAATCTAGACATTTTTGAAATGAGTTAGGATCGGAGATTTTTCATGTATAACAGTTAGGATTTGATTTAGTTAAATCCATAGCACAACCTATTTTCAATTAGTGGAAACAATTATTTGGTCTTAATTGCTGTAAATCATTAATTTGTAGGCTAACGAAGGTAACTAAGTAAGCTTGTGCGATTTTCTTATAATGACCCTCACTATCGGCTTCAATGTGTATGGAAAAATCCAATATGTTACAATTTAGGTTGTCCACCCATTTGCCAACTCATTTTAATAGATGAGCTCAAAACCAAAATAGATGCAAATCTTAGGTGGACCACACCACAGAAATGGGTGATCACTGAAAGCCCACCGTTAAAAGCTTCTTACCGTGTTTATTTGCCATCCAACCTGTTGATAACGTTGTACAGACTTAGATGAATAAAAAAACACAAATGTCAGCTTTATGTAAAACTTTTGTGGCCCATGAAACGTTTTTAGTAGTCATTCACCACTGTTTGCTGTGGAGTGGTCCACCTAAGATATCGATTGGTTCATTTTTAAGCCCATAACAGTATTTATGGAAAAATGGACGGCGTAAATTCAGGGTCCCACCCACATCACTGGTTCTGGCATCGCAGTTTAGTAGATCCCGAGGTGGGTTGATATATTTTTCTTAAATCCACACCGTCCATCCATTTTGAAAGTTCATTTTAAGGCATTTTAAGGCATGATCCGAACAAGGAAGCAGATCCCAAATCTCAGGTGGACCACATGAACAAATAACCATCATTAAAAACTTATTAAAAGCCTTTGGAATCTTTATTTTACATCCAAACTGTTGATAATATCACAGAGAGTTGGATGAAGGGACCACACAATTATCAGCTTGATTCAAAACTTTTGTAGCCCAAAAAAAGTTTTTAATAGTAAATCACCACTGTTTCCTGTGGTGAGGTCCACCTGAGATCTGGATCTGCTTTCTTTTTGGGATAGTGAACTAAAATAAGCTTTCAAAACGGATGAAAGGCGTGGATGTAAAGAACATAGATCAAGATGGGCCTACAGTATGGGATCTACCGTAGCTGCGCCCCCAGTCAAGTCCCGTCCGTCGGAAGCGGATTGCCTGTTGCTCCCGCTACACGTGGCACAAGCTCTGTAGGGCTACTATGATGCATATGTTTTATCCACGCTGTCCATCCATTTTGCCAGCTCATTTGAGAGCAGTAGCCCAAAATTGATAAAGATCCAAAGCTCAAATGTACCATACCACATAAAACAGTTAGGATTGAAAGCTGCCCACCATCCAAAACTTCTTATAGCTACATAAGTTTTGTATCAAGCTTATATCTATGTTTCCCTTTATCCACGTATATGTGACCTTATCAACAGATGAGATGGCAAATAAAACATCACAGTGGGCCCAGGAAGTTTTCAACGGTGGTGGACGTTCAATCCCCACTGTTTTACGTGGGGTGGTCCACTTGAGCTTTGGATCGCATTATTTTTTAACTCGTGCCCTGAAATAAGCTGCTCAGAAGGAAATCGGATTGCGTCCTGAGTTACTTTGCATGCTTTTATCATAACGAGTAAACTCAGTTGAGCCCACTGTGAATGTATGTTGTCTATCCACACCGTCCATCCGTTTTTCCCCCTAATTTTAGGGGTTATGCCCAAAATTGAAGTATATCCAAAACTCAAGTGGACCATAGGAATAATAATTTCCACATTTGAAACCTTCCTAGGGTCTACAACAATGTTCATTTGTCATCTAACCTGTTGATACGATCACATAGACATGGATAAAGAGAAAACGCAAACATAAGCTTTATCCAAAACTTCTGTGGCCTCCAAGAAATTTTGATCAATGGTAGAGTTTCAATGACACTGTTTCCTGTAGTGTGGTCCACTTGAGCTCTGGGTATGCTTCTGTTTTGGAATCAAGCCCTAAAATTATCTGTTAAATTGGATGAATGGAGTGGAACAAATAAATAAATAACGGTGGATCCCACAGCGTACGCAATCGGCTTCCGTCAAAACGGATGGACCACGTGGATAAAATACATTCATTACGGTGGGCCCCACAACGTCACGCCACACGGATTATCCCTGTGGCGAGTGCAACAGGCAATCTGCTGTGGAGGTCCGGGACCATTGCTTTTACTATAAGTGGTACTAGAAAGTGCACCTGATCAGCTGATCCGGACCCTTCATTTAATGCACATCAGCGACATTTTAACCATTGAAAGTGCCCCTCGACATGTAATTATGAATGGCTGCAATCCACGTGATCCCACCAATCCCACCTTTTTTTTAGGATGGACCATCGAAGCGTTTATGGTCAAAATAGCATTAGATGCCCTCTTCTGTGGACCCACTCTCTGTTCCATGCTATTTAAGAATGGTGCGCGGATTGGATACTGACAAGGTCAGTAGCCAAATAGCTACTGAAGTGACGTCACCAAGCTTTGTGGACCATACCATGATGCATGTGTTGTATCCATGCCGTCCAACGATTTTTAGAGGTCGTTTTACTGCGTTACAAAGAGAATGAGATAGATCTAAATTTCAAGTGGACCCACCACAGAAAACCATGGGATCCATCACACCCACCATTGAAACATTTATAGGGCTCACAGTGATGTATTTTTGAGATCCATCCTATTCATAAGTTAACATAGAGATAGATGAAGTGAAAACAAAAATATCAGCTTCATCTGAAACTACTGTGGTCCCTAAGAAGTTTTGAACGGTGGATGTCACTGTCCCCACTATTTTGCATGGTGGGATCCACTCGAACTTTATATCTATCTCATTCTCTTTGTAACGCCATAAAACAATCTCTAAAAATGGTTGGACGGTATGGATACAACACACGCATCATGATGGGGTCCACAGAGCTTGGTGACGTCACTTCAGTAGCGATTTGGCTACTGACCTTGTCAGTATCCAATCCGCGCCCTTGAGAATGGTGGTGGATAGCCTGCACGTGACCATGACCGGGTGTAGGTCCCACAATCTCGCGTAGATTGTCTTCCACGCAGCCATCATACACATGGAAGCCGGTTGCGTGGTGTGCCGCACACCACCGACCTGCTGGTGTGTTGATGTCACCCAGTTATGTGGGACGTTATCAAGTTCCGTGGGCCCACCATGATATATGAGTTATCTCCACACCATCTATTCATTTTTTGCAATCATTTCAAGACATGGGCCAAAAAATAAAAAAGATCCAAACTTCAAGTGGACCACAGGGGATTAAATGCCTACCATTGAAAACTTGTTAGGACCCATACAAGTTTTGAATCAGTTGATATTTGTGTTTTCATTTCCTACAGGTCTGGGTGACCTTATAAACAGGTTGGATGGTAAATAAAAGGTTTCAATAGCGGGAATCATTGTCCCCACCCGCTCTTTGTAAAGAAATGAAAATACAAGGGAGTAATGTAATCTTTCCTTTTATGCAGGTATTATTTAGTAAAATTCGACTCATGGACGCATTTTGTGGTTAAATATTCATTAAATATATGAGAAGGTTTCAAATCCCACCCATTGTACCACAAGTTATTGTCCACTCAACGCCCTATTAATTGGATACAATATCCAACCTTTCCAATAGGTTGGGGCCACCATATATATATATATATATATATATATATATATATATATATATATATATATATATATATATATATATATATATATATATATATATATATATTCATTAGTTGGATCACACCTAAAAAATAATGTACAACCATTGATAAATAGCGAATTATATGTGTCACCTAAATCAGTTGGTATGGCTGGTTTCGGCCAAGAAAATTCTGGTGATGGAGGCAACCTATCTAACAGATTGGATGTTGCAAGCACATGAAAGGTTTGGAAGCTATTCAGACGTAAACTATATATATATATATATATATATATATATATATATATGAATGAATGAATGCTCACCAGTGCACCAAGCCTGGCACGGAACTCTAGTGGGCCATGGCAAAAGGAAACAGTTTCTTCCATTGATTTGCATTTCGCTTTGGTATGGCCCACTATAATTTCAAATAAGGCTGCAAATTGGACTTACAGAGTTTCAGTAGATGCCGCATCACATGGACTGTTCAAATTTTGTGCATAAGATGTGTGTAAAGGTGTGCATGGGTGCTCCCATAAGAATGCGTAGGTGAGCATTCCTATTGATGTGTGTGTGGGTAATGGTACTATGAGGTCGACTTCCCCTGAGGTCGAGCTGTGTGGGACCCATCGTGATGTGTGTTAAACATCAGTATTGTGCATTTGATGGGTGACTATTAGGTTATGGGATATCCCAAAAATCAGCCATATGCGGAACTCAAGTAGGCCATACCATCTAAAACCATGTGAAGACATGCCTAAAATATATAAAAATACTTGGTGGGGCCCACCTAAGTTTTGGATACAGCTGAAACTTGGTTTGACCCCTCATTCAAGTGGGACACACACAATGGATGGGCTGGATTTGTGAAACACATCTTAGCGGGCCTAATAAATTATTATGAATGTTTTAATAGGAGGGTAATCCCTCTTGATATTGTATGTGGTGTGGCCCACCCAAGTTATGGATTAACTTGATTTTTAAGCACGTAACCTACCATGGAACGGTGCAACTAACTGATGGGAAAGATTTTCGACACACAGCTCGACGTGACCTCATAGTACCATCTCCCTATGTGTGTGTATGTTTGGCGGGGGAGGGGAGGGTGGGTCGAGTAGTGTGGGCTCCACCATGATGTGTGTCAAACATCAACACCATTAGTCAAATGCGCCATTCCATGTTGGGCCATGGACTTAAAAATCAAGACAATCTATGACTTGGGTGGGCCACACCATATGCAACAATTGAGAGTGGTTTCCTCCCATTGAAACATTCATAATAATTTATTGGGCCCACTCAGATGTGTTTCACAAATCCAGGCCATCCATTGTGTGTGTCGTACTTGGATGAGGGGTCATACCAAGTTTGCATCCAAAACTCAAGAGGGCCCCACCAAGTGCTTTTATATGTTTAAAGCATGTCCATTGATTTTAGGAATATCCCATAACCTGAAGGGGACCCATCTGGCTGATGGGGATGTTCGACACACATCAAGGTTGGGGCCCATACTGCTCAACCTCATAGAAAGTTCCCATGAGCTCAACCTTATAGTACCATTTCATATATATATATATATATAAATCTACTAAACCTTGTTATTCTTTTACCCGCACTACCCTCCCATTTTGATTCGTGGGGCCTATTTGGTGTCTGTGTTTTATCTACACCGTCCATCTATTTTTTTTCGGATCATTTTATGGCATGATCCAAACAACGAGGATATTCTGGGGCTCAGTTCGGCCACACGATGGAAAAGAGTGGCATCAAATGCCCACCATTGAAACATTCATTGGACCACAGGGGTTTATTAGAAATTCATCCCATTCATCTGTTTTCTCATCTCATTTTAGGGCTTGGCCTAAAAATGAGGTAGATCCAAAGCTCAGTTGGGCCACACAACAGAAAATAGTAGGAAAAATGCCCATCATTAAAATATCTTTCAGCTATCTTGGGCCCACTTCGAGCCTTGGATCTGCCTTGCATTGTCCTAAAATGAAACGGAAAATCAGATGGATGGAGCGGATTTGTCACAAAAATCATCTAGGCCCCACATACGGTCAGTAATGCTCCTCCACTTAAATGTCCAACCTGTCTGATAGTAGTCGGACGCGGATTGCCTAGCCAATAGGCACGTCGCTATTGGATGGTATTTTGTAGACTGTCCATCTATTTTGGGTTATTATTTTAGAGCATGAGTCATAAATGAGTTAGATCTAAATTTCCGATGGACCACACCACAGCGTGGTTAACCTGAGATTTTGATCTTCCTCATTTTTCGGCTCATGCCCTGAAGTAATCTGGAAAAAATGATGGACAACATTGATAAAATATTTACATCATGGTGGCCCACTGTTATGTCTCGGAAAAATCCGTACAAGGACCCGAGTACCACCTCAGGCAGAAATCACCCAAGACCAAAACCTTTAGAAATTAGGTTAATATTAGCAAGTACTAAACTATAGTACTTATGAAATTGGCACTAATCACTTTAAATATGATCTGCAAGATCCAAACTGTGCAGTATCATTGACGTTACATTACCCTGAAATCTAGAATTCATCCCTAAACCTGGTTGCTCTTGGGAGCACACCGAAACTCCGTATCGGACCTGGACCGCACGTCGAAAGTCCGATAACCGCAAAACTATACAGTTATGATCGCATTACTGGACTTGACAATCCCTTCGGAAATCAAGTCTTAATTGTGTTTAGAAATGCACAACTTGAGCCTGAAGCAAAGTGTGTGAGAAATGTGGATATCTTTAGAAATGAAATCTAAATTTAAGTAATCTGAATCGTGTCGCTTGCGGGCCAAATATAAGGATTCAGACTGTTAGAATCTGACCCAAATACACCCTCGAATCAGGAAAAATGTCTCATACATGGCAATGCACTTGTGGCCCTGATCGAGTGCCCGTGACTGTTGAACTGAAACTGGTCCGCCACGGTCGATTTGTAAGCCCGATCGGACCGAAAACTTAGCTTGACCTAGATCCAATGTCAGAGAGCTTAAGTCCGACCGCATGTGGAAAAGGGGCTACCAGAAGTGCTCCGTTGGGTTGAAACAGACGCCTTTTGGATATAACCTAAGTATATCTTGGCCCTGGGGCCATTTCCATCAGTCCTAGGCCTATATAAGGACCTTAAACTCTCTCTCTCTCACCTCATACGAATTTAAAAAACCCTAAGGAAGAGAGAAAAGGAAAAGGAAAGGAAAAAGAGAAAGTGAGTGAGTGAGTTGGAGATTCCTCCTGGGATTCGATCCCATTGCTCCTTGGGTTTAATTACCGCTTCTACATCGCTATTCCGGCGATTCCGATTCCGTACTTGGGTAAGAAAACCTAACTCTAATCTGTTTTAGGGTTTCAGATAGTGTAAATTATGAAATACCTAACCTAATTCATGCTATAGGTTGCCAATCCGCCGTTGACAAAAGCTAAGTGTCTAAAACGAATCCGTTACGCGTTTACCGGCGTAAGGTGCGGACTATAAACGTATAGGTTATGGTTTTTAAGGCTTTCAATGTAGGTTAATGATTTATTATTAACCTGAGTGCCATTTCACATGCCAAATGCATTGTCTGTTTCGCTTTATATGCACATACGAACTATGTCGAAGTAGTGCATTTCATGTGTTTGTTGAAATGTTTGTATGAGTATGGATTCTGGATATGGGTTTGCCATGATTAAATATTGTAGACATATGGTTGAGGTATACGTGATAACTCCTTAGTGAAAGGATTTGCCCTAATACGTGCTATCACCAACATACGTCATGTATGTTGGAATATGTAGTCTAAGTGTTTGTAGAAATGTCTGAATGAACATGCATGTAATAACTTGTACTTTACATGGGTGTTGAGATGAGATTCTCAACTACCTTAATTATGTGTATGATTTCCTCCATATAACTTATATTCTTTGTCTGTTTTACTTAGGGACTGTATATGTGCGAATTTATATTTAAGTTGAAATCCATCAAATGCTCACATGCTTGTATGATTGGAATTAAGCATTCATTACTGTTTTGATTATCTTATATGATTATCTGTTAAAAATTGAATGTATTTGGGATTACGGTATAATCTAGGTAATCAGTAGCAGGCACTGAATAGGTGGCTGAGGTTGTTTCGCCACATAGGACGTGATCGATGAATCCGGGCCGTACTTGGGATGTCGGCAGTGGTTAGGCCACATGGAGTGCTTACGTACTTCATGTCGATCAACTCAACGTGCGCTTGTACTAGTCGAGCTCGTCAAGTAACCCGATTGACCCAATGTATGTTCACCATGTATGGACGTTACTGCTTAAATCTAAGGTACCAAACTCACCAGTGAAAATCCCTTTAATCTTGGTACCTCAATCCGCTAAGACTCATAAGCTGGGCATGGTGGTATGAGACACCGTGGTCGAGTTGTCGGCCTACGCTGGGGTGACGAGCCTCCCCGTAGTGTCCAGTGAGCATCACAGCCTCGTGGGCCGAATACGGTGGTATAGGACACTGTATTCGAGCTATCGGCCTACATTGATAAGGTGACGAGCCCTTTGTAGTGACCTCGAGCATACGCTAAGACTGCATAGAGGCGACGAGCCTTTCCGTAACAACAAGAGTATAAACTAGGCCTACACTGATAAGGTGACGAGCCCTTTGTAGCGACATAGAACCGTAATATCGTATGAGATTTACTAGGACTGACGACCTTAGAATGGATCATCGTTTGGGAATTAATATAAGGGAGGTACCTTAGCTTCTCAATCCTGCTATATGAAAAGGACTAATAAGAACTCGGTAATCACATTCATGCACTGCACTGCATGTGTCGTTTGACGTTGAATAGAGAGCACGAGGAAGTGACTGACATGCGCGACCGTTAGATGAAGATCGCAGAGGGAGTGCAGGTGAGGGCATGTATCATTTATACATACCATTCTTGCATTAATCAGAGTACCTAGAGATATTTGATTGTATTATTTTATCATTACTGCTTGACTGAATTGAGAACATGTTAACCTTTGCTTTATTGTTCCACTGAGTTAATTACTCACTCCCACATTACGGGACGGTATTTTAAACACCAACCAGACTTTGTCTTAGTCGCAGATGGAGACCCGACTGATGAAGCAAAGGCGGACTTCGCAGACGATGAGGATGCTTCCTCATATATGCAGTATTCAGGCGGGTTCATATACACCGTTCTGATCGACGGGGCTTCAGGGTTATACTTGTAGTGGACTATTACATTTTTGACATTTTGTATTTTGAAATAATACATGTAATTATTGACCTGGCAATGCATACATACTTTGGGGACTTATACTGATTTGTAAAGTTATACATATTTGAGTCAGTCTTCCACTTGCGTATGACAGCTGTCCCTAGATTATGTTTTGCTGATTTGGCTTAATCTTATTCATGTTTTATGCACTAATACAGACAACATTTAATCATCATTAAATATATTGCATAAGTGATGCGTTGGAACTCGGAAGTCGGACTTCTACTTGACCCCCGATTTTCAGGGCGTTACACCCACAGATCATCGTCCAATGGCGAGTAGATACAAGTGGTGTCAGTAGCAATCCCTGTCCTTGCCTAACCATCATTACCAATGGAGTTAAATCTCCTTAAAACCCTTGCCCCAGACTCGGTCGGGCGCCTGCCATAGTGTTCGTGACCAATCCACTCCGTTCATCTGCTTCGCCGGTTCTTTTTTAAGGCATGGGAGCAAAGAAGAATTAGATCAAAAGCTCAAGTAGGCTACACGATGAGAAAAAGTGTGAAAAGACGCTCACCGTTGAAATATCCCCTTGCTATCATGAGGCCACTTTAACCTTTAATCTTCTTCATTTTTGGCTCATGTTTTAAAATGAGCTTCCAAAACAGATGGACGAATGAGTTTCTCACAAACATTAATGTTTTTTAAGGTGACCCTAACGTAGTTGGGATGAGAGTTGCACAACATTCAATGTAAATAAATGCGTTCAAAGGGTGATTGGACATTTAAGTCCACATCACCCATCAGTAGGTGGGGCCTACCATTATGGATTTTACAAATCCTCCTCGTACATCAGATTTTTCATATCATTTTAGAGCATGGCTAAAAAATGAGGTTTATATAAAACTCAAGTGGGTCACATGAGCACAAAGATCAGGCATTGAATGCTCACCGTTGAAACATTCATGGGTCATAGATATTTTGTGACAAATAGGGTCATATGAGGCAAAGACCATACATCAGGATAGGAAGAGTGGGTGCTTAACACCTTCCCACTCTATAATCACAGTTCCATATTAAGAATCTTTGACAAAATACCATGTAATCACTTTATGATTGATTTGGTGCTTAACACCTTTCTACACCTTCCTACTCTGTAAAGACCAACAACACCTTGCTCAACCCTTGTAAAAAACTATAATGCCATTGACCTTCTGCTACAATATACTAAAATTGTTCCTCCTATTAAATTTCTGTATATCGAATTTTTTTTCTGACATCTTTGCTCAAACCTTGATGTTCAACCTGATACTCTAATACCACATTGTTGAGAGTGAACCTGCTGTATATCACATCACAGTAATGTAAACTTGAGCCAACAATAAACCCGAATCAAACCCTAGTGTTAGAAATTTGGATCTAACACCACTCATAATTCGTGCGCTTTTATGGAAGCATGATAAACAAAGATAGAACAATATAATAATACAGGATAACCAAACCAAAAGTAAACGATCACAAACACAATAATATTTTATGTGGAAAAACTCTTACAGGAGAACAATTACGGCACAAAGTGATAGAGATCCACTATAATAAAAAACATAGAATTGTATAAACTCACCTTCTTCGATTACGGATGTACCCAATCTCGCCTTGTGATACACACCTCTAAGAAACCCCTAAATGATATGAGAAATCCTTCCTAAGTTATTTATAAGTGTAGAAAATTCTCTCCATTGAAAAACCTTAGCCCCGTGATAGAAAACACTCATATGGGATTAAACCCTAATGAAAGAATTGGACTTGAATACCCTGTTTTGCGTAAAATTGTGAAACCTGATGGTAGCACAACGTCGACTGTGAACATCACAGTGAGTCACGACCGACCATGGCCTGCAGAGTGCAAAGCATCTATACAACACTTTTTCCTTCCTAATTTTTTCGTCGCCCTAGTTCTTCTATTCCTGTAGACATAGGTCTAGGTCAATAACTCTAATCAATTGTCAAATTTAACTTGACAGTGATCATGTGTGTTGAGATCTTGATTTGAGCATCAATTTTATACCTAACCATATTTCTCTTTTCCCCTATTGATATTGTCTTGAATTTGCTTTCTTATGAGATTTATTTAATACTCCGTTGGAGTGTGATGATTAATACGCAGGCACCTACAAATTTGACCTCTGGTTAGCTGACACTTGTTTGCTGAATTGAGACCATTCAATTTCTTTTAGGACTGTCCACAAATCAGATGGTTGGATGACCACATAATCACATTACTATTTTTATATATATTAAATCTGTACCGTGGCCCATAATTTGAACGGTTTGATTTGAGGCATTATTATGGCACGTGTACAAGCTTTTACTGCCTGGGTGAATATACTTTCCTGGAAGACTGAAATATCCTTTGTCACAGGACCTTTGTTACAGAAGCCACAGAGGTTGGGGGAGCAGCTGGTGGGACCACACCCATGTGAATAAGTGATGATTCAATACCTACCATTAAAAACTTCTTAGGGTCCACGGAACGTTTATTTTCCATCCAACCTGTTGATAAGGACACAAAGACCTGAATGAAGGTACCACACAAATATCAGCTTGTTCCAATACTTTTGTGGCCCACAAGAAGTTTTTAATAGTCAATCACCATGTTTCCTGTGGTGTGGTCCACCTTAGATTTAAATGAGACCATGCTCTAAAATGAGCTATCAAAACTGATGGACCGCGTGGATGTAAGGTAAATACATCACAGTGGGCCCACATTCAGAAATCCACCGACCTTGTGGATCCGAGGCATCGACCAAAGCCATGTCCGAGTCCGGGAACGTGGATTGCGTATTGACCTTGTGGAATTGTGGTTAGGTTGAGAGTTCGGTTTGTGGTCCATCCACCTTGGTTTTACGTTTCAGATATCTTATGTTGGAACCTACTAGTAAGGACGACGGCTCAGGTGGGTCCCACCTTGATGTTTATTTAAAATCCACTCTGACCACTGGGTGCATCACACTATGCTAGGCTCAGAGCCGAAAGATGAGCTCAATCTGTGATCTAGGTGGACCAAACGGTTGGAAAGTGTAGAGGGAAACTTTCACCCTCCATACTTTTTCCTTAGGTATGGTCCACATAAATCATGGATAGGATTTACGTGAACTACATGTTAGCCTTATTTTTTGTCACTGGGCCTAATTTGGGATTACACATCATGGATAGGTTTTACGTCTGCAATCTCTCTTCTTGCATTGCATTGTATAGTTAAACCCAAGGAGATGTTATTTTGATGCGCCGACACAGGGAAACATGTAAGGAGGGTAGTTTTTTTTTTTTTTTTTTTTTCTGGTGGCCACTACATGATGGCCTATAGTCAAAATCTCTCATTGATTATACAAGCAACCACAATAAAATATGCACCGTTGATCATCATTTGAGTAGGCCTCCATTTGGAGGACCCACTGATCCGATGGCTATCATAGTCTGGTCACATTGATTTTTTTTGGATGTCCTGCCAAATAAATGAATATCATCTGGTGGGCCCTGCTATTATCAACGTGTCCTGGACTGAAAGTTAGGCTGGTCAGCTCATCACGCGGCCCATGCGATTGTATCAGGGGTCATTGGCCGTCCTTTTCCAACCGCCCGCCATTCTTAGGGCTAGGTGGGCATGGAGCCGAGTCAAGTCGAGGTGAACCAAGCTCGGCTCGGGTTGTCGATGCCGAGCTCGAACTCGAGCTTGGCCTGGAGCTCAATATTGAAGCTTGGCTTGTTTGCAAAGCTGTCGAGTAGAGCTAATGGTTCGAGCCGATTTGAGTTTACCTCGAGTCGAGCTCGAGCTTGGTGGGTGAGAGAGTAATGGATTTTGTTCTTGATCCTCCTCCATTGATTCAGAAGAGAAGTTAAATAGAAAAATTTTAAAGATGCAATTTACATGACACTCCACTAAGTGAAATTCATTTTTGGTTTGGCCCGACAACCGAAACAGGGTGTAGTCCATCTTTCAACAGTCCAAAAAATCCATCTGTGTGGGCCCTATGGTAAAAGAATCATGAGCCAAAAGTATCCTCAATTGTATGTTCTGAATTACCCATTATCAAGGTCATACTTTCCAATGGATAGAATTTTGAACAAACCTGGGACCACAAAAAGTGGGACCACTTGTATTGTTACTGCTCAGATAAAAGCGCAGTTTCCATTACCTTGCAGATGATTTGAGGACTTATAGCTCATAACATATTCAAGAAGGATATGTCTATTCATGTGAGTGCTCTATACAATTTACAATCTTGGATTTAAGAGATCGTCAACACCAACATCAAACTCTTTGCTGTTGGGGTGAAAGCAAAGAGATCCCACTTCAACTTTCTCCGCATTCACCGTAACTTTAATATATTTATTAATCGAGCTCGAGTTCGAGCTTCGAGTCGAGTTGAAATCCCCCCCCCCCCCCGGTCGAACTCGGCTCGAATTCAACTCAAACTTCAAATAAATAACTTGACTCAGCCCGAATTAGCCATTCAAGCTAAGTCAATCTGAGTTGACCCGAGTCGAGTCGAGGGAGTTTTTCGGGCTAGCTTGACTAGTGAACAGCCCCGGTCGTTCTTCTGGAAACGGATTGGCTACTCCCCCAGCCATCAATCAATTGCTGGTGTTCGGTGCTCTATAGCCCACCATAATGTATGTGTTTCATCCATGCCGTCCATATATTTTTATAGATCATTTTATGGTATTACATGGAAAATGAGGTATATCCCAATCTCAAGTGGACTACATTATAGGAAACAATGTTGAATAAACGTCGACCATTAAAAACTTTTTCGAGGCCATAAAAGTATTGGATCAAGCTGATATTTGTTTTTTCCCTTCATCTGGGTGTTTATGACCTAATCAACAGATTGGATGTCAGACAAACAGTATAGTGGGCCTTAAGAGGATTTAAATGATGGATATCTAATCACTATTGTTTTCCTATGGTCTGGTGCGCCTAAGATTTATATCCCTATTCTTTTTAGAATAAGCAATAAAATGATCTTTAAAAATGGATGAACGGAATGGATGAAACACATACATCATGGTGGGGCCCACATAGCACCGACCACCAGCCACGGGGCTGGTGTCAGGGGGAGTAGCCAATCCGTTTACCATTCTTGAGCCCACTGGAGAATCTTATGTACGGATTAGATGGCCATTAATAATAATGATAATAAAATAATAATAATAATAATAATAATAAGTTTCAACCTTTGAATGATTATCATCATCCCTGTTGGGATGGAAGCGGATTGCGTACCGAGTAAACTCTGTGCAGGTTAATAGTGATTTATGTATTCTATCCACTCCGTCCGTCCATTTTAACTGATAATTTTAAATATTAAACCAAAAGATGAAAGAATATCCAAAGCTCAAGTGGACCACACTACAGGGAATAGTGTGAATTTAATCGTCTATCAGCTTTGAAAAAGAAATTCTTGGGGGGAAACAGCTGATATTTGTGTTTTCCCTTCGTCCATGTCCACATCACAGTAGGATTACTTTTCTTTCTTCTGTTTTTTCTCTGTATTATGGTCTACTTGAGGTTTGGACTAACGCATAAAATGAGCTGAAAAAACGGATGGACGGCGTCGATAAACCACATCAATTCACGGTGGTTTATTTCGATAGGGAGTTTACAAAATCGGACGCGGATTGCGTCTTACCCCCGCACGTCTCTAGGCACGAACGGGCAGTGCTGTGGACGGGCACACCGTGATGTATCTGTTTATCCACGCCGTCCATCTCTTCTCTTAGATCATTTCAAGTTATGTGCATATAAATGAGGAAGATCCAATGCTCGAGTAGACCGTAATAAATAATAATTTTAGGTTGTATTAAATGCACAAATCATTAAATACAAGCGTTATCTATGGTGTGCTCTACTTGAACGCTTGATCTAACTTATTTTTGTGCCTATAACTTAAAATTGTATGACCAAAAGTTGAACGGCATGGATAAACAAATACATCAGGATGGCCTGCCCACACAACTGGCTGTTCGTGGCTATAGACTGCGGGATAGGATTAGGACGCAATCCAAAGCCTGGTTTTCCTCCGAAGGCTCAGGAAGTTCCTAGTATGCTATGTGGGGCCCACCGAAATGTCAGGGAGTAATTCATGCTGTTGATCCGATTTTTCGATCTCATTTTAGGACATGAGACAGAAAATTAGGTGGATCCAAATCCGGGTGCTTACTCTTGTCCGGGTGGTGGACTCTCAGGAGTTTACTCGTGGTCAAGGGTTCGAGTACCCATAGGTGGTGAAATTCCACCAGCATGAATGTGTGGGGTGTGTATACGTGTGTAAAAAAATAAAAATAATAATAATAATAATAATGGTGGATTCAAAAATCAAGTGGGCCATATGAGAGGGAAACATGGGGAAAAGGTTTCCTACCGTTGAAACCTTTCTGGGCTCCACTTTAATGTTTATATGCCATACATCTTAAGAACTTCCTTCCACATGCTTTTGCAGTAAATCCGTGTCCCAAAGTCTTTCGCAGGAAGCTACTGGGCCTGGGATGCTAGGTGGGCCCATAGTTCCATGGGTAGCTTGGAAGCAATATTGCGTAGTGTGTAATTCACTATGCTTAGCGTACTGGGCCTGGGATGCTAGGTGGGCCCATAGTTCCATGGGTAGCTTGGAAGCAATATTGCGTGGTGTGTAATTCACTATGCTTAGCGTACTGAGTAAACTCTGTGAGGTCCAGCATGATTTATCTATTTTATCCGATCAGTCCATCCATTTTAACAAATAATTTTAAAGCTTGACACCAAAAATGAAGCATATAAAATGTTAAAATGGACTACACTATAGGAAACATTGAATTGAATGTCTACCGTTGAAAAATTCTTGGGGCCCACAAAAGTTTTGGATCAAGCTTATATTTATTTTTTCCTTTCATCCATGTCTGTACGATCTTATGAACAATTTGGATGACAAATAAACTTCACCGTGGGGCCTAGAAAGATTTCAACTGTGGAAATCACTATCCCCACTGTTTCCTGTGGTATGATCCACCTGGTCTTTGGATATGTTTCAGTTTTGGGCTCAACCCCTTAAATTAGATGAAAAAACAAATGGATGGACAGTATGGATAGGCTACCTACATTCAAGATAGGCCTAACTAAGTTTACTTAGTACGATGAGAGCATAAATTCATCACGCAATCCGACTTCGGGTAGGATGCTCAATGCAAAACCACGCACAGGCTCGTTATATGCGCGTGGTGCAACCCGATGGGCTAACCTGAACTATTGAAACCCCTGGTCGTTGCTACTAATCAACGTCAACGTCAGATCTGAAGCACGGGCAACAAGAAGTATCCCATGCGTGATCCCATCCGCCCACTAAAAAGAAGAACAGGTGGACCCCACATCACCGAGTGGCACCGGATGGACACTCTCTCCACTTGTTACAGGGTCCAATTTGCATGCTGAATTTCGGTGGATAGAGTTCCGTATCATTCCCCTGTTTGGATTTGGTGAGCTTTTACTAATATGCATGTCAATCCAAGCCGTCCAAATCATGGTACCATCGCATGGCCAAAATTACACAACATGGTGGTAGCAGCCACCTAACTCGTGACCATAAACAGACAAATAGAAAGAAGATGGAGGGTCCAGATTTAGCAAGCAATGCTTTGGGTTGGAGAACCAATGGTTGAATGAACCATGGCCCAAAAACCACAATGACCTCTCTAATTCTCTAAGGGCCTGTTTGGCTGGGCAGATTGGATGGTATTAAAGTGGATTGCACCAATTTCAAGGTAATGAGTCACTAGATTGGTGCAAGATCTATGGGATTGCTATATCCCTGGATTGCTATATCTGGTCTGTTTGGCACGCCCGGCCAATCCCGAGATTAAACCTTCCAATCCCTTTCTATTCTTGCTGGGGTGGTGGACTCCTCGGAGTTTCAACACCCGGTCAAGGGTTCGAGTATCCATGGGTGGTGAAATTCCACTAGCGTGGGTGTGTGGGGTGTGTGTGCGTGTGTAAAAAATAACAAAAAATTTAAAAACATCCCTCGAACCAAACACATCCCAAGCTATTTTGAAGGGATTAGGGTGGATTGGATGGGATTTAAAGGTAATGATGGTGATGTCAGTGGATTGTCTTAAGATCCGTGGGATTGCTCTATCACGGGTGTCTGTTTGGCACCCCTGGCCATCCCAGGATCTATCTTCCAATCCCATTTAATCTGCCCGGCCAAACAGGCCCTAAAATTATAGACCATTTTCATTCTCTGTTCACCTTTTTTAGATGTCAAGTTGCATGCCATGAACCGATGGCTAAGATGATCTCACTTCTTATGGTGACCCACATAATCGATGTTCTTAGAAGTGTGGCCCTCAATCATGAGAAACTTCATTATTTAAATTAAGTTGTTAGTGTTAATTCACCATGTTAGAAGAAAACGAATAATGCTTTACCTACCTTTATTATTTCACCAACCTCTACTTTCCTTATCTCCCTTGGTTGAAGTAACCGTACACTTTAAGTGCTTCATCTACCTCCAATATCTCACCAACTTCTACTCAACTATTTTTAAAAGATCTTTACCTTTTATCAATAGACACATGTCATTGTTGAATTAGCTTCTTTGTCGACTTTTTTACCCTTGTAGTATACTTGAGAACTATAAATAAGTGCCTAGAACATATAAATGCGAACTAAGAATTTAATGTATTTCATTGAAAGAAATAAGTTGGGTAATTGATTTATTTTCATTTTTAATTTGAGAAATATAAATTATATTTATTTTGTATGATTCTAAATTTATTTTTATGTAAACTCTATAAGTAATAAATTTAAGATAGGCCGTGTTTGGTAAACATCTAAAAATGGGTTGATCTTATTTTAACTAATAGTGGATCTCTAATATATATAACCACTGACAGTATGAATTTATTAATGTAAATTAAAATGGAATGAACTCATTTTTAGGCATATGCTTAATAGTGCTTTAGTATATAATAATACTACCAATCTAAATTACTTTGTTACCATCCACCCATTACTCACCTTTTATATCTGTATATTTTGTATTATGTATGCAGATGAAGGTAATCTAGAGTTGATTGAGATATTTGAGGAAACTAAAAAAAAAAGGTATACACATATATTCTTTAAATTTTATTCATAATATCACTCTTATAATTTAGTTTAGTTATGTTCATACTTTGATGTTGATTTACTATATATCTTTCTTACTTTTATTTGTACTTTATAAATTATTTATCAAACAAAATATAATAATAATAATAATTTATTATTCAACTGATGAATCACTTTTTCCCCTTGGTATGGTACACGTGAGCTTTGGGCCCATCCCCTAAAATAAGCTTGGAAAATAAAAAATAAAAAAAAATTCCTCTTTGCCTATATATAGGTACATTGGAGTTTATAAAATTGTGTGTATATGGTAGGATTCCCAGAGCTCACCTTCTTATTTTGTAAATACCTGAAATCCTAGTTTTTGGGCATCCAAGAACCGTTCATCTTGAAGTTGCCCCGATCGGACATCAGTATTTCTTCGGTTTATATTCCATTTATATTTGATACTCCACGGGAGTGTGATCTTTGATATGTATGCACTGTTATTCAATTAGTTATATAACCATATCTTTTTCTCTTTTTATTTGGGTTTATATTCTATTTTGATATGTATGCACTGTAAATCAATTAGTTATATAATCATATCTTCTTTTTTTTTTTTTTTTTTGGGTTTATATTCTATTTATATTGTGACCCATAATTTAAACTTGTCTTGATTGGAGACATTATTGGGTTACGTGTACCACTCTTTTGAACTATGTTGGACTAACGATTTGGTTGATCTTGGGACCAGTACGTAATGTAATTGTATGCTATCCTGTGATATTTTATTGGCATGGATACAAAGATGTCTGCTTGATTTTAAGAATTATGTCATATTTTTGTCTTTTAAAACAGATGGCCGGAGTGTATTTGTCATGAACACCTCTGTGGGCCCACACAGCGCTGTAACAAGTATATAATCTGTTATTTTATCGTGGAGTGTTTTTTTTTTTTTTTTTTTTCGTTTTAAGTTTATATTATGCGTAGGTCATCATTTATTGTTTTCAAATTTACTGAAACATCTTTATTTTGTGAGATTCATGGCAGAAGTCACAAAATCAGAGCAAGTATATATTACCTACTCGTTTACTGTAAAAGATGTCTCTTATTTATTCTTGTTGGGGAAAAATATGACAAGTCCGGATACCCAGTTATGGAATGGACAAACTCTATTGACTCGGCCCGGGAGTTCGAGGCAAGAAGCCTAACCGAGGCAAGAGACCTAAATGCATTAAGGAGAGACTTAGCTCGGTTTATAAGGAATAAAAACTCCAACCGATACTTATAAAGTCATGAGTCAAAGGCAAATTACATAGATGCATGAAGTTGAATCGGATGACGAGGCAACAACATCTAAAAGACCAATGAAGACCTTAAATTCAGAAGCAGCCTGGCCGACCATAAAACTGACTCAATTAGGTCGGTTATAGGTCGGCTATCGGAGTAAGAGAGGATTCGATTACGGATCGGATCCATCTTGCCCGACAGAATGCAGACAACTTGACCCAGAAAGCTAGTCTAGATTAACTCGTTATTAGAGTCTGTCAAAACTGGGCCGAGCAAGGAAAAGACAGCGTGAATGAACAGCTGTCCCGAAAATCTCGTAAAAGGATCCCCGATCCCAAGGATTTTGGGATCAGATGGAGACCAAAAACGGATTGAAATCAAATCTCCAAAATAACAGGGAAAGAATCCCTGCACGACAAGATCCTCATATTCCTATAAATACAGAGAACACTCCAAGCTAAAGGGTACGCAAAAAACCTTTCTTAAAAATCATTCCTACATTGCCCCATCACTGACTTTAGCATCGGAGGGTCCCCGGCTTTAGGCAGTGTCTTCTTTGTTTCATCCTTGTGCAGGTGGAAGATAGGAAGAAAGATTACCAGTTTTTTGCACCAACAGTTTGGCGTCGTCTGTGGGAAGCGATACGAAAAGTCGTTTTTCAGGCTCTATCTAGCAGCTTCAAATAAGTTCCAATGGTAAGGACTAGAAAAGTTGTTCAAAACGAGCCTGCTGAGGCCATTACTGCACCATCGGCACTTGAAGACCCGTCGGATACGAACTGGGTCCAAGGAGCTCAGAACCAACCCGACAACCGACAAGGCCCTGTTCCCCGTCCAGCGTAGTGCGCTAAATCCCCTGCTCAACAGCCCATAGTCAACCCGCTCAGTCTACGGTGACCTGCCCCTAAGTTGGAAGTAGGAAAGCTCCTCTTCCTCGTCTATACTCACCCTACTCGACTCGTCAAACTTTGCATCACCTGCATCTACTGAAGTGTTTGGTTGGTGTTTTAAAATACCGTCCCAAAGTGGGAGTGAGTGACCAACTCAGTTGGTGCCATTAGCCATAAATTACATCAAATATCAATTCTATGATAAATTCAATGAAAAGTGTACATTCACACATCTCTAACTAATCTTGTTAATGCATATACATGAATTATAATATGATGCATGACCTCACAACAACACTCCATCGAGCGACTTCGTCTAACGATCGTGCATGACCAACACTCCCTCATTGTGACCTCAACTGCCGCGTCACCAACTGTTACGCCCCGAACTCGGGAACCGGGCTCACAAAATTTCCGATCGCCGAATCCGGCGCTGACAACCTCCGTAGAACCCCATTCTCGGCTCCCGGCACCCATTTACCAGGTTCCGATCCTGGGATCCTACAAGAAGGATTTCTAATATCAATTTAATTCATAACGAGCATAACCACAAGCATAACCCACGAACAATGAAGATTCACCCACCTTTGATCTTCTCGAACTCGTCCTTCCACCGATGCAATCTAGAGCTCTAAGGTTGGATTTTAACAGTTGAGATGGACTTTGGAGGGTGGTGATGAGAGATAGGAAGGTGGGCCATACCAAGGTTCTCCATGGAAGCCATGGACGCTGGAGTTGCTTGTCTTTGGAGAATGATAGAGAGAATGAGAAAGAGATGGGTGATGGGAGAGAAGTGATGGGAGAGAGGAATGGTGGAGTGACATGAGAGGTAAGGTGCTTGTTGACTTTTTGAGGTTGCTTTTGTACTTGTGCATGGGGAGAGTAATGGGTTGAGTGATGGGTGTACTTTTGATAAATGATGTGATTGATGTGATGGATTTGATAGATTCTCTTGGAATTTGTAACGTGCGGTGTTTTCCTCGAACTGAACGTTGGCCCACATCTCCTTGCCCGGGTGTCGCCTCAGCGCGTGAGACGCTGCGTCGAAACCGCAATGACGGCGTGGTTGCAATGATACAAGTTTCAAATTGAGCCGACTCTGATATGCAAGACTCAGCTTAGAGTCGCCCGCAAACGTTGGATACAGGTCGAGGGTCGCCGGAATTCGACCGGAGAACCGCAGAAGCCTATGGAACGGTACGGTTTAGGATACGGATCTTACAGCTCTCTCCTCCAAATAAAAATTTCATCCTCGAAATTTAAACACGACACAACCAATACAAAGTTCACAAGGGTGGAAAATCCTATCGCTAGAGTTATAATCAGAACACAACATACCGACATTATCAAACACCCAAGAGATGGGGATAACGCCCACGAACCTCAGCCTCACGCCCCCAAAACGCCTCATAAGTACTACGATGAATCTACTGAACCTCGGATCCTGGATTAGATATAATCGAAACTAGAATACTATGCAACCTCACAATCTCAACGGTAGGGAGCTATATCAGCAAATTTCTAAGTTATTCAAACTCGGGGATCTAATCATTCTAAGTTCTCAACAATCATAGAGTATAGGGTAGCTATCAGTAGATATGTGATGTTATCTTCAAATATTCCCAAGTTATGCTCTGATACCAACTTCTGTCACACCCCGAACTCGAAAACCGGGCTCACAAAATTCTCGATCCCCGAATCCGACGCTGACTAGGGCTGTTCACGAGTCAAGCTAGCTCGAAAAGCTCGCTCAACTTGGCTCGAGTCAGCTCGGATTGACTCGGCTTGAATGGCCGATTCGAGCCGAGCCAAGCTAATTATTTGAAGCTTGAATTGAGTTCAAGCCAAGTTTGACCAGGGAGCATTTCAACTCGACTAGACTCGAAGCTCGAACTCGAGCTCGATTTATATTTATATATATATATATATATATATATATATATATATATATATATATATATATATATATATATATATATATATATAAGTTTTAAGTTTAAACTTAAAAATAAAAAAATAAAAAACAAACCCTAGAGTATCTACCCGCACGCACCCACTTCCCTTTCCCTTTCTTCTCTTTCTCTGCCCACTGCTAGCCGCACGCCCGCCCCGACCACCACCACCAGTTTTCATTTTAACTCCATAATAGTATGATTTCAATTTCTTGAGATCTACTTCTTAGGTGAGAAACCTAAGAAATTCGAGATGGGTTCTTCTCAGATTTGTTAGAGCTTCAAGGAAATTCAATGATCTGATTGGCTAGAGCTCTTTACTTGGATTTTTGATCTGTGTTCTGCTCTGTTTCTTTTCTAGTACTTGGATTTTTGCTAGTGGAAGAAGATCAAGAACAGATCAGTTCTTACAGGTTTTCTCATTCGATTCGAAGCTTTGTTTGGTTTTTTCATTGGGTTTTGCTTTGATTCTCTTAAGATTTTTGAATTTGTCATCAATGGAGGAGGATAAAGAACAGAATCCATTACTCTTTCACCCAACAAGCTCGAGCTTGACTCGAGGTAAACTCGACTCGACTCAAACCACTAGCTCGACTCGAACTCGACTCGACAGCTTTGGCAAACAAGCCAAGCTTCAATGTTGAGCTCGAGGCCAAGCTCAAGCTCAAGTACATCACGGACAAGCCAAGCCAAGCTTGGCCCACCTCAACTCGACTCGGCTCGATGCCCACCTCTAGCGCCGACAGCCTCCATAGAACCCTATTCTCAGCTCCCGGCACCCATTTACCAGGTTCTGATCCTGGGATCCTACAAGGAGGATTTTTAATATCAATTTAATTCATAACGAGCATAACCACAAGCATAACCCATGAACAATGAAGATTCACCCACCTTTGATCTTCTCGGACTCATCCTTCCACCAATGCAATCTAGAGCTTCAAGGTTGGATTTTAACGGTTAAGATGGACTTTGGAGGGTGGGGATGAGAGATATGATGGTGGGCCATACCAAGGTTCTCCATGGAAGTCATGGACGTTGGAGTTGCTTGTCTTTGGTGAATGAGAGAGAGAATGAGAAAGAGATGGGTGATGGGAGAGAGGAATGGTGGAGTGACATGAGAGGTGAGGTGCTTGTTGACTTTTTGAGGTTGCTTTTGTACTTGTGCATGGGGAGATAATGGGTTGAGTGATGGGTGTACTTTTTACAAATGATGTGATTGATGTGATAGATTTGATAGATTCTCTTGAAATTTGCAATGTGCAGTGTTTTCTTTGAACTGAACGCTAGCCCACATCTCCTGGCCCGGATGTCGCCTCAGCTCGTGAGACGCGGCGTCGAAACAGCGATGACGGCGCGATTGCAATGATACAAGTTTCGAATTAAGCCGACTCTGATGTGCAAGACTCGGCTTAGAGTCGTGCGCAAACGTTGGATACAAGTCGAGGGTCACCGAAATTCGACCAGGAGGACCGCAGAAGCTTATGGAACGGTACGGTTTAGGATATGGGCCTTACACCAACGTAACTAATGCAATGCGAGCGTGAACATGTTAGCCGAGTTTTTAGTTAAGTCCGTTCATCTAGCAGGTTGGGGAAACTGGTACAGCCCGACGATATCAATGCCCTCATCCGTTTACGAGGCCATAATCCCTTAACACGCGAGGCCAGGGCCCCGCGATCCTTGATCCCATCGAGTTCCTCACCCCCGATTTGCAAGCAGGTGAGGAGTGCTGGAAAGCGGGATCGCTCGCGGATCACTATGAGGAGGCTTGTCACCCCAACGAAGGCCGATAGCTCAGACATAGTGGCCCATTTCACCATGCCCGGCTCACGAGACTGTGGATCAATTTCTAGTTGTTTTCAGTGGGCGTCAATGGGCGAGGTGTTCCAGGTTCTAAACAGGCGTAAGCAAACATGGTTAACAAATACGGTTGGTCAGTCGGTGGACTAGGTCGCTCAAGTTCAAGTGAGCACGAAACGCACGACATCGAGTGCAAGCAACCCATGTAGTCCTACTAATGTCGCCCTTCCGCGTCCGCCCAAATTAGTCAAATTAGTCACAGGACGGCCCAACCAACGGGACCACCCTTACTACTCTCAATTTCCTGACCAACCCAGAGGGTGGGCTATATTTAATAACATTCTAAGCAGCTAAGAGTTCATCTTCAAGTACAAATGGAATTAAGCATACAATACATTAAGGGTCTGTTTGGCTGGGCAGATTGGATGAGATTGGATGGTATTATAGTGGATTGCACGGATTTCAAGGTAATGATAGCTGTGTCAGTGGATTGGTGTAAGATCTATGGGATTGCTATATCCGGTCTGTTTGGCACGCTCGGCCAATCCCGGGATTAAACCTTCCAATCCCTTTCAATCCCTCGAACCAAACACGTCCCAGGAAATTTTGAAGGGATTAAGGTAAATTGGATGAGATTTAAAGGTAATGATGGTGATGTCAGTGGACTGTCTTAAGATCCATGGGATTGCTATATCCCGGGATCAGGATCCCGTGTCTCTTTGGCACACTTGGCCAATCCCGAGATCTATCTTCCAATCCCATCCAATCTGCCCGGCCAAACAGGCCCTAAAGCATGAAATTTCAGGATATTAAACGAATGCAACTACATCTTAACGGCATAAATTTGACACATGTGTGCGTGATGCCAGACTACTTAAGAGACAAAATATCACACATCATCCATAGTCTAGGAAATTTCATCCATGCATACAACAGGAAAGAAAAATAAAATAAAAGAATGAGATGCAAGAATGAACATGCAACACAAATTTCATGCCCAATCAATTTGAAGAACAATCAAACATCAATTTGTCATTTCATACATGTTGGGTAGACTTATCATATAGGTTCCTAACTAGGTTTTTCTCTAATTTAAGTATGCATATCAATCTAGCATCCACAATCATTAAATTTATCCTAAAATTGATACTTGTCCACCTAAGGATAATGGTCCGCACCTATGGATCATTGAGAGCTTGCGGAATCGACATAGGGATCTTGAACTCGCGGGTCAATTCGCTGAGGTCCTGAGTCAAATGCATTTGCATGTTAGGATTACATACAAGCCTAACTCAACACAATGAACTTCTAGAGAAGATGATTGGTTACCTTCCCAATCAATTGGAAGTCGTGCTTGTAATTGTGGATATGAGGTTTGTTGAGGAAAAGGAAAGAGAGGTTGCAAGGTTCTACCTCCCTTGGGCCCCACCTTCAGCTACAACTCCTTTTTTATCCCTTCTTCTTTCTCTCCTTTCTCTCCCTTCTCTCATCTCCCTTGTTGCTGGAATTTATGTGGGAGTGAGTGAGAGTGGGAGTTAAGGGGTTTTATTCCTTAGATTTGGGCCAAATGGCCTTAAGTTCTAATAATTTCCTTCAATGGCCCTGTGGGACCCCTCTTTGGCTGATGGGGCTGCCCTGACACTCCCCTGGCCACCAAATTTGTCGTATGGGTGCTCCATGGCCCGATGAAGGGTTGTGCAAAATTCGAAGGCAAACGGACGAGGGGTTTTATCGTACGAGTTCGATCTTCAAATGGCCATGTCGGGTTCATTTCTGGCTGTTAGGGCTGCTCTGATGGCCCACTGGTCATGAAATTTGTAGGATAGGTGCCCCATGGCCCGATGAGGGGTCGTGCAAAGTTTAAAAGCAAACGGGCAGGTGGTTTTATCGCAATGGGCCGATTTACAATCAACGGTCACCGTTCCACGATTGGAGTTCAGATTTTGTGGATAGGTGTGGAGAAATGTTTTCGGCCTTCGATGTAAACTTAGAAGAGATTCAACGGCTGAAATGTCTCATTTCTCTATTTCAAACAAGAGAGAAATTGATTTAAAATTTTAATCATTGCGCCAAGGCTGGGGTGAGTCGCGCTTGGCAAGTGCCGACTGGGTAGTACGAATATTCCATTTTTAGGCGCCCTTTGGGTCCATAATTCGTGTTGGACCACAAGCCCAGCAAGGTCCACGGTCTCCCCAAGTTTTAGATTTTTCTGATCTTCCTTTGCCATTGCATGGCCCACACAGACATTTGCCAAATACAATCAGGCAAACCGGCTTTATGGCACGTACTCGGTCCAACCATAATCAAACTTGACCGCATTAATGAGATAGTCCGGGTTAATTTGTCGGTGGTATCCTCACATGAGTGGTCTAATCGAGCAGTTCTGCGGCAGTTCCCATGTGGACGCTTCAGGACACTGTTCTGGTTGGCCGAGTATTACATTGATCGAAAACTTAATGGCCATTAGAAGTTTTTAATGGTATGCATCACTCTCCGTACTGTTTTCGGTGGTGGGGTCCACTAGAGATCTAGATCTGAATCATTCTTTGGAACATGTATTTAAATTATCTCTCCAAATGGATGGATGGTGTGGATACAAAACATCCATCATGGTGGGGCCCACATAACTTGGTGACATCAATTCAGTAGCCAGGCCGGCTACTCAACCTGTCGGTAGCTAATCCGCGTCCCCTTGCGCAGGTGAAATCCTCGTCCCCCAATCCGCTTTCATTGACCAAATCTACATTGGGTCCCACGATATGGACGGTTCTGTTTGAGTTATTTCAATGACCAATCTACATTGGGTCCCACGATATGGACGGTTCTGTTTGAGTTAATGTACTCCACGTGTACATGTTCTGGGCTCCTTCCTACCAACATCAAATAACTATTCTTCTTCTTTTTTTCTTTTTTTCTTTTTTTAATTCTTTGATAGAAAAATCAGGTTCCTGGTAGAAAAATCAGGTTCCTCTCGTTCATGTATCATCCATCTACCATTAATGAGCCATGATCTCTAATAAACATGCATGGATACTATGTACATTGTAATAAATACCACATTCAATGTGGTACAACTCATATGTATGTACTGCTCGCATGGTGCATTCATGCTATAGGGACGCGGATTGCATGTGCCATGGGGATGGGAAGTTCCTGTAGTCGGAAGCTTTGTGGGCCCAAAGAGATCCCTGTGAACAATCTACTCCGTTCATCAGTTTTGCAAGACCACTTTAGGACAGAATTATAAAAATAAGGAAAATGCAAGAATCATGTGATCCACACCACACAAAAAAGTGGGAACGGAAACTTCCACCGTTGGAACCTTCCTTGAGCAGACCATTATGCTTATTTGCTATCCAAACCGTTCATAAGGGTATTAATGCTCAGTTAAACCGTAAGCACAAATATCATCCTGATAAAAAAACTCCTGTGGCCCCACAAAGTTGGTGAGCATTCAATCTTCATGTGGTTTGGCCCACAGGAGTTTTGAACTCTTGTCCTATTTTAACCTTGCAAAACTGATGAACGGCGTGGATTTTTCATGGACATCTATATGGGCTCCACACAAATTCCAACTACGGGAACTTCAGGTGTGCAGGCAATCCCAACCATTCCGAGTAGACCATTGTTTAGTTATCTAAGCCATTGATATTATGGTCACCTCTATGACTAATCCATACACAAAAGCCCCTGAAATTGAATTAATCTCATTTTAGTTAATATCAATTATGTATTAGAGATTATGGTTTATTGGCATTTGGTTGTACTAAATATTGAAATATTTAATAATGTTTTGTACCAAATTAGGCTGATTAATGATGAAATATTAAGAAATTTCATTATTTATTTTTCTCATTTTTTACACCATCTTAGTATAGACAATACAAAATAAGTAATTAAGAATAACAAAAATTTGTATTTCCTTGGCGATAATGATGACCACGTGTGATTAGGCCCACCGTTGGATCAAAGCCCTGGTGTATATAAAATTATTATAAAGTTTCTATTAGGTGGGCTTCACATTATAAATGATATAGATTTAACAGTTAGATTATTTTAAATTGAGTGCACTAGTGGAGCCCATAGTAGGTGTTCTCAAATTAGAGCATTAAAATGGTAAGAAAGATGGCTTCTTACAGCGGAGACTCCTAGTTCTTATAGAATTAAGTCATGGTCACTAGTACTGACATGTATCTACCGTGGTGGGTGGGGTAAACGGATTGGCTACTGACCCTGCAACTAGCTAATGGCCAGTGGTTGGTGCTCTGTGGAACCCACCATGGTGTATGTGTTTCATCCATGCCTTCCATCCATTCTTCTATATCATTTTATTGCATGAGCCCAAAAATGAGGTTGATATAAATCACAAGTTGACTGCACGGTGTTGATTGAATGCCCACTATTAAAAACTTCTTCGGGGCAACAAAAGTTTTGGATCAAGCACGAATAATTTTTCCTTTCATTCAAGTCTTTATAACCTAATCAACAAGTTATATGTCAAATAACCATTACAGTGGGCCCTAGGAGGTTTTTAACAGAGGTGTATGCAAGTTGAACTGAGTCAAGTAAGGCACAACTAGACTCGGCTCAGCCACTTACTGGCCCAACTCAAACTCGGCGCGGGTCAGTCCTTGAGCTTAACTGGCTAGCTCAGCTCAGTTCAATCAGCAGCTTGAGCCAATTCGAGTCGAGTTCAAGCCAAGACCAAGCTGAGTTCCCGCATGTAACATTTTCAAAAATATATGAACTGCACCTTCAAAATCTCACTGTATGTAAAACAACAGCAGTAACTTTATAGGTATTTCATCAAACACCTTCTAAGCAACATAAAAATCAAGAAAAAAAGAACTATTCATTTCATATACATACCTTCCTTGCCACCGGCCACACTTCATTGAGTCATTTTATCAAACACTTGGTAAGCGTGAACAACATCAATATCAAAGTAACTAAGTCATTGAACTGGTTCGATCCGAGTTCAATTTGAGTCAAGTCGAGTTCGGGCAAGCTCAAACTCAGTTCGAAACTTTTTCGAGCTCAAAAATCAATTCAACTCGGCTCAAACTTAGTTTCGAACCGAGTCGAATCAAGCTTTTTGGAGTTGAATCGGGCGAGCTAACCAAGCTAAGTTGGTTTGTGTACAGCCCTAATATTCAATGGTGGACATTCAATCACTATTGTTTTATCACGGTGTGGTCAACCTTAGATTTAGATCTACCTCATTTTTGGAATCAAACCCTAAATTTATCTTTTCAAAATAAATGGATAGTGTGCATAAAACACATACATCATGGTGGGATCCACATAAAACTGACCACTAGCCATGTCACTGGCCAAACTGGGTCAGTGGGTGAGATCCCTGACTGTGGGGGCCCATTGTGATGTATGTGACTACATTCATGCTGTCTGCTTGTATTGAAAGCACAATTTTTTGGATTCAATGTATGTGTTTCATCCATGCCATCCATCTATTCTTCTGGATCATTGTATAGTATGAGCCCAAAAATAAGGTTGATCTAAATCTCAAGTGGACTGCACAGTGTTAATTGAACGTCCACCGTTAAAAACTTCTTGGGGCCACAAAGTTTTTGGGTCAAACACATATATTTTTTCCTTTCTTCGAAGTCTTTATGACCTAATCACCAGGTTACATGTCAAATAACCATTACGGTGGGCCCTAGGAGGTTTTTAATGGTGGACATTCAATGACTATTGTTTTCCTATGGTGTGGTCAACCTTAGATTTAGGTCTACCTCATTTTTGGAGTCAAGCCCTAAAATTATCTTTCAAAATGGATGGACGGCGTGGATAAAACACATACATCATGGTGGGGTCCAGATAACACTGACCACTAGCTACTGGCTGGTGACAGCGTCACTGGCCAAACTGGGTCGGTGGGTGGGATCCCTGACTGTGGGGCCCACTGTGATGTATATGACTACATTCATGCTGTACCTTTGTATTGAAAGCTCAATTGTTTGGATTCAATGAAGCAATTCCAAATCCCAGGACCATATTACAAGAAGTAATGGTGATTGACCATTCAAAACCTTTTGTGGTCCACAAAAGCTTTAGATTAAGATGATATTTGTGTGATCACTTTATCTAGGTGTTTATGAATTTATCAACCGATTAGATGGAAAATCGACATTCCAGTGGAATGCATGAAATTTTTAACGACGAGGATTCAATCATGATTGTTTTCTGTGGTGTAGTCCACCTAAGATTTGAGTCAGCTTTATCTTTAGTTTCATGTTGTAAAATAAGCTTTCAAAATTGTTAGACAGTGTGGATTAAAGGTACATATTATGAGCTCTACAGTTAGGATTCACCTAATCTACTCACATTATTGAAAAGGATGCAAGGCATGGAAGATATAATTTCATTGTAATCGTAACTTATAAGATTAAGCCCCCACCTATTGAGAAATTTATCAAATCCTAACCGTCCATTTATATGCTATTAAATGAATAATTATGAAAGTCGCTTAATATTCTGCTGCGGGGCCTGGCAACATATCACCCGTTCATCTGAATATGTGTCAGGCCCGACGGATGGAGATGAATTCTGCCCAGGCCCGGCCCATGAACACTGAAGGGCCTGTGAAAGCTGTCAATGCCAAATCTGGGCCAGGCCCATTTATTCATGGGCCTGACTTGAGACCCAGAGTTGGAAAGAGTCGTCTTTTTTGGCCCAGGCAGTATGACCAAGTGGCACCTTCCCAACCGTAGATCTAAGATATGCATGTAATGAATATGAGACAAGTGCACTCGCCCTGGGAGCTGACAAGTACCTGTGCAAGATAGTGGCCGTTGGTCAGCAAACTGTAGCCTGTCTTCATGCACGATTTAAAAAATAAAATTAAGAATATGTGATCAGCAGGTATTCTACCATGCATGTGGCCCACCTGATGATCATATCAGATTAATATTTGAGACATGGCATCTATTCATCGGCCATAACCTGATTAGCGGATCAGATCTCCAACACGTGTTTCTCATTTCCACGTAGGAGGTGGTGCTTCTCATAACCTGTGCAAGATGTGGTGGAGCATTCCATTCAGTGATCCACGCGCCGTAACAAATATGAGATCTGTTTCAATACATTCCGACGTATTGCTGTTTCTTATATCAGCACTATAGCAGTTGTGTATGATGAGGCATATTGCAAAATTCCAAACCATTTAAATGATGGGACCCACCAATGATGGGTGATACCTGAAGGAGTATTGAAGTTAGAATGTCCTGTCAACGGCCCACAGAATAACAGTTAAAAAGACGATCCATATTCATAGGAAAATAAATCCTTTTTTTCGTGTATTCCCATCAATGGTGAGGACCATCATATAAACGGTTTGGATCATTGCAATATAATCCGAGATTCAAAATTTACTGTCTCAGTGTAAAAATTACCATGCATCCAGGTGGAGGCGGATTGCCTGTGACCCTGGGCCCAGAGATATTCCTGTGCCCGACTTTGTGGGGCCCAAAGATGTGTCCTTGAAAAATCCACTCCGTCCATCTGTTTTGCAAGACCACAATAGGATAGGAGTAAAAATCAGGCAGATCCAAAACTCAAGTGGGCCATACCACCGAAACAGTCAGGATGATATTTGTTTACTATAGTTTATCTGAGTTTTAATAACCCTATGAACGGTTTGGATGGTAGATAAACATCATGGTCGAAGGTTGCAACGGTGGAAATTTATGTTCCTTTTGTTTCATTTGGTGTGGCCCATCTGAGCTTTGTATCTGCCTGATTTTTGTATTTCTGTCCTATTGTCGTCTTTTAAAACAGATGGATGGAGTGATTTATCAAAGAATCTTATGTGGACCACACGGTAACAGGCAATCCGCTTCCCATTCGAAATAACACGTAGATATGGTACGAGGATATTGGTTTCAAATGATGCTCGCGAATCTCAGCCATTTATTACATTCCAGCGACCACACATTAAATCACACGGCTATCGATAACGACCCGAAACCGCAATTAAATGGTACCTACCTAGTCGGGTCCATAGTCTATTTAAAGTATGAAATTGACATGATGACTTTGGACGGCTGGATTTAGAAGATACGGTAGAGATGGAAGATTCAAATGCGATAGAGCATCTCTCCACAGCATTCGTGGCAGGGTGACTTATCATCGGAACCGTTCATCTAGTTCCTCCTACTACAGATGGCATATTGGTCAAAATAAATATATGACTGATCATCTCAGCCATCTTATCAGAGGCCTTAAAAAACAGCGGTATAAAACCATTAATATAATTACTTTACATGTCCTATTATTTTAACACAAGCCACAAATGATAGTTCCCAGTAGATGGATGGTCTCGATTGATCTAGGACTAAGTTGTTTGGCATCTATGGTGGCCACCACGTGGATGGAATATAGGAGGAAATAGAAATGACCGGACAAGTTTGATTGTCTCTTATTAAATGTGAACCGTTGGTTTATTTTGGACCAATGATTCTTTTTCGGGCCACTGATCGGGTGGCCGTCGCTATCTCATCTACTTGGTTTCCAGGAGTTCAGTCATCTGTCACGTGGCGGCCCACCGATTGAAATGGGGCTTATTACCGTACACTAGTTGCATGTAGTGTTCCAAATATTGGTATCACATCACGCATGCAATGTATTGACTCTATCATGTAATATATTATTGTCGTTAGGGGTGTACATTGAGTTGAACCGAGTCTACCTGGCCTCAGCTTGGCCATTGGCGGATCTCAGCTCGAACTTAGCTCGGCTAGGTCCTTGAGCCTGATTGGCTAGCTCGGCTCAGTTCCTTAGCAGCTCGGGCCAGAGCTCGTCGTTGAGGCATTTCCACAAACACTTAAAATGCAACTTCAAAATTCCGCTGTGTGTAAAACAAAGACAATGGTTTTACATGTATTTTATCAAACACCTTCTAAGCAACGTAAAAAATCAAGAAAAACAAAGAAAAAAATAATATTCGTGTCATGTATATACCTTCCTTGCCATCAGCCACATTTTGTTGAGTCATTTTATCAAACAGTTAGTGAGCAACATCAATGGCAAAGTAACTGAGTCTTCGAACTGGTTTGATCCGTGTTTGATTTGAGTTGGATTTGAGCTGGATTCGATCTGAGTCGAGTCGAGCTGGGGCCTGCTCGAACTCATTTTCGAGCTCAAAAAATCAGCTCGACTCGGCTCAAACTCAACTTCAAACCAAGTCGGATCAAGCTTTTTCAAGTCGAGTCGAGCGAGCTAACCGGGCTAGCTTGGTTCGTGTACACCCCTAATTGTTGTTAGAAAAATAGGAGAGCATTGAGAAATTAGATGAATTTTTCAATAAAATTTTAAGGATAGTTAAAAAAGACATTAATACCTATTTATAAATCAAAATATTACCAAAAAAAAATAACACACATGATATGTTTTCTTTATATAAGGTCTTAATATATGCTTTGCTTAACTGAATTAATACAAGTATATTCAAAATTTATTTATATAATTTATAAATGTAAAAAGATATGTAAAAACATAAGCTATATATTTAAAAGCAGGATAAGAACCACTAGTAAGAATCACTAGATCAAGTTACGTATATGTTTGATTTTATGTTTGGACATAAAGATTGCATTTGATTTGCGAGAAATTAAAAAAATTAGTTTTTATTTTATTTTATTTTCCATGACTCACTCCATCTCCTTAAAATCTTGAAATCAGAACTTTCAATTTATAATTTTTTATGCAAAACAAGAAAAAATATGCATATGTAATACTTAAATACTAATTTAACATGATTTACATTTAAAAATATATATATTGAAAATTATAAATACTCAACATATCAAACATGTAGAATGTTATCAAATGCACAAGTAAGATACAATATATATTGTGGGATACATTGGCAGATATTGTCAATACTTAAGACAATGGTCCCAAGGAGAAGTTTCGTTGCGTTTTGTCATGTAAGATGAGGTTTTCAATTTTATAAGTTGGGCCTGTAGTTCAACGATCCAAGCCGCTTGCACAATGGGTTCTACAAGGATGGCCCATGCACAAAAAATCTCCTAGACTGGAAGATCCAAGCCATTGGATCTTTGAGCTTTTCCTGCTTGAACATGGACCGTGGCTTCTTTTTTTTTTTTTTTTCCTTCCTAAATGGAACCAAGCACATTTTTCCGACGTCCAAATGTGGTTGCACGCAGCAGTAGTAACTCATCTTGACCGTTCGTGGAATGTGGACCTCTTGAATAATAGGTAGAACAAAAATCTCAATGAAGGATAATCCTGACCACTCAATCTATCAAGTAAGTTTTTCTCATTATGAACGGTCCATACATCTCCCAACAACGCTCATCTTATCAGTCAATGCTAGATCAACAAATGATGGGTCCCCATTTTTCAGAACCAGGAAAGGTGTAAACCGTGCAAAGATCTAGACCATTCATGAAATAATAAACCTCTTAGATAATACCTGGAACAAAAATCTCAATGAAGCATTATCCTAACCGTTCAATCTATTGCATGATCCTAACCATTCAATCTATTGCCTAAGTTCTTCTTATCATGAGTGGTCCATGCATCTCCCAAAAGATTTAGATTAACAAATGATGGGTCTATTTTTCAGAACAAGGGTGTAATAAAAAGATCTAGACCCTTCATGGATGCAGAGCCTCTTAAATAATAGATAGAACAAAAATCTCAATGAAGGATAATCCTGACCACTCAATCTATCTCGTAAGCTTTTCTCATTACAAACAGCCTATATATACATCTCCCAACAATGTCATCCTATCCATCCATTTTAGATTATCATGGGTCCTATTTTTCGGAACTAGGAAGGATATAAACCATGCAAAGATCTAGACCGTTAATGGAATGCTAAACCTCTTGAATAATGGATAGAACAAAAATCTCAATGAAGGATCATCCTGAGCACTCAATCTATAACCTAAGTTTTTCTCATTATGAACGGCCCTTACATCTCCCAACAACACCATCTTATTGGTTAATTCTAGATTAACAAATGATGGGTCCATTTTTCAAAATCTAGAAGGGTGTAAACTAGGGGTGCATGTGGAACCAGTAGAACCGGTAACCCGGACTGGAACCGACCAAACTGCACGGTTTGGTCCGGTTTCGAAGTGCACCGGTTTTAGTTCCAATTTCGAAAAATCAAAGAAACCGATTAGTTCGGTTTGGTTCTCAATTTGGGATTATATAGAACCGAACCTGGAACGGAACCATCCCAAATAATAAATATTTTTAAAAATAAAAAATAAAAAACCCTAATCCCTATACCATGATTTATGGTTTATAATGTGCCCTTTAATTGTTTCCGTAAATGTATTTTTGCATAACTTGCACAATATCCAAACCATTCATCAAATGGATCACAACACAAATGGACATGAACTGGATTATTATATATATATAAAAAAAAAAAGAGCAATTGGACTGAATTATAAAAAGCCCAGAACTGTAGAATTGATCCGGAATCGAACCGGTTTTTACGTTCTGGTTTTGGTTCGGTTCTAGGGTACAAACGGTTTGGTTCCGGCTCCGATTTTCCCGAAACCATTAGGAATGATTTGGTTTTGGTCTCACCCCAGAATTTGACTGAATCGACCCGCATGCACCCCTAGTGTAAACTGTGCAAAGTGTTGGAAGTTTATGCTTGGAAAACTATTTAAGATAAAATAAAATTAAAATGAGAAAATAAAAATAAAAATGAAGACTGATCGATTTGAAGAAATTGAGGTGTTATTTGGAATAACTTGACTTGAAATTGAATTTGTCCTTCATGGACCGCTTCACCAATGCAATAAGATTCTTCAGACAATCGACCTCCAGAATAAGATGACTATTACCGCATCCTAGTAATGCACTCGTTGTACACTGGCTCAAATCATTTATAGTTTTAACCCAACACTTAACCATACTTTAAAGGCAAAACTAAACCTTTTTTTAATTCTTTTTTTCAAACACTTGAAAATCAGATAAAGCCTATTTATGAACTATGTAAAGTCATCCTTAAGGGCCAAATGCTCTGCAAACTCGTGCGAATCTTTTTTAGAACTCATCATACATGATGTGACTCCAAAATATGAATGGTCCATGTGAAGCAGCAACTCATGAAACCCCCCAGGCTTAATTTATGCTTTGATCCAAAACTTTAGTGGGCCATGAAAATGAAAACGGTTTCCTCCCTTGATTTGCATTTCTCCTTGCTATGGCCCACTAGAATTTTAGATCAGGTTGAAAATTTGTCCCTTGGGGTTTCATGGGATTCCACATCACATGGACCGTTCGAATTAGACGCTCATAACATGTGTGAAAAGGTACACACATGCATAAGTGCGCAGGTGAGCGTGACTCCCCTTAAGGGTACTGAGACACCATTTTAAAAAAGGTGGTGACTGTTAGGTTTAAACCCAATTGGTGCTCATTGGTTTGAAAAGACAACTATTCAAAACAAATTTTTTTTTTTTTTTTAAAAAGAAATTATATATATGAAAGAGTGCTACCTTTCAAACTTGCATGATAAGACCCGCAGTCTTAAACACATCTATGGTTACAGCCAGGCCTAGAAACATTAAATTATTTTTAAAATAACTTAAAAATACAGCACAAAGTTCTAAACCGATCATGGAATGCTAAATCTCTTGAATAACACATAGAACAAAAATCTCAATATAGGATAATCCTAACAACTTAATTTATCACCTAAGTTTTTCTAATTATGCACGGCCCATAAATCTCCCAACAACAGCATCCTATTGGTCGATTCTAAATTAACAAATAATAGGTCCCATTTTCAGAATCAGGAACCGTGTTAAACCGTGCAAAGATGGGCCCACATATCATATCAGAAAAACGCTTGCACACCTTGTGTAGCTATCTACCGAGGTCACTTTCTCTGCCGTTGAAAGCCTTTCTTAGCCTCCAAGAGTTTCCTTCATGTGCTTTAGGCTGTAGATGAACTTTTCTTTCCTGGACATTGATGTTGGCAGTTTTGTTTTATCCTAAACAATATAGGCCTAGAAATATCCTGTGGCACAATGGAGCCAAGCTCTGTACATCTCACCGCGATGTATGTATTTTATCCACACCGTTCATTCATTTTTTCAGCTCATTTTAGGACATAAGTTGAATGCCCAGTGTAATGTTTTATTTGCCATCAAACAAGTTCACGAGGTCACACAGATCTGGATGAAGGAAAAATACAAATATAAGCTTGATCCAAAACTTTCATGACCCTGAGATTTTTTTGTTGGTGGGCATTTTGAGCTCACTGTTTTACGTGGTGTGGTCCACTTAAGCTTTTGATCTGTAATATTTTTAGGACATGGCCTGAAATGAGCTGGTGAAATGGATGGATAGTGTAGATAAAACACATGATAATATATCATGGTGGGCTCCACAGCTTGGGCTATATTCTACCATGGGGATATGTGTAACAACTCTTTTTTTTGTGGGAACTAACCCCACCGTCTGTTTGCGTGTGGCCCACCTGAGTTTCCGATCAGCCTCATTTTTTTGCCTTATATCTTATCTTGGCCAAGCCGAGATGATGGACGGAGTAGATTTAAATTATTATTAGTGAGACCGACCATATCTTAAAAAATAAAAAATAAAAGTTATATCTTCCGCACGACTAAACCACTTTCTCCACTTTCCTTCCTTTTTGTACGGTAATGGCCGTCAAACTTCCTACTAAAAGAAACCGTCCCATAATTCTCACTCATCCATTCCATTACGCATCCATTTATAATATATAAAAAAAATTAAAATCGAAGGAATCAATTGAATTAAAAAAAAAAAAAATTAAAGTGAGGGAGAGAGAGCTCTGTAAATCAAGAGGGAGGGAGATTAAAGCGGGGCCAGATCATCAAACTTTAAGGTAGGTGATCTTAACCTGAAATTTATCATTTTCAGTTATTATTATGTTTATTTAATCCAAATTTTCGTAGAAATATTATTGTCAGTTGAATTTTTTTATATATAGGGATTCTACTCATTTAAGAATTTCTATTTTATTTTTAAAAAAAATATTTAATACTGAAATAATTTATATATAAATAAAATAAAATAAATTTACAAAATAAAATAAATAATTTATTTAAGATTATTTTATTAATTCTTAAATATTTTGTTAAGAAAAAATAAAATTTATTAAATTAAATTTCAAATAAATTATAATATCTTATAATATTTTACAGTACAAACAGAATATATAATTAATTATTTAAAGTATTAATGATTCATTATGCAAAATTGTGAATATAAGTTATGTGAGATTGATAAGTATATATAAGCAAATATGATTATGAAAATAAAATAAAAATATATAATAATAATAACAAATTATAAATTATATAATTGTAATATGTAATCAGTATTAATATGATATATAATAAGATATATGATAAAATAAAATAAAATAAAAATGTTTATAAGATCATTAAGGTATAATAAAATATAAATATTATGTTTCATAATAATATAGTAGTCATACAATATAATTGTAGGTTACAAAAAAAAAATGACAAAATATATAACATAATTAAAGTAAACATGTGCAAAATAACATTATATTACATAATTAATACATAAGTATTTAATATTATTTATATGATTATGTTATAAGTAACAAAATAAAAAAAAATTATTTGATAATATATAAAAGTTGTAATAAATATAATTTATTATTTTTTAAAAAATTATGTAAATGATGATATTAACAATTTAACATAAAAGTAATATAATAATTATATTAAATGTATCAAATAAAAGTAAATTTATCAATTTAGATAGTCAATTATAAAACAAGGTTAATTATACTGACATAATGTTGTAACAAATAATTTATATAATAATAATAGTATCCAAAGTCCAAATTAATATCTTCCTTAACCTTATTCAATTTAGATTTAAAAATAAATAATAATAAAATTCTGAATTTAGATTTAAATAGTTAGATAAAAAATAATAATAATAATAATAAATTTTAAATTATCAAATAATAATTTAATTACATTATTAATGTTATATTATAGAAATCAGTGTGATAATTTTTGTTCTGTAAAGATTATAGAAATCAGTGTGATAATTTTTAATTCTAAAATTTGAAGAGTTAATTAAATTAAATTTAAATGAACTTAAGTTTAAGAAAATTTTTAAAATTTTGGAATTGAAACTAAAATTTATTGTACATTATTTCATAGAAATTCCTGAATTAAATAATAGTAAAATAATACTTTATTTAAGTATTTGAATTATTAAAGTTTCAACAAAAATTTAAATCTAGAATTATTAATTAGAATTATATTGTTGATATTTTATTGTGAAATAATTATTAATCTTACATGTATGTTTACTATTTATTGAACATTAAATTTTATTATGTTAGATGTAACGTAAGCAAGTAGGGCAATCGTGTCCCTTGGGTAAAAGACCCTAAATTAGCAAGTAGGGCAATTGTGTCCCTTAGGTGAGAGACTCTAAAGTCAGCAACTAGGCCAATCGTGTCCCTTGGGTGAAAGATCATAGAACACACTTGATCCTTTAGAGTCGCCTTTGTGTACGGCGTATGAGTACAATTGTGTGCGTGGACATACGTCAGGAGTACAACTGGAGCAGTAGTCTGACCAGCTAACGTATAAATGGGTCTCTCACCATGAGGTACTAGTGCGTGGGCGTTAATGTAACGTGACTATCCACTTGGATACGGTGTTGTAAGAAATAATATAAATGTTATGAGTATTCATGGAAATATCACATGCATTGTATTTTCACAATTCTATTATTAAATTTCATTATCTGTTTTCTATTCCTTCATTTTTATAAAATTGATATTATCTGAACATATTAAATTTTGGATAAGAAATGACCCTACTGGGCTGTTATGCTCATCCTACTAAAACAAATGCACAGGTGCAGAGCTAGAATACTACGAGCAGGCGGGCCTCTACTATTAGCTTTATTTTTATTTTTTATTATTTTTTTAAATTATGTTTAGTTTTAATACAAATCATTTTGTTATTTAAGTTTAGGTTATGTTCAAATTTCGATGTAGAAAGGGAAAACTATCAAAATGGTTGAATTAAATAAACATTTCAGTTGTATTTCCTTTTAGATGATGTTGAGTGTTGATTGAATTTGATTAAATCAACTGGATTGTAATTAATGTCATTATATTATAACTCACACCTTGGGATTCAGATCCCGAAGACCTTATTCAGATACTCAAATTTCGGAGCGTGACAATATGCGTGTGGGGTCCACTTAAGCTTTTGATCTGTAATATTTTTAAGACATGGCCTGAAATGAGCTGGTGAAAATGGATGGATAGTGTAGATAAAAACATGATAATATATCATGGTGGGCCCCACAACTTGGGCTATTTTCTACCGTGGGGATATGCGTGTGGGGTCCTTGCTTATGCCTCATGTGTGTGTATGGGGGTGAGTGCGTGTAAAGTAGAAAATAGCGTTATGCGTATGGTAGGTGCCATGAGAGATTCTTTTGTCTTTTTCTCCTGGATAGGGATGTGGACATTTTTTCTCATGACCAGGATTTTGGCATTTCTTTCTTTTGCTGTTTTTGTTTGCTTCTTATTCTTTTTTCCTGTACCTTCATCTTTTGTACCTCATGCATGTTGCTGAGGTATCAGTCAGTGCTGTGGGCCATAACATTATGTATGTGTTTTATCAATGCCGTCCATCCATTTTCCAGCTCATGATAGTTTATTGTCTCAAAAATGAGATAAATCTAAATATCAAGTGGACCATGTTACGTGATTGAATGTCCACCACTAAAAACTTCTTAGGCCACAAAAGTCTTGGATCGAACTGATATTTGTGTTTTTCCTTCATCCGGGTCTTTGTAACTAATATATCAATAGGTTTAAACATTACACTAGGCCTTAGAAATTCTGTAATGATAGGAGTTCAATCAACAATTTTTTTTTTTTTTTTGATGTGGTATGGTTTATTTGAGATTTGGATCTGCCTCATTTTTTGAATCATACTCTAACATAAGCAATAAATAAATAAATAGCCGGCATGGATAAAACACATACATCATGATGGGTCCCATGGCATAGACTTGTACCGAGACTCTCGATGCTGGGAGGGTACCGAATCCTTGTCCCATTTGATCAGCTCCGAGGTAATAAAGATTTCCAAGGCATATTTGGATGGCTAGAATAATGTTATATTAATGGATAATAACTGCCACGGTAATCCAAGTAACGCTGTATGTAGTATTATATTGTTATTGGAGCTTCAAATTTTTAATATACATGTACCGTACTCATGTAATTACATTAATATAGATATAACTTGTCCAGTATGTGTTATATCCTCACCGTTATCATTTTATGGCATGAATTCAAATATTAGCTTTATTCAACGCTTCTGTGAGGGGACGTTTGGCACCATGGATTCAAAGGGATTTGAGAAGTTGCAAATCACACCTATCAAGGATTTTAAACAGACCGCGATAGCTTGATTACATCTAAAATCCTTCCAAGAGTTATGATGGGGCCTGCTGAAACTATGCCACCTCACTGCACTTACACAGGAAACCAATTTGCTACTCCACCCCCACCACCCCGGTGTTGGCGGTAGGTGATCTGTGGGCCCCACCATGATTATGTGTTTCATCCATTTCGTTCATCCAATTTTAAAGATCATTTTAAGGATTTATCCTAAAAAATGAGAGGGATATAAATCTCAGGTGGACCACTCCACATGAAAATAATAGTGATGGGATATCCACCATTTAAATTATCCTAAGGTCCACTGTATTGTTTATTTGACATACAATCTGTTGATTAGGCCATACAGGCCCAAATGAGGTAAAAAACAAAGATCAGCTTGATCCAAAAATTTTATAACCCCCCAGAAGTTTTTAATGGTCGATGTTCATTCAACACTTTCCTATAATGTGATCCACTTGAGATTGGAATATACTTCATTTTTGGTCTCATGTCATAAAATGATTTAAAAAAATAGATGGACATGGACATCATGGTGGGGCCCACAGAGCACGGACCATCAGCCATTGGCTGTGGCAGGGGGAGTAGCCAATCCGTTTCCACTTACACCCTTCCCAACTACTATGATTTGACAGTTTGATTTATCCAATTTGTTTCAAGAAATAATGATATAAGTTTGACATGATATTACGGTGGAATCTAGGGCTGTCAATGGTCGGGCCTAGGGTAGGACTAGTCCTGGATTTTGAACTATTTCGGGTCAGCCTTATTCAAATATCTGTTTATCAGGCCCGAGCCCGGCCTACTGACACCCCTAGTGGAATCCAGCCATTCAGACACGCATTCAAATTCACATGGCATGGCCCACATGTGTTTCAGAACAGCTTGATTTTTGGATAATTCCTTTATACTGACGAGAGAAATCAAATGAATGGATTGGATGGTCTATAAAAACAGTGGGCCCTACAGAAAAATAACGGTAGCCTTCCCATCCCAACCGTTGCCTACCTTGTGGCTAATTTTTATTCATTAATCATCATGATCTTTGGGTTCCAGCATGAAGATGAGGCAGGATACTGATGGACGGTTTGGATCTCATGAAAGCTAAATACACGTGGCGCTCTGTGAGCGAAAGTAACCTGAGCGAGGTACATAGGCGAGGCACGCTAGCGCCGCTCTTATCGGGAGCGGATTCGGTGTTACCCGGGAAACACCCGAGTGGGTGTTACCCTTACCGTGGGGCCCACTTAATGATTTGTTTTTTAATATCCACGCCGTCTATACGTTTATCTAGAACATATTAGTATGTTTTCCCAAAAATTAAGTAGATCTAAATTTCAGGTAGACCACACCACAAAAATCAGTGGTTATTGAACGCCTACCATTAAAAACTCACAATAATGCCCACTTAATGTTTCCCTTCCATCCAACCCGTTGATAATGCCAACTGGTCAACAAGACCTGGATGAAAGGAATTTATAAATATCAGATTGATCCAAAACTTTTGCATCCCACAAAAAGCTTTTAATAGTCACTCATAAATGTTTCACTTTTGTGGTCAGCCTGAGATTTGGATTCGATTAATTATTTAGATCACGTCCAAAAATAATATGTAAAAAAAAAAAAGAAGAAGAAGAAGAAGAAAGAAAGATGAAAAGCATGGATATAAAGATAATTCATCAAGGTGGGCCACACACAGTAAGTGTAACGCTTAATCCGCTCTCACTCTTTGTGGACACAGTTAAGTGAAAAGCACCTCTTTCTTTTTCTTTCTTGCTTTTTGTCTCATTTTCTTTTTCTTTTTAACTTTCCAGTGTCTTTTTTTCCAAGGGTTTGTTTGAGTTGATGGAGAGCATAAAGAAAACGGTATATTTTATGTAACTCACTTTTCGTTGTTTCGTTGTTGTTGTTGTTGTTGTTGTGGTTGTTGTTGTTATTTTTTATTTTTTTGTTCCTATTTTTAAAAAACTACAGAAAGTATCTTTTTTCACTTTCCATCTTTATTGGAAAATAAATATATTTATTTTTTCACATCAATTTCTAAAATATATACTTTTTTTTAATAGTGAAAGGAAAATGAATTTTTCAAGGGTTAAAGCTAAAATGTGCTTCTATTCATGTTCAATCGCATTACCTATTCTGCAAGTGCCAAATGAGACATTGTTTATCTCACTTCATGTCTTACACATGCCACTATGCCACATGTGTCACCATCCATCTTATTTTTGCTGTACATGTGTAAAAACTCCCAATGTGCCAATGTGTCATATGTGTCACCATCTATCTTCTCTTGCGCCACACATGTGTTATGGTGTCACATGGACCACCATTCACTTGTGCCTCACATATGCAAAGCATTCCACATGCTCGTGGATTATCCATCTTTGATCCTCTAAATATAGCACATGCCAAAGGTGCTATATAACATGCACAAGGTGTCATCATTTAATTTTAGTGAACACATGTTAAATGTGCCCATGCATGTCTTATATTACATGTGTCATTATACAACTTTAAGCACCTTGCATGTACCACACTGTTGTAATTTAGCTTAAAGTGCCCACGTACGCCGTCTATGCCATATGTGTCATTGTTCATCTCTAAACACCACGCGTGTGTCACATGTGCTAATCTATAACACATGTTAGTGACCACTTAATTTATTTTTCTAAAAAAAAATATTTTGCCAAATAACAAATTTAAAAATAGTTTCTAAAATTTTACTAAAACGTTATTAAAAAGCAAACAAACAAAAATATTTTTCATCCCATGGTTTCTTGAAATTAGTATTTCCATTCATGTACTTTTCATGGATCCAAAAAAGCTTTAGGGCGTGTTTGGGCGTTGGGATTGGAAGGGATTCGGTGGGATGGGATACATGTCTGGCACCATAAAATAACTAGGGGTTTCAAATCCACTCAAAGAAGGGTTTGAAATCAAAAGTGAGAGTTTGGATTACATATAAAATCTTTTCAAGAGTTGAATGTGTAACATGTGTATCACTATGCTATTAATCTACTGGGCATATGGCCCATTAATGATATTCCAAAACAATCAAATTATCATTTACATCACTATAATCACTTTAATACAATGATTTGCACAGTTCAAACTTTGTCCATATAAATCAATGGTTAAAAATCATTCTTTATCTTTCTTTTTTTTTGTTAGCTGGTTAGTACACACCCATGTCAGTACACACACTCCATGTTAGCCACCCCCACTAGGCATCGATACCAAGACCTCAAGTGTTGAAACCAGGTATCTCCACTCAGTCTGCCAGTTGAGCTATGGATTTGTGTGTAAAAAATCATTCCGTTAATCACTTGGATGTTATCGTATGGTTGTGGCCCATCTAACACTTGGAATTTCATCATTTTCCAGAAAAGTATATATTTCAACGGGCTTATTACAACCATTGTGCCAAACATTACATCCCTATATTAATTAGAGATATTAAAATTGATTTAATAATTAAATTCAAACCCCTATAAATATACCACATATGGCAACTTTTGGATTGCAAGGGATTTTGAATCCAAGGGTTTCAAATCCACACTCCCAAACAGGCCCTTAAAATGACTCACGCAAGGAGCATCGAAGGGATAATTTGCAACACACATGCCAACGAGGCACACGTATGCATGATTCAGACCACTTATGGCGTGACCACAACCATGCCCTAGCAAGAAAACTAGGCTTCTCTGCCTGTCAAGTGGGTCAGGTGAGTACCAGAAAAACGAACCAGCCTGATTTTCGGGTCAGGGGATATTCTCAGTGGGACCCACATGATAAATGGTCCGGATCTCGCATGCAGTTTGCCACCTTGCACGTGTGCTGCAGATTACATGTTGCATGATTATGTGCCACGTGAGCATTTCTTTCTGAAATGATTCCATGCTTTTCACTTATCTGAGTCTCTTTATGATTTAAGAAGTTTCTGATAAGGTAGGTGGGCCATCTCTTGATATATGAACCGAAATCATCCATATGATGGACCCCACATGAATTGATTATGTTTGAGAAATCATTCTATCCGTCATATCAGCAAGTACTGTTACCAAATAACTATTTTTATTTCTACCGTTAATCTTCAACAGCCACTGATCAGACGGCTAGGATATTCCGATTAACATTTACTTTCGTCATTTTTCCATACAGATTCGTCACAATTAGATGGACGGTCCAAAATGATAAATAAAGCTTTTACACGTGTATACTGTAGAGATCGCTCTACGGTATTCCAGTTCTACCGAGCTCTCCTGCATTTTATGCCTTCGCGGGGACTCCCATGTTAGTTCAACACTATTTTTTAAATGGTGGCGACTCAAGCTCTTCACATGTGGCACCTGCTTACATCCATCCAGACCATCCAAATGGTGGTCCCATTTCTTAAGGAGAATATATATATATATATATATATATATATATATATATATACAATTTCACTGATAGAGATATCCTAAAATATAATTAATGGATATGATATGGAAGCCTATTATTATATGGCGAATTGCCCAAATTCAAAGAGAAAATCAAATGATTATTATTATATTCTCAGTGCCATTTTTCTATAACCCTCTACATATACTTGGGTCAGCGGTTGGACGGTCTGGATTGTCGCGCAGCTATGCCATGTGTACGGCGCAAGAGTCAACACCAACTTCTGAATGGTGCAAAGATAAAATATAAGTCCAGCCTCTCTCTCTCTTGTTTTCAACCGGACGCGAATTTCCCACGAGTTGCAGGTAGCCCGTGCAACAAATAGCTTTGTATGCCCCACTGTAACCTCCATATAAAATCCACTCCGTCCATAAGCATAATTATATAATATTAGGACTTTTTTTAAAAAATATATCAGATCCAAAACTCCAGTGGACCACACCAATCGAAAGTGGAAACGGAAACGGCCACCATTGAAACCTTCTTCAGGCCCACCAAATTTTTGGATGGATGATATTTCTCTTGCTCATTTATCCTCATGAAAATCACCTTATGAACAAATTGGATGACATATAAACATAATGGTAGACCCATGAAGGTTTCAATGATGCTCATCCCTCATCCCTCTCATTTCCTATTGTGGGCCCAAATAGATTTGGATCTGCTTGATTTTCGGACTCAAGTCGTAGCATGAGATGTATCAACCGATGAACGGACTGGATATCACATAGACAAGATGTTGGGCCCCACAGAGCTTTTATTTTGCCGGGGCGGTTAACTATCCCTTACTAAAATCACGTTCTTCCCTATCGTGCTAAAACAAGGGATTAAATTTCAAAGACACAGGTAGGAATGTTAGTGTTTGGTAGCATGTAGTAGGTCGGAAAACAAGTATGCATATCTACCAAGGACGGATAGAACTTTAAAATAAAAAATAAAAAAACAAACAAACAAAGGCATCTCTGTCTGTTGGAGGTGGGCCATAGACAGATCATGTCCGTTTAAAATATTCTCACTCAATTATTACTAAGTCCCATGTGATGTAACCAATATATAATGATAACGTCTGTTACAAGTGGGCCCACAACACCATAGCCATAGCGTTGCGGCTGCGACTGAAACCTGGGAACTGATTAGGTGGGGGGCCGGCCTCACCTAAGCCCACTTTGATGCATGTATATTTATATCCATATATATGTCCATCCATTTTTCTAGATTGTAGGGAAAGAGTTTAAAAATGAAGAAGATTTAAGTCTGCGGTGGACCATATTATAAAAAATAGTAGTAATTAACCATTCACAACTTATAATAGACTACAAAAGTTTTAGATGGCAAATAAACATTGTTGAAGCATTGTGGTGAGTCCTAGGAAGTAGGGGTGTACAACGAGTCATGTTGGCCTCAGATCAATTCGGCTTGGCCACTAGTTGACCCCAGCTCGAGCTCGACTTAGCTCGGTCCTCGAGCCTGACTAGCCAGCTCAACTCGACTCAGTCTTCCAGCCTGACTAGCCAGTTCGGCATTTTCACAGACACATACTGTGTACTTTCAATTTGCCACTGTATGTAAAACAACAACAACTGTTTGCAAGTGTTTCATCTAACACTTTGTAGGCAATATCAAAATCAAGAAAAAATGATTTTTGTTTCATATATATACCTTCCTTGCTACTAGCCGACACTTCATTGAGTCATTTCATCGAACCGCTTGGTGTGCAACATCAATATCAAAGTAACCAGGTCACCGAACTAGTTCGATTTAAGTTCAATTCAAGTTGGGGTTAGATTCGAGTTGGGGTTCGATCCGAGTCGAGTTTAGGTTAGGCAAGCTAAAACTCGGTTCAAAATTTTTTCAAGCTCAAAAAGTCAACTCGAACTCAGCTTCAAACCGAGTTGAATCGAGCTTTTTTGAGTCGAGTTGAACGAGCTAACCGAGTTAACTCGGTTTGTGTACACCCCTACTAGGAAGTTTTTAATGATGGGACATACCCACTATTTCCTATAGCATGGCTCACATGAGATTTGAATCTGAGTTGTTTCTTGGCAATGTGGTACAAATATTTGGCAAAATAGATGGATGTAATATATATATATATATATATATATATATATTAAGGTGGCCGCCGTCTTGCATGAGGCTAGGCCGCACCTAATCCGCTTCATTGAAAATTATCATCACAGCATTTATATGGAAAAAGCTTTGATACTCTTAGGAGAGTGTGATAGATGATATGCAGGCACTTAGAAATTTCTTAAATTTTACATAATTACATACAAGTAATTTATATTAAAGGGTAAAAAAAATAAGTATTGGTTTAGACGATTTGTAAAGATAAAAATAGACTTTTTTGATTATTTAACTATTAAATGAGTGGGCATTGATTGGATGGTTGAAATATACACACACACACACATATGGCAAAGGTTCTATGTGGTCGAGCTCATGGGAACTTCCCATGAGGTTGAACTGTGTGGGCCCCACCATGATGCTTGTTGAACATCAACACTGTGCATTTGATGGTTCCCCTTTAAATTATAGGATATCTCAAAAATCAGCCGTATACGGAGCTCAGGTGGGCCATACCATCTAAAATCATGTGAATACATGCCTAAAACATATAAAAGCACTTTGTGGGCCCCACCTGAAATTTGGATGCGTCTGAAACTTATTTTGACCCCCTCATCCAAGTGGGACACACATAATGGATGGTCTGGATTTGTTAACTACATCTCAGTGGGCCCAACAAATGATTATGAATGTTTTAATGGAGAGTAACCCCTCTCACCTTTTGTATGTGGTGTGGCCCACACAAGTCACTCATTGACTTGATTTTTAAGCCTTAGGCCCACCATGGAATGGTGCATCTGACTGATGGGATAGATATTCAACACGTATCATGGTGGGCCCACACAACTCGACCTCATAGGAAGTTCCCATGAGCTTGACTGCATATATATATATATATATATATATATATATATATATAAAACTAACCAACTGAATCAAGGTCACTCAAAGGCATCCAACTCAATCCAATAAGTCAGTATTATAGCGGTTGGATGTGGGGTCATGTTTGACAATCCAAATTATTTATGGGATAAGATACACGGGTAAAGGTGGCTGCCTCGAAAATCATAAAAAAAGGAAAAAATCACGGACTAACAATCAATGGCCGACAAAATAATAATTTACGAAATGGCACATATTCGAAGAAAAAAATAATAGTTGAGGGGACCATACAGATTCAGAGGAAAAGAGTAAAATATTCACTGTGCATTGTGCATCCATTGTTAAGGACATGTATCTACAATGTTATGTTATATGTCTTATCTATTCTGTCCGTATGGTTTATCAGATTAATTTTTGCCATGAGCTCAAAATTCAAGCATATCCAAAGCTCAAGTGGACCACACCACAGGAAATAGTGTAAAATGAATGCTTACGATTGAAAATTTCTTGAGGAGCATATAAGTTTTGCATCCAGCTGATATTTGCTTTTTCCCTTCATCCATGTCTATGTGAACTCATGTACAAATTAGATGACAAATAAATATCAGTGTGGGGCCATGAGAAGGTTTCAACAATGAACGTAATTATCCCCACGGTTTCCTGTGGTGCGATCCACTTGAGTCGGTCCATGCCTTAAAATGAGCTGAAAAATCAGATGGATAATGTGGATAAGGACATGTATTTACAATGGGCCTACATAGTTTACTTAGTAAACACTGCAGCACTTCCATCCCTTATTTTATAAGTAACTTATAACTCAACTGCCCCTACAGGGCAGCTGAGTTTTGCCATCCCTTCTTTTATAAATTATAAGTAACATATAATTCAGCTGCCCCTTCCGATGGCAGGGGCAGCTGAGTTTTGCCAGGTGGGGCCAACCTTTATGACGGGTCTAAATATCACATTATTAGTTGGCTAGGAAATAGCTTGTTGTCTAAGACCATTTCATCTTTTGGTATGAAAGATGTTTTCTTAGTTAATAATTAATATTAAAAAGAGAGGGAATATCTCAGTCCAGTAGGTTGGCCCACAAGATATGGTCCATCTAATAAATAACTTCGAACCTATTAAGTGCATGGGACACGTAACTCTTGTAATAGGTTGGCCCCACAGGGAGGATGTCTCAATACAAAATCGGCCCTTTATATTCATCAGATGGGCCACACTATAGAAAGTAATGTTCAACCATTGATATATAGTAAAATATAATCTGGCTTATGCACAATATCATCATTATGATAGGGGACAACCTATTTGAAAGGTTGTATGTTACACATACTTATAAGGTTGGAAGTCATCCATTGGGTGGACTATAACTAGCTGTCTAGCTAATTGGACTTAGGTAGGCCTTCTCTTTATAAAGTTCAATAAAATAATGTTCTTTGTTTCTCACACAATGTAAGAGTGGTAAGCATGGTTTAATTTATGAGGAGAGATGGGAATGATGGTTATTTTTAAGAAAGCGAGAAAGAAACTCTTTTCTTGGTGAGAAAGGCCAAAGACCAAAAGTAATACAAAAAGAAAAGCATGGGACAACGCCCCTAGGAAAAATAATTTAAAAAATACTAAAAGTTTAAAAAAACCTAATAAGCACTCACATCCTAGTAAAAAAAGACCTAAAATAACTTGAGCCCTTATAAAGGGGTGGGAGCTTACATCCCGAGTCAAAGAGGATTAGATATAATAAGCACACTCACTAGCTATTAACAACAATACAAATGGCTATGCTTAAAGGGATGGTAGCCAAACCTAAAATAAGAGGTTAATTTGTGTACTCTATTAATGATCCCAGCCTAACATCCAAGGCGTGAAATACAAGAGTGCACAAAACTCACAAATAAGCGCATCTCCCATGAAGAAGAGTGTAATGGCCCACATTTTTTAATAATTAATTGTGTTGATTTTGATAAATAATTACATGTATATATAATTATTTATCTATAAATACACACTCAACATTCTAACTATTCAATCATGTATGCATCGATCATGCATGCATTCATCTAACCATTGGTCCATACAACTTTTCAATCATCCATGCATCCATCCGTAGTTCAAATCATGCATCTAACAATCAACCCATCCAATCATCTACACTGTCCATCCATCTTAATTACCTAAATATACATGTGTCTATCCATCAATCCATCCATTCATCTAATCCATCCATCTACCCATCCAACTATCCATACACCCATCCATCTATACATACATCTTATAGCACATCTATCTATCCATCTGTTCAGCCATTCATCCATCAAAATTCAATCATCTAAACTAGTCATCTATCTAATCTAACCATGCATCCATTGAAACCATTCGAGTTCATGCATCTCATCCATCCTTGCATACATGCATGCATATCACGCATCACACGTGCACATGCAATACTCACACACACTCCACACGTGTCACACATGTTACACAAACAACCCACACACGCATTGCATGTGTACATGTACACACATGCACCAATGGTGTGAGCATTATTTCTAAAGGAGAGATGAGTTATACTTTTCTAATTAGTGTGTGTGCACGCAGGGTAAGGGATGCATTTAAAAGAGCATTAATTCACCACGTGTCGTGTGGATCCTTCTCTAGCTCGGCTACATCCTCTTGTTCTTATACCAAAGGTTCAGCCTTGGTCACATCTGTACGGTTTTTCATCAATAGAGGGTGAGCTGGCCAAGCCTAGTAAGACTTCCCGACATGGTTCTGTCGATGCTAGAAGGCAGATTTCTTGGGGTACGGGACATCGACTCTCTTTTTACACTGATTAATTTGCTTGAAGGCTTTTATTTGGAGGGTAAAAGGGTGTGATATTTGACCAGAGTCGCCACTAACCAATTATTATGATCTTTCAGTTGGTTAGACCCTTTAGAAATGCTTATGATTGAGAATGCGAATATCATTAGTCCTAAGATGATTAGTGAGTTTACGTTCCAAAAATTCCGAGTAAAGGACCATGGTTACAGAGGAAGAAGGTGTTAGGCATCCACTCTGTCCATACAGATGAACGGTCTTTACTTCACAAGATCTGACTAATTTCTAAGGATAGGATTTGTTCTCGCATGCGAAAAATGTAATAAGATGCAATGACAATAATGATTAATCGATCCAAATTTTTGATGGGCAGGATCTGATTATATTGGCAAGCCACAGAGCATACATTTAAAATGATCTAGTGCAGGGTGTAGAGTATGTAGAAATATAATGTATGGGATGCTTGATATTGTATTAAGGCTTATGATAAAACAACGACAAACTAGCTAAGGTTTTTGGTGAGCTAGTTTCGATTATATTGGCAAGCCTCAGAGCATACGTCCGCTAATTAGATGTGAGAAAATGATGAAATGCAATGTAATGTTGATGTATATGAGGAGCAATGGGCTGAGAAGGGAATGACTGTTGCACGATGATAATGCTCCGATTGGATGAAACTAATTGAAGCTTAAACGGTAGTATCACAAAACTAGATCGAGTGGCTCGGATTTGAACTTAGATGGTTCAGGAGGCTCGGACTCTTGCTCGGCTAGGCTAGGCCAGGGCTAGACTCTCTCTCTCACTCACACACTCCTTGGTGGAAGGATGGCTAAATGGCTAAAACCCTAAGGGATAAAAAGGCTTTGAAATGGGAGTGGATGTGTGCTTGAAATGAGAATGAGGGGGCTATTTATAGCCTCCATGCCCTGTTTTCTTATAATTCTTAGTAATCCTGGGCACAAAAAGTGGTTGAAGGGTTGGGATTGGAAATTGTCACGTGGCATTATCTCATGGGTTGGATGAAGTGGTAGAATGGTAATTTTGGATAAGGAGATGGGCATCGGAGTAATATACCTCAACCGCACACTTATAGCCTGAAAAGAGGAGTTTTCACATGCTTGAGGGATGCCACCCCAAAGAGAGAAAATACCACATGGTCAATAGGAACTAGGTTACTACCGGTCTCCACTTGGATTCCTTGCTTTGGCAGGTAGCCTCCTCTAACTGTGTAGAGGTTGTTATTTTGAAGCTTTGTATATTTAGGCTTGGGTTCAGACTCGGTTTTGGGCTTAACTAGGTGAGTTGACTGGGTTGTTTGATTTGGTAGGTTGATCGGGTGAGTTGACTCAAAACTCTAAGGTTTTAGGTTCATAATGTTTAGGGTTAAGTTGATTGAGTTTACTGGGTTGAATGGGCTTACTAGGTTGATTTAGGGTTTATGATTGGGGTTCCTAGGGTTTAGGGTTCTGGGGTTTAGGATTGGGGTTCCTAAGGTTTAGGGTTCTAGGGTTATAGGATTTAGAGTTTATAATTAGGGTTTCGTTGACACCCATAGGTTCAAACTTAATCAGATTATTAGCTCGAGGTGGGGTGTTTACAAGTTCATCACATCAAAATTAAAATAAAATGAAATACAATTATTTAGAAACAATCATCCAACAATATAAATGCAGGGAATGAATATATGCATAAATGTCGTGCAAATATGTAAATATGCGAATGCATCAAGTGAGATAATCATCCACTTACTTGAGTTGGATAATTATCAACCCACATTTGCGCTTGACGGACTTTTACCAATTTGTTAGGCATGGACAAGATTACATCTAACTGCTGGGTAGCTTCAACTAGTATGGTAGGCATTCAGTAACGATTCTACTAGGTACACCCTCCAAGGATATCCTCCTTAGGAATTTAAGCACGTAATGTGCATGCAAGAGACGAATGCACAATTGTGGTTATACATTTATGAACAATAGATCACATATCAAACTGATATTACAACTTAAAACAACATCGATTATTTGTAAATAAGCATTATATAATTCTTCATTAAAACGAACCAGCACATGAGTTCCACAACATGAAATTAAGTAATTATATTTAACTGAAACAAGTGAACATTACAACAAATATCAAATTGAACATAACAAATACATCAAGCCAATCAAGCTACTTTATTTCTAATGGAGAGAACATATTGACATCACTTACTTGTATTCGGTGATAATGATTACGTATAATATCGAATTAGATCAAGTTAGAAATCCCTAATTCGATCACATAAATGAAATTATTTTACTGATTAAATAAATTCATATGGTAAGGCCCACATTTAATTGATCATTTCTCTAATTGGGGTCGACACCAATGTTTGCGAGTTGTTCAATTTGGGTCTCTTCAAATCCTACCATTAACACAAGGTTTATGATCATCTTAACCCAAATGTGGGACTCACCCGATCATAATCAAAGTGGTTAACCATCCAACGACATTAAAATGTCTGAACTTGCATAATATTTATAAATTTGCAATTATGATCGATTTATTAATCTAGATTTATCAGTTCAGAATTAAATAAATATATATAGATGTCTATCTATCAAATCGATCACACTGTCAATTGAATCAACGTAAGGTGGATCGAATCGATATACCATCACTCGAATTGATGATTTGTCGATCGAATCAACATGAATGGAAATTCAAACTTTAAGTCTCTGGATAAATTTTGATCATGTTGATTGAATCGATACCAATTAAAAGTTCAATTGAAGGTCTCAAGATGCAATCCGATTCTAACGAATCGAATTGAGAAATTGGTATTTTTATTAATTTAATCTTTTAGTGTTTAATTATGCATGTTGGACAAATTCAAACTAATCATCGACCTTCTTTTGATTAATTAAAGGAGGGGCCACTAATTGTGATTTAAACCATCCATAATCCACTACATAATTCGATAATAATTGATGTCTTACCATTACGGCCCACCGGATGGTCAAATCAATCAAATATTTTGAATGTCTACATAGTTCGATCCCAAAAATCGAATGGTCCACATAGATCAGATCTCACACATCTGATGATCCACAAGGTATACAATGTGTAATTTATTATATAGGATACGTCTAATCGGTATAGCCCATCAGATGGTTAGATCAATCTGAATTTGGGGTCATAACATATTTAGACCTTAGAAAGTAGATAATCGATGTAGATCTAATCATACACATTAAGATAGTCGAATGATTCTCTATGCCAAGTCGCGAGAGCACTCGCACATAGAATTATATCTTTTCTCTGGATATGTCAAACACATCAATACAATGAATGTACGGTTAATCCATACCATTCATTATATAGATATCAAAAAAATAATTTACAATACCAAAAATAAAAGAAGAACAAATTGACTCGTCGTCAATCAGTACGATCCATCAGATGATTGAATAGACCCAATTCTTGAGGCCTTTACATGTTTCAACACTGAGAAGCTTACGGACTGTACGAACCAAATAGACCATTGTCTATATGACAAGAACCAATTCTCTGGGCAAAAGCCAAAATGCCATGTGCGTAGGAATTTAGATCTTTTTATACAGATTATGTAGATACACACAGTGGATGTTGGCTAATATAAACCATCGATCGTATAGATCATACTAAATTTACTTATATTATAATAAAATAAACAAGGTGAAAGAATCAGATCACCAACCTGTATACTTCGAGCTTAGGGTTTACTCCTCTCTCTTTCTCTCTCGCTCTCTTTTCTTTCGGTAGCTTTTGCTTCTTTTGGTTGAGGTAGAACTCACTCGATTCCTCCCTTAAAAAAAAGAGAAATCTTTAGAAAAGAAAGGAACATGAGAGAGATTTGAGGGATGAGGGAGAGATAAAAGAAAATTACGAAACCTCTCTCTCTCTCTCAAATTCAAATTTAAAAATCAACTTAAATTCGAAGAAAATTTGGTCGTTACATTTTAAAGTCTATACAAGGGAGGGTATAGAGAGATGTACAAGAGAAAGAGAAGAGGAAAGCAGAGAAAGAGGTGAGTTTTCTCTCACATAATATTTCCTTTAAAATTTATTTTTTTATTTAATTAAATTATAATTATCTTATTTTCCTTATTCTTTCTTTATTATTTAAATGCAAATATGGATTAAGTGATGGAATTATAGGGTTTATTGTGTAAAATTTAAAATTTTAACATTAATGATCAATTTTATGCAATTTTGAGGGATTATTGCGTAATTTTCTAGAATTATAACACATTTATGTATTTTTTTCAGAATTCTACCACTTCTCTATTCATTTTTTGTTCCGAAATACTAGGGGTTTTCTGTTAGATTCTACATTATAGGATTTTATTTTATTTTTTTTTCACTTTCATCATTGTTTCATAATTTATATAAATTTCAGTTATAATTTTCTAAAATTTCATATTTGATTCATCACATTGCATACTTACTAACTACATAGAACTTTGATACTGTGCAAATCAATTATAATTATTAGAAACTTTTAAGCTTTTTATCTAATGATTTATGTACATCACATGTATTATGAATTCGATTGAAGAAGAGTAAGAATTGAATATTTTGAAAATCCTTGATTCATATATTATTGGAATCATGCATCATTGGAATTGTGTTTGGAACACTAAAAAATAGGTAAGGTGATTGTGACCATTGGGTTGAAATTTCCTAAAGTATAAATAGGTGGGGTGATCGTGACTCTTGGGTTAGAAATCCCAAAAGCCCAATTAGTACCACTTGCAATCTCTACTGCATGGGTAAGTGGGAGATTACTGCCAAGCTAGGTAGGTTGTAGTTTGACCAGCTAACGAACGAATCAATCACTCACCATTAGCTCGTGTGGGTCAGCTATAACACTCCAGGTTTTCAGGGGTCGGGTAGGACTCAGCTCCCAAATTCTCAGGTGTCATAGGTGCCCTAATGGGCTTCAAATTTTTAATTACATTTGAATAATCTCATAAACAATGGAGAGTTTAACAATGCATGAAACATAAGTAAGTTATAAAGCAGTATTAAGTACCACTAAATATAAAAATCTCATAAACAATGGAGAGTTTAGCAATGCATGAAACATAAGTAAGTTATAAAGCAGTATTAAGTACCACTAAATATAAAAATATCTAAACCACAAATCCCAAATCATCTAAATAGGGAACTAGTCCCACCCATACATGACCCAAAGCGACTAGAACCCTGGCCCATACCCCGTGGTAGTCCGAACTCAAACTAAAAGGATCCGCCGAAAGTCTGGAAACAGGGAAGCTCATATTCCTTATATGTGCTTACACCGCTCGACTCGTCGAGCTCCGCCTCACCTGCATCTAGTAAAGAGTCTAGTTGGTGTTTTAAAACACCGTCCAAGAGTAGGAGTGAGTAACTAACTCAATGGTTACTATTAGCCTTAAGTTACAACAAACATCAATTATATGATGAATTTAAACAAAGGCATACATTCACAGATCCCTAAATAGTCTTGTTAATGTATATGCATGTATTATGATATGATGCATGACCTCGCAACAACACTCTCTCGAGCGACTTCATCTCACGGTCGCGCATGACCAACATTCGCTCATTGCGACCTCAACTGCCAAGTCGCCAAATCCTAGCTAATACGATGCATGAATAATATTAGCTGAGTATTTAATTAATTTCGTTCATTCAACAGATTGAAAAAACTGGTACACCCTACGTATCATTGCCCTTAACTGGTTGTAAGGCCAAGGCCCCTCATCGTGTGAGGCCAAGACCCCGCGATCCTTGATCCCATCGGGTTCCCCATCCCTAATTTCAATCACATGGGGAGTGTTGAGAAGAGGGATCGCTCGCGGTCACTATGGGGAGGCTCGTCACCCCAGCGTAGGCCGACAGTTCGGACACAGTGTCCCATTCCACCATGCCCGGCTCTCGAGTCTGTTGATCGGTTTTAAATGGTTATCAATAGTCTTCAGTGGTTGAAGAGTGTTCCAGGTTCCATACAGGCGTAAGCAGACATGGTTGGTCAGTAAGTGAACTAAACCGTGCGAGTTCAGGTGAGTACGTGACGGACGACATCGAGTACACGCGACCTATGTAGTCCAACTACTGATGCTCATTCACATCCACTCAAATCCACTAGTTTAGCCGCAGGATGGTCCTATCAACAGGACTACCTCCTCCCACCTCAGCTCCCTAACCAACTTAGGGGTTTGGTGACATTCAATAATATTCCAACAATTCAGGATTCATCTTCTACACGAGTGAAGTCATGCTCTCATATATTAAACATAAAATCCAGATTTTTTTACAATGCGACTATTAACATAATACGACATTAATGTGCTTGTGTATTGTGATAGGTTACTGAAAAGATCAAGAGTTACACATCATTCATAGCACAAACATACAACCAGGATTACTACTAGCACAAAATATACAACAAAAATTTATGCAAAATACTAACATACAACAAGGAGTTTATGCAATCATACATGCCACAATGAAGGTTATACTAAAATCATATATGGGATGAACATGCCACACAAAAATTAAATCTAATCATGTTGAAGAACGAATAAACAACATCAATCATTTCATGGAATTTAGGGGGACCTATCATAGAGGGTCTTGGCTAGGTTCTCTCTATAGATTACTCAAGCACATCATCCTAACACTCATAATCATTAAACTCATAGTAAAATTAGTGCTAGGCCACCTAAGGATAATAATCCATGCATTGTGATGAACCGCTCGATCCACGGCGCCCGTAGGATTATGGTGTTAGGAAATCATTGTTGAAATGCCTAAATAAGCATACAAGCTTGTAAGAATTGAAAAGAATTTAACCCAAAACCTAAACTTACAAACATAACTCCATACTTATCTTCAATCGTCGCCAAATCGACACTAATGAAGGACGATGTTGCTATAGAGGAGATGAGATGGTGAAGGTGCACAAACCCTCATGCTTCCAAGCTCTTCCTCTCTCTTTCTCCTCTTTTCTCCTCTTTCTCTCTTTCTTCCTTCCTTTCTTCTAGGGCAAATTCGTATGGGGAGAGGGGGTGTCAAATGAGGCCCTTTTATAATGCCATATTTAGTGTAAATGGGCCCAAGGGTTGGATTTTTTTACTATACTAGCCCTATGGGAGAGTTTTTCTAGCCTCTAGGGCCCACTACGGGGTATACATATTGATATACACCGTATGATAGTTAGTCCTAATGATGATCTATGTATAAACATATTCGACCCTCCATTTGGATGTGCCGATCGATAGATATGATTAGAAGTCTGTTCAACGGTCACAGATAGTCGATCGGGGCCGCGGCTATACAGATATGAGCAGAGAAATATCCTTACTCCAAGTGTGAAGTTTGGTCATAAACTGACGGTTCAAAATTCCCAACTTTCCATAAGACTGGACGACCCAATTCACTTAAGTTTCAGCTTCTTCTTTTAGGGCATTTGCACTTCTCATGCACTCGTCTTTTGGCTCAAGTTGAGCGGTTTTGGATAGTACCCAGATTCGACTCCCACGATGGACGTTAAGCCCAGTAAGACGGACATTATTTTATAGTTTTGGAACTAGTGGCCCACCAACGAGTGGTCTAGAGCTTGTTCAGAAAATTGGGATATTTTTGAAATGAATTAGGTATTGAGATTTCTCGTGGGCAATGATTAGGGTTCGGATTAACTATGTTCATAGTGTGGCTTATTTATGGCCAGTGAAAGTGGAGATTTGGTCATGATTACTCTAAACCGTCGGTTTTAGGCTAAAAGAGTAACGGGTTGATTTAGTCTATTAGTCAAGATCCGGGCCTTATCTGACTCGGTTTCAGTTAGATTTTTAATTTAGTTATGATTGTCTTGATTAGTTAGCGATGGGTCGGTTAGATTTGGGCCCTATGTGAGTAAATCATAGGGCTAAATTTGATGTTTAAGTGATCGGGCGGATTCCTTGGCATTCTACGGTTGATTAATCGGACTTGTGTGGTTCTTTATTAGTTTCACCCGTGTATAAACTAACATTGAGTGTTAATGGTTAGTAAGTGATAATATAAGTTAATTACATTAAAAAAAATTCAGGAATTTTAAAAATCTAAAATAGTGAAAATCCAGGACGTTACATCAACATATCAGGATTGCAAAAGTTTCTCATAGTTAGGCCACGTGAGTTATGTGAGAGTGTTGATTTACTGGTGTGAAACGACCTTGGTTTTAAGAGGATAACTATACTAAATATTGTGGATCAACTTTATGCATAGCTTGCATCTATTCATCCATAATTTATCTCATATGAGAATGCATTGAATTTTCATTATTTCAAGTCTTTTTATTTTTAAGTTTTATATAGAAACTTGCAATGTTTTGAGATACATGCTTTTATTAGATAAGATAGTTTTTAATTTAAAACTTGTGGCTAGATTTACTCAATAGGCTTCACAACTTATCCTTTTGAGATTTTAAATTTCATAAACATAATTTCAATGAGTTGTATGAAAAGAGAATTGCATTTATATTTAATGGATTTTAAGCTTTCTAAAATCATATTAATAAACATTGGGTGTGGAGAGATAGATGATCGAGGCGTAACGAAGATTTTAAAGAGTAAACAATCTTTAAAACCTCTTCGCTATGAACTTAAAAACTTACAATAAAGCATTTGTAAGCCTATAGAACCCCATGAAAAGGATTTAAAAGCTTTTTTTTTTCATTTTAACCCTTGATTGTTATGATCGAAGATGATTTTGTAGATGGGTCTAGATCAGGGAGGAAGGTAAAGAAGCCTAATTCTATAGTCGTTAATTTCAGCATAAGTTAAAGTCCAACCTAGCTCAAGCTTCGGATAATTCAAGGCATGGAGAGCAACATGGATGATTCTATTGTAAGCTATGAGAAGATCCTGAGTAGTTAAGATTAACTCATTGGCTTTGGTAATAATAGTCAGCACTACGTAAAACGTGACTCTAGACCTTACATCATAAATAATGTGGCAAATGATGATTTCTTTGGGAAATATAGACACCTCACGTAATTAAGATGGTACAAATAGTATGTATACCTTCGAACCATGAAATCCAACCCAAAGTTTAAAGCTTAGTCCAACCCAAACCCAGACCCACTTAGCCTTTGGACCCTAATAAACCAAGAGTGAAAAGCCGAAAGGAGTACCCAGGTCTCACCGAAGCTTCCAATGAAAACTGAGCTCCGACCATATGGCGTGTACCGCTCACTACATAGAATATCATGAAATTTAGCAACAGGGCAGGAGAAGGAGGGAGAATTTTACCTCTCAGCTCAAGAGTCCCGCTTGGGCTAAAATAACTACTTTAACTCTAGTTTCTTTTTTTCTTTTTCTTTTTCTTTTTTTTTTAAATTACAGCCTTTACCACCCATCCAACCTGTCATGCCTCGAAATCTGGGTACAGAGTGTGCACCCTCAGACGTGAGCTTTAGTTCTTAACTCGTACACAAAGTGTACTAACTTAATTCCCTGATTAGTTTAATCAGAGATGATAATTATATTCAGTCTAATTTCTACCAAATTCCAATCACACATACATAACACTTAACACAATCAACCAGGCATATATAAATCTTAACGACCATTAAAATAACATAAATCTTAAAAATCATTTATTTATTATATTATCCTACTATAAATATGTTTATTTTAAACTCATATTGTTTCTATGAGATAAATCTAAACAATTTTTTAAAATCTCATAATTAATACCAAAATACATTATATGTTAATCAAACTATTCTAGCAAATAAATCAAATAATCAGAAATGGTCTAATACTGTCACTTTGTCTTCAGATAAGTATGACCACGTTTCACATGAGTCATGTTCAGGTGCGGTGGATATGGATTATTCTGGTTCATGTGCCACATCGTCTGCTAATGACTTATCTATATGGTTTTTTCATCAATAAAAAAGTAAGTTGGTCAGGCTTAGTGAAATAACCTAGCATGGTTCATAATCATAGCAATTAAAATTATATAAAGTACAAAATGTAAAAATGTATACACAATGATATGGATGCAAATGATGTATGAATACATCAAATGAGATGATCGTCCATCTGCTTGGGTTGGAGATCGTCAACCCACATCCACCCATTGTGTCACGCCCCGAACTCGGAAACCGGGCTCACAAAATTCCCGATCGCCGAATCCGGCGCCGACAGCCTCCGTAGAACCCCATTCTCGGATCCCGGCACCCATTCACCAGGTTCCGATCCTGGGATACTACAAGGAGGATTTATAATCATCAGTCTGATTCATAACGAGCATAACCAAAAGCATAACCCACGAACAATAACCACAAGAACACTACCACAAAATCCACTATTATCAAAAACTTTTAAGTACAATGCGTCAGAAGGGAAAAATACAATGTACCAAAGAAACAAAACTCCAGAAGCTCGGCTGCACACTCCAACTACGGTGAGACTATGGCTGCGACTGCGTCCTGGCGTCACCTGCACGCATCAATCGTGCATAAGCTTATAGAAAGCTTAGAGGGTGGTGTAAGTATGTGCGCAATATAAGCGTGCCCAAAATGCAAGGTCAGAGTAATGCAGAATCATGGTGATGAGTACATGAATGCAATCAGCCGTACCAAGGCTATGCGGTGCAAGATATGAATGCTATCGGCCATAACACGACCATGCGATGTGAGATGCAACTCAAGCATGCCAAACCTCATCATATATCAGTACAGTTCTCATTCTGGATAATCACCAGGGTTCAATACACTCCAAATGACACTGTCGCTCTCCTAGCCGCATAGTCCAAGTGAGCGTAAGAAACCTCACTATCTGCCTGGCCAATAGTCTATCAATACCTATCCGGCACGTCGATAGCAAATCCATTTGCGAGCTGGTCAAACTCAGCCTATTATTGCCCCTTACCCTTGGGCGAATAAGGCCACACTCCTTTCCAACCGACCATGACACAGTGGGAGACGCTGCCTCCTAGTATTCGGCCCTCGTGCGCTCATATATCCACTCGGTCTCGACATTGGAGTCATCTTCTGGTACCATCAGGTTTAGGGATTTTCACCCAGGGACGTCTATGGCGCCCGTATGCTAGAACCAAACATTTCCGGTATCCAACCCAGCCATCCACGATGTGTCTATGGAGGCTATGGCCCTGATGTCGCTAGGGCATACAGTACACAAATGCAAGTGCATGAGTCACACTATCAGTCATGCAACAGTCCTGTATATACCATGCACTTATATGGGGCAACTCCGCCTATCAGGGAGCCCATAAACAGTCTGCCCAAAAGCATATGCTATGATCGGTCACTCCTCACATCAGGCATACATATGGTGCGAATGATCATGAATCATGGATCTATACTAAACATGTATAAAGAGATGGGCTCTGGGTAGAATGGAGATGGCCCTAGACGGCCTACTTACCATAAATATGGGCCTATCAGTGGGCCTTAGGGAGAGTTATAATGCGGACATTTAACCAACATTATCCATTCAATGTGGACGTCAAACCAGCATTGCTCCCAAGGCATGGCCCGCTACAAAATCAATACATATACCATGGTGGAATTACACTACATGGGGCCTTATGTACGTCCTAATGAGCCTTGACCCATGGGCCTCCAGTACCACAAATGGGCCTCATAATATGGGCCTAATACAAATCAAGGTGGGCCTCAACAAGAACCACCAATACATGAAGATAGGCCTCCACAATGGGCCTTAAATTATCTCCAAAACGGTTGGACAGTTGAATGAAACACATGCATCCTGATGGAGCCCACACTAATGGAGGGTGTGGTTTACAATACTTACATAAGTGGGGCCCACCATAATGCTTATTTTCCACCCAACCTAGGGCCCAATATAATGTTTATTTTCCACCCAACTTAAGGCCCAACATAATGTTTATTTTCCACCCAACTGTTCATAAAGCTACCTGAACTAAGGTAGGGCCCACTGGAATGTTTATTTTCCACCCAAACTATTCATAAGGTCACACAGACCGTGGGTAGGGCCCACCATTTATTTACATCCAATCTCGCACACGGTCAGGGAGCCCACCGTGATGATTTTTTTTTATATATTTTTTTTATATGTTTATACACGTGGATAGGGAGCCCACCGTGATGTGGTCCACAAATCCAGCCCACTCATTATGTGTGTCCCACTTGGCTGAGGGTACAGACCAAGTTTCAGTCGCATCCAAATTTCAGGTAGGCCCCACCAAGTGTTTTTATATGTTTAGACATGTCTTCACATGATTTTAGATGGTGTGGCCCACCTAAGTTCCATATAAGGCTGATTTTTGATGGACGTCCGGTTTGTGGGGACCCATCATATGCACGGTGTTGATCGTCTAAACGCATCAAGGTGGGACCCACAGCTGGGGCCGTGAGCCCCAGCCCGTCCGTTCGTCAGCGGCCAGCGCCTGCTGTCAGTAGCAGCAGCAGCAGTGCTGCTGTGAGTTTTTTTTTTTTGAAAAACATTGTTTCTCTGCGGTTTTTCACAGACAGGGCCCGTATCAGTAAGATCCACACCAGCCATTGGATTCCTTGGTCCAAGACCGACCAAAAGAGTCCAATATGCGCCCCGTTTTGGGCGAATAGAAGCTTCAAGGTGAGTTTTAATGGTATATACTACTATTCCCTATGGTATGGCCCGTATGATTGTCAGATTGATCTCAACTTTCGGCTCAACGCCTAAAATGATCAGAGGAAGAAGATGGACGGCTTGGATTTGACTTATACATCAAGTGGGGCTTGCATGAGAGGCCCACCACTCCTCTCTCTCTTTTTTTTAAAGTACACACCCTTGCAAGTTAACACTTCACTATTTGCCAACGTCCAGCGTCCAGGGACGCTGGACGACTTTCATAATCACATCATTGTGGTGGGTCCCACGTGGACGTGGCCCACCAATATATGTACATATACACATAATATATATCTTATATTATATATATATATATATATATATATATATATATATAAATACATATTATATTATATATATTATATATAAAATATAACATATATATATATACACATATATATAAAAAGATGCATTAGGCCCATCCAAACAGTGGATGGTGTGGATCATCACCTGTAATAGAGTGGGCTACACCGTCTGATGTAAATGGACGGGGTAGATGTAACACATATTGGTGGGATCCACACCATCACAACGAAAGAGAGAAATATACGGCGAGATAGAGAGGAGGGACCCGGCCACTATGGGCCCTCCATTGATACAACACATACATCAAAATGGGTCCCACAACAAGTGGGCCCTAAAGATCAAGATTTCAACGGTGGATCACCCACCTTTAAGCCTCCTCCTTGCTCCCTTGGCCTCAAATGCTTCTTGCCTTTGCCTTGGACGGTGGATGATGGGAGATTAATGGTGTGGATGAGAGATGGGAGGGTGTAGATGGAAGATGAGAAGGTGGACCACACTTGGGGAGGGAGAGGGAAGCTTGGACGTGTGAGGCTTGAGTTGCTTGGGAAATTTGAGAAATGAGAGAGAGAGAGAGAGAGAGATGATATGGATGGGTGAGGTGTGATGGGTGATGGGTTGGGTTGAAAATTTGTAAAAGGGGTATGGTTGTTGTTGAAAATGAAAAAAAGAGGAATGGTGAAGTGGAAAGAGGGTGGACTTTTAAAAAAGGAGGGAATGAGTTGTAGTACTTGAGGTATGGTTATATTTATGATTGATTGATGGGACTAATTGTAGAGATTCTCTCGAAATCCGCAATGCGCGGTGTTTCTTCGGAATAAACGCAGATCGACATCTTCTAGCTTGGGTATCGATTCGGTGCGCAAGCCACGGCGTTAGAACCGCGGCAACGACGCGGTCGCTATGATACAAGTTTCGGATCGAGCCGACGTCGGTGTGCGGGACGTGGCTTAGGATCGCGGGCAAACGTCGAATACGATGCGAAGGTTGCCGAAATTTGACCGGAAGGACCGCGGAAGCTAACGGAACGGTACGGATTAGGACACAGGTCTTACACATTGGGTAGGCTTCTACCTTTCGGTAGGCTTATGCATAGCCCGCATCTGGTAACGCTCTACCAAGATCGACATTTCTTTCAAGGAGGGTCCCTAAGATCAACAATATATTATGCAAATGCAATGAATGATGGATGATATATGAATGTATCATTTTCATAACTGCCATAAACACTTGTTTTGATAAGTGAATTTAATATACAATTATTATAATTCATATAATTTGGTACAAATTAGCATGTAATTTATCATTGTATATATTCACAATAGTTAAAATCAACAACATTGTAATAAAACACTTAAATTAGTACATTAATCAATCAAACAATCATAAATGATTTATTTTAATTCTAATGAATCATAAGACACGTTGAGTTACTCACTTGAATCTAATAGTGTAGAATCAATAAGGTAATCAGGCCGGTTTGAATTTAAGAAATCCTATTAATTATATCCACAACGTTATTATTTATCTAATTATATTACATGGTGGGGCTCACCTTTGATTAACATCCTAGGTGGCCAAACCCAAAATGATCAAATAAATAAAATTTCCATATATATATGTTTATTAAATTCAATTATCAAAATTTAGATTTTTTACTTTTTTTTTCTTTTTAAGATTCTGAAATTGAATGAAAAAAACTTAATAGGGGTGGCCTACCGGATGATTGGATTATTCAGATTCTTAAGGTATTGACATATTTTGCCTCTACACATTGGATGAATGGTGTGGATCTAACTAAACTATACCGATGGCCCATTTCGACCTTCTACGCCAAGTGGTACCAACACTTGCGCAAAAATCTAAGCTTTCCATATTAAACACTTCTAGATCTGACTAATGTAACCCATTCGATTGTTAAATTGATATGGAAATTAAGGCTCTTATATATTTCAGCCTTAGGGATCGTATGATCCGTACAGATATAATCTGATTCGACCAGATGGACACCAATCACAATTAGAAATTAGGCATATAATTTTATACTTCCATCATCTTTACATAGTATCTACTTACAATTCAATGCAATGAAAGTGTGATCGATACACATTGTTTATTGCATATATCGAGTCAAATTACATTAAATGCATAAAAATACTAAAAGAATGACGATAAACATACCGAATATAAGCTATCTAAAATTCTCTCTCTCTCCCTTTTTCAGTTGTCACAGGGTACCATTTTTATTAATATCCAAGTTTAAGTAGAACTCCTTTTACGATACACTCTTTAAAAAGAAATGATCATTTAAGGGATTAAGACTTGATAGATACGGGGAGGGTTATGGGTATATATTAGGTAAACAGATTAATGATAGAGGTAAGATAGGAAATAAAATAGAGATAAGATAAAAATAAGGTTAAAAATTATTATTATTTTCATCGTTAAATTTTCACAGGCGTTATACAACCAATGACAAGATGCTACGTAGAACACACATTCCCACAGCCAATCACAACCCCTTATCATCCTTCGGTCCCTCAACTTCCTAAAAATTACCAAAATGCTATCCCTCACACCTATAAATACCCATTTCCCCTTCACTCTCACATAATCCCTTAATTACAAAAAACATCCTTAACTGCATCATCATGTAACGCCCCAAAAACTCAACACTTGAGTACGATGACTCGAATCCCAAGTCCTAGAGAGTTAATATTAAGACGGCCGAGTGTGTTGTAACTGACACTAACACTGATAACACCCTGATTATCGCTGCTTGAGTACGATGCTTTAGCTACGCAAACATGAGTGTTGCTTAGGAATGCCACACAAGGAAAAAAAATCTCCAACGTGTGTACTCAATCAAATTAACATTAATCTCATATGCAAAATAAATCGAAGTAACGCATATCAAAGATAAGCAAGGATAATTAAAACCATAAAGTACATAAGCAATACGAAATGACTTTTTCTCTTTGATACAGATAAAACAGAAAAGAAAATTATTTTAGTCGATCGTGGAGAACAATATAAAACGCCCATCTAGATGAAGAACTTTGCTTAATACATAAACTAAATCAAGCGTATGAGCGTATACTTGAATTACAGGTAAAGTTAATGACTACTTTGATTACTTATACGGATTACACTAATGAATGTAAATAGTACATAAAGGTAAAGATTACACTAAGGGATGTCAATTACTGATAAAGATAAAGATTACACCAAAGAATGTAAGTGACTGATAATTGAAAGATAAATTTTGTTTGATTTGATTGGTATGAAACGATTTTTTCTACTAAATTCATCTGTTATTTATAATATTAACTTGATTAACTGGATATTTCTTACGTTCTGACAGTTACTATAACCATTTCAACACTACTTGCTTTACTTGCTTCTAAAACTACCATCTGTCCTGATAATTGATTTAGCATGACCACCCTTCGCTCGACCATGTTCTCTTAGTGGATAATGTGGCACTGCTCAATAAACATCGACTGTATTGCCGCAAAATCATCTTCGCATACCTTTAAAGATCTTCAAATACACCACATAACTCCTTGATGATTACACACAACCTTTTCTCATGGGTTCTTTTACGAATTCACAAACACAAGGACGAACAATATCCACTACCCAAAATTGATGACATATTTGATCAATTAAAAGGTGCCAAATACTTCTCAAAGATAAATCTAAAATCCGAGTACCACCAATTGCGAGTCAACAAGGAAAATATATCAAAAATGGCTTCCAGGGATAAGCTTCCTGCATGGGTTCATCATCGTGTATAGACAACATATTGGCATATTTGAAGAGTCGAATGACGACCATGAAAAACATATATGAGCTGTATTTGATACTTCAGACCATACATCACTTCATGTACCCATATTTGACAACACATGTACCAATCAAATTCAACCACATCCATCATTGTGAGCATCAAACGAAGTTTTTGTGGGAAGCTATGTGAGTCGTGTGGAGATGCTTGTGAGAAATCCAATCCGTCGGTAAGTAGCTCTCTCAAGTTAAATTTTAAAATCTAGCAAATCCAAAACTCAAGTAAACGACGCCACACAAAACTGAGGATATCAAAATCTGACCACTGGAAACTTCGTGAGGGCCATGGAAGGTTTTTTTTTTTCCTGATCATATCTGTACCTATTTTTTAATCCCAGTGGTAATAACGGTTTGGATGGCACGTAAAAATCATGGTCGACTCCAGAGAAGTTTCAACGGTGAAGATTTTCATTCTCATTGTTTCCTACCATGTGGCCCACCTGAGTTTTGCATTTACCTGATCTTGTGCATTCCTATCCTAGTGTGAGCTTGAGAAACTGATGGACAGAACGGATCTTTCACAGGAATATCTGTGGACCCCACATAGCTTACGACCAGAGGAACTTCCACGTGGGCTCGCACAGGCAATTTGCGTCCCTAGATCATTAAAAACCAGGGGCTCCACAGCACCACCTTAAAACCCGAGTAACATTGACATCCTGGGGCCGAGGATCATATACAATCGTTCTCTTTCGATCCTGCATCCTCGCTTTTGTATTTTTGTATTGATAGAAATCTCTCTCGCTCACATATGGATAGCGTCGAACGCAATCCCCACGAATGCGATCCAACAAGCAACTCCATTGCATAGCTCTTCCGCATGGTATTACCACGAATCCTGACGCAAATCTCATTCTTCTCTCTCTCTCTGTACGTATGCAGATATTCTAATTTTATATAATTTTCTGTCGTGGAGTCTATAAAAAGCGATTGTAATCACGAAAACATGAAAAGAGTGGTTGGATTACTCTTTTATCTTTCTCTCTTAACCTTTTCAATGACTTTGGGTTCTCTTTCCGGGTTGTTTTGATTCATTCTCTTTGAGGGTTGAGTAAAGATTGCGAGTTTTTCTGGATTTCCATGTGTTTTGGTGAGTTGGGTTTTCTTGTTTTTCATTGGGTTCGATATTTGATTTTATGATCTGATTGGTGTTTTTCTTGATTTTTTATGTGTTTTTATGAGTTGGGTTTTCTTTAGTTTGATTGTTCCTCATTGGGTTGGAGATTTGGTTTGGTTTTTGTGATCTGATTGTGAGTATTTTTTTATGGATTTTTATGTGTTTTTATTTGTTGGGTTTCTGGATTTTCTTTAGTATGATTTTATTTTTTTTTCATCGGATTGGAGGTTTGGTTCTGTTTTGGGATCCGAATCTGTGTTTTTCTTGGATCTTTCATTGTTTTAGTGTTGTTTTTTAATGGGGTTTGTTTAATTTCATCTCTTTTTGGTCGATTGGATCATGATTTTGAGGATTTATTTTGAGTTGGGTTTTATCTGGGATTGTATTTTTTATTGGGTGGCTGTTTTCTTGTTTCTTTTTAATCTGATTGTGAATTTCTTTGGATTTTTGTGTTGGGTTTTCTCATTTTTGTTTAATTTCATTGGTTTTTTTAATTGGAAATTTGGTTTCATCATCTCTTTAATCCGTTTGTGAGTATCTGTGGATTTTTTTTATTAGACGGTTTTCTGGGTAGTTTGGTTTATGATCTGATACAGATCTTGTTTCTTCACAGATTTTAGTTTTTTGGAAATGAAGGGGTGTTATTTTGATTGTACTTTTTAAAAATTGAATCCTAGAAATTCCTATTGGATTTGTGGGTTTCTTTGATTGTTCAAGATGTCTGCGTCTTTAGTTTTGCGAATGAAAGTTTCTTAATTCCTTATTTATTTTCATTTCTAAACCATTGCCTATAAATCACTCATTCGATTGGTATAATAGTGCTTTGAATAAGATTGCTACTTCTATAATTACGGAAGTTGTCTTTCTTTTTTTTTGTTATTGGACATGGTTGTGCATTTGGGCCGTTCACAAAAAAACGGACGTGCATTTGGGCATTAGAGAATCGATATCCAGGCCAAGATATAAAAGAAGAAAATAAAATAAAAGAACACTGTTATGACAACATAATAGCCAAGTAGCATTACTGTCATATGATATTACGGGCTGTTATGAAATGGAAAAAGGAGAAAGTGGAAATAACCAACTTTTTTACTGAAAAACTTCACTTTATAATCCATAATTAAAATTTTATGGTTTTCAGGACAACTTTTGTATATAACGGCCAACTTTCCAATTATATAATGGCCTTTTCCCCCCCTGAAAATTATGGCAGTTATTTAACAAGTGTTATTCATTACTTAGCACAATATAGAGTTATTTTATTTATTTTTTATAAACCTTGATTTGGACAATACGATACAAAGCATGGATACTGCCATATCCTACTGTTTTCAGAAGTGTTTAGCATATATTACATACTATACATATTACTTTGTTATTGTGTGTATATTTTATTAAGATGTTTGAATACAATATGAGATAATGAAGTGATGAATCTTATGAATTTTGGACAACTTTTAGCTCCCAATATCTTTTATTTTCCTAATTAATTTCATTCTCGAGGTATGATCATATGCACCTGAGTGGGAAATAAGTTACTGTCCATCAATTCTACAAAAAAAAAAATATCTTAAAAAAAAAAGAGCAAAAAGTTACTGTTTGATGTGGAGATTTTTTGCACTTCTGGAGACTTTTGCATCTTTTCATTTTTTTCCTTTCTTTTTGTGAATTTAGTTATTGAAGGAGATTATAGCAATAATATGAAGTGAACCTCTATTTTTTTTCGATGATGACAGGGTGTCCCCACCCTTTTAAGGCAAGTGAACCTCCTCTATGAAGATGGGGCTGTAGAAACTACCTTTGCCATGTCTAAGATAAGAGTTGTTTCATCTTTCAAAAAAAGAAAAAAGAAAAGAAAAGAAAAAAGATAAGAGTTGTTTCCTCTCAGTTGAGAGATTTTCCTTTTCTTTTCTAATATTTTATGGGATGAGGACAAAGTTGTCGATATGCTTGCATAAGGTGAGAAGGCTCACCCTGCATCAGCTCATCATTTCTTGATTTTGAATAATTGTTTTTTAATCTATTTTATTTTTATAACAAAAAACTAGTGATCTTTTGGAAGAAAATGTGGGCCTCAACATGAAAATTTCTGGGCATGAACGAATGGCTGGTCCAATCACCAGGCTGGTTAACCCCATATGAAATCAATGGATGGATCAAGTCAGCCATGCTGACAGTCTGGCTTAATGCACATGTATGGCCTGCCTGATGATTGATGCATGGTGGGGCTCAACTTTTGCATGGCTGGATGTCGCATGCACTTGACACATTGGTGTGCGTTCTGGGGTTGGCAGTAACCGTCCATTGAGGTGCTTGTGACCATGACTCTCTTTACAGTAGTGTGAACAAAGCTATAGTTCCCTTATGTTGGAAGGGTGCACATACTCATATCCATGTCCAAGTTTCTGGAAACTGCCATGTCGTACAGTGTTCCTGCATGTGTATTTGTATTAGCATATTATACATGTAATGTATTTATTAGTATGTCTATCTATCTAATCATGTGCATATTTCTATGTAAGCAATCAAAACTGATGAACGGTTCTTGCTTGGGTTTTTCTTGCCCAAGTTCAGCTCTTGCTTGTACCTTGAAGGGTGTGGGTAGGCTGTTGAAGAGATTGAACATTCGCTGAAGCTTTTGTATCTCTTTTTTGTCTTCGTGCAGTTTCTGGCGCCTTGAAGTCTGTAAATGTAATTGGTTTCATTCAAAGCAAAACCAAAACCTGTTGCCAATAGTAGCCAACTTGGCCTTGCAATTTCTGGAATAGAAGAAGATTTTTTATTTTTCAAATAGCAAGACCAATCTGAGATATAAGATTTGGAAGGTAAGAAATGGTTCAAACAGATTCATAGGCAGTTTTTTTAAAAAAAATTTTAAAATTTTTTTTAATCTACGTTGGGAAATTCAGTGTAACATTGATTCAATGTATAACCGTTTGATTGAACATGTAAATGTGATAAATTTTGTTTTTTCCTCCATTGCAAGAGTTTATCTTTTGTTCACTGATTAGACATGGGTCAAAGAATATGTTATGATGCAGGTTTCTGAGGACACAGCTATGATGATTGAGTCTTATCGCAACCAGGCCGAGGTTCTGGTCAGGAACTACTTACTAGCAGATCCTTTCATCCCATACACTTCCATCATTAGCGGCATTTTCATGTGCAAAATGGTATCACCTCATCTTTATTTTTTATTTTCTTTTTCATTAAGTGGATCAAATGCTTTTTTTTTTTTTTTCAAATATATTTTTATTTTTTATAGAGCCCTTGACCTTGTGCATGTAAATATCAAAAGCTGCTCAACAGATTCCTATGTTCAAAAGAAAGTCATTTCAGATTACACATGAATACGTGGATCTGTATTTAGTATTTTCTCATATGAATCTCAATTCTTCGTTATCATGTATACTTGGCCCTGGCAAATGGTTGGGCTCGGCACTTGATCTGTCCTCCCATGGAACACCCTGCTTAAAAACTGGGCCAAACTGCTTGGAAGCCCAACAAGCTGTCGGCATCTGGCAATTTCTGCATACCCAAGCCTAAACTCATTGCCCATCAACATTGCCTCTTGACATGGGTCTTATGGTTACCTTCTTCCTTCGTTCTCTTCTCAAATTCTACAACAGCCAACCTTCTTATCTACCCCTGATTTTGTGGTTCCTTCCTCCAATCAGCTTTAAACTTGCTCTTACATGACCCTATAACTTGTGTTTTAGAAAGCAGATGGACCACCATAGCAAGGTCACAATTTCATCATGGCCATGCCCCAACTATTTGGGCTTGGGTAATTGGGGATGGATGAAATTAACCAAAAAAGGGTAGAAAGTATTTTAAAAAAAAAAAAACAAAAAAAAGCCAACCAATAAAACAAAGAAAAATGTATAACTATTGATTTATTGTCATTATTATTATTATTAGTTTTTTTTTGAAGGGATAACAAATTGCATTAAATTAAAAAGACGAAATGGAGTTTTTGAAATACATAAAGGGTAAGAGGCCCAATATACTGCTGAAGAGACAACAGGGGAATTAGCATCCCAGTCCCCCTAGGCAAACAAAATGTTTAGCCCAACCAAGGTGTTCCGTTGCGGTATCGATAGGTGTAATGGTGCCCACCGTTACCGATACGGATACGCCCCCTTACGGCCGATATGTAACCAATTTTGAATACCCTGAGCCCAACAGAAAGGATGCTAATCTCCCCTAAAAATATGGCACAGACCGTCAGGATTAGACCGCCTCTAGTTAACTTGCTGAAAAGGTGAGTGTACAAGCTGAAAAATTGATCAACTAAAAAAAAGCAATAAAGAAACATCATCATCATCCATATCCCAATTGATCAACTACACAAATCCTATATTGCTATTCCAGCCTATTGGGGAACTTATCCTCAGTTTTTTTTTTTTTTGGTTTTTGTTTTTTAAATTTTTTTTTTATTATTTTAATTATTCAGTGACCGGGACTGACTCGTTTCAACCCTTACTTGATGTAGGATGGGCGGCCTAGCCTAGAATAATGCAATGAGATCATCAACGGATTAACTAGAACAATTTAAAGCATAAAATAATGCTAATCCATCACAAGCTTAATGTATTCAAATATTTAACTATGCTTAGATGGGACTCGACCAATCGAAGTCGACTAGGATAAGTCACATCTGACTCAGATGAATCAACAATCCATGGTTAAACTATAGTAATCATCAAGTCTTTTCTTACTATCCTCATCCTTGTCCTTTTGGGTGTTCCCTTTGCCCTTGGAGAATCTTCAAGTTGAACCAACTCACTCCTAATCAATGTAGTTCTTGGTCTTCGTGGAAACCTATTAGTGCTATTCCTAAGATCCTTCAAATGCATTCATATCTAATTCCATCCTTCCTCGTCCTGCCACCCATCCATGTCAACATCCTCTTTTCAGTTACATTTATCCTAAGAATGTGTTCCTTTAATGCCTAATAAAAAGAGTAAAAAAGGAAGAGTAATTAATGATCAAAATTTGGAAACTAGTAGTAAGATAAAAGTTGAGTGGGCTGGGGGAAGGGGTGGCTGTGTTAGCCTCTGTTTCTCTGCTTCTGTTTTTCTTCCAGCCCTATCTCAGTGCTGTTTTCAATGAAAGATCTGTTACCTTTCATTAAAATTAAATAAAAAATAAAAAAACAAAAAAAAAACTAGTAATATAGAAGTTGGAATCCACACACACTCACAGCAGATATAAAGACGGGGGGGGGGGGTTTGGGTGTTGTGTGGTGGAAGAGTAGAAGTATAGGATAACCAATGCATTTGGAGAAGGGAATGGTGAACGAACTAAACCCAACACCTTAACAAGGAGTGGAATGAATTCGTGGACTTAAATCTTCTGTTGTTATCTAATAAACATTTAAAATCTTAGGCACAATGTACAAAAGGAATCATAGGATCCTCCATTTGAACATTTGAAGCTTTGCACAATATACTTAGGTTTCCAATTTTGTTAACTGATTATATAATAGTTCAAATTGATAGATATGCCCGAGTACACATGCATACAGGATTTTGCTAATATCAAAAAATGGACAGCCCAGATTGAGTAGAGAAACAAAATAAGTCCAATCATCATCTTGAAACATCTATACGATAGATCTCACTTTGTATTGTTTATGATTCCAAATTAGCACTTTGGTTTGATGATTATGTGTGATTTATGGCTCATAAGCAATGCGAGAGTTGTAACAAATTGGCCTCATTCAGAAGGTTAGGATCATCCGATTGGTGTGGTTCTTGCACCGTCACTTGCTCCAATGGTACTATTGAATGAAACATCTTGATTGATGACTAGGTATCCCATGCATCGTTTAAAAGCTTTGGGGATGCTGCTAATATCCCCATGAAGGTGAGGATGTTGGCAACACATACACACAGAGCTGGCAAGTGGTATGACCTATCGTCGATTCTAACCATTCATTTGGACAATCAGACATTCACACTGCATGGGAAAGCCATGGTGCAAAAATCATACCAATCGGACAATCCTAAACATCCAGTCAATAGCGTGAAAAATGGACAGCCAAGATTGAGTAGAAAAACAAAATAGATCCAATCATTATCTCTTTCTTTTTTCTTTCTTTCTTCTTTTTTTTTTTTCCTTTTTTGAGAGGTAAGAAATTTTATTAAAAGAGCCAACACAGCAAGGCTACAGGGACAAAAGAAAAAAAGCAACAAGAAAGAACCGGGCTAAGCCCAAGCAAAAGAAAAAAAAAAGGAAAGAAAAAGAAAAGAGAATCCAACAAAGCAATAGAACAAATCCACCCCGGCCTGATGGGGCCCAATCCCTAAACAGCACCAGAACCCTAGAGAACACGGCAGCTGCTGAAGAGGAGAGATTCCTGAAACAACGGTTATCTATTCTACAGATCTCACTTTGTATTGCTTATGATTCCAGAGTAGCGCTTTCGTTTGATGATTCTAACTGTGTGATTTGTGGCTCATAAGCAACAGACAGTTGTAACAGGTTTGTGGACTTAAATCCTCTGTTCTTATGTACTAATAATTTAAAATCTTAGGCACTCTGTTCTTATGTACTAAGAATATAAAATCTTAGACACAATTCATATAGGATCCTCCACTTTTGCATAGTGTACTGTTTCCAATTCTGACAACTGGCCATGTTTCAGTAATCTAAGACTATTATTATGTTGGCCCTATCTTAGATGGACCATGCTCTAGAAAACTTAATAGGACAACCCTAACCCTTCGATTTGTTGGCTAGAAATGAATGGTTAATAAGATAGATACATAAAGGGTCGCTGGGGAAATGAAAAGGACCCAAGATTGGTGGCTGGGGTCTTCCAATCTGGGAGATTTTGGGACACGATCAATCCACAGAGGGACATCACAGGCCAATGGTCTGGACTAGGGAACATGAGCCCCACTTGTTGGAACAGAAAACTTGGGCATATTATGCAAAGCTTCAGGTCAACTGTCCTATAATTCCTCTAATGTAATATAACATAAAGCCACTAATATACAGTCCGTTTGAGCACTATCTGTATTTAACCTATAGTTGCACGAACCATGAAGCAAAGTGCAACAGATTTGGGTTTAGGACTAGGGAAGTGTCTGTATTGAAATATTAGCAAGTATAAACTGCTAGTAAGTGGGAGCAGGAGTGAGAGTCTGAAGCATGATTCAAAGCAGGAGGGACGCATGGAAGGATCATGCAACTAAGATCTAAAGAACCGGACTAGACGTTCCTTCCAAGAATTTGCTATTGCATTCATGCATGCATGCAAGCATTGCATACATAGGATCATGCAGATATATTAGCCAATCTGGTGTTGCAACTTGCGGCCTCGGCACCAATTTGGACGCACCCTCCAAAGGAGTGTTTGAGGTGTAGCCAAACAGGTGTTTTTGATGGGCGTTTGGATGCACTTTGCAAGCCCCCATTTCGCCATCCCACTTGACAAAATAGGTGCCAAAATGCTGACTCGACGAAAACCACCCAGTTGTCCAAAAAACAAGCCCAAAATCCTTTTTGCCGAAACCCCTTTTCATAAGTGTGTCCAAACAGACCCTTGATGTTTTGGCTTTGGTCCCACCTTACCTGCCAAAAGAAGCATGCAAATGGGTTGGTGCAAATGGATTGTAATTATTTGTGTACACAGTCCTCTTCTTGTTAAATGAAGCCTCTGTGAGCGTAAAAAGGAATTTTGTAGAGCCATTGTTTAAATATAATGATCTTTTGGACTGGTCATTTTTTGCTTTTATGATATCCCATCGGGATCTCAATTCCCCCCCTAATATTGGCCCACTTTTTCTTTTTTTTTTTGACTTTAGGTATATGATCTCACTCAATTGATCAGTTCTTTTTACTTCAAGGGCTATCATGGGCTCACCAAAATCCAACGCATTGAGTGGAACAATCGGTGTGTATTTTAATGCGGTTTTACCATCATTTTTCTTCCTTGTGTGATTTATTTTCTCATGAGCACTGCTCACCTGCAAGCATAGCTCATGTGAACAGTCATGTTATCTTCTTGGAGTGGGCCCCACCATCATGTGTTTCTCACATCCAAGACACCCATCATATACACCACCCCATATTAGGCCTAGGGCCCAAAAATCAGCCCAATCCATGGTTCAGGTGGACCACACGATAGAAAAGTTTGACAGGGGACACCCACCCTTGATTTTTTACGTGGCCCATCATGTTGTGTATGTGACATCTACATCTACTCCGATCATCAGAAGTGTCACCTGTGCTAGGCATAGGGTCCAAAAACCAGCCCAATCAGTGATTCAGGTGGGCCACAACGAGGGAACCAACTGGAAGGGTGGGTGTTCACCGTTCCCCCGTGATGTGGCCTGCTTGAATCAAGGATTGGGCTGGCTTTTGGAACCTAGGCCTAGCATGGGGTGACGCTTCTGATGGGTGGTTCAAATATGAGAAATACATCACCATGGGGCCTACCCCATTCAGACTGTGCAAATGGATTCATGCGGTCTTGCTCGCAGGTGAGTACCTCTCGCATTCTATCTGATATTTTTAACCCTTTCTGCAGGGGTATTTCTACTGTTCATGCCATTTTTATCACAGTTATGTCTATGTACTTAGTTTTCTTCTCCAATCTCTACTCCGATGATCGACTTGCTGGCCTCATTGTGTTCCGAAGTTCGCAACTCTCTTCCTTTGCATTGGGGGTGAGGAATTTTCTTCTCCATTTGAAAGCTCTTAGATGAGGATTAAGCATGTACAAGAGCTTTTGTAAGTGCACATGCACCTATACATGCAACCGCACATGCCAATGTGGCAATTGTGTGTGACATCTGAGCTCTACATTGGTGGCCCTACTATATATACACGCGCGCGTGCGCGCCCGCGACCTCCCGCAAAAGTGTTAAGCTCATCAGGTGAGCAGCATATATGAAACACAAAGAATGGTTAGAAGAATTGACAACAGTCCACATTCAATGTGCATGTCTGGTCGGCGAAGCGGATGGTTAGTGTCCCAACCTGATTTCTAGGGCCTGGTCATCTGCACAGTGGGGCCCACCTGATGCATGTCGTTGATGCTTCGTGTGTAGAGGTGTGTGTGCCCGGCTTCGAGAAACATGCAAGCCCTTTTATCTGTCTCCATTAAAATGGAAGGAGAAAATGCATGATTCCTACTATTGTGCTTGGGTGTCTTGTGACCTTTGACAGGTTTCCGTGGGGTACTTCATTGCAGACATTGGAATGATATTTTGGCTCTATCCTTCTCTAGGCGGAATGGAGTATGTAAGTGCATTCTGTTTAAAGTTCCATAATCCATATGTGCATGGTGTTATGTCTGATTTGAAGGCTCAACCAAGTCCAGTTGGGCTCTTAAAATATCAAGTCGAAGTCAAGGGCCTGTTTAGAAGTTCTGCAGTTACAGTGCACTGGATTAAGGGTGCAACTTGAGCAGGTTGGGTCAGGTTGAGGGTCAACCTGAGCCCAACCCGACCTCAAGAGGACCCAACCCACAATCCCACCTGAATCCCAACCCCGAGGTGCCAACCCAAACCCAAGCCAAATTACTCTATACTTTTCCCAACCTGACCTGACCTGAACACGTGATTATTCCCAACCTGATCCGAGTTAGTCAACCTGAGTAGAACCCAATTTCAAATCGGGTTTGGTGTTTTCCAACCCAAACCTGACCTGAGGACCTTGACAACCCAACCCAAACTTGGGTTGGGTCAATCCAAGTTGCAGCTCTACAGTGGATTCGCTTTGGAACTTTTCAGTTCCTTGATTTACTGTGGGCTGGATGCACTCCTCTCCCAGTTGCGTTTTGGAGCAGGAAATCATGCAAACAGGACCTCGTCTAGCGCAGTTCCTGTTTCTCAGGTTCTAAAACTCGATCGAGTCCCGAGTGAATTGAACCACTCATCAAGTTTCCAATTTTGATTCAATAAGTTATTTGATTTAACAAAATTGCATGGGACATAAAAGGCAGCTTCTGTGTTTCAGGTGCTCCATCATTTGCTTTCTTTAGTTGCGATAGCATATTCCATGTTGTCTGAGGAAGGGCAGCTTTATACATACATGGTTCTCATCTCTGAGTCAACTACTCCAGGAGTCAATTTGAGATGGTGAGTTGGATAATTCTACTGGTGGCCGTTCCAAAAGAAATTTAATATGGCATGTTGATTTGATGAATCTTTCAATTTGTGAAGGTATCTTGACACAGCTGGAATGAAAAGATCCAACGCATATTTTGTAAATGGAGTCATGATGTTCTTTGCCTGGTTGGTAAGTAAAACAGTTGTTTTGTTTTCATTTGTTTGGTTGGTAACTAATGCAATTTATGCTATCACATAGTGTTAAACAAGATTAAGATGGCCCCTTTGACCATGAAGGTGTTCAGTACCCTACAACCTTGGGGATGCGACATAACTTGGACGTAATGTTCATTGGACTTGGATCTTTGAAGTCAAACATGGGTTTTCTTAGAAAACCTGACATCCCCTCAAGTCTTTCTGGATTTATAACAACTTTGAAATATTGATTTAGTATACAAATTTCAGTTCATGTTGTAGTTCAAAAACCCAAGAACTCGACTCGATGACTAGCCTGGTTGGGTTGACTCAAAGACCTGACTGGGTTGTTGCCTGACTTGATTTGGTCCTTTTACTTTCATTAAAAGAAACATTTGACGAGTAAATGGGTCGGTCCAAGTGTCCACGAGTTGTCAACAAGTCTTGTCGATTTGATAGCATGTCACACTGATGAGTAAGGGTGCAACTTGGCCAGGTCGGGCTCAGGTTGATGGGTTGGGTCGTGTTCAAGGTCAACCGAGCCCAACCCTACCTCAAGAAGACCCAACTTGCAATTTGACCCAACCCAAATTCCAACTTGAACCAAACCCGAAACCCAATCCAAATACACTTGATTATTCCCAACCTGACCTAACCCATCCCGAATTTGCTCGAACCAAACCTAACCCAAGGACCTTAACAACCTGACCTACACTTGGATTAGGTCAATCATGTTCAGGTTGACCTGAACCCAAGTTGCTGCCCTACTCGCCAGTGAGTTTCCTAGTGACTTGGCCACATTTTCAGTCCAAGTCAATGAGTTTTAGAACCTTGGTTCATATTTACACATGGTATTGAAAAATATATCTTGTGTAAGTAGGACTTCATTAGAACCATATAAATAATGAAAGAACATGTGAATAACAGACAAATTAAGGTCTTTTTTTGTAATGTTGTGTCAAGAAATGGCCAAAACGTATGCCTGACATTGGATGCTGTTAACATAGTGATCTTTTAGAAAAAGGAGTGTCCTTGTTACATATTGACGTAGGACAAGCCACATCAACTAGGCCCAAGACCCATGGGCCAAGTCCAGATCCATTGGACCTAAGCCCAGATGTTACAGTTGGCCAATCAACAAGGAGGTTCTAGACTCCTAATTAGGCAACATAATCCAATCAACCAGCTATGCAAAACCAATTAACCAGTCATGCAATGAAATCCCATTAGATCTTTCTTATCTATTTAGCATCGTTCTTTGATTAGTCTTCTATTTATGTAATAATCCTTAGTTGTTGATAATACTGAAACTTTTCTTGTATGCCCAAGAAGTCTATTAAAAGGTCTCACGTGAGTATTCTTAAGGCACTTCTGAATTCAACAGAATTCTAGAATTATTCTCTACTTTAGTTGTGATTTTTGTGCTAAGCATAGCTAGGAGGTGCCTATGTTGGGCGGATCCTTCCCCATTCAATCAGTTGTGTCAAGTTACGCAATATTGGTATCAAAGAATGTTCCGATGGTTAAGCTGAAGTTCTGGATCACCAACACTGAGTTGATCATCCCCTTTTCTTGATCCAATCCCTAGTTTCAATTACTTCTTCCCGAATTTGCATTCAAATCACATTATTATGCTTTCAGAATCTTAAACAGTAAAATCTGCGTTTTTTTCCTTACCTTTTTTCATTACATCTATTTCTTCTACTGCCTTAACTTTTTCTTTTCTTTTACAAAGCCCAAATGTCCAATTGACAAGGGGAGCCAGCATACATCTACCCTCCCAAACCAATCGTAAGCCTCTTCCCATTCAGCCCACTAAAAGCCCTGAAGTGCAGCCCATTAATAGTCCAAAACCAACCCCTATCCCAGCCAATTAAAGGCCCAATGATGTAGCACATAAACAGTCCAAATCCAGCCTCTATTCCAGCCCATTGAAAGCCCAGAAATCCAGCCTATTGACTGTCCGAACCCAGTCCCTATTCCAGCTGATTAAAGGCCCAAAAATCTAGTCCGTTAACAGTTCAAATCCAGTTCCTATTCCAGCCCATTAAAGGCCAAAAAATCCAGTCCATTAACAGTTCAAATTCATCCCCTATTCCAGCCCATTAACAGTCCAAATCCAGCCCCTATTCCAGCCCATTAAAAGCATAGAAATCCAGCCCCCAGCCCATTAAAAGCATAGAAATCCAGCCCCTATTTCAGCTCATTAATAGTCCAAATCCAGCCCTGGTTACAACTCATTAAAGCCCAGCATTCCAACCCATTAATAGTCCTCTGTTCTAGCCCAAAAACTGCCCTCCATCCTGTCCATTACTCCAGCCAATTAACAGCCGATAATCAGCCTGGATATTCTGTTTATTACTCTGCCAATGTTGCTCTCCTGATACGATACCGGTAATGGTCATATCTGTTGAGGGAGGCTTACTAATCAACAACGAGACAATTGCATCAATGAGCCATTTGTAAAGGAGCCAGCTTGGAAACCGTTGTTGATTAGCTACAAGGACAACATGGACAATATCCTGACCCCACCAAAGATTCTCATGGTATAGGTCCTTGGGAGTTTGATTGTGAATTCATGCAACAACTCTTTACAGAGAGCCCACAACCACTCAAATAGAAACGCCCAAGAAAGACAATATCACTAAGAAAATATGAGTTGAAGTTCCCAATTTTACGGGTTGCTTTGATGTAAAGGCTTTTGGTGACTGGATTACAATGCTTGAAGATAGTTTGCATGGTACAACATGGATGATGTTCAATGAGTGGCCTTTGTCGAAGTCAGGTTGAAGGGCTCAACAAGAATCTAGTGGCGAAGTATTGACGACAACAATCTCATCATGCGCTGACATAAGAGAGAAGATGGAAAGTAAGTATTTGCCTTCAAACTACATTAATACCTTTCTCTAGGAGCTCATCGCATTTAAATAGGAAACTTTATTGGTGGATGACTACATCGAACTTATTGTTCATTGTAAGCTTGCAAAGACTGACTAGATAATGACTAACTGCCATCAGGCAGAGTTGCGTTCGAAGATCCAGCGAGAGGTGGTCATGTATGATTTCGAGTCGGTCGACGGTGTTCATTAGAAGGCTCGACGAGTTGATTAATAGTAGTGACAATGGACTCTCACATTTTAGCTCTCTAGCTGAGGTGCTTTCTATGAGAAAAGGTTTGGATTTACATTTTAATCGGACTCCATAGTGCTACTAACTACCTCCCTATCCTTTTTAGCCACGCCCACGGATGCAGACTCTGCCTATTAGGCAACCATAACCTTTGCAATGCCCTCCACTACAAAATTCATACTAGAGGCAGCCAACACTGTAGGGGCATGAATCCTAATCCCCTGATGCTTTTTTTTTTTTTTCAAGTTGAGATCGGCGTGATGTTGATTGTTACCGCTTTGGATAGAGAGGAAGGACACTTTTCTAAATGAGTGTCCACGTATTAAGAACCTCCATTATTGCAACAATGAGGACCCCTATTGCCAGGATGGCCTAGGTAGTATAACAAGAACATTGAGATGGAACAACCCTTTGTAAAACCTGCATCACAACACAGGACCCTCTTGCTGAAGCTGTGGTCAAAACCAAAGTTGAAGGTCTCACTCTTATTATACACCGCCTCCTTACCACCATTGAGGAAGTTGAAGATTGACAACGGGCCACTATTTTCCATACATGGGTAAAGTGCCAGGGTAGGTTATGTAGCATGATCTTTGATGGCGACAATGCGATGAACATCAAGATAATTGAAAAGCTCAAATTTGCAACTAAAAAGCATCTAAAGACCATACAAGGTTGCGTGGGTCAATGACACCGCCATCCCCATGACTCAAAAGTTGTTTGGCGTCTTTTTAAAATCAGCATCTATGAGAAAGGCATTTAATGTGACATAATTTCGATGAATTTCACACGCATCCTTCTCAATCGATCTTGGTTCTTTGACCAAAAGGTACAAAGTGACAGTATGGCTAACACACATACTTTCCTTCAGCGAGGTTATTGGATCTACCTTCGTGTGTTGCAGCCTATGTTGCCTCCTTCATCTGCCACCCCATTGTTGACATCAGCTACTCATCCTAACTCCCGTGTTCTCACCTTGCGGAAGTTCGAGAGAGAGTAGGGTAGCTCTGGTTGCAAAATAGGCAAGCGTCTGTTACTAATCAGGATGCATATGTTCCTAATGAAATCAAATCTATGCTTCATGACTTTCAAAATGTAGTCATTGGTGATTTGCCTGGGGAATTGCCTCTGTCGTAGGATATTTAGCATGCCATAGATTCGGACATTGAAGCATTTTTACCCAATTTATACCAGCATACCAAAAGAGTCCAACTAAGCATGTTGAGTTGAAGTGTCAAGTTGATAAGTTGTTAAGAAAGGGGCTACATCCGAGAGAGCCTAAGCCCATGTGTTGCGGTAGCCCTCCTTACCCCCAAGAAGGATGGTAGTTGATGTATGTGTATGGACAGCTGGGCTATTAATAAAATCATGGTGAAGTACCACTTCCCCATTCCTCAGTGTGCTGAGTGCTAGTGGTTTTCTCGAAGATTGATCTTCACAGTGGATATCAATAGATCTGCATCTGACCTAGTGATTAATGGAAGGCAGCATTGAAGCAAGAGCAAATTTGTTATTAGCCACTTTTGCTTATCAACAGTAAGTTGAGGGAAGAGCACCTCAATTACCTAGGTCTTGTCTTCAAAGTCCCTCGCCGTGAGCGCTTTTATATCAACCTTAAAAAATGGACCTTCATGAGTACATTTGTGATATTCTCAAGGCACGGTGTCTCATCCCAATGTGTAAAAATGGACCCCACCAAGGTTAAAGTCATTATTAATTGGCCAACACCTGCCACTATCTCCAATGTTCATAGTTTCTGTGGCATCCAACCGCATTTTATTGACGCTTTGTTCAAACTTCAGTAGCATCATGACTCTGATCACTTATTGCATGAAACAAAGAGTTTCGATGGTCAAGTGCAACGACAAGAGCATTTGATAAGAGCAAACGTAAGATGACGGAAGCTTTAGTTTTGCACCTTTCGGATTTTAAGAATGTGTTTGAGGCGAGGTATGACGCTTCTAACATCAGCACTGGTTTTGTCCTCAATCAAGAGAATCATCCAATAGCATTGTTCAGTGAGAAGCTCTCTGGTGTGAAGCAACAATACTCCATTTATGACTTGGAGTTCTATGCCATTGTTCAAACTCTATGGCGTTGGCGTCATTATTTGATTGGCAAAGAGTTTGTCTTATACTCTGATCATGAAGCATCTATGTATATGAACTCTCGGTCAAAGATGTGTGCTCGTCTTGTTAAGTGGAGCACTTATCTATAGTTCTCTTTTGTCTTCCGTCACAAGGCTAGCAAGGACAATCAAGTTGATAATGCCTTGAGCCATCATGCAAATTTATTGTCATCGAGTCTGTCACTGTTCTGGAATTCAAAGAGATAGGACATGAGTATGCGAAAGACAAGGATTCCAAACATATGAGTGCATACATTCTTAGTGGAGGGCATGTGAGACATCACATTTCAACATTCATGATGGCTACTTATTCCAGGGACGCAACTTTACCTACCAGCCATATCCATCCGTGAGCATATTATGAGAGAATTACATGCTGATGGGTGTAGTGGTCACTTAGGTGTGGTAAGACCCTAGCCCTCGTTAGAAATAAATACTTTTGGCCTCATCTAAAATCAGATATCGCGAAGATCTGCTGTTTATATAGGGTTTGCCAACTCACTAAGGGTGGATTGTATCAACTATTATCAATTCCACATGTTCCGCAGGAAAATATCAACAGGGACTTCATTATGGTGGTTGACCTATTTTCAATAATGGCTTATTTCATACCATGTTCAACTACAGCAGAGGCCCTCGAGATTACTTAATTATTTTCTTTAGAGGTTCATCTTCATGAGCTTCCAAAGACAATTGTGTCAAATTGTGATATGAAGTCTATAAGCTATTTTTGGAAGACTCCTTGACAACAAAGATCAAGCTTTGATTCTTTGGCACCTACCACTCTTAGACTGATAAGCAAATGGAAGTGGTCAACCACAGCTTGGGCAAGTTGTTACAGTATCTTATTCGCAATCATATAGTTACGTGGGACCTTATAATACCCGTGGCTGTGTTGCCTATAATAACTCAAGCAACGGGTCCACGAGGATGCCAACTTTTGAAGCAGTGACTATTATTAATCTATGTCTTCCAATCGATTTGGCTCCCTTACCCACATAGTTGAGACCAAGAGCAGAAGTTGATGAGTTCATCCACCATATGCAGCGAAGCTTGACATAATATCGCCGCAAGTAATGATAGTTATAAGCAGCATATAAACATTAGGCATTGTTTTATCAAATTTGCGAAAGCTAACATGGTTATGGTGGTCCATAACAACCCCCCCCCCCCCCCCCGGGAAATAAAATAAAAGAAGCTCCATCCCCATAATACAGGACCATTCAAAACATGGAGAAGATTAGTGTCAAATCTCCCACCAAATTTACCTGTCAGTCCTACTTTTAATTTGGAAGATCTATCTATCATGGGCACCATACTGATGATGGTATCGAGGAGTAAGCTATCACATTCCCAACCATTTTGCCACCTACAAACACGATCATCGATGTTTTTAACGACTGAATCGTCTCCACGTGCCAAGGTGGCTGCCAGAAGTTTGTCATTCATTAGCGTAGAGGTGGATCCTTCACCATTCAATTGGCTGCACCAGATTTTCAAGCTTTAGCTTGGAGGCACCTACATTGGGTAGATCTTTCCCCATTCAATCGGTTGCATCAGGTTGCTTTAGATTGCTTTATTGTGCTACATATGTTGGACATTTATACTTGTTAGTTGCTTACTAGGACAAAGAAACATGCAAGGTATTCTATAATGGTAATAGGGGCCATAACAGCTAGCTTTATGGCTGTTATGATACAGACCGTTATGGCCTTGTAATGACCAAAAAAAAAGGATCAAGGGAAGAAAATGTATCAGTCTGTTATGAGCCAATTTTTTCAGAATGGCTGTTACAACCCCATATCACATAACGGTCCCCACCATTACCGTTATGTAACGGCCATTACGTAATTGTTTTTTAATACCATGGAAACAAGGCATATCACTCATCAAATGAGCCTCAATCGGGACTCAACCATGTTGAAGGTCTTAGTTCAACTGATTGTTACACCTGGCACATTGGTTAATATGATACCAATCCTCCAACCCTTGGTTTTAAGATTCCAACAAATTCCATGCAACTCATCCAAGTCAACTCGGTTTTGGTCGAACCCGATCTGGTTCAACACCATGAATCACTCTCACTCAGTTGAGCAGGGCCAAATCACCCCCGACTTGGGCAAGTCACGACCAACTTTCAGCTGGAGGAGTCTGTCCGAGTTGCTGAGTCCTTTAACCATGCTCCAATTTCATCCAGTAACTGGGGTATTATACATTTGTGATATTTTATATAGCACTGATGTTATGTAGTGATTTAATCGCCATATCAGCTTAATATGGAAAGAATGGCACCCACGATACCTCTATCTTGAGAGTTTTCAAATTTGCAGATTTGCCTGTCTGGATGTGATCATTGTTGTACTCAATATGTGTGACTGTACTGGCACTACCTGTCTTGAGTCATTGCGAGTCAAAATCTTATAGTTATGATGCACTTTGATAGCATTGACACAATAGAAGTGGTTCTTTGATATCCGTCTCCTTTCCTACATTCCTTTCTCTCAACATATGTAGACACTTGTCATTAGGGCTGTCAATGGGCCAAGCTAGGACCAAGCATACTAAATATTTCAAATAAGCCAGCCTGAGAGGTCCAGGTGACCAGTTCAAAATCTGTTCCATAGACAATGCCAGGCCCAGCCTGTCAACAACCTTGTTTGTGTGTACAAAGTTTTGAAGAAAAATGATCCCATTGCATTGCGCATTGTAGATTTTAATAGATGGCATAAACCAAACACCATGCTCATGCTATTTTATAATACTTATGTAAACTTAGCTATTTTAACTAGGGAAAAGGTACTATGCGCTCGACCTCACGATAAGCTCCCATGAGGTCGAGCTGTGTGGGCCCCTCCGTGATGCGTATCGACCATCAACACCGTGCATTTGATGGGTCCCCTTTAAATTATGGGATATCCCAAAAATCAGCCGTATACGGAACTCAGGTGGGCCATACCATCTAAAATCATGTGAAGTCACCGTTAAAACATATAAAAGCACTTGGTGGGGCCCACCTGAAATTTGCATGCGTCTGAAACTTGGTCTGAACCCTCATCCAAGTGGGACACACATAATGGATGGGCTGGATTTGCAAACCACATCTCGGTGGGCCCAAAAAATGATTATGAATGTTTTAATGGTGCACGGCCCCTCTCCACTTCTGTATGTGGTGTGGCCGACAGAAGTCACGGATTGACTTGATTTTTGAGACCTAGGCCCACGATGGAATGGTGCATCTGACTGATGGGGTAGATGTTCGAAACGCATCACGGTGGGGCCCACACAGCTCGACCTCATGGGACGGACTCGTGAAGTCGAGCGCATAGTACCTTTTCCCTTTTAACTATTCTGTGTAATTAAAAATATTTACAATCATAAAATATCGAGTCTGAGTCAAATCGATTACCCAACCCAAATGAACTTTGAGTGGAGTTGAGTTTTTGGATTTTTAAACTATGCTATAAACTCAAAAACTCTTAAAGAGTAATATGATTTATACTGTATGACTTGAAGGGGTAATGATCTCCAAGGAACCTGTTCATAAATAACTTCTGTGAGAACTCATCCCACGTGATGTGTGCACGACATCGAACCCGTCCATCAGATGCATCACCTCATGAAACCCCTAGTGCCCAGAAATCAGCCCAATCCAAAATTTTGGCAGGCCACAACAAAGGGAACAAAGTGGGAGGGGATGCTCAAAGAAACTGAGTTTAGCTCAAATGGAGGTTGAACTGATTCTTGTCAAAGATCCAATTCCACTTGCCATGTTGATTAAACTCAGATACTCGAACTTGACTCGACCGTGTTTCTAAATCCATGATTGCTACTGACATAGAAATAAACTGTATGCAGGTAGCGAGAGTTCTCTTGTTCGTTTACCTGTTTTATCATATCTATTTGCATTACAATCAGGTGGGGACCTCAAGCTTTAAACTCTACAGCCTTCCTTTCTCTAGAATATTGAAGGGGACATGATCCCATGGAGTTGGATTGTGGTGTAAGACTCCAATCGGCAGACTTGGACAATCCAATCAACTATTATGGACTGTCCCACATTTCATGGCAGCTATGAAAAGAAATACACCAGATGGACCATTCTAACCATCCAATCAATAGACTATAAAATGGATGGTCAAGATCATTTATTGGAAAAATAGGCCCAATCAGCTAATTGATACATTTATTTGTTGGGGCCCATCATTACTCACTAATGGTTCTAAAAACCACTTTGATCGTGTCATTGTGACCATCCATTCAATGGTTGGGAAATGAATGGCTATGAAAAGAGAATGTTGTCTTACACACATGGATTTTGGTCATCCCGACTGGTGTTAACTTTTTGTGGTAGCCTATGAAATGAATACCCGACCTAATGGACAGTCAGGATCAGTTGATTCAACATCTACATGGAGTCGACTCCAGGTGATTGTTTCCCTTATTTAAAAAAGAAAAGAAAAGGAAAGGTCCAATTAACTTGGCTAGCTTATGCTTGTCTCCTTTTTTTATGTGGCAGGTGGAGCAGATGCATGCCTTTGGTTTTCTGTTGGTATTCGTGGTCCCTGCCCTGCTGTCGATCATGAATCTGATGTGGTTTGGGAAGATCATCAAGGGTCTGAAGAAAGCATTAGCAAAGAGGCAATGAAGTATGTATTCATATGCAATCTCTTCTTCTTCTCCCTCCCTCCCTCTCTCCCCCCTCCCCCCCTCTTTGGGTTTTTCCACTTGCATTCTTCTCACATCTTCCTCTGTATAAAAAAATCATATCACACCTTGTAATGGAGCGGAAATGCGAATGAAAGATGGAGAGGGAAAAACACAAAAAGAAGCTGACGCATGGTTATGATGTCAATTCAACTGTTGTACATGAAAATATTATTTACATATGCCCAATCTCATTGCGTATAGTTTGAGCTACATGCTACTTCTAGATTTTTACTAAAGGTTGCGCTAAGTTAAACTGATTAATAATGAAAGTGAACAAAATTTTATAATATTTGGTGCAACTAAACACTACCTGAAGTAATAGTAAATGACAATGATTTAAGTATAAAGATAAAGAAAAAGCAACCGACCTAGTTTAATATTTTTATATTATTTTACTAGAAGCATGGAAAAGATTAATTAATTTCTATTGAAAATAGAAAAATGTAAAAACTCATTGAAAATATTAATTAATTTTAATATTGTAATAAATATATATGCAAATTATCATGTACCGTAGGCTACACAACTTGAGCTATTTTTCATGAGCTACGCAATAATAAAATTAAGATATGATATGTAGCATAAGCTATGCGCTATATAGCATAGCTATTTAAAACACTGGTATCAATTTGTGTTAGGACATTAGCCTAAAAATGAGGCAAATTGGAGACTCGAGTGGGCGTCAACATGGCTTGCCCACTATGGAAATCATTTTCACACTTCTTTCTCTTTGCTGATAGCCCACACTTTTTCCCGTCTCTCCCCATATTTTCCTCTGAAATTCTCTCCCTTGTTTCTCTTTTTTCCTTTCTTCATGTGTATAGCATGCGCTATACGCTTAGTCTATCATTAAAGTGAAAAGTTTCTAGGGCATGGTAGTCTCCAAGAGTTAGTTCACACCATAGTTCTTAAACTCAGTGACTTGACTCAAAACTAGGCTTGATTCTGAAGATGTGTAGTTGGATAATGCCTATAACCAATACAATACAAGATCCGTTAATTTATATATTTTACTTTTTAAAACCATTTTAAATATCAATTACTATTGAAGATGTTAATGATTTAATTATTACATATCGATTCGAGTTAAGTGAAGACTTGTCTATTGAGTCTTTTGAGTCAATCCAACCTGGTTAGAAATCAAGCCTCTCGGGAGAATCAATGACAGCACTGCATATTTGATGCACTGCCAGTCCATCATCTGAGAATTATTAATTGGCTAGTTGTGAATAACCCCATGGCTGTGGAACAAAGAATTATCCCTCATCTATACCGAGGTATTGACGGTGATTCTCAAATATTGTGGAACAGAATGTGATATGACAAGATAGAATGCAATAGAAACAGAGACAAGGAACATGTTACCTACTCGTAACGGTCAAAGCAAGCCCTTTAATTTTGAATTCTTTAATCAAGTATTCATCAAATCTCCTCAAGTAGAATTCAAACCTACGATCAGTCAGTTAGCAGTCAACCGCTCTACCACTAAGCTACTGAGGAACAACAGGAGATTAGATCTCATCGAGTTCAACTCCAGTTCTCAACCCATGACCAATATGAACCCGAAGCTTCCTTTGTAACTCACAGAACTTCCTTCGAATCAACCCAACCTGGCTAGACATCGAGCTTTTGGGTTTTTGAACTATGGTTCGCACATATCTCCCACCATAAAAATTGAAAATTAAAAAGGCTGGGCGAGTAGCGTTCAACAAGCATTTCAAAATGGAGTTCCAATATTCGGATTTTGAAATGCTACTAGATTCCCGCCAACCATCTTTAAACGGGGTCAGGTTACGCACCTCACCCATCATCATGGGGAGTGGATTAAGTGTGCCCCCGGCCTCACCCAAGATGGTGGGGCCCACCTTGATGTACGTATATTCATTTTCCCCTTAACTTTTTAGGGCATGAGCCAAAAAATGAAGAAGGTCAAATCTCAGGTGGACCAAACTTTAGGAAACAGTGCTGACTAACACCCAATCATTAAAATTTTCCAAGGGCCCACTGTAATGTTCATTTGCCATCTAAGATGTTCATAAAGTCACAGGGACCTAAATGAAGGTTATTAAAAATAAAAATAAATAAATAATAAATAATCAAATATCAGCCCATTAATGGTCAATTACTCGCTGTTTCCTATGGTACGGCCCACCTGAGATTTGTACATTCTTCATTTTTGGGTTGATGCCCTAGATTGATCTAGCAAGATGGGGAAGTGAACTGAGTGAACTTTGTGGGCCCCACCATGATTTATGTCTTTTATCCATGCCATCCATCCATTTTACCAGATAATTTTAGGAAGTTAGCTCAAAATCTAAGCATATCCAAAGCTCAAATGGACCACGCCAAACTAAACAGTGTGAATTTAACGCCCACCATTGAAAACTTAAGTTCTGGATCAAGCATCCATGTCTGGTGATCTTATAAACAAGTTGGATGACAAATAAATATCACTGTGGGCCTTAGGAAGAGGTTTCAACGGTGGAGATCATTTTCCTACTGTTTCCTGTGGTTTGGTCCACTTGAGCTTTGGATATGCTTCAATTTTGGCCTCACGGCCTAAAATGATCTGAAAAAACGGATGGACAGCGTCGATAAGACACAAACATCCATAGTGGGCCCCACAGAGTTACTCAGTTCTCTGCGTATGGAGTTACTCAGCACCAATCCACTTCGCAAAACGGATGGACGGTGTGGATATAAATACATCAAGGTGGGCCCCATTGCACCTAATCCACTCCCATCATCCTAACATGGTGAGTGGGAATCCCAACATGCATCTCAAAATGTATTTTTGAGACTTCAAAAATACATGCTGAGGTATTGTAATGGGATACGATGGAACTGTGGCCATTGGATCTGGGTCATGTTCAGTGATCCAAACCGTTTACAAGATAGGCCTCACTATCCTAATGAAACCCAATACTTCAAACCCGCATTATTTAACTTTTTTCTATTTATAGACCATTGCTTTTAGGTCAAACGCAAGCCACTAAGATTGCCCAATACGTGAGATTTATTTTTTCCTTCTTTGGCGTTTGGCCCACCTCGCGTTTGGCCCACCTGGATGGACATTTATTGGACCATTAAAATTGAAAAATATCTAATGATCATATTTTAACAAGTATCAATGAAACAGTGGTTACTTTAACTTCAGTGAGCGGATTAGGTGTGGGCCTTACTGTGGGGCCCACCTTTATGCATGTATTCTATATACACACCATCCATCCATTTTGCCAAATCATTTTAGGCAGGAGCCCAAAAATGATGAGGATCCAATTCTCAGTGGACCATACTATAGGAAACAGTGGTGATAGAATGCCGTGCCATGAAAAACATATACATAAACCCAGATGAAGGGAAAAAACAAATATCAGCTTGATTCAGAACCTGTGGCCCATTAATGGCCAATCACCACTATTTCCATTGGTATGGTCCACCCGAAAATTAGATCTATTTTATTTTTTGGCTCATGCTCTAAAATAATTTAGTAAAACAGATGAACAGCATGGACATTAAATACATGCATCAAGGTGGGCCCCACAGTAAGGGCCACACCACCATGAGTGAAGCCAGGGCGACACTTAATCTGCTCCCTTAATTTCAGTTAAAGAAAATAATATCCGAATGTCTGCGAATCAAGCATCATTATATACCAGAGCATAAAATAATAACCATATAACTAAGTCAAAATAAACCATCCAAAATAAGGTTAATCTTATTATAATAAGGCATGGGCTGGCCTTTCCATATTTCATCCGTTCATCAGGTGGTTCCTTACGCAAAAAAGAACCTCTATAGAAGATCAAACACGGGCCCACTCATGACTAATATGGGCCACACCTGAAACACCATATCAATCAAAAGAATGGACTGGGGCTAGTTCAAAGTTTTCGAAAACCCGTATCGAGCTTACTCAAGAGTGTGTGCTCATGAACCTTGCATTTGAATGTAAGCTTAGGCCTGTTTGGCTGTACTTTTAAAAATAATAATAATATTTAAAAAAATAATTAAAATAATAATTTAAAAAAATCATCTCATTTAAGTTAATAGTTAACTTTTAAGCAGCAACCAAATAGAGCCTTAGAACTTAAACTTGAATAGCAATTCCCGCATCATGAGGCACCAACTACCAACTACCACAGTCGGATGAATGGTTTTGATTGCAAAGCATAGGAGAACTGATTCAGTCAGGCCATGGCGTGATACCATTTTTTGTTAGACAGCTAGACACGGTGAGTATGTATTCAAACCGACAATCTTTTGAAAGTTAATGCATCCCTTTTTGACAAGAGTCTGGTGGGCCAATAAAATGGTACCACATTAGAGAACTTGGTGTTACCCTGATCATAAGACCGGAAGGCATGATCTATGATCCGAACCGTTTATATGATGGGTGTCACATCTGACTCTAGCTGTGTAAAAAAACTTTCAAATAGATGGCCCATCGAAGTTAAGCAGACAGCCCCCGTTCAAAGTAACAGAATTAAGCAGACAGCCCCTGTTCAAAATATTCTAATATTCTAATCTAACAAGAGTTTTTCCTCGATATCGCCCATCAACACTGAGAGGCCCATCATATAAACGGTTTGAAGAATGAAATTTATCCCTTGTTAAGGTCAAAATCATTCAAATGGACCCTAAAGAATACAATAGAAATAAGCAAAGCAGCAACAGGAAAGCATTCCAACTCGTGGGAGATTTACACCAAAACACCTGTGTAAAATTCATTTACAGCTTCTGACGAAAGAATAAACAGTTGAAAATCAGTTGAATATCAGACGAACAGGGCTGGCCCACCTTGAAGCTAGGAGATGGACCCACCCCTGTAGCTAGGATGAAGAGACTGAGGTGAATGTGATAAATACAAGTCGGCTGAGTAGAAGAATCCCATGAAAGCTTTTAAGAGCAACAAGATGCATTCATTGTCCTCTCCGCTGGTCTACCCGTCAGAACCATTCCTTGAGGGTTTTGCGCAGGTTGAACTTGAGGCAGCCTCTTCGCTGTATCAGAAAGAAGACCCAAGTTTTAGATTTTCCCATAAGAATGCATACCATGCATGCGTGAATGTCAATAGAGATGAGAAAAGATATGGACGACTATGGTTTACCTGAGGATACCACATGGATAAAAGATTCGGGACTCAACCCGACCCATTCAGCACTGAGTTGAGTCAAGACTCATCCAAGTAGGGGTGACTCAAACCAGAATGGGTCCGATCGAGTCGCAGTGGACTTGGACAAGTCACGTCAGAGTTGTCCAGATCTAAAAACCATGGAATATGGTCCTTGGTAGAGTGGACTGATGGCACAGGATTCATGCAGCCAACCCCATTTGGTTGAGATAAGGCTCAGAACAATGATGATGACCATGCATGCATAGGGACCCCTTGCCTGCAAGATAAGTTGTCCTGCATAGACTATCGGCCACAGACAAGATAAGATGCCCCCATGGTTGGTCTAACCCATAGGAGTGGCAATGGGCTGGGTTTGGGCTACGGTAGGCCAATGCCTGACTCGACACTTTAGGCCCAAATCTGGCCCAAAGCAAGGTCGGTGGGCTACACAGCCCATTGCCACCCTTAACAAAGAAATGTAGTCTATCCCATATGTCGGAATGAAGCAAGGATATCATGAAGGTGAAATAAATATGAGGAAGGCTTATTCCTAATTCGAGGTGTACAAGGACAAGATTTTCCATGAACATGCATCCAATGTGTGAAAACGTGCCCCATTTGTAGCTGTCCATGTCTAAGCACCCCACACATGCCACATGTGCCACCATCAATCTTCAAGTGCCCTACATGTGTCACTTGTGTCCATGTGCACAAGCGTGCCACAAGGGCTCCACTATCCATCTTAAGCTCACCACATCCACTCCAACTCCCTGTTCAAGGGTGTTTGACAAAGAGCAAACAGAATAGCTAGTCCAAGACGGCATAACCTAGATATCCTATCCAAGACGTGATGACCCTAAGGGTCTGTCCAGAACCCAACTTTGCTTGCACCTAAACAGCCCTAGTGTAATGGCCTTGTATAAACTATAAACTGAAATTAGGTGTGTAGACAATCTCCACTGACGTGCAGTTCACATGCCATTGCCAAAAATTACACATCTAATCAGTAACCTGTACTTTTGGGATGTCATGGAAAGCTATGGCAGTTGGTCAACCAAATGTTCATTGATCGGATGGCTGGGATCCAACATCATTTACATGGCCCATCCAGGAGGTAAACTCATCGATTTAATGGCTGAGTTCAATGAGGATGATCACCAGTTGGGGGTAGATATTGTTTATTCATCAAGACAGGGTCTATACACCACAGCCCATGTGTGAATGCAAGTGCACATGTGCAAGCAAATGGTTCAAACCAGTATGTATCGCAATCTGTCCATGAACAATTACGGCTGTATCAGCCCAGAACAGCCCAATACAAGGTGATACAAACCTGTATCAATGGTGGACAATTTTTAATCCTTGTATGCAAGATCCCAAATATATACATGCAATCAACTAATATATCTTTTTGCATCATCCTAATAGGAACATTACCAATTTCGTAGAACATGTCATTGACATTGATTGCAGTCTTTGCAGACGTTTCCTTGAAGAGAAGGCCATTATCATGAGCATACATTTGTGCTTCCTACAACAACAGCAACAGAAGCAACATCAGCACCAAATGTCAGAAGATGCTTAGAATTTTAATGAGAATCAGTCACCTACAGCTGGTTGCATTCTAACATAAGAATGCACACCTGTGCATCAGACCTGTTGAAAAAGTAGGCCAACTGTTTGAATGGGTAGGATGTCCTAGGCAAGTTTGACATGTTGGCAGAACAGATAAGGTTGTATGCAAGTTACCAATTACCATGCAGCCAGTGGCATGCATTCATTTCAACTAAAGAGTTCAATGTCAAGAGTCTCATAGTGCCTTCTATTGGGATTTATTGTTTTCTACAAGAGGGATTTTCCACCAAATAAAATTATGTCAAGCATACTACAAAGCTAGCCAAGGAATACTACTCGCTGTCGCACATCTGCAGTTGCCAAGCCCAAACACGCCACAAGTGATAGTGTGGCCACTCCCAAGTGAGATCCCAGACATTCATCAATGTGGGCCTAGTGTTGAAGTGCCTCAGCCCAAAAAATAAAATAAAATAAAAATCAGGCCGTGGGCAACCATTGTTCAATGAATTTGGACATGTATGGATTTCACCCACATGATGATAGGACTTTCCCACCTTTCAGGTAAAAAGGCACATTGATGGTGGGGCAAATGGCTGCCATTGTGTCTAGGTTCAGCAACTGCAGGTAGGATTCATCCAGCAAACAGCATGGAAAGAAATAAACAGTTAAAACTTGCCTCTGTTGTCACCTTCCTCTCATCCAACAAATCAGCTTTGTTCCCAGCAAGTGCCATAACCATGTTTGAATTACCTTAAAGAAAAACCAAATATTCAAGGAAAATGAAGGCAATTGTGCTGTATATGGCCACACGTAAATATATAATATCGAAACCAATATGTAAAACATACCCACAAGAGCAATTTTTTTTAAAATAAAGAAAAGAAAAAAGAAAAAGAAGAAAGAAATGTTTGTAGGCTATAACCTACAGTTGGTTGTAGGGGATTAGTCCCAAGAAAACAAATCCTAAAATTAAAACCTCCAGATGGTTTAATCTGCAGATTCCGTACATGATAGAGATGTATATAGGGCAGGCAATGGGCCAGGCAATGGCTGAGCAAGTGAGTGCTACCCAAATTTTGAATAGACCCATGCAACATGACAAGCCCAGTTCAAAATTCAGGCCTTATGCCTTTTCAGGCCCGCCTTTGCTGTCCTTAGATAAATAGAAGAAAGTAGGATCTGGGAGCACCATCTGAAAGAGCTTAATAGTATAACAACACAGACAAGGAAGATGTTGATAGAAGTGAAGTTAAGAAACTACCTTGCGCATGAAGTTCTTGAATCCATTTCTTTGCCCGAGTGAATGAGGCCTAGAAAACAAACAACGCTATCCTCAATGCAAAGAGGTAGGAAAGGAAATTTTAAAGATTTTGTAGTGACTTGCAGATCAACCATAAAAATAAGAGGTGTCCTAATATTGCATTCAGAATGTCACATGGAATTGTCACACACATCTCCGTGAGAATGCAGGGAACAGCTCATCAGGTGGTGCCGATCATGGATTGGTTGTAGCCCAAAACTCATGATGGGAGTCATAAGTGCTTGCCTCCATGGGACTACAGTCCATTTAATGTGTACTGACGGTTGCATTGAGTGGCAGGGATCACTTCACTGGCATGATTTCTGTGCAATGACCCCCATTTGTGATGGAGACTACCAGATTCAAGGTCGAGATTGTGTGATGGGCAATGTGTCCTGTGTTGGTGCATGTGGCAAATTGCATTGTGATATTAGCATTCCCCTGAAAATGGATACACGACGGACGGTACTCAATTTCAAGAATTCATCCAACCAAGCAACTACTGAATGAAGTATATAATTATGTGATAGTCCAACTAAACAATTGTCTTTTCTTTTCTTTTTACCGTATGATACCAATATCGACCCACCCCAATACACAATACAGGGGGGCTAAGACATGGTCGATATGGGTCCATATCGACAATGTGGGATATAAGCTGATAAATGGCTGCTGTATCAGCTGTATCAGCCCGTATAGTAATGGTAATTGGGGATGCCGATGATGAGATTTAAAACCTCTTGACCCAAATCATTGGTGAAGGCAGTGCGAGGAACAGTTCTGGTGGGCCAAAAAAAGTGAAATTGGAACCTCGGCAAGTCATGTAATTTTTTTATGAAATGTGTGGCCTCTCTTGTTGGTTATATCTTTCATTAACATGTTTCTGAAGAGGCTAACATTGTGGCAGATGTGCTCAAGAAAGAGAGTGGTGCCACGTGTTGTGGTTTGCTTTTGCTTCATCTCTGATCTTTCCCATGATAAATTTTTTGACAGTCTACCCTTTCCTTTGTCAAAGAATTCATAATCTCATTAGTAGCCCCTCAAAGGACACAAGTAAGAATGGTGTGGGGAAAGAGGCGACTAATCCTCTAAAAGGATTCCACAATCCCCACAAACAACCACACTAATCAAAGGAGAGGACAATAGTTGAAGGAGAAAGAACTCAAAAAAAGAAACAGAGAAAACAAGAAAACACCAATAATCAAATATCATATTCCGAAATTCAGTCTTTGGACACTAGGTCCCTGTTTTAATTTAAATTAGTGTTTTGTTGGTTGTTCCCCCCCCAAAAAAAAAAAGAAAAAGAAAAATGTTCCAAAAATCCAAACCCTTAATTCTGTTTTTTTTTTTCAAAAGACAAGTCCCCTTATTCCCAGATTTATAACCACCTAACAACTCTAAAAGGCAATTTTATATATTCAAACTTTATTAAAACCAACCCAATCCAAATTGAAGAAAAACTAAAACAACTTTTGCCAAAAGAAACTAAGGACTCTAAACTACAGTAACCTGCTGACCAAGCTAACATAGAAACTAACTTCAACAAACTGCAAGTAACCAAACAATTCACGCATTCATTGTTAGTTTCTAACCATAAGACCTATATGGAAACCTTTCGTAGATCATGGACCACTAATTTGACTCCCGCACATCACTAATATAATCTCCAATTTTGGAGAGAGAGAGAGAGAGAGAGAGAGAGAGTAGGTTGCACTATATTTTCCTTGAAGATCCGTTATTATAATGTGTGCGCAATATATTTTCCTTGAAGATCCATTATTATAATGGGTATGAAATGCAGCATCTAATTTTCCTTGAAAACTATAAAAGGTCATCCATGCCTAAAATTTACTCCAAAAGCCCGAAAAACCAACCACCACAAATCTTACACCAGACATGCACCCAACGAAACATTAAAAAACCCTGATTTTATTACTTTGCTTTTGTGTATTATTATCCAGCGTAAGTTGAAGCAAATTGGAACTGGGAAAGTCAGTATTTAATTATGTGTTCCTCATCGATAGCATGCACTAATATGTTGAACCCATATACCTAAAGCCAAAGAGTGAAAGAATGACCACAGGACCAAATGACCAAAATGCTAGTTGGTAAAGTAAAGAATATAATGCTCAAAACGACTGAGAAGAGACGGAATAAATGCCCTCGGTACACAAGAATAGGGGATAAGATCGTTATTTAAAATTTCATCCGGCAGTATGTTTCATCCGAGGCATACCATCTTTAGTTCACAACAAAACAAGTCAGATGCCCAAAACAAGACCAAGATAGACTGAAACGGGACCAAAAATGAATGATATGGGACGGAAACAGACGAATAGGGGTGAGCAATAAGCATAACCACCCATTGAATTGGGAAGGGGGACTTCAGTGCAGCATATTCCAAACCTATGGTTCGCCAAAACCCAAACACCACAGACAAATAAGCAAACGAAAGGCAACCATTGAAGCATTGGGGACAATGGTCAATCCTAGAAACTAAAAGAAATCAGGCAATCCTAAGAAATCAGGTCTCAAAAGAGTGCGTATGTGAAGATGGGGTGAAGTCTTTTAAGGTAAGCATGCATCTGAATGTAAGAAAATGCCTCCACTTATATTTATATGTGTATATATATATATATATATATATATATATATATAGAGAGAGAGAGAGAGAGAGAGAGAGAGAGAGAGAGAGATGCACATGCCATTTATATATCGACGTCCTACCAACTAAAAACTCTACACAGTATAGCAGATACTGATAAAGAATGTGACCTTTAAATGCCACACTTTTTTATTACCTACATTAAACGTCATGTAGTTCAAGAAAAACCTAAGAAAACCAAAATGGGAACAGCAAATACAAAAACACTACACGAAAGGTGCCAGAATTTGACAACAAAACCAAAATGGGAACAACAAATACAAAAACACTACATGAAAGGTGCCAGAATTTGACAACTTGAAATGTTATCATGTCCTAGAAATACGATTGCATCAAAATCACATCCCATAAGATAATCTCGGCATCCAAGTGTAAAAGCTATGCATGCAAAATTTAGACATAACTCACCGTCTCCAAATAATTTAGTTAACCAATTTACTTACAAATTGATAGTAGCTAGAAATGGCAACCATTGCCTTTTAATGGTACGCCATGGAAGATGGAATTAGAATAGTTTTAAGTAATTTGTTGGGCTTCTTTGAGACAAGTTCTATTTTATCTTCCAATATAAAAAGTTCCATTTCCATTCCAAAACATTTGCTCCAAAAACATGCACACCTTGTAGATGACAACTCGACGATTGGTTGTCGTCTAGCAAGGGGCTCCTCCTAGTTCCTATAAGCAGGAATTTTTTCAGGAGAAGCAAAAAATAAATAAAATAAAAATAAAAATAAGCCCACATTTTAGAACTGGGATGGGGTGGACAATTTTTGGATTTTGGACTATTAGGATTTGTGGAGCCCGATCATCAAAGATGTATTGTTCATCCAGCCAGCATTGTTGCAGGTCGAGCTCCGTGCTAAGCTCGCTGGGAGTCATGAGGGAGCAACGCTCCCTTGCTTAGGGGTTTGGGGCATAGCCCCTGGCCAAGAGAGCAATTTCGTAATTTCACAGAGTGTTTTATGTAAACCCTAGTTCATTTTGGGATAATATATATTATATCATGAGAAAGAGAGAGAGAGAGAGAGAGAGAGAGAGAGAGATGAAAGTCGAGCATATAATGGATCAGTGTGAATCCGTGAACGTACCGTAAGGTAGAGCTGGGCGTCGAGTCAAGTCGGACCGAGTTAGGGTTAACCCAATTCAATTTGCTTTTGAAATAGGCCTGACCCAAACTCAACCCGACTCGGTACCGTGTCCAGCATGCCTAACCCGGTCCAAGTCCGGGTCTGGCCTGGACTAATCCGGACCGAGTCCGACCCGGTCAAAAGTACCGGGTCGGGTTGAGTTGGCACCGAGTCGAATCAAGAGATGAGGGAGGGAGGGAGGAAGTCGAGGGGAGAGTGAGATAGGAGGAGGTTGGTGATGGTGGTGGGTGGTTGTCGAGCTTGGAAGAGGAGAGAGTAGAGAGGAGAGAGAGAGAAAGAGGAAGGTGGTGATGGTGGTGGGTGGTTGTCGGGCTTGGAAGAGGAGGATGAGGGAGGGAGGGAGAGAGTTTGGGATCGAGTTGGGGTCGAGGTTGAGGTCGGGTGCAGCAGGTAGGATTAGAGATACTTAGAAATTAGGGTTTTTTTATTTTATACATACCTGAATTCGAGTCGAGTTGGGTTTCGGATTGAGTCGAGTCTAGATCAAGTTTCGGATCAAGTTACTAGGTAACTTGAACTCGACTCGGTTTGAGTTCGGATTGGACGAAGCCTACTCGATTCAGACCGACTCACCCATTCGGTTCGGGTATGAACAAGTTAGGCAAGTCTAGTCATGCCAGTTGAGTCAGGCGAGTCGAGTGATCCTGTGCCCAGCTCTACCATAAGGGAACTACATAAATTTGTGTTGTGGTTTTGATATTTTCTCTTTCTTTTTTTCTTTGATCGATATTGTTGTATGTGTGGTCGAGAAGGGATCCTTCTCCCAACATGGACACACCCCCTCCAAAGAGGTATGTGTGGCCAAACTGGGTGTGTGTGACGTGCATTCGGATGCACTTTACAAACCTTGTTTCACCATCTCACTCGACATAATAGGCAATAAAATGCCAATTCGGCAAAAACCAATTAAGTCAACCGAAAAAGCAAGCTTGATATCCCGTTTTGTGGAAACCCCGAATTGTGCAAGTGCATCCAAATGGGCCCTTAGTCAGTGACCTAACACGGTTTTCATCCATGGCACTGGCATGTTTTCCAAATGAGTGAGTCTCCAAACGAAACCAGAACTTGCACCTGAATCCCTATTTAAAGCACAAGTAGCCTATCAATATCATGAAGACACAGAATAGCAGTCAATATTCAATCTATTGTTGACCTATTAGAGATCTACTACCAAATATGTTCAATATTTCAAAATATCTTACAACTGAATCCTGTACAAGAACAGGAATGCACTCACTCAATTTTCAGAAACCAACTCAAAAGCATCAATTCGAACAGCATAAAACACAAACAATTACTGTATGTTTTTTACATACCATATTTGTTATATCATAAACAATTACGGCAGCTGCTGCTCCTCTATAATACATGGGAGCCAAACTATGATACCTCTCCTGCCCTGCCGTATCCCAAATCTCAAACTTCACGGTCACATCATTGACAGCCAATGTTTGTGAGAAAAAGGCAGCACCTATGGTAGATTCCTACAGCACCAAACAAAATCAGCCCACATATCCCAAATCTATCAAAGCTTAGAGAGCTACTAAAACCCAAAATTCAAAATATATAACCAACCTGAAAATCTACAAACTGGCCTTTTACAAAACGCAAAACTAGGCTAGACTTTCCAGCTCCCACATCTCCGAGAAGAACCTGGAGAGTAGCACAATTGAGTACAGTGCAGACTAGAGAATGAATGAGATAACAGCAGAACAAAACCACACAATCTCATTTACAATAGCAAAACCTGCACCCGCATGAATATGAATATATGATAGAACTCTTTTTATACATACACAAAACCAAAGAATTGAAACACATGGTAAAGAGGATTAAAAAAACTAACAAAAAGGGAACTATTTATGTAAGGAAATGATATCTATAAAGGAAGTGATATCACGATGCCAAACTAAGCCTCAGAATCTGATATGGAGAAGCAATGCCCGTATTCAAAGGAAGTGATGCCATGACAACGCCCCTCTGAACTTGTTCCTTGTTCCATGGCCCACCTGAGTATTTGTTTAGGGGGATTTTCGGGATACGATCGTTTAATATGACAAGTGCCAATAGAACCCTATTATACACATGGCACTAGTGTACAACGATCAGGATCATTGACCTAGTGATGCGCAGCGTAAATGGGGCATATCCCAGAAACCAATGGGCTGAAGAAGGATGGTACACTCAATACAGAGTGAAAGCTCACATTCAACAAGAAAAACACAAAATGGATGGAAGGTCAAAGTTGTCCACTCACTAAGATTTGGAATAGAGCCCATGATGAGGTCAAAGTTGTCCACTCACATTCAACAAGAAAAACACAAAATGGATGGAAGGTCAAAGTTGTCCACTGACTAAGATTTGGAATAGATCCCATGATGAGGCGGCCACCATATCAACAGCCCCAATCACCATACATATTTGCCACAAGCACAATAATGGAGGAAATGCATAGAACTTCTATGATGTGCACATCTAAATTCCAACATACTCATATCAAATTCCTTAAATTACCAATAATAACACAAGGAAAAGGCCCAGAAAAGGGGGGGAAAGGGGAAAAAAGAAGAAGAAGAAGACAGAAGAAAAAAACACTTGCAATTGAATGAAAACATACCTATATATATATATATATATATATATATATAGAATATGCAAATATCATCAGACCAGAATACAAAAAACTATAACTAAGAATTTAAACAATTAAACAAAACCCACGTTAAAATATCCACCCTTTAAGGCAAATCAAATCTAAGGTTCTATCAAAATCCTAACATGATCATATGAAATTCCTAAAATTACCAAGAAAATCACCAAAAGGACAAAAAAAATGCATAAAATCTCAACAATTGAAGCAAAACTCACATCATTTTTTTTCTGTACACAAAAAAACAAAAAAATAATAATAATAACAATAAATCCAACCATCATCATATTGAAAGCCAAAACGGTCATAACTAAGCATTCAAACAATTAAATAGAAACACACATTGAAATTTCAATTAAAAAAATTTTAAAAAAAAAAAATTTTTAAAAAGAAAAGAAAAAGAAAGAAAGAAAAATTCCAATCCTAAAATGCAAGACACATCAAAATTTCCACAACAATACTTAAAAAATGCCCATATCAAAATCCTATAATAACTAAGACATTCATACCCGACAATATCAACAATTAAACAGAAACCCACAATAAAATTTCAACCTACAATCCATCCAGAATTCCCCTTGCTTTATAACATCCTAAATTCATATACATGCCCAAGTGGCCCACCAACGATATGAGGAATTCACACCATAAATTACACATGACCCAACACCAACCCTGAAAAGATTATCACATCCATACAATTCAGAGCACGCCAAATCAACGGTCCTACCATCCCTTTTGTATTCCCTTTACCCTAGCCGCTGCAACCATCCAATCAGGGTGATTTTGGGGCCATGCGCAGTCCACGGCGAAACCCGCCTATCCAACGGTTCAAAAAAATCAAAGATGGGCCCCACTTGGGTCCCTCATATAAATTCGTGTTGGATCATTGCTCTTAAAAATTTTCTATAGAAAAAACCAAAAAAAAAAAAAAAAAACTCACCAATTTCGCATTGATATTCTTGTTTCCTGTAGTTGCCATATCCAATACTTTCAAAAGAAAATTCTAAAAAAATCGAATTGTTTATTTATTTTGATGAAAAGAGGGGTTGTTTTGGGGGAGAAGGAAAGAAAGAGATCTTAAAACAACAACCCCTCCAAAGACAAAACCAATCGTCTTTTTTTTTTTTTCTATTTTTATTTTTCCTCCAGTGGGAGCGTTTATATAGGAGAGTTGTGCTGGCCCCATACGCTTCTTTATCAAATACACAGCACACGTGCCAAATTGTCTACTGTGTGTAAAATCTCAACCGTTTATAATGTGTGGCATCTTCGTGAAGATTATATGGTGAAATTTTAGTTCCATCAAATCTTTCAAAGATCCACACGTTGGATTTGATTATCCACCGTTGGTTAATTTTTTAATGCCGCACAGTACAAGATGGCCCACCTGATGAGCAAAACGGTGTGAGTTTTGTGCCAGATTTCTGCATGTTGGGATTCAGCACTCGGATGTCCTACCAGATTCGCACGTGTACGTGTGGAGAGGGTACGTGTGGGATTATAGTATATGCCTCGACACGCGGCAGGCAGGCACCTAATGGTGCGTGTTTGACTGTTTGGTGCGAAGAGGAATTTGGACACGGGTTTCCTGCAAAAGCCCCTCGAAGGAAGTTCCTGCACTAGGATTCTAAGGTGGGTCCCAACATGCTGTTTGTTAGAAATCCACACCGTCCAGCCATTTTGGGAGGTCATTTTAGGACATTTTATTAAAAATGAGGTGTATCTAAAACTCAAGTGGTCCGTACAATAGGAAACAGTATATTTATTGACTACCGTTTGAAACATTCATATGGCCACAAAGTTTTATATCAGGAGAAGTTTGTGCTTTTTTCACTTCATCCGAGTGAGAATGACCTTATAAACGGTTTGGATGGCATGTAAATATCAACGTAGATCCAAGGAAGGTTTCAACGGTAAGAAACTTTTCCCCGGTTTTCCCTCTCTTCCGGCTCACCTGAGCTTTAGATCCACTCATATTTTACCGAATATCTTAAAATGATCTCCCAAAACTGATGAACGGTGTGGATTTCTCAAAAATATCGCTGTGGGCCTCACCTAGCATCGTAACTTCCTGCAAAAGCCTTTTGCAGGAAATCCGTGTCCGAGGAATTAAGACGCGGACTGCGTGGTGAACACAACATCAGGTGGGTACGTATTGTAGGGAGTGGGACCCAACATGAAGTATTTGTTTTATCCAATCCGTCCATATGTTTTCAAAGTTCATGATATGGCACGAGCCCAAAATTTAAGGATACTAAGCTCAAGTGGACCACACTATAAGGAAGAGTGAGGATAATGACATCCACCGTTGAAATGATGTTTATTTTTCATCCAACCTGTTAATAAGATAATACAGACATGGACGGCAAGAAACAAATATCAGCTTGATCTGAAACTCCTGTAGCCCCCGAGAAGTTTTCAACTGTACGCATTCAATCCCCACTTTTTACTCTTGTGTGTGGTCCACTTGAGGCTTATATATGTTTAATTTTTTGTCTCAATATATAAAATTATCTGAAAAAACAGATGGACGGAGTGGATAAAACAAATAAAATAATTAGGCCCCGCAGAATCCTTACACCATCAATATGGTGTTGGGGAGCCGATTAAGTGAGACCACTGATCCACCGAGGTGGGTAGGATCCTTGGCTCTGGGGCTAACGGTGATGTATGTGTCTTAAATCCACAACGTCCAACCATTTTGAAAGATGATTTTAGCATATGATCTTTCAGTACGGATGGACGGCGTGGATGTAGTCACATACATCACAGTGAGCCCTACCATCAGGGGTTCCACCCACCTCCGTGGTCCGGAGTCTCACCAAATCCGCTCCCCTGGTGTTCGGTTCAGCACGCAATCCGCGTTCGCAGCAGGCAGACAATATGTTAGATGCGGTGGACCAGAATGTGGTGGGGCCAACCATCCACATAAAGTATGGAAAGTTTATTTATAAATCGGATCCGTCCATCTAATTTTTAGTGATTTTAATGAAAAATTTAATTAAATAAAACATAGATAGGATAATCATAAACATTATATATATGTACTTTAAATAAACGGTGGAAATAAAAATCATTTAGCGGTCGACCATTCATCAGATTTAATTGAAGAAAACTGATGGATAGAATTTCCTAATAGTTTTAATTTTTGAAATACTAGTCATCCATGATAGCTTCACTAGATAGACGGACCTGATTGACACATCTCTCAGCCACGTGGCACTATGGGGAGATGGCTCTACGACATTCCGGTTCTTTCCGCTCTACAGCATCATCTCCGTGCGCAGCCAGAGTCTGCAGGCGCCAATCTCACGCGCCCAAAGGTGCTGAAGTGGCACACGTGTAAAAGATCCTGGATGTTCAGCAGGCATCCTAGCCAATAAATAAAATTCTCCGTTGGTTATTCTTTTCTTACGCGTCCATTTTGAACAAACGTGTTTCACCTGATGAGTGGGGCTGGCCGGATTTCAGCTGACACTCACGGTCCACCTGATGAACGGCTTGGATCTCGTGCGTGTACCACGCAATCCAATTGAGTGATATATCATCTTGGATTGTGCTACTGGATTCATGGTTTACCGTTGATTTGATGGTCCTCGTAGTGGACCCACATGCCCCGAAACGTTCTATAGTGGAACAATCCCAGCCCTTCATCTGGTGGCCTGAAAGTAGTCGGATGGATATGATCTTCCAATCTGGAAGGTCCATCTGATCGGGCCCATCAATGCACAGGATCACAGAACCGTGGCAGCATGTACCTCTGGATCCCTAGTTCGTACGATGATACACATGCTTTTGTGATTCATGCCGTTTTGTGATTCATGCCGTTGGTTGGGTGGGACCCACATCATACACGGACAACCTACCCTACCAATAAATTAAACTCGAAAGGGACGAAAGTTTCTATGCATCACATCTTCCATGGAAGAAATTTACGTTATAAGTTTAGGGGTATACATCGCGTCGAACCGCAGCCACTAGCTGACCACAACTTGAACCCGGCTCAGCTTAGTCCTTGAGCTTGATTAGCCAGCGCGGCTCAGTTCAGTCATCAGCTTAGGTCCATTTAAGCCAAGTTTGCCTGTGCAACATTTTCACTAATACCTAAAATGCACCTTCAAAATCCCAATATAAGCAATGATTTTACATGTATTTTATCAAACACCTGCTAAGTATCATAAATATCAAGAAAAAAAGGACACTGATTTCACATACATACCTTCCTCGCCACCGACGACACTCCGTTGAGTCATTTCATCGTAACACTTAGTGAGTAGCATTAATATCAAAGTAACCAAGTAACCGAATTGGTTCAAACCGAGTTCAATTCAAGTTGAGTTCGATTAGAGTCAAGTTGAGAGGGGCCAACTCGTATTTGGCTCCAACTCATTTTTGAGCTAAAAAAATCAGTTCAAGGTTCAAGCCATGTCGAACCGAGCTTTTTCAAGTCAAGTCAAAACGTGCTAGTTCTCTTCGTGTACACCTCTAGGTATAATAATCCTATAACGGTTGGTCCATCAGATAAATGGTCTGGATCAATGATCCATGGACCCCACTTATAATAAATACCAGAGGATACTATGCAAGATGCAAATCAACGGTCGAGGATCACATAATTCCTCCATTCTTGACTAAGTGCAATTTTGGGTAAATTCTATGGCCGACGAGCAAGAATTGATTTGGATGGTAAACGTTGCCGTCATCTTTCAACGGTGTACGTAGGGGAAGCCGATTGCATGGTGCGCCACACACGTCAGCAAGTTCTGTGGAGCCCACAATAATGTATTGTTATATCCAAACCGTCCATCCATTTGGATAGATCATTTTAAGGCAAGCTCCCAAAAATATGAAAGATCCAAACTCAAGTGGGCCACACCACGTAAAGCAGTAGAAATTGAATGCCAACCATTGAAAACTTCTTAGGGTCTACGGAAGTTCTGGATGAAGCTGATATATGTGGTTTCCCTTCATCCAGGTCCGTGTGACCTTATCAACAGGTTGGATGGAAAATAAATATCATGGTGGGGCCTAGAAAGGTTTCAACGGTGAGCATCATTGTCCCACTGCTTCCTGTGGTGTAGTCCACTTGAACTTTAAATCTTACTCAATTTTTGGTTCATGCCCTAATATGATCTCTCAAAATGGATGGATGATGTGGATATAATACATATATTACGGTGGAGCCCATAGAACTTGGTGACGTCAACACGTGTGTCACACCACGCAATCCGTTTTCGTACGTGGGCGTTCAATTTTGACAAGTGCAGCCATGATTCGAATAATCCGGAGCATTGGTCCCAATGTCGATGGAATTTTCTAGAAAAGATATTCTAAATTGGAAGATCCTTTGCACCATCCATTTGATTTGAATGCTGACGTGTTTCTCATTTTAACCGTATATTTGTATGCCAGGAATTCAAAGGTTAATATCGTTGCATGGAGGAGAATTTTGGGACATGGCCAGTCAACCAGACCAATGTTCTAGAATTCTGAACCATGGGTCTATTTTCGGATTGTAATACATGGGTCATGTGAAAAGAGGCATAATGCATGGTTGAAAAGACTCCGGGACTCGGACTAACTCGGCCGTTTTGGAATTAAGTCGTGACCAGCTCAAGTCAGGGATGAATCAACCTGAAGGAGCTGAGCCAAGGTAAGTCGTGGTCGTGGTGTTGAGCCACGTGTTCAGACCAAATCGCGGTCAATTCGGGTCACATAGCACATCTCCGAGTCATGATAAACTCATGGCACTGCTTTTTCGTCTCCTTTTTTTTTTTTTTTTCTCATTTTCGTTTGCATCCAAAATAACTCTCTATATATATATATATATATATATATATATATATATATATATATGCACACACACTTATTTTTGGCATACTTATATGAGCTAATGATACGCAACCATGTGTTGGCATTATGCACTAAATGATGGGTGAAATTTTACCCATGCCCTGCGTCATTGTTTACACCTGATCTAATGTATCGAAAGCCAATGATGCAGAAGATGTTATGTGACAACCATGTCATATATAATGTAGATAACTTTAAGAGAATGAAGCAAAAATATGCACATGAAAGAACATTAAATGTTAAAATTCTGGAAAAAAATTAAAATTAAAAAAAAGGTATTCTTTACGAAAAGCAATTCCCTCTCTCACCTTTAAATGTCAGAATCCTATTAAGAGATATCTCTATCTAGCATTAAATGATACAACCTTATCAAAATTAACTTTTTACAGATGCTAAAGTTAAATAACATCAAGATCACAATAAATTTCCATTATGGGGGTTTAGAGACATGAAGACTTTAACTCACGCATGCGAGAGTATATCTCTTATACACATGGTTATACTAATGAAGACATCTGAATACCATACTAGAGGAAGAGGGCCGAGCCAGTCTAATTATGACTGGACGACCATTACATGAAGCTCACTTGGCTTAATTCACATTCCTAACCATGTTGAAGACCTCACGTACATATTCGTACATTGTTAAAGACTCCACCCTGGAATGATGCACATGGGCTGCATATAAGAGCTTGATGGACACATCAGACCGTTGAATTGAGTGAACACGATGATCGGACCGTTGGATCATCATCGGACACCTTGATTGTAGACCCTCATGAGCTACGAAATAGTTTAGTTGTTTAAATTATTTACATGCTTCGTTATTTTTGTTATACCTTATATTTGTATTGAAATTAGAGAGTTAGGAACAACTTTTAATTTATTAAGCGTTTTTATGTTGAGAATCTTATCTAGGAGCGCCTTTTTGTAAAAGGTCTTTTTTGAAACTATAAATGAGAAAATGGGTACATGAAGCCCTAATGGCTTTATGTTTTCTCTTCTTTATGTGATTTGAAGAATACTACATGTGATTTAGAGCTTGGGTGTGGTGTGATTCCATTCCTCATCCCATTCAACGGAGGTGCGAGGCTTCCATATATTATCTTCATTCTCTCTTTATTTCTATTCAAAAGAGGTATTTTTTCTAAAAACTTCATCTCTCTTCTTCCCTTCTCATCCAAGACCATCTAAATCATCTTTTTCTTTAACTTTTCATCATCCAGTTTTAACCACAACCAAAATCAATCATTGATAACCCAAAAATCCTAACCAACGACCTACATTTACAAGCCCCTAAGCTGACCATATGGACAACTGCTCAATCTTTTAACTTCTCATTCTTTCCCTCATCAAAAACCCTTGATTCCCTATCTATAACCCTACCTTAAACCCTAGATCCTCAATTTCTTATTTTTTCTCATTTTTAAAAAGCCTAATTTCAAAATTCTCAATTTTCATTAATCTTAATTTTTCAAATTTCAGATTTTTTCATTTACAACCCTAATTATAAAACCTATAAATATGTCCCTTTAGTGTGAAACATACCTATACTAAATTGAAAGTTGTATCCTTCTATCGAGCTTAATTTTAATTGATTTATGTGATTTCTCATCGTGCGGGCATTAATTTAGGTTAAATCATATTTTATTTCTTATTGTTTATTATTAATTACTTAGTGAGTTAGCATCTTTTGTTAATTGAATTACTTTATGGATGACTCTTTCATCATATTCATGTTGCATGCTAGCATTGAATCATGTGTCCGCATCATATACGCAATAAGCCATGGCGATGTGGAAGAAGCAAAGAGATTTCTATAGCTAATTGTCTCACGCCATTACAATCAAACAACTCTTAATTACTCATCCACCATGGACATTTATCTTTTTATTTTAATTTAGTTTCAACCCTATCACTGCTTATAGCCTGGGGCACATAGTTTTTAATTAGTAATTAATGTCTTTATCTTTAATCCACAACATTTCGTTGAATCGTAAGGAAGATTGTTTAGTTTCGAATGGAAAGCTACAAGGCTTTCCTACTACGTGGATTTATCAGCCATCTCACCACAAAGTTCGGTCTACATCAGGTGATGAACGAATAGGTGATTCATGACCATCTTGCTACGTACTTGGTTCCCACCAAAACCATAAGAAGGTTATTACATCGTTGGCTATCTTGCCATGAAGTCCGATTCCAATCAAGCAACAAATATATTGTCGAAGATTTGTCATCCATTAGTCATTTTACCATAAGACTCGATTTTCATTAAGTGATGAATAAATGACTATTCCGCACATCACTATTATCCCTCTATAAAGCTCAGTTCTGACTGGGCAATGAACGGATCATCGTCCCTCAAGTCGATCATGAGTACTATTATTATAAAAAAATCATGAATAAAATAATACTTTCATCATTTATTTATTTTCTTTCTCTATTTTTGTTGTTGAATTACAGTAGTAAATCATGCCGAAAGAAAATATCCTTAAGTTATTAGGCTCACATTTATTGTCACAAGGTAAAAAAGAATACATTCAAAATGGCTAAACCCTATCCTTTTATAAATCATCTAAAACAAAGTGCAAACTGGTAGTTAAGTGGATAATTGAATCTTGTGTCCAATCTCTAATCTATCCATCTTAACACAGGAGAACACCAACGATTCAGTCAAACATTTAAGTTGAGTAGGCTCTAACATACCCGTGCATCATAGTCCGAATATAGGCTCTCGCTTACATGTGTGGCACGTGTTTGATTGAATTGACCAAACACCTTCCATGAATCTCGAAAGACCTACAAAACAAGATGCGATAATATAAAGAAAATGTGCAATGATTACATATGATTTTACCCAACGCTTAATAATATCTGCATTGACTGCCTAATCTTATATTTGATTTGTTGGCAATAAAATCATAACAATGATATTTTTACATTACTTTAATATAAAATCATCACCAAAATTCATTAATGCTATTATCTGTATTCAATTTCTTTACCGTAATTATAAGAAAATATGTAATAGTTACAAATTTCTTTTCTTCAAAATATATATACATTTGACTAACCATTCTCATGTTTGGTTTAATAATTGTGCATTTCCTTTCCATGTTTAGGAAGATCAATAAAATACATACTAAGAAAATCGACAAAACAAACAGGCTCTTAGTGAAAATAGATGATTAACCCTATCTCACGCCTACTCTGATATTTTTGTATTTGAGATCATCTTTGACATGTGCTACTTTGATCCACTCATGTTACCCCGAAGTGGGTGGGCCCCACATGTCACGTACGGCAACCCCTTAAAAGATTCTAGCTTTGTTTGGACTCCTTTGGTTCTCTTGCCCTTTGCGGAAGTACTCTCTCATGTAGGATCCCTGTCATACGTTTGGAATGAAGGGTGGAGGGATTTAAACCAAAAAAAAAGAAGAAGAAGAAGAAGAAGAAATGAAAGGTGTGTTCCTTTTCCCTAGTCAATCTTATCTGATCTCGATTGATAACTATCATCTCTCCCTGGACCCGCTACAGTTGAAGCATGACCAAAGCTCAAGTGGACCACACCACAGGAAACCTGTGTAATTTAAAGGCATACGGTTGAAAACTTATTAGGGCACAAAAATTTTAAATCGAGCTGATATTTGTATTTTCCCTTCATCCATGCATGTATGTGTGACCTTATGAAAAGGTTAATAACAAATAAACATGATGGTAGACCTTAGGAAGGTTTCAACGGTGGACATCATTTTCCCCCCTATTTCCTGTGGTGTGGTCCACTTGTGCTTTGGATATGCTTCAATACTGGGTTCATGCCCTAGAAGGACCCCACTTCCTGTGGAGAGCATCGCTTAGCTGTTTCAGCTCTGCTTCATGGCCCTTCGGCTCCCATCTATGCCTTTGCATCTACCAGTCAACATCTTTCCTTTTTTCTCTTTTTTCGTCAACATCTTTCCTTCTCACAGTGGTTGGATTGTGGATAGTTGGTTGCTTGGCTGTTTCAAGCTCCAATCGATGGCTGGATTCTCAACATGTCATTCTCAATTTCAATGGTCAGCTGCTCCACTTGGCAGTTTGTGCGTGCCCAGTCACTAATTTCATCATCTATCAGGTGCTTTTATGGGCACAATATTTTCTAAAGCAACACTGCCATATGGCGGAATGATTCAGAGCAACACTGACCTCTTAGAGAAATATCAGAACATTGCATTCATGTGGGTGGATCCGTGCATCAAGTGGGCATGAATCTAGATCATTCGTGAGGCCTGAAAATGACAGATCTTAACCTTTCAATGTATCGTCTACAAACTGGCAGTCAAAACAATGGACCTGGCTGTGGGGCCCACCCTAATGTATGTGCCTTACATCCACACCGCCCATCCATTTTTGACAGCTCATTTTGGGGCATGATCCAAAAAATGAAGAAAATCTAAATCTCTGGTGGACCATACCACTGGAAACGGGGGTGATTGACCATTAAAAACTTATTATGGGCCACAAAAGTTTTGGATCAAGTTGATATTTGTGTGGTCCCTTCATTCAGGTCTTTGTGACCTTATAATGAGGTCGGATGGCGATTAAACGTTCCGGTGGCCCCCAAGAATTTTTTAGTGGTGGGTATTCCAATTACCACTGTTTCCTGTGGTGTGGTCCACCTGAGATTTGGATCTACTTCATTTTTTGGATCATGCTCTAAAATAAGCTGTCAAAACAGACGGCCAGCCAGATTAATGCACATACATCACAGTGGACCCACACGCCCCAAAACAATATCAACCTCTTCTTTCCAAAAATATTCAACTCGGTTTGAATCCATTTCAGTTTTCAGCACTGTACCATCAAACACCATAAAGCCCACCGAATGGTCGGCCCAGATAAATAGAAATAAATTGGAAGTGATTGGATTGATTCACTGAAATATTACAAAATCCTTGGCAAATGCATAAAAGCTTACAGTTGACTGAAGCTAATAAATGTTTTTTTTTTTAATTATTATTATTACAACGGAGCTACGAAAGTTTATCCTACAATCTTAAGAATCAGGTCAAAATTTTCTGTATGACTCCCTCAAAAATTTGGGGGTAATTCTTGCTTTTCAGCAAAATAAGTATAATAGTGAATAGAGTTACAAGAAGCACCCCATCTAATCTAGAAAGCAGACCCACTACCCTTGGTTTTTCCTGTCAAAACATCCTTCGCCTCGTTGATCTTTGAAGCAAGATAGTGGCTTCCGCCAGCGTCAGGATGGTTTGCCACCATCACTCTCCGGTGGGCCTCTTTGATCTTTTCCATCACAGCATGCTCCCTGAAGTAACAGGCAAGATGGAAAAAGAAGAAGAAGAAAAAGAAAAAGTTAAATCACCCAGCAGAAAAAAATAACAACGATGAGAGCAGTATGAGGAACAGCTGTTTATTTCATATTTGCATTTCCAGATTTTATATGCCTAAAAGCAAAGGTTTCAGAATCAGATTCAATGGGGGCTTTGTTATCCAAACAGCAGTGAGTGTTTACCCAAGTCTCATTTTTTGGGAAATCTGGAAGTTGAGAAATCTTATAAGCAAAGTCTCATTTTTTTTAGGGAATGTCGAAAGCCTTGGAAAAGAAATTGTTTTCCATATAAATTTACTTTTCACTGTTTGAGAAAAGTTGTTGTTATGGAAATCATTTTTCCATTTCCAACATTTTCCTGAAAAAAAAAAAAAAAGAATCCCAATTTCTTCCAAAAACCATATTAACGGTCAACTTCCACAGTTACAGGTGATGACAACTGTCATTTAGCAGTTGACTTGCTAACATTTCCATGAAAAACAACCACGCTTCACAAACAGGGCAAATCAGATTGATTTCCATTGTTTCCCCATCCAAGGATTCCTTTGTGGTTTTCCAATTCGACATTTGGTTTCTCCCTACCCATAAGAGAAGGGTAAGCATTAACAGTGGGATGACAAACCGATATGTTTTGGAATGGCAATGATGGCGCGTGCTGTGCAGGTAACCAAGCAAGTACAAATTTGGTTTTACCGGGTAGTATCATTCATTAGAAATGGGCAGGCATATTCCCCGTGTTATATCAGGCTGTTTCTGGCTGGCATGGGCCAATTCAACCGTACTGTTCATGGACAATACTGGTAAGCTTCAGGTGATACATACCGGTTTCGTATGATACTTTAGACCTTGAAACCAATTCAGGAATGGTTTCGTATGATACTTTAGACCTTGGAACCAATTCAGGAATGAGTGCTCTTTTGTCCAGAAGATGGCTCCCTCTCTCTTATAATATCACCTCCCTTAAGATGAACAGGTGGTGGTGTGTCAAGTGGCAACCCTGATCCTTCAGGTGGTGGTGGTGTAACAAGGGATTGTCATGGAAATGTAATTCCGCCATTTTTTTTCATACCATACATGTTCTGATTTATTGCAGATTTTGGAGCTTTGAGTCTTTTGACGGATGGAACACATTGTTCTGCATCTCCTCAGGCTTCTGGGGTAGTGGCAGAAAATTGGTCTTTGATGCAGGAAATTCTAATTCGTTGCATCTCTAGAAAGTTTGGAATTGGGAGAGGGAAATTTATGGATATTGTCTTTGGGGTTCGACACTATGCCTCAGTAGTAGACAGTGTGTTGCAACATTGAGGTCTTGGGTTTGAGCCCATACTTACCTATCAAAAAAAGGATATTGTCATTTTAGACATGTTTGCTGCAAGGCAAACTGTGTGGCAGATAGTTAAGTTAGCTACTGCCACCTTCTCTTTTTCAGTTTTTTTGCTTTTCTTTTTTCTTTTTTTCAGTTCAGAAGACCTGCCGGCAACCATCAAATCTGCTTTCATCATGGATAGGTCTCGGATTTTTCATCCAAGTAGTTCAGTTTTGGGGCTTGAAGGGCTGTTTTCTTTGTATTTTCTTTTTATTGCGTTGCAAGTTTTGGAGCTCATGGTTGCATGTCCTCCTCCTGTTGGCTGTAAATAAATCTTCTTTTTTTTAAGCAATACATTATAGGTGGCTCCATCCACTTTCAAGCAGGGAAAAAGAAAAGAAAAGAGAATGCTACAATGGTACTTGCGGTTGATCGAGTTCCCATAAAGTGTGTGGTACATGATACTTGTGCAAGACTGTAAATTGATCATGACCATTGATTTTGTGAACCACCACACAGATGGTCAATTGCCAGAAAAGCAAGGCCATTGGACTATGGTAACCATCCCAGCAGACGCCTGTAAGATGGTTGATTTAGCTCAAAAATAAAAAAATAAAAAATGGCAGTCCACATTCAACAGGTAACTCAATGACTATTAGATGGCCATAGTTGTCCGCTCACCATGAATCTTGGCTTCTGGTCCATCCGTGCAGTGGCAGACCAAATCAATGGCCCCAATCACCAGATATATCCACATCCATTGTGGGATCCTATAAAGCACACACATTGTGGTAGCCTTTTGCAAGTAGAAATTGCACTGAGGTAAATGGGCATCCAAGATAATTTTACCTGACTCCAAGGATCAATGCGGCTTCTCTTCTTGTCATTGCCCGCTCGAACCCGCCCTCATAGAATCTACGCATCCGAGGAACAGCAGGGCGGGCTTTGAATGCTTGCCATGCTTGGATTAGGTATCTGCCTCCAAGAGCAGCAGCAGCAACTGAAACACCAGCTACGAGAGGACCTTCCTGAAATACCAAGGATTGTATAAGCTGTGGCAAAGACACTAGGAACTTTGCAGGCTGAGCTGAGAATGGTCCCATCCTGTAAGGCTGGCAGCACGCTGGGAACCCCAAACGGCCTGAGAGGCCCAACATAACCATTTCCAGGTTGGGTCTACTGATAAGGCCCAAAAGGTAACCAGGTCGGGTGGCCATCGGTCCTCATTTAAAAGAAAAATCATCATCATCATCTAAGACTTATCCCAACTAATTGGGATTTAAAAGCAAAATGTTAAAAAACAAAAAAAAAAAATTTAATTAAAATAATAAAAACAAAACAAAAGCACCCCCTTTGATAAATCATAAAAGGGAATCATAAAAGGGATTTCAAGTTTTGGCATTTTCTTTTCTTTTCCTTTTTTGAGAGATAGCAGAAAATTTTTAAAGCAAAACAAAAGGAAAACAATGACAAATGCATGAAGCCGCCAAGGTGGCGACCCAACTAAGACCCAAGAATATCAAGATTACAGCCCTTGAGCACAGAAACATTAGAAGCCCATTCAACGACAAAAAAACTAGCACTTTGAGAAATACAAGCCCATTCAACGACAAAAAATCTAGCACTTCGAGAAATACCCTCCACTGGCTTTCTTTCATATCTAAAGGATCTTGTGTTTCTTTCTTCCTATGCAGCACACCAAATAGCAAGCAAGGACATTCTCCACAACACCGTCTTAAGTCTTAACCTTCCCTAAGCCCACTCCATACCAAGCAAGCAAAAGATCTCCAACCTCCCTTGGGAAGGGCCAAGGGACATTGAAACGAGCTAGGAAATCTGTCCAAATAGGCCCAATAAAAGAGCAATGCACAAAGAGGTGGTCAATCAGCTCCTCATCATTTTTGCAACATAGGCACATGTTAGGAATAATCATCCCCATTTTCCAGAGATTATCGATAGTACAAACACTGCCTGTTGCCAACATGATAAACCTGGGGCTGCACTGAATTTGTAACATTTATGTGGTGGGAACTCAATCAATGATCGCACAGATAGGAGTGACTTCCCTAGTCATGCGAACATAAAGGAAAAGGGAAGTTTTCTTTATGTTGGTTCCAGAAGGCTTCAATCCCATGCTACATTGATTTAAATATTAAATAAAGGTTTTTGCCTTTTACTTCAGCCTTACAAGACTGAACATCACATGGATCCAAAAAGAATGCAGAATGATGCTAATGCAAAGGCATTTTCACACCGGGCTCGAGTGGGGTGGCTTATGGGTACACTCGGGGTGGATGGCTTATGTGAGACGGAACCCATGAATTTGAGACCCACGAGTAGGGTTCGGCCGAGGACCTAACCCATGAATGTGAGGCATGGGCTATGAGATAAAAGGGATTAATTCACCATGCTCTATTAGTTCGAGCTTTTAGAACAGATAATTAATTGTCCTGCATCAAATTGGTATCAAAGTGGGAGGTTTTGTGTTCGAGACTCCTCGCCAAGCGTGATTAATTCAGGGGCATTAGAATCATTGTTGGAGGAGAGAATCTTAAAGAAAGACCTGACTGTGAAGACAGAAGACTTATCAGCTTTTCAAGTGATTTGAGGCCCACGAGGGGGGCAGAACTCATGGATGTGGGGCCCACGATGAGGGTTCGGCCGAGGACCTAACCCATGGATGTAGGGCCTGGGCTATAAGATAAAAGGGATTAATTTTCCACGCTCAATCAGTTCGAGCTTTTAGAGCAAGTGGTTAATTGTCCTGCATCAAATGCAGCTTTACAAAATGAGGCCTAAAAAGAAGGAACGCTTGGGTATGAGAAAGTGTGAATCAAAAGCATGGCATTACGAAAAAGCTTTAGTTTTACAACTCTAGGAGATTTCCTGATGCCATTTCTTTATTTATGCTGCTGGAATTGAAATTAAACTGGAATTCTCAAAATGGAGATTGAAATTAAACTTGAATTTCTAAGTTGATTTTGATGGATATTTGGGTTTCTCGTGGGAAAGAGACTTGTTATCAGTAAGCATTAGAGCCTTAATTAAGTAGAGAATTTCATTTAGTTCTAAAGGTTGGGTGTTTCCCTATAATTGGAACTATGAATCGTTTGAATAGAAGGTTTCATTTTAGTTTTGTCAGTACTTCCCCGCGTGTGCTATCATGTTCAATTTTGTGGGTTAAGTTCACCGATGCTCAAGCTTGGGTTCTATCGGCCAATCAAACCCTTTCCATGGTGCAAGTTCTCTTTTTGATTTATCGAGTCATGGAATTTTCATTCATTTTTAGTTCTACACATATTACTAGAATTTAGGGCATGTTTGGATACATGGAATCCAAGGTAAAAGAAAGGGGTAAAAACATTAATTATGCAATTTTGATTTCCATGAGAACTATGGAAACATGGATTCCAATTTTGAGTTCTTTTTTTTTTTTTTTGAGAAGTTACGATTTATATTAAAAAGAGGAAAAAAAAAAAAATGGAAACGAGGCTGCACCGCCGAGGGAGCTACACAGCCAACTACACACCTAGAAACAGCAAATTATAGTCCTTAAACTACACACCAATTTTGAGTTCTTGTTTGGGTAGCAAGTGGAAATCTCATTTCCTCTCACAATACTTAGTTTCTTGTACTAAGAATCCTAATTGCGGAAAAGCGTAATGATTGCTTGGTGGAATCCACCATCTTCTTTGCATATCCAAACAACACAAATCGTCACACCAAAGAAAACATTTTTCCTCTTTCACTGTTTGGCATGGAGTCCATGGTTTCCAAACATAGCCCTAGCGTCAAAGTTTGGGGATAATTCTTCAATGTGGTGAATGTTGTTTTTTTCTAGAATAATTTCTCACTAGTTTAAGGGGCCATTTGGTAGAAAAGAAAGTTGGAGCCTGGCCTCACTTCTCTAGGTTTATAGCTGTCAGGAATGTGGCCAAGCATTCATTGAGAAATATCCTCTCCGTAATCCCAAGAAATTTGTGGACAGATAGCTCCAGGTTTTTTTCCTTAGCAAGGTCTACCTTGTCCCTACAAGTAGCCGGTTCCTGCCAGACCAGGATAGGCATCCTCTTTTGCCCCTCCACTTTCATACATCTTCCAAAGCAAGAGTCCTTTCAAGACATCAATCCTTTTCTCCTTTGTGGGACCACCGTGCTTTGTGACAACATTAGAGCCATTCATCGCATCTGGATATAGATTTTGGGCCTTATGATAAAAAATCAGCCTGATTTACAGCTTGGGTGGGCCATACAATAGGAAACACTGTGGTTGAAGATGTCCACCCTACATTGCACAGTGGGCACACATTTTTGTGTATATATTGTTGCATCAGACCTTCCATGGAAGAAGGTCATTGCTTTTGGGACAAGGGATCTTCCGTGGAAGCAGTTATTGGCAAAATTAAAAGGGTTGTTGTGGATTGGGCTTCTTTCATAAAAGCAGCAAAGTCTGCTAGCCTCTCTTCTTTTTTTGAGTTGTAGAGTCGGATTGTTTTCTTTTCCCATCTTTTGGCAAGCATTTCAATAAATTTCAGCTCTCTCAAAAAAAATAAGAAGCAGCAAAAGCAGTAGGCACACTTTCTTAATTTCCACAAAAATGAGAAGCAGATTCTTTCCTTTCTGTTTCTCAAAGATTAGGACATAGTTGTTCTCTCCTTGAATTACAAGTCTTAAACAATTTCATATGAATTTATGCATCTTACAACTTGGATCATATTGAAAAGCAAGTCAGTTTGTCTTGAACCAATTTGCACTTCAGTAATCAGTCCAAGTGAATTAACTATGATTTAGGCAAATTTTTCACAGATTTCCTTGGGGCCCAGCAATAGAAATGGTAGAATCTCCCTTCATATGATAAGACACCCCATGAGCTCTCTTGGAAGAAGTTTTAAGCCTTCAAGGCATTTGATTCCACTTCATTAGAGTTTTTATCTTCGACAGTACTAGAAAAAGAAAAACATAAAGACACTTATATTTCTTCAAAGGAGAAATAACTTATCAGCAAAGAGAGAGGTAATGACATTATGTACATATATGGATCGGCATAGTCTAACGGAATAGGTAAAATATTTGTACCTATACACTTCTCATGGAGAGAGGAAGCGACAGCATCTTACCAGTTACCACTGGATGGTCCATCCTAATTACCAAAATATTCTCCAAACTCCTCTAATACATGTCCGTTTCCCAATGTCGCTTGTCTTTTGAATCATTAACTTTGTGAACTTTTTACCCCAACGATTTTAGTTACATTTGGTATAGGTATCTGTTACAGCTATGATTCTTCCACTTACATACTTTTATTATATTTATGCATTTTGCAAGGGTATTCTTTCATCTCAAGTTGTGAGCCTCTGCCATGGCCGGTTTCGGAGCCTGGGTAGAAGAGGTAGCTTGACATATGGTGGGCAGCCAATTGTAAAACTTTTGCCAATCTACCATTTAAAGACCAACCCAAACAATTGGGAGAAAGTGTTAGATATGACAACAAGGACGACAATATGATAGCTAAACAATGGTACCCATCTGAGAAGAAATACAGTGAAGTTCCAATACCGGACAGAAAAGGTCCCAATTTTCATTTCTAAACTTAATCTTGATTATATATTTTCCATTATGTGTTCTGGTTATTGCTTCTAAATATCAGGTGAATTTTTTGTTCTTGACAACCGAGTCGAAATAAATCCTACAAAAACTAGAAGTCTTGCTAACCATGAAGTGGGACACAAGGTATTGAATGAACTTACCAGACCCATTTTATAACTCCTCTGGGCAAAAAATCCACACGCCAATACTTGTATATTTGCACTGCACAAGCATGAAATTTGTATCAGATAAATGGCACCAAAAAGCATCCATTTCAAATCAAAAGCTAGTGGCATGCAAAACCATTAATTTCTACCTTTAATGCTGTGATTTCTGTTCCACATAACTAAGCAATTTCCCCATACTTACAGATCAACTTTCTAACTACAAAAGCACAAAAGGTGGAACGCCACATTTGCTTTGAGGATAATGAGCTCAAAATGCCACCTCACCAAACTCGCTACCAACCACTCTAGTGTTCAAGTGAGATGGGATTCAATAAGCCATTATTTGATGCATGACCAAGACAAGCAGTTAGATCATCCCAGAAAAAACAGAGGTGAGACCGACCTTGCCATTATCCAGACCATTCGTCAGGCAAGCCCCAGCAACCAACTAGCCAAGGCCTTACAATTCCAACAGGAGACAAGAAGCATGACCCCTCATGGTGGGGCTCATCCCACCTTTATTTCTGTTCCCCAAACAGTACTATCAAGTATCAAAAGAGAACCACACAATGTCAATGAAACCCTAATCAGAGCATGTGTCTAGAAACCACCGATTTCGGTCACACTTTAATTTTCAAAGGGCACTTGGATGCACTATCAAATTGATTGAATTGCATCACAATTGTTAGTCTAATAAATTGAAGAAAGAAGAAAGCTGAAGAGCTACGAGTAAGGTATTCCCACCCGCAGTTCCGAATTCAATGAGGAATTAAGTAAGGGCGGACCATATTCCCTAGCTAAGAAAGGTAGGAAGGAGTTAAGAGCAGATAAAGAGCTGAAAGTATCTTTTAATTAGGAAAGAGAGGAGAGGAGGACTGTTAACACAAACACCCTTTGTTTTTTAAGTTGTAATTATGACTCAAGAGCAGAGCGAACGTAGTGACCGTAGCGAGCATAGGAGTTCTACCCGCCCACAATTCCAAATCCGATGAGGAATTGAGTAAGGGCGGACCATATTAATTGTAAAGAAGTCTCGCCCGCAATTCCTTGAAAGAGATTCCCTATAGAATTGCAATGACAGTACTTTCTGTTCCAATCCAAATCGCTACGGATGCTCATAAAAATAATTTTAAAAATAAAACAAACATATCTCATCCATTATAACAGCCATGACAAGTCACAAGTTACAACGCTAATGTACACTCTCCATTGTGTTTCATAGCCAAAAAAAAAAAAAAACTTCCTTGCAAAACAGCCATTAGAACGACAACGGTCACTCTCTACTCTGTTATGTTTTTTTTTTTTTTTTTATCTCAATAATAACCGTTATATACGAAACAGTGGTCACTATATACAGAAGCTTATTTTCAACAGTAATGAAAAACTGCCCGTTATTTTTCATTGGCTATGCTTTCCTTTTTTTTTCCATTTCATAACCACCATTGCCATCGCCGTTAGATAACGGCAATGCCAGTCGGCTGTTATGGGGCCGTAATACAGTTTTCCAACCCCAGATTGTAAGCAATGTAATCGCCATTCCGACACCCATTCCTACAAATGAACGTTTGAAATGGAAAATTATCACAATTCGACCGGTCGATGGGATTGCACGACCGATCGAGTAGATTGCTCGACCAGTCGTGGCCATCCTTCGACCAGTCGAGGTTACGCAGATTCGAGTCCGGATCTTGTGCAGATGCAGAAATCTAAGGCGGTTTCGCAAGGGTGCGAAAGTGAAGTTTCCTAAACCGCTATAAATAGGGGTCCCTAGGGCTATTCTAAAGAATTCTAAGGTTGCCTAAAGGTATTTTAAAGGGTTCTAGGGTTATCAAAGGGTGTAGCGAGGGTGAGATTTGAGATTGTTCAAATCTGATAAGTCCTCTCTCTTTGTAATTGATGCTTTCATAGTAGAATTATGTCGCTTTGTGCCATGGTTTTTTCCTGCAAGGGTTTTCCACGTTAAATCCGTGTTCTCCTGTGTGTGCTTGGTGTCATTAGATTGCTATCCTAGATCTAGATCAGTGTGATTTTACAGGCCAAAATCCCAACAAGTGGTTTCAGAGCAATCGTTGGGGCACAGATTTGAATCTATAGGATTAGTAATAATGGAAAACACTAGGTATGAGATTGAGAAGTGCTCAGGAAAAAATAATTTTGAGTTATGGAAGATTAAGATGATGAGTTCCTTGATCAAACAAGGCGAAGATGATGCTCTTGAGAAGCGAAAGTCTACTATGACTAATGATGAATGGAATACTCTTGATAAGAAGGCTTTATCATCGATCCGTTTATGTCTCATGGATGAGGTTCTACAACATCATGAGAGAGAAAACTGTGGCTAAGTTATGGGTGAAGTTAAAGGATGTCTATGCGAAAAAATCCTCTGAAAATCGCCTACACTTGAAGCGGTAGTGGTATAACTTCAAGATGGCAGAGGGTGGAGATCTGGAGGCTCACATCAACAACTTTAATAAATTGGTTTACAAATTGCTGGATATGGAGGAAGTGATGAAAGATGAAGAACAGACATGTATGTTGCTGAATTCTCTTCCGGCATCTTATGAGTCATTCAAGGACACAATGTGCTCTACGAATAAAACTCTGAGTATCGATACTTTTATCTCAGCCCTTCAAGGGAAGGCAATGAGAAAGCTTAATGTCGACATAGGGATATCTTCTGATGCACTGGTTATAAGGAGTAAGAATTCTGAACAAGGTACAGGTTCTTCAGGTTCTAGATACAAATCCAAAGGCAAGGGCAAGGGAAAGGTAAAGTGCTGGAACTGTAGGAAGGAAGGACATATGAAGAAGAATTGTGAAAATTCAAAAATCGAAGAGAGAAAATTCCGAGGCTTCATACTGGGAGGCCAATGCTGCCACGTCAGATGGATTGAGTGGATGTAATGGTAATGTTTTGTCTGTGTCTACTATTAGGCGGACATACGATGATCGTAAGGACGAGTGGATGCTAAACACTTGAGTGTCTTTTCGCATGACTCCTCATCAGAGTTGGTTCAACAACTACAGGGAGTGCAATAGTGGACATGTATTTATAGGCAATGACATTACCTGTAATGTTATGACTATTACGTATTAAGATGTTTGATGGGGTAGAGCGTACCCTGACTGATGTCAGGCATGTTCCTGATTTGAAGCAGAATCTTATTTCTCTTGGTGTACTTGAGGTAAAAGGCTGCAAGTTCACAGGTATTGATGGTGCTCTTAAGGTATTTAAGGGATAACGAGTAATCATGAAAGCGCAACGATTCGGTAACATGTACAGGTTGATCGGGAGCACTTCAAATGGTGGAGCTGCAGTGGATGTAGCGGATTCCACCTCTGCCGTGTGTGGCATGTTGGGCATGACCACATGAGCGGGCAGGACAGAAAGGCTGAGATGTGCGGACAGGGATACAGAGCAGGTGGAGCAGCTACCTATAAGTAGAATCACACGGCATGATCGCAGGATATCGACGAGGTACATGGATGACTCCAATATCGCAGGGGATTCAGATGGCTCTAAGTGAGCCTGGTGCTGAGAAGTGAAAGGTGACTATGGGCGATGTGATAGATTCGTTGTACTAGATCAACATATGGGAGCGGGTGAAGCTTCCAGTGGGCTGAAGAACGGTTGGATGCAGGTGGATCTTCAGGATGATACAGCATAGATACAGGGCGAGGTTGGTAGTGAAGGGTTATGCTCAGAGAGAAGGGATCGGCTTCTCAGAGATATTCGTGCCAACGGTATAGCGGGTGTTTATTAGATCCGTGATTGGCGCTGGTTGACTAATGTGATCTTGAGCTGGAAGGATGGATGTGGAGTCTGCACTTCTGCAAGGGAAAGTGAAGAGCAGATCTACATGAAGCAATCAGAGCGGTTCGAAGTTAAAGGGGTTGAGAAAAGACTTTGCAAGAGGTCGTGGTTCGACCTGTCACCTAGGCAATGGTTTGATTCCTTCATGGTGAGTCAGGAATTGATGACATATAGATCACCAATTATGACATGTCTGAAAGCAATGTACTGAAGACTCGGTTAAGTGGGACATTCAGGATGAAGGATCGGGGGGGCTACAAAGATGGTTCTCGGCGTTGAGACTGAAAGACGAGTAGGCTTTGGTAATCATAGGAGGAATACCTTATGTGTAGGTATTAATCAATGATGTGATGGGCCAGGTAAAGCCTAAAAGCATTCCCTATGCTTCTCTCCTCTAGTTTTTCTCAGGACATATCTCAAAACAAATGAGGAAAAGTAGGATATCTCATGAGCCTTATTCAAATGCGGTTGGCAGTGTATGCCAGGGTCTGGATTAGATCAGTTATTTCACAGGCTATCAATGTTGTGAGCAAGTACACCGGCAAGCAATATTGGGTAGCAGTGAGATGGTAAGAAGACTAAATCTTTCCTTTTGAGAAGACAGGAATAAAGGTGGTTGGGCATATGGAGTAAGATTCGGCTGGCATGTTCACTAAGATCATTCCTGCAGAGAAGTTCAAGTTCTGTGTAATTCTCCGAGCTTGGCGATGACGGAAAAGAAGGACAGAGTGTGCACGAGAAGCTATGATGTGATGTAAAGATATGAGAAGAGAATGAGTTACATGGTTGAAGATTGAAGACTTGGTGGAGATTGTTGTCAAAAGCCTTCAATCATCAGTTTTTTTGGATTGCTCGACCGGTCGTGACCCTTGCTCGACCGGTTGTGGCTTACTCGACTCAAAGTCCAGTGAGCTCAGTTTTTTGGTGTCCGGGATGCTTGACCAGTCGAGGGGATTGCACGACCGGTCGAGCGGGTTGCTCAACCAGTCGTGGCCATCCTTCGACTAGTCGAGGTTACGCAGATTCGAGTCCGGATCTTGTGCGGACTGCGGAAATCTGAGGCGGTTTCGCAAGGGTGTGAAAGGAAAGTTTCCTAAACTATAAATAGGGGTCCCTAGGGCTATTCTAATGATTTCTAAGGCTTCCTAAAGGTATTCTAAAGGGTTCTAGGGTTATCAAAGGGTGTAGCAAGGGTGAGATTCGAGGTTGTTCGAATCGGGTAAGTCCTCTCTCTTTGTAATTGATGCTTTCATAGTGGAATTTTGTCGCTTTGTGCCATGATTTTTTCCTGCAAGGGTTTTCCACGTTAAATCTGTGTGTTCTCTTGTGTGCTTGGTGCCATTGGATTGCTATCCTAGATCTAGATCCGTGTGATTCCGTAGGCCAAAATCCCAAATGCCAGTCGGCTGTTATGGGGCCGTAATACAGTTTTCCAACCCCAGATTGTAAGCAATGTAATCGCCATTCCGACACCCATTCCTACAAATGAACGTTTGAAATGGAAAATTATCACAATTCAATTCAATAGTGCATCCAAACGCAACCACATAATTCGATTCAACATCAGAAGATTTATATGTATTAGAATTAAAAATGCCTTTTTTCGTGAATGACAGAATATCAAACCCTAATTATCAGGAATTTTAAAGATCTTCGAACAGCTGAGAATCTCGACGAAAAGAAAAGAGAGAAAAATCGAAAATCCACCTGATTACTTCGGCTCAGATATCGCGATTTTTGGATGCTTCGAGAGAAATTGCGATCTCAAGAGAGATAGAGAGAAGCGCTTCGTATATATAGGCAGAAGAGAGAAGCGCTTCATATATATAGGCAGAAGAGCGAAGCCTCCTTGGAAGGTTTGCTTGCGGCACACGAAAGCCCGTGCAACTAAAAAACTCTGTGGGGCCCACCGAGATATCTTTGGAAGATCCACTCCGTCCACCGTTTTCAACGGCTCAATTTTGACAACGAGGCCATCCATACCGCAAATGGGCAATGCCGTAGGAAACGGTGGAGATGTGAATGTCCTCCATTGAAACCGTCCTGGGACCCACTTTGATGGACGCGGATTGCGTCCTACCCCCGCCCGTTTGGAGCTGGGAACGGGCAGTAGCTTTGAGTGGCCACCGTGATGTTTGAGTCTTATCCATACCGTCCATCCATTTTTTCATATCATTTTAGGGAATAAGCCCAAAAATGAGGCAGATCCAAGGCTCAAGTGGACCACACCACAGTAAGCAGCGGTGATGATGATTCTCACCGTTGAAACTTTTCTAGAGCCCACCGTGATGTTTATTTGCCATCCAACCTATTCGTAAAGGGAAACGGATTAGCTACTCCCCCTGCCACCAGCCAATGGCTGATGGTTCGGTGCTTTGTGGGCCCCACCATGAAGTATGTGTTTCATCCATGCCGTTCATCTATTTTTTTCAGATCATTTTAGAATACGAAACGAAAAATGAGGTGTATCCCAATCTCAAGTGGACTACATTACAAGAAACAGTGTTGAATGAGCGTAGACCATTAAAAACTTTCTGGGGCCATGAAAGTTTTGAATCAAGCTGATTTTTGTTTTTTCCCTTAGTCTGGGCCTATATGACCTAATCAACAGATTGGATGTCAAATAAATAGTACAGTGGGCCTTAGGAGGATTTTAATGGTGGATATCCAATCACTATTATTTTCATGTGATGTGGTCCATCTGAGATTTATATACCTCTCATTTCTTCAATATAACCCTAAATGATATTTAAAAATGGATGAACGGAATGGATGAAACACATACATTATGATGGGCCCCACAGAGCACCGACCATCAGCCACGTGGCTGATGTCAGGGAGAGTAGCCATTCCGTTTCCCCTTTCTTCTAGTGTTCTTATTGCTTTAATAATAACATATTAAATTGCTAAAATATCGCGTCGAGTCAATCGAAGACTCGGTTGAGTCTTCAAGTTGACCCGACTTTGCTATACATTGAGTTGGATCGACTCATTTTTTAATTTATATTCTAAAATAATACGAAAAAATGGATGGACGGTCTGGATAAGACCCGTACATCACGGGGCCACTCAAAGTTGCTGCCCGTTCCCAGCTTTGAAATCATCCTAATCCAAGAAGTCGGTGCGCCCCACAACGCTTCAATGGTGGGTGTTTCCACCGTCCTGGGGCCCACTTTGATGTTTGTATGACATCCAACCCGTTCATGAGGTGAATCCTTCCTGAATGATGGGTAAATACAAATATCAGCCCAATCCAAGAAGTCTGTGGGCCCCAAAATCCTTCAATGGTGGGTGTTCCCATCGTTGTTGTTTCCCGCGGTGTGGGCTAACCTAATTCTGTCTTCTTTTTGCCTATCTTTTGGTTGCGGGATTTTGGTGGATCTTTGTGGATCCGTGGCTGTAAGGCCCACGATTAAGTATGTATTTTATATCCACACGGTCCAATTGTTTTTTGAGCTCATTTTACAGGATGATCCGAAAAATAAATCAGATCCACATGTCAGGTGGACCACACCTTAGGAAACAGTGTTGATTAAACTGCCACCATTAAAAATTTCCTCAGGCCACAAAAATTTTGCATCAAGCTGATATTTGTATTTTTCCCTTCATTCATTCAGGTGTGTGATCTTATCATTAGGTTGGATGGCAAATTAAATATTATGGTGGCCTTAGGAAGTTTTTAACCGTGGGCGTTAAATTATCCATATTTTACAAGGTGTGGTCCACTCATTTTTGGGCTTATGCACTAAAAGTAGCTGGGAAAACGGGCAAAGGGAGTAGATATTAAATATAGACATTGGGCTTGCCCCAACATTACATATCCGCCAAATGTGCAGATCTATCTTTGGCATTTTGGCAGGGTGTTTTGGCACCGTAGAAATTACGGTAAATGGTGGGAAAGGTTGGTAAAGGATAAAGTAAGTCTAATTGTACAGTTACATGATGCACCCCTTTACCTGATTTGAATTCTTCAACTTTTTAAATTACATTATCACCCTTTATTATGGATGATATCATCACCAAAATAAACTATGCACATGCTTCAAGAGAATTAATGGGACCTATTGTGATTTTTACATGAAATCTTCCTCAATCATTAAGGGCCTGTTTGGCCGGGCAGATTGGATGGGATTGAAAGGGATTAGAAGGGATTGGAAGATAGATCCCAGGATTGGCCAGGCGAGCCAAACAGACACGGGATCACTCCGGGATATAGCAATCCCATGGATCTTAAGACAATCCCCTGACATCACCATCATTACCCTTAAATCTCATCCAATCCACCGTAATCCCTTCAAAATTGCCTGGGACGTGTTTGGTTCGAGGGATTGAAAATGATTGGAAGATTTAATCCCGGGATTGGCTAGGCATGCCAAACAGATTGGATATAGCAATCCGGGGATATAGTAATCCCATAGATCTTGCACCAATCCACTGAAGCAGTTATCATTACCTTGAAATCCGTGCAATCTACTCTAATACCATCCAATCCCATCCAATCTGCCTGGCCAAACAAGCCCTAAATGTGCCCCTTAATTTAATCGTAAAACCCAAAAATCAGCTTAGTGTGTGATTCAGGTGGGCCATACTGAGGGAAAAGCTAGAAAAGGGACACTCAATGTTAATTTTTGAAGAGTTCACCATGATGATTATATAAAATCAACTCCAATTGTTAGATACAAAACTAAAATGTGGGGCTAGACACAAAAAACAAACATATTCTCAATTCACACAGGTCGCACAAAAGGAAACAATTTGGAGGGGTGAGGATTATTGTTTCCTTTTGTATGGCCCACCTAAATCAGCAATTTGATATTTGGTCTTTATGGCTAAAATTAAGTGACGCACCGGGTAAGGGTGGATTTTACATAAGTATCATAATAGCTATGTCACACAACATTTTTTAAGGCATAGTGGGTTTATTAAGTATAGTTAATTTCAAGAATTGGTGTATCCTACCTTAATGCCTACGTGAAATCCACCTAGATCATTAGGTGTGCGACTCCATTTTAGCCATAGGGCCCAAAAATCGGCCCAGTTCGTGATTCAAGTGAGTCATATGAAGGGAAACAATTGGGAGAGGTGTACCTTGTATATTGTTTCCAATCATATGGTCTGCCAAAATCACAAGCCAACCTAAATATTGAGCTTACAGCTAAAATGGAATGGCACACCTGGTTAATAAGGTGGATTTCACATAAACCCTACAGTAGATCACTATTGATAATTCACTAAAATGCATGTCATGCAAGGAGAAAGCTTCCCGATACCAAAATTGAATTCACATGGAATGATTATACGCATGGTGCCAAACACCATGAAGGATTACAATTCATATGGATTCCATGATAATTATAATTTGAATTCTGATTCACATGGAATCCATGCTGCCAAGTGACCCTTTATGATCTTGGAAACCAATGGGTAGAGTGGTCAGTTCTCTCGTGTGGATTCCATTTGGCTTTATCTCAACCATTCATTTTCTCACTACCACCGACCATATGATCATGCTTCATTCATAATCATGAAATTTGAATTTTGGATCTAAGTCATTAGACATTCTATCTTCTTATACGATCACCTGTTCACGGGATGTTTCTACCGTTAGCCTATGTATCATAGATACAGTCAAACGTGGGAAGTAGCCATTAATTTTAGACTCTTTTTTTATTATTATTTTAAAGTGGACACTTTTTGTATTTTTCTTCCTAATTTTATAATTGTGGTACACAAAAAGAGATTTTTCTTTGGCACGAGCCATCCACATTTATCACAACTCCCAACATCAGTGATTGTTGGGCCAAACTCTTCTAATTTGAAACCCCACGCCCCAAATGTAACGAGCATGGATTGGGTACTACCCCCACCGGGACCTAGCTAGAGACTTGTGACGTGTGCTCCATGGGGCCCACTACGATCTACATGTTTTATGCATATGGTCCATCTATTTTGATAGATCATTTTAGGGCTTGAGGCCAAACAGAGGCAGATCGAAAGCTCAAGTGGATCACACCACGTGAAGCAGTGGAGATTGAACTATTACCAGTGAAAACTTTGTAAGGCCCACTATGATGTTTATTTGTCATCCAACCTTCTCATAAGGTCACATGAACCTGCATAAAGGGAAACATAAATATCAGCTTGATCCAAAACTTTTGTGGCCCCCTATAAGTTTTTAACGGTAGGCTTTAAATCTCTACAATTTCATGCGGTTTTTAGTCCATTTGAGACTTCAATCTTACTTCTTTTGGGACCCACGGCTTAAAATAATCTATCAAAATAAATTGAGGACGTGGATAAAACATATAGATCACGGTGAGCCCCACAAAGCCCCTGACATGACCATCCATCTCTAGCTAGGTCCTGGCGGGGTAGTACCCAATCCGTGCCCCAGTGCATTGATTAAATGCACCACACTTGAAAATGTACTGATCTAGTGATGGATCAATGGGGGAGATGACTAGGCACATAACCTGGTCCACTTATCATGCAAGCCGCACATACAAATTTAGTGTAAATCAGGTTGGATACTCTGATGTCCATGGATCGAGTTACCCAATGCTTTTGCAAGCATAATGGACAACATGCAGTCATTCGGGTCCATTTAGGGGTCGTTTGGATGCATATAAAGTTATTAAGTAGTGAACCAATTACAGGTGAACCAATTACAAGGGGCATTTACTATATTTTAAATGGATTTTTAAAATAGAATGTTTCAAATTTTCAAAAAAAAGAAATAAAAAATCATTGTTTCTTATTTTAAAAAGTATTTTATTTTCAATGTATCTATTGTCCCACATTTGAAATGACCAATGAAAAACTCAAGTATATAAAAGAAGAGTTTTGCATGGGTTTAAGCCCCTTCTTAGAGGGCATGTGAATTTGGTCCAATAGGGGTAATGTCATTAGTCTAAACCTATGTCATTGACCACACACGCTCACGCACTAAGCCGTGACATATCCGTGTATGTGGGCCGCATCGGGCCGGGCCAGGTCTGAGTTTAGGTTTATGTGTAGATTGAGAGTACACTCAAGCTAACGGTTTTTGTTCCACATGCTGCCAGTAAACTCGCACCTATCGGTTTTACACGAATACGCGTATGTTCAAGTGATCACACCAGTTTGGTCTATGTGATGCCCCGTCACTGTGTGGTCACATGTGAGAGGGCACATGTGGGCAGACACTAATGTGTGCGAGGCCTGGCAGGCCTGGGTGAGCTATTAGTGGTTGGCAGACTACTATACTCACAGTGAATGTGAAACTTTGTCTCATATTGGAAGAGTTGTCCAAAGTTATGGTAGCTATAAATTAGGTTCCTCCCTTAACAGACAAGACGTGTTTTAAAGCCGTGAGCTTCGACAAAGCGGACAATATCATGTACTGTGGGCGTAGGCCTTACAAGTGGTATCAAAGTCGAGGACAGCTCTGCTCTCAGTGGGGGATATTGTGACGCTCCATCACTGTGTGGTCACATGTTGGCAAGTACACGTGGGCAGACACTGATATGGGCAGGGCCTGGCAGGCCTGGGCGAGCTACCAGCAGTTGGCAGGCTATTGTACCCACAATGAAGGTAAAACTTTCTATATATAGACATACTCCTTTTTTGAATTAATTGATTCAAACCAACGATTTCTTTCTCTATTTATTCAAAAATTCATCTATGGTTCAGTGTTGTTTTACCAGCTAAGTTCGTTGTCAAGTCAATTCACTTTGATTAAGTTTTGCATGCTAGCTCGAGCTCGTGTACGACAAGTACTCTGTTGAGACCGAGTAATAGCCATTATATCCTGGAGGCCAACTGTCCAATATTCCTGTTGCACTTGGGACACGGTCCAAGGAGGACATATTTTGTTTTAAGTCAAGTGACCCAGTCATGCCACGACTAAAATAAATAAGTCATCTTTTCTTACTTTATTTTATTATTTAATTTTCTATTTGTTTTTAGTATTATTTACTGTTTTCAGCACATTATTTCCAACAGTGTTTGGATGAGTTTATTTGCCCATAAACAGATTGCACGACTAAAATAAATAAGTCATCTTTTCTTACTTTATTTTATTATTTAATTTTCTATTTGTTTTTAGTATTATTTACTGTTTTCAGCACATTATTTCCAACAGTGTTTGGATGAGTTTATTTGCCCATAAACAGATTGCAGGTTGTAATTCGATTACAACTTTTAGTTGTAATCTAAAACATGACAAAAGGTCGTGTTTCATATTAAAGGTAAAGAGATTTTAGGCAATGGATATTTCTTTGAAATTTCTCAAGGGAGGTAGAGTCACGGCTTCTTCTAATGACATCTGGGAAATAAGAATCTCCTAGCGAAGAAAAAAATAGATAGATAACAGCAAACATCTCTCTCATCTTTCTTGTTATAAACCCTCGAAGGACATATTTGTGAAGAAAGCATTGAACTTTCTACCATAGGAAGCTAAGTAGGGCCTACTGTGATGTTTGTAAGAACCCCGCCCCCCTCCTGGTCCATCAATTTTGGCAAATCATATTAGCACATGGGCCCAAAAATGAGGCTGATCCAAAACTCAAGTGGGCCACACGACAAGAAAAAATGAGTAGGGAAATGCCTACCGCTGAAACCTCCCTAAGGTCCACCTTGATGTTTATATGCCATCCATACCCTTCATAAGGTCATTCCTACCAGCAGGAACTGAAAACACAAATATTAACCTGATCCAGTGTTTTAAATATCGACGATATCGGCCGATATATCCCACGATATATCTTGTATCCCACCTGTGCGATACGAAATGCACAGGTAGTGCAATATATCTCACGTGTTCAATCTGGTGTGCATTTTCGAATTTCGATCCTTTTGTTTTCTGTAAATCATGTTAAATTAGTGTCAAATTATTATAAATTCATGATTTTTCATCTTTTGCATGAAAAATCATAGATGGGGAGCTTTGATTTTGAGATTTTGAGGAGATGGGGGCGAGTTACAGAAAATTGAAAAAAAAAATCAAAATTTTCCAATTTCTTACAAATCATTTGCAATCTTTGTGTCCAAACATAAAATCAAAGATGTATGTAACCTAATTTTGTGATTCTTATTTTGCTTTTGAATGTATTGCTTGTGTTTTTACACGTCTTCTTACATTTATAAATTATATGAATAGACATTGAATATACTTGCATCAATTTAGTTAGACAACGCATAAATTTAGGACCCCATACAAATAAAACTTATTATGTATACTTGTTTTTTTGTAATGCTTTGATTTGCAAGTGTGTATTGATGTATTTTTTAACAATCACTGAAGTTTCATTGAAAAATTCGACCAATTTCCAAATGTTTCTCCATGTTTTCAACAACAACGATACATTACATGGTACAACCGATATATCCCATGCGATAACCGATATGTATCCATATCCCAAGATTGCGATGCCAATATTTCAAACACTGACCTGATCCAAAAAAATTGTCCCCACAAGAGTTTCAACAGTGTACGGTCAATTGACACTGTTTATTATCCCGCCGCCCGTTTGAGTCTTAGATATGCCTCATTTATTAGCCCATGTCCTAACATGATATGGTAAAATAGATGGATGATGTAGATTTATAAAAAAATATTATTATGAGCCCCACCTAGCCTATTGTCATAAGAACTTCTTTCGAAAAGTTGTTGTACGACACTACCAAGCTCCATTGTATTTTGACATGCCAAAATTCCGTGGGCCCCACCATGATATGTGTTATATCCACACTGCCCATCCATTTTGCGAGATCATTTTAGGGCACGAGGCCAAGAGTGAGCAAGATCCAAACCTTAAGTTAACCACACCACAACAAGCAGTGTGGATTGAATGCTTACCATTGAAAACTTCTTGAGAGCCACAAAAAATTTGTATCAAGTTAATATTTGTGTTTGTCCTTCATCGAGGTTTGTGTGACTTGATGAACAGGTTGGATGGCAAATAAACATCACAGTGGGTGCTAGGAACATTTCAACGATGGGCGTCATTGTCCCCACTGGTTTCTGTAGTGTGGTCCACTCAAGCTTTGGATCTACAACATTTTTAGGCTCATGCCCTAAGATGATCTCGCAAAATGGAGGGATGGTGTGGATATATCACATACATCAAGGTGTGAATATTCAATAGCTTCTCGTTATGAAAGGGATTTTAAAATAATGGGCTGACTTTTGTGGCCCACAAAATGTTTGTTTTAGTGCAAGGATTGGCCATAGACTTTATTGAGTGGGGCTTGTCACAATCATCTATCTTAAATGAAGACTTTGTATAGCATTTGGTGAATTTTAAAGGATTAACACTCTGAGCTTTGTCGAGTATGAATACTCAATCATAGGTTGTAAACAATTTATAAGTTATCCAAACATAGACATTTGTTTACTTGTAAATAGATTACAACTTAAAGCCAAACAGGACTGCCTATAAACAATTGACACCTGCAATTTGATTACAACTAAAAGATTTTACAGGCATCCAAACGATGCCGTGGATGAACACTCCAAAAGTGTGTTTAAGGTATAAACCCTAAAATAAAGTTTTCAACATGCACTTAGATGCAATTTTGGAATTACCATTTCATGGTTCCATTTGTGTAGAGGCGGCACTAGAATATCAACTTTCACAAAAATTAATTTGGTTTATTCTTAAATTTTTTAAGTCAGCTAGAAAAAAAAAAAACTTGAAATCTCTTTTGTAGAGATTGTCTTCGGTGTATTTGTGTCCAAACACTCGATGCTCTTAAGCACTGTAGGTTATAGTACCTCTAGCTATGTTAAAGCATTTTAATAATTCAAGCAATTGATCTAGATTGTTCATTAGGTACAATGCACAATTCTTCGTCTACCATACCAATATATACATATGTATGTGCACGTGTGCATGTGCATATGTGTATGTATGCGTGGATGCTGGATTGCAGACAGATCGGGCTCACAAGTCCCTTTTTAGGCTTTTGTGTGTATTTGTGGCTTGGGGTATTGTATATTTGACTTGGAGTCACCACTAGTCAATTACTCATATTTTCACCATTGGCTAGACCCTTGTAGAAACCTTAAGAGGCAATAGGGTGGAGATTCACCATCTTAAAATTACTCATGATTTACAACTAAAAATTCTTGGTAAGGAACCACAGTGAGTCAGTGACAAAGAATAAAGTGCTAGGCACTTTCTTTGCCTATATGGGTGTATGGTGTCTGCTTCATAGGACAAGATAAAATATCGAGGATTGAATCGGTTCTTATGCACAGATGATGCAGATATGTGCAATGCGATGAGATGATGCGGTGCTTACTGCGAGCAATTAACCAGGTTAGATAAGTTTACCCAAACTCACCCACTCAGAGAAACAATCAAAGCCTAGTTGATTCGAGTTTTTTGATAGGCAATATCCAATATAGGCTGACCTAAGGTTAAAAGGGTTTCTTTTCTCTCACTCTTCTTCTTTCCTTGGTAGATGGGTAGCTTGAGTGAGGAGTGGTGAAAGGGAGAAGATGACCTCGTGTGTGAAAGATGATTTGGAAATTAGGTGAAATAGGGTATTTATAGAGTCATAGAGTGGCATTTTGGTTATTTTATGAAAATATGGGGGTTAAAGAGGGTTTTAAGGGGTAAGATTTTCTACTGGAATGAGAGTGTCATGTGATGCAATGTGGACGGTCGGATCAAGCGGTAAAATGTGTAATTTTTGGAGAGAGTGGAGATAGAGGGGTAATTTCACCCCTGCGAGTTGCCCGATCTAAATTTGATTATGTCACCCTCCCACCCAACCAGTAATAAAAAAGTTATGGGAATTCATGTGGCGAGGGGCGCATAATGCACCACTGACTACGCAAATGGGCCCCTTTTTTGCATGGGTCCCTTGTAAGGTGGCATTTTCCCTCTGGTCTATCCAAATTTACCTTATTGTGATCCTAAATGCTAATGAGGCTTGGTTTTGGACTTGAATTGGGCTTAGACTTACCTTGGACTTGGGTTTGGACTCTTGATGAATTTTAGTTGGGATTTAGGGTTCCTATAGTGCTCCAATCAACTTGTCAACCTGAGGTGGGGTGTCTACAGTATGTATGTAATAAGAAATGCTCACATACGATAGTTGCATGTCCAACTAATTGGCATGTGTGGCTTGAAATTGTGCTGATTATCTATCATGGCACGTAAAAGCTCAGTAGAGCTTAAAATTACAGTTAAGTTCAAAGGATGGGGGTGAATAGGACCACTTAAAAATTCTTACATAATTAAAATAATTTACCAATTTAGACTAATAATAAAAATAACACGTAGGTTTGCAAGCCAAGCGGGTTTAATCATATAAACTATAAAAGATACAACAATGTGAATAACTAGTCCATAAGAGAGATAGTGGTCATGTGTGTGTGAGATCAATTTGATGCATAACATTCAATCCATTTAGGCATTCATATAATTCAGTCAATCAAACTCATAAGCATGAATATAAATGTTTTCAAATGACAATCACAAATATAAGCATATATAATAGTTCAGCTACTTGCCTACTCCATTCCTGATAGACGTATTCTCCTCGAGTGTATTGATATTTCACTATCGGAAGTTTTAAATCAAGTTCACTTCTAACCTTTACAATGATTTCTCCTGGGCTTACCACCAACCTACACGTACACTCCCGCATCGAAAGAACACGTTTCCACATATGTCAGTGGCTCCCACGGAGACTTAATTAGATTTCTATTAGCTAACCAACAACCAATAACGATCATAATATAAGGCCTTACGTACACTCCCGTCGGAGGATCCCCAAGGAGATTAACACATACGCACTTGTGTTTAATGAATTTCGTTGTATAGAAGAGCCTAGGTCCTACAAAAGAACATATTCAAGTTTAGGTTACAAACTCTGCACTTGATCATATACAATGAATGAGTGTATGGACTCTATGATTGACAACTTACTTGTCGGATTGAGCTTATTATAGTGTTTTTCTTGAGATGCTTAATTAATGCTCTCTCGTGCTTCAATCAGCTTCTCAATTGCTCCCACAATCATTGATGCAGATATTTCAACTCCTACAATCAACCACCTTACATTTAATACTCTAATGAGGTGACCAAGATGGTGGGAGTTGGGTTCAATCTCCTACAACTAAAGGTTTAGTTGATTCCTAGTAGGGATTCACCTAGATGAATGTTTTAGAAAATTTAAACAGGGATTTCTCTATATGTTTAATGTCTAATCTCTAGAACATAGAGGATATCAAATTCATATTTAAAGGGAGCTTTGAAAGCTTATTTAAGTGATAAATCACAAGAAAGATAAAAGATGACTTAAATCTCTTTGGTATGAAGTCTAAAAGAAGGATATTTAAAAGGAAAACACATAAGCTTCATTTGCACAAAAAATTTCATCATTTTGCTCAATAACCGAATGTTCATTTTATATAAACAAGTTTCCAATGACTATAAAACAACTAGTTAACAGCTTTGTCGATATGATCGAACGAGCCTTCGATAGGATCAAACTAGTCTACCATCCCGTCAAGAAAATCTATGAATTTATAATTTGGTTGCTGGACCGTTTCTTCAATTCTATCAAGGAGATCTTCAATAGTATTGAGTCTCATCAATGGCTTGTCGATAAGATCGAGATCTACTCAAAAAATGTTGTTTTAGACCGAGTGTTTACAACAACTTTACACCTCTTAGAAGCCTAACTTATCATGTTCATTACATGTTTAAGGTTTTTTTTAGATTAGTCAAATGTTTACCTAGAGGATGATTTATCTAGACATAGGTTGTTTTGGTTCTTAAGATAGTCTAGGTTTAGGGTTACCAAAGCACATTATACTTTACCTGTTGCCTTCGGCTTGATACTTCAAGGCTTTGAGTCTTCGGTTTTCAATATCTTCCTATGGAGGCTCAATTGACTCAAGACATCCTAATTCACGTCATTGATAAAATTGATGCACTAATAGAGCATACTATGGTGTTTGTATGACATCTCACGCATCCAACAAAGTTGTCTCATATATAAAATGGGATACACCGAAATTTAGATAGATCCAGCTATCAAGTAAGGCACACCATATAAAACCATGAGCAACCACCCCAAAAACTCCATATTCACATGGGGCGCATCTAATGATTGGATCAACCTAATTTTTAGAACATCCCATTTCATGGCGGGACAACTTTACTAGATGGGCAAGATAACAATGAAATGCCATGGTGGGCCCTACATGCTGACAAGTTGCATGTAGAACTGGTTGTAGTTGTTTGAGAGCAGAGCCCTC